>NC_066320.1:2635000-5270000 GCF_022539315.1 Serinus canaria | reverse complement strand
GCAGCTGTGGCTGCCCCTGGATCCCTGGCAGTGCCCAAGGCCAGGCTGGACAGGGCTTGGAGCAGCCTGGGATAGGGGAAGGTGTCCCTGCCCATGGCAGAGGTGGAACAGGATAGGTGCTGAGGTCCCTTCCAACCCAAACCAGTCTGGAATTCTGTGATATCACTTCCTGAGAAATGTGTACATTGCAGCCATTGGCTGTGCTGACATTGCAGGAAACCCCACAAAGTCCAGCAGAATAGCAGCAGTGCTCAATTTGAAACACACAAACTGCATGTTTAGGTTAAAACAGAGAATAAAATCACACTGAAGACTGAAAAGCTGCAGCTAAAGAATTCACTTAAAAATAGGGCAGTTCCCTCTAGAGCTGTTTGAAAAAATCTTTCAGCTGAACTTGTGATGCTGAAAACACTGTAGTGTTTTAGAACTCCTCTGGAAATGGCCACTTACTTGCAGTGGCACTCACAAAAGACAATTTCTTTTTAGATTCCTACTTTCAAGTAACAACAGCATCCACGGCTCTGCTGAACTGATCAGCAGAATTCAAAATAAAATTAGTCTGCCACTTGTTCATCCCACGAGGGTTATTCCCATCCTCCCAAGTGGTGTGTAAGAGGTGGAAGCAGGAGCAGAGCAGGCAAAGAACCTTTCCAACTACCCCAAGTCCAGTGGAGCTGCTCTCTAGTGAGGGAAATGCCTCCCAATGCATCCCCATCAGCACAGCTCTCCCAAATCCCAGCAGTGGCACTGGACAAGAGGAGTTGCTCTGTCACCGAGGGATCCTGAGGCCCAAAGATCCCTGAAAATCCTGAGGTGATTTTTTTTCATCTTTAGATGCAAAATACATGGAAAGGCAAAAGAATACAGGGGTGTTGGTCTGCTGAGCTGTCCTTGGCTGGGGAATTCTGCCCCATGAAGTACCAGAATGGTTTGGGATGGAAGGGACCTCAGAGCCCATCCAGTGCCACCCCTGCCTTGGGCACTGCCAGGGATCCAGAGGCAGCCCCAGCTGCTCTGGGCACCCTGTGCCAGGGTCTGCCCACCCTCCCAGGGAAGGATTTCTTCCCAAAATTCCCAATATCCCATCCAGCCCTGCCTTCTGGCAGTGGGAAGCCACCCCCCCTGGCCCTGGCACTTCACACTTTTGTCAAAATCTCATCTCCAGCCTTCCTGCACACCCCCTGGAGGTACTGGAAAGGGGATTTCAGAACATTCCTGAACTGGCACTTCCTGGAACATCCCTGAAAGCAGCAGATCAAACCCCAAAATCTGGGAAAAGGCACCACATTCCCAGCCTGCTCTCAGTGCCGTGTCCATGTGTTTATATCCACACCTGAGGTTGCTGTATCCCCTTCCAGGCAGACAAGATCCTGGAGAATACAGGATTAAATTCAGGGGTTCACCCTGGCATCACAGCAAGAAGTTATTGAGGAATTTTAAGACCTATTGTGTTTTTGAAGCACATAAAATATTTTAAGAAATGGAAAATAAAAAGCCCCCCAGACATTCTTTATTTCAGCACTCAGATTACCAAAGACTTGGGAGTGAGTAGTGTTGAAGATTCAATACCCTGCATAATTTTTGGCCAAAATTCTAGTTCCCAAAAAGAACCAGGTGCAATAATAATGATAAATTTGTATTCTAGGTATTTGAAAATACAAATTTGGCAACCATGCAGAGCTGAGAGTATCCAGCCCCCACCATCAGCATCAGTACAGACTTTTCAAGTGCTTTAATTAACTCCTCAACTCTGCTCCACTTCTGTCAATTCAGCCAATTTCTGTCTGTGTGGAGTTTTTGTGGGATTAAAAATTGACAATGAAACCACTGGATTTTCAACTGGACTTTCCTAAAGAGCCAAGGACCAATTCCAGCCCCTCTGGTGCAGTCAGTGAGAGATTTGGGGGGATACACTGGAGCCCCAGCTCCCAGATTCCTTATTACAACACAAATAGAGCTCAGGGAAGGGTCTGCTCATCCTCTAGTGCCTAGGGTTTATTCCAAGCCTAAAAGCATCACTTTTTTATAAAACAGCCTTTCACAGAGGTTACTTTTCTATCACACATATGTTCAGCAGGAAGGAGCAGCACAGAGACAATTCCCTCTGCATAGAATAGAACAATATATATCATATTTCATAATAACATATAGACTAGAATAACATATATAATATTTAATATTATTAATGGTATTTAGAAAACAACCCAGAACCAATGCCTCTATACCCACTTATCCTAATCCTATAAAAGCAGAGAATCAGGAATCATTGAGGCTGGAAAAGGCCATTAAGATTCAAGTCCCACTGTCACCAGCACCACTACAAGCAGATTGGTTTGCACACCAGAAGGGAAATTTGCTTTCTTACACACTGCTGAAGTTGCTTTCCTTCTCTTTGTGCTCATCCTGTAAAATCCTGCCCTCCAAAACCCCTCCACACACTCCAACTTTTTATTTCAGCCTCATTTGTCCTGGTCACAGAAGGAACATTGCGCTCATGCAAAGAATAATACCCAGAGACATCTCCCCTCTGACCCCCAGGACAATCTCCAGATCTCAGCACAAAAGGGCTTTTCCTGCAATTGTCAGCAATTCCTGAGGAAAGAAAGCAGGAGTTTACAGCTCTATCCACTGCATTAGAGAGCTTTGGAGAGATCCATTAGCACAACAACCCTGGGAGTTACAGAGAGCAGGAGCTCGCTGAACCACGGCTTCCCAGCTGCCAGGGCCAGCAGCAAGTGGAAAAGCTGGACTTGTAGAAGCTTGGGTCTCTATTACCCAACTTAATAAAGGAGGCCTGCAGTTATTAATCATCCTGATTGCTCAGGAGGGAGGGTGGAACAGGCTCTGTGAACACTGCACCAAGCCCTGGGATGCTTTCCCAGCCAAGCCAGGCTGGCTGGACATGAAACAGGAGACAGCCAGTTGGTGGCAAATGTCCCCCTAATCTATTTATTTCATCAGATTTTATCTAATTCAATCAATTCTGTTATTATCTAATCTATTCCTTTTCTAAGTTTGCACTTTAATTTGGAATGAAACATTACAGTGTGAAGAAGTGATGAGAAAAAGGGGAGGGGAGGTGGAGTGGAGGGACAGGAGCAAAGTGACCCCGAAATGTTCCTGTCAGAGAGGTGAAGGCTAAAGGACAAAGCAGCTACAGCTGGACCTGTGACTCAGGAACCTTTTCATAAAGGGCAGGAAACCAAGTGCCACCTTAGAAAGGGCTCCAGGGCAAGGTCACTGCCACCACCCCAACAGGCACACAGTGCAGTCAGCTGTAATTAGAATAATTCAGTAATTATCTGGCAAAAATCACAAAGTGAGCACGGGAATGGGACTTGTCCTGTGGGAAAAGTAACAAGACTGAGAGATTTATACCCTGCAGCTGAGATGAGCTAATTTTTTACCAATTCAGGAACTGAGGAGAAGAAAAAACACAACTGCAGGGAAATCATCCACGTCTGAAACACTTCCCTGAACTGTGTGTTCCAGCTCCCAGATATAAAATTTATTGTCTCATATACTATGATTAGACATAAAATCTTATGTGATGCACAATGTGCATGTGCTATATATTATGATCTATAATTTACAGCAGTATTTACTGCTGTAGTATTTTATAACATCTCTTTTAAGTGCAGCACAGTTTCTGTGCATTAAGTAGAGTTCCTTTGAAGAATGATGGCAGTCAGCTTTAGATATGCAAACCATTAAGTTGAAAGGTTCAACGTTCATATTCCAAAAAACTCCTTCAGCAATAACTCCAAGAATCAGCACTTGATTCTACATTTGAATTTTCAGGGAAAAGCCTGCCTTGCTTCTTCTGCATTGTGTTAGAGGGTTCAGCATGGATTTTCTTTACCTGGGGAACTGCCCAATTCTTTTCAGAGCATAAAACTGACTGAGAAAAGCATGGCTGAAGTGAGGGGAGAGGCACTTTCCTAAACTTCTCCATTTCAAGAACCCTCCATCATCTGTCTCCACCAAGTTTTCTGAAGGAGAGGAGCACACTGAATTTCCCAAGAAGCCTCAGCCTATTTTCTCTGCCAATCCTGCAGCAGATAGAAAGGGGCCTCTCTGCACTGCCATAATTAAAGTGGGCAGGAGAAAAGGCAAATGGGACATTGATGAGAGTATGAAAAGCTTGATGAAATTAAAGCAGCTGGAGGAAAACACTGAATGACTGCAAAAGATCCTGTTGGAAGTGTCAGGGAAGACAAGTCCATTGTATTCCTCAAAAAACTCCCAAGACAAACATTGATGCTTTAAATCTCCTCTTCACTGCTTTGCTCCTTTTATATGGACCATTAACTCCCACCCATCTATGGCTGTGCTGAGTGTGGAAAAACTGAATTATGTCATTCTTAATACCCCATAACTCCTTGTGAAAATGACAGGACTTGGAATAACTTCCTCTCCAAAGTGGTTTAAACCACTATTTATTTTATTGTGAGAAATCACTGTAATTCCACAAATGACTCATGTGCCCCCCTCCCTAGCATTCCCCATCACCAACTGTTGGCTAAATGTTCTATTTTCAGGGATTAGTATTTGCCAAAATGAGAGGAGAAAGAGCTGAGTAACTTGTGTAGTGACTAATTTAATTAAAGATCCCAGAATGGTTTATGTTGGGTTTTATGGGATCCTTGAGGATCACCTTGTTCCAACTCCCCTGCCACAGGCAGGGACACATCCCACTAGACAGGGCTGATTAGAGTCTTTTTCTCTGTTAATTAATTACACATTAAATTTTTATAAATTTCTGCATTATTTGAAGTGGCAAAACTATTTCAGTCTGAGATTCCAAATAATTTGTTTTCCCTTTGCCTGTGGTTGCACACACACACACAAAAAAAAATCACAAATTCTTATTTTGTTTTTATGGGCTGCATGAATTATTAAACCTGTATAAAAACAGGGAGAGGGTGATCTTTTAAATTTAGGAGGAAAACAAGAGAAATTTGAAGAGAGCAGTGAAATAAATAGATTTCTCTGTGAAATAGACCTTTGTACACAGCTACAAAATTATTGTTGAGATATTTGTTCTCTGCAAGTATTTTCAGGAATGAATGGGCCTATTTGAAAATAAGTTGATGTAATTCTTCTGGCAAAGGATGTCCTTAAAAACTTATTCTTAGAAGAGAAATTCTCCAGCTATACTGATCTGCCCATGGTGTTTGTGAAGGGAAAGACTTCCCAAGATGATCTGGAGAACTCAAAACCTGATAATACTGTGGGTTTTTCTTAAACTTTGTACTCATCCCAAAGCTTTGTTCTCATCCCAAAGATTTGTTCAATGTGGAATTCAGAATCACAGAATGGTTTGGGTTAGAAGTGACCTCCAAGGCCACCAAGTCCAACCATCAACCACCACCACCCTGCTCACCACTAACCCATGTCCTCAGGTGCCAATTCCACATGGTTTTGAACACTTCCAGGCATGGGGACTCAACACTTGCCTGGACAGCCCCTTCCAATGCTGAAACCACCCTGCCCATGAAGAAATTCTCCCTAAAATCCAATCTAAACCTCCCCTGGTGCAGCTTGAGGTTGTTTCCTTCTGTCATTTGTTACCTAAGAACAGCTGAGCTTGACCCCACCTCAGTTGAGCTTCCTTTTAGGAAGTTATTCCTATTTATAGGCAATACCTCTTTCAGGAAGTTATTCCTGGTCTTAGGCAATCCCTCCTTTCAGAAAGTTATTCCTATTTATAGGCAATAGCTCATTTTAGGAAATTATTCCTATTTCTAGGCAATCCCTCCCTTCAGGAAGTTATTCCTGGCTCCAGGAAGTGCAGTCCCTGTGAGTTCAGCCTGAACAACTTCGTTGGTGGTTCTGATGTTCAAATCTCTCACAGCCAGCACACACCTGGCCCAAAACAGAGGGAGAAAAGGGGAACATGTCCCACATCTCCAGGGGCAAATCCATCAGGTATTCTTCCTAGCCCAGTGAAGACGTGAAGCACTCAGAGACTTTTCCAATGACTGGTTGGACCACCAACCCCAAAGTATTTCAAATTCTATGCACTACCACAAGCAGGATGGACCAGGCCTGTGGGAAGTGCCACTGATCACTGAATGAAATGGCAAAAAAAAGGACAAAGATTGGTTAGAAACTATTTCCTACAGCATTTTCTATCCCATATTGGCTAACTCCCTGACAGCAAGTAGAGAAAATTGTCTCTGTGTTACAAAAAGAAGCCAGAAGAGCAAACCTGACCCCTGGAAGCTGCTGTTGATGTGGTGTCTGGGGGCTCTTATTGACCAGCTAAAAACCCTCCCTCGATCCCTGATCCATCCCATCCCAAAGCCAGGGAATTGTCTGATATTTGGAGAGGAAATAAATTGATTACCCAATGAGTTGGTCTTTGTTTTGCTCCACGAGGGTGGGAGGAACGTTGGAGACGATCACTTGCATGTCCAACTGATTGACCACAGAGACCTGGAAAGAAAAGGGGGAAATTCAATTTGCATTGCCAGGCACAGCCCCCTGCCATCCAACAGCAATGGAAAAATTCCTCTCCTGCCTCCACACCATGCCCTGATATCCACATTTCTCCTTTTAATTCCTAATAGAAGAGCTGGGAAATCCTGTAGCCAAAGCCCATAAACATCACAGATTTAACTGGAATTGTAATTCCAGGTCTGCATCAGAATTATGGATTTTTAAGGTCGAAAAGCTGCTCTCAGTTTAGATTTGACTTAGAGAATCCCAGATCTCCCACGGGCTGTATTCAAAATTACTTCTGAGCATTTGGGTGGTTTGGATGCCAGGAAAATCCACTCTTGGAGCCATGCAATGTGCATCAAGGGAAATGGAAATACAGGATTAATTCCACAAAATCAATGCTATTTTGTTAGAAAATCAGGAAGGAAATTGTTCATTTTCACTGAAGTGATCAGTGAGAGGTTTTATTTTAATCTCCAATTGTTTTAGCTTCTCCCTCTATCCTAAAACTGCATATTTTACAACTGAGCTTTTTCCTTAAACAAAAAAAAAAAGAAAAACAAAGCAGGAAAAATGCTTCTAATCCACTCAATACTTGTGTGCTTTGTTGGAATAAAATGAAATTTCAGTTTTCCACCGAGGTATGGAGTAACCTCAGAGCAAATATCTGGCAATTATTGTTTTTTACTATGAGCCCAACAACATCCCAATCCTGTGGAGGATTCTGGAGGAAAATTTGGAAAACTAGGCCAATGTTAAAGCTGATAAATTTAAAAATCAAGGGTTAGTTGATTCTAAAAGAAATAAATTTTTTCCAAAGAGGAGCCCTGGAAGCACAGCAGCAGAAAACCTAAATGCGCTTCCACATCAAACACTGATTCACCAGCTTTGAAGCTTAATTCAACTTTAAATATTTAAATGTTCTTGAAATGTCATCAGATGCCCTGATCAGCATGTACAGGCTTCTGTGTAAGAAACACAGAATTATAATGAGCTCCAAATAAAAATCATGCAACAGAACTGGAAAGCAATGATTAATTTAATAGAATTAATTACATTAGCCAATTCAAGCAACCACTGTGCACCCAGGAACTGCAAACAGCATAAAGGCAACACCAAAAACAAAGGCAGGAATTCTTTTAATATGGAAGAAATCACAATTATCACCGCTTGTTCATGTACGAATCCAGGGATAAACACACATTCGTGACAAGTCAGAGGAAACCAAGGGTGTTGGACAAAAATCAAGCCACATTTGAGGTTTCCATGGTAACATTAACTTGCTTGTTATCCCCATTTGTAAAGGCAGGCAAAGCAGAAAATTGTTGGTAACCTCTAGCCCACGAGTGATATCCCTTTGATCCCAAGCTTCTCTCATTAGGCACTTCCCAAGTTTTAAATTCAGCAAGGCAGAGCCTACAGAGGCTCTTGATTGTGATATGGCACCACTGGTCTCCTGGGAGTAGCTGGCACCCAAATGAGGAGGGGCTTGGAAACCTCCGTAAACTCCAGTAAACATTTGATTAAAATTGATATCGATGACATCATAAAGATGATATCCAGGATTTTAAATCATGATAGTGAATATCCACTACCTGTCCTTCCTCAGCACCTTTAGGTGCTTCCTTGCAGCAAACTAATTTTAAAATGTAATTCTTGTATCTCCTTCATCTCACAGATGCTGGGAAGGAAAACTCCATCACATGGAAGCAAACTGTCAAGCCACAGCTGTCTGACTTGAGCCATCCTGGTGTGCTTCCCATGGATTGTGTGCCAGTGGTCTAGGCAGCATGGGGTTGGGCTGGAATTGTATCTCCAGCTCCTCCAAGTTTCCAGGCCTTGCTCAAAGCAGCTGGGTGCACTGCTCATCACTCAGCCAGACATCAGAAAGAAACCTCTATAAATTAATGAGACATCCTTCACTTTCTAATGTTAATGTCGATTCCTTCTGGCTATATTTTAATATCCCATTAGTGTCTAAATTACCTGAGAATGCCCCATCATTTTGGGAGGTCAAGCATGAGGGTGTCATCTTTTATGTTTACTTGGTGAACTCCTGCAGAACTCACCACACCAAGGACTCTGGCTCTCATCTGTATCCTTTGACAGTGTTCCCATGAAGTGGATAATGCACTCCATCCCTTTCACATTATGATAATATTGAGCCAATCCATCAAATTTATAGGCTTTAAGGAAATTTAGCTTGGATGGTTTCAGTGCCTAGACTAAGTCAATGTTCTTTGAACAGCACAAAACCACAAGCTTGACGCCTAAAGATGGTGCCAATTCTGAAATGCTCCTTTCTCAGGGACTGAAAAGTTCATTCCCAGCCCAAAATTAGTCCTTAACATAAGCAACTAAGACAACCTGAACATGATCAAGGGACACAGAACCATGGAATGATTTGGGTTGGATGGACCTTAAAGCCCATCCAGTGCCACCTCTGCCATGGGAATGGACTATTCCCTATTCCACTTCAACGGCTCCAAGCCCCGAAGTCCAGCCTGGCCTTGGGCACTGCCAGGGACCCAGGGGTAGCCCCAGCTGCTCTGGGCACCCTGTGCCAGGGCCTGCCCACCCTGCCAGGGAACAATTCCTGCCCAATATCCCATCCAGCCCTGCCTTCTGGCAGTGGGAAGCCATTCCCTATTGTCCTTCCACTCCAGGCCCTTGTCCAAAGTCTCTATGTTTTTCACAGCTTCTTCGGGTCCTGGAAAGCCACAGTGAGGTCAGCCCAAAGCTTTTCCTCTCCAGGCTGAACATTCCCAGCTCTGCCAGCCTTTCCTCCCAGCAGAGCTGCTCCATCCCTCTGGTCATCCTGGTGCCTCCCCTGAACTCACTCCTAACAGGTCACAAAATCTTTTGGTTTAAGAAACGAAAAGCTTTATTCCAGTGCCTTCAAAAAGTTAAGCAGAAGCACTTGGTGGCTTTTCTCTAGGTCTGCCTGGAATGAAACTTTCTGCAGCGTTTGAATTTCCTCAGGAATTATTCCATACTAATAATCCCTGGCTGATACTTACAAGCACTTCTGCTTTGCTGCTCAGTCCTTTGCCGTAATCGTCGGTGGCAATGACCTGGAACTTGAAATAGGATCTCCTCATGTTTTTGAAGAGCATGGCAGTTTTGATCAGCCCCGTGTAAGCCTCGATCACAAAGCCCTCCTTGCCATCCTTGATGGGGGGAATGATGAGCCTGTATTGCATGGCACTGTAATTCCCAGTGTCCTTATCATCAGCCTAATGGGGAAAAGGAAACAAGCAGAGGCAAACAAGGTAAATATGCATGGAAGGAGCCATTAACCTTGTCCTTTAAATAAAGTTACATCTTGGCCCAGCAAATTTCTGCCACTCTGACATTTAAAACATTAGATCCCAGAGCACAGATATGGCTGCTACTTTAAATGCTTCATTTAACTTTGCTGCACTCAGTTTTGCTTTTCCAGCAATTTCTTCCTCTTCTGTTGGCATTAAACTGCTCCAGAAGAAAGAAAAAAAAAATTAAAAAGTAGAAAAAGGTAAGTTGACTTTCAAGTCTGCAACAATACCTAAGAACTGCTTAATTATGAGAAACCTCCACTGCCAAATGCTCATTGAAAAGGAATTATCAAAGAAAAAACCATCGCACCAACTCGTGCACAAACTTGCACAAGAATGTCCTTCATATTAGAGGGATGTCTAATACAATATCCATATTCTGATGGAGCACAACTATTTTTGGTGCAATCAAGTAACTTTTTTATTAAAGTAAGGAAGGATTGAGTGGCATTCCTGCAGTGGTGCACGGGGACCTGCTGGGCACCCTGGTTCAGGACACAGAGCTGCCCTGGCACCGTTGCTGGACTGGATCAGGATGCAGAGCTGGCATCAATCAGGCAGCCCCAGGAATTGTTATTCCACCTTCCCTGCTCCTGACAGCCCTGTGTAGCCCCCTCCTGGCCTCTCCAGCCCCATTCCTTATGTTCCTGTTCAACCTGTATCCAGAGGGAAGTGTTTCCAAGGTCCTTGACTGAGCTTTCCCGTGCTCCTTCCAGGGATCAGTGAGGTGGGAGCTAATTAATGCCTGAGCACTCATTAGTCTTGGTCACAGCCTCAGCATCTGGGATGCTTCAGGATCTATCAGGAGGTTTTTATGGAAATATTGGCACTGCTCTTGAGGCCTGTCACTTGAGCTAATGCTGGAATAAAAAACAGCCTTAACTTTGAAAAGGTGCATGTAAAATCCATGGAAAATCCATAATGTTCCATGACTTAAGAATGAAAACCAATAAGGTTTGTGTCAGCATGAAGAGTTTGTATAACCATGGAATATCCTGAGCTGGAAAGGATGCACAGGGATCACTGACGCAACCCCTAATACTGCCCAGATGCCCCCACAATCCCACCCTGGGCATCCCTGGAGCAGTACCCAAGCTCTCCTGGAGCTCTGGCAGCCTCAGGGCTGTGCCCATTCCCTGGGGAGCCTGGGCAGTGCCAGCACCCTCTGGGGGAGAACCTTTCCTGATCTCCAGCCTGACCCAGCTCCAGCCATTCCCTGGGGTCCTGTCCCTGCTCACAGAGAGCAGAGATGTTTATGAGACATCACAGCTTCTAAAAGAGAATTATCTGTGCAAGATCATTAAGCCTCCAACAGGGGGCCATTAATCATCATTAATTGCTTCCTCACTAGCACTGAACAAGTTCTATATGGTGGAAATCGTCCCTTCTGGTTTTTTATTCATTTTCAGACAATATTTCAGGGAATTGCAGCACTAGATAAGCAATCCAGCTGTGTATGCTCCATGGTACTCCAACTCCTATCAGCCCAGATTTTCTGACAGAACCATCCAGCACTTAAAGGATAATATCCAGGCTGGTTTAGCTGGAAAGAGCAAGTTTCATTCAGAACAGCCCAAAAGATGAGCTCCTGGAATGACACTGGCTGTAACTTGTCACAGACACACAACTGGTTTAATTCCCACGCTCTCTCAATATTCTGCTTTATTCTTTTATATTTTGCTCAACTACCAAAAGCATAACTATAAAATGTGTTAAGTTGTTTTTGTTCTCCAGCTCTGTGGGTTTTTTTAAGGCTTTTAAACCCAAGAATGCTGCCTCCTGGGTGAGCTCAAACTCCTTTATTAGTGATTTTAGGAAAGATGGGAAGGTTAAAAATCTTTCTGAAATTTACTCTGTTCTGTCAGTCAAAAAAGTAAAGACATCAGTGGGTTTTTCCAGAGCATTCCAGCTTTCCAATCAGGGAAACTGGAAAGTTGGAATGCTCTGGAAAAACCCACTGATATCTTTAGTGGGTACTGTTGTGGGATTGTATTTCCCTGGCACAAGGAAATTCAACCCCACAACATCCCAGAGCCAGCAGATGGGAGCTTGACAGGTGGAGGGTCAGGAAAATTGTTGGTTTTCCACACAAATAAATTGCTGAAGGAAGAAATGAATGTAAAATCATGCTATGTCATAGAAATGGAATCATGGAGTTTTTAAGGTTGGAAAACATCTTCAAGATCACCCCAGGCAATCTTTGATTGTCACCTTGCCCATTAAACCACAGTGTGCAGTGCCACATCCCCTCATTCCTTGAACACGCCCAGGGCTGGTGGCTCCACCATTCCCTGGGCAACCCCCTTCCAATGCTCTGCCACTCCTTCATGAGGAAACATTTCTAAAATCCAACCTGAACTCGAGGAAGTGGCTGGAGAGAAACACCAGGCTGATGTCTGGATCTTGAGAAACAAAGACAAAAATAAAAGCAGCACCTCAGCTGTGCCTGGAGTGCCAGGACACAGGGAATGGGTTCAGACTGTAACAGGGCAGGGATGGATGGGATATTGGGAATTAGGAATTGTTCCCTGGCAGGGTGGGCAGGCCCTGGCACAGGGTGCCCAGAGCAGCTGGGGCTGCCCCTGGATCCCTGGCAGTGCCCAAGGCCAGGCTGGACAGGGCTTGGAGCAGCCTGGGACAGTGGAAGGTGTCCCTGCCATGGCAGGGGTGGGAATGGATGCGATTTAAGGTCCCTTCCAACCCAAACCAGTCTGGGATTCCAGGGTAAATTCAGCTCATACAACACAGCTTAGGATAAAGCCGTGACCAATCCAGAAAAGTCCTGCCTGGCCAAACCCTCTGGTTTATCCACACTCAGCTTTGCATGCTGGTAATGGAGCTGGGGGAGAAAGGAAAACAGAATTCCTGTAACCTCACATGGCACATGAGGGACCCAGCAGCAGCCACAGGAGCAATGTCTGATCCAGCTCCTCTGGGGACATCCATGAGCAAGCCAAGTTTCCCACTGAGTGCCCAGTGAAGTCCAAAGGTTCCCTTGAGATGCCCTGGAGAGCAGCAGGATGCCCTTCCAATAAAAAGCCAATTTCTTTGTTAAAATGGATTTATGAGGTTGGTTCAGCTAGGTCAGAAGCCCATCATATTTTTAATATTGGCAAATTCTCTCTCAATAAAAGCTACGGCTTTTAATAGTCACTGCTTTCAATGACACCAGAAATCAATTTCACCTTCAGCATTTCAGGCCTGGAGACGTGTGTGACTAAAAACAAACAAAATTTGGATCCAAATTAAGGTACTGATGCTGCAGGCACAGGCATTAAATGAAGTCAGGCCTTCTGCACAAAGCTCAGGGCACTGGAGCTCAGCACTAATGAGATGTTCAAGTCTTGCAGCTGAGTTTAAAGCATTAAACTCCAGTGAAAGAGGCCTTTTGACATTTGAAGTTCACAGCTTGTAAAGTCCTGCAGAGTTCAGGTGCCTCGAGCTGGTGGACAGGCTCTGAGTTAATTGTCACCAGTTCTGAGAGCTGAGTGCCACCTCAGAGCCATCAGCAGCCCCAGCATCATCACAGCTCAGGCTCTTTCCACATCCACCCAGAGATGAGCAAACAGGTGCCAAACAGGCTGGGAAAATGATCAGATTCCAGCTTCAAATATTTGACTTTGCTGTTTGCATTCCCCCCTTCCTCTGCTCTTTGGATCAAACCTAAGGACACTGGGCTTGGCAGGACCAGCAGAGAGAGCTTGTGAGCTGCTCCCAGGAACCTCCCAAACTTCTCTAATCCTAGGAAGGATGTTTGCTATTCCTGTAATTTGTCCTGAAGGTAAATATTTTTGACACTTCATTAGGAAGAGATCTATGACATCTCAAGAGTTGCATTATGACTGTCAAAGAAGAGAAAGAGCTGCACTTAATCTTAATATTCCAGCAGCATATCTGCCTTTTGTTCTGCACAAGAAATACAGATGTCTCCTAAATCCTGCTGTGATTGAGGGCTGATAAATATGGATGATCTCAGGAATTACCAGGACAAATTCCAGCCTCCTGTGATTGAGTGTAGGTGTGCCCACACAAAGGGAGTTGAGTCAGGATTGCTGCTGCTGCTTCCAGCCCTTTCCCATCTCCTCCCAGGGAGGGGATGAGGCACAAATCCTGGGGTGCTCCCTAATCCCAGCACAAAAGCAGTGAGGATATTTTTACTCAGAGGGTGGGCAGGGTGCCCGGAGCAGCTGGGGCTGCCCTTGGATCCCTGGCAGTGCCCAAGGCCAGGTTGGACACTGGGGCTGGAGCAGCCTGGGACAGTGGAAGGTGTCCCTGCCCATGGCAGGGGTGGGACTGGATGGGCTGTAAGGTCCTTTCCAACCCAAACCATTCTGTTGTCTCAGTGATCAACCTGTTCTTTTTTTTCTCCTTTGCAAGAAGGCCCAGCAAAGGATGCCTTTAAAGCATAAATTAATTGATCTCTGGCTCCACATGACTGCACAAGCACAGCCTGATAGCAGGACACCCAGGGAGGCTGGCAAACCCCACCCTGTGTGACAGCAGCACTCTGACCCCGTCACCAAAAGTCACCAGTGGCATGCTTGGGATGAGCATAAAAATGATCACTAACTCCTGAAGCTGCATAACCATTGATGATCCCACTTTTTAGCATTATCAGCCTGAGCTAAATCCAGATTTGCTGCTCAGAGTGGAGTGCAGTTGTTAATTTGAAATGTTTCCCACCTCCTTCACAGGGTCACCCTTAACCACAAGCCCCAGGCTGCTAAGGGGGCATGGAAAAAGGCAGGACTGGGATTGGGCTGCTGAGGGTTTTTTCCCCCTTTCCTAGCAGATGGCAGCTCCAATGTTCCCAATTAGAGTCTGGCACATAAAGCAGCTTTTAGAACCAGACCATTTTTGCTGGTGGGAATTTCCAGATTGTTGCAGATTTCCAGTTCTGATGGCACAGCTGTCACTGAGCTGTTTTAGGGGAGGTTTCACTGAGTGTTCTACAGACACCTGAACCTGGAAATTTGGGGTGGCCATTGCAATTTTCCTTTATTCCCTGTATTTCTTCCATGCTCTTTTACACCCTCATCTGGCTCAAGCCCTTTGGGACTCATGCTCCTCATCTTGGTTTGCCACTGGCTGCCTCAGGAATTTGAAACTTTGATTTTAAAAAATATTTATATTCATATTCAACATAAAATATACTGTATATAATACATCACTATATAATATGTCAGTATATCTATATTATAGTATATTTATGGTTATTTTCATAAATTCATTCACATTCATGTTTATATTAATATTGCTTTGAATTTATATATCAATTTATAGATGAATTTATATATCAATTTATATTTCTTCACTACATCACTGATATTGATCACTGTCCAGCTCACCCCCAATACCCCCAGTGCCTGGAATTTTCTAGGAAACACAGGTAGGAAGAAATCAGGTGAATGGGAATTGCTCACTTTGTCCTCCAGTGGTGGCTAAAAACCTCCCAGGTGCTGAAGGAAGCAGGGATTCCTTTTGACAAGCTGTCTCATGGGAAAAGGTGTTGAATAAGAGGGGGTTCCCAAAGCTGGGTATTGAAACAAATAATTGGGAAAATGGATTTTATTGTCCTTTTTCTTCAGCCAATAGCAGTTAGTGCTTGAAAGAATAACTCTGTGTGAGTGTGAGAGGAAGTGAAGGCCACACACATGGATTTCCTCCATGGGATGGGAATGGTCCAGGCCCACTCCCCACTCCCAGCCCCTCTAGGAGCTTTTACTCAAGAAAGCACATGCAGGACCAGCAGTCTTCAAAATGCCCTCAAACAGCAAAATAATTGAAATAATCTTCAATTACATGGGAAAAAAATCCCAAAGGGTAGGGAATTCTCTGATTGCTGCCGGAGGAAAATAGCAGGAAAGTAAGAGAGCTTAGAGTAAAAAGCTCAGGAAGCCAACAAAAAGCAGGAGTATGATTTTTGAAGGGAAAATTCCTGGCATTCCTGTAATGTTTGTTTTAGCAAGGCACACAGCTTTTTTGGGGGGCCAGATGTTCCAGCAGCTGGAGGCTGCGCTGCTGTCACTGCAATGAGCTTTCAGAGGAGATTTTTACTCCCACCAAGCATCTTTTCTCCCTTCTCTGGGATCCATAAATCACATTTTAAGGAAGGAAAGGTTGTGACTGGCAAAGCAGTTCAGTTTTGTGCATGAGTCGTGCAACAGCCAAAGGAGGGACGAGCCAAATGTTGCCCTGAAAGCTCTCCTGGGTGCCCAAGGTGGAATCTCTGCAATTCCAGAACTTGCCACTCTGAAGATTCCCTTGTCATCCCAAAGAAAAGGAAATATCAAAAGAAGTCTATAAGTTATAGGCACAGATAGAAAAAAAAAAAAAAAAAAAAAAAAAGGAGATTTATTAACAGATCTGTGAAAAAAAAGGGCAATTTTGGTATTCTCTCCCTATACAGGAATTTTAACTGTTTCTTTTATCCATTCTTTTAGCTCATTATGGGAATCTCTAAGATGCTGTTGAGGTGAAGAAAAGAGGAATTCCTGCTCCCCTGTGTGTCCTCAGGGCCAGAACCTGCAGCCTAAAATGGCTTTGGTTTATTTTGCTCTCTTCTGTTGAGATATTCCGAGAATATTCAATAAAGGATATTCAAAGGGAATGAAGGATAATGTTCCATGAAAAATCTGATCAAAAAGGGGCAAAGAGCATAGGAAAGGGCTGGAATGAAAATATTGTAAAATCAAAGCATTTCCATCAAATAAAGCCAATTGCATTCACTAGCATTATTTAGGCAAGATTCCTTCCCTGCAAGCATTGTCAGGACAAAACCACCTTGATAAACTGAACAGAAATTAAGAAGATTCTCTTTCTTCACCAGAATTAGGACCTCTGATATTTCCCTCATTTAAATCTGTAATAATTCAATAATTTAATAAATAAAGGAAGAAAAGCAGAGGTTAATACTGTTAATATTTAAAAAGCAAGAGCTAATAACATTCCATTATAGGGAAAAGCCAATTCCTGCTGGTAATTTCCCTAAAGATTCTTTTGTGGGTTTGTTTCCTGGAGGAGATTGAAAATATTGTGTTTGGGGCTCAAGGAAGCCTGGTTGGAATTCTGAGGGGGAACAACAGGAGTTCCATGAAAATACCAGTGAAAAACAAAATAATTCTAATACAAGGAAACACAAAGCAAAGATCAAGGCACAGAATTCATAATTAGAGGCTATGCATGTTACATCTGGTTTTAATTAGTATATTCCTAATGAAAAGCACAAAAAACATCTTTAATTAAGGAAATGGGCTCTCAAACACATTGGAAATTCTGAGTAAAAAATGGGAATTGCAGAGAAGGGGAATTCAAGCAGCAAGGAGCAAATCCTTTGCTAAAAATTGCCATTTTATTAAAATATATCCCTTTTTCTTTATCTTGGGAGCATTAGTACCTCCCAGGTCTCAGAGGCCACTGCTCGTAATCCAATCAGACCCACAGAGAATAATTCATGTGGTTTATCACTCCCCAAATTAATTCTGATTAAAAATGACTTTTGGAGAATGATTTGTGGTATTCTGCTGAGCTTAAGCATCCTTTTTATCTACTTAGAGGAATCTTACTATGAATCCAGAGCAAAGCAGCTCATTATCTTCCTCTAAAAGGCTTTTATACTCCAATTAATGTATTCAAGAGGATGCTGCTGGCAGCAAACTCAATGACCTTAGAGAGTTGGGAGAAACTCCATAGGATTGGCCTTGGTACATATCAACTGTTATGAGGGAAGTTTTTATCCAACATTTTGTTGGTCTATTTGTTTCTAAATTCAATTTGTATGGAAGATTATGGACTCAGGATTAGTTTTCTTCTCTTGCTATTTTTTGAAAAAATTTATTTTTGGTGTTTGGTTATTTTTATTATTAGTGAAATTTTGTTCAAGGCAGAGTGGAGCATGACTGAAGCAACCAAAGGCAAGCATCTGAATGTTCAGCAGTGTATTTGTGATCAGTTGATCCAAAACTGATGTGCATCAACTACTCTATTAACAATTAAAGGCTGCAGTCCTTAATTATCCCCATAAGTTATAATGTCCTGTTAAAGAAGAACCAACTGTGGGATTTTTGGGCTGGTTTTGGAAGTTGTAGTTTTGCATCTGGTCACTTGAAATGCTGGGAGAGTTGGGATTGGCCAGCCTGGACAAGAGAAGCCCTGGGAAGACTGTGGAGCCCCTTCCAGTGCCTAAAGGGGCTCCATGAGTGCTGGAGAGGGACTGGGGACAAGGGATGGAGGGACAGCACACAGGGAATGGGTTCCCAGTGCCAGAGGGCAGGGATGGATGGGATATTGGGGGAAATTGTTCTCTGGCAGGGTGGGCAGGCCCTGGCACAGGGTGTCCAGAGCAGCTGGGGCTGCCCCTGGATCCCTGGCAATGCCCAAGGCCAGGCTGGACACTGGGGCTTGGAGCAGCCTGGGACAGTGGGAGGTGTCCCTGCCCATGGCAGGGGTGGCACTGGATGAGTTCTAATGTCCCCTCCACCCAAACCACCCCAGGATTCTCTGATTCCAATATCCCACCTCTGAGGCTCATCAAAGCTGTTGTCAGTGCCAGCAATAATGAGAAGATACAGAGAAAAAACACTTTCTTAAAATCACTCAGATGATGTGAAAGAAACTGAGCAACTGTTAATGAATGCACAAGATGAAAGCAAATGCACTAAAAACACCTCCTAAGAACCTGAATTTCCCCCTGGAATCCAAACCTGAATAATTTCTATGGTGCAAGCTCTGCGTGTACTATATAAATGTTCTCCTAAATTTCAACTTGGAAAGCTGCTCATTTCATTCTGCTCCTCAAGAACAGACATTCATTCCATTAATTATTCTTAAACCAGGCTGGAATGAGGATTGTGTTTAACTAACAGAGCAATTACTTTTGCTTTCTAAAGGCCAGGAAAAAAGGCAACGAGCACTGACTGCTGCAAAGGCTCGGCGCTACAACAATAAATTCCAGCCTGATCCTCTGCAACAAAACTACTTCTTAATTATTTCTAATTTTACTTTCACTAAACACACAATTATGTTTAATGCCATCCACTAATACCAACTCCTGGCTCAGGCCTCATTCCATTTTGTGCCAGCAAAACTGGGGAGGATTGGAACAGGAAAAGCTAAAAGACACAAAATTGACATTTCTTTTGCTCCTCCTTTGTGGACTGATCACCTGCTTTGAGTCAAATGTTTCTAAAGGGCAAAAGCAGATTCCCCTCATCACCCCCAAATTTCCCTTAGCTTTTCTCCACCTATTTCTTATCCCCCTGACTGGCACAAAAATACCTGTGCCTAAGAAATCCTCTTGGAAAACCAGGAAGAATTTCACAGCCTGTCCACATTTCGTGGGACGACTCCAAATGTGTTTTGACATTTGTGCCTCGTGATTCATTTGCTTTCACACGGAACAAAACGTTCCTTCCCCTAAATTACTTGGCCTTCCAGAATTTTTTATCTACTCCAGTGCCTCTGTCCTCTCATCTGCTCTCTACAATTCCCTGGAAGGAGGATGGAGCCAGGTGGGGATGAGTCAAGGGGCATGAGGAGAGGAAACAGCCTTGGATTGTTCCAGAGGAGGTTTGGATGGAAAAATTGGAAGAATTTCTTCACAGGAAGAGTGGCTAGGCATTGACCAGGACAGTGCTGGAGTCACCATCCCTGGAAGTGTCCCAAAATGTGTGGAAGTGGTGCTTGGGGACATTTATGGTGGGGACCACAGTGGCACTCGTGGATGGTTGGACTTGATAGTCTTAAAAGTCTTTTCAACCCTAATGACTCTGTGATTCTTCAGGAGTCTTAAAGTTCATGGATTTGACACAATTCTTGGATTTGTCACCATTTTTGATGAAGTAGAAGCTTCCCAATTCCCCACTTCTCTGCCATTTCTGAGCTTATTTTGGGAAGGACTCTCATGAAACCAACAACAACAAAAAAACCAGCTAGGAACAACTTTATTAAGCTTTGACCCTTTAATCATTCCTGGTGTTCTAAACACATAATTTATTTGTTTTATTAAAAAAAAAGGAGCTTTTACTCTTGGCTATTAAGACCTGATGTGAATTGTAGTCTGTATTTTATAGTTCCATTACTTTTCTCTCTCTTTAAAAAAAAGAAAAACAAAAAAACCAACCCTATGGATGGTTAATTTTATGCCCACTTTCCTCCCATTGCAGACCTAAAGTTGCTGGATTTCCCCTTTAAAACCTAGGTACCACCAAAATACAAAAAAAATCAGTTTTTTTTTAATGTCCAATGCCAGAACACTGGCATTGGACATAAACCAAATAATTAAATATGAACTCATCTAAAATGAAACATAAGTAGCAAAACTGACTGCAAAAAAACCTGGTTTTAACTCAAAAACATCCTTGTGCCAACATCAAGCAGCTTTAGAAGATGTAAATTTCAAAATTTTCTGTAAAAAATCAAACCAGTGACTACAAATTTTCCCTCTAAAAGTGAATGTTATTACAAAAACTTCAGGCTTACCTTCACTTTAAGCACAGAAGAAAACATTCTGGCATCTTCAGACACCCCTCCAATGTACATTTTTTTGGTAAACACAGGTGGATGGTCATTTTCATCCTTCACCTCAATAAAGACCTTGGCTGTATTACCTAAAAGAGGGAAGGAAAAGACAAAATAGAAAATTTTGCAATAATTTGTAACATCTCCTGGTATTCACACATTTACAGCTCAGGGAGATCATGTAAAATGAATATAGGGATAATGAAATAAAAATACATCTCTGAGACAGCACAGAATGCTAAAATTGGATAATCCCAGGGTCCCTGAGGCTGGAAAATCCCTGCCAGCCCATGGAGTCCCAGCTGTGCCCAGTGCCCACCTTGTGCCCAGCCCAGAGCACTGAGTGCCACCTCCAGCCCTTCCTGGGACACCTGCAGGGATGGGCACTGCAAAGCTCCCTGGGCAGCCCCTGCCAAGGCCTGAGCACCCTTTCCATGCAGGAATTCCTGCTGCTGTCCAAGCTGAGCCTCCCCTGGCCCAGCCTGAGCCCCTTTCCCCTTGTCCTGTCCCTGTTCCCTGGCAGCACAGCCCGACCCCCCCTGGCTGTCCCCTCCTGGCAGGGAGTTGTGCAGAGCCACAAGGTCCCCCCTGAGCCTCCTTTGCTCCAGGCTCAGCCCCTTTCCCAGCTCCCTCAGCCCCTCCTGGGGCTCCAGCCCCTTCCCCAGCTCCATTTAGGGATCCCTATCACACCTTAGTTCCAAGGCTTTTGATCCCATTAAATACCCGTGGGTGTCACAAAGAGCTCATTAACAGCAGCTCTGCACTTTGCTTTATCTATTTTAATTATTCCTACTGCCATGCAAATACTTAATGGCTGATTCAGTCCTGGTGTCTGTAAACTCATAAATGATCACACAGAGTCCTGTCTCAGCAGCCTCAGCACTTAATTAATTTCCTATGTTAATTGAAATCATCCCCAAGCCTGTTCTCCTCCCAAACCTGGCCTGGCCCAGGAGAACTCCACCAGCATTGCCTCACCTGAGAGGCTCAACACAAAACACCAGAAGTTGAACACAAGCCCCCACTGTTAATGTGGTTTTATTAAAGAGTTCCTGCTCCAGCCCATTGAGCAATAATCATCTCCATCCTTCTGCAAGGGGAAAAACATCCAGCAAAAACCATGGACCTGGTGCCAAAGAGATTCCACTGTGCAGAAATCTCCACCAACATCTGCTTCCCTCTTTCAGAATCGTATCATCCAGAAAGATTGCTGGAAATGATGGTATCCAGTTCATTAAAACCACATTTGCAAGTGACAAATTGCCTCCTTTCCCAGCTCCTTTCAGTGCCAGGATAATTTCAGTGTTGCACAGGTGCCACTGATATGAGTTACTGGTACAATGCAGGCTCTTAAGAAAAGGTTTAGGAGCTGTATGTTTAGGGGAGGAAAATATTAAACCACAGATTATTTCTGACATGGCCAATGTCATTTTCTGCCTATCTGATGGTCCAGCTGATGGGAGACAAATGATGGCTTCATAAATGGAAGTGAAATCTTAAAAAAAATCCCAAATAATTAACATGCTGTCCCTGGGCCAGCAGAGTGTCCTGGGGGACACCTTTCTGTGGGGTTCTTCAGTGTGGAGAGAAGGGGGAATAAAGAAAGGAAAGAAAGGAAATGACATTAATTATCAAGTCTCTGTCTTCTTAAACCAGATCCTTAATGTCTCTGGCTGCAATACCTGACTATAGTAGGAAAACGAGCTTCCCAGGCAGACCTTCCCTCTGCAGCTCCACCCTTTAGGGAAGAAGGTGGAATTAAAAGCAGGATTATGTTTGGAAGTGATCTTGCCCTGCTGAGCCTATAACCAGGGCTATCACTGGCTGCCACCAGTTTGGTGCTGGAGGGAAGATCCTGATTTTATCCCTGCAGGTGGGATCAGGTGCTGGCTCACCTGCACTGGTTCTCTCTAATTCAAATTAAACATCATTTGCATATTGCTCACTTTTGTCCTGTCAGGCCAGTTTGGGTGAGGTGGCTGAGCCTTGTGCAAAGTTTGCCTTGCAATTTGCTCAACTCCCCATTTGTTTAATTTGCTGGCAGTTCTCTGAGCTGCCAAAATGCTGATTTGTTTAGCAAAGGGTGAACGCTTTGAGAATGGAGAAATGGAAGTTATTACATTCAACACAAAGCAAATTCAATACCCTCCATATTCACAAGCCAACATTAGGACTGTCACCATTGAATATCTACCTGCATTTCAGCTTCCTGCCTCATTTCTGGCCACAGTCCTTCATTCCAGCAGATGGAGTGGAATGTGGCATCTGGGAGCTCCTCCCTATCCCACCTTTGGATCCAATTCCACAGCTGGCTGCAGGAAAGAGCTCTCCACCAGCTATAGAAGGTGCCTTACCTTCACATTTGAATTCTCACTAGAATCCCTCAGCAGGAGCTGTGCCATGTGGGAAGGTCATACCAGACCCTTTCCCATGGGGATTATTCCAGTTCCTCTGCTTGATTCAGGAATATTCCCTGCACAGGGGATCTGGAGCTACCAAACCCACCATTCCTGCCCCTACAGCCCCCAGCCTGATGGAAAAAGCCACCAGTGAAGTGCACTCTTAGAGAGTCTGGTCCAGACCCTGTCATTAGACTCCTTTTTCCTTCATATTCCAAATTTTAACTGCTTTTCTAAACGCTGGGTGTGGCTCAAACCCTCTTTGTGAGGACAGTGATCATGACAGGCTGTCAGTATTAACACTCACCTGACAGAGGGGAAATTTGTACCCCCATGAATGTAAAACCTCACATCTTTGGTGTTCTAAGTCTGGAATCCAGTCACTTTTTTTTCTTCATGGATTCCAGCAGCTGAAAGCAGGATTAACTCCTTGGTGGTAATTCTGGTGAGACCTCCCAAGTAACTTATGACTGTGCTGCTTCAACTTATCTTGTAACTTTTGACTGTGCTGCTTCAAGAGCAGAACAAAAAGCATGTTTCCCTGGACAAAGCAGCACAGGCTGCCAAGGTGGCCAAAAAAGGGCCAAGAAAATTGATTTCAGTGGTACCTCAGTCTCCTGCAAGGCTCCTTTTTCCTCTTCTTCTCCAGCCCCCTGGAGATGAGCTGCAGTGCACAGAAAATACAGAACTGCAGCTGCTTCTAAATCATCCTCAGCTTATGGGACCCAGCTAAATAATCCCTGCCAAGACTTTTGGATCTTTCAGCTTCTGTGGTTTGCTTAAGGGGAGTGAAAACACCCTGAAAGCTGCTCTATAGCAAAGCTGAAGAGCCTCTGAAACACCTAAAATGAGCAGACCATGAATAAGTAACACAGAAAACAAGCCCAACAAAAACTCCTGGGTCACCAGGGTGTACCAGCATTTCATTCCCACGAGTTTTCCCCAAACATCCTTGTTGAAAGTTCTTTTCCAGTCGCCCCTTCTAAAAATGTGCCAGATCCATGTGAGCCTGTACTTTCTTGCCAGGCTGCAGAAATGAAGCTGAACTAAAGCAATGATTTTTGGACACTGGGACAGCATCAAGGATGCTGTGAGTGTTCCCAGGTGAGTTTCACTCAGTGCTTTCACCAGCAGCACTGCACTTGCCTTCTGCAACATTCCAAGCCAGCCAAGGGTACAGCTGCTCTTCAGGCATGGATAATTCTCACACAAATCCCTCCATCTCCAAAAGCAATTCTGCAGGAGCAGATTTCAAAGAACCTTTCCAAAGTTTATCTGAATCCAGCTGGGAGGGAGAACTGTAATTTGCCAGGATTTAGGAGCACTTTGCTTTACTCCTGCCTGACAAGTGCGTGGAGCAGGCTCTGTGCTTTGGCAGGTGAGCTGTGCTGAACTGCAGCTGGGCTCCAGCTCACATTCCTGCATTTGGCAGGACCAAGTAGGAATCAGCACTGAATATTTTTCAGTGGCATTTAGATCTAAATGAGCCCATAAAGCCTGAAGAAGATCATCATGTGCTGTCACTGCTCAAGAGAGTGCAAAAAGAAGCAAACAGCAACGTGTTTGGAGCAGCACAGACCTGAGGTCTGCTTTAAACCCACATAAAACTTCTTTTTCTAACAAATAATGACCTGAGTGGGAGCTCAGGTTTTGTGCAGCCTATCTAAAGTGCACTGCTCTGCTGCCCAAAGAAATTGGAAGTTTGTCCCAAGCTCCCCCAGAGCTGTGAGGCAGCAGGATCAGCTCTCCAGGCTCTGCTTGCTTTGAGTCCATCTGTCACAACTCCTGGATTTGGGAACTGCCAGAGCAGCCAACTTGTAAAGCACCACCAGCACCAACTTTTGCAACTAAAACCATAAGGCTGCTTTACTGTTACATCAACACCACAGGGACACAGAATTCATGCTCACATTTAACTGAGTGGAATCATCATTCCCAATTACTGTGGAGCAGCTGCAGAATTTTAGTTGTAAAACTCCCATTTCCACTTTATTCCCAAAGGGTTTTAGGGGTTTAGAAAAGCAAAAACTGAAGGAGACAGGACTGGTGCCTTACTCCCAGCCCCCAGAGCAAAGCCCAGCTCACAGCTGGGTTCAGCAGAGCCAGAACAGTGCCTTTGTACCAGCCCTGGGGGTGCCAAAAGTTACAAACAATTCTGGAAAAAACATGAAAATAATCAATGGAAGGGTGATTTTGTTTTCAAATCTTCTGACAGCAAGATAAAAACCCTGTCTAACATGGTCCTGTCACAGAATCATCCAGGCTGGAAAGGACCTCCAAGATCATGGAGTATGACCTGTGACCAATCTCTAACTTGTCAACCAATTAATTCCTCTTAAAAACAGGAAAAGCCACCACAGGGTTCTGTCATTATCTTTGTATTTCTAGGAATGTGAAATCACAGAATCCCAGAATGGTTTGAGTTGGAAGAGACCTTAAAGCCCATCGAGACTCACCCCTGCCATGGGCAGGGACACTTTCCACTATCCCAGGCTGCTCCAAGCCCCAGTGTCCAACCTGGTCTTGGACAATTCCAGGGATCCAGGGGCAGCCACAGCTGCTCTGGACATGCCCACCAATGCTTTGGCTTTACAAGGAGAACCAGATTGGGACCAGGTTGAACTGGGAGGTAAAAGCCTCTCTTTGTCCCTCCTTGTCCATCCTGCTCCAGTGCTCTTTGTTCCTGTCCTTAGGCAGCACTTTCTCTTTGCTGCTCCCTCTGCTTCAACACAAATCCTTCTGCTCCTCCCACCCCTTGTCTTCTTACCTGCAGGAGCATCAAGTCCAGCTCCTGGCCCTGCACAGGACAGCCCCAGAAATCCCACCCTGTGCCAGAGACCATTGTCCAAACTCCATTAATATTGAAGGTCCCTCAGGGTTCAGCATCATCAAAATCCTCAAGAAGAACTCCAAGCTTTTAAAGTCATCCTCATCATCCAACCCAGCTCACCTTCCACTCAAATGAAGTAAAACAACACAGCAATTTCATACCATGAAGTTTCAGTTAAAGTAACTCCTTTAATGAGTTGGACTCTGCTGAAAACAAGAATGTGACTTTGCATGATTTAGCATCATCTATGAAACCCCCAGTTTAAGTCACCAATTTCATGTTACTTTATATTCTAAAGGACATCTCAATTTACTTTCTCTCCTCATATATTTATTCAATTATTGCCACGCTATCACCTGGCACCATCACTGAATGACAAGCTCAGTTGCACTTAATGCACTTTCACTTTGCCCCTGAACAGATGAAAACTCTAGTTCCTACTCCTCTATAATTATTTCCTCTAATACCATGATGGAAAACAATTGGATACCCAGCCTCTCAGCTTTGTGACATTCAGGCCTGTGTGCTGGCTGAGCAGTTTCTCAGGGCTGTGTTATTTACAGAATCCCAGGATCCCTGAGGCTGGAAAATCCCTGCCAGCCCATGGAGTGCCAGCTGTGCCCAGTGCCCACCTTGTGCCCAGCCCAGAGCACTGAGTGCCACCTCCAGCCCTTCCTGGGACACCTGCAGGGATGGGCACTGCAAAGCTCCCTGGGCAGCCCCTGCCAAGGCCTGAGCACCCTTTCCATGCAGAAATTCCTGCTGCTGTCCAAGCTGAGCCTCCCCTGGCCCAGCCTGAGCCCCTTTCCCCTTGTCCTGTCCCTGTTCCCTGGCAGCACAGCCCGACCCCCCCTGGCTGTCCCCTCCTGGCAGGGAGTTGTGCAGAGCCACAAGGTCCCCCCTGAGCCTCCTTTGCTCCAGGCTCAGCCCCTTTCCCAGCTCCCTCAGCCCCTTCCCTGGACACACTCAATGTGTGTCTTGAAGGAAGGAGCCCAGAAATCCCTGCAGCTCCAGAGTAGGTCACCAACAAATTTCAGAACAAATTCCACAGATTCAGGGGTATCCAAGACCAGAACTGGCAGCAGGTCACTGCCAGTGGGTGTCAGAGCTCTGTATTAATTCAGTGTTGTATAATCCTGGGGCTGTGCATTCCAAGTCACCCAGCTCCAAAGTGGTTCATCAGTTCAACCTCAGCAAAGCCCACAGTGATGTGTCAATTGTGCCCCATCTCCTCCCACTGCACCTCATCAATTCAGTGCCCTGGAACTCAGAAGTAATGTTTAACCTGATTAAAATTCCCCAAAATAAACAAAGTGCCAAGAAAAAGGACAGGAATTCATTGTATAAATGCAGAAATCAAACCCAGAGATCAAGGGATTTTCATTAAGAAGTCGTAAGTGATTCAGTTGGCCAGACATTACCAAAGTATTTAAATATATATATTTTTATCAAATTCTTTAGCCATCCCTGCAGCACAGTTTATATTCTAAGGCATATATGTGCTGTATATTAGTGGAGAACCAAATGAACCCAGCTTGTGCTCCTTCAAGCTGGCCTGAAGTCAAACCCCAGTCATTATCAAGCATTCCTGAATAAAGTAATTCAGCCACCACTTTTTTGGAAGTGCTGCTCACTTGGGAGAGCTGCCCTAGTGCAGAGTGTGAGTCAGAAGAGGGAATGGAGGGAAGGCCCTGCTGGCTGCCTTGTGTCTTCAGCCATGTCAGGAAGGTTTGGAGAAAGCTGTGTGCTGCATGGGAGCCTGATCTGCTCACTGGGTATTCCTTGGCTGTGTTTTTATGGATATAACCTTACCTGGATTTCTCCCAGGCTCGAGAAGAAACAGGCAGCTCTGGCAGGTACATCCTTGACAGTGGCTAAACCTGCACAGGACCTCACCCTGCTCTTAACAAAGCCAAGCTCCTGACCACTGCTTAATCTGGATGTATCACACTCCACAGACACAATTCTTACTCAAGGAAAAAGAAATACCCAGGATAATCCAGGCTCAAAATCCCAGAATCTCCTGCTGGTTCTGTGGGCAGCATTGGAAAGATGAAGGTATTGGAACTGCCACCCCTATTCAGTGCCTCAGGCCATCCCCAAGATTTATGGCATGTTCCCAAATATTTGAGCACCTTCAACTAACACAGAATCCCGGAGTGGTTTGGGTTGGAAGGGATTTACAAACCCATCCAGTGCCACCCCTGCCATGGGCAGGGACAGCTCCCACTGTCCCAGGCTGCTCCAAGTCCCAGCGTCCAACCTGGCCTTGGACACTGCAGCCACAGCTTCTCTGGGCAAGTCAGCCTGACAGATCCAAAAATGCACCGTGGGCTGTGATCCCATCATCACCATCACCCCCCTAAAACACAGCAAGGTCACTGGAGAGCAGTTTCAGCCTTCTCAGCAAATACCAGCAACATCTGTGTGAAAGGCAAAGGAAAGATTTTTGACACTTACTTTTGGAGGGGACCCGCAGGTTGGACCTCACCACCTGCAGGGAGTCTGCCTGCACTCGGAGCTCGTAACTTTGGACACTTTCATAGTCCAGAGGCTTTTTCACAGTGATCACTCCTGTTCTGTTGTTAATGGCAAACACATCTGGAAGCCAGCAAAAACACAGGAACTTTATGAGATGCATAAACAGGGATTTTCAATGCCCAAAGGTTTTATTTTGGGGATGACACAATTCTCTGACACTGCCAAGCAAGTCATTCCCTCCCTCCCTCCCTCCAGGAAAACCCCACCTAGCTCATCTTTGAAGATATTTTTAAGCAGCAAAGTGGCTTGATCTGCTCTCCTACTGGAATAACCAACCCAGCATCACAGACTCATGGAATATCCTGAGCTGGAAGGGACCCAAAGGATCAGGGAGTACAACTCCCTGCACAGGACTTGAGTACAAATGGAAAGATGGGACAAGACAAAGAGCCTATTCTCACAAAAGGGAGGATGGGATGGGGAATCTCTCCCAGTAATTCTGTGTTATTTTGTCAAGATGTCCAGGTGGATCACAGGGAGTATCCCAGCAGGATGTTTTGTTTGGATATCAGCCTCTAATCCAATATTTGTTACAGCATGGCCGAGTCCATAATCCCTTAAATCAGATTTTTAAGCAAGTCAATTCCACCAAAGCTATTTATGCTTTTATTTTGATGTGCCATGGACTCACACTACGAGGCATCATCCATGGAAATTTCACATCAGTGAGGAAGATTTTCTTGTAATTTTGCTAATTAATCTGATCTTTAGCTTATCTCCAAAGGCTTGGTAATGGTAGTTACAGAATCATAGAGTAGTTTGGGTGGGAAGGGACCTTAAAGCCCATCCTTGTGCCACCCCCTGCCATGGGCAGGGACACCTTCCACCATTGCAGGCTGCTCCAAGCCCTGTCCAGCCTGGCCTTGGGCACTGCCAGGGATCCAGGGGCAGCCCCAGCTGCTCTGGGCACCCTGTGCCAGGGCCTGCCCACCCTGCCAGGGAACAATTCCTTCCCAGTATCCCATCTAAACTTCTCTGTTCCAGCCTGATGCCATTCCCCCTTATCCTGTTCTTTACAAAAAGTCCCTCTCCAGGTTTCTTGTCAGCCCCTTCCAGCCCTGGAATTCCCTCCTGCTTGTCCAGATGAGGTGGGATTTCACCTCCATGACCAGAGAGTTCTTCTCCAGCCTCAATGACTCTGTGACTCACCTCAGCAGCTTCACCTCTCCACAATTTCTTGCAGATCTCTGGTTGCCCATAGCCACAAGACTGAAACACCAGTATAAATAGGAATGTAGATATGATTGCCCTTACCCTCCTCATTCCCTGACACAATGGAGTACACCACTGTCTGGTTCAAGGCGGCTGCGGTGACAACGGTGACCACGGTTCCCTTCGGGGCACTTTCACTCACTGGGGGAGGCCTGCAGAGTGGGACAGAAGGATTTGTGTTACATTCCTGAGCAGCAGATTATTCCTCATTCCTCAGGTTAGTATGGCCTCCATCTATCAGGCTGCCAAAGGATCTGTTGTGAGAGAAAATCATATTAAAAAGGAAAATGTTTATCCTATGAGAATGTAAAAGTCACTGAGAAGTCCAATGGACAAGAGGTGGCAACGGAAAGATGTAATGATTCTTGGATCTGAGAAGTGGGAAAGCAGGGAATAATGAGGAGAAACAAGAACTACCACAGCCTGATAAATCTGAAGTAAAAGACAAAATATATATTTTCTATATATATTTTACAGAACTATAGAACTCTTTTATAATAGATCTCGAATATATTCAAGTCTACTAAGACAACTCAATAATATGTCAGAAAACCATGCAGGAGAACTCATTCATAGGTAAAATTCCATACCTTAAACAGGAATTGCTTCGGGGCCACCTCCATGGGAATTTCCATTCTTCACAAAGATCCAAAAACTTTCCTGCCAGCACATTTTGGTACCAAAACCCAAGATGCTTTTCAGGAAATCAACTGCAACCCAAGGCTACCCAACCTCTGTAAGGCTGGGCAGGCCCTGGCACAGGGTGCCCAGAGCAGCTGGGGCTGCCCCTGGATCCCTGGCAGTGCCCAAGGCCAGGCTGGACAGGGCTTGGAGCAGCCTGGGACAGTAGAGGTGTCCCTGCCATGGCAGGGGTGGCACTGGATGGGCTTTAAGTCCCATTGAACCCAAACCATTCCACGACTCTGTACTGATGTCTTTAAATCAGCAATCCAAACAATTCTGACATGGAGAAGTGAGAGGCTTGAGCTCATCTGAAATCCTCCTCCTCAGATTTTCCTCATGGCAAGCAGTGGTTGAATTCAGGCTTCAAACTCTTCAAAATAAATTTAGAAGGAAGTTTTGACACTCATCTATGAATGTAGATGGGTTTTTTAAAATGTATTATGCAGATGTTTTCAATTTTTAAAAATTACACTCATTCAATAGATAACAAAATAAACACCAGATGAGGATCTGCTCAGAGAGGCTCCTGAGTTTGAAGATCAGTTGTGCACTGATCTTCAAAATTTTGGACAGAATCTACAGCTGCTTCTTTCCAGGGAATATCATGGACGTATTTGGAAGGCCATATGGTACCTGGGGACAAAGCCTGGTGGTGGCCCTGGCAGTGCTGGGGGAACAGTTTGATTGGATGATCCCAGGGGTCTTTTCAGACCTAAATAATGCTGTGATTCCATGAATATTCTATCACTTTCCCCTGTCATCTTCCAGGTGGCTTTCAAATCCTCCACCCCACGCCACATTTTCCCATTCTAAGGGCAGGGAACAGGCACGGCTCCGAGGCTGCCACAGCTCCAGGAGTGATGGCACAATGCTCTCAGGGACAGGGTGGGATTGTTGGGGTGTCTGGGCAGGGCCAGGAGCTTGGATCAGTGATCCTTGTGTGCCCCTTACAACTCAGGATATTCCATGATTATATCAAGGCTGGAACCCCAGGACACAATCTATTGAACCCAAACTTCTCCCACCAAGAAGTGGCCAATCTTCTCTTTAAGTCTGCCTTACAAACATTTCCTTTGGAATCAATATTGCTTTGAACTTCCCAGAAAAATGTAGAGATAATGAATATATGGATTCAAGTTTTGGATCATGCAACATAACAGTGATCTCCTCTTTTTTTCACTGATGGAAAAATCCCCTTTTACTCAAACCCACATGCCTGGAGCAGATCCCTCTGCTCCCACTGTTCTGTGTCAGTGCTTGGAATAAAGTTCCTTGTTGCTCCTTAATTTATTAAGCTCTTAAACCATTGCTATGAAAAGCTTTTTAAGGTGCAATTCACCAATGCAAATGCTAATCTTAGGGATTAAAAAGATGCCAAAAGGCAGGGAAAGACAGGGGGAAAAACCTTCCAAAGCTGGAAGCATTTAAAGCTGGAGGTCTTTTGATGAGGTCAGAGAGGAAAAAGCCCTTTTTATCCTGCATTATAGATGAATTTGTTTTCTTTGTCTTCTGAAGGTGTGGGAGTGTTACAAAAGCCCTGCATTTCATTCCCAGCACAATCCCAGGATATTTCTGCAGTGAGAATGACCTTATAGCTCCCTCTGCCAGTGCTGAATCCAAGGGATTGACAAATCAATACTAATTATTGAGAGGTTTTGTGTTTGCTCTGGAGGGAGGGGGAAGAACAGCACCCCCCCCACTCCCCTCCATGATAATTGCACTGATTTCATTCCCTTCCTTTACTTCCAGGGATTGGGAACAACAGGAGCAATGCATCAGCTGCAGTAAAACATCCAGCTCATCCCTTCAGAGCATTCCTCTGGACTGTGGAGAGACAAAGCAGCGAAAGATCAGCATCCAACTTCTTATATCCTGCTCTTTGTCCTGTGCTTCCAGCTCTAATAACCTTTCTAAGGCAATAAATTCCTTATTTTCCAGTGTTTTAATGGCTAAGATGGAAAACTGTGCCTTTTTTTTTTTTCTGACATATTAGTTGAAGGTGTTTTAGGACACAAAGGTGTTTTTATGCTATAATTCTGCATCGCTGGATGATAAAAGCTGGAAATTTTGTGGGAAGAGGAAAGCAGGAGAAGCCAGCCCAAACCACACAGAAAGGGATGAGCAAACCCCCATGGGAGTGGAAGGGAATTTCTGTGAGCTCAACACCACTGGGGGCAGGGAGGGTGAAGGGATTGGTTTGTCACTGTCACCTGGGTGGGGTGGCTGTGTCACTGTCACTTGGGTGTGTCTCTGCCTCCCAGCCCAATGCTGGCCCACAGAACCAGAGTAGTTAAGGATGGAAAAGATCTCTGAGATCATCAAGTCCAGCCATGGACCAGCACCACCCTGCTCACCACTAACCGTGTCCCCAAGTGCCACATCCACACAGTTCATCACCACCTCCAGGGATGGGCACTGCAAAGCTCCCTGGGCAGCCCCTGCCAAGGCCTGAGCACCCTTTCCATGCAGAAATTCCTGCTGCTGTCCAAGCTGAGCCTCCCCTGGCCCAGCCTGAGCCCCTTTCCCCTTGTCCTGTCCCTGTTCCCTGGCAGCACAGCCCGACCCCCCCTGGCTGTCCCCTCCTGGCAGGGAGTTGTGCAGAGCCACAAGGTCCCCCCTGAGCCTCCTTTGCTCCAGGCTCAGCCCCTTTCCAGCTCCCTCAGCCCCTCCTGGGGCCCCAGCCCCTTCCCCAGCTCCCTTCCCTGCCCTGGAATTGCTTTGAAATGTTTAAAACATTTTCAATGAAATGGGTCCTTTCTGAACCTCTGCACTCCCCACCTTCTCAGACCTGTGATTATCCCACCTCAGCCTTATCCAAAGTTTTAATCTCCCCTTCTCCCTTTGACCATGACAACTTTATTTCATCCATTTCCAATCTTATTTTTTTCCAGGACCATCACAGCAATGTGGCATTTGGGCCCTTTGATTCACTTTAACTTTCCCACAGGAATAATAAATGATATCCTGGGAGCATCCAGGGTGGGATGGAGACCAGAAGAGACCTCGTTGATTTCTGTGAGTCTGAAACCACAAAATGCGTTTTGTCCCTCAGAAAATAAATAAAGCAACCACAAAGAAGAGCAGGATTAAAATAAAGACATTATTTGTGCACAAAGATATTAAAAATAAATACAATTTTTTAAAAAAAATCACTGAATTTGCTATTTCTTAATTATCTGTGTTTTGATCAGAGTGGGGAAGGGAGACTGAGCACATCTCAAACACATTGCAGGGCACAACTACTGCAAGTGTCCAAGTGAAATTTTAACTTTTCCTCTCTACTTTTCTGCTTCTTCTTTTTCCCTGTGCTAAACACATCACTCCCAGCCCTTTTTCAATTTGACTGATAGCCAATATGCTTTAAATTCACCATGAAACTTGTCTATCTCCAAAAGCACGAATGCGAGATTTAATAAAAAATTAAATTTCAAGCCAGCAAACCCAATAATAATTTGGAAAATTGGTTTAGAGCTGAAGCTTAATAGTGGGATGTGAATGGACTCCATATGAGCAACTTCAGTTGCCTCTACTTTGTGGACTTTATATTTTATATATATTTATATATATTTATATATATTTATATATAATATTATAATACAAAATATTTTAATATATTTATATTTTAATTTATGGAGGTACATAAAAACCCCTCTGAACCTAAGTTTTGGTGCTGTTTAATTAAATTTCACACCTCAACTTGATTAACACTGAGGGTATTTTTATTCTTAGGGTGATGAGAGGGCCAGAGCAGCTGTGGCTGCCCCTGGATCCCTGGAAATGCCCAAGGCCAGGCTGGACAGGGCTTGGAGCAGCCTGGGATGTCCCTGCCCATGGCAGGGCAGCACTGGATGGATTTTAAGGTCTCTTCCAACCCAAACCAATCTGGAATTTCATGATCCCTATGGCAGCTCTTTTAACCCTCTCACCAGCACATAAAAACTACCTTGGCTTCCTGTGCTTGCTCAAAAATGACAGACCTGGACACAATTTAGAGCAATAAATCAGCTTTTTATCAACTTTTATGCATGTTTTAGAGCAATAATCCATCAATTTATTTTTGCTTTCCTAGCAACTACCTGAACAGCTTGTCCCAGGCAAAGATTTTTTTTTTCTTTTGGAAAATTATATTTTTGTCTTAATTAGATGTATTTATGGAGCAGTTTATCTTCACAGTGTCACATATTCCTTCCTGGACTTGATACCCTGCCTTTCTGTCTCAATTCCCAGATTGGCTGGAGGCACTCTGACCTTCCCATGGTATTTATCTCTAAAACAAATGACAGGGGAGTGTGGACATTGCTCCAGTGATCCTGTCTTAACCTATTGTATTTTAACCCAAATGTCAGGTTTTGCTCTCCTGACCTCTCTGTGCTCATGTTATCCCTCCAATCTTCCCAAATTAAACCTGAGGCCATGAAGGCAGGAATATTCCTGTGAGGATTCTAAAGAAGCAAAAAAAAAAAAAAAAAAAAAAAACGGGTGGGGGGGGGAAACACACACCAAGCCCAAAGTAGGGCACAGTCACACACTTGGATTGGTCAGACTGATGGGATAAATTCCAAGGATAATGTGGCTGGAAGGAAAACACATTGCTGGATGCCAATGGGGTTAATACTAAAATTATGGGTAATTTCAGTTCCATATCCACACCCCCAGAGGGATTTATTCCTGAGTTTCATTAACGTGGTGTTGGAGATCTGGCACAGCTTCCCTGCTGGGATCTGGCTCCCTGTGCTTTCCTCCTCCCCAGGAAACATCCCACCAGGACATTTCAGTGAAAAGTAATTCCTAAAATTCTAGTTTCCTTTTCATTTGGTACAAAGAAGCATAGGGTTTTAATAAAATGCAACCAGCACTATTAACACAAGGAAAAATAGGGGGAAAAGGATCTTTTTCCTGTAATGACCTGGTAACTCACTCCCTAATTTTTCCATGGCAAGCCCTGCTTCAGTACCTGCTGTAGAAATAATTTAATTTTATAACCACATTTGCTAATTTTTTATTACAAACCAGACAAAGTACCAGCAGAAAATCACTCTAAACCAGTGATTCCAAAGGGAAAATCACACACATTTTCCTGAATCCAAGCTGCCACTGATGTGAGATGCAAATTCCAAGTGTATGCTGGAAGCTTCAGCTTAAGTGTGAGGGAAACATGAACTGCTTTTACCCCCACATCTCAAAACTGCTGCAACTAGAAGGTTGCCTGTGGTCTTCCCTGAATAAAATGTAAATTCCATCCTAGGAAAGGTGGGAAAAGCAGTGGTAGGACCTGGATATGCTGGGAACAGGATGATCCAAATGGATGCTCTAAATTGACCAGCATTAAACAAAACATTTTGAGGGGCAAAAATAACCCCCTGTGGGTTCTGACAAGAAGGGGAAAATGATTCCTGAGGGGAAAAGTGATCCCTAACAGGGGAAAATCCCAGGGAACTCTGCTAGGAGGGAAAAAGGGAAACTTCCAGAAGATTAAAGAAAAGCATCTAAGGTGGAATTGATATCCCAGAAGTGTCCAAGGTCAGATTGGATGGGCTTGGAGCAGCCTGGGACAGTGGAAGGTGTCCCTGCCCATGGCAGAGGTGGCACTGGGTGGGATTTAAGGTCCCCTTCAGCTGAAACCATTCTGGAATTCTCTGATTCATCAAGGCCTCAGCCACTGACAGATACTGAGAACCATGGAATATCCCAAGTGGGAAAGGACCACTCTTTCCAACTCCAGAGCACTGTGGATGCTTTTCCCACCTTTCTGAAGGAAGCAGCAAATTACAGAGATTCCAACCATGCAATGCCACCCCCTATCCCCACTGTCACTGTGCAGGGTTCCCCATTCCCTACTTCCCAATGAGGAAAACTGTCTGAGTCAACAGCAGGAAACCAGAGAACTGGGGAAAATCTCTTGGAATAATTGACTCCTGATACAGCTCCATGATTTTGCTTTGTGAAATCCTTTTGCTTGGATGGTGTTTGAGTCCAATACTGAAGGATCTAACTGGGTGGAAAACATTATGGCACCTCTTCCACGGAGGGAGAGCGAGCTCCACCTGTCCCCAGATCTCCCTTTTTAGGCAGAACACATTTGCACAGCAGTGCTGGTGCTGGGAGAGAAATAAAATTAAATAAGATGCCACACTACACTTACATTGAGTTACAACCTGGAATTCACAGCTTCCCGTATTTCCCCATAAAACTTCAGATTGCTGGGCAACTGGACACATCTTTTCTGACAGGCTGGGGAGCTGTAATGCAACACTAACAGAAGCTGTAAGTTTGCAGAATTCCCCCTTTTTCCTGTTCTGGAATGACTGAACACCTGGTTAATGTGCCCACAGGCACTAATTAGGAAGCAATGATGCTGCTCCTGGTTCCCATTCCATTCCCTGCTCCAGCTACGAGCAATGACCTTCCCCTTGCAGAGGATGTGGAATTTATTAATTAACACAACACCAGAAAAAGACCCCAAATCCCTTTCAACTTTTACTGTTTTAAATTGAGGACGTGCTCATAAAGAGGACAGGCTTGCTAAAAATACCTCTTTATATTCATCTGAGGTTCCAGTTACATCTGGTCTCCACTGTTTCACAGCGCTACTAATTAATAGCTGTTAATTAAGAAGTGAAAGTGCTGCCATAAGTTGTTGTGAAGTAATGGAAACTTTTGGATGAAATCCTTGATCCAGAGGTGATCTGGGTGAAGTCAGGACAAAAGAAAGAAGAGCTTGGGAAAGGGGCTCTGTATGGCAGATCTGATTTTCTCAAAAAATTGATTTATTTGGTTTATTAGGTTTTAACCTTCTTTTTTTTTTTTGGTTGCCCAGAGAAGCTGTGGCTGGAAGTATCCAAAAGATGCTGGACAGGCTTGGAGCAACCTGGGGTAGTGGAAGGTGGCCCTGCCCATGGCAGGGGTGGAACAAGATGAACTTCAAGGTCTCTCCCAACCCAAACCACTCTGGAATTCCAAGGTTCTTTATCCAGAGACCATTTTGCTGAGATCAAAGCCAGCATTAAAAATGTTTAATAAACTGTGTGAATTGTCTCAGCCTGTTTGGGGCAGGGCTGTAGAAAATCTCCCTGTCCCCACCAACCCAATCTCCAGGCTGTCACATGGGCTGGAGACACTGGATGTGTCTGTGTCTTCCACCAGTTCTGTAGAAAGCCCCTGGAATCCCACTGACAGCCAACACCCTGAGGGACATGTGGTGACAGAAGCAGCATCAGCAGTGTCCTTCCCTGGCACTAAAGGTCAGCTGAGCCCAGCCATCTCCACCTAAATGCCAACACCATCTGGGGTGGCCCAGCCATCTCCACCTAAATGTCCACACGCCCCAGCACTTTCATTCTTTGGGATTTTTGCTTCTTTTCTCCACACTGTGTTGTTGTGGAACAATGCCTGGCTTGGAAATCACTTTGTCAGGCACTGCTGCCATCATCTCTCTCAGAGTCATCCTTACATCCATGGCAAGGACAGGCAAGGACCCACGCTGCTAATACAGCTCAGCTCCTGGGCTCCACAGGGAGGGAAGATCCAGCTGGAGCACTGGGACCACACAGGGCTGCCCACAGAGCCATTAGGGCTGGAAAAACCCTCAAGGGCCATCGTGTCCTGCTGGGAACCCCGCAGTGCCGTGTTCCCCACCAACCACGTCCCCAGGTGCCACAGCCACACCTGTGTGAGCTCTTCCAAGGATGAGGACTCCACCCTTGCCCTGCTCAGCCCTGCCAAGGCCTGAGCACCCTTTCCATGCAGAAATTCCTGCTGCTGTCCAAGCTGAGCCTCCCCTGGCCCAGCCTGAGCCCCTTTCCCCTTGTCCTGTCCCTGTTCCCTGGCAGCACAGCCCGACCCCCCCGGCTCCAACCTTTTTCCAGGAAGCTGAAGGGAGTGAGAAGATTGCCCTGCTGCTGCTCTGCTTCTCTGCTCTGCTGGGGTGAGAAACACCCCAATTCCCACCTGGTCTCCTCTTGCCAGTCCCCTCCAGAAGAGGCAAAGATGCAGAAGATCCCCTCTGATGGACTTTAGGGGGGATCCCTCCCAGTAATTAAGAAGGAACTATATTTTATCCCCCACTTATCGTAAATCAACTGTTCCATTCTATATTTTCTGGATCTCAGAGCCCTCAGCTGCCCTTTGCTGTTCAATATGGAGAGCACAGCAGTGTTTAGAAGTCTCCAGAATAATTTACAATCCAAACAAAGAAGGGGGGGGGGAAATAAACCAATTAATTTGCTCTAAATGATGCAATAATGCAGAGGGAGAGCCAGTGAATAAATACCACTCTGCCTTCATGCACTTGACTGGTGTCTCCTCTGGAAGTCACTCTAGACACAGATAATGATCAATCAAAGCCTCCCTGGGTGTGAAGAGGGCTCCAAGCAGTGCTGGTGTTCCTCTGGCAGAGCTGCCAGGCTCTGCAGGTCAGCTCAAGGCAGAGTGGCACTTTCATCTCCCTTTCTGCTCATGCCATCTGCTCTCTCTCTATTTTGTATTTATCTTTGATTTCGTAGCACAGGCTGCAGCTTTATGCTGTGAAACTGTTCAACTCTGACCTTTCCCTAAATACACAGGAAGGAAGTTTGGAAACCAGCTGGAGAACAGTGCTGGAATCACCCAGATTATGATAATTAGACAAAGATCAATACTAATCCACTCTAAAGCCACTAATTCTCAATCCATCTGAAATTCAAGCACCCACATCCAGCAGTTTTTGTTTTGCAAGGTGCTGCTGTTTTGCTCTGCGCTGCCTTTCACATTAAAGGTATCCCAAGTCACTGGAAAATGAGGTCCTGTGGCACCTGCCAGTTCCAGCTTGCATCACTGTCAACAAACCAAACACAAAGCACAGCCTGCAGAGTGTGGCAGTCCCTGAAAACCTTTGGAATCAACACTAGTCCTGCTCCCAAATACTTGAGAGTCTCAGAGCGGAATCAGAAACTTCTGGGGTTGTTTTAATTTCATTTTTGACATTGAGGAAAATAAATAACTGCCTTTGCTGTCCCCAAAAGATTTTAAGAGCTTCTTAGCACTGTGCAAAGAACTTCCCAAAAATGGAGCTGTGCTTTGGAAAGGGAGAGCAGGCTGTCCAGATAATCCTGAAGAGTTCACAGGGACACAAAGATAACCTGGCTTACTCAGGTGCTGTCATCAAAAGGTATTATGGGCTACAAGTCACTTTGTACTGCAAGAGTTCTTCACTGTAGAGAAAAAACATTCCCAGCTCCTGGGATAGAACTGGAGCTCAAGGCAGGATCAGAAATCCCATAATCCCAGAGTGGTTTGGGTTGGAAGGGACCTCAAAGCCCATCCAGTGCCACCCCCTGTCATGGCAGGGACACCTCCCACTGTCCCAGGCTGCTCCAAACCCCAAAGTCCAGCCTGGCTTTGGGCACAGCCAGGGATCCAGGGGCAGCCCCAGCTGCTCTGGGCACCCTGTGCCAGGGCCTGCCCACCCTGCCAGGGAACAATTCCTTCCCAACATCCCATCCATCCCAGCCTTCTGTCAGTCTGAACCCATTCCCCTTGTCCTGTCACTGCGGTTCCTGTTGCAGGGTCCCTCTCCAGCTTCCCTGTAGCCCCTCCAGGCTCTGGAAGGAGCTGTGAGGTCTCCACACACCCTTCCTTTCTCCAGGCTGAACATTCCCAGCTCTCCCAGCCTGGTTCCACAGAGAAGCTGCTCCAATCCCTTCAGCAGTTTCTGAGCCCTCCCTGGACTTGCTCCACAGCAAGTTTGCTCCAACAGACACCTGCCTGCCCTGATCTGAAATTCCAGCCCCAAATGGATGTGTTTTTATTTGCTACATTCCCCAAAGTAATGCAGCAAACACTGCACACCTCTGGAGATACCTAAGGAACTGCAGGGAGCAGCAGGAACAATTTCCCTCTCGGGAAAAATCCTTCAGGAAAGGATTATTATCAAGTGCAAAGTTTGTCATTTTGCACTGGTCCTTCAGATTTCACATTTGTTCCAAGTTAAATACAAAATTAGGATAAGAGAGGCATGTTTTTGCTATTTTTCACTTCTTTAATTGGGAAATGTGCTAGTACTCCAATCATGAGGACAAATACAGTGCTGATAACGAATTTTTGTATAAACTTGTTTAAATAGCTGAACAAGCCCATCCTTTAGGGCTTACTGAAGACAATTTATGTTCAATTTCTGCTTTCTGATACCCTGCAGTCCTTGGATTTGGAAATATCTGTACAAATCCCATTGCATTCTGCTGCTGATTATGTCACTGCAGTGGCATAGAGAGAATATATTGCAACTTCTTGATATCTTGAAGCTGCTTGCCCTGATCTTATCATTTCCTATAATTGTACAGATGTCAAATTCATGAACACATTCTCTGCTACAAAATGTAACAAACTAATCAGCCCACTTTTTGGTTTGCTTTTGATCAATATTAAGACACTGAGGTTGATGATAATGAAGTGTCAGAGGGTAAATTTATGAAATTATGTCTCTTGGAGATAATAATCACCTGCACTTCTAACATTGAAGAGGTTGAATCTGAGTCCTCCCATGCCTCACACAAATGGTGTAGAGGGTCAAAACACACTCCAGGAAACTTAACCTAGAGCCCTGGTGATCCTAGTCCCAATTCCAGGACATGAAATTTGTTTATCCAAATGACTGATATCTTCAACAACTTCTGAGGGGAAAATTTCAAGCAAACCTTCCCTCACCATCACCATCAACCCAGATCTTTCCAGCAGGTGAAAACCTGCTCAGAAAGTAAATTCCACCACAACAGAGTATTTTTGTACCTCTGTTTCAGACTAGCCTTCAAGCAGGACTTCATTTTGGCTTCAAACCCACCAGTTTTAGGGGGAAGGAATGAACTCCTTACCTGTATTCATCCTGTGTGAAGCGAGGGATGACCGAGGGCTGCAGCACTGAAATTTCCACCGTGGTGGTGTTGAACTTCACTGGGTCCCCATCATCGTAGGCAATGACCACCAGCTAAAAACAACACAGAAAATAAGGCTCTGACTACACAAAAGAACATTTTTCATCCTGACTTCCAGCAATGCTGGTACTTGCAGGGTCTAAAAAAAATCAGATTTTCTTTTGCTGCAAGTCACACAGGGCATAGAGCAAAACACGGAGGGAAAAGGTGACAGCCACCCTCAGGCTGCACCTCTGCTGGAAAATTTAGAGAAGCACAGTAAACTGGAGGAGTTTCTTCCTGGAGAGGGTTGTTAAACATTGGAATGGGCTGCTCAGGGAGGTGGGGAGTCCCCATCCCTGGAGGTGTCCAAGAAACCCTTGGATGTGGCACTCAGTGCTCTGGTGGGGATTGGTCACAGGTTGGACTGGGTGATCCTGGAGGGCTTTTCCAACCTCAGTGATTCTGGGATTCTTTAACTCCTAATAAAACAAAAAGGAAGAGCCCTGGATGAGAATTATCTGCTGCTGACATTAATATCTAGAACCAAGGGCCCGTGCTAGAATAAAAAATTAACATTACTTCCAACCCCCTCCAAAAAGTCCTCTGCAGAAAAGAGATGCTCTAAGCTCAAACATGGACAAGACCAAATTACCTTCTCTTAAATGAGGCCTGTTATTAGAATTTTGATTTTTAAAAACCTTTTCTCATGTCTATTTGATGATTTAATTCATGATTTTGTGCTGGCCCAAGCAGGTTCATTTGTTTTTAGCTTTCATATGAAATGTAATGTGCTTGTGTGTGGACTCCAGCCCACTGAAGAAGGAGCAATGGGCATTTTTCCAGTTTTCTCCCTAAATTTTTTCCTTATTTTTGGAGGTTGCTACCTGAAGCAGGTCTGCATCTCATTCTAGCAGAGCATTTTCAACCCATTTCTGCCAGTCCAAGCTATTCCACAATAACCCTTTTTTTTCCCAGCCAGTATATCAGGAAAGTCACCAGTGCAAGATATAATTGCAGAAATTACCCAGATGTTAAACAGTTACTGGAAAAATTCCCAGAGGATTCAGCAGCCCAGTGGTCTTGAAGCAAATATCAACTCCAAGTGTTCCCATCACTGATTTTTGGAGTCTTCTCTGAGTTTTTTCCCTAAGAATCCACATTTTCTGAAAAGTAATTCCCTGCTGAATGTCCCATTTACTGCCCTGATATGAACCAGTGTGGGAGAGATCCCAATTTTGGAAAACAGCCTCCCAAAAGAAGTACTAAGAAGTAAAAAAAGGAAGTGCAGCAACAGAAAAGTTCCACTCTTGGTGATGTTAACCAAGAAAAAAAATCATCCCCTCCCTTGGGTTTGATTATATTAATTAGAAACTTAAAAGGACTTAAATTAGCACTGTCCTAAACCATGGGCTGCTGCAGCTCAAGTAGCCCTGGATGGGACACTCAGGAGTGGAAACCAGTGGACAGCTTTGTTCCTCATAAGGAAGGTGTGCAAGCAAACCTTTCTTTAACACTCATTTCAGAAATAAATAACTGAAAGAAGAAGAAAACACCTTAATGAGTGTAAGGAAGTTTCCAAGTAGGGAAATTACATCCAACCCAATATATTATGGATATTTTTTTTTTCCTTACTGACCCACTTCTATTTTCATTTCTTACCACCAGATGCTCTACTGCTTTAGGTTAAAATCATTCCTTAATCCACACTCATTCACTCCAGACTCTTTAGGACCAGTGACAAGAAAATGGGAATTTAGGTTTCCTTAAAATTAACATTTTTACATTAAAACACTCATGAACAGGAACTCCTGAACTACAAGCTGTGCAGTAACTTCATTTACAAGACGTCCAGCTCTTCTTACAAAGTTCTCCCCAAATTTTCCCCAAAAGCCCTGCTGAAAGTGAACTTGGTAAAAATTAGGGTTCCCCAAGCTGCCTCCCTGTTTTCCCCACCCTCCCAACAGGTGCAACCACATCCCTTCAAGACATTCCTGAAATCACAAAGGCACAAAACGCATGCCAGGAGAAAAAGATGGAAACCAAGGAACAAACAGAAGTGAAATTTTGCATGGAAATCTGATGAAAGGCTGGATTTGATCTCGGAGATCTTTTCCAACCTTAATGTTTCTGCAATCATTCTATGCAACAGAAAAAAACCAAAGGAGAACCACGATGGTGAAAGGAACCCCAGCAAATCCAGGGAACATTTAGTGGATCTGCAGCTGTATTTGTACCTTGAACACTGTGCTGGGCTCTTCATTGAGGTTCACTCGGGTGACGACACGTCCCGAGTTTTCCTCCACGTCAAAAATGCTGGCGCTGTAGGGAAACTGGACAACATCTACCTTGTAGCGAACCCGACTCGCTGGGGTGCCCTGGAAGGCAAGAAGAGGCAAATTGGAGATTTTGGGGGTTTTACACACCTCCTGCAGGATTAAAAGGTAACATTCGTAAGGCCATCACAAGGAAAACTTGCTGTTTGTCTTCCTCAAACCTGAGCAACCGCTTCAAGCCCCCCTAAATACCTTCCATGACACCTGAGAGGTCCAGGAGGGAAAATCACCAGAGTTTTGGAAAGAAAAGGGCTGAACCCCCACCTCCTTAAACTCAGAAGTGTTTTATAGAAAAATGACATTTTTAAACACAAAATGGGCATGGCTTAAGGCTGGTTGAAATACCTTTCAAAAATATTTTGACTTGGTATAAAACTCATTTAAAGTTTAAGAAACTTAGCAGTGGTTAAAGGAAATGCTGTTTTGCAGATGGATTTCAAGCAGCTCCATAAGGAACCCTCCCCATGGTTCAGACCCTGCTTTGGTGACAAGGACTGAGCCCAGGCACCCATGGGTGAGTCACAAAGTGTCCCCATGTCCCACTAGCCACATCTTTATTGAACACCTGCAGGGATGGGCACTGCAAAGCTCCCTGGGCAGCCCCTGCCAAGGCCTGAGCACCCTTTCCATGCAGAAATTCCTGCTGCTGTCCCAGCTGAGCCTCCCCTGGCCCAGCCTGAGCCCCTTTCCCCTTGTCCTGTCCCTGTTCCCTGGCAGCACAGCCCGACCCCCCCTGGCTGTCCCCTCCTGGCAGGGAGTTGTGCAGAGCCACAAGGTCCCCCCTGAGCCTCCTTTGCTCCAGGCTCAGCCCCTTTCCCAGCTCCCTCAGCCCCTCCTGGGGCTCCAGCCCCTTCCCCAGCTCCCTTCCCTGCCCTGGACACGCTCCAGCACCTCCAGGGCTCTCTGGCCATGAAGAGCCCCAAAGTGACCCCAGGATTTGAGGTGCCAGCACAGGGGGATGGGCACTGCCCTGAGCCAGCTGGGATCTAATAAATGATGGAGATTGTCCATAGCCCACTTCTTGTTGCTGATACATTTATGGAAACATTTTTTATTGTCTTTTATGGCTGTAGCCGGAGAAGTTCTAGCTGGGCTTTGGGGCTTTTCTTTCCACACGCTCCAGGGGAACTGGATCTCCTGGATGTTTTCTCCCTGTGTCTCCCGTAGGGTTTTGTCTCTGCAAGGTTTCATTTCCAGCAGACACCTGGTAGGCTGAAGTCCCTCAGGAGAACCAGAGTTTGCAATGGGAAGACTTCTCCCAGCTTCTTGTAGGATGTCTCATCTGCCTCTCCATCCAGACTAGGGGGTCTAGCACAGATTCCCTCTTTGCACACTAATGTCTGAATAATGGTTTTCCAGCAAGCCAAAGTCTGGATACACAGAGATTTGGGGCACTTTACAAATTCCAACTAAATAATTTCCTAAATATATTTGTGAGTAGATTCAGAGAAACACTTCTGTCCTAGCAACTGCATGATTTAATTTTCTGAACGCCTCTGAGTCTCAAGCTCAGATCAGGCTTTGACCTTTATGTTGTGTTTAAACAGCCAAAACATCATTAATGGTGGATGGCTGATTTTTACCTGTATTCAGTAATGGGCTTTGTTGGGATTGGGAATATATTCCACCTCCCATGCCAGCCACAAACTACATGGAAACAGAACATTTTGTTTTGTAAACAGCAATGGAAATGGCTACAAAAGTGATTTGAGCTCGCTAAACGCTATCAATGTTTTGCTGATCCAACAGAAGTCATTTGAGCATTGCCTCTTGGAGCTCTCCAAGGAATTCCAGCCTGGGCAGGGTTTATGAGGCCATCAGCAACTTTAATCATCCCAAATGGGTCTGCCAGGCATGTCTGAGTGGTTAGCAAATTAACAAATGATTGTGTTCATAGTTAAAAGCACTTCACACATGCTACAGAGGGCAAATCCTGGAAAAAGTGAGAATTTTCTGGGATCATGGCATAGCAGAGTTCATTATCAGCTTTCCCCCTGGCATTCCCTGCTTCAGTCATTTTTCTTCAGTGTTATAATTAAGAGCAAATTACCTGCTGAAATCCAGCCTATTTGGGCTCGGAGTAATGGCCTTAAACTTGCTTGGAAGACTAAGAATCCTCATCATCATTAAAGCTCCTCACACCAGGTAATTTGTGATTAAATAAACAAAAATCTCATCAGGTTATTGTTGTTCCTGACGTGATTATCAAGCACACTTTGCTCCTGTCACTTCGGAAAAATAACAAAACCAGGATTTATTTTTTATTTATGGCATTTTGGCACTGATGTAATGAGAAAAATCTCCAGAGAGATTTCCCAGGGAAATCTATTTAGAAGCAAGTTTTAATTATCTGAAATATTAATCATCTTTCGCCTCTGTTCTAAATTAATTTAGATGCATTATTATGTCTGCAGCAAAACTTGAATCTAGCTGATAATATTCCCAAATAAACCACAGAGCAAGGATTGTGCTTGGCAGGAACCACATCCATTCTCTCCAACCAAAGTTTCCCTGAGAGTCAGGACTAACATAAAACTTTAAAAAAAGCTCATCCAGTTCCAATTATTTCTTCCATGGTTGCATGATTCCATAAAATTTCATTTGCTCGGGGGAAATGCCATCTATTTTGGACACAGGTGACAGCTACGTGAATGTCCCCAACGGCAAGGCTGTCCTTGGCAAAGGGGCCTTCCCTGATGGACATGTGCACACTCCAGATAACTCCCAGTAGGAAAATGGTAATGGAATACAGCCAGGGGAAATGGGGAAAAGGGAAACACCAGGATTGTTGGTTTCCATGTGTGTTTCTGCAAGCAACTCAGGAGGAAGCCAGGAATTGTTACTTCCACTCTCCAGCAGAGGAAGACTGGAGAACCTCTGCTAGGAAGACAAGAGGAGACAATTGGGAATGTCCAGCCTGGAGAGGAGAAGACTCCAGGGAGAACTCAGAGCCCCTTCCAGGGCCTTAAGGGGCTCCAGGAGAGCTGGAGAAGGACTGAGGACAAGGGATGGAGGGACAGGACACAGGGAATGAGTTCCCACTGCCAGAGGGCAGGGATGGATGGGATATTGTAGAGGGTGATCTTGTCCCCCAGTGAGTTGCAGCTGGGTCAGTTGCTGAAGATTGGAGGTGGGCCTGATCTTAACAGGCCACACCTGCAATCAGTAAGAACTAGTGCTAGATAAGAGTGAGGAAAGAGGAGTGGGGAGAGTCAGATTGCTGTGAGGACCTGGAGAAGTCAGTGAGTAGAGGAGCTGCCCGTGAGCAACATCAAGACGGTATGAAGCTCTGATAATATGAAATCCTCGTACTATGATGATGATAGAACCTTTGATATACAAGACAACAGGATATTGGGAAGGAATTGTTCCCTGGCAGGCTGGGCAGGCCCTGGCACAGGGTGCCCAGAGCAGCTGGGGCTGCCCCTGGATCCCTGGCAGTGCCCAAGGCCAGGTTGGACAGGGCTTGGAGTAGCCTGGGACAGTGGAAGGTGTCCCTGCCCATGGCAGGGGTGGCACTGGATGGGCTTTAAGGTCCCTTCCAACCCAAACCACGCTGGGATTCAAGCTAGTTACAGACACAAAATTTCTTGGCCCAGGAAAGAATGGGGAAAAATGGATTTTTGGTCATTTGAAATTGACAGGTGAAGATCCCAGGTGTGCTTAGATTTCACCCCTAAGGACCAGTAGGGAATGTCAGCAACATGAACACAGAGTTATTTCCCAAGTAAACCTCAATATATTCTCTCCATATATAGATTTCAACTCAAATCTGAGCAATTTGTATAATAAGCAGTTCAATAAGGAAAGTTTTGTAATGCTAGTTCCATGGAAAAAAATAGTAAGGTGTGCTAATACCCCCAAATTTACAGGTTTTTGTAACTTACTCAAAGAAACAATGGAAGAAGGGGCAGCCCAGAGCAGGTGGATGAGTTTGGTGGGTTTTAAACCAGCTCAGGGTTGGGAATGGTGCACTCATGTAAATTCACCTTAATTTAATTTATATTAACCCTGAAGTTTGAAGGATTTTACACCTTAGTAGGTAACTCAACAAGAGGGCCTGAAATTCTGAGTTGTTAAAACTGGAAATTCTGAATTTTAAACTCTCACAAATAAACCCCACCAACTTTTAATGCCTTGAAATAAAATTCCTTGAGGAACTCCTGGAATTTGCAGCAGGTGTCCCATATGATCTCAGCAACCACTGAAATTCCACAGGAAGAGCTTTTAAAAGATCAAGGTCTTGCCATCCTGAAAATGGTTTTACCTCCAATTAAAATGCAGTGAAATCTTTAATTGAATATCTCATAGCCTGTTACTTTTAGTGAGTGCATGGAAGACAAAAAGGACAATTATTCCCAATTTGACAAAAGGGCTCCACTGAAGGAAAGCCTCAGGAGGTGTTAGGAGAATGGATAAAGCATTAAATGGGATGTTCTGGAGCTCTGGAAGCTGGCTGCTCATTAAAATTAGTGTTCTGCATCTGTTTCTATTAACATTTCCAATAAAAAAAAAAAAAGGCAGGATATGGAAGGGAATTGCCCATGGCAGAAATATCCCAGCTTTTACAGTGATAACCCATATCAAAAAAGGGATACACAGGAAAAACAAACACATCTTTTTATGTCAGTCTTGGGAATCCCCTCTGATAAATAAACTGAGCATTTATCAAACAGCTCCTGGTGCTCTCCTGCCCACATTTTTGGAGGATTAAGAGCTTTGAGACTACTCAGAACCATTTTTTCATCTCTCATTACCAGGCCACTTCAATGAGGCATAAAATGTTCAGCAGGAAGAAAACTCTCCTTGTCTCCAAGGGATTTATCCAACACTAATCCAGGCTGATGATTTCTTCAGCTACAAAGGATGATCTAAAACCCAAAAAAGAGATGGTTGACAGTAGGTGCTGGCTGGGAGAGTGGAGCCTGTGCCAGCAGCATCCAGAAGTGCAGGTGACTGAGCCAGGTACTGGCTTTGTCCAGGCTTTGGAACCTTTCCCTGAAAAGGCTGGGAAATACCAAAGAGAATCCAAATCTGAGCACATCTCTGCCAACTAAAGCAAAGCAGAACTTCAAAGGAAATATCTTCATAGAGGTGCTTCTCCCCCTTTACTCTGCTCAGGTGAGACCTCACCTGGAATTCTGTGCACAGTTCTGGTGCCTCCAGCAAAGGAAGGTCATGGAACTGTTGGAGAGAGCCCAGGGGAGGCAGCGGGATGGAGCAGCTCTGCTGGGAGAGCTGGGATTGTTCACCTGCAGAGGAGAAGCTCTGGGCTGACCAAATTGTGGCCTTGCAGGGACTGAAGGAGCTACAGAAACATGGAGAGAGACCCTGTACAAGGGATGGAGGGACAAGAGGGGATGGCTTCCCACTGCCAGAAGGCAGGGATGGATGGGATATTGGGCAGGAATTGGGCAGGCCCTGGCAAAGGGTGCCCAGAGCAGCTGTGGCTGCCCCTGGATCCCTGGCAGTGTCCAAGGCCAGGAGCAGCCTGGGACACTGACCTTAAGATCATCTCCTTCCAATCCCTCCCCCAGGCAGGGACACCTCCCCCAGTTCTCTGTGTCTCAGTTTTATCCCATTTCTGTTCCCACTGTGGGCAGCCAGGCAAAGCCAGCTGGGAATTGCTCTGGGAGCACAAATCCATCCAAGGCTGTTTGGGTGCTCACCTGGAATTCCAGGGGTTCTCCAGAGGCAGAGCTTCCCTGCATGGGGCTCATCACTTGTCCTGCTCACAGTATCCAACAGGCTAAACTGACCCACTCCAAGGGACTAAAAAACCCCAAAAGCTGGAAAATTCCTTAGGTGCAGCTGGACACCACCTCTGGAAAGGAAGCTCAAGCTGATGTATGAGGGAGAACTCACAATTAAAGGGATTGTTCACATGGAAAAATGCTCAGCTGCCTCAACAATTCCAGTAGCAATCTGCTTAAAATCAAGGCTTTTCATTCTTATGAGGTTTACCAGCTATTTAGAAAGTACTGAAGCTGTTTCCAAGGTTTTCCTTGGCAGCCATGGCTCTGCTTTATCCTCATCATTCCCTCTGGCCTGTTTTTTTTTTTTTTTCTTTTTGCTCAATATTTCCTGTTTATACTTGAAATTAGGTAGAAGCTCCTCTGGGAAAGGCAGGGTTGAGCAACTTGAGGGTGCAGCAAGTAATTTGAAAAATTATTTGTGTATTTATATCAATTGTTACCACTTTAAAAATGTAGAAAAATCTAGTTTGGTTCCAAATAACCAAAGGACAAAATGTTGGTTCACCAGATTTCATGGAAACAAAGTTTTCATGCAAAACTTCCCAAATTTTAATGACCAGAAGGGTGTTTCAAGTTTATAACATGTGTAACAGTAGCTATTAAAACATAATTTACATTCTCAGTTGTTGCAAATAAAAAGAAAATTAAAACGAGAAAAGAAAGGAGCAACTGGTAAGAATTTAAAGTGACATTTACTCAAAACTGCCCTGCAAATCTTGCTGTGGCCTTTAGAGAAAAGCCCTGGGTTTTATGTTTTAATTGACATTTCACCAAGGACCTGAAGAATAACCATCAGAGGTCTCTGATGCCTTCAGGCCAAGAGGTTTTGACCACTTTGAAATCCACAGGTCGAAATAAAAACATTACAAAGTACTTCTGAGGAAGTGCTTGACTCTGGCACAAATTATTTCTGTTTTTACTGAGCCACTCTTCATAATAATCAGAAATTTGCAGGGTCTTTGCAGCAAAACACATCCTCTTATCAACAGTACATTCTAATGATAGCCTTCGGTTTAAGCACCAGTTAAATTAAGAAAACCTCACATTTTCACCCTCAGATTTGTTCATATGGATACACATGGAAGATACACAGTTTTAAATAACTCAGTGTGTGAAAGTTTGCTGGGAGGATTTTTTGAAATACAACCAAGAGATGCTTTCATCTCCATCTCCAATAAATGTAGTTCTGTTGGATTAATTTAATAGCAAAAGCTCACTCTTACCCCTATATGCAATAAATTCCTGAATAATTTAGGAAATACACACAGCAAAGAACATCCCAGGTGTTTTTCACCCTCTTGTGCTTCACCTAAATTAATCCTTGTTGGTTGAAATGGAGAGCCCACCTCCACTGCCACCATTCCCAGCTCCTCCTCCTTCCCCCAAAGCTGCTCTTCTGCTCCTGGAAAAAATTCAAATTTGCCTGATCTGCAGAGAAATCCCACACAGGTGCTGGGCATTTCCAGCTGGATCCTCACAGCATCCATATTCATTTGACAAGGTTGGGATTTGCTGAAAACAATGCTTGTCTCCGAGGAGCTGATTAGGTCTGAAAAGCTTTTATTGCAGATGATGGAAAAATCTGGCTGGGCTTTTATTCTGGTTATGGGAATTACATATATTACTTGCAAAATAACAACAGGAAAAGTTAAGCTTGGAGACTTCAAATTAGTTGGGCTCTTATAAAGAGGCATATTTTAAAGCTACAATTTTTTTTTTAATAGATACTGATAAAATATATGAATTAGTACCCTGCAAATAAGATTCAAACAGGTTTAAAAGCCCCAAACCACACAAGTAAAGTACTGTTGATAACTAAGAATATTCCATCCCTTAAGGCAAGATTAGAGCAAGGTCCCCTTGCTGAGCAGAGAAAAGGTTGTGTGCTTTTAAACCAAATTCCCAGTGAATTCATATCAAATACTGTGTGACATATTTAATGTCAAAGCCAGCTTCAAATAAATAGAGATTTTTCCAGTAGCACAGGCTGGCTCAGACAGAAACACAACTATTTATGCCTGGTAGTTTTACTTTTAAAATAAAAAAAGATGAGGGACAAAACTACCAGCCATTATTTTAAAATAACAAACCCCTTTCCAAACCTCCTTTAAAAGCTTTCCTCCATAGCTGGCTGACTTTTATGGCCCTTGCATTTATTAGAGGCTTCAGGGTAACTTCATTTTAAAATCTTCATAAACATCAACAGGTGTTCATGTGATAGTGACAAAAATGTTACAAAATGTTCAGTAGGGTTTGGGGTTGTTAAATGAAAAATGAAATAACTTTGCACTGGAAATGCTGATTGCACAGGACTGAGGATTATAAATGCCCTTAATCAGAACTATTTTGTTTCCCCTCAGTGATCTCTTAGTCTTCAAAACTTAGACACAGCAATTATAAAATGGAGCTTTTATCAGAATGGGCAAAGAGAGCCCAATATATTTCATTTTAAGGCAACAATATTTATTTAATGTAAAATAAAAGCTGCCCAAGCCCCAATCACACCACATTTAGCCAAGCTGCACCTGATTCGTGTCCAAGCATTTCATCAGCTTTTAATGTGCAGGGCACATTTCCCCTGAGGATTATTCTCCTTCTTATGCCAAACACTGGCAATTAAAAATTAAACCTGGCTGGCAGAGCAGCTCTGGCTTTCCCTGTCCTCTGGCCACTGATGTCCATCAGGCTCTGATGACAAAAACTGATATCAAACTTCACAACAGGCAATGAGCCAGAGGTGTGCGCCCAGTTGTGTCACTTGAGGGCTTCACCAGGGAGCAGCAGAAAAATAAAAACAGGGACAAAAATAAACTTTATCCCCAAACCAAGTGCCCTGGGTTCAAATATTGCCTGTGGAATGTGCAGCTGGGGACTCTGCAGTCCCACACCAGTCTGGGATGGCTCAGCTGGGAAGATCACCGTGACTGTGACATCAAACAGCGACAACCTTGTCACCAACATGTTTTATGAAAAATCGTCTCCTTAGGATTTTTCCTCCAAAGAAGCTGAGAGGCCTCAAGAACAAAGTGTAAACAATGATTATCTGCTGCTGTGGAATGCAACAGGTGGATCTGGGATTGATCTCATCTGGTTGTTTTTAATTAATGGCCAATCACAATCCAGCTGTCCAGACTGTCTCAGTCAGAGACAAACCTTTGTTATTCATGCCTTTTCTATTCTTAGCCAGCCTTCTGATGAAATCCTTTTTTCTATACTTTTAGTATAATTTTAATATAATATATATCATAAAATGATAAATCAAGCCTTCTGAATATGGAGTCAACTTTCTCATCTCTTCCCTCATCCTGGGACCCCTGCGAACACCGTCACACAACCTCACCAAACTGTGGTTTCTTTCCTCTTGAACTACCCCAAAGACAGGCCCAGCTCCCCTTCCTGCCTGTTCCTCTCACTCTCTGAAGCTGGATAAAGAGATTTCCTAAAGCCTCCCTGACAGACAGGAGCTGCAGCATTGATTTTCCAGCTCCAGCAGGCACCCTTGGAAACTCAGCCTGTCCTGAGCAGCAAAGCCAGGCTGACATGAAACAAAGATAGCAGCTACTCCTCTGTGAAGCTCCTCATGCTCTGAGCTGATGGGAGAGCTGGGGCACTTTGGAGGGTTTGAATTTGCTCCCTCTTGGGTGGGGAATATTGAGAGAAGCTTTTCCTTACCGGGGGGTCCTGATCCTCAGCGTAGACCGTGGTGATAACGGTGCCCTTGACTGCATCAGGAGCAACCATTCCCCTGTAGAGCTTCTGGCTGAACTCTGGAGAGTAATCATTCATATCCTGCAAAAAGCACAAGTCAGAGTTTAGTCCTGGAGTGTTTAACAGCTCCCTGCTGTCTGGGGACTTGCAGGGGCAGGTTTAACATTCCTAGAATTGTGAAACTCCTTTCTAGGGAAAGCAAAGGGGGTGGTTTGCTATCTATGAACTGGAAAATTCCTCTGGTAAAACCTTTAACCACAGAAAGTTCTCACTCAACACCTGACCCCAAAAACAAAAATCCAAGCTCTTTTATTGCTAAAAAAACAGAATGGAACCTCTATAAGGCTACAAGATATCATGGCCCTAAGGACATCCACAGCTGTGAAAAACCTAGAGGAGCCTCCCCCAGACCACAGCACCTGCTCTGGCTCCAGGATCCCATTCTAGTCCTGCCCCAGGGATGCCAAAGGATTCAATATGCCTTTTATACATGATAGAGTTTGGTCCTGGAGTTCCAGCAAAATTCCAGATGCATTCACAAGTGGTTTTGTTGAATCTCTCTCTCCCTCTGTAGGGATTGCCATTCCCAGGCTTTCTCAATTCCATTACCAGTGCACAAAATGAGGGTGGAAAGTGCTGAATATTGACCAAAGAATGGATGTGGGGCTGTGTACAGGCTGATCTCTCTTAGTGCAATACAACAGGAGTGCTCAGCTGAAGGGAATTCTGCAGGAAAACACAGCCCCACAAGAGAACAGAGCTGAGAATTCCACACCACCTGCTCCTGTGGCAGCAGGCTCAGCTCATTTTCCAAAAGGAATGAGCTGCCCTGGCTTGATGGCGTTTGTTACCTCTAATATCCAATAAATTAAGGGGAAATAAAATGTCCTTTGAAAGACAAAAGGGAATTTGCACAAATTCTTGTGCCTGAAATAGACAAGGATAGATAAATGTATGTATATATTTGTATAAACACCTAGACATATCTTAAATATTTTGCAGGGTCATCCAGAGTTGCTTCTGTTTGTATGGAGATTAAAAATAAACTCAGTTTTTCATTTTTCCTTTTATAAAGCAAGATTTCTACCAAAACGCTTTTTCCAATTAAAGTTTATTCTTCTGTAGAAAGTCTTTAGGTTTGTGGTAAATTCAAATCAGACCAGTCTGCCACTCATTTAATGTTGTGTGTTAATTGGGAGATGTCACTTGGTCCAGTGGAAGGTGTCCCTACGCATGGCAGGGGTGGAAGGGGACGGGCTTTAATGTCCCTTCCAACACCAACCATTCCACGATTCTCTGGGAATCTGGAGGCAGAGACTGGAATCCAAGGAGAGCTTTTCCCAGAGCAGTGAAAGAGGAGGAAGAGGGGGTTTAACACCCAGGTATTAAATATTTACATTTCCAGCTTAGCGGGGCACAAGCATGAAACATCCCTTGGTGTCCCCATAAACCAAAAAACCAAGAATGTCCCTGAGTACACTGACATTCCCAAGGCTATTTTATGCTGGGAATGCTGCACCTCAAGGATTTTTCTGTGTTTGGCCTGTCCCCACTTGTCTGGGAGCACCTGGGTTAGTATCAGTGCATTACAGCAAGTGACTTCCTTAATGAGTTTTAAATTACATATTGATTTCCTCCTTAATGCCTTCCCTCCCCTCCTGCTCTGTTTCCCCTCTTTGCCAGATGACAGTCTCACTTCCCAACATTTTTGTTCAGCATTTTCATATTCCTTGCAGACAGGGCAGGGTTTGTTTCCTACCCATCTTTTTTCCCTAAATACCAGCCCTGGGAATGAGCTGCGTCCTGCTCAGAGAAAGAGGAATGTGGTGGGAAATGGGATCATGCATATAGCAAGGGGAACAGCTGAGTTAATGATCTGGCATCAAGAAATCCCTTCACAGGTCTTAATTTTCTTTTGAAGGTGCAAATGTAGATCCTCAAGAACACTAAAATTAAACCACCTCTCCCAAATTGTGCTTTCTTTGTGCAGGGGAGGGATGTCAGGATCCTGTAGTGCTTTTGTGCTGCCCCATGGGAGCAAGGAGGAACAAAACCAACAAAAAGTGGTAGATGAAGAGTATCTGTGGTAGGGAGACAGCTTTGGGGGTGTTATGTTTTGCCTTTTGCTCTGCTTTGTAAATAAATCTGTATAAAAATAGAATAAATCTGCAGCCAGAGAAGCAGTGACACCAAGGCTGCTTTGTAGTTATCTGTAAATATGTTATTAGATATTATATATGTAAATCTGTTACTACCTTACTGTCAAAATAGGCAGCCCAGGTATTTGAAAGTGAGAAATATGGAGAACCCATTTCCCAGATTTCCCATTTCCATATTTTGGAAAATATCTTAATAGCAGCCTGGATTTATGTAGCTGGAGCAGTGAACTGTGGAAGGTTTTAAGATGCTGCAGTTTGGCCCCATTCTGGGATTGTGCCTCACATTTAAAAGGTGATTTCATGACTTCTTACAACCTCTTTGTGGGAGGTTTACTGCCCCATTCCTGAACCTGTGCTTGGGGACTGCACTCATGTGCTGCATCCACTTCTGTGCAAGGGTTAGAGGTGTTTTAAGAAGCCACCAGATGTAATCTTCAATTATTCACCTGTTTACAAGCAAAACACGTCTGGGGCTTTGGGCTATGCTCAGAACAAAGCCCAGGACTTGCTCCAAATATTTGTTGTCCGAAGTCTCTCTGTGCTGAAAACCTGAAAACTCCATCTCTGCATCTGTCCAGCTTAAATTCTCTTTGATAGCAATGATTGGATTGAGGACCTTGGAGAGAGAGAATTTACAAGGGATGGCAGGACAAGACACAGGGAATGGCTTCCCACTGCCTGAGGGCAGGGATGGATGAGATATTGGGAATTAGGAATTGTTCCCTGGAAGGGTGGGCAGGCCCTGGCACAGGGTGCCCAGAGCTGCTGTGGCTGCCCCTGGATCCCTGGCAGTGCCCAAGGCCAGGCTGGACAGGGCTTGGAGTAGCCTGGGACAGTGGAAGGTGTCCCTGCCCATGGCAGGGGTGGCACTGGATGAGTTTTAAGGTCCTTTCCAACCCAAACCACTCTGGTATTCCAAGAAATACCAATTTCATCAAATACTGGAGTATCAAGAACTTCAAGTCCTTCCCCATCCTCTTGGCCTCTCATAATGAACACACCTTAGTGACACCAAGTTCAGCATCCTTGTGACGATGCTGATATGGCCAAAGTGGCCCCTTGAATTTTGCCTGTGAGTGGGTGCAGAAGTGCTTTACACAGGGCTTTGTCTGAAGCTGCACAGAACAGGCTCTTGCTCACATGGCACAACTGCATCTCTTTCCCACTTAGTGCTCAGCAGGCCCTAAAGTAGCTCATCCTATAAATTAAGGGATAATATTCATGATGGAATACACGAGGCAATAAATGACTGGCAGATGATTGAACTGATCAGTTGAGATGAAGGGAAAGAAATAAATCTGTTTACCAGCACTGTAGCCCAACCCCAGGCTTGTAATTCCATTAGTGTCGCCAGAAATGAAAAATATTTTGGAGGCAATCCAGCTGACTTTTTTTCACCTTCCCATAAGTTTTATGAGGCTGCTCTGTTCTTTAAATGGGAAAAGATGTTCATTGGGTGGCTCTTCCTGCTGCCTCCAGGCTCCCCTTGGCCTCCATGGCCCCAGGACACTCTGCTGGCCCCAGGGACAGCTCAGTGTCCCCCCAAGTCCTTCCCCATAGAGCTGCCCCCCCAGCCTGTGCTGGTGCCTGAGGCTGCTCCTCCACAATCATCAATGAACAATTTAAATAATCCTGGGATCAGCATTGAGCCCTGGGGACACCTGCAGTGACAGTCACCAACCACACCCTGTGCAACTGATCATGACCCCTGTGATCAGCCAGGTCCCAATCACCTCACCACCTCCTCATTTTTTTTGCTTTGTTAGAACTGAAACCCTCAGGTTTTTAGTCATTCTAGTTGCTCTCCCACTTCAAATCCTTCACCTGTGACAATGGCTTCATTCCACCACACAATGTCCTTGAAAAACTCCAAAGAAAACCAATCCCCAACCCACAAAGAGAAGAAAAGCACTTCTACAAACAAGAAAAGGCAAAATAATAATTAAAAAAAATGCTGGTAATCAGAAGAGAAGGACATAGCATAAAATATGCAGAGACCTTACAGACCCCATGATACAGAAATTCTCATTATTTATGTTTAGGAATGCATTACTCACTTAAGAGCAACTGTTTCTGTTATCAAACCCTATTACCACAATAGTTGCTTCCAAATTCTAAACCATAATAATTTGAACAGCAAGGATTTTGCTTTTTCCAGTACTGGGAATTACATGGATTGTGAGAGGATGCTTGTGTGTACAACAAGAAGCAAAACCATCTCAGCCCTCCCAGACACCCTGTGGCTTCTTGCTGCTTCAGGGGAAATGTTAAGAAAGCAAAAGGATCTGAGAACAGGGGGAAAAGAGAAAAATCTTGGTCTGTCTGAGGTGGTGGGGAGAAATCTGTGCCACTTAGACAATTCCTCCTTGGAAATACTTGAATGGATGCAATAATTATTGTTGTCAGGTGGGGATCAGGTTCTTCTCCCAGAAAACAATGACAGGACAGAAGGAAACAACTTCAAGCTGCACCAGGGGAGGTTCAGGTTGGATATTAGGAAGGTTTCTTCATCCAAAGGGTGGCCAGATATTGGGAGGGATTGCCCAAGGCAGAGGAGGCGTTGCAATCCCTGGAAGAAGAGTGGATGAAGGCCTTGGAAGAAGTGTGGATATGGCACGTGAGGACACAGTTTAGTGGTGCGGGGTTAATGGTTTCACTCAGTGATCTCAGAGGCCATTTTCAATTAAATGATTCCATGAATTCATTGATTCATCTTTGGCTTTCTCTGCCAAAGCAGTCCCAGGACATCCTCACAATGCAAGGAGCCTTTTGGCTGCAGCAGAGGCCAAGAACTTGCTCCATCCCCACGTGAGGGTAAAGTTGAAGTTGTTCCTCCTGCAGTGAAAGCCCCGCTCTGCAATCTGTGCCTCGACCCAGCTGAGGGCAGGTTAATGCAAACTATTTGTAACTTGTCATGCCAAGGGCTGAGAGTCCAAAGAACAGCCCAGTGTGCATCCCCCTCCTGCAGCCACAGGGAGCAGGGGGCTCTGGGTGTGCTCGTTCCATTGGATACCTCACGGATGATGGACGACACCATCAGACATCCATAGCTGCTTAACACAATTCCATTACCCAGGAAAAATTACAGTGCTTGCAGTGAAGAGCTGGGCTGGGAGAAATGACAAATGTGAGCAGAGCAGTGGGAGCCCCAGAGGGCTGGAGAACTCAGTAATAGCACAAATAAAGTCCTGAGGGTTGGAGGGGCTGGGTCTGTGATGGTGACACGAGCTTGGCCCCAGCACTGCCTCTGCTTCCCTCTAGTTCAATTTTGTGTTCTTATGTTGGGGGCTGTGGGGCATCTGCACTTGGTTTAGTTCCTGCTTGGGCTCTCAAACCCTGTATTAAAGTAATTACTCAAAGCCCAGCCTCTAAACAAAGGGAAAGCTCAGGAACTACTCAGAGGAAACACATCCAGTTCCTGCAGCAGGAGCAGAAGAGGCTGAGTGGGAAGGAAAGGGTGGCCTGCTCTTGTTCTCACTTGGTTTCAAGACTCTGCACCCTGCTCCTGCTGCTCTGACTCTCGGATCAGCTTTCTGAGGTGTCTTGAGGATCCTTCTCATCTCAAACAGGGACAGCACACGGTTCTGCCTTCACCCTCCACCCTCTCCCCTCACCCCTGTGAATTTGGTATCTGGGAAGTTCATCTTCAAGCTCAAATTAAACATCCAGACACCTCTTGTGACCAATGTTCAAAATATCTGCCACCTGACATAAAGCCTGCTAATGACAACTGCCCAACACATTTTGATATTAAATCTGGCTTTTCCACAAGTCCTCCTCCATTCTCTCAAGTGCCACTCAAAATTTCCCTGTCCTACCTCTCACTCCAGGCTGGAAGCTAATAATCATCTTCATCTCAGCATTTAAATAATATTTGATTATGTCCCCTGATCTGTTGCAAAACTCAGCTTGTCACTGAATATGAAAACACCCACCTTAAATTTGATTTATTTTCTTTCTCACTTAAAGAATTCCCTGCTTGTCCTCCCTTCCAGGCCCAGTTCTGTCACCAGCCAAACATCTTTTACTCCAAAATTGTTACTTCTGGCTCCATCCTGGTATTCCAGCCTCTCCAAAGCATCATCATGCTCCCATTTTGTTGCTCATGTGTAGGAAGAGTTTCCAAGAGAGCATGAACTGATTTTTTGATCCTATTAATTCCCTCCTTAAATTCCCTGTTCCCTCCTTTGAATGTGCACAGGCTGCTGGTACTGAGGCCACTGAGCTGAACTGCAATTTTCCCTGACATTGATTAATACAATCAACCACACAGTCAAACAGACAACAGCTTTTCTCTGAACACAATCCTACATTAAAACCTTTAAAAAACCCCAAAAAACTCATCTAAACCAACCCAAACTATTCTCTCAAAAATTCAGTGTGCTGGGAAGAGGCTTCTTTTAAGAAAAAAATCTGAGGTTTGAGCAACTTGCTCTGTAAAAGTCCAACAGAAGCAGCTCAGGGAATGATGGAAAAGCTGTTTCCTGTCAATGACATGGAATGTGCTGGGGAAAAGCAGAGATTAGTCAGGAACAGGTGACCTGCACCTCACACTGAGACATTCTGCAGACAGAGAGGCATCATAGAAGCCTTCTGGCATTGTCACCAGAGCTAATAATGGGAGACATTTACTGTCCTAAAAGAATTGTGAGCTCAGTTGAGACTGACAAACAGAATTACTCAAAACCAAGTGGCAATTCAAGCACCTGCAGATACAGAACAGGCTGAACTCCTATGACTGCCAAATGCTTTTTACAGGCACATTTAAACTGAACATTTGTGAGCTGTGCTCTTGGTCCTGCTACAATTTTTGCTCCTTCACTAAAATCTGAGCAAGTAAAGTCTCTTTTCTCCCATAGCTCACAAAAACTCAAGCAATTGCTCAAAAGGACAGAATGACTCACAGAGCTGCACTTTGGGAATGCTATGGGTAGGATTAAGGCATCGGAGCTCTCCTCTCCTCTTGGACACAGGGAAACGAAGATGGGGAAGTGTTTTAGTCCCAGATAAAACACATTTCATTTGTGGATTATTCCCAAATGGACACCAGCACCCTTGGGGTTGCCCCTGAAACCCTGAGGTGAGGCTGTAACTCACTGCAGTTCATGGTGCAAGACACTAAATCAGGCTGCTCCTTTGCAGAGTTGGATTTCCCAGCAGCAGAATCTGGAATCCAGGGTGTGCTGTGCCATAACAGCACTCAATACACCCCAGTGGGTCTTGAAATTACAATTTGTGGGCTGAAAAGTGACTGTGTCTGTAGAGAGTGATCTTGTCCCCCAATGAGTTGCAGCTGGGTCAGTTGCTGAAGATTGGAGGTGAGCCTGATCTTAACAGGCCACACCTGCAATCAATAAGAACTAGTGCTAGATAAGAGTGAGGAAAGAGGAGTGAGGAGAGTCAGATTGCTGTGGGGACCTGGAGAAGTCAGTGTGTAGAGGAGCTGCCTGTGAGCAACATCAAGAAGGTATGAAGCTCTGATAATATGAAATCCTCGTACTATGATGATGATGATAGAACCTTTGCTATCTAAGACAACATGTGTCACTTTTGCAAACAATTCCATGGGGGTTTTATTTCAGATTAGGGATTACTTTTAGAGATTCTAGAGGACAAAATGTTTGTATTTGTGTCTGGTGTTCTTTGATTTCATAAATCCAGCATTTAACTATGTAATTGCACATGGGGAAAACAATTGCAGCTGTTACAAAGTGTGTGTTTAACTGAACAGAATAACACTCATACAAGTGAGGTGCAGGAGAGCAGAGAGTGCTGGTGCTTCCTAAGGACACCTGGATGGTGATGGAATATTCTGGGAGAGGATGCTGCTGGCTGAGGAGTGACCCCTTTACCTTGACTCTGACGGTGACAGTGGCTAGCCCAGGTGGCATGGTGCCCTTGCTGTCAAAGGCCTCCACGAGGAAGGTGAAGGTTGCCTCTGTGTCAGAGAAGGATTCATAATCCAAGGATTTCCGGAGCGACAGCTCTCCCGTGTGCTTGTTCAGGGCAAAGTGTTCCCGGGCTTCCTCAGTGCGGATCCGATAGTTCACATCTGCACCCAGGTCCACGTCCTTGGCCTGCAGGGAACAGAGGGACATCAAACAAAATCCATCCTTGTGGAAACCAAGGGCACTGGCAATATTTCTCTGTCTGCCCTGGGGTGCCCTGACCCCCAGGGGAGCACTGACTTTGACCCTCATCCATGGAGAAAGTTTCCTGGACTTCAAGATAGACTGGAACCCACAAAAGTGTGAAATAGATTATAGAGACCAGTGTGGGTGTGTCACTGGGTGAGAAATTGAGGGTTTGGGATTTTTAGTGTGTTGTGGATGGAAGCAGGATGGAGGGCACAGGGTGTCATCCTGGGCTTCTTCTTCATGCTTCTTTTTCATGGGTGGCATTTTGTAATTGGGCAGAAAAGTCCCCATTGCAGCTCTGTGGGATCAGTTATTGGGGTAAAATGGAAAATAATCCAGGTGTCAGCCCTTCATTGGATAGTTTAGTCTTAAAAGTCCTGTACCAAGAGATTGTTGGGCATTTTGTGCCTTGCTGCCAAACTCACAGTAGTGAGACTGTTTTACTGATAACAAATAATAAACACCTGAGTCCAAACAAGAATTACTGTCTCAAGTGCCTTCAATCCAGACCCAGAGAAACCAAAAACTGGGACCCTGGCAACTGGGACCCCCACACATTCTCACAAAATATCCCTCTGAGGTTTAAAGGGCAAACTGCTGAGAACATCTTGAGTTGAACTGTGTTGTTGTAACTGTATGCAATGTGCACCGACACGAGGAATGAAGAACTCACTGACGGTTCAAGCTGTGGGAAATGAACACAGTGTTCTGGGAAAATGACAGTGGTAACTAAAGCTGGTTTTAGCTCCCGTCTCTGAGCACCTGATTTTGGCCACTGCCAGGATCACAGAATCCCAGAAGGATCAAAACCCAAGCAGTGCCACCTCCTGCCATGGGCAGGGCCACCTTCCACTGTCCCAGGCTGCTCCAATCCTCATCCAACCTGGTCTCAGCCACTTCCAGGGATCCAGGAGCAGCCACAGCTGCTCTGGGCAAAAAACCCACACCCCCATGCTCCAGCTCCCAATCTTTTCCTGCAGTCTCACTGCCAAGTTAAACAAGAACCCTGAATATCACAGAATAACCACGCAGCACCTTCACTCACCACCTCCTCACCTCCAGCTGCAGGAAGACAGTTCCTGGTGGGAGATTCTCTGGCACACAGACAGTGTAGGAGGCGTTGGTGAACACGGGGCTGTTGTCATCAATATCCAGCACCTTGATGGCCAGGGTGAGCGTGGAGCGCCGCGGGTCCACGGCTCCGTCGGTCGCCTCCACCACGAGCTCGTAGTGATCCCTCACCTCCCTGTCCAGCTTCACGGCCGTGTAAATGCTGCCGTTGGAGGTAATCCTGAACAGGTTCTTGAAGTTGGCCAGGCTGTAGTGGACTTGCCCATTAACCCCAGCATCTGCATCTGTAGCCTGAAGAGACAGCAGGAAAATCATGGGTTAACGCACAAAAGACGCCCAGAGGACAGAAATCAGGTGAGGCAGGGAAGGATTCTGCCAAATCTGTGGTGTCTGGGGCAGCCTGCCTCTGTCTGAGCTGTGACTGAAGATAAAGCATCCCACAGAAACAAATGGCTCCATTCCTAGTGACAGGAGCTAGGCTAACTGGATCCCTTCAGGAGAAAAGGCACATTTAGCTGCTCAGCCTTGGAAACTTTGACAGGACAAGAGGACATAGCCTGAAGTTGTGTCAGGGGAGGCTCAGCTTGGACAGCAGCAGGAATTTCTGCATGGAAAGGGTCCTCAGGCCTTGGCAGGGGCTGCCCAGGGAGCTTTGCAGTGCCCATCCCTGCAGGTGTCCCAGGAAGGGCTGGAGGTGGCACTCAGTGCTCTGGGGTAGGATCAGGCACAGGCTGGACTCAATCCTGGAAGTTTTCCTATCCTAAATGATTCTGGGATTCTGTCCTATGGGATTCTATGAAGATTCTCTGAACTTCAACAAAGGATGAATTTGATTCTTGTGAAGCCAAGCCCTCAGATAATTCTATAGCTGAAGGATGAGGATTGGGTGGTGTCTGACAGGAATTTTTATTTAACACTGAAGCAGTGTTTCATTGCTGCCCAAATCCTTATGGAATATGAATTTAGATGAAGGATGGATGCAGACAGAAGGGACACGTGACTTAGAAATTTTCTTTCCACTTAACACATTTGTCACACTCAGTGATATTTTCATCGCTGCTCTCTGAAGAACTACTTAAATTTCTGTTTTGCTCCTGTTCCTGTTCTTCAAACCCAAACATTGTCATATTTCATCCTTATTCTTCTGTGCTCACTACAGGCTGATGATTGCCACAGAAAACCACCTCAATCTTTAGTTGGTATCTTTGTTCTCACACATTGAACCAAGCCTCAGATTTCAGCATCAGCTAAATAATTATTGTTATCACATAATTATAGGGATGGACAAAATTAATAGGTTTTTATAGAGCTCTCAGGTTGAAATGCTGACCTGTTATTTTGCCTCCTCTTAATTAAATTAGGGCGTGATGAACAAGGTTGCCTAAATTATACAAAGGGCACTCTGCCCTACTCCATTCTCATTTATTTGCCTTTATGAATGACATCTGTGAAGATCATAAGAGATTTGCATGTTTTGTTTTCAGAACAGTCACCGGGAATGCTTAATTCTGGTGATGGTGTTCACTGTAAGGCTCGGTAATGGAACCATTTATCTTGCTAGAAATCAATTAAAAGTTAATTAAAATTGCTAATAAGGAAAACAATCACTGTGTTTCTTCCCTGCATCATGCCCATGTGCTAAAGAGGGTTTGCTACAACTCCATTCTGACTGGTCCATCGGTACATAGCATCCTTCTAATCCACATCTGTCAGCTGGATTTGCTTAATTTCCCATCAATTCCATTTCCTCTGTAGAAATAACAGATCTAAAAAAACCCAACCAAACAAACAAACCAAAAATCCCCAAAGGAATCTCCAAGAGTAATCTGAAATACGCCTATAATTGGAAACCGTGACAAAAAATTCTCATGAGACAAGTTTTGCATCAGGTTAGTTTGGAAGCATGTTTTAGAATAGATAAACTTCTTGTTTAGGAAAGGAAATTAAAATTACTTTCAAATATATGGCAGGCTTTGAACTGGGTTCCTAAAAACATGACTATGAATGTTGTGAACTCATTTGTGCACAGCCTTAGGCAGAAACACCTTTGCCAAGTTCTGCAGGACTGATTTGGTTCACAGAATTCCAGAATGGTTGAGGCTGGAAAATCCCTGCCAGCCCATGGAGTGCCAGCTGTGCCCAGTGCCCACCTTGTGCCCAGCCCAGAGCACTGAGTGCCACCTCCAGCCCTTCCTGGGACACCTGCAGGGATGGGCACTGCAAAGCTCCCTGGGCAGCCCCTGCCAAGGCCTGAGCACCCTTTCCATGGAGAAATGGATAATTCAATACAATCCAAGTATTTAATTGGGATTGTAGCACCATAACACTGGTGAAGAATTAACATTTTTATCACTCTAAACTTGAAAAGAGATAAGGTTCTCTCTATGGATAAGAAAGAAAAAGAGTTTAATCTGTTTCCTAAAAGAACTCTGTCTCAAGGGTGCACAACTGTTCCCACTTGGAAATAATTTCCCAGAGCCTGTCAGAGCCTCTGGGAAGCAGCTCCTTGGACAAGGACTTGCTGTGGGTGTGGACACTTTCTGTCTTGCTTTGCAGTCTTCACTTTGTACCAAAATGGACAACTTTAACCCCAGTTTCACCCCCAGATCTGTCACCAACATAACTGGCCAGGAAGTGAGGAAACAGAAGGTGTGAGAAATGAGGAGCTTTCAGGAAGTTCTGCTTAAAAAACCAGCCCTGGTTGAATTTACCCCACCCCTGACAAAAGGAACCAGTGGCATCCCAATAAATTAATCCCATTTGGTCATTACCAACACTGGGCTGAATTCCCTGAGTGAACAGGGACAGAGGTGGGGAGAAGCAAGGAAACAGTTCATTCCCATATCACCTGAATCCCAAACAAAGTCCCAAAGCCAAGGAGAAAAGAGGAGGACTAAAAAGAGGCAAGAACACGTTCCTGTACCCACTAAAGGCTTTCCACCACAACTCAGCCCCAGTGATTCGCAAAAAAATATGGTGAGAGACATGAAGTTTTGGTAGTTAAGGGGCCACCAGATGACAGCAGACCCTAAAAGGAGCAGCAGATGTATTGAAAGGCAGAAGGGTCTGCACAGCCTTGCAGAGGCTGCTCCTACCTGACACAGGGCAGCAGAAGCTGTGATTGCTGGAGGCAACACAGCCCTCAAAGGCCACTGGGGACACAGGCACCATGGAAACTGAGACCAAAAAAAAACCCAAACCAGAATAAAAAACCCAAACAAGAGGAGAGAACTAGCAAAAAGAGGTAAACTACAACAGGAACAGAAGAGATTCTAAGACAGAGTCATAGTGTCATTGCATCTCAAATGCTGGCCCATTTCTGCCTTGTCCATCTCACTGAATCCCAGAAACCCAGAATGGTTTGGGTTGGAAGGGACCTTAAATCTCATCCAGTGCCACCTCCTGCCATGGGCAGGGACACCTCCCACTGTCCCAGGCTGCTCCAAACCCCAATGTCCAACCTGGCCTTGGGCACTGCCAGGGATCCAGGGGCAGCCCCAGCTGCTCTGGGCACCCTGTGCCAGGGCCTGCCCACCCTGCCAGGGAACAATTTCTTCCCATTATCCCATCTATCCCTGCTCTGGCAGTGGGAAGCCATTCTCTGTGTCCTGTCACTGCAGTTCCTGTTACAGGGTCCCTCTCCAGTTTCTCCTGGAAGGAGCTGTGAGGTCTCCACACCCTTCCCCTCTCCAGGCTGAGCACTTCCAGCTCTCCCAGCCTGGCTCCAGAGGGAAGGTGCTCCAGAGCCCTCAGCATCTCCATAACCTCCTCTGGATCTGCTCCAACAGTTCCATCCCTCCTCATGTTGGGGCCACCAGAACTGTGCACTGAATCCCAGGTGGGCTCTCACCTGAGCAGAAGAGAGGGGGAGCATTCCCTCCCTCCCCACTGTGGGATGAGCCCAGGATACATCTCCTGCTGTTTACCCAGAATCAGGAAAAATGTGTCCATGCAAAGAGACAGAACAAGTACTGCTGATATTCTGGTGACTCCTCAGATCTCCAGGATGACTCTTACTTCCACCTCTAATTCATGAAGTACTGCATGATAAAACAAACATGGACACCTGGGAATATAAATGACTCCCTACTTTATTTCCCAGAAAATCCATCCCACACTTATTAGAGATGCCATCACCTACAAGGTGACAGCCTACACCTGATGTGGTAAATTCTGATTTGTGTTACCAGCTCAGCTCCCACATCACCAGGAAACCCTGAGGAATATGAACCACCACTGTTCCAAAGTAACAAATTATCTCCCTCCACCTCAAACAGCAGGAAAACAAAGTCCTGGGAGATGGGAATGACTGAGACACATCTAAAGGATCATTAACTCTGAAATACAATGACAAGGGCTTGAATGTGAACAATATTCATTATATCATTATCATCCTTTGCAAAAGAAGCCTCCTATTGTATCCTCAGCTCTTGCTCATGATGGTGACAGGATTTAGGCACATTAATTGAGGTTTTGTGCCTGGAATGCTGGAGCTAGAAAACATCAAAACAAGGTTACTACTTGGTTACTATTCCAAAGGTTACTATGTAGAGGGTGATCTTGCAAGCCCAATGAGTTGCAGGTGTTTCAGTTGCTGAAGATTGGAGGCAGGCCTGATCTTAACAGGCCACACCTGCAATCAATAAGAACTAGTGCTAGATAAGAGTGAGGAAAGAGGAATGAGGAGAGTCAGATTGCTGCCAGGACCTGGAGAAGTCAGTGTGTAGAGGAGCTGCCTGTATCAAGAAGGTATGAAGCTCTGATAATATGAAATCCTTGTACTATGGTGATGATAGAACCTTTGCTAGCCAAGACAACAAATGGTGAACCCGACGTGATTCGGGACTAAACTTTATTGCCCTATGGATTTGGGGGAAACTGGATTTGATCAAATAACCCTGTGGATTTGGGAACAGGACTTGAGCACTGAACTATTGGCAAAATATATCAATTACAGCTATTGGTGTTTGCTAAATATGAGTGTAAAAGACCTTGAAGATAAATGCTTTTGTAAATTGGGAAAAGCTGTATAACTAAACTAATATTTAGAAATATATATATGTCTGTGCTGTAACATGCTGTTTTGAACATTTGTATAACTCTTAATTCTAAATGAAATATACAAATATGAAATAATGTTAATTTATTTGAATATGTACTTCTGGAAATGCTGCAACTCTGTGGTTAAAAGAAAGAGGGGGAATTGTAGAGGGTGATCTTGCAAGCCCAATGAGTACTATGATGATGATAGAACCTTTGCTATCTAAGACAACATAACTACTCCAAGTCAGAGACAAGCATGGTGGGTACCTGTAGGAATGTGCTCTTTGTTGTCAGAGTGACAAAACTATATTTTGTCTTTTTAAAAAGGAAATAAGCTCAGAAGTTTTTTCTTTGATTAGGTGAAAAAGGCACTTCATAGGCTTGGGGAACTTCACTTCAAATTTAAGAATAGCTAATGGGACAGGAGCCAAAAAGTCTTGCTTGAGCAATTTACTGTTTCTGGTATCCCCCTTTCCTGAGGGCTGAAACATTTCTGAGGGACCACTCTGCCACACAACCAGCTTCCTTCAGTTTAAATTTCCCTTCTTCAGGAGCAAAAGTTCCCCACAATCCCTACCCAAGGCAACCAAACTCCTGATTTTGGACAGCTCCCCCAGTATTCCACAGCTCAAGGCAGGAATTGTGCTGGAGGATCCAAATGATGCTGTTGGTGAGAATTACTGTCCTCGTGGCAAATAACATGATTCTTTTATACTAGGGGTTTAATAGGTTTATTATTGAGGGTTTAATGGGTTTATTACTCTGGGTTGGAAGTATTCCCAAGCCTCTCATTTGTGTCAAACAGCAAATCAAGTGTGGGTGGGAGTGTTAGATTGGATTTTGGACTTGTTTTGCAGGGAGATTACAGTTTGTATCCACAGGACAAAATTAACATCTCCCAGATGCAATCAGAGGCCACAAATATCTGAAATGTGCCTGACCTCTTTGTCATAAACCAAATATTTGTAAGAATTTTAAGGAGGGAACATCAGTCATCCATAAAAGTTTGGACTTTCCTTCTTTGCTAAAGTTCAGAAAGGCTTTTCCTCTCTTTTGCAGCTCCTTGCCAGCTTTTACACGGCCTTTCACTTTTAAATTTTCTTAGATGGATGGAGCAGCTCTGCTGGGAGGAAAGGCTGGGAGAGCTGGGATTGTTCAGCCTGGAGAGGAGAAGCTCTGGACTTTGGGGCTTGGAGCAGCCTGGGACAGTGGAAGGTGTCCCTGCCCATGGCAGGGGTGGCACTGAATGGGCTTTGAGGTCCCTCACCCAAACCAGTCTTTGATTCTTTGATTTTGGCTGCCTTGCAATTTCAAGGCAAGTTCTACTTCTTTGAGGCCCAAGTGCACACACATCCTCTGGAAAAACCCTGCAGGTTTTGTGGATAACCTCCAGGAACTTCAGCATCCTACTGAATTCCCAGGTCATGGCAGCTTATCCTTCACTCCACTCATGGTAGGATTAAGGAAACACCCTGTAAAATTTCAAATACTGCCATAATTTTCAAACACTGCCCCATTTTTAGGCATTAGACAAGCCAGAAGAACCCTGGATGATTACTTCCACAGTCTCTGCCAATTCCAGTGCACCTGGAGGGTTAATTCCAAAACCAATTAAATGTGATTCCAAACAAAACTGCACATTAAGAGCAGTTAAACCCTAAGAGCAAATCTAAATGAAAATAAATGAAAATCCAAAAGCTCATGGCTGCAAACCTATCACTGGATGGGCTGGTGAACCTCCTACAAGAGTTCATCACATTTTAATGCTTCATAGCTTCAACCAGCCCAGCTAGGCTGGCACACAACAAAATCCTAACCTTGAAGACTTGGTTGTCCTTAAAGGATGAGTAAAAAATTTGGGGTTTTGATGAGTGTGTTCTTTGGCAATGATTTGATCAAGAGATTAAACCAGTGCGTTTGCACACTAGAAAAAACCAAAACACCAAAAAGCCCTCCCTAAACAAAAACAAAACAAAAACTTTCTAAATCACAGATGGAATATACTGTTTAAACTCTAAAACATTTAGCTGGGCTTCCAAGTATTTCTCCAAAGTTGTTTTTTTTTTTTTTTTAATTTCTCTTGACTTTGAGTTGGAAGGGACCTTAAAGCCCATCCAGTGGCACCCCCTGTCATGGGCAGGGATATCTTCCACTGTCCCAGGCTGCTCCAAGCCCCATCCAGCCTGGCCTTGGGCACTGCCAGGGATGGGAATCAGGCATCAAAATCTAAAAAGTGCATGAACCAGAGACATGAAATCACTGATTCAGAAGATTTCATTTGGTGTCAAGCTGAAAGAGATAACAGGGCTTAAAGGCATCCCAAAATGTAAAGTGTCAGCAGACAAAACCAAGAATTCCTTTCATGGAAAATCCTTGGACTACCAACAGTCAACTGCCATGAACGTGCTGGTAACAAAAATCAATATTTCCACTGCACTAAAGCACAAATCTTATCTGGAGGGCAAAGATGCAGATGAATGCACAAATATAATAAATTCTGGGAACAGGGAAGACAAGAGCACAGCTTTTGAAATCCTTGCACTTAAGAGGCCACGTTATGGGTGGCAAAAAGCTTTTTAAACCTCTTTGATCTGTGCCCAAGCTGACCTAAGTTCAAGGAACAGTGGAAAAAGATGAAGAACTGTGGCTGCAGCCATTGCTGCCAAAAATCCTCCAGGAATTCCCTGGTGCCAGCAAGAAGAGGTAATTCTGTCCAGCACTGATGGTTTGGAATGGAAATAAATAGCCCAAATCTATGACCCCCACCTCTTTCTCCTGATGCCACAGCTTTGGACTTGGGACATAAATCCTGTTCTAAGGGGATTTGCCTGTTAACAAACATGAAAATCCAGCTAGAAGTATATGAAATTCTTTCTGTGACCAGCATCTCCATGAGGATCTTGGGAGAGACAGTGCTGAAAGTCTTATTAAAATCCTTTTTATCCTCCCTGGGGACAAATTCCTTAATAAACTGAAGGAAATGACACCACCAAGGTTCTCTCCCAAGGACCTTGTGATCATCCAACCAGTTATAAGAAATGAAGTCTGACCTTTCTCTGGTTGGAGTTCAACGGCCCCATTCTGATTCTCTGATTTTGGGCTCTGATTTGTTTTTTTATGGATTCTGACTCAAATCCCAGCTGCTCCTGTTTGTTTTACATCTATGAGATGAATTCAAACTGCACTGTTAGGAACTGGGTCATGCAGTGAGCAGGAGTTCTGGACTCACTCTGGGTATCTGAGATTTACTTCAGAGCCTGTGATTTTACTCTTCCCCAAAGGCTTAATTCCTTTCCCTCCTGGATTGTCCTCTCCTGCCATTAAATTCCTTTTATTCCTGGATTTTTCCAATCTCTTCCACCTCTAATTTTAATTCCTTTTCCTCCTGGATTGTCCTCCCCTGCCAATAAATCTCCCTTTTTTCCTGGTCTTCTCCTTTTTCCTCCACCTCTAAGTTTCCTTCAAGTTGTCTTAGAGTCCGGAAAATTTGGGAATTTAATTTCAGGAGTCTGTATTTTTAACACAATGTGTAATCTGCAGTGCAGGTTTTGGGAAATCACACCCTTCACACCAAAAACAAGGCAGTGGGGATTTAGGACAACTCAGATTTCCTTCTAGACTTTTCCACAAGACACTGTAATGTGATAACATCAGAATCACAGATGCTTTGGGATGGAAAGGACCTTAAAGCTCAGCTCATCCCAACCATGCCATGTGCATGGGCAATAATTCATCACCAGCATTTTAAGGAGTCTTTCCTGCTTGTAGAAACAAAGGAGGAGCTGCTTGTGGGAGATCTCCAGGGGTCATTTAGTCCAACACAATAAGCTTTACCCAACAGCCATGAAATTTAAATCAGGCTTTAGATCCAGGGTTTATCACCTTATGAATTCATTAAATAAAAACAGGACCCTGTAAGAATTCACTGATACCCATGGACAGAAAGCTCTGCTGGGAAATAATTGCATTTCATCAGCATTCAGGAGGGCTAGTACAGTACAACCAAACAAATTCCTCCAAACTTTTCCAGGAGGAAGAACAGGTCCATCCTAAAAACCAACTTTCTTAAGGCATTTCTTTGGTAACTTAAAACCAAGCAGGTGACAGAGGTGTCACACACACTGCAAACTGCTCTCATTACTGGAATTAATTCATCCTGTTTCCATTTTAGGGAAGATCCAAGGGCCAGTGATACTTGAGCACTGGGATAATTCTTATCCCTATTTCCCATCTTATTTCCTTCCCTGTTGCTATCTCTCCTTGATAGCAACACGTTCATGCTGGGCTTTTCACACAGTGCTGATCAATGACACCAAAATATCCAACCATAAATGAATTATGGGGTTGGGTGAAACAATCTGGATATAAATAAAAGCCCAAATGAATAAAAACTTCTGCCAAGGGGTGTCTTTCCTCTCCGGGGTCCCATCAGCTCAACAGTTTTTTATTTAACCCCAAGCTGCTTTTTTTAGAATCTTTAACAAACTGCTGGGGACTGTCTTCCCCTGCCCAAGGCTGTGAACATGCCTTCAGATCAATATATTGATCCCTCTCCTAAGTGTCATTCCATCTATTTACCTCCCATGCCCCTGGGATTGATTGAAGTGCAGTGTGCAATGCAGAACATCCTGATGCCCCATCTCCAGCTGGTTTAGACTACCAAAAAGTGTCTCAATTTCACTGTGAAGTTGCCAGCTGGAGCTTTTTGGATTCCTGGGGGCCTTTTGTGGAGGCTTCCACACAGCAGCAGCTGTGCTCCTGCCTTGCTGAGGGATCCCCAGGATCAGAGGGAGCAGCAGCAGGGAATCCAATCCACCTCTGACTGCCCCAATTCAGAGAACACAGTGTGAAATAAAAGGATTGGAAACACATCCACTCCACTGGCAGCATTATCCTGCCTGGCTTTTGTTCTTTTTCATCTTCAGGAGGCTCCTGGAATGCCCACAGGCAGCACTCCTGTGCCAGTGCCTCCTGCAGCTCCAGCTGGCAGCAGAGCTGCTGGAGAGGGAGGGCACTTCCAAGGGTGGCTATTGCCTGCCTGCATGGAATAAATGCTCCAAACTGCAGCACTCACACTCTCTGATAAAATCCCTTCGCCCAGGATTCTTCTCCTGGGAAGCTGAGAAGCCTCAGAGAAAAGGAAAACAATTCTGATCTCATTGCTTCTCCTGTGTTGTGCTCACATGTGGAATGTGTTCGGGGATTGTTCACCCCCAGGTGATTGTTCCATTGCATTCTGCTGGGAGTTGTTTTCACTCTTTGGCCAATTGGGGCCAAGCTGTGTCAGGACTCTGGAAAGAGTCAGGAGTTTTCATTATTAGCTTTTGAGCATTCAGTAAGTGTCCTTTCTGTTTTCTTTAGTACAGTATTTTTTAATATAATATAGTATTATCAAGTAATAAATGAGCCTTCTGAGAACATGGAGTCAGATGCATCATCCCTGCCTTTGCTGGGACATTCCCAGCAAATACAATAGCCAAACCCTCCCTCTCCCACAGGAAACCTCTCCCTGCCTTCCTGCCACATCTCCTTGGGAAAGCACCCCCCAAATATTATCAAAGTCCTTATGGGAATCCATTTGGAAGTCCATCTTTCCCACTGAAAACAAAGTAGAGCATGGAAGTCTCTAGGCTGTGGAGTTATTCCAGGGAGAGTTCAGATTGATTTATACCCTAAACTGCTTAAAATCCCCCTCCCTGGAAGTGTCCAGGGCCAGCTTGGACAGGGCTCAGAGCAAGCTGGGACAGTGGAAGGTTTCCCTGCTCATGGCAGGGCTGGAATGGGATGAGATTTAAGATCCCTCCCAATCCAAACCACTCTGGAATTCTGACAGTGAGCCCAGGCAACCAATCCTGAGACCAAATCTCCTGAGTCAAAAATCCTGAGGGATCAAAAACATTGAACACCTTTTCCGTGTCCTTCCTCACTAGGTTCTCTGCCCCATGAGCTGAAGGGGCACATCTTGGGTTTTAAGGTAAAAATTTCTTGCTATTTTTTTTTTCCCCAGGTAAAATGGGAAGGTGGTATTTCAAGGGAAAGGGACACCACAAATTCTGCCTTTTTATTTCAAATCCTCTGTATGACTGCTTGCTCTGGTGGATTTTAGGTTTCTGTTTGAAATGAGTAAAAGGTTTTCTGAAAAGCAGCTTTGTTAATCAGTGGGCTAATTCTTGGTAGGGAAAACACACAGCACTGTAAGGATTTCTTCTTTTACCAGGCTATTCCCACCTAAAATAGCCCTTTATGAACATTTTATCCACATTAAAGCTTCCATACAAAATTTATTCCCATTAACACCTCTCCCAATACTGGCTGTGGTTTTATCTACAGTGAAGCACAAAACACCAAAAGCTATTTCAGTTTTTAAGGAATATCCTCAAACAACACAGCTACACCCAAACTCTCATCACCATTATTTCAATAACCACACTGGAGCCAGAAAAAAAAAAATCCAAAATGCCCCAATTTGTCTTTTCTATACCCCAGAATGGCATTTCCAATGGATATCCCTACATCAATTTGCAGTTGTGAGCATGAGAGAGGAGAAATACACCCAGTATTTGGGCTATAAAGAAAAAGCTTTCTCCATCCAGGAATAAACAGGACAGGAAATGACAGGAGCAGTTTCTGTCGCTCCAAGTAGGAATAAACTATCCCAAGACCACAATAAATATTTTCATTTCCACACAGCTTAGAAATTGCACTAATTTAGAAGCCAGGGAGCTTCTTGTGGCAATTATTTGTTGCATTTTACAGTTCTGTCACAGCTAAAAATAGAGGCAAGCTCGTGTTTGAGAAGATGATTGAGCCTTGAGGGTCCCAGCTAAGCACAAAATGGATTTGAAGGATATTGGGAACTGATTTGAAATGCTCCACCTGTGCCTTTTAGGATGCAAAATGAAAAACAACCCCACAGGAAGGCAATGACACAAAGCTGAGCCATAATTTAACCATTTATCAAAACTGACTTAATTGCACCAAGGGATCCAAACTTTGTCCAAGACCAGCTCTGATTTCTTATGAAGTAAAATAAGGATGGGAAGGAACATGATTATTATGGGTATTTGGGTTCCCATGGTACCCAAAATGTCCTGATTTCTGAAGCTTCTACTTATGGAGCTCCCATTTTCTTTTGATATGGTTGCTGCTGAGAAAAAAAGGCACATTTTCCACCTAAATTCCTGAAAAATTATTCTCAGTTCCTGTTTTATCTACAGCTCCTGCATTATCCAACCTTAGTGCAGCAGATATGAGACATTATATTCAACTTCTGGATTAGAAAACCCTCTAATTAATATTTTCTTCTTTCCCTTGAGTCAGGAAAAAAAAAAAAAAAAAAAAAAAAAAAAAAAAAAAAAAAGTGATGTTTTCTTCAAGAGACTGAATCCTCATCCAGAAGACCCCCATGTGTTATAAAAAATTACAGCTTCAAACCCTCAAATTTACACTATCCCCTATTTTTAGGCCAGGTCAGCAATTATTTCACTCAAGGGTTTAACTGATTTTCCCCTTCATGGCCTCAAAATTTCCTCTAGGTGTGACAATTTCCTACACCCAGGTGTCACTTGCTCAGCATGTTTGAATTCTATCTCAAAACAAATAATTTAAAAATGTGGCAACACTGCTTTGACCCTGTAAATCTGTTACCAGCAAGTTTTTACAGTGGAATTTCCCCAAAAACCCAAGCTTTTTAACGAGCTATTTTTAGGTGGCAAAGTGTTTTCAGTATTGAGCACAGAGAAGAAAACAATCCCAACATTTTAAAGCCCCCAAAATGTGACTTTGTAGCCACAAATTGAGAGTTTGCATTTCAGCTGAAGATATTTGGATGGGTTTCATCTGAGGCAAAATTATTTTGTGCTCCTTCCTCATCATCTGGACAGCTTGGGTAATAAAATACACAATTTTATTGACTTACCCTTACTTGACCAACAAAAGCATTGGCTTCCTCTTCCTGCACAGAGAGGTTTTTGGGGAGAAACATGTCAAAAACTGGTCCGTTGTCATTGACATCTGTCACCACTATATTGACAGTAGCAGTCGAAGTCTAGGCAGAAAAAGAACATTTGGAAGAAATTCTCTTTATTTTACAGCTTCCCAGGTGACATTCCTGCTGTTACTTATTGGGCAGAATCACAGGTAAGCAGATAATCAATATTTTAAACATGTTTTTGTGAAAAGAGAAGTGTTTCAAGAGTTGATTTTGAATTTTTAGAAGACAAAACAAGCTCCAGACTGACTCATATAAGAGATGCATGAAAAATAAATATCAGATAGCTTTTGGTTTTTATACAGTATTTTAAGGATTTAAGGAGTATTTGTTGTGAGTGGAGGGAAAAATCTAGAAATACCAAAATTTGCCAGAATGTGAAAAGAAAATTAGTGATTTATCAATCAAAATACACCACAGTGATGATTAACTCAGCTAGTTAAGTGGCACAATCCTCCTGTATCATCCTCCTGCACCATCCTCCCCCCACCCAACCCTGATGTTCTATTTTGCAACCCAATTTTAACATCCCAGGAGGTGGGAACAGCAGAATTAACTGTATTTAATATGAAATGTCAACAAAATATGTCTGTGCTACCTATGGAAATTTTCTCTCCCAATCCAAAATGGGGAGAGGTGCTGGCTTGAGTCACATCCCTTTTCTCTGCTCCCATAGACTGAGAGCTCCAGACCAAACCCCCACCTTGTTTTATTTGTTTTATTGTGTTCAATATATTGAATTTTAAATCAATTAACCCAACTCAGTGTCTTAGAGCTTTAATCTTCTGTGTTCTGATGCTTTGCATCAAATTCCTTTGAGAGAAATCTGGGCCCTCTTGGAGGTGCTGGAGCGTGTCCAGGGCAGGGAAGGGAGCTGGGGAAGGGGCTGGAGCCCCAGGAGGGGCTGAGGGAGCTGGGAAAGGGGCTGAGCCTGGAGCAAAGGAGGCTCAGGGGGGACCTTGTGGCTCTGCACAACTCCCTGCCAGGAGGGGACAGCCAGGGGGGGTCGGGCTGTGCTGCCAGGGAACAGGGACAGGACAAGGGGAAAGGGGCTCAGGCTGGGCCAGGGGAGGCTCAGCTTGGACAGCAGCAGGAATTTCTGCATGGAAAGGGTGCTCAGGCCTTGGGATAGGTTTAAAAGGGGAGGTTTGGAGCCCCCATGCCTGGAGGTGTTTAAAAAGTGAGAGGATGTGGCACTTAGCAGTTGTGGTTTAGTTACAAGGTGGTGCCTGGTCACATGTTGGACTTGATGACCTTGGAGGTCGTTTCCAACCATAAAAATTCCATGATTCCATGAAATGTTTATGACAGGAGACTCACAGGAATTACACTGTGCAGATGTGTCCCCAGAAGAAAATCCCTTTGCTTTAGGAAGAACAAACCTGTTTGAAAATGGCACCTCACAGGCTCCATAGGGAGACCTGCAGCCAATCTTCCCTTAACGAAAACCCCAAACCAGCCAAATAAAGAAACAAATTAAAAGACAAAACCCAACCAAAAACTCTGTATGAAGACCTGCATCTTCTGGTGCTCTGTTGGTGCTGGAATCAGCTCTTCCCAGATCCAGCTGGTGAACTTTCAGTGTCCCAAAAGCTCCCAACATCTGCATAAAATAACTCCTCACCACTTAAAAAATTCAAAAATCCAGAGGATTTTGAACCAAGATAGCACAAGGTGCTCCCAGGCTGGCACCTTCTGTTTACTGAGCCCCATTAATTTGCTAATAGCTCCTGAAACTGCCATTCCCATTCCCACATTCCATTGCTAGAAGGAAAATGCACTTTTTGCCTTCTTGTCCATGCAAAAGTCACTCCAGAATGTTAGCTCTGCTGTGATGCACACTGAATGGAAATCAGCTTCTCCAAAGGGAACTCAGCTCCATGGAATTCAGGGAAATAAAACAGCCTCACATTTAATAAACTGAGGCAACATGGTGTTAAAGAACAATGGCTTAAGGCAGGAATTCCCATTTGGAAAAGATTTCTTTTCATTCCAGACAATTTTCATGGGCTGTGGTTGATCATCTGCAGCATTTTTTCCCTTTGAGAAGATTTTATAAGGAGAAAGGGAGGAAGGAAAAGAAACGTTTGGCATTTTTTTCCCCAACTCTTGCCTAAGGATTTTCAGTATTTTTCACATTCCTGGCCATTTTTTACTCATCTTAAGCACCCTCCCTGTCAGCCAACACATGCAGGTCAGTGCTCCACTTGTCATATTCAAATTTTGACTTCTGAATTTAAAAGGCAAGATTTTTGCAAAGAAATAATATTTTGCAAGAGAAAAAAAAAAAACCCTTATTAAGATGCCAAATACTAGAATTAGTTTAGGAAATTTTATCAAATGCTCCTCTCCCTAAACTTGCAAGTGTGTTAAAATAAGATTCTGTAAGAAGACCAACATTTCAAGTAATCCCTGTTTTTATATGAATCATAGTTTAGAAAATTATCAGATGTGAATGAATTCAGAAATCACTGTAATAAGACTAATATTTCAAATACTCTTCCTTTTTTATTAATGACAATTTAACAAATGACCAACAGTGGGTGAAATCACAAGGAGCATTCAAAGCTGGGTTAGCAGCAACCCCCTGGGCTCTCTTCCTTAAAATCAGTAACAGACTGAAACTGAGAAAAATACTTCAAAATCTCCCTATTTCACCCAAACACAGGAAACATTTGTATTCTCACTACTGTCTCAGCAATGCCCACCTTTACCATGAAGTGGGGCTCACCTGTGTGTCTTTAACATCAGAAACTGCTTGAACAAAGATTATTGACCAAAACCAACGTTTTTACATCCCCATTAGATGGCTCCAAAGATTTGTTGAAGCTCCAACCTCAGACTGATGTGCTGTTCTGAAAAAGCCCTTTTTTTGACAAAGCAGAATGAATTACAGGGGCTTCTCCAGAACTGCAGCACAGAGCAGGATTGGGAACACCATCATCAACCCTGCTGGGAATCATGGAAAAGTCACCAGACACTAAAATCCCACTTACTAAATAATCACTGCCCATGGTCAGGGATAAACCAGAGGCTCTTTTCAGCCTGACACTGCATCAGAACTTATGGAAAAATGTGGAGGCCCTGGCACAGGGTGCCCAGAGCAGCTGTGGCTGCCCCTGGATCCCTGGCAGTGCCCAAGGCCAGGTTGAACTTTGGGGCATGGAGCAGCCTGGGACAGTGGAAGGTGTCCCTGCCCATGGCAGGGGTGGCACTGGATGGGTTTTGAGGTCACATAAAAACCATGGAATCACAGTTTGTGTTGGAAAGGACCTCAAATCCCACCCAGTGCCACCCCTGCCATGGACAGGGACGCTTTCCACTATCCTGGTTACTCTAAACCCCATCCAGCCTTGGGCACTTCTAGGGATCCAGGGGCAGCCCCAGCTGCTCTGGGCACCCTGTGCCAGGGCCTGCCCACCCTCCCAAGGAACAGTTCCTAATTCCCAATATCCCATCCATCCCTGCCCTCTGGCACTGGGAAGCCATTCCCTCTGTCCTATCCCTTGTACAGAGTCTCTCTCCACCTTTCCTGTTAAGTGAATTCACAAACTTCCCAAACAATTATGAAAAGTCACTGAGGTTTGTAAAGGATGCTAAAAGAGGCACAGAAACAACAAAAAAAGTCTTCAGAAATATTTAAATACCCCTAAAAAGCTTTAAAGAAATTGTTCCCTAAAATAATGAGATACACCTAACTCACAGCTGGTTTTTCAGGGATACTTTTCATGCAAATCCAGCACAGGACAGTTTGAAAACTGCTTTGCCTGGTTAAAAATGAGGCTTTTCTACAACAGAATCATCAAGCACAGTTTGGGAAGGAATCCTAAAGCTATTCCTGGAAATTTAACCAGGGAAAAAGCCATCTCAGACTCATATCAGACATTTCCTGTTCATTACTGGAGAAACCCTGCTAACTCCTCTTTTATAATGAACATAAATAAAAGATTGTCGTGGTTTGAGAGGAAATGAAGTTTTTTTGTGATGGTGTGGTCACGCCAATCAGTGTTCAGATTTTAATATTGGCACCTCGTTTGTCCGCTGAGGGCATGGATACGCCTCTGAGAACAGGGGGTTAAAAGCTGTGAACTCCCAGGGGAAATTCCTTTTGGCTTCTGGTTTGGAACTGAGCAGACCCTCCCCTGCCTGGCTCTAAGCGAGGGCTTTGGGCAGCCATCCCCCATTTCCCCCTGGGGAGAGGGAGAGAGAGCCAGAGCCTGTGCCTGTGATAGCGCGGCCGGCGTGAAGGAGAAGGGGGGGGTGCCCAGCAGGGTAGCCAGGCGTGGGAGTTCATGAAGCAAACCGGCAGAGCCTGGGACTTTTAACCCTTCTGGGGAGGATGGAAACCTTGCAAATGCTGATTCCTCCTGAAGTTGATGAGATTGAGAGATGTTGAGTAGAATCCTAGGTGGAAGGAGATGATGGAGTGGCCTTTGTCTGGACTTTTCTTGTATAGCCACAGCAGGACCCCCTTGTGTTCCTGTGACACAGAGACTGCATTCTAGGGGGAGGCAGTGGCTCAGAGCCAGGAGAGTGCAGTGATGTGGAGGAGTGAACAGAGACGACGGGTGAGGAGGGTGGTGGTGGTGCCCTCCGTCTTCAGAGAAGAGGAAGATGATCTCTGTTCAAGAGACCCCTCGGCCCCAGGGGGTGAAATTTGGGAGAGACAGGTGTCCCAAAAAGAGAAGGACTGTGCTCTTTTTGGAACTGGACAAAGCATCCTTAAAGGGAAAAACCCTAGAAGCAGCTCTGATCCATGTGCAGTGGTGAGAGCACTGGACATGGAAGGAAGAGTCACGATGGCAAAATGTTCTCCGGGCGGTGCCACACGTGACATGGAAACACGAGAAGTTTCGACTGTTTCCTGGGGAAGTCTGTGGTGCAAGAGGGACTCCTCTCTTCTCGAGGAATTGAGAATTGATTATCTAAAGGGTGGTGATGGAATTGGAAATTTGGTGGGGGGAGGAGGAAGAAATTTGGAAGGTTTTCATCCTGTGTTCTGTGTGTTCTGTGTGTTTTTCTTTGTAGTTTTAGGTTAATAAAGTTCTTTTTTTCTTTCAGTCTTAAGTTGGAGCCTGCTCTGCTCTGTCTCTGATCACATCTCACAGTAGATACCAGGGAAAGAGGTATTCTCATGGGGGCACTGGCATTGTGCCAGGCTCAAACGATGACAAAGATCCAGTTCTGATCTTTCTTAGGGGCCCTCAAATATTTCTTACATAGATAATTTATCCCTAAGCAATAATTGTAAAATTTACATTGCCTGCACAAGTCCTAAGGATGCCAGACCCTGATAAATGTTATGGATGATCAATCTGAAGGAAATTCCACTTTGTTTTTATTTTATTTGTACCCTGTCCTTTAAATTGAAGTTGGGAATTGATGAGAGCATTCTAGGCCTTGGAGAGGAAACATTCTTGGCTCTGATGTCGAGCAAGTTTATTAATTTGGACAAACTCTTAGAAAAACCTGTCATGTTCAGAGATAAGCAGTTTGCAAATCATACAATTGGAGGCAAAGCTTTATTTGATCAAAAAAGAAATGGTAAATAATTCTGCTGATCTCCATATCAGGATTTATTGCTATTCATCTCAAGAAAACCTAATTTGAGTGGGGACAGAATTAACAATTCTTTGATTCCATTTTCAGATCTTCTTTCCTTCCATGAGAAGTATCTCCCAACCCTCTCCACCTCTCCAAGCTATAAAGAGGAAATTGCCAGCTGGACTGCAAAGAAATTTTGGAGAGAAGACCCTGAGGTGAAGGGAAGTGTAATTCTCTAGCTTGTCAATAATTACACTAATGAGAAAAAATCCCAATAAGCCTGGAGACGAGACAAAGAGAAAAATGGTCAAAACTCCAAAATGAAGCCCAAAGGGAAAGCTCCCAAAATGAAAACCTCATACATCACAAAAGAGAACAGAAAACATGAGTACTTCATGTAGAAAGGAAGAGAAAATCATGGACATTTAAGGAACATCGTCAACAAACAGATAGCTTTTTCTTTCTTCTGACAAAATCCAAGTGTATTTATTTACAGCTTCTCCCTCTGAAAGGTGAAGACAGGAATTCTTCCTTGGAATTGCATCCAAACACATCCCAATTTGTGAACACAAATTGAGCTTGGAATGTGTTTTTACCTTCACATGCCACTTTGCCCATCCATAACTAAAAGCTCATTACTTGGGAAATAAAAGCATTTTCCTGCCTGCTAAATTAATGCATGCTTAATTGTTTCTTGTGTGGGATTGTTAAGGGTGACAGGTTGTGTTTTCCAGGGAAAACCCACAAGCCTGTTAACGCTCCAGGTCATAACTCAGAGCAACAATAATTTGGGAAGCACAGCTCAGCATTTTAAACAATCAGGAGCATTCCAGGGAAGAGTAATGGAAAGGTGGCAGCCAGGCCACTCCATTCCACGGAAAGCCAAGGTGCTGGATGAGGGCATAAGTGGCTCTGGATTAATTTTGATGGAATTAGCAGCCCCCCAAAGTCAAACGGTGTCACCATGACTGCCACCACACCACATGAATCAGTTAAAACAGCCTTGGGGCTTAGAGCAGAGAAAGCTCAATTACTCTGTGCCACAGCAGTCTTGTCAAACCTCTCTCTGGTCTTTTGGTAATGACACAGAAAAACGAGCAAGAAAAAATCCAAAAACCTTAAATGGTAATGACAAAGAAATAAAGAAATACGAGCAAGAAAAAGTCCAAAAACCTTAAACCCCCCCAGAAATTCAGGTATGTGGGACCACAGACTTTGCAAATGCAAAAATGAACTCAGCAGACTTTATTGATGATGATGATGGGCGTTTTCTCTAAAGAATATCAGGGATCAAAAGGAGAGACAATACCACATTGTGTCCTATCCTAAATTACAGTGGATTTTAGGGCAGACACAGAGCATTGGCCTGCCCTGGTGGCAGCTGTGGAGGAAGGAGGTCCAAGATGAAGAATCCAGGAACTGGAAAAGGAAGAGCAAGATGTCTTCTCCAGCATGAGAAGAAATTACCTCAAGTTGTGCCAGGGGATGTTTAGCTTAGATATTAAAGAAAATATCTTCCCCAAAAGCATTGTGAAATACTGGAACAGCTTCTCAGGAAGTGGAGTCCTCATCCCTGGAAGTGTTCAAGACACGTGGGGATGTGGCACTTGAGGACATGGTAGTGGTGGAGCTGGTTGATGGTTGGGTTTGATGACCTCAGAGGTCTTTTCCAACTTTAAGGATTTTGTGACATTGATAACTATGGGAAAGGCATCCAGAGGAAATGCTGCTCCCCACCACAAGTGTGAGGCTGGGGCTGCTGGACCCACAAGCTCATGTGAGAGGTGAACTGCTGTCCTCTGAACTCCTGGAGATACCAGAATGGGAAGAAGAATCCATTTTTATGTGTCTCCCTGGGCCAAGGAAGATCCTGTCAGGCCTGGGGATACCTTAGCTCCATGGAGAAAAGCACTCCTGGTTTTCTGAGAACAAGAGAGTCATCATGTTGAGACAGAAAGCTTTTAAAGCAGTCTGGGATAAATTTCTTCCTGAAAGCATCAACAATTTCCAAGCATAGTAACCTTTCCCAGCTGAGGTATTCCAGGATTTTATACACTATCATTTAAGAACTCATGAGCAGAAGTTTTGCCCCTTTGCTTTCATGTCATTATGGCTAAAAATCTTTGTTCACACAGAGTTTGGCTGGGAAATACTGTGGATATTGAAATTCTGGAGTGCTGGCCCTAATTTCTGAACCAATACCACTGGGTGTAGCTACAAACACTGAACTCACTCAGGTGAGTTTGAAAGACCAATACAAATGTTCCCTTTTCCCCACTCTCTGAGGGCTTTTTGGGCATCTTTATGTTTGAAAGGTATGGATTAATAACCACATTTAAATTGTCAGTGCCCAAGGAACATCAGCTCCTGAGACCCCCTGTGCAACTGGAATTGACTGCTGTTTACAAAACCAAGCTGCAAAAATGTACAAATGCCAATTATCCATGGTGCAGCTGTGGAGGAAAGTTCTCCTGGGCTGGGTTTGTGTGGCAAGGTTCTGGTGGTGAGGGTTTGCAAGAGTGGATTCTCTGAGGAGCTGCTGGAAGATCCAATGATGCCAACTCCAGGAGATCCAGGATAAACCTGCTACTGACCAGGCAGAGATGGTGGTGAAGCCTCTGGGACAGTGGATTTGAGAAGGAAAATTGTTATTGAGCAGTTGTAATTGTGGCCAGAGAAGACTGGAGTGAGACCATGGGAGAGGAGCAGCTCTGCAGACACCCAGGGCAGGGCAGGAAGAGGGGCAGGAGAGCTGAGATTCCATGGGGAAGCCCATGGGGAGGCAGCTGTGACCCTGCAGAGATCCTCCTGCAGGAGCCCACACCAGAGCACAGGGATGCTGAGGGAAGAGGTAAGCCCATGCTGGAGCAGGTTTGCTGAAAGCACTCAGGACCTAGGAGGGACCCACACTGAGCCTTTCCCTGAAGGACTGACCCCATGGAAGTGGATCCACATTGGAGTGGTTCATCAAGAGCTGCAGCCCATGGGATGGACTCACACTGGAGCAGATCAGGGAGAAGTGTCTCCCATGGGATGGATCCCAGGCTGGAGCAGGGGAAGGCCTCCAAACTCCTGTCCATGAAGAAGAAGCCGAACAAACAACACAACCCCCCATTCCCATCTCCCTGTGCCACTGGAGGGGAAGAGGGAGAGCCCAGGAAGGAGGGAGGGGTGGTGGGAAGATGCTCTTAAGATTTGTTTTTCTTCCCATTACCCTGCTTTAAGGTTGTGGGTAATAAAATCAATGGATTTCCCCAAGTTGTTTTGCCCATGACAATATTTGGTGAGGGATCTCTCCCTATCCTTACCTCAGCTCCTGAGTCTTTCCTTATATTTTTCTTCCCTGTCCAGCTGAGGAGGGCAGGGGTAGAGCAGGGTCAAGCCACCACATCTCATTGAAAAAACCCCATAACAATTACAACAAAACCCCCACCAGTAAAATCCTTTTCCTCTGAATGCTTTTCAAATTTAAAAAACCCCAAGCAAATACAAGAAATAAAATCCAAAAGCTGACTTTAAGTAGGTTTGACTCTAATAGCTGGTTTCATGTTGGATGGAAAGGGATCAGGTTGGATATGTTACTAGCTAAAATATGTTAATGGGATTTAAATGACATTGTACCTGCCTGGGGAATTAATTGTGGGATTTTAGGCAAACTGCAACAAGGCATCTGGTGACATCACCAGTTTTCTGTAGGCACTAATGGAACTGTTCACAAAAAGCAGAGCTGGATGACAAGCAGCTGGTTTTTGGGGAGCAGTGGTTTTGTAATTTTAGAAATTTTATTTTTTTTCATAGAAAGACGCTCTTGCTTCCTGCTAAAATCTAGTTAAAAAGCAAAACTGCTCCATGAAATGGCACCACTTGGACCAAGGATCTCAGAAGGCTTTGGCAGAGTTCCAGCCAGGAACTTTGAGTGAGTCCTGACCCTCCTCCAGGAGAAGCCTGTCAAGCAGCAGGAGCACATCCAGAGGAGCTGCAAATCGAGGGAATTGTAAAGACACAAGGAAGCCTGGCAAATCAGTCACACCCACTGTTTGCTGGCATGGAAAAGGCCTGGAGATGCAATGGCTTGCTTGAGCTGCCTTGTTTCATCCATTTGCTTGTAAAATGAAAGCCAAGGAGCTCATAAGAGCTTATCCAGCCTTTTTTGTAATCCTGGCAAGACCAGCTCTTAACCCTTTCCAGTGCTGGCACCAGGAGCTTTGGTGAACTGGACAATCCTAAGAAGAAAGGTGCCCCACCACTGACAGAAAATATGAGCTGCAGAAAGCAGCTACAGGCAGGTAAGGGACAGTGACAAAAACCCCAAACCAGGCAGAGGGAAAATGCTCAAGCTACAGAGTGTGCCCTGAGAACCATGCACACACACCTGCAGCTGCAAAATGCCAGGGCAAAACATCTGGTATGAAATCATAGAAGGCTGGAAATCAGACAAGGCTGGAAAAGATCTCCAAGATTATCAAATCTGCTCTGTGACTGATCCTCAGAGCACTGAGTGCCTTGTCCAGCCCTTCCTTGGACACCTCCAGGGATGGGCACTCCAAAGCTCCCTGGGGCAGCCCCTGCCAAGGGGATTGAGGGAGGAGAGGAGATCAAAGAGCAGGGGTGGAGTTCTTAAGGTGGATTTTGTTGTTACAACCAGTAACAAGAACTTCAAGAGGTGTCCAGCAGCACAGTCCAGGGACAGCTCTAAAGGGGCCCTCCATGGTTTATTTTGGGTGGTTTTTCCAGAGCTGAGCTTCAAACACCATATCTCAGCTCACATACAACTATTTTCTACTAAGCACTGTGCCATGATTAACAGGATTTCCTTTCAAAACCCCAACTATCACCTTCAGAATGTTAGAATTAATCTGCTGGCCACTTAATCCTGGGGCAAAGCAAATGAATCTCTCTCTAGATGAAAGGAACAGGAATGAGCTTTTCAGTCCCTTTTTTTTTACACCCCTGAGAGTATTTCAGAAGCGTAACACAGCCTGAACCAACTTGCAAGTCTTTAATTTACATCTTCAGATTTCCCAGCTGAGAGTTTGAGATCAAAACCACCAAACTCACAGCCATGAGAGCAGTTCACCAAGAACAAACCCACAAAAACTGTAACCAGGTTTTTCATGGAAAAGGTGGAGACTGTTATAATTACTCCATGTTGTCACTAAATTGTATAAAGGCTTCCTTGATATTTTCATGTGTGTGTGGAAATTCTGAGTGAATCCTGGGTAGAAAGGTTAAGATTGTAAGGTGAATAAGCTAAAAAGAGCACGAGATAGAAAAAATAAACAGAGATTTTCTTCTGCCACAATGAGCACAGGTCCAAATCCCAGAATTTTCATGATCACTCCCTAGCAATGTGTCAGAGATAGCTCTGTTTCAATCTCAAATCCTTCTAGAACAGCCCATTCTTGTTATTTATTAATATTATTGGTATTATTTTAGATCTGCCCTTATACACAAGGTCAGATGTACAGAGATTTCTCCCCCACCTGTGCTATTATTCCATGGCAGAGCTGCTGCATTCCCAGGTACATTGCACAACCCAGAGGCAAACTTTCAGGAAAAATAATTCCATTGCTTCTGCCTGAGCAATAAACACATATCCTTAAATAGTCCACTATTATGTAACATAAAAATTGAAAAAATCACCATTTTGTTGTATTAAACACAAGTGTGATCAGCAGTTGGTGGGGTTGGTTGTGGGGTCACAGATTGGCACAAACACAGAAGACCTGGAGATAGCTCCTGACAAAAAATTTGTTATTTTTGAAAGAGAAGTGGGATTGTTCCAGATTTTTCTGGAGAGCTGGACAGTCAGTTGTGAAAAAGGGCTAGGTAAAGTACAAATCACCAGTAAAACTTCCACATCTGGGAGAAGGGAAGAAGAGGAGCAGGTATCAAATAGCACAGAGAAGAAACAGAAGATGAACATCTGTGAATACACAACCCCTTGGCTGTTAAACAATGACACAAAGCAGCAGCAAAATTCCTTTGTCCGTGATCAGAGGCAGTGACACACAGGCTTCACCCACACCAACCAAAGGAACACTCCCAGATTTCAGATAGGTTTGGTCAAGATCCATGCAAAACACACAGTCAGACCACATGGAGGTGGCCAGTGCTGTCCAGCCCTCCACTGATGCCTCAGGTTTTAGCTTTTCTATTTTTCAGATTCTGTGCTGCTTTAGTGTGTGGGTCTGAGCTTCACATTAGGGGATGGTGAGCTCTCTGCACAGAGCAGGGAGACAAAACAATTCCTGCTCCAGCTGGGGACCAAGGACAAATGATCCAAATCTCAGCCCAAGAGCACAAACAACGTGGGCTGGAGAGAGAAAAACAAGCAGGATGGGGCTGCCTGGGCTAAAGCTGGAATGGGACAGTGAACTCCAATATGCAAATGGAGCAGAACTGATCAAAGTGAGAGACCCTGTGACCAGGTGTGCATCTTGTGCCCTTTTTGGTTCACCTTGGGTGCAGCCCTGGCTGGGCTCTTGTGCTGCCCAAGGTGGATCCATGGAGGCCTTTTAATAAATCCCTGCTTTATTCTTTAGCTCTGGCCTCTGTTCTAGCACAGCCTTCTCCAGGCCCCCAGCAGGACACTCACCCCGTCGGGTCTGCCGTCCGAGGCCGTGACGATGAGGATGTAGCGGTCGGTGCTCTCTCTGTCCAGGGGCTTTCCCAAGGCCAGCAGGCCAGAGCTGGCAATGAAACAACACCAGGAAACATTATCAGGGCACCTGGGAGAGGTCTGTAAACACCTGAGCTCCAGCACCTTGCTGACACCAAGGCTCCTCTTTGCAGGAGCTTTTAGGCTTTCTGTGGGTGAAAGCCAAGAAAAGCCATGAGCCAGTTCCTAATACTCTCTACTCAGATGCAGGAATAATCCTGGATTAAAACATCAACCTGTCTCAGGAGGTTTGGGTATTTAAGTTCACAATCTTTCCTTCACACCAAATTAAAATTCTTTTACACCAGGAATTAATAAGCCCCAGGTTACTTCTGCCCCATCATTTATTGTGGGAAGTCAGCTCACCACCCTCCCTTCCTCCTGCAAGGAAAAGGATACTTTGGATTGCAAATAATAATTAATAGCTAATAATAGGTAAAATAAAGGGTGGTGGGCCAGGCACAGACCAGTCTGGGGCTTACACTTCATTATAAACCCTCTTTTCCTCACTCTATTTAAGTTGGAATTCAATTTAAGGAAAATACAGTTCTTAAACTATGCTCAAAAGGCTTTTCACTACAGGCTAAACCATAACAAGTCAGGAAATTAAAGCAAAAATTGTCCCTGCCATTAGTCAGGAGCTGACAGGTAAAAGGGTTTTAATTAATCCCTGGCCACTCTTTTAAATGGAATCTTTCCACCTCAGTGAGTTTCTCTTACCTAAAGTGTTTAAAATAAATAAACAGTGGCCAGTGACAAAGCCCAGAGTGGAATTTGGCTCACAGAGCTCTCATTAATGGCTGACAGCCCCTGGAAGGAGCAGCTGAAGGTGTCTGAGCACAACCCTTTTCCCTCAGCTCCTCATTTCCTGGGCTGACAAGCTCCAAGTCTGTTTTCCAAGGGTTTCCCACTTACCTCTGAGAGAGATTAAAAACTTGCTGAGGATCTCCATTCTGAATGAGGTATTTGATGGGGTCACCCTCCCTATCGAAAGCCTTTAGGGAAGGAAAAAAAAGGATAAAATTCAGTCAGTGGCAAAGGTTTCTTCTCTTCCTTTCTATGCAGAAACTGGGGAATCAAGTTTTAGGAAAGTTTCCCACAGGGATGACACCAACCCCTGTTTCTAAAGCAACTCTGGTTACTGATGGGCTACTCAAGATAAAGTTGGAGCACATCAGAATTCCTATGCTGCACAGAAATGACAATATCCTGAATGCAGGATAATAATTGCTATTAATTATCAGTGATTATCTAATTATCAAACTACAGCTACATCCAGCAGCATGAGTATGACATTCAGGCTTTAATCATTTACTTCTATTTTTCTGCAGCTCCATACTGATTAGACTGAACTTTCAGTTTCCTTTCTTCCCATTCTTCATTCCCATTTCTTATCAAGATCCCTCTTTCTGTTATTTTATTAGAAGCCAAATCTCTGGGCGATGCTCCAGTGAGTTCCAACTGCAGCACTCACCCTCCCCAACAATTTGCTTTTTGGGGGTTGAAGATCAGGGTAAGGCCTTTAAGAACAGACAGTACCAGCACCAAAATAAGGATATTCCACCTATTAGGTAAAAATTCTTTCAAAAGTTGAATAAACTACTTTTGATATCTCTTCTGGTGCCACCTGAGGCCATTTCCTCTTGTCTAGAAGAGGCCAACCTTCCCCTTGCTCCTGTCAAGTTGTTTCTGTGGGCCACAATCAAAGGCTGCATAGCTTTGACCTGACCACCAGTTTTTGAGATAAAAACCCAAGAAATACAACAAAAACCCAACTCAAATGTCCCTCCCCAAAATTAAGAGCAGAAGCACAAACCATTTAAATGCGCAGGCAGAGAAGGGAATACAGTAAAAAAACATCTTGGCTTAGCCAAATAAAAAACAGGGGCTAAGTCAGACAGAAAGGATCAGCACAAAGAAAGAGCAAGAGAAAGTGGATGGGGGGAGAGCCAGAAGAAGTCAAGGCAAAACTGGAATAGAAACAGGACAGCACACAAAGGAACCTGAGGAGTGGTTTGAAAAGCAGAAGGGATGATGTTGAGAAGGTCAGAAGAGGTAAAAGTGCCCCCATTCCAGCTCCAAACCAAATTAACGGGGACAAAACTTCAGCTGAGAGCTGGGCAAGAGTCAGGCAGAGAAAATGTTCATAAACAGAGCATCTTTGAGTCAGCTGCTGGAATTCAAGCCTGGTGAAGTCCATCCTGGTGTCTACAAGGGCTGGAGCAATCTCAAAGCCATCAGAGATTTGGGGGTTTTTTGGGCACTCCCAGAGAACTAAAATGCTGGAGGACAAACCCAAGGTCTATCCTTCATGGAGGAATGAGCCAGGAAATCAGACACCAGGCAGGTGGAGTGCAAATTCCCAGAAACCCACAAATATCCAAATTATTTTTAAGTTCCCTGCAAGGCCAAGATGCAGATGGATGACACAGAACTGAATTTCTCCAGCACTAAAGGACACTGAAGCAATTTAATCTGATTTTCCAACAGGACAACAAAAGTAGCTGAGCCATGGTGAAGGCTTTTCCCACTGCTTGTTGGGATATTTTCCCAAAGGAGTTCCAACAAGAGTCTCCAAGTGGAGGGTGGGATCAAGCAAGAATTAAACCCATCATCAAAATGAAGGCCAGGCAGTATAGTGGGTGGTGCTAGTACTGACTCAGTTCTGCTTGGGTGTGTACAGCTCTCCCAGCACTGATCAATATTCCCATCCACAACATCGACAACAGACTGGGAGAATTGTTTATAAATTCCATGGGTGGCACTGAGTGACAGGAGGCGTGGGTGGAATTTGGATCTCCCTGGCCCGAGGACATGAACAGTCAGGATCTGAGCCAAGAACACAAAAGGCTGCCAGCACTGGGGGCAGACCATGTGAGGAGCTGGCATCTCTGAGGACTGCCCTCGATCCTGAATCACCAGAATTCCATGGCTGCTCCTGTCTTTAGCCCTTTGTCCTCCTTTCACCTTCCCTGCAGGGCATGCTGCCCTCCCTTCAAACTGAGTTGTCTCAGGGGTGTCATTATGGTCTGCATTCTCTCATAGCAAGTCAGGGGGCTCTCAGGAAGCCACAAAATCAGACTGGCTGTCATTGATTTCATTTTCTCCTTATCCCCACAGAAAACCTTAAATAAAAAAGGGGAGAAAACTTGCTTTTAAAAACTCCTGCTTTTAATAATTGCTTTTAAAAACTCCTGCTCTCTTTAAAAGTAAAGAGCACAAAGTACTTGTGTACAGAAGAAAACCACCCAAGGCAAGGGAAAAGAGCAACCTATTCCTGATTTTTTCCAGATCAATGGCCTAGAGTGATTTCATAAATTGCACACAACAATTCCATGTTAGCTCCTTGTTCAGCACATAACTGGACCCTGCTAACAGCCCTATTTGTTCTTCAGGCTCCCAGAAAAATGACAGCATTTGCATATTTTAATTAATAATGGCTGGCAGAACATGAAGCCATAAATGCCTCCCAGGCATGCAATAAACTCTGAGGTTTATTTACAAATTAATGCAGTGGAGATCATTTAATATTGCATTAATCTCAAATGTTGTTAATTAAAACACCAGTCAAGACCAGCTGGGTGCATCAGAAAATAAATAAGGGGATAAGAAAGAAATAAAGCCCTCCATCATCAGCATAAGAAATTTTAATGGACAAGAAAAAAGTGAATTTTATTTTTCCAGAGTCTAAAGGGCAAATTTAAAGCAGCTACATTTGCATTGTTACTCACCCTAATGTTTTGCAGATATTCAGATTGGATAATTTGGGAATACTTGAAAAGTTTTGCTGGCTCTCTACAGAATTTTGTAACCCTCCTGCTGTATGCAGAACTACCACATTATTACTAAGAGAGAGCCATAAAAGCGTAATTTCTAAAACTGCAGCAGCCCAAACACTGATTGGATTGATAAGACACAGCAAAAGAAACATCAGTGTGAAAATATACACACAAAAACACTGGTTCAATATTTGAGGCCTGGTGATATTCCATATCATTGATGGAACACAGGCAATAAAACCCAAACCAAGGTGTCTTACAGGGAACTTTGTGTTGTGTGGAAAAGGCAGCACAGGATTTCAGAAGTTTAAATATTCAGTTAATGAATCTTTAAAATATCCTGGTGGATTTTACACTGGAGAGAAAAAAGGAAGATGAGAACAGAAATATGCTGCCCACAGGGGAAGGCCTTTAATACAGATGGAGGTTTTAATGCAGGACAAGGGAGCTGGACTTGGCACTGGGTTGGGAGAGATCCTTAAAGCCCATCCAGTGCCACAACCCCTGCCATGGGCAGGGACACCTTCCACTGTTGCTGCTCCAAGCACCGAATTCCAGCCTGGCCTTGGGCACTGCCAGGGATCCAGGGGCAGCCCCAGCTGCTCTGGGCACCCTGTGCCAGGGCCTGCCCACCCTGCCAGGGAACAATTCCTTCCCAATATCCCATCCCTCCCTTCCCTCTGGCAGTGTGGAGCTATTCCCTGTGTCCTGGCACTCTGGACCCTTGTGAAAAATCCCTCTCTGTCTTCCACATTTCAGGTTGAGGACAACCAGACCTACAAGACCTACAAGTCCTGGACCAACCACCAAAGCTAAAGCCAAGCATATTTGGGATTTAACAATCAAAGATTTTTCATAAAATGCAGGATCCTTGAGGCTGGAAAATCCCTGCCAGCCCATGGAGTCCCAGCTGTGCCCACCTTGTCCCCAGCCCAGAGCACTGAGTGCCACCTCCAGCCCTTCCTGGGACACCTCCAGGGATGGGCACTGCAAAGCTCCCTGGGCAGCCCCTGCCAAGGCCTGAGCACCCTTTCCATGCAGAAATTCCTGCTGCTGTCCAAGCTGAGCCTCCCCTGGCCCAGCCTGAGCCCCTTTCCCCTTGTCCTGTCCCTGTTCCCTGGCAGCACAGCCCGACCCCCCCTGGCTGTCCCCTCCTGGCAGGGAGTTGTGCAGAGCCACAAGGTCCCCCCTGAGCCTCCTTTGCTCCAGGCTCAGCCCCTTTCCCAGCTCCCTCAGCCCCTCCTGGGGCTCCAGCTCCTTCCCCAGCTCCCTTCCCTGCCCTGGACATGCTCCAGCCCCTCCAGGTCCTTCCTGGATTGGGGACCCAGAACTGGACACAGCCCTGGAGGTCCCTCAGCAGGGCCAGCCCAGAATGAGCTGCTTGGGGTTTAGTGAAACATTAAAGCAGATCATTCCACTGGAGCTTCACTTTCCAACCACATTTAAATCCCATCAAATCCTTCAATACTAAAACCTGCCAAGAGGTTTTTTTCTGCCTCCAAAGATCCCTCAGGCCACAGATTCCAGCACCTGTCAAGGAAACACAAATGTTTCTGTTCCTCAGCATGTTCCTGGCTCCTGTTCCTCTTTGGGGCTTCCAACCCCAAGTGTCTCTCACCAGGGAGGAGAAGGCTCCTGAACAGCCTGGCCCTTCCCACTCCTCCCTCCCTGCAGGCACCACAGATGTGCCAGGAGTTAATTGGCAGCACTGAGCTAAATTAGTCATCCTCCCTCAGCACAGGTGACTGTGTGAGCTTAACCAGCCAGAATAATCCCAGCCTTTCAGCAGGAAACCATTTAAGCAGGAGCTTTCCCATCCACCTGCCTCAGTGAGTTAATTAGGGCTCCTTTATTGCACTGCTGCTAAATACAGCATTAAGTTTCTGATCCTTTAAAAAAAAAAAAAAAACTCAGTGAAGAGTTGCCATTTATTTCCCTATTTTGCACAGCTGGTTTTGAGGCAGGATACAATGCAGTAGATAAGGAACAGTAAATAAGTGAGGAAAGAACTGATTTTTTAACTCTTAGCGCAGCAAGGGGAGGTCTGGTCCTGCTGCACGAGGATGAGGGATGGTCCTGCTCCTGGACCTGGCCAGAAGCTGTTCCCTGATCCCAGGGCACAAGGTCCCACTAATCCTGGGCCTGGCAGCACTGGGATCTCTGCTCCTTCTCAGCCTGTTACACACACCATGGGGTAGAAATATCTTCAGTCACTTTTCAAAAATTACAGGCTAGGGAAGGCAAATTGCCCAAAATCTTGCTGAAATTCCCCATGAATGAGTTGCTGAAGCTCCTCTGATCTGCTGGCAAATACAGAGACAGATTCTAACACAATAAATCACAGTCCTTTATAGCTCCCAGCCACTCATAGAATTTTTTTTCTAGTATAATTATCACAGAATTCCAGAATGGTTTGGATTGGAAGGCACTTTGAAGATCAACTTGTTCCACCCCTTGCCATGGGCAGGGACACCTTCCACTGTCCCAGGCTGCTCCAAATCCCATCCAGCCTGGCCTTGGACACTTCCAGGGATGCAGGGGCAGCCCCAGCTTCTCTGGGCAGTGCCATTTGCAGCCTACAGCATCTTTTACAATATTTAAATCAAAGAAAGAAGTAACAGAAAGAGCCAAGTGAGCCCTTTTTCTCTATAGTCCATGTAAAAGGAGCTGCTGATGAAAACAAAACAATTTTCTACCCCTTTGAACTGCCCCTTTTTCCCCCTAGATGAAAAGACTGGCTTGTGCATGGCATGACACAGAGGGCAGGAAGGTGGAGAGGGTTTCAGCAGCCTCAGGGAGTGCCAGGGAAGCCTGTGTACCTGCAGGTTTAACAGCACAGCGCCGATCCTCATGGCCTCGCTGACTTCCAGGCTGTACATCAGCTGGGGGAAGCGTGGAGGGCTCTGGTTGTTGGGAGGCAGCACCTCGATGTAAACAGTGGTGATGGAGCTCCTGCAGTGCAAGGGGGGAAAAACCAGTCAAAACCAGTCAGAATCAATGAATTCAATCCACAAGGCAACCCACAGTGGTTGATTTACACACAGTGTGTTCTAGAGCTCTAACAGCCTCCCTTTGCTCCTCTAAAAGCTTCAGGACATATTTTTCCTTCTGGATCAAAAGGAAGGCAGGCTGCCACATTCACAGAATCTCTGGGTTGGAAGAGACCTCCAAGATCATCGAGTCCAACCCAGCCCCAACACCTCAACTAAACCCTGGCACCCAGTGCCACATCCAGGCTGTTTTTAAACACATCCAGGGATGGTGACTCCACCACCTCCCCAGGCAGACAACTCCAGTACTTTATCACCCTTTCTGTAAAACACTTTTTCCTAATATCCAACCTGTATTTCCCTTGGTGCAGCTTGAGGCTGCATCCTCTGGTTCTGTCAGTGCTGCCTGGAGAAAGAGACCAACCCCACCTGACTACAACCACTTTTCAGGGAGTTGTAGAGGAACTCTGAACAGGAAGAAAAGCTCAATAATTTTCCCCAGAGCAGCCCAGAATGGTGTTCTTTCAAAAACAGACCAGTGAGATATCAGTGCATGCTCCAAAAAAAAAAGCTCCCAATGTGCTGTATCCTCTGTGGGAGCAGCTCAAATTCCAGGCTGGAATTATGCCACACCCAACAGCCATTCCTGGAGCATCCCTGCTGGCAGCCAGCTTGGGAAAGGGGGAGCAGGGAATGCTGGCAGAGAGGGAAATGCTGGGAGAAGAGAAGCACACAAGTCTGCTGTGGTGCTGTGGGTCAGTAATCCTCACTTCAGAGCAATAAATCCCATTTCAGAGCTGTGGCATGCAGGAAGCTGCAAACCCCTGGCAAACCCTTGAGCTGCAGTGAATCCCTGCCCCAGACAGACTGCAAACAGCATTCCAGGTGGAATTCTGAAGGTTCTTTGGGACACTGAAGACCCTGAACAGACCATCCTGTAAACCCACTTGATATCCAACAGCCTCAGCTTGAGGAAGGGAGCCAGGAGTCCCCCTGGAGATTAAAAATCTGACTTTAAAGGATCTTCCTCTTGCCTCTCTGCTCCATTATCCCACTGCCTCCCTTCCTGGATGCCAGCACAGCATCCCCACCCCAGAACAAACTCCTGGGAAGAGCAAGTGCTGTGCTGCAGGTGTAGTTTTCCCTCTCATAAATCCTTGGATTTCTGTTGATAAATCTCAGGGTTTAGAGCTGCAGGAGAGAAAACAAAGGGATTTGTCCCAGGTTTTTTTGTAGGTGGGGCAAGAAGAGGGAGAGAGAAGAAAATAATGAACCCAAAGAGCTGCTTCTTGCAGGGCTAGCAAACTCCAGAGCTTTTTTAGAGGGTCCTACCCAAAACTACCAGACATTTATTATTGAAACAGCTGCTGTACTAACTGTGAGATCTCACTGGATATGAAAACAACACATTAGTGATCAATATTCTTAATCAGCTGCCCAAAACTGTGGCTGAGCACAGTCACCACTGTGCTGTTGGTGTTTCCCACTCCCCTTTCCCAGCAGGTTTTGGAGGTCTGGGTCACTGACTGAGCCGGGCAGAGCAGTGCCAGGGCTGAGAGCAGTGTTGGGAATTGACAGGATTCAGTGCCAGCACACAGGGAACGGCTTCCCAGCGCTAGAGGGCAGGGTTAGGTGGGATATTGGGCAGGAATTGTTCCCTGGCAGGGTGGGCAGGCCCTGGCACAGGGTGCCCAGAGCAGCTGGGGCTGCCCCTGGATCCCTGGCAGTGCCCAAGGCCAGGTTGGACTTTGGGGCTTGGAGCAGCCTGGGACAGTGGGAGGTGTCCCTGCCCTGGGACTGGATGGGCTTTAAGGTCTCTCCCAGCCCAAACCATTGTGGGATTCCAGGAATAGTAAGCAAATTTTCTTCAAATATTTAAGGCAAAAACCACAGAAGTAAAGCACTAATAGTCTGCAAACTAAAAGCACTCTAATATTAAATGGCTTTTTTTGCAATTCCAATCCATTTTTTTATTAACAACTTGAATTTTTCCCCCGTGTCTTTTGTGTGGGTTATAGTCTTGTAAAGGAGCTGGCAAATTCTCCTTTGGCATGGGAAGGGGAAGGAGATGGAGCTGAGCCAAGCACTGCAGCTGGTGTTTGCAGGTGAATACACAGAGACCAGCACAGCATTTGGGAACTGCAGAGAGCTCCCAAAATCACTCCAGCATGGAAAAACAGCTTTTGTGCCCTACTAGCTGATTGAAAGTCAACTGCATCCCCACCTCTGCTTAAATCATCCCCACATGGAATCATGGAATGGTTTGTGTTGGAAAGGACCTTAAACTCATCCAGTGCCACCTCTGCCATGGCAGGGACACCTCCCACTGTCCCAGGCTGCTCCAAGCCCTGTCCAGCCTGGCCTTGGGCACTGCCAGGGATCCAGGGGCAGCCCCAGCTGCTTTGGGCAATTATAACATTTAGGATGAATGGATTTCCATCCATGTGGACCAACCTATCTTGATTTGATCCAGCAGAACCCTGCAACACCAAGTAATATGAATCCCACGTGCAGGAATCTGAGGGATTGTGAAAAGCTAAAAGTCTGACCTGAAATTCTTTGATTTTACAAATGTTGTCATTTTTTTTTTCCCAAAAATATAAATTGTTGTGCTTCAATATAGAAGGGGACTGTGCAGGGAAGGGGTGAATTCTCCAGCCCTGGAAGGTTTCAAGAAACAGCTGGATGTGGCATTTGCTGTGGTTTAGTTGACAAGGTTGAACTTGATGATCTTGGAGGCCTTTTCCAACCTTAACAATTCCATGGTATCTCCATAACTTATATGAATAATCATAATAAATAACACTCAAACTCAAATACCCAAATCTCACTTGGGACACAGCCACTTACCAACATTTTTAAATGTCATTCCATGCAATAAAAACCCCAACAAACCTACACAGAATTCCAAATCCCAATTTAAATTTGTGTTCAGAAGGGCTGCAGAGCTACAATTCCTGAGCCAGGTTCAGTGGCTGGGTTTTGCTTTGTGCGTAAGCAAAGGGGGAAACTGAAATTCAGCCACTTTCCAGGTGACTTTGGTTGTCCTGGCTATTCTCATTTGCCTCAAAGGCATTTTCAGAGGAGGAAGCACAGGCTCCCAACATCCATCCTCAGAAATACATGTGTTTGGGCAACACAAAAGGAGCTGATGGCAATCAGAGCTGTAGTGTGGAGACACACCATGGGGATCTCAGACTCTCTGAAGGGGAATTACTCATTTTTGGCCTTCTCTCTGAAGCACTACACAAAATAAATGCATAATTGTCCTCAGTCTTCTCCTCAGCACTACCAGCAGCCTGCTACCAGCTCGAGAGGGTTTATCAAAAAAGCAAGCAGGAGGGAAAAGAGAGTGGAATTCAGCCAAGGGACTGCTACCAGATGTTAATTTTATGAACAACTTAACAAGTTGAATGGACAGTAATTATAAAATATGTGCACAAAAGCATGAGCTGCTTTCTTGGAGACATGAGAGAAGCAGCAGGTCCTGAGGAAAATCCAGTTACTGAAATCCTAATCTTGTATTTTATTTCCTTCTTACATTTCCCATTTGAAGAAGTTACTGTTGTGGGAGGTTTAAATGCTGAAATCCTAATCTTGTATTTTATTTCCTTCTTACATTTCCCATTTGAAGAAGTTACTGTTGTGGGAGGTTTAAATGCTCCTGTTCCTCCCTTCATGCTCTTTGGACAACGAGGTTGTCACATTATCAGTACCAGGACCAGAACACAGGAGACATTTTTTGTCCCCTCCACACCCTCATGGAATGACATTTTGGCACATTTAGAACACAAACTCCATAGAAAAAGGTAAGAAAAGGACTTGATACCTTTGCTGGTTTTTGAACATACAGATCATAGAATGGTTTGAGTAAAAAGGGACCTTAAAGATGATGTTCCCCTCCCTGCCTAAATCCTAAATTTGCAGTCTGCTCTTTTTCATCTGCGGTACAACAGAGATCATTCTGCCCTTAGGAATTTCTAGACTGGAACATCCAGTCTTAGTGGGGACACTGCACAGCCTACACCTGGAGAGGCTCTCCAGCTCAACAACCCATTCTTTGGATCCTTTTTGCATCTTCTGAACAAACAGAATCTCCCTTCTCACTTGCTTTCCTCTCTTTCCACCCTCCACCTCAATGAATGAACAGACATGCACAGTGACAGCACAGCTGGGAACTTTTAAACAAGAGACCATGGCAAGCAAATGAAATAATGAAAACCCAGTGCTGTAAGGGAAACACCATTAAGGACCACAAATATCAGTGATTTTTTTGCCCAACGTCCAGGAGGAATGATGAGGAGGACTCCATTGATATCAGCAGGCTAATTAATTAATTTAATTACTTTATTATACTATATTATTCTATATTATATTACATTACATTACATCTAAACTGAATCTGCCAGGCACTCAACTGCACAATGTCACCATGAAATTTTCTGAAAAATCCCTTCACCAGGATTTCTTCTCCTAGGAAGCTGAGATGCCTCAGAAAAGAATGAGAACAAGAATTATCTGATTGCTTTGGAATGTGGCTGGACATTGTTTACCAACAGGTGCATCTTTGATTGGTTCCATGTGAATTGTTTTAACTTAATGACCAATCACCATCAGCTGTGTCAGACTCTGAGTTTGTCAGGAGCTTCCATCACCATTCCTGTTAAGCTTTCTGATGTATCCTTTCTCTTTTTCTTTAGTATGGTTTAGTATAGCATTTTTTAGTGTAATATGATATAATAAAATAATAAATCAGCCTTCTGAGACCATGGAGTCAAATTCTCACCTCTCACCTCATCCTGGGGACCTCACAAACACCACACACAACATCTCGTGACTGTCAGCCAACATCCCAACACACATAGCTGGCCCTGACAGGCCAAGCAAACCAAACACCAACACTTTGGGTACACAATCTCCAGATTGCATTCCACTTTGGCACAAACACAGGCACAGCAAACAAGATAAGAATTGTTTTGATCATTCTTTTCTTCACTTCTCCCAGGTTCAGAAAACGTGAATCCCAGAAACAAAGGGCAAGTATTCTACTCTGTGTGTGTGCCACTTTCCCAGAGCAGAGGCGTGGGCTAGAGAATGGGGGTGTGGCCCAGGGGTTGCTGCTGAGCTGCTGGAGTAATTAGGGGGTGCATTAATTACCTCCTCTGCGCAGGGGGGGCCCTGTCAGACGCTCTGACGGTGAGGGCGTAGGAGCGCCCCACGGCCAGCTGCACCCCCGGAGCGATGGTGATCAGGCCCGTGTGCTCGTTGATGGTGAAGTCCCCCTGATCCCCAGCCAGGATTTCGTACACTATCTGCCCATTGGCTCCCTCATCTGCATCCACGGCCGTCAGCTGCAAGGCAAAACCACAGGGTCAGCAGGGGAACACCTCCACGGGCTCTGGGAAGGTGATTCCGGAGGAGGAAGGGGACCTAGGACATCTGGAATGCAGACAGGAATTTCTAACAAAAATACAGCTCAAACCATCAGTAACAGGTATAAAAACATCATGAAGCAGGGAAAAACTGCTTGTTCAAGACTGCAAGCCAATTATTTCAAGATACAAATTAAAAAACTTATTTAGATTGCTCATTCCCTGTGGGTTGGAATATATAATATATATATATAATATATAATCTTTCTCATGTGAGAAGAAGACTTTTTTGGTCTTCTTTGACAACTTTTTGTCTTGCAATAGTAATGAGAGGTTTGTATTTATTTACTTCCCATCCTTCTCTCCACTATTCCAGGTGACAGCCCTGGTAGTGCCAGAAAGTCTCACGTCCAGGCCTGGCATTCCAAGCCCTCCTTGTGCAGAGCTGGAGAGCAATGTTTGTGTTCATATGGCTGTGGCAGCCAAGTGGAAGGGAAATGGCAGCTGTTCCCATATGGATACACACTTGGAATCATGGAATGGTTCAGGTGGGAAAGGCCCTCTAAGATGGTCAAGTCCAGCTGTTAACCCAGCACTGCCAATGCCATCACTAACCATGTTCCCAAGTGCCATGTTGTCTTTAAATCCCTTGAGAAAAACCTAAATCCTGCTATTAGACCCAAATTCTAATGGTGAACATAAGGAAATGAGGGGGTTCTTCTCTTCCCCCTGGGAAAGGCAGTGGGTTTATCCCATTTCTGTAGGGAGCCATGCTAAATCAAACACACATTGGGCCAGGAATTAGAGCCCAGGGAATATATTTGCTTTTAGTAAATTATGGAAGAATATCCCAGAGTGGTTTTGGTTGGAAGGGACCTTAGAGCTCGTCCTATTCCACCACCTGCCATGGGCAGGGACACCTTCCCCTATCCCAGGTTGCTCCAAGCCCTGTCCAACCTGACCTTGTTGTCTCTCCCTCCTTTAGGAGTTGTTTTGTTGATAGACAGATTCCTCACCTGCCTTCTCATTCTGTAGGGAAACATTCCCTCAAACAGCACAAGGATTGGCATAAAGTGTTCTGAGCAGCACTGGAACATCCAGGAGGCCACAGCATCCAGCTGTGCATCCAGCTGGCAGTGGAAGTTACAGGGAATGATGGCACCATGGGGTCCTCTGCTGCTCCCAGCTCCAGGCGAGCAGTGGGAGGTGGGGAATGGGAAAGGGCACCAGCAGGGGTGACAGCAGCTGGGATGGCTGACATCCTGGGATGTCCAAATAATCCCAGCCTCAGGAAGGATCCCTGCAGGGATCCTAGTGTGAGGATGAAAATTCAAAGGTCTCTGCCTTGGCTTTCCTGACACAAACACTCCCGCCCTGGGGCAGCAGGGATGGAGGATGGGAATGCTGGATGTCAGCAGTGATGGAAAACCTCAGCACTGACTGTCAGGCCAAGGACAGGATCAACAGCCACTCCCTGAGGCAAGGCCAGCCAAACAGCAGCCTCAGCTTCTGCCTCTGGGCCCCTCTTGTCACCTTGTGACACCTGGAGTCAGGGACAGGAACTCTGTCCTGGCCCTGCCATGCTAGGATAGAAAATCCCCTACTGAACAGTGCGGCATCACATCAACTTCAGCAGCTCATAGCCTCCCACAGCACCACCCAAGGCTGCCAAACCAGCACCCAAAACTGCCAAATCACCACCTACAACTGCCAAAACACCTTTGCCCAAGGGTGTCTGAAGATTCAGAACAGCAGAAACCAAACCTTGCCAGTAAAACAAGAATGAATCCCAAAGCTGTAATATCTAAATCCCATGTGCACACAACATTGAGCACCAAGGGGAGGATAGGAATTCATGGAATCATAGAATGGTTTGGAGTGGAAGGGACCTTAAAGCTCATCCAGTTCCATGGGCAGGGACACTGTCCACTAGAGTAGGCTACTCAGAGGCCCATCCAGCCTGCCCTGGGCACTTCCATGGAAAAACTCAGGGTTTCTACTGGTTTCTAAGATAGTCTTGATCCTTCATGCACAAAGGCTCAATCAAATACAAAATTTCATTTAGAAAGTCATAAATATTCTGAAAACCAAAAACTAAGCCCACACCAGCTTTAAAAACAAATCTTAATTAATCTCCTACAGCATTCTGGAACAAATTGTATAGTGAACATAGGATAAATGCTTGAAATGCCCTCATGGAACAGAGGTCATCTCCTCTTAAAAATTAAAAAACTAAATTAATATTTGTGTGGGTTTTTTTTTAATCTACCTCATTCCCTTATTTCTTTTGGAATTCTGAGGGAGCCATGCTGTGAAAATGCAATTTAATCACCCCTTCTATAGCTTCTATACATACCTGGGTGAGTTAATTAACCTTGCAGAGAATAATTATCCACCCAAGTGACAGAACTGTAAAAACCTTGTCTGCTGAACTTCAAAAGTAACAGACACACATACAAAAAAAAAAAAAAAAAAAACACAAACCAAAAAACCAAAATAAATAAAGCCTTTATGCAAAATACAGGGTCCTGAGGATTTAATGGCAGGATTTGGAACCAGGCCAGTTTTTATTGTGATGACATGAAAAAGGAAAATTAATTGACTACACTAGCACAGAGATTTAGGTGGTTAATTAAACCTACAAATGCTTGGAAAGATAAGTAATTTGAAAAACATTTTGGGGGCAAAACCAGGAATCAAACCTGGGATTAAACAGAATTAAAGTTTAACTGCTGCCATAATATATGATTCCAGAAATCCCATCTCCAGCTGTCCCAGCCCGATAGAGCTCCATAGTTAACAAGATTTAAGAAACAGGGGCTAAAATGTAAAGGGAGATGAACAAAACAAGGTTTCATTTATTCTGCTAAGAAATTTTCATCCAGCAGGATCAGCTCCATTGCATCAACATTTATTGTACCACAAGTCTGGCAAAATAGGTGTGGATTCTGCTGCAGCAAGAAGTGGTTTTCTTGGGAGGAAAAGGAGATTTAGGAGTGGTTTTGTTGGGAGGAAAATGAGATTTAGGAGTGGTTTTCTGAGGAGGAAAAGGAGGTTTGGAAATAATTTTCTTAGAGGAAAAAAAGGAGACTTCGGAGTGGTTTTGTTGGGAGGGAAAGGAGATTTAGGAGTGGTCATCTGGGGCAGAAAAGGAGGTGTAGGAGGTGGTTTTCTTGGGAGGAAAAGGAGGTGTGGGAATGGTTTTCTTGGGAGGAAAAGGAGGTGTGGGAATGGTTTTCTTGGGAGGAAAAGGAGGTTTAGAAGGGTAGCCTCAAGCTTACAAAGACATTTTGGTTATGATATAAACCCTTCTCAGACTCACTTCATTACTGGAGGAAACAGAGCTTCAATGTTTGACTTGGAACCTTCCCAGAGCAACATTTGGGGTCACCTGGCCCTGGACAGATGAAGTGATGACCAACATTCCCAGCAGCTTTCACCAGATTCAGTGTGATGGAAAAATTCCAGGATTGCTATGGAGATATTCCTGAGCTTGAGTCAACCCCACATAATGATCTCTGAGCAGGTTAAAATACTTTTTCATTATCTCCTTCAAGCATTCCATCAAGCCTCAATCCATTATTTTTTCCTTAAGTCTGCAGGGTTGTTGGCTGAGCAATGCAAACAAAGCCCAGTTTTGTTTTCTCTCTCTGCTAATCAGATTTGATTTGGGGATGGGAATTAATTACCTGATGGGCAGAAGGCAAAAGGTTGCAAATAAACACGTAAATAAAAGATCAAGTGGGGTTTGGAGATGACTTCTGTGAAGGTTGTTTTAGGGAAACATTAAGGAGTGGTTAGGCATGGAACAGGTCACAGCCCCAAGGCTTGGACAACATGTACAGGGTGGGATTTTTGGGGTGGCTGGGCAGGGCCAGGGGTTGGATCCCCTGCAATGTAAATGGAATTCCATGAATTACATTTAAGGCCAGTCCACAAGTTTTCCTATATAGACCAAACACAAGAAATCTCCTCATGGGCCAAGATGGATCCATGACCCCTGTGGGTCCCTTCCAGATGAGGACATTCCATGATCTTAAGATTTGGAATATCTTTGGAGTATCTATAACTAAATGTTCCTGCTATTTATGGCACAATGCACATTTAAGAGCTGTAAATCAAGAACTTGGGCTAAGCTGGGGCAGGACCTTAAAAATTACTTTGTACTGGTGCTACCAGACAAAATTGTTTCTGAGGGGAACAGGGCACTGATCCCCTGTGTATTTTATTCTCCATTTTCCATCAGGGAATGATTTAATTGCTCTTGGAAGAGAGCCCTTGAACCTGAGTCATGCCACTGCACCAGGAAATTAGGCAGAATTTAAGGCATGTGGATAATGTGAGGTAGGATCTAAGAAGAGCAAAACTGGGATTGTTCAGCCTGGGGAAGAGAAGCTTCAGGGTGACCTAACTGTGACCTTCCAGGACCTGAAGGAGTTACAGGAAAGATAAAGAGACTGTACAAGGGATGGAGGGACAGGACATAGGGAATGGCTTCCCAGTGCCAGAGGGCAGGGATGGATGGGATATTGGGAAGGAATTGTTCCCTGGCAGGGTGGGCAGGCCCTGGCACAGGGTGCCCAGAGCAGCTGGGGCTGCCCCTGGATCCCTGGCAGTGCCCAAGGCCAGGCTGGACAGGGCTTGGAGCAGCCTGGGACAGTGGAAGGTGTCCCTGCCCATGGCAGGGGTTGTGGCACTGGATGGGCTTTAAGGTCCCTTCCAGCCCAAACCATTCCATGACTCCATAAATTACATCTATGGCCAGTCCACAAGTTTTCCTGTAAAGACAAAATACAAAAAAATCTCCTCATGGGCCAAGATTTAGGTGAGTAATACTTCTTGCCACCCTCTGTCCCTTCCCAGCTCTCTCATTTTCCTGCTCAGGATTCCCTATTCCCTGCATCTTAAATATAAAAATGAGAGATGTCTAAAGAAAAACAGTGGATTTGAATTACTGAGATGAAATTTTGTTGCACCGCTGCTGCAAACTCCACCCATCAATGTGTAGCTCATTTCAATATCTGAGTCACAGCAGGGAGAAAATGGGAAACTGGGCAGAAAAAAATATAATAACATAAAAAAGATGGAATTAAGTACTTTACTAGGTTTACTGTTAATAATCTTTCTACTGACAGTTATAATTTACCACATTTAACTGTTTTAAAGTACAGATTTCTCAATTGAGAAACTCTCAGGGAGCACAATAAAACACCTATGAAAGGAGAAAGCAAAAGGAGAAATTTTCAGGCTGAAAGGAGCAAATCACACAGAGATTTAAACTTAACTCTCTTCAAGCAAGGCCTGAAACAATTTCACAAGTACTGTGAGGAGACAACTGAAATAAAAATAAAACCTGTTTTTGTCACTTCTCTGAAAGGCAGCAGGGAAAGAAGGAAAAGTCCTTTGTCTAACCACCCAGGCAGAAAGGAAAAAGAATGGGGGAAAAATTGAATTCTGCTTGTAATGAATATATTTGCCTGCTATTTGTGGTTATTTTCAAGCAGAACCTAAGAATTTTTAAATTTCCTTTATTTTTTAAGAGTGTACCAAACAGCAAACACAAGTAACTTAAAAGCTATTATGTTTTGGGGCTATTTTCACGAGTAAAATCAAAACAATGTCCCACAAAATGAGGCAGCAAGAAAGCACAAACTGGGGTTATTTGTCCATTTTATTTGTCCATTTTCCTGCAACTGACTCTGGAAAAAAAGATATAAGAGATGTAAGAATATCACCCTAAGGATAATAAAAGCCAAGTGGCTGAAAAATCAGTCTGATTATTATGGATGGTTATGAGACTGTCCAGACACTCTGAGGTCAGTGTTCTTTTCCTAACCTGCTTTTTTCTGATCAGACAAAGTGGTTTTATGAACTCATTTTCCCCTGGGAGCTGTAAGAGATGAGAACCTCTCCCAGCAGATCTCAAAGGATCCTGACCCCAGGAGGGAGGGTGGGGTAAAAGGTGACTTGGCTCCTCATGGAGACAATAGGATGAGCACCCCTCAAAATCATTGTGTCAGGGTTCAAAAAATGGGAAAGAAAAGTCAGTTTGGCCTTTGAGAAAGTCTCTACAAAGCCTTTACATATATGAAGTATATAAATATATTTATAGGTATTTTATATGTAAAGATTGAGCAACATATCAAAGAGTGCAGCGGCCCAAAATCCTCATCAGGGAATCATGGAATGGTTTGGGTTGGAAAGGACCTTAAAGCCCATCCACGATGAATGTTCCTGTCATGTCAGGGACACCTTCCTCTGTCCCAGGCTGCTCCAAGCCCCAATGTCCAGCCTGGCCTTGGACACTTCCAGGGATCCAGGGGCAACCACAGCTTCTCTGGGAATTCCATCCCAGGCCCTCCTCACCCTGCCAGGGAACAATTCCTTCTCAATATCCCATCCATCCCTGCCCTCTGGCAGTGGGAAGCCATTCCCCCTTGTCCCTCCATCCCTTGTACAGAGTCTCTCTCCATGTTTCCTGTAGCTCCTTCAGGCCCTGCCAGGCCACAATTCGGTCACCCCAGAGCTTCTCCTCTCCAGGTGAACAATCCCAGCTCTCCCAGCCTTTCCTCCCAGCAGAGCTGCTCCATCCCTCTGCTCATCCTGGTGCCTCCCCTGGGCTCTTCCCAGCAGCTCCAGGTCCCTCCTGTGCTGGGCCCTCTTTATTTCTGGCATCATCACCAGTCCTCTGAAATCCTAAGACCTGACCCTTTGCTTTTGCATTTTTTTTGTTCTTTCCTTTTTTTTTTTTTTTAAGTGAGTAATTGAGAAACTCAGATCATCTGGTAGTGTGGGATGGGTTGAAAAACAACTCCTCTCCCAAACCAGCCAGGATTTTCTACCTTCCCCCTCTGACCAGATCATAAACTCAGAAAACCTACAAGTAGCCGTGTGCTGACTGTGCAGACAGAAGCATGGATTTGGGAAAACATCACTCTTGGAATTTAGAGCTTTTAGCAGAGGTGAGCTACAAGCCCAACTTCTCCATTATTGCTTTCCCAAATAACCTATCCTGGCTCCATATTCCTGAGGAATCTGTCCTCCTGCTCTTTGAAAGCCTCCAGGCTTGGAATATGTTTGCAGCTGCAAGACCAGGATGAGTTTGAGGAGCTGGAGAGCAGCACCTTCCCTCTGAGCACAGAGACACTTCAGCAGCTTCAGACAAGCCCAGGAGCTGCTCTGCTTCATCCCAGGTACCTTTAACACACCTCAGGCAGCTCAGAGCACCCTCAAGGCCAGCTCTGAGTAGAAAACATTGTTTATCCCCAGCAGAAATCTCATTTAGCAACATTTTCTGTCTCATGCTCCCTGGCTCCTTCAGGACAACAGCACTTGCTGTTGTGTTCCCACCCAGCCTTGTGCAGCATTTTAAGGAATTTAATTATGCTTCAAATTTTTCTCTTTCCCTCAAATCTTGCTGGAAATGCTCTTGTGGCTGTCCCTGATGGTTTTTAAGCACTCATGGCCCAAACTGATGAGGGGACAAAACACCACAAAGGAAGAGCTGAAGATACAAAGGAACAAGTACAGCTCAAGAGGGACAGAAAATGCCATTTTCTGAACCATCTCCTCAGCCCTGCTACACTCAAATTCCTGATTACTGTTCAGAAAATGGCATTCTATACTTAAGCCAGCTGATTAATTTTATTTTCCCAATATTCCCACTGCCTTCAACCACTCTGGAAAGCCACCAATGGCATTTAGTCTTCTTATCCATCTGGACTGGCAGCACTCAAAGCAGGGCTGAGATCTTGGAAGAATTACACAAAAAAGAGCATTTTTCCTTCAATTTCAGTGTCACCAGGATTCACCTCCAGTCCTGCACTAAAACATAAATCAGTGCTGGCAAAATTTAATTGAAGCTGCTTCTCTCTGGGCCCCTGTTCAACCTATTTTTCATTGCTCGTTTGCTCTACAAACAAACTTGCAAAAAGCAGCAGGTTCTCTGGCATAGGAAAACATTCCTGGTAATATCCTACTCCACTGCTGACCTGTTCTCCCAAAATATTTGCTCTCAATGTCCCACTAATAAAGGAGTATTTTATTTTTCTTTTGAGATTTTTCAGCTGAAAAATTTTTTTGAACCTCAGAGGAAGCTGTTGAGCTGCAGCTTTACAACTAGAACAGGCCTGACATTAAGTATGAGCAATTTGGAATAAATATTTAATTAATGAAGTGGATGCAGACACCCAAACTTCCTTTCTAGCTGGTTTCAGTGCATTTCCAATTGAGATAAACAAGGCCATGCACTGCTAACAAAAAGTGAGTTAATAAAGGTAATAAAAGCCCTGAAATTACCTTTATAACACCTTCCCCAGGCTTCATGTCTGTATAGATCTTGACATTGTAGGAAATGTTGGAGAAGGTTGGGGAATTATCATTTGCATCAATCACCACGATGTTGACAGTCACTGGGACACTCTCCTGGACTCCATCAGAAGCTGTCATCTTCAGAAAGACAGAAAAAGCAGGACAGGAAGGTATTTTAAGGGTGTGTTCTCAATATAATTCCAAGAGAAATCCAATCCCAACAGAAGAAAATACAGCCTGACAACCCAAAACCAGCATTTGGTTTCTCTGAGGATTCAGCAGAGCTTGAGCTTGCATGTGCAAGACTCAGGGGAAAAGCAAAGCAAACACATCCAAACCTTTCCAGTAGAGAAGTGAGAGGGAATAACTTGGAATTTCCCAGGGATGGGGCTGGGATAGGAGTTCATGGGGTCTCACCTGGGTATCACCACACCCAGGAGCTCTGTTAAACGTGATGCCTCAGGTTTGAGCTTTTCTATGTTTCACATTCTGTGCTGCTTTAGTGTGTGGGGCTGAGCTTCACATTAAGGGATGGTGATCTCTCTGCACAGAGCAGGGAGACAAAACAATTCCTGCTCCAGCTGGCACCAAGGACAAACGATCCAAATCTCAGCCCAAGAGCACAAACAACGTGGGCTGGAGAGAGAAAAACAAGGATGGGACTGCCTGGGCTAAAGCTGGGATGGGACAATGAACTCCAAGATGCAAATGGAGCAGAACTGATCCCAGTGACAGACCCCATGACTGGGTGTGCATTTTGTGCCCATTTTGGTTCAGTTTGGGTGCAGCCCTGGTTGGGCTCTTGTGCTGCCCAAGGTGGATCCATGGAGGAGATCCTTTTAATAAATCCCTGCTTTATTCTTTAACTCTGTCTGGCCTCTGTTCTGGGGCAGCTTTCTCAAGACATCAGACCTCCCAGACAACATTCTGAGGTGGGAATTACAGAGCTGGGGTCTCTTCTTATTCCACAGAGGAAATCTGAGCTCTCCTTTCCAATGAAAATGGACACAAAATAGGGAGGCACAGACTGGGACCCCCCGCAGAAGAACTGGGTTTGCCCACAGCCCATTTCCTAATTGTTGTTAAGGGCTGTTAAGGGGTTCACCCACAATCTGAGGGAATATTAAATCCATTTAAGCTTTTCTTCCCCTCAACTTTTAATTTCTTTTTTTTTTTTTTAATACTGTTGGCTGTGCTTTCTGTTCACTTTTTTTTTTTTTTTAACTTGGGAAGAAAAAAAAGCAGAAAGCCCAAGACAAGACTCATGTTCCTGGCTCCAGGGATGAGGGGAAAAAGGCAATGAGAAAAACAAGGCTGGGAATAAAAAAGAGGGCTCAGATCCTGCTGTGGGATGAGGAGCAGGTGTCAATCCTGTGGCCATGGAAAAGGTGCTGGCAGGAGAATCTAAAATGCTGCTCTCAACCAACTCATCCTTCACTGCTCTCCCTCTTCTGAGCAGCTGATAAGCAAAGAACTGGGACACTCTGCTGATTGGATAAGAAAGATTAGGCAATTCCATTTTTGTGGGGGCAAAACCCCAGACAACATCCTTAAGGCACAGCAGTATTTTGTTAACAAAGCAAAAGGCAGAGGATTTTATTTACTTGTAGCTCTTTGGATGCAGAGTTTGTTTTGCAGCAAACTATATATTAATATAATATTACAATATAATATATATTATAATATTTATAATAAACATAAATGATTTAAAATTATTAATGATAAATAATGAAGTATATATAATATAATTATTGTAAGATAATGTTTTCCAGCAGTTATACTGTAAAGAAGAGCCTTGGGTTGATCAGCCAAGAACCTTAAATTCCTTTAGGATGGGAAAGCTCTCCAAGATTGAGACCAACCCTTCCCCCAAGCACTGCCAAGGCCCCATGTCCCCAAGTGCCATATCCTGACATCTGTTAAACCCCTGCAGGGATGGTGCCTCCATCACTGCCCTGGCAGCTGTGCCAAGGCTGGACAACCCTTTCAGTGAAGACATTTTTCCTAATGTCCAACCTAAACCTCTGGATACCTGTCAGAAAGATAGAAATTATGCATTGTTTTCTTGTTTTCTCCTCCCATTTGTGTTTCTATTAATCTCTGACCCTGCTGTTTTATGTCTGAGCAAGATTTCTGTGTTAGGAATCATCGTTTTTCTCTTTGCAAAAAAATAAAAGATACGGCGCTGATGCCTGATGGAAATTCACAGCCTACAGATAATAATTGCCACTCTAATGAGCAGACCTTTCAATTTAGCTGTGAAACTTGGAGATAAATAGCTTTTGGATGTGACAGAGTTGTTTTCTTTGAACTTACAGAGAAGGTGTAGAGCTGCTGGACCTCCCTGTCCACGGGCTGCAGCAGGGTGAGGTAGCGGGTGATGCCACTCTGGGTCACAGTGAAGAACGTGGTGTAGTCGTTCAGGAAGAGGTGGAGCTGTGGATCCTTGGTCTTTCAACAACATCAAGGGAAAAAAGAGCATTTTGTTATAAATTCAGAGGGATATTATATCTCTAATTAAGTCTCCAACTCACTGCAAGTGCTTGTTTTAGCTGAAACCTAAATAAGCACAAATGATGCGACTAAAAAAATCTAAAAAACTATAAAATAAAAAAGGTAAAAAAAAAAACCTCACTGCTGGCCTAAAAATCTAATCTTCTTGATGAAAAATGTATTAAAACCACTAGAGTAAGAAAATCCAACTATAAACAAATACCTGTTTGTTATACTGGCTTGAAATAAGTGCCTTCACCCCCCTCCCCCACAAAACAGGATTTTTTAAGTCAGACACAACTTAATATAAGAAACCAGATTTCAAGCATTTATCTTCATATTAAAACCCAAAAGAAGCTGAACTTGAGTAACAGAGCAATAAAACAGCTGGGTTGGTGCCCTGAACAAAGAGAATGGCATGTGGTGAAGTATTTCAGCAAACAGAGGCAGCTCAGGCGGTCTCTAAGTCCCAAAAATAATCCAAAAAATATTGATGCAGGATTAGGAACCTCTCAGTTGAAGGGGGGAAAATATCAAAAATGAACTGAAAAGTAATATTTTAGGGTACAAAGCCTTGTAAATTTACTCATAGCTTCTTGATGACTTGGGTCACTCCTGATTTCCACCTATTTTAAGGTGGTTTTGAGTTATTTAACAGATCAGGCTCTACACGAGTTAAATTTTCAAACAAACTACATTTCTTTTTGGTGCCCACAGTATTCCAACAACTTGCTGTGTCCTTGTCCATAATCTGGTTGATTTAACCTGACTTCCTGCTGCTTTTTTTCTTGAGTTACAGAGTTTATTTCTGTTGGTAGGGGAATACAAAGTCCAGGAAAATGCAGAAGGCTGGGAGACAGTCCTATAAAAACTGCTTTCAACTGCCCCCAGGAATGTGGAGGTGAGGAACCACAGGAGTAGTCCCAGCCATGACAGAAAATCCAGGATTTTACCAGCTCCTTTCCAACGTCATTCCACAAATCTCACCCCTACAGAGGAGGCCAAAGGGAGAACCAGCTCAATCCCAAAAACAATCCCAAGAGGAGAAAAGCTGAATTCAGCAAAAAAACCCCACAGGAGCATTACTTCACTGAACTCTTTCTGAATGCAAAGCTCTTTTGGAAGGTTCCCATTAGTGCCATTCCTGGAGGATTAAAACTCTTGGGAGCACAGGACAGGTCCCCAACCCCCAGCCAACCTGACCTGCACCAGGTGGCACCAGGACAGAGCAGCACAACACCAGGAAAGACAGAAACTGCTTTAAATGAGCCCAAACAAAGCCCCCAGCCAGCAAATATCCCACGATTTTAAGGAGAAAACTTTGCAGGAAGCCACGGGAAAGAATGATCCAAGTGTTCCACACCAGTGGCTCCTCAGTGCCTAAAGCTGCAACTGCAGCTCCCAGAAAAAGGAAAATTCAGTTTACAGCCAGCAATGCAAACAGCAACCTCTTCATTCCAGGAAAACTTGGGGAAGGTAATTGCCCATAATTGCTCTCGTTGTAGACATTATAAAGTCCGTTAAGAATTTAATTTACAAAACCTCTAGTTAGTGTTGCAGTTCTTGGTTTCATGTCCTTTTGAACACTAATAAACAGCACTTTTTTCCTAATTTATTCCTGAGAAAAAACAATGATGGAGATCCCAAACCCTCCTGGAGCAATGTGTCCTATTGCTTTGCTATCTTTTTCTTAGAAATGGTCTCCTAATATGGAAGGTAATTGCCTTTACAGCAATCAATGCCTATTTTACCACCTCCCAGGCATGTCAGAGCCACAGAGCAATTTATTCCCTTCATCTGGAAAAGCATTGTTATGCTTGGACATTATTACCAGGGATATTTGACATTATTGTCAGGGATCTTGGACATTATTATCCCATTTTATGCTGCCTGAAAAGCCAGCTTGGCTTAACTGAACATTTCATGTGAGAGAGAACAACCCCAGCTACACTGCCAAGACAATTTTCAATAATTTATTTCTTAAATAATTTTATTTTGCAGCATGGAATTCAGCATTGTGATTTCTGGTGACATTACTGGGTCATGGAGACAAGGCTGGTCTCTGATAAATTGTTTAATGCGGAATTTTAAGTAGAAATTATCACAATCCACACAAAAGAGTTCACATGCAACCTGCAAGGAGCATTTCAAGCACACAGTTCAAACCTGAGGTACTTTTGAATTTAAAAAGCATTTTTGTAATACTCAGGATGTCTTTGAAGATTTGTAATAATTTAATGAACATTAGGCAACCACAATGTATGACTTTATGCCCTAAATTGGGTCCAATGTGTTTAAAGGGCTCTTTGCAGGCTTCACAAACCAAGGGACAGTCCCAGCCTCAAACACCAGCAGGGCAGGGAGAAATGAGGGAGGAAAGAAAGGAAGAAATCACACAATTAAACCCAAAAAAAGTGGTTTGCACACATAACACCCAATACCTACAGGGAAGGCACCTGGTGGGACCTACAAAGGAAAACACAAAATGAACACTTGAGGAAGCACAAACCTGGGACTGAGGGACAGCAGAACATGTGGGGGATCCATGGTTACAGACCAAAAAAAACCAACAAAATGAGACACACAAAATGCTCCACCCAGTAAACAAAGCCTGGGCTCAAGTGTGTTCTGCTTGGAAAATGTCTGGAGAAATTCCTGCATGGATGTGGATGTTCCACTCCTGCTGCTCCTCAAATCCCACCAAGGGCTGCAACTCTGCCCAAAGCAAGGAGTTTTCTAAAACTGAAGATGAAACCCAAATTATTGGGGATAATTATGAGACTGAGCAGCCAAGGGTATTTATTCTGTGTGTGTTTCAACAATCCCAAAAGTTTCAACAGATCCCAAAAGGATCTGTTTGATTGTGACGTTCTCCAGGGCAGCCAGAACAAGTTCCAAGAGTATCCAAACTGCTCAGACTTCCTAATTTGCAGCACAGACCTATCCCGTAAAAGCTGCAGTGACAAGAAAGACACTTTGATGACACAGCTGAGTTTCCCAGCATGTTCAAGTGGAGGATGATCAGCACTGAAATGACCATGAAAAATTTGTTTTGTTGAAAAGCTGTTACCAGCATCTGTCCTCCTAGTTCCTGGATGAAAGGAGAAAATCTTGCCCATGTTCACCTGGAAAGTCTGAGATCCAGAGGGGAAGCTGGGGGAATTCTGTGTCCCCAACACAAAAAGATGTGGATTTGTTGGAATGAGCCCAGAGGAGGCCATGGAGGGGCTGGAGCCAGGCTGGGAGAGCTGGGGGTGCTCACCTGGAGAGGAGAAGGCTCCAGGGAGAGCTCAGAGCCCTTCCAGGGCCTAAAGGGGCTCCAGGAGAGCTGGAGAGGGACTGGGGACAAGGGATGGAGGGACAGGACACAGGGAATGGCTTCCACTGCCAGAGGGCAGGAATGGATGGAAGATTGGGAAGGAATTGTTCCCTGGGAGTGTCAGGAGGCAGAAACCATGAGGCATTAATCCTGAAATAATCAAGGAAGACACACAATGCTACAGGAGCAATTCAGTGTTAATATTTATGGTTTTCCTTAAGTATCAAGATTAAAAAAATTAAACCCTGTCTTTATAAATCCTAAAGGAAGGAAAGCAGCTTTTTGTCTTTGCCTTGATCTTCTGTTTGTTTTAATAATGATATTAATGGGCAGTTCAATTCTGGGAAGGATATTTCCTGAGTTATTACAACTGTTGGAGTGTCACTGCAGGACTGCCCAGGGCCAGCAGAACTGTCCCCTTGAGAGAGCACTGACTGCAAAACAATTTCAAACAAAAACTGGGAGTGATAGAAGCAATCAGGCAAATATCAGAGAAAAACACTTTGGTATTTAAAATGCTTCAGCTCTCCTGGTTAAAAACAACAACAACAAAAAAAATCTACTCTTTTTCCTTCTATAGATATACTATTGAAAATTCATAACCCACACTTGTAGCTGCATTTAAAGCTGATTTTATCAATTACTTGACCTGTCTGCTCACATTGCTGCCAAGACATACTTAAGTAAAATGCTTTCAAACTTCCCACAAGTTCTCTGAAAAAAGAATTTAAAAAATCCTCAGAATCACAGAATGCCCTGAGGTGGAAGGGACCCACAAAGATCATTGGGTCCAACTCCTGGTCCTGCCTGAGATAACCCAGGAATGCCAAGGCCAGGCTGGACAGGGCTCAGAGCAACCTGGGGCAGTGGAAGGTGTCCCTGCCCATGGATGGGATTTAAGGTCCCAGTCCATTCCATGATTGTTACTCAGTGCAGCTTTACCACCAACCCTGACCACTGGATAAATAAATCCTCTCCCATGAAAACCAAAGAGGAAGGAAAAAAGAAGCTTGGGAAGCCTTATGTAAAGATCTCTCATCTCACACAGTTTAAGTTCCTCATGTCAGCTTTGGTTTGCTCAGGTCTTAAGGTACTCCTGTAGTTAATTTAATTTATGCCATTTAAACAGAGCACTTCATTATATCAGCACTTGGCAGTGCTGCTCTCCTGAAAGGTCTGTTTGCAATGTCCCATCTATAAATTAATTTCTGCAAGGTTTATAGCAGGACTCTGTTATATTCCTGCAGGGTTTCAATTTAGAGTGAGTTTTGTTCATTTTTTTCCTCAGACACCCAGTTAACTGAGCACTCTTTCAGCATTTACCTGAGGACATGGAGTCATTTTAATATTTCAATTAACAGGCAGAATTCATTATGTTTGACCAGGGTCACTACTGGGGACTGGGATGCACCAGCACAGAGGGGGCTTGTCTCGGTATCTCATCAGCAATCCTTAAATTTAAATATATTCCTAAATACATGAATTTACTGGGGTACAATGAAACCATCAGGACACTGAAAGCTGCAGAAGTTAATGACCATTACCCCTGCCAACAATCCCACCCTGAGCCCCCATGCAGCTCCCTGAGGAACAATTTTAGTGTTTGGCCATTTTATATGGGAGCTCTATGCAACTGCTGCACTGCCAGCTGGAATTCTGGGAATTTTGGGAATTCTCCTGCCCACAGCAGGTTAGAAGGACTCTGCAAACCCTGGCACTGAAGTGAAACACAGGCACTTCCATCTGGTTCTCTCACACCCATGTTACACCTGCAGCATGCCACGGCTTTGGAAAGGGCTGTGCATGGACCAGGTGATGCCAAAGGAACAGGAACATGGAACATTTCCACCCAGGGAGGAGGCTGATCCCCTCTGGCTGTGTCAGAGAATCCCAGAATGGTTTGATTTGCAAAGGACCCTAAAGCCCATCCAGTGCCACCCCTGCCACAGGCAGGGACACCTTCCACTGTCCCAGGCTGCTCCAGCCTGGCCTTGGGCACTGCCAGGGATCCAGGGGCAGCCCCAGCTGCTCTGGGCACCCTGTGCCAGGGCCTGCCCACCCTGCCAGGGAACAATTCCTAACTCCCAATATCCCATCCATCCCTGCCCTCTGGCAGTGGGAAGCCATTCCCTTGTATCACTGCACATCCTTGGAAAAAGCCTCTCTCCATTCATTTAGATGTTAACCCACCTGAATTTCTGTATCTCTCCCAGTGACAGCAGAACTCCACAACAAGAAGAAAGCTCCAAAATAGATGTTACTACTTAGTCACTATTCCTCTGGAGATGCCTGTCCTCCACTCTGAGCAATGCTACATCAAAATCTGGCAGAGCAAAGAATGCAATGAACTTTCAGCCTCCTGCTCCTCCTCCTACTCCTTTTTGGCTCAAATGAGGAATTCCTTTCTCTCTGAGCTCCCTTCTCCCATTTCCATGGTGTGGGACAGGCTGATCCCTGTCATAAAACACATTTTGATTCCTCTGTGCACTGAGCATTCACCACCTTGAACAGAACAGAGCCTTCCAGAGAGGTGAGAAAAACACAGAACAGAAAAAACCCACTTCCAAATCTATCCGAATGAAAATGAAGAGAAAACCACAATGAAATTATTGTGTTCATTGATCTAAATAGGCTTGTCTCAATACAAAAACAAACAAAAAGAAAGAATCCTGAAAATAATAAAACTGCAACCACCCCAAAAGGAGCAGCTGTACCTCCTCCACGTCGTTGTCCAGCACCACGAGCTGCAGGGGGGAGGTCAGGTTCCGGTTGTCCGAGATGGTCGTTCCCACTGGGGAGGATTCCAGGATGAAGCCCTCGTAGGTAGACCTTGTGAAATAAGGCTTCTGGTTGTTCTCATCCAGGATCTCGATGTGGAGATTGGCAAAAGCAGGGAGAGGATGGCCGTTGTCTTGTTCAGCCTAAAAGAAAAAAAATCACCTAATTGGTCAAAGGTTCCCAGTTATGAACAGCAACTGGGGATGGTTCTGCTTCAGTCATAATTCAGTTAAAAAATGGACTTTCTTCTCAGGTACCCCTACTGTGAAATTCCACATCACAGAAAAGAGAAATAACAACTAAAATTTAGCTAGGAGACAAGAACAGAATCACCTTCCATCACAGTCACATTTACACAGCCACAAGAAACCCAAACCTCATGCAAACACAGCTCCTTAAACTCTCAGGATTGAGAGTTTTGGAAAAAGCTCTGAGGGATGAGAGAAAACTGGGAATTGTGATTGCAGAGCAGAACCCACAGCAGCAGCAAAAGAGTTAAACCCAAAAGGTGGGAACAGCACGCATGGACACATTGGCTTCCTCTTTCCCCAAATCCAGCACTTCAGTGTTACATGAATGGGATTTTAATTGGGATTTTGCCTGGTTTTAAATCCCAGATTCGTTTGATTTAGAAGGGACCTTAAAGCCCATCCAGTGCCACCTCCTGCCATGGGCAGGGACACCTTCCACTGTCCCAGGCTGCTCCAAGCCCCAATATCCAACCTGGCCTTGGGCACTGCCAGGGATCCAGGGAAAGCCACAGGTGTTCTGGGCACCTGTGCCAGGGAAGCTGTGGGTGTGTCCAGCAAAATTCTTTACTTCCATGAATAACCCCCACATCTCAGTGGCAGCTCTGCACCACCAGGGAGTCACTCCCTGACATTTTTCACCTAATTTGTTCTTATTCTCAAACTTCCTAAAGATAAAAGCACTCATTACCCATTCCAGGGTGCTAATCCTATAAAAACCATTATTCTGCTTTATTTTGCTGTAACCTCCCAACCAACAACTAATTAAAGCAAAGAAACAAGGGAATTAGGAGACAAAAAGTAATTTGCTCTCCAGTTTATAAAGAGCAAACCAGCTTTAATTACAGTCCTGCACATGCCAACACTGAAAGTAGGGCACTGAAAGAGAGTTTCCTGTTCCTGTGGCCAAAATTTCCAAAATCTGGATGTACACAGACCCTGGATCACAACAGAGATTCCCAAAGTCCTGTTGTTAACAGGACTTTCTGTTTGCAGAGGTTTTACTTCTAATCTGGTATTTCCCCCTTTCAAACAGATAATTCCTCATTTTTCAAATCAAGAGTCCAAGGAATCTTAGTCTGGAAAAATCCCTTTGGCTTCATCAAAGTTTTTAAAAATTTGTTATTTAAGCTTTTCCTTTTTAAACTATTATTTTAAACAAAAAATTCTTATTTTGATTATTTAAATATTTTCTTGGTTTGAAAAACATTAGCTCTCTTTGCTTATAAAACAGCAATAATTTGGTAATGATAAAAACTCTATTAAAGAAAAAGAAGCATTAAAACCTTCTATTTCAAATAAAATGAAATATAAGCATAATAATTGTTATTTTCTTCAAAGGAGGTGATGACACCTTGAGTAATCTGTAAAAAACTCATTCTCAGTTTTTAAGAAAAAAATGGATTTTTCTTTTTTAAATAAAGCTGGATTATGCTTGAACAACAGGAAAAAATACTCCAGGCTCCAGTCCAGTTGATGCTCCACTGAATGAAAATAAATTACATAACTCAAAATCAACATCACCAAAATTACCTGGCAGGACCCTGGCTCCTGACCCAGGAAGGTGAAACTCCAAAAATGTCCTGAGATGGAATTTTTGCCTAAGTTAAAGTACTGAAAGCACGAGAGAAAATCACAGGAAAATTCTGCTCCTCAACAAACTGCTGGGATTTGTTTTATAAGCAGATGCCTCACGGAACCACAGAATCCTAGAATCTTTTAGGATGGGAAGACTTCCAGGATCATGGAGTCCCAGCTGTACCCAGTGCCCACCTCGTGCCCAGCCCAGAGCACTGAGTGCCACCTCCAGCCCTTGCTGGGACACCTCCAGGGATGGGCACTGCAAAGCTCCCTGGGCAGCCCCTGCCAAGGCCTGAGCACCCTTTCCATGCAGAAATTCCTGCTGCTGTCCAAGCTGAGCCTCCCCTGGCCCAGCCTGAGCCCCTTTCCCCTTGTCCTGTCCCTGTTCCCTGGCAGCACAGCCCGACCCCCCCGGCTGTCCCCTCCTGGCAGGGAGTTGTGCAGAGCCACAAGGTCCCCCCTGAGCCTCCTTTGCTCCAGGCTCAGCCCCTTTCCCAGCTCCCTCAGCCCCTCCTGGGGCTCCAGCCCCTTCCCCAGCTCCCTTCCCTGCCCTGGACACGCTCCAGCCCCTCCAGGGCTCTCCTCAAGTGCTCCTCCCCACAGGACTAACAATGGTTGTCCCACATTAAATTCTCTTTTCTTCTGCTTTTCCAAGTAAAATCGGTCCCTTCCTGGCCCAAAAGTTTCCATACAAGCCCTGTTGAGTTCCTCTATAAGAACACAATGCTCCTTGCTCTAAAGAGATCCTAAAAAGAGGAAAATGCAAACAGAGGGTCTCAATCTTCTGAACAGCTTGAAACACCACAATAATGGCCCTGCTTTCATGTCCAAGTGAGCCCAGAGCTCATTCTGGGATAAAAGCATGAATATTCACCCAGGAAGGTGTTGCAGGCTTTGTTGGAGTGCCGGGAATTACACATGGCCAAACACAAAGAGAGTTGTTTCCTCCCAAAATTGGACTTCAAATTTGAAACCCTGGAGCCCAAAATAACAAAGCCAAGGAGTTCTTCCTCACTGAGCACTTCCACTCAAAATCACTTCAGCTTTCCTTCGCGTTCACCAGTCAAAATGATGGATTAATTTTATTTTTATTGTTTCCCAAGACACCACTATTTAAGGGAAAAAAGGAAGCTTTGCAAACAGCCACTTCTTTCTGCCTTTTGTTTGAAACACTGAATTCTGTATTACAATGTAAGGAATTGATTTGCTTTCAAATGTTCCATGAAATCAGTCCTAGAAGCACCACCTGACTACGAGCAGAGCTCAACACAGCCCCTTCATAATGCTCCAAAAATATAAAAGAACCTGTAACATTGACAATTTTTGCTTCAGTGCCCTGTTTCCTGGGGTTTTTCTTAGTATGGGAGTTGGGCTTTTTTTTCTTCTTTGTTTTGTGGTGGTTTTTCTGCTGTTTTTGGTTTTGTTGTATTTTTTTTTTTTCAAGAGATGAAGTTATACCTCATGAGAGTTGTTCCACACACTGAGTCCTAAATTGAGAGTGCAAATCCTTTTCTCTCACATTGCCCTGTTAAACACTTGCCTGGACTTGCTGGCCAAAGGTTGTTTCCTAACACCTATTTTGGAGCACAAACAGCCAACAATTTAAATTTTCTTCACCCACAAAGCCACTGATACCTAAGCCACAAAACATTTGAGTTCCAGTCCTTCAAAGAAAATGTTTTAGTGTCAAAATAATGGAGGATCTCTCAAATAACTCTTCACACTTCTACCAAGACACAAAAAAAGCAGCACAGGTTTAGATTCTGGTAGTTAAGAGCAGCTAAAGGAAAAAAAAAGTGAAATGTATTAATTCTCACAGGTATTTAACTCCTTTTATTACATCATATGTGCTGAATCTGCTTGTATCTGTAGTGTCCATAATTTTATCCTGATGGAAGATAGCAGGAGATGACAGGAAAGCAGCTCCAGGAGGGAGGCAAGGAGTGAGGAGTGAATGGAAGGGTGCGGGAATTAACAGGACCAACCACTCCTTTAAAGCAGCAGATGAAGCAGCTCCCCCCCAAAAATGAGAAATTAGAACAATGCAAAAGGCTCCCTTACGGAAGCATGGAGAATTCCAAGCTGGAAAGGACCCTCAGATATCACTGAGTGCAATTCCAAGCTGGAAAGGACCCTCAGATATCACTGAGTGCAATTCCAAGCTGGAAAGGACCCACAAGGATCAAGTCCAGCTCCAGGCCCTCAGCACAAACCAGAGCTGGAACATTCTCCAGCCAGTTCCCAGTGTCCTCTCTGACTGCCAAAGCAGCAGGTCCTGTCCTAGAGGAACATTTAAAAGAGGGCAAAACGTGGCTCCCTTAGAAAAAACTCAGAGTTCCCATTTCTCCATGGAATCCCAGAATCCACTTCAGCAATCCTCCATCCAAAAAAAAAAATAAAAAAATCTGTCCTAAGGTTCAAGGAAATGAAATTGTTTTAGCTAAGACACATCCATGCTGCTCCTTTTCTCCAGGACTACAGAGTAATCTGAAGTGTAAAACGGGCTAATTAGGAATAAATTAAAAAAAAACCCAAACAAAAAACAAAACCAAAATCCACCAAACCAGAGGGGGTGTCTTCATCCTAGCTCTTTTATTTGATGAAAATTAGAAGGTCCATCCCTGGAAGCAAATAAAAACACAGACACACACAAAAAAAATACCACCAAAAAAAAACAAACCCAAAAAACAAACCCAAACCAAATTATTAATAATAAACCCCAAACAAATGAACAGAAAAAAAATAAAATCAGAAAAATTTCTCTGTTCCCTCCACTCCTAACAGGAAGATGAGCAAGTGGAGCTGAGGGGAAAGTGGTGCATGGGGACAAATGGGAACTTCACACATCCCAAAAAAATTGGGATATCAGGATTTATTCCTGGTGAGGGGCTATGCACAAATCTGTGTGGAAGAATAGCAGGAGCTGCAAACTGAGCTCCAAGGAGATCTCAGATTTAAGTAAAGCAAAAATGAGGTGGCAGAGGGTGGAACCAGATAGGCTTTAATGCCCCTTCCAAGCCAAACCATCCTGGGATTCTGTGATCCATTATTTAAATGGATGTGATTGAAATCAGGAGCAGGGAGAGAGGGAAGGAAGGGCAGGGTGAGTAAGTGGCTCCTTTGAAAGGGGAGATCACTCAGTAAAACTGAACAAGGGCAGGGTGAAAAGAAAAACAGCATTTATCCAGATTTAGGCCAAACTTTAGGACTGGGGAATAATTCCCAAGGTCAGCATGGGAAAGAAGCACTGAACTGGATTAAAACTTGGCTTAAGGACAAGGAGCACAGAAGAAAGGTGACTGGTGTCACTGTGTCAGGGAAATTAAATCAGCACAAAATGTGTCTGGACCTGGGCTTAAAAAAAAACTCAAAAAAACAAACAAACCCCAAAAGATCCATTTTAGGACCATGGGTAAAGGGTGACTTCAGGACCAGCAAGACTCACAATGCTGCAGGGCAGTGAACAGTAATTACTGTTAATAATAATTAGATTGTTTCCAAATAATACAGCTCTTCCTTCTTCCCTTAAAAAAAACCACCACATGTGAAGCCATTAGGCCAAGTTTTAATTGCTGAATGTTAAATTTTCCACAGAAAGAGATTGTTTTTTCTTGCAGAATGAAAATTTCTGGCAATAAAAGCATTACAGGACATCCCAGTTATTGATTTCAATGATTTCATTGCTCTGAGAGCTCTGACACAAAATTTAGGGTCTTACTGATCTGAAGAAATATTTTAACAATTTAAAGGAAAAGTTTGGGTGTCCTGGACCATTTTCTTCCTTCATCACAAAGACAAACCCTGTCCCTGCACTCACTTTTAATTCTATATCAAATCCCATCACTGTATTAAACACAAGAGAGAAAAAAAAAAAACGTCTCACAGAGAATTAATTGAATTCTGAGTATTCTGAGTTCACCTAAGGGCTGAACCTTTGAAAAACTAATTTAAAAAACCACTTATTGTGCTTAGCACCTACAGGAGATGCACAGCCAAAGGAATGATTTGGAAAATCTCAGCCTTGACAGGAAGAGGATGGAGCAACTCTTAATGAAAATGAACTTCTTCCATTCTTTCCCTAATCTGTCGCCCTGAGTACAAACCCCAAAATTTAGAGGTGCAAAATATAAGCAAAAATCCTCTGAAATGCAAGAAAATTAAGACATGGGAAGAGAGGATATTTGGAGCTACCCAAACAAAGGTAACAAAGGTGAATAGATGATGGAGCCAGGGGAATCAGAGCAGGCTGGGAAGAGTTGAAAGCTGAAATTCTTGCAAAAGTCAACCAAACCTTGCAGATATGATGTTTCTGAAGAGGTAAAAACAACAAAAAAAGATAATTCAGGACTTTTTAAGTCTTAAAACTTATGGAGCATTTCTCTAACCCAAGAATTTCCAGTCCAGTGAGCCTCAACTGATGGGCATCTCCTCCCTGCCTGCTGGAATTGTGCTGTCTGAAATTCAGAATAAAACAGCCACAGAATCACCAAGGCTGGGAAATTCCTTCAAGGTCAGAGTCCAGCCCCTGCATCAGCCCTAAACTGTGTCCCCAAGGGCAGATCCTGATGTCTCCTGACCATTTCCAGAGAGGGTGACTCCAACACTGGGCAACCTTTCCCAATACCCTGACTACTTTTTCAGGGAAAAAAATTATTTTGATGCCTAAGCTGAACCTCCCCTGTTAAACAGGCTAAGAAGAACAACTCCAAAATCCTGCTTGAAGCTGCAGCCAAATACAGGGCACTGACCCTGGCACTGCAGGAGAGGCTGAACTGCTGCTTCCTCCTCACTCCCACTGGATTTCACAGGTATCTGTCCCAGCTTCTTCCTCCCCACCTGCAGGAGCCTCTGTCCTGCCCTGTCCTTTTGGGACCCTGGGCTCAGGACACCTGGATCTGTTCAGAGCTGCAGTGCTTTGCTCCCTGTTCTTTTCTCTAGTTTCACTAATGATTTCCAATGTTCCATTTCCATTTTATATCTTAATTTTTTTTTTTTTTTTTTTGGATCACCAAGCCAACCTTCACACCCTGTTCCCAGTTCCAACGCCAAGATATCATTCCCAGGTCAGGCCAGAACCCATCATTTTTATACTGAAGTTCAGGGTGATCCTTTCTGACATGTTTTACTTTATTTTTAAGCCATGCCTAATTTTATCAGCCATTTTATCACCAACTCAGTTGGTCTTGCAAAGTGCTTCTGTAATTCTGCAGTCAATCCCTGGAAGCTCCATCCCAGGAAGTGTTTGGAAGGCATGGGGACATGGAGTAATGGTGGGCTTGGCTGGGTTAATGGTTGGAAATTATGATTCCAGAGGGTTTTTCTAACCCAAATGATTCTGTGATTATATCTTTGTCTTTACAACCAGAATATTTTACATATATTATATATATATTATGATTTGGTAATACCTCAGGATCAGAATTAGCTATTACTTCAGGAATTCAACCATTGAGATCATTCCCAAGATTCTCCAGCCCAGAGCTCTCCTCCTCAATCTCCCTGTGCTTCCAACCTCATCATTTTTTGCCCTTGCCAGTGGCTGACAAAAATCCTCTCCCAGTCTCCTTGGCACAGGAAACAGCCCTGTGCAATCACACCAAACATGGCACAGAAATATCCCTATTTTCTGCCTTCCAAGGTTTGTCCACAGTTTGATCCTGAGGCTGTTTCTGAAGCCATGCCTTTTTTTCCCCTGTAATTCAGGAATTTTTTGACAGCTGAGACCAGCAGACAGGAGGGATCCATGAAGCTCCCATTGGAATAAGAGAAACAAAACAACCTCCAGAGTGAGGAGCAGGAGAGCATCACTTCCTGTTGTTTGTGCAGAGATCCATATCTGGAGAATCATGGACATTGGGAAGATTTGAACTGTTGCAGTAAGGTAGAAAATTTATAAAGACAGGCCTTATAAAATCAGGCCTGCTCTGGTAGATCAGTGGCTAGCCTGTCAAGCTAGCACATGGCAAGCTCCCATGTGAAAGCAATCCTGGTGGGAACAGTTTGTTAACATAATTTATTCCTGGGTGAAAACCAACTAGCACCTGTATAAACATTAAATCTATCCATGAGAATCAGTGAGGAAAATATGTGAACAATTCAACAGCAGAGAGATTTGATGGACAAGTAAAATTCCTTTTACTAACCAACAGATTCATTGGCAAGAAAGCCACTGACCAACTGGAGTCACACACGAGGTCTGTAGAATTGTATAAAAAGGAGTTATGTGAATCAAGAATGGACTTTTTCTTCCATGAAGGAAATGGAGTCGGTGTGATTTATTCTGATATTGAACTATAGTGGCACTGCTGGGGGCATCTCTCTGATCCAAAGCACCTCCATGAGAAAGGAATCAGAGAACCACAAAATACCCTGGGCTGGAAGGACCCACAAGAATCATGGATCCTGCCCAGACCCCCCCCACCAATCCCACCCTGGGCATCCCTGGAATGTCCAAGCTCTCCTGGAGCTCTGGCAGCCTCCAGGCTGTGCCCTTTCCCTGGGGAGCCTGGGCAGTGCCAGCATCCTCTGGGGGAAGAACCTTTCTCTGAAATCCAACCTAAACCTCACCTGGCACTCAAGCACTGCTCCAGCCATTCCCTAGGAGCAGAGATTGGAGCTGCCCATGCTGCCCAGTTTGGCTGGAAATCTCACAGAGTTCAAAAACTCCAGCCTGGAGAAATTCCAGAGTAGACACTACAGCAGAAATGTTCTCCATCACCTCTTACACAATGGGATCCCAAACCAATTTCCCTCTCTAACCCTGGAATTGCAAACACTCTGCTCCACTCTGACCTTCTAATCAACAGGGAAAGAGCCCCACTGCAGAGCTGTTTCTGACGAATTGTCTGTCACTGGGTTAATGACAGCCTTGGGTGAAAGCCCTCCTGGGACCACGGGGATACATCCAAGGGATCCAGAAAATGCCATGAAAGAATATTCTTCAAGATCCTCTGTGTTATCCTGGCATGGTGTCGAAGCACATTTCTGGCACCAGCTCTGTGGGGAGGGCACCAAAACAACCCAAGGGACACAAACCAATTCTTTTTCACAGAATTCCAGAGTGGTTTGGCTTGGAGGGGCCTTAAAGCTCATCCAGTTCCACTAGCCCAGGTTGAGGCTGTATTCACTATGAGACTGCATTCACCATAAAGCTCCTACATTCAGGGAAAAGTCTGGTAAATAAAAATCAGACTACAAATGTTATCTGAAGCTGGGAATCTTATCTTACCTTTTCTCTCTTTCCCACCTATTTTTTTTTAATAATACAATTGAAATTTTTCTTGAGATGCCCAAGTCACATTAATCCTCCCTAATATCCCAAATACAATCAAATACAACAGACAATGGTTTATGAATTGACCAGTCAGGATGGATGAAAACCCACTCTAGAACTACCAATTTAATTAACTAAATCAATTTATCTATCAATTTAGCTATCTAAACTACTCTAAAGTAATCAATTTCATTTCGCCACTACACAGGGGCCCACATGAGGTCACCAAAATACTCCTCTATTTTTCCACCTGATGTTCTAAAAACCAAAGCATTTTTAGTCACTAATACAATGCCATCAGAAAAGGAAAATCCATTTTTGCAGGAGAAATAAAATGCTTCCCTTGATTTTGAATCTGAAAAAGATGCATTTTCTTTAAAGGGAAGAAAATCTGATGTAGTCCTGAGGAACAGAGACCAGAGTGGTACAATCAGAAATGGAGAAGGTCTGTGAGGGTGGGAAGGTTCTAGCACAGACTCCCAGAGCAGCTGGGGCTGCCCCTGGATCCCTGGCAGTGCCCAAGGCCAGGCTGGATGGGGCTTGGAGCTGCCTGGGACAGTGGAAGGTGTCCCTGCCCATGGCAGGGTTGGCACTGGATGAGCTTTAAGGTCCCTTCCAACTCAAACCAATCTGGGATTCTCTGCCCATCATTAGCATCAAAATATTTCCAGGTTTTTTTTTTTTTTTTTTTTTTTCTTTTGCAACTCCCACAGGTTTTATAGCAGCTCTGAATGGATAAATGTCATGATTTTTCCTTAATTACTGGACAGCAACTCACTGCAAATACTGAGGAGAAACCCCTGCAGCTCCCCATGCTTGGCCTACTCCAAAAGTGAGTCCCTGTGAACGGAATCACCCCCAGCATGAGCAAGGTGATCAAAATTGGCTCTTCCTCAGGAATGGTGAGTTCTCCAAAGCACAGGAATTCCATCCATGAGCACTTCCCTGCCTGTGCCAGCACAGCCAGCCTCCCACAGCCCATCCTCTTTGCAAATGGATGGTAATGGAAGTGCCAGCTTCGATTCTGGCTGATTGATAAATAACCCCTGCTCAAACAGCAAAGGAGCAAAGTGCATCTGATTAATTCTCCCACTTGCTTCATGCTTAAAAAAAAAATAAATAAATAAAACATGCCTGGCACTTTTTAGAGCTGGTGACAAGAACAATCTCATGTCTAGAGTGCAGTAGTCATGTCACTAATTTTAATTAAGCCTTTTCAGTTTAATGGTTTAATCCACATATTGTGGCAGCCTTGCTGTTACCACATGGAAATTTCAATGGGAACCCCCTAAATTCCACTTTTCTTATTTTGCAAGGAAGCTGTAATAATGCCCATGTTTCTTGGAAGGGAGTGGAAGTGCCAAGAGCTTCCATAGGAGGGCAAAATTGGTTCTCTCCTTGCTTATCATCTAATATATTCCAGAGGAAGAGGAAGGCTGAAATCCAGAATTTCTTAGTAGGATGTTGAGTTTTTTTCATTGTCTCCCTATTTGAGAATTCAACATTTATCAGCAATGCAGGTGAGTGCCCCCATTTCCTGCCCACCTTCTTTCCTGCATTCAAATATTCCTGTATTGACTTAACCACCTTTTCCATTTTACAGTTTCCCATGATATCTTAACAGAAGAAAAAAAAATGATCTTCTCACATCAGAGGGAATATTTTAAACACTAAACTGAGCACATGCTGCAAAAATAGCATATTTTCTGTTTGAAGGGAAACATCACACATTGCACCCCTCCAGATAAAACAGAATCAGATCCTACAACTGCAAGAAATGAGAAATGTGCAACACAAGAAGCTGAAGGTTTGATTTGGTACAAGCCTGAGCCATTATTCCAATGGTCCCTGAAGGATACAGCATAAAAACTTTCATTGTTTTAGCAAGTGGAACATAATCATTCTTACAGAGTGCTCCTTTTCCTTACTGTTTCCTTATTTTCCCTGACTGCACATTTACCACAGCAACAGGAACCCACTAAATCCTGTAGGCATGGCCATTAACAACCCAAGTTAGTACTGAGGTACAGAAAACACCCTCCCACAGCAGGTAACTGATTTCTTAACTGACACATTGTGCACTCCAGGTTTGGGAAGAAAGGGCTACAGGGCTTTAACCTGGAACTCCTTTGGATATTGAGAGTCATGGAATGGTTTGGGTTGGGAGGGACCTCAAAGCCCATCCAGTGCCACCCCTGCCATGGGCAGGGACACCTTCCACTGCTCCAGGCTGCTCCAAGCTCCAAAGTCCAACCTGGCCTTGGGCACTGCCAGGGATCCAGGGGCTGTGCTTTGGGGCTTTTCCCAGCACAAGGAGCTGAATGGGCAGCAGAGCCCTGGCAGCAGGGCAGGGAGGGATCCTGGCCCTGGGCAGCCCTGGAGGCACCTCTGGAGTGCTGTGTCCAGCTCTGGGGGCTGAGCACAGCAGGGCCAGGAGCTGCTGGAGCTGGGAAGGGCCTGGAGCAGCTGGGGGCCCAGGGAAGGCTGAGGGAGCTGGGGCTGCCCAGCCTGGAGAGGAGCCCCAGCTGAGAGGGGCCCTCAGGCCTGGCTGTCCCTGGGGGCAGGAGGGGCAGAGCAGGGCCCAGGCTCTGCTCCGGGGCCCAGCCATGGCACCAGAGCCACGGGCAGGGCCTGAGCCCAGCCATTGCCCTGCCCAGGAGGCACAACTTCTTCCCTGGGCAGTGCCCAGCCTGAGCAGATTGCCCACAGAGCCTGGGGGCTCTCCTCCCTGGGGCTGGGGCACAGCTGGGTGCACACAGTGCTGTGCCCTGGGCTCTGCCATGGCCCTGCTCCAGCAGGGAGGGGACACCAGGTGCCCACTGAGCTCCTGCAGCCTCAGCCGGTCTGGGGTCCTGTGAATATTCACTACTCAAATATGAATTATTCACTGCTACCCCAACCTGACCCATGCTAATGATGCCTCAGGTTTGAGCTTTTCTATTTTTCACATTCTGTGCTGCTTTAGTGTGTGGGTCTGAGCTTCACATTAAGGGATGGTGATCTCTCTGCACAGAGCAGGGAGACAAAAAAATTCCTTCTCCAGCTGGGACCAAGGACAAATGATCCAAATCTCAGGCCCAAGAGCATAAACAACATGGACTGAAGAGAGAAAAACAAGGATGGGACTGCCTGGGCTAAAGCTGGAATGGGACAATGAACTCCAAGATGCAAATGGAGCAGAACTGATCCCAGTGACAGACCCCGTGACTGGGTGTGCATTTTGTGCCCATTTTGGTTCACCTTGGGTGCAGCCCTGGCTGGGCTCTTGTGCTGCCCAAGGTGGATCCATGGAGAAGATCCTTTTAATAAATCCCTGCTTTATTCTTTAACTCTGTCTGGCCTCTGCTCTAGGGCAGCTTTCTCCAGGCATCAGTGGGACTCTGAACATTCACCACTCACACAGTGCTCCGTATCCCTGTGTTCCAGAATGGGCTGGGAACTGAACACATTAAACAGAAACCAGCTGCATTTTTAGGACAACAGGGCTCATAAAAAGTGAGGGCACTCACTGAGTGATGCTGAGCTTGTTCACACAATGTAATGTGAAATGTTACAGCTCTGCCAGGGTTCATTCCCTTTCCACAAGCACTTCACACCCTTCTTCCCCCATGGAGCTAAGTGATGCCTGACAGGCTAAGACACACACAAAGGGATCTAGAGAAAGGAAGATGAAGCTATTATTGTGCAAGGATGTCAAAAAAAAGGGGAAAAAACCAACCTGAAAAACTCCACTAACAACCAAACTAAGCTCAGCAGGTAAAGAAGGAAAAGGCTAAAAAAGAAGAGAAAACTGCAGAAGAGACAAGCAGGCCCACCCTACATTTTCTCCAATGCTTTATGTTTTCCAGAGAATATAAAAACACTGAAAAAAAAGTCAGCCCAAATTACCTTAATAACCAAGTCAAACTTCTGGTGTAAATCCCTGTTTATTGGCTTGAGGAGTGTCAGTTCAGCTGTTGTGAGATTCATATGGAAATACTGGGGATAATCCTCAGGAGTACCTGCAAAAAAGACATGGAGGTTTAAACAGCTCTGAAAGGTTTAGTTCAGCAATGTGTTTATTTTACTCATTAATCATCAAAGGAACAAAACCTCATTTTGTTATTGGAAGGAGAAAATATTGCCTTATGTGGACACAGAGCTTAAGGATACTATAAAGTTATGTGTTTAATATTATTATTTCCTTACTCTCCAAAACCACAAAGATTCCTCTCAACTGGGCCTCCCTAAGTACTTGATAACAGCAGGAATATTATTAATAGCACATAAATAATAGATATAAGTAATAACAATATGGTAACAACAGATAGGTTATTTTAGAAATCCTTCTGGGAAAAGTTTCTCCTCAGGGAGGAAGCACCAGAAGAAATCTCAGTTTATTGTCAGCTGTAAGTGGTGTTTTCATGGCTGTGGATTTCCAGGATATTCTCCAGCAGCCTCAGAGCCTGAGTGGATTTGGGAGCCCGTGGAGATGGAGGAAGGGCTGTTCCAAGGCCTGTGCCTGGCAGCTGCTGCCCAAAAATGCACCTGTGCCTAAAGCCAAAATGTTCCAGCACCACAGCCTGGCACAGGAGGAGGGAAAAACCCCAGCTACAGTAATTCTGAACCCTGGGATTTGCAAAGAAATGGTGCAGAAGGGCCCAGAAATTCCAAGTGTTCCACACAGAGTGAACTCCAGCACTTCCAGCTCAGCAACACTGTGAGAGCACCTCAAGGAGCCCAAATTCTGATAATAAGAACCTTAAAATCTTGAGGGGGTTAGGTCTGGGAGCAGCCCTGTCAGCAGCTGAGGGCAGAAGGCACTCCTGGCTCAAGGGGTAAGAGCTCCCCCAAAAAAATCCCTGAGCCCCTAAAGGTGCCCTGGGAGCAGCACAAACCTGGCCCTGCCAAACCCTGCATCCAGCCAGGAATGAGGCATGGATTGAACACAAGGGAAGATCACTTTCCTCATCAGTGCTGCTACTTTTTGCTCCCTTTACAAGTAGAATGGTTGGAGAGTACTTTTAGAAAGCCAGGAGATAAATTACTGCAGTAATTCAATTTGCAATCCTCCAATGACAGCCATCTGCTAGATAAATAAATTATACACATTATTTTCTATATATAATATACATATAATTAATATCTATATGATATGATCTATAATAGCTAATATATAAATTACTATTATATATAACTATATTATCTATATTATATATTCATACATATATATCTCCATTTATTTTTTTTTCAGTGACTATTAATCTACACTGATATCTATCATTGACCCAAAAAGCAGCAAAAGAACCACCATGGATTATTTTTTCTCTTAGACCACCAGCCCAAATGCAGAGCTTCAAGCTCCAGGTCCTGTATCCCCTCACCCTGCCTGTCAATTTCAAGTTCTAATTAATTAATCGAATTTTTGAAGAGCTCAAGGCACCCAGCAGGAGCTCCAGAATTTTGGCAGGTAAGAAATTGTTGGTTTTAGAGGCTGCACATCAGCAGGGCTGCTGCTGAAGCTAAAAAATGTCACAGAATTAGGGACAAAATGCAAAAACTCTGAGAAAGGAGCGAAAAAAAGCACCCTAAAGGAGAACAAATATGTAGGGGAGGAGGGTAAAAGTCACAAAGGGGTCTAGAGAAAGGAAGATGAAGCTAATATTGTGTAAGGATGTCAGGAAATAATCCAGGGAAAAAAAAAAGGGGAATAAACCAACCCAAAAAAACTCCACTAACAACCAAACCAACCTCAGCAGGTAAAGGAGGAAAAGGCAGCAAGGTGGATGACAGAAAATAAAATTCGAGATAACTCAGGTGGATGCCCCAAATCCTGCCTGGGGATTCCTACTGAGCTCCCCAGATTCAGAGCTCAGATTCCTGGATTTTTCAACTCTGGGAGCCAGCTTTGCCAGGACCAGGGACATCTGCTTCTGCATGTACAGAATAATTTCCCTTTTGACAGCACAGAGCAGCCCTCAGTCCACCTCTGCCTGTGCTGAAATCCAGGGAGGAGCTCCTGGCTCCAGAAATTCCATGGGTTTGGAGAGGCTGAGGGATCAAAATGGTGGGGGCAGCAAGGAGAGGAGGAAAGGACTCCTCAATTTGCTTTTTCCAGAGCCAGAGGAAAGGTTTTGTGAGGCTTAAAATGGACACAGGACTGGAGGATCCCCCCCCTTCCCAAAACTTAATTTTCATTTTTGGCTCTTCAAAATATTTTAAAAAATGTCCCAAACTGGCAGCAGAAATCACAGAGCCAGTTCCAAGGGCAACAAAAGCCCATGATTGAAAGGAAAATTCAGCTTTTCTCAAGGATTGGCCCCAGAGAAAATCTTTGCTCCTAAAAAGAATATTTCACTCGTAATTTACTATTAAACATAATACTATTAAAAATAATAAAGTTTTCTAGTCAAAAAATGAAATTTACTGGTAGAATCAATGGCAGTGCTAATAAAAAATAAAGGGAAAGGCCTTGCTTCATGCCTGGATAAGTCCAGGGAACGTGGGTATATTGCAAAGACCAAAAGAAATGAACATTTCCAAAAGCCAAGGATTGGAAAAATTAGTGTATTACTAAAAAAAAAAAAAAAAGAAAACCCAAAAAAACCAAACAAACAAATAAAAAACCCCAAAAAATCAACCCAAATATCCCATTCCCAAACCTTAAATATCTCAAATATCCACAGTGCTTGGAGCATGTGCCTTGCACAGGTGAACAAAAAAAGAACCAAATAAAACTGAGTCAAAATAAATAAAATTAAAATCACTCTAATAAGTAACTTATTCCCTTATTCCACAGGTTCAAACCTCCCTGTGTTTAAAAAGGGACATTCCTAAATATATCAAGGAGAAGGAGGTTTAGATCTAAAGAAAAGGGGGGAGAAAAATTCACATACTGAGAAATATCTGCAAGGGCTGTTTTCTGTGAAAATGCTTAATATTTTCTGAGGCTAAAACAGAAATAGCAAATCCTGGAAAAGATGAAGGCAGACTTAAAATCCAAAAAGAAATCCTTAGGAAGAGCGCAGGGGAAGAAAAATAAGGAAAATAAAAAGAGAAAACCAGACAAGAGAAAAAAAATAGAAGAGCAAAGAGGGGGGAATAAGAGGAAAAAAAGAAGGTACAAAGAAGCAAACAGGAAAAAAAGGGCAAAAATTAATAGTAAAATAAAAATAGAAAGTAGAAAAAATAAACGAGGAAAAAGAAATGAGGAAAAAAGATGGAAAAATTAAGAAAGAAGGAAAAAACAAAAAAGGAAAAAGATGAACACATGAAAATATAGGGGAAGGAGAAAGAAGGAAAAAAAGGAGGAAAAGGAAAATATAAGGGGGAAAGAATAAAAGAGAAGGAAAATAGAAAGGAGAAAATAAGGAAAAAAGAAGGCAAAAAATGAAAATAGAAAGAATAGAAAAAGCAAGGAAAAGCTAAAAAGAAAAAGCAGTAAAGAGGAAAATATCCCGGGGGAAATGAGAAAAAAGAAACAAGGAGAAAGAAACGAGGAAAAGAGAAACAATGTGTAAAGAAAATAAAAAAGGAAGATAAAAAAATCAAAAGGTTAGGGAAGAAGGGGAAAAGAAGGAAAAAAGAAAGAGGGAGGGAAAAAGAAGGAAAACAAGGGAAAAAAGAGGAGAATAACAAAAGTGAAAGAAAATTGAAGAAATAAAGAAAAAAAAACAAAGGAAGAATGAAGGAAGAGATGGACAAGAGAAAAAAAGCAAAAAAGAAAAAAGAAGGAATAGAAGATGAAAGAAAAATGTAAAGAAAGAAAAGGACAACAAAAAGAAAAAGGAAAGAAGGAAAAAGAAAATATAGGAAAAAACAAGTCCACAAACCAACCTACACTGCTGCACCACCGCACCTTTCTGAATTATTTCTTGGAGGTCAGAACAGCCACCCCAATATTCCCAACATCCCAGGTTAGTGACACACAATATCTTTAATAATTTTATTCCTGAAAAACTTTGTGAATTATGCAAAAAACCTTAAGAAGTTGGCCTAAAAGTGGCCTTGGGGTGGAGCTGTCCCTGCAGAAGTCAGGAATAAAATCAATTTATGACGTGATTTTTGGGATGAAATCTGCTCTAATTACCTTTTTCAGCCTCTTTTTTAGTCAATGAAAAGCACATCCCAGCAGAGCTCTCCTTTCCCTCACTGTGTTGGTCCACTCACTAAACCAGACAACAATTCTGGATTTAATCTGATTAAACATAATAAATAACTACAAGAAATCAACTTCCATGTGGCAATTAAACACCAACAGGCAGAAGAACAATTCCAAACATCCCACTGACCACAAGAGGAACTTTTAACCAGGGTTCCACTCTCCCAGGCAATCTTTTCCTGGCTGGTCATAAAGAGATTGGGAAGGATAGGAAAAGTAGCAGACACCAACCAACTAGGATGGAGTAGAGGATGCCAGGTCGATCTGAAGGAGGCTGGATGTTTCTGTCCTGGTCTATGGCTTGGATGGGTGGAGTTACACTGATGGGATTCACATGGGCCTGAAATGAGAAAGCACATGGGAAACAGAGCAATTAGAAAGCCAGCAGGGACATCTGGGGGTTTAGCACAACAACATCTCACTGAGAAGAGTATTGGAGGAGAAAGAACCTTCAGAATGAGAAGAATATTTACAGCTCCGGATCCTTTAAATCCAAATTAACCAAGGAACATCAACACTTCTATAGCAGCCTCCTTTCTAAGAGATACAGCCATAGGATGGATCCTGGAGTAAAGGAAGCACAAAAATCCCAGAATGGCTTGCATAGAAGGGACCTTAAAGCCCATCCAGTGCCACCCCTGCCATGGGCAGGGACACCTTCCTATGGGAAGCTCAACATCCCAGGCTGCTCCAAGCTTTGTCCAGCCTGGTCTTGGGCACTTCCAGGGATCCAGGGACAACCACAGTTTCTCTGGGCACCCTGTGCCAGAGCCTGCCCACCCTCCCAGAGAACAATTCCTTCCTTATAGATCACCTAAATTTCCCCTCTGTCAGTCTGAAGTCATTCCCCACTGTCCTGTCCCTCCAATTCCTGATGCAGGGTCCCCCTTTGGCTTCCCCAGAGCCCCTTCAGACCCTGGAAGGAGCTGTGAGGACTCCACACAGCCTTCTCTCCTCCAGCCCAAACTCTCCCAGCCTGGCTCCACAGGGAAAGTGTTCCAGCCCCCTCATCAGCTGAGAAGCTGATAGTAAACACTTGATAAAGGAAGCTCACAAATACTTGACTGCGTTTCTATAAATAGTCCCTCAAATCAGGGATTTCAGCCATCACACAGTGAAACACAGCAAATGCCTGAAAATAGGAAAACAACAAATTGGACTAGAGCATCATGAGGGGCTGGGATGGCTGTGATGCACAAATACACGCTGAAAAAGAAACTTAAGGTACAGACATGCCAGAGTTGAGAGAGCCACAATACACAGAACGTCACCACAGAATATCAGAGAGCTTCAGCCCCTACAGAGCAACACCTTACCAGGTCAGAAGGCTTCAAATGTCTGCTCACACAGAAAAACACCCCATCGCTTCAGAAGGCTGCAAGCAAACACCCTTCTTGTGCTTCAGCCCAGCCTTTTATACCCCCATGGTTGATGCACTGCACCTGTGTGCCCTCTGCTCCCTGGGTGATTGGTCAGTGCCCCTGGGCTCATTAACACCTCATTAATTTCAATATCAGTCACCTGTCCTGCACAGCTGCAGCCCATTGGGGATGAGGCTCGGCCTCAGCCCCACTCCCAATTACCACAAACTCTGTGCCTGCACAGACATTGCAGGGATAGCTACATTGGATAAGTGTGGATTGGTGTGGGAACAATTCACCATGATTTGGAAGTGAATTCAAATGTTTAGCATGGAGATAGAACTGTAGAATCATGGAATGGTTTGGGTTGGAAGGGACCTTAAAAATCCAAAATTCCAGCCCTGCCATGGACAGGGATACCTTCTACTATCCCAGGCTGCTCCAAACCCCAATGTCCAACCCGGCCTGGAAGGTCACACTGAGGTAATCCCCAAAACTGGTGCCAGCTTTCATCTCGGTCAATCCAGCCTCCAGGGGCAACTCCAGAGCTGCCATTCCCAAGTCCCACAGTTTCAGTGACCTTGGCTGCTCAACCAACCACAAGTGTACCACACATGGATGTGTGCACACCAGGCTTTCCCCTCCCCTTGGAACGTTTCCCTGCATGACAAAAACCCTTAATGAGCCCTGTGAAAAGCCAAACACCCTTTTTTTCCCCCACATACAGCTAGTCCTGGCAGCCTTTCCTTTGGAAAGCTCTGTGTTCTGCAAGAGGGGACTTGAAATCTAGCGTGAGAATAGAAATGAGACGAGTCCACGCTCGGCCAAGTTTTGGCAGAGCTGTCAGGAATCATCCTGCTGAGAGCTGGAAGGGAGCTGGGAGAGCTTTGGCACTGCTGAGGGCAAACTTAGAGGGAAAAGGGATGAGCCAGGAGGAGGAGAAGGAGCCAGGGGTGGAGGAAAGGCAGTTTATTGACCCTTGTGGGCAGCCCCATGGTCACCTGATGCCACACCCCAAGCTGTGCCCCCCCCAGGCATTTCCAGCAGGTTTCTCAAATCCAGAGGCTCTTCCAGCCTTTTCCACACCAAAATAATTTAAGGTACAGACATGTCAGGGGTAGGCACATTAAAAAGTGAGGATGGATGCTCTTGGCCTCCCACACTGGGACTGGGAAGCTCCTCACTCCACTCCTGCTCATGGCTGTTGTCCCTGTCCCTGTCCCACTGGCCAGGTCCTTTGTCATCATCCAATTTCATTTGGGACTATCTGAAAAATTAAACTCTTTAAAGTGTAATGAGGGAGACGAGCTCAAAATAGGCAGAAAGAAAGAGAGAAGAAGATATATTTGACATCTGCTTGAATTTTTAAAAGGCTTTAGGATGGCATAGAAGTTGCATGGGAAGAGAGAGGATTATGCAGAAAACTGACCAAGACTAAAATGCTATTTTTAAATTCACAGATCAGTCGGAGCCCTCTCAGAAAACGCCACATTCGAGTTAGAAACACACCCACAACAAAACCAATCCTATCTGTTAGTCTGGGTTTAAATTCACCATTAATTCCCACAGTAGCTGTGGCTGCCCCTGTATCCCTGGAAGTGTCCAAGGCTGGGTTGGACAGAGCTTGCAGCAGCCTGGATAGTGGAAGGTGTTTCTGCCCATGGCACAGGGGGTGGCACTGGATGGGCTTTAAGGTCCCTTCCAATCCAAACCCATCCAAGTCTCCCTCCTGTCAGTCTGAACCCATTCCCCTTGTCCTGTCACTCCAGTTCCTGTTGCAGGGTCCCTCTCCAGCTTCCCTGGATCCCTTCAGAGCCTGGATGGGACTGTGGGGTGGCCCCACAACTTTCTCCTCTCCAGGAAGAACAGCCCCAACTTTAATAATTTAAAGCTGTTTTGAATTAAATTGGCTGATGTGCCTTGAAGCAAAACTCAAGGTGCTTTCATCTTGCTTTAATAATCCACAAACAATATATTTTCAATTCAAATTTAGAAATTAGAACTACGAAACCATAAAACAATAAAGCAGCCATTACATTAATAAATGGGTAATAGCACATTAAGAAATTAATCAAAGCACACATAGGAAGCTTAAGAAATTGTGTATATGCTTTAAATCAGAAATAATTGTTTTAAAAATGAGGAATCAAAGTAGGAGTCTTCCATAGGCATCCAACATCCTCGAAAGAGGCTGAAAAATTCCCTACCAGGCTCCTTCTCAGGAGCTTCATGAGGAGATGGAAGCTCATTAAAAGGAAGGGAAGACAGATTAATGAAGGAGTGAAGTGTCTGAGGTGCCCATGGGTGCCAACTGGAGGCAAAGCAAGAGCACCAGGGGGTTTGTCAGGGAAAGGATGGAAAAAGTGCCAGGAAAGTCAGCACGGAGCCACAGCAGGGCAGGGAGATCACTCAGAATAAACAGCTGGCCTTCAAATCCAAACCTCTGCCATGGGCAAGATGAAAAGCTGCCCAAGCTCTGGCAGGTGATTAAAAAACAAACAAGATCTTGCTCATCTGAGGGTGGATTACGCAGTCATTTATTTTCCTCATTAGGGAAAAGCTCTCTCAGTTATTGGCGGGGAGATTAATTGACTTCCAGGTGTTCAGTATTGCAGAGCTGGGTAGGCCAAAAATCAGAGCCCCAACCCCACCTTGCAACTTTTAGCACAAATATTAATAAATTTTTAAAAAATCTTCCTTCAAACAGAGCCATGATGGGGAGCCTGCCAGGGAGTCTGCAGGGCCACAAGATGATCAAGGCAGAAAAATACTTAAAAAAAGCTCAGAGAGAATAAGGTAGCAGCAAAAACCTCATTTTCCTCTCCCCTGTTTTTGTGTTCACCATGGAAGGACAGCAGCACCTTCTCCATGTGGGATGTCCAGCAGGACCTGCAAAAATCCGTGGCCTTCAGAGATGTTATGGATGGAAAAAGGCAAATTTAGGAGTCCCATTTGTACCACGGGGTTTTAGGCTCCTACTGAGGATTGTGAATAAAAGAAACAGCTGATATTTTCAATTAATGAAGTTAAATAGTGTTCAATAATTCAGGAGTGCAGTTGCATTCAAAAATCCAAACAGGATTTTTGGGCACCTACCTATGATGATTTCACTATCCAATGGAATGATTATGAGGGAATTTACAACTGAGATGCACAATATGCATTTGGAGCTGTCAAGAACAAAAGAAAAAATACCCCCAAATCAACATGACTTTTAAAATAAAAGTAATAAATTTTCCAATATTTTATATATATTGATTAAAAATTATTTTAAGATGTCTAAGAATGCCAGGCTTCCAAGAGGATGTGGCCAATGTGGAATTCCTTTTAAAGTCAGGGTACAACAATAATTGTTGCACAGCTGATAACAAGGATTTAAAAAATCAGATTTTCTATCTCTTCCATCTACCTGAGATGCAAAGCTGAATTTGCCAACCATAGATACTTAAGGAAAACTCCTTCCTTTGGGGAAGATGGGAAGGAAAAGAGAAAAAATGGCACATTTTACAAGTTGGAATAACACAATTTTCTACTCAGAGCTGCCTTTTCCATTTGTGAGAGGGGTTATGGTGTATTTGGGGGGCTTTTGTGGTGTATTTTGGGGTTCTTTTGCTTGTTACCATAAAAATCATTGCATTCTACAAAACTGAAAGCCAACTGAAGCCAACGTTCCCCAACTAGGAAGGTTCTTTTCTGAGCAGGTAATACATTCCTGAGAGGTGCTTTCTGTATGACTGAAGACACCAGACCATGAACCAGCTCCAGGTTTCACTCTGATGATGCTGCACTAATGATTCACAACCACTTGAGCTCCCACCAGAGACATCCTTGGGGCTCAGGGGCCAGGGCCACCACACAGGTGGAAAATACTGCAAAGGATAAAACCGCATGGAAAGCAAGAGTCCCCAAAGTTTTGTTTGGATTCACCAAGGTGAACTCAAGAAATCTACTGAGAGAAGGGACAAAAACCTACACTGTCAATTTATTATTGAGCCAAACACAGCAAGAGATTTGCTACCCCTGAGTCCCACTGAAAATTGAGTTGTCAAAGCACTAAGGTGGCCAGAAACCTAAACCAGAGAGGCCTGGAGCTCCTGGAGTGGGGCCACCTGGGATTTCAGCCTGAGCCACCCAGGGATTCTGTATTAGCACAATCAGCTCCCACTGGACATGTCACACCAATATTTGATACCCTGAAAATTTCAGTTTTTACAGGCAGCTCTAACTGTGGCCAGTGGACTTCAGATCCAGTCTCAGGACCTTCCACCTGCATCATTCTCACAGCTCAGCTGAGGAATTTGCTGCTGAACTCTCATCCCTCTGGAAAACAAGGCTGAGGAGCTTTTCTCCAGATGGAGAATGTCACTAAAGCAACACACGTTGCCCCTGGTGCCAGCCAGAACCCCTACCCAGGGAGCCCTGCACTATTAAACCAACAAAGTTCTTGATGAATTGATGAATCATTATGGTCACACTGGTTCTCCTTGTGCTTTCCTGAGGTTGGGATACGAGCTCTAAGTGGGAAATGAGCTGAGCTCTCTCCATGCTGTGCAGAACTGCCTGTGACTTTGCCAACACTCGGCACTAAAACAGCAGGGAGAGCTGCAGAACCATTCCAACATCATTCCTTGCTGCTGCCTCAGCTGCTCTGCCAGCACAACAAGGGCTGTGACAAAACACTAATGAGCAGAAATCCATCACAGAGCACTTGCATGTCAGCAAAACGTGGGCAACGTTTCAGGGGAGTTATCCAACCACAAAAGAAGTCAATCCAAAAAGCAGGAGTCATGCTACAAATGTAGGAAGTACCACCAAAATCTCATTGTTAGTCAAACCATGTCACATCAAATCTCCCATTTGTAGGATCTCACCGTTCTGCCTCTTTTCTTGCCTTCCCACTGGCAGCTACACGTTCCTGCCTTTGAACAGAGCCAGGGGAGGCAGAGCCTCACATCAGGAGCCTGCAGGAATTCCTGTGCTGCTCTCTGAAGGCTGATGTGACACACAGATGTACAGGAATCCAGGGGGAATGGGATCATCTGACCCTTTACATTGCCACAACACAGGAACCCAAGCCCGTTGGCCAAGACCTCACCTGAATGCTTTGGAGACTTTGGAACCCCAAACACGGATTTAAAACACACTCTGAAAGAGAATAAACTCTCTGCAGAAAATTGTTAAACCAAGATGTTACAGGAGCTAAAAAGAAGTTTGCATAAGAAAAATTCTGGGCCTGGAAAACACTTCCCAAAAAAGGGCACAAAAACTTAAGGAAACCAAATATTAATTGCTAAACCCCAGAGATTTACAGCTGATTCACCCCATTTATACTTCTTAGAATTACAGAATCAGTAAGGTTGAAAAAGTGCTTTAGATCATCCAGTGCAGCCATCAATTCATCATCACTAATCCTTGTTCTCAAGTGTCACATCCACACCTTTTCTTTAACCCTTCCAGGGAAATGATGGGGCAGCCACAGCTGCTCTGGGCAAAGTTGTGTCAGGGCTTTCCCAATATCACAGGGAAGAATGTTCTCCTAATATCCAATCTAAACCTGCTCTCTGGCAGTGGGAAGCCATTCCTCTTTGTCCTGGAACTCCATCCCTTGGAAAAGTCTTTCTCCATCTTTCTTGTAGCTCCTTCAGGCACTGCAAGGCCACAGTTTGGTCACCCCAAAGCTTCTCCTCTGCAGGTGAACAATCCCAGCTCTCCCAGCAGAGCTGCTCCATCCCTCTGCTCATCCTGGTGCCTCCCCTGGGCTCTCCCCAGCAGCTCCAGGTCCCTCCTGTGCTGGGTCCAGGGCTGGGGCAGCTCTGCAGGTGGGGTCTCCCAGATGTGAGACAGGGAAAGTTGATAATACCAGTGCCCCACCAGCCTCATCACAGGAATCAATTCCTTCCCAATATCCCTCCTAACCTGTCCTCTGGCAGTGGGAAGACATCCCCCTTTGTCCTGACACTCCATCCCTTGTCCCAAGTCCCTCTCCATCTTTCCTGTAGCCCTTTCAGGTCACAGTTTGGTCACCCCAGAGCTTCTCCTCTCCAGGTGAACAATCCCAGCTCTCCCAGCCTTTCCTCCCAGCAGAGCTGCTCCATCCCTCTGCTCATCCTGGTGCCTCCCCTGGGCTCTCCCCAGCAGCTCCAGGTCCCTCCTGTGATGGCCCCAGAACTGATCTGCAAATTTAAAACTAAACTATCTTTTCTGTTTATTTATTTTTCAGAAGTTCCCCTTCATTTCCAGAGCCACAGCTAAAAAGCCACAGTGAGTAATTTATGCTGATGGTGACCTGGCCTCTCCTGTCTTCTCTGGGGGTAAAAAAGTGTTTTATTGACCAATGGGAAAAATTAAGACACAGGATTAATTGTTCAATTCACCTTCTTTCTAAACACAGTACTAAATTATCAAACAGCTTTTAGCACCTGATTTAGCTGCTCAATACAACCCATGGCTCTGTGTCCCTGGGTTTCTGTCATGCCCCATGTTTATGCAATTTCTTGAAATGAAAACTGTAAAATTCAAATATCCTGGCAGCTTGGGTTGTTAACAGAGTAAGCTGTCAGAGAACACAATTCCTTCCATTCATTTGTAAAAAAAAAAAAAGCAACCTTTGAAGGGAAAAAAACCCAACATTTTGAAGGAGCAGCAAGAGAGCATAATGAACCTGAGCACAGAGGAAAACAGAGACTATTTTTATCAATGATGTCTCCCAGGAACAGCAGGGCCAAAAAAGAATTGAATTTCATCAGGATCTGATCACAGTGCTTACTAAATTGCTTTTTCTGTATCTGACATGCTTGATAAGAAGTGTCCCCAGCAGTGTCTGTGCAGGGGACTAAATGAAATGCATTATGCAATGGGCTTCCTGCCTCAGCACAACCAGAATTCAGGCCAGAGCTTCTCCTCCTTCCAAGGTGATGACTGGCACTAAAGAACAATAAACATTTCTTTTTTGACATTTGGCTTTTTTCCCATACCACTATGAAGTCTATTTCCTTGATTATCCCTCAAATCCTTGATGTGGGTTTCTTATTATCCTGATTTCTGTGCAGGAGAGCAAACTCTGAAGCCTATGAAAGGCACCTACATCTTCCCAAAAATCAGAAAATATTTTTTCATGTAGCACCACCATAATGACTTCCAGATTACTTTTATTTTAATTTCTAAGAGTAATTTCTTTGCAAATAAATAAAATAATATTAAGCCAATTTTCTTTCCTTATGAATGCTATTTCTCACAGAGGGATAATTCTATCATATATATATATATATATATATACAAATATATATCTATAAATATATATAGATATAAATAGATATATATTGATATTTATATTTCTCTTCCTAAAGACACCAGGCTTCTCTATGCCTTTAGAAAAATCACCCACACAATAACACACCACAAAAGGCACAAGAAGTTACAAGCAAATGATGAAAGAGGAGAAGGATTTGGTGGGAAAAGATAAGCAGAACCAGGGGTGGAATCTTTCTTAATTTCAGCTGTATGGAAGTAGACAAAAAACCCAAAAAAACCAGAGAGTAATTAATTAGAAATTTAAAAAAAAGAGAAATATCAAGATGAACGGGTCAGTATTTCACCCAGACCTTTGTCTCTTGGCTGACTCTCTTTACACAGAGATTTTACTACAATAATGTTGGTGGTTCTTTCTCTTCTGGCCACATTTCACCTTTCCTGCAGAGCATTTGGCATTTCCTCACCTGCAGGAACCAGCCAGGGGCAGAGTCTCACAGCAGTGGGGATTTCAGAAGGCTCAAAGAGGAGGGGGACGTTTGGGGTCAGCAAAACCCCACTGCAGTTCCCACCCTCAGCCTGAAGAACATTTTCATTTTCTGTACTGATTTTTCTCTCTTTTGGGTACTCAACAAGCACTTCTCCAGTCCAGGAGTGGGAATGTCATCTGGAAGTACCTCACTCCTTAATTCCACCTGTATCCACCACTGTCCTCTCCTCATTAAAGTTTGCCACCTTATCAGAAAGAGAATTTTAGGGAGAAATTTTGTGGCCAGAGCTAGGTACAAATTTTGCCTCACCATTATCAAATCTATTTGATTACACTGATTTTAATGTAATGTTAAAAGTGGCACTTTTAGATTGAAGGTACAGGAAAATAATGGGTTTTGCCAGCTAAAATTTGGATGTATTTTCAATAAATTTGTGCAAATTTGCATGTGTGTGAGCACACCTCACCTGTAACGCTCACACCCTTCATCCTTAAGCTCATCCTCACATCTTTTTAGGGTGATATAGGGAAATTTTGCACTTTATTAAATGCTTTTCTCTCCCAATCCCAGGACAAAAAGCAGGAATTATTTACCAAGCACACCCCTGCCTCGCCAGCACTGCTGTGCTGCCCAGGGTATGGATCCAGAGCCAAATGGAGATAAATCCCATTTTCTCCTTTCAGGAGACAAGTTCCACTCACCAGGAATTTCCACTTTCTCCACAAGAAAGACTTTTAGGATTCAAGGAATGTTTTCCACAAAATTATCAATATCATGGAGCAGAGCACACATGACAGTCCTGGGAAGGGGCATTTTCCTTTAATTTCATTTCCAAGGGTGATTTCCTTTTAATGTGTACTCACAAACATTCACCAATTAAGGTTTTGCACCCAGGTCTGATTAACTGAGGAATTATTCTGCACCCTCTGAATTGTGACAACAAGCTGAAAAGAGAAATAATTCCTCCTGACCCCTAATGATCAGCTACAGTTTAATGGGACAACCCAGGCACTGAAATAATTCTCTCTGCAAGGCCCAGGGATGTGACAGAGATGAGAATTTTTCTGGAGTGGAGCTGGCTAATAAAGCATCACTGCAAGAATATTTTGTTTAAATGTCAACATTTAAAGCCTTCAAATGCTTCCAAGTGACATTTAAGGATCAAATAAATTGCTACATATGTTTCCTTTGTGACAGCAGCTCCTCTTGGTGCTGTAACAAACACAGATCTAAGGGAGAGAAGACAGAATTGAATCTTACAGGAGCTCCTCAATCAACCCTTGGGTGTTGATTAATTCATTAATTGGATTTTTAGCCTCAGTTTAGCTGCACAAAAAGCTGGTTTGTGCTCCTGAACCTGCCCTGCTGCCCACACCAAATCCCTGGAGATCCCTCTGCAGCCTTGGATGGGTTGGGTTGCTGTGGCTGTGACCAAAGGTGGAATCAAAGCAGCTCCTCTTCCTTCCTGAAAGGAAATCTCTTCTCATTTCAGAACCACTCTTACTCCTTCCAAGCAAATTCAGGACCCTTTTCCTTCTCAGCTCCTGACAAAGCCAGAAGAAATGAACATTATCTCACCTCTAAGTTCCAAACCATGAGAGAATTAACCAGCAATTGATGAAACAATCCCACACTTTTTGAAAACAAAACAATAAATTATAAAATCAGTCATTTTTACCAGCTTATTCCTGCCTTGATAACAAATCAGATTTGAGATTTAACATTAGAGCTTGATAAATAGCTTGAAAATGCCCCTGTTTTCAGCAGCAGCCAAATTTCCAGCCCAACCTGAGCCTCTGCAGAGCTCCCAGAGCTGCTCCTGTGCCACCCAGGGAGCCCCAGGGCCTCTGTGTCCCACAGCCCAGCCCCAGCAATACCCAAAATATGCTTCTCTCAACCCAAAACCAGCTTCCAAGATGATCTGCAGGGACAATTTTCTTTCCCTGTTTCATTTTTTTTTACCAAAATCTTCTCACTTTTCAGGCAAGCTTGATCCCTTTTCCCCTTAAAACCTCCACTTTTAAGGATTAGAACTACTATATATAAATATATATATATATATATTTTTACCCACAGATAGCAACTCAACTTCTGAAGCACAACTGGGTTAAAATCCCCTGAAGTAAAGTGCCTTTTAAACTTTATTCCTTTATTCTGCAGCCTTGCTATAATTTTCTCAACCACAGTGTTGTCTGAAACACCTGGTTCTTTAGACAATCATTGCATTTTGGAAGTTAGAATCATGGTTTTGTTTGATTCTGAAGGACAAACCAGGCAAATGAACCTCTCCTGTATCTGAAAAACATCTGTATTTAAAGCTAGAGGGTAATCTTAGATTAACAGGGATTGTCCTGCCTGATCAATACATCAGCCAAGGGAAGAGCTGCTAAGGGAGATTATTCTCAGGTTTATGCATTCACATATTAAAGTTCCTGACAATTTTACTGACAATTCTTTTTAATTAGCCATCCCAGTATCCTCCCAAATACATAAAATTTAATTATCTGTAACATCACATCTTTGTGATTTTAACCTTTTCATGCTTCGCTACTTTTCAGTGACATTTTCCTTAAAAAAAAAAGACCCTGCCTCTCAAGGGATGGCATGTGGGAGACAGACATCAATCCTAAAAAGGGGAAGGATGGGGAAAATCACATCAGCAGACTCCAAACACTTTTATAGCTCCCTATCAGGTACTAGCAGATAATCAATAGCTTATCAAAGCTGTCCATTGTGACTTCAAAATCACCAAACCAGGACCCTAGCAAAAAGCTCCAAGACCTTAACACAAAGTCAAAACCACCTGTGCCTTCCATCTTAACCCATAAAAAAAGCTACCAACTTTGTGTAAAGATTTACAAGCCACAAAAGTTTAAGTAAAATGTCAGTGAATCGATCACAAAGTGAAAAAGTAAAATTTTAAAGATTGAAAATAGAAGTTCAAGAAGAAAGATGAAAGAATCTAAGTGTGTCCTGTCCTTCTTCTTGTCCTCCATATTCTGCTATAATAGTAACACTTCTAAATTAGTTTAAAGTAGAGACAGGCTGTCTAACATAAATGGTAAGTATTAAAAAAAATATTGTAAATAAAGTACACATAGTTTTTAGCATTAAAAAATAATACTGCCCTGAGGGCAGGCAGTGTGCCTCAACCCAACCTGCTAAACAAACCTCAGCCTGTCAAAAAACCAAAATGTATTAAATAAAAAAATAAACAACCTTTAAAGACAAAACCAAAAAAAAAAATCTCAACTTCCTCTTCAGTCTCAAAGCTAAGAAAAAAGACTTTTTAATACCTCAAAAACCATTCCAGCAACACAAATGAAGGTTTGTCTGGAATAAACAGGGTGGCTGCAGCCACCAGAGGATTTGATCGTTTTTTTCTGCCTTGCTTTCCCCCTTCCAAAGCACTTCATGATCACCTATCTGTTCATCTTGCATCTCTGCTGAAATTTAATTAGAAAAACTGCTGTCTGCCTCCAATGGCAAGCAGCTTGGCCACAACTCTGCCTTCTTCCACAAAAAGCACCCTGACAGCTGCAGAGGGGTCAGGGAAGTCAATCTGCATTTCCCCTCCACTCGTCTGACTTGCAGCATTTACCTAAATTGTTACTCAAAAAATAATCCCCGCAAAAAATGGGACAATTTCCTCATCTTTCAGCGGCAGAGGGACTGGTCAGAGCCTCAGTCATGAAGTTCTTGCCCAATTTACTTAAGAACAAGAATGTAGAGACACTGGCATTTTTAAAAATATAGCCATTTTTTATAATATTTCTCTGGTTATTTCCTGAAGGGACAACAATGCCCTGTCCACCAAATAATTTTTTGAATTTAAGTACCCAGGAACTCCCATTCACCTCAGCCCAGCACTAATTATCTTGCACCAAAGATTTTAGTCTAATTAAGAGCAGGGCTGGATGCTGCTTTTTCAAAACACAAAATCACTTTTTTCTTGCCCAAAATGATTTGTGTGAAGAGAAACAATTCTCCTAATGATGAAAACTCTGTTTTCTCTGGAAGGCAGACTTTGAACATTTCGTTTTGCCAGCAGACACAACTGCAGTCAATCATGGGCTAATTCCAGCAGGAAGTGTAAATTCCACCCCTTACAAAGCATTTAGCAGCACTCCCAAAAACTGGACAGAGCCTGTTCAGCTGGGAAAGGAATAATTAGAAACAAATCAAATCCCAAATAATTTCCTGAGGCTTGATGCCACTGAATCACAAATGCAGCATGCAAGTCTCCACAGGCCAAAGCCTGGCAAAGCTCTTTTATCATGTTTGAATTTAAAAAGCCAAATCTTGGTACAAATAAGGCAAAGAAAATAAAGGCAGATTGAGATTGAACTGCTCCAGAGACCAACAACTCCCTAAATTAACTGGGAACATTTGCAGTTTAAAATGTCCCATATCTGACAAACAAACACACACACACACAAAAAAAAAAAGAAAATAAAAAAAAAACCAAGACAAAGTGGCCACTGAAGATGATTTTTTAGTTTTAGGCAGCTTAATTGTTATTAGGAGTGATTCCCTCCCTGTAAATTCTCTTTAAACAATCAGGTTTAAAAGTCATCAAGAAAAAACCCCAATTATTCAGGGGGATTTTACCACTCACACAGGTAAGAGAGGCACTCCTCATCTGCTGAAAGCTTCTATGAAAGTGGATTTAGCCACACACAGCCACTTCAACTCAGCCTAACAGGCCAGAACATGAGGGCTGTGTCTTTCAAAAGACCCCAAAAATCTTCCTTGGCAGCTGCATGGGAATTCCAGGTGAACCAGCAAATCTCTCCCACTTCAGGGGTGGGTACTTGGTGTTCATTCCATGGCAGATCCCTGGATCAAATGTCTTTTGTACCAGTACTTCCCACACCAAAATAAGGTAATAATTAATTATGTAATTGAATGACCACTGGAGGAAATCCAGACCATACTGATGAACTTTTCTCTTTGATTGGTATAACCAAGATGGGGAGATGCTGTTTCCAGATTTTTCACTTGTGATGCTGCTGCTGTAAGTTTTATAGGAATGTGTCTCTGGGAGAAAATTCCAGGAGCTTTTGTGTTTGGGAGGAATTGGGATTTGCAGGGTCAAAGAAAGGAAGTGCAAGGGAATTCAGTTGGAAGGAATTGTCAGGTGTTTGTCATCCTCAAGCCCAGAGGTACCCAAACCCAGAATTAATCACAGAATTAACTAGGCTGGAGAAGACCTTTGAGGTCATCAAGTCCAAAACCAATTCAAGTCCAATTTTATGCTGATAACTGGTAATTAATTAGCACATCCTGTACAGGACTAATTAATTCCCAATAATCAGCATAAAATTGATTTGTCCAGAGGTGACTAACACCCTCTGGAAGTGTCCTGTGCTCCCAACCCCAGCTCACTCAGTGGGATAACACACCTCCTCAGAAAAATGCAGATTTCTCCCTGAATCCAAACTGATGGAACTGAAGAGGTCCTTCTCACTAATAAAGACTTCCAGGAGCACCTCCTGCTCTCCAGTGTATTTTTTCACCCCTCTCAACTTTACTGCTGTTGGACAAGGTTTTATTTATTATTTTTTAGCCTTTTACCTCTCCATGCTCTGCTCAAGCCCAGCAACCATGGGGTTTATTTTGGAACCCCAAAATAAATAAATAAATAAATTTACCCCATGGTTGCAAAGCAATTAATTAAACAAATCCAATCTATATTTTGCTGCCTAACAGGCTTTTCTTCTTTGCATGATGATGGAAAATACCAAGTATAGAAGTGGAGGAAACTTTCACATTGTGAGTGTGATAGGAATGGACTGAAGGGGGGAAAAAAAGGAGGAGAAATTATCTTGCCCATGTTATGAGATATTCATAAGGTTGTACTTTTTAACTCTGCGTGATGACTCACACATCCTGATAATAAATGCTAACTTATTCAAGTCTTCCTGATACAAGAGGGGGAAAAAAATTAATTACCAGAGCTGATCAGACACAGAAACACTAAAATATAATATAAATATAAAGCAATGTAACAACAACAAAAAAATCCCCAATTTTTTTGGGAGTAAAAAACCTAATCAACAACCAGTGCAGGTTTTCTTGGAAGCTGAAATTCAGCTAACAACAAGTAATTAATTCCCAACTTTTACCTCAGTAAATTCATAGGTAGATTCCAACTTTACTGGACAAAAATATTACTCTTACCAGTGACATTAAATGCTTTATTTCAGGGGTCAGCTGAGTGGACATCTTGCCCAGCAAAGCAGGACCTCTCTTTCCAGCTACTGCCTCTGAATAATTCATACTTCAACTTTGTTTCTCATTCATTAATATTCCTTCTCATCTTCATTGAAAAATTAAAAAGCAAATTAAAAATAATTTTAAAAAAGGTGGTGCTAAATTAAAAATAGTCCTTTAGCCTAGGGTGTAGGGTGATGGTAGCTTAGTACAGAATAAATATAATACATAAAAATGTAAAGAATAAATGCAATATAAAGATTTCCTAGCTGAATCCAGGTATCATCCATATCTTCCAAAGGAATTATCTCTTAAAAGCCAAGTAAATATTTGAGGATCAAGGTATAACTTCTTCCACTCAGGTTTATCAAAAGTGCTGCAAAGAGATAAACAGCAAAGAGTTCATGGTTCATCAACAGAACCCGGGGCTCATTTCATAGATCAGGGGCAGTTTGACACAAGAAAAGCTAAAAAACAAACAAGAAAAGCTAAAAAACAAACAAAAGCAGCTGCCCCTGAGCATGATGCAGCTGAGGAAGTTTAAATAAATGAGTTTTCAGCTCAGTACCTCAATCCCAGGTCAGATTTTTCCTGGCTCAGCCTCTCTCTCTGGTAGACACTGCTTTGTCTTCCAGTGGGGAACGTGCCTGGCCAAGGGCAGGAGCAGAGCTGGGATCCTCTGAGAGGCAGCACCACAAAAACTGTCTGGTGTGTGTTACACCTTCAGATGAGCAGATAAAAACCCACAAAAACACCAGTTATTTGTAATTTCTGCCTCATCTGCTCCCACACTGGCGATTATAGCAGATGTGTGCAGGTGAAATGGAGTCACAGCTCCTCATCCTGCATGGTCTGGGTGCCCACTCTGAGGAGGTGCCACACTCAGCAGGACAGGGAGCTGCCCCGTTCCTCAAAATGCCACCAAGCCCAAAGCAGATTAAAGTAGAATTTAAAGTCAAGGCAGTTCTTCTCCAGCTTCCAAGCACAACACAGCTACAAAGGATCTTTAAGTACACCAAGGTGGAGAAGTGTGCGTAGGGAAGATGTGGAAATCAATACTCCAAGGTTAAATAGGGATCATCTCTCCCTATCCCTGACCCATCCCAGGAATAACTGCAGCAGGAGAACTGAGGCCACACCAAGCCAGGCACCAAAATGTGTGGGATGGGAAGAGTGTGAGGCACAGGACAGGAAGGGAGGTAAGGCAGGGAAGAGCAGGAATCTCCTCACTGCTCCCTTAGGTTGGGAATGGGGCTGTGTGTTCCATTCCTATCTGTTAGAGGTGGGGCAGTTCTCTGCTGTTCATTGGGCACTTTTCTTTATCTCTTCCAGAGCCAGTCCTCCCTCCAGGAGATCTCTGCAATTCATGGGCCATTAATTATTAATTATCTTCTGTCCATGGCCAGTGAGTGTCCCTGCAGGGCTGATCAAATTCCACCATCCCATGGGGAGATGCCCTGCCCAGGGGAGGAGCCAAACATTCCTACCTGGATACAATCTGAGGTTTGGAACAGCCCAGCAGCCTTTGCCCACTGTATTCCCAGAGGAGCAGCTTTCTGCTGCCCTGCATTCCCAGAGGGAGAGCAGGCCCATCTCCAGCAGCCCTGGAGCTCCAGAGGAAAACTCCCCCCTTGTGCAGGATCCCTGCTCCAGCAGAGCCACAGCTGGCACTGCAGGAGGGCTGAGCCACCCTGGGATGGGACTGTGCCACCACCCTGAGCCCCCCTGGGATGGGACTGTGCCACCACCCTGAGCCCCCTGGGATGGGACTGTGCCACCACCCTGAGCCCCCCTGGGATGGGGCTGTGCCACCACTCTGACACAGTCCTGCTCTGACTCAGTGTTGTTTTGTACTAGTGCATTGGTATTTTGGGGTGGGTTTTTTTGTTTTTTTCTTCCCCAATAAAGAACTGTTATTCCTATTCCCATATCTTTTCCTGAGAGCCTCTTAATTTCCAAATTACAACAATTCAGAGGGAGGGTGTTTACATTCTCCATTTCAGAAGAGGCTCCTGCCTTCCTCAGCAGACACCTGTCTTTCCAGACCAAGACAACTTCCAACCTCAACCTGCCCTTGGCTGGAGGCAGCAGGACACAGAGTGTGTGCTGTGACAACAAACCAAGTTACAAACCTTAATGCCAAAGCTTAACATTATTTTAATGGCAACTTAATCACAGAATTAATCAGGTGGGGCAATACCTGGTGATTCAATTGGTTCTGCCTTTTTTTTATTCTGAATTATATGAGTCAAAGGTCACATATCAGCATTAATTCAGCAATCCCTGTTTCTGTTCCTCCCACCAGAGGTGCAGATCTCCAAGCAGCAGCTCTGCTGTAAGGAACAGAAGTTGGCACTGAGTTGCAAGAAATGAAAAAGTAATCACCTCATTTTGGGATTCATGTGTGCATGGAGTGTGAAATGAGCCTTACACTCACCTTTACCTGACCCCATGGATGGATTAACTGAGAGACTTAGCACAAGGACCTACATGGGATAAACCCCCATTGCTCATCACTGTCTCTTGATCAGAACCTGATAACTGCAACAAAAATCCTTTCAGGGGTCAGTGACTAATGCTTCCTCTTCCCAAAAATCTTTCTCCTATGGTTTATAACAACCCTCAATGGTGTAACATCAAGTCCCCTCCCAAAAGTGCTTCTTGGGGCTATTTTGAGAGCAAAACATGGATAGATCAGGAAAAGCAATTCCAAAATGTACCAAATTTCTGCAAGACTCAGCCCTTGCAGCCAACAGGCAGTTTGGCACTGGATCCAAGCTGGAAGTGCATCGTCATCCCCACATGCATCTCACCTTGGCTTCTTCTTGCTTGGCACACAAAACATGGCATCAAGCACGGGAGACCTTCTAGCTCACAGGGGGAGTTGACAGGCAAACAGATAAAACCTGGGAAGATCCCAGGGAACTTACAGGGTCTGTCAGCTCTGGCAGGCTGGCTTGGTAGGTGAGGGGTCTGCAGTCCCGGGTGTTGTTCACCAGCACACAGGGAAGGAACATTGGTCCCAGGTCATCCCCATCCAGCACATCCACAGTCAGGGTGGTCGTGCTCGTCCTCCGCTCGTTCAGGTTTTGGGCTCGGTCCTGTGGAGCAAACCAGGTCCATCTGGTGAGACTTCCTGAAGTCAGAATCTCCTGGGAAAAAACCTCCTCAAAAGAACCACCCCAAAGGTTTTAGGCGAGGCTGAGGATAAAACATAGAAGCATTGGAATTATCCGTGTTCTAGGAGTAATTACAGGAACTTCAGCCTCAGAGCTGCAGCCCAAAAGGCTCACATGAAAAATCAGGAGAAAAATTGAGGAAATACTGCAAGACATCAAGAGCTCAGAAATAATACAGCTTGGGAAAACTACAGGATGAAAACTACAATAATGCAGCATGTTTGTGGAACATAAAAAGGCCCTGTGCCTTATTTATAATCAGAAATTGTTGTGGTTATACCCAAAGTACACATTAGCAACAGTTCAAGTCTTCTATCTTCCTTTAGTGAAGAAACATCATGACTAGCTAATATTTTGTTTAAAATACTCCAAAATACTCCCATTTTCACAGAGGAACTGCTGCCTGAGCTTTCCTTTGCAGAGTTAAAATCTTGGGGGGGAATATGTGCCATGAATTACATCTTGCCCTCCTATCCTAATGTAACTGAAAGAAAAAAAGCAATTTTTAAATTTATTTTTAATTTATGCTGTTGAATAACATCATCTATGCAAGATGAAGAGGCCATTACTCTAAACTGGATAGAATATGGAAATACATTTTTTTTTTCCTATTTTGCAGTCCACTCAGTTCTTGCACCAGCTCCACATTTAGAGTAAATATGAGAATTTCTGCATGCAGCTTTCTTAATGGTCAGGGATGAAAAACAATCTCAGCTACAAGGAGCAGCTTTCATCATCAACTAAATTTCTCCATTCCTCCAGTAAGCGCCTCTGAGTAATTCTGGATCAAAGCAGATAGAGAGTAATTAATTTCCAGCAGTATCTTCAGGATGCAAGGACAACAAAGCACTGCCAGTGTAATCAGAGGAATGTGATTGCACAGCACACACCAGAGACAATTCACTGCAGCTTGTGGGGCTACAGAATCCCAGGATGATTTGGGTTGGGAGGGACCTCAAAGCCCATCCAGTGCCACCCCTGCCATGGGCAGGGACACCTTCCACTGTCCCAGGCTGCTCCAACCTGGCCTTGGGCACTGCCAGGGATCCAGGGGCTGTGCTTTGGGGCTTTTCCCAGCATGAGGGGCTGAATGGGCAGCAGCAGCAGAGCCCTGGCAGCAGGGCAGGGAGGGATCCTGGCCCTGGGCAGCCCTGGAGGCACCTCTGGAGTGCTGTGTCCAGCTCTGGGGGCTGAGCACAGCAGGGCCAGGAGCTGCTGGAGCTGGGAAGGGCCTGGAGCAGCTGGGGGCCCAGGGAAGGCTGAGGGAGCTGGGGCTGCCCAGCCTGGAGAGGAGCCCCAGCTGAGAGGGGCCCTCAGCCCTATTCCTTCGACACTGCCAGGGATCCAGGCACAGCCACAGCACCTCTGGGCACCCTGTGCCAGGGCCTGCCCACCCTGCCAGGGAACAATTCCTTCCCAATATCCCATCTGACCCTGTTTTCTGTCAGTTTGAAGCCATTCCCCTTTGTCCTGGTACTCCATCCCTCGGAAAAGTCTCTCTCCATCCTTCTTGCCAGCTCCTTCAGGTCCTGCAAGGCTAGAATGAGGTCACCCCAAAGCTGAACAATCCCAGCTCTCCCAGCCTTTCCTCCCAGCAGAGCTGCTCCATCCCTCTGCCCATCCTGGTGCCTCCCCTGGGCTCTCCCCAGCAGCTCCAGGTCCCTCCTGTGCTGGGTCCAGGGCTGGGGCAGCTCTGCAGGTAAGGTCTCACTTGAACACAGGGGCAGAGGTGCAAGGAGCATTGAGCCACCCTTGGGGCCTGACTTCTGCTGGCAGAATGCTGAACATGCCACAAAATCAGTAAGAAAGAGATTGAAAATGTATCTGCACTTCTGTGTTAGAGAGATGACAGCAATGTGGAGGTGTGGATTCAGGATCTCCTGTTGCTTCAGAGCAAATATCATTTCCCACGAACAAAGACATATCACAACAGCCATGAACAGCAGAAAAATTTTCATTTCAGTTGTTATCAGCACAAAAAGGGGAAAAAACAGCCCTCAAGGGCATCAAAACCCCACTCTGATGACAGATATCTGAGATACAGTTTACACATCACTTTTCTCCTCAGTTATCCACTGTCAGCCACTCTGGAAAAACCTCTCCAAACACTTGCAGTATGACTTGAAGGAAAAATCACCTCTTTATAACAAAATGCATTTCCATCCTAAAGAATACAATGGAATTGTGTCCATTAAACTCATCTGAGTGACAATTAGCCTTGCTAGATTTGTTGGAAAATGGGACATTTAGTGCCATGAGGCTGCACTTCTCTGCATGGGCTGCACTGCACATTTGTAAGTTGCTCCTTGTGCCAAAAAGGTTGGCTTGTCACACACTGAGCAAGCTTTTTTAAGCAGTAATAATATGCCTGAGCTTTCAACAGCCTGGATAAATCTTAAATTAGATCTTCAGCAGAAGAGGATTTATCAGAGCTGGTATTTCAGCAAGGCTCTGCCTTTCCTTGGGAAGGAAACTAAACCCACACCTAAATCAGGGGCACAAATGGCCTTCCAGAGATTTATACTCACATTTGCCTGAACAATGACAAAATAACGAGTCTTTTCTTCATAATTTAGTCTTTCCCTCAGAACTACTGCTCCAGACAAAGTGAGAGGAATATCAAAGGTCCTGTTGGAAGTCTGCAAATGAGAAAACAACACAATAACATTGAACATGCCTCAAAGTTCAGATGGGTTGGAGCTGGGCCACAATGAGAGGATCCTTTGGTCGGCATTCCAAGGCTGCATCTGCCCTTCAGATCAGAGATTATAAAGCTTTCTATGTTTTCTCCCCACCCAGCTCCCTCCTGAAGGACCCCCCAATAATGAATCTGTACAGAACAGAATTCTCCTGGATTCTTTACCCATCTGTTACTACTTCCAACCACAAAAGTCTCACTGGTCTGCTTCTTTCTCCTTTGCCATCCTGAATTTGCAGTGGTGCATTCAAATCAAGTGCTCAAGCAGCAGAGATAAGAAATCCACATCATTGTACTCATCTGCTCTTTATTCTGCCTTTCATGAGGGCAATGAAGTGCTAAACAAGCAGAGAGCATCAACGTTTAGGTGCCAGTTCATGCATATGTTCCTATCCAGGAAATTCACATTTCAGGGTAAATGCAGATCTTAAATGGGGTGAAATACAATTTGTTCCATGTATTTGCTTCCACTGACTCAGGTGACAAAGCTGGGGCAACAAATGGCAGGAGGGCACACATTTCTGACCTGAGATCCAATTGCAATTTCATTATCAAATTAATCTAATTAAAAACAACCCCCATCTTTCCATGCTTCAATCTCTCGGTGTTGAACATAGTTAATATTTAAGTATTTTGAGCAGGCAACAGCAACACAAGATTCCAAACACAGCAGAGGCACACAGGAATGTTGCTTCTTTACATCACATAACAAGGCCCTTTTCCTTTAAGAGCCTAAATAACTGCTAAAATTTGAAGGGTTTTTTTCAGCAAATAAATGAGAATGAGTGTTAAATTCCCCATGCAGCATGGGGAATCCATGGTGGGCAGGAAAACAGGATTGGGAAGTGCATCCCAGACTGATAAATAACTGGAAATAATCTGAGTTTGACACTCATCTTTTGGGATAAAATATTCCTGGTTCCCACCAAGGTGGGAAAAAAAATCAACGAGGGGATTTATACTGAGGCAAAACAGGAATCAGGGAATCCCAGAATGTTTTGGGCTGAAAGATCTTAAAGCCCATCCAGTGCCACCCCTGCCATGGGCAGGGACACCTTTCACTATTCCCAGGTTCCTCCAAGCCTCAGTGTCCAACCTGGCTTTGGGAACTGCCAGGGATGGGATATGCACAACTTCTCTGGGCATTATTGAATGTGAAATGATCCAGCTGCTGACAGAGAGGCAATGAGAGGGGAGGTAAATTCATCTGTGGTTACAGAGCTCATGGGCAGAGAAAATACTTGATATGAAGGAAAACATTTCTTCCAAGTCCAACAGCAACCTCTTGTTCATTTACTAATTCATGTTGTAGAAATAATAAATATAAATATAGATAATATAAATAATATAAATATAAATGGAGGGAAAAAGCCTGAATGGCTGTACCTTGTCATTAGGATTGTACTGGATGACATATTCTATTTGGCCATTGGGACCATCATCAATGTCAATAGCACCATTGTTTCCAGAAAATCCTGTGAAGATGGTTGTTCCAACTGGAGTTAACTGCAAGAACAGAAAGAGATCCCTATTAAAACCTTGAGGTTTTAAAGTTCATTTCAACCTTATTTTTCCCCCCTAGCTCTGGTCTATAAAGCATCAAGACAGAACTTCATCTTTTTTCAAAAAAAAAAAAAAAAGACAAAAATGAGAAAAACACTCTTTAAACCTGAAAGAACCCATGAAATAAATATAGATTAAGCCCAATAAAAGCTCCTTTTTCAGACTCAGGAAGGAAAACAAGGACGAGCTGCAAATGTAAACATAGCTTATTTGACAGCATCTTCATAGCAACGTGAACAGAGCCAGATTAATATTGCTACATGCAAACACAAACACCCATAGAGCTCCATGGCTTTGAGCAAACACAGGAGTGATGCTGTTGCTCCAATATTGCGTTGGCAGCAATTGAATACCCATTAAATGATGCTTTGAAAATGAATCAATTTATAATTATCCTCGAGCAGATAAATAGCACGAAATCAAGGCCCATTGAGAGCAAAGACAGAAGATTTCTTGGGAGTCATCGTTTCTGAATTTAAATATTCAGGAAACTTTGCAAGTAATCAACCTGACAGGGAAGAACAAATCAACAAACACTTGTGGATTCAGCACAACCCTTGCTCCCTGGTGCTCTCATTGCCCCCAGGTTTGTGGCCTTTCAATTCCCAGAGTCCCACTGGCCCCTCTTCTTTCCTCCAGAACTTACACAAAGTTCCTGCACATATTTAAACCTAGAGGGCCTAAAAAGGTTTGAAATAATGGCAGAAGAGCAGGAGGCAAAGGATGGAGTCATTCCAGCATTTGGTGCAGATGTGGATGTTGTTTCACATTCCTGTTTTGTAGTGCTCACAATAAAGCAAAGACTTAACTCCCCATTTCCTCCTGCACTCATAGTTCCTGTTTTATTTATAAAGCTGCTAATTAAGGGTGCAATGGTTGGCAGAGTTCTCTGGGAAACATTTTCAGGGCTGACAATACTGAATCTTTGAAACAAACCCCACCAATTCGAAGCCTTTTTACGGTAAAACAAGCAGGGCTTAATTTATAATACCAGCACTATACACACTTACACCACAACTCTTGATGTTCATGGTTTGCTACTAACTTGGCTTATTTACTCCTGGAACAGGCAGCAGAAGTGTCACACGTGGGTGCAGGAAGTTGACTGTACCTTAATGGGTTGGGATGTGTGGGGGAGAAGGGGACAGAAGACCAAAGTAGCCTGAAAAGCAGCTGGGAGAAGTTCCAGGGTGGTTTGCAGGGGGTTTTCCCACCACTGGAGATGGGCTGCTCCTTGACATCCACTCAGGCACCCCCTTGCTGCCTCCTCAACAGCTCAGGAGAGGAAAATCCCAGGTTCTTGAGGGAAAAGAGAGGCACCCACTGTGTGGGTGGCCTCTGTCCTGCACTACCAGGCAGGACAGAGGCCGTGGGGAACATTGATTTAACATCCTGCCAGCAAAAACTACACTGGCATGGGGACAGAGGGACACAAACCAGCACTGTCCCCTATCCCAGGCTCAGCATCACTCCTTAACTCCTCACCATTTTCTCCTCACTCCTTGCTGCCTCATGCCCTTTCCCCCTCTCATAAACCCATTTTCCCCTCTCTTAACCCAGTTTTCCTTTGGTGCCACGGGGCTGGCTGAAGGCTGGGATGTGCCCAGTGCTGGAGCCTGTGGATGCCTCAGCCCAGAGCAGCTCCCACCTCTTGTCACAGAGACTCCTCAGGCCCTGCCTGGGCACTGACACCCTGTCACTTGAAATAAGAGAGTTAACCAGTTAATTTAACCAGTTAATCCCTGTTTAAACAATGGTTCCATTAGTGGAAGAGCCAGGCACAGCTCTGGCTGGTCATGGGGTGGTACATGTGATGGAAATCTCCCAGGTTCCTGCTGTCCCAACAGGACAAAGTCCTGGGGCTCCCAGATGGATCTGAGAGGAGCAGCCCTGGAGACATCAGACATGCAGAATGCCAGACTGGTTTGGGTTGGAAAAGACATTAAAGATCATCTAATCCCAATCCCTTCCATGGGCAGGGACACCTTCCACTGTCCCAGGCTGCTCCAAGCCCTGTCCAGCCTGGCCTTGGGCACTGCCAGGGATCCAGGGGCAGCCCCAGCTGCTCTGGGCACCCTGTGCCAGGGCCTGCCCACCCTGCCAGGGAACAATTCCTGCCCAATATCCCATCCATCCCTGCCCTCTGGCAGTGGGAAGCCATTCCCTGTGTCCATCCTCTTCTTCCCAGTCCCTCTCCAGCTCTCCTGGAGCCCCTTCAGGCCCTGGAAGGGCTCTGAGCTCTCCCTGATCCTTCTCCTCTCCAGGTGAGCCCCCCAGCTCTCCCAGCCTGGCTCCAGAGTAGAGGGGCTCCAGCCCCTCCATGGCCTCCTCTGGGCTCATTCCAACAGATCCACATTTTTCTTGTGTTGGGGATCACAGTGCTGGACACTGTACTGCAGATGGTAGCCCATATTAAAAAAAAAAAAAAACAAAACCAGAAAAACCCCACCAAACCCATATATTTAACACTATTAAATATTGTAAAAATGCTGTCACATCCAAGCAGCCCAGGAGATGACAGACACCCTGGAGCTGCTGGCACAGCTCCCACCAGCCCTTTCTGACAGCGTGCAGATAAATAGTGGCCAACATAAAAAGGCTCCAGCACAGTAAAGCACATTAATAAGTGATTACAAAGGAGACAGTTGCAAAAATGACACATCAGTAAACACCAGAACTCCAATTCCATGCTCTAACAGTAAAAGTCAAAAGCTAAAGTCTTGCATTTGATGTATTACACCCAGAATAACTGACTGCAGATGTGCAGACCTTCAGGACACACACATTTCCATCTTATCTAAGTTTTCTTTACTGCAGTGTTTTTCCCAGTGTTCTTTTCTTTACTAGAAAAGAACACTGGGAAAAAGAAATCCTCTCCACTCCTTCATGATAGAGCTCCAGCAGCATTTGGACAATGTTCTCAGGGATGCACAGGGTAGGAATTTCGGGGTGTCTGTGCAGGGCCAGGGGCTGGAGTGGATGATCCTGGTGGGTCTCTCCCAGCTCAGGATATTCCATGATTCTGAGATTTCCAGCCTGCTCAAGATCTCACATTAGAGATTCCTGCAGCCTTCAGAAAAATTCAGATGAGCTCTTAACTCAATACTTCAAATCCACTTCCAGTCATCTCGGAGAGGCCCTCAGCACTCCAAGCCTCACAAGCTTTTTACACAGAGATCTCAGCATTGTGCTGACTTTTACTAGGATATTTACCATTAACCAGCCATAATACATTTCCCCCCAATTTGTGAGGGATTTCTGAAAGACTGCTGTCACTTCCTTGTTGGAACAACAAGGAGGAACTCAGTCCCCCTGATAAAATACAACTTTAGCCTGGAGAAAAGGAGGCTCGGGGGGGTCGGGCTGTGCTGCCAGGGAACAGGGACAGGACAAGGGGAAACAGCCTCAAGCTGGGCCAGGGGAGGGTCAGGGTGGATGTTGGGAAAAATTCCTTCACTATAGAGTGGAATTTTGTTTCTCCATAGGAACCTTTGGTACATCCTAGGGAAAGGGCTTGAAGTTGTGCATCAAAGGGTTTAACCATCAAAGTGTTTCACCTTATGAAAACAAAACTTTAGGGATTGCAAAGAAACTATTCCAGGAGTGTCAGTGAAAGCCTGAGGATAATCATCTCCATGAGAACTCAATCCAGTGGAAAAGAATCATGATGACACAAAACAAGGAAGATTCCAAAAAGAAAGCAATTAAACAAACAGAGAGGAGATGCACACAATAAATCTTCCTCTTGCACAGTCTACAGCTGTAGCACTTAAAAACTTCCTTCAGCTTGATTAATGGCTATTAGAAGTCGAGATGCAGACAGAAGCATTCAGCTCTTCCATAAAACATTTGGAAAATGAATTTCCCTATTATTGCCTATTTACAAAGTTAAAAATGAATAATTTTTCAGAGTGGCCCCAAAGAGCAGAGCAAAGCCAGATTTACAGTTAATCATTCTGAGCTAACACTCTTTTGATGATGTCTACCTGCAGAGATTAATTATTTTGATACCACAAGGAAAAACACAGGAATAATTACACCACCAGAAATGAAAATTCAGCACAAGTTTTAATTCTCAACAGCCCAAACCCAAAGTTTTGAGATGACTGAAGTTCAAGAAAGGTTCTTATTTTGCCAAGGATTCCTATCTCTGCTAAATTAAAGGGAAAAAAAAAAATCTGAACTAAATAAATGAAACAACCCCAAAATTTTGGGTTACAAGCAGCTCTAAGGTTACATGCATTTAATAAATACTGACTTCAACCGTGTTCCAGGGGCTCCACCTCTACTTCCAAACAGAACCTGCTATTAAATGCTCCTGAGGACTGTAGGACTCAGGAAAGTGAAAAACTAAGAGCAAAGAAGTCAGTTTTGTAAAACCCAGGCAATGCAAAATTGGAGCTGCATTTAGCTCAGATAAAAATGATCAGATAAGTGGTGTTGAACACAAAACACAGAAACCACCACTGGGCCTCAGCAGTACAAGATTTTACTTCCTAATCCCTGTATTAAGCTCCATAAATTTAAACCCCTTGTGGCAAGGCCATATATTTGCCTGTGGAATATTAACTGAGCTGCATAATTCTTCTGAATTTTAACTTAGCTGCAGAACTTGGGTTTAATATGGCAATAACTCAAATCTTCAAGTCACCAATACGGTCAAATTTAGCCCCAGGCTAATGTCACTGTCAGGAGTTTTTCCTAACTGAATAACAATGGGATATTTTTGTATAAATAAAAATATGTCACGTAAAAAACCAAGGGAATAACTCTGCAGAGGACTTCTCATTATCATAAAAATGGTGACATCAACCTTCACTTGTTTTTACTTCCATGTGGAGATTCCTAATGCTTGGGAGAGCAGTTGGAGTTGGCTGAGATACTTGGACTTGTAAAAGCACCAGGAAGGGAAAATGAAAACTGGCTCCAAAATGGTGGGGAAACAAAGAATCTATTTTCAACTAAGACATTAAAGAAATCAATTTTATTTGTAACTTAATGTGGATCCCAGCACTGCCATTCCCAGCTAAGCCACCTCATCCAACAAACATTCCAGCTTCCATCAACACTGACAAGGACAAGCCCAGCTCCATGTGACAAGCCCATGCTTTTAACAGAATTAAAATCCTGACAAAAAAAGTATTCCTCAATAAACAGGCAATGAAGATTTGGATTCTTAGTGGCAAAAGCCACCTTTTCAAACCACTCAGATGAATTTCTCTGCACATTTTAATTTAGGATCATCTTTACCCATAGGTCTTGTATAGGTACACGTGTGGGAACAATGGAAGGAAACACTTAAATCCCTAGGGATTGTTGGACAACAGGCAGAATATTCCAGAGACAGTCCTTATGTCTTTAGATGTGTCAGGGTTCTGAGGGTCCAGATGAAGGTGTCTGAAGCAGTAGAGTGAGGAATTATGACACAAGACAAAACATGCTGGAAAAAAGGCTACAAAACACCTGGAGTAAGGAAGGAAAGGAGGGACCATCACATCCACATCCACGAGCAACTGGGAAAGACAAAATAGGTCTGGAGCTGCTCCACACAGGATTTCACAGGTAACTCATTTGGGAAGCACCACTGCATTTTTCCCAATCTTTGTGCTTCTCCTTGAGCATCTGCCAGGGCACTGGCAAAGCAAACACCCTGGATTAAGGGAGCTTAGTCTAACTCAGGACAGAGTGATTCCCATCAAGTATAGAAATCAAGACTCCTTCTGGTATAAAACTAAACAGATATTACCACATCCATTGCATTCTAAGCCTTCTGGAAAAATCCAGGCTTAACTTTAAACCATGTATTTTTCTGTTCAAATGGAAACCACGTGTGACACCAAGACTTATGGTGCTATTTACAACTACCCTCAGCTTCTCTGACAAACTCATCTTAATATGTTGGGGACAGTTCAAATATAAAGACAACCTGACATAAAAACCATTTAATTTCTCCAAAATGCAATAAAATCTACTCCTTTTTTGAGTTAAGTTCCTTATGTAAGAGAAATTTCTGAACTTTTTGGTTTACAAGCAACCAGAAAACAGAAGCAAAAATTAACCACAAACCTTTCGTCCCAGTGCATTCCTGTTGCTAAATTCACCAGAGGCAGCACCAATTATGAGCGGAATAAATGAGCATTAAAACATTTAATCACTCATTAAAACCTTTGAGAGAGTCTGAGATGCTTTGTGAATTATTTTTTTGTTAATTAATTAATGAGAGCATGAACTCACAGGGTGCTGCTCAAGGGCACATTGGTGCCATGTCAGATGTTATCCATGGAACACAGATAAAATGAAAACAAGAAATTAATTAAATCAGGGTGCAGCTGGTGGAAAGAGCAACAGTGCATTTTGCCCAGCAATAATTCCAATAAATGCTTGGTGTCCTCAGAACCTTGCTCAATTTCTGAACACAAATAATGGGGAATGGTGCATTTTGCACTCTGCCTTTTGGACTTCTCCCTCATTATAGAAAATCCTTGTTTTCTTAGCATAGCCATACTGCCTGTCTTTGGTTTCACTGCAGAAATGATCCAGGTTTTGGAAATTATCTGGGCCCTGCAGCACAACCCCCACAGGCACGTGAGGCTCGTGTTGATGTTGCCTTTACTCAGGACCAGAAACGTTCCTGCACTGGGTCTGTAGAAACAGAGAAATTCCATGGCCACGTGAAAGCCAATGTGGAAACCATGGACAAGCCCATGGAGGGCTTTCCCAGTGCTCCCAGAGTCAGGTGGGAAGTCACACATGCAGCTGGAGTGCCAAAAACGTTTTAACTTAATTTACATTTAATTTAAAACCAGGAAGTTTGAAAAACCTTGCTTATCTTTATCTCAGTTGCAGGTCCAATATAATGTGTGGATTGGGGGTGGTTTTCTTTCATACTTTTGGGTTAATTAGGCCTCAACTCATCACTTGCTGACCCTTTTCCCAGGGCACATGTGTGGTCACGGAGACCAGAGACAACACAAGGACACGTTGAAAAGCTGAATCTCCCAAACACAACAAAATAGGAAATTTCTTCAAATCCAGTCTATTTAAATCAATGCAGCCATGCTCTTTCATAGACTCCCACCTCACAAACCAAACTCACCAAGCTGGATATTTAATATAATTTATTTTTTAAAATATAATTCTACTTATTTCAGTCTTCATGTGCACAAAACTGACCCATCTTTCCATTTTCCACATAATTTCAGCCCACATAATTTCCATTACTTCATGTAAGTCTCTATTTCTACTCATTACTAAAGCCCTGACATGCTAACCCTGAAAACACAAGGTTTTTTGTACTGCTTATTGGCAAATTATTCAGTCCCTAACAAAATGAAAAACTTCACTTGAAAGTGAAATGAAGTTGTACCAGCTCAAGAAGAAAATATTTTTTTTTCTTCAAATGATGCAGTGGTCCAATCTTGAGCTCTCTATTCCAAAAAACCATAACATAATAAATAATAGAAAATAAAATAATTCATTTCACAGGCATCAGAGCAACAGCAATAAACCCCATCTGCACTCTGCCAAGCTTCAACATTGTTAATAAACCTTTTTAAACTGTTTTTTTTTTTTTAACTTTTCCTCATACATAGGTTTGCTGTTAAAAGTACTTGAATTTGACAGAAAACAATGCTTCATTCATGAAGACACTCCTTTAAATTTGGGTGTCTTCTGCAAAACTCCTGGTGAAAACCGTGCTGGTCTTTGTATTCCTTAAGGAAAAACAAGATAAGACGCTAAAAACTGAAGCCTACCGAAGCTTTTCTGAAGCGGCACAACAGAAAACAACCATAATTTTTTGGTTTTCAAGGAGGAAGCAGAGAAAGCTGGGATTTAGCAGTGACCCCACCCAAAGGAGGAGGAGGAGGAGGAGGAGGAGGAAGCTCTGACCTCGTTGATGGCCACGTAGTAGCGCTGCTGCTGGAACTGCGGGGAGTTGTCGTTGCGGTCGCGCACCACGATGCGCACCTCGTGGTTGATGATGGTGCCCACCTTCCTGTTCACACACTGCACCTGCACCACGATGGACTGGATGGACACGGGAGGCTGCAAGGGGAAAGAGAGATTGTGGGAAAGGGACCTGGAGAACGGCACCTGTTTGAGCCTTTGGTTTATTGTTTTTGGAATTCAATGCATCCCTGAAGGGCTTGGGTGGGAAGAAACCTTCAAGATCATCTCTTTCCACCCCTGAGCCTTCCACTGTCCCAAGCTGCTCCAAGCCCTGTCCAACCTGGCCTTGGGCACTTCCAGGGATCCAGGGGCAGCCACAGCTTCTCTGGGAAATCTGGCACATGGGCTGCCCCTGGAAATGTGGGGCTGGAAATGTCCTTTAGGAGAACCCATAAGGCTGGAAAAGACTTCCAAGACCATGGAGTCCAGCTGTTCACCCAGCACTAACCCAGATCCCCAAAAGAGCCATATTAATAAAGTCCATGACACCCATTTCATATTTTTACTCAGTCCCGGGGGGTTTGAGGGTTGCTCTCCTTTTCTTTGGGTTGTGAGTGACTGCACTACCCCAAGGCCATGCAAGAGAGGCACAGGGGGCATCACACCCAAAATCTGAACCACCTTAAAGCCCAGATTTCCTTCTCATAGCCCACCAAACTTAAATAGCCAGAGATGAATGACTGGACACAGTATTAGAGGTAAGAAATGTTCCATTGTAAAAAATGAGGAATTAATACCTTAAATAGCAATGTAAACACATTATTACCTGAATTTAATTAAGAAATGTACACACTTCACTTGTTTCCAGGGGACTTGAGTCTCCTTCTGGCAAAGAACATCCCTGTAAAGTGTCTGGGAACTCACAATAATGGGAATTGGTTTAGACTGTGACTATTATAGAAACTCAAATAATCTGATGAGATTCTTTGGGTAAAGCATCGACTTTGATTCATGGTAAGGTGACAAAAAAGTGTCAGTAAAGAGCCTTGAAAAGAAGAATTAGCAGTGATCCAACAGGGATTTTAGTTCCTAACTCCCTATGGATGGTTGTGGGGTGATGAGAATTGACCCCACATTTCCTAGAGTGATTCTCCAGCCTTACCTTCCATTCCAGACCCTGATTTTTTGCTCTGGCTTAAAATTAAATCTGAGAGGCCAAAGCTGCTCCAGCAGCTGCTGGATGGCACTTGAAGAAGTGCCAACTCTTTCCCAGAAAGTCTTCTGCCACCATGACCACTCTGCCACACTTTGTGCTTTGCATGGGAAAACAGTTTGTGAATTAAAAGAAAATTAAGAACAGCTGAATTCAATTAGTGCCTTTCACCAGCAAATGGAAATGAGGAGAAATTTGCATGTTGTTTTTGGTACTTATGAATTTATCTCAAAACACATGGAGAAGACAAATTAATCAATCAAGCTAATACAAAACAAACTTCCCTGCACTCCAAGGAGAACTCCTGAGTTTTACAGCATTCTTGCCATATTGATTAAAGCACTTGCAAGTCAATTTTACTTTCAGGTTCTGTCGCAAGGTTGCAACACTGTGAGGAAATGTCTCTATTTTTAGAGTGTTTTCTCCTCAATGAAATTAGCCTAGTTGAGAAAACCCATATTTATTTTGTGTTTTTCATCTTTCTTTATATAAAAATGAAACTTACCACTCTGGCAATATTTCCTTAACACCAATAGGAATGAGAACAGCAAATATGTTTTAGGCTGCCTTTAAAAAAAGGAATGTGAACCAGCAAGTTCCCAATGGAACATGTCAAGCTTTGTGAGTGAATTGCAGCAACCACGACTCATCACTTCTCACAGCTCCTAATTCAATATACACAGGGAAAGCAGCCTGCTAAGAAATGTCACAGGGTAAGCAGCCAGCAAACTAGAATAAAAATTTAATTCAACAAACGAGTCAAGTTTGGTCAGATATAAAACTCTTAACATCAGGTTTTCTTGATCTTCATTGTTGTGTTTGTCCACAGTAATATTTGCACATAAGGTCAAATTCCTGTGTGCTCCCAATAAATCCTAAAAAAAGGATCAGACTAACTCTGTTCACATCCATCTGGGGACAAGACAGATGCAGGGATTATATTCTAGCAGGACTCGTGTGCATGGTTAATTAGAGGTGAACGTGTTTGTGGAGGAGAAAAGCAAAGCCAAACTCACATCTCTGTCCAGCACGCGGCCGGTGCTGTTCAGGTACAAGGTCTGCTTGATGGGGTCCAGGATCACCCAGTAATCCACGTTGTCCTTCAGGGAGAGCTCGATGGTGGGGTCAGGCCCTCCTGCTGTCCCTTTGATCAGCATGTTGTCAACCAGGATAGTGCCTGCAACGACAGTGAACAGCCCAGGGAGGAATTTTTAGGGAACCCACATTCCTGTGTATTTCTGCAAGCACTGCGACACTGAAAAGGCTGTTTTCTACCTCAGCTTTGTGGTGTTTTATGTTTTGAGTGATGTTTAAAGACTCTGAACCTTATTATCTGTAATAAAAAACTGCTTGTGACACTGCAGCTGTATCAGACAATGCCAGAAGAAGCACTTGCAATGCACAATGATTTAAATTGACAATGAGACCTGTCACATCCAGCTATCTCCTTAACAAGATGAGCTTTTTCTCCATTGAGCAATCATCCCCCAATCTCACCTCGAACAAATGAAAGCACGGAAATAACAACCAAACTCGGAATAAATTTTCTGCAGTGAGAGCGACACATCAAGGTGATGAGGGGAGAAAAAAAGCACAGTTACATAAAGTTCTCCAGGAAAAAAAAGAGTTTGTACCTGGAGCTGCTCTGCAACAGAAACTGAATTGCAGCACAAGGATGTGGAGACTACAGCCACAAGACAAAGGTGGTACTGAGAGGAGCAGCCAGCTCTCAGCATGGGTCTTTCCATGGAATCACAGGAACCCAGAATGGTTTAGGTTGAGAGGGATCCTGAAGATCCAAAATTCCACCCTGTGCCATGGGCAGGGACACCTTCCACTGTCCCAGGCTGCTCCAAGCCCCATCCAGCCTGGCCTTGGACACTGCCAGGGATCCAGGGGCAGCCCCAGCTGCTCTGGGCACCCTGTGCCAGGGTGTCACCACCCCCACAGCAAAGAATTCCTTAAACGTAACCTAAATTTTCTTTCTGTCAGTTTGAACCCATTCCCCTTGTCCTGTCACTGCAGTTCCTTTTGCAGAGTCCCTCTCCAGTATCCCTGTGTCCCTTCAGGCCCTGGAAGGAGCTGTGAGCTCTCCACACACCCTTCCCCTCTCCAGGCTGAGTATTCCCAGCTCTCCCAGCCTGGCTCCAGAGGGAAGATGCTCCAGAGCCCTCAGCATCTCCATGGCCTCCTCTGGACCTGCTCCAACAGTTCCATGTCCCTCCTCTGCAGAACAGTGTATGGAATTCCAGGTGGGGTCTCACAAGAGACCACCCTGTCCCATCCTGCCAGGAAAGGCTCCCTTTCAGCAGTCAGCTCACAGCCCCCACAATGTACATGATTTCCTGTGGGAAACACTCCCAGCTCACTTCCCAAACATCAACCATCACAAAGCACCCCGAGCATTGCCCTCCAGTGCCCTGGATTTGCACACACAGCATTTATAACCACTCCTCTGAAATGTCATTTTTCTGCAGAATTAACACTCCCCAGTTTGCTTCACACCTAAATATTAAAAGGAATTATCTATGTGGAAGTTCACCAGCAGTTATGAAGAAAATCTGTGAATGTCAGTAGCTGCAGAACATTTAAATTGGGTCAAAATATTTACCATGTAACCTCCTGTTATTAAAGGCCCAGATAATTTATTCCAAAGTGTAGCCTGAAGTTTCTTTACACCTTCACTTTATAACAGTGACTCTGTATAAAAATATTCATCTAAGAGGGGCTGATGCTTTTTTGCTAAAACAGTAAAATAATCACTGATCTTAACCCCAGCAAACTGGTTTGCAGTCCTGTGGGGGAAAACACCACAGTAAGGTCTTTTCAATCATTTATTTTGAAACTACTTTCTTTCTGACAAAATAGAGAAGACAGGAAGAAAATTGCCAAATAATTGGGAATAGAATTGCCAAACTTTGCAACAAAAACTGGTTTCAAGTTCAAGGAGCAACAGCTTTTTAGCCACATGAGAAACATTGTTTTTACCCAGGTGTTTTATGGCTCTTGGCACAATCTCCTGTTCAATAACATCTGTACAGTTCTACTCTGCTCCAGGAGCTTGGCCTGGCACCTTCTGGGAGACAAGAACTAGTTTTAACCAAAAGAGGATTTCACCAGGAAAGCCCAGCTCACTTCCAACCCTGTGACCCTGCACATGTTGATGTCTACTCAACAAGTCCTGTCAAATCTATAAAATCCACCAGTTTGTGCTCTGCCCACGTTAGTGTGCCTCCATGATGATGCAAAGAAGGGTTGGTAATCCAAACTCACTTATAAAAACATCTAGGCAACTTAAAATCTGTGATGATGAATTTCATAGTCTGCAGTCAACCACCAACACTTCACTGAACTCACTGCCTAGATTCTGCATCTTGTTGGACTCTGCTCTGCTTCACTCTCTGCGTGGATTCACACAGCACTTGTGTTTGCTTTGGTTTGATCCAGGGATTCTTTTCTTCTTAAAAATGAGCTGGATTTTCCTCAGATATTCATGAAGCACCTGTACACTCTCTCTGAGAGACAGCAGTTTGCAAATCAGCCTTTTAATAGCCATCCTTAAAGTTTTATTTTTCTAGTTTATGAAGTGCCTGATATTTCAGAGGCCTTTCCCTTGCCCCCTTAGACATCTCTAAGTTTTTCCTTACATCCTGCCTAAAATACCAGGGAGGGAACCTCCTAATGACAAATCTGATGTTTCTGCACCGCCAGTTTTTCATAAATGCCAGCACTAAAGCAAACCAGTCTGGTGGTATTTGTATCTCTCTGATACAATGAGTTTACAGAAAATCTGCCTTGAAATTTTATTGCACAAGCAAAAACTCAAACTATCACAGAATCACAGATTGGAAAATCCCTGCCAGCCCATGGAGTGCCAGCTGTGCCCAGTGCCCACCTTGTGCCCAGCCCAGAGCACTGAGTGCCACCTCCAGCCCTTCCTGGGACACCTCCAGGGATGGGCACTGCAAAGCTCCCTGGGCAGCCCCTGCCAAGGCCTGAGCCCCCTTTCCATGCAGAAATTCCTGCTGCTGTCCAAGCTGAGCCTCCCCTGGCCCAGCCTGAGCCCCTTTCCCCTTGTCCTGTCCCTGTTCCCTGGCAGCACAGCCCGACCCCCCCTGGCTGTCCCCTCCTGGCAGGGAGTTGTGCAGAGCCACAAGGTCCCCCCTGAGCCTCCTTTGCTCCAGGCTCAGCCCCTTTCCCAGCTCCCTCAGCCCCTCCTGGGGCTCCAGCCCCTTCCCCAGCTCCATTCCCTGCCCTGGACACGCTCCAGGCCCTCCAGGTCCTTCCTGGATTGGGAACCCAGAACTGGACACAGCCCTGGAGGTCCCTCAGCAGGGCCAGCCCTTCTGTCCTTGGTGCACAAGCCACTGGAAAGGACAGCCAGGACTATCATTAGGGATATTTTTCCTGGCTAATTAAACAAAAAGAAAAAAATACTGATGAGAAATTTTGATTGCCCATCACCAGAAGCAGATTTTAAGAACAGCTTTCCATCTTCCATGGAGACCACACAATCTGGCCGCCTTTCCCTGACTGATGACTGAGGCACCCTGTGGAATGACCATACAGATTTCCAAGAGATTAGTACAGGATAAGCTTCAAGGAATCAAAGTCAAGGAAGTTGGCTTAAAAAGCAACAAAAGCAGCCAGAACCCAACAGGCCGGACAAGAGAGGAAAGATGTTTTATTGCCAGAGGGAGCATCATTTTTCTGAGCCTGTTGCAATTATTCAAAAATGGCTGCAAAGCAGGACAACAAGATGAAAAACTATCAAGTGCTGTAAGTATTTTAACAATTTTGGAATCCAGGAGCTGAAAATCTTCATTAGGCTGAAATAAAAGGGAAGCTTTTGGTTTTAGAGCCCAATCTCAGGTGAACATTCTGCAGGAAGGGCATTGGACTCAGGTGCAAAAAGCCATGAAATGTGGGATCTGCTGTTTATGCTCTGCTAAAGACTGGAGCCTGGCAGTGCCCAGTTAGGAGTCACTTCCTGAATGATTTTGAGACATCCTGGGATTATTTTAGTTGAATGTTTTGGCAGAGCCCTTTTGTAAAGTGTGAGAGAATTATCACTGGTCTGGGAATAAACATAATTGAATCATGAAGTGGTTTGGGCTGGAAGGCACCAGTGTGGTTGAAAAGTCTCTAAACATCAAACAAGGCTTGTCTCTGCATTTAGATCTATTTTTGCAACATGGGAATGTACTTATGGGATTGGGCTGTGGCCTACAAAGTCTTTAAATGTCCAGCAATACTCTGCATTCCAAGTGGAAAAGCAAAATGAATCTGCAGGAGATTGGAGAACAGAGGTTCCCCCTCCAGGGGATCATTTTCTACATTTCAGTCTTCAAAAACATCTCCTTCTGGGAATATTTTTTATTTTCCTTAACATTTCCAAACTGTTTTGAACGTGCTCTAACTCTGAACGACACAGAAGACAAATGCAACCCCTCTCTCCAAAACCTGTCTACACTCAATTGCTACTCAAAATCCAAGCTCTGTAAAACATAATTTACAAAGGATTGCTCTTAGGATGAACAAAACTGCTTCATAATTGAAATAAAAAGCATCTATTGCATATGCAAATACCTGTCCAAGATCAGCCCAAAGACCCACAAAACCTGATGGCTTGGGTGCTCAGGACAGATCTGGATCTGAAATTCCAGCTCCCTCTGCCACGAGCTCCTTGGCTCCAGAATAACTTAGTCCACGCTCTTACTGGCTTTGCAGGTGAAAAAAAAAAAGATGTTTGAGGTATTTGCAAAGCACACAGGCTCTTCTTTAAGGGGCTTTAAAAGCTCACACGCTGAGAAGGCAGCAACATTAACCCTGCTCATCTGCCCAGGAGGCTGGTGATAAAGCCTTACAGACCTCTTGGTACAACAAGGTGCAGCAGATGACAAAAACTAAATGGATAAAAATTGATCAGTTGGAAGATGCTCAATATTGGTATCGACTGGTCGAGTCCCTGGCAACCCCACGAGGGTAAAATATCCCCTGAAATGAAATTCTGAACAAAGGTTTCTTTTTTGGTTTTTAGTTTAGCCAATGGGACCAGAAACAGATTGATAAGGTTGACATAAGTTTGTCCATTACCTACACAAAACCTGCTGGCTCTTGATAAAAAACATTCCCAGGTTGGTGCTCTTATACCAGACACAAAAAATGGCCATGAACGAAATTGGTTCATGAAAAAAACTGATACTTTATAAAGCACGCTCTACACAATGAAAAGGTTTTCAACAAAAAAACCAGAAATAAACAAAAACAAAACAAAAAGCCCCCCACAAAACAAATCAAAACAACAAAAACCCCAAACAAAACAACAACAAAAACCCCCAAACCACAGGCTAAAATTTCCAGGAGCATTTGAAGAAGAAAATATTCCTCTTTGTACCAGACAGCAGAGAAGTAATAAAAATGCACATCCCACAGCCAGTGACGAGATAAAACCTCTCCAGGCTATTCCAGCCTTCCCTTTGTTTCTTACCTTCCTTCCCAGAAGACTTTGGCAACTTTGAAGGTGATTTAGAATTTTTAGGACACAACAACAACAACATTATTCTGAATAAACAGCCTCAACACAAGCACTCCGAGTCAGGTTTTCCAGGGAGGGAGTTTCAGGAATTATGGAAATTTCCTCCAGTGCCACAGCTTTTGGTCAAAGGAGCTTGACCACCCAGAGGGTGCTGAGACACTGAAAAGGCTGCCCAGGGAATGGACATGGCACCAAGGCTGCCAGAGCTCCAGGAGTGCTTGGACAATGCTCCAGCTGGGATTGTTGGGGTGTCCTGGGCAGGGCCAAGTGTGGGACTGGATGATCCTTGTGGGAATCTTCCAAATCAGGGGATTCCATGAGTCTATAAGCACATTAGCCCCAGGGAGCTTCCTGTGGAGGATTTTTCCTGCACATAGGCAAACTCCTCCGTGGGAAATAAAAAACCGGAATCATTCCTGAATGATCCTAGGGAATGATCCCAGGAGTCATCCCTGCATTCCATCAAGGTCAGACAATGAGGGAAAATGCTTTCAGAATGACTCAAGTCCAAGTGAAGAAGAAAAATGCTGCTGTGCAGCAAAACCAGAGCAAACCCAGTTTGGTGTCCTTACCTAAAAGCAATGCAAATGAACACCCAAACTGGCCAGAGACTGGAAAGGGCTCAGAGCTGGTAGCACTGGATCCAGGCACTGGGATAAGAGCCAAACATCCAGCTCCTCATGAAAATCCAGGAAAAACCATGAGACTCTATAAATAAAGAGGGGACCTTCAGCACTGGATGTCTTCAGACACCAGACAAAACCTCCTGAGGAAAACATCTTCTCCTAGGATCCAGCTGGACGGACTGATGGGTCTTTATTCACTGGTCCTGAGATTTTGAGACAGAGCAGAAACCTCAGCAAGTTTTACTTCCATCCACATGGAATCATAAAGGTTGGAAAAGACTCCTGAGATCATCAAGTCCAACCTTCAACCAATATATTATGGAACACTGGGGAAGGAAACACTCAGAGAGGAGGGACAACCAGTACAGGGAAACCTTGGAGCACAAAGGAGCTCAGGATCAAGAAACTTTACACAATTCCACCTTATGGGATAACATTGAAAAGCAAGGGATGAGTTCTTGCCACAGGACTAAATTCTGCATCCACTTTTCACCCTGAGAGTTTTCCCACTCCTGAGAGCAAGTTCCTTACACCTTCCTCTGATGAAAACTCCAGAGCTTATTTTGCTACTTTGGGGAAAAAAATATGTATATTAACAAAGCTTGTGCATATTCCCAGGCAGGGCTGAGCTCCTAGGAACACAAATCCTCTGATTATGTACATTGATTATGGACTTTGGTACCTGCAACCAGAATGATTTGCACTTAAAAGGAGCCAAGCTCCCAGGGATATCCAAGTCTTCCCATTTGAATATATTATCACAAACCCAATCTTAGTTCTATTTCAGACCTGGTTTATTTTATTGAGACTATGTTAATAAATGTTGTATTTATTCTTTGTCGGCTCAATAGGTTCCAAGCCAAAGCAAACCAAATTTTATCCAGTTTATTTTTGTTCACCTAACTCAAATCTGCTCAGCTCAAAAGCCCTAGCACTTTGCTTTAAATTTATGTTCATCTTTGCTAACTTAGGGATTTCTTTTCCTAAACATTTCCTCAAATTCATGTGTTGAATGCACGAAAACCATTGCTCCAACTTGTCCCACTGAGTCCAAATGGGGCAGATTTAAACCAGAAACTGCAACCTGCAAAATGCACAATGACCAGTCCTTAAATGGAACAGAAATTCACACCCAGAGTTCAAAAACCACAGCTCCCAAAAATACTGCTGTTGAAAATTAGAATTAATTCAGTGCCCACTGCAGTGATTTATTTTGGAGGCAAATGCAGTGTGTAATATCATTGGTGTTTGCAGTCCTTTCATTCCCCCCTGAAATCCCTGATGGATCATTTTCCAATAGCGCTGGTTTTAAGTCCCTGGGAATACTCCCTGTCAGCTTTGACAAATGTGCAGCAGCACAAACTGGTTTTCTTCAGAGATCTGCCTCCTTTGGTGTGTTGGGAAGGCAAGGCCAGGCTCTGGGTACCTACACACCCCAAAAACAGGGAGCAGCCCGAGCTGACACTGGTGGTAGTGTCACCTCCAACCACCTCAAATGCCAAATGTGACCCAAAAATCCCCCAGGATTTTTGCTCTGCAACAAGGTGACCAGGGAAGGGGGCTGCAGGCTTGTAGGGTCCTCCTGCCAAATGGGAAAACCTGCAAATCCCCAGAACTCGGTGTGGGAAGAAAGAGAAAGTTGGAGCAATGAGGCTTTTTTGGCTCTTTTCCCACACATAAGCCCAGGATTTTGGAAGATGGGTGTGGGACAAAGGGCCTTTGGTGCCTCTTCCTTGATGGTCCTTTATGCACAAGATCCCCATGAAATGGAGCTCCTGGCTGTCCTGTTTCATTCACATTTTCCTGAGGATGCCATACTTCCATTCCCATTCAACAGAAAATGGAAAAATATCTGCTTTTCATTCTGATTCTAGGAATATGACATCTTTGGAAATACAGTTTTATACCACTGAGGAGATGCCAAGCTTTGCTGGGTTTGTGTCTCAAAAATAGGAACCCATCTTTCAGAATTAACCTTAACTCCATCTCTGGGATTGAGGAATGGGGGGGACTCATCTCTCAATACAGGACTGATAATGAGGAGGCAGGAATTATGAGTAGGGCATGGCCTTGGCCAGGGAAATTCTGATGGAAACTTTCACCCAAATGAGTATTTCTGCACCAAACCACAGAGATGAACATCCATCATGCTTCTCTCATACCCCACATATCCAGGTAATCTCTTTTGGAGGTCCTGGGCACAGTCTGGGGCTGTGTCAAGTCTCAAATAAATACTTAAAACTGGTTTTGTAAATCCTGTTTGCTTTCCAGTTCCTTGAGCCACTTCTCAAGCCAATCAACAATGAGGTTTATTTGCTCTCTGTTTAGAAAAGCCTCATTTACACTTTAAACACACAAGGACTCCTAAATAATGAATCAGATAGAGCAGTTCTTTGGGAGCACCGTGATCAGCAGTGGCTGCTGAAGGTGTGAATTAAATGACTTGAATGTTTTCACCTTAATTTGGAGCCATCCTGGGGTCTGTTTGCAAACCATTTGGAGAGGAGCAGCAGGAGCCTCCACTGCTCTGCTCTAACCCTGAATTATTAAAATTATCAGAGCCTGTCTAAACATTGCTCATGGGTTTGCATAATTTTTCTTAATATTTCCTTGACATCTTCTGTGCACCACATGCAGCTGTTTTCTCCTCATAAAGGAGGCAAAAGAAAGAGAATTCACTGATGCTTTTCTGTCCTCTCTATCTGTTCACACCAGTTTTCCTGCAGGAAAGCATCCCTGGGGGAAAAAAATGATCATTGCCAGCAGATCTGGATTTTCTTGGCGCACCCCAGAGGCCGAGCCATTAAAACTTATTTTTCAAACATTTGGCCCAAGGTGTTTAGTCTGAGGTTGGCTCCAGCCTCCCAGTTCTTTCCAGATGGAAAGGTGTAAACTGTAACCTGAAGCTCTAAAAAAGGGAAGGAAAAGGGGAGTGTGGGGGAAATGTAGGGATGGACCCCCAGTGATCACAGAATCCTGGAATCACACAATGGCCTGGGCTGGCAGGGAACATCTTTTTAAGTTCATCTTTAACTCCTGCCATGGGCAGGGCCACCTTCCACCATCCCAGGTGGCTCCAAGCCCCAGTGTCCAACCTGGCCTTGGGCACTGCCAGGGATCCAGGGGCAGCCACAGCTGCTCTGGGCACCCTGTGCCAGGGCCTGCCTTCCTCACAAGGAACAATTCCTTTCCAGTATCCCACCCAACCCTTCCCTCTGGTGGTGGGAAGCCATTCCCCCTTGTCCTGGCTCTCCAGGCTCTTGGAAATTGTCTCTCTCCATGTTTTCTCTTGGTTTCTTCAGTCCCTGCAAGGCCACAGTTTGGTCAGCCCAAAGCTTTTCCTCTCCAGGTGAACAATCCCAGCTCTCCCAGCCTTTCCTCCCAGCAGAGCTGCTCCATCCCTCTGCTCATCCTGGTGCCTCCCCTGGATTCATCAAATAGAAAAAATTATCACAGACCAAAATTTCCATCTTCAACTAAATTTGGATACAAGTCTTGTTAAGCAATAATTCAACCCTCACAATATTCCTGCTGTGAGATCCCTCCTAATTTTGCCCAGAAGGCCAAAGGAATCCTTGAGGTGAGGAGTGGAGCACTACAGAGGAAGAGCAAGCTGGATTTTATAACAGATTGAGGAACATGCCCAATTCCTTAGCTATTTCATCTTCTATGAGAACAGGGAAGGGTCCTCATTCATGGGAGAGAGCAAATCCTTTCTTTTCCTGAAAATTGCTTCATCACAGAACTAAAAAGTGTAAAAAAGGCCTTTGTTATCCACAAATTCTGCAGCACCCTTTGTAACCTACCACTGTGCATCAGCCTCTGATCACACTGCTGTCAAGGAGTCAGAATTCCAAACAACTGACAAGAGAGGGCTGAGTGAGGATCACACCAGGTTTAGGAGCAGAATCCCGGAGTAGGGGATTTTGGGAGCAAACAGAGGGATGGATAACAGTGACCAGAACTGGGACAAACACCAGTGTGACCAATCCTTCCATCAGATTTTTCCCCCATTCCACTAAAGCATACAAGGTAGGGCAGATTTATTGTCAATAGTGCAGCTCCTGGCTGTGTTTGCAGACATCCCAATAGAAACACAGGAAAACCAGGAACAGCTGGCACTACATCCTGCCTGGAAGAATTTAATTTTCCATTAGGAAAAGCTTTTCCTAAGAAGTTTTGTTGCTTTTGCAATCAAACACTGCCTTCTTCTCCACACTTTCCTGTCTCTGAAAGCCTTCAAGAACAGGCTGGGACAAGTGGAAGGTGGCCCTGCCCATGTCAGGAGGTGGAACAAGGATGACCTTTAAGCACCCTTCCAACCCAAACCACTCCATGATTTTGCGATTCCTCCTAACTCAAATCCCAAGTCCCTAATGCCACTAAAGTGCTATCATCAAAAACCAATTTTAAGCAGCAGTTTTGCAGTTATCAGGGGAAAAAGCAAACCTGTAAAAGCCACACTGTTCCCCAGAGCCAGTCAATTATTTCACCCTTTGCTGACCTGGCTGTCAGGGAGGCAGGAAGGACATAACCAGCATCAAAGTGTTACCTGAGGAGCAGGCTTTTAAACTTTTCATCACCTGACCTGCAAATGATGATTGATTTTATTTTCCCCTTCAGCCAGACCTGCTCCTTTTCCACAGGGAAATCACCCTCGCCAAAAGTTCTTTGAGCACTTCTCAGCATAAAGACAAGAGGGAACTGAAACCAAACATTTGGAGGAGGTTGCTAAGAACTCACAGCCTTTCACTACACCTGTGATCTGAAAGCTCTTCTAAAAACTAAAATCTGAATTAGAAAGAATGTTAGATGTGATTAACTAAATTTGTGCTGTTCTATTGCCACATGGAAATGAAAATGGACGTGGAAGTGAGTAGCAGTCTGTTTTCCCAGGTAACAAAGGACAGGGTGGAAGGAAATGACCTCAGGTTGCACCAGGGGAGCTTTAGATTGGATATAAGGGAAAATTCCCACACAGAAAGGGTTCTCAAGCACTGCAGTGGGCTGCCCAGGGAACTCACCATCTCTGGAAGCATTCAAAGAACTTGAGGACCTGGGGTAGTGGTGAACATGGTGGTGCTGGGCTGATGCCCATATGACTTAAAAACCAGCTGCTCTGGGCACCCTGTGCCAGGGCCTGCCCACCCTGCCAGGGAACAATTCCTTCCCAATATCCCATCCAGCCCTGCCCTCTGGCAGTGGAAGCCATTCCCTGTGTCCTGTCACTCCATCCCTTGTCCCCAGTCCCTCTCCAGCTCTCTTGGAGAGGGACATACATTGAATATGACTTTTCACAAAAACTTACAAAAGAAGAGACAACAAGAAAAGAATTAACAATTCTTAAAAGTAGAACAACCTAAAAGTCACACAGAAAATTGGGAGTAACTGGCAACTATTATTTCTACTAAATGTCTTGTTCTGCATTCAATTGAGTTATAAACTTTCACAGGGAGCCTGCAGGCTCTCTGAGCAATCTGCTCAGGGCTGGGCAGGGCTGCTCCAGCAGCTCCTGGCCCTGCTGTGCTCAGCATCCAGAGCTGGACACAGCACTCCAGAGGTAACTCCAGAGCTGCCCACAGGGCCAGGATCCCTCCTTCTGAACCATGAAAACAAATAATCTACATTTTTTGAAAAATTTCTTACACAAACATACCACCATCCAAAACAAGACCTTCCAATAGAGAACTAAAAGAATGTCAGGAACTGACTGAAGTTTTCAGGTGTTCTATCAAGCCCAAGGCTTTTACCTTTGCACTGAGCAATTCCATCAAGACACTGTGAACAGCAAATCATTTGTGCTGTTGATTCTTTCTCTCAATATTTCCTGGCTGTGTCTCTCCTGAACACATCCTGTACTCCCCTTGCTTTCTACAGGAACAGTAAACAGCAGAGAGTGTAAGCAGATTTCAGAGCTAATTGTAAATAGGAACATGGAGCCTAACGATATTAAATGGAAAACCCTGTCAAGTTCAGCAACAGATCATTTGCATCTCCTTTATTTTGTTGTACAAGTTCCCTGTTTGCATAGAAAAAAAACCTAAAATACATGTCAAGTTGCTTTGTAAGTGTCTGATATCTAATAAGGATGAAAATAAGTATCTCAGATGCTAATGAAGCATTGTGTTTATTTGTCAAGCAAATTACTGGAAGGCAAATTACTCTGACAATAGCAAAAGCAAGGAAGGGCAGGAAGACCTGCCCTGCTTTCCAAACCTCAGGGCACTTTCGGTCCAGGCAAATTGGTTCTTGCCCAAATTACAGCTGGGAACAGCCACCACCCAGGTTTGGGTGCCAGTACTGGTTTTAGAGGATTAAAGAGAACAGTTGTCTGTCTCAATCACTATTAAATCCAAGAGAGAAGGACAGAAGAGAGCAAGAGGAGAAAGTTAACTCCAGGCCTGGGGAAGGTGAGGTCCAGTCAGCACATCCTGGGAAATCCATCCCCAGAAAAATTCCAGATGTGGCAAAGTGTGAAGAGAAGTAACTGCCATGCACACATCACCCAAAGCCCAGCCCAGGTTAGGGACAGATGGCAGCTGCCACCACCAGAGACCACCAAAGCCCCTCAGAATATTCCTCTGCAGACACCTGGAACCTGGACTGCAGGGAATCCCCACAGCAAGAGCTTGAGATAAGAGCAAGGTGAAATGATTGTCTGGGGGTTATCCCAGGCTTAGGGGGAGGCTAACAAAGCTGGGGAGAAGGGATTGCTGAGAATAAACACAAAAACCCCAGAATTTATGGCACACAAGGAAAGCCAATCCAAATGGTACAAAGGGAATTCTGGCAGGGACAGACTGTGACCACCATCCCAGAAATCACCAACTCCAATGAAAGGAAACTCTCAGCTGGCACTCATTAGCATTACAAACAAGGGAATCATTTAACCAGTGTAAGAGACCTGTGATGCCTCTGAGCATCAATTTCTTGCTTGCTAAAGTGGATAAATAGGGAAAAGTTCCAGGGGACTTTGGGACCCTCCACCACTAAAAAACCCAGGATGAAGAAACACCAGCAGGACACCGCTGGATCCAGGGATAGGGACAATCTTCTGCTGGATCTCTCTCTTCTCTTTTATAGTCCTTCCTATCTCTCTACCTCACATTCATTGCTACATAAATCCCATATTAGTGACTGCAGCACATGGACTCATCTGCACCTTAATTTGGGCAGAGGCATCTCTCACTAATCAGCTCTTAATAGAGGCCAAGGGTGTTAATTGAACAGACACACTCAGCCCACACCAGTTGGCTTCAGAGACACAGAAAAGACCCTGGTGCTGCTTAGTTCACAGTACAGATCTGTCCATGGGGGCTCAGAGCTAGCAACAGTCCAGTGGAAAACAGGAATTTCCTTCCTATGGCATATGGGTTGGAATGAGATGATCTTGATCTCCTCCAGGCCAAACATTTCTGGGATTCTACAATTAAACCTTTGGCTTCAGCAGCCAAACTGCTTCCAGGCTCATCACTCTGTCACTGGTGGCTGAGGTCAGTACCTAGAACTCCCTGCTGGAATCTTCCCCATTCCCTCCATGGGAGCAGGATGGTTTAAGGTTTTAAATGAAGTGCAGGCTGGATTGTATTCTTCCCTGTGAGGATGGTGGGGCCCTGGCACAGGGTGCCCAGAGCAGCTGGGGCTGCCCCTGGATCCCTGGCAGTGCCCAAGGCTGGACAAGGCCTTGGAGCAGCCTGGGACTGTGGAAGGTGTCCCTGCCATGGCAGGGGTGGCACTGGATGGGCTTTAAGGTCCCTTCCAACCCAACCATTCTATGATTCCATGATTCTGTTCATACCTTATGATTCCAACTCTGCCTTCCACACCCCCTACTCAGCCCTGCTGGAAGTGCTCAGCCAGAGGGATCAGGTGAGTTCCTGTTTGGCTTTTCCATATGGAGCCAAATTCAGATCCCTCACCACAATCCTGTGCAGTGTTAGTTTTACACTCATATTTCCTTTTTCCTTCACGGGATCCTTTCCCATTTCCCAGTTTTTCAGCACACAGAGGTGACCACCACACTCTGTTTTGCACTCTGAGGTGGAGCTGTCCCATGTGGGTGTGACATCCCTGTTGCTCCTATCTTTTCTCCTGGCAAAGTGCCTAAGGATAGGGAGTTTTGATTTACTCTTGGAGAGACAGGCAGAGGAGCTTGCCCACAATGATTTGTGAATATATTTCAGAAACTACACACTCCAGAGAACATCTCCTTTTGTAACTTCAACCTCCATCTCCCATTGTTTGAGATAATTTTCACTTGTATCAAGAAGCCTTTGAGTCCTCTGGGGATGCTTCCTGTGAAAAATTTGCAAGCTTAATATTTGGATTCTTCCAGACATGAGTTTGGAGCTGCTCAGAGAATTTACTGCTTAAAAACACCTCTCTAATCCAATCTATTACCAGTTCTCCATCCCATGGTGAGGAAGCACCAAAAATGTGTTATTGAAATGTGTGGGGCTTAATAGGCTGGAGTTGGAATAAAATCAGATGTTTTATGTTTAAAGATGAGCAGAGGTATAACTTTACACAGGAAATATTTTCTTCTAAGATTTAATATCAGAGGAGCTGTTTGTTTGCCTTGTAAAAGTCTATTAATAATTCTTCTTTTAAATGCTGTTACAGTGTCAAAAGAAGACCTAAAATTTCTAAGTAGCCTGATAAACTCACCTTATTGTTTATGGCTTTTTTTTTTTTTTTTAGGAGGGGGGTTGTGACAGTTCCCAAAACCAGCCCTGAGAAATGCAGGAAACCTGGGGAATCTAAAGGAAACCCTGGGAAGGAGCTGGCACCAAGCCAGAGCAGTTTCTCTGCTAAGAAAGATGCACTGATGGAGCCCCTCTGTGATGGCTTTACTGCAGGAACAGTATCATAAATCTGTAATGTTTCTCTCCATAAACTCCACTGGTGTACAGTGTATTAAACTGGCTCTTAATAAACTGCACTCCTTCCCTCTTGCTTGCCTCCCAAGCACATAAAATAAACACCAAGAAAAGGACCTAATTTACAAAATGAAGTTTATTTTTTTCTGAGAGGAAAACAGTGGATGATGGCTGAGGGTGACACTGGTGTCCTTTGGGGGACAGGTGTTGATTAATACCTTCATTAATGAGGCAGACTAAGGGATGGAGGTCACCCTCAGGAGGGCTGCAGGTGACACCGAGCTGAGGGTGACCTGATTGTGACCTTCCAGGACCTGAAGTGGCTACAAGAAACATAGAGAGAGACTCTTTAGAAGGAGTGCCAGGACATAGGGAATGACTTCCCATTGCCAGAGGGCAGGGAGGGATGGGATAATGGGAATTGGGAATTTTTCCCTGGCAGGGTGGGCAGGCCCTGGCACAGGGTGCCCAGAGCAGCTGGGGCTGCCCCTGGATCCCTGGCAGTGCCCAAGGCCAGGCTGGACAAGGCTTGGAGCATGGCAGGGTTGGCACTGGATGGGATTTAAGGTCCCTTCCAAGCCAAGCCATTCCAGGATTCTGTGAGAAAAGTACTCAGCCAAAAATTTTAAACTTCTGAGGCAGCCCCAAAGCTGCCCTGCTCCCCAGTTTTTCTTTCCTGCAGCATCAGTGCCACATCATCTAAATGAATTTGCTGACCCCTGGCAGTCCCAGCTGAACATTCAGAGCTGGTTTCCATTTTGACAGGTTGCTGCCAAACACAGTGTTGGATTTTTTTTCTCAGTTTGCATAAGACTCTCCTTGAAGAGGTCAGAGCATCCCAGGGGAAATTTGGTGTCATTTGAGAGGCACAATAACAGCCCATTACACAGGCCAATAAACAATGTTGGAAGCAATTCCTCTTGGACATTCAAACCCTTTCCCTTTTCATTTTATCTTTCTGTTATAAAGAGTCCTGTCATTTCCAGTACATTCTTGCAATAAAATAGAAAGGCTGAAAAACTAACTGGTGATTTGTTGAGATGCATCTGACTGTGGAAAAACCCACTCCATTACTGGAAATTAAGAGCTGACCTCAGGGACCAGACATGAGCCACAGTCAATATTGAGCGTTAACTTTGTTCCATCCCTCTTGTTTAGCTGGTGAGACAAATTATACATTAAAATCTGGTTTGATCCTGTTCCACTTCAGCTTCTGCTCCAGGCACTGCAAGGATGGTCTGCATGGACAGAGAGAGGAAGGGGCTGTTGACACAAATTCCAGAACCCCCTAGGCTGGAAAATCCCTGCCAGCCCATGGAGTGCCAGCTGTGCCCAGTGCCCACCTTGTGCCCAGCCCAGAGCACTGAGTGCCACCTCCAGCCCTTGCTGGGACACCTCCAGGGATGGGCACTGCAAAGCTCCCTGGGCAGCCCCTGCCAAGGCCTGAGCCCCCTTTCCATGCAGAAATTCCTGCTGCTGTCCAAGCTGAGCCTCCCCTGGCCCAGCCTGAGCCCCTTTCCCCTTGTCCTGTCCCTGTTCCCTGGCAGCACAGCCCGACCCCCCCTGGCTGTCCCCTCCTGGCAGGGAGTTGTGCAGAGCCACAAGGTCCCCCCTGAGCCTCCTTTGCTCCAGGCTATTTCCCACACAATCCACCAAGGCTGGGCCATGCTGGGACCTGGCAGTGAAAATCAGTTCCTCTCTACACACATAATTAGCAAAAGGATTTAGGAACAGAAAATTTTTTTAGGCTCAAGATTTTGCATCTTCTGTCTCTGTACTGAGGGTACAAAGACAATTTGGTTGCGTCATTCCTGGTCTTGCTGCTGCTCCAACCATGCCAGCACATTAAACTTCCTTCTTTACATTCCCTTCCACAGATACTGTGGATCTCTCTTACCTAACTTGAAGCTTTCATGTTTTCCATTCCTGGATGATTGAATCTGTGGGATTTGGGACATTAAGCACAGCTCAATTTGAGGGAGAGGCCATCAGGGGTGAATTTGCAATGGAAACACCACTGAGGTCCCTGCCTGGGCTTCCCAGGGTGTCCCTGACTGCTCCTGGTCCCATCATGGGTTCCCACTGTGACCATCAACCCTGGGCCTCTTGGTGCCAGCTCCTGCTGATGCTCTGCTGCTTCTCCAGCCTCATCCTCTCCCATCACTGCTGTTCTTGCAGCATCCCACCCCACACCTCCCTTCTGACCTGGGCATTTTTCCTCTTGAAGGCTGATTTAATGGAAGTGAACTGCAGCAGTCAAACTGATCTTTGCACACCCCCAAACAATTCAGCAGCGAGCCTTTAATGAACCCTTAACGACAGCAATTCCAGCTCAGGGCACAAGGGAACAACTGAATGGTGGGAAGTGCAAATAAAAAATGGCTTTCAGCTGAAGCATTCACAAGCCTGCTGCTGGTGACAGATACCTGTCATATCCCAAATGGAGCTGGGAACAAGCTTTATTCCTTCTAAGATAAATCAGTGTCTTCACTCCCAAACATTTTCCTAGTAATGGAAGGCAATCATGCCTCCAGCTTGGGAAGACATCACCATTTAGAACAACACAGTCAGCTTGATTTTCAGAAAAGAGTGATGGGACGTGATGAGAAGTGGCCAAAAACTCCCAAGCTGACTTTTCAGTGCACTGGATACAACACTTCAAACACAAATTCATATAAATATCAAATAATGAAAACAGCCTGGTGGTTGAGTAGCACTCACAATGTGCCATGAAAAGCTATTTTCCTAATGGACATTTGGGGATTTGGGCACAAAGTTGCTTCCACATGCAGATGTTGGACAGAAAAGCCCTCAATCAGCTGTGCAAAGCTGAAAGGATTTGCTCAATTTAGAACTGACCTGAAAAACACGTTCGGAATGAGAATAATCAACGTTTAGGCAAATAAAGTTCCATGGTTTGACTGAATGGCACGTGAGGAAGTTATAATACAGTTTATGACTGGTAATCTCATCATCTGAGATCTCTGCTAGAGTAAACTGAAGGAAGGAATGCCTGAATATGTTAACTGCAATAATGAACTGCTGAAATTTTCCACAGCTCCTGCAAGCTGGGCTGAAGCAGAGCTACTCCTGAGTCCAGGCCATTTATTACAAATAATGAAAAGAAAGGCACAGCAAAGGGGGGGGATTTGGTGGCACTGGCACTCTGGAGTCTGCTGGAGTGGCCAGCTCTGTTATCCAGGGGAATTCTACCAAACTTGCTGGGAGATGATATCTCTAAAGAGCAATTTGGGTTTTGCAATCATTAAGAGAACATGGGAATTAAGAAATACGAAGAAGACTTGGGGTTTATTCCTCTCTCAATTTTCTTTTCCATTATTAGCATTATAAATACATTTTACTTGAATCCAGAAGGGTTTGGATTGGAAGGAACCTTAAATTCCATCCAGTTCCACCCCCTGCCATGATCAAGGGCACCTTCCACTATCCCAGCTTGCCCCAAGCCCCATCCAACCGGGCCTTGAATTGCCACAACCCTATTTTTGCTCAAGTACAGGGGTGCTCCTCTTGCAAAACACAAAATATGCCCCACCTTTGGTCTTGAATCCACCCAGAACACTGTGGCCAGGGCTCACTGCAGGGAAATCCCTGGAAATAAGCATGTGTAAAGTGTGCAGAGCTCCTCTGCTCTCCTATTAATGAATGAACCAATGCCCTATAAATGCGGTTATTTTACCCACCATACAACACCCAGACAGTAAAGAATATCAAACCCTAACACAAATTCCATTACTCCACCAGAGAGGCTCAGCTAATGATTCCAACTCCACACTCTGTCAAGTTAAAATACACTGTAGATGCTTGGATATTTTATGTATTTAACAGCCACTTGCTTGTTGTTTATTCAGAGCTAAAAACTGAGTACCAGCTGTGGCAGTTCCCCACGTTGTCCCCAAAGATAGCAGGGTGGTTGTTTTGATCCAACAACCAGTTCATTTTCATGGCAGGCAGAAAGGAAGAAGGAAACTTGCCAGAGGCATGGATTTCACCGTAAGGAAGCAACTGGCAGGTGGTTCTGGGGCACAATTATCCTGGATTTACACATTTATCTGGTGTAATCCTCAGGCCTGGATATGGCATCTACGATTATTTGGCTTTATCTTGTTATTGCTACAAACTTGCTGTGACACTCAGCTCAATCCCAGCAGAAATTTCCCACAGATAATTCCATGCACTACAACTGCTCCTACTTAGGGTTTTATTTCAGTACATTTGTATCCTCTGAGAGTTTGGAATCCTCTTGTTGAAAAATACTTTTAAAGTCCATCTCAGCAGCATCAAACTCAAACATGAGTTGGTTTTATTTTCCAGACTGAGTAGATTCTCCCTCTATTCCTTCCAGCTTTCTTCCTTCTCTAATTCTTTCCAAGGACGCTGCAGGTATTTTTTGTGTGGTGCATTCAACAGCTCTAAGGGAGCCATCACCTTCCTATCAGCTCCAAGCTTTTCCCTTTACTGGGAGGTTCTAATCCTGTCCAACCTGACTTTGGACACTGCCAGGGATCCAGGGGCAGCCCCAGCTGCTCTGGGCACCCTGTGCCAGGGCCTGCCCACCCTCACATGGAGGAATTCCTTCCCAAAATATCCCATCCACCCCTGCCCTCTGGCAGTGGGAAGCCATTCCCTGTATCCTGGCACTCCAAGCCCTTGGAAATAGTCCCTCTCCATGTTTCTTGTTGGTTCCTTCAAGTCCTGGATGGCCACAATTAGGTCACCCTAAAACCCAGAGCTTTTCCTACCACTTATTACCATGCAAACCTCACTGAGTATTTGCTTCTGCAAGGACACCATGAAAGAGTTCAGTCAAATCAGTATTAAAACGTGGCATATCAATAACTTCCACCTGAACTGGACACCAAGCCTTGGCTGCCCCACTGGCAGAGAGGGCTCAAATATCCAACTTGTCCCTTTTAGACATGACCCTTCTGCCTATGGAGATGCCAGAGACCTTGCTGTCTTCTTTGCCCCATCCCTGGAAGTGTCCAAGCCTGGGCTGGACAAGGCTTGGAGCAGCCTGGGATAGTGGGAAGGTGCCCCTGCCCATGGCAGGGGGTGGAACAAGATGGCTTTTAAGCTCCCTTCCAACCCAAACCAGTCTGGGTTTCTGTGATTCTTTTCCTTTCATAAATCTGTGCTTCCTTTAGGGCTTTAGTGCAAACAACCCCTGTTACTCTCATTTGCTGCTGCTGTACAGTTCCCACTGGTTCCCTGCCTTCCAGCACATCTGTGATGCATCTGTTCCAACAAGAACTCCAGATGTCCAGAGCACACGGATCTCACCACGCTGCCGTAGCTTTCAAGACTTCAAGCATTAGTACAAAATTCTGCATATTTGGTCTTGGTCTGGTTGCTTGGCTGGTCTAATTGGAATAAAATCTTACGTCCCACAGCACTTCTTCCTTGTTTCTACCTGAAGTTAATCAAATTCTACCCTATCCCTGTGTTTCCTCCACAGAAGATGAATTCTCTCAAACTGCTCTTTTGTCGAAACCATTCATTGCTCAGGTTCCCTCCAGACTTCTAACCATAAATGCCATTTTGGCTGAAGTGAAATTCATCTGGAACAGCAGCTATTAAAAGGAAACATGAAACTCCATAAAAACCTTGGAGGCACTGCTAAGGAAGTTATTCACCTTCTGCTTCTCACCCTGTTTTATTTGGGAAAACAGACTTCACTGGGAACATACCACATGTAATCTTTAAGCTACACCGAGCTGGCCAATAATTTGCCTGGCAACTTTACAGAGCTGAAAAAGGAAAACAACAAAAAAAAAAGTTTGGAAAAGACTTTTAATAAACTGAAATCCAACCAACTACCAGCACCACTACTGTCACCACTAGTCAGTGTCCACAAGTGCCACATCCACAAGCTTTTTGAACAATTCCAGGGATGGGGACTCCACCACCTCCCTGAACAGCCCATTCCAATGCTCGACCACTCTCTCCATGTAGAAATTTTCCTTGATATCCAGTCTGAACCTCCCATGGTACAAGTTGAAGCCATTTCCTCTCACTTATCTCCAGTTTCTTTAAGGGAAGAGATCGACCCCATCTGGTTCCCCCTTCTTTTCAGAAAGTAAAAGTGCAATAAGGTGTCTTTCCTCAGACAACAAGCTGGCTGTCTCCTCAGCAACCTCACTGATTTTTGGGAACTCATTAACAGCAGTTTTGAAGATCCCACAGGTAATTCTCATTCCAGTGTGTCCCACATGCAACACTCTCACAATTCACCAAGAGAATATTTCCACCAGACAAATTTTGGGCTAAACAGCTTCCAAGCAGTAATTCCCAGTTCTCTGCTGGAACAGTGGGTAGGGCACACAAAGGCAGCATTTTGAGGCTTGAACCCAAGTCCTCTGTGCCAAACCATCCCATTTCTCCAAGAACAGGGGCTCAGATAACTGGTACAGGCAGCAGCTCCAAAACTGTTCTTCTCCACCTGAAATGATATTTAAATGTTGCCACAGACAACATTTCCCCCCATGCTCTTACCAGGAAGAAACAAAATATTTCATGCTGGATCCAATTACGATGCAATCAATTTTAACTGATTCTGCTCTGAGTAGGCATAAATATTTCTCATAAAGGAAGTCAGGATAATTGATTGATTTAGATTAATAAAGAGAAAGTGAACTGTATTACAAGCAGCTGGGAATTAACTTTGTCCTTGCAAGCATGAAACAACACCAAAGGTCTCTCAGCCTTCAAGTATGTACAAATCAGAAAGGAAGAGGAGTTTTTCCAAGAGGGCAGAAAAGACCCACTTAGCACAGCAGGGATTTAAAGGCTGGAACATCACCAGCTTCCTACTGCCATAGTAATGACCTGTCAACTTTGAGTGCCAGGCACAGCTCTTGATTTCAGCTGCAAAATGTCCACTTCTGTATTAATGCTCTTGCTTAGAATTCAAAGTCCAACTTCTCTTTTTAGTTTGTTTCCCCCCATCATGATCATTATTTTAACATCAAAAAATGTGTTACACCTTTTTTTTTTTTCCTTTTTTTTTTTTTTTTTTTTTTCTCTTTTGGGTATTCAGGTGTAAATTGAATGACCACAACTGACAGCTTGCTGACCAAAACCAGGAATTTTTCCTTGCCTCCAGCTGGAAATTACCTGCATGAACATGGCTGGAGATGGGGCAGTGTTTTGTGAGGAACCAACACACTTGATCACATGGTTGTCCCTTCCCTGAAAACTGGGAAGGTCTTCCTTAAGCACTCACAGAAGATGCACCCTCTAACCTCATTTGACCTTCAGCACAGCCTGGATTGCTCCTCAGGGTGAGCAAGAGCATCTCAAAGGGGCCTCTCAAATTGAGGCTTTGAGAATAGCCCAAAGAATTAAGGAATTAAGCAATATTTGTACTGCTAATCCTTGGAAAGGAGCACCACCCCTTGCTCCAGCAATCCTTCACTTGGCTGTTTCCTAATAGCTGGGAGTCCACCTCTGCTCAAAATAAACTCTACGGAAGACTCCTAAAAAGGCTGATTAACATGGAGATCACAAAACCATTAATGCACTAGAAGGTGTTTGAAAGTCTCTGTTAGTGAGAGGAAAATCCACCACTGCCTTTGGAAGAACCCCAAATCTGACAGAACCCCAAACCTCTGCCACTCTGGCTGAAGCAGTGCCAAGGGATGTCACTTCCCAGCTAATGGAAGAAAAGGGAGAAGGGTCTTCTGCAGGGTCAGCAATAAAAAACAGAGATATGCCCTGGGGCAGCTCGACCATCATGGAAATATGCTGGCCTCCAGAAAGCCATTCCCACTTGGAACTTCAATCAGATTCTATGAAAGCACCAGAACAGCATTTAACATTTTTATAAAAAACCCAAAACCAAAGCAAACCAAACAAGAACCCCAGTGGCAAACATTAAGAAAAAACCAATCTCACATCTCAAAGGTTTTCCCATGATACACATTCTGTGCCACTGTTTGCAGATCCATCCATCACACCCACTGACTGTCCTGCCTGCTCCCTCTGGATGTGCCCACTCCTGGCCAGGATACCATGGCACACAGCCCCTGGATCAGACCTTGGGCTTGTTTGGTTCCTCTTTCCCATCAGCTGTACCACCACTGTAACACACTGGCTGCAATTAGTGGTTTCTGGGGATAAATGAGAGGAAGCAAGGCCTCACCACAGGGGAATGATGACACCTGCTAAGGTTGCCACGATATTCTTCACAGAAAAAAAAAAAGTGTTATGGGGGGTAATTAAGTTTCTCTCATCAAAGGACTAAGATATTTTCTATTAATTTTAAAGTTACATAGGCACATTACTCTCAAGGGAGAAATCAATCAAAAAACCCCACCTGAAACAAAATTATTTCATCAGGCAAAGCAAAGCAAACATTCCAGAAAAGAGAAGCTATTGAACACTAACAGACATCATAGAATCATAACTTAGGGTTGGAAGGGACCTTAAAGTCCACTCAGTGCCAAACCCTGCCATGGGCAGGGTCACCTTCCACTGTCCCAGGCTGCTCCAAGCCCCACCCTGGCATTGGGCACTACCAGGGATCCAGGGGCAGCCACAGCTGCTCTGGGCACCCTGTGCCAGGGCCCCACCATCCTCATCACAGAGAACAATTCCTTCCCAGTATCCCTCCTAACCTGTCCTCTGGCAGTGGGAACCCATTCCCCCTTGTCCTGCCACTCCATCCCTTGTCCCCAATCCCTCTCCATGTTTCCTGTAGCTCCTTCCACTGCAAGGCCACAATTTGGTCACCCCAGAGCTTCTCCTCTCCAAGTGAACAATCCCAGCTCTCCCAGCCTTTCCTCCCAGCAGAGCTGCTCCATCCCTCTGCCCATCCTGGTGCCTCCCCTGGGCTCTCCCCAGCAGCTCCAGGTCCCTCCTGTGCTGGGCCCAGGGCTGGGGCAGCTCTGCAGGTGGGGTCTCCCAGAAGTGAGACAGAGGGAGTGTTGATAATACCAGAGAAACAAAAGACCTGAGGAGAAACCTGTGACTGAGCAAGTCAAGTCCCTGGAAGCAGCTCTAAGATCCTCCATTGCAAGGTTTCATAGTCAGCCAAAAATCAGAGCTGGTGTAGCAGAACATCTTTGTCCAAAGGACAGAAAGGTCAGAAGCAATGATTATAAAAACATCCATTTTCCAGCAGGAAAAGGTGATTTAAGCCACAAGATGCTGCTGAAACCCTGGTTACTGGCACTGAAACAGAGGACATGCCAAACCAGTGTTGACAGTTCTGTGCCTCTGCTCCCAGCACGTGGATGTCTCCTGGAAGAGCCAAGAGTGCTCAGATCCCTTGGCAGCAGTCCTGAAACAGGGAAAGCAAACACTGTGCCATTCTTTAATCCCAGTAAATACACACATCAGCTGGAGGCTGAGCCCAGGCAAAACAATGCAAACAGACAGAGGAGACCAAATACATGCTACAGGAGTATAATACACCTATTAACACGGGACAATGGGGGGAAAAAGTACATGAAATTGGTTATTTGTAATGAAATTACAAGCCTGGAGAGCAGAGGGAATGCAACTTCCTAAGTTGAAATATCCATGGCCTCGTATCACATAAGCTGATTATGAAACTATGAAAATAAGCTGGATGAACATTAAATGGATTAAGAGGAGTGAGCTGAGGTCTCAAAATGCAACCAGGAAGAAATCCCTGCATCAGCCACGTGTAAACACACAGATCCAGGCCTGGGAACGGGTTGGAAATGCAGTGTCCTGACTAGGAAGGGGCTGGACACCACCTAGAAGCTGCAGAGCCCCTCTTTCCTTGAGAGATGAAAAGAGTTGCATGCTTTGAGCACACTCAGGGCAAATACAGAGGCTCATGGCAGGCCCAGGTTTCCCCCAGAACCTCCCTGCATCCCTGCTGGAGGTGGGACATTGTCCAGGAGCACTGACACAGGGTGTAGGTGTGTCACCATGGGATAATAAGGGTGTATTAGCAGAGAAATGGGGGACACTGCGTGGTCCTGTGGGCCAAAACTCAGAAAGTCAAATTAATCCAAGTCCTGGACAGGAGTTCAGCCCAATAGCCATAACCTACAACCTTTGATTTCATCAGAAATGCTCTACAAGTCCCTTTCTCAGTTTCATCAAGCAGAGGCTGAGAAATGAGATGTCCAGACTTGTGCTGCCTTAAGGTCCCAGGGCAAAACCTGCTGTCACTGTGGAGAACAGCAGCCCAGCAACCTTGGAGTACCACCACAGGGAGAAGGAAGGCGAGTTTTCCTTCAAAAGGGGAATATTTTCCTTTAAAAGCAGGATACTTCCTTTACAAGTCAAATATTGTGGGAATCCAAAATGCAGGGAACTCTCAGAACTTTGGACCTGTAAGCCAAAGCTTGGAATTAAACACAGGACTTGATCTGAGACCTTGGAAAAGGCTTCCAAACTTAGGTGCTAGAAGTGAGAATGTATATTTATAGTTTAAAGCAGAGACATGTTAAGCTAAGTAGAGGAAAGTTGAGAGTTTTAGAGTTAAATATATAGAAAAATAAAAGTAGCTACAGAGGTAAACAAGGATTTAGAATGCAGTACTGCAGGCCTGTGTGTCAAACCATGACTGGCTAAGAAAGCTTACACTGTAACATGGGTCCATAAGATGAAATATTTAAGGACTGGGTCAAAAACATAAATATCTTTGTTGGCAGTGTTTTACTGCTCAATAAATCCTTAAAAGGTCTTGTAACTAGAGGTCTTGTGACCTTCTAAACCATGTGGTGAAGATGTCAGCTGAACTCACCCTTCCTGCCTATGTAGAAGATAAGAAAAATAAATTGCATCATCTAAAACCTGCCTCAAATTCCTTCAAAAATCCCCATAAATTCTATTCTTTTAGAGGTGGGAGATTTAACTTTTCAAGTGCTGTATCAACAATGGGATGGGATTGTTCATTAATAATGCTGGTGATGACTGGGAAAATGAACACTGTGAGGTTTCAGCAACTTGCTCATTTATTCAGCATTTCTCAGGCTCATCCCTGTACCCACCTAACAGCAAGGTTTGTATTTTGGCTGGAGCTGGAAGTGTGTTCTGCTTCCCTGAGTCCCTGATGGCTTTGATGGGATGAGGCAGGGAAGGGTGAGAGGCTTAGCTCGACTCACAGCTTTTTCCTTCTTCTCCATTTCTGGGTTTAACCTCACAGACAGCACTCACAACCCAAAATTAGCCCAACATCTAAAACTCAGAGTACACAGAGCTACTCCATGGATGCTCGTTATGCTTAAAGGCTAATTAGAGCTAATAAAAATAATATCAAAATGTTCAGGGCTCTGCCTGGCTGCTGAATGAGAAGGATGGTGCAAATCAGTACTGAAGGGAGAGCAAATGTGTGGTTTTAATGTATTTTAATGTTTGCTAACCCAGCAGAGACATCTGACACCCACCAGGCATGTTTTCAGATAGCTGAAAATTAACAGAGATCATGGCACTAATTATAAAAACAATTAAACAAAACTGAGGCAGCACATTTTAATTAAAGAATCTTCTCTTTTGTTGTTTTTTTTAATCTATGCCATGTCATATTTCAACAGGAAAAAAAAACCCAGCCCAAAGCTCCAATGTGCTGTCAGTTGGGTGAAATTGCCCTTGAAAAAAAGCAGCCACCGTTTCCCATCTGTCTGCAGAATAAAGAATTAATGAAAGGAAACCCTTAGTCAATTTAAAAATAATGAGCCATCAATATGGAGCTGTTTCAGCTCTATCAAACTGAATTAACAACTCATGGTTTATTTTTTTTTTCATTCCTCTGTCTCCTCTCTTCTTTTTTTTCTTTTTTTTTTTTAACCCAGTTGATACTAAATGGCAAAAATCCTGCATTTCACACTTCCCCACCACCCAATTCCTTGTCTGGTTATAACAGGCATAATTTACTAACTTAAGTGTGGCTTAACCTTACTAAACTAGAACTAGAACTTCCCAGCACCTTTTTCTGACACCTGAACCCCAAGCAGGAATCAACCACGCCAAGGACTTGGGCAAAACCTGGCACAAGCAAAGGAAATGCCCAGAGCAGCTGGCTTATTAGAATTAATTCTATGCATAGGGATAATTCTACTTGTACCCCAAGCTAAAACAACCTAAACCCCCCAGGTGATGGAGGGAGCAGGTCCCTGAGGATCCTGGGCTCCAAGGAAGGACAACAATCATCCACAACAGGCTGTGAGCCCACAGGAGGTGCCTTTAATCCTGTCACCCCACACTGAAGCCTGCATGAGCACTGCACAACCCAAGCAGGCAGAACCCCACACAAAGCTATTTATATCCAATTTTATCACCTGTTTCTCCTCTCCCCCTCCACAGTGACCCAGTGAGGCCCAACAAAGTTCTTATATTTTGAATTAACAATGAAAAACACGTCCTGCCAATCCACCTGCCGTGCTGGCATTTACTGGTGCTCAGGAGCTGTTTGTAATCTTGTATTCTAACCACTATCAATTATCATAAAAAGGTTGAAGTCTTCACCTGCTGTTTGATAAATAATGCATGAGAGAGCTTAACAACAGGCAAGAAATAGCACTGCCAGATCTTTAACACTTAATATCCAACCAGCCCTGGTCCCCAGAGACCTGAACAAAAAGCCAGTGCTCCATGGGCAGAGCCTGGGCAAAGAAAGGTGCTCTACAAGTGCCTTTTACAGAGTTCCACAGATCAAAACCTGTGCTTTGCCTGAGATGTTGTTAATAAAATGAATGGAATAGCAGGAAGCTGTTTGAACTGGTATCATATGACATTCCAAGGGGGGAAAATAACATCCCAATAACCTGAGAGCTCAGTGAGATCACTCATTAAACAGGGAGCTATTCCCCCATTTTAATGATTTTAGGAATTCTTCTTATGGAAATACATATTTCATTCCACTGTTACCAAGCTTTTTTATTTAGATTTTTGTCCTTTCTTTTTTTTTCTCTTTTATTTTTCTTTAAGAGACAGCATCATCCTTCAGGTCCCCCCCACCTCAAGCTACATTACCAAAGAGAAGCAGCATATCCTTCCCTTTCAGCTCCTCTCAGCCAGAGATCCTTAAAGAACCAGAGCCCCCTGTGGGAAAGGTGGGAGGAATGAACACCCATGGTGACAACTCACCTTCAGGAGAAATGATTTCTCACTGCTGAGATTAATTAAGAGCCTGGAGGGGCTTCAGCAGGAGCGTTAATGCTGAACAAAAGCATGAAACAAACCCCAAACACTTGACAAATCTAACACCCTAAAACGTTATGAGTTGATACTGATGGGATTTGAAAGCGTTCTAATAACCCAGGGCATCTCATGGGATCTCAGGAAATCCCTCCCAAAAGCCTGGAGGGATGAGCCCAGCCTGTGGATCCCCAGCAAAGAGCTCCCCTGTCCTGCTGCATGCCCAGCTTAGAGGGAAATGCACATCCTGGTATGCCCAGGCTGGAAAAACCCAGTGGAACACAGCTGAAACCACAAGATTTTTTTGACCAGAGCTTTGTTTTTACAAGAGGAGTGGGAGAAATGAATTGCAATCCTTCATTGCCAAGGGAAGGCAAGGAATGGTTCCAAGGACATTCCCCTTGGAGAGATGGATGCTGACAGCCCTTTGGGGGTGTGGGGTCCCACAGAGAAACAGGCTTAATGTATATTCTAAAAAGGCCAGATATATATAGAACAGGCTTAATGTATATTCTAAAAATGTCAAGGGTAAAAAATAAACAACAGAAAACTCCTTTAGTAAATAAGTAATAACAAATGGGCTTTCACTTACCCCATTTAGAAAGCCAAACAAAAAACCAAACCCCTTCTTTCCTACAGAAAGTCAAGGAGGAGAATATGAGTGTGTAGAAAATTACACCACAAACATCAACCATTTGGTGACCCTCTTTCCTTCCTTCACTGGAAACTTCTTCCTATCTGGTGAGCTATATTTTACCAAGAAACCTAATCCTAAAAGACAGATTATTCAAATTTTGCCTTAAATTCGTTCCTAAAGGATCTGGAAGAAGGGATATGCCTCTTGTTCTGATACAGCAACCACGTCATGGAGTGGTTTGGGTTGGAAAGGACCCTCCTCTTGTTCCACCCCCTTCCATGGACACCTTCCACTATCCCAGGTTGCTCCAAGCCCCATCCAGCCTGTCCTTGGACACTTCCAGGGGTGGGGAGCCCCCAGGAGACCCAGACAAAGCCAGAAGGGAATTCCCCAGGGATCTCTGAGCTGTGGGGAAAGCAGAGCTGATTCTGGAAAGGGAAATAGATAAAAAGTGACCTTTGACAGATAGGAAGAACAACTCACAGGCCACAAAGCTTAGAAAGGAATTAGGACATTCCTAATTGCAGTGAGAGACCATTATTCCCAAAAGAGTCCCCAAAGGAACTCAGTAAGATTTTTGTTTGTAAAAGGAATGAGACAAAGTTGTTAACAGAGGGAGCAACAACAAATCACAGATCATTAATGCTGGAAGAGACCTCTGGGACCATTGAGTTCAGCTGTTAACTCAGCACTGCCAAGGCCACCACCAGCCCATGTCCTCAAGTGTCACACCCACCTGGCTGTGACAATCCGGTGGTAGATTTGCCATCACCCTGGGCACCTGTGCCAGGGCTGAACAACCCTTTCAGGGAGGAATTTTCCCAATATCCAGCCTCAACACTGGCACAGCATGAGGCTGTTTCCCCTTGTCCCTGTTCCTCCTCATCTGCCTCCTCATGTCAGGGAGTTGAGGAGAGCCAGAAGAGCCCCCTGAGCTTTCTTCTCCTCCTCAGACTTGAGGATTATCCACCAAAAACCCCACACAGGGGAAGAATCAGCCCATGGGCCACATCTCAGGCCAGCACTGCATCCTCTCTCCCAGCCCTTTGTATGCTGGGAGGAAATATTGGAAAGAATTGGATGCATCAAACACAGGGTGTGGAGCTGCATGTGAGGAGAAACAGGATCAGTAAACAAACAAAAAAAAAAAAAAGAAAAAGAAAAGGAAAAGAAATAAAAACTCTCAAAACACACAGACACACTTGAAAAGTGAGGTGGTTCTCCCTGCAGCTGCTCTCCTCTGGGATGGCCTTTCTAAAAACTATTAATTCCTTCCATGGAAGATAATTTGTCACAGAACTGCTCTTTTAAACTTCACCCTGTTGTGAAAGTGACAAAATAATAGGCCCAACATGAATGCTCAGCAGTGCATTTCAGAAGCAACATGTGCCAGGCTTTTCATTGGGTTCATAAAACATCCTGAGAAATAAAATTTTATGCCTGGTAGCAGCAACGTATAATTATTCTTCTGAACAGAACTGAAATATATTTGGGCAAAAACTTAGTAAAGTATTCACAGATCATGGAATGGTTTGGGCTGGAAAGGAACTCAAAGATTATGTACTTCCATCCCCCTGCCATGGCAGGGACACCTTCCACTGTCCCAGGTTGCTCCCAGCCCTGTCCAACCTGGCCTTGGGCACTGCCAGGGATCCAGGGGCAGCCCCAGCTGTGCCAGGGCCTGCCCACCCTGCCAGGGAACAATTCCTTCCCAATATCCCATCCATCCTGGCCCTCTGGCAGTGGAAGCCATTCCCTGCATCCTGTCACTCCATCCCTTGTCCCCAGTCCCTCTCCAGCTCTCCTGGAACCCCTGGCAGGGCTCTGAGCTCTCCCTGGAGCCTTCTCCTCTCCGGGTGAACAATCCCAGCTCTCCCAGCCTGGCTCCAGAGCAGAGGGGCAGCTCCATGGCCTCTCCTGGGCTCTCCCCAGCAGCTCCAGGTCCCTCCTGTGCTGGGCCCCAGGGCTGGGGCAGCTCTGCAGGTGGGGTCTCACCTGAGCACAGGGCACAGGGGCAGAATCCCCCCCTCCCCTGCTGCCCAGGCTGGGGCTCAGCCCAGGGCATGGGGGGGTTCTGGGTGCCAGCTCTCACCCCCAGCACCCCCAGCTCCTTCTCCAGGGCTGCTCCAGCTGCTCATCCCCAGCCTGGATCCATCCCAGGGGTTGCCCTGACCCAGGGGCAGCACCAGCACCTGGCCTGGTTAAACACTCTGAGATTCTTGCCCTCTAACAACTCCCCTAAACACCTCAAGAAAAAGAAAATGAGTTTATCAGAAGGAGAAAATGATCCCTAGGATTGGGGTAATGGTATAACTTAGAGATAGCCAGAAGGTCCAGACTTAATGATTTATTTTAATCAGGCTCTATGTTCTTAAACAATTGTGTCAATAGGATAAAAATGTGGAATAGCAGAGTAATGATGAAAAATGATGCTTGGACAAAGGAGGAAAAATCTCTCAGAGCCACGGAGCAGAACATTTGGCTTGATTAGCATGACTTTGAAAATCTGAAAGGATACAAGGAGCTTTCACATGAGACTGTGTAACAAAATAAACCAACAAATGAAATTTATGTTTGAGCCAAGCAGGGCTTTGAAATCCATCATTTGTTGAATCATTTAGTGTTCCAAGCACTCTGCTGTTCAAAACAAGCAATAACTTAAGTGTGATCCTTATTAGTGATTCAAAGTCAGAATAAAGGGAAAAAATCTGATGTTTTGGAGCAATCTGCTTAAAAACACAGGGAATTTGAGGGAGAAACATATGATCCATGAATTATTAAGCTGTTATCCACCATTTTAAGATCAAAATAAAATGAGTGCATTGAAAGGAAGCTGGGACATGACCATTATAAAGACATATTCCCCCCATGTTTTCTGCTTTCCCTCTCCTTTTTTGGGGGATAGGGTTTGAAAGGTTATGAAAACACTGAGGACAGCTCATTACTCACCAGATCCATGCTCGCAGTGCCACATCCAGACACACCTTGAAGAATGGGAAATGCAAAGCCATACCTGCTCAGCCAGGTGTGAAAAAGGACTGGGGTTATATCATCACTTTAAATGGAAATTCAGGTGAGGTTTCTTTGGAAGGAAGTATTTTTTCAAAAGCATGCCTGGCTTACAGAAAGCATCTCAGAAAAGTAATGGGAATTCTGTCCTGGGGGACAGACTTCCCAAGGTTCTCAGGTGCCTCCTGAAAAGACACAGAATTCCAGGATGGGTCAAAGCTGAAAAGAGCTCAGTTGGTACCTGGTGTCACCTCCCTGCTCCAGCAGGGCCGTCCCAGAGCACAGGGCACAGCATTGTGTTCAGATGGGTCTGGAATATGTCCAGGGAGGAGACCCCACAGCCTCTCTGGGCATGGACCAGGCTCTGCTCTGCCCAGCAATGGCACCAGAGCAACAGGCAGGAACTGATGCCCAGGAAGTTCCACCTGGACATTTTTTTCCCCAACTGGCAATATGCTTTGCTTTAGTTCCATTTAAACAGAAAAAGCTTCCTTCAAGCAGTACCAAAATCAGGGAGACACAAGGCAGACCAGGCTGGGAAGTCAGGGAGAAAAAAAGTGTTAGAGTCATGGCTTTCAGCAGAGGGAGATTTATTTTGTTGTGCATTTAAATCTAAGCAAATTAACAAATCAGGCAAAACCCAGGGAAGATGCTTTCCCAATAAGGGTTTATTAGTGGTTTCCATTGATTATGGATGTGTAATTGGACAGCAGCAGGACACAAAGGAAACATCAACAGGACTTGAGATTCCAACTGCCCCACTCGAGATTTGCTCCCCTGATTTGGATGAGTCAACTGTAAAGCCCAGCATCAGCAGGAACTGCAGGAACTTCACTGAGCAGCTCCAGCACCCGAGAACCAGCAGAGCTGGGGATTATGGAAAGGGAGCACCTGCCCAGAGAGCTCACCAGAGCTGAGGGCAGAAGGGCTGATGGATTCTGAGCTGCAGGGCAGGAACTCCATCGTTTGACAGAGAACTCACATAAAAGCCCATTCCTCAGAAAGCAGAGGATCCATTTTCTCTGACATCAGTGTCTCACCTTTGCTGGTGGCACAAGAGGAAAGCTGAGCTCTCAGGTTTGGGACAGCTCCATGGGACAACAGAGCCAGGCTAACCTTCCCTGGGAGCTGGTTGGAGCAACTTCCCCCAAATTTACCATGAATTGAATTGGATTTACCCTGCTTTGGGTTCTGTTTTACACTCCAAAATTAAAGAGACACCAAAACAGTTGGAAAGCACGTTGCAGTTCTGGACACCAATCCCAACCATCACCTCCCACTCTCTGAAGCAAAACTGATTTTAAAAAGCCTTAAAACGTATCAAATCTTGCACTGCTTTACTGGGACTGTGACAATCAATAAGGAGAAGACAATCAAAGAACATTGCTACTGAAACATTTGCTGTTGCAAACCTATATGGAAGACATAATTAGGAGAAATATGCAGTTCTTCATTGGCAAAGGTAAATGGACACCCTGGGAATATGAATGGATCACGTACCATAATTTGAATAATTTATTCTGACTACTCAAACTGTCATAGATGAGCTGTCCAGAAAAATTCCAGTCACTCTGAGGAGAATCTCCAGTAAAAAAGGAAATCCCAAACACATTTTGAAAAGGCCCTGGCACTACAGAGCAGAATCGTGATCCACAACAATTACTCCTACCTCAAAATGGAGTTAAATTCCTGGGTTTTGCCATCGAAACATCACTTCTCTATTATCCCTGAAGGTAATTCAAAGACCTCTGTTCCACCTCTACCAAGAGCACCAACACCAGCTGAGGATATTTGTCCAGACAGCTGACAGCACAAAAATAAATAAATATTTCCAACTCTATCCCTGTTTTCAACCCTTAAGAATTAATCTGTTTCTTAAAGGGCAACTTTTCTCTATTACTTCCACCCTGAATTATCTCCTGCTTTTTGAAACTTTTTTTTTTTAAAAAAGACATAATTTAAAAAAATAACTGAAAGAGGAGAATTGCAGACATCTTTAACAACAGCTTTGCTTAAGTCCCAACCACTGCTGATAAATAGAAGCAGAATAATAAACTGATCCATTTTACAGCTTCCTCAGTCTTTACACATTTGTCCTACACGAGAAACACGAGAATTTAAATCCATGCCATAAAACCAGCATTAGACACCAAATTGATTCATTACTTTCCAATGAAATCCTTAATACCCAAATCTGGAGAACACATCATTTCAGAACAGAAATGAACAAACAGGATGGAATGAAACAAAAATAATTTCCATAAATTTCATCCTCTTTTCCCATCTCATGAATTTATAAACTAAATCAAATTGTCAGGAAAGAAGTGATATTTCCTGGTGAACATTTTGATTGAAGCAACCTGCAGGCAGAGTTGGGAAGCAACACCTATGAGCCAACTGCTGACATGAAAAATGGGGAAAAAACATAAATAGAACCTATAAAAAATATTCCATATTTCATGTCACTGAAGTAATTTATTAGCTGAGTAAATTATGGAGAAAACTGTGGCCAGTTCTTGGAGCAGAGCATTTAGAAAAATAAACCAAGTCAGACACCAGTTGGGTGTCTCTTGATTCCCTGGCCCTGTCACAGCCTTCCCACTCCCCACCAGGGAGGCAGCAGCAGAAGTCCCTGTTGCAGAAGTTTTCCTGGAATGTTCATTGTTGCCAGGGGATTTCTATGGCCCAGTTTAACCCCTTTTTCCAAGTCTAATTAGCACACTCCTAAATAGCCCAGGAATGCTTTGAACAACCCAGAACTAGAGGGAGAATTCTCACAGCTGCACAGAGTCTGGGTTGGAAGGCACCCAAAAGCCCACCCAGTGCCACCCCTGCCATGGCAGGGACACCTTCCACTGTCCCAGGCTGCTCCAAGCCCCAGTGTCCAACCTGGCCTTGGGCACTGCCAGGGATCCAGGGGCAGCCCCAGCTGCTCTGGGCACCCTGTGCCAGGGCCTGCCCACCCTGCCAGGGAACAATTCCTCATTCCCAATATCCCATCCATCCCTGTCCTCTGGCATTCCCCCTTGTCCTGGCGCTCCATCCCTTGTACAGAGTCTCTCTCCATCTCTCCTGTAGCTCTTTCAGGCCCTGCAAGGTCACCCCAGAGCTTCTCCTCTCCGGGTGAACAGTCCCAGCTCTCCCAGCCTTTCCTCCCAGCAGAGCTGCTCCATCCCTCTGCTCATCCTGGTGCCTCCCCTGGGCTCTCCCCAGCAGCTCCAGGTCCCTCCTGTGCTGGGCCCCAGGGCTGGGGCAGCTCTGCAGGTGGGGTCTCACCTGAGCCCAGGGCACAGGGGCAGAATCCCCCCCTCCCCTGCTGCCCAGGCTGGGGCTCAGCCCAGGGCATGGGGGGGTTCTGGGTGCCAGCTCTCACCCCCAGCACCCCCAGAGCAGCATCCATCCCTTTGGAACAGCATCCATAGGAAACCTCCAGGCTCCAAAGGAGCTGTGGATTGCGCAGAGCTGTTTAGCCCAGTCAGTGTTCAGCCACGTGGGGCACACGAATCAATACAAATCCACTCCTCCTGTTAGAATTTGTCCAGAACATTCCACAAGGGTAACAACTTCTGACAGAAGTTCCTCAATCTGGCAGCTATTGCATCTAATGGATCACCTCTCTTCCCATATAAAAACACAAAGCTGGAATAAACTCCACAGAGCGAGGCTTAATTTGAGCAGATGTTATTATGGGCCTGGGTCTGATCCAGCTCAGATTTGTACTGCTGGCTAATCTAATGTCTTAGACCTGGGATTAATGACCACCAGAACAGCATCAGCACCCAGAGATTCAGCAAAACACTGCTGAGACTCATCACCAAAACCTCAACATTCACCTCGACTGCACCCTGAGCTGGAACAGCCAGACCTGGCCTAGACACTCAGCCTAAAAATGGCCAGATTTAATTCCAAGCTTTATTTATTGGCTGCAATACCTTGACTTAGATCTGCACACCACATCTCCATTGTCAGACAAACCAGATTCCAGGCTGGTGAAGATAAATTTGAAAAGGATGGTCAAAAACTGGTCAAAAGCATGCATAAACACTTTAGGGAGCCATAAGATTGTCTAAAGATGTGGGAAAAAATCTATATGTGGGCAGGGAGACATAAAGACAATGGCATGACCTAGATTAAAAATCAACTTTCTCCCTGGAAGCATTTCACAGGAATGATAACAACATGTAAACTAATAACTTGAATTTTTTCCATTATAGAAACACTACAAAAAAACCACAGTGCACCAAGTCCTCAAATTGCCTTTATGGGAAAAATAGGAAAAATCAAGATAAAAATGACAGTTTGGTGCCTTTCCACATCTACACATACACTGCAAACTTGGGAAAAGCTGTTCTCAGAATCCCTTGAAATGGTAAAACTAAGATGACTTTCCTTCACAAAGCTGATTTTTGAATGATAGGAAGCAATAGATGAAAGTATTTTTGTTTAAAATTAAAGAGTGAGATGCTCATGAAGGCAGTACAAGAATATAATGGAATCATTTAGGCTGAAAAAGCCCTCCAAGGCTAAAGCACCTTTAAGTCATTAATTCATCCTTCTTTCTTAAACAGGAGGGAAAAGTAGGAAATGAACATCCAGCACAGCTCTTAAGGAATGCATTTCTTGATAGATCTGTTCTCAGCCACAGCAACCTTCTAAATTGATTTTACTGAAGAACTTTTCCCTTTAACCAAAATGCCTGGGGTAGCAGGACTCTTCCTTCTTTAGGGCTAATTAGTTCAATTCCAGTCCTGGTGGTCACTGAACATTTAATTGAGTAATGAATATTCAGAGGCACCACTCCCAGTCCTCATCAGCACACCTAAGCCCATCTCTGGAGGGGGGCTACAGATTTTGTGCCTCTGGGGACATTTTCTTCAATCCCTGTCCCTGAAAACCAAATTAAACCAGTTTGGACCAGCATGGAAAACATCAAAGTAATCACATCCATTCTTCCAGCATTACAGTATAATAAAACTGAAAATAAATTGGTGCAAGAGAATTAGGGGGAAGAATCCCCACAGCTTTGTTTCCTACTTTTTTATGCCCTATTTCCCAGGAGTGCCTCTCCACAAGGAAGTCAAGCTGAAGAAAGATTGCTGCTGAGAGAGTAGGGAGATGAAAAGGTGGGAAAATAACACTTGACCCACCTACAGCCATGAAAGCTTCCATGTGAAAGACACCCTCAAGAAAGGTGGAAGAGAGCAGAAGGTTTTGGGATTTGCTCCCATCATTCATTAGAGCACTCACACCATCATAAAGGAAGCAGGGAGGAAAAAACCCCACCAAAATAAAACCAAACCACACCAACACTGACTGATTTTTCTAGGATGGGAAAGAACACAAACTATTCCTAACTGTGGAATTTTTTTGTTCTGGATGGAGCACCAAGATGCCAGTTCCTATTTCTCCTCACAGTAGGGGAATTCACTTTGGTCTGCTTGTTTCCTCTACCCCACCTTCTGCTTTCTCTTCCAAATTATAATTTAATCTCTAAATCTTTAAATCTTGCCGTGTGGAAGTCCTTTCCCAAGACTATACTTTCCATCAAAAACCCTGCCCAAAGGTTCAAAGCCCTTGAGAATTTCAGGCTGCTCATATGAAGGGAAAAAGCATGGATGGCTCCACATGAAGGTCTCCAAAAACTTGGGGTACACTGGCAATGAGAAAGTCTGACCTAGGAATAAGGCTCATTCAGACTTTAAAACAAGTTAAAACCAAGTCTCAAATCCAGTAATAAAATAAAAAGAAATCCATGGGTGAAAATAACTCTCTGCCTAAAAAAATCATCCAGAAAAATTCAGTTTTGCTGTTAATATGATCTGAAATACTATCACCCAATTCAGTTCAACACAGGGAAAACGATAAAATAATTCATTTATTCCTTAAGAAAGGTCAAGTTCACTCCTTCCAGGATTGCTCACACGAGCACAGTTATAATGTAATTTACTATTGTACCTAAATTACTTGATATAAAGAGATATCCATCCCATGGTGGGAAACTGTCAAATCTCAACATCTCTGCTGATTTCAAGAACATCTTTAAAGGTCAGGCACGGTACCTGTGTGCCTGACTGTGAAAACAAGCAAGAGCTATTTGGGAAAATGTTTTTATTCTGTGAGATTTGCTGGTCTCTGACTTCCTGTGAATTAGGAATGATTGAGCTCAATGTGCCATGGCACAGTGGAACTAAATATCTGTTTCTGAAGAGCAGGATCTTATGTTTCTTGCCAGAACACAATGACCACATGCACTGATGGAATAAAATGTCTCAGCCGTTGTTTTGAGATCTCCATCCTTAGAGAAGCCATTCCAACCTCAACAACAGACACTTGGAAGGAACAGTGCCATGGGAGAACTAAAAGAAGGATGAGATTTCACATTGTGGGTGAGCTAGAGACTTGTTTGTATAGGCAAGCACAAAATTAGGTGGATCTTTATTTCTGCATCTCATGGAAATCCCAATATAAAGTTTTGTCACTGGAAATGTAGAACACGATGTATTCCTTATTAAGTTTTGTATCTCAGACTGAGTTGGGTTGGAAGATGTCTCAAGGCTCATCTCATTCCAGCTCCCTTCCTGTGGGCAGGAACACCTCCCACTAGATCAGGTGGCTCCAAGCCCTGCCAAGCCTGGCCTTGGACACTTGCAGGGAGGGGGAGTCCACAACTTCAACCTCTCTTTCTAAAGGTTTTCACTGAGTTTTTTTGATGGCAAAGTTGGTTTGGATTTAATAATAATCCCTTGCTGTTAGCACAGATTTATTTCTAATGAGTAGGGAGGATGAAAGGCTAAGAGAGACCAGTTATGGCAGCCAAACCATTTCAGCTGAGGGGGTCATTCCACCAAAACTGAGCAGGCCACAACTGGAACACATCAGGATTCAACAGCAGCTTGCCAAGAACCAGTACATCCAATTCAAAGAGCACATCCATCTTCAGAGCCCTCCGTTGGACTCTCCTGACTGCAGGGAAGACCACCCAGGAAGAGGAAGAAGAGCCTGGTTTTAACAGCCACCCCAGTACCAGAGCTTTTTCAGCACTTAGGTGTATTAAAAATTGGTTTATTGAGGAGTTTTACCCATAAATGCACTTATCCATCTGACTTTGAGCAATTCCAACAAGGAATTCCTCCCAGAATGCCAGCAGAGCAGTTCCACTAGCATCACCTGGCTTTATTCACCATCTCAAGCAGCCATATCTGATAAACCACAGCCACACACAGCACTAAAACAGACCCAGCTTGCAAGGTTAAAAAAGCCCCACCCTAAACACACAGAAAAAAAAGCAGGAAAAAGTAGTAACTTACTCTCAGAAGTAACAGCTGATTTTAACAGGGTAAAGCACTCCATCCCATCAAAGTACGCTGCATAAATGCAATGCTCAGACCACAGGGTAACAATCTGAGAACACTCTGATTTGTCAGGAGAATTAAATACTGAAAAAAGGGACATTCATTTTCTTTTGAAATTTCCAGGACTACAACCAAGTTCTTCCATTTCAGAGGTGTCCATCAACTCATGCTCCTAAACTTAGAGGGAACCAACAAACAACTTGCCAAAAGCCACGTGGGAAACCCAGAAGACCGTGTTGTTAACACTCCTTTCATGCTGCAGAGTAAAATTTCAGCTTCATTTAAAGAAAACCAAATACTGACCGGAACTTTGTCCCTCTGGTACCATCCCACTGACTTCAGAAAAATTAAGAAGGTCTGTTTGCCACAAGGGCCTTAAAGAATGGTTATAAATAATCTGTGTTCTAAATAACTGTGGGGCACTCACCGTTGCGACTCTCCTCGTCGATGGGAACTATTGTGGCTGGAGGACCTGTTCTGGCCAACTTGCAATCTATAAAGATGAAAAACAGAGTTATTTCTCATGGCAAAAGTAGGATCTCCGGGGTTTTGTTGTTGGGTTTTTTTTAAGTCAGCATATTTGGTGTGCTGAAGGCAAGTATTCTCTTAAATGTGATGCATTTAGGTATGAGCTACAACTGATAGTAAAGTTACACCCACAAAGGTTCCAAACAGAGCTGTTTGCTTATCCCTTACTCAGAGAAACTTTGTAAAGCAGGGGAGGATGTGATGACAACAGATCTCAGGTATGAGCCATGTTTAAAACACCTGAACTGCAAAAACTTTATATGGCTTTTCCTCTTCCTTTGCATGTCATGAACAACACCCCTCATATCACAGAATCATGGAATGGTTTGGTTTGAAAGGGCCTCAAAACCCATCCAGTGCCACCCCTGCCATGGCAGGGACACCTTCCACTGTCCCAGGCTGCTCCAAGCCCCATCCAACCTGGCCTTGGGCACTGCCAGGGATCCAGGGGCAGCCTCAGCTGCTCTGGGCACTCTGTGCCAGGGCCTGCCCACCCTGCCAGGGAAGGATTGTTGTCACATTCCACCATGATCCAGTTGGATGGCTACACTAATGAATCTGTTTGTGTTTTGCTCCAGAGATCCCATCAGGAATCTCAGTGTGAGTCAGGACACAGGGAATACGATGGAAATTTAACCCAAAGAAAAACCAAAGGAATGATTAAAAGGTATAAATCATAATTAAAGCTTCACAACAGAAACAAACATGATTTGTATTTAATTGCAACAAAAAGGATCTACTTAGTGAATGGAATTTTAATACTCTAAGGAGAACACAAATGAAAAGCAGACGAGCAATGTTCAGGAAGTCATATTTTGCCATCTTACCCTCATATTGCCAGTCTGGAGTCAAAAGTTTAGAGTCATCAATGGAAGCAGAGCAGAATAACGAAAGAAAATAAGTAAGAGTTTGTTGGTTTACTCAAAAGAGAGGTTCAAAGATATCAAGCAGTACATGCAGAGCTAGCAAACACATAAGTGTAGCCTTAAAATACATAAAAGCATGATCACCACATGTGATGACTGTTTTAGGACCAATCAGGTTTTCTACATTAAACAGCAGAAAACCACTATCCTCTTTAAAGCATGTGGAAATAAAAGTTCATTAGGAGGAGCTTTTAATTTTCCAAGAGCATCATTGAGTCAGTGAGAAAAGAGACAACCAATATCCTTCCCAATTCACCACTCAGGTCTATGTGAGATTACCCCTGATTTTATAGACTGAGAGGCTCCTCTGATGCACAGCTCAACCAAACTCCATTTGTGTGAAATGATAACTTTGAATCAAGCTCTGGGCTCAAAACAGGACAGAAATACTCAGGTATTACTGGTTTGGTTTTGGTTTTTTAGGGTGTATTTTTTACACACAAATCCCAACAGAAAATCATCTGTAAATTAAATAGAAGAACAAGCTGAAGTAAATGATTTCTCATCTTATGGTAAATATTACACATTTGTGGATGTCAAAGGACCCAAACTACAGCTCATTACAGCCTCCAATTACCCCAGCACAGACAAGACCTACAAAGGGAGGTGAGAACAGAGAAGCATTTGCTCAGATCTCTGTTTGGATGAAGCTCCTAGAGGACACCTCTACAACACGAGGTTTTCCTCCAGCAGCAGCAGCAGCAGCAGCTTTGTGCTGCCCCTGAGGAGTTCAAACATCTCAGCACCACAGGGAAAGGACTGAGCACGGCATTCCCTGAGCCTGCCCATCCACATGGACAATGATGGGATTCCCAGGGCACAGCACTGTGTGCACCCAGCTGTGCCCCAGCCCCAGGGAGGAGAGCCCCCAGGCTCTGTGGGCAATCTGCTCAGGCTGGGCACTGCCCAGGGAAGAAGTTGTGCCTCCTGGGCAGGGCAATGGCTGGGCTCAGGCCCTGCCCGTGGCTCTGGTGCCATGGCTGGGCCCCGGAGCAGAGCCTGGGCCCTGCTCTGCCCCTCCTGCCCCCAGGGACAGCCAGGCCTGAGGGCCCCTCTCAGCTGGGGCTCCTCTCCAGGCTGGGCAGCCCCAGCTCCCTCAGCCTTCCCTGGGCCCCCAGCTGCTCCAGGCCCTTCCCAGCTCCAGCAGCTCCTGGCCCTGCTGTGCTCAGCCCCCAGAGCTGGACACAGCACTCCAGAGGTGCCTCCAGGGCTGCCCAGGGCCAGGATCCCTCCTCCCTACAGGAATTGAGGAATACAGGGAGCTGCTGTGGTGCCCCTCAGAGATCCACCACCACCACCACACAGGGTTTGTTGTCACAGAATCCTTCAGGTTGGAAAAAACCCCCAAGACCACCAAGCCCAACCTGTGACCAAACACCTCCGTGCCCACTTCACCATTTCAAAGTGCCTTAGGCAGTCTAAATAAAATTATTAATGCATGAACTCTCCCTCCCTATTCCTTTCATTCTTATATGGTTTACTTTGATACATAACAATTGAAAATTTTCAGTTTGTTTGGGTTTTAAGAATGAAATTAACTATTATTTTAAAGCTTTTTTGTTTTGCAGGCATTAACAGAGCAAATAAATCACCTAGAAAACCACATCTTTCATACCACTGCAGTTTCCTACGAGCACTCTGTGTGGGCAGATAAGAAATGTTTGCATTATCTATATGAAATATGGCCTTTTATTTTTTCTTTCCCCCTGCTCTCATTTTTTTCACTGGATACAATAAACCTTCCAGGGCCATAACAAAATCAAATTTAACTTTTTTCCAGAGATGTATGTTATCATTTTCTAGAGGTTCAGGATTTGGGGAACTGAAGAACCCTTCAACAAACTCTTAATTAGGGCAAAGAAGCTCAACAATAAAAACTTTTACTGCAACTTCATTTTAATGAATAGCCCTGCTGTACCCCGAAAAACAGCAAAAAATAAAAATAAAAACCAAACTAAATAGCCAAATAAAAATTCAAAGCAGGCACAAATTTTAAGTCTAAAATTTGCATATATCTCACTAAAAGAATAATCATAATTTTTTTTTAAAACTCCATGAGCTTTCCCCCCATCTTCTCTGTTTCCATGGTATTTTTTCCCTGCTGGGTGTACCAGTGAAAGTTTCAGCCAAATCAGGCCAATTTCTAGCTTATATTCAATTTAAAAAAATCAAAATTACAAGGCAAATCACATATTCATCTTAACAACTTTTCCCAAAGCTGGTTTTCCATCAAACACACCTGCATTTCCAGAATGAAAAACCAGACATTGTACATTGCATTTAAAAAGAATGTTCAGCATTTAAAAGGAATATCCACCAATCCAATGTGGATCTCAGGAGTCTCAGAGAAAAGACAGGGCTGGCCAGTGCAATTCAACAATTTGCAGATGATTTATTGCAAGTGTGAGCAGGTGAAGCAAGAAAATTTATCATGAGATAAATTTCAGTGAAAAGAAGAGATTAGAGGAAGAGCCAGAACTATGGGAGGGGAAAAAAAAATCCAAGCAGGATGGGAGTAGGAAACTTCTGGATCACCCCATGGCACCAGTAACTGATTTGTGAAGAAAACAAGTTTTATTGCATAGATAAAAGTTTACAAATTATTTCACATCATTTCACCATGCCAGCACTACCCAAACCTCCTTTTTCAGCCGTTGCCACCTCACCTTTCCCTTCTGCAGGAACAAACCTAACAAAGCCACAGACTCAGTTCCACATCCATCAGCACTCCCTGAACAGATAAATCTAAAACTGCAGTGTGACACAGATTTCCAACTCAGAGACAATGGTTTTAATTAAAAAACTTGAAGATAAGTGGTAGGTTGTAAATATATGGGGGTCTTTTTTTTTTTTCCTCACAAAATACAATCAATAAGCAGCAATATGAGTTCCAAAACCCTAAGCTCAAGCACTGTGCTGAACTATCAGGCACCAGCCAGAGATGGTGGGAACTCCTGGGGACATGAGAAAGCATCTTTGGACTCAGCCAGGTGCAGAGAAAAGTTATTGCCATCATCAGGAGGATGGAGAGCCTGTCTTATAAAGATGACAGAAGTTAGAATTTATTTAATCAAGGGAAATGGAAACTCTCTGGACATACACTTAGGTAAATTAGCAAGGAGGAAAAAATAAGATCCTTAAGTTAAAGAGCAACACCAATGAGCAGTGTCCCTTAGGAAACTGTCCTCAGTGCTGTTACATGAAAGAGGCCCCATTTTTTTGGGAATCCCAGAATGTTTAGGCTGGAAGGGATCTTGAGTCCCATCCAGTGCCACCCCTGCCATGGGCAGGGACACCTTCCACTGTCCCAGGCTGCTCCAAGCCCCAAAGTCCAACCTGGCCTTGGGCACTGCCAGGGATCCAGGGGCAGCCCCAGCTGCTCTGGGCACCCTGTGCCAGGGCCTGCCCACCCTGCCAGGGAACAATTCCTTTCCAATATCCCACCCAAATCTCCCCTTTCCCAGTGGGAAGCCATTCCCTGAGTCCTGTCCCTCCATCCCTTGTCCCCAGTCCCTCTCCAGCTCTCTTGGAGCCCCTTTAGGCCCTGGAAAGGCTCTGAGCTCTCCCTGGATCCTTCTCTTCTCCAGGTGAACACCCCCAGCTCTCCCAGCCTGGCTCCAGAGCAGAGGGGCTCAGGATTCACTCTACTTCTCTCAATTTTTTTCTCCGGTATTTTGTTTAAATGATCCTCAAAAGAAATTATTTCAGCACTAAGACTGCTTTATTCAACCCCAAAAAAACTGCAGGCCCAGAGGTGACTTAGGAAGGAAATATTTCCACAAGACTTTAAACCCAAAAAGCAGAAAGGTGCCCCATGTCAATGTACGGGCCTTGGTAGAACTCTTTTAGCCATTATTTTACCTCTTCCAATTTTACACTGCAGTTTATTACCAGAATGTATTACCAGAACATGCCTCTGTTCCAATTTTCTCAACAAAAAAACAAGTTGTCCTTGAAATTCCTGGGCATAATGGAGTAGTTTTTGAAGTCAAATCACGATAAATCAAACACACTTTAAAAAGGAAAAGCATTCCATAAATGAGCTTCCCTCCCTACAGTTTTCATGATGCATTTTATGTTTAGGCAGCAATGCTGGTAAATGGGATCCTGAGGCAGCAGTGCCCCTGCCCCAAACTCCTTACAGGAAAGGCAAATAGAACTTACTAAATAAAACAACCAGCTCTGAAGGCTTTCCTAAGACCTTGCAGCAAATCATTTCTGTTCCTGTTGTTAACTTCACTGTTTTTCCTAACAGTGCTTCTGCTGGACCTTTCTTTAATCAAGAGAAGGGGATAAACAAAGGGCCTCTCTCCTTGGGAGCAAAGTGAGAACCTCTTTAGCAAACTCTCCATGTAACAATGTCAAGGCTCAGCTCTATTTGGTTTCTGCTGGCTAATTTTCATTATTTTAATTTCTAATTATTTTTAATGAGATGGCTCAGAGGAAACCCTCAATCACTGTCCTAGGTGAGACACTCAGCAAGGTCAAACAGCCTGAGCACAGACAAACACAACAACTTGAATAATCAGGTATTTTCCCAGCAGACACCTCCTGGATCATCTTCCTTTCACCTTTGAAACCCCTTCAAATCCCCTTCCCCTCCAGCATTTCTAATCCCTGGAGGACTCCTCTCTGTTTAAAGCTAAAAACACAGGAAATCATCTATAGAAATTAAAACAGTGATTAATGAACCAGCTAATAACAAACTCCAAGTGTGGGGAACCAACAGGCAACACCCAGAGCTCTGCAGACACCTGAGAGGAGAGAGTCTCCAGTGGGAGGTGGAAAAAACTGGATGGTCTTGGAGGTCCCTTCCAACCCAGAGCACCCTGTGACCCTGGTCACACAAGCTGAGGTTTGCCTGACAGCCAAATGTCCCCTCCAACCACCCCTGCCCCACAAACTATGGGGGTTTGCACTTTCCAGCAGCTCCCTTTCTCCTCCTGAGCTCTCCTCTTCATTCCCACCATCCCAAAGGCCATCTGCATCCTCACAGCCCCTCTGCCACCTCCAAAGGCACCAGTTCCTCCAGAAAGGGCTTTCACAGGATTTTCCACACTGGTCTTCTGCTCCCAGTCACTGGAGGGACTCTCAGACTCACAGGATGGTTTGGGCTGGAAAGAACCTTTGGGATCCTCCAGTTCCAACCCCTGCCATGGGCAGGGACACCCTCCTCTAAGAACAAGTTAAGGAGCACCTGGAGACACCTGAACTCCTACACCTCTCTCTGTGTGTGGAGGTTAGCAGGCTCCAGCAGCTTTTACAAATCTCTCCTCAGAAACTTTTGTGAGAAGCCCCACACTCCCATTTCTGAGAGGCCACATGCTCACCCTCACAGGGACAGCTGAACCTCACACACACTGAGACTGACAATGCAGGCATCAAGGCAGAGGAATCACAGCCATCCAGAATTGCAAACACAATCACTTGGAAACCCCAAACAACCACTCATACTCCCTATACCTCTAAATTCCAGCTCAGTAAAACATTTGAATGAGGTGGGAGCAGTGTCAGGAAAGGGTTATTCTGGTCTTTGTGTCACATGGCTTCAAAGTTTATAAAGAAAAACAGCTTGGCCCACAAAGCCCTAAAAATGTAAGTGACTTCAAGCACGGAAAGTCTCCCCCAAGACTCAAGAGGGGATTTGCATTTGCATTAACAGAGCACATCTGTGAGAAAAAAGTTCCCTCACCTAGTCCTACCCCTCCAAAGACAGAAGAAGTTTCACCTTGACACAAAACATAAGTGAGGAGCTCTTCAGAGAGAACAGCACAATCATCATCTGGAAAACAAACAGCCAACCTGAACCTTCCTGGGGAAAACAAACAGCCAGCCTGAACCTTCCTGGGACTCGATTCTGGGAAGTAACTGCAATCTCCTCCTGAGCACTCCTGAAATAAAACTAGGGGGGAAAAAAAAATCCTCTTCCACATGCTAATCACCAACTCTTCTTCCAGCTGCTGCAGAAACACTCAATCATTACTCTGAGTTATTTCATTATTTGTCTTATATTCAAGTTTGCTTTTATTTAGTCAGATAAATTGTTCCATTTGTTTTTATTTAAACAGTCACAGGGATGACAATGGGCAATTTCAAACCCCTGACTCAGTTCCTAACAGATACTCAGCCCAACTGAAAAGATTTTAAATTTAAAAAAGTTCTACCCACTAACTGTCAAAGGAAATTATTTTATTTGTTGGCATAAAAAAAAAGTTCCTTTTTTATTTTTAACTGAAACAAGGATCAGACTCTAAACCTTGTCAGTAATTGTGAAAGGCTCCTCAGCACCAATCCCTTACTTCCTAGGGCTGCCCCCAAGACAGGAAAGAACAAAGTATTAACTCTAAAATCTGTCTTTTTGTTAATCTTCTCTAACACTTCCTGAATCCATGAGAGTGGGCAGCATCCAGAACATGTTGGAGCAAGCCTAATTTGAGCAATGGCTTGGTTCACATGGTACCACCACATCACAGTGCAGGAAAAAGCATCATCCAGCCATTCCCTCCCAACCTTCTATTCCCTCCAATAAACCACTTTATCATCCCCAAACACTGCAGCAAACAAGAATTTATGGTGAGCTCAGGGCTCTGATCCGCTTCAGTGACTGTGTGCTGTCAATAAGACAAATGGCAAAAATGGAAAATTCTTCAAGGAGCCACTAAAGCCACTTTGTTTGATATGCATGTGAAAGAAAACACCTTGGATAGCACAACATCCAATACAGAGAAAATTTGGGAAGGAGGCAGTGACAACTTTGATACTACAAAAAGCCTGACCCAGCAAGCAAGTCCAAATTATCTCCCACAGAGGGGGAGCAGGGTTCAAAAAAAGCAGAGGGGACTTTTCTAGGACCCAGAGCAGAGCAAAAAGTCTGGATGTGTGATGTTGTTTCTTTCCCTCTGTGTTTATAAGCATTTTAATTTAGCTCTAGAGAGAATTAAACAAACCCAACTCTCAACATTCACCAGTTTTAATTTCATGGATATTCTTTTCTTCAATCACGACTCTTTCCATTGTGGAGAGGGGAAGAATAGAGCTTGTGAAACAGAGTTTGGAGAGTCAGAGATGAAGAGAGGCTGAGAAAGCTGGGGCTGTTCAGCCTGGAGAAGAAAAGGTTGTGTGGAGACCACACAGCTCCTTTCATCACCTGAAGGGATGCAGGGAGGCTGGAGAGGGACCCTGCATTGGCAACTGGAGTGACAGGACACAGGGGATGGGTTCAGACTGACACAAGGGAACTTTGGATGGATATCAGAAAGGAATTGTTCCCTGGCAGGGTGGGCAGGCCCTGGCACAGGGTGCCCAGAGCAGCTGGGGCTGCCCCTGGATCCCTGGCAGTGCCCAATGCCAGGCTGGACAAGGCTTGGAGCAGCCTGGGACAGTGGAAGGTGTCCCTGCCCATGGCAGGGGCTGGAATTCTGAATCTTTAATGTCACTTCCAACCCAAATCTTCTCCAATTTTCAAGTATTTAAAAGCTTTTCTCCCCATTTCCTCTACATGATTAAGCCCATCAAACCCTTAGAGAAGTCTTGGAAATACAAAGTGAGAACCACCAAGCCTCATCCTCAAGCCTGAGTCACCACTAATACTGTGGCCATTTTAAATAAGGAATTAAGCCAATAATGAGGAAACAGACGATTTCTGCCTGACCACCAGCTGGAAATTAAATAAGGAATTTAAATTTTAAATAAGGAATTTTAAATAAGGAATTAAGTCAATAATGAGGAAACAGACACTTGATTTCTGCCTGACCACCAGCTGGAAATTAGGAGTTTGTGTGTGCGGCACACAGAAGATCCAGGATGGAACGAGGCCAGAACTAAAGGCCACTGATTCACTAAAACACTGCCAGCACAACGAATGCCACAAGGGCAGTTGTGCCCCTGAGGTGGCTGGTGATGGGACAAGCTGCTCAGAGAGCCCAATTCAAGCAATCTCCATCTTTCACAACCCCAGCCTGGGGTCTTTTATGGATTGAAACCCCCAGCAAAGCTCCTGGGAGCTGGCGATGCCTAGGAAAACAAGAGCAGCTTTTCCAACCTGGAGAGGCCAGGAGTGAATTCTTGCAGGTTGATTTAAAGCACCTCACATTTCTCTCTGCCTGAACAGGTATTTCTGTTCCCAGCTGCACTTGATTCTCCAAAATGCCCCAGCTGCTCCTGAAGGAAGCAGTGCTTTGTCCTTACCTCCACTTCCATTCAGCAGGGAACACTCAGGGGGGAAAAACACAGCCATGAAAGAGTCTCTAAAACTCCATTTACAAAGGGAGGGTCTTCATAAAGAGCCACAGAGAGCCATACATTTAAACTGGGTAACCAAGCAACCCCAGCACAGGGGAAAATGCCCTGCCTCGTTTCCTGTGTGGCCATTCAGCTCCACAGCTGGGCAGTTTCAGAGGAGCTTGGCATAACCTTTTACATTAGCTGGCTTGTGCTGCCATGGCTCTGCATTGAGAATGTAATAAGAAGGGCTTTCACGGGCTATTTTCAGCTCTTCCTGAGAGAAATCCCTAATTGGAGAGTCTGGGAAGGCACCCCAGCAAACCTGAACTTGATTCAGACCCATCTGAGATCCTACTTAAACCTCCAGAGTTTGTGTGCTCGGATCAGAGTTAAGCCCTGCTCTAATATTTGGAGCTCAGGCATTCCAAGGCTTGAGGGAAAGGTGATTTTGGGGTTGGGCTTGAACTGGACAAAAAGTGAGGCTGGGTGACAATCCAGTGCAAAATAAAAGGGCAAAAAGCAAATAAAGACCATTATGAAAAGCTCCACACAACAAAAAAAGACACACAACCTGATCAGCCAATTTATCTCATGGCTTTATTCTGCCATTCTTTTTTTTTTCTTTATTTTATTTACAGATACAGTATCTCTAAAGGGTTTGGGACCTGCAAATTGCCCTGACAGCGCTGTGCTCTGGCATTTTATTTTTACAGCTTGAGATGAATGCAGAGTCATCCCTCTTTCAAACACTGTGCTTTTAGATTGAAATAACTTCCCATTTTAAAGCAGTTTTGGAGTTGACAGGAGTCTTTAAAATCATACTTGTGCCTGAAAACACTGTAAAGCACATAAAAACATGATACTATGCCAAGCAGCAGCTAAAATTACCATTACCAAAAGTCATTTTTAAGACCATTAAAAAGCACTGGATGAGTCAAGAGAAGCTGCAATATCTTCAGAAGTGCTTTCAAAAGTTGATTAAACCTGCTTTTAACCATTCCTATGCCTCCAGCATTCAAATTTCATCTTATTTTCAATATTTGTTGAGATTGCATTCTCCCTATTATGCCTATAATGCATTTAAGACAGAGCTCTTGTAGAGGAGGATGAAAGATTTCTAATATTGGAACTTCAACTCATTCCTGGTACTAGAAGCAACTTTTAAAGTAAATTTTGACTGCTGCTGTACCAGTAATACAACTTGGGAAAAGCAGCTGGAGATAGTCCTAACATTTCACATTGTTGGAATTTCTTTAAAATCAAATAAATTGGCATTTATTAACTGAAACATGAGGTGAGCCAATAACATTCATCCTTGCCATGTTCCTAAAGGGCAAATTTGTCAGTTTGACATCTTAAACTAAATACTGAGATTGAAAATCATATTTAATAACCAGGCTTCTCATCTTGCCCTGAAGAATTTCTCCTATTTCAGTCCAGATTTTTTTATGTCTAAAACAGGCACAAAAACCCCTCGGTTTGTGTTCCACAGAACTGATGGCAATGAGGCTAGAGAAAGAAGCATTAAAAGTAATTTTTAAACTAATTTTAGAGGAAAAAGAAACCTCCATGGAATTTTGATATGTACACAGGAATATGATTCTCTGTAAAAAGAGATGCCAAATTTTAGAATATTTCATTACCACGTGAACCACTGGATGTATCAATACCATTGAATGTATTTTTGAGGCTGTAACTTCAGTGGCTTCCTTTAAAAAGCAGCACTTTATAAACTGGGGTAAGAAAGAATTACACAGACATGAAACTTCCAACTTTGGGATTTTAAGATTCTAAACCCCTCCCATCAACCTAAAAAATTAGCAACATCCACATATTATTAAAAAAAAAAATCAAATTGTCAGTGTCTGGTAGAACAATTTTGCTCCATGTATAAATATTCCAGTAATTCCACAACTTTCCCCTTGGTGCCAGCCTCCAGCAGGTAACCCAGGAAAACGGGTGCTAATTAAGCTGCCACTCCTAGGATTGTTTGTGTTCCAGAGAATTAACCACCTATTTGGGGAGATTTACATATTGTACCTATAAATAGCTCTCTCCTGACATCTCTAATGAAGGCAATGTTGATCAACGTCTTCCTGTAATTTAATCAGGACCTCGAGCAGCAGTGGCAGAAGGTGAGGACGTGGCTTTGCCATCCCAAGACATCCCCTTGTGTTAAAAGACACTCAATTCCCTCAGCTCCTCAAACTCTCCCTTAGACACTGCTAAAAATATCCAGAAAGACAGATTGCCACGAGTGCATCTTAATTAAAACAATGCCATTTTCTCCGTTTTCCCCCAAAAATACAACCCTGTTCTGGAGGAACACATCCTACAGTCATGGCGCTGCCCTGAATTATCCACCTGAAAGCAGAGAATTCTAGAATTTCTTCATTCTGTCCCTTCAGGAACAACCATCAGCACCACTGAGGACTCACCTGGATGTTTAAAGGCTGGACTTTGGTACTGTGGTTTAACTAAACAATGATTTAATTTCCACTGAACAATATCATGAGCTAAAACAGGGTGCTGTGCTTTGGAAAGGCTTATAGATTTTAGGTATCCAAAATTAGCAACCCAAAAAAGCCCCAACAGGGCCAAAATGTTGGTTTTAAGCCCATTTCCAGGCAGACATGCAGTGGCAGGAAATGACAGGGAATGAACTTTCTACTTACACTGGAGGCTTCATAAAGTTCCCTCACTTTGCACAGAGGATGGTGACACAAAGTCAGGGATGGAAAAACTGCCCAGCCAAGGACATGCAAAGTGCTGCTCTCCCAGGATGTGAGAGGAAAGCAGGCTCTAAAGTCACAGGCAGAAGGTCCTTTCTCCCCCTCAAAAAAGGTGAAGGCACCTAAGACATTGTGCAGCTCCTGAGTGGCAGCCATTGGCACGTTCCCCCATCCAGGAATAACATGGAACAAGGAGACTTCCCAAGAAGTGTCACCCTTGGAAGTGTCTGTTAATGAATTATGGTCCAGTGGGTTCAATAATTGAAGCCTGAGCTGATTTCTGGCCATCCTAGAGCCAGCCTGTGTTCAAGGAGCCTGAGTTAATTAGGAAAGCAATGAGGACTGCAGTGCTGGAGAGCTACAGAGAGTTATTTGTGGTTCTCCTGGTGAGCTGCACACTTTGGGGATCTAATTTGTTGAGTAAAAAACCAAGGTTATCTTGGCTTTATGATTAAAATTGTTCCCAGTCCACAATGTGTTACAGGAGATATGCTTTGGCTTCCTGACCCACAGTTTATCATTCCCGTTTTCAGGTAAATTCACAAAGTATCTCCAAATTTGTAAAAAAAAAAGCCCAACCCAAACCACAAAACAGCAGGAAGAAAAAAGGGGAATGCAAAGTACTTTCTTCAAATTTTATGTTAGAAAACCTTTTGGTGAAAAGCATGAAGGGGGAACTTGAACCTTTTTTTTTTTCTTAAGTGCTTATTTCATAAGCAAACCATATCCTGAGATGGAAGGACAGATCTCCAGCATTTTCTCTTACTCCTGCCACAATCTCCTTATCCTCATCTTTGGAGAGTTTAGGCCCTATTAATCCAAAACTGTCTGGAAATTGCAAAATGGTGAGAGCCTTTGATTGCCTTTGAGCCAATTTAGGATTTTTTTTAATGAATGGAAGGTTTACAGGTATCTCCTCTGTAAAGCACTGAACTGAGGGAGGAATTATGGGATGGGACAAAGGACTGTTGGACTGAGCACCTGTCATCTCACAGTGCTCCCAAGCATCCACCTGGAGAAGATTCCCAAAAAGTGATGTTAAAACCAGAGAGGCTGATTATGGAATCCCAGAATGATTTGGACTGAAAGAGACCTTCAAGCCTATCCAGGGCAGGGACACCTTCCACTGTCCCAGGCTGCTCCAAGCCCTGTCCAACCTGGCCTTGGGCACTGCCAGGGATCCAGGGGCAGCCCCAGCTGCTCTGGGCACCCTGTGCCAGGGCCTGCCCATCCTGCCAGGGAACAATTCCTGCCCAATCTCCCATCCAGTCCTATCACAGCTGCTGCTGAGTGGACTCTCCAGCCTCTAAACACCAAAAGACACCTTCCAGAAACTTTAATCGGGATGATTTTTTTTTTTTTTTTGTGGCTTATTTTTTCTTTAATAACATGGTGAAAATAAAATGTAAGCATGGTTCACCTGCTGTCTGAAACCTTTATCATCAACCAGCTGATAAATTGCAAGGAGAGAGCTGCTGGGTTTCTGCTACATTGGAAAAGACATTTCATATCCCTTGCAATATTGACTCCGGAGCCTGAAAATATTTACTTCTCCATTTTTACCTCCTTAGAAAACACTTTCAAAAATAAACACCTTACAGGACAACCTGATTACCATCAAAATCTCTCCATCTGGCTCCACTCTCAGGAGAGTTGAAGGCATGGAAAAAAATATCAATCCCTAAAAGGCATCAGTAGATTCCCCATCCCTGGAGGTGTCCCAGAAAGGGCTGTTGGTGGCACTCAGTGCTTTGGGCTGGGGACAAGGTGGGCATTGGGCACAGGGTGGACTCCCTTTTTCAACCTCAATGACTATACAAAAAGGTAGACAAAAAAAAATCATAAATTCTGCTCCTGGTGCTGGAAAGAAGCTGAACTTGCATTTTGTGTTTGTTTACCTACATCCATGAATTTTATTTTAATTTACACATGTAAATTAGCATAAAATGCAACTCAGCTCCTTGTTGCAAAGATAATCGATTAAAAAGAATAATAATAATAAATAAGGAGGATAGTTGCTGGCAGAAATTAGGATTGATCACCTCTCCTTGTAAGGATACAACTCTGCTCAGTGTTTTGGCTCCTATGGAAAATGGGAATTGCCAAAGGAATCTCAGCCTCTGCCTATCAGTGATGTTTCCAAAGACCTAAGGACACATTAAACCCTTCCCCAAGCAGCACCTGCCTGGAAAGGACAGGATTAGGAGCTGTCCTTCCTAGGTCAGCCCAAGCCAGGTGCACACCCAGAGAAGTTTTCCATCAGCAAGGATGGGCAGCAAAAATAATGTGTTTTTTCTTAGTTGTCCAAATTATAATTCATAAAAAAACCACATGAGTAATTTGGGCCCACAGGCTACACAGAGGCCACCAGCAGGAGGACAAAGTGATGCCTAAAGCTGGACTCAGTTTAATTTCTAATAGCTGGAAATAAAAGGATTCAGGGCAGCTTTCAAATCCTTCCTGTAAGGTTTTCCCCTCAGAGATAGCACAGGAAATAATCCTTCAGATGAGACAGCAATTGCATGGGTATTTCTGTAGGATTTAAAGTCTTCTTAGCATTCAGTAATGCCCAAATTCTTCCCCTCCTAATTCCCTTCAGTTTTTAAAGCCCTATTTTTTGATTTTATCTCACCTGTGGACACTGATAAAGAAGCAGCACACCTGACATGGAGCTTCTCAGCCTCGGCTCCAGCTCCAGGGTGGCTGAAATGGAGAACTTGATTAATTTTGTATTAGCCAGCTGCACAATAAATCCCAAGCCATTGATTACAAGGGAAGAACAAGCAGATAAGGTTTTTTTTTTTTTTTTTTTGCAGACCTCCAGTATTTAATTATACAAAGGTTCTATCCACAGGGTTGGTGAGAAAACAACTGAGCACAGCTCTGGGAGCTCTTTATTATTTTCTGTATGTGATTGTTCATGTTCTTTAAGTTTAAAATTAGGTGCTGTTTTTGGTTGGGGGCAAGATTCTGGTTGATGATGGGTTTAGTTCTGGATAAAGAAGACACCAGTGGTTTATCTGAAGCCATTCACAGTTTGCCTTTCCCTGGCAGTTTGTTCGTAACTATTTTAATTAGCAGACAAGAGCGGGGTCAGTGATTATGTGGAGTGAGTTTGGATATTGAGCAGTTCAATAATATTTAAAATACTCCGGCACTATCAGGCTTCTTGCACAAGCAGAGCCTCTCCTCACCTCTTAATCATCATGACCTGAGCAGAATAAAAACACCAAGCCTTGAAACCAAAGTGCTCAGCCCCTGGAGCTGGAAAAGCAGGGCCTGTGCCACTCTCCCTACCAGGTTTCTTATCTAAACAGATCAAATTGGAGATATGAGCAGCAGTTGACTGCAGCAGATGAGGCTGTGTCATCCTGATTAGCTCCATTTGATTACAACTTCTTAATTGCTCATGTGCCTGAGATCATTAAATGGAAACAGAGGGGGAAGATTCCCCCCATATTCCAGATGGGATTTTGGGAAGGAATTGTTCCCTGGGAGGGTGGGCTGCCCCTGGATCCCTGGCAGTGCCCAAGGCCAGGCTGGATGGGGCTCATTCTGTGAGTTACAGTTTCACCCTTGTCTGTTTTTTTTTTTTTTCCTTTTGTAAATAATACAAAAAATGCACTTGCACATAACTTGTATTTGAACATCCCACATATCACATCTTTTCTAACATATCCAACTGTAGGAAATTTTCACAGCCTTGAATTTATTTCCACAGCAGCCATCAATCACTCAGAGATGTTATTTTGCTGGCTTTGTTGATAGAGATTTTGTTTATAGTTCCCCCTTCACTGAAACACCATATTTGATAAGATCTGATTCTTAGGATAAACTCACAAAGTATCTCTGTCCTGGTAGGAAATCTATCCCAATTAAATGGGGCAGCAGTGAATCCTGTGGAGCACAGCACTGCAGAGTGAGAAGAGGCTTTTGTTTGATAGATGGATAAGGAGCATTAACTTTGAGTTCTCTGTATATTTTCTATTAATACAACAACAACAAAAAAAAAATCCAAAGTAAACTTAAAAAACACCCCCAAGTTTTGAAGAACCTGCTTCCTTTGTGTTTTTGTTATGTAACAGCAGAGTAACTGCTCAGAATCATGGAATAATTTGAGTGAAAAGGGACTTTTTAAAGGCTATTTTTAGTTCCACCCCCTGCCCTGAGCAGGGACACCTCCCACTGTCCCAGGCTGCTCCAAGCCCCAATGTCCAGCCTGGCCTTGGGCACTGCCAGGGATCCAGGGGCAGCCCCAGCTGCTCTGGGCACCCTGTGCCAGGGCCTGCCCACCCTCCCAGGGAACAATTCCTCCCAAATATCCCACCCATCCCTGCCCTCATCCATTTAAAGCCATTCTCCTTTGTCCTGTCACTCTACATCCTCATGAAAAGTCCCTCTCCACAAAATTTTGTTTTATATTTAGCACAAAACCCTTCAAATTGTCAAAAAGTCTCAAAGAACACTGCCCAGATTTGTGCAGCTAGTTTTGCAATAACAAAATACTAAAGGAAAAATTGAAGGCTTTAAAAAAAAAAAAAACCTAAAGAAACAAAACAGAAGTTTTTGACTAGTGGATGTGAAGCTTCACCTTTAAACAAAACAGCAGCACACTGAGCTTTATAGTAGTTCAGGTGGCAAGATCCCAATCATTTTATCAAACAAAAAGTCTGAGGAATCAAGAAATTTTTGCAAAGAGTAAAATCTCTTAACAGCAGTAAAATAAAACAATAGTAAAATCCATTGGTTTTTTATGTTAGAAGATGGGAAAATAGAATTTCAACACCAGAATCTTTCATCCAGCACCATTATGTGGAACAAAAAAACTACTCCATTCTGTTTCCTTTGAATTTTTTTCCTGTAAGTTTTTTCAAAATTTCCTCTGATTTTGCAGTAATCAATTTTTGTGCTGTGTTATTTGGAATTGAATCCAAAGCCCAGCCACTGCTCAAGAAACACAATTAGGCTGCAGTGGCCAACTGGTCATAGAGAAAAGTGACACCAGGCAACACCAGAAACCTTGGTTTGAGTTAAGACCAGCTGGGAGAGCAAATTAAATGTTTAAATGAGGGAGCCCAAGATATTTAACACTCTGTGTTCCCCTCTGGGACCAAACAATTCCATTCAAACAGCTCTGCTTAGAAATAAGGTGGGAAAATATCCCATGGCAGGCTTGCCCAGCAGGTCAAATTATTAACTCCTGTCAAAAGGGACAAATAAATAAAATATCATGTTGCATCAATATTGCTGGCAAAATCAGCAGCTTATAAATCAGAGGCTAAAATGAAGATTTTCTGGTACAGAGCCAAAAAATGTCTGACATGCCAGGGGCTGCCCAGGGAGCTTTGGAGTGCCCATCCCTGGAGGTGCCCAAGGAAGGGCTGGAGGTGGCACTCAGAGCCCTGGGCTGGTGACAAAGTGGAATCCAGCCCAGGTTTAGAGGTCCTTTCCAGCCTAATTCTGGGATTCTATGGTCTCCTGCTCTGAACATTTAAAGATGCCCAAGAATTGGCACTGCCTTGAACTTTAATCCCATTAAAATGTTCCTGAAATGAGAAGAGATCATGGAACACCATTAAATCCACAAAAAAGGAACTGAAACAATATTGAAGGCAAACACAAACTCACACCACAACCCCTTCCTGTGCAAATCAGCTTTCCAGGATAATTCAGACTAGAACTAAACCTTCAATTGCAGAGAAATCCCATTTCTCTCTAATCCAATTGAAAACCACATTTTCTCTCCTTGCTTCCTTCCCCACCTCCTTGGCCCTTCCCATTGCAGTCATGTTGAACAATGTGCAGCAGGATAATTTGGCATTATTTAAACATTTGATTTCTGCCTACATATATCAGCTGTTCATCTCCCTGCCAATTTAAAACTCGCCATGCCTCAATACACTGTCTAATAAATACTGCAAAGCACAGAGGGTTATTATTCCTTGCTATATTCTCCAACCTAATCCAAAGGTTGTCTTTTCAGCATGTTAAAAAAAAAGGGGGGGGGGGGAAGAAAAAGGAAAACTATTGTATACCACCAGAGATTCTCCAGAAGAAAGGGCTTGGCTGGGAGTGATCACACCTGGGCATTCAAATATTACACCAATGTCTGTGGAAAAGGTGTGGGGGAGAGAGTTTGGTTGGGTTTTGGGTTCAAATACCCAGATATTTCCTCACCATGGGCATTCCATGTAATATCCCAGAGTTTCCATGAGCTTCATTGAGAAAAAGCCCTGTCTGTGTTTAAGGGCAGACAGCAGCTGAGCAGGAATGATGCCCTAATGTGAAAATGATCACTGCAAAATGAACACCTTCAGGTGAGCTGGGAGAGCTCAGCTCTCATGGTCACTGCCCAGCCACAGGAGGTGGCTCCCAGAGCACACAACAGCAGAGCTCATGGAACCCCCAAAGCTGGAAAAGTCCTCCAAGATCTCTGAGCCCAACCTGGATGCCCACCTTGTGCCCAGCCCAGAGCACTGAGTGCCACCTCCAGCCCTTCCTGGGACACCTGCAGGGATGGGCACTGCAAAGCTCCCTGGGCAGCCCCTGCCAAGGCCTGAGCACCCTTTCCATGCAGAAATTCCTGCTGCTGTCCAAGCTGAGCCTCCCCTGGCCCAGCCTGAGCCCCTTTCCCCTTGTCCTGTCCCTGTTCCCTGGCAGCACAGCCCGACCCCCCCTGGCTGTCCCCTCCTGGCAGGGAGTTGTGCAGAGCCACAAGGTCCCCCCTGAGCCTCCTTTGCTCCAGGCTCAGCCCCTTTCCCAGCTCCCTCAGCCCCTCCTGGGGCTCCAGCCCCTTCCCCAGCTCCCTTCCCTGCCCTGGACACGCTCCAGCACCTCCAGGGCTCTCTGGACACAGATCCTGCTGGCCTGGGCAGGAACTCAGCCCCTGCAGAAGTCCAGACTTCCAAGAGGCTCTGGAAAATCCATATCCCTATTTAAAGCATTCTGAAGCAAGACTACATCATCACCATCAACAAGGATTTTGAGCACTGGAAGTGATTCAGAACACACAAACCTTGTGCCCTGAGGGATACAGTCCTGAGTCTGTTCTTATTATGTGAAAATCAAATTCTACAAGAAAAAGTTTTGATCAAGCTGAAGTTCCTATGCCTTGTTTTAAACAGCTGCTTCTCATAAAAAACAGAAAACAAGAATAAACCACAGTAAGAGGGTTTCTGTAATTTCTATCACAGTTTTCTGTCCACATGTGACAGTCTCATATAAGGATTCAGAAAATAATTCTAAGTGGAAGAGACAAGGAGAAATGAGAAGGAGGTTTGGAAAGTAACATGACAGGGGCAGCAGGTAAAGAAGGGATTCCTGACCTTCCATGTCACCAAGAGACAGGAATTCTGTGCTTCCAGATTGTTGCTACAAATACAATACTGCCAATAACAAATAAAATTGAACAGGCAACATAAATTACTGTTGGAGTATGAGATAAAAGACATGACACTGAGGCAGATTTTAAATCCTGACAGTTGCAGTGTCTTGCTTAGTTCTTTGAAAGTCAAATGAGTTAAATTATTGCCCCTCAAAGAGAATTTCAAATCCTGATTTCCTCCAAAGTGAAAATGTTTACATTTTAGGACTTCCTAGTAAAGTAACAGATGCCATTTATATGAGGTGCCTTAGTACTAAAATCTAGTGGCCTGACTAAACTGCAAATGTATTTCTGCTGAAGAGAAAGCCAGAAAGGAAAGGTCCTGGCTTTCCAAGTCTCCATGCCTCTTGGAACAGACACAAAATGTTATCAGAGTGCAGAATAAACCAGAAAGTTCATGACTGAGGAGCTGCAGTGGCTCTGCTCACACACAGGGCTGTAAACCAACATATGAGAGCACACACACAGTGGCTGATGATCTTTAGGAGTTCAGCCCTAAAAACACCACTGGAGTTAGAGCTGCAAGTCCCAAAGTGTGAGTGACTCTTCTGGAGGGGACACAAGGTGTTCCAGGGCACTTATTGGGGGGGGGGGGGGGGTTCTGCTTTTCCTGCATCAGGAGTTCCCCTCCCAGGTGTGAGCAGCCCCTTGAGGAACCCAGCCCCAGGACAAGAACCAGCCCCCAGGACAAGAACCAGCCCCCAGGACAAGAACCAGCCCCCAGGACCCAGCCCAGTTCTCACAGCCTCCCCTCACCAAGGGATGGCTCAGGACAGTTAAAGGAACCAAAGAGCATTGATGTTGGATAGCCTGAAATCCAAACCATCCAACACATGGACAGGAGAACCACAGGACCCCAGGGTGGCTGAGGCTGCAGGAGCTGAGCGGGCACCTGGTGTCCCCTCCCTGCTGGAGCAGGGCCATGGCAGAGCCCAGGGCACAGCACTGTGTGCACCCAGCTGTGCCCCAGCCCCAGGGAGGAGAGCCCCCAGGCTCTGTGGGCAATCTGCTCAGGCTGGGCACTGCCCAGGGAAGAAGTTGTGCCTCCTGGGCAGGGCAATGGCTGGGCTCAGGCCCTGCCCGTGGCTCTGGTGCCATGGCTGGGCCCCGGAGCAGAGCCTGGGCCCTGCTCTGCCCCTCCTGCCCCCAGGGACAGCCAGGCCTGAGGGCCCCTCTCAGCTGGGGCTCCTCTCCAGGCTGGGCAGCCCCAGCTCCCTCAGCCTTCCCTGGGCCCCCAGCTGCTCCAGGCCCTTCCCAGCTCCAGCAGCAGAAAAAAACTTGGGAGTCCAGTGCCTGGAAGAGGCTCATTCCCTAGCAGAGCCCACAGTCTGGGGCCTCCAAGGCTGCTGGGATCTGGGATTTCCTCCTTCTCCAGAAGCAGCTTCCTGCCTCATCCCTCCTAGCACAGCCACAGGGAGATCCCAGGATATTCAGTCCCTTTTACCAGGGCTAAAACCTGTACATTAATGAGTTGAACCTCGTTTCAGTGCCCCTATTTTGTGAATAACTCACTTCTCACCACAGGGAAATTCATCTTCTGCCGCCTCACAGTGCTGCTGGTGGTACTCAAAGACACTTTGAAGAACTAAACCCTTCAGAGGAACTTAATGGCTCCACTACACCTCCCCAACATCAAGAAAATCTCTTTTCCCTGTAGGAACAACGGCACAGCTCCCAACCAAAAGCACCAAGTGCCCATAAAACACACAAATGGCTCCTGTTCACAAGAACAAACACGTTCCCTCAGGCAAGAACCTGGTGGCATTTCTCTCCTCTCCCTCCATCTGTACAGTGCAGGGCTCAGGGAATGATCAATGAGCTCCAGGTACTCAAATATGCATTTCCCCAGTTAATTTCCTGCCCAATAGTAATAGATCAAGATCTGAAACTATTTTTTTTCTAAAATAGCCTCTTAAGGTGATTTGTAAGGCCCCTCCATGATTCAATTTTTATAGCAGATGATTGTTAGACTGAATAAAGACATTAACTAATAGAGGGGGCCTTGAAAAACAGGTGAAGGGGTTTGGGGCTGAACAGTCCTGGTGGCAAAAGTGAACAGTTTTTCACAGAAAAAACAAACTTACTTAAAAAGTCACCCCCACTCAGGGAAGTGGCAAAGACCATTTGAATGCTTTTTGTTACTTTCTGATTAAAAAATACCCATCTGCTGAACACTTTGGAAAGGAAATCCATCTTTGGATAAGCAAATCTTCTGATTAGCCTCAGTTTTATTTTGTGAAATTTTGTTTCAGAATGAAACAAAACCACTGAGCCAGCAGTGAGATCCATATCCCACAGTGCAGGTGTCCATGGCTCATCTCTTGTTCCACAGTCAAGCAGAAAGGAAGGAAAAGGAAGGAAATGAGTCTGAAACCAGAAGATTGGAGGAACTACAGTGATAAGTCCAAACAGAGTTAAAAAACCAACATTAAATAATCAAGAGAGCATTCCTTCTTAGCCATACATGCCAAGAGAAATACATCCAGCATCCTGTTTGCATCTCCTCCGGGATAAACAAGTATTATTCCTCAAGTGAGTCAGAAGGGATGACTTCATGGAACAGCTCCAGGAGATTTCTGGAATGGAGACTCTCCTAGAAATCCTCATCCTCATCCCCAGCATTATGGTTGGACTTGCTGCTTTTCAAGGTCTTTTCCAGCTAAAATGATCCTGTGGTTCCATTGGCTCCACACCAAACGCAGGCAGAACTTGAGTATTGACATTTTTTTGGTGTGTGACAGGTCCCTGGGTCAGGGGAGTGTGGGGGACAGGTGACATCAACCCCCTCAAACACAACCCAAATTTACAAGACAACAAAAGGACCAGGATGGGCTCATCTCTGAGCAGATAAATTCAGGATTTTTGTTACTATTCTTCTTTTAAATCTATAAATCTTCAGGAGAAATATAAGGACCTTCAAGTGTTCTTTTTATTCATGTATAAAAAAAGTGCAAAACCACCTTAGGTTAAAAGCAGCCTCCCAAAAATCTTTAAAAACCCTTCAAAGATTCCATGGTATGAAACAGATCCCCACAAGTCACAGCCCCCTTACACCACTTCTGAAAACCCCAAGAAAATCCTATGCAAATTTTCTGGGTGGATCTCCACATTTGCTTTTGGTTTTTAAAAGGGACCAGAATGATTTTTGCCTTCTATTCATCTTTTAAGACTAAAGAATAAATTATTGGTGCTCCCCCAGCTCACATTTTTATTTTCATGAAAGGTATGGACTCAACATAATTAAATATGGTAATTGGCAAATAATTGCTGCTGGATTGGTTTGGTCTGGCATAAAAGGGCAGAAAGTTTTGAATTCAGCAGCCTTCTTTGCTAGCCAAAAATTGCTGCTAATTTTTTTTTCTTTGAGCCATAGACATTAGATTAGAGAGAAAAAAAAAGGAGAAATTTGATCCTGTGTTTCCACCTTCCTCCCCCCTGATTCCTTTAGCCTCAGAGTTTGCCTCTGGAAAAATAAGAGAGTTTTCAGCTGACCTAATTTCACATATTGCACAGCTACATGTGACATTTCTACTTTTACTTAAGTTAAAATATTATGAAAAAAATTCCAACCTTTGCAGTATTTCTTCTGTTTGGAAGAGAGGCAACAGCAGGAGTTGTAAAACCAGATCTCTTCCTTTCAGAAAACCAAACAAAAAATACTCACAATATTCTCCATCCACATTCAAGCCTAACATTTATTCTGGTGCACCGCAGAACAAAAGGATTACAGGATGAAAGAATTGAAATTAAACACTGAATGGGCTCATCCACAGTAAATTAGGACTGATGGCATAGCTCTGTAACAAAAGTCTTGGGGTTTTTAATAATTAGGGGGGTGGGTTTGAATGCAAAGGGACTGCAGTAGATGGGAGGTACTTGAATTTCACCAGGAGCAGATGGGATCCTGGGGAAACTTCCTACTGAAGTCTAGAAAAAAAGCAGCCTGACCAAGGCACTCCTGGATGAAGTTACTTTGGGCCATCATTAATTGCTGTGGCTGGGGAGGATTTGGTGACACAGGAGATCACGTAAAACATGTCAAACTGAGAAATTAGGAGCTAATGAAGCAAAATGCAGCAAGAGGGGCAAGAAACTGAGTCAACATCCACAGCTCCCTCCAGGAAAACAGAGGATTGGCATGCTGGCTGCAAAGAAATAGCCCATAATTCCTGCCAGAGCTGATTTTTTATTTATTTATATTTATTATTCTGCTGTTAAGAGAAATACACTGGTTAGAAATGGCAATTGCCAGAGGAACACATCTTGTCTATGTTACATTTCAGGTTACAAATTCTGCTCCTGCACATCACAACTCCTCCAGGCCCAGCCCTAAACAGAGTTTTCTATTCAGCTGTAAGAAGCATATTTCCAAGTAATTATTCCTGTAAGCATTGCCTCATTAGCTGGGTGCCATTTGCTGAGTCACCAATCCCCCACCTTGGCTTAAATCTATTTCCAACTCCTTTTTTCTCTATTACACCCCTGTGAAATTTATCCCAAGTGCTTTTAGCTCCATTTACCCTTTCCTGAACACAGTATGGGGGAGGAAATCAGTTCAGTTTGCATCAGGGTGCTGAATGTTCCCCAAGAAACAGCATTTCTGAACTGTGCCCCTGAAAAAGCAGCAAGAATTTTGGCTACAGCCAGCAAATTTATACTCATTATAACAAAATTTTACTCATTATAACAAAGCTGCCCTGTTAGAGACCAGTTCCAAGGATAAAATCAAGCATGGCTTCTGTGATAAATAAATTGGCATGTGCCAGGTTAAAAAAACCCACCCAAAAATTATGTTCAGACCCCTCCCTATGATGTAAGGGAGTTGCTGTATTTACTCAGTCACAGGACACTGCCTTTAAAGAGTGGTGGCCCTTCCCTTCCTCTAAATCACCTGGAAGAAAAAGGATTCTGAATAATCTTGGGATAAGGACACAAATGAGAAATTGTCATAGGAGTATAAAAGAAATGGAAACCTGAGGGATCCCTTTTTCCCCCTCCAGGAGATGAAATTTTTCCTGCCCTGTCTGGGCCATCTGTGTTTTTTGCACACTTCACCATCACTCAAGACTAACTAGAAATGGCTCCTCAACCAAAAATCCCCATTTTATTCTCCTCAAAGATGCTTTTTTAGAGAGATGTGATGCTGCCAGCATGAGCACAAATAAAAATCCCACTGAAAACAGATGTGTTTTTTTTTTTTCCCTCAGCCTCCCCTGAGGGCTTTCCACAGCCCCATGATCCTGCTTTGCTTCCCACCATTATTCCCACTGCTCTCCCATGTCCTCCTGTGCTGCTGGACATGCCAGAGGCCACCCTGCTGCCTCTCCTCCACCCAAACCAGCATTTTCCTCCCCAAACCACCACCAAGGTCAACCTTTACCAGCCTGATGGCCCCACTCCTCCAGTGCAATAAATGATTAAAACCCAGTTAATTGTAGCCCAGCACAGAGCAAATATGTGAAATATGAGCAGCTTGTCCACTTCAGTGTCAGGAGTGACAGTGATTATGACAGGGTGTAAAAATGGAGAAAATTAAATTAGCTTTCTTGTACATTATGGGGAGGGTTGGGCTGGGGGATGGAAGGGAATAAAAGGACATTTGGAGAGCAATTAGTAGAACAAGAAACAGAGACTTTCAACTGGATAGCACAAAACAAAGCATAATTCAAGCAGGACTGAAGGCTTGCCATGAAAGCAAAATGACTTTACTTCCTAACTGACAAAATAGAGGTTTTTAAACCAAACCCCAGATGCCAAAGTCATAAATTTGTACAATTACAGCTCTACCCACATGGAGTGCCATGGATAATGAGCAACTTCATTACAGACATTCTGAAGCCACACTTGGTTTTCACTTATCCCTCTCATTATTCCCAGGAGTATTCAGGAACAACTCTGACAGAATTTGCCCTTCAATGCTGTTAAATTGTTGAAAAGAATAAACCCTAATCAGTTATCCAGGGCTGTAATTTTTAATTACCAGAGATCACTGGCAGGACACATTTCTGCTGTCTTTTAATTAACTTCCACCAAGATGCTCTGAGGAGAAACACGAGCTACTGGTGCCATGTTTCAGGGTTCCTGAAGAATTGTTTCTCACTGTGGATTTTTTTCCCCCAAGTTTTTGGTCATTAACCATGCTCTCCATCTCCTGTTCCAGCCACAACTGCTGATTTATGAACAAAGTAAAGTTTACTGTTAAAGCTTGCACAGCGAATAAGACAAAACCAATTTTGATGCTCGAGTCCAACACTGAATAACCATAAATGAAGATTCTATCTTGCCTGCTAAATCAACAGCTTCAGGAAATGCAATCATCACTGGATGCTGCAGCCACAAAACAAAAAATACACCCAGACCCTTCTTTCTTGGAACCTCTTTTCCTACCAAACTACTTCATCAAATATTAATTTTTCTGGGGGGAAAACAATTCCAATGAAATTCCAGAGGCATCCCAGCCCTCCCAGAGCTCCACCCTTCAGCCAAACCCTTACCTTCATCATTCTGGGCCAGAGCCCATGCCAGGACAGCAGCGAGTGCCGTCCCCACTGTGAACCATTTCCAGAGACAAAGCTGCTGGACCATTTTCTGTCAAACTTCACTCAAGGCAGAGCTGGAAAAGAGGGATTTGACACATTTATTACTCAACCTGCACAAAGCTGAGCCACTGCAAAGTTTTTCACAGGGGATACGCAAACTCTAAGAGCATGGTCTTGTTTCAGTCACAAAAATAAATCAAATAAGGAAGGAGAACCCCATTAGCATTAATCAAGATGTGTGTACTCATTAACTCCACAACTGTGCATGCACAGCCCTCCAAGTCAAGAAAATGCAAAGTTCTGGCTTCTGATTTCCATAATTTCCCTGCAATGAAGTATTCATAGTATCCTTCCTACTTTCAAGCACTTTGGAGAAGGAACTGTACCAGAGAAATTGCACTGATTAAAATGAGGGTTCAGTGCAAAAGGCCAGAGGCACCCAGGACTCAAAGGCATTGCCTGGGAAAAATGGGAATGATCCCTGAGGGTGGCCTTCTTTAAGGACACAGGCTGTTGGGTTGAGTCCAGGAAAATGAGAAAAACACCACCAACATCAGACAAAAAAAACCCCACAATAAACAAATTAATATTAAAAAAAAAACCAAAATACCACAAAACAAACAACCAAAAAGCAAGCAAACAAAAAAACCCAAAACCTACAAAACAAAGAAACCCCCCCAAGAAAAATAAAAACCTAAAACAAAACCCCACAACCCTCTCTCCCTTCCCTCCCCCACCCAGGCCCCAAAAACAAACAAAAAAATCCCCCAGCAAAATCCCCAAGACAGGTCTGGCTGAACTCCAGAGTGTACCTGGAGGGCAGAACATTAGATAGTTAAAAACAGCTCTGGTTCATGGTTCCAAGAAAAAGAATTAGCACAATTCTACAGCCCAAAACTCAGTTGTTTAAAAATATTCCTTCAAATTTAAAAAGTTTGGGATAAATACAATTACAGGAACATGGAATGAAGAGAGATTTTTAACAACAATGCAAGCCAAGTTACTGTATGAAAAAATAACTGCATTTATTAAAAACCAAACAAACCTACAAAACAATTGTGTGCCAGGAGTTTGAGGAAAACCTCTGGGGTTTTTTCCACAGGAGAAGGAGAGCAAGTAGGGAAATGTAATAAACCAGACTGAGTGGCTCATATTTACTCAAGTATTTAAAGTTCCTAGGTGGTTGCTAATATAAATAAAATATATATATATATCTTGAGTTTGCTTGCAGGGCAGCTCACATGGGTGGGATCACCAGGACATCAGAGGCTTTTCCCAAATTCAGTGATTGTATCCTGTTATTTACTAGGCTCTCTCACATCAAGGACAGCTCCTTTTCCCTTTGTCAAAGCCATGGATTGCAGGTGACTTTATTGGATTTTAATACCAACACGCTGGAGAAATAAAGGGCAGCAGCAAAACCATTAGAAATTCTGCACTGAACACATTGCTCCACTCCTCATCCAGGGGTTAAGGATGGAGAGAGGCCTTTCCAAGCTCCACCTCCTCTCAGGTTGGACTCTTCCCAACCTGTCCAGCAGCAGGAGCTTGGTGCAGGCTGCAACAGGAAGAATATCAATATTGGCCATGAAAGAAGCCAAGCCCCAGCACAGATCTCATGGGACTGTTGGTTCCCATTTCAGACCAACGTTTGTCTTGACAGAGCAGCTCCAGGTCACAGAACGCAGGAATTCAAACCATGCAAAGCAAACTCCTTCCTCCTTCTCTTCCCTTGCCCTTCCTACAGCTGTTTCTGACCTAATTCCAGCAGGGAATTGTGGAGTCACAGAGTTCTTCAGGTTGGAAAAGACCATTCAGGTCGTGAAGTCCAAGCAGCACCACTACCGTGGTCACCACTAACCCATGTCCTCAAATGCCACATCCACATGTGCCTTGCACAATTCCAAGGACAGAGACTCCACCACTGCCCCAGGGCAGCCCTCTCCAGTGCTTTACAACCCTCTCCATGAAGTGCTTTACAACCCTCTCCATGAAGAACCTTTCCATAAAGCGCTTTACAACCCTTTCCATGAAGAACCTTTCCCCTATATCCCATCTAAACCTCCCCCAGCATGACTTGAGGCTGTTTCCTCTGATCCTCTCACCTGTTCCCTGTGAAAAGAGACCCAGTTCCCCTCTCCTCACAATCAGCTTCTCTCAGGGAATTGTAGGGAACAACCTCAGAGAGGAGGCAGCAACCCTGACAGATCAAATGGGAAGTTAGAGGCAGCTCAAAGGAGAGTTCCAGACTCTTCCCAAAGGAACTATTATTCCCAAGTGAGAGAAGACCAGAACTGCTCAAAAGGGCTTTTTCCCTCCTTTCTCCTTCCCAAAATGCACATTTGGTTGCTGTAATGAAAACTTCCACTTAGCACATTCCAAAGTCATTCTGGAATTTGTAACAGCACCTTCAAACAAAAAAAAACAAAACAACCCCAAAATTACTTTTACCATGATACATTCCTGCTGACTACTTAGAAATCAAGGCTGTTTCCACATTACCCAAACAGATTCCAGTTACTCATCATTACCAAACCTCCTGGGAATTTTGGGGATGGGAATTTCTCAGCATTTCACCACTGTTTCCTCCCCTGTAAACAAATTTTCCTGAAGGAACTGGGATCAGCTGCTTTTCCTCTTGAAGCAGTGATATTCCATTAGGTGGTATTTGCCTCCAGCCTTTTACACCTCAAATCCCAGAAAACAGAAGCTCAGGAGACTCTTGGTGTCTTCAAGTCAGTCAGAGGAAAAAATCCCATCCAAATGGAGATTTTAGGTGTTATCAGACCTAAAAAGAAGTGCACAAACTCACTTCTGAGGCTTCTGATATTTGATTTTACAACCTTGAAAAACAAAATAAATCCAGCTCGCCAATCACGATGTTCTATTTTAGAAAGTTATTCAGAGCTCAGCTGACACCCTTGAGTGGAGTCTGCTCCTGAGAGATTTTTAGGATGGAATCTTGACAGATTTATTTTTGATTTTGATGAAATGTCAAGTTAAACCACAAGGATAGCAACACTGCTGCTCCCAGAATAAGCAACTCTCTATGCAACTGGACTACAACAGAAAAAAAAATCCTGTTTTTTTCCTTCAATTTGTACAAGAAAAAAACCCAACCAAATTACAAAAAAAAAAAAATCAACCAAAAAACTAAAAACCCAAAACAAATAAAACTCCCAAAAACCAGGAGTATAAAGTACAGAAAATGACACTATGAAGATCAAATGATGCTGTTAACTTGGAAATAGCTCAGAACAAACCACAATTTACTACAAAGTGACAAAAGGTTGACAACCTCTAAGAAATAAGGTTGAACGCCAGACAGGGCAAGGAAAAACTACAAATTGATGAGAGAAGGAAGATATGTAAAGACACACAAAATGTCTACAAGACTCAGTATTTTCCTGAAAAAATATTCCAGTTTTCAATTTTAAGAGATCAATAAGGTAAATTAATCTAAATATTACTTTTGACATCCAAGCACTTTGAATATATTTAGAGGAACAATAATATAACATAGTAGAGGAATAAGTAATTTCCAATAATTATATCCTTTTAGATTTGGTGTTATTACAGGATTTAAAACATGGCATTTTTTAGCAGCTGAAGCAAAGGGGAACGTGGCCTTGGGCAAAATAAATAAACATTTTCTAGGCACCCTGTGCCAGGGCCTGCCCACCCTACCAGGGAACAATTCCTTCCCAATATCCCATCCAGCCCTGCCCTCTGGCAGTGGAAGCCATTCCCTGTGTCCTGTCCCTCCATCCCTTGTCCCCAGTCCCTCTCCAGCTCTCCTGGAGCCCCTTCAGGCCCTGGAAGGGCTCTGAGCTCTCCCTGGAGCCTTCTCCTCTCCAGGTGAGCTCTCCCAGCCTGGCTCCAGAGCAGCTCCATGACCTCCTTTGGACTTTGCACAGTTCCAACAGCTCCACATCTTTCTTGACTACTTGAAATAATTCAGTGGGGAAAACAAAAAAAGAAAATCTCAATTTTGGGCCAGGGTTGCCACAAGCCAGAGCCATTGGCTCCCTCACACCAGAACTGCCACATCCCCTCCCAATTCCATAGGAAATATGGACTATGGGATTATCCACACTGCCCAAACTGCCATCAGCAACAACTTCTGAGTGTTCTCCACAAGCATCAATCTGAAAACAATTTGGAGGCAAACACTTGGCAGTTCTTCCTCCTACAGTGGATTCAAAACCCTGACAAACTTCAACAGAAATCACTAAGTGAGCATTGTTAATTCATTGGACACATCAACAAATATTTGCTATTTAATGTATTTGTCAAAAACAGTGGTTCCTGAGACATTGCTGTGGCTGGATGAGTAACTCAGCATTTAAAAAGAAATTAAATACTTATTTATATCTGTGCTATTATTTACTCAACAAGCATCAGGAGTAACCAATTTTGCTTGTGGGGATGCTCTTTGCACCCTACAATTGTGATAAATCCTCAGAAGTATTTATTTTTTAAAGGTTGATGTGACTGAATTGCTTTAACACGGCAAAAAAATTAGACTGGGCTGTTTTTTTATAAGGTTCATCACTATTACTGATCAGCTGAACTCTCTTAAAGTTTGTAGACATAAAATAGGGAGTGCAAATGCTTATTCTGGAGAACTGATGCCATAATAAATCAGAACTGCCAGTAAAACAGCAGGAAAAAAGCCTCTTCCAGAAGCCAGAAAGGAGAGGAACTTGCTTTAGAGTCTGACAGTGCTCCTGGGTTAAAGCTACAGTTCATTAAAAACTCTGTGTCCCAAATGTTTGATTTTTGCCACCCAAACAACTCTGTTGAAGTGCCAGCACAAGAAAAAAAGCTTCTAGAAGAATATTTAACCACAGAACAGACACACACCAGAAAAAACCCAAATCTGTTTTGCCTCACAGTGCTGTTCAACACTCAAGTCACCTCACCTGGTATGGAATTCATCTCCAAGAATTCCAGGGAATATCTCAGGGGCTTCCTTCTGATGAGCAGGTCCTGAGCCCCTCTCCCTGGGGCAGGAAACCACCCTCACCTGAGGGTGTTTAACCACAAAACCAAACCCCAATTCCAGCTCAGGGATCACCTTTGGTAGCTCAGGACATTCTGGAAAGGTGAATCTGATCCCATGAGGTCTGTGCCACACCCAGGGACTGAGCCCCTCTCACTGGGGGGGGGCACATCTGCTGGAAAACACCCTCACTTGAGGCTTCAGCAGAAAAAGAAACTAATTCCAGCTTCATGGATCACCTCTGGCAGCTTGGGACATCCTGGAAGGCTGAAGACCCCTCTCCCATGCCCAGGCCCTGAGCACCTCTCACTAGTAAGGCACATGCAGAGCACATCTGCCAGCACATCTGGAGAACAGCCTCAACTGGTCTTAACCACAAAACCAAACCCTAATCCCAGCTCAGGAGCCTCAGCGATCACCTCTGGTAGCTTGGAGCAGCCTGGAAGGGTGAATGTCAGCCCACAGCCTCCCTCCCATGCCCAGTCCCAGATCCCATCTCACAGCCCCCTCCAGCCAGGAGAAAAACCAGGGAAGGAAGACTTCACCTTTGAGGTAGAACCAGTTCTGGCTCTGATTCAGCTGCAAGTGTGACTAAATGTTTGCTGAAGTCAAATATCTGCTTAAATGCTTTCCTGAAGAATTATTCAAGCATAAGCAAATATTTGGCTGTGCTGGTGCTACAGTGAATAATTTACAGTGCCAATCCAGCCCTTTTCCCCAGCTTTGGAGGTCCCAAAAATCCAAACACTACTCCAGGTGTTATTTCACTGACACTTCTTGAGCATGAGTATTATGCTAAATACTCATTAACACATGAGTATTTCAGCCTATGGACTCTTGGATTTACTCAATCCTGCTGAAGTGCTCTCATGCACTGGGACTGGCACAGTTGAGTTGGATTTTATCATCCTCATCTCCTTGGATGAGACCTTTCAGGAACGTGAAGATTTTGGAGATGAAATTTCAAGATCAAACCTGCTCCCACCTCAATTCCCTTCTCCCAGCTGCTGGGTCTGTTCTACATAAATAAACACATTAAAAAAGTGGAATATTGATGCTTCATCTGTCCCTTTTCCTTGTGTAACCAAGCTCTTGAGTTTTTACTCTCACTTGTAGGCATCATTTTTAGAAAGCAATGACACACGAACAAGGAAAAAAAAAAGACAACTTATATGAAGATCAGAAGTAAAATTTCATCAGCAACATGAAATTCCTCAGCATTTTCTCTATACCTACATTCAAATAATTCATCTTTAAATATTCCTGCTTGGCCCCACTCTTCTAAGGACTACTGGGTTTGTTCCTTTCCTTGCCCCAGAGGGGCAGAATCCCCCCCTCCCCCTGCTGCCCAGGCTGGGGCTCAGCCCAGGACTGGGTTAAGAAACAGGGAAATCCAGGGAAAAGCACTGCACCTCACCCCAGCATTGTGCAACAGAGAATTCCACACCAGTACCAGCAAACTTTGAGCTGGAGGGAACAGCCAGGGGGGAAGTGATGCACAAGAACCTCAACTCTGCATTTCAAATAACTCCAGCAAATTTCCTGAATGTAAATGCAGCACATCTCTTGGAATGGGTTCAGCAGTTTTGTTGGACATGAAACATTCCATTGTTTATTTAGATACTTTACTCATAGGGCCTGTGCTGATGGGTATTTCTAAAAGATCAGCCAAAATGGGTTGACAAATGTTTGTATTTAATAAACTATTAAGATATCCAAGTAACAGTCAGATCACTGAAGGAAATCCAGGAATACCACCAAAACCAGGGCTAAACAGCCCAGCAATAACACATCACTCAAAGGAGAGTTTTAAAAGTGCCATTCTCAAATTTCAAAAGCTGTCAAAGTAAATAAGATTGTTTCACCCATTTCCTGTAACATCTCATAAAGTAAAAAAACAACATTGCTTTCTGACAGTCCTTAAATGAACACAAGGTCCCTTACACTCACACAAGGTCACAGGCTTGTCTCTGACTGAGGCCAGATGTGGGAGAATGGACAAAAGCAAACAACGAAATGCACTCAAAGATGCAGAGATCTCTCCAGGAATGGACAGCCTGCACACATCTACAGGCTCCTGATAACATTCTCCCCCTCTTCCACTCCCTTTTCATCATCCCACTTGATATTTTCATTAGTACTGAGCTGACATTTCCATGAATTCCATTAAAAACCTGGTGTTGAGAGGACATCAGGTTAAGCTGGTGAAGTGGAACAGGCTGGAAACAGCCAGCACAGTGTGGACACTCAGTGACATCCCCATGGCACATCAGTGAGGCACCACATTCCTGCTAGGGCATTATCACAAGTTCAGGCATCAGATCTGAACCTCTGAGGCTGGAGAAGGAGTTTGGATAAAGGCCTGGAATGCCAGGATGAGGCAGAATGGCTTTAAACTGCTGGAGGGCAGGGATGGAGGGGATAGGGGGAGGGAATTGTTCCCTGGCAGGGTGGGCAGGCCCTGGCACAGGGTGCCCAGAGCAGCTGGGGCTGCCCCTGGATCCCTGGCAGTGCCCAAGGCCAGGTTGGACAGGGCTTGGAGCAGCCTGGGACAGGAGGAGGTGTCCCTGCCATGGCAGGGGTGGCACTGGATGGGCTTTAAGGTCCCTTCAATCCAAACTATTCCAGGACCCTGTGATAATAAACCAAGCTTTACCAATGAGGGGAGAGACCTCTTTTACCTGCAGCAATATAAACTGGCCCAAGGTTCAGCAGCAGAGACACCAGGATAAAAATCCCTCCTCATCAGACAAGAGCACAGATGAGAGGGTACCAAGGCACGCAGGGGGAAAGAAAACACAGAAGACAAAACTCATGATGGGCAGTTGGGCCATGGTGCCCCAAGTTTTAGCTTTTCTATTTTTCAGATTCTGTGCTACTTTAGTGTGTGGGTCTGAGCTTCACATTAAGGGTGGTGAGCTCTGGGCACAGAGCAGGGAGACAAAGAAATTCCTGCTCCAGGTGGGAACCAGGGACAAATGATCCAAATCTCAGGCCCAAGAACATAAACAACATGGACTGAAGAGAGAAAAACAAGGATGGGACTTCATAACCTGAAGCTGGAATGGAACAATGAACTCCAAGATGCAAATGGAGCAGAACTGATCAAAGTGACAGACCCTGTGACCGGGTGTGCATTTTGTGCCCATTTTGGTTCACCTTGGGTGCAGCCCTGGCTGGGCTCTTGTGCTGCCCAAGGTGGATCCATGGAGGAGATCCTTTTAATAAATCCCTGCTTTATTCTTTAACTCTGTCTGGCCTCTGCTCTAGCTCAGCCTTCTCAAGGCTTTCCTTTTCCACAGAAGAGTGAGCAACGCCAACCCATCCTGGAAGCCACTCTGTCCACAACACTTCAAGAAGGAATTGAAGCACAGGGGTGAACTTGAGAGGTGCCAGTGGGGCTCTTTATGTCACCAAACAGGTGACACCCAGCCCAGAGTCCTGCTCACTTCAGAAGTCAGGGATGGGGAACAGACTTGAAAGTCATGATTATTCCTGCAGGAGGGAGGGTGGACATGATCCTGAGGCTGCTCCATTAAAGAAAGGAGGAGAGGCATTCCTCCCCTGTGATTTGCAGCAGAAAGGTATCTACAGGTAAGCAGTGCTCAGTGATGTGCCCCCCTGGGGCTGTGTCCACAGTGTCCTGAGGCTGCCAGGATAGGAAGGGACAAAAAAGGCCCTGGCAGCAAGAAAACAACAGAATTACAAGAAACATTCATTCTGAAGATAAAATGAGAAAATAAAATTAGTTTTCATTCAGAGTCAGAAAAGATGCCTTTCAACCCAGACACATATTCCATGGGATTGGCAGCAGAGATTAGGGGTGCTTTGAATCTGTTCCCTCAATTTTTGTGGCTTTTCTCCTAAAATGTGTAAAGAGAGATGGGAGAGAAAGGGAAGCCCTGTGGGGTGTGAGGTTGGCTGTCCAAAATAAAAGACTGAACTGCAGGAAACACCATTTTAGTGCAATTCAGTTGTAAAAACAAGAGAAAACTATGAGCTGAGAGGCCAGATGAGCTGGCCCACGCACTTTACTACTGCTGGGTGAGGAGGGGAAGGTGTCAGAGTGTGGAATTAAGTGCCAGGTGAAAGTCTGCCAGCTCCAGAGTTCAGCCCTGGCTAAAGACAGAGGGTTATCAGCAGCTCTGTGAGGATCTAAATGCACTGAGAACCTGGGCAGCTTGGGAAAGGAATCTTCACTTGGCTAAAAAGGCATGCTGGGACAAATAAGATATTCATGTATGCAGAGAGGGATTGGGAATTTGTCAGCTTTTCAGCTATTTTCCCCTCTGAGGAGGAGGCACAGGGAGAGGCTGTGGGTACAGAGCTGAAGTAAACAAAATGCTGGGGAGCATTAGGAGGGAGAAGAGGAGGGACTAAATTAGAATGACATTATATAGGACAATAGGAAACCCCTGGAGCATTAAACAAAGGGTTTGCTGCCATCATTTCAAAAAAGAGACACCAGAGAAGGACAAGAGCTCAGGAAGGACACTGGGTGACCTTGCACTCCTCTGTCAAACACAAGAAAGCCAAAAAAATCCAACTCTACCTCAGAAATCAGGCTGGTTTGGACTGGAAAGGATGTTAAAACCCATCCAGTTCCACCTTCCACCATCCCAGGCTGCTCCAAGTCCTGTCCAGCCTGGCCTTGGGCACCTCCAGGGATCCAGGGGCAGCCCCAGCTGCTCTGGGCACCCTGTGCCAGGGCCTTCCCATCCTGCCAGGGAGCAATTCCTTCCCAATATCCCATCCATCCCTGCTCTCCAGCAGTTTAAAACATGGAAAAGACAAATTCCCAACAATTCCTTGCTGCAAGAAAGAGACATTACAGACATCAAGTGAAATCTTGATCAGCAAAGCTGCTGTAGCTACAAATTTTTCCCATGACACTGTAATATTTCTGTCCTGGAGGAATACAGACAGGAATAAAAGCAAGAACACACACAAAGAAATCTCTCTCATGCCAGCTAAACACTTGGGCTTGTTCAGGAAATCATCAGAACAGAGAAAACACTCTACTCCCAGTTGTTTCCTCTCCAAACAACAATAGATTTAATTATGCAGATTAAAACAAGGACATCCCATGCTTCAGGGCTTTTGCAAACTGCCTGCAGGAGCCATGGGGGAGCCCCCTGGTAGTGCTGTGCACCTCACCTCAGGTATGGGGTTCAGGGACACATTTCCTCTCTCCAAAACATGCAGGGAATCAGAGCAATACCTGCTGAACAGAACAGATTAATGGCTTAATTCAGTTGCTAATTGATATGTTCTCTTTTTGCCCCCCAGCTGTGTGATACAAATTCAGTAAAACATATAAAGGCCCATAAATGAAGCGTGAGCTCCCTAACAATTCTCTCTACACTTGTTCCAAGCTAAAGAAACTGTCTGGAGTAAGAAATTTATTTCACCTAATCTGAATTTTACTCCTTTGCCATCACTTTGGTCCTCAGCACACAAGAGAGAAGAGGGAAAGTTCTACCCCTGAGCATAAGGCAGTCAAGGTTTTGGGAAATTTGGGCTTAAACTCAGCTGCTTCAACAATGTCCTGGTTCTAAAGTGACAACACATCCCAGGAAGGACCTTGTGGCTCTGCACAACTCCCTGCCAGGAGGGGACAGCCAGGGGGGGTCGGGCTGTGCTGCCAGGGAACAGGGACAGGACAAGGGGAAAGGGGCTCAGGCTGGGCCAGGGGAGGCTCAGCTTGGACAGCAGCAGGAATTTCTGCATGGAAAGGGTGCTCAGGCCTTGGCAGGGGCTGCCCAGGGAGCTTTGCAGTGCCCATCCCTGGAGGTGTCCCAGCAAGGGCTGGAGGTGGCACTCAGTGCTCTGGGCTGGGCACAAGGTGGGCACTGGGCACAGCTGGGACTCCATGGGCTGGCAGGGATTTTCCAGCCTCAGTGATCCTGGGATATTTTACTGCAGTGAAATGAGCTTTTTCCTGGAGCTGGCTCCTGATTCACACAACTGATATGAGGCATTCCTTCCCAAGGGGACAAACTGGGAAGAAAAATCTTGCAAGACAAAATATCCTGATAACAATAAGATGTTTAGCCTTGGAGGGAAGCCATCAACATCAAGGCAAGATCTGTAAAGAGACCTTTGGGAAATTATCCAAAATAGGATCCAGACAGAAGCAGTGCCACTTGACCTGAGGATACAGTCTGAGGAGACACAAAGAAGTAGAGAACATCACAGTAATGACATCAATGCCTTACCCCGATTCTCAAGTTTAAATTTTCAGTGCTTTCTCATTAATTGCATCTTGAGGGAATCAGATGGTTTTAAACTTGGTAGGAGCAGATTTCTTTAAGACCTACAGCACCACATGCCAGGAGTTTGGGATCTGTTACACCACTTTGAGAGGTCAAGGGGGAAAGGAAGAAATCAAAGCAAGAATAAGAGCAAGGCTGTGAGAAAAGTGAAGAAAATTCATGAGAGCCCAGCTCAGAATAAACCTCCTCAGAGAATACCTGGATGCATGGGAGGGCAGCAGCTCTTCCAAATCCCCCTCAAGAGGCAGATTCACCCTGGAACGAGACGTGGATTTACTCTGGAACAACTCCCACCTCATGCTAACAAGGAGGCCACAAATCACCTCAGCACAGGAGACCTCAGTCATGGCTCTAAACCACATTATCCTTGTATTAAAATTAATCTCTAGATACATCCTCACAGGAGCCTTCTCCAGTCTTGGAATTGAAAATGTTTTCCAAGTTCTGTTGAGTTCCTCCTCAAATCTTTTATGCATGAACCATTTTCCTGATGCTTTAATCATCATTTACACCTTTACAGAACAAATGCAGAGAGGCAGAAACACAAGCCTACATCTTTACTTATCACTTAGTGTGCAATCATGAACACCCCACGTGGCTGCAAACACAGCTGATGCAGGCAGACTGCAAAATCTGGCTCAGCAGATGTCCCACCAGGAAACCCTCAGGGCACTGGGAAGTTATGGAAGTGGATGTTGGGTTTCTGTGCTCAAATCCCCTTTTAAAAATAAAATCCTGGTGTTTCTGTTTTGTGCCCTTCAATGTAAGTCTTGTTTTTCAACAGACTCTCACAGGGGAAGGCTTTTGCCCAGCTGAGCACTGCAATTTTTAATCACATTTATGACTTTTAATGACAAGACATCTTAAGTCTTCTACAGGTAGAGTGAGGCTCATCCCAGACCCCACCATTTTATATCAGAAAACCAGGAAAGTCATCAATGTCACACAGCTGCTCTTTGGAACTGTGCTCCACTTCCAGCAGCACTGGAATTGCCTAAAGAATTTGAGATGGAACTGATTTTTAAAAGTCATGTTTAAATGCTTGTCTGTTTTTGTCCCAAGTTCCCTCCCAAATATAAATATTCCCCAAAGCCTCCTGAAGAGCACGCTGTCCAAAATGGAAAATATCAGCCAAAAATGTCAATCAATACTCGAATCAAAGTATTCTGCTCAGGATATTTTACCAGCTCTGCTCCAAACTGGAAATTTAACAAAATATGGAATTTTCAAATTCATTAGGAACACAAAATGACCCAACTGCTCTATTTCTTAGCACCTGCCCTAGATTTCTTTCCAACTCATATTAATATATTATCCCTCTAAATTAATAAATTCTCCCTCTAAGGAGGAAGCAGTGCTCAAAGATTTTAGGGTTGATATCTTACTTTCTTAAGAGGAATTATGAAATCATACAATGGGTTGGGAAAAATCTTGGAGATGATCTAATCCCAACACCAGGTTTTCAGCCACTTCAAATTCAGAATTGGGCTCATGTAAGGAATGACCAGACTCACTCCCCAAGACTATTTATGGGTTAAAAAACTCATAATTAAAGCTTTCCTGGATAATCCAAAGGAGTTGAAAGAGCACCAAAGTTTCCAGCACTGTTGAATTCATCACATCTTCCCTCTATTTTTCACCAGAACACCAAATCCTTGTTCCACTTATATAAACTCAAATCCAGTTTATATAAGTAAACTGGATTCCAGTAAAATTAATTTCAGTTTACTTATATAAACTGGAATCAATTAATATTTGTTCCTCCCTTCCCTTCTTTTCCTCAAGCTGAATTCCATAGAAATGGGTATTTATTAAAGGATTTTGTTACCCCCTTCTTGGAGCTGACACAGAACACTTCTGATACCAAAGAACCCAAAGTCATGGAGACCTGGCACAAAGCCCAAGTCAGGTCAGTGGATTGATGGGAAAAAGGAAGCAGAGCACAGCAAATCCTTGTTAAGGTCAAGGGAATATCAGGACAGGGAAGCCCAGGGAGCTGGGCTGGCCACGGGAGGTTGGGCAGGACAGGCTGCACTCTAACCCAAGGATCTGTGACAGCATTTTTAGGATTTTAAGAGAAAAGGCTTCTAAGTGGATGGGATCTTTACTGCCTTGGAAGGCTTTCTTTGCAGGCTTTGCCAGGCAATAAATTGATTTAGCAAAATGGCAGGGTGGAGGGAGGAGGCAAGACACAGGAGGTGAATTCCTCCCAGAAGAACATCAACGCTGACTGTTCTGCAAAAGGCAGCTGAAGGATTTACTGATCTGCTGGAGTATTTAATGAAATTATCCTCCTGAGCACAGCTTTTATGAGCTGGATCATTGCTATCTCTCCCCCAATAACTCACTCCCTTCTCATTATGCAAAAAAACTTCACATAAATACCTCAACACTCATCATTCCAATCACTCGTGCCACTGCTGTTTAAAAATCATCTTACACTGCCACTTCCCCTCATTCCATGGCATAATTCAGCACAACATTGCTAAAATCCAATTCTGAGTGTCCCAAAACACAGAGTAAATTTGGTTTGTGGCAGGACACCAAACCCATTCCTATTTCATATGAAACTTTTGTCTAAAGTTAATTAAATGGCCAATCTGACCATAAATCTGGTATTAAAACTAAATTCTCTTCACCGTTTTAAAAAGCCTAACAAATGGATGAATTGCAAAACAGAAGATGGGATCTCTGAAAAATAGCTGAAACCTAATTCTTACTTCAGAGGAGGCAAAGAAAAATAACGACTCTAGAATCAGTTGGCTACTATGAACTTCCTTCTACAAATACAAGCCTCTTACATTTGAAAAAAGAATTGCAATACAGCAAAATTTTGGCTTTATTTCAAAAAAATTGTTGACTTGTTGGCAACCAAAACCACCACACCTGTGTTGGAAATAAGAATAGGGACAGAGGGAGAAAACTCTCAGGTTTTAGCTTCCACACCCCATTACTGATCCTACAATAGGACAGGCAACAACAGCCTTGTTCTAACATCTTTAAGAGGAGTTTCCATACCAACTGTATGAAAAGGAAAAGAAAAAAAAAAGGAAGCCACCTTCAAAGAATGAAGTTACCCATGAAATCTTTTTTCATCCTTATAAAGACAAAAGGTCATCAGTCAGGACAAAGCTATGGCTGATCAGGCATCTAAACAGAGATCATTAGGACCACAAAATAAAGTTGAAAATAAAAAAAGGTATTACAAAAAACACCCCAATAACAACTTATTTTATGTGGTGATAGCCTAGTGCTTGCATTGGAAAAGGTGGGAATCCTTGCTCCCCTTTCTCTTCAGTCATTACACAGGCCCATGACATCCTTCTTCTGTCCTTCCTTTTTCTTACTGAGAGTCCTGAAATCCCCTAGTTATTCTTCAGAGAGGAATTATTTACAGTCCTGTAATTAAATCTCTGCTGAATTTCCCAAGGATTTCATGAAATCTTAACAATGGGGGAAAGTGTGGGACTCATTCCCAGGGAAAATGAACAAAATGTTTTTCCACCTCCTGTGTTTCCATGGAGAAATTGCAAAGTCTTTTAATGCAGTCCAAATGTTTAAGGAAAAGAGAAACTCTCAACACTTCATCACTTCCATGAACTCACCTCTGTGAGCTTTCCCTGGGAGATCATTCCTGCATTTCTCTCATCTTGCAAGAGCACAGGCAGTGCCCTACACCTTTCAGAAAGGGGAAAAGCAGTTCTCTCCTCACCACCCACCAGGGGAGGACATGAATCCCAGCAGGAATGCTGAGGACAAACCAACCACAATAGATTATGTCCCTAATATTTCCAAGAGTTAAATCTCTCCATCAGCCTCATTCATCACTGGGATGCAACAAGAGTGAAAGTTTCTGGGGTAGAAAGAGATTTTTTAAGTCAGCTTTGAACAGTTAAAGGCTATCTTGATATTCCACAACAAACACAAATCATCTGCCTTCCCACAGGAGTCATTTTAACACCTGCTCTCCTAAACAAGAGCAGAACCCCTGGATTCCCCACTTAGGTGAAGTTCATGGGCAGAGTTGTGTGCAAACATCATCAAGACTGACTTTAAGTCAAACCACAGAAAAAAGAGGCAGAAAGCACAAAAAATAAAGGAAGACCAAAATATTGTGTCAGATTGGTCCATGGATCTGCAGCAGCAGCTGCTGGTTGTAACCCATTCATGTGCCAAGTTAATGGCAGGGAGTCAGGACACCTCTAAAACCATGCTCTGCTAAGCTCTGCCATCACTGTTACTCCTCAGGTCTGAGTTCTGACCAAAACTCACCCTGCAGGAGCAAAAAAAACCAGTGACTTCTGCCCTCCCCTTCCTCAAAAACCCTGTGCTTTCACCAAAGATGATGAACCAAAAGCTCTGCAGAAGGCTGGGAGAGAGCAACATACATGGGAGGGAAAGAAAAATATTTATATACCCTGGCAAGCAAAAAAAAAAAGTTTTTAAAACCATTCAATAAAGCACAACAACTGCATTTGCTAAACCCAATCCCAAGTCCTGCTGGGCAGACATATGGCACATAATAAACCTGAAATTGGTTAGAACTGCTGAAATACCATTGGATAAATGAAATTATTTTCTAACAATACTTAGCTACTGGGAACAGCTCCTGCCTTCATACACCAATTACTGCTTAATTACTGTCAGGCCACACTTCCTAAAGGAACAGCAGAAGGGAATTTATGGCACCAGTAAAGGAAACGTCTGTTACGTCAGGAGTAAGAATCATTATTGTTTGTTACAAACTGGTTCTAATTCAACCTGGCCTTGGACACTGCCAGGGATCCAGGGGCTCCTCCAGCAGTGGGAAGCCATTCCCTGTGTCCTGTCCTTCCATCCCTTGTCCCCAGCCCCTCTCCAGCTCTCCTGGAGCCTCTTTAGGCTCTGGAAAGGGCTCTGAGCTCTCCTGGAGCCTTCTCCTCTCCAGGTGAGCTCTCCCAGCCTTTCCTCCCAGCAGAGCTGCTCCATCCCTCTGCTCATCCTGGTGCCTCCCCTGGGCTCTCCCCAGCAGCTCCAGGTCCCTCCTGTGCTGGGCCCAGGGCTGGGGCAGCTCTGCAGGTGGGGTCTCACCTGAGCCCAGGGCACAGGGGCAGAATCCCCCCCTCCCCTGCTGCCCAGGCTGGGGCTCAGCCCAGGGCATGGGGGGGTTCTGGGTGCCAGCTCTCACCCCCAGCACCCCCAGCTCCTTCTCCAGGGCTGCTCCAGCTGCTCATCCCCAGCCTGGATCCATCCCAGGAGCTGCCCTGACCCAGGGGCAGCACCAGCATCTGGCCTGGTTAAACCCAGGAGATTCTTCCCATGGGCCACTTGTGCAGGTCCCCCTGGATGTTTGGGGGATCATTTCACAGTCATCTCACACAATGTACAGAACAAGCAAAATGGGTGCTCCTACATCCAGAGGTTCCCAATTATTTGAATCCCCCCTCCCCAACAGAAGGGCATAAATCAGGCTGCTCATAAATTTCTGCTCCACTGAGTTTGCAATACAAAAGCAGTTTCTTCCCTAGGGACAAAGAGAAGTAGCAGCATTTCAGAACTCCAGTATTTCTGTGAGCAGGCTTGTTTCCAAAAATCAGAAATCAAAATACAGTATTTGGAATATTTGAGTAGCTAAAAAAAAAAAAAAAAAAAATCATCCTCAAATGCTCAAATGCATTTCAGCCCTCTCTGCTCTGGTTCTGCTACTCTTTTCCACCTCATAGTAGGATACAGCCCATTTCCTACTTGAAGGGCAAGAAAATGGAAGTTTGCTGAAAGCCAGAGCAGAGGAAAAACTCCTCATCCATTTCCACTCAGGGCTGTCTGCTGCAAAGCCCCAGGCTTCAAGGACAGTCAGGCATTTAAGGAAAAATGTCTTCATTTTGTTCCTCAGCCCGTTTGAAGCACATGTGATAAATCTGCACAACAGCTTGCCAGGTGCATATTCTAAGGAGGAAGAAAACCAGGGTGTGAGAGGGACAAATTTCAGTAAACAGATTAATTATGTTAAAATTAATAGTTCTGAAGCCAAGAGCCACAAGGGACAGTGTCCTCCTCCCTGCAGACTGAATTATTACAATAAAGACCAGCATTAGAAAAAACCACCTGACACAAAGCTCCAGATCCATCCAGATTTTACCCAAAGTCTTATGAGATGAAATAAAGCACCAAATAAATAAGAATAAAGCACAAGTGAGGGAAACATGGTCACTGTATCTTTGGCTGCATACACAACACCTTTCATGTACACACTCACCTTAGCCCCAGCAGAATTAGCTGTACAATCCCTCAATGCTCCTTTTCAACAGCACTCAGCACCTTGAAAACTATTCAATAATCCCTGTAATAATCTCTAGGAACTGAAAGTTCAAAATTTGGACTCAAACTTGGAGCTTACTGGAAAGTCAGCAAGACAATGAAGGATTTAAGTGACATGTTAATTTTCAGTCTCTCAAACTACATAGAACCACTTCTAAAAGAGATTTTTACACACCATTTTACTAGTTGAGACATCACAGTTCCTTAAAATTCTTCATTCTGGATGCTTCTTTCCCCTTTAAATTAACTTTCAGTTAAATTAACTTTTAAAACATGACAATATTTCTCATAACCAGTGTCTCTTGTAATCCTAATGGTGCAGTACCCAAACCTGACTATTTAATTCTCATTGTTCATGTCAGAGTGTGTTCAGTTGGCTGTTTAAACTTCCCACTTCCATCTGATCATATGGGAAGGCACCGAGGTATCAAAGTGGAAGGTGTTATAAGCAATTTAATTTTTAATTAATCTAAACTTGGAGCTAAAATTATGATACACAATTTAATTTTATGTTTTAATCAGTCCCTAATAGTGCATTTTAATCTCCAGAGCACGCACTCACATTTGGAAGGGTGCAGTGGAAGGCTCAACTAAACTCTCCACCTCACTTGAGGAAAAAAACAGTCCCTGAATTTTAACTAACACAAGAACAACAGGTCAAACAAAGCTTTGAATAGTGAGAACTGAGAGAAAATCCCCAAACTTTGCCTCACTTCAAAGACACTTCATTAAAAAAAAAGAAACATATGAAACCACATCAGAAATTACAAAATCCCCAAACAATTAATGGAAAAGGAGACACCTTCCACTATCCCAGGTGGCTCCAAGCCCCATCCCAGCTTGGCCTTGGACTCTTCCAGGGATCCAGGGGCAGCTACAGCTCCTCTGAGAATCTGTGCCAGGACCTGCACAGGATCAAGTGAACATCTCCATCCTGGCAGAAATTTCAGGTGTGCAAAACAAAACAAGAAATCCTGCAGCAGACCTCCTCACACAGTTCAACCATCAACAGAATAAACAAGAAACAACAGCTCCAAAGTGAAAATTCCACCTGTGTCCAACACAAAGCAACTTCTCATACTGAAATGAACACTTAAAAACGTTAAAAATTAAGGGTTTTAATCACAGAATTATTAAGGCTGGAAAATCCCTGCCAGCCCATGGAGTGCCAGCTGTGCCCAGTGCCCACCTTGTGGCCAGCCCAGAGCACTGAGTGCCACCTCCAGCCCTTCCTGGGACACCTGCAGGGATGGGCACTGCAAAGCTCCCTGGGCAGCCCCTGCCAAGGCCTGAGCACCCTTTCCATGCAGAAATTCCTCCTGAAAATTTTACCCATCGAGATGATTAAAAATAGTTTTATATCTGAGGCACCTTCCCCCAATGGACACAAACCAATGCAGGCAGAAGCTGTGGCATGGAGAGAAATCTCTCCCTGAAAAGTCACTAAGTTCAGATCTCATGTTTGGGACCAAGCAGCTTCCTGGGAACACCAGAAACATCTTCTCATTTAAGTAAACCAAAAAGCCAATGTCCCAGGCAGACATTTTCACACAGAGCACGTGTTGAGGAGGTGCTGCCTCCAGGCTCTGACAGGATGCCCAGGCAGTCCATGCTGACAGACCTTTTAGGCTCCCAGTACATAAAACTGTCAGAGCAAGAAAAATGAACAGTTGGGACTGTGGGGAAAAAAAAACCAACAACCAAAAAACCCTTAAAAATTGAACTTGATCTGTACATCAATTCAGCCTCTGGGGCAAACTAAAATTACTTGGCTCTTATTACCCTGGAAACATCCAGCTCTGTCCAGGGTGATTCATGTTCCAGGCTGAATCATCGGAGGCAATTAAGAAAATGTAACTCCCTGACTTGGTCTGGAGTACCACCCACCACCTGATGCAATGATCTTGCCCTGAGTCCCTGCAGGCACTGAGAAGGACAAGAGAAGTGTTCAGTGCTCCAAAAATGAGTGGCCCTTCCCTTGTCTCCCCCAAACACAACCATCTCCCCAATGCCATGGGTTGGTAAAACACAGCTTACAAGAATGGAAATCACCTCAATCCACCAAGTGAGGGCAAAGAGAAAAGAGAATTTACTGTATTTTGCAATTTATGGTTATGAAGAAAAATCCAGAAGGTTTCATGAGGGGAATGTTGCTTCAGTGAGGGAAAAGGAATAAAGAATGAGAGCCATGAGGAGAAAAATGCAGGTCCCTCCTCTGTCCTCCATCAGAATCACTGAGCAGGTACCACCTCCAGCTTGCCCTCCCACAAAAAACACAAAACCAGCACAATTCTTCTACTGAAGATTGAGATGAGTTCCACAATTTTTTTTTTTTGTTAGTCCAGTAATCAAACAATTCAAAGTAATAATACTCTAAATTGGAAACACATTTTTAGTGTTTGCAATTGCCAGGAATTCAAAAGGGGATTTTCAGGCTTAAGGAAAAACCAGCCAGGTGTTCCCAAAGCAACCTGAAGGTGAACACACCTCTGGATGACTTTAGTTTTAAACCTGTCTTGGAAGTGAGCAGGCACTGAATCACAGATCTGAAAGAAAGTGAAAAAAAAAAAAAAAAAAACCAAAAACAAAAAAAACCCTCTTCTGCATTCATTTCACACTGGATAGTTACAAAAAAAAATAAAAAAAAAATTCTACAAACTTGTAATAGGCAATAAGGGCCAGGAGCTGGACTTGGATGATCCTTGTGAGTCTTGATTCTTTGAAAGAGAGAGAAGCAGAGGACACACAGCAGTTTCTTCTGAGCAGACATGGAATACTACACTGTCTGATTTTTCTAACAGGCACCATAAGGAAGATTTTCTCTGCAGAGCTGGCTCCACTGAGCAGCAGGAAGTGAAAAACCAAGAGGTTTTCCTCTCTCAGTGGCACAAGAGTGTGTGAAAGAACCACACTGAGATGGTCCTTCACACATCTGACCCCAAGAAGTTGGGTCCAATTCCATGGCCCAGGTTGCTCTGACATCTTCCCATGGAAGAAACTGCAGGCCAAGAAGTTGTAATGTACAATTTCCTCAACAAACAATTCACAAAATTAAATAACCTGCCTTTAGTTCTGGCCAGAAAACCTTTCAAGAGCAGTAGAAAAGCCAACAAGGTAGACAGATCTTTAGCTGTCCTCAAAGGTAAAGGTTATTGGGGCAGCCTGGATAGTGGAAGGTGTCCCTGCCCATGGCACAGGGTGGGATGGGATGGACTTTAAAGTCCTTTCAACTGCAAACTGCTCTGATTCTTTGAGGGAGTAGAGATGACAACTGTCCCACTTGAAGATGATTATTTGTGAAAGCCAGAACTTTGCACAATTTCCATTGCTCTTCTCAAAAGCTGATGATTCAGAAAGAACTGGCTGGAAAGGCTGGAGAGTCAGCAAATGTGGCTTGGCTTATTTTCATCAAGGAGATTGGTGGCAATCACAGCTGTAACAGCAGGACCTGCTCCTTTCCCAGCAATGGATCTCATCCCCCCTCCCTGGCCCTGCTCTGCACATCCCATACACACCAAGGTGTCCAGAGGTGAGGGAAACTGCAGGACAGGCTGTCACAAGGCAGCCAAACCCATCCCTGCTCCTGGCCATGCTTCAGGAAGGAAAACAGCCAAGGAAAGCTCAGCCCAAAACAAAGCGTGGCCAAAGGGGACAAACTGAGTGGTTTCACTTGGGGCACATCTACTCCCTGAGCTCTCTCCCCAGCTGGAGAGAGCTGTCCTGTGCCTGCCAGCAGCAGGGACCACAGGGACACCCCTCCAGCCAGCTAAGCCACTGCCACCTGGCTCTGCTCATGGGGACCTCACCCTTGCCAGAGCAGCTGTGAGTGAAGATGAAGCCCAGCAAGGCTCAGGTGAGTCCCTAAGCCAGACTGGTCCATGTCAGGACAAAACCTCTCTTATTCCATGTTCCCTCCTCAAGCTTCAGCCACCACAACAGCCTCCCCCTCAGCCTGCCAGAAAAAAGCAGGAAAAGTGGCTGAACTCAGACTGGAGAAGGTTGGAAGGTTTCATGGGGGGAATGTTGCTTCAGTGGAGGAAAAGGAAGGAAGAATTAGAGCCATGAAGGGAAACATACAGATCCCTCCTCTGTCCTGCAACACAATCATTGATCATGTCCCACCTCCCCATAGAAAACACAAAACCAGCCCCATTTTTCTGCTGAAAATTCCAAGCAGTTCCACAATCTTGTATCTTTTTTAACAAGCCAGCCTCTAAGAAGAGCAAACCACTTGTAGCTGATGACTATTATTTACATTTGTAATAATATATTTCAAGAGCATAACTAATAGCCTGCAGTAATTTAGTCAACAGAATTCCTCCATTTGACATCCCTTTGGAGAAATTATGAAACAAACCCTAAACAGATGCTGACAAGCTGTTCCCAAACACGGATGCAACATCATTTCTAAAAACTGCTTAACTAATCAACATTTGAAAGTAAAAGTACTGCTTGTGACCTGCATTATCATGCAAACTGTGCATTATTTTTCCCTTCTGAATCTAGAATTCATTATCATATTTGATTTATCATGCACAGCCCTACAAACCTCATTTACCCTCTAGCTTCTCAGCCCTCACAGCACCCTGATAATTTAATACCTCATCTAAATCTTTGTTTTCCTCATCTCATCAAAATATGATCCACCCATCAACACAAAAAAACCCACCACAAAACAATTTAAAAAATACAAATCCCAAGCCTGCTGCTGAAGCAGTGCCCACAGTAACTCTTGTGCTTTGTCAAGCACAAGATGCTTGACAAAGATTTACAGTTAAAAATAGTTTCAAAGCAAGGGAAAATTGATAAAATCCCTTGTTAATTTTTGTCAACAGTTGATTACCTTCAGTCAAATATTTACAGCTTGTTTACAATTTCAACATCAACAATTTTGACTTGCAGTCATTTTATTTTGTTCCACATTTGACTGCGAGAATGAGGCCCTCGAGCACAAAAAAAAAAACAACAAAAAACCAAAAAAAAAAAACAACCCCAACCTGTACCAGAAAGATCACCCTGCTAATTACTTGTTCTGCTTTTGTAAAGTGTGTTGGAGCTCAGCAGCTCTTCTTGTCAAAACTTTAATAATAAAGTATCATTTTAGCTCTTTGGCTGAATAAGAGCAACAATGCTGTGAAACACCCAGGTGTTCACAAGGAGATTCCAACATTCCCATTCGCCTGTTCCACCTGGCTCTTCACCCTTTTCACATCCATCAACCCTCTCATTTAGGCAGCCCAATTTCCAGTTCCTCCTCACCTCAACAGCCCAGAGGAGCCTGGCAAACAAGGACTGCAGCAAACCCACTCCATCTTCCCAATTACTGGAAGTTTACCTGACCTGAAGGACATTTAGGGAATCCTGAAATAGCAAAGAATTGCCACCAGAGCTGCTGGAGGCAGAGAGATGACAGGCAATCAGGGACTCCCACCAGGAAAAAAAGCCTGGTTAGCTCTGAAGGAAGGCAGGAGGAAGCCTGGAACAGCCACCAGGACCCTGCTCTTCCTTAATTACAGTCCAGGAATAACATGCTGGAGGTTCATCTCTAGGAGGGGTAAAGGGCAAAAAACCAAGGTCCAGTTTTGAGCAGAACCTGTCTGGCGGTAATAAAAACTACCAATAAATTGCTGCCTCTGCTAGGCATTAATACAGGGTTCTACAGGGAAGCCTTGGAAAGATTTTGCTATTTCCTCTCCCATCAAAATCACCAATCTAATAATAAAAAGAAATGATAAACAACAAACCAGCAGAAAGGGAGCAAAAAAACCCAAACACCAAAAAAAAAACTAAAATCACACAAACCTTTGACACAGCTAAAGAGAAAAGAAAGGGGAAAATCCTCTCAGCAGCTGTAACCCTGTGGCCAAAATTGCTGCTTTTCTTTATGTATTCCACCCAACATACTGCTAACTCTTTATTTACTAACTATTGGCAAGTACAACTTTGCTTCATAAACCCACATCAAGCTACAGCTGCAACTCTTGCAGCAGTAAATATTTGTGTCCAGAAGCATTTTCACTGAAACTGTCCCAGCCAAAGTTGTATGAAGTACAACTTTGAAGTTGTATGAAGTACTACTATGATCCAGTTTTCCCCAAAAATACATAGAATAGTAAAACACATTGGGGGGGGAAAAAAAAAGCCTCAGAGAGGGAAAGTATCCCAGGTGTTTTTAGTTTTGCATCTCAAAGCAAAACACTAAAGGGGAAAAAAACCACAAAAAACAAAAAGGAAACTCAGCACATTCAGATTCAGTATAAACCTCAACGCTGGATGTGTGAAGGAAGAACAAACCAAAAGAGCTTTTTCAGAAAAAGGGAATACTCTGAGTATCCAGGGACAGTGAGCTATTTTCTGGGCTTCCACAGAAAAAACATGACACTAAGAAATCCAAAATGTAGGTACGGGACAACAGAGATGAAGGTGAGATGTATCATAAGGTTGTATTTTTCTTAATTGGTGTGTTGTTGCTATGCCATCAGTCACAGATGTGGATCCTGCAGCCTGCATTCCCATGGAAGGCTTATTCCCATCAGGGTGCAGGAGGCTTGAGGAAGGGAAGGAGCAGAAAGAAAAGCCCTGCAGATGGTCAGGATAACCCCAGGCACCAGCACGGGCTGGGGGGAGCTGCTGGAGCAGCTCTGTGGGAAGGACCTGGGGGACACCGAGCTGTCCCCGGGCCAGCAGAGGGTCCTGGGGACACTGAGCTGTCCCCGGGCCAGCAGAGGGTCCTGGGCCCAAGGGGAGCCTGGGGATCCTGTGAGGAAGGAACATGACTCTCCTGGTGAGCATTAAGGAGTGAGGGCTTTAGAGAAAGCCCCACCACAACAGAGGGCTCAGAGAAGATAATTCAGGCTGTCTGAACGGGTTCCCAATGAGGCAGCTCATGAATATGAACAACACAACAGTGTCACCACTGCACCAAATCAAACCTCCAAAGGCTGCAAGGAAAAAAAAACAAAACACAACCACTGAAGTGAATAAACATCTTTGTTGCTGGGAATCTGTCTCCCCCTCCCTGAAAGAGTTACATGTGTAAATTACATACAGACCCTGTCAAAGGATAATCCCTTCCATTTCATCCCTAGTTTCAACCATTTCTCCTCTTATATGCACCTACTGTATTTCTCAATCTTACAATCACAAGTATTACTGAGAGAGGAGATGCAGCATTTTCAACCAGCAAAATTTCACTGATAAAGCTTTCTCTTGGCAGCAAATGTTTGTGGATTTTGGGGATGTGGATCATCACCCAAAGGGTTCTTTTACCACAATAATCTGAAACGTGTTTAGGTTTAGTTGAGCTTTCCCCATCTGCACAAGGAGCAGATTTGCTTGATTTGCAGATTTACCAGGTGATACATCTATCCCAAAACATTAACTGGAAATGAGAGCCATAAAGCAGCTGATGGTTGGCTTTTCTGATTAAATGCAAGGTAGAGGTTCAGATCTGCTCTGTACACTCACACCAAGCCAAGAGCAGACATAGCAGAGAGGAACAGATCTTACACCCCCCCACAAGCACCAATCCATTTCATCCACCAACTATTGTCCTTCTGGAAGAGATGCGCTTTTGATGAACACAAAAAATCCCCTCCTGCCAAATTCTCCTGCACTGCAGTGGCTGGGGTATCTATTTGCTTGTGTCAAGTATGATCATTAGATTTCTGTAGATAATTTGAGCATTATCTGCAGGAACAGCAAACAACCCCTCAGAGACAGCTCAGAGCATGGCATTTGCATTCCCTTTCCTGAAAACACTGAAAAGTTTGGACTCACCATCTGCCTCTGCTCTTTGTGCAGTGAACATCAGTTCCACTCGAAAATGCAGTTGTTCCTCTTATCTCACACCCATGGCATTATGCAAACACAGACTGGTTTGGGTTGGAGGGACCTTAAAACTCATCCAGTTCCACCCCAGGGACACCTTCCACTATCCCAGGTTGCTCCAAGCCCCATCCAGCCTGGCCTTGGCCACTGCTGGGATGGTGAGTCCATGGGAAACAAAAGTGGATGAATCTGAGGTTAATGCACATGATTGCACATTGGTGGACAGCTGCTTTTCAATGGATGGCATATTCCTAAAAATAATCCCTGTCTTTTCCTCCCCTCCCTTCTTTTAAAAGAAGTCACCTTACTGGGAAAGTTATAAAAGCCAGAAGCCTTAAAACAAGAGCAACTTTCCAATCAGGGCAGACAGACCCAAAACCACATCAACCCAAAATCACAATCAAGAAATGTTCCCATGGCTGAGAGCTCCCAGAGACACAAGGACATATCCAGAAGTGCAGTAACCTAAGTGCGCATTAGGCAGACACTCTGCACACAAAAAAAAAAAAAAAAAAAAAAAAAAAAAAAAAAATCAGGACCAAATTCAAGAAGAGATGCACCTTGAAGAACCAATATTGATAGGAAAATTAGGATGGAAAACATAGTGTAAGGAAACAGCAGCTGGTTCTGAGAACTACAAAATAATAAGAAAGTAACAACAACCTGAACAACTGTAACAAACCCCCTGAAAACCAGGATCTTTGATGAGAAGGAAGGATGGCATCCATTTCTACAGGTGGGAGGAACGGCCACTCCACAGGTTTCCCCTGAAATGATCTTTCCTTTGCAATAACCATGAGTTTTCAGCATTCTTACAGCATCACATCCCAGAATGGTTCAGTTTGAAGAAGCCCTCAAAGACCACCAAGTCCCCCAGCACTGCCAAGGCCACAAAAACACTGCTTTTAAATCCCTGCAGGGATGGTGACTCAACTTCATATTGCAAACAGAAGATCCTATTTGAAGAAGTGCATCGATAAAACCATGTTAAAAACCAACAGATGGGAGCTGGCAAAAACATAAATTGTTTTTTTGGTTCTGCCTTTCCTGGAACAGCTCCTTATTTGCACAGGGACGAAGATCCAAACAACAAATCCACAAATCCTAGCTGGTTCTGCCACACAGTTTGCAGGAGGACTATTATTACCTCAGCCTCCTTGTATGATTTAAATTAGCAGATTCAATTAGGTTTGTGCAAAATAAAATCCAAGACAACGCTGGTATGGGTATTTCCTTTTCACAACCTGTTATTCCCAGTAAAAGCAAAAAAACCCAACCCCCTGATTAAAGTAACAGAGGAAATTATGTTCCTTTTTAAAGGCACTAATTAGGTTTCTGTGGAATGCTGGAGGGGGATGGATGAACCCATCCAATCTACACAGATTTCACAGTTCATTTCCAACCTCAGCCAAATCCCAATTTATCTCATTAGAGAACAATATTTCAATCTCTTTCTTAGCCATAAACCAAAACCAGCACATTGGAAGCTCCAGCTCCAAACCAGTGGTGGGAATTTGTGGGGAAAACAGGGAACCCTTCAGTGGCAGGATCTCCCAGGGTGACAATTATTGTGAGCAGAGCAAGAGGCAGAAGCCACCCTGCCTGAAGCATTGGTAGCTGCTGCAGATGCTCCAAGCCTGAATTGGCTTGGAAAACTCTACAAGAGCAGGACAAACTCTACCCATCTTCCCCCCAAAAAACCATGGATGTGTGTGGTAGAATTCCTGAGTTTGCCCAGCAGTCTTCATGTTCCTGAATTTCCACATCTCAGACCAACATATCCAGTCCACAGACTGAGCCTGAGAAGAGCAAGGACTGGCCAAGTCCTCAAAACTGAAAAAAAAAATAAATAAATCCTGCGAAAATTTGGCTTGAGAGCAGCACCTAGAGGGCCTTAAGGTGAGTTTTGGCCTCAGAGAAATTTGACAGAAGAGCAGGAAAGCTCAAATCTACTCACAGGAAGCAATGGAGGAACAGAAAGCAGGGAGAGAAAAACCACATGCTGGACACCCTGGAGAAACCTGAGGGAATCAGTGAGATCCAGGAGGCAAGCACACACCTCTGATGGTGTGGATCAGCAGGGCAGCCTCCTCACCTCTCTGAAAAGGTGCCAGACCTGTGCCTTGCCTGCTGAAAGGGATGAGAAAACCTCCTGAAGTCAGCTAACAATATGTTGTAATGAAGATCACAACCCAGCTGCTGAAAGCAGGTGCAGAAGGAAGGGGCCACCAGGGCTTTGGGATTTTATTTTTAAAGAATAAAAATAAAACAGGAGGCCAACAAGGTGAAAACCCCAAAAGCCTGAAGCCAAGGGTTAAACCCACCCAGCTGCTGACTTTGGCAATGCTGATGCTAATGCCAAACTATTAAGTAAAGGGCAAACAAATAAAAAGACAGTATAACTGCAAGTCAATACCTTAAAAGACAAGCAAAAAAAACCACCCCAGAACAAACAAATCGGTTCAATAAGTTTCATGTCCTTTTCAAAACTGTTCTCTTATTAATATGACTAATAAAGTTTGGCTGCAACAAAGCAATAACCCGTGCATGAAAAATGAGGAGTATAAATGCAGTTATTGTTTAGAGAAATCAGGGTGCACACACTTAAGAAGCCCACAAGAGCAAAATAAAGCTCTGTTCACAACAAGAATATTAATTCATTGCTGTTTCTTTTAATGGGCTCATCAGATTTAGGCTCCTATTTATGACACTTGAGGAGGAAAGCAGGTGCATCAACCACTCAAGACTTAGAACACCAATTAACCCTTTGCTAAATAAGTCAGCAGACAGCACAATGCCAAAGTAACCAAGGATTTTTTTTTTCTCATTTTTAAAACAAACCTACAGCTGCCTGAACCCTTCCCAGAGGAGGCACTTGGGCTGGAGCTGGGAATGAGCCCTGCCATCAGGCACAGCCTGGGTGATGTTTATAAACACACATATGCTGCACTGAGCAGACTGCATTTCCTTCAGGACACAATCCAGCCTTCCAGGCACACAAGGAACACCAGGCCAGATTTTCTCCTATTACCTCACCATCTGGTGCTGTTGTCTGAGAGCTGCAGGTCTGAAAAGCACTCAGAGAACACATTTTGGTGTGAGTTCATGTGTGTGTTGCCTGAGACTCACCTAATTACCTAGAGACACTTCTGCAGCTCTCTCCTCTTATGAGCACACATTTCTAACAGTCCCGTGGTGTTCTCTGTACAAACTCCACACTGCTGAACTGCCCTGCTGTGCTTGGGGGTGATTTATACACATGGGGGTTGTACAGAGCTCCACACACTGCTATTCAACTTCTGCAGAATCCAGCATTCCCAGAGAAGTGCTGGAAGTTTCTCTTCCTCTGTACCCCCACATTCCCACCATGGCCAGCTCAAGTTGTTCTTTTCAAGGATTTGAAGCAACCATGGTGCCACTGCAACCCCTAAAAACCTCCAAGTCATTACACTCAAAGTTGCTGCTCTCGATTCCACCTGCAGTCACACCCCAACCATGGCTGGGCTTCCAAAACAATTCAGATCCACATGAAATGCCACTAGAACCCACCTGCACACTGATGCTTCCAGCAACACCTGGCTCCATGCTCCTCACATTCACACAAGTGAAGCTTGAGGTCCAGGGCTGCTGCAGCCCAGCAAGAGGGAAATTTCACCCATCCCAAACACAAACATTTCAATTAATGTCATTAAAAACCCATCAAAGCCACATCTGTCCCCCTCAAATGTGGGGGTGGGGGGGGGAGAAACTATTTTAAAATCCACTAAGACTGGAGAAAATACTTTCCACAGGACACAGTGATTTGGCTTTAAACCAATTTTTAATTAATTAAACTGCAAGCAGAAAAAGCTCTAGCAAGGAGATACAGTTCCATTTATTTCTTATTTTTTCTAAATAGTTTCTACAAGCTCTCTGTTAAGTCACATCCACAACAAACCTGCTCTGAGACCCAAATTCCAAATTTCAGCTGTGTGAGATAGAAACATCAAAAACCAGAGAAAAGCTACTGTTTAATTGCTTCTGCAATTCTCCAATTAAAAAAAAATGAAATAACCAAACAAACACATGCTTCCAACTGAAGGAAAAAACAAGTTTGGAAACAAACTCATTTTACTCATTAGAAGTGGAGTCCAAACTGCTTTGAAGTCTGAGCTCTGCAATTTCAGGTTGGGAGGGGAAAGACTAAAAAGGGTTTGTTGTTTCCTTTTTATTTTTAAGCAGTATCTTGTGCAACATTTATCAATTCTAAATGCAAATTCAGCTGGGCTTAATTCTGCATTTGTATTCTAAAGGCTGATGCCACATGCTAGAGTAACAAATAACACAGGAGATCTTGGAAATGTAGGTCTGTGTTATCTGCTGTTTTTCTTAGACTTAAATTAGAGTCTGTTCACACCATCACAGACACAAAAATAAAAAGCACCAAGAAGGTTTGAATACAGAAATTGGTAATTTATTGCTTTTCCTAAGAGTAGTCCAAGTAGAAATTTTACTCTTTCCCTAAAATTTAAACACAGGTAAGCACAGCAGTGTTTCAAACTTCACTCAAACACTTCTTATTCCCCAATTTTCTCACGCACAATGAAATCAAGAGGCAAAAATCTCTTTTTAAAGGCTACCACTTCTTCTCTTACACATTAGAGCAAACCCCACACTTCAGCAGGAACCCAAACTTCCAGAGCTTTTAGATATTCCTCCCAGCAGAAGGAATTCAGGTTTCCAACTCATGCTTTAAGCATCTTTCTTTTACTATTAAGACACGAGACTTTGCCCTCCCTTCTCCCACAGCTGAACAGACAGAGCCCTCCCAAACCTTCCAGCACATTCCAGCTGGTTGGGGATTTTTGGGGAGAGGAGGAGAGTGAAGCTACCACAGGTTTCTGTCATTCCATTCTCACCTGGCCCAGCAGGTTTCTCTCCAAGGATACAAACCTGCCCTTCACAGTCACTCATTTTATTCCCTGCTCAGTCCCTTCCTTTGAAATAAATTTTAAAACCTGCAGGAACTGACCAAGAAAATTAGGAGCCAGAAGATTCAACTCTCAGCAGACAAAACCAGGGAAATCAGCTGCCCCAAAAAACCTGAAGGCTGGCTGTGAAGCTTGGATGTTGCTTTGACAGCACTGAAAAGCATGGATGGCAAGTTTGCCTTTAGATTCCCCCTCTGGGCTTGTCCCCAAAGCCTTTTAAAGCATCTTGTTGGTTTTACAAGGAGAAGACAAGATAATCACTCTGACAAATGGCAACATCTACATTTGGGACATTAATTCACTTCTGAGCACATCACCTGTCTGCCACTTCACTCCCACAACCAAGTCTGAGGCCTTAAAGAGCTGGGATTTAAGCCCAGCCTTGTTAAACCTTCGTATTAAGCTCCTGCCTCACCTGGCAAAAGGCTGAGGGAGCAATTTTCTCTGCCACATTTCCCCTATAAACCCCCCCAAGCACTCCCTGCTTGACTCTGTGGTGTATTCCTGACCTAATTCGTGCTGCAAAACATTCCTGGAGTTCAGCAGGTGAATTCTCCCAGTAAGGCTCATGGATTTGTTCCAGTGGAAAACGTGCACAAAGCAATTTAACCTGGATTTCCCTTCACAATATCCAAGCAGCAACTCCTCATTTTCTTAGCTGCCTGCCAGGGAGTCAGGCCCAAGTCCCTAAAAGCAAGGAGCTCTGGAAATCTGGATTCCAATGAAAATGCTGATATTTGCCTTATTCTCAGTAACTAATTGTTAGAAGCTGCTGAGGACCTGAAGAGCTCAGAAACCACAGAAAAGCACCAAAGGAGTCTTCAACCACAACCCCAGGGCAACTTGGGGTTTATCTGGAATTTGTCAGTGAATCACTGAGTTCCCCAGAAGTCAAAACTTGTGTCCAAAAATACAAGAACACAAAGCAGGATTTGCAAAATGTCAAACCCATAAATCCTGAAAAGCTGTAATTTGTTTCTTCCCAGCCTTTGGGAATTAATGGGATTACTAAAAGCAACATATCAAGAAGGGGAAAAGATGAAGCCTTCATTAATTTACAGAGCAACTGATGAAGCAATATTGCTGCTCTGCAGACTAAAACTAACATTTAACAGGCTGTTAAATAACTCTCATTTAAAAAATTACCCCTCCAAAGTGGTAACCTTGGAAAAATTTAAGATTAACCCAGTATGCAACTGCATCACCACCTCCTGTGATCCAGAGGAGATGAGGGCTGGAAAAATGGCAGGTGATGTTTTGTGAGGAAGACTCTGACAGTCCCTAAACCAACAGATTGCAAAGTGTAATTTGTATTAGTCCAAAATCCTGATATTTTGCTATGAGTGGCACCAGAAAGGTTTGGTTCACTCCCAGCAACAACTCCAATCATCAAACTGGGAAGAGCTGGGCAGCACCTGAGGCTCAGGCTGCAGTTAATACCCCACCCCTACCTGTAGAAACTGGTTTCACAAAGAATATACAGAACTCCAAACCTCAACAGCCCCAGCAGAGGAAGCAGAGTGACCTCAGGGAGGTGACCCAGGGCACTGAATGTCACCCTCAGGTGCTGCAAGGACTGGAGGAGGAAGGCAGCTCATCTTCCTCACCCAGTTTTTCAGGTCTTGTGCTAATCCCAGGCTAGAAAATGACAAGGAAATTTAAGAATTTATAGATCACACATAGCAAAAACTCCAGGGAATGTGCAGCCATCTCTCTCAGAGGAGATCTTGGAGCATCCAGCCCAAAATCAGTTGGTTCTTGAGTGCTCAGTGGTCTCAGAAACACCAAAATAAACAGGACTCCACATGGCTGGATCTTCAAGAGAAATCCCTGCCAAAACAGGATTTACTGAAATGCAAAGCAGGATTTACTGAAACACCTGCTTCCTATGTGACATCAACACCTGACCAAAAAAACCCCCAGAATTTCTAAATTAAACAAGTGACAAGACAGATAAAAATGTTCCATTTCTTACCAACAGGTTGGATAATAGCCAAAAGATGTGCATCCATCATCATTTCACAGACAAGATGCTGTAGCAGCAGCATCCATAGGGTTTATTTCATTTTCCTTTTTTTTTTCCCTCTCCTTTAAGTGCAAACCCCACTGTCTGAGTAACACCCAGGGAAAAGTGAGCTTGTGGTAACCCCAGCCATGGCTTCTTACAGCACTATTTGAATTCCAGAACAAATTAGGGGGAGGATGAGAGTGCCTGTACCCCAGGGCAGGTTTCACTACTGCAGGATGTTGTGATTAGCACCTGCAGACTCACTTTGGGGGGGAAAAATCCCAAATAAATTGGATTTAACACAAATGTGACTGAAAGTAAACAAAGGAAGGAGCCTCTGTGGTGGGGTTTAAATGTTGTATTCCCATGACTGCAGCCAGTTCCTAGGACTCAGCAACACCAAAACCAGCTCCTAGAGAGGCAGAAGGGGAGCAGGGGATCCAGAGTGCTGAAATGGGAAATCTGCACTCAGATCCAGCCAGGAATAACAGCGTGGCTGTAAATAGGAGTCTGCTGTATATTGCATGAACTACACTGAGATCCTGGAAGGAAGCAAAAGCTGTTGTTGGAGCCTGAAACCACCTCAGGGAGAGAATTTGGGTGTGCAGAGCAAAGGGAAGAGAGGGAGCACAAGGTGAAGGGGGAGGCACCACGCCTGCTGCCATCCTTGCTGTGCCCTCCTCACTCCCCCCTTGGAGGAGACCCAATTAAAGTCATCAAAACTATTATCCTGCAAAATTAGAAAGCCCTTGGAAAGAAAAATAACAAAAGCAAGAGTTCAGGAACATAAAAATTACCAAATGAGCTTCTCAGATTGCTTTGCACAGATATAGAACAAGGATTTAACCACCTGCTTCCACTGTGAGCCTCAAAGCCACCTGGCAACATCCAGAAAGAAGATCTGCTCCATAACTTCATGTAAATACAGGGCATAGTGCTTGAAAGAACACATATTGCCTTAAAAATAAATGTATCAAATTTTCTCAGGCGCTTCAACTCATGGAAATGCAACAGGAATATCTGCAAGCAGCTCATGGGACTACTGAGCACCTCCTTTTTCCAGGCAAGGAAACAAAATTCCATTTGAAAGACATCACCAAAATTATTTCTGACCTAATTTAAAGGATTACCTGAAAAAACCTAATAAGCTGCAGTTGTAATTAGATAAATTGCATCCTCAGATTGATGAAGCTTGTCATTTACAGCAAGGGCCCACATTCCTCTTGCTTGTAACAAGAATGCTCCATTGGAACACTCTCCACTGGGAAAGCTCCATCAGTCAAAGCTAAGAAACCAATGGGAGGTGCACTTTTAACACAGTGTTGGCCTGAACAGGTGTTTTTGCAAAGCAATGATTTATTGCCCTTACATTAAAAAAACCTCTTCCTGCCAGAGGGCAGGGAGGGATAAGATATTGGGAAGGAATTGTTCCCTGGCAGGGTGGGCAGGCCCTGGCACAGGGTGCCCAGAGCAGCTGGGGCTGCCCCTGGATCCCTGGCAGTGCCCAAGGCCAGGTGAGACTTTGGGGCTTGGAGCAGCCTGGGACAGTGGGAGGTGACCCTGACCATAACAGGGTGTAGGAATTTTGGAGGAGCTCAGACTAAGTCCTCTGTGAGATCACCACTGACATTGCAGATATCTACAGTCATCCTGCCAGTTGAGACTTCGTACACCAACCCCAGAATCTTGTAGTTTGGAAAAGCCTCCCAGCCCACTGAGTTCAACCTGTGCTCAACACCCACCACATCCCCAGCCCAGAGCACTGAGTGCCTACCACAGCATATACCACATGCCACAACTGAAATGGCCACAAAACACAGAGTATCACCAAACGATATCAGAAAGCTTTACCACCTACAGCAACACCTTACCAGGTCAGAAGGCTTCAAGTATCTGCTCACACAGAGGGACACCCCATCATTTCAAAGGGCTGCAAGCAACTGCCCTTCTTGTTCTTCAGCCCAGCCTTTTATACCCCCATGGTTGATGCACTGCACCTGTGTGCCCTCTGCTCCCTCTGTGATTGGTCAGTGCCCCTGGGCTCATTAACACCTCATTAATTTCAATATCAGTCACCTGTCCTGCACAGCTGCAGCCAATTAGGGATGAGGCTCAGCCCCAGCCCCACTCCCAATGAGCACAAACTCTGTGCCTACAGTGCCACCTCCAGCCCTTCCTGGGACACCTGCAGGGATGGGCACTGCAAAGCTCCCTGGGCAGCCCCTGCCAAGGCCTGAGCACCCTTTCCATGCAGAAATTCCTGCTGCTGTCCAAGCTGAGCCTCCCCTGGCCCAGCCTGAGCCCCTTTCCCCTTGTCCTGTCCCTGTTCCCTGGCAGCACAGCCCGACCCCCCCTGGCTGTCCCCTCCTGGCAGGGAGTTGTGCAGAGCCACAAGGTCCCCCCTGAGCCTCCTTTGCTCCAGGCTCAGCCCCTTTCCCAGCTCCCTCAGCCCCTCCTGGGGCTCCAGCCCCTTCCCCAGCTCCATTCCCTGCCCTGAACATGCTCCAGCCCCTCCAGGGCTATCTGGCTGGGAGCTAACAATAAGCAGGGAAGCAGCAAGGAAACATTCCAATTCTTCTGGAGGATGCAGTATTTACTTTCATTTCAAAACTCTTTAAGAGTCAAAGAGTCACAAAAGAAATAAAAGTAATGGATAAAAAATGCTGAGATGCAAGAGGAAGAATCACACCAGGAGTTCCATCAGCACTACTTTGGGTTTGGATGAGACAATAGGAATGCTGAGGCACAGAATCCATCAGTGCCTAATGCCTTTAAAGGCTGAGAAGGGAAATGTTTTCAAGGTGAAGCACTGCTGCTCCTATAAAGAGGTAGAGGCTCTACAAAACCTCAGGCCCAGCAGCCCAGAGTTCCTCATTTCTTTGGGAATTTTTTATGTATTGCCCTCGAAAACAATTGCACAAACACGGAGCCACCTGCACTCCCACCTTCCTGGAGGAGGGTTACCCTGCAGTTCTCCTGCCTGGATGACACAAAACACCAACAGCTGCAATAATAAAACCTTTGGGAGCAAAGCAAAGCCTTGGAGAGCAGTGGCTGGATGATTCACAGCAGGGGAAGAGCTCCCTGGGCCAGCACTTACCCCAGACCTACCCTTTAAACAACAACAAGAACCCCCAGCCCTTCCCTCCCTGACCAAAACCCACCAACACCTCGGGAATAATCCATGCAGCAAGAATGAAGAGCACTCATCACAGAAATAACTCCATTTCAAGTACATAAGAGGTAATATTAAATCAATAATTTAAATATACTCATGGCTTCTATTAATGTAAAACACCTCAGAAAAAAAGCTCCACGTCCCTTCTCGACAGTGAGCTCTGAAATACTGCAGCTATTCCTGCAATAAACACTCAGGTTCTGTCCTTAAATTTAGTTGGCCTCTCCAAAACTTGCCAAAGCTCCAGCTTTTCTCCGTTTATTTTATAAAATATTGATCACTGAATATGATGAATTAACTGCAAGCCAGAAATTTATAACAAGTATGAGGCATGTAAGAATAAACTGCAGTTTTATTGGCTTTTCCTTTCCCTTAAGCTCATCCTTATTCTTATATATTCTCAAACCCTCAATATCACTAAAAATCATTGAGTTGTATTTCAAGGAATTTGTCTATTTAATGATACTTCACTGTTAGTAATTGAGCAGAAGGGGAATAATTTTTTAAAGAAATGGCAGTAATTGCTCCAAAATCCTCTTATGGAGAGCAACAGATGTTATGGTGCTTCCTATAATAACATTTTTCAAGAAACACAGTTTTCCATGAATTTTATAGGACTAATTAGTTCCAAAATGCAGAATCCCATCCTCCTTTTCCCCACATTCCTGTGAGAACACGTGAACCCTGATTTCCTGGGGTTTGCAGCTGGGACATGAAACCAGTATCAGTAATACAGTTCTCCTTCCACCAAACAAAAAGAACCCTGCAGTTCCCAAATTATTTTTGAGAGAGGGGTGAGCACCACGTGAAGAAGCTGCTCAAAGTAAGAAGCATATCACATGGCAATAAAGATTATATATATAAAATTATCATATTTTACAAAGCATTTACTGTTTCTGAAAGGTTTTGTATCTGATACTTTAATACTTAAAAACCACTTGAAGACTCCAAGTCAGCTGATTTGGGTCAATAGCAGAGATGAATTTCAAAGCATTAAATAAACCCTCTTTCAGTTCCCCCTTCAGACAAGAGTAAATACTCCAGCATTTATTACATATATTGGACACTACACACTGAATTTTCTTTCCACTTCTTATCTGGACACAGTCAACACATTCCAAAACACGGCATTAAAAGGCTAATGGATTGCTGTGAATATGGGGTGAACTCCATGGCTTTCCTGTCCTTCCCAAAACAGATGATGAAACAAAATCATTCCAGTTCCAGGCAGATCCCATCTAGCTTCCAGCAGCCACATGCTGTGCACCTCACAACATTCCTGTGGAGGAATAAAATTCATTTGTGCAGCCCAGCCTGCTTTTGTGTTTATTCACAGGTTTAACTTCTCTTTCTCCCCTCATCCTCCAAGATTTACCTTTCTTCCCATTCTTTCCATATTTATTGCCCTTCCCTTTGTGTCCTCCTGCTTTTGTTCAATCCAAACACTTGCACACCTGTCTTGGAGAAAATCTGAAGGACCAAATTCTCTTTGTGGAATCACAGGTTGGGAAACACCTCTGAGATTATCGAGCCCAACCTCCCCTGAAGTTGCAGCTTCCCAGCGAAAAGGACTGGAGGTCCTAACTGACCCAAAGTAAGGAGCTTCTGAGGAGCAGGCACAGTGAGGCCATGGGACACACAGGATCACATCCAGGCCTGGCAATGTCACCTCCACACCAGAGTGACCTTCATTGATTTGCTATTTCATACCCAATCTGATCCGAGTTATGGAAACCCACTGGAGTGCATTAAAATGTCATGTTCCTAATGAAGCTGGTCTGGGAGACTGAGGAGCTGAGCTGGACACTGCAGAGAGCTGTTCCAGGAGCTCTGACTTATGAGACAGGCACAGATAAGATTCCTGCACTCACACTGCTGGAGGCCTCATCATTTTCTGACACGTTATATTTCAAAGTACTCCTAATTTCCTCCAGTTATTTGGGGAGAAATGGTGCCGCACTGCAGTGATTCCAGCCAGCCCTCCCCAAAGGATGCACTGAATGGGAACACTGATCCCCTGGAGTTTGCTTTCCCAGGGATGAATCTGCCACCACTGAGCTCCCTTTGTCACTGTGAAACGCACGGGGAGAAATCACAGGCGCTGAGAGCACCTCCCCACACAGCAGTGCTGTACAGCCAACACAAAAATATCACAGTTTTCCCTGCTCCTGGGGGAGAAGCAGCTCTCTAAGACCCACACAGACAAAGCCATGCTGGTACAACAGGGGGAAATTGCTCTTAAAGAGAATTTGAAGTGCCATCCTCTCCTCCTGTTGGAAAGGCACCGGATCCTGTTCAAGGAACACACGCGGTGTCTCAGATGATCTCGCTCTTCACCAAGTTTGTGTGAAGTAGATGGATGGAAAAAATTCCTCCCTGTGAGGAGGGAAGGCCCTAGCAAAGAAGCTTCCAGGGCCCTGGATGCTTGAAACTGTCCAAGGCCAGGCTGGGTGGGCTTGGAGGAAGCTGGGATAGTGGAAGGTGTCCCACCCCATGGCAGAGGGTGGGACGGGACAGGCTTTAAGGTCCCTTCCAAATGAAACCATTCCATAGCCTTATTAATGATAATCTCATTGCTTCCAGCACCTGGAAGAAGCTTTGGCCATGCTCTCACCTCGAGCTTGGCAGAGCAGAATCCTGAAGAACAACAGGACAGCTCTAAAGGTTCATGTCTTGCAAGATGCAACTTGTATTTGAATCGAGGCAATCAACTCCAGCCTTTCCTACTTCCAACAGATTCTGGGCTCCTGGAATGGGTAACACAGTAACTCACTTCTCACACAATCCAGCTGAACATGCAAGTCCTAAATGGTTACATCTGAGTTCAGCAACTCCTCCTTCCACACAAACCAATGCTTTTAGTAAGATCCTACAGAGGGAGGTGATTGTCCCTCTGCACTGGGAACTGGTGAGATCGCACCCGTGTCCTGTGTCCAGTTCTCTTGGCCAGAGAGCCCTGGAGGGGCTGAAGCGTGTCCAGGACAGGGAAGGGAGCTGGGGAAGGGGCTGGAGCCCCAGGAGGGGCTGAGGGAGCTGGGAAAGGGGCTGAGCCTGGAGCAAAGGAGGCTCAGGGGGGACCTTGTGGCTCTGCACAACTCCCTGCCAGGAGGGGACAGCCAGGGGGGGTCGGGCTGTGCTGCCAGGGAACAGGGACAGGACAAGGGGAAAGGGCCTCAGGCTGGGCCAGGGGAGGCTCAGCTTGGACAGCAGCAGGAATTTCTGCATGGAAAGGGTGCTCAGGCCTTGGCAGGGGCTGCCCAGGGAGCTTTGCAGTGCCCATCCCTGGAGGTGTCCCAGGAAGGGCTGGAGGTGGCACTCAGTGCTCTGGGCTGGGCACAAGGTGGGCACTGGGCACAGCTGGGACTCCATGGGCTGGTAGGGATTTTCCAACCTAAAAGATTCTGACATTCCAGTGCTATGAAAAGGTGGATTTCATAATTGTAATTCAATTGTAATTCATAAATGTAATTTCACTACATTTCTCCGGAGTTGTTAGAAAAACTGTTTGTAAAGACACTTCCTTCAACTGTTAACACATAGAGAACTGTAGGATGTTCTGAATAGCTCAGAAATATGACTGCAAAGCAGGAGATATTTAAAATAAAATATGAAAATAGAAGAAAGCCTTTCTGATTTGGATAATCCATACAGATTCAGCGATCCTAAATCAGAAAAAAAAATCACTAGGCCATCTCTCTAAAATAGCAGGGACACAGCATTCATTAGCTGGACTCACTGTCACCCTGTGCAGTTCATTAAGGATGCTGCTTTCTCCGTTCACACAGGAAACTGTTTAGAATTCTGCTGGACCTGCTCAGGCTTCCCTTTCACTAGAGCTGGAAAGGAAAAAACCTCCAGATAATGAAAGCCAAACATCTGGCACATTCAGCAAACACTTGCATCCTAATGATGGGGGGAGAAGTCATCCCTCTCATCAGTTCATTTCATCCCAGCCGTGTGGGTGGGGTGCGGAGATGGGGAGCACAGAAGCCTCTCTTCATCCCCCACCAGACTCTCAGATTGGGATCTAAAGGATGGATCTGCACTGCCACTGCTCACTGGGTTGACATTCACACAAGGAACAGCACAGTTTTCAGGGTTTAGATGTAACATTTATATATATATTTATAGGGTCTGAGAGAAAGAACAAGGCCAGGAGCAAGGCACATTGAAGGCAGACCTGAGCAGGGACACTGAAGACAAAAATAATCCTACAAACCTTGCACCCACACAGAGCAGTTCAGTTGCCTGGCACTGATGCTTAAAGGGCTGAAGCCCCTCTGCTCTGGAGACAGACTGAGTTGGGATTGTTCAGCCTGGAGAAGAGAACGCTCCAGGGAGAGCTCAGAGCCCCTTCCAGGGCCTAAAGAGGCTCCAGGAGAGCTGGAGAGGGACTGGGGACAAGGGATGGAGGCACAGGACACAGGGAATGGCTTCCCACTGCCAGAGGGCAGGGAGGGGTGAGATATTGGGAAGGAATTGTTCCTGGCAGGGTGGGCAGGCCCTGGCACAGGGTGCCCAGAGCAGCTGTGGCAGCCCCTGGATCCCTGGAAGTGTCCAAGGCCAGGCTGGACATTGGGGCTTGGAGCAGCCTGGGACAGTGGAAGGTGTCCCTGCCCATGGCAGGGGTGGCATTGGATGGGCAAAATCCCTGTACAACTCAAACCAGTTTGGGATTCAATAAATTTCCCTTTGAGTCTGCTATGGGCAGTAGGGCCAAGCAAGAGCTCAAAGCTCCCAGTGTTCCCAGGTGGATATCAAAGAGCTGCCACAACCAACCCAGGGAGGAAAAGCCAGTTTCCCTCAGCAAAGCTGTGAAGACCCAAAGCAGGGTCTAAAAGAGACAGTGTTGGGCTGAAGAGGGTGCAGGCAGAGCTGCCAACACGCTGGGATGAGGAGCAATCCCACTCCAAAGAGGCTGAGAATCCCTGCCAGGAGAATGGCTCTTGGAAAGGCAGGGAGAGGCCTTGGTGGGAAGAACAAAGCAGCTCCATGAGTCCCTCAGCACAAGGAAGAACAGCAGACACTGCTGATACCCACAATGGAGAGAGACCATCTCCAAAAGCTTTCCAAGAAAAGGGCAGGGGGAAAAGAATGTGAGGCTTTTCTCCACTTTTAGGAGAGGAAGAAGAGCAGCAAGGACACAAAAAGAAAATGAGCCTTTTCTCCCACTTTTAGGAGAGGAAGAAGTGCAACAAGGACAGGAACTGGGAGGGCTTACCTATCTCTGTTCACAGAGACATCTCCAAGCTATCCCTCACAGAATCCTCTGGCACTGAGCTAAGTCCTTGTGAGTAGGGAAAAACAAAGACATTCTCCCTAAAGAGAGGCAACAGGTTCCACCCACATCATGGTCTGTGCTGCTTCTCAGTTGCCTGGTGCTGAGCTGAGGCCAAGATTGTGCTAGGCTTTGGATCAAGCCCTGGAAGCTCTGAAAGCAGTGGCAGCAGCCCTCAGCTTTGTCTGGTGTAAACTGAGACAATTGCAGCAATTCCTGCGCTCTCCCACGGCTCATAAATTGCAGCCGTGTGGGCTCCACTCTCCAGCTGAGGCTGGGAAACCAGGGCAATTCCAAGCTATTAAACTGGAAGTTACAGGGCCATAACTTCTTATCCTGCTCCCTGCATTAGAGGAGAGCGTTGCCCATGGTGTGTTCAACATGCAAGTAAATCAGATCCACCCAGGAGCAGAGGACAGGAGTCAAGGTTAAGGGAGAAGCACGTCCTCACTGCTTGTTTCCTGGCACACCTGGGACAAGCACAGTCTGCTCAAGACTTTTGGCTGCATTTCAAGCAGTTCATGGAGCACAAAGACTGCAAAAGCAACACCAAGGCCCATCTGAGCTCTCTGGAAAACAAACTGGATGCTGCGTGGGTCTGAAGGGTCACGGCAGCACCAATTAAACCAGGTTTTATGGTGCAGCAGAAGCAGACAGGGCCATCCACATCCTGCTCCCACCAGGCACAGCACTGGGTGTCCAGCCAGCTCAAACTCCTCTAGATCTGCCAAAGAGAGGCTGTCTAGCAAAGAATCGTGGAGTGGTTTGGGTGGGGAGGGACATTAAAGATCATCCAGTCCCAAACCCTCTCCCACAGGCAGGGACACCTCAGAATATTCTTAGCTGGAAGGGACCCTCAAGGATCATCAGGTCCAACTCCTAAGTGAATGGTCCAACCAATGGTTGTGGGATTGCACCCACAAGCTCAGTGATATTAGCACCATGCCCTAACCAACCCAAAGCACCATCCATCCTTGCTGCAAACCCCACAGCATTCCATGGCACCCCCTCAAGTGCTAGTTTGCTGGGAAGTACATCACACACAGCATCTCCCCTGCCAGGGCCTCACAATATCCATCATTTGGGCAAGCAGCAGCTCTGGAGAAGACAAATCTTCTCTATCCACACTCCAGTGCCCTGGCAAGGATGAATTAACACTGTTTTTCTCCAGGCCCACCCTGGGAAGAGTCAGCCCCACCACCAGCACCAGCTTCACAGCATGTTCAGGCCAGAAGTAGGGAAACAGAGAGAGGATTTTGGGCACCTTGTTCCCTACAAGATCCATACCAAGAGCCCTGACCAGATCATTAACTGGTTCCCAAAGAATGCTGTCATGACCTTACCTGGCTCACAGTGATTTCATCCCTGCCCAGGGTGAACCAAAGCAAGGAGAAACAGAAGCTAAGCCACATAAGTGGTGCTGAACACAGAGTATTATAATACAGCATTATTTGCAATACACAGCACCTGTAAAGCAAATTCTCAGGGAACTTCTGAAACAGAGCCCTTAAAGCACCAAGTATGGGGTAAACTCATTACAAAACTTTTAAAGGAAGGATACAGTGTGAGAATAACTCACCAAATTAAAAGTAAGTGTTAATTTAAGAACCAGGGATGTAAATTTATGGACCAAGATCCAAGCTCCCAACCGTTGTGTCAGACAGCAGCTGTTTGATTTGGCTGCTCCCTGGGCTGGGAGAGCTCTGCTGCTGGCTGTGCCCAAGTTGGGATTACAGTGATTTTCCAGTTTTTGACATGGATTCAGAGCCCATTTCCCTGGGACCAGCAGTGCAGCAGGCCCAGCACTGACTTCTACAGCTTAAAACGTTACACTGACATCAGGAAGGGACTAAAACCAGTCAACTCCCCTCCCTAAACCTTTCTCCTGCCAAGCACTTCTGCCAGAGGACACAAATCCCACAGCTGGGATTCAGGGAATGCACAGGACCTGCAGACCATGGCAGAATCAGGAGCTGCCACTGGGGGATCCTAAATTCTCCACACTCCAGAAGAGTCTGGGCCTCAGCACACTCAGTCTGTACCAAACCATTTTCTGTCCCAGTGAATCACCCAAAATTGCAGCTCCAATTGCTCATGGATTGTCACAATCCTGCTTTATTCAGGCCTCATTTTGAGCTAAGATTATGGAAGTGCTTAAAAATTATAACATTTGTTTAACTCAGAACCTAGCATGTGCTTGTGTGCTGGGAGGGAAAAGAGCACTCCCAAGAAATGGTAATTCCTGGAAATGCCAAAGGTGTTGCAGCATCTTTTGTGTCACAGAGGAAGTTGATTCAGCTGCCATGGCTTCAAAGCCAAAGCTCAGGTGATATCCCAGACACAGAACAGTTCCAGGAGGAAAAGCCACTACAGAAGTTCAAATCCAAAGCTCTGGTGATATCCCAGCTATTGAACAGTTCCAAGAGGAAAAGTCACTACAAAATTTCACTTTATAAGAGGTGGGTATAATAATAAAAACTGTTATAAAATTTCAACATACATTTTGTGACTTAATAGAGCCCACAATTATTTCTGGATATTGTAAAAAGTTTTCTTCTTAAAAGCCTGGATTTTTGTACTGGAACCTTGCAGCTCTCCCTCCCTCCATCAAACCAACAGTTTGGATCTATGTGTGCATGAACTTGAGACCACCTTACACAGGAAGAAATAAAATCTAAAATGTCTTCTCTACAGAGGGACCCGAGCAGCAGCATTTGAAGGGATGTATTCATTCCTCACTGGAGGAATGCTTGTGCTACATCAGGACAGAGCAAACAAATCCCACATCCCTTGTGCTCCCCAGATGAAACAAACTCTGATTGTTCAGTTTTGTGGGAGCCATAGTTAAGGGTAGGGTGGAAACATCCATGCTGTTCCCACCTCTGTCCTAATCAGGGGCAGAATTTTTCCATTTTGGTTCTCTCCAAGAGCTGCCAGAAAGGCAAAACAATTGGGGCAACCAACAAACTTGATCTTACTGCTTCTCCAGACATGAGCAGAGAAGAATCTCCAAAGGATTTTCCCTTGGAGGCAGAAACAGGGAGCCAGAAAAGAGCCATATGTTAAATTTCAATATTGGCTGTGACCAAAATCCCTCTGGGAAGGGCTGATCCAGGCAAATTGCATTGGGGGGCAGTAATGCCTCAAACTGGAAGCAACACATGGGTGGCTGTGGTGTCCTTAAGAGAATTAAGAACTCTCTAGAAATTGGGCCACTGTTGGGGAATTTCATTTTCCAGATACAAAGAACAAAAATTACAAATAGCAGCTTAATTTGTTTGCTCTCATGGAGGATTGATCCAGCAGGAAACCTCTGTATCTGGGAGAAATAAGGTTAATTCATTCTCAGTTTGGAGAGGACTCGCTGACAGAAAATAAACTGGATTTGAATGATAATCAGTTGATTAAACAAGATGGAAAAACAAAAGAAAAAGGGGTTGTAATTAAGGGTTATCAGCATTTATTTGGGGAAAAGAAAAAAAAAAAGAAATGAAGGGAAGTAAGTAGAAAAATCAACTGAAATGAGAATCTCAGGTATCTGGAAATGAAGGAGGCCCAGAAATCTTTAAATGCCAGGTGCCAAAAATTCCAAAGATAAAAAAGAGAGGGAAAGATTCTCAAGATAAAGGACTCTGGGTGCACAGCTAACAGGGAACTACCTCCAACATTAGAAGGCTTTTCACAGAAACCTATGGAGTTTTAAAAAGCCTAAAACCAGACACAATGAAAAAGATAAAGAAAATCTGGGGAGAATTGGTGTAACAGAATCTCAGGAAGATCTCCAAGAATGCAGTATTTTCCTGGTTTTGAGAACTTTATGAAGATTTTTGGGTGCTCTGTGAGGGAAGGGGTCAGGAAAAGAACAATGGGGGTTTGTTTCTCTGCAGCAAAATGGGTATTTTGGGAAGGCTAATCACCAAATCATTAAGGTTGGAAAAGACCTCCAAGGTCATCAAATCCAGTGAGTCTAAGTACAAAGGAAATTCTTGACCTTGTTTTCAATAAGGGTGTTAATATTTACCATGGGAGGAGAGGGAGGGGGTGAGTAGTGAAGAAATGAAAATGTAAAAAGAAATGAAATAAAATATAAAGAAACACAAGGGTACAAAAGAAGAAATCATCATAAAGGGAATAAAAGCTGTAGGGGCCATTAAAGTCAAAGACAGAGTTTGGAAACAAGCAGCACACAAAATTGAACACCACTCCAACATTTCCTTGAACTGGGATACTGCAGACAATTAAAGAGCAGGGAATTAATTATTCATGCTGGAGAGAAGATTTCCCCCCAGCCTACATCACTTCCTTTAGTGGCACAGAGACCCAAGTGCTCTTCCCTTCAAATTTCCTTCCAAAGACATGAAAGTAGTGGGAAACATGACCAAATTTCTTATTATTCAGCACAAGGTAGCTCATAAGAGACTAACTAAGAGATTACTGCACCAGATAACATTCCCCAAAAGCTGGAGATCCCATTAATCTGGGGTTTAGCTGAATATTCAGCAGTGTCACCTGGGAAAATGGGATTTAAGCTGCCACCAGCAGAGGCATTTAGGGGTTGGTGAGCATCTGGCTCATGGGGAGACAACAGCAGAAGTCCTGAAAACTTAAGTGATTATTAAAGGGTCTTAAAATTCAGACTTGGAACTGATCCCATTAAACGTTTCAGCAGTAACTGTGTCACTGGTGGCAGGAACAGGTTGATCCTATGTGACAAAGTAGGGACACAGGACGTGGAGGAGAGGTCATGGACAGCACCCAGAAATAACTGGAGGCTCTGAAGGGCTGAAGGAGCAGAAGCAGAATAAATTCAGAGAGGCACAGCTCAGGGTTAGGTACTCAGGGAGTGCAAGACATTTCCTGGAGGGCTGTGAAGAGCCCAGCAGAAACCACAGAGGAGGAGCAGGGAGTGTGAGTTAATTCCAGTGGAATTATAATTTTTTTTTTTTTTGTCCATGAAGTGACAAGAGGGAACAGATCACCAGGGCCACAGGGCAGGGCTGGATGGGATATTGGGAAGGAATTCCTCCCTGGCAGGGTGGGCAGGCCCTGGCACAGGGTGCCCAGAGCAGCTGGGGCTGCCCCTGGATCCCTGGCAGTGCCCAAGGCCAGGCTGGATGGGGCTTGGAGCAGCCTGGGACACTGGAAGGTGTCCTTGCCCATGGCAGGGGTGGCACTGGATGGGCTTTAAGGTCCCTTTCAACCCAAACCATTCTGGGATTCTAAAGAGCAACAGCCCAGCCCATGCTCGTTTTTGGAAGGGCTCAGTGATGACACCAGGAGAGCTCTGGCATTAAGGCAGTGGTACCACCCCACAGCTGCAGATGGTCTTTCCCTGGCTGAGACTCCTAATGCACATTTAAAATGATGAACTCAGAACCAGTGGTGCTAAAACTGCCTCCAAACACCAGCATTGCCACCTCTGAGCCCCAAATTTCACTGCTGCTATTAAACCACACCAATGCCCTTCACAAGTCCACTCTTTGTGAAAATTCGCTTTTCTTTTTTTTTTTAATAAAACTGAAGATTGTGAATAAGAGCCTTTCATAAACACAAGAAATACTAATCCACAATTTAAACAGCAAGTTAAAACTGGACATCTCAAACCACAGCCTGCAGCACAAAAGGAATTAATTTGCACATTATATCTTTAATCCTCACAACAATTTAGGTGTACAGCAAGCTATGGCCAGAATACAGCATGGCCACTTAGTTTTATTTTTCATCTAAAGAGCTTAAATTTAGCTCATTTCATATCATTTGAAAGTAGTTATGAGGAGATTTTTTTTTCAGTATAAAGACCCATCTCCTATTCCTAAAAGAAGAAATTACCAGACAATCCCAGACACTAAGAAACCAGGATGTTCATAAAAAGAAAAATGAGAGAAAAAGAAAAAAATTCTAAACCCCCACTTTTAAACCAGAAGGAAAAGAAAAAGGCTCTGAAGCCTCCCCACCTTTCCAAGGAACATTAAAAAATTTTGCAGCACAATTTTCCAGGCGACTGCCTTTGTGGCAGAGCCATTACACCTGAGCAAATATGACACAAGGTGACAATACAATTATTCCAAGCAGTGATTTAGCACGAGTAGAACACCATAAAGAAGATATCGAGCCCCAAACTTCTCCACAGCCTGCACATTGCCTCTCCAAGGGTAAGGTGTGAAACACAGCACCTGGGAGGAACTTTCTTGCCTCAGCAGCTCCAGACAAGAGCTGGGAATGGAGGCTTCATCCTTGAGCAGAGCTTTCCTCTCCTTAAATTCCACTCTTATTTCTTAGGGCTGCACCTGCCAAGCCACAGGGATCATGTTCCTGAAACCTGAGTGCTACCACAGGCAGATAAAATGCATCAAATAACCCCTGGCTCACTCTTCTGCTGCTTCCCCCAGCAAAGAAAACCCCAAAGCCACCCTGACATTCTGATAAGAGGAACTCAGAATTCACAGGCAAAGTCTGCAACTCTCCAAAGCAAGACTCCACCACCTGAAAGTCCAGGCCATTAATAAAATTAATTATTTATCATATCTACTGTAATATCAGCTTGCCAGCTCCACCAATCAGCTGGCTTTATGGGAAGGAAGGAAGGAAGGAAGGAAGGAGGGAAGGAAACCTGGACTTGGGGTTACCCTTCCACAGGGAATGTTGTGCTCCTGTGACAAACACCACCTCCCTTGGTGTGGAGAAATACAAACACACACCTCCCCTCTGCCTTCAAATGCTACATCAAGTTTATTTGTTTGCACTTGTTTACAGCTCTCCAGATTAAATGGGATGCAGTAATCACTAAAATTCCCCCTTTTTTAAAAAAATAAATCTTAAGTAGTGGCAGCATGGCAATCAACACCAGGCAAGGAAAATGCAGAATTCCATGAACAGGAATTACTAAAGTAATACCAAATTAACAGACAAGGAACAAGTTAAAAAAACCCCAAAACTCAAAAAACAACCAAGCAACCTGCAACAACAAAAACACCCCCCCCCCCCCAAACAACAAAACAAAGGTATGCAGTAAGAAGAGTAAAATACGAAGGAACTCAAGGTATGACCAAAGTAAGTGGTTGTGGTTTTTTTTTAATTAGGGTTAATTAAGAGAGAAAAAGGGGAGAGAAGCTCACAGAAAGTACTAACAGAGCACTTACTACTGAGTGTAGAGGTTTATCAAGAAATTAGCCATGCACAAGCCCTTAAATTTCCTAATCATCAACTCTAAAACCTGCAAAACCCAGGCAGAATGCTGCTGGGCATGGGAGCGCGGCAAAGGAATTCCTCTGAGGAAGAGGAGCGGAGCTGTGGGACCTCCACTGTGCCACCAACATGAATTTCCAATCCAAACAGAGAATCCAACATGAATTTGCAATCCAAACTCGCAGAGAAGCGAGTGTTCAGGTCTTTCCTGTCTCACTGCAGGGAAACCACGCTGATGGAAAGACTGTTGACAAAGGACATTAAAGTAAACCCCGGCGCTTTTTACTGACTCTCCCCATCACAAATCTAACGCGAGACATGATTCTTCTAAAGAGCCGAATAAAATATCAGTCCTGGGCTTACTTTTACCTGAGTTCCAAGGGAAATCAAACCCAAGACCCCCCAGCCTGAGTTGGCAGCTCAAAGTTTGCTGCGCCGGCTGATGCAGCAAGTTCCCCCGGGAGCAAGAACACACCTGCACCCTCCGCTCCGCTTCCCGAGTAACCCCAGCGCTGCAACAGAGCAGCGGCGACAACAACCCGACAAAAATACCTCGGCATGTCAGAGCAGGAGGCGCCCGGCCATTCCCCACCGGCGGCTCCGCATCCCGCCGGCTCCCGCTGCTGCGCTGGGCAGGGATGCGCCTGCCCCTTGCTGGCTCCGGGCACTCCTCCGCTCCCAGCTCCCCCTGGCTCCGGGCACTCCCCCGCTCCCAGACCGACTTCCCAACTCCCCCTGGCACCCCTCCGCTCCCAGCCCGGCTTCCCGGCCCCTCCTGGCTCCGGGCACTCCCCCGCTCCCAGCCCCCCTGGCTGGCTCTCCCCCTCTCGGCTCCCCCCGGCTCGGAGCGCTGGGTACCGAACCCCCCGAGCCCCGCAGCCGCTCCCGGGTCCGTCTGTCCGTCTCCCCGCAGCTCGGTGCCGGGGAAGGCACCGAGCTCACGCTGCCTTCGGCAGATCATTTGCCAGGACAGCAGGAACGCCGCTGGAGCCCGGCTGGGCACAGCGATGCTGCTGGATCTGTGTCTCTCATCCCCCGGGATACAGGTGCCTAAAGCAGGGCTGGAAAAAAGCTCAGGCTCTTCTTACTCACCTTCGAGGAATTGAAACAGCATTCCCTGAAAAGCCTCTTTGCAATTCCTGGGAACTTCGCAGACTCGCCGAGCAACTCATGGGAGACCACCCAGGCATCTAATGGAGCTTATTTAAATCAGAGAGCCGTGGTTTGGGCTGGAAGGGACCTTAAAGCCCTGCCAGTTCCACCCCCTTCCACACCTTCCACTGTCCCAGGCTGCTCCAAGCCCTGTCCATCCTGGCCTTGGACACTGCCAGGGATCCAGGGACAGCCACAGCTGCTCTGGGCACCCTGTGCTTGAAAACCTCTACTGGGACTAAAATTGCTCCTCAGTCCTTCAAAAAATAAGGGCACAAGGTTTTGCAAACATACCTAGTGCTACTGCTTCTCACCCACAAGCCCCAATAACCAGAATACCAAAATTATCATCTTAAGTATGACTTAAAACCTTAACTTCCTTCCAAAAACCTCCTAAAATTAAAATAATCAGAATGAACATTGTCTTTTTGTTTTAAGACCTGGAATATTATTTATACCCGAGCACCAAAACCAATGAAAATAAAATTAAAAATTTAATATCCATAGGAATAACCCAGGGTAACTCCTCTTTCCTGTGCTGTATTATATATATATATATACACATACACACACACACACATATATATATATATAGAGAGAGAGAGAGAGAGTAGCTGTGTGCTATATTTAGTTTTCTCTACCATTTATTAATAAGATTTATCTGTGCTGTGAGATCCACCTGTCCCTCTCACAGACCTGTATTTCTGTAACAGTGTTCATTCCTCAAGTGTTCCCAAAACACTAAAGCCAGCTCCCATGAAATCAACAGCACAACATCTTCAAGGCAGGATTTGTCCCCCAGGAATGAAGAATTCCTCCAGGCAGAAAGGACAACCCAGGAGAAGCTGCCTCTGAAGGAGAGAAAAGGCTTCTTGCTCCCAGACATGTGCATTCAATATTTGATATGCTCCAAGAATGTTATTGTTGGTAGCTTCCCATTCCCTCAGAACATCATCAAAAGGAAGTAATTCACCTTGTGGTGATCTGGGAGTGCTTGGCAGGAGGGAGTTCTTCTGGAGGATCTGACAGGAATAACGATGATTGGCAGCAGGGGTGCTCAGGAAAGGTTCCCTCTCCTCTGTGAGCATCCTGCCCCTCCTCAACGAGTCTGATCCAAGCACAGCCAAGGCCAGCCTCTCCCTGAGGATTTCCCTGGATGAGCTGGACTCTCCTTGGGGTGCATTTGCACAGAGTGCAGCATGAGGAAGACTAAATTCCACTTCTGCCAGACTCAGGGGCAATTCTCTTCACTCAGGGAGAGGATGCCTGGGAAATAAATGCTGGTTTTGTAAAAACCAGGAGCCAAGGTTCTGTTAGAGCCTTGTGTGTTCTTCACCAGCATGATCCCCCCACCTGCCAATTCCAACCTGTCCTAGGAATGCTGCCCCAGACAGACAGAGCTGACCTGCTACAGAGCTCTGATTCTCCTATATCTCAATACAACAGGTTCTTCAGTCCAGTCTTTTTTAAAACTTGCATAAAGTTCCTTCTCTTCTTCCAACTCTTTTAAACACCTCAGGTGACAGTGAGATCTTTGGTAATTATGGAGCTTGTCCTCCCAAAACACGTCTCTGGGCATGCAGAGGAGAAGAAGGTGACTGGGATCAGTCAGTCTGGATTTACCAAAGCTAAATCATGCCTGACCAACCTGTCTAGGATACAGTGACAGAAATAATAAAGGGATGGAACGTGGATGAGAACACAGCAGTTATAATTTCCCTTGACTCTCCCAGACTTTCAGCACTGTCTCCCATGATATTTTTGTATCCAAGTGAGGACAGTGTGGTCTGAAGAGATGGACAAGTGAAAAATGGGTGAACTCAATTCTGGTTGAATGACAGGGCTCAGATGTGGCAGGAGGAGATACAACAGGAGAGCTTTTCCTTTAGGAAAAAAGTGCTGGGGCACTGAACAGGCACCCCAGGGGATGGGAACTGCCCCAAGGCTGCCAGAACTCCAGGGATGCACAGGGTGGGATTGTTGGGGTGTCCTGGGCAAAAGCAGGAGCTGGACTGGATGATCCCTGTGGGTCCCTCCCAGCTGAGGATGTCCCATGATTCATAAGCTGAAGCAATCAATAAGGATAATAAGGTGTAGCATTTCCTCTCAAGGACAGGTAAGAGGTGCAGCAGGGGCTTTGGAGTCTCCATCCTTAAGTTTTTGTCTGAACAAAGCCCTAGAAAGCCTGAACCCAAAATTGGCCCTGCTCAGCCTTGGTGGTACCGATGATTTTATTTTATTACATTTTACAGCAATTTCTTTCCTTACTGAGTAGTTGCTAAATAGATTTGAGAAACTGAAGCTACTGCTTAGGAAACAAATATTGGATCAAGTCTAGAAGTTACCAGCATGTATTTCCAGTTAAAAGCAAGACTACAGCTGTGCAATAAAGTCAAAATCTTTAGGAATTCGACATTTTCTGTAGTTTAGTTGAGGCAAAGACAGTACTGACAGCTTTCTGCTGTATAGGTGTCTGGTTTGTGTAAGGAGCAACACAAGGAACACAGGGAAGCTCTTGGAATTGCAGCAGACAAAATACAGAATCCTTTCATCTCCCACCTGATGATGCAACATTTTTATTTTCTTCCTGTAAAGCAGAAAGTTTGCAAGTCTAGAAGGCCAAAGATGCAGATGGCAATGCAGTGACTGTGATGAAAATTATCTCAGAGAGGACTAATAATGACTCCTGGTTTATTTCCTGTCATTTCAGTTGGTTTGACCTTGGAGGAGAAGGTTGGGGTGTTCTGTAATTCCCTGCAAACAAGAGCTCACAGTAAAATGCTGATCACCTCTTAACTACAGCCCTATGTCACGATGTGCCCCTGGGCAGGCAAAAAAAAACCTTCTGGGGAGGAGAAGATGGTAAAAATTTAAAGACAATTTGCACAGGGATACGTCAGAAATGTCCTCACTGATTCTGTGCATCCTTTTCTGAGTATTTTTGTCATTGAGAGGCAAAGGGGGTAAGGAAAGACAATCCCAGCCCTCTGGAAGTCTGGGCAGATCCCTGCAATGTGCCCATCTGTTCACAGGGAGGGATTACACCAAATCCCACTGAGCCTGCATGCTGACAAATCCAGGAGGAGCAGTAATTGGCTTACTGTAGTTTGTTAGATTCATAATTTGATCACAAACTCCTCTCAAGGCAAGTTCATCCACAGCATTCATCTCTCTGCCTTTCCTATGGCTCATTTGTTCTGCAGCACTATAAATATTATGTGAATGAAAATCACAGGAAATGGCTATTCTGTGCTCCAGTGCTTTATTAAGAGATATCTATTTCCCAAAAAAAAAAAAAAAAAAAGAAAAAAAGGAAAAAAGCTAATTATATCTGCATTTACACAGCTCCTTTCAGAAAGATTATCCAAGACTCTTTATAGAGCAGCAAATGACAAGCCCAGAGCTCTGCCTATCTGCAACAATCAGATATATTCCATATGCAGCTGCCATAAACATTTCTATTCATGCCAGTTCATCTGTGCTGGGATTAACAGAGTGAGGAAAGCTGGCCAAGGACACCTATTTAAAGAACCAGGAGGTTTAAGTGGATGGAACCCGCACAGTAACTTCTCATCTAAAGCACAGGGCAGCTAGTGATGGTGGAACCTGGAATTCTGACTGCAAACACAACACTTTGGGTCCAGTCCTGCCTTGGAAATGATGCTGGATGTGCCAGGAGCACTTTTGGGGCAGGTCCTGAAAATACCTGTACAAAACCAGCAGGGCAAGGACTGCAGGCATGGTGGGAGGGGCTGTGCACACTCTGGGATTTGGACAAGGTGCTCCCAGGGATGACAAGACTCTATCCCAGCTGGGAGGCTGTGGGGCAGGGCAGGAGGAAAAGCCCTCAGTGCAATGTTGCAGAGCATGGCCAGCCTAGCAGCCCTGAGCTGAACCAAGATTTTAGGGAAATGCATGGAATTTTCAATGCCCAAATCAGAGCCCAGACTGGAAATGCTCCTCTCTCAGAGGGGAGCTCTGTGCTGCTGGCAGACCACAGGTACTGCTGCAGTTCTGCCTCCTCATTTCCCAGCTGTGACTCTGTGCACGTGCAGAACTTGGTGCCACCGAGGCTGAGAACCACATTTCACACCTTAAGCCAGGTGAAATCCAGAGGCTAAGATGTACAAATAGGCTTCCTCACACTTCACCTCCCGTGGCCTCACTCCCACATCCCAAGCCCTCCACGGAATTACTACTCCAGCTTTCTACAAACACTCACTCAGCTGGAGCAGGCATGGAGATTTCCAGGATTGAGCATGGTTTTCCTCATCCTCCACATGGGAAATGAATCCAAGCTCCAGCCCCTCAGGACCAGAAGGAGTCCACAGCACTTCTGTTCAGCAGGAAAACCCTTCAAGCATCAGAACAGCAAGAGTTTTGGGAGAGCCACTCCTCACCTGGCTGCTGAATCCCTGCCAGCAAAGCAGGTTATACTGGGCTGCAAAGCCAGATTAACAGATAACTCCTTGCTAGGCTGGTCCATAAAAAATGCAGGGAAAGTCCTGGGACACAATCTCCCTTCTGTGCCATGCTGGACATAGAAAACACAAGCTCTACTTGGAAGAAAGAGGATAAAAATCCATCTCTAAAGCCCCACTTGGGTGGGTGGGCACTGAGCTCTCAGCAGCCCCCAGGGAGAGGATGTCACCTGGTGCTCCTTCTGCCCAGGGTCACAGTGGGTGGCACATGTCATGTTTTCAGTGCAGGGCGTGGCACAGGCTCTGGAGCTGAGCAGGCTGCCCAGGGAAGCGTGCTGGGAATACTGAGGCTGCCTGGTTCTTGTAAAACCAGCATGTCCCAGTGAGAGCCACTGGGTGAGGATGCAGGGACCCCAAAAGATGCTGCAGGGTTGTAAAAGTTCACTTAGTGTTTGGAAAGGGGCAGAGGAATGTAGCACATACAGCAAATGCACGTGCGCACATAAATACAAATATAAAAAATACACTTTTTTTGTATATATACACACTCATATATAAAAAGTATGACTTTAAAAGTGCCTGGTAAATGGGTACATTTTACTTGGTGTTGTAAAAGTTCAGCAGCTCCTAACCCCTTTCCACCATTTTAAACCCACCCAAGGCTGGAACCCTAAACAAGCACTGCAAGCATAAGAAACTGAAGTCACAATCACACAAAACATAGGAATTGTAATTTTCCCTGTCCTTTCTTCTGGATGCAGAGGCTGTGAGAGCTGTCCTAGGTACCAGGGCAGTGCCACCCCACAGCCACATCCAAGTACCTCAGCCTGGTCCTAGAGACAGAGTTCAGATGCCTCTGTCCTGCAGGTACTGTCCACAAGCAGGTGAAAAAAATCAGCCTTAAAAAGAGGTTTTTTTTCTGTGAAGAACTGCTCAGCAAGGCAGGACCCCAACAGCTCCCTGGCCATGGCCTGGCTTCCCTCCCTACTACAGCAACGAGGACGTCACAGGCTGAGCTGTGGATAAAGAACATTTTATTCCTGCCCTGCTTGAACCCGGCTCGTTTGGAGTTGTAGCCCGCCTCCTTCTCCCCAGGTGAGCTGGCAGAGGCAGCAGGGGAAATACACAAACCCCACTTCAATTATTTGCTCATCCTTCAGCAATAAAAGGGCAGAGAAAGGCACCGCACAAAATGAAATGCTCTTTGGAGCAAAGGGGTATTTTAAATCCAAATATTCTTATGAGAGATTTGATATCTCCTCATCCAATAATTTTGGAAAAGCTGTAATCCTGTCTGGGAGATTTCCCTAACTGCTCCAGCAATAAAGCAAACACTGCACCAGGGCTTTTCAATATTTTTGTTTCTCTCTCTGGTACTTTCTCCCACACTCTGCTCACTTTCCACCAGCACATTCAAGGCATTCATTTGATTATCTGCTTTTCACTACCTGGAATTTTAGTCTTCAAATGGCAATTCTTTAATGGTTTATTGCTCACAATTAAATTTTTGGAAAGGTAAAAGGCTCTCTTTGGAGTTACTGCTTTAAAGCACCACAGCATAACACATGCAGTCCTACACAGTACAACAATCCACTGAATTTCCTTTTTGCAGAACTCCTGTGGTTTATATTATATTATTATAGTTTATATTACTATTCTTTTCACACCCCACAGCCCCCATCAGGAGTTACCACACACTGAAAATTTACCCCCCAAAAAGAACTTTTTTGCTCTCCAACCTGCATGGATTCTCCCCCAGGACACAATGGCAGCCTCCGTTCTGGCATTGACCCTTCTGGTTGGATCCTCATAGGAATTCCACTTTGGACAAGAAGCCTTTTATTCCTGGAATTCTACAGAGCTGCAAGTTAGCTGAGGACTGTAAGTCAACTGCATGCTGCCTCCCTGTCAGTCAAGGCTAATTCCCACAGATTAGAGAAGGAAATCCCTACAGTTCCCCAGGTCCTAAACCCTACTGCTAAGAGAAGAGAATTTTTTTCCTTCCCAAGTCATCTTTTTGGATTAAAAAAATAAAAAATAAAAAATTGCCCATGAATCACTGCTATCTGCACCCAAAGTATCAGAGGAGATGAACCAAGAGCACCAATCCCTGGCTGTGTGTCAGTCCCCAGACCACCCACTCCTGACACCGAGTGTGTTCACCCCAAATAACATCACGATCCCGCAGTTATTGTTGTCAGCAACAACCCCACAACCACAAATCCCTCCCCTCTGCTTCCCTGGTGTCCTCAGACAACTGGTCTCTGAGGAATGCTGAGCACTGTTACTCTGAAGAGGAGGGTTTGAATCACTGTGGAGGACAGAGACAGAAAACTGAGTTCATTCTGTTGTCTTTCACAACAAAGTGAAGACTTTCCCTGGATTCAGAGGAGGATTTGCCCTCCTGATTCCTTGGTACCTCTAGTCGAGGGCTGTGGGTATCACTTGGCAGGGAGATCCTTTCTCTTACTTGAACTAAGCTTTTTTAGACTTTCTCCACACCATCTCCAGTTCATGAAATCACAGAATATTCTGAGCTGGAAGGGACCCAGAGGGATCATTCAGTCCAAACCCTGGCCCTGCAATCCCACCCTGTGTGCATTATCCAGTTTTTCCTCCTCTCCAAGTCTCTTTCTCCCTCTGGAGACAAAGAAGTCTTAAATTATCCCTGAGAGCTTCCAAGTTAAAGACAGTGGCAAAGAGCTCTGTTCAACTCAAATCCCACACAGCACCTGCAAACAGCCCATCAGACACAGCTGCCAGGGAATCATGGAATCCCTGGATGGTCTGGGTTGGAAGGGACCCTAAAGCCCGTCCAGTGCCACCCCCTGCCATGGAAAAGGACACCTTCCACTATCCCAGGTTGCTCCAAGCCCCATCCAACCTGGCCTTGGACACTTCAGGGATGGATCAGCCACAGCCTCACAGGAGAACCTGCAGGAGAGAAGAATTCTCCACTGTGCTCCAAACCCTCTTTTCCTCAGTTCTGGATAAAAGTGAGTTTCAATGCACTTTCATCAAAAAAGCACCAAGTGAAACAGCTGTGAGGCTGCTCCTTTGGAGCTCCTTTGGATCAAAGGTGGAGGCCTTTGGATCACAGGAACAGGCTGCCCTGGGCAGGGATGAACTCCCTATCCCTGGGAGTGTCCAAGAAACATGTGGATGTAGAACTTAAGGACATGGGGAACACAGCGGTTGATGGTTGGACCTGAAGACCTTACGGGGCTTTTCCAACCTTAACAATCCTATGATTCCATGATTTCCCTTTTATTCTCTGAATGAATGGGAATTTAGGATGAGAGTCTTAAAATATGACCAGGAGTTCACAGTTGTGCAGCTCTGAGCTTCTCCTGAGACACTTAGGGATTAAATTCCAACAGAGACTTTCCCATCAGTCCAACACAATGGCAGTGCTGCTGTTTTTCCCAACCCTGAGTCTTGTACACAGGTAAGCAGGGAGCCAATAATTGCCTTTCCAGTGCCAAGGAGCTTATTGGACACGTGGCTGGAGTGGATTTCCTGGAGTCAGGAGGAACAGGAAGGATGCAGGAAGGATCCCTGCTTTTCCACAGTGTCCATGGCAAATCCCAGAGCACTGAATTTCCAGCTTCCCTGCCCCTTTCCTAAAGCTGCCAGGTTTTGCTTCTTAAAATGCTCTTCTTATTCACTGTTGGAAAATTCTTGATTGCATGAACACGGGGCAGCAGGGAAAATGTACAATGTGTATTTAACATATTTTCCCTTGCATTTCTTATCCAGCTGAGGAGGGAAGATTGGAAACACTTGATGCCTTCACCTTCGCCTCCTGGAGTCATTTCTACGTTAATGTGTCGTTATGTGATAGACTTTGAGCAAGGGTCAAGCAGCTCTCAGAAGCAGGAACACTGTGCAGTACTGGGAAAGATAATGGAAACATGTTTAAAGCATATTGAAAAGAACAAAGGTGGATTAAAAATACCTTTAAGTATTACCCAAATTCATCTTTATGTTGATTCCGGTCTTACAGGAAACAACAATAAAATACTTCAGGCAGACCTGAGGGGGCTTTGAGAATTGTACAGAAAAGACTGAAGTCATTAACATTCCAGTTTAAAATCTTCTGCAGATAACCCCCTCTTATCCCTTCTCCATCTCCATTGCTCTCTCCCACATTTCTAATTTTTATACTGGAATATTCCAGAGCTGGAAGAAACGCCCCCAGAGAAAAGAATAGCTGCAAGCCCCATGGGTATTTGGTTGACCCAAGCAAGAGTTAGGCCATCTCCAGGTATCCAGGCCTCCATGTATCTGCTGGAGTAAGAACAAGGTGTGTTCTCCTCATACTTTGGCCTTTTCCTACCTCAGACCTCCATACCTGCAACCCTTACACAGATTGTGCCAACAGAGTAACTGTTCAGAATTATCCTTGCCAGGCTCTTCCGGGTGGGACAGCAAAAACAAGGAAGAAACCTGTGCTCCCCTGGCTTTCCATCATCCCTGTGCCCTGATTTTGCTCTCTCTCATATCACCACACAAATGAAGCCACTTCTACTTGCAGAATCACTACAGAGCCCTCTTGAAAGCTCTCCTGCACTCTTCTGCTGTAATTGCCAGATCCAAGTAAATACACAGAGAACATTTTTGTAATACATTCTTTTGACTCACATTCATATTTTGTTGTGAAAACAAAACTCAAAACATGGTCTATATCACAAAATGCCTTTTCTCTCTCCCTGCTAAATGTTAATTATGCCTGTGTACATTGTCTTGATCAAAATAGCTCCCTTGCTTTAAGCTTAATCCCTTCTTATCCCTATTCTCCCCTTTCTTCCCAACTCTCCTGGTGCTTTCCCATCTCTTAAACTCTTCATTCTCCACCCTTTGTGTATCTTCACTAAACCTTCAGCTAGTTCCAAAATTCAATGGTGCATCTGTGTTCATCCTTGCCATCCCTCAGCTTCCCAGCTCCTGCCTTCATTTCCTCCATGCCTGCCTCAGTTCCTACCATTCCCTTTTCCTCTGCCTGCCTCTGGAGCACCTCCTTGGGATCTCTTCCTTTTCTTCTGTGCTGTTTCCTCCTCATGTACTTGGATGATTCACTTCTGCTCCCACCTTCCTCTCTCTGTCATCCTCTTGGCTGTCCCCACCACCCCTCAGTGGCTGTTCTGAGGTGCTCCTGGGGGATTCTTCCAGCTTCCAAGGTCACAGTGGCCACATCCTGAATTCCATGGATTCCACTCCTACCCCGTGGCATATCTCTCCTTACTGCTCCACCAGTACTCCCCAGTATGATATGCAATAATCAGCTTTCCCCAAACTTTCAGGATTTCCAAGCTTAACCCTCAGCTGGGTGTTAGCTTTCCTCCTTCCATGTTTTTCCACAGGCAGATATCCCCAGTCCTTCAAGGCATGCTGTTCTCACCTATTTCACTGATGGTGCACTTCCACCTCTTGGGATTCACATCCCCTGGGCAGAAGTATCCATGGAGACTGAACTCCTGCCTCAGGTGTGCCAGCACCTGGAAGCAGCCATGTATTTGACTGAGGGAGATCAAGGATCCCACATCCCTTTTTTCAGCACTGAGTCCAGGTCTTTAGTCACAGAGATCTTTGGCTGCTGGTAGGAGACCCAGATTTACTCCTAGAGTAAACTTCACACTTCATTCCCCTCTACTGAGCCAGCCTGGATCAGATGGGATGCTGGAATAAAAGAAGTAATGCTCACAGTCTGGCTGATTCTGGATTCCTCCTGTCCCACCTCCTTTGTCTTCAAATTAAAAAAAAAAACAGGGAGGATAAGGAGTAACCCACTAGCTGACCATGCCCTGAGCACAAGGTGAACCAAGGCTGAAAAGCAGGAATCCTAAGGGACAGTGGTGGGAGGGCTGGCAGTCCCTAGTACCTATGCAGAACCACTACTGGGTATTTGCCCCAGCTAAACCAAAGAGTAACCTTGGAGTAAAGTCAGCCTGGGGCTAAATAGTGATCACTCTAATGCCCTCAAAAAGCAGCTCAAACAAAGGGAATTTATCTAAGTAAGGGACTACAATGGCCATGACATGAGCAGGCCAACATCAAACACAGAACAGCAAAAGCAGCCAACAGCACAGGAATACTGATGATCCTGCCCATTCCTGGGCTGCTCTGTCTGGCAGCAGATTAACAATAAATGGTATTCAATAAGCTCCAGGTGGGAATCACTGGGACCGTTTTGCATTCTCGATGAGAATTGTAACAGATCTCAAGTATCAAGTTGCTACCAATCTTTGTGGAATGAGACAGCAGTTTATAAAGGGACAAATACTGAGATTTTGTTTGTGTTTTATCATGGATTAGCACAGGACCCCAGATCGGCCCAGGCTGCAGGAGCTCAGCGGGCACCTGGTGTCCCCTCCCTGCTGGAGCAGGGCCATGGCAGAGCCCAGGGCACAGCACTGTGTGCACCCAGCTGTGCCCCAGCCCCAGGGAGGAGAGCCCCCAGGCTCTGTGGGCAATCTGCTCAGGCTGGGCACTGCCCAGGGAAGAAGTTGTGCCTCCTGGGCAGGGCAATGGCTGGGCTCAGGCCCTGCCCGTGGCTCTGGTGCCATGGCTGGGCCCAGGAGCAGAGCCTGGGCCCTGCTCTGCCCCTCCTGCCCCCAGGGACAGCCAGGCCTGAGGGACCCTCTCAGCTGGGGCTCCTCTCCAGGCTGGGCAGCCCCAGCTCCCTCAGCCTTCCCTGGGCCCCCAGCTGCTCCAGGCCCTTCCCAGCTCCAGCAGCTCCTGGCCCTGCTGTGCTCAGCCCCCAGAGCTGGACACAGCACTCCAGAGGTGCCTCCAGGGCTGCCCAGGGCCAGGATCCCTCCCTGCCCTGCTGCCAGGGCTCTGCTGCTGCTGCCCCAGGCTCCCCTTGGCCTCCCTGGGCCCAGGACCCTCTGCTGGCCTGGGGACAGCTCGGTGTCCCCCAGGACCCTCTGCTGGCCTGGGGACAGCTCGGTGTCCCCCAGGTCCTGCCCACAGAGCTGCTCCAGCAGCTCCCCCCAGCCTGTGCTGGTGCCTGGGGCTGTTCCTGCCCAGGTTCAGGACCTGCATTTCCCTTGTTGAGTTTCGAACAGTTCTTCTCTGCCCATCACTCCAAGCTGTCAAGGCTCTATGAGTAATAAATAATAAATCCTCTATTGTTCCACATTCAGAAGCAAAATTTACATTTTAAACTCCAAATCTTCTGTCTCAACTGTCGGCTAAATCGTCACATCACCTTTTTGACCCCTCATGAGAAATTTAGTTGTGAAGTGGGAGCATTAGATCTATACCCCGTTATTATTTTCAAGGGAGAACAGCACTTCATTTTGTGATTTATACATTTATACTCAGTACAACTGAACTGCATTAATTCTAAATCTGAATAATATTAGGAAGTGAACATCCTGCTGAGTAGAACACGATAGAAATAAGAAATATAAGGGTAATGTAAACATATATGCATTCATTATAGAAGCCTCTATTTGTAAATAGCCCCACATTCTTGGGGAGAGGGAGGAAATATTTCATTTATTTAAAAGCAGCAGGAAACTCTTACAGTGGCAAGTTACACATGAGCATTTTCTTTGCCAAGCAACACCTGGCTGTGCTTAGGGACATTTGTTTATGATGGGAGAGAAAGCATTCTGGTAATTCAATAAACACTACAACAACCTCTCCACCTAAATTCACTTTTAGGCTGAGTAATGAAAAACTTAAATGGGAAAGGGAACTTTTAGGACAATAAGCCCTGAAGACACTCCACCAAAGACCAGAATCTAATTTTTACAAGAGCCGAACTCGCATTACATCTTGTGTTGCTTTGAGCTTTTAAACTTTACTGTGACAATCCTCATTTCTTCCCTAGAATACAACATGGCAAAGGCTGATTTTCCATCCTGTCCCCTTCCCCCTGGGCATTACCTTGGTCAGAGCAGCACTTCTAACAGGGAGCTTCCCTCTCCCACACACAGCTATGAATCTTTGGCCCCTCACCATCATTAAGATTTTTATCTGCATTAAAAAAAGGAAGGAAGGGTTTTCTTTTTGCTGCCTTCCTGGCTCCACCAAAACCTCTGGCTGTTTTGAGTGCATGATTTATATTTCCTATCATCACTTAACTTGCTCATAGCTTTGCTGCTCAGTACGTGGAAGCCAGCAGATTTTCCTCCACAGGGCTGTTTCCTGGAATACTCCATTTCACAAATCAAAGACAGTCAAAATAAAGGATGAAAGCCAACTTTTTTTCTCCCTACAAAAATAACAAGTTGTCTTTGGGAAGATTCAAAACTTCTGTCTTCACAACACAAAATACCAGTGGATCAAAACAGGCAGAAATGGTGTCCAGCAAAGCTAAATGAGATCAAAACCAGGACAAAAAAACTTGGAAAAGAGTAAGTTACAGAGAGATTAGGGTGGTGGGAATCCCCTCAGACTTGACCACGACTCTCACATTGGAGAGGCTGCAGGAATGAAATCTCATTTTTCTCCCTGCCATCTCTATGTATGAACTATTTTTTAGGTTCTAACAGGCAACAGGAATTGGATGATGAAGTCACTCTCACTGCCATCTGCTCCAAAAAGAAAGCAAAGAAACCAAACCTCCCAGAAATCCTTTGTGTTTGTAAAGAAATTCACCTTCCCAGTGTAGGGATTTTGACCCAATCCTCTGTTCATTACTATGAACACCCAACTTCCCATTTAGTCAAAAACACCCCCTTGCAAATCGAAGGCGCCGTGTAAAAATAGCCACAGTGACAATTAAAAGGATAATAATGAGGATGGAGATCTTTCTAAACTATGAAAAAATGTTGATTTTACTCTAAAATTAACTTGTGGAGAATGGGAGCATTTTTGTAATCCTTGTGTTCATTGTTGGCTTCCTCTGTTGAGCTTTCTGGATGCTATTTCTGAGAGGGAAGAATGAGTCACTGTCTTGTCTTGCAATGAGCCCTGGGGTGGAGTTCCATGTCAGCTGGCAGAGAAGGAATTTGGGGGCAGGTGCTTTTCAGGAGACCATGGCAAACACCCAGCAAGTAACAGTGGAGCCTCTATTCTGGAGAAATGAAGGTGCTTAAGAACAGGACAGACAAGGAGAGCTTTGATCAGATGGTGCACCCACAGGAGCAAGGCACCCTGATAACCCTCTTGAGGATTTGGGAAAGGGACAGGAGTGACTCCATGGTTTGCCAGGAGGCTGTGTTCACTTGGGAATTTTATTTCCCTTCAGGCACTGAATGCTCACTTTTTTGAGAAAATCCATATGGCACTGAAAATTTCCTGAAGTGTCTCCATTTCAGATCTTGTTTAGCTTCACCTGCCAGGAGGCCATAAGAGAGTTGAGTGTGCCTCAGCTTTTGGAACCATCTTCAGCAGAGAGTTGAGTGTGCCTCAGCTTTTGGGACCATCTTCAGCAGAGAATCAGATGTGCTTGAATTTTTGGGAGCACCTTCAGCACCAAGCTATAGTCACCAAGCTATAGGATGGGTTAAATGGGGCTTTCCAGGGCCTAGATCATAGGGAAAATCCCCTACAAACAGCTGAGCAGTCAATGCCACAAATATTCATGCAGGGCTCAGACTCCAAGACTTTTACCATGAAATATCAGCATATAAGAAAGTTTTTGTGATTTATAATTACTGCTTCTTTCTTGAAAAGCTACAGTTTTGAAGACCTTGCAAAGCCTCACGCACCAAGGAACTGTTTATGCCACCTCTTTACTTACAAAATCAGACATTCCTTGTACTTGGAGCAAAGAGCCAAAAACAGCACACAGGTATTTCCACGTGCAGAGTTGAATATGCTGCTGCCTTCTTCAGCTTGGCCAAAACTCAACTCAGCAACAGGTGACCTCAAGTGATTTTTGAACCTCACATTTAGGGCAGCAACCCTACTCCAGTCCTAGAATTCCACAACTTTTATAGCCTCCAGCCCAGAGCAGATCCAACACCTGAGGCAGCCCCAGGGCCTCTCACAATTAATGACAGCACCCAAGGGTGCTCCCGATCCACCTCATGTGTGTTTCTTTAGTCAGTTGGCACACAGGTGACACTTCTTTCTTCTGAAGTCTGACCAGAATGAGAAGGATGTGGAGGTTTTTAGGGCTCTGTATTTTGGAGGCCGGTGAAGAAGGATCAGCAGAAAGGAAGTGCAGAGTTTCATGTTCCTCACTTCTCTCCATACCCAAAGCAGTGAGCATCAATGTCCCATCCAAGCTCAGGGGTTACAGACTCCAGCAGGGTCGATTTCTTCCTTTGCTTTTAGGTTTGCTTTAGAAGCCTCAGCACCGATTCCTAAACACACCCAAACCCGCAGGAACACAGGATTACTGAGGAGCTCCTTGAACAAAGAAACTTCATCTGCCTTTTAGAGTCTTGTGTTCCCTTTGCCCAGCTCAATCCCCAAATTGCTGCAGGACATCGCAGCCGCAAAACCCTTTAAGAGCCCTAAAGTACCAAGTCATCCACTAATGTCCCCTGCTAAGTGATCTAAGCCTGGCCTCAATCTTCTGTTAATGAAAGAGAAGGAGGAGGATACTTTAACTGCTATTATTAGCTCTTAGTACCTGTCCAAAGAAAACAAAACAAAGCAGAGCCTTTAATTCCACAGGCTCCCCAAGAGAATCAGCCTGTGCAAAACAAACTCACAATGGGGGAAAAAACCTTGTGATGCTCAGGGATTTCTTCCCTTAAGTGTCAGCTTGAGGAACAACCTCCCATCAACATAAAAAAAAATAAAAATAAACCAAACAGTAGTGCTATAATTTAATCTTTACGCTCAGCAAACTGAATGTTAACTGCTGTAATTTCATTTGAAGCTCTGGGATGGATCCCTGAATTGAGTTACTGCGGGATTTTGGCACCAGCTTAAAAACCCACGTGCAGCAGGAGCACCTTTCTATTGCCCATCATTTTCACGTGGATGCAGTGGTGCTCTCACCTTAGTCCAGTTCAAGTGTTCCAGAATTTGGAATTTCCTGGCAGCCCATCCCTGCTGAGCCCACCCCAGGGGTGGCCCTGGGGCACAGAGAGGGCTCCTGCACTTTATCAGAGACACCTCAAGAAGCTGAGATAAGCCTGAGGACTTGAACCCCTACCTTTAAAACACCACTAAAACAAACTCTGGAAATGCTCCCAAACTCCTGAACTCCCATCCCTGAAAATGAACGTGAATTTCCTGCCTTGTTCCCATAAATCTGCAAAGAATCGGAATTTTTTTTTTTAGTAATTACTGAAAATTTAGGTCAAATATTTCCTACAAGGTGGCCTCCAATGTGTGATGACTGTAGAAAAAGGCAACATATGCGATTGCTTGATTGCTCCCCTAACGGGATCCTGGATAATTAACCATTACAGGGTAATTGATATGTAAGTAAATGGATTAGGTGCTTCAAGTTCAGCCTGTGTCCCTCTGATAAACTGGTTCCATGCACACCTGAGATTTCAGCTGGCTTTTCCTCTCATATTCATTACGCAGCCGGACTAATTTAGGGAAAGGGTGCTTCACATCCCAACTAATTGACAAAGCATTTTGAAATCTCTGTGAATGCAGGCGTTTTGAGATCTAAAGAGATCTTCCCTGAAGAGACAAGAAAGCAATGCAATGTTAATTTAGGTTTACTTTTTCTGCACTTCTCTTCCAGGAAGTTACCATCCCCTACTTTGATATTTGTCTTAATTAAATTAAGGCAAATGAGAAAGTAAGGAACTCTTCCACAAGCAATCCTTCAGTCAGGCATTCTTGTCACTTTAGGATACTTTTTTTCGACAGAAAAACAGATTTTCTAAATATACTAATGCCTGCTGCTTGTAGATTACATTGTGAATGACAAACATCAACAATTAAACTTTGAATCTGGGCTAGGGCTGGCTGGATCTTACTGCTTCTGAGTTTTTAATATGTTTCAGATTGCTGAAAGCTCCTGAGGGGGAAGGATCATTACTGTTTTCCCACAAATAATTTCTAAAGAGCCCCTGGTACCCCACAAAAGGGAGAATTTATATAAGAACAAGCATAAAAACATTACATTTTCCAAGCTGTCTCAACTTTTCTCATGTCCATATCCAAATTCAACAGTACACTCATCTGTGTCCAATGCTTTTGTTGTCCTATTGGTCTCCACACTCCTTTCCTACTGCAGTCACATTTCCCAATTCCACACTTTAAATACTGATGGTTTATTGCTATCTAAACCAACTGCAGATATATTTACAGGGCAAGAAACTTGGTTCTCATTTTTTACTACAGCCATTACAACAGATTGGTGTTGGGTAGATTTGTGCAGCTGAGACTGCATTGCAAATAATTCAAAATGCAAAAAAAAAAAAAAAAAATGCTTGGAACAAGACAAACTACAAAAATGGGTCTCACACACTGATAAAGTCCTCCTTCAAATTATAAACTCATAATGTGGCAAGGAAATTAATAAATCAGGGTCAGAGAAAAATACCATAAGAACATTAGAACATTTCCTTCCTTCCTTCCTTCCTTCCTTCCTTCCTTCCTTCCTTCCTTCCTTCCTTCCTTCCTTCCTTCCTTCCTTCCTTCCTGCCTTCCTTCCTTCCTTCCTTCCTTCCTTCCTTCCTTCCTTCCTTCCTCCTTCCTTCCTTCCTTCCTTCCTTCCTTCCTCCTTCCCTTCCTTCCTTCCCTTCCTTCCCTTCCTTCCCTTCCTTCCCTTCCTTCCTTTCCTTCCTTTCCTTCCCTTCCTTCCCTTCCTCAACAAGAGCAAAGCAAATAGCATTTCACAAGACACAAACGTGGATCATTCCTTCTTTCCCACTTTCCCAGCGGGGGAAATGAAACTTGCTGGAATTAAGAGCACAGGAGTAAATTATTGGGAAATTCCAAGCAGCAGGAGAGCCAGGAGATGTCTGTGTATTAGCCTGCCATGAAGGTGTGAGCACTGAATGCGCTCTTTGTAAATCACCTTCCTTCCATAGCTCTTTGTCCAAACTTCACCTTAAAGCAGCAGATGATGGAAAATGTATTTACAGATATTTATAAAAGCAAATGCAATGGGAGGTTCCCACATCACTGTAGAGCGATCAGAAAAGAAGAATGAGCTTTGCAATGAACTGAGTTAGAATCAGAACATTTCCATGACTCGTATCAGTTATTCCTGTAAGACAATGTCTGCTGCCAGGGGTTAAATCCAAACGGTTTTTTGTAACATGCTTTTTTTTGCCACTTAGAAAACTACAGAGGTGACAAGGAACACGCAGGAAATATGGAAAGAATCAGCTGGGAAATTAGGCAGCACAGGAAAGCCAAGATAAAACAACAATTTGACTTGAACACTTATTCCATCCCAAACCAGAATTTCCTCTGCATATTTAAATATGTATCGCCTACAGCACGCTTCCCCCAAGAATCAGCACCTAAACCAATCATTCCAAATGAATCATGGCCTGCCTTGTTTGTGCATGGCTTAGTCTCAGATACTTCAGGGGAAATTGCAGAAGTAGAGCCAGTCTGCCAGGTGACAGCTTGCCAGGGAAAATAATTGGCATCGTGCTCGGAGGTGCGCGACGCCGGCTCCTCCATCATGTGCTAACAGGGGAGGCTAAAACCCAGTCAGCCTCACCCTGCCAGGCCTCCAGGTGAAAATATTCCCATTCCAACTGTAGCAGGAGATCTGGAGGCCAGTGCTATGCTTTACATTTATTATGATAAAAGGTGTTTATGGTGATTTATGGGAGGTGGGGAAAAGGCTGACTCTCAGTGCCAGCATTCAGCTGTTTCCCCCTGGAGCTGGCAAAGAGTTTCAAGGCACAGGGAGAGTTTAAGGAGAGGTAAAGAGCTCTGTGTTTGCACACCTGTGCATATAACAGCACAGAATATACAGGCTTCCCTGAGCAGCTGGGGCTGCCCCTGGATCTCTGGAAGTGTCCAAAGCCAGGTTGGACAGGACTTGGAGCAGCCTGGGAGAGTGGAAGGTGTCCCTGCCCATCGCAGGGATGGAATAGGATGGGATTTAAGACCTCTTTCAACACAAAGATTCTGCAGCAAGAGCTGTGAAAGAGTTAGCATAAAGTAGAACTTAATAATAAAAAAAATCCCCCAGATTTTCTCAATTATTAAAAATATCAGCTGTGCTACACTGCCCATCGCTCCACTTTTCAAATGCTTCCTGGAATTCAAAGTCAAACACTACACTGCAAGTAAATTTTAAAAAAAAAAAATCTGCCTTTTCTACTTACATGCAACAGATCACACATTTTTTTCCCCATTTTGCACTAAGTATTTAAGACTCAGTAACAGAGTCATAAGAACAATTGGCAAGCAGGTTGTGCAGTGCTAAATTTGTGCCATCTTTGCAAGCAGTAAAAACCCCCAATGCTGCTGGATTTACAAACTACTTGCAGGGAACTCATTTTGCTAAGTGTGCAAAGGAGAGAGAATTCCCAAACAGCCTTAGCTGGAAAGCAGAATCCCAGGGACTCAGCTCCAAGGCAGCTGGAAGGTGAGGAGCAGCAAACTGGTGCTCAGCAGAGCAATCAGTGATACACGTCCACTTAGAAGGGGCTGATTTCCCAGAAGGTGTTTGACAAAGGCAGCAGCTGCCAAATTCCTCCTGTTTACCCATCATCTCTCCATGGGGACATCTCACTTTCCATCCCATGGCAGTTCAGTTTCCCTGGGAGCCCTTGGTCAGCATTCCCAGCCAGGGCTTTTGGAAAGGCATTTCTTTGCCCTCACACTTGGTGACAGCTCCAAAGAAACGCAGCATGGCTATAAAGAAGGACTCACCTTCCACACAGGAGCTTGGCCTCCTGCTCCAACTTCTCTGTGGTGATGCAGATGCAAAATATTCATCCTGCTTTCCTATTCCAGCCTTATTTCCTCTGGCTGTTCCTTTTGTGTCTCTATTAGTCATCTGCCAAACTCTGGGGCCAGATTTTTGCACCTGGTGTGCTTGTGAAAGAATTCCTCCATTCTCCTGCCCTGCTCAAATTGTTCTCCCAGCTCTCTCCTGGCACTTTACTGTTTAATCTTCCACATATTGTTCTTTTTCCTTTTCTTCTCTTGGACACAGCCTCAGCTTTCTGCAGCCCTCTTGTATCTCTAGCAACCATCAATTCCCTGCTTCCAGGCAGGGAAGGTTCCTTCTGGATCCCCTTCTCTCTCTTTTGATGTCCAGAACACCCCACAGGACAAACTGCATCCCTGCCATCTGCAAGTATTCAAACTGAGAGTTGCCCTAACTCAGTTAAAGACAAAGTTGTTTCCTTTTATTCAGTTCATGGAATCTCATAAAGGTTAAGGTGGGAAAAGCCCTCTAAGATTGACAAGCCCAGCTGTCAGCCAGCACCACTGTGGTCACCACTAACCCATGTCCCCAGGTGACACATCCGTAGGGCTTTTCAACATTTCCAGGGGTGGGGACTCCACCACTTCCCTGGGCAGCCCCTTCCAGCTCCTGACAGCCAGGAAGGAAACAAGCATTCCTGGTTTTAGGGGATTTTAATGGGAAACCTTTTCCAAGTTCTTACTGTCCAGTCTAAGGTTTGTATTCCAAAACATCATGGAGAACATAAAAACCCTGCATTTAGGTCAAGAGCTCACTAAATTCCAGAGTGGAAGAAACTTTTGTGCATTTACAGGATGTTTTCCCTCAGAAATCAATTCCTGGGTTTTGATGGACACTGTATGAGCAGAAGTAAGAAATAAACATGGATTTAAAGCTTACTTTCACCCTGCTGGCAGTGCCTGAGATTCACACAACCAAATTTAAGCAACCAAGACTAAAATCTCAACCAAGGGGTAGGGTTTATATAGAAGATCCTCTTGTTCTTGGGATCTCCCATTTCCAGCGTGTTCCCATTTCTATTTATCCACAGAAAATAGGTAACAGGTACAACTACAGGACATTTCCACAATCCCTACTGAAACTGGTAGCCCACAACCCCTTATAGCTGTTGATGAGCACAAACTCACTGAGCAAAGGTGTTTTGCTGTCTCACCCAGCCAATCCTTCATTTCCACCCTTAAACTGATAAAAAACTCCATGCCTGAAAGCAGTCTTTGAAACTCCACGTTCAATTGTTTTCATAAAGCAAAATTAACATTAACAAACTTTTTAGACACAGAGGTTTTACAGCCTTTTTTTTTTACTTAATTATAAAATTAAAGTCAAATTGCAATACCAAGGCAATTAAGGGAAATAGCTAAAATAATATCAGGGCTTCATTGCCTGAGAATTTAAATGAGGCATTAATTAGTCCAAGACAATATTGAAAAATAGAACCATCTTGTACCTTATTGAAAATGATCAGCACCATCCATAGGAGCCAAATCTTAGCATCATTAAGTTTTCAGAAATTAATTAAAATACTTGGAATGCGCAAAGGCAAAGAATTCTGTCTTCTCAATATCTCTAAGCCCTCAAAAAGTCCAGGACTAAGTAATAAAAAATAGTTTTGTAGCTGTTGATACGGACATTTCTCTTGAAAATTCTGCTTTTACTTGTTTGGAATGGATGTCACTGACACAGCCCCTGAGCAGAGCCATCCTCCCCCAAAAATCTGCCTTTTATTTTCCCTTTTTCATTCTGCCAAGTAATGCCTTGCTCTCTATAAATCCTGCTCATCAGCTTTGCCAAGGATACAGCCACTGTTGCTATCAGCTGGAACTCAAATTTGGCCAGGCAAAGTTGCCAAAGCAATAGAAGATGTGGGAAGCCCTGGCCAGAGGAGTGGGGAGTCCTGTGCATATTTAAACACTCCTAGTAGTGGTATTTCAAATTTCAACCAAGATTACACCGCTTTTGTAAGAAACTCTATTGTTTAGCTAGAAAACTTTTAGCTCCAGGATACATTTTACTACTATTCAGAAAGTTTTTTTTTTCATTGTGCTTATAAATTAAGGTCTCATCAAAACCTGGATTATTCTGCTGGAGACATAAAAGTGAAATGATTCAAAACCAACAAGGGATACTCCTATGTTATTGGATATTTGAAGAAAATAATATTTTCTGGTGGAGTTTATCAAAACAGCAGAAGCCTTTTTTTAATATTTTGATATCTTTATTCTGTTTGCTAGTTTCTAGGACTAATTAAATGCACTCCACTAATTAAATGGTGGAGTATTTTGATGCCTAGATTTGTCCTGGTCTCTACTCAAGTGCCCCAATGAAGAAACTTCCAGACTATATGGAAAAAGGGTGGGGTGGGATGGGGGGGAATGCACCAGCCCAGTGATTAAGCTAATAAAAAGTGAATCTTCCTGATTAAGCTGCTCATTTATTCCCATCTATAGTCCCCAGAACAACCAGAGGGGTTTCTTAATAAGAGTTCTGGAAGAGCCAAAGCTCAGAAGCGTGGCCCAGGCAGGTGAGAAATGACAAGCACAGAAAATTCCATAAAGACGTGTCCTTAAGGAGTCAAGTAGCACAAATCACCACCTGAGCAGCACATTAATCCCCATCTCCTGCAGACTCAAGTGTGACACGTGAAGATCTCTCTCCCAAGCTGATTATCTGTATTTCCTTCACACCCTGACTCCAGCTCATCTCCTCACCTATGCTGCTAATTGGTTTTCATGCCCAAAACACATCAGCAGAGTCTCTGCTCCTCATCTTAGCCCATTCCTTGTCACCTCCACATGTCAAGTGCAGGCAGCTAATTCTCATCAATCCACTTCTCACTCCCCAGCAGCTTCTCTCCAGTTTGACCCTGTCACCAAAACTGCAGGAATAAGAGAAGCTCTCCACACCATCTTTTAAGTGTTAGAGAATCAGGCATTACTTCATTCGGGCCAGGATGTGCCATGGAATTCATCCTGTCCACACACAGCCAGGGTGTGCAGTAGAAATTATTCTATCACACATCATTCTTTACCAGACTTTCCCCATATTTATACATAAAAAACCCCAAGAAATTCTCGTTCATTGGTTCTACATTGCACAGTTCTTAGCATTTGATTTCCTATTGGCTATTGATCCCTTCGCCTGCGATGCTAATTTGGTCCTCATTCTTTGCTTCTCTTATCAATCTTTTCCCAGACTAGGGGGTGAAAACTGTTTATGTCCATTTATCTCCTCTGTTTCTTCTTGCTACTCCTAACCTGGAGATGTTAAACTCTGAGAGTCTGGGAATCTTCTTTTTGTGGATTGAAAGGCAAGAAGCTCTGCAAAGTAACCACACACACGTAGAAGGGATGACCTCTCTCCCTCTCCTCCCGTATTCAGGATTTTACTCTTTTGTGTCATACAGAGTTGATTTTTCCTTTGTCCAGCCTCTGCTGTCATTCCTTGTAAGCCCTTCCACCCCTCTGACCATCTTTGTTGTCCCAGCTCTCCACCTTCAGCAGGTCACCAAGGATCCCTGAACTGAGAACTGTTATTCCAGCTCTCAATTTCTGCCTTTTAACATCTGCTTTGTGTCCCCAAGTGCCCCATGTCCCCTGTGTCCCCTCCCTGCAGGTCACAGTGGCAGGGCACTGCTCTGAAATGTCCAGATCTTGGGCTCTTTTCTCCAGTGCTTGTGAGCATTGCTTCCCAAGGCTTCCCTTTGTCAGTGCAAACAACTTCTGTTCTGCCTAGCTTTGCTCTGTTTTGTTAATTAAAGCCCAGCTACAAGGCAGCTCCATTCCAATCCTGCAGCTGGACACTCTGCCTGTGCTGTGCCAGTGCCAGCCTGCATCCCATTATCCCTGGAACATCTGCCTGTTCTTGGTCAAAGAGTTCAGCCACCCTTCAACACAAAATGTTTTCCATCTCAAATCCTGCTCCAGCTCCTTTACCCACACCTGTTTTCTCAGTTTCCTTGAGAAAAGCAGGGAGGGCCTGACCTTCTCTGGAGCCAAGAGATCAGCAGGAGAGAGCTCTTGCAATGAATATTCATAGGTTGGATCTGCTCTGCTGATCATCGTGATCCATCACCCTGCTACTGCCTTGGAGCCAGATTTTAATTAACTGCTTCAGAATGTATTTTTTCCTTCCACAGTTTCCTGTTTTCTCTGCTGCACTTTCCCCATTTGTCGGGACATCTGTCTGCGCCTCATTCGTATTTTTGTCTTTCTCTAAAATTAATATTCATACATCAGAAATCAATTGGTTGAAAAGGAACTTAAATCTCACTCCAAATAAATAAAACAGCATTTAAATAAGATAGAAAAAATGCTTTAAAAAGTGTGACTCTTCCCCTTAAAATAGAAATTACCCACCCTAACCAGCCCTGGAACAAGACACACTTGGGGGGTGAATAGAGGTTGTGGGGTGTTCCTGATTAACTTGACTTGACTTGCTCTGCTGCCATAAATCCACCCATTTTTTGGCACAACTCCCACTAATTGCTGCCTCTATCTGTTGTCACAGGTCAGGGACACATGGGAAGATGGGAAGTGAGAGGTGAGTGGAAGCTGCATCCCCCACAGTGCTGCTCCCTGCCTGGATCCTATCTCTGAAAAGGTTTTATCAAATCTCTGGTTTTTGGAAGAGAAAGAGAAGAGGTGACAATGACTCTTAACCCTAAGAAAGGCAAAACATGCCCATAACAAGCCAAAAAATTACTGGAATTATCCAAGAAAACCTGCAGCTGCATTTTATCTTCATTCAACGACTGACAGCCAAAATTAGGGCTAAAAGGAAGGAGGACTTGGGAATCTGAGGCAAAAATTGAAGCAAAAAACCCACCAGAACCCTAAGAAATATAAACTCCACCAGGACAATAAAGCAGCAGGAAGCTGGTGCAGTTTCAAGGATGACAGCTAACAGCAAAAAAAGAGCAGTTTATCTTTCTCTTTTGCATCTGGAGAGTTTGGGATTAAATTTCCTTCCAGTACCTGAAAGAAATCCTGCCAGTATTCAAAGAGGGGATGCCAGAGAGGGAATTTTCATCAGGAGCTGGAGGGCCAGGACGAGGAGGAATGGCTTCAAACAGAAAGGGCAGAAATTCAGGTGAGATATTGGGAAGGAATTGTTCCCTGGCAGGGTGGGCAGGCCCTGGCACAGGGTGCCCAGAGCAGCTGGGGCTGCCCCTGGATCCCTGGCAGTGCCCAAGGCCAGGCTGGACAGGGCTTGGAGCAGCCTGGGACAGTGGGAGGTGTCCCTGCCCATGGCAGGGATGGCACTGGGAGGGATTTAAGGTCCTTCCCAAACCACTCTGGGATTCTGTGAGTCTATGAAACAACATTGCTGAGGCAAAGATTTGGGAAGCCCCCAAGGAAACATGAATCAGCTTTTCAGTATTCAGAATTAAATGCAGATGTGTCAGATATTTTTAATCACTCAGTTCCATTCACCAAACCAGCACCAAGCTGCCAGTCCCCCAAGCAGTGAAATAGGATGGATTTTCCTGATGCCTCCTTTCCCTTCAAATCCAAAGGGAAGCTTCTGGGTCACTCATAAACTTCTTAAGGTATTTTTAGAAGCCTTTGGTTCTATTATTTACATTATTTTTTCCTTTATGTCTCAAAGATGATATGGTAGAACAGATCCAATCTTTCCTTGCTCTGCTTGCATTTCCTTTGCAATGTAAACACAGAAATCCAAGAGCTGCAGATTCCTGGTGACTAAAACTGCTTTAAGTCAGGGGAAAATCACAAGAAACACAAGTGTTTAAAAAAAGATGTCTCTGTCACCACCAAACCTGGGATTTGCCTCTCTCACAGGATACCTGTCTTGGTTCTCAAATCAGCTGCAGACTCCGTGGCTTTGATTCCACTTCAAAGAAAAATTTGGTATTTATTTTTCAAGGAAGGAAAACTCTGATTCGTGCCTCTTTGATGTCTTGTTTCATAACTTTAAAAACAAAAACAAAACAAAACAAAAAAAACCCCAAAACTAACTTTATAGGGGCAAGGTTAACTAATATCAGCAGCAGTGACTTATTTACCAAAAGAAAAAAGATTATGAGCAATTTTGGAGCTGCATTGAGCATGGCAGTGGGTAAGCCTTGGGTTTTCTTTATGAAATTAAATATCAAAGAAAGCACTCTTGGGTTTTCTTAGTGGAAGGGTTTGGTAGCTCTGACCCCTTGGCACTTCTTTCATTCATACTGGGCTTCAGAATAAGAACCTTACTTGGTGCAGGCCCAAACTTTGGTCTCAGCAAGGAGCAGACAATGAAATGAAGCAGTGAGGTGTAATTTGACTGTGAAATGTTCCTGGCACCACGGTACAATTTCAAAGCTGAGATTAGGGAGAAATCCCCACGTCTACACCTAAAAGAGAACCACTAAATTTTATTTTATTTTCATTTTCCTACATAACTTCCACTGGTTGGATCAAAATAGCCAGGCTTTAGAGCAGGGAGGGCTGGGGAAGACAAGGTTGTTTCATTTGTTAAAATATAGCCCACATCCCATCTAACCCTGAGAAAAATATTTGGAAAAATTATTCCACAAAATCTTTTACTACATCTCTCACAACCTGATTTTGCTGCATTCAGCACTTTCCCCCCACCACCCCTTGTTTTAAAGGAATGCAAACAATGCAAAAAAGCAACTAAGAAAAAAGAAAGAAATTGAAAGTTGCCCTCTGAAACTCCTGCCTGCCTTGTAATAATTACTGAGACAAATGTTCTCCTGGGGAGAAATGGAGAGGTGCTCTCACAGCCGTCACAAACCACACACTTTGGTGGCTCACAGGTGCAAAAATGAATAGACTGAGCACATATTAAATTCTCCTGCCAGTGAATTGTGCAATACAGCATCACAGTCACAGCTTTTTGAGCTCTTTATTAAATTGAGGGAGGCAGAAGTTTCACTCCAAGGACTGTTGTGAATGCATCTATTTGTTTGCAGAACTACAAGCTCTCTTATTTTTCTCTTTGGCCAAGTCCTCCATGTTTCTGCACAGATTAAGTTATTTAACTTTTTAAAGTTAAAAATCACAGGGATCAAAGTTTTTTAAAGTTAAATCATCATGGGGAACTGCAGGGACAGGACAAGGAGGAATGGGATTCAACTGAAAGAGGAGAAATTTAGATGAGATATGGGGAAGAAATCCTTCCCTGGGAGGGTGGGCAGGCCCTGGCAGCTGTGGCTGCCCCTGGATCCCTGGCAGTGCCCAAGGCCAGGTTGGACAGGGTTTGGAGCAGCCTGGGACAGTGGGAGGTGTCCCTGCCCATGGCAGGGGGTGGAATGGGATGAGCTTTGAAATCCCTTCCAGCCCAAACCATTCCAGAATTCCATGGTTTAAAATCAATTCTCTGCTCAAGGATCTGGCCCCATCCCAGGGTTGGTGTCTGATGCTGCCTCCCAAGCTGTTCTAGAAAGATTTTTTTCAAATGCTGAACAGACCACTTAAAATGTCAGATGTTACTGCCTCGTTGCACAGAAAATTCTGACAGAGATTATTCCTTAATCAGCATCTAAGGATGGGTTCATTCTGCCATGGCTTTGTTCATCCTGGTAATTAAAGCAGCCAAACACATCCAACAGCCCAAACCCAGCAGTAAACATGAAGCCAACAGCCAAACTCCCCTGCTCATGCTGCTGCCTTTGGTCCCCCCTCACAGCAATGGCTTTTCCAGCTTCATCCAAAGAAAACTTCCAAAACTCTGATTTGATGACAGACTAAGCCAATGACACTTAAACTTCTTTCAGATCCTTCTGCCTGTAAAAATTGAAATGCTTTAAGACTCCTTTAAGATTCACTCCCAAGTATATTCAGGTTTAAATTCCTTTTGACTTTGCTGGAGAAATCAAAGTTTGGATAGCTTTAATGTCAGGACTCCACAGGAGTGCTGGAGAACGAGAGGTGGCAAAAAGGACAGGGAACAGCAAGCTGGCTCAGCTCTTTTATCCCTAATCCCATCTTCCCTGGCTCATCCACCTGCAGGGACTCTCCTGTTTATTCACACTGAGTTTATAAACTCTGAGCAGCACCACAAAATAAAACAGGAAGAGTGATAACCTCCACAGAGCTGTGAATTTCACCCATTTGTTTTTCAAGCTTCTCCTTAAAAACCTCTCATTGCTATTTCTTTGCTTAAAGTCAAGACTCCAAATCTCTGGTGGGGGGGGGGGGGGGATAAGAAAGATGCTAGTGGAGGAGTATTTTGTGCCTCATCTGCCAAATCACACAGCAAAGGACAGAGAAAAATTGTCCTGTGCCTTGGTCCCTATCCCTGCTGTGTTCATTTCAGCACCATTCCTCTTGGACAGCAAAAATCAAATGCAGGAAAAGCCTTTTGCTTTTATTTCAATTCCCTGAACACCTTCTCTTCGTAGAATCTCAGAATCCCAAAGTGATTAGGGTTGGAAGAGACCTTAAAGCCCACCCAGTGCCACCCCTGTCATGGGCAGGGTCACCTTCCACTGTCCCAGGCTGCTCCAAGCCCCATCCAGCCTGGCCTGGAACACTTTTGCAGGGTTGGGGAATTCGCACCTCTCTGGGTGAGGTTCTCAATTTTCCCCAGTTTCCCAGCAACACAAAGAATTCTGCACTCAGCCTTCCAGGCTCTGAGGGAAATTCAAAGACACTGCAGGCTGGGGAGAATATTATCCTTGATACTGCAGAAGTGTAGCAGGAAATTCAAACAGAGTTCCCCAGAGACTTCTGTGGGAAGATTTTGGGGTAACAGCAGCCCTGTAATGATTGTGGGGTAGAACCAGCCCTGAAGTGCTGCTGGAAGCATACCCAGAGCTGGGCAGGGAGGTGAGCTGGAGGATCTTGGCTGCAGAAGAGCCACAGGCAGGAGCAGACCTGGGATGAACTCAGGCTGCAAGTGCTCCCCTTGCCCCTGTTCCTGTCCATTGTCCATCCTGTCCACACCCCTTTGGTGAAAGTTCTGGAATTATCTGGATGTGAGGCAGTGCTGGGGGAGCCCCAGTCAGGACAGAGGAGACATCTCAGTGTCTCCTGTTAGTGCCTCACCCTGGGCTCCTCACACCCCCAGCCATCTGTTCCTGCAGAACGAGGCAGAGATGCACTCCTCTCATTTCCACTCAGACAGAACCTTAATTCCACTTGACTCTTCTTCTGATCCCAACAATCTGTCCTCTTGTCTGCCCTGTCCTCAGCTGGGTGAGCCTTCACTCTCTCCTCCTGCTGTGGCTCCTCTGCAAGTGAGATCCTCCAGCTCACCTCCCTGGTGGCATTTCCAGCAGGGCCTCAGGGCTCTTGGTTCCCCAAAATCTGAAGCTTCTGGGGGAGTCTTTTCTGCTACACTTCTGCAATATCAAGAATAATTTCCTGAATTTCCCTCAGAGCCTGGAAGGCTGAGTGTAGAATTCTCTTGGTGTTACTGGGAAACTGGGGAAGGTTGGGAAACTTGCCCAGAGACCTGAGGACTCCCCAACCCTGGAAGTGTTCCAGGTCAGGTTGGATGGGGCTGGGAGCAGCCCTGGATAATGGAAGGTGTCCCTGCCCATGACAGGGGTGGGAATGGGATGGGCTTTAAGGTCCCTTCCAGCAGCAGCAGAAGAGTGCTTGAGAAACATTTGGCCTTTTCAGCCCAGTTCTCTGCTACTCCAGCACCCAGAGAGTGTCACTGACAACACCTTTCATTTCAAGACCATTTAAAAAGGAATGGTTGCCCAGAATCTCTTTCAGGCCATGTAAGGAAACTGATTTATACCTTGAAACTGCATGCTGGCATTTCTGAATGCTCTGGGTTGTTTCTAGGAAAAAAAAAACCCAAAACCCAGCCTATTAGTGGAGAGCACCAATTTCTGCCACATCACACTTCCAAGGTTATGTTGCCCCCTGGGGATGACCTGGAGTTATCAGTGTATCCAGGTGATCTTCTTGGTGCAGGACACCCTGGCACTCCCAAATCAAGGGACAGAAACACAGCAGCAGATGCCTGTATCCCTCGTGAGCTACCTGCTCCACCTCACAGCCAAATAAAAAATATCCAGCCCCAAACTGAAATGCAGAGCTCCTGAGCTCAGCACAGCCTGGGATTTCAGCACTTTCCCATCCAACATTGGCCTGAACCTGAAAAAAAGGGTTGCAGAATGAATTGCCCAAGTAAATTATGGGTCTGGGAACATCTGTGGCATTTTCATCCTAGAGATGAAATAATCCAAGACTACCTCAACCATTTCATCCCACTGTCCTTCATTCCCTGCCCAGGCCCTCCAGAGCTGCTGCTGGAACAAGGAACAGGAGCAAGGCACAAGTCTCTGTGCAGTCCCCAGCCTGGCCAAAATCCAGCTGGATTATTTCTGAGCTCCACAGGAGCTGGAATGTCACCTTGCTGCTGAGCACAGAGCTTCTGCAGAAAGCAGCTCTGCTGCTGTGTTGGCCTGGGCTCTGCTGGGTGCAGGTGTCCAACAGCTCCCAGGGGCTCTGGAGACACCTGGGCCAAGGCCAGTGGGGCAGGATACTCTTCTTTGTCCTTGGAATGTGGTCAAGGAACTGGGACTGCTTTATTTTCAAGCTGCCAGTGGGGGCCATGTGCTGGTTTTGGTGTGAATTGTGCCAAATCCAGTCTGGTGACTAAACCTGACTTAACATCCTGAGAGCGAGGCCAGAACTTGGCAGAGAAGCTGCTAAACTGACCTGGAGATATAGGACTGGTAGTAAATGCCATTCTCCCTTTCAAACAGCAGGCTATTTCCCTTGGAGTATGTGGAGGTTCCTCCCCTGGGTTTTGGGGATGTCCCCCAGGGACATCGAGGTCCAAAGGAAAAGATCTGCCCATGAGCATTGGTCTGGCTGAGCTACATCAATCCCTACTTAATAATTGTTTCTTTTGGCTGGATTTAATATAATTGTTCCCAAAGGAGAGAACATTTTGAGATTCCCAAATTCCAGGAAATACTCCATTCCAGTTTGGAAATCCCTGAATTGTTTGTGACCTTAAAAGTTTCCACTGCTGCAAGTGCAGAGGAACAATTTCCTTTGGGAATCACAGCCAAGGCTCTGATCTGAGGGGGAAGAGACACCAGGGAGTGCTGCCTTCATGGGAGCCATGTGAAGGAGAGACTAAACCAGGGAACAGAAAAGCTAAGTTGGGAGAAAATCAACCTGGCCAGAATTCTGTTCACATTAGCTTAAAAAAAAAACAACCCAAAACTAAAAAAACAAAACTAAAAACTCTGTTTGATTCCAGACTAATCAATTCAGCCAACGCTGGGCTCTGAGGGTACCTGAGTGGTTGGAGTAGCCTGAGGATTATCTTGGTCTCCATCAAGGTAAACAACCCAGGAGCCTTTTTAAGCAGAGATCACAGAGCTTTCAAATGGTGATGAAAGAGAAAGGTGATTCAGATCTGAGCCCATTATGGGTCAGCTCCAGGCTGGGAGGTTTTTATTTCTGGCTGTGCTGCTGAGAACAGAGAACCCAAGCCAATGTCCCTGTAGCCACCTTTCCCACCCAGCCCAGGCTTCTGCTATTCCTGCCCATCCCAGGGCCTCCAGCCCTCCTCTCCAGTTCCTCTGCTCTCCAGCCTGAATAGCCTCAGCTGAGATGTGGCAAATTGCATATTTTTGAATTAATTACTGCCTTAAGCAGCAATTACAAACCCAAACAAAATTATGCATCAATGGCCAAGTGAGCCAGGCACTGCTGGAGCTGGGCAGCTCTCTGTTTCCATCCTGAACAGAGGCTCAGGAAGGAATCACAGTGCCAAGGGATCAGGAATTAAGGAGAACTGTATTTCCCTGCTGCATTTTATTTCATAAATATATTTATGTGAACCTAGGGCTCTGCCAGCTGTAAATCCTGTTCAAGGATATGTCAAGGAAGTGATAAATGAAGGTGTAGACACTTGACAGCATCCTGAGGGATCTGTTAGTACCTGTCTGGGTGGGCAGCAATGTCCTTTTCTGTGTTTCTGGGTACCCTCTACTCATGTGAAGGCAGAAGAATTCCATGAGCTGAGTGCTCAGCCAAGAGGAACTGCTTTTAATCCACCTCTGTTGTATCTTAGAAGGAGAACATTAGGATTTATACCAGCCTGTCACCACATAAAGGCGTGCAGGGAGGGAGTTACACAGCAAAGCCATCTGTGGGTAGAATTAATGGGAAGAGCAATGGATTTGTGGGAAGTGTATCCTGACTGACACAATTACCTGGGGAAAATGAGAGCAAAATTAGACCCGACTCTCTTCCCTGTAAAAGTCAGCTCTGATCCAGAAATCCAACAGCCTGCAATTAACAGATTCTACATATTTTGTCCTGCTCTGGCTTAAAGCTGATGTGTTCTTGGCAGAGCCTTGCAGGCTGATGCTGACACCTAAATTATTATCCTCTCAACATCTGCCCTCGGAAAACTTGGCTCCGTCAGAGCAGCAATAAAACCCCCAGACATTTCTCCCCAGATATTGGGATGGGCACGATCTGGGTGCAATCCCAAGGGCCAGTGGGAAGCCCAGGAATACAAACTGGGCTTGAGGCCAATGAAAAGCACCACCAGAATTTCAGAGCTGATTGTCCCTGGCACATCCCAGTGCACAGGGACAGGCAGAGGAGCAGCCAAGGAGAGGACAAAGCCAGCCAGGAGCTTCCAACAGCAGCTCCTGAGTACAAGAGCTGCTGTCTGGGAAAATACTAGAGAAAAGAATCATGGAATTATAGAATCCTTCATCTTGGAAAATCCCTGCCAGCCCATGGAGTCCCAGCTGTGCCCAGTGCCCACTTTGTCCCCAGCCCAGAGCACTGAGTGCCACCTCCAGCCCTTCCTGGGACACCTGCAGGGATGGGCACTGCAAAGCTCCCTGGGCAGCCCCTGCCAAGGCCTGAGCACCCTTTCCATGCAGAAATTCCTGCTGCTGTCCAAGGAAGGAACATTCTTTTCCCATTCTCTCAGAGGGTCTGTAACTCATGAGCACAGACCTCTCTTCTGTACCTGCCTGCCTCCTAAATGTACCCACCTGGCCTTTTCCATCCTACTGGGACCTGTGGTTATTTGGATTAATTCTCCCTGGGTATTTTACCCTTTCCTTACCCTCATTTCTGTGCTTACAACTCCTGTAAAGTGGCCAACATTTCCACCCTTCTTTCTGTTTAAATCCCACAGACCTCACCATAATAGAACATTTTGCTGTAAGTGACAACTTGCAGTGGCCTATTTGTGCTTCAAGATTTTGATACCAGACAAATTCTTCTGTGACACCCCAAATCCCCAATCAACTGGAAAATTAAGAAGAATGCAAAGCTACAGATCAATGGAAATTCCTTTTCCCCCTCCATCATGCCCAGCTAAATTTCAAACCCAGCTGACAAATTCTGGGTGCTGTGGTGAGCAGAGCCAGCTCTGGTTACCTCTGGGCTTTTTCTTGTATCACTGCACAGCTGCAGGAACTTTAGGGAGAGTCCTTTAGAGAGGATAATTTAGGAACAAATCCACTTTGGGGAGGAATGTCCCAGTGCTGAGATACAATCCCACCAAAGCTCCAACCACAGAGCCTTTAAAATTATCTATAACTCTATCTTTTGAACAGGGAAAATTAATTAAAGGATGTGCATGGGAGAGACAAATCACAGAGATAAGGATCATATATAAATCTACAGAGGTTACATAATTAGTGCACCATCGATCTAGGATTAATCCTGTTCTCCTGGTGAGGATGGAGATACTGATATGGGAGAGTGCTCCAGTTCAGGTCACTCCTGAAGGACTGTCCTCATTGTCCCCTGCACCCTGCTCTGCACTGCAGGGAGCTCTGGGAGCACGGAAACTATTCCTGGAGGATGGAACCACCAAATCCAGGAATGGTGTGGCTGTTCTAGCAGCCACTCCAGGCCCCAACACTGCATGGTTGGACATGTTGGAAAGATGTGGGATGCCCAGCAGGAACTGCTCCCACCTACACCACACTTCAGTCCATCCAAAAATTCCCCCAGCGGGCTCCTCACTGGATTTAACTTCAAAGACAAACCACAATCTCTTGAGAACACCTCACAGAAGGGTGCTCAAAGAAGTCTGGGATAGTTTTCCCAACTCAACACCAACATGTTGCCTTTGCCCTGACTGCCCAAGCCCTGGGATTGCAGCAGTTCTGCTGAGTGGAGCCCACTAAAGAGCTACATCTGAATTCTTATTCATTTCTCAGAGTGATGCCAAACACCAGCGGGCACAGCAAAGCCTGAGCTGAAGCCTTGGCAAGATTTAAAGCCAATATTTCTATTTTCTGCCGAGTTTCTCTGGGAAGAGAGGTTCACATAATCATTCCACGCTGCTGCCTTTTTGTCCTTCCCCCAAAATCCTTTGATAGCAGCATCAAAGCTATTAAGATGCAAATCACTTCAGGAAAGCTGCTGCCAAGATAGAAGAGAGCAATTCCCAAACATCCCTATGAGGGAACATGCTGCAGTTTCACTTCCTGTGCACTAAATGTAAGGAAAATCCATGGAAAACCAGCTGTTCCCAGACTCCAGGAGAGGGGAAGGCCCCCAGAGCCCAGTGAGGAGATGGGAACCACAAGGAGCCTGGAATTCACCCCTCCTTTTACTCAGAGCAAGACTTTTAGGCACAGCAGCATTTCTCAGTTCATCCACAAGGATGATCTCTCCCTGGAAGTGGTTTTTAACAGGAATGCACAAAGAAGGGATAAACAGATAAACATTTGATGCTCTGATAGTGGCATAGCTTTTATCACCTAAAATAAAGCAGGGAGGCTTTTAGAAAGGAATGCTGTATCCTGCTTTTGTACCCATAAAAGCTGGAATTTCCCATCACTGTATTAAAACCTGAACTTCTCCCACTGTGAATATTTTTTCCCCTTCCCAGAGACCATAGAAAACATCTCTGAGAGCATCTCTGCAGTTCTTTCAAAGCCCGAGCCAGCCACTGCTGCAACCTCATCTGCCTCAGTCTAACTCCATCTATGAGACCTGTAGAGGGCAGTGGATAAAAGAAAATCAAGCACCAGGAGGAGCCATAAACTTTAAATATAAATTAAAAAAAAAAAAAATTGGCATCTCATCGAAGGACTTCCTCATATTGAAAAGCTTACAGGTAATTCCATGGATTAATGGATTACTGCAATGGGATTTTTCCAAACCCAAATCCCAGGCTCTCTGGCAGATTGCACTGACAGGCTTTACAGCAAACCTCTTCCCTTGGGATTTACCTTTTTTTTCCCCCTTTTCACCTACAGAAATCTTGCACCTAAGCTAAAATGTGCAGCTGGCCCTTCTATTGCCAAGGTCCTCATGGGCAAGCAAGGCTTCCCCTTCCTCCACAGAAAGCCACATTAAACCAAGGAACAGGGAAAATACAGCTGAGCAAAGCTGAGTGTTTACACAACATACAACAGAGTGACATCAGTGTTCAAATTAATATCAATTTAACATCAAACCAGCCAGGACCCAGAGCAGAAAGCAGCCTCCTGGATAATTCCTCAGTGGTTTTCAGGCACACTGCTAATAACTTCATTATCCATGTGGCATATACAATTAACTCATTACTGCTGGAATAGGTAAAATCCAGGGTAAAACTCCAATTAGGCACAGCAGATAAAAGCAGTGCAGCAGGTACAGGATCCTTGGCCTTATCTTGCACATGAGAGCATTGATCAATACAGCACGGGTGCTTATGATCACCTCCTTTCAGCCCTGCTGCAGGAACTTCTCCCAGCTTTGAAAACCTCGTGCAATTCCAAACCTGGCTCTGCAATTACCACAGGCAGAGCTCTCCATACCTCCCCTAATGCCCCGTTTATCTCTGGAATGCAGATCAGACCTGCTCAGGCACCAAAACCACCGAGAAGGCGGTGAAACAGGGCTGGCAAAGGTGTGTGTTAGGTGATGCCAAGGGGTAAATAGGGAAAGGCCTGGCGGTGTGGAGCTGCTGGGGTGCAGAACTGGGATGTGCCCGGCCCCGCGGTGACTCAGCGGTCCCTGCTGCATCCGAGCCCTCCGGGATGCAGGGATCAAAGCCGGGAGGCAGCGCTGCGCTCTCCTCCTTCCAGACTCCGGCTGAGTCACCGCCTTATAAATTGCTACTGCTCCCGAGGAGTCAGACACTGACAATTCACTCTTACCTGCTGCGCTTTTTCATCTCCTTTCTGATGTTTTTATTTTTTTCCTCCCCCTGCCATGGTTTCCTCTCTTTGCCATCAGTGTTCCCTATTGTATCTGTTCCCTCGGATTTAAAAAGGGACGGAGAGCTAATGGCTGCTTTTGTAACCCCCGTTTGTGAAGGTAAACACTCACATGGACTCCTGAGCCTTCCTCATACTCTGGCAGAGTTGCTGAAGAGTCCCAGAGTGAGAGCCTGTAGGAATGAAAAATTGGGACAATGCTATTCATGCTCAGAATGGAATGAAACAAAATCATTTCGTTATCATCTCTTCTATAGATCTCTGTTATCATCTGACATACAGCTCTCTGTATAATGTGGGGACTCATTTTGGAGGGGGTTTGCAGAGACTGGAGGAATCTTTCTCCTGGGAGAAATCTGTTTTTTGGTGATGGCACTCTTCCTTCTCCAGAAATGAGAAGGAAATAAAAAAAAAAAAAATAAGAAGAGGAAAAACTTCAAAGTGAAAATAAAAGGTAGGTGTGAGCAAGAAAGAGCACTAAGAATGGATCATGGACATGGTGGAATCAGTCCAAGGTTGGCCTGGATAATCCTGGATGTCTTTTCCAACATTAATGGTTCTGTGATATCATGATTCAAAAAGTGACAACAAAAAATAAAAACAGATGGGTGGAAAGGTCTTGGAGCAGCACCTTTGGGTGGAAATGGCACTGGAGAGGACAGAAATATTGCTCTGACTTCATCAGTCATGGAAGGTGCTCACAGCCACATCCACACCTACAGGCACCTGCTGAGTGCCAGCCCACAGCACAAAGGAAGGAACTCCTGGTTTGGGGAGAAAAAACACTGGTTGTGGTGCTTTTCCTCTCTCAAACAGACCAGGTCATACTGCATCCCCCAGCCTGGCAGCATCATGCTCCCATCTAGCAGGAGGCTGTTCCTCTCTTTCCATGTAGCCTTTAGTCCAGATTCTCAGTCACACCTAAGTGCTCTCCAACCAGAGCACAGCCAAGTCCAGCTGCTTGGGAAATTCTCCCAACCACAAGGAGAGGCTGGATCTTCCCATGATGAAAAATGAGTCCTCAGGTGCATCATCTCAAAGAGCAAATCTCCTGCTCAGGGGTGAGCCAGTGGCTCCCTGGCCCAGTTAGAGAGGCTCCAGCTAAACCCAGACAGAATTAAAGCCTGCTCTACAAGCAGCCAGCCCAGCAGCTGAGATAACCCTAATTTTTCCTGTATCTACCACAGGAAAATGGCCATGGAATGGAATATGAATGAAGAGAAGCTGGATTCTTTAAAAAAAACATTTGCTTATGGTTTGCTGCTCTGGGAGTGATCCAAATGCAGTGCTGAAGTTCTCTCCAGCATTCTGTGACAGAGCTTCTCATTTTAACCAAAGGAGTTGTCAGGAAAACTAATCCACAAACACCAGAGGTTTATGTCCAAAAAGCAGCCAGAGGAGCCCTGTAATTTATCTGAATAAAGGGAGAGGCAATGGGGCATTCCCCTGGGGTCTCTCAAATTTTTGGAGGACACAGCCTCCTTTTTATCCTAATTTCCCAGCCACATGTTCCTCTCTCCTAGCCCATTGACTGAGGTACTTGAAAGGTACAGATTCCCTGAAAAATCTAAGACTTCCTTATAATGTATAACACCCCCTTTGTCTTCTCCTTGTGTCACTTAGTAGAATTCTTTATGGAATTTATGGTTCTTCTCATTGTTTCTTTCATCTCTCAGAATCCAATTTTATTTATCAGCAGACCTACAGTTTGTAAAGACACATCTCTCATCCCATTTATCAATCAGTGGAATCCTTCCCACTGTTTCTTTTATCTCTCAGTATTCTACCTTTATTCACCAGCAGACCCACAGTTTGTTTGTAAAGACAAGTCCCTCATTCCTTTCAGAGTCAATATAAAAAACAGGTCTCACACAAAAACCCCGGTTTGTTCACAGCCCCAAATCCAGATGCAGGGATAGCTGCACAAAACATTCTCACTGGAGGTGCTGCAGCTGAGGGCACTGGGAGCTCTCAGGATTTGCTTCCCCTGCCTGGTCCCTTCTGGACTCTCCTGCTCTGGATGTGACCTTGTGAAAGCACTGTTTGGGGAGAAGAAAAGGTAATCTGCTAGTAAATGTTTGCTATGATTTATCATTTCTACCTGCTCATAAAAATAACTATTTTAAATTATGTAACATGGGGTTGATAACTATGAAGAACAAAACCTCAAAATCTCAGAGGTATTTGTCCCATTTTATGGCCTCTCACCTCCAAATTTCTTGACCATATGGTTATGCAGAAAACTTGGTAAAATCAATATTCTAGCAACAAAATGGCTCAGCAGCAGGAAATCATTTGGCTCCTTAGGCCATTGGCAAATGAGACAGGGTTTTGTGAATGTACTGTTAATATTCAGACAGGGAGGTAAGTCACTCAAAAATAAACACATTTAATCCAAAGACTTCTACAAACAATTCCAAATATATTTTCATTCTCCCATTACCAAGTACACTGCAAAGCTTCTGGCAAGCATTGCCATTTGTTTTAGCTCATTATAATAGCTCATTAAAAATAGAAATAAAAAACCTGGAATATCCAAACTAACTTAATGGGAACAGGGGAAAGCTTCAGTCCCCACCAGCAGCACTGCCATTCTCCAACTTTAATTGGAGCAAAATGCATCTGTGTTCTCCTACACTACAATTCACAGGTGAAAGCAAAGTCCCTGTGTTTGAAATTGTCTGGGTACATGGCAAAGTCCTCTGCAGGGATAAAGCATCAGGAGTACCTCAGATTATCCAAACAAGGCCTGGTGGTGTCCAGCTTAGGAGCTTTAACAGTGTAAGGTGGCTTTAAATCAATTCTGCTCAAGAGATTTTTTCTTTTTCAATCAGTGCTCATTCTTAGTCTGTTTTTCATTAACTAGAAAACAGAGGATAATTAAGAGAAAACATTGCCATAAATCAACAAGAAAAATAAAATAAAAAAAAAAAGTAGAACAAACCTTGTACCTAAATGAGGGCATTTCACAATTTCAAACTACAAGAATTTAACTCAGTTACATTCAGATTTCTGTTCTTATTTTGCATTAAAATGGCAGATTTTTGCCTGGACCAGAAACAATGTGCACACAGTTGTTGTTTTCTGTGACTCCAGCACAAGCAGCTCCTCCTGCCCTTCCCAGGCATGGGAGAGAGGCAGCCCAATCACATTTTCAGGAGCAGGAGGATATTCACAGTCTAGGAGGGGCAAGAAACCCCAACCCTCCTGTTGCACTTTTCTGAATAAAACAATGGCACTGACAAAAAAAAAAAACAAACAAAAGGGAGCAAGAAATATAAATTGCACTCACATTGACATTAGGATTCAATAGAGTAATAGAATCATTCAGGATGAAAAAGACCTCCAAGGTTATCAGTTCTAATATTTGACTGAATCCCACCATGCCCACTCAGTTTGTGAAGAACTGTTGATTTAAATGAAACTGAGAAAATGTCAGTATCCAACAGTAAATGAATTTATTTTAAACCCTATCATAAGAGAATTTGCTTTCCTTTTTGTTGTCTCTCCCTTTTCACCATTCACATTTTCTTGTGTAAGTCTTCTCTGAGGTCCTGCTGAAGTGGTGACAGGGACAAAAGGGACAGTCAGGAAGGAGGCAAAAGGCAAGAAGGGTTAAGTTGATGACAGAAGCATTGCTGGCTCTAAAAAACAAAGAACCTACAACCTATATCCCAAAGAATCTGATGGGTGGGGCCACTCTCATCCCAATGAGGCTTTATCCTGTGCAGCTGAGGAGTGATCCTGCCTTCCTTTATCCCAAGCACACAAGGCATGAACTGGAATAGCTGCAGATCAGTTACATCTGTTCAGATTAAATGAAGATTTATCCTAAAACCAGTGCAAGCATCACAGCAGAGTTTCCCAACAGGGCTGCAGAAGCATGGAAAAGATATTTTTCCAATGGCTCTTCTTCACCATCAGCAGGAATGATGTCTTTACCTACTGTATTTTTCAAGTGGTATCTGCTCATGTTTTGTATTGGTCTCCTCTGCCTTTTAACATTTGAGAAGCTCCTGGGAAGTCTGAAAGGTAAGAGGACAGAGGGCCCATTGAATGAGATGTGAAATTAAGGCCATGCACATCAATGTTTCCCAGTGCTAGCCACCATTTCAGCTGTGAAAGGTCCTTCCAATGATCAGGTGCAGATGGTGTAGGAGATTCCTAATGCTGGAAATACAGAGCACTGATGGATTGCTTGGATTTGTAGCTTGAGCAGTTTTTCACCTCTTGGAAGCTGAAGGAGTGGAGTTACCCCTTGGGTTGATATTCTACAACACATAGAAACCCCAGGGTATTTTAAATTAATTTTATATGAGCAGTACTTGAAATCTGATGTGTCTGTAAACCCATTATTAACACCCAAAGCATCAGGTTTTGAGGAATTTCCATATGGATGGAAGCTGCATAACCACAGTTTCATTTTACTTAATGCAATAAGTAAATAATAAACTCACAAATATGGCTATGAATTGATCTCACTTCATCACACGACATCTTCATTTCTTGGGCAATCCTTTAGTTTATTCTTAGAAGTTTTTCCTTAAAATAGTTTAATCATCACCCTCTTAGGCCATTTGGTTGTGTTCATTTACTCCTTCAATGACAGAAGTGAAACTCTTTTCCTCACACTCTCAGGAGATTTTAGTGCCCTTTGAGAAATCTTGCACTGCTCCCAAAAAAGCAGAGTGGGAATCTTCATGGAATAAATTGCCTAACTCTTGACACATGCTTAAACCCCAACTCTTCATCTATACTATAATAAAATTCAATTTATAAAACATTCCTGCTAGAAATAAGCTAATTTATTAAATACAGTACCACCCATTACGATATGAAAAGCACATTTAAGTGAAAAATGCTGATGTGAAAAAAGTAATTTTGTTTGCAAATTTTCCTTGGAGTGAAACAAAAGTGTGTGTTGAAATTATCCCAAGCAAATCTCTCAGCTCCATCCTTCTAAAATCATCTTGGTGCCTCCTCTGGATTTGCTCCAAAATGACTTTTTTTCCAGTTTTCTCTTTACTTTCTGTTGTCATAACAACTAGAGTTCTCCTGTCTTTCTGGAGATAGAGCAGATATGGCCTCTCATTTATTCCTCAGTTCCAAAGCCTCTGGAAGGTGACACTCAGTTGTGGAGGGGGTTGGCTCAGACCCTGCTGATATTACCCTGAAAAACTCATCTCCAAGGAGGAACCTCTTTGTTTTCTGCTGGCCCTGGCTGCAGAGGTCACAGGTTTCTCTGGAGGACAGGAATGACACATTCAGTGTATTACTCAGGCAGGAATTGAATTACTGCTCTCCCAAGCTTGCCATTTGACTTGGCTGTCAAGTACACAACATCTCATAAAAGGCACTGGGCTGTTTCACTGTGCTGACTTGCAGCTCTCAGAGGCTGCAGGAGATGGGGTTGGCTTTGCCTTGATGTTCAGGAAGGAGGCTTGCCAATAATTTTGAACCAGATGAATAAACATGTGCTCTGTAAGGCTCTTTTTATATAAATTTAATAACGAGTTTCGGAGGTTGAGGTGAGAAGAGAGGGAAGTTTGGATAAATAAAAGTGTAGGAATGTCCCAGGAGGGCCTGATGTGTGTCTAGCAAATGTTCTATGCATTGCAGCACTTCTTTTCTGACTGTAGCAGCAGTTTCAAGGCAAGGGCTAGGAGGTGGTGGATCAGTCCTGGCAGGAGTTCCAGGCCAGCTTTAAAATTAATTTCAGGTATGATCTCAATCCCTGTCTTACAGAATGACAGGCATGATGCAGAGCCTGGCATCACTCACGTGGTGAAGGAACAAAGCCCAGAACACACCCCAAATAAAACAAACCAGTCCAAGGCAATGCTCCAGAAGGGTTTGAAGAGGGAGCTGAGTGTGAAGGCTTCATCCCAGAAAAGTCTGTGTCCCAGGCCAGGCCATGACAGGTAAATCCTGCAGAGGGACAGGCAGCAAAGGCAGCACTCTCACCAGCCAGGAGCAGAGCAGAGGGAAGGGCTGTCCACCAGAGCAGCAAACCCAGAGCCTTGTGCAGGCACTGCCCAGAGAGGTGAAATGCTGCCACTTCTGCCTTCCAAAGTGTACAATTCCAGAATATCCCATTCAAAGTCTGCTGGGATGCCAGGAGAACAGGATGTTCTACCTCAGCTCCAGAGTGATTTGGAGCAGCTCCAGAACAGGGCAGCCTGTGTGTGTTTAAGAACAAGAGTGCCTTTTGTAAGGCACTGCAAAGTTTGCAGTGACCATTCAGAAGCAGAGTCTTAGCCAGTCAGCACCATTTTATAAACAGTCATGTTTAAAGCAACACTCAATCAGCCACTGGTCCTTGAGGGTCAGAAGCACAGAATAAACTGGGGAGCCTCTAAACAAAGAGTTTCCTCTTCCCAGAACAGCAGCATGGGTGTAACACCTTGCCCACATCTCCAAAAAGAAGATTTGCTCATGGGAAGAATTATAGAGCACAAGGTTGTTCAGTAGGGCCACGTCACCATCCTATGGCTTCTCCTGAGGGACAGCTCCCATCTCTGCTCTGGGAGCAGGAAATGCTGGAGCTGGGCCAGGGGAGGTTCAGATTGGATTTCAGGGAAAGGTTCTTCCCCAGAGGGTGCTGGCACTGCCCAGGCTCCCCAGGGAATGGGAACAGCCCCGAGGCTGCCAGAGCTCCAGGAGAGCTTGGACAATGTTCTCAGACATGGGATGGGATTGTTGGGGTGTCTGGGCAGGACCAGGACCTGGACTAGATAATCCCTGTGAATCCCTTCCAATTCAGAATATTCCATGCTAACACATGAACCTGCATCTGCCCAAACCAAATCCCTAAAGATTTTGGAAGAAGCTTTGACAAAACCAAGAGCAAGGAGTGTGGGCAGTTGTTGCTGTTATGGCCAGAGCCAACCACTCAGAACCATGGAAGAAATCCAGGGTCTTCCAAGGAAGAAATAAAGAAAAAAACCCCTAAACCTTAATTTTTCTCACTTCTCTGTATCAGATGCTTGCACATCTTGATTAGAATTCAGGATGACTCATATTCCATGGCCCTTCTAATCCCTAAAATACTACCAGCACACAGAGTTGCTTGCAAAGATGCTCTAAGGCAAAGTGAGCAAAGTCCCTGATAGGAATTTTCGTCCTCTTTATTCAAATAAATTTTAATTCCTTTCCTTTTCAGACCTCCAGACTGATACATAACAGCAGCCACTATTTAAATTAGGTGGTGATGGTGAGTTTCTGTGATGTACTGTCCATTATTTTAAATTAAACTGAGAAAAAATGGACTCTTATCACAACTATTGAAAGTGGCTTTCCTTTCCTGTCGATTTACATCCAAATAACCAACTTATCAACCTTGCAAATGTCAACCTGGACTGAGGCAAGGAGGTGTGAAGTTCTTAAGCAGACACTCTCCTTGGGACTGAAAGGTCAGTGTGCATGTTATTTATTCTTCCTGGGGAAAGATTCTACTCTTAAGTCAGGCAAGGCTTTTGCACTATCCACAGAAATAATAAAGGAAGGCTTTAACCAAGGAAAGACCAGCCCCAGCCTAAATCAAAACAGATTCTTTAAAAGGATTAATTTTTTAACATACAGAAAGAAATATATCCAGAGAATAAAATCAGGAATGGAAGAGCATTGTCCTCCAAGGAGTGTCCAGGCACAAGCTCAGGCTTGGATTCAACTCCTCTTGAGGAAGTCAAAACTACCAAATCCACTCTGACTTCCACATGGGAATGTCTCTTAGTGGCACCTCTTCTCCACCAATTTTAAATACCCTCAAAAACCATCCTGTCCTGGTTTTGGCTGGGATAGAATTAAATCACAACACAAACTTGTGTTCCTCTGTTTCACCCCTCTTCTTGGAAACCCCAATAACCACTAATTTTATAATAAAGTGACATTATGGCAAAGGCAGGCCTGCTGCCTGGCTGGCTCCCACTGCCATGACCAACAGTGCAATCCAACATTTTGTTCCTTATGGCATTATTTTAGTGCAGAGAATTGAGATGGGGTGGTGAAAATAGGAAGATTTGTGGCTGGAGAGATCAAGCACCGGGGTTAGTTGGGATGACAGATGAAATAAGAAAACAGCACTGCAGTACAACACCATTTTTAATGTGCCAGAACCACTGCTGCTTTGAGGGGAGACACAGCAGCAATGCAGCTCCTGCAGCAAAATGTATCAAAATAATCCTAATTTCTGAAGAATAAAGCCATTTTTCTTGTAACATAGGAGAGTCTTGCCCTTAAGCTTCCTTGAACACACTGTTCTGGCTTCTAGCACAGCAGCACAGGGGAAGTCAGAGATTATCTTAGAATCACTAAGGTTGGAAAAGACCTTGAAAATCACCAGATCCAGCCATCAACCAGTACCACCATGATGTTCACCACACATTTTTTAACACCTCCAGGGATGGGCACTGCAAAACTCCCTGGGCAGCCCCTGCCAAGGCCTGAGCACCCTTTCCATGCAGAAATTCCTGCTGCTGTCCAAGCTGAGCCTCCCCTGGCCCAGCCTGAGCCCCTTTCCCCTTGTCCTGTCCCTGTTCCCTGGCAGCACAGCCCGACCCCCCCTGGCTGTCCCCTCCTGGCAGGGAGTTGTGCAGAGTGCAAATATCTGATTCCCAGATCACCCAAACTGCCAGAAAACAGAGACCAAAAAGACACAGCCTCTTATAAAATCAAATCACTTCAATGATTCATCAGAGATTTCATAGAACCCTTTTTTTTTTTTTTTCAGTCAAGCCAGGAGAATTCACCAGACACAAGGTTTCACTGACGAGCTGAAGTTGTTTAAAATAATTTTTTTCACACTGGTTTTTAGCATAAAGAAATGCAAAGCTCTTCTCTGTTAATTAATGTGAAGTCTCTGGTTTATGACACACTTTTGCCAGCAACTTCCCTCTTGTATCAAGCCCCTATCAGGATGTTCATCAGGAAGCATTTATTTAATAACATAGGTTTCTAAATGGCTTCCTTTAATGACACTATTTTACCCATGGTGTGTGAGAGCTGGAACACAACATATACAGATATTTTCTTGGTAATGTGTAACTGGAAAGCTGGGATGCAAAAAACAAGCAAGGCATTAAAGGAACAGAAAATAGAAATCACAGAATCACTCATGGTTTGGGTGGGAAGGGACCTTAAAGTCCATCCAGTGCCACCCCCTGCCATGACAGGGACACCTTCCACTGTCCCAGGCTGCTCCCAGCCCTGTCCAGCCTGGCCTTGGGCACTGCCAGGGATCCAGGGGCAGCCCCAGCTGCTCTGGGCACCCTGTGCCAGGGCCTGCCCACCCTGCCAGGGAAGGATTCCCCCAGACTGTGCTCTTATCAGGGATTGTCCAGACCCAGGGGCAGCACCAGCACCTGGCCTTGTTAAACCTCATGAGATTCCCATGGGCCACCTCCTGAGCCCCTCTGGGTGGCCCTGTCCTTGAGCTGTGTCCCTGCACCCTCAGCTTGGTGTCTCCTGCTCTTGCTCTGCCATGGATTCATGTGGAAGGGGCTACAGGACTGCATTTACAGCTCATGGTGGCAGCAGGCATGCCCTTGGGCTGAAATGAGGAGATGGACAGCTCTGCAAGCAACACAATCAGGGATTTCTTTTCTTTTTTGGAGAGGGCTAAAAGCTACACAAAGACTGAGAAGCTGCATTCCCATTCAAAAGAGGAGTCACCACATTTGCTAGGAAAACCACAATTGTATCTCTCCTCACCCAAGGCTTCTGGTTCTCTGTGCCCAAAGCTGAGTTATTTCTCTCCTCAGAGCAGGAGAACAGCCTTCTGTGAGGGACACACAGAGCTTCACCACTTCCTCAAAACTGGGACACACAGAGCTTCACCACCTCCTTCTCACAGCTGTCCTCTGTTTCCCAACCAGCACAGTCTCCCTGTCATTGTGGGGAGGGGTCTTTCCAAGGGAACACTGTCTTCATTGGTGCTTGGACATTAAAATTGTTCTGAGTCTTGTGGCTGGTTTCCTAAAATCAGCAATCTGATGTGTGGTTAGCAAAGCAATTGCCCTCTGTTGTCACTGAGGTCACCTGGGGCTTGGTGGGACACTGTAGGGGCCACTCCCTAAAGGAGCCTGTGTGTTCATGCTACTCTGCCCAAAAAACTTCCTCTGTTGAGAAACAAATGAAAAGGTTGAACCAACTGGGAGGACTCTTTTTACCCATCTTTCATCACTTCATACACTCAAACATGCCATGTCCTTCTCCTTTCACCTTTGTTTATCTTCAACACAGGCCAAAGAACTCCTGTGGGATGGAGCATCCCCAAACTAACTCTTGGACACTACCAGGGAGAGAAGAATCACTGTTCAAACAACCAGTTCTGCAAACTCTTTGCTCTTCCCTGGAGTCCTGACATTCCTTTTGTCCCAGAGGCTCTGATTCCCTCTCAGCTGATCCCACTCCATCCCTTCCAACCTGCTGGGAATGCAGGGACTGTCTGTCTGCTGCTCTGAGTAATCCAGAACATGTTACACATCCCCTGCATTATTTATACTGGCTACTTACAAGTTGATTTTTATTTATTTAAAGTTTCCATCTGTAGGTTCTGGCTCCCTTTCAAAATCTCCCACTTTCCATCGTGTTCTAATGGATATCTGTTCTCTGGGAACATCTGTCCTTAATGGGCCCTGATAGTTGTAACAGTGACACCATTTTCCATCTTATTACATGCACACAGTTTTCTGTTTGTTTTTTTAAATCCCCACGATGTTACAGCTTCCTTTCATTGTGAAAGGACAACAACAACAACAGAAAAAAATTAGTTTCAAGTCTTGATGAGTTGTTGATTCCCAACAAAAATGTCAACACTGTGTTTGCAGTGAGACACCTCAGTATAGGGAAATATTTTGCACTGCTTAATTTATTAAATTATTAAAACCAAGTTGATGAAAATGTGTTGGCTCACATCACTAAGGGTCTCCTGTTAATTTCATTCTTTTAAACTGCTTCTTGAATTCTTTCATCCAACTCTTTCACAAAAGTTAGGATTTTTTAGGAGCCCCATCAACAGTGGTTCCTTGCTCCTTCCCTTTTAAGCCCCAGGACAAGCTACAAACAGTCCCTTCACAGGGGAGTCCAACAAACCCAAAAATCCCTCCCTGACAGGAGCAACCCCTAAGGAAGAGCAGAGATATTCATCCCACAGGACAATTTCCCCAAACTTCCAACTGACCCCAAAGACTTGCAACTCACTTGATTCCTTATCAAAAAGGATTTCTGTTTTTCAGGCCCTGCTGTGAAACTTCCAGAACTAAAGTTCATGGAACAGGATTGTTCCTAACATGAAACAGGTTGCCCAGAGAAGCTGTGGCTGCCCCTGGATCCCTTGGAAGGGTTCCAGGCCAGGTTGGGCAGGGCTTGGAGCAACTTGGGATAGTGGAAGGTGTCCCAGCCCATGGCAGGAGGCCTTTCCAACCCAGGCTGTTCTGGGATGATTCCTTGATGATGATTTTGGGAGAGGTATCTTTTGTATTTTACAGCTCTTGCCTGGTGAGTGGCAATGCCAAGCTCAGCACGCATCACCCGTGGGTGGAATTTTTGTCTTCTTCCCTTTGCATCCACCTCTGGAGGATTTCACCTGCCACTGCCTTGCCCAGCAGTTAATTCTGCCCCAGTCATGCTGCAGTGTCCCACAGTCAGCACTCAGCTGCAGTGCTCTGGAGGAAGCACTGGCAGCACACCCCGTGTCTTTTGCAGCTCATTTATCAGTTGAGTATCACAGGTTTGTGCAGATTCCTTGGAGACTGTGCTGCTGTCATCCTCTCACTCAGGAAACTGCTCAGTTACTCCAACCTTCTGTTTCCTATCTTATGACCAATTTTTTTTCACTGATTTGTACAGCATTCCTTTTCTTTCTCATCCTTTTGGCTTTAATCCCAAATCCTCAGAGGGATGGACACAGCACAGCACACTTGTGATGATCTACTCCTGTTCCACTCATGAAGACCCATTTTGGGGCTCATTTGCTCCTTTTAACTATCATCTTGGTATCAGTCTGAGGATGCCACTCTGCAGGTGGGGATGTGCAAAGATTTCCCATCCCTGGAAGTGCCCGAGGCCAGGCTGGACAGGGCTTGGAGCAGCCTGGGACAGTGGAAGGTGTCCCTGCCCATGGCAAGAGCAAGGACCTAGAAGAGCTCCCTCTGGAGCTCCCCCTGGGAGGGCTCTGCCCCAGCTCTGTCCCAGTGGCTGAGCTGCTGCAGTTCCCCTACCCTAATGCAGGTTTTCTCCCTCAAGGAACAGGACTGCTCACTTAGAGCCCGAGATCCACCCTGGCTTGGTTCCATTTCTTTGGTTTGTTTGGGGATTTTTGGAGAGGAGGAGGCAGATGGGCTGGTTCCATGAAAATCACTTCCAAGGCTGCTACAATAACCCACTTCTTGCTAGTCTGGCACCTTCCTCCTACTCTCCAGGCAAGGTTGGCTTCACACCTGCACCGATTCACACTTGATGGAATCAGGTTCAGAACTTGATATTTTAGATCTAAAATGTTATTTATTCTGACTTTATAACATACCTAGGCTCTGAACTATTTAGAGGAAATGGCAGCTCTTGGAGAAACAGGTGTCCTGGCAAATTCTGGAGTTGTGAAAGCTTCAGCTACGTGCTACAACCAAACACTCTCCCTAAAAAAAAAAGTTGAACTTCCATATGCTGAAACTCTTGTTTTGTTTACAGCAGCCCCTTGCTCTTAGTCCCTAACACAATGGCTTATAATTAAATTTCATGCTGCATTTGTTCTATAAATCCACAAAGTCGACAAAATTCTTTTGTGTAATTCTTCTGTCCTTCACAGCATTACAGGAGTTTCAAAACCTGTATCAAAGACCTTGTGCCAAGGTCACTTAAGGAGTATTAGGGAGGGCTCTTGATGAGACCTGTCCCTCTGGAATGCTTCTGGTTCCTCCCCTGCACCTGGAGCTCACCTCATCCTGTCCCAGTCCCCTCTTATCCTTATAATTCTTGTATTAATCTCTGCCATCTCTGCTTTCAATAATAATTTCCTCTGGGAACTGCACTGAGTAAATGCTGCCTATAAATCCAAAGAGCTTAAGCCCCCTGCATCTCTGTAGTGTGAGATGTTCACTGGCTCGGCAAAAAGAACCAGCCTGCTACTCAGATCAAATCACCTGCTGAGCAGAATTTTCCCTTTTATCCTCCTTTTCACTCAGAGAACCTTCTGGATTACTCTTTGCTCCAAACCTGACCTAAGAAATCTGCTGATCTGCATGGACTTTCCAGGATCTCCTTTTGCCCAGTATTCTCACATCAGAATGCATTCTATTCCCAGATGGAAATAAACATTAAAGGTTTTTGCTAGGGAGCAGAGATAACAATTGAGAAAGTGATGGATCTGTTTTCTCCAAAGGAAGTCGCTAACAAAGCCAAGAGCTTTGCTATGCTTTAATCAAATAAATCACACAGACTCAGCAACAAAAAAATCCCAACTAAAAGGAGAACTGGAATTGAAGGATGATTTTCCAGCTTCTTCCCTTGACAGCAACATTAAACTGATGTGGATGTAGAAGAGGAATGGAAATCCTGCCCTGACAATTTCCTTGGCAAGAATTAGTTCCTGCCATTTGAGAACAACTGTTTCATATTGCTCATCAAGTTTTGAATCTTTATCTCAATTTTTCCTAGGAAAGAAAGAACTTTTTTTTCATTGCAATTGATGTTGGCACCTGAGTTCAGTGCCCAGAAAAAAGAACCTGCCACATCTTCTCTTCCTACTCCTCCCCTCCTGCCGCTCTTGTGTTCAAAATCCCAGCCAGAATTCAAACAGAGCTTGAGGGGAGATAATCCTGGCCATGAGATGTGCATTCCCAACAAAACCAAGCCTCTTTTCCCTGTGGCCCAGCAGAGCTGTTGAGCCAATTTCCATCTTGTGATTCCAATCAACAAATTGTCAGTGCCACAGAGTATGCAGCAGCCAGCATTCCAGAGGGACACGTTTTCCCTCCTTTCCCCACCACATTTTCAGAGTTAGTAATTTCAAAGGCATGGAAGCATGGTTCTCATTGTTTGCCTGTAAAGACATCCTAACACATTCCTGAATTTAACACCAGGAAGCCAAAAGTTAAGGAATACAATGAATCAAAAAATAATGTCATTTTCAAGAAGTGCAGTGGACAAATTGGCAAATCAGGGGTGAACTCAGCCTCAAGGAACACAGATTATTACAAATATTCAAGAGAGAATTTTGGGAACAATTTCCAGCAAAAACATGCTCACATTAAAAGGGAGTTATCACAGTACCTTAACTGCACTTCTCAGCCATTGCTGTGGAGATTATATGTCGATCACCTGGAAAATGTAAAATAGAAGATTAATGATATTGTTCATATCTTAATTACTGTTTAAGAAGATCAACTAATCTGACACTTTTTCCTTTACTTAAATAGTTTTCACTTCCCAAAAAAACAGAGAAGAGCAGAACACACAGCTTTCAATATCAACTGTTTTACTCCTGATAAAGGCAGCTTCAATAAGAAAAATAACAAGAAAACAATGCCTGAGGTTTTCATTAAAGTAGTTTACATATTTTCATGAAGGCTGTCAACTTGGAAACCAGGCAGAAATTCATAACAAGTTTTATCCTTCTAAAATACCCACCCTAGAACACATCAGGCACTCATCTGTAATTTGTTTTGAATCAAATATATTCTCTGCCCTTCCCCAAGATGAAATATTGAACAGGAAAATCTCTGACTGGATCTTTCCAGCTCCTTTTTGCCGTGTGCCTGTGAGTTATCCCAGGGATGGACAACAAAACTCTGGGGTGCAAGGGTATTTTGGGGCTGCTTCTCCAATGTTTATCCAACTGAGACTGTGCCATGGAGGAATTAACAAAAATTCAGGAAGAATTTTTGTTAATTCCTCCCAATTTTTGTTAATGCCTCCAGGCATGGACTGGGATGGAGGTTTCCCCTTTCTCCTAGCACCAAAGGGAAATACAGGGCAGAGACCTCAGGGCTCCAAATGGGGAAGGAGAGACCCAGAAAAGTGGGAGGCACCTTGAAACTTGTTATTGGGGGACTTCAAAATCAAATTGCCCAGGTGCTGGGCTCATTTCACCTTTTGCTTTTAGGAAAAGCCAGGTCCTTATAAACACGTATCATTCCACCCCAATATCCCATCCATTCCTGCCCTCTGGCAGTGGAAGCCATTCCCTGTGTCCTGTCCCTCCATCCCTTGTCCCCAGTCCCTTCCAGCTCTCTTGGAGCCCCTTTAGGCCCTGGAAGGGGCTCTGAGCTCTCCCTGGAGCCTTCTCCTCTACAGACTGCTCAGCACAGAATCCATATTCCTTTGGAATTTGCTAGCTTGCCATGCTCTCCAAGCAGAAACAGGGAATTTTAGGCACACATCGTTTGCTTTGCGATAACCCAACAAAACCTGCTGCCTTGTTCTGAGGTGGAATAAATCCACACCACGCTGGGCAGTGAAATTTAGGAGATAACTCCCAGCTTGTAAAGACTGATGGAAATTTGGGGAAATACGTGCATATTGTGTGCACTTCCAACAAAATATTCCATAAGGGGAAACAGCACGGTATTTTCATAGCCTTCAGAATTTAACTGAGTATAAATGGGTAAAGCTTCATTAACAAGACAGCAGATGTGTGTGGGAGTGCATCCCTCTTCCCAGGTCTGCTTGACCAAATCATTTATCTCCTCTATATATAAATACATATATATACAAAAAGAAAGAAGTACAACCAGACACAAATAAGGCACAGACAGCACACAGTTCATTTCAGCAGATATTTGCTTGTATTGCTGAAGACATCCAACAGTTCTAATATATTTTAAAAAAGAAAAATAAGTGTTCCCAGCAGAGAAATATTTTGCTGAAACTTACACCTGAAAGAATTCCTATGCTTTACACAGAGCTGGAGAGAAGAAGGCTCCAGAGAGACCTCCCAAGTCCATTCCAGTGCCTAAAGGGGCTCCAGGAGAGCTGGAGAGGGACTTGGGACAAAGGGATGGAGGGACAGGACCCAGGGAATGGGTTCCCAGTGCCAGAGGGCAGGGATGGATGGGATATTGGGAATCAGGAATTGTTCCCTGGCAGGGTGGGCAGGCCCTGGCACAGGGTGCCCAGAGCAGCTGGGGCTGCCCCTGGATCCCTGGCAGAGCCCAAGGCCAGGCTGGACGGGGCTTGGAGCAGCCTGGGATAGGGGAAGGTGTCCCTGCCCATGGCAGGGGGTGGGATGGGAGGTCTTTAAGGACCATTCCAAAACTGAGGATGGCAGGGAAGCTGCTCTGGGCTGTGTGAAACAGGCATGTTCTGCCAACAGCATGGTCACCTCTGTATTCCACTCCGAAAAATCCACACTGTAAAGGCTGCAATTGCTTTGCCCAGAGAATTCCCAGTCCCTCAGGCATGGATGAAAGGGACTAAATGAATTCCACTGCCATGACAACAGAGTTTCCTCCTTGCTTTACTCGGAGATTAATGCCCATTGTCAGCAGCTTTTATGATAAATGATCGTCATTGTGAATTTTGGTAATGAAGATGCATCATGCTGTGTGTTGTTCACACACTGCAGAACACTTCTCCTGTAATCAGCAAGGGCTTGGAGCTCTGGAGATTGTTTTGCAGAAAAAAAAAATGCTGTTTGGATGGGAATTGGTTTTATTTTAATGTTGGAAATAGAGCCAGAGTCTCCAATTCTGAGTTTCCCTGGAAGGTGATGACAGAATTTTGGGCTGTGGCTGTTCCATCAGCCTGGGCTCTGGTGTGAGAGGAGCAGGTAGAAGCAAGAACTGCTGGACCCATTTCATCCACACTGTCTAGAATTTTGGGATTCACTTCGGATGTTAATGCTCTTCCTGGGAAGGACCAGTCACCCCCTTGGGCTCTCACATCCCTGCTAGTGGGAGCAGAGAATTTGGTGCCCACTGGATACCAAATCTGCTTTACCTTCCTCATTCACAGGCACAAAACCACACAGAATTCACCCAAAATTCAATAAACAACAATAAGCACCAATGGCTTTAGAATAATTGTGCTCACTATCTTCATGTTCCATGCTGAAATTAAAGAAAAACGTCATTTTTTCAATGGGCAACTGTCTGAAAAAACTACTCCCATTGTTAAATCTGAAGCATTATTTTGGTGCATTCCTAAGAGTCTCAATTTTGAGGGCAGCCTTCTCCTTTTTAAGAGCTATGGAGATGATTGAAGGGATGGAAAGGCTGGGAGATCTGGAAGTGTTCACCTGGAGACAAGAAGGCTTCAGAGAGACCTCCAAGTCCATTCCAGGGCCTAAAGGGGCTCCTGGAGAGCTGGGGAGGGAACTGGAACAAGGGATGGAGGGCTAGGACACAGGGAATGGCTTCCCACTGCCAGAGGGCAGGGATGGATGGGATATTGGGAATCAGGAATTGTTCCCTGGCAGGGTGGGCAGGCCCTGGCACAGGGTGCCCAGAGCAGCTGGGGCTGCCCCTGGATCCCTGGCAGTGCCCAAGGCCAGGCTGAACAGGGCTTGGAGCAGCCTGGGACAGTCTGCTCCAAGGTGTCAGACACAGGAAGGTGTCCCTGCCATGGCAGGGGTGGCACTGGATGGGATTTAAGGTCTCTTCCAACTCAAAGCACCCTGGGATTCTGTGGGAAAAGCTTAGGTGGGTTCAAAAAGCAGTTTGACAGCTCCGTGCTGGAAGTGTCCAAGGTCAGGTTGGATGGGGCTTGGAAGAGCCTGGAATAGTGGAAGGTGTCCCTGCCCATGGAACTGGATGAGCTTTGATGTCCCTTCCAAGCTCAACCATTCCACAATTCTGTGATTAAAACAGTGGGGTTAGGAATTGGATTATGGGAGTGGGGTGAGAGGTGGGGATGAGGTTTAGGTTCAAAGTCAGGGCTCCAGGTTTTGGTGGTTACACCTCTCCAAAGAGGCCCTCAAAGCTCCCTCCCAGTCCAACCCTGCCTGAACCCTCCTGACCCCCACAGGCACCATTAGGTGGGAATTTAGAAAAAGATCACTTTGTTAATTTCTTGGCCCTGCCCTATTTGTTTTTATCTGAGGTTTACTTTTTTCCTCCCTAGCATGACATTTCCACTCAGCCTCTTCCCCACCCGGAGAAGTAACTCATGCAAGCGCTCAGAAATGTTAAAAACCAGCATGAGGACCAGTATTACCTCACCTAAGGAAAGCAAATTCCCATTTTTCATGAAGCAAGACTCCTAAATCTCTCCTGCAGCTTTGAAAATTACCCTCTTTATTTTAATTAGGCCAGTGTTACCTGTAATGATGCTTACAGTGTGTACATTTTCCTCTACCACCCCAGCAAACTCCATCTCTCTGCTTCTCTCATGGCTCACTTGGCATTTTGATGCAAAATTTTAGAAAATTTTATCCCTGACTCAAGAACTTAAAGAATACTGATCAGGCCTTGAAATATTCACAGAATCTGCTTTCTGCAAAGACAAATCTCTCCCATTTTTTGCTGCTTTCAAGGCACATTAGTGAACCAAAACTGGTTGGGGCAGGGGCAGCAGAATTCCTTTGCTTTCAACATTTTTTCTCCTCGTTTGCAGCAAAAATCAGGGTTTGGTTTTGCCTAAAAATTGTGTTAAAAGTTTTCAGCAGAAAAAAAACACAAATGCCACTATATCCTCTAGAAATAATACAACTAATACTCATCTGCTCCAGGTGTGAGTTATAAATATACACTCATATATTACAAATTTACTGGTAAATATACACTCAAATATACACAAATTTACTGGTTAACAAAACCTCACAGGTTTTGTTCCTAGAATCTCTTGGAAAACAACCAGCTTCCAAAAAGTCTCCATCAAACACTAAAAATATGTAAAGAGTACTACCCTGGCATTTTTATTAAAAGTTTTCTTGTCAAATCAGAGCCATGAAAATCTGATTTACTGCCAACTTTTTTTGTGGAAAAATAACCCAGTCATGTTTTTCTTGGCAATGGTAAGAAAGCTTGAGTTAAAGTAAGATTTGTTTTAGCATTATTTCATGTTTTCTGAATACATTTCATATATATTTATGTCTGCCTCTGTTTCTACTGCATGGAAATGCTGCTCTCACCCAGCTGGTGGAGCTTGCTTGGCTGCACATGGGAGCAGTGATTGAATTCCAAAATAAAAATCCAAGTTCTTTTTTCTTTTCTGTGCTCTTCACCACACAAACTCAACAACTGCATCTGAAGTATATTTAAAGAATTTACTGCTTATGATAAAATTAAACTTCCAAAGTAGTTTTAAAAAGACTTAGGGATCTTTTTCTAAGGGCAGTTTGTTCAAAATTCCACAGTGTCGTGGAAAATGTTTGGGCTTAGGGACTGCAAGCTGCTCAAGGTGGGACCTCAGTGTCCAGTGTGACATTCTGATAAATCAGAGCAGAAAATGGAATTCAATAAGGCACTGAACTTTCCAGATTTTTGAAAACTTGATGTGTGGGAGGTTCATAACCCACCCAACAGATGACAGGGATGCTCTGCTGCAAGATGTCGAGCGTGACAGCCTGGCCAGGAGCTGAGTATTCCAAGAAGTGAGGATGTGGACTGCTTTGTAGAAGCACAGATTGGTTTGGGTTGGAAGGGACCTTAAAGTACATTGAGTCCCACCCCACCCTGGCCTTGGGCACTGCCAGGGATCCAGGGACAGCCCCAGCTGCTCTGGGCACCCTGTGCCAGGGCCTGCCCACCCTGCCAGGGAAAAATTCCTTCCCAATATTCCATCCAGCACTGGGAGCCATTCCCTGTGTCCTCTCCCTCCATCCCTTGTGCCCAGTCCCTCCCCAGCTCTCCTGAAACCCCTCCAGGCCATGGAAGGGGCTCTGAGTTGTCCCCAGAGCCTTCTCTTCTCCAGGTGAACACTCCCATTCCTGGAATGTGGTGTGCAGGTAGCACAGGGGCACTGCCTTGCTTCTCCCCACCATATTCCTTTTGGAAGATGTCTTAAAGCACAAAAGAAATGGGTCCTCCAACAAGGAGCACTGTAAGTACTTGCTGAAGAATGCCCCAACAAAGGCAGGAATGATGAATCTGACTCCATGTTCTCAGAAGGCTCATTTATTATTTTATGATACTATATTATATTAAAGAATACTAGACTAAAGAATACAGAACAGATACCTACTAAATGCTCAAAAGCTAATAATGAAAACTCGTGGCTCTCTCCAGAGTCCTGACACAGCTTGGCCCCAATTGGCCAAAGAGTGAAAACAACTCCCAGCAGAACCCAATGGAACAATCACCTGTGGGTGAACAATCCCCAAACACATTCCACATGAGCACAGCACAGGAGAAGCAATGAGATAAGAATTGTTTTCCTTTTCCTCTGAGGCTTCTCAGCTTCCCAGGAGAAAAATCCTGGGCGAAGGAATTTTTTCAGAAAATGTGAATGCCATAGAGCACCCCAATGGTTTGACATGAGGAGAAATATCAAAAATATATTTTCTCTAGCTAATTCAGGCTGTAATGGCTTTAGCTCTCTTAATCCTGACTTCTTTCTAAAAGCAGAAAACACAGTGCCAGCCCTTTGCTCTGCAATCCTGTATTCATCAGGAAGCTGGAGAGAAACCCAGGGAGAGGCAGAACTCGTGGATCTGTCCTCAGCAACTCCAGCTCCACCAAGAGCCAAGCTGGCAGTGCCCATGTGTGTCCCTGCCCACGTCCAGCTGCTCCTCACTCTGTTCTGGCCAGGCTCCCACGCCCCCAGCCCTGCTGGGAGCAGGGACCACGCACTGCTCCAAATCTGCTTCCATCACAGCCAAATGAGTGGAAGGGATGGGTTCACTTGGGAAGAAACCCTGGAAGCTCCATGGCTGTGGGGTTTGGGGAGGTAGGAATGCAGGGACAGGGGTGGGGAGCTGCACTTTGTCCTTCTCAGCACAGACAGGGACAAACTGGGAACAGCCTTTGCACTCTGGAAAGATGGGGTACCTACCCCTCAGGGTGCATTTCAAACCTCAGTCCTCAGGGGAATTTAGGTCTGCACCAGATGCAGGGTTCAATCAGATCCACATTTCTGCAGTTACAAACTGACTGCAAGAGGCACCAAATGCAAAACCCACACAGGACAGGAAAGGATTTGGGATTTATCTGTGCAAACATGGAGCTGCACCTGCTCCTGGGCCATAAACACAACGCTGTGGTTTCAGCCCCAACCTGGGCTGAACCAGAGCTGGGATGTTACTGACACAATCCCTCATTTACACTCTGGGTGCTCCCACAGCTCAGAAGGAGTTTTGAAATAGGACTGCCATAAACTTGCACAACATAATTACACTGTGCTTTTTAAACAAAGGAATGCTCATCCACATTTTTCATACTCATCCCTGTCCTCCTGAAATTTCCCTCCTACTCCCCAGCATAATAAGGCTCAGGAATGCCTGAACAGCATATTGAGGTGTAAAGGCTCCCACAGTCTTTCATCCCCCGGTGTGTGTAATGTTTTCTGTGTAATATTTATGTAAGCCCATTTTAGGCTGTGTTTGGCTTGGGTAATATTTTTCCCACTTACACAGAACTATTGAAGGAAACCTTCAGCAATGCATAGATTTATGTCCCCAGACACAGGCATTCCCACCTATTTTTCCTCCATCAGCACTCTATCCACTGATAAACAAAACTAAAGACAAAATCAGAAAGTCCTGGCCTTTAATGCTCCAGAGAATATCCACATCTGCAAGAACTATGGCACCCGAAAGCAAGGGGGTATCTACAAGGCCATTCCTGTTAAGGATCACACACAAGAAGTGACTTTATGGCTATGAATGCCCACAAATCTTTCCAGAGCTGCACCTTAAATTAGCTACTAGCCTGTCACTAGTGCTGTCACCAGGGTTCAGTTCTGGTGGGCCCAGGATTGTTTAAATTCTTCATCAATGATTGTAGAGGAACAGTCTCAGGAACCAAAACAGCAGGGACCTGGCTGGAGCAGCTCTGTGGGAAGGACCTGGGGGACACCGAGCTGTCCCCGGGCCAGCAGAGGGTCCTGGGGGACACCAAGCTGTCCCTGTCCCAGCAGAGGGTCCTGGGGGACACCGAGCTGTCCCTGTCCCAGCAGAGGGTCCTGGGGACACCGAGCTGTCCCTGTCCCAGCAGAGGCTCCTGGGCCCAGGGAGGCCAAGGGGAGCCTGGGGCAGCAGCAGCAGAGCCCTGGCAGCAGGGCAGGGAGGGATCCTGGCCCTGGGCAGCCCTGGAGGCACCTCTGGAGTGCTGTGTCCAGCTCTGGGGGCTGAGCACAGCAGGGCCAGGAGCTGCTGGAGCTGGGAAGGGCCTGGAGCAGCTGGGGGCCCAGGGAAGGCTGAGGGAGCTGGGGCTGCCCAGCCTGGAGAGGAGCCCCAGCTGAGAGGGGCCCTCAGGCCTGGCTGTCCCTGAGGGCAGGAGGGGCAGAGCAGGGCCCAGGCTCTGCTCCGGGGCCCAGCCATGGCACCAGAGCCACGGGCAGGGCCTGAGCCCAGCCATTGCCCTGCCCAGGAGGCACAACTTCTTCCCTGGGCAGTGCCCAGCCTGAGCAGATTGCCCACAGAGCCTGGGGGCTCTCCTCCCTGGGTGCACACACTCCCGTGTCAATGGACACTGGGGCTCCAATCCATACCCACACCAGGTCTATTTTGCATCATTTCAACACTTGCAGCGTTATTCAACAGCACGATAGAAGCATAATAATTTTGGCCTTTAAATTTGAATAACTTCCTCAGGAAAAAACACAGCCTATTTCTAGGGCTTCTGGTTGTGAGATAATAGAAAAAGTCAATTTTAATTTTTTACTAAGTTCCAAAATTCCATTAAAACCCAGAGATGTTTTGAGGGGTTTGTACATTGTGACACACAGAATGAAATCCCAAGACCTGAGTGGTATCTTAAACCTTGGCAGCCTTGCTGCTGGGGGCTCTCAGACACTGCTAAAGCCTCCTTCAAACTTCTTTGGTCCTAATCAGATTTGATTCCAAGTCTGGAAAAGTTCAGGACTATTTCTGTGTCTCCTGCAGCCACAGGTCCCTCTAGGCCTGCACTTTGCGATGCTGGATTTTGTGTTTCTCTACTTAATTCACAAAGACAAAGGAATACCTGTGGGATTTCCAGTGCTTATGAACCAGCCAATCCAGCAAACCTTTTAAGTATGCAAAGAAGTTTCAGCTATTTCCTGACATTCCTGCAAATGAGGTCTGAACTGGAGCTGTAGCATTAATACATAATACTCACATTAAAGCTTAGCAAGCCTGGAGTTGTTCAGATTCATATTCCAGTGAGACAAACAAGTGTCAGCTGCAGACGTGGTCTTGAAGGTGTCATTGAGGTTTAATTTTAGATTTTTCCCTGCATACCATAAGTTGGGGTTCAAGGCATTTTCTTCAATATTATTAGAGAATATCCAGCTTAAAAAATCCCCATGTTTCTTATCAAAGGAGTCATTTGAAGTGAAAAATCTTCAGGAAAGCTCTTCTCGCCCCATTTCCATTATTCCAATTATTATATACATATTAATTGGAGCAAACTCTTTAGGAAATGGTTCACATAAGCAGCTTTCAGCTGATGAATTACACCTGCCATTTAAAAACATTTACATGGCTTGTTTATGTTACTTTGCTAATTTTATTGGAATTTAGTATTAATTAACAGCCCTGTCTTTACAAGGTGTTTAATCAGTTACAACTCTTAATTACACCACAGCATTGCTTAATAAAACACCACACTATTTGGGATTAAGTTAAATTGGCTAAATTAATCTGTTACCCACTTTTGTGGGTAATTTATTGCACGATAAAAGCAAGTTGTGAAATTATTTTCATGGCAAGTAGCCTAGAAAAGATTTTACAGATATTCTTTTTCTACTTTAACTACAGAGAAAAACTGTTCCTAATCTCAGTGTTTTCCACAGATCAGCACAAGGCTCAGAACTGCCTCCAAAGCTGCAGGCACAGAAATTTGGTGCTGGAGCAGAGGATCAGCACCCTCAGCTCCAGGAGAACCTCCCCAGCCAAGGAGCTGCTCCTGAGAGCAGCCAAAATCTTCTACCAGAGCCTGAGGTCCTGCCCTGGTCTGCTGAGGTCACTGGAAAGCTTTTCCTGCATGGAGCTGCCAAACTGCATCTTGAACCCACCTAAGCTTTTGCCACAGAATCCCAGGCTGCTTTGGGTTGAGAGGGACCTTAAATCTCATCCAGTCCCACTCTCCTGCCATGGGCAGGGACATCTTCCACTGTCCCAGGCTGCTCCAAGCCCTGTCCAACCCGGCCTTGGGCACTGCCAGGGATCCAGGGGCAGCCCCAGCTGCTCTGGGCACCCTGTGCCAGGGCCTGCCCACCCTGCCAGGGAACAATTAATTCCGAATATCCCATCTAAACCTACCTTTTTCACTCAAAGCCATTCCCCCTTGTCCTGTCTCTCCTTGTCCCAGGCTCTCAGGGCACTGGAAGGGGCTCCAAGGTCTCCCCATTTCCTCACCCTCCAAGGCAGTCAGCCCTGAGCACTGCCCATGCCATGGGACAGAACCCCTGGGCTCACAGGAAATCTGCTCCTAGATCACTCCATTGCCCATGTGCCAACCCTACTCCCTGTGTTAGGGCAAAGAATTCACAGAATGCCCCTAAATCCTTTTCCCCCCACTTTGGAGCTTCTGTCCTTTCACAGGTCCCAGGCCTTGGCTGCACCTCTCAGGCTGAGCACCCCAAATCCCCCAGTGAATTCTTGCACAATGCCACTCAGGCAGTGACCCCTCCTGAGGCCTTTTTCAGACCTGTTAGTTATGCACAGCCATTTCTTCTCTGTTTGGCATTGCCAAGCACTCACAGTGACCAAGATAAATCTCAATTATTTCAGACCTTTTCTTCCTGTGTCAACATCATTTAGAACCGTAGTCTGTCCTTGTTGAAATGCCCCCAGACCTTTCTGAAGCTGTTCTGTCTGTGACTTTCTGGTTCTAATCTATGACTTCTCACAATTCAATGAAGAAAAATAAAAATTAAACATGACAATCTGGCCTAATGTTTGTCACAAGCTCGGGACAGGCTTGGAAACACCTCTCTGTGTGGCAGCAGGCATGGAAGACAGTGGGCTCACACTCAGCCATGACTACATTCCTGGAGATTTACCCCACATTGCAATTCTGATGTTCACTTTGGAATTTTTAAAAGAACAACTGAAATGAAAAAAAAAATATACATCTTCTAAACCAATGATTTATGTAATAGAATTTTACTTGTCAGTCCTCTGGGACCTTCTCCTGCACTCAGGGTAGGTCACAGGTAACAGTTCAGACTGTTCTGGACCCTTCTGCAGATGCTTCAGGGTGAACATCTTGAGTCTGGTGACTTGAATAACAATTGTCTCTTAATTATTTTTCTAACTTTATCTATTCCTCCTTGGACCCTTGCATTTTTCTCTGAAATTAGCAAAGAAATTCTGGTTGTATTTCCAATGCTCCTCATGCTGAGGGGAAGAATTTAATAAAATATTTATCAACTGTACTATTCAACACCTCATCCTTTGGAAAAGCAGTGCCATGCATTTTACACTTACTTGGGAGCAAAACGAAACTTAAAAAAATGCCTGAAGATAAATATTTTACTAAACAGAGTGGGGAAACATTCACACTCCAAAGCCCCAAAGGTTGCTTCATCTGACTCTGATTGCTTTATGATAAAAGGATGAGTGTGTGTTCTGGCAGACAGAGAGACACAAGTGCCACAGTTTTTTGGAGGAGAGAGGAACTGTTGAGCTCTAAAGGCTCATAGAAGATTTTGAGGTGCCTGAGCAGATATGACTTCCCAGCAGCATCTCCCACATTGAAGAGGTGATAGGGTGATACCTTGGTGCTGATCCTCATTCCAGATTTTCCCCTCTTTACCAGGTGTTTGCAGAGATAAAGTTTTATGCCTGAGCCAAGCACCACTGTACATTTTGTCCCTTTACTTGCTATGTGCTTGTGCAGTTCCCAAGGCTTTACTGCAGTGATGCCTTAACAAACCAACACACCAATTCTTCAAAGAAAAAACCTTTTCAGGGCCCTTTTTGTTGCTGATCACTCACCAAAATCAAGGTTGAGACTGACTTTAGCTGGAGGTCTCTAAATTGCAACCTTTCACATCTCCCATTACAGTGAGTTTTATACTTAAGGCTTTACAGTGCTGACTTTTTTCCCCAGGACTCTTCCTTCTTTTAAACCTACTGGTTTTGGGGTTTATAGTGTTTTCTATAGAATGATGAATCAATGAAGTTTTACTTAAAAAGAAAAAAAGCATTTTGGCTTATCACAGAAATGTTCTGGCCCTGCTGAGGGACCTCCAGGGCTGTGTCCAGTTCTGGGCCCTCCTGGCCAGAGAGCCCTGGAGGTGCTGGAGCGTGTCCAGGGCAGGGAATGGAGCTGGGGAAGGGGCTGGAGCCCCAGGAGGGGCTGAGGGAGCTGGGAAAGGGGCTGAGCCTGGAGCAAAGGAGGCTCAGGGGGGACCTTGTGGCTCTGCACAACTCCCTGCCAGGAGGGGACAGCCAGGGGGGGTCGGGCTGTGCTGCCAGGGAACAGGGACAGGACAAGGGGAAAGGGGCTCAGGCTGGGCCAGGGGAGGCTCAGCTTGGACAGCAGCAGGAATTTCTGCATGGAAAGGGTGCTCAGGCCTTGGCAGGGGCTGCCCAGGGAGCTTTGCAGTGCCCATCCCTGGAGGTGTCCCAGGAAGGGCTGGAGGTGGCACTCAGTGCTCTGGGCTGGGCACAAGGTGGGCACTGGGCACAGCTGGGACTCCATGGGCTGGCAGGGATTTTCCAGCCTCAGTGATCCTATAATTCTATAATTAATGGGCAGAAAGACTGGGAAATTCTATGTAAGGGCTTCTTGTGGACCTTTTTTGTCATAGACAGAGGCAGGTTTCTCTTCCTAGGGGTGAAGTGCCAGCCCCTCTACAAACACATTTGTATTTTGAGAATGTTGTTGGCAGCAGCAAGAACTTCAAAACTGCCTCATTACATGGTGCACACCTGACTCAATGGGAAAAGTTGTTTCTTCCCCTGATTAGCAGGGAAAAAAATATGAATTTTTAGCATTCTCCTAAGGGAAGATCTGTTGAGAATTCTCCTAAGGGAAGTGTAGAGAATTCAACACTCAGATTGGATACCCAGCAAAATGGTGACATTGCTGAGATTGATCCAGGTATTAGGGATCATTCTGGGATTCTGAATCCTCAAGAGAAGTATCCCTGGAGTGGTGCAGAGGCATTGGGATCTGCCTGAGTGCATCCATCTGTCTCTCTGGCTTGAAGATAGGTGGACACCAAACCTCTGATGCCAACTTCTTTGTGTTGCTTCCCTGCTTGCCAGGCAAATGTGGCAAATGGAAAAGGAGCAAAAAAAACCTGCCTGGAAACAAACCCATTTCCTTTGTACAATTTGCCCTGTAGAGCACAAGCAAAGAAGCAGAAAAACACGGTAATTAGAGTCCTTGTCTTGTAATGGATATTACAATTATGAACGGATAATTTCCCTGATTTTTCTCTTCCCCACTAGCCTGGAATTCTGGGTGAGCAGACCCAAGGGCTTTGTGTTTCTGTGGATCCCCTCCTGATTTTTGTTTGAGGCTGGGTTCTCTGTTCAGAGGTGAGGACAGCACACCCTGTGCCACAGAGGAGCTCTGAGAGGGGCAAGGATGGAGAGCTGAGTGGAAAAAACTGTTTTTTTTGCTTGGTGGGGATGCAGGAGCTCCACATCCATCTTCCTGCTGTCAGGACCTCCAGGCACAATCCAGCAGTGGTTCTTCATTTCTGTGCTGTCCTCTGGGTGACACTGGGCTGTCTGTCTGATTTTCAGACTCTCTGCAGATGTGGCAGGATGCTTGTTCAGCCATCAGCAGAGCCGTGAGTGGGTTTCAGTTCATCTGGGTTGGCAAGAGACCGTTCTTTGGTCTCTTGAACCCCTGGAAATGACAGCAAAAGGAGATTGAGGTGAACATGTCTGCAGAAGATTTTGTGCAGTAGGACAGGATTTTTTTGCAGGCACTTGATCTTTTCCTGCCTTCTTCCCAGGAGTTTTTGTGGGTGGGAGTTTTGCCTTATGTGTGTGTAAGAATTGCTGTGTTTGTTCCTTTAGGATGGCTGGATTTGTGCATTTTATGGATAGATGGGACTGCTGGGAGGCTGCCTTTGATTTTGTTTAAGCAAGTGAACCCTGTGTTTTTTGGCCAGCTGATATATAGAATCACAGAACCTTAAAGGTTGGAAAAGTCCTCTAAGGTCATAAAAACCAAACATAAACCCAGTTCACCCCTAAACCATGTCCCCAGGTGCCACATCCACGTGGCTTTTGAACACCTCCAGGGATGGGAACTCCACTACTGCCCTGGGCAGCCCCTGCCAAGGCCTGAGCACCCTTTCCATGCAGAAATTCCTGCTGCTGTCCAAGCTGAGCCTCCCCTGGCCCAGCCTGAGCCCCTTTCCCCTTGTCCTGTCTCTGTTCCCTGGCAGCACAGCCCGACCCCCCCTGGCTGTCCCCTCCTGGCAGGGAGTTGTGCAGAGCCATAAGGTCCCCCCTGAGCCTCCTTTGCTCCAGGCTCAGCCCCTTTCCCAGCTCCCTCAGCCCCTCCTGGGGCTGCTGGACATGTTCGCACGAAAAAAATTGTGCTGATAAGACATTACACAACACTTGTTCAGCTCTTTCTCTCTAATTCTCTACTTTGTATTTCTGCATTGCAGCACATGTACAGGCACAGAGTTTGTGCTCATTGGGAGTGGGGCTGGGCTGAGCCTCATCCCTAATTGGCTACAGCTGTGCAGGACAGGTGACTGATATTGAAATTAATGAGGTGTTAATGAGCCCAGGGGCACTGACCAATCACCCAGGGAGCAGAGGGCACACAGGTGCAGTGCATCAACCATGGGGGTATAAAAGGCTGGGCTGAAGAACAAGAAGGGCGTTTGCTTGCAGCCCTTTGAAGTGATGGGGTGTTTCTCTGTGTGAGCAGATACTTGAAGTCTTCTGACCTGGGATGGTGTTGCTCTATATGGGGTGAAGCTTTATGAAAATGTTTGGTGATGCTTGGTGTATTGTGGCTGTCTCAACTGTGGCACGTGCTGTGACTCATATTCTTCAGTCAGGGAACATGGACAGAGAATATCCCTCCCTCCTGGCACGCAGATGTGAATCCACAAGCAAATGAAGAGGAGTTTGGGTTGCTTTTACTTTTAGTGACTCATTTAGTAACACTCTCATTGACTGTGCAGTGTTGCAACCTTTGCATCTTCAATTCTCCTTGTCTTTAAATTATATCAAAACCCTTGATGTAGAAATGTGTCCCTGAAATTCATATCCCATGGGTGGGCCCAGGACCTCCCTGCTCCCTCTGGATTTGCTGCCTCTGTGAAGATCAATGCCCCAAAGTTGCCAGAAGCTATGGATGAGCAATGCCCTGACTTCTGCTTTGTGCCCCTGGGCTTTGAAGGTGTCCCCAGCCTGAGGAGGGGTCACAGAGCCCCACATAAACCCTTCTCTTCTAAAGAGCTCTGCTTTGTGTGATCCCTGTTCAAACACAGCCTCCTGGCCTTTCACTGGCAGGGTATTCACTCTCCTGGGATAAAAGTGGTGCAGATTTGTCAGAGCCAGGAGAGGCTGGACCACATGACAGTGAGGGATTAAATGGTTCTGTTGATGCCAAGGGTATTCCTTGTGGACAGCACCAGAATCAATTGATCCTGAAGCACGGAATTTTTCTTTGTTTTATTTTCAAGGCTAAGATTTAAATCCTTCCAGCTCTGTTCCTTCCCATAAAATACAGTAGAAAAAGCATTAATGAGCAGTGTGACACCAAGCAATCATGACTGTGAACCTAAAAATGCCATCAAATTTCAGTTTATTAGTGAATTAAGAACCAGATCTGGTGATGTTAAATACCATTTAGCATTTAGGGATTGTTTAGTCCCCCCCACCAAGAGCCTGAGGGGCGTTAGGAGAAAGAAATGTGATGCTGGATGTGCTGTACTTTTGGCAGTGATGTGAAATTTAAGAGATTAAGCAGAGAAAAGACTTTGTCTCAGCAGGAGGTGCTCCCAAAGGGTGGGATAACAGATAATCCCCTCATGCTACAACAGCAATCAAAGCAAAGCCAGGACAGCCTGCAAAAACCTGCCTGAAAGGCTCTCCTGGTGCTACAGAGGCACGTTCAAAGTTGGTAGAACGAGATCAATTCCCTCTTTATCTAAGCACTGCGTGTTGGATGTTGGGGCTCTTCTGATGCTGCCAGGAGCTCTGTCCCAGGTGGCAATCTCTGAGATGTCACCTTCTTTAGCAGTTCTGTTTAAACCCAAATGGATTAATAAAACCTCTCTCTGAATGGGATTGGTGTATTTGAGAAACATGAGATTTTTTAGTTCTTATTTTATTTTTAGCCAGTTGGCAGCTCTGGTGGATATTTTGTGGGCACATCGATCTGCTGACCTGCTGGAATTGGGGAGAAGAGGGAAAACACAAGTGAATTCCACTTAGAATTTGTGAAAGAGGGTGCTAGTCTGAACTGCCTTTTAGCCACTATCATCAGGCAATCAACAAATCAGCAAAAATGTCTGTGAGGAGTTTGGCTTTTAGCCTTTCCCCTGGGGCTCCCTGAGAGCCCTTGCCTGGGGCTGCAGCTCCATGGAAGCTGCCACTGGTGGACATGAGGGTTTGAGGGAAATTTAGGATTTTTGGATAACCAATGAATGTGATTAAGCAGAAGCTACTTTATTGTTTACATTATGCCCTATTTTTACATTCTATCACTACTGCACACATGATCCTGTGTTTCTTGATCGGTGCCTCACTCTTGTCTACATGTTCTGCACACAATTTTCAGGATATGGGATTGGTTACAGTCCAGTGCTTCACCACCCTCCTTTATCTCGTTCTTGTGGTCTTGGTACTTTGTTTCTCAGCCCCTTCTTTCTTAATTTAGCACAATTTATGTCTTAGTAACCTTGATGCATTCCAGAGGGCTCTGATAAGAATAACTACAAGTGGTTTGGCTGGAGAACACTGTGGCCCAAGCTGTGCAAATTGCTACAAGGGTGGGGCAGGATTTCCCACTGGATCCCTTCCCTTTGGCCAGGGGAGGGGCTGTGGCAGCAGTGATGACTTTGGAGCTGGCAGAGCCATTTCCACGCTCACAGAGGCGTTTCCCAGACTCTTCCCCCTTTTTCTTTGGTGTGAGGATGCCTTCAGGCTGTTTGGCTCTGCTTTTCTGGGATTTCTCCTTGCAGTGAAGCCTCTGCCTTGCCAGAGCCTCCTGTGGTGTGCATCGGGGTGTGTGGGTGGCTGTGCTCCTGTGATAGCTCTGAGTACTTCAGCACAACGATGTAATTTCAGAAAGGAAAGATTAGGGAAAGATTTTCTCTTGCCTTTCAGTTGTGAGGGCTCCTCCTGACAGCCAGGAGCCCTTGCAGACATTACCCTGTTATCTTCCTTGAGCTGTGACTTTTATTTTTCTGGTGATATGCAGCCGTGATGTGATGAAATGCAGAACCATCATCTCTTTTACAGAGACACATCTTTGAAGCTCAAAGCACTTCCAAGCTCATTTTTAAGATTTGCCTTCACCAGTGAATTGTCACAGCAAAAAAAAAAGACTAATTTTGTACTAAATAAGGGACAGGGGAGGTACAATTCTATAGACGTGCTGCTGTACATCCCAAATTTAAATAGCTGATGGTGATGATGGGAAGTTCTAAAATGTTCCTTAATGATTGCCACGCTGGAGATGAGTGATCCAGCACTGGGTGGCCACATGTGAGGGTAGTGTCAGGTTATTCTTTGGAAACCACCTACTGTGTGGTGCCTTCCTCCCCAGCATCTGCTGTGCTCTTCATATGTCATGGATTTCTCCTCACTCCCTTCTTGGATGTCCTTGCTTCTCTTTTCCTGTCTCAGCCTTTGGAGCCCTGCTACCTCCCTGGGGTCTCTGTTTAGGCCTTTTGAGGCTATGCTGAGAAAGATGTGGATGCACCTTGCAGCCAGTTCACTGAGCTGTGTGATTTGGGCACAGCACAGGATGGAGAATCCCAGGGGGCATGTTAAATCAAACCTTTTTAACTGCAGAACAGAAAGGGATTGTTAGAAGAGGACCAGGGAAAAAAAACAAAACATCTCTTAATGCCTGGGCTATTCTTTGTAACCTTTAAATGCTATATAACCACCAGGAAAGCACTGAAACATTTCATAACTACCAGGTGAGGACAGTGATGCAAACATAGGATGCCAGGCTGGGTTGGGTTGTGAGGGAACTTGAAGCTCAACCCATTCCATGGGCAGGGAAATCTTCTACTCTAGACCAGGTTTGCTCCAAGCCTCATCCCTCCTGTCTTGGGCATTTCCAGGGATGTGGAGGTGTTCTAACATTGTTCTGTACAATGAAAATGGATGGGAGGAGAGCAGTGCTGAGTCTTGGCTGAGTGTTACCTGCTGCAGAAGTTCCCCAAGAGAGGAAAGATGTGCCTGTAGCAGCCTCACTATTTAATCATTAGTTAAAATATCACACCAGTTTGTGGGCAGTCAACTTTGAGCAACTAAAGGGTTTGCTTTGATGCTGAGGGTTTTTAATGGTGGATCTGTGCTTGAGCCCCTGGAAGGTGTCTGTGAGGTCACAGCTGAGCTCCCAAATCCACGTGTGTGTGTGTGTGTGTATGTGTCCCCTCAGCAGATGAAGCTGCTTGGTGGAGCTTTATTTGAAGAGCTGGTTTTCCTCACCTGGGTGTGCTTTCCTGAGTCATGTGGGGAGCTTTTTGCCACGCTGCTGAGTGTCACCAGGGAGGTCTCTTGGATTCGGTTCTGCTGGCTTTGCTGTTCTGCAGCATTAGGCATTCCCCCCTTCCTCCCTTGTTTCAAAGGCAGTGGAACCAGTCCAGAGCCCAGCTGTGCTCCTTCCTCTCAATCAGCAGCCACAAGGCACCCTTGGTGACACCTTGCTCTTCCCCAGCAGAGGTGTTTTCCTCCTGCCCTGTGGGACATACTCTTCATGGAAAGTCACCAGCAAGGAAATTAAAGGTTGTTTTTAAGGCTGTGGATAGAGATTTGCCCCCAAAAAAGGCACAGGTGAAGCTTAGACTTCATTTTCTCCAGGGGAACACCAGTGCACTAGGATGCCAGTTTTGTAAATTACATATCTTGAAGTCCTTTGGTGGCCTTGGTGATCTTCTTGCTCTCTCACAGGATCCCTGAGGCTGGAAAATCCCTGCCAGCCCATGGAGTCCCAGCTGTGCCCAGTGCCCACCCTGTCCCCAGCCCAGAGCACTGAGTGCCACCTCCAGCCCTCCCTTGAACACCTTGGGGATTCCATAACAGGATTTGTGATTCCCTTCATTGTTAATATGCCTGAAACTTTCTAAATAAAATTCCATTTATTTTATGATTAAGTAATAAAGGCAGGAAGCCATCCAGGAAAGGAAATGGCAAGTCCCAGTGGACAAAGGGATGAACACAAGCAATTTTAACACGATAACTATATAAGAAAATTTGAAATTTTTCTTGAAATTCAAGAGTAAAGCCTGTCAAAGGTGGAACACTTGAGAAAAGGCTGGGAAAATTTGGATTCTTCAGCCTGGAGAGGAGAAACTTCAGGGTGACCTCACTTTCACTTTTTAGGATGTGAGGGACCAACAAGAAAGATGGAGAGAGACTCTGTACAAGGGCCTGGAGTGCCAGGACACAGGGAAGCCAGAGGGCAGGGCTGGATAGGATATTGGGAATTAGGAATTGCTCCTTGGATGGGTGGGCAGGCCCTGGCACAGGGTGCCCAGAGCAGCTGGGGCTGCCCCTGGATCCCTGGCAGTGCCCAAGGCCAGGTTGGACAGGGCTTGGAGCAGCCTGGGATGGTGGGAGGTGTCTCTGCCATGGCAGGGGTAGAATGGGATGGGATTTAAGATCCCTTCCCACCCAAACCAGTTTGGGATTCTCTGACAAACCAAGGCAGAGCCAGCTCAGAGGATGAATGCCAGGGCTGCAGTTTCCCCTTCTTGGCTCTGGCTGCATCTAGAGTCAGAAGATGCTCAGAATAAATGTTGTTGTGGGTTTTTTTTTTTCTTTTGGTTTTATGTTTTTTTTTTTTTTTAAATGTAGCAATTAGATGTTCAGCAAAGCATATTCTCATCCTAATTTCATTCCTTTCACGCATCCCCCTTTAACTGTGTGCAGCAGGATTTCTCTGCCATCCATGAGAAGTGTAATTTCTTCTCATGCCACACTGGGGGAAACTGTTTTATGATCCAGCTGTTGGTACCCTATTACCTTCCAATGAATGCTTTATTGCTGGCAAACATCAGGCTCTTACTACTTAAAAGTTAAATACGACCTGTAAAATATATCTACAATTTTTCAGCCAGTATTTTATATCCAGCATATAAGACACAGAATTTTTTTCATTTGTCTCCTCTGAAAACCAGACCCTCTGATCCCATCCCTCCCTAAATTAAACAGTGGAGTTCCATGACCCTTGTGCAGACCTCTTCCCTCATACTGAACAAAACAAGCAGTGAAATCAAATACAGATAAAAATATTTCATCAGCTGAATCAGTGTCTTCCCAGAAAAAAAGGAACTAGGTATTGGTAACCTAACTATGGAATTTCCCATTGGTAAAGCCTTGGAACAGTCTCTGCAGGACAAAAAGCAGGAGAAAATGAAAATTCACGCCTTTGGTAGCTCCACATTGTCCACCTGCCTCAGCCATAAGGAAAAAAAGGAAGAAAACTCCAATATCCAGAAAGTCTGGTTCAACCCCACAGAAAATTGTTAAAAAATCCAGAATTTAAATGGCCAATCTTAACTTTTTTATTATTATTATTATTAAATGCTTTTGACAGCCTTGCCCAGTGAGCAACCCCACCTCTTTCAGCAGGCTGAGGGGTGATGATTTAAAGACTTTTGACAATCATGTAAAAGACATGGCTTTGACTAAAGTTATAATGAGTAGAAAAGCCAAAAAAAGGGGACAGTTTTCCTCTCAAGTGTCCCTTTTACCAAATCACAGGTGACTCTAAGCCTTTGCTCCTGGCGAGGAATAATTAATTTTAAAGCTACTGAGGTTTTGTAATAGCATTAATTTCTGTGGACATTTGAGTGTCATAAGCATTTTAATTAAAATGACTAAAATGACTTTAAATTCTGGATGATTTTGGTGTTTCCATTCCCGAGACCACAGTTAAATGTATTTGTTTCCTTCAGTGAGGGGCATCTTTTCTTGATGGTTTTGAACTCTCTCCAGGATTTCAGTTTCACCCTTAGCCCCTGCAGCCTCTCAGCTGTATGATGTTATTTGCTGTGTTATATCATAGAATTTTGTGGTAATATTATTATTTTATATTACATGACAAAATATATTATTCTTGTCTCTGCTTGAAGCTGAATATTCCGCTTCGTATTTACTAAGCCAAAGTGGTCTCGACATAAAAGAACTTAAAATTCCTTCCACATCTCAAATAGAGCAAAATAACATTCCATGATTATTTTTTTCCCCTTTTAAGTCATCATGTAGTGCAGTTGGAACCCGAGCAGACAGCGGGGATCTCACACCATTTGTTCTGCTCCAAATGAATGCGTTATAGACAGGGAGTCATTCCGGCTGCCTCTCCTCACTAATTCACAGGGAAAAATACTCATTTTATTTGTCAGGGACACAGAATTCTCATTGCCCACGTGCCAGAGGAAGCAATCTTATGAAAAGCCTGTAGCTGATGGGGAAGGAAGGCACACACTGGCTTTCAAATGCCCAAAAACCACCTGAGCCATGCGTGGCTGCACAAATTCCACTGTAAATTCCAACGTTCTCCCAAAGCAACGATTTGATCCCCATTCCGTGCATCCACAGGCTGCCAGAATGGGCAATTTGAAATGGTGCTAATTAAAAGTCTTAATTAAACCATGGGAAACACAAGCATGTTAAATGTGCTGATACTCCAGGCTGGAAGCAGAGATGGATTTATCCATGGAATGCTGCATGGTGTGATGGCATATTATGATTATTAAAGCTTACAAACCAGTTACAATTCTGAAACTATTGCTGAGAATAATTACAAGCCTAAAACAAACAACTCATTTCATTCTTATATCACGAGAGCTCTTCCATTAATCTGTTTCTTTACAAGAAGTTCTTAACTGGAGGAGGCTGCGCTAAGAAAATCACACTCAAAAAATCCAAACCCACTTTTTTTTTCTTTTTTAAACACAAACCTCAAATGAGTGAAAAAACACTTGAATAAAACTTCAGTATTTTCTCCTCTGCATCACAATAACGTTCTGTAGAGTCCATGAAATTATGAAGACACTTCAGAATTCATATACAACAAGGAGAAAAACTAAACAAGTGATAGACCACTGATGCAATCAGAATGCCAAGTGCTAGGGGCACAAATCCCAGCTGCCCACAGGGAATTCTGTGGGAATCACTGAAGAAAAATGGGGAGGCTCCACAAAAATGTGACTGTTACAAGTGTCTTTCCTGGCCAAAATTATATAATTTAACTGTTCCCTCTCAGCTTCTGCATTCCTTTGGTGATGGACACATCCAAGTATCCCAATCCAACATGCTCCCATGAATTTTCCTAGTGTTTTTTCTCTGATCCTGTTCCACCCCTCTGAAGAAAGCAAAGCAGATTCCTGCTCTCCCAGAGGCCCTGGCTTTGGCTGGCACCAAGTTATTTTTGCTCCCAGGAGCTGGTGCAGTGCTGTGGGGTTTAGGATGAGAATTCCATTGCTAAGGCACTGATGCTGTGGTTGGAGCTGGGTCCTGCTTACCTCAAGTCAAGGACTCTGAGTTTTCCATGCTCTGCCATGCAAACACAGCAGGAAGGAATCAGGATAACAACACACCCTTGCAAACTCTCCATGTGAATCCCTCCTGAGACCATTCCAACTTGTGGCATCCCAACTTCTCCAGGCACCCCACACCAAGGGCTTCTCTATTTATCTTGGCTCTCCAAATTTTTCTCCAGGTTCCCTCTTCAAGACAGGCCTGCATTTCCTCAGTCTTTTCCTGAAACTCCTTTAGAACCTTCCAAAGATTGTGCAGAAGTCAGGGTTTGCCTTTTAAACCCAGCTCTCCCACTCCTCACCTCCTGGCCTTGGCAAGGTTTGAATCATTTGATTACACAGCACTGAGCATTTTCCATATTTCATCCAGTCATGAGCCAAATTGAAATGCAGGGTCCACACAGCATCTGAAGATTGTATTGTTCATCAAGTGGAGATGGAGAGCAAACCTCCCTTCACCAAAATCTTCACAGTGACAGAAAAACGAGCCTGTGTCAAATTACAACTGAAATTACATCTCTGCATAAACAGCAGGAGCAGTGAAATGGGAAAAGCTGCCATGCAAATTATTCCAGCTGGCAAGATGTGTTTCTTACAAAGGTCTAACAGAGAAATACTGTGAATTTTGGGGAAAAAGACCCCCAAACTCTACTACAGCAGCGTGAACCTGATGACACCTACCAGCCTTCTACTATCCCAAATCCAGCCTGGTTTTTAAAGCCTCAATAGCTCAAAACAGTGGATTTGCTTCAGATTGAACTCATGAGAACATTTTCCAAGCAATATGTGGGAGGCAAGGAACACCAACTGATTATTAAATACTAAGATTTGGAAAATATAATATTTGAGTGCATACCCTGTGGCATTCCAAGTCATTCCTCTGTGGATTTAACAGAGTTTGTGTGGGAAGAAGCTTGACCCATCCACAAGGGTTAACACTGCACTGTTAATAACAGTAATAACGTGATTTGCACTAAACAATTTCTATATGAAGACAAAAAGAGAATGTTTTAATTTCTGCTGAAAAGTGACCCACAGTTGGCAAACACGTGATGGAACCCAGAAACCTGCCAGGTGCTCCCCTGCAGTGTTTTGCACCTTCTCTTTCGCAATCCATGAGAATAACACAGCTACAAAAGTATCCACGACTAAAAAAAGGGCATGAAAGAGCACCTACATGTAAGGATGTGGTTTAGAATTAATGAATTTCAGTGTTTATCGTGGTGATTGATGCTTCATGGGAGGAAAGTCTGGGTTAATGGGTCTATCCCAGATGACCATGAACAAACACCTACTGTGAGGTGTTGGGAAAGGCAGAGAGAGCCCCAGGAGGAATCAGGAGAGGATGTGAAGAGAAATTCCATCATTGCTCTGGCCTCATCTACCCAGACCCACTGTACCTGCACGGACAGAGGTGCACAGGTGGGCAAAGAGCACCTGTACTGTGAGAGCACCATGAGTCTGACATGGGATCCAGCTCCTGGATGGAAATACCCCTGGACTAAACACCACTGCAGGGGAGGGTCTATTCCAATGTCCCTTGTCCCTTGTCCCTTCCCTTCCCTTCAGGAATGACCCCACCAAGGTGGGAACAAGACAGGAAACCACTTAGGGTTAAATTTATACATCCCAGGGGAATGATTCCAGAAACTGGGACCTTAAGGAGAAAACAAACAAGTTTAATGTGCCCCGTGGCCATTTTATGCATGCCAGGCCCCAGCAGCGTCCCATCACCCTGGTGGCACCACTGACAGCATCCTTTGAAGCCTTTTTTCTCTCCCTCTGGAGCAGGGGAGCAGCTTTCACTGCTGAACAATAGGATGTGCTTGGCTGCAGCACCCCGAGGTCACACATTAATTGTACCTCATCTCAATGCCAACATTCTCAAATAAACTTTTGTGCCCAGGGATGACCTCAATTTAATTCTCATCAGCGGCCTACAAGTGGAAATAAGTCCTATCAGCACCTACCTACTCACAGGATCCCTGGGTTTCCTTTGGGATGTATTTTTCCACACTCAACTTCCCCTGAAAGCTTTTACCAATCTGAACCAAAATAACGTACAAGAGCTGGAGTAAAAAATAAGAAGATAAAAAGGGAAGATAGCAGGATCTATAAGTACAGAGGCTATAATCAGTATATAAAGGTAGGAGCTACTTCTCAGGGCATCAAAAGAGAGCGATGTTTACGGACATTTGTTTTCCTAAAGGGAGATCATAAAGCACCATTTGAATGATTTCATATCTGCTCCAAAGATGGCTACAGGAGAACTTCAAAAGATAAGGATACATCATTCTGCAACTCAAACTGCTCTCCAAAGTCCCATTAATGTTGTTCATTCTCCCCTGCAGAAATGAACCCATAACTCACTCCCAGGGGTTGCAGGAAACGCCATAAAATTGTTGGTATCTCGCAGGGCAAACGTCTGCATGGGAAAGATAGTGTGGAATTATGGTGCATGTGAACCCTCAGCAACCTTCCTGTGGATACTTCATCACCAGCCACGCAACTTTGCCTGTCCCAGCTGTAAAACTATTCACAGAATGGTTTTGGGGTTGGAAGGAACCTCAAAGCTCATCTCATTCCACCCCTGCCATGGGCAGGGACACCTTCTAATATCCCAGGCTGCTCCAAGCCCCATCCAACCTGGCCTGGAACATTGCCAGGGATCCAGGAGCAGCCACAGCTTCTCTGGGCACCCTGTGCAGGGCTTCCCATCCTCAAAGGGGAGAATTTCTTCCATATATCCACCCTAAATTTTCTCGCTGAACTTGAGGTGGATGGAGGTCAGGTGGGATCTCTGTGAAGGACAAAGCTCCTTGGACAGCAGATGTTTTACAGCCAGCAAAAACACTGAATATATTCAACTATTACAACTTCAAAGGTGTGAAGGAAGGGGTTTCCAACCAGTTCATGCTTTCCATCCTTCAACAATTTCACATTTGGAGGTGCCATTGCAACTTCATATTTGTACCCTGCTCACACTCCCAGGGTGTCACAAGCAGCTCACAAAAGCTTTCAGATCACCAAGGAACCACAGGGCTCCACTTTCTGCTTTCATTTATGTATTTTTAAGTAAGATATTGAAAATCCCTTTAATTAGAACTAAAAGCATGCACTCGTGGGACCTCTCAATTGAAAACCACCAGCGAGCTCCCACAAGATGTTTCCACTGGATCCAGAAGTTTCTGAGAGTTCTTTATCAATCAGTAAGTACACCCCAGTTTTAAAAGTGTGTTTATATATCCATGCTGCAAAACAAGATTCCATGGCTGTGAAAACTGCATCTCTTCTCACAGCACTTCATTTCCAGCAAATTAAACGTGACACTACCAATAACCTCCATAATGAGGCAACTTGATGTGAAATAATTCCAGGTTTTCACAGCCTTCAGGAACAATTATGTTAAATGCATGGTGATTTAAGTGACTGAGTTTGTTCAAGCAGACCTGCGGAACCTTTTCCCCACCTTCCAGGCCTGGAAATCTCCTGCAGGTGATCTTGGTCACACAGGAAGCCTGCTTGGGGCTGTGGTGAAAGCCTCAGGGAGCCTTTATGGATTCTCCTTTGGGGAATTCTGGGGGAAAACCCCAGAGGGAGCAGATGGGAAGGGAACTGCAAGTCAAGACAATGCCATTACATGATTTTTGTGTGTTTCTGGCTGTTAGAAAGAGCCACTGGACCCCAGTGTTCCATGCTAAGTGCTTCCTTTTCCATTCCTTGCCCTGCAGCAGCACATGGATTTACCTTAGGATTGGAAAAAGGAGAGTAGAAATTTCATTTCTGTCCTTTCTGTGGCATTGTACCTTCCTTTGTGACCTCAGCAGAGGACTGAAGGAAGTTCTGCCCTGAGCAGATTGTCCAGAGAGCCTTTGGGGTCTCTTCCCTGGGGCTCTTCCAGAGCTATGGGGACACAATTCCTGTGCCCTGTGCTCTGGGATGGCCCTGCTGGGGCAGAGAGGTGTGAGCAGATGCCCCAATGTGGTCTCTTCCATCCTTCCACTCTGGGATTCTGAACATGGAGAACATATCACCTATGTAAATGTATCAGTGAATACTCTTGGAGTAGGATTAATTCTATAAACCATCCATCTTTAATGGCAGAACTTATTTTTCACTAGAGTAATCTCACAAAATTCTTATATTCTCTTTAAAATGAAGCCATATTTCAAGATTTTATTGTTTCAATGTACAAAACTGAGGGTTGAGACACGGGTGAACACCAATGATCTGCTGAGAGACAACTCGCAGCCAACACAATCTGGCAGAATCTTTCAAGCCCTCATATTTTATTTTAGTGGGATTATATGGCAAAGAACTTTTTATGGAATAGTCTAATGAAAGTGATACTACACTGTGTGAAAGCATTTAAATAAAAGGACTACTTGATCCTGTCTTTTAAGGTCTGCTTAGCTGGGAGTTGTTCTCTGAAGGGCCTGCAGTGACTGAGCCTCATCAATTTTCCTCTGCTCTGTGGAAAAGCTTCAAGGTCTCTTCTTTCATTCTTTGTTGGTTGTTCCTCCTTTAATAATTAGAGAATCACTAATTGAGGTTTGATGGCAGCTGGAGCTCATCCTCACCTCTGAGACAGTGGGAAAACCCCAAGAGGGGTCCCCAATGGGGACTTCATTTCCTCTTAAACCATGACATTAATGTTGCACCCTTGGCCCTTCTGGTTTGGATCTGGATGTGCACAGACACGCCTTGGCCAGCACAGAAGGTACAAACAGTGACCCTTCTGTATTTCTGTGTGCATTTCAACACCAGTGCCTGCAAAATGAGGCAGTGTCTTTAAAATTACCATTTCAGGTGATGATGTCCTTTGTGTATGATCAGAATTTAGTGGTGCCAAAAGGCTTTTGGAATTTGACTGCTGAATTCTGACATTTCCCACATAGCCATTAGATCTCAACTATCCTGACTGCTGTAAAATGTGCCTAAAATTATACTCTTCAGCAAAACTCACAGCAAACAGTCTCATCATGTGTGATTACCATGGGCACTGTGTCATTCCTAGCTGGGTATGTGCTCACTGGGAGACCACGAGCAAAATCTGCCCTGCCCATTGGTAAAATAATTCCTGGGCAGTTGGAATAAAAACCAAGAATCCATATTTAACTTTTTATAGAACACAGCAACCTCTACAGAGCACAGAGAGACTGATCCTCTACCACTGCTGAATTCTCACCTACAGCAGGTTTTTTTGCTAGTCTCAGATTTTCAGGTTTTCCACAAGTGCCACGTGAAACATGAGCTTTGTTTCAGCCCCAGAGGCTCTTGTCTTTCCAAAATATTCCTTTTACCAAGAGCTAAACCTAGAGGGAGGGAGAGGCAAAGGCATTCCCGAGGCCCACCCTGCACAGATCTGCATTCAGCTCTCTTCCCAATCTAATTCCCTTTGGAAGTCCAGAGCACCAAGGAGAGTCTCATTACTGTTTAATTACAGAATCCCAGAATGACTGAGGCTGGAAAATCCCTGCCAGCCCATGGAGTGCCAGCTGTGCCCAGTGCCCACCTTGTGCCCAGCCCAGAGCACTGAGTGCCACCTCCAGCCCTTGCTGGGACACCTCCAGGGATGGGCACTGCAAAGCTCCCTGGGCAGCCCCTGCCAAGGCCTGAGCACCCTTTCCATGGAGAAAGAAGGATATTCCCATGCCTTGACCTGCACTGCTCCTTTTCAGCCCTGGCCCGTGCAGTCCCTGGAACCATCAACAGCTGGAAACCACAGCAGATACACAAAGCTGGAGTTGAAAAGGGAAGGCAGTGACTCCCAAACTCTCAGGTTTGGTGACAAAAGCCAAAAGCCACATGGATCCTGATGCTCAGCTCAGAGCACACCCAAGTGCTCCAGCACTGAGGAACAGCTTCCTGCTGCTCCAGCTGAGAAGAGCAGGGAGAGAAAGAGCAGGGACACGCTGAGCTTCTCTTGCAGCAACAGTGGTTCCTGCCACCACCATCCATCTTCCCCTTTTGTCAGCCAAGCACTTGGAGAGGTGTTCCCATGCTCCATTAAGCTGGCTGGAATCAGCCTGGAATTGATCTGCTAATGCAAAGGAATCATGGGACTCTAAAAGGGACAATTTGTTGTAGGGCTGGAAAACCACTGGTGTGAGAAGGATCATCCCCTGCTAATCAGCTCTGGCCACCTGCAGAATGGGCCCTCTAGAGTGAGCACAAGGAAAAAAGCAGTGCCATGAGATCCCTGCAGCTGTCAGGACACTGGAGACAGGCAGCAGCCTGAGGGCCTTGTGATGGTTACACAGAATGGTGCATGAAGCTGTGAAAGTGAACTCTGAAACTCTCCACAGAAGCCTTTGAGTCATTATCACTAAATTTTCATAATGCTGGATTAAACAAAATTGCCACATCCTGAATCCTTCTATTAATAAAGAGAGGTGAGGTGGAACCACAAATCAAGGATGTGCTTTGCACAGAGCCTGGTCAGGCTGGAGAACCCAGGGGTTTTGGGGCCTGGAAAGAAGAGAGCAACCATCCTGCCTGGAGGGAAGATGCTGGCAGTGCAGGGAGAGCCTGGAAATGGGAGCAGTCTGTGCAGACAAATGTCATGGGGTGCCCAGGGACCTGAGCTGGTGATGCTCAACCCTGGTAACGGAATAAAGGCATGAACAAGCAGGATTTCCTGTGCAGCCTTCCCAGCCAGCAGGGATCTGCCCTAAGGGCAGGAAAGGCAGGAGAGAATAAAGCTCTGGGCTGAGGGTGGCTCACAAGGGTGAGCGTGTGAGGGAATCAACTCAGGTAAAAGCTCTGATCTCCTTGGGTTCCCAAACAAACCCCAGGATCCAGATATCTCACAGGCTGTCCAAATCCAGCTCCCCCTTCCCACTGCAACCTGACACAGCACCACCAGCCTGAGCACCCTCCCAGGGGCTGCAGAAGGGAAAAGCCACCATGGGACAGTGAAGAGGAGCCCCAGGCTCAGGCTGATCCCTGCTCCAGGGGGGACAGTTCCCAGGGACACACAGAGGAGAAGGCACCAGCCCAGATTCCCAGAACTGGGTTGGGAGGAACCATAAATCCCATCCAGTGCCACCCCTGCCATGGGCAGGGACACCTCCCACTATCCCAGGCTGCTCCAAGCCCCATCCAGCCTGGCCTTGGGCACTGCCAGGGATCCAGGGGCAGCCCCAGCTGCTCTGAAGTTTTCATAGATACATTCACAGATTTTTTTTCAGCTCATTAAAAAAGAGGGCACTGTTTGGGAAATGGATCAAAAACAGAAGTCGTGACTCTATTCAGTTTCATATAAAGCTTTACAACTAATTGTTATTAGTGTCTGGAGATGGGGACAAATAGGAATAAATTTAATAAAAAACTGAAGGAACGAAAAACATTTTTGCACACAAAAGACCAATTATGATTTGTCACTGGTTCAGCTCTATAGAAACCCAAATGGAATTCTTCATAAACAAATATTTTGCTTAGCAAACTTCTAGATGATGCAGTAAAGTATAATAACCTCCCTTAAATTGTAATTTCAACCCTTGCTTTGGAGTACATTGTAATAAGAAATAACTGCCCTGTCAGGATAATGCTCATGCAGCTTCTAAAGAACCAATCAAAAAACCCAAATCCCACAATTAACCCCCATCTCTCCCCTCTAGAAACAAAGATCAAAAAAATAAAAAAAACCACTGGCAGTGCCCATTTCAACTTGATGGCAGCAAAATCTAAGTTCAAGTGGCAGAAAGTATCAATAAACAAACTCCTCAGAGCGAGTTACAGCCACTTCAGCTTTATTACTTATTTAGAGACTATTCATCTTCAGCAGCCACTAGACTGACTCTGTATCCCATTCCCCTCCAAAATAATTCTCACATCTGATCTGCTGCATGTAGTGGGATTAAAAAAAAAAAAAAAAAAACAAAAGTAAATGTAGAAGAGGATGATTTATAAAAAAATGAGGGGGTTTAAAATCTCCTAAGCTCAGTGCTTGCTGTTAGCTGCAAAAATAGCATGTCTGGATAAAAGTTCCAGACACAGGTAAGATAAAACATTTAGGGAAATGATTCATTTATGTTCCCTGTCCAGAAGCCTATTCAAAATTTCATCAAAATCGACCCTTTCTGTATTTCACCATGAAATGAAGGCAGAATATGAGCTTGAGGTGATGTCATAGAATCACAGAACCATGGAAGGGTTTGGGTGGGGAGGGGCCTTAAAGCCCACCCAGTGCCACCCCTGCCATAGCAGGGACACCTTCCACTGTCCCAGGCTGCTCCAAGCTCTGTCCAGCCTGGCCTTGGGCACTGCCAGGGATCCAGGGGCAGCCCCAGCTGCTCTGGGCACCCTGTGCCAGGGCCTGCCCACCCTGCCAGGGAACAATTCCTTCCCAATATCCCATCCATCCCTGCCCTCTGGCAGTGGGAAGCCATTCCCCCTTGTCCCTCCATCCCTTGTCCAGAATCTCTCTCCATGTTTCCTGTAGCTCCTTCAGGCCCTGCCAGGCCACAATTTGGTCACCCCAGAGCTTCTCCTCTCCAGGTGAACAATCCCAGCTCTCCCAGCCTTTCCTCCCAGCAGAGCTGCTCCATCCCTCTGCTCATCCTGGTGCCTCCCCTGGGCTCTCCCCAGCAGCTCCAGGTCCCTCCTGTGCTGGGCCCAGGGCTGGGGCAGCTCTGCAGGTGGGGTCTCACCTGAGCCCAGGGCACAGGGGCAGAATCCCCCCCCATCCCCTGCTGCCCAGGCTGGGGCTCAGCCCAGGGCACAGGGGGGTTCTGGGTGCCAGCTCTCACCCCCAGCACCCCCAGCTCCTTCTCCAGGGCTGCTCCAGCTGCTCATCCCCAGCCTGGTTTCCAGTGGGTTCCCAGCTCTGCCAGTTCCCCCAGCCCGATGGGAAGGCCCAAGGACAGGAATTCTCCTAGGTGAAAGGTGCTTTAGGAGCATTTCTGTTGTCAAATCACTAATTCCACATAGGAAAATAATTCCCTGTGCCAGGGAGGAGCTGTGCCTGCCTTTGGCACCTCTGCTTCTGCAGGGAGATAAAGATTGGATCAGGCATGGACTGAGCATCTCTTTTTTTCACAGCATAAAGAACACTTGTCAAATTTCTGTCCATCAAGTATAAATACAGCTTTAACTACCTGAGATGCATCACAGGTTGGAACAAGACCCTCATCATAAATTTAGCTATGTTTAAAAAACTTCCAGGATACTGATAGAAAAGGAAGGAATGGACAGGAAAATATCCACATCTCTGGGTTCTGGATTTCTGGCCAAGTTTGAAGCATTTAGCAAGTTTCTAAAGCTACAGGAACTTTCCAGAAGCAGCCTCACACACTTCCATTCCAGGCAGGAATGTGCCATGCCTACTAAATACACCTGCACACATTGCAGATATGTCAATTATTTGATCCCCTTTATGGAGACAAACATATTTTATTTCTATGAAAAAACCCCATATAAACTCGTGGCACAATGTCATTTTTAATAATAATAATAACAAAGTAACATGGGGCAATATTGCCAGCATGGCACCAGCACTTCACTCTTATATCTGAGGTGAGATGAAAAACAAGGGAAAATAAACAACCTAAAGCAATCCAAGTGGGACTTTGTGCTAAATCTGGGTGTTCATTTCAGCTAAGGAAAACAGATTGAATCCAATGCTGTCACAGCCTTAAAATACCCACACCAGAATGCACCAAATTCCTCCAATATTTTCAGATCCATAACTTCTATGCAGCCTTTTCCAGAGCTTCCTTATAAATTTCTCCCTAAACACATCAAATACATTAGCTTCAGATAAAACCTGCTCCTCAAATAACTTCTGCTATAAGGAAGGAACAAAGGTCAATCGCAGCCAAATTGGATTCTTCTAACAAAAATGAGAAAAACTCTCAGCCATGTAATGTGGAATTCAGGCTTGGGTTGGTTTCCCAATTAATTACGACTGCCAAGCCTTCCTCAAAGAAAGCAGAGCATAGCAAATGACACCAATATATAGATATTTATTAGGTGCAGCCTAGACAGGGACTATTCCTGTTTTATGCTATAACCATTCAACAAATCTGCTGTTGAAAATCCCTGAAAATTCAATGCTGGGTTTTGTTACTTCCATAAAAGTATTAAAAGACTGTCTGCAGCAACCCTTGGGCACCATTCTCTGCTCTCTGTGACAGGGACACGACCCAGGGAAGGGCTGGAGCTGTTCCAAGGCAGGGTCAGGCTGGAGATTAGGAAAGGTTCTTCCCCCAGAGCTCCAGGAGGGTTTGGACACTGCTCCAGGGATGCCCAGGGTGGGGGGTTGTTGGAGGGTCTGGGCAGGGCTGGGAGCTGGATCAGTGATCCTTGTGGGACCCTTCCAGGGTTCTATGAAACTATAAACCTTCATCATAAAGCAGGGAAAAATTATTATTTCAAGAAGCTGTGAAAAGGAATAAGAGGCTTCATAAACATCCAGTGTGGCTCAAAGGAACGAGATTGAGTAATAATTGATCTTGTGCAGAAAACACCCTCTGAGAAAAAGCCTGGCTTAACCTTAACCAGGAGTTCACAGTGTTATTCATCCATGTTATCAGTTTGGAAAAATGCTCCCTTTCTCAAAGCTCACTCTGATTTACAGACAGCTCCCCCTGGTTGTCTGGGACAGGGGAAAGCCAGGAGTTGTACAGCCAGGACACCCATCCATCCAGCACTCCTGTGATCTTTAACTCAATCTCAATTAAGATAAAACTTTCTATCCCATGGTGTGACAGCTCACAGGAGATCAATTTCTCACATGGAAGACACTAAGTTGGACAGTCCCTCAGATTGGCAGGATCTGTCACTTGTGCCAGCATCCCCTGGAATTGCCCACTATGGATAAGGATTTTATTTAGAGGGCTCTACTTTCCTGCTAGGGAAAAATTGTTGTTTTTTTTTTAAACACTATAAAGTAGCACTTCTCTCCCATGCTACTACAACAGCAGGAATTTTAAACAGGCCCAGTGGGGATTTCAGGTCTTAAAATCCTCCTTTACACTCCTTGCCACAGAACAAAAAACAATTCTCATTTATTTGAAATCAAATATGTAATTATCCATCAAATGAGACAGAGAGTTTTCAGACAGCACACAGCAGGAGATTGCTTTTGGAAAAGATGATCTTTTACCTTTCATAAAGCACTCCACACCATCAACTCTGGACAAGTGTCCGAGAAAGACAGAAAAAAAGACAAGAGAATTAAGGAGAAAAAATAGGATTGCCTTACTTTCCTTCTACAAATTTCTCCTCCCTTCAGCTCATTGGGACTAAGGCAGTGTCACAGAATTATAGAACAGCTTGGGCTGGGAGAGACCTTAAATCCCATCCAGTGCCACCCCTGCCATGGCAGGGACACCACCCACTGTCCCAGGCTGCTCCAAGCCCTGTCCAGCCTGGCCTTGGGCACTGCCAGGGATCCAGGGGCAGCCCCAGCTGCTCTGGGCACCCTGTGCCAGGGCCTGCCCACCCTGCCAGGGAACAATTCCTAATTCCCAGTATCCCATCCCTCACTGCCCTCTGGCAGTGTGGAGCCATTCCCTGTGCCCTGACCCTCCATCCCTTGTCCAGAATCTCTTTCCATGTTTCCTGCCAGCCCCTTCAGGCACTGGAAGGTCACCATTAGGTCACCCTCAGCTCGGTGTCTCCTGCCAAGCTGCTGAGAGTGCACCAGATCCCTTCAGCTGGCAATGAAGTTATTAAACACCACTGGTGCCACTGCAGACCCCTGAGGGGCTCCACTGGTCACTGACAAAGCTCACTCTGATTTACAGACAGCTCCCTCTGGTTGTCTGGGACAGGGACCCACTCTGGTTGTCCCTCAAATTGTCCCTTGAGACAGAGCTGCAGAGGAAACAGGTAGAAGAAACCAAACCTGGCCCTGGGTTCTCAAAATATTCCTCTATTTCTTCAAATATATCACACATAAATCATGTCAGGAGAACATCACCTGCAGGGCAGTGAGCAGCCCTTTGTGGATATAGGGATCCTGGAAATCCAGGGATCAGATTATCCTTTCATTCACTTTGATATCAGAGTCTATTACAGGCTTGAACCCTTGTGAGCTGGCTGTAATTCCCATTTTGCATTGCAGAGGATGCAAGGCTCTGCCCTTCCCAGGAGTTCCTGCACAGTGCTCAGTTCAGCAGTGCAGGCAGGAGATTTTAAGAAGGAAAAACCAAAATCTCCCAGCCAGGGGAAAGAGGGCAACAACCCCAAGAAGTCTTGAATTTTATCCTGGTTTTGATAAGAATCATTAAATGAAGCTGTGAGAACAGGCAGGGAATTCATGAACCTCCAAGCTCTCAGGAAAGGCAAGAGGATTTCTGCTCGTGGCTGACAGATCTGCCAAGAACCAACCACTGCTCATGCCCTGCTACAAAGCTCATGTCCTTATTTCTCACTTCTCCTACCAGGAAAACAGCCAAGAAAGCCATTAGGGAAGATAACCCCCTGATCCACCAATGCATCACTAACACTCCAAAACAACTGAGAGAGAACAGGAATTCTGTCAAAGGCTTGAACACTCTGAGAGGGAGACAGAAAACTCTGTGGATGGATTTAGAACTTTGGATTTGTCTCCCAAGGGAAGAAGGATGCAGTCAGAAAACACCAGGGAAAAACCAGAAACAACATTAGAGCCTCTATTCCATGTTTTCCTTTGAAATAACCAATGTTTTTTGTATTTTCAGCTTCTACCAGAGAGAGGAAAAATAAAATTTCTCTGGTGATGCCAGACACTGGCCAATCCAGCATTCTCAGGAATTTAAAAACCCTGAGCCTAACCAATAGCAAGAGCCAGCCTTGAGCTGGTAGGAGCAAGAAGAGTGTGTTCACATCTTCAGCTTTTTCTTCATACATAAAGTGGAGAGGGAATCCTGAAAAATGTACCTGCATTTACAGCAGAGCATTAATCCTCACCTCTAAACAAAGCAAACAGCTGTAAGAAGTGTGCACAGAGGGATGGAGGCACAGAAACAGCAACATTCCCCATGGGCAATGGAACATCCTGGGAAGTCTGGCACACCTTCCTCAGCCAGGTGTTGGATATCATTGCCCTGGGAATGACAGAGGAATGTCCTGCTGCAGCTGCTGTGACTTTATTGAGCCACACAGAAATCAAACTGAGCAATTCTTCTAATTCCTTCAGCTCCTGTGCCTCAGGGGCTGCCCAGGGAGGTGCTGGAGCCCCCATCCCTGGAGGTGACCAAGGAATGAGGCACTCCTTGCTCTGGTCCCTGCTTTCTCCAGACAAAACCAAGGTTCTCTGAAAGAGAAAAGCTGCCCTTGGAAGTAGAGTTTATGCTCTCTCCTTTGACAGGAACATGCATTACAGATAAAAATTAATGCCAGGGCCTATAATATTTTTTTTTTTTCACACAGCCCTGCCATTAAGCTAAGAATGCATAGAGAAACCTAGAGCAGGCCTGATTAATTATACATACTAGATTAATTATACATACTAAATCATTTTACTACAAAAGAATAAAAATGTATCTGTGTTCTAATTGCAATGTTAAAACACTTACACCAAGCTAACCACTAAATAACTGTGAAACCACGACAACAGCATTTACTTCTGGCAAATGCTCCAACTTACCTAATGAGGTGAGAACTTAACACAATTAAATTCCTCATAATTTAGCAAAGTCTCTTACCTCAGCATATCCCCATTCAGAAACTGTTGGATTTGGAATTTGCTGAAATTAAACCCAAATTTTGGGGCACTTAGCAAGGCCTCTGGCTACCTGCACTCACCAGGAGGGAAAGAGAAAACTAGTTTCACCTCATTAGGAGGGAGATAATGCTTCAAACTCCATTTCGTGATGAGAAAATAAACTTCTGTCCCTAAAATCCAGCATGGGGAACACTAATTTGGAAGCGTGGATGATGTATCAAGAGGAGTAAATGATGTGTAGAAATGGCTGTGTGGTCTCTCACCTTCTGTAATTTCAACTCTGCTTTTAATTTATTACCTGAGTTTTGCACTTCAAGACTTGATTCCCTGAGTGCTGCAGATTTAAATTGTAATTTCCTAACTCAGACTGGGTTTGGGTATTTTTCCCCTGTACTCCATGCAATTGGAAAGATTGGGATTCCAATCTCAGCACACAGAAAGCCCTAAGCACCCCTTTTGAGATGAACCAGATTTCACAACAGAGGGAAACTCCACCTCAGGAATCCCAGAGATTTAATGCCCAACAGAGCAAGAGGAATTACCACTCCCAACCCCTACAATAAAAATAAGTTGGAGAACCCAATAAAACGCAACCCTCCATCTAAACCATTCTCCCCTCTCACTGTCATCTTTTCTGGAAAAATCCTTTCGCCAGGATTTCTCTCCTGGGAAGCTGAGAAGCCTCAGAGAAAAAGGAAAACAATAATTATCTGATTTGCTTCTCCTGTGTTTTGCTGCTTTGGGATGTGGTTTGGACGTTGCTTACCAACTGGCCATTGTTTGATTGGTTTCATGTGAATTGTTCTGTCTTAATGACCAATCACAGCCAGCAGTGTCAGGACTTTGGAGAGAGTCACAAGTTTTTCATTGCTATCTTGTTAAACCTTCTGTCTGTATCCTTTCTCTGTTCTTCACTATAATTTAGTATAGCATTCTTTTAATATAATATAATATCATAAAATAATAAATTAACCTTCTAAGAACAGGCAGTCAGATTCATCTTTCCTCCCCACAACGGGGGACCCCAAAAATATCACACTCCCTCTCTGCTTTTTGGGCAAGACCACCTTGCTGTAAGCCAGACCCGCTGGGAAAAGCTCTGAAGGATCTCATTTCCATTGGGAAAAGCCTGGGAAACCAGGGGGGACTCCATCCCTGATTTGGGAACCATGGGGAAACTCTGTGATGTGCTTGGACACCTCATGCACAGCAAGTTCCCAACTAAGAGGGAAAATTTTAGTCCGTGTGAACCTCACCAGTCCCTAAAAATGATGATGTCCTGTTCCTTTGTAGCCTGGGAAAATCCCCTTGTTTGAAAGAACAGCAAGAAGTTCTGTGTGTGATCCAGATCAGGAACCATTCCTCAGGATGACAGCATTGCAAATCCAGTTGGATAAACCTGAAGTGGGAGCTGTGCTTGATCACTCACCGAACTTCTTGTTGTTCTTCCAAACAAGGGGATTTTCCCAGGCTACAAAGGAACAGGAGTCTTCAGACTTCAATGATCCAACTTTCATATTTACTGTCCTAAATCCTGGATGCAAGTCTGTCACACCCAAACAAAACACTGTTGTCTGTGCTGGAACACTCCCTGAGGGAAACAAAATACCCTCCACTGGAACAGGAGCTTCTAAAGAAATCATGGAAGGCAAGAAAACTCCCAAGGACTCCACTGAGACTACCAAATATTCAGGGCAACATTTACATGACACAAACCCACTGCATCTCCAGGCTGAGTTCTGTCCAAATTCTGGGTAGTTCTGCCCAAATCTGGGTAGCTCTGCCCAAATCTGCCCAGTTCTGGGTAGTTCTGCCCAATTCTGGGCAGTTCTGCCACTGCCCCCTGCTCCTGTGGGGACACATTTGTTTGGCTGCTGCTCTTGGCGAGCCTGACTCCACTCCAGGGTTCTGCTGAACAAAGCTCTGATTTATTTCTGCAGAGACATCAATATTGAAAATACCACCTCCTGAAAATTAATAGAGTCTCTGAGAAGCAGGAAGTTATTCTCCCACTGCATCTCTGCCATCACTCAAAGCATGGCCTTTATCATGGAACACATGAAGGATTAATGCTGACTCCGTGGTACCAAATTAGAAACAACGTCCTGGAAATTAACTTAACTTTCATGAAAGCTTCTGCCAGACCTAAAAGCTGAAGACACTTGAAAGTAAATATATCATGAACAATTTGGCAGTATCAGCTTCTTCACGCTGACATTTAATATTGACTCTGAGAGATCAAAACCCTCCAAAAAATCTCCATTGTCAGTGAGTCTGGTCCTGTCACAGCAGCGAGATTCAGCCTGGAATTTCTTTAATTCCCTTCTGATCAGCAGCCTTAGACAGAGTTCTCTCTCTCTGAGAACTCTTCTGAATTTCTCAGCTCTGTGTTTGTACACTCCTGACCCCAGCCTGTTACTGCCAATGGAAAATAAACAGCAGGAAAAGATTGGATAACCTGCACTCTTTCATGTCCCAGGAGGTTATCCCTCCTCCCTTCAACAGTGAGTTCAAGGCACTCTGGTGAGGAATTGATTATTCTCTACCTTGTATGTTTAAAATCTGCTTGTCCTCCAGAACCTAAGCACTTAAATATAAGGAATTATAAAGGATAGCTAATTGAAGTCATCTGCCTGCTCTGTGATTAAAACCTGCTGAAGGTGTAGCTGCTCCCTTTCAGACCCAGAGCACTTTGAAATCAGATTTTAAAAAGAAGGATCTGCATTTTCCCAAATTTCTGCATTTCCCCCTTTCCAATACCTAAAGGGGGCTCACAAGAAGGCAGGATGGGATATTGGGAATTGGGAATTGTTCCCTGGCAGGGTGGGCAGGCCCTGGCACAGGGTGCCCAGAGCAGCTGGGGCTGCCCCTGGATCCCTGGCAGTGCCCAAGGCCAGGCTGGATTTTGGGGTGCCCAGAGCAGCCTGGGACAGTGGAAGGTGTCCCTGCCCATGAGAGGGGAGTGGCACTGGGTGGGATTTAAGGTTCCTCCAACCCAAACCATTCTGTGATTCTCTGCACATACACTAGAGATTCCCGCTTTTCTCCTGTGGAGAGATCTCAACGACCTTGTTAACTGCAGGAATTTCTTGTTAACTGCAGGAATTTCTTGGAGAGCTCAACCATCCTCTGCAAAGCATTACTTCCAGTCCAAAGAAACAAATGAGCATTTAAAAAAATCCTTTTTCCACTGGCAGTTCCAGTCTCTGCAACAACCACATAAATAGAGCAGCATAAAAATGTCTGAGATGACCAATTGGTAATATTCTTAATTGACTATAATAGCAAAGATTTACAGTTCATTTATCTGCATGTAATTTCAAGCGACTCTTAATATTTTTTACCATTTTTTAAAAGCAGAAAACTGAATGCAAATTGAGTTCATAGATACACCAGGTAATGTAGACCTAGCACAATAAAAAAGGATGAGTTTGAAGAGAATATGGGTTTAGTTCTTAAATTTGTGAAGCATAACATAATGAATGCATCTCATTTCACTTTTAAAGCAACCTGAACAACACACCATCTTTTTTTTTTTTTTTGCAAGCAATTACTCCCCACCCACTGGGATTGTGAGGACAAGAAGTTTGCAAGGACAATCTCTGTGTTGGTTAGAAAAGGTCCAAAGTGTGAAAGAATTACAAGGGCCAGCTTCATCCTTCAGCCATTTCACCTCAGCACAGGGAGAACAAAAATCCTGTTGGCATTAGAAGCACTGAAGATCAGAGCCTCAGGACATGACCAAAATGTGAGCTATACTTTTAGTATATTTAATTATCATTGCAGGAAAATGAGGTCTTGATTCCATCACTTAATCTTAGATCTCCCAACCTATACAGAGACAAGGTCATTGTGAAAATACTCTTCCAGGAGTCACAGTCAAATCAATAGATAAGAAAATGTACTTCTGGTTTTGTTTGGGTTTTTTCCTTCTTTTTTTTTTTTAAATATTCAACCCTTTCCCCATGCTCCACAGAAAGCTACAGAAGAAATGGCCAATTAGAACTCTGCACAATCATGTCCTTCTCTTCTCTTTCACCTTCTGCATCTCTGTGAAATTAATCTCATGCTAATGGCAAAAGCTGTTTTTTTCCTCCCTAACAAACAAAGGAATTAAATGATCTCCAAAGCATCAGTGGCTTTCTCCAAGAATACAAATAAATGAAACAACAGTACTATGGCAACTTTTGAAGAGCATGGCTGGAATTTGAATTGTTCAAGCAAATCTGGTAAATCAATCCCAATAATCCATCTCTTCAAGTACTTTAGGAAGCTCAAAGGCCAATTAGCATTTACACCTCTTTTTACAAGCAGAACTCAGTGGTGAAAAATGACTTGCCAAGATCTGCAACTTATAAAATAAATTGAAAATTTGCTAAATGAGGTTATTTGCCCCAAGAGTGAGCCCAGGGACTGGATGTACCCATGATGGGATGATTGGGAGCCCTCGAAATTTTGGTTGGCTCCCTTTGGTTCTGAGTTTGCTGCTTTGCTAGAGCCAAGGGAGAACAGCAATAGCTTGCTGGATTTGAGAGGTGAGATCATCCTATTTCTCTTCTCTTGTCCCAAAGACACCCCATTTGCTGTCCCCAGCATGGAAATTTGCCAGATCTCTCCCTGTGTTTTCCTTTTTTCTCCTACCAAGTGAGGTCTCTGGATCATAAATTGCCTTTTCCTCCCTGCTTCCTACACATCTTGACTCACCCTGCCTTGTCTTTTCTGTCTCAGCCTTTGAGAGTTCAGATCAAGCTTGTATTTACCAAAACCTCCTCAAAACCATGTGTTAAGGTAATGGATTTAGGGTTGGTTTTTTTTTTTTTTTTCCTATTTTACAATCCAACACTGCAGTGAATCCTCAGGTTGTGCACACACAGCAGTGCACACTTCCTCTGGGAATTTCCAGCTTCTCTGGCCCCTGGAGAAAGAGACACTTCTGTGCCACTAAATTTTGTGAAAAATATTTGTGCTTGATGATAAACATTTCCTTTTTAACCCATCCATTGACAAGATGTGTTGTTTTTTATCACTTATTTGTATTCAGGCTCCAGCACAATCTATCATTTATATGGCACACATATCTGTTAGTGATTTGAGATAAAATTTGCAATTAGAGATTTGGGATAACAGTTCCTGGCTATTCTTTAAAAGTTTCTCTGTGAGAGAACAGCTGTAAATTGCAATTTTGCTGCGAGAGCTCTGCATGTACAGACCAAATAAAATGATAATAAATGGGAAAGCATCAACTGTAACTCATAAAATGTAATGAGGTATTAAAAATGCAAATATTGGAGCAGTTTATAACTTGACCTGCTAAAGAATTCAGCATCAGGAGCATCACAATGGTCAAACTGCACAGGAATGACTCTAAAAATCTAAATTCACATATTTTTCAAAAAGTATACAGAATAAACTAGAGCACAACTGACAATGATTCCAGGTTGCATTTCTGCATTTTGAAACCAACTCTTGCCATCTTTCCCTTTTTTTCTTTCCAAAACTTCCCAACTACTCAGCTAAAATCGTGTTTGGATCTGAAAATTCTCTGTTTATGGCATTTCCTCCACCCACATAAGATGAAAGTTTGGTTCAAGCATTTTTAGTTCCCACGAGGGCAGGATCTGGGCTCATTTCATGCCTGCACACCATTCTGCTTTCCCTAGTTTTTGCCACATTTTGTCCCTATTTTGCTCTGCCTCCCTAGGATTGATTCATCGCTCACTGATTCATCCCAAGGCTCAGGAGGTCCTTTTGAACAGCTCACAGATTTTTCTCCTTTTTAAAATGAATCTGTTTACTGGGAGAGACATAAATATGTCTTCTACAAGGCCACTGAAAGTCTCAATTTTGGTCACCTTAAGGAACAGGGGGAATGGCACTGCTACAGCAGATCAATTGTTGCATGTGCTTTGCACCCACAGAGGAGTTTGATCTGTTTTCCTCCCCTTTCTCTGTGAATATCATCTTTGTGCAGGAGAAAAATGGAGGGATTTTTCTGGCAAGAGTTCCAGGCTGCCCTTTCCTCACCTCTGCTTAATTCAGTTTGTCCTGTCAAACATCCTGTCAGGGGAGCAGATTATTAAGCAGGTACCCAGCAGTGCTCAGGGCACGTTCTCCACGTCCTTCTCACTCCACAGAGGAGTTCATCCAGCTTTGCCTTCAGCAGGACCCCAGGATTGCAGGGAAGGGCACATTTGAACTCTCTGCTGAAATCAATCCCCCTGCATGTGGGGACAGTCCCCATAAAAAACCACCAGGGGAGAACAAAGCTAAACAACAAACAAAAATCAAACAGAAGCAAGCCCAGAGGAGGGAAAGCCCAACCTGAATTGCCCTGTCCTTTAGCACAGACTTATTTCATCTGTTTGCAGTGCATTAACAGCAGCATCATGGAACTGCAGGATCAGGAATGTTGGAAAAGGCCTCTGAGATCACAAGTCCAGCTGCCAAACAGAGCCACCACCCTGTGCACCCCTAAACCATGTCCCCAAGTGCCACCTCCACGTGCTTTTTGAACACCTGCAGGGATGGGCACTGCAAAGCTCCCTGGGCAGCCCCTGCCAAGGCCTGAGCACCCTTTCCATGCAGAAATTCCTGCTGCTGTCCAAGCTGAGCCTCCCCTGGCCCAGCCTGAGCCCCTTTCCCCTTGTCCTGTCCCTGTTCCCTGGCAGCACAGCCCGACCCCCCCTGGCTGTCCCCTCCTGGCAGGGAGTTGTGCAGAGCCACAAGGTCCCCCCTGAGCCTCCTTTGCTCCAGGCTCAGCCCCTTTCCCAGCTCCCTCAGCCCCTCCTGGGGCTCCAGCCCCTTCCCCAGCTCCCTTCCCTGCCCTGGACACACTCCAGCACCTCCAGGGCTCTCTGGCCAGGAGGGTCCAGAACTGGACACAGCCCTTGGAGTTCCTCAGCAGGGACCATGGCTGGTCCCCATTGTCCTTGTGCCACCCTGGGCACCCCATGGCTCCTGTCCAGGGTGGGAAAAGCACTGGCATCTGCTGCCACAAGGTCCTAAGTGCTGCTGCTTCCATGTGCTTCACATTCCCAATGCAGCCCCTGAGGGGTTGCAGGGGCTGGACCTGCTGGGCTCTGAGTGCCCAGAGCTGCAGAGGAGCTCACCCCTCCTGGACATTGCTGGGTAATCCTGGGCACCTCGCTGTGGAGCCAGGCAAAAATCAGGGAAGCTCAGTCCCTGTGTGAGGAGACTCCCAGTGTCTCACTGGCACAGGCCATGGGCACCTGGCTACTGCCAGCTCCAAACCCTTTGCCATTAAAATGTGTCCCAGGGAAAAGAGACCTCACAATAAATACATTTCATTCATCAGCTGCTGCAATTAGGCAGGGCTCAGCAGATCTCAGGGCACTCCTTGGGTGCAGCACTGGCTCTGCTGTAGGAATATCTGAGGTACAAACCATGCTTCTCCTGCTAAGTGCTCCTTCAGGCAGCACTGAAAGAGTTAAACCCTGGCTCTCCCTCCAGTGCTCTCACTTATTGTGACTCAGGGTTTATCTCTTCAGCCAGACAGGTCATTAATTTTCCCAGGTGTTTATTATCCACATGAAATGTCCTATTCCACTGGTATCAAGTGTTTTATATCTGTGGCTTTGCCTGTGTGAAATCAGTGAGATGACCAAAGACCTTGATATTATCCTGACGTTATTACTCAATATGACATCTCTATGCCTTGCTCCCTTGAGCATAGTAAAAGTAGTTTTATAGTCAATTTTGTTGCCAAATAAATCAAGCCATAATCCCCTTGCCCCTCCAAAATCCATGATTTTTTTTTTCCTGAGGTAGTGTAGGCACCAAAAGACACATTCTATGACTGCCTACTAAACTTCAGACTCCCAAAGTAGATGATGAATTGCTGCCATTTATTAGACAACTCAACTTACTATAGGTGCCAAATCACATAAAATCTCGAGATCTTGTTCTCAGGCTCCAATTTGGGAGAGCATTCTCCTTTCCAAAAGACCCTGCTTTTAATGTTAAAAGCCAAGTATGACAGTTTTATCCATTAACTAATGCCCACATTTTCAGAGGAGGGATGGGTGGCCATATGTCATAGGAAATTGATAGTAAATCTTCCTCTCTTCCTGGAGCACTCTGGGAGCTTTTTTAGACCCCTGTCCCCTCAGAAGAGGAAGGAAAACAGCCCAGCAATGTATCCATCAGCTACACACTATGGATTCCTTTTTATTTTTAATTTTTTCCCCCTTTTTTATACGTACTCCTAAATGCTTCTTCCCCTGCAACGGAGTGTCAGACCCTGAGAGATGGAGCTCTCAGTTACAGCTTCATTTCACACTCTTCCTTCACATTCCTCACACTCACCTTTGTTAGCATTTTGCTTTTGTCCCCTCTCAGTGGCACCAGTGCCAAGGACAATTATGCCTTCCATGCCATCCAGCACATTCCTGTATTGTTTTCCTTCTCCATTTTTTATTTGCATCTGCTAAAAAACTCCTTCTCCACCAGAGGCTCTGTCTGTGTCCATCTCTTGAGCTTCCTGACAGCTTCACTTTGCATGGTCTTCACCTTCTCTGCCCTAGGGGTTGTGACACAGCTGATCTGTCACCTTGTCCCCTTGTCCCAGACATGATGTGCCCTGATTTCCATGAAAAAAAATAAATATCCCTTTTCCTCCTGGATGGCCAGGAAGCAAATAGACTAAAATAGGTGCAAAATAGACTAAAAGAGGTGCAAAACACAAGCTCTGAGGAAAAGGGCTGATGGTAAAGAGAGATCAGTAGTGAATAAGAGGGAAGTAAAAGGTTAAGTGATAAAAGTGAAGGTGAGTAAAAGGACGAGAAATATGGAGCAATAGTAAATAAAAAGGGCAAAGGAAGAGGTTTGTGCTAGAAACACTCTGGTTTGATGGGGAGGGCACAGAAAGTGTTGGACTCCTGGTCACTGGGCAGTGACTCCACTCTGCATGCACTGCTTTGGTGAGGCACACACCCAGGAGCCAAGGACACCATGGGAAGCAGGGAATCTGCAGACAAAAGAGGAGGAGGAGGACTCCAAATGCAGCTGGGGATAAATGAATGGAACTGCGTGGAGAATGCAACGTGCAGACAATGCACCTGCCTCAAGGAATGGGGCTCTACAAAAGGGAGCAGCCAGACTTGGAGGGGACCCATCTCTCCTGGAAGCCATCACTGCAGTGGCAGTGGCTGGAGCAGTCATTGCAGCCCTCAAACTGCTTTCATATTTCCACAAAAATCCTCAAAACCCAAACAACAGCAACTCAGCCCATGCAAGAGCAGCACTGTCCTCAACTGCAGCTTCTGGAAGCAGGGGAACCAAGTGAAAGCAATGTGCAAATGGAGCCTTATCTCTGCCCCCACAGCCCTGCAATGCACACACTCCTTTGCCTTGGTGTTATCTAGGAATGACCTCCAGTGCAGCTCTGAGCTGCTGCCACACAATTAAAGCCACATCTGTTAAATTTTATAAACTCTTTGAGCTTGATAACATCACCCTTTTAACACTCTGCTTTTATTCAACCATCTCTAAGCCCAGTGACAAATCCATCTGCCACTTCCTTCCTGGCAGCTGGGAGAAGATCCAGTCCCTGTTTGCAGTTGTTTTACCCTTCTCTTTGAGCTTTCCAAAGCTGCAGCTCCATAAGGAAACCACAGCCAATCCCAGGGTAATTTCACCCCACCAACACAATGAAAAAAGCTGGAAATAAAAACTTCACCCTCTCCAGCCAACAATAGGAAAATCACAAATTGAATTTTCCTCTGAGAATGCTGGACCAAGCAGGAGAAGGCTTAAATAAAACAGAGCTGCAACATAAACCAACACAAACTGTGATAACTGGAAACCTAGAAGACAACTGAACTTGCCCACAAATCTGGTATCAATGAATTGACACATCTGACTTCTCCACATCACCTAAAAATGAACCAGCTCTGAGGACAGCGGGGAAAACACTGAGTCTGATTGTTTTTAATGCTTGCATCTTGTAGCAGAGAGATTAAAAGGGATTAAATGATGGGAGAAATTACTGATGTCAAATTATTAATGACATAATGATTAATGTCACAGCTACTTAAATGCATAATAGAACAGATTTCTTCAGAGAACTTCCTTTCTCTGAAGAGCAGCTTTGCAAAACCAATCTAAATATTTTTGTCTCTGATTTATTACAGAGCTTTGCATGAATACTCCTCACAGGGGTCTTTCTAAAGGATTCTGGAGCTTCTGCATCAACTGCTGTGAAACACAGCCTTTCATGTAGCTGGGGTTTATCCAGATGATCCCCCTCAAATGTCCTTTCTGTAATAAATCTCTTATCACTTGGGCTTCTCCCTTCAACAGCAGTCAATTGTGATACTGAAAACTGCCTGCTCACTCACCTTTTCTTAGAAAATAAAGCACCAAACACATCTCAGCCTCGTTTTCTATATGACATGAAAGCATTCACTCTGGAAAAGGCAGAACATTTTGGCCTTGGCATTATCCCACAAGGAAACAGCCAGAGAGGGCACATGGAGTGAGGACATGGATGCAATACAGGGGAACAATTCTATTTAACCAGCTCTAAAATGCCAAGCTCATGGTCAAGAGAAAGGTCCTGGGCAAAAGCTAACCAGCAGCCAAGTTCATTTTCCTTTTGCTGTTTTTCCAGTACATACATACATACATATATATATATATATAAATAACATGCTTTATAAACTTCTGACATCAGGAATTAAACAAATTGCCTTTCAGCAGCTCAGGCACAACCCACTGCTGGCATTTGTGTTGTCAGTAAGCAGCAAAACTCAGTCACACCAAAGCTCTACTGTTTACCAACCTCCAAAGCTGTAATTACCCAACCAAAACCAGTGTCCCCAGGAGAGGCAGCTCATTTGTCTGCCCTGCAAATCCCAGCTGCCTGGTCAGGATTTAATTGCACACAACAGACAAGAAGGAGACAAGGTAACTCCCATGGCTGCCAAAGGAGCTGAGGAGGTTTTTACAGCTGCTGCCTCCCAGTGACAGCCACCCCCCAAAAGTCTGTGATTAACTGAGACACGAGCAGGGGAGAGCAGGATGCACAGAGAGGGGGATAATCAGATCTCTGACATCACTGGAAGAGATGTCAGAGATCTGATTGGCACAGTGTAAGCAGAGGATCTGCTGGATGCTCCAGGGCTGGAGCCCCTCTGGAGCCAGGCTGGGAGAGCTGGGGGTGCTCACCTGGAGAGGAGAAGGCTCCAGGGAAAGCTCAGAGCCCTTCCAGAGCCTGAAGGGGCTCCAGGAGAGCTGGAGAGGGACTGGGGACAGTGCCAGGACACAAGGAATGGCTTCAAAATGACAGAGGGGAAATTTAGATGGGATATTGGGAAGGAATTGTTCCCTGGCAGGGTGGGCAGGCCCTGGCACAGGGTGCCCAGAGCAGCTGGGGCTGCCCCTGGATCCCTGGCAGTGCCCAAGGCCAGGCTGGACAGGGCTTGGAGCAGCCTGGGACAGTGGGAGGTGTCCCTGCTCAGTTTTGGGAGCTGAATTTCACAGCCTTTTAATGTCCCTTCCAACCCAAACCATTCCTTGGTTCTTAAACCAGAACTCACAGAGTACCTGGAGCAAGGTACCCTAATCCATATATTATTGATACTAATAATAATTTACTTATTTCTTCTATAATGAAGAAATAAAAACCAGAATATAACCCAAAGTAAATATTTTCTGACTGGAATACTAGATGTGAGTAAAGATGAGGATGAGATAATGAGGCAACTTGCACATCCCTACTCCTATGAGAATCCCCCAGCAGTTAAAACAAGGATCCTCGCAGGGAGTGGGATGGAGATCACACCAAAGAGCAAAGGAGAGGTACAGAGTGGAAAATCAGAGCAAAAGGCATGAATGGGAACAACTGTGTGAGGGAAAACTTCCCTTTAAATCCTCTTAGAGCTGTTAACATATGAAATACAAGAGAAAATCCTCCAATTTAACTGCAGTTAAATAGGAGAAGCTGGAATAAAATCTCCATTATGACTTTAGTGGCAAGTGGAGAAGATAAATGGAGAGAAAACTGTGCCTTGCTGTGGATCCCTAATTGGAGTCTCTAGTTTTCCCAAATAACTGGCACATTTGACTTCTCCCAGCAGGAGAATATGTGTCAATAATGTAATATTTTAAACCCTCCAGTGATCAAAAAGAACATTGCAAAGGCTTTAGTGGTGCAGCAAAGGACAAGCACAAGTAGTCAGGGGCTGTAGGCTGAGCCACATAACAAAGGACTGGCTCCTAGCAAGGCAAATAAAACCCAGGACATCAAGTGGGAATGGTACTGACATGACCCAACTCCTGGAGGAGAAGGGCCACATTAATGGGAATGCCTTCAGCAAAAGCAAAAGAGGTCATGTTCTGGGTTTTGAAATGCTCCAACCCACAAGCAATTCCATATTTTCCACTGGAATGGCTGCAAAAAGCACCTCAGGAAGAGCAGGAAGCTGTGCCCAGGGAGGAGACAGGAGGCACCTCCACCTCAGGGACAGTAAAAGCTGCTCCATCTTCTCTCCCCTAGGCTCCATCTCCCACCTCTGCAGGTGAAGAATGACCTGTGGGCAGGGAGAGACACTGGCACAGGGCCCACAGGGAGGGGAAAACCTTCATATTGTTCTTTAGTTGCAGCATAAAAAAAGGGGTCAGGATGAGCACAAAATATTTCCTGTTCTCTGTGGTATTTATAAGGGGGGGGGGAAAGAACCTACAATTCCTTTTAAAGCTGAATACAGATGGATTTCCTCAACTCCAGGAGCTGCCTCTCTTCCCCAGCAGCCCAGTCTCAGGTTTATATTTGAATATCACTTGTGCCATCAAGTCAGAGGCAGACGCAGTGCACTTCATAAAACAAATCCAAGGGAAAATGAACACCTTTATCTTAACAGAGATGATGATCTTCTCCCTGTGGGATTACTGAATTGCCCTACTTATCATTCTCACCGTTCTAGGACCTGTCATAACATTCCCAGAAATTTTTCCATTAACTTCCTTGGCAATTGAGTTGCCTTCTTGGTTTTGGAGATTCTGTGTTCTCTGACTCCAATTGTTTCTGAAATGAATAAAAGCCTTTTTTGTATACATGGAAAAGAGTATCCTAAATGTAATACTCTTTTTTCTTATTTATGTTTTATTTAATCAAAAGTTTTTCTTCACCTTTTAAACCTACCTTCAGCTTCTTAACAAGAGCATCAGCTTTGCTCCTACCATGCCTTAGTAGTGAATTCATTCCTGCAATATCCAGATCTGATTATCAGCAAGGATAAGGGACATTGCCTCCACATTTTCCTGCTCTTTTTGAGAGTTTAGTCTGTTAAACCCTTGGACATGACAGAGCATAAAAGACTGCCAAGTGCCTGTAAACAAGAACAGCAAATGCATCATCCCAAAGTGAGCAGGCAGGGAATGAAGGACTGGAATGGACCTCTCAGGACTCCCTGTGCTTTCCCCAGCCAGCACTCACCAATCATTGCTTAAACACTTCCTCCATTTGCCAAGCTATTTATTAAAGCACAGGAATATTTTCTGTGCCTGTGCTTTGCCCAGTCCCTCTATGAGTTGCAAATAACCTCTTGCACCTCTGGAACTTCAGTTCCTACCTCTGCACCAGCCACTTCCCTGCTGGCTGAACAACACCGGATTTCATCATTACCTTTTGCAGCTGCCTTAAAGCCCACTTTGTTCCACCCCCTGCCATGGCAGGGACACCTCCCACTGTCCCAGGCTGCTCCAAGCCCTATCCAACCTGGCCTTGGGCACTGCCAGGGATCCAGGGGCAGCCCCAGCTGTGCCAGGGCCTGCCCACCCTGCCAGGGAAGGATTTCTTCCCAATATCTCACCTGAATCTCCCCTTGTTCAGCCTGTATCCACTGCTCCTTGCCCCATCACCCTGGTTCCTGAGGGACAGCCCTCCCCAAGTGGTTTTGTCAGTAATTCCTCACGTGAGAACATTCTTTCTGACTTGCAGCAGATGCATGGATGGACAGAAGTGTCTGTGGACTGTGTTGTGTTTGGGACACTTCCACTCACACTTCCCTCCATGCCCTCCTGAATCCTGAACTGCCCCCATTGTTCTCTCTGAATGCACTGGGCTGAGTGCATTCTCTTTTTCATTTGCTTTGGAGATCAGGATTTCCCAACACCCAAAAAATACCATGGATAAATTTCCTCTTCAATTTCCTGTAGGCTTTCCTTGCACTGACTAGGCTTTTGGGGTGCCTGTCCTTGCAGATGCCTGCAAACTTCCCTTCCTCTCCTGACACTGCAAGTCAGAAACAGATTTTTATCTGTAAAAGAAACTCTTGTCCCTTCCACATCCAGCTTGATTTGATCCCTTTGGCACAAATCTGAATTCACTCCTGTCCTTGCTTGCTGTGAATGCAGCCCACAGAAAAGGAAGACACTTCTATTTTTAGATGAAAGCAAACCAAACCAAAACAAAACCAAAAAAGACCCCGGGAGCACTTTGTTCATGGCTTCCCATCTTTCTGCTTTGCTTTTTCTGTTCTAACAGAAGCTGAGGAGTTCCAGGCATGAACTACTTGGAGAATTTTGTTCAAAAGAATTTGCTCTTGCCAGTGTATCCTTTTAATTCAAGCAAAGTGATTAAGTATGGACACACTGTGTCAAGGGAATTTGCTCCATATAATGCTCTCAATGCAGCAAAATAGATAAAAGGAACCAAATCAATAATGATTCCAAGTATAAATACAGGAAATATAAGGCTTAAGGGCAAATACTTGATGTCAGAAATTTTAGGAACCCCCATGCCAAGCAGAACCAGAGAAAATGGGAGAAGAGGGGAGAAATGAACTTGGGTAGGGTTTGCTGTCCCAAAATAAAGGCACCAACTCCCAGCCACAGCACTGAGTGCCCAGGGTTTGAGTGTGCTGACTGCAAGGGATGAAAAATCCCCTAAGGAATGAGACTTGATGAACTCAAATCAGCAGAAATCTACAAGAAATTCCATGAAAACGTAACACAGATGACCCACAGCACTTAAGCCTCAGGATGGGACACCACAATTCCTGTTTTATCAGCCACAGTGGTGCCTTGAAGGACCTCCACTAGACCAGGTGACTCAAAAACTCATCCAAACTTTGGCATCTTTACTGCATAAAACATGAAATCCAAATGGAGTGTTTATGGACTTTCCCAATCATTGAGGAAACATCAAAAAACAGAAATAAAACTTCTCAGTCAATTCCTGACTGCATTCACAGAAAAATTAGTGTTAGCCTCAGTCTCCCAAACTTGCCTGTCTGAAATGTCAAATCTCAATTTCACCATTTAAATTAAAACTCAATTAATGCAATTGTTAACCACAAACAAGTGTGACATGATTAATCATATGTGAGATGGTTGCTGATTAGGATCTGCAATAAAACATCTCCTTCATTCATTTGAAGTCTAGTTTTGTTCATTTTTGAGGATGATGGTTCAAAATGTGTTTATCTCCTCTTCAGGAGGAAAACAAAAGAAGGAAAACACACTGTGCCAAATGCAGCTTCTCCTTCACTATTTTCTGATAGAAACCTGCAGTTTCTCTCCTTGGTTTCAGGTATCTAAAATGAAATGAAACACACTTTTAATACTTAATGATTGTGCTGTTGTAACACTCCTTGTCATTCCCCCACTTTATCAACATGTGTGGGAGAAACTTTCAAACACTGAGATTGTTTAACAAGAAAAATTAAGGTTTATGCTCTTCTCCAATTAATGACAGTATTATTTCTCTTCCATCCTAGTTTTCCCACAGTTCTCCTGGCATAATGATGTGTTTAGGATATTCTAGTGAAACATTTGCTCTAAAACATTTTTTCTCCAGGAGTTGCTTTCCAAGCATTTCTGCAGACCTGGGTATGGGGCTGGCAAGCAGAGGAGGAATGCAGGGTATCAATCCTACAGCACAGCTGGAACTGAAAGCATTTAAAAGAAAAACAAATCTTACATAGAAATTGGAAATGATACTACAGCTAAATTACATTTTTTACCTGTATCTGCACTGAATTATAGAAGCTACCAGAAGCAATCCAACCTTTTCCCTGCTGGGATGACCTCAAGTAACCAAAACCTTGGAAGCAGATCCAAGCAAACACCTTTAAAAAGAATCCAGAAGTGATCTCTTCTGTCACCCACTAGGGTGAACAAGGTTTTTTTACCTCCTGTGGCTTTTCCTTCCATACAATTTTTCTTTCAGCCTTAAATCCACATATTTCCTCTTGATTAGCTCCAATCTGGAGTGGGCAGAGCCCTCCCAGAGGGTGGCAGTGCCCAGGGGTACCACGACCTCACTGGAAGGCATGAACCCAAAAAACTCTTGCTAGTTGTGCTTCCCAAAAGCTTGGAGGGAAATTCCTGCAGTCTGTAGATCTACAGCCCTCAACAAGTTTCTTCAACCAATCCCACAAAGGGGTGCTCCAAACCTGGCTGTTCCCTGAAGAGTTTTGGAATTGTTTCTGAAGGTTTCTGTGGAAAACTCGTTGGATTCTCAAATTAGAGCTCTGCTCCTTGTGTCCTGCTGGCCTGAAAAGCCAATCACCTGTTCCCAGAGCATCCTGGCTTAGGATTCAGGGCCCTGGGTCCTACTGAGAGCTCTGCAGACAATAGCAGTGATCAGGTGGTGAAAAGCTGTTCCCTGTTAAGCTGTTCCTGGCATCTGGAACAACAGCTGCCTCTCCGTGTTTGCACAGCAGTTTGCATTTGGATATTTCACTTATTTACCACTTTTTGCAGCACACCAGCTTATTCATGAAATTCTAATCACTTCCAACATGACTCCAATTGCCTTCTATCATGCTAAAGCCTGCCTTATGTCCTCCACACCACCCACTTGCTATGGATCTTTCTCCTGGCATGGGACAGAGCCCCGGTTTTGTGTTACCCCTCCAAGCTCCCACTCCAGGGCTTCTCCTCTGGAGGAGCTGTGCCAGCACTCTCCACCTGAATTTAGAGTTGGGATTTAACTCTGTGATTAACTATATGATTTAACTCTCCTCTGCACAACACCCTGAGAGCTTGGACAAGCTGAAACCAGGGCCACAAAACAAGGTGGCAGCGCCACTGGAGGACTCTTTGCTTTCCTGCCTTTCTCCTCCCACCAAGGCCACCCTTCTTCTAAACTGAGAGCAAGACACACTCAGCAGGGCTAAAGCTGCCAAAATCTCTCTTCTTTCTCTTTTTGTGGCTCAAACTATTAGTAAAGGAAGGTACTTAAAGAGGAGGCTGAAGAAAAGGTTGGTGACACAATCAGGAAAGAAGAACAGATAGTGTCAGAGACCCCAGCAGAGCTCTGGCTGAGCCACCACCCCACAAGAAATAACCTAACAGAATGCAAAATCATGAAAAAGTCCTGGTTTTGCTAGTTTTCTCCTCCTTGAGAATGCAACATCAACCTAAGGATCACCAGCTTCTCAAAGGACTAAAACCCATCAGGTGGGAGAAACTCCACGTATCCATGTCACCTCCACCCACCCCAGGGGTCACTCCCAGAACTTCCCAGAAGGTTCACTTCCAGAATTGAACAAAATGCAAACAATTCTGTTCTGCTCTTGGCAGTGAGAACTGGGGCACCCCTCTCTTCTGCAGCTTTTAGAGCCTCCAGGAACGACATTTTCTTTCAATGCTGTTTTAAAAAAAAAAAAAAATTACTATTATGTGAAATCTTAATCTTACCAACTCCTACCATAAATTAGAGGGTTTAAAAGCAATGGCTTGTGAAATGTTAACATGAAAGATATATTTTATCAAGAGCTGACTGGTTTGCTGATAAACTGACTCCTGTAATATTTGTATTATTCCCAAATAATGGAATCTCCCTGTGATCTCTCAGCCCTGCTGACAGTGAGAACCCCTTCTAAATGCAGACAATTAAAATAATTGAATCTTTATTTTGCCTACTCTGATTTTGTCAGAGAATCACACAAATGTATCAGAACACCTGGATTTCCCTCCTGAACTGGGTGATAGAATACTGCTTTGAGAGCAAGCTGTGACTCTGCAATCTCCTGATTTTTCAAATAAAAGGAAGAAATTCAGTGAATTAAACTTTCTTTAGTATTAACCAGGGCCATAGGCTGGATGTTCCTACACAGTGATAATCAAAGAGGCCACTAGCCACCAACATCCAGCAAACTCCCAAGGTCATCAGGGTGAGAATTTTACCTCAATACTCCCCAAGTCTAATTTTTAAAATGTACTCACAGAATTAATTTTAAGCAATGCTGTCTCAGTGACAGAGTGGCCATAAACAAGTTGAGCTAAGTTGAAATAATAATCACCTAATTCTAAAGCTGCATTCATCTCTGTTTGAAGCATGGCTGGAATTACACAGATCCTCTTTTTAACAGTGACTCAGCTTCACCACCTCAAATTTCCACAATGACCTGCTGAACTTTCAAATATGGGATGCAGGGAGTGTTCTCTTAATGCCAGCAGCTCGTGTGGTCGATGCTGGGATCTGTTGCATCAGCACAGTTTGGCCACTTGAACAGAATAATGTGCAGGTGTTTTTTTCAGGCAGGGTCAATTTAACACCTGGTTTCAGCCCTGCTTTCAAAGCATTGATATAAAGTGGATGGAAAGCTGCCAGTGCACCAAGTCCCACTTGGGCTCGTGTGGGGGAACACATTTTGTGGCTGATTTATCCTGAACAAAAATACAGACATCAACAGCTGAAGCAAAGCTGGACTGGCTATCCAGGAATCCAGGGGATTCAACCCCGTGGCAGGGGTTGGAATGGGATGGGGTTGGAATGGGATGGGCTCTAAGGTCCCTCCCAACCCAAAACCACTCTGGGGTTCTGTGGTCACAAATGCACTCCAAGCTGCCTCTCCTGGATCAATTCACCTTAAAGAGCTTCAAATGGATGCACCCAGCTGCAGGAGCACCAGGCATAAATCAACCCTCAGGACTCTCTTAAAAGCCTCTCTCCATTTCGAAGCCAAGCAAATCAGAAGTTGGAATAACTGGGATAAGTTGGAAAAACTGGGATAAGTTGGAATAAGGCTCACCTTGGGGAAATACAGGTGTTGTGCAGCTGGAATGCAGCTGATTTCTGATGCCATGAGAACGATTAAAGCCAGGAAAGGAGTTTTCCTCGAGCAGATTTTCTGTATATACTAAACACAGCCTTTACCAAAGCTGCTAAAGTCTGACACTAAACCAAGCCCAAGAAAAATTGCCTGGAAAGGAACAAATGGTGCAAGCAGCCCTTCTCCTCCTCCATTAGTTTTCTAGGGAAGCCTGCTCAGAGAATGAAGTGCCAGCACTCTCCTGCAGTCACTGCTGCACTGAAGGGACTGAATACAGCATTCCCACACTCTGGAAACAGGAGGGATTGCTGTTTCTTCAGAGTCTCTGCTCCATGGTTCGTTTCATTCTCAACAGAGAGTCCCTAAATTGCACCATTCCTGGTTTCAAGGTGATCACTAAATACTCTCAGGATGCCTGTGATTAAATTTAGGAATAGCATAAAATATCTTAAGTGGTTGTGCTTACAAATTTGTTTTTTCTATAACAAAAAGGACAAATATGAGTTCATTGAGGTATATTCAATTCAGGTGCACTCAAAGACTGCAAGAATCAAAGCTGCAGCTAAATGAAAAAAACAAGATATGTGCATTCTGTGCTTAACCCTGACAGGCAGGCTTCAGGCAGCTCTGCTTTCCCCCCTGCTTGCCCACTGTAAAAATGAGCCAGCCTTAGTTATACCTGATAAAGTGCTCCTTCTCCCCAGCCAGGGACATTTAAAGTCACCTGAAGGCCTTGTCCAGAGATGTCCCCAATTGAAAAACACTGCAACTTGCCAGGAGCAAAGAATGAAAATGCTCCTGTTTGTAGGACACTTGTAAACCACCCTATTAAGGCTCAGATGCCCAGCAGCAGCAGGAGGAGGGAGGAGAGCCTGAATTTCCCTTTCAGAGCCAGACAGAGCTCACACCTGTATTTCATAAGGACATGATTTGATTCCTGACTCCCTCCCCTGCCTGGGCACACAAACACAACAGCTCAGCACTCACACACAGGCTCTGGAAAAGCAAAATCTGAGACCCCTGTGTGTCCTTGAGATGATCAATTCTCCTTTAGGAGGTTTGCTATGGAGCACAAGTCAGGCTCTCCAGGAAGAGCACAAGAGTTTGGTATTTCTTCCTAAGCCAGAGCTGCTCCTGAGATATCAGAAAATCAGTGCAAGAAGGGCTGAGTTCCCTCTTTTCCTTGAAGGGATTCAAAGGCATAACTCCCAGTCCTTTGTCAGGGAAGCCACCTCCAATGTGATGATGGCCACAAAGCAAAATCTGCTCAGGAAAGCAAAAGGGAATGAAAGAGGATTTAAAGGAAATACAGGAAACCTCCTCCTTCAGTTTGGCCATGGGTGGGTTTCATGGGACCAGGTATTTGGCCATCTGTTCTGTTTTGCTATGCATTAAAAACTTTGGAAAATACCTAAATGTTCTGTTAAAAAAAAAAAAAAAATCAGAACCTTTAAGAATTAGTTACTCAAAGGGTAATAGTCAAAGATGGAGACTCAAAATTCCCCAACAGCCAAGAGTTTTCATTTCTTCACAAGACTTATGTTGAAGGAAATGAGACTGATTTTTCTTATCCTGGCAGGGAAAGAGGTTGGATGCATGCTGAACTACTCCCTCAGTCCTAAAGTGGGTGTGACAACCTCCAAGGTGCAAACTGTTCATGTTTCAGAGACTGCAGCTTTCCAAAAGCAAAGGTGCTAATAAATGCATGTATTTCACAGAGAATCAAGCAAAAAGGGTGGCAAACAGTCAAGAGCTGACAAGGACCCCAAAGTTTTCAGTAGCCTTTCTGCTATCACTGCATTTTAACCAGCCAGTGCCTGTTTTGGAGCAGGAAAGCAAACAGGCTCATCCAGGATCTCAAATATTCCCATTCCTATTTCCATATTCCTGACCTGAACATGGTGTCCTGCACAGAAAAGATTCCTCTCTGTCAGAAACACTGGACTGTTCTTTCCAGCAAAACCAACACGATGTTATCAAACACTGACAGTGTTTCCTGAATTATACTCCAGGAAAAAACCCTCTGCTATTAAACCACTCGAAACATTTGAAGCAACATCAATGCCAGCAATGAAATCATCGCTGGGTTTCAGATTGGCAGCTGATTTTCTCTTTTTGCATGGGTACCCCTGAATTTATCAACTGCACTTTCTGATTTGAAGTATCGAAGAGCCAAGCCCCACCAACTCCCACCCCAATAAATCTGCAGTCAGGATCTCCCCTGAGCTGCCTCATGCTGCACAATATTCTTGCACAGCAACTCTTTAGTTCCCTCTTTTGTCTACAGAGTAATCGATAGGAGATTCCTGGAAGGAATGGGAGCCTTTTATGAGCTCTCCTTAAAGCTGTTACCACAGGAGGTTTCTCATGAAGGAAAGGGAAAGCAGGATTATTGCTCCCTCTCTGCAGAAGCAAAACATAACCTTAGGAGGGTTCATAGCAAAGGAAATGATGCAGAAATTGTTCCTAGGGCACGTGAATACCCAAAGCTGGAAACACCCAGGGAAATGTGGAGTCTCACACAGGCACAGTGGGATGGGCAGCACCTCTGCCCACCAGGGATAAGGAATTATTGATAAGAAGTGTGACTTTTACAGCCACAAAGTGGCTTTTACAGCCTCTGCTGTCCTTTAGCACAAGTGCCAGTACATTTTTCTTTATTTTCCCTTTTGCTTGCACTGCCCCTCTCCTGATCCTGTGGGGATTCAGTTCTGCTCTGTTTTCATTTACTGAGCCCAGGTCAAGGACTGAAAGACAAATGTGTTTTATAAAAAAAAGCCTTGCTCCATTTGCCAGTGCTGAAGGCACACAAAAAATACACACACAGGGAGCTTTTGGAGGGAGCACAGCTCCCTGAACATCACCATCACTGCCTAAAGGAGTGCTGCACTTCCTGCAGTCCCCAGGAATTTGGGAAGAGGTCGGTACAAATGATGATGTTTTCCCTCCCTGGGTGACTTGTGCTTTTGACAACCCCCCTGAAAGTGTCACTGAGGCTGTCCTGAGACCCACCAGGAATGGCCATGCAGAGCTGCTGCTCCAGAACCACAGAATCAACTTCTAGACCCTCAAGTCCCACTGACAGCCAGCACCACCCTGTCACACAGACCATGGCACGAGGTGCTGCATGCAGATGGATGTTGGGAAGGATGAAGGCTGGACAAGAAAGTCTCACAGATATGTATACTTGGCAGAAAGATTTCTGAATGTAGAATCTGAATAAAGAATAGAGATGGAAGCAAGTTTTGATACAGAAGGAAAGAATTGCTGAGCCAGCCTTACTGGCTAACCAAGGAGGCAAAGGGTGTGTTAGTTAGAAGGGGTTTTATTGCTTAGAGCAAAGGATAAACCCAACTTTAAACAAGAAGATGTTTTTACCAAGCAGGAAGAGAGCACAGGCAAACAAGCCTGCTGATGTGGCAAGTAGAAAAAAGGTCTCAGAATTTTCCACTGCAAGAAAACTGAAAAACAACTTCTGGCTTAAACTGTGATGTACTGACTTTAGTGACTGGGGAACAGTACCATGAGTATGGTAATTACAGTGGTTATGAAAGGCTATAGGTAAAAGCTAAGGTATAGATTGGTTCTACTGCATTAAGATGCTCAGCAAAGAAAATTATATAAAGCATTTGTAACCTAAACTCAAGGTCTGCAGCTGGAGCTGACAGCTGTGGGCACAGCTCTGTCACTCACATCTTGGATACAATAAACTGCATTCTGGAGAGCTGCTGGAGTCCCACATCCCTCATGACTGCTCTGACTAATGGTGACTCCAGCACCTCCCTGGGCAGCCCTCCCAGTGCCTGCCCACCCCTCCTGTGAGGGAACCAAGACCTGCAGGAAAAGGTGGAAGCTGAAACCAGCTCAGCTGGATGTCCCTGGGTCACCCTGGGGCCAAACCAGAGCACTCGCAGCCCCAGGGACAGGACCAGGCTCCTGCTGCCACCAGCTCAGGCCACCACCAGCCCTCCCAAATCTCTCTCCCTGTCTGTGTGCATCAGCCCAATGTGTGTGAAAAATGGGAATTTTGGAGCCTTAACCAGCTCTGAATGCAGCACTGCGGGGCCAGGAGGAGGGATGGGACCCTACAAGGATGGAGAGGGACTATTTAGAGTGACAGGACAGGGGAGGATGGTCTCAGACTGATGGGGAGTGGGCTTACATTGGATATTGAGATGAAATTGTGCTCTGTGAGGGTGGGGAGGGCCTGGCACAGGCCTTGGCCAGAAAAGCTGTGGCTGCCCCACGGTGTCAAAACCAGCCCACAAACAAACAAGCCACAGACCCCACTAAAACTGAAGAAGAGCACCCCCAAATCACAGCATAGAAACCTTCAGGTTGGAGAAGTTCTCTAAGACCAACAAGTGCAAAGCTCAGATCACAAGGACCACCACTAAGATGTGTGAAGGAGCTGTTAGATACATGCAGAAAGCATAAAATGAAGTCATTTTTACTCTAAGATTTGTGGAGGAACTGTTAGATACATGCAAAAATTAGAAAATGAAGGTTTTTTTACTCAAGAATTATTAAGGGCACCTGAATTCAATTTTTTTTTTTTTTTTTTTGTCACAGTGTCTTGGTGAACACAAAATAATTCACTTACAAGTGACATTTTTGTGAAAACTCCTACCTGCATTTCCTTCAGAGTACTTTACTCTGCCAGTCCAACAGCAACCTATCAATGGGAACATAACTTTTATCCAAAGTATGGAATCCCAGGGTGGTTTGGGTTGGAAGGGACCTCAAAGCCCATCCAGTGCCACCCCTGCCATGGGCAGGGACACCTTCCACTGTCCCAGGCTGCTCCAAGCCCTGTCCAACCTGGCCTCGGGCACTGCCAGGGATCCAGGGGCAGCCCCAGCTGCTCTGGGCACCCTGTGCCAGGGCCTGCCCACCCTGCCAGGGAACAATTCCTGATTCCCAATATCCCATCCATCCCTGCTCTCTGCCAATTTAAATCCTTTACCCCTTGACCTGTCACTGTCAGGTGACATAAAAAGAGTCCCTGTCCCTCCAGGCCCCCTTCTGGCACTGGAAGGGTCCCTGTGGTCTCCTCAGGCTTTCTCCTCTCCATGTGAATACCCCCAGCTCTCCTTGTCTTTGTAGGACATGTCTCCAGCCCCCAGAGCATCTTTTTGGCTGGACCTACCTGTGGCTTTCGTAATTACATGGATATTTTGATATAATATTTTTCTTTTATGATAACAGTGCTTAAAAAACACAGCAGGACACCAAAAAAAAACCAAAACCAAACCAACCAAATCTTCATGGACAATAAAGATTGGTGTGGCCAGCAAGGTGAGAAGAGGTAGAAGAACCCCACAGGTGTTGTGCTGTCAGTGATAACTGAGGGAGCACAACCTCTGCCAGGTGAGCTCCTCCCTGGAGCCATCCACAGCCATGGATACAACACCAAGGGAGTCATCAGACTCTGCACATTAATTAAATATCAGTGACAGGACTCTGGGGAAGGATGCACCCCACAAGGAGAAATGTGCAGAGGGAAATGAATGCATGGGGTTTGGTTTTTTTCTTGACTTATCTGCAATCCTGTCTTTCAAAACTCGTCATGGATGTCAAACCAGGAGATGCTTGGAACATCCTTGAGTGCATTTTGGAAAGTCATGAGGCTGATTTCTTCTGTGAGCAGCATCCTGGGAGACACCCCTGCATGTGCAGCTCCAGCACAGCCAGCTCACAATTCCCTTTTTTCTGCATATAGGCATTGAAAGGTTTTATGGGGAGGAAAAAAACAGAAACCAAATCTCACAAATATTCAAGCAAAAAAAACCCAAAAAACCAAAAAACAAACAAAGAACAACAACAAAAAGTTAAAAAATAAGACCCTGGGAATACCAGGTTGCTATCATAGCAAAAGAAGAAAAAACAAAAAAAAAAAGAAGAAAAAAATCTTACCACAAAGTAATTCTTATTGGCTTCAACTACAGGAAGGGAAAGGAGCTCTTGGAATGTTGGAGCTGCAGGGAATGACCTGAGAACGCAGTGAGGAAAAGAGCAGCTGAGCCAGGGGACTGGCACAGCTCCTGGGAGCCAAGATGTTCCTAGGAGCACCAAGAGGTGATGCCCTGAGGAACAGAGGAGCCAGAGTTCCTTACTTGAGTCACAGAGGTGTTTGGATAGGAAATCAAGTGCTGTGGAGGGTTTTAAAGAGATCCTTCCTGTTGGTTTGCTAGAAATTTTAATCTTTTCCTTCACTTTCCCCCAAAGCATTCACTATTGACAGCAACAGCCAAAAATGAGACAAGAAGGAGCTTTTGGGAGTGACCTCTTGGGGGGAGAATGGAATGATTTGTGTTGTGAAAACCCAGCTTTGAGCAGGCACAGAGCTCACCCTGAGCCCACAGACACTTCAGAGGGCTGGGGAGAGCAAGCAGAGGCTGTTCCCTGACACAGGGAACCTGTTGCAGATGTGCCTCCCTCCTTCAGACAAGAACAAAGGAGGGAAGCAATTTGAAGGGACAAGTACAAAAATATCACTGAATTGCAGGTGACACTTTTCAAGGCTCAGTCAAATCTCTTTTCACTTTGGTATAAAAAAACCCAGAGAAATTCTCATAATGTCAAAATGAAAAACTCACTGTTATCATGTTCTTGATCATCAGTGACATTCAAAAATGCTGTTTGAGAGCCCATCAAAAGTTTCTTTCTCCTCTATTCTTTCAAGAGTGCTTTTTAACATGTGGTGGCAACAATCTGAATCAGAAAATTGTATCTGTTTTAGCAAACATTGTGCAATAGGAAGCCCAAACACGCTTTGGGGATAATTTCAAGTGTCCATAAAGAGTTTATGAAGGCAATCTTATTTATTCCCCCCCCCTCAGGCAACTGTAATTTATCAAAACCATTTGAAACAAGGTCTGCTAAAGGTGTAACTCAACAAATCCTCGTTTTTCAGCTTGTAACTAACCCCATATTAATATTCCTCCCTCCTCCTCAGTCATTTTCCCAGGAAGTAAAAAACCCCTACACTCAGAGAAATAATTTCAGAAAGCAAATTAGAAGATGCTTCTTACTTAATGGAATTACAGACAAAAGTTAGAGAAACTTAACCACACCATGTGTCTCACAAATACAATTCCAAGGGAGCTGCAGTCCCTGACAGTGCATCCTTAAGAGCAGAGAGCTTCAGGAGTCTCTGTGTCTTCCCAGAAAAGCAGAGGATATATGGGGCTGTTGAGAGTTTAATGAAAAGACTGTTAAGGAGCAAAGGAGGTTGAAAGCAGGGTGTAAATCTTGGCTCTCAGAGTGTGAATCCCAGCTCTTCCAAAGGAAGGCTGCCCCTCCTCTCAGTGCTTTAAGGGCACTTTCCTGGCTGTAAATATGCTGCAGGTTTAGGGCTGTTCCTGGGGCTGTGTCCAACTGGGGGTTCCAGCAATAAAAATCCTCACTGACCCCTGAGCAGCTGTAAAGGAGCAATGGCATTGCTGTGCACCTGCAGGGCCTTGCATGGTGGATTCACCCCAAATCCTCCCCCCTCACTCCACCCCAGGCCCCTCCATGAGGGAAGGTGTTCTGCACCATCACCCAGATCCAGGATCCCAACATTGTGCTAAACCTTCCTGAAAATCCTCCACTTTCCAATGAAAAACTCTTTTTTTTTTTTTAATTGCTGCTGCTTCTTAAGGTGTTACAGCACCCTTTTCCCAACCAGGACATCTGCATCCAGAATGTTCCAGCTTCCAATGAAAAGGTGAAACCAAGCACATACAAGTTGGAAGCTGGAATGTCACCATCATACTTTCTGGAAAAACCCCTTTTGCCAGGATTTCTTCTCCTGGGAAGCTGAGAAAAATGAAAACAATATTATTTCATTTGCTTCTCCTGTGTTTTGCTGCTTTGGGGTGTGGTTTGGAGATTGTTTATCCAGCAGGTCATTGTTTGATTGGTTTCATGTGAATTGTTCTGACTTAATGACCAATCACAGCCAGCTGTGTCAAGGCTCTGGAAGATGTCACGAGTTTTTCATTAGTATCTGGTTAAACCTTCTGCTGTATCCTTTCTCTGTTCTTCAGTATAGTTTAGTACAGCATTCTTTAATATCATAAAATAATAAATCAGCCTTCTAAGAACATGAAGTCAGATTCATCATTTCCTTCCTGCCACAGGGGACCCTGAAAATACCACACTGGAACACTTTAAATGTTCATTTTAAATTTTAAAATGTTCATTTTAAGGTTTTAAATGAACCAACCAAGCTCCAACACAGGAGAGAAACCCCTCTCTCTTCACACTCTCTGTAGGGATCCAAGCACTTTTTGGAAAATCAGGCATCAAGGGAAAAAAAAAAATCAACCATAAAAAAGATGTCACCACTTTGCTTAATGGAGCCATCAGGATTGTCAGGAAGCACCTGGAAATTCCCAAGGAATCCACTGATCCATCCCTGTGTTCTGCTCCTCCAGGAGCCCAACAAAGGACTGGGAGCCCCATTCCCAGCCTGATGTTGTCCATGTAATTCCTGGAGAGCACTCAGAGCTGGTCAGGACCAGACTGCCCTGCAAGGCTGCATGAACATCAATAAACAAATAATTAAACCCAGGCACTCTGAGGCAGTGCTGCTTTGCAGATCTGAGTGGGTCCAGGACAATGGGAATTAAGCAGCAAAACCTTCTCATTTTTTAACCTTGGCATCTTGTGTTTGCTCCCGTCCCCATTTAAAGTCAATTTTACAATTCCCATTGACTTCAGCAAGAATGGAATTAGATCCTGACATATTTGCATGTCAAATCTCTTTTCTTGCCGTTCCAGTGCTCTCATCCATGACATCTGCAATTTAATGGTACATTTTCCATGAAGAAAGCAATGCTACATGTCTTTGAAAAGCAGCAGCAGTGAATAACACGGCCAAAACAGGGGAGATAAATACCAAAATTCCCCCAAACTGGCACTTGCAGGACTGAAACTTAACAAGGTTTTCCCTAATTGGGAGAAAATTGTCCACTTAGGGGTCTCCCTCATAAATTTTAAATAAATCAAAGACTCCAAAAAAAGTGTTTTGCTCAACTATTACCACTCTAAGAAAAAAAAAAAAGCCATTTGAAAACAAGTGCTAATTAATTAAATACCAAAATTTTCATTAATAAAAATCAAACCTTTGAATGGCCATGCAGGTGTGTTCAATCAAAGTTCCAACACTCAGGAAAGAAATTAAATCAGTTTGATGTGCTGCAACCTCAAAACCACTGCTGATTCTATTTTGCACATTAATTTAAATTGCAGGTTTATCTTTCTAACACCCCTGAACGAGTGCAGCTGATTTCTCAGTGGATTTCTCCCTCCACTTTTGCAGTCACTGCCTTGAACCGTGGAGTTCACACCACAGAATGTCTCTTGAAGCATTTCTGCTCTTCCTGTGAATCATTTGCAAGACTAAAAATAAAACATGAAAAATTTCTGGACCACACATAGATTGTTTAATTATTTTCCATGTGAAGTGCAGGCTATTTTTGGCACAGAATCTTTATGTAGGCTGGACAGACCAATTCATCTTCTAATATATCTCAATGTCAAAAGCCAATTAGTCAGGTGACAGCATGGATGTTTAGGTTCTTTGCTAACCATGACTAACTCTGGGGGGGTCTGCAGTAATGTAGTGTTATTCACCAGACTGATTTCCACCTTGGTACCTGCAGGCTGTGTTTAGAACCACTTCACAGTAATAAGCAAATACTACTGTGGTGTTCAGGAGGTTTTACCCAGGAAATGCAAAATTTCTCCCATTATTAATGCTGAGACCCAGAAAACTTTCCCAGATGAATTTCCAGTAAATCAAGCAATACAGGATGGAGACAGACTGTTTTCAAGGGATGGAGGGACAGGACACAGGGAATGGCTTCCCACACCCAGAGGGCAGGGATGGGTGGGATATTGGGAATTAGGAATTGTTCCCTGGCAGGGTGGGCAGGCCCTGGCACAGGGTGCCCAGAGCAGCTGGGGCTGCCCCTGGATCCCTGGCAGTGCCCAAGGCCAAGCTGGACAGGGTTTGGAGCAGCCTGGGACAGTGGAAGGTGTCCCTGGATGAGCTTTAAGGTCCTTTCCAACCCAAACCCTTTTAGGATTGTGATTATTCCCTGATCATTACATATCCTTAATCTGCTATCTGAACTATGCTGCCTTTATCCTGGAATTTGGGAAGTTTATTATTTTGATTAACTTTTCCTTTAACTCCATCCATCCATACTGCTGTGCTTTCCCTGTAATTCTAATATCAGGATGTCTTCTTTTGAAATAAATCCTAATGACTCCCCCAGACAGAGCAAGCTCTGTCTCCCACCCCCTTGTTTTGCATGGCACTTTCAAAACTGGACAGAGAAATTATTTTCTCACAGAGAAATTATTTTCAGTCGGAGGGCCTGACTCCCATTTCTACCACAGAAAATGTTGCCTTGAGTTCTGGATTGCAAAGTGAAATTTGGTGGCACAGAGCAGGTGGGAAGTTGTTTATCCAGCTGGCAAAGGAAGGAGCAGGTGGCACACAAGGCACAGGGATCCTCTCCTCTGTCCCAGGGCTGGGACCACACCTGGGCAAAACCTCACAGCTCTTTCCTCCACATCTGGATACTCACAACCTGGATGCTGAACAGGAACTGACTAGGAGTCCCAGGATTGTGGAACAGGAGAGAACAAAGTGATGTGGTGCAAGAAGAGAAAAGATAAATTAGTGTGGAGAAATCACAGGCAAGTTGTGGTCCTGCAAGTTTCACTCCCTGTCTCTGCCAAAGTGAAAGGATGAGCTAACAACAAAAATCAAGGAGGAAATGCTGGAAGAATCACTGCTTTGAAAACTGAGAAGCAAACAAAATTCCATGAAGATTCTCAGCTTCCTGATACTTGGCATCACCTTCCAGCATTTGCACTATATTTCAAATGGCCAAATAGGGAATGTGGATCCAGAGCTGACCTTTCTAACCACAGGGAAAGCGTGTTAATTATTTAGAAGAAAGATAAGAACCAGCAGAGTGTGTGATTTGTTTTGTTAATTATGGCTTTGAACTACTTTGTGCCACCCCAGCTAATTGGCACGTTTCCTTAGCCAAGTAAATAGATCTTCTGAAGGCTCATCAATCAGACTGTGTTTGTAAGCAACGTTTTCATAGCAGATATTTTCTATTTTTGGGCAGAAAAATCAAGCTGTTGAAATACCCAAACTACAACTGTGCTCACCCAGGTCTGGGTCAGACTGTGCTCAGATCAAAAATGCCATCACTAACACAATATTCCTCAACAATTTGACTCTGGAACCAAAGATTCAAGGCAACATTTTCTTAGGTAGAAATGGGAGTCAAGCCCTCAAATAATTTCTCTGTCAGAAATCCATTTCTCTGTCCATTTCTGAAAATTCCCTTACAGGATTTAGGCAGTCACTGACAACTGCCAGGGCCAGAAAATATCCCAGACCAGAACTAGGAGAGTTTCCTCAATTCCAGCACTTCAGCTTGGAGGTTTTCCCTAAAAGTTGAGAACCAGTTCAGCATCCAGGGAGTTAAAAGTGAAGTGTCCAAGGCCAGCTTGGACACTGGGGCTTGGAGCAGCCTGGGACAGTGGGAGGTGTCCCTGCCCATGGCAGGGGGGTGGAACTGGATGATTTTTAAGGTTCTTTCCAACCCAAACCAGTCTGGGATTCCATGGGAATTCACCCACCTTTTTTTTTTGTTGTTGTTGCTGTTGTTGTTATTGCATGTTTATTCAGGGGCCTGTTCTGATTTGCAGAAACCTCAAACATCTGGAGCACCTGCTGAACTTTTTCTTCAATTTTTTAGCTTCCAAAAATACAATCTCAAGGCAAAGAAAAACCCCACAAAAACCTTTTCTCTCAGAGTCTGAATGAAAAGCACCTGCCACAGTGAAAAGCTCAAAATCTGCGTGGTGAGGAGTTTTAAAACTGACTTTGTCTTCCTTGGTTTCTGGATTAACTGAATTCTGCTATTAATATTCCAACTAGCATTCCTTTTGGGAAGCAGACATTTATACCCTGATGCAGGGAAGCAGTTCACAGTCCTTGATCCTGAGAGATGAAGCCATGCTTGGGTTAAAATGCATTAAATTTTGGGACCTAAAGCTGAGCACTACAGGTCAAGGGCTCTTGGAGAGCAGACTCTGGCTTGAAGTTCTGTCTACACAGACAAATATTGGGGGAAAATGATAAAACTCCACTCCACTTAATAGATTAATAGTATAAAAAGGTTTCACCATGATCCTTTAATGCTCTATTATGCAATAAGTTTGTCAATAATTCCTGGCTTCAATCTCGGGGATTTCCTTGAAGCTTCACCTGTGCAGCTGTACCACAGGTGTATAAAATATATATATATATATATATATATATATGCATTTATATGTATGAAATGTCCTAAAGAAACTTGTCCCTGCCCTTCATATCAGTCATTTGCTACAGCAAAACATATGTACACACAGTATAACATCATTCCATAAATTCCTGCTAGTGATTAAAGTCCAGTCCTTTTGTTTGCAACTATGCCACAATTCCTTCTAATTAAAATGGAAAAGAAAAAATAATAAAAAAAGAAATGAAGTGAGCAAGCAGCAGATGCAGCAGAGCTCCAGCTGTCAGGCCACCAGAGGACACTGTCACGTCATTTCCAAATAGGAAGAAATCAATTTTTGCTTTAATGCCAGAATTTCAAATTTAGATGGACAGAGCAACTCCTCACAGAATCACAGAGTGGTTTTGGCTGGAAGGGAACATCTTTAAAGTTCATCTTTCCACTGTCCCAGGCTGCTCCAAGCCTTGTCCAGCCTGGCCTTGGGCACTGCCAGGGATCCAGGGGCAGCCCCAGCTGCTCTGGGCACCCTTATCACACGATCAGGGAGTGCTGCTGTCAGATGCTGGAAGATGAAGATGTACTTAAACATTTTACAGTCACAAAAACCAAAGTAAGAACCCTGCTTACGCTGGTTTGATCTGTTGAGGCTGGCAGGCCCATAAAATATGCAGAATCAGACTTAGTAGCTCTTATTTTCTATACATTTACATCAATTTATACCTGGCCTAGATAACAAAAATGAGACCTGCACAAGCACAACTGCTGTAATGTGAAAGCACCTTGTGTAAAGCAGGAGGGGAGTTCCACATCATGGAATGTAGGATGTGTTCTGGAGAGTCCAGTCCTGAGAGAAGCAGCTCAGGGAGCTGGGGAAGGGGCTGAGGGAGCTGGGAAAGGGGCTGAGCCTGGAGCAAAGGAGGCTCAGGGGGGACCTTGTGGCTCTGCACAACTCCCTGCCAGGAGGGGACAGCCAGGGGGGGTCGGGCTGTGCTGCCAGGGAACAGGGACAGGACAAGGGGAAAGGGGCTCAGGCTGGGCCAGGGGAGGCTCAGCTTGGACAGCAGCAGGAATTTCTGCATGGAAAGGGTGCTCAGGCCTTGGCAGGGGCTGCCCAGGGAGCTTTGCAGTGCCCATCCCTGGAGGTGTCCCAGGAAGGGCTGGAGGTGGCACTCAGTGCTCTGGGCTGGGCACAAGGTGGGCACTGGGCACAGCTGGGACTCCATGGGCTGGCTGGGATTTTCCAGCCTCAGGGATCCCAGGGTTCTATGTTTGCTTCCACATTACCAACACGCAGCCAAGCCAATAAATGAAATGATAAAACGATATAAGATGATATAAACAGATAAAATGATATAAGCATGGAGGAACAGGACATGGAATTATGAGTTAAATCAACCCTTTCTGCTCTGTGTGTGCTAAAATACACAGAGAGCTGTCCCTGAACACTCCAGCTGTGCCCTGAGGGCTGTGCAGGGGCACTGTGCTGGAACAGGTCAGCACCCATGGTAGCAGTGAGGTGACAAACCCCTCTGATACAGGGACGCTTTCTGAAGCAGTAATTGGATTTAATACAGCCAATTTTTAAGGTGCAGGCTTTGCTCTTGCTCTGCAGCTCTGGTGTGCAGCGTTTTCCTCAATAAGTGGAGTGCACACTTTAAGTGATCCAGGTGATAGGAACTCATCAAAGGAATATTCTAAGCACTAGTTTACTCATCAATTCCAAGCACTATTTTACACATCATCTTGGGTGGCTCCAGACTCCCAATTTCCCTTGTTAAACTTCAGAGAGCTCTTGAATTGTTGAGTTCATAGGAAATTGTTCTTAGGTCAGCTACAAACCCAGGCTATGGCTGAGCATTCTGAATTAGAGAGATTTAACACAAAAATAAGCATCAGTTCTGTGTGTTCTGTACAATGTGAACACCTGAGCTTGAATTAAAGACCAAATCCTCTCTCCTAAGCTAAAACCACTCTCCCTGGCTTAGCTCACAGCTCTCAGTGCACTGTGCCCATTTCAGGTGTGACTGCCATCCCAAGGAGTGATCAGTCACTTCCCTTCCCCTGCTGAAAGCAAAATTATGTGTATTCATTCCAAAATCTGGACTAGAGAGGGAAGGTTTGACAAGACTGGAAAGCAAAGGTAAGAATATGTTCTCTGCTATAATATGAAACAAAACAAACAGGAAAATCATTCCTCATAAGATGTGCAAGGAACTTTCCAGGTTTTATGGCATTAGGAGGTCATTGCCTGCTCTAGAAGAGCAAGCAGAGATCACACAGGCCCTGGCTCTTAAATATTTTTAAATTCTTAAGACCAGCAAGGAAAAACCTTTGATGGATTTCTGCCCTGTGCAGGCAGTAAATACAAGAACTGCATCTCCTGCTGTGCTGCCCTGGTGCTAACAAACATTTTTCCTTCTGACAGCCCTCTGACACTTCTGCAGCTGTCAGAGGGCTTCTTCCACACATCACATGCCCAAGCAAGCTTGTCTCTGAGAGCACCCTGAACCCCCCCAAACCTCTGCCAAATATCACCCAAAGTGCCTTTTCCCAGCACCATTCTGCTGTGCATTGCACTCCAAGGGGTGCAGCAGACACTGATCACCCTGGCTGGCAATTATTCAGGGCTGCCCTTGTCCAGGTCTGTCAGCATCTCAGCCTGGTCTCAGAGCCATGCAATGTTTGTAAAGCTCCACCAAGAAATGGTTTGAAAATCATTGAAACCAATGGTTTTGGTAAAATGTGAGGAACAGCAGCTCAGATTCAGGCTGGCATCAACAATTCTCTGCTCCATGAGTGAACTCATCTCACCTGGGTGTCAAGCCCTTCAATGTGTGCACCAGGGGTGGGTTCAGCTGTGGTGTCATTGCTCAGACCTGGGACAGGGCTACAGAGAACACCCTGGAACTGGCATCAGTGCCAGCTGGGCATGCCTAGTGCCAGGGAAAGGAAGGGAAAAGCAATCTGTGACCCCTCCAGGTGACTGCAAAGTGCATTCACAGAGGACAAGGTTCACTCCTGGCTCCCCACAGCACCAAGAGGTGACAGGACCCACCTCCGGCACACATGCAAAGGCTAAAAACCAGAATTTCACCCTTGTGTTGTCCATTTCCCTGGTGATTTCAGATGTTAATGCCTTTTCCCACATGCTTACAACACCTTGTATTGCACTGAACACCTTTAATAGCAGGCTGGGGTACAGGATCCCACGGAGAGACCAAACACTGCCCTGACAGAACTTGCCTTGAATGGATTTACTGCATTAAACAGGCTAAAAATGCCCTGGTTATGAGCAGCATGATGTTACATCCAGCCTGTTCCCCCCACAACATGGAACAGTTTGGATTTGGAGTGCTTTGTAGCAAAAACCAACCAGCCAGAAATGCCAACCCCAAATCAATCTCAGTCAATATTTTTTTGTTGTTGTTGTTGTTTCAGTCTCATGACTACAAATGGAAAGCACTCCCAACTCCTGGACATCCAAAAAGAGCTTTGGGGGTGTTTTTATGCATCTTTTTTAAAAATCTCTATCAGGGAAGGACATAAAGTTGCTCTGCACAAGGTACTCTGATGTAAAAGGAGGTCAAGCTCCAGCAGCAACATGATTTTTATTGGTTTCAGTGCACAGATAGTCCTGAGAGGGCCACAAAAATCCTTAAAATGTAAACACAGGCAGGCTTTTTGCTGTAAAAAGAGACTCTCTTGAAATTCTTCCTCAGAATACCTCAGGATATGAGGATTTTATATGTGACACCAAATAAATCAGCACCAAAATAATAGGAATTTTTCCCAGAACAATTTGCATTTTTGGAGCACAATAATAAAATTCACTCTTTTTCTCTAATGGCTGGGACGACCAAGACATTCCCTTTGATTTCATCGATTTTTGAGCACAACCAATCCAAAAAAAAAACCTGTAGAAAATGTAAAATCTGTCACCTCAAGCCAGATGCTGTGCCAGAGACAGGCTGGGCTTCTCTTCTGGCTGGCTAAGGCAGAAAACCCTCCTGCAGATGCTGTCACCCATCCCAAAGCCTGACTTCTTCACATGTTCATTTACTAAACCTGACAGGATACACTTGTCAGCTTCCTTTCACCAGATCCTACCTGACAATTCCCACATGGAACTGGGGAACTGCATCCTGAAGGGGATGCAGCAATCACACAAAAAAAAAAAAAAAAAAAGATGAAGAACTTGTCAAGTAAAATCATGCAGAGCCAGAGCTCAGGAAGGAATAAGGGTGCATTGATTAAATCTGATCCATCTGATTCCATGATAACTGAGGCAGTCACTGAGCCACTGCCCCTGTCAGTGGAGGGAAAATGTGCTTCCATGCTTTTGGAATACCTGGAAACATTAGGGAATGCAGAAAGCCAAAAAACACTTATCCTTCAAACCCTGCCCCCTCCACTTAGTTATAGCAACAAGAAAAAAAAAAAAAAAGCCTGTTAAATCATGAAAGGAGAAATCTGTGTTTTCAATCGAGGCACATCCTCCTGCAATGTCCTGGATTGCTCCTAATGCAAGCTTAGAAAAGAGTGAGGAACTTTAATAATTTCCAAGAACTCTGTCAGATTAAAACAATTTACAGTTTCAATAGAAATTACTTCCATTCCTTAGGAGTTATTGGCTGGATACCTTCAGCTCCTCTTTAAACAGCTGATGCTGTAGAGACTGAGGACTTCAATTGTGCAAAACCAGATTTTTGCCTTCAGAAATACAAACATTCCCACTAATGTCAGTGTTTCATAACATTTAGGTTCACACTGCTTATCTGGATGGTTAAGACTGTAGTTCAAGGTGCAGCAAGGTGGGGAAGGGAATCTCCTGATTTCCTCTTACACTGATTTAGAGGAATCATCAAATGTGTGAGAGGAAAAGGCCTAAGCAGGGACTGCTCCTCTGAGCCACCAGCAAGGAAACAAATATCACTGAGATAAAAACTCCTCTTTTTTTGAGCCTGGCAAGAAGTCCTGGCTATGCACCAGCTGTTCATGAAAATCAAGAGACTGAATATTTTCTGCTACAGGCAGGAGAAATTACCAGTGGAGAACAGGAAAAGAAGTGGAGCTTCTCATGAGCAGGAAAATGACAGGAGGGAAAAAAAGGCAGAAATGGATTTTGGGCAAGGGTGGGAGTGACTGGAAAAGGGGGAATGGCTTCCCAGTGCCAGAGGGCAGGGAGGGATGGGATATTGGGAATTAGGAATTGTCCCCCGGCAGGGTGGGCAGGCCCTGGCACAGGGTGCCCAGAGCAGCTGGGGCTGCCCCTGGATCCCTGGCAGTGCCCAAGGCCAGGGTGGACAGGGCTGGGAGCAGCCTGGGACAGTGGGAGGTGTCCCTGCCCATGGCAGGGGTGGCACTGGATGGGATTTAAGGTCCCTCCCAACCCAAACCATTCTGGGATTTTGTGATTTGCTGAAAATGGTGTCTGAGAGCTGCTCCTCAGTCCTGAGCAACTTCACTATCTCAGCACAGAGTTCCAAACCTGTGGGGTGGCCACAAAGGGCTTTTCCAAAGGGAAGCAGGGCTGGAGGAAGCTCCCAGCCAGGATGTCCTTTCACCTCCCCTCTGGGAGCAGGTCCAAGATGAGACCCAGCTGGGTTTGTGCCTCCAGGGCATGTGGGTGTCTGACTCAGCAAGATCCCAGGCACAGCAAAAAGGAAGAGATATTTCAAAGGAAAATGTGGTTTTTTTTTGTTTTTTTTTTTTTTTAATTTTCCTAAGGCTGGCTAAAGGACACAGGATCAAAGTGTTTCTTTACAAACAGTAGGAAAAGCTCTGCTGAAATCTTCCCATCTCCAGGTAAATGCAGAAGGTATTTCCCCAAAATTGTCTTGGAAAGTTTTTGCTTCAACTTACAAGCTGTGGTTTATTCCCAGGTCCAATGTTTCACATCTTTGGAGCATTATCCAAGGTATTTTAAACCTGCAGGCCAGTCCTGAAATGAAAACTAGGACTTTTTATATCTGTAATTTTTATTTAATAGATGCTAATACTAAATGTTCTCAAATTTCCTTAGGTTAATATGAAGATAAAAAAGTATTTGATTACTTAATCAAATCTAGCTTTTAAAACTAAAACTGAAATTTGACATGATATTTTTAAAAATACTTTTTGGTCTATTCATTTCTTTTATCAGTTGATAGCAATTCCCAGCTCTGTGAACCAAGACCAGCTTATTCATCTGGAAATCAAGAAATTGGATCAAATATAATTTCATTTTTTAAAATAGAAGCAGGAGAGGAACAGAAGAAAAAAATATCTGCTGGTGTAATTTTTCTCAATTATGCCAGGAGATGTTTCTTTGCAGCTGGAACCTTTCCATGAGTTTGGAAGTAGGTGGTTATACATGGAAGGTTAAAGTAAGAGGACACAGCCCTCTGTAATGTGACTGATAAGATTAAAACTGAAGATATTAATTCAATTATTTTTTCTGAAATAAGAGAAAAATTAAGATATTTGCAGCATTTCTCAGGTCTGCTTTATCTACAAACTTCTGTGGGTTTAGTAACACATCCACATGAGAGAATACACAGAATTTTTTTTTCTTATTTCAGTGGTTTGGAAGCTCCTCAGTGCCCTGTGCTCATTTTCATTCATTCAGGCTGCACCTAAAGATCCCCACTGAGACCAAGGGCTGAGCCAGCCTCGGCCATGGCCCTGGGGCAAAGCTCATGTCAGCACAGACAAGTGGGAAAACTGGTTTGGAATGAGCATGGATCATAAAGGTCTGTAAAAAGATGAGGATGGGGATAATATATTGGAATTGTCTCCCTGGTTTATGAGGCAAGGACTTTGGGATGCTTGGAAGAGCAATACAATAACCAGGGAGGCAGCAGGGAAGCAGCTCAATATAGGAGTTATCTGTAGCTGACATGTGAAGTGTGTTTCTCTTCTTTGGCTGTTTGTGAATTATCAGGAGTTTTTCAGGCTGTACAAAATTCTATATTGTGCTTTTAAATGGAATTAGGATGGCTTTATATTCCTTTGCCTTCTCTCTCTACTCCTGCACTGCTCTTGATATTTCACAGGATTTATCTTCCCAGGATTTATCTTCCCAATGAATTTTTTTTTTCTCCCACTGAAATGAAATCTTCATTTTGTGATGGAGATCTCCACTCCCTTGGCAGGGCTCTTCTATTTCAGAAGTACTTGAATATTTCTTACCCATTTGGGGTTTTTTCCCTTCAAAAAGACTGTGGATTTCCCCCTGCTTCCACTCCAGGCAATCCCACTGTGCACTTCCTTGAAGGAAATCAAATTCCAGCTGAATGGGGGGTTGTGCCTTTAGCCAGTTGTTGCTTTTTAGAGATTTTTCCTGCAGCATGTTCCTCTGATGAGTGAAGATCTAATTTTGAATTTCACTCTAGATTCATTCAGGGAAATAATTTTCCATGTGTTTCCCATGATAAGCAGATGGTGAAATGATAAATTAGAATTTTTTGATCATTATAATTGTTGTTGCTCTGTTCTCATCTGTATTGTCCAAACTCAGTGAAGAGCTCACACCTATAAAAACCCTTCAGATATTGAACACTTGAATTTAGGAAGAATTTTGTGCCTGGGGCTCTTTGTTGCTGGATATGGGATTTAAAGTTGGCAGCAAAGCAAGTGGGTAAGCTGAGAATGACAAAGGAATGTTGTCCCAGTCCTGCCAAACCCCAGGGATTTGGGGCCACAGTGTATGGGATCACTCAGTTTTCAATCCCATAGAGAAGATTCTGGATTTTCCACCATCCCATCTCTGGTTAACTTGGGATGGTCTCAGCACATCCCAACTTTGACTCATCTGTTCAAGCGATTGGCTCAACATTTTGGAGTGTTTAAAAAGCCTCAATTCTGCCACCCTGAAACACGTGGCCACCCAGCCTTGAACGAGCTTTGTCTAAAGGATCAACGACAGCACCTGCAAAAGGGGGCTTTTGTTTGGAAAATTCAGTATTTATTGGCTGTTGGACCTTGTATTAATTGTCATGGTTTTGTACAGCTAAATAATTCTAATTATTTCAAACATTAGCTTGAAGATCAGTTTAAAAATTTGCTACAGAAGATTTTTAAACTAGTCAGGAGAGACAAAGAAGATTTACTGTCTTCTTTCATCTCTTTGGTAAAAAATCCAGACATATTTAATGCAGGATATATTGTGAAATCAGTGGAAATTGTCTGGGGCTTGGAAAATTAATCCAAGAACAGATGTCCCTGTGACTCCGGCACCCAGGGATGGTTTCAGCCCCTGCACGTCAGCCTTTGAAGATCAAAAGGCTCTTAATTGCATGTAATATTTCAGGTGTCTGCACAACAACAAAAAGAAAAGTTAATAACATTTGGAGATTGATGCTGGGCTAAGAGAGCTTTGTTTTATCTGATGGAAGCTCAAAAGATTTTGGGTGTCAACAAGATTGTTAAAGAATTAATTTGACATTTTGAAAACAGTGATATTAAAGGAAGATATGTATTAGGATGCTGTTGCAAGAAACTGAGCTTCAAAGGAGTTACAAAGGACATGAAAACGATTAGCAGATGTTATTAAAATATCACAGATCTTATGTGGCTGCAGGTGCTTGTGTTTGTATTCCAGTTATTTTTAATAAAGAAAATGACTAAGAGTCTGTAACGTGGACTGCTCACTTTCAAGGACAGAGATTGGCATAGTATGAGAAAACAACTAAAATCCAATTTATTTTCTTCTCTAAAGCAGAAAACATCCACTACATGGACGCTTTGCTAACTCCTTATGTTCTGAATTACCTGAAAGCAGCAGTTCCTAGGGACTGGGGTTTGAGAATTGTGAGATATCCCTCCAAGGGGGTTAACAGACTTAAACAACAGCGCTGCTATGGGCTGCACGCTTGCTCATGACAAAATTATTGGTGATGTCTTCCCAAGAGCTGACAGTTGCCAATATGTTTCCTCTTACTTCAGGATGGTGCCTTCATTTCTAATAAAAAAGGAGGAAGATGCTGATAAGTGCTGAGCTTCCTCCCAGGGGATTGCATTTGTAGCTGGGAGAGGTTTCTCACTGTGAAACTCCTGCTGCCTTTGACGATGGGCACACGAAGAGGAGTTTGCGGGACTGCAGAGGGGAAAAAATCCTATCTGGTTACTTCCTGTTGTGCTGTATCATCCAGAAAAAATGCTGGTAGGCACCAATGCTGGAAAAGCATTTCTTGGAGTCTGCAGGCTCTTGATTTGTACGAAACAAGGGCTGGGCTCTTGCCTCTTTTGTGCTTTTTGTCTTGAAGCAGAGAATCCCTTTCCCCGATCGCTCCTTGTGTGACTCCAACAGGATCACGTGCTTCCAACATGTGCTTCAAACCCCTCCTGTTGTGTTAAGGTGATTTTATGATGATACTCCACTTCCCAATCTTCTGCTTTATGGCCAGAAGTGGCTGCTGGAGCTTTGAGGTGGGTCTGGAGTAGGGGTGGGAGCCTTGGGGCTCCTGCGCAGGGTTTGTTCAAAGCCGCGCTCCCGGCACAGACCAGCGGGTGCTTTGCTGCTTAGCCAGCCTGGTCTTTTTGGTAGCTTAAGCAAGAAGTTTCTTTTTTTCCCTTTTCCAGGCCTGGAGAGGTGCAGCAGCAATCCTTCAGTGGCTTTTGGTTTTTCTTCATCTGCTTGGCTTGGTTTTGGTCTGAGGTCAGGCAAATCGCTGGGAGACTGTCATCATGATATTTTCTGAAAAATCCCTTAGCCAGGATTTCCTCTCCTGGCAAGATGAGAAGCCTCAGATTCTCCTTGTTTTGCTGCTCTGGAATGTGGCCTAGAGATTGTTTATCCAGACATGTGAGTTGTTTTATTTAATGGCCAATCACAGCCAGCTGCGTCAGCCTCTCTGAGTCAGTCACGAGCTTTCATGATCATTCTTGTTAAGTCTTCTGATGGATCCTTCTCTTTTCTTTCGTATGGTTTTAGTATGTCATTTCTTTTAATATGATATCATAAAATGATAAATCAGCCTTCTGAGAACATGGAGTCAAATTCTCATCTCTTACCTTGTCCTGGGGACGTCACAACACCACAGGAGACTGTGGCCAGGATTTGTGGGGAGCCACAGGAACCACTCTGCCCAGTCCTAGATCTCAGGAAAAGCTGAACCAACAAGAGAAAGGGCACTAAAATCCACCAGCTTCAACCTATTTCTTATTGTGTATTGATGTGATTATCCATTATCCCCAAGGAAAAAAGGCAGTCAACTACACTTTGTACCAGAGCAAAGTGTTCTATGCCCAAACACCCACAGAAGTCACCTGCACGTGGAATAAGGCAACAGCATTTGAAACACTGCAGGTCATGACCACAGAATGCACAGAGGAAATCCAGGTCCTCAAAGCATTAGGGTGAAAAGGCTATTAAATATATCAGCAGGAGTATTGTCATAGAATCCCAGACTGGTTTGGGTTGGAAAGGACCTTAAAGCTCATCCAGTGCCACCCCTGCCATGGGCATGGACAGCTTCCACTGTCCCAGGGTGATCCAAGCCCCATCCAGCCTGGCCTTGGACACTTCTAGAGATTAAGGGGCAGCCCCAGCTGCTCTGGCAATAGCAAAGGAAAACCTATTTTTTTCCCCTGCTAACTGAAATTAAGAATACCAAGGGTACTATCCTGTGTTTGAAATAATTTTTAAATTCCATTGTTTGGAAACATCTTGAACAAATAGTTCTTGAAGTATATTAGGATGACACTTATGGAAATACAATATAACCTTGTAAAATAACAGAGAATTATACTTCTAATTTACTCTTGAGTTCTTTGAATGTGTCTTCTTTAAATTTTACCAGGTATTTGTGGTTCACATTTCAGGAACAGGCATTTGAGCACAGTGAGGGGTGGGAGCGTGAAAGACACTGCTCAGAATTGTGACCAGCACCAAGGGAATAAAAAGGGAATAAAAACCCCTTTCCACACAAACAAGATATGCTGAGAACAAAGCGTTGCCAGGAGAAACCAAAGACACAAGAGCTGTACAAGTAAAAGCCTCCAGGTCTGCCTCCTTCATGCACCTTTGAACAAGGAGAGTTAACAGTTCATAAGAACAATGATAAAAACCTGGCCAGCAGCCCAGGGCTTCAGAGCTGCTGCAGGTTGTGAGAGGTACCTCATGCCATGGGGAACCACAGCAGGAATAGGAGATAAGGAGAAGGCAGAGAAAACAGGAAACAGGCACTGGGAAAAGCTGAGAAACACCTGCAGCACAGGATCAAAGTCGTGCATGTAGGAACATCTCACCTTAAGCCCACTCCAAGAGCTTTTTCTCAGGTGCTTGACAGGAGACAACACCCAGGAAAGGGAGGCTGACAGCACAGCAGCTCTAAGAGAATAATGTTTTCAACCCACTGCCTGTCTGGGGCTTATATTTTGAAGATTTAACAAGAGTTTACACATTTATGGAACAGCAAAATAGCGTGCCAAGACATCATAACTTCCAATGAACAATATCATCATTCCCTGATGCTTGCAGAAAAGAGGATTCTACAGCAGAATGCATTACAGGGGAGTGTAATGTGGAACTGTTGGGTCCTGCCCTGGTGTCTGCAGTTCCAGGCTGGGAAGAGGGGCTGGACAGGAGCCCCAGGGGTGCCAATGGCCCCTGGGCTGGCCCTGCTCAGGGACCTCCAGAGCGGGGTCCACTTCTGGGTCCCCAGTCTAGGAGAGCCCTGAAGGGGCTGGAGCGTGTCCAGGGCACTGGGGAAGGGGCTGGAGCCCCAGGAGGGGCTGAGGGAGCTGGGAAAGGGGCTGAGCCTGGAGCAAAGGAGGCTCAGGGGGGACCTTGTGGCTCTGCACAACTCCCTGCCAGGAGGGGACAGCCAGGGGGGGTCGGGCTGTGCTGCCAGGGAACAGGGACAGGACAAGGGGAAAGGGGCTCAGGCTGGGCCAGGGGAGGCTCAGCTTGGACAGCAGCAGGAATTTCTGCATGGAAAGGGTGCTCAGGCCTTGGCAGGGGCTGCCCAGGGAGCTTTGCAGTGCCCATCCCTGGAGGGATTTAAAAGCCATGTGGATCTGGCACTTGGTGACATGGCCTTGGCAATGCTGGACTTGGATGATCTTAGAGATCTTTTGTCATCTAAGTGATTCTAAGACACGTGGAGACAAAGTAGAACACAATCACTGAATTCCCCACCAAACAGCTGAAATTGCTGTGCAGAATCACAGGAAATTATTGAGACTTCCTCAAAAATAGCAAAATCAAGAGTTGCCTGCTCTAAGAGAATCAAACAGTTGGTTAGACAAATGATCATAAAAGATTAAGGAAGAAACTGGGTGTAAGGCAGCAGCATGGCACAGGAAGAGTTCCAGATCCAGCAGGAGAGTTCAGATAAATTAGTTTGGGTAAAAAGTAAGTGATATTCCTTCTGGTTTAAGTGGATAGGGCTGGAGTTCCATGCCAGAGCACACACATGCTCCAGTGCTGAACATGTTTCCTGAGGAAACCATCACAACCTTACCAAGAGGCACAGGAGGTCTAACTTCCAGCACTGTGTGGAAAAAAAATCCTGCAGGAGTTTCCCAAACCCCAGGACTGGCACCAGGACAGCATTAAACTCTGGCAGCCAGGCCAGTGCTGGATAATCCATCATTTGCATAATTTGTCCTGTACCTCTGCCCATGGCATCAGCTGTGGCACTGGGAAGCTGCCCACTCCTTAGATAATGACCAGAGTCATGATTCATCTCCCTTTTGTTGTTTTTTTTCCATTTGTTTTGATTACAGTTCAACCCCTGCTATATAATATATAATCCTCTATATTCCTACATAATCCAACACAATCCTTCCTGAATTCAGTTCCCTGAAGTCCCATTAAATTTAGGACTGTGCTCCTGGGACAAATATAGCAGCACCAAACTGATCCCCTCTGAGAAACCTGCAACTTTGCTAACTTCTGCAGGAGCCCAGTGCACGAGGTTTATTCTGCAGCTGGAAGCAGTCCTGAGTGCTGATCCCATCTGCTGATGGAGGAGGAAAGAATTGCACAACTGTGTGGGGCCAGCCAGGGCTGGGAGACAGCTGAGAAAGCCTGTGGTGGGGCTCACCCCCAGTCACTGCATGCCCTCTGCCATCTGGGGCTCTGGCAGGGTGAGCTGGCTCTCCTCAACCCTTGGGGACCAGAGGGTTCCTAGATCCAGTTCAGGGAATGATGCAGCCTGGGGCTGAAAGGAGAAGAAAAGCACAGACTTGGCCCTAAACACAATATCCAGTGGAGACAGAATGGCAGACAAAACTGGAGTTCCAGACAGAACATGTTCTAGATAGAGATTGCTTTGTAAGATTTGGTTTGTTTTTTTTTTTTTTTTTTTTTTTTTTTGGGGGGGGGGTTATTGAATAATTTCCAAATCAGTTTCCTATAAACAACAAAATAACTGAAAGCATGGGGATTTATCAAAAAAAAAATCTCATCTTCAGTGCTGTATCTCATCATGCTGCTTTGATTTCTGCCATGGTCTGCACTGCCTGTAACTAGCTAAGTAGGGAAAACCCATCATGATGAACCATCTATCTTCTCTATCTAATCAAGACTTCCTAAGACAAGGCAAACAAATCTAGCAGCACATTTAACTCTCTTTTAAACCAAAATGCTTTCAGAGATCACTCAATCTGCTTTCTTGGGTTTTGCAGTGATTAAGGATCGATTCACGTGACTTCTCATTGTCTGCACATCATAGCTGAAAATAAACAGTGGCCTCACAGGCCTGACCTCTGGAAACAGCTGCTTTGGACATTAATAACTCCACAGCAACCCTTGGTGAGGGTCTCCAGCCCAAATTTATGTCACATGAATGTCAGAGTTGTCTAAATGTTGATTATCCCTCAGTTTGAAATGACCACCCAGCTCTACGAAAGCTCACCTCTCAGCATTAACATTCGCCTGCCATTTGTCAAGTGCTTCCTACAACCTCATTTTTATTGACTCTGCAGGAGAACTTGATTAGCAAGGGAGAGTCCCTCAGGCTGAGAGGCAGGAGGTGTGAGATGCTGCCCTGTCCATTCCAATTGCAGTGTGGGTACCACAGCTCCACTGAACTCAGCGAGAGGAAGGAGGGTCCAGCCTGTCACAGCAGCTCCAGGGAGCAGTCAGCAGACACAGGTCACAACAGCATCTATTTGACCTGTAGTCTCAAATTGCTACTCCTGAAATAATAAAGCAACAAAAGACTTAAAAAGTATTTATAGCTCTCATGTGTCCTCTGTCTCGGAGCAGCTGGGCACATTTTTGGGGTTAGCAATGAGAAAGGAGTATTGGAAAAACTGTTAAAAACAGGAAGCCAGGTGATAAATCACTCCCTGCTATGCAATTGTGGAAAATGAAAAAAAAAAGAGAGGTGCTGTTCTAGCTGGGAACTTATTGATTTTGTCAATTAGAATTCTCAAAGCTCTCAACAGATCAGCTTCCTTTAAATAAGTGATAGCCATTCAGCAATGTAACACAGTGATAACCTCACTGAGGGGCAGGAGAGTGGAGGGATTTATTCTAAAGAGCTACAGACACACTCCAGCTCTCTGAGGGTACTTCCCTCCATTGTGGCAACCCAACATTCCAACAAATACCACAGAAGCATGTCATTCAAGACAACAATCACAGTTGTTCTTCCCTGCCAGCACTGTGTTATCAAGGCCCCAGGAAGCAGATTTAATGAACCTTTAAATGACCCATATTAACAGTGTGGCCACTGTTGCAAAAAAAAAACCCCAAAAACAAACAACAAACCTTCCCCAAGCCAGCAAAGCTACTGGCACCTCTATAAAGGTTTACGAGCCCCACGTTGTGTGTTCAGAAATAAATCACTCAACTTGCTAGAGATCATTAATCATGGAAGCACAGATTGGTTTGCATTGGGAAAGCCCTCCAGGATCAGCAAATCCATCCCCTCAGCACTGCCACTCCTGTCCCTCTCCACGTCCTTTAGAAACCTCCAGGGGTGGGGACTCTCTGCAAAGCTCTGCACAAACACAAACTGACAGAAATTCACCCAGTTCCTTATCAGGAATTGAGTTCACCCAATTCTTTGGGCCATGGGACACAGACAACACCAGCACAGAACAGCCCCATGTTTTGTGGGTGAGGAACTGCCCAAGTGAAGATTTCTTTTTCCTCTTTGAAGGTCACCTGTTCCTACACAATGGCAAGAGGTACAAAAACAGAAGGATGGAGCTTGTTTGTGGTGGCATCAGCACACAGGAAGTTTCCTGATGGGTGAGGAGCAATTCCAACCTGAGCTGAGTGGATATAGACCAACACCCTCAGGATGTGTAGTAATGGATAAAAACCATGACAAGGGAAGGCAAATCAAGATATTTGGGTTGAGAAACAAATAAATGATATTTTGGGCTCTGTCTGAAAGGGTTTGGAAATCCTTCCCACTCAGCAGCGACTTATGAAAAAATAATTAAAAGAAAAAGAAGAAAGCAAGCATAAGGGTAGATGTCCATGCTGGTGCTCTTAACTTCAAAAACTACTGATTATGCATTTCCTAGATTTTGCTTTTCAGATCCCACTGAGTTTCACAGAATATAAACAGACCAAGATACAGCTCCATTGAAGTCAGATGTTGCCAATAATTTTCAATAATATTTTTATGAGGTGAACATAAGGTTTAGCATCTGCAATCTCTCTGAGCTGCTGGGGTGGTTTAAAGGTACCAAGCTATCAGATTAATCAAATTTTGGGAAGAGCAAAGAAACAAAACTGCATGTTAGGCTGAAAAAAAAAAAAACCACATTGATGTGTGTTTTAGAAAATATATGCTGCAGTCAGCATGCCCAGTAACCTCCCATTATTTACACACAGTCAGCTGTAAATCTTTGGGATGTGTGACCCAGGAATACCATCTACCAATAATCCTGAGACACCAACAAATCCTGTGAGTGAATTGTAGCACACAAAGGGAGCCAGTCTGAGAATGAGAATCTGGGAGCTTAAAGTGGTGTGCTTCCACCTGGAATTGTTATTGATTTAGGGTGGAAAACTCCAAGATCACTGAGTCCAGCTGTTACCCAGCACTGCCAAGGCCGTGACCAAACCAAGTCCCCAAGTGTCAGATAAGCTTCCCTGAGACACAGAACACATGCAAAACATGATGGCAAGAAATGACAAGGCTGTGACATAACCCTCAAAAGACCAAAAATACTCAGCTAAGTTCATAAAAGAGCTGATCTTTGTAAGTCATCAAAGCCCCAAAGGAAGGATGTGAATTTATATTCTCTGAAAATGGGGCCCCTGGAGCCTAAAACACAGTGTGCAAGGAAGAGAACAGAGATCTGGCTGGAGAACCACGTCCATTTTACCACTGACATTCCTATTCTGTCCACAGGCAAAAATCTTTCAAATTTTGGGAAGAGCAAAGAAACAAAACTGCATATTAAGCTGAAAGAAAACCCCCACACTGATGCGTGTTTTAGGAAATGTATGCTGCAGTCAGCATGCCCAGTAGCCTCCCATTATTTACACACAGTCAGCTGTAAATCCTTGGGAAGTGTCACCCAGGAATGCCATCTACCAATAATCCTGAGACACCAACAAATCCTCTGGGTAAATTTGTGAAGACCCTCCAGTCCAACAAGACCTGCAGGTAAATTTGTGAAGACCCTCCAGTCCAACAAGACCTGCAGGTAAATTTGTGAAGACCCTCCAGTCCAACCCTGCTGCCATCTTCCATTAGACCAGGCCTTGCTCCCAGAGAGGTCTGGAAGGGGAAAGCTGAAATCCATCCTCAGGAAATGATGCACTAGTTCTCAAGCAAAGCCACAGCTGATGTTTCTGCTGTCATAGGAAAAACAGTTTGAGGGGTTTTTCTTTGCCTTTTAAGTGGAATAATAAGTTCCTTCAAACTTGCAAAGGCAATGCCATGGAGACATGGGAAGGAAGAGATGTGGGAGCTGAGAGAACAGGAAAACAGCATTAATTATACAGAACCTGACAGGTAGAGGGGAAAACGTCATGCTTTCCAAAAGGGAAAGAATGAACAGATGATTGAGATTGGCCATCAGGCCCTGCATGTTCCTCCCTTCTGGACCTGTGAAAATAAATCCCAGGATCTCAGTTCCAAGTCACCTGTGCTGGATAAAGCTGCTCACCTGCCCTCAGGTGACACTGCTGCAGTGACACTGCTCCTCATGATCAACCACAGGGTCAGAGAGTTCTGGTCCTTTTAACTCCCTTTCCCTTGTACTTTCCACTGTGGAGCTGCCCTCAAACACAGACACTGCTCTGTGCAGCCAAGGTCTTCCCTAAAGGATCAAATTCCATCTTAAATCAGAGAGAGGAAAGCTTTGTCTCAGATCAGAAAATGCAGAGTGAAAAAAATGAAGAGAAAATGACGGCATTGGTTCAGCAGTTTGCCTGGGGTTTTTGTTGGGATTTTGGAAACTTCTACAGGGAAATACAAATGGATCTCCCTGGAGTTCCTACATGCAGGAGGTGCTCTTGCACTGTGGCACTACAGCCATGGCTGCTCCTGATTATCTGAAAAGGAAAAGATTTCCCAAGGCATGAAACTGCAGGAGCCAAAACAATTCATGGGTGCTTAAGCCCAGCACTGATTGCTTCCTTCAAGGAATATTTTGGTTCAGGTTTTTCCCTTGGATCTAATGCCTGCATTTGTCATTTAAACAAACACTCCTAATTTACTCTTGATTTCATGATGCAAATTACTTTTTCTATTACTCCATCTATTCTGTTATTTAACTCCTGCTTTATTTACCAGTTTGGTTTGCATATAGATCTCCCCCTAAGCAATCCCTACATCAAGGGCTAAGTTTATTTTCCATTCATTTTCTCCCACTGTTTATGTGATTTGGGTTTGACCACAGAAAATCAGGTGAGAATCCTTTCAATGAAAAATTCCTGTGAGAAAATTCCTTTTGTTTCACCCAAACAAGCTCCTGGCTTCCAAAAGTTTGCAGGTCAGGGACTTCTCAGGTGGAGTTTATTTTTATTTTCAACCATTTTTCTTCTATAACCACATGCCATTTCCCCTTTTATCTTTTTGCTTAGTTGCAGTTATTTTCATCACATATTCTGATTTTATGTCCCCTCTCCCCTTTCCTTTCATATTCTCTTGGTCTCAATGTTAACCCCAGGTGCTCAAATTTCCTGTGATAGATCACCACCAGATTCTAATTTTCAGGAAAAATCCTTAGGTACTTCAAAATAGATTGGGATTTTTTAATTGTGATAAAATCTACCTTACCACACACCTGAAAGTCCAGCAGGTAACCAAGAACTCACTATCAAAAAGTCTTTTGGACACAATTACAGCTAAAATCTTTCATTTAACACGCTCATCAATCTGTTACACACACAGTTATTCTTGCATGTTTGTACTGAGCACTTGAGTGTGTGATTCAGTAAAATACAGGCCTTGATTACAGAATTGAAGATGGGAGGAATGTCCTGGATTTTTCTCCAGAACCTTTGCCCATCAGTAAATTATAACTCATGGACAAAATTCTCTATCTGCAAGACTGAAAACTTCACACATTGGAGGTGATTAGGCAATGAGGGACAGAAATTGAGTGGCATGGAGACACAGAAACCCAGGGCTAAATAAAGAGCATCACTGGATTTAAAACATGACAGATCATCAGTCCTGAAAAATGCTTCTATTTCAAATGGATAAATAAATGCTACAAGTTGATAATATGACACAGGGACACACCAACTGTAACACCAAATAGCATCAGATGAAGAGAGGTCACCAAAATCACAAACCCCAGAAAATCTTCATTTTTATACATTTCTGGCTCAAACCATTTTGAGTAATTTTCCAGATTTATCAGAAAAGGCTGCTCATATTGTACTTTCATTTCCTTGAAACCTCAGAGGCCTCTGTAATCATTGTAGTTCCTCCAAACCAGAGCTCTTTAATAAACAAAATACCCTAAAATAGCTCCAATTTGGTGAGCTAAGTGGTGTCTATACCCCATATAATTTGTTAAATGCCAGGAGATGAAAGAGGAAAATGTGCACAGATTTTATAAAATAAATATTCCAGAAATTAAGTACATTATTAAAAAAAAAATAAAAAGGGGGAAGGAACAGCAAAGGGATTTAGAATCATGGAATTATTTATGTTGAAAAAGGACTGCCATGGAGTCCCCACCTTGTCCCCAGCCCTGAGTGCCCTGTCCACACCTTCCTTGGACACCTCCAGGGATGGGCACTCCTCTTGTCTAATTAACAGATTAGCCTGATAATTTTATATTACAAAGTTGGTCTCTTATTTTTCAATGTCTACACTGAAACAAAACATCCTCAGGGGCAGAAGCTCCATTTGCCACCTGACCCCAGAGTTTCAGCCTCAAGGGGGCAATGAGTTCTGTCTTTAAAAACAGACTCACACACACAGTCCTTGATTTGCTGACCAGGACAATTTGGGAAAACTCATCCAAAACACGAACACATTCCATTCCTTGACCATTTCTTCTCTACCAGATCACAGCCTAGAGGGTTTCTTTAGGAAAACTGGGCAGCAGGAGGAAGGGGCTCCCTGCCTTTAGTGCCCTGATTCTGCCCCAAAATGCCACTCACGAGCTACAGATGTGTCTATCTCCATTTCACCTCTTGGAAACCTGCAGGAAGTAATTGACACTCAGACATATTTCTGCTTCTTTCTGGCAGTCATCTGTGGTTTTTTTCAGGTGTTCTCCTGCCCTTTCATTTCATTCCTTAACAGAGTATCAAACCCCTGCCTGTTTAAGAGCATTTGGCAAGGAACTCTCTACCCACACACTGATAGAAGTTGCTTGAACATCCCTGCCCACATGTTTCAATAGAAAACACCTTGGGGTTAAAAGACTTTGAGTTGCATTGGTTGCATTTAGAGAAAAATAAAATTGCTAGCTAGGTGTCAGGTATTTCTTCCCTTTCTGCCCAGTTTTAGGTGGTTAAAGATTGGAGTTGAATGTTTTGACCACGGGCAACTCAATGAATCAAGGCAATGCTGGTAACCTAATTACCACCACTGCTTTTATTTTCTTTTTCTTTTTTTTTTTTTTTTTAGGATGTATTTTGTCAGTTTTCATTATTTCCATTATTTCATACTTGCTTCAGTCTCTGTGCTCATACACCACCACGTGCTTGCTCTCCTTCTCCCTGCTATCACATTTTTAATATAATGTACAGGATATAATATAATATAATATATGTGACATAATATATGGATGTACACCATTACTTCTCTCTGAATTAATTTTTTCCTGGTCTTGGGAAGTGTAAATCCAATTGCTGCCAGGTTTAACAGGATGAGAGTCAAGATTTACTGGGTTCTGAACCACAGCCTGGTCTTAAACATGACCATGGACTGCTGCTGAATAGTTTTTTTTTAATAATCTTTCCAACCTCTATCTCTTCTGAGGAGCTACTTGCCTGCAACAAAAGATAATGTGTAATTTGATTAAAGATGGATATTTCTCCTCCAGAGCACAAGCAGATAATCTACTTTAAAGTAGTTTGAGCTTTAATGATTCATCCTGGCAAATGCCCCCACATAAGGACAGCTGCAGTGACCACAAGCAATGAAAAGAAATATTTAGATAGAAAACATTCCAGATGGAAGAGAAGATATGAGTGCAGCAAGGGCTTTCTTTTTCTGCTATGCTCTCTTCACCCTTTTGTTAGGAAGAAGATTGAGGGTGATCCATTTAGGCTGGGCTTTGCCTCAGCTTTGTGTCTGCAGTGCAAGGGGAGGAAATAAAATGCAAACAGAACACATGACAGCTGTAAAACCCCCTGAAGTGCTGCCACAGGCATGCAATCATTGAATCAATAAGGCTGGAAAAGACCTCCAAGATCATCCAGTCCTGCCTTCCACCAAATCCCACCACGGCCACTAAACCACAACAGAAAAAGCCCCATCCTCTCAATTTTAACATTTCAGGATGGTGACTCCAGGTCTGCCCTGGGCAGCCCATTCCATGCTTGGCACACGAAGCATTGGGTCATTGGTTAAACTCAGGGGAAGCTGAACTTGAAATATGAAGAAAATTCATATAAGGAATAAGGAAAAAAAAGCCATCCACCAAAATGAGCAACTTAATGAAAAATAAAGTATGACTAACAACTTCTCAAGGAACATATTCCCACTGACTGGAATGGCAATCAGCCCTCTTCAACACTAATTTTGAATAGATAACATTAATTTATAAATAAGCAGTTTTAGCATTACATCCAATATCCCTCTTGATCAGCACACTGCAATTAGAGCCCTTGAGAAACCACGCTCCTAAAAACATTGCTTTGCTTGGCACAATCAGTTGGCTGCCTGAGAACCTGAAGGAAAAGCTTCCTCACCCAATATTTCCAGTGGCCTGATCCCTGGGAGCATCTGGGAGCTGTACAGATTCAGGAGCTGCTCAGGATTTACACTGCTATTTGTAACTTTTCCTTGTCTGGGTGTGGAAATCAGTCTAGCAGCAGCAGAGCCACCCAGACACACAGCAAATCTCCTGGGAGATGAAGAAATTAACCCAAATTAAACCTGACAAGTTCATGCCATGGCTTCCAGAATCCCAGAGTCATCCAGGCTGGGGGAGACTTTCAAAACCATCAGCTGCTCCCCAGCACCACCAGCACCACCTCTAAACCAGTTCCCAAGGGCCACAGCCAGAAAACTTCTGAACTCTTCCAGAGATGGTGACTCCACCACCTTCCTGGGCAACTCATTCCAGTGCCTGACCACTCCCTTCCAGTGGGTTTCTTGGTGATAATTCACTTGTGGGGAATTTCAGAAGGAATTTGAGATGGGACCTCTGAATTGTTTTTGATGATGTGATTTATTTTCCCTATCTTCTCCATAGGCAGGAAGGGTGAGTTGGGCTCCCATTGTTACAGCATGGCTCAGAAGGTCACAAGGCCCTTAGTTACAAGACCTTTTAATGATTTATTAACCAATAAAACACTGCCAACAAGGATATTTATGCTTTTGACTCAATTCTTAAATATTTAATCTTATGGACCCATGTTACAATGTAAGCTTTCTTAGCCAGTCATGGTATGACACACAGACCTGCAGTACTGCATTCTAAATCCCTGTTTACCTCTGAATTTTTTTTTTCCTAAATCTTACTCTATAACTCTCAACTTTCCTCTACTCAGCTTAACCTCTCTCTGCTTTATACTATAAATCCACATTCTCACTTCTAGCACCCAGGTCTGGAAGCCTTTTCCAAGGTCTCAGATCCAATCCTGTGTTTAATTCTAAGCTTTGGCTACCAGGCCCAAAGTTCTGAGAGTTCCCTGCATTTTGGATTCCCAACATTTTTCCCCCCAAGATCTGATTTGAACCTCCCCTGGTGTCACAGTGCTGCAGGACTGTTGGGGATGAGGTGCCTGTCTCCAGCCCTGACATCACCGACGTGGAAATCAGTAAACCTCAAGCTGAGGCAATGCAGAAAATTTCACATCAGGCATAGAAAAAGTTATTTTTTCTTTTTATCCCTTATAAAAACTGGGACTAAATTAAGTTTTAACTTAAGTCTTCTCTAAGATACCATGGCAGGGAGTCTGAGGGTGCATGTGCTCAGTCAATATTTACACCCTCTGTGCAAAATATATTAGGCAACTACATTTAATGACATGAATGCTATATACACATACATATTTAATACATAAATTTAGACAAGCTTAAGAGATTTTTGAAGTTCAAAACAGACAAAATCTGCATTCGATTTTGAGACAACCCTCAACAGACTGATTCACACTTTGAAACCATGTCCTTGGAACCTTGAAGGAATCAGAAACCTTCATTAGGGACACAATATATATATATATATTATTAAATAGGTTTGATAACACCAATCTGTTGGGTTAAAAAAAAAAAGATGGAAAAGTGTATCTGCTAGTCCATGGCACCAGTCTGTAACTGTGTGGGCAGAGCTGTCTATGCAGCAATGCCCCCCAAGCCCAAGCAAACTGCACAGCCTGTTTCTCCAACTGGAGATATACACCCCCCCCCCCTTCATCCCCATTTTATAGAGAGAAGGAGCTGTGACTTCCAAAACGAGATCTTTATCCACAAGCCTGTTTTGAGCATAAATTATTCCACTGTGGCATATGGAATGCTTGGCAATATTTACCTCTGACTCACCAGCTATGCTCTGGTAAGATGGAACACTAGACTAGAATCACAGCATCCTGGAATGGACTGGAAGGACCTGAAAAATCTCCAATTCCACTGCCCTGCCAGGAGCAGGGATGTCACTGTCTAGAACAGGTTTCTCAAGGCCACATCCAACCTGTCCTTGGAAGAAAACTCAAGTAAAATTCAGGAATTATTAAGATGTAAAGGTGCCAATACCCCAGAAGGTGGAATCCTCTCTGCATTGAAGGAACACAAAAACACATTTCAGGATTTTACTACTGAGCCCACGTCTGCAACTATTTTTGGCTTTTAAAAACACATTATTTGTTTTCAGCTGTGAAAACCAAACTCCTCATTACCACAGAAGCCCTGCTGGGGAGTCAAGAATCTGAGAGGCTGGAAAATCCCTCTCTGTGGGCACCATGCCCACCTTGTGCCCAGCCCAGAGCACTGAGTGCCACCTCCAGCCCTTCCTGGGACACCTGCAGGGATGGGCACTGCAAAGCTCCCTGGGCAGCCCCTGCCAAGGCCTGAGCACCCTTTCCATGCAGAAATTCCTGCTGCTGTCCAAGCTGAGCCTCCCCTGGCCCAGCCTGAGCCCCTTTCCCCTTGTCCTGTCCCTGTTCCCTGGCAGCACAGCCCGACCCCCCCTGGCTGTCCCCTCCTGGCAGGGAGTTGTGCAGAGCCACAAGGTCCCCCCTGAGCCTCCTTTGCTCCAGGCTCAGCCCCTTTCCCAGCTCCCTCAGCCCCTCCTGGGGCTCCAGCCCCTTCCCCAGCTCCATTCCCTGCCCTGGACACGCTCCAGCCCCTCCAGGGCTCTCCTGGATGGGGGACCCAGAACTGGACACAGCCCTGGAGGTCCCTGAGCAGGGCCAGCCCAGGGTCTGTGGCCACCCCATGGTGGCACAGCCCAAGGACATTGACCTTCTAGGTCCACAATCAAGTGCCCCACACAAATTTTCTCCAAGAACAGGCAAATGACAGCAGGGAAGCTTTGGGTTGTTCTGAACAATCCACCCCTTCTGTCCCAAAACATCAGTGGGGGAAACAGAGCCCCTTCCCTTCCTGCACACCTCTGACAGTCTGCTTTGGAAGTGCAAACAGCTCCAAAACCACTCCATGGACACAGGTAGAATGGGATTTGGATGGTGCAGCTGCAGGAAGGCTGTTCTGGGTGGCTGAAGGAAAACCTAACACCCCTTTGCTTACAGCAGGCAGCAAGGGGCCCCTGCTGGCTCACACTGCCTCCTAGATGAACTGAAATGGTGACAGCACCTCTGAACAGACACCTGACCCACCCTAGGTATTTCTGCCAGGAAATCTGTCAGTACAGGATGGGAAACCAGCCTCTCTTTGCAATCCCCAAATGCACCCCTGGTGAGTGCAGAACCCTTCTGCTGCCTCAGCCTGGGCTTCAAGGATCTCCTGTGATGGCACAAACACTACAGATCCTGGACTTCTGTTTGTTCCAGGCTGCTGTGCCATCACACAAAGAAAATTTATTCTTTTTCAGAGCAAAGTGAGCCCAGGAATCTGAGTAATTAATGCAATTTTACCAGAGATGGAAAGGGTTCAGAATTAAAGGCATGTCTGGGAGGGGGATTTAGGCAGAAAAAACTGCACAGATATCACTGCTGGTGTACATCCTGCCCTTCCCACCTGTGAGCAGCTAGGAAAGAACATTGCACAAGGCCAGCATTCCTGCAGGAGGCTGTTTTGTCTGCCCAAAGCTGCTCAGCAGAACACTTGCATTGGGGACCAATGCACCCATCTGGCCCCCTCCACCAGGACAAAACTTGATGATAAACACCCCCCTCTGACAGCAGTGAGTCCCTGAAGGCACAGAAATGCTGCTCCACTCACGAAATAGCAAATAAATGAACAGTCCCAGGGTTGAGAGAGCCAGGGTAGATCTTTGAAAGTGCCTACTACATGGAATTTCCACGCTCCTTCCTCTTGGAAGGGGACAGATGAGTATCACACCCTCATCTTATTTCTTTAGATATTTCCCTGAGTAAAGAACATGAGAAAACAAGACTGCTCTGCTCATTGCTTCCAAACATCTTCCCTGGGAAACAGCCCAACATCAAAATATTTTATCATCACACCCCCAGCATCTAAAAACTTGTGTTTGTCTGGCTGTTGGTGGCTCTGGGGTGCCCTTCTCCTGATGGTTTCTGCTGCCTCCAGACACAGCCAGCAGCACAAAAATGTCCTTTTTTGTCTCTAACAACACCATGGTGCCCAAGTGCTGAACTCCTGGAGCTGTGACACAGTGACTTTTCCTTTTTCAAGGTATTCACAATTATACAGATTGCTTGCTCCTTTTTTTTTTTGGCATTCATTTTAAAGCCCAAAGTGTTTCATCTGCCCTCCCTTCCTGTACATCAGGACCTCTCGTTGCTTCTCATGCTTTTAGCAATTATTTTAACAATTCTTTTTCCCAGGGTTGTCCCTGTGAGGAGGCAGCTGGGAATGCCCCACGAGCTTTGCCCACCTCACCACCTCTCTCTAGGATTCCTGCTCACCTCGTGCTCCTGATGATCCTCTTCAAACCACAGCCCACCCCTGCCCTCAATCCCACCAGCAAGCAGCCCTTGGAGGAAAGTTGTGTTGTTTGAGCCACTCAAACCTTCCAGCTGACAGGAATGATCCTCTCCCAGCTCAAGAAACTTTGTGGGGTGAGCACAGCAGTCCTGAAACCTCAGCACTTCATAGTGAGCTGAATAAATCTGAATGGTTTATACTGAGCTAACAAAAAAAAAAAAATCTCCCAATGCAAATGAAACCAAATAGTCCAAACTCCTGCCTAAATCCCACACTTTCAAATAGCCAAAACTCCCACATCAAATAGCACAAGCTCCCACATCCCACCCTTCCTTGTGTTGATCCCAGGTCAGGGATTGGAAGTATCCATGACAGAGAGTCCACCTGATCCACATCAGCTCCTCATTTTCATTTCATCCTGGGAAACTGAGAGCTCTGATCACAATGTCCACATGTGTCAAAATTCACTTTCACATCCCACAAACTGTCTGTAAAACCATCATGCTGCAGAAGAAATTCCAGGAGAATTTAATGTTCAGAATATTCCCATTGATTTATTAATGCAAAAGCTGAAATCAATTCTCACCATCATAATTTTAGTTTTGCTGGGAAAACTAATTGAAAATATGGGCCAGGTTTGTGCATTTATTTATCTGCATGTTAAATCCATCAGCTCAATGGCAGCCTCCTTTGAAGTGGGGAATTGTGATGCAGTGGTTTCCAAAGAGATTTTAGGGCACAGCCTGCAGTTTGCCTGGGCCTCCACAGATGGTCTGGAATGCAAATGCAAGGGAAAACCTGACAGAAAACAAACATGTCACTGTGTTCCTTAAATGGAGCTACCCCTTAATGTATCAAAACAACAGAGAATCTATTAATCATAGCATTACAGAGTCCCAGAATGGACTGGGTTGGAAGATAGTCCCTTGATTTTTTACCTTTTTTTTTTTTTTTCTCTTGTTCATCAAGCAAGACTGATCATCTGAGTTTCTATTCCATCAAAACCTGCCATTTTCACATTTTAATTTTAAGAACATTTTGGGCATCACTGAGGAACTCACTTCACTGAGAAGGCTTTGGCAGATCCCTTCAAGGTCTGGCTGACTTTGGGGGGTCAGCACAGCACTTTGGGACGCAGGCAAGCAGAGCACCCATGTCCATGTCAGGAGAAGATAATGTCCCACAGAACACTTGAGAGATTGGAATGCTAATAACTCTCATGCTGAGTTCATTCAGAGCCTTGACTGAAAATATCATTTCAGATAACCATAAAGAAAACAGACACCTCAATGACATCATCATCATCATCCCTGCCACTGTCACCACACCCCCACAAGGGTTAAAGGATTTTTGAGATCATTCCAGCCCCAAATGAGCTCAAGCTTGGCACCTACAAGATTAGAGGGGAGAAAAAAGGCCGCTCTAAATTATGCTCAGCAATGACACATTGCAGTTTGAGAAACTCAGGAACATAAATCAATATTAAGTTTCTGAGCTCTCTTGACAAGAAAAACCATCATATAATTACAGAATCAAATGAGAGACATGCCCACGTTGTAAGTATTTGTAAGCAAGTTGATATCAGTCATACATTAGAAACAAATATCTCATTTACAAGCCAATTTGAGCAATATAAGCTGCCAAATTGAGCCTGAAGCCTGAAACCCAAAGTCTGCAGGAAGAAGCCAGTCCTCTAATTTCCTGCATGACTGGAGACACAAAAGTAAGAACAAAGTGTCATTCTGTTAAGGCTCAGAAAACATGCTTTTGGAACTCAGGTGGGGCTTAATTCCTTGGCTTCTAGACTTTTAGGAACAAACTCTTGCTTAAAGCAGCTCAGTGCTGAGGCTTAATGGGCTGAAGGCAATCTGTGTTAATGCAGTCCACTCTGGAGTGGAGTGGATTTGCTCCTCTCTGTGCATTCAGCTTTGAAATAATAGCCAATATTTCTTTCTTCACCTTATTATTAGTAACTGTAGGGATGGGAAATTATTGATCCATCTAAGCTGTCATCTTGTTTAAACTTCACACTACTCGTGTGCTCTAGGGACTTTTGCTGTTTGTCCTAAATTAAATAATTGTTAGAAACTCAAAGGGATGAAACTGTTGCTCCCCTAATTATGCATTTCAGGCCTTGCTAAACTCCTTAACAAAATTGAGTCAGTGGTTTGTGGCTGACAGGGCATTATTTGTGGGGAAAATCAGCCCACACTTGAGTGGCTAAATTGACAAACAACCAAGCTGAAACCTCCTGATTTCAATAGCAACTGATTATCTTGAACTGATCTTTGAAAGTGCCTACTACATGGAATTTCCACGCTCCTTCCTCTTGGAAGGGGACAACTGAGTATCACACCCTCATCTTATTTCTTTAGATATTTCCCTGAGTAAAGAACATGAGAAAACAAGACTGCTCTGCTCATTACTTCCAAACATCTTCCCTGGGAAACAGCCCAACATCAAAATATTTTATCATCACACCCCCAGCATCTAAAAACTTGTGTTTGTCTGGCTGTTGGTGGCTCTGGGGTGCCCTTCTCCTGATGGTTTCTGCTGCCTCCAGACACAGCCAGCAGCACAAAAATGTCCTTTTTTGTCTCTAACAACACCATGGTGCCCAAGTGCTGAACTCCTGGAGCTGTGACACAGTGACTTTTCCTTTTTCAAGGTATTCACAATTATACAGATTGCTTGTACCATTTTTTTTGGCATTCATTTTAAAGCCCAAAGTGTTTCATCTGCCCTCCCTTCCTGTACATCAGGACCTCTCGTTGCTTCTCATGCTTTTAGCAATTATTTTAACAATTCTTCTTTTTTTCCCCTCACTAAATATGGTAAAAAATGAGATATAAACTCACAGTAGGCTGCATTTACCTGGCTAATCCTCAGCTTTAAAGAGGAATACAAGCAAATATGTGAACCAAAAAGAAACACGTTTGGGTTCCCAGCTGTGACAGCAGCAGATCAATGTTTGCTGTGCCATCTTGACTTAAGTGTCTTTTCTATGATCATTTCTCCAATTTATATTCATTACAGAACACCTGCCAGATCTGTTACCCAAATTATTTGGTGTCCCTGTTGTATCCCCCAACGTGTGAAACCACCCCTTGTGCAATCAAAGCTCGAGTCTGCTTTGAGAATCACCACATAAAAAAAGATTGATTTTCATCTTGGAAATGTCAGACTTCTGCCTATAATGCTCAGCTACATTTTTCAGGAGCAGTAAAGTTCAAAAAAGAGCCCCAGCCCTGACACATCTCCGACACATCATGATGGATGTGACAGTTCTGCTGCTTTACTGCCAGAAACGTCCTGCTACAGAATGAGGCAATCAATGAAGAATAATAAATCTATCCCAGACCCCAGAACTATTTTTTGTACATGCAGAACAGCAGAAATGACACATTAGTTATACCTCTGGAGGTAATAAACCATCATACCTTCTTTACTGTTACACAATTCCAGTTAAACAATTTAATCTTCACCTGTTTTATCTGCTCAACACTTCACCGTCAGAACTCCCAATATGCATTTTCAGATTTTTAATGGAGTGAATTAAAAATAAAAATAAAAAAAAAAGGAAAAAGAGAGAGCAAGAGAATTGAAGACACACTTTGCAGTTAAAAGAAGAAGTTTTCTTACCATTTTTTCTGGTCCCTCTGTCAGCCAGGAGAACAACTGCTGCTCCAAAGGAATGTGCTGAATTACGTTCCCTTCATCCTGGAACACATTGCTCCTGATTAATACTGACTCAGAATTTTTACCTTGAGTGCACAGCACAAATACATTTCATTTCCCTTTTTTTGAGAAGTGCCACGTTTGAGATAAATTACAGCAAGTTTGGAAAAGTTAATTTGACGTGCATAAATCAAGGCTTGGCAGAGAAAGGATTGGCTTGATTTATAACTAATGCCTTTGAGTGTATTCTCCTACCTATCCTTCAAGTAACAGCCTTGATTTCAGCAAGAGGGAATATACTTCAAAGTAAGTATTTTCTGGGGTCATTTGACCACACCACCAACAAAACAAGCCCAGCTGTGCCAAACACAGTGATTTAAAATACATGAGTTCATTTATGATTTTCACTGCACAGGCACAATAAATTTGAAAACTGTTGCAGGACTAGATTGATGGTTCCTTGTGCTTGTGTATGATTTCCAAAATACATCCATGGATCACTGTCATAATTCTATTTCTCCCATTATTCTATACATTCATAAGCACACAGACAATATTTAATGCTGTACTGAGTTTGGATGAGGCAAAGCACACAGCACAAGCAGGTATGTGACTAAAGCTCGGTAAAACTGAGGATTAGGAGGAATTCCAGGGCCAAAAAAACTTCTCTTGATTCATTTGGCTTTGCTTTTCCTAGTTTTAAAGGCAGGAACATCCTGATACTCTCCCTCTCTCGCCCCCTGAAGGGCACTGGCTGCATTTATAACCAGGCTGAGGAAGGAACAAGAAGCAAAGTTTCTTTTCCTTTTGCACAAACCTTAAATAGGTTCCTAAACCTGTAGGTCAGGCTCTGCCCCAGAGCAGCAGGGAGCTGGCTGTGAGGAAACACTCAAGGTAGGAAATGAGTTTTGAATGACACCAAAATCCCTCCTGACGACTTGGTGGTGTCCCTTTGCTCCTGAGGAGTCCCCATGAAATGTTAGAGGCAGAAAATGAGAACAAAAAGCAGATTTCAGCATGCCTGTGCTGGGACACAAAGCAATCTCACCCCACCAAAGAAAAGAGAAGTTATTTGTGTGTGTGGCCTCGTTGTCCTTGAAATCCCCGTGTCGGACACAGCTTCACTCTCCTGCTGGTGGGAAGGGCAGGGAGGGGAGGAATTCTCCCAGTGCACACAGGGAAGGCACAGCAGGATCAGGAGCTGCTGGCCATGGCTGATGAAACGTTCCCATGACAATCCCTCTCATCTCTGCATCTCAGAGCTATTTCCAGCCAGCATGTTTTGGTTTTTGTCCAAGTGAAAACAACAATGCATTTCCTGAGGAAATCCAAATTAGCAGGGGGAGTGCAGCACTGCTTTGTAGCTGCTTCTGACAATTAATAAATTAATATTATGTGGTGAGGGAAGAGGCAGAAAATAACTCTAATGGTTATTTCCCTTCGAGCTGGATGATGCTTTTTTAGAGTGTTTTCTCTGAGATCAGTGAAATGCTCTAAAAATACTTTGTAGGTAACAGTTCATTTAAAAACAAAGCAACAGCTCTAAAATAAGGTAAGATTTTGATTTTTTTTCTCCCTAGGAGCTAAAATAACATTTGGAGCGTTCTTTAATTTTTTAATGATAGGAAAATATTTTGCATTTATATAATGAAGTTGCTCATTATACCCAAAGCTATTTTTAAATTCCCCATAACTGCCATAACAGTTCACCTAATCATCTCTAATTTTAATGCAATCCTTTTAATTCCTGATAGAAACCTAATTTTTTAAACAAATGTTAAATAAATAGCAAGTCTGGAATTGGTACAGCTCTTGCAGCATTGTGCCATTCCCAACCACATGAAAACACTCTGTAATCCAAAATTATTCATTTTCCATTGCCATTCCAGCTCAAAAACCTACAAAGGCTCACCAGATTAACTTTCAGCAATAAAAGATTTGAATACATTGTCTTGATTAGCCAAGACTCTCTAACTCCTTTCATGTATTAGCAGCTCAGCTCAGATTTTTCAGTTTGTTCATTGGTGTCCCTGACAGAGGGAAAAAGAAAGGATTTTCTGGACAAGGAAAGGAGCAGGGTGGTCTCAGGTGAGGCAAGGGCTCTCAGAGATCAGAGAAATTCAAATTCAATCTTCCAGCCCCTTCCTGACCTTCTTTGTGCTCCTAAATGAGCAGCAGGGATTTAATTCCAATCCAAAGAACCAGAACCGGAGGAGATTCCCCAAAATCTGATTTCCTGCACTAACAGGGACAGCAGAAGAGCCTTCCCCAGGTTCCAGCTGAGGGATCTGTCTGTGATGGCTCCCTTGACACATCAGAGGGCTGGGACCACCCTGTGCTGGTGGCAGCAGCAGGAAGGGAAGGTTGGTGCCCCCACCCAGTGAAAGCTTTGGCTTGGTACAGCAGAGAGCAGCTCTTCCCTCTGGCATCCAAAATTCCAGTGGCACAGCAAGGGAGCCAGGCAGAGGGGATGGTCAAACCTCCCTGATTCACTGGCTTTGAAACTCTCAGCCTGCCTGACAGATTTTATTTTCTGTGTACCCTGATTTAAAGCTCAAAAAAAGCCCCTCAAGTATATGTGAAGTGAATGAAAGGATGGTTTGGTTGTTTATTTTGGCAGGTTAGAGAATTTCTGTCTGGAATCACGGGATCCTGGGTTGCCAGGGACCCATGAGGATCCAGTCCCACTCCTGACTCAAGCCTTTCCAAAAGCATCTGCTCTCCTTCAGGGCTTTTCATGTCCAGCCCAAAGAAAGGATAAATATTGCAATATCACCCTTTTTCGAGTGATTGTCTCTTTTAAATCAGTGCAAGGGCAACAGCATGGGCAGAAGTTTAATCAGCATCCTCCCTCAGCTCCTCTCACTGAATTTTGCTGATTGTGATTCTAAATGCTGCTGAGACTCAGGTCCTAAAAATGTGTCATAACAACTCCAGCTGCACTGACACTCTGACCTTCAACTCTAATTAATTTTAACAGACATGGATGTGTTTTGAAAAACTAAAAAAAATAAAGATCTGCCCTGCTCTTTTCTAAAACAAATAAGAAGGTAAGAGTCAGCCTACTGAATACACATAATGAGATTCACAACCAAAATAAACTTATTTAAATGGCTTCTCCTTATTGTGCTTTAAGAAAGGGCACAAAAAACAGACCACAAAAAACCAAACCAAAACTCACCAGAACAGTGCTACACTAAGGCTACTTTTAAAAGAACAGTTTCAAACTAAAAGCAAACAAGATCTAGATAAGTTTCATGCAATTTTCACATTTGTAGTGACTTTTAACTGTATAATAAAAGGAACATTTTTTTGCTAAGCCTTTCTGAGACCTCACACTGCAGGTAGTGAGGGAACCTAATAAAGTCACTGTAGACTCACCTAAGTCATGTTGAAAACAAAGCTAATCACTCAATTAATTCAAGACCATAAATAATGATTTTTTTTCCTAATGAGATAAAAATATAGTCTATTCTATGTCTTTATAGCTGCAAATAATAACATTAAGGCCTTGTAGGAAATAAATTGGATTCAGAATTAAAACCCATGCTTTATCCAGAGTCACTCTGTGACTTTACAGAGTTTAACACAGAGGTTTTCTTTTCACTTTTCTGTAGTGTCTACTTAAACCAATGTGACTGTGAGAGACTTCAAATCAGTGAAAGACGAAAATCCCACAGACTCCTTTCAGTGATCTCAGACTTGTGAAGAACCTGTTGTTCAGAACAGCCCAGGAGAGGTGGAATTGTGAGAGGGGATGAGGCAGTGTGGCATTTCATAATAAAAATGTTTTCACTCCCCAGGAGATGAGGCAATAAAAAAACCCCAATCATTTTCACATCCTTTAAACACAGTTTGCATGCCTCTCCCTTCCTCAAGAGAGAGAATCTATTCCTTGGATAGGAGAAACAAATCTGGGTTGTGCAAGGGCAGTGAGTGAAGAGCTCTCTCCATGAATATCCACCCACTCAGACATGGAATAACCAGCTCCTGAGGCAGCAAATGAAATTCATCCCCTCAGCAGCTCTGAAACACAGAGCACTAAATAATTCAGCTCCCAAACACTAATTACAGGATGTTGGCAGCAGGAACTGCCAGCCCTGAGGATGCAGAGATGACCCCAGGATGTGCTGGTGCTCCCTCTGACCCCCCCTGCCCACTGGAAAATGAGCAGAGCCATGGCCATGATGGGGGCTCTATAAAGAATTCCCACTGTCCTCAGCCTGAAATGCTTGGGAGCCAAAGCAATTTCCCAGAGCACACTGAAACCACCTGAGGAAAGTGTTCCAGTCCCTGCCCAGGCAAGGATTAATGCTGTTGCTCCTAGCAGGTAAAAATCACCTGGAATTCCCACCCTGCAGGGCCACTAAGAAAATATTCCCAGAGCCCCAGAGCAGCTGGGGCTGGCAGGGACTCTGGAGATCACCCAGTCCAATCCCCCTGCCAGGCAGGGGCACCTGGAGCAGGTGGCACAGGGACAGGTCCAGCTGGGCTTGGGATGTCTCCAGAGAGGGAAACTCTCCCCAGGCATCTGCTCCAGGGCTCTGCCACCCTCCATGGAAAGCTGTTCCTCATGCTGAGGTGGAACTTGTGATGTATGGCCACTGCTCCTCATCCTGTCACTGGCACCCTGAACAGAGCCTGGCACCCTCCTCTGCCAGCCCCTGGATGTGTCTGTGTGGATTGAGGGGATCCCCCCTCACCTTCCCTCCTCCAGACTGACCAGGGCCTGCTCCTGCAGCCTCTCCTCATCAGAGAGATGCTCCAGACCCCAAATCATCCTTGTGGCCTCTGCTGGACCCTCTCCAGCAGTTCCTTGTCCTTCTTGGACTGCAGAGCCTGCAGCTGGACACAGCAGTCCAGATGTGCTTCACTGGGCAGGGCAGAGGGGCTGGATCCCTCCCTGACCTGCTGGCCATTCCCTTCCTGATGTCCCCAGGATCCCAGTGGCCCTCCAGGACACTCTGTCCACTCATGGTCACCTTGTCTCTCACCAGCACCCCCAGGTCCTTCCCACAGAGCTGCTCCAGCTCCCCCCCAGCCTGTGCTGGCACTGGGGGCTGCTCCTGCCCAGGTGCAGGACCTGCATTTCCCTGGATGAACCTCATCAGGTTTCTCTGCAGCCTCTCAAGGTCCCACTGAAGGTCAGCCCAGCCCCCAGGGGGATCCAGCAGTGCCCCCAGTTCTGTGCCAGCAGCAGCTCCCACCACCGGCACTGCCACACCAGGGTCTGATCCCATACCAAGCAACATTCCCTGGCCTGGAATTCCACGTTCCCTCTGACCTTTCCATCACTTTTGCACCTCACTATGGCACTAACAGAGCCAGAGTACAGAGAGGTGCCAGGGACTGATTTCCTGCTGTCTTTCCTGGTGTTCCCTGTCCATATGATCAGGGACAAGGCCTGGTCACAGAGGGTGATGCCACCTGGAAAGCCCAAGAATCCCCTGAGGATGGGGTGAACAGAGGGATCTGTACCCCAAATGTTCTGGAAGGCAGACCCCAGGTGTGCTGGGGGTGTATTCCAGGAAAGGAAGGTCCCAAGGCTCCCATATTTCCCTTTAGGTGCTGGTTCCAGCAATGCCATAAAAGTGGTGCCCACCATCTTCATCCTTTGCTCCTATTCCATTTATCTCCCTGTGTTCAGACACGACACAATCAAAACACAAATGATGATGAACAGAATGGCCAGAAAAAATAAGTACAGCTGTCACTCTGGTGGACAAAAAATAACGAAGCACAGATAAGAAATGAGTCCAGCTGCAAAGCTGCATTGTCAGAGCACCCCAAAAATGCTAAAGATCAAGTATTTGGCCTGATTTTTAAAAACTACTGCAAGCCCAGGTATCTCATCAAGCCTTTCCAAAAGCATCTGCTTTCCTTCAGGGCTTTTCATGTCCAGCCCATAGAAAGGATAAATATTCCTTTAAGTGGCAATGATTTCTGAAAGATGAATTTTGCAGTGATTTATGCTTCAGGCAGTGTGTATAAAATCTGACAGGAAGCTCTAAACTGATGAGTGCTCCTGCATTGCTCTTGCACTGATTTAAAAGGAAAAAAATCACTCTAAAAAGGGCAGTATTTGCTTGGGTTCTGGAAACAGAGTCCCACTCTTAAAGGATGGCAAGAGCTGAGGAATATCACTGATAAAGATTTTCTTAGGAAGCCAACAAAATTCCTGGGAAATGTATCCTGACATAAGAAATCTGTCAGAGGATCTGCTCTCCATGGCCAGCAGTACCTCTGGAACCAGTGTGTTCCATGGTTAACAATCAGAACATGGCAATAACCAGAACAGTTACTTTGAGGAGAAATGAAGGAAGTCAGTTTAGCCACCCCTGCTAAAGAGAGATAATTATGATATTCAAAGACAAATCAATGTATTTATAGGTTAATAAATTATGATATTCAAAGACAAATCAATGTATTTATAGGTTAATAAATTATGATATTCAAAGACAAATCAATGTATTTACAGATTAATACCACTGGGCAAAATACCACAGGGCAAAACACTAAAAAAATAGGAATTGAGGAAATAATTTAGTCTTTCTCTAAAATCCCTTCCCCAAACCCTGAAAATTTTCTTTAACATGGTTTTTTTTTTCAGCATTAGTGGCACCTGCAGCCAAAGACAAGTAGGCAAATTAAGCACCTTGCAAAGGCTCAGCCACAGCAGCTTCTCTTCTCCCAGCTAATTAAAGGGTTTTCCTCGGAGCCTGAAGCTGTCTAATCATGGCAGAAGCATTCCCCCATCATTAGGGATGACTTGAATCAATCCTGCAGCAGGATGCAGACTCAGTTTCGTGTTTGATTTTTAATTATAAGCTCTAGATACCCAATTTCCCTAAGTTTTCAACACAAACATTAAAGAAAAGCAAACACCATGACTGAGATTTCACAGCCTTTTGTTATTCATAAGTGGACTAAAACTGAGCAATTTTGCTTTCACAAAAACCAGGCATAATCCAAATGATTACAGAGCACAAATCCCTCCATGTCCAATATTGCTGATCAAACCAATGCAAGAGTCAGGCCTGAGATAAGATCTCTGTATCATTCTGACAGCTTTATTGTTATTGTTATTTAACTCTTGGTAGAAATAGGGCCAAAAAAAATCTTTCAAGAGATCTTTCATTTCCTTTCCATGCCTCACAAGAAACAGAATAAGTACACTGTGGTTTAATGTGCTAAATTAGACAGCAGGTTTAAAAACAGAGTGTTGGCTGATAGCAGCACAAAAGAGTAAAGATAGTTTCTTAACCAGTTTTTTTCTAGGCATTGATTCTGGAATCATTGGCTACTCCTGGGGAAAAAAAAAACAACAATAAAAAAACCCAAAACCAAACAACAACAACAACAACAAAAATCAAAACAAAAAAAAACCCAAAAACAAACCAAAAAAACCCACCCAAAACTCAAAAAAAAAACCTAACAACAAAAGAAAACCAACTAAACAAAATATCCAAATGGTTGCAGGGCAGATTCCACTTTAAAAAATTCTAGTTTCTTCTTTATTGTTCTGAATAAGGGCTGAGAGAGGCTGCTGTGCTCTCCGTGCCTTTAACAGACAGAGGCAAGGCTGGAGGAGATGAAATAGGCATTTTCTCTGGAATTCCTCAATTCAGCTGTGAAGAATTTCATCTTCTCCTTTTACCTTGGGAGTGCAGCTGAAGAAATGCAAAATGCCCAGAGTGCACAGAGATATTTTAGTGCAGCTGCATTGTCTCAGCAAACAATAGAGGGCCTGGAGGAGAGCAGTGCTAAAAATAATTCTCCAGCTGAGCTCAGGAGGAGAGGACTCATCACAAACCATCCCTGTTGCCCTCATCAGAGCACTTGTGCACCTCTGGCAGCAGCTGGTGCCAGCACATCACCAAACCCAGAGAATTTATGAAAAGAATGAATTACTGAGTGGTATTAAAGGAACAACTGGAAGAAAACTGAATTGGCCACTTGGGAAGAAATTGTAGAGGTAGGAGCAGGCTGTGCTTTGTCATCTGCAGCACAGTTCAATAGAGAAATAGAAAATACATAGCAGAGCTCATTCCTGCCAAGGAGACAGCAACAATAAAAGGAAGTTCTCAAAACGAGTGTGGGCACTTTCAGTTTGGCTGGAATGAATTCTTTATCAGGTGGGTAAAACCTGGGAGGCCAAAACAGACTTCACCATCAGGAAATTCTCAGGATTATTCAGTTTAAGCCATTCTCATGCCCATGCATTTAAACATGATCCTGAAAGTACATCAGGAAGTATGGAAAGCACAGCAGCTTTCCTGGTTCTGTTTCTAGTCCACCTAAGTCCAGAGCAGCTGTAGGGCTGAAATCCTTCCCAATTTGTTCCAGATCTGCTCTCTCAACATATAAGAGTCAGGAGGGGAAAGGCTGGTGGTGAGAACAGCTGCAGTTACTCAGATAAAGGCAACTCAGGAGCTGAAGAGCAAGAGAATGAAAAACAAAACCCAGAACACAACACATGCCACAAAAACCACACCTGAAAAAACAACAGCTGAGAGGACTTTAAGGCATTTGCTTGAGGGATACATATCTGTTCAAAAAATCTTAGCTTGGAACAGCAATTAAAATGAAAATTACTGAAGTGAAAGGGTATTTAAGCAAAAGTCATTAATGTAGTGATTTGAGTGATAATTAGCAACCGATGTGAAAAGTTTCTACACAACAAATTAAAAACAATAAGCCGTATAAGATATTGAATTTTTCTCACCCTTGTGAGACTAGGTTGCAACCCAGAGGAAAATCCAAGGTTTAACCCATAATACAATTGAAGCCACACATTTAAAAATAAAGGTAAGGAAGCAAATTATTCACCTCTACCAGATTAGAATAAGAAATGAGGCCATTTAGAGACCCAGATCCTATAGAAGTTCCATATTCTGGCAGATTCTTTTAGGATGCTTTAAAAGTCACCCAGCCCAGCCCTGTGACTGCACTTGAGTTCCAACCTAGCGCTGAGAGTCCACAAAACAGCATCACCTCTAAAGTCTGGCTCAATAAAACCTGCTTGAGCAGCCATGGGTCAGCATCACAGTCAGACACCAAGGCTTTCAGATGGGAGACTGGGAAGGAATTGTTCCCTGGCAGGGTGGGCAGGCCCTGGCACAGGGTGCCCAGAGCAGCTGGGGCTGCCCCTGGATCCCTGGCAGTGCCCAAGGCCAGGGTGGACAGGGCTTGGAGCAGCCTGGGACAGTGGAAGGTGTCCCTGCCCATGGCAGGGGTGGGATGAGATGAGCTTTCAGTGCCTTCCAACCCAATCCCTTCCATGATTCCATGATAATTTACATGAGAAGCTCCCCAGTTCAAAGCACACCTCAGGAGAGCCTGGCAGTAATTCCAGCCCAGGACATGCACATGGAGCATGGAGGTTCCCCACAAGGTTGGAGCTAGATCCATGGAGCAGCAGGAGCATCTGTTCTGGCACAGCCAAGGAAAAGCTGCTGTGCTGAGCTTGCAGCTCTTGCTGCCTGAGCTGCTCCCAGTGACAGACACGACCCACAGAGGGAGAAACATCATCTGCAGAAGCAGCCAAAAATGTCAGGGGTGACTCTTCCTGTGGGATGTCAGGGGTGTAACCATTCCTGCAGGATGTCCAATGTGACCACTCCTGTAGGATGTCCAATGTGACCATTCCCATCGTGTGTTTGAATGGTCATTGTGCCAGGGGAAAGTGGCACCAGGAGCTGATGAAAAGGTGTCATCTTGCTGCATCTCAAATACCTGATGAAGCCTGGAGAGATGATCATTGTCTAGTGAAAACCTGGACCTGGGGGCTTTGTCCTGATCCTGAGTTTCACAGGCAGATGACTCAGAAGTCACCTGGAAGTGTCTCCTTAGGGCTCTGGAGAGCTTTGTTCCCAGCTGGCACAGAACAAACAGACCAATAACACCAGGACAAAGCCCTGAACCTTCTCAGTCCTGTTAGCAGGGGCTCAGTCTCACAGATTGGATGTTTGAAGCTGCTGCTCAATCATAAAGTGCACCACAGACCAGTTGTTCACATCGTGGATTCCTTAAATCCATTATTTATCAGTGGAAAAGCACAGGATCAGTCCAGGGGAGAAGAGGAAAATACTTCTGAATGACCACAACAGGCCTAAGACCTGAGATTACCAAAAGTCACAAATCTACCACTGAGAAAAAAAAAAAAAAAAAAAAAAAAAAGACATCACACAACCCCAAACCTAAAATAACCCATTTACATGATCAAACAATATAGCTGATGAAGTAGAAGCTAAGCAGAACAACTTCAGCTGGTTCTGCCTCTTGCCCAAGAATTAAATATTTACTTTTTATAATACAAAATATTTAACCAAACCTCTGATGTCATACAGGCCTACAGGTGACTCCACACATAGAGCAGGACATGCCAAGTGTGATTTGACAGTTGTGTGCTTCCCTTCCCCCAGCTGCTCACATTTCAAGATGCCTTTTTAACCCTCAGCTTTGCTGCTGCTCTCTGCCGAGCGCATTCGCCTGGCTTCAGGTAGAGCCAGAGACCTGCTGAGATCCTGGGGAGCAGCAGGGAGCTCTTATCTCCAACACCACCTCTTGTCTGGGCTGTGTACTTGGAATTAATCTTTTTGGAGTGCAGAGAGGTGGGGAGAAGGAATTGGGGAGGGAGAAACACCTCGGGAGAGTTTAACAAAACAAGGCAGGACGCGCTTAACTCCTTAAATCCGACTACATGAAAGCCTGGAGACAAGATTGCTGCTCCCTTCACACGCCAGCTGTGCAAGGGCAAACACAAACTGGGTTTGTTTTTGAAGCTCAGTGAAATGAAGGCTGTGGGCACAGGATAAATATGTATGAAAGAGCCAGGGGCAGTTTGAGGCAGGGTGTTGAGAGCAGCCTCGCTGCAGGGGATGCGGGAGCGAAATGAGCTGCTCCATCTCAGAGCATCCTGATTAATGTGCAGCAGGATTATCCAGCACAGGCTGCAGGGAGGGCAGGTGCCTGGTGGCCTCTCCAGCCTAAATGCCTCGTGTTAGAGGAGATCCCACAGTGAAAAACCATTAAAAGGTTTGGCACAGCACATCTGGGCTGGCCAGACACCAGCACAGACACAAACTGCAGAATGGCAAATGACCTTAGGATGAAGGAGGGCAGGGCTAGATGGGATTTTGGGAAGGAATTCTTCCCTCTGAGAGAGGCCCTGGCACAGGGTGCCCAGAGCAGCTGTGGCTGCCCCTGGATCCCTGGCAGTGCCCAAGGCCAGGTTGGACAGGGCTTGGAGCAGCCTGGGACAGGGGGAGGTGTCCCTGCCCATGGCAGGGGTGGGATGAGATTTAAGGTCCCTTCCACTCAAACCTGGGATTTTGTGCTATTAAAGACTTCTCATCAGTCAGAGAAGAGGTTACTTTGGATTCCCACTCAATCCCTTGGATCTGATGATCACTTGCACCCTCAGCAAGGGAACCTGCTTGGATTTCCCCTCTTCCTGCAGTCATGCTGGGTAATTCCCAGCAGCCAAGTTATACATCCATGGTCAAACTCTCAAACCTGGATATTGCTAGAAGAGAGAGGGATCAAATGGCAGAAAAAGGAGGCTTTTTCCCCTGCACTCCTTCACTAAGGAACACAGCTGAAGGAATTTTCCTAAAGCAAATTTCCAGCCTTCCCTTGGCACAACCTGGCAAGGGCAGAAGGCAGCTGCAGAAATCTGGAATTCATTTTCCTGTCAGATGTTCCTGGCACTTTCCTGACCTCACCGGTGACCTTGTGGGGCAACTTTACTGCTCCCTGTCTTGGCAGTGGGGGAGATCAGTGTGGGAACCTGATGGAAAATCAGTTTTATCCTCTGGAATTCTTCCTTCCCATCATGAAATTGCTTTTCTGTACAACAAAAATACTCTGATATTTTTCTTGATTTTCTCCAGAACACTGAAACATTCAATAATGATATAAATTAGAGAATAAAACTCCAACAGCTTCCATTTTATATACACATCCAACTTCTAAGGCAAACACCTGTTGCATTACCAAACAATCAATTTAAAATAGCTTGGGATATGAAATATCCAAACTTCTGGGTTTTTTTTGAGGATTAAAATACATTCTCCCATTATCATGTCTCATTTGTTAGCAGCTCCACATGATATTTACAGCCTCTTGCAGCAGGAAAAGACTCAAATTAAACCCTGTTTCTGTAGTGTGGATTGCATATTCTAGAATTCCAGACTGTAACTGACTCCCTGAGATTTCTCACCTTGGAATTGGGAATATACCCCAAACAGACCATTGCTTGCACACTTTCACAGGTGTTCTTTTTAATCCAGGGGGTTGTAAAATATTCGGTGTTAAAGAAGTTCATTAAATAACCTCTGCAAATTTGGATCATTTTTAGTTTAGGGAAAACAAAGTTTTCTCCAGCTTGGGCACAATCCTGCTCAACAGTGGACACAACACGGAATTTTACTGCCCCTAGGATAGAGAGAAAGGAATTATTTTGTTTCTTACAGCCCAGGCAGCAGCGTTGCTCTGAGATGCCAGCAGACCTCCAAGCTCAGGGTTGAAACCTCCTTTTCCTGTCCAACACACCCTCCTTGTCACTGTCCCCTCTCCTGCCTCCTCAGTCCCACAGCACTGCCCTGTTCAAAGCCTCAGCCACCATTTTGCAGTAAATCCCCAATTCCTGAACACAACAGGCTGGTTTTCCACAGTGCTCCCTTCAAGTGTGCCTTCTACAGCTGATGGAATACTACACCAAGGTGAAGAAAGCTCACTTAGAGAGTTGTGGAGTGGTTTGGGGTGGAAGGGACCTTAAATCCCATCCAGTGCCACCCCCTGCCATGGGCAGGGACACCTTCCACCATTCCAGGCTGCTCCAAGCCCTGTCCAGCCTGGCCTTGGACACTGCCAGGGATCCAGGGACAGCCCTTCTCTGGATCCCCTGTGCCAGGGCCTGCCCATCCTCACAAGCAAGAGTTTCTTCCCCTGAACTTGCAACCATGACTTCAGAATAAAGTAATTTGTTTTCCTGCAGTTGGGAAATCAAGGGAATTGAGTGAATTGCTTGCAAAAAAATTCACCTGAAACAAACAGAGAAAAAATGTCAGCTTCTGTCAGCAGCTCCCAAAAAATGAGAGACTCCAGGATATGGCTCAGGCAGGGAAGCAGGAAGTCCCTCCATTCCAATGGAACTCATGGAGCTGCAGTTAGGACAACTGCCATCAACAAAAGGCAAAGTGCACGTGGCTCTGGGCCTCCAGAAAACACGGAATGTTTCAGCTCCTTAGGAAAAGTGGTGGCAAAAATCCTCTCTCTTCTCCTAGTGCTAAAGTGCAGATTTCCTCTCCAATTTCCCAGGCTGTTCAGGGTGCAGCTCCATCTGGGTCACCTGATATTTACTGGGGGAAGCAAGAGCTGTTTGATGTACAATTAATGCATCAAAATCCTCAGTTTCCAGCACTCCCAGGAGACTGATTACCTGTATTATTTAGAGAGCTCAAATTTAAATTCTGAGCAGCTTCTGATTCTCGTACTTGAGAGCACTAATGATTCATCCTTTCATCCCATTTGGCTCCCAAGCAGACAAAAGGACAAAAATTATGCAGGAATTAAAATGACCCACAGTATTAATTCACAACCAGAAAAAGGAGGGGAAGAGATTGAAGTTCTCACAGTGTGGTTCATTCTGGAAAAAAGCAGCAGCTCCAGCAAGAAAGTTTGCTTTAAAGTTCAGCTCTGGGAAACTTGTTCCTCACTCATTACAGAAGGGTGTTTTATGGGAGTGCTGTCACAGAACATAAAACCCAGGTATTTTTTCCTTGTGTATTTATGACACTAAGGGCAGTGTTTTACACCTCTTGCACATTCAAAGGTAATACTCTATATTTTAACTTTCCAGTTAAAATAACCTTGCAAACACTTGAGAGAAATGTACTTCTACAGTGCTTTTACGAGTTAGCAAAAAGACAAAATAAGCAGAGGGCAGACTGCCATGAACTCCCTGTTCTGGAATACATTAAGTTCTCCTGCCACAGCACCTGCAGGTGCCCCAGGGATCAGTTTTGGGAAGTGGAACCACACTGACATTATCCTGCCATTTACCTGGCTGGTCCCACTGCAGAGTGTGTACCAGGTACCACGAGTCAACACCCTTCACCTTTCTTTGCGGCACTTGGATTTGAAAGATTTATTTTATAAAAGACAAAAATCTTCAATCTCTGCTCTGCCTCAGAATCTGAATAAGCAGATGCCAGAATAAATGCTGATCTAAAATTAGTGATGTCACCTGAAAATGGCAAAAGCAAACGAGTTCACAAAAAGATTGTCCCTTCCTATTCAAACCAGCAGCTTATAAATTTCAGTCCCAGTGATGCCTGGAGCAAAGGAGGCTCAGGGGGGACCTTGTGGCTCTGCACAACTCCCTGCCAGGAGGGGACAGCCAGGGGGGGTCGGGCTGTGCTGCCAGGGAACAGGGACAGGACAAGGGGAAAGGGGCTCAGGCTGGGCCAGGGGAGGCTCAGCTTGGACAGCAGCAGGAATTTCTGCATGGAAAGGGTGCTCAGGCCTTGGCAGGGGCTGCCCAGGGAGCTTTGCAGTGCCCATCCCTTGAGGTGTTCCATAAATGTGTGGATGTGGCACTTGGGGACACTGCCAGTGGGGAACAGGGTGTTCCTGGTTGATGGCTGGACTTGGTCTTGAAGGTCTTTTCCAACCTCAGCCATTCTGTGATTCCACCACTGCACATTCCCAGCATGCTTCCTCCAGGTTATTTCTGTTACTCAACAGCCTACCTAATCCCAAAACTATGGAAGTTCCACCCCTCTTCTGCCACAGGTGATTTCTTGAATTCAGAGCTTGCAAATGAAATCTACAGCCCAAAGGTTTGGGTGCTCACCCACCATTCCCAGCACTGAGCCATTCCTGAGTGAGGAAAGCCCAGCCCACCTTAGCCCTGCCCCTCCCTGTCCCAGCTGACATCCCAAAGAACCTCCAGGACAGACTTTCAGCCCTCTGAAGTGAGAGTTCTCTGACTCATTTCATTCCTGTACTTTAAAACCAGATCTTTTCAATATCACTCCAAAAACCAAGTGGAGAGTATGTGTTTATACTGATAATAATGCAAATATGTCTCATTAATTCATAAACAAAGGTGAGCCCTGGGAGAGTGGGGAATGGAGAGTTGGCTAAAAATTAACTTTAGAAGAAAATATATAAAATTCTGTCTTTATATCAATAGAGAAACCCTTTTATCTCTGCACCTCTTCATGAAGCACTTCCTGCAATGGCTGAATCCCTCCCACAAAGCACTTATGAATCAAAGTGAAATGAAAATAAAATTATCCAAGGTGTAACAATTCTGGGCCTTGGAAGCAGCAACTTTTGGAGTCCTCAGAGAGTTCTCTGCCATGCACACTTCATAATTTCCAATAAATCAGAGAAAAGTTCTGTGCTGAGGGAAGAGAGAAGAGATGTCTTCCCCAGCTTATTTACGCCAGGAATTTTGAATTAGTGAGGTTATCTGAAGGAAACCATGCTTGTAAAAAGCTAGAAGAAATACAGGCACGAAAAAGACTCCAAAACACAAAAATTGAACTTGGAAATGGCCCTTTTGCCTTAAGGATCCCTTTGAAGGTGCCCTGCTCTGGTCTGGGCATGTTCCTTCCACCCTGGAAGGTTTTAGGGAAGTAGAGGGAAAACTGGAATAGGGAAGCAAAGCAATGTGCAGCAGAATTAATGCAAGTTAATGAGTGATTGCTCCCATCTTATTTGTATTTGTCCCTAAAGTCATCCTTCAATTTAATGAATAAAAAAATGCAAAATATGAGGAATATGTGGAACTCAGTTAAAAAAAAAAAAAAAGGTTATTCACAGAACTCTAATTTATAAATTTCATGGGCAGTTAATCTAAGTTAGAAACGACTTTCAGAAGGAAAGATTTTCTATTTACAGATGAGTGAAATGCCTACATAAACATAAAAGAAAATAGAAAAATAAATTGAAATATCTCCACTTAAACTTTGTAAACATTTGTCCAGACTGCCTATTTGTATTCTGTTTATGGGAATAAATCTATGCCAAGTGACAAAATTCACCCTAACTATAAAATGCACACTAAAAATGCATTTGCACCTTCTTAGCAAAATTTACCTCACCCTGAAATGTGATATCCAGGAGTTGACCCAACTCTATTCACACACCAGGATAAAAGAATTCATTTCATCTTGAAACAGTGTTCCCATTATAATTAGGTTTCCATAAGAAACACTTGGAATGAGATCACCCTACAAAAAAAAAAAGACTTCAAATTTCTATTGAAAATACAATGTATAGGAAAAAAAAAATATTTGTTTCACTGCAGCTCCAGCAAAAACAAAAAAAAAAAAATCTCCTATAAACCTTTGAGGTTACAAGGGACAGGACAAGGGGAAAGGGGCTCAGGCTGGGCCAGGGGAGGCTCAGCTTGGACAGCAGCAGGAATTTCTGCATGGAAAGGGTGCTCAGGCCTTGGCAGGGGCTGCCCAGGGAGCTTTGCAGTGCCCATCCCTGCAGGTGTCCCAGGAAGGGCTGGAGGTGGCACTCAGTGCTCTGGGCTGGGCACAAGGTGGGCACTGGGCACAGCTGGGACTCCATGGGCTGGCAGGGATTTTCCAGCCTCAAGGATTCCATGATCACCCATGATTAACCTGGAATAAACACCAGCAACAGCCCCTCTGTAATTGCTGTGCCTCACACAGTATTTAAATCCCATACTTGGCTGTACAGAACATAACATTATTTATGTTACCAGACCCAGCAGTGGGGAGGCTTTTTCAGCTCTCCAGAAAAGGGAAGCACATAAAACTCATTTTCTTCCTCAGTAATCTCAGAAGTTCCAGAAGTTTGTGTGCTGGTTAAAAGCATTCTTTCAGTTTTCTCTTATGTACAAACCCTATCTCCCTCCCACTAAAGGGAAAGCAAAAGCTGCATTTTTATCTGTTTTCCCTCCAGAAAGGAACGTGTAAAAAGCCTGTGTGGTTCTCCAATGCACTGAAATGCACTCCAAAGAAAAATTTGAGAATTCAAGATCCATTTTGACCATGTGCTCCTTTCTCCATTGCTGGCTGAGAACAACACCATGGCTTTAATTCCCTGCTCCAATGCCTGCTGCTCCTGCCAGGCCCTGTGGGGCCATCCAGGACCAGCTCCTCAGCTGTGACAAACACATTCTATGGCACTCCAGCCCAAAGGAGGACTTGGGTGCAGCTTCTCGTGCCATCCTCAAAATGGGAGTTTCAAATATTGATGAAGGGCACAGAATTTTTTACTGATACTTGACCCTAGAATGTTGAACTGGTATAAATGGTTTTTTTTCAGTGGACCTTCAGGTCCTGGTGGAAATTTGGTGGAATTTCCCTGGAATATTATCTCCAGGGCTTGATATCAGTGTAACACACACAACAAATAACCTGCACTCCCTCATGTCATGTGATCCTCTACCTTGAGAGAAGCCTTTTCCATCTGGCACCAGCATTGAGAAGGAAACACATTTAGCAGACACACAGCCTGCACATGTTTTCTGAGCACAGTGCCATCCTTCTCAGGCACCTCAAACTGAATTAATCCTTTTTTTTGGTGTCTCAATCCCCTATAACCCAACCTGATTCTCCACACAGTTCAGCCTCAAGAGGCTGTTCAGAGCCTCATGTAGTTAGGCTTGAAGATCTCCAAGGATGGAGTTGCTTCAGCTTGTCTTGATCCTTTTCCCACTGTTTCATCACTCTTTGATGAAACCCCTTTAGAGGTTTTTTTCCCAAATTTGCCCTAAACCAGAACATTATGGGGGGAAAAAACCCAACAATCTTTCCATGGAATTTCTTATCTAACCTGTGTCTGTTCTCAGTTGGAAAGAGCCTTGGCCATCCCTTCCCTACACTTCCTCCAGGTGCTTTAAGCCTTTTTGTCCCATTTTGCCAACTTGTTTGAAGAGGTAAATTACACTTCCCTGATGGCCACAAACCCCAAACCAAAATGGCACTGAAATATAACAGTGAGGTTGTCTAAGTGCCCCTCATATTCCAGCACCATCTCCTGATTTTCCCAGTTTTTTTTTGGCCTGAGAATAATTTATTTAAAGTGACTTCCACATTAAAAAAAACGAGGGGAAAACATCGAATAAAATGCAAGAAGGATTATAAAAATCAATCAACAGGTAAACAGTTCATTTACTGAAATGTCACCAAGCTTGCATGGTAGGACTTTATTCACCTGGGGACAGCAGAATCCAAATTAAGAGTTAGAGTGCAGCTTCATTTTCTTTCACTTCAGCCTCATTTTATGGTTAAAAATATTCCCAGACAAATACTGTTTGTCTGTAGAACCAAAAATCAGGGATCTGCTGCTCTGCCATCCTCACAGTCATCTCTTTGTACCTCGTGCCACGGTGGGAAGGGACATTTCACAGCTGATCTGGGAGGTTAAGTCTGAAGGGATTAAGCATGAAAGGGACTGGGATGCTCATGGGCTTTGAGGCTTTGCTGCTCAAGGGCTGATCATGGCAAACCAGGTCAGGCTGCACAGCCAGGGGGGCAGGCTCACACTGAGTGCCAGCTGTTGTCTTGGGGATACCAATTATTATTGATGCTTTAATTGAAGGGATGGGTCACAGGCTAAAATGATTTATTGCCCAGATAAATAATTCAAAGGCTTTGAAATTTAAGCAGTTGGCCACAGCTCAAAGTAGTCACAGGTTTCTTTGTTACAAGGCAATATAGAACTTTCCACTCCAATAGAAAGTTGCCACAAAGTTTATTTTGCTTTTCTAACCCATCACCTTCACTTAATTCTGCTGCACTGTGGATACTTTTATCTAATGGACTACAATTAAACATACACACATATCCTTCCATTAGAACTTATAAACTCTAGGTTTACTCCATTACCAGTTAGTTTACAATTACATTACTATGTCATGCAATTGTAATTACATTACTACTGAATTCTTAGTTTACAATTACATTACTACACTATAAAACCCTTCACCATCTTACCCAATGCAGTTTCTCACTTAAGGCATATTCTTACCTACAGCTATACAAACATAATTTTATCATTTTTCTGCTTAAACTCTTTGATTTTTACATCAATCCAAGCTTCTCCCAAGGCTGCAGATCAAACCCTTCAGTGTCTATGGAAGTTTCTCTTCCCATTTCCTACAGCCAGTGTGTGCTAGTGGGGTGAGAGGAGCTGGCCAATACAAGCACAAATTCCCCATCCTCCTCCTGCCTGCCAAAGCCATCCAGGACTCCTACAAAAAACACACAACAACACACAAAAGCAATTTTGTCCGACACACAAAAGCAATTTTCAGGACCAGGAGACAATGTGAAAGTTGAGGCTGCTCGTGGAGAATGAATTATCACTGCATCCTCCTTTAATGAGACAATTCTGCTTAAAATCCCCCTTCCCATCACTGTCACTGCAGACCAGAGCTCAGAAAGATCCTGAGCCCTTCAGGCCTTGGAGATCCATGTCCAAAAATCCCACAGGAATGCCCTACCCTGCTGCCACACAATATTCCTTATGTGAACTCCACTCATTTTCCAAAAACCTTTCATTTTCAGCTAAATACAGGATGGCCCATATAGGATCAGCAAAGGATCAAGTCAAGGTAATAAAATCATGAATTGATCTTTCTGCCTGTCAATAATAACTGACATCCCATCCCTTTCCTTGGAATTCAACAGCAGGGACAGCCTTTGTGGAACAAGTTTCTGTTTTCTTCTGTTCTGTGTTTAAAGAGTTCTCCTACTTGGCTAAGGGGTTAATATAAAAAAAATTCTTGCCCCATAATAATGGAAAGCCATTTTCCCCAAAAACATTACTTGTGGATGTAAACAACACTAGTGAAAACTTTTCTGGAGAATGAAAAGAAGAGAAGAAGACCAAAAAAAAATGAGGTACTAAAAAAAAAAAAGAAAAAGGGCAAATTAGCAGCTTGAAAGAAAAACTGGGATTTTAATTCAAAAGTGCAAAAGAAGGGAGATTATTCTTTGTACCAATCTAACTTGACAGCCCAAGGAAATTCCCAGCCATTCCTGAGAGTCACACTGCCATGGATGTTTCCTTAATATCAGAGAGCCATTCTTTAAAGCTGCTGAAATCTGGATACAGAAAATGGAACACTGGATACAGAAATCCTTGCCCATGCTTTTTATCCCATGCAGAGCTTTGCAGTTTCCCTCTAACTTTCAGAAGAACAGCAAAGAGAAGACACAACACCTTTATTCTGATCCACAGCTGCTGCACAGCTGCAATTAATTTTAACCAGATTTCATTTAAGAAGGGACAAGGCCTTTTCAGAAAATCAAAGTGCCATAAAGTTGAGAAAACAAATCATTGTGGTCACAGAAAAAAGTAAATTTTACTATTGAAGTTTATCCTCTCTTTTACTTTAAGCCTCCAAAAAGTGAAAAATAGTTAAAATGCATTTCCTTTATGCCACAGACTTTAAAATAGTCCCAAACATTGTGGGTGACTCCTTTTAATAATTTCATGCCAGCTTTGCAGCAGAACCCCAGAATTTTCCAAACCCCTTTCAATCAGCTTTGATAAAATTAATGCTAAAAACAAAATAGTGACAGCCTAAGCACACCAAATTCCAGCTTGTGCCATGAAGAGCCCCCCAAGGAAATATATTATATTATATTATATTATATTATATTATATTATATTATATTATATTATATTATTATATTATATTATATTATATTATATTATATTATATTATATGCATTACATTTATAATATATTACCCTGGTTGTCTGATTGCTGTAATTAGCCAAACGACCCCTCAGCTCCACAATTAATTCCTGAATGACCCATAAATGATCAAAAAGTGCTCCAAAGCCCCCCAGATGACCCCAAACCAATGCCCAGACCCCTCCCTCCTTCCCCCCAAATTCTCTCCTGAACCCCCTCCAACCCCCCTTTATCCACCCCTAGGGCCATCCCAGTCCCTCTTAAAGTGGGTTTAAGCTGTGTTTTCCCAGACCATGCTGGAGAGAAAAGTTTTTCCCCTCCTTTATCCCAGACCAACAGGAAATTCCCTCTTGTAACTGTGTTTCTCTGTTGTGTTTAAATCCATGTTTAGAAGGAAGGAACTAACCAGCAAGTGAAGCCATGGATGTATTGTAAACAAAGAAGTAAAACCAGAGGAAAAATTTGGGGCTTTTATTCCTCAACTTGACAAAACAAGAAGAGAGAACCACTCCAGATGCTTGGCACATGTCAGTAACTCTTTCACCTGCAAAAAAATCACAAAGTGACAAAACCTATTCCTCAATGTCCCAGCTGTGCAAGAGCTCTCTAACTCACAATAACCCACCTGGGCTCTGCTGAAGCACACACACTCAGAGAGAAGCACTGCTCTGAAACAGAGCATCAATTCCTTCAGAGATGGTCCATTCAAAAACACTTTCTGATTTGGTGACCTGAGCTCCTGACTCACAAAAACAAGGAAATGATCTACCTCAGAGGAGCACCTGAAAAGCAGAGAACTAAAGGTTTTCATGTGCAGGTAGTGCAGAAATGATTTCTGCTGCCACGTGCTCAGTATGAGCTGCAGTGACAATCAGCAGTGCTGGACTCCTCCTTGGCTCTGACCCTGCACTTCAGACCAAGAAACCAGGAGCCACAGATGCTTTTGGTTCACTTGAAATATATCCTTGTTTGTGCTGTGGTTCTCTGGCCTGCCTGTTTTCACCTTTGCAAACCAGAGAGCTCAACTACAAAACTCTTGGAACCCTTATTGCTGAGAATTTCAGACTTTCTGTGCTGACAAACACTGGCCCCCAAGAGAACACTGCATTGACCTGAGGCTGTGGAGAAGCTTCCAAAATGGAATGAGAGACCTGGGATTGTGGGTGTGGAGTTTGAATAGAAGGGTGTGGTATCACATAGTAAAAAAACTTAAAGATTTCAGAATACAGTAATATATATAAACAAGATGGAGGTTTCAGGGCAGAGGCTGGTCCTTCTTCCTCACCCTCTCCTGGGTTTGGGAGGTATTTCCTAATTGGACAGAAAATTCCACATTGCAGACTTTGAGTGATGAGTTACTGGGTTAAAAGTAAAAATCATTTAGGTGTCATTTCTAAATTGGATGGTTTTTCCTTAAAAGACCTTGTAGAGAGAGAGATAGGGCCACTTTGTAGCTTATTGGTGAAATGCTGTGGAACTCAGGGTTTGTGAGACTGTAACATAGATAAGAACTGATGAACAAAATATCATCTCAAGTGCTCCAATCCTGACCCTGACCAAGGCAGAAAAAAAAGACAGAAATGACACAAAACTGCCCTAAAAAAATAACCCAGGGGTGGCTGAGTTTCCCCATATCCCCAAAAATCTGTTCTCCACATGCCAGCACAATTCTCCCAAAAAATCAGTTCTCCCAGTGTTCAGCCCATTGAGCCCCTGCCAAAACACACAAACAGGGATCAGGACCTGAGAGCAGCACGTTTTAATGGACATGGAAACATTTCCTACGAGTTTGGTTTTGCTGTTCCTGCTCAGAAATGAGAAAAGGAGCAAAGCCAGGCTGCTCCTGAGCACGACATGGAGCAGAACAAAACTGCAGTGCTCAAAGACACTCATCTCATTTGAGACATCAATTCTGTGCCCAGCACAAACTCAGAGATTTGCTCTGAGATCCACAGGGACAGGAAACACACAAGTTGGCATTGGGATGTTCTGGATGCCATAAATCCTGCTCTGAACCATGGTATTTATTTAAGTGAAGCAATTAGCAAATAAAATGAGAAGCAGAGTTGTTTTCAGGCTACTCTGCAGTTATTTCATGTTGGATTCTGTTGTCTCAGCTTCTGATTCCACAGGGATGTGTTGCCACTAGATCTATTAAACTTATAATCATGCACAGTGTGCAGAAGATCTTTATGTGTTATTTATAATTGCTCAGATAAAATACTCCTCCTTCTCCAGCATCGAGCCTTGACAGGATATTTATACCAGTAATTGTATTTCCAATGCATCTCACAGCAGTTACTGTTTTATCAGTACTATTTTTAGGATAGACAGTTGGATGCCTGCTAAATACTCTCATTTTAAATTAATTTCTCCATACCCTGCCTTCTCCCACTGCAGCCCATATTCTCCTTGGCCAGAATGGGGCAATATTTTAGATATTTCAAAGCAAAGAGTATCAATTTTTGTCCTGCTTACTACAGTAGGGGGATATTTCCTCTGAAGGGGATAACTAGAAGGTGCTTTATGCTTTGTTCATCTTTAAGGCTGGATGTAGGCACAGTCCTGAACTTCACCTAGCACAGACTCAAGCAAAAAAGCTGGTAAAAAACCCCTAAAAGCTTAATTTCCCATTTCTACCCCTGCAGGGTTACTCATACTCTTAGGGAATATCTACATCCATACCCAGATTCTTCCTGCCTCACTACAAGTCATTTCAAAAGAAAATCCACAACAGATTTGGGGGCTGGTCAGGGGTAGAAAGTGAAACTGAGTTGAAATAATTCAAGACAATCAGCTCATGCAGGATTCTTCCATCAACCAAGTCTTTCTAAACACCCAATGGACCGAGGAACTGTTAATAATAAATAAACAACACCTTTTTATGGATCACTCTGAAATGCTGGCTGCTCTGTTGGTTTGAATCCTTTTCCCTTCAATCCCTTTCAGTTCTTGTCTTGCAGTTCCCTAGGATGCAGAAAACCAGGTGGGAGGGGAATGACCTGAGCACAAGTTCAGTTGCTGAAGTGTTGCTCTCAGTCCCTCACAAGTCACCATCAAACTGAGAACAGGCTGGAAGGTTGGAAGGGGAAAAGAGGTGCAGGTTTTTGTCTTTCCTTTATGCCACTTACTTTCCTAAGGATGTTTTACAGCTCTGAGATGTTTCCAAGTTACCCAGATCGTCGTGCAGCTCAAATGGCAAACAGGTCTTTTAGAAAAGCAGAATTAAAACAACCTCACATGTGCACTCAGGCTTAATATAGAAATTCCTCCTGCAGCAAGCACAGAGATGATGTGCATGCCATTAGAGACACTTGCCCAGGGTTCTCACCTCCTTCCTATTCCCCACTGAGGAACCCTGGCCTTGAAATACTGTCCCAACCTTCCAGCCACTGAACACTTCCAAAGGTTTGCACTGAAATAAATGTGACACATCCAGAAATATTTATACACCCTCAACACAAATAACTATTTCCTGCTCTGAAATATCCTGGGAAACAAAAGATTCAGTGCTGGCTTTTGAAGAGTATTTTTAACAAGTGAATGTCACTTCTCCACTCTCTGAGCCCCAGGAATAATTTGTGGCTGGAGTCAGACTTTGTGTTTAATGTCACTGGAAAAAGAGAGTTCCCTCCAGGCTGGAATCCAAGCAGCACTGCTGGGAAAGGATCCCCTCAAGGGGAGGCCCTGCAGTCCCCACTCAGCTTTTTCCAGGTAGAGCCCAGGAGAGCCTGGTCTGTCCCCAGAGCTGGCCCTGCCTCTGATGCCTCAGGTTTGAGCTTTTCTATTTTTCACATTCTGTGCTGCTTTAGTGTGTGGGTCTGAGCTTCACATTATGGGATGGTGAGCTCTCTGCACAGAGCAGGGAGACAAAACAATTCCTTCTCCAGCTGGGGACCAAGGACAAATGATCCAAATCTCAGGCCCAGGAGCACAAACAAGGTGGGCTGGAGAGAGAAAAACAAGGATGGGACTGCCTGGGCTAAAGCTGGAATGGGACAATGAACTCCAAGGTGCAAATGGAGCAGAACTGATCCCAGTGACAGACCCTGTGACTGGGTGTGCATTTTGTGCCCATTTTGGTTCACCTTGGGTGCAGCCCTGGCTGGGCTCTTGTGCTGCCCTGGCTGGGCTCTTGTGCTGCCCAAGGTGGATCCATGGAGGAGATCCTTTTAATAAATCCCTGCTTTATTCTTTAACTCTCTCTGGCCTCTGCTCTAGGGCAGCCTTCCCAAGGCATCACCTCAGGCAGGAGGGGGGACAGAGCCCTCCCCAGGTCCCCTCCCAGCCATCCTCACTCCCACCTCTCCAGCACTCATCCTACAAGCTGGAAAGACCCCAAATCCTGTGCTCTGAAGGTCTTCCTTAAAACTGCTCTCTGCAGAGAGTCCCTGCAACTTCCAGCCTTAACAAACAAAAGGAGCTGAGGAACGTTTGTAGTCCAGGAAGAGCAAATGATGATTGAAGCAATGCTGACAATATTTACAAACCAGGAGAGGAGAATATGCAGCAGTGGCTTGTGCAGTGCCTGTGGCCAATTTTGCTTTGCACTGAAGACACATGGCTTTGTCAGCAGCAATGAAATTGGATCTTGTTTACCAGTGTGAGCAGATCATAGCACTTTATTATCCCAGCAAACCAAGACAAATCCCGACGTCACCGAGTGGAGCCGGTGACAGCCACGTCCTTAGTGCCACGACATTACAGCACAATTAAAAGTACAGATTTCATCATTAAGAGCTTCCATATGATAAATCTCTCAGGGAAAAAATATCCTCAAATGCTTGCAATGAGCACAAACCATACGTGTTATCACAGCACCTTGATCCTAATGAACAATTCTATCTTTAATTCCCTGATTTCCAGCCATTGGCAAAAAACCTTGTGAGTTTGGCATGGCTGGTATTTAAGGTTTGAAATCCTTTTCATATCATGTTTGTTGCTCTTAGATTTAGGAACAACAAAACGAGCACAGAGCTGCCAGGCTTGACTATTGCATTTGGAAGAACTGAGATCAGCATTTTTAAAAGCCATCTTCAACTGTAAAAATGAATATATTAAACACACAACAGATCTGCATGGCCACAGACCCCATTATTTGTAGCTCTTTTTGGTAAAAAATATGCATAGAAAGTTTCTAAGCGATTTTTTTTGCCATGTTTTTCTGCAGCAAGGGATAAGTGACACAGGTGAGAACACCTGGGCATTATCTATCAAACTTCTATTTACATACCAACATTATTGGTTTTAGAGAATCTTTAGGAGGTTTTTTATATCCTGTGTATAATTACATTTTATTTGGAACAATACACTGTAATTAAACAGTTTTGTTAGAAAATAGGGATTTACTCCTATTTATTGTATCAAAACTGCATTTGCTTCTTTCAAAAATACCCATCTCATGTCATGGTGTGAGCCAAACTGTGTTGTGATCAAACTAAGATGTTCCTTTTCATTTGAATCTGAGCTAATTTAATAAAATATTAAAGGAATGTTGAATTATGTATTTATAGGTGAACAAATCCTGAAAGCAGGACCGACTGTGGAGAAGCCCAGACACACCCACTGAGTCTCCCCAGGTGTAGCTGAGCAAAGCCCATGAAATAAAACTCCTCAAGTGCAAGGGCTGATCAATAAAGTCTGTTCTTACTCCTGTAAAGCCAGGGGGGAAATGCAGACGGGGAGCACAGGATGCAGGGCAGGGATTTCAGTGTGTGAAACAGCCAAGTCCAAGGCTGAAGATGCAGTCACTGATGAAAAACTGCAGCATCAGGAATTTGTTGCAGTGTTAAAAGGGGATTTTAATGCTTTTCACAGGTTTGCTTCACAGATCAGCTGTTGTTCAATAGTCAAGAAATACAAAAGTCTAACAGGAGCTGGCTATTTGTGAGCAGCTTTAAATGAAAGAACATAGCTGGGGGCTGCTGTTCAGCACAAGCTTTCAAGCACAGGACAAGATGAATGAAAAAACCTTGTTCAGTTCAGAAGAGTCCTAAATTTAATAGTGGGTACAAGTAATGCTCAAGCTGCTCAAATTTTCCTTCAGCTGTGGCTCCATCAGAATCTCGGGTACATCCATTTAACCTTTGTTAAACAGCACTGAGTTTACAACTCCCATAAAAACTTAGATTAAATCCAAAAAGTACTTAGACAGAAAAGGGGAAAATGTGGCTTTCAGTTCTCCCTATCTCCTTTATTGTGAACATTCAACACCTGCAGGGAGCCCTGGAAGGAAAGGAGCTCTAAGGTAGGGCAGAAAGGAGCAAAAGGAGTGAAAAATGCAACATTACCTCAAACAAACAATGAGCAACACCACTGATAACATCAGGATCTCTCTCATTTTTGGGTGCCTTCAAACTTCATCCTTTTCATCCTCTTTCAACTACTCTGTACTTGCTCAAGCAACATATTCACCTTGGCACTCAAATTCCATCTTAAGGCTGGAAATCCCATTTGGCTGAGCAATCCCAGGGAAAGGAGGCACAGAAATATTCCTCAGAAGGCTCAGTGCCTCCCTCAGAGCAGTCACTGAAAAGCCATAAAGCCCCAAATCTGGGTATTTTCCCCTTTCTTCCTCAGCCAAAAAAATCAACATTTCCTGTTAGAACCCTAGTTACTGAAAACTTTAAATTTTCTGTACTATCAGACACTAACCCCACCAAAACCACTACATTTAACCTAAGCCCATAGAGAAAACTTCCAAAATAAAATAATGGAACTAAAATTATAAGTATGTAGTTTAAATAAAAATATATAATATCACAGAGTAAAAAAATAAAAGTTTTAAAATATAAATGTATGTATAACAAAATAAAAGTTTTAAAACATAAACTAATCCTTTTTATTCATCTTCTTCATAATTTTTAGTAATATTATGTAATTAAATAATATAATTGAAATAATAAGTATGTAGTTTAAATAAAAGTATGTAATATCACATAGTAAAAACTTAAAGTTTAAAGTTTTAAAATATAATATATATAACAAAAGTTTTAAAATAGAAACTAATCCTTCTTCTTCACTTTCTTCATTATTTTAAGTAATATTATGTACTTATATAAGTCCACATTAAAAAACACAAGTAGTTATTAAGTTAAAAATAAAAATAGCTTGTGTAATTTCTTAATTAGTCAGTTTATCCTTAAAAAACCTTATATAAAAAAGATACAACTCTGTTTTTAACTCATTAAAAAAAGGTCAAAACTCACAGTCTATAAAACTGTAACATAAATAAAAACTAATAAACATCTAAATCCAAACAAAAAAGGACAAGGAAAGATAACTTGACCCGGGATAATCAAGGTGAACAGATCCCACAAAGCACCAGAGCTCTCCAACTTGGGAAGGACAAAGATCCTGTGATAATTACATTTGCCACAAGAATATAATAATAATATTAATGTTAATAATAATTTTAATAATAGTAATATTTTAAATATAATAGTAATAATAATAGTAATAATAATAATAATAGTTCTGAGAGAGAGTGAGAGAATCTATGGCCTCTCCTCATGTAAGAAACCATGAATGTCACACACATTTCCACAAGGGGTTCTGTGGTATTTTTGGGGTCCCCCATCATGGGGAGGAAAGATGAATCTGACTCCCTGTTCTCAGAAGGCTGATTTATTATTTTATGATATTATATTATATTAAAGAATGCTGTACTAAACTATACTGAAGAACAGAGAAAGGATACAGACAGAAGGTTTAACCAGATACCAATGAAAAACTTGTGACTCCTTCCAGGGCCCTGACACTGCTGGCTGTGATTGGTCATTAAGACAAAACAATTCACATGAAACCAATCAAACAATGGCCAGTTGGTAAACAATCTCCAACCACATCCCAAAGCAGCAAAACACAGGAGAAGCAATCAGATAATTGTTGTTTTCCTTTTCCTCTGAGGCTTCTCAGCTTCCCAGGAGAGAAATCCTGGCAAAGGGATTTTCCCAGAAAATTTGGTGGTGACAAGGCACCACCTGTGCTTGTTGCTTGGCCTCACAATAAAGCCCATTTCTGACAGGTCTCCATGTTCCCCATTTCTGCTGCCTTTGGGGATCTGCTGCTTTCCCACACTCCCTACCCTTGTGCTGGGAAGAAGGCAAGGATTTCAGCTTTTTACTCCAGCAGTGGTATTGTCTAAGACTCAAACCCAGGGCTGCAATGATCAAAAACTCTTCCATTTGTATCACTTCCACCCCTGAGCTTCTTCCTCACATCAGTTCAGACAGAGTTGGGTACATTTCTGAGTGTCACACACTCTTTCAGTGCAGAATAAATAACCCGTGCTCTCTGCCCTGCATCTGATACTCACTTCCCCTGCAGAGGACTCCTCTACTCTGAAATACAATATTTATTTCAGTCACCTGTGGCCTTCTGGGCTAGATCTCAGCAAAGCAGGAAAATGCACTTTCCTCACAACATTTCTGGAATTGCATCTTCCCATCACTTCAAAAGCACAAAAGCTTTTTTTTGACACAAAGGCATTTTCCTTTAATTACCAAATTCTTTAATGCTGCAAAGAGTCCTACAAAACTTCATGCCCGACAGCACTCAAAGCTGGATGTTTTTCAAACTCTACATTTGTTTCCCCTCAGTTTTTAAGAGCTCTTCTACCTCACCTTTTGGTATCTCCCAGGATACAAAGGATATCCATGGGACCAGCTGAGGAATCAGCCAGTGAAGAGAACTGATGGAAACTTGAATTATGAGAGCATCTTGCTTCCCCTCTCTGCTTCAGACCAAACTTTCTTGACATAAACTGCTGGACATGGCTGACACTGAAACAAACCTCATACACCCAGTGAGAAGGAGCAAAGCCCAATTCTAACCTGAAATCCCATTTTCATCCCTGTGCCTACTGAATGGAATCAGCCTTAATGTAACCACGTATTCAGGGTTTAATGGTGAGCTGCTCTGGTGTACAAAAAGAATAAGAGAGACTGAATAAAGAAAAAAAAAAAACCAACTTTCCTGTGCTCTGCAGGGAAGCCAGGCCCCTTTTGGCTTGTGGAGTGCAATGTCCAACTCTTGCAGCCAGAATTAAGGCACAGGAGTTGATAAAATTTTGTATATATGAACTCAATACCTTAAAAAATGATGGCACTTTTGGACCCATACCCATTTCTTTGTTGTTAAATGGCTTTCCAATAGAACCTGTATCTGTATTAACTGATATGGGAATAAAAGACCTAAAAATCCCATTGACTTCCCAATCATTAAACAAAACCCCCCCAAACAACCCAGGAAGATGTACATGATTTTTAATTATCTAATGCACGTATATTTCCTAAATATGGACAGATAATCTATTTTTTATGCCTCATCCTAAACCTCCTCTAATAACTGCACTCCAGCTCAGGTAATTTAATTTCATATTCTTTTGAGAACACACTACTGCAGTCCTATTTAAAAGATAATAATTCTTTTGAAGAACTTGTTAGAGAGGCTGATGGAGTTCAGAGGAATTCTACACCCAGGTGGGATTTCTTAGGAAGTTTTTAGAAAGCAAATCAATAGGAGTTTACAGATTGCAAATCTGATCACACTCCTGGCTGTCCCCAGAGGAAGCTGTGGAATTGTCATTTCAGTGAGGGGATCTCAGCAGAATTAGTTCTCTGTCCTGGAAAATTGCTAAAGGACAGCGGAGAGCAGGCTGGAGCAAAGGCACTCACAATCAATAGAACAATACTTGTGTTATTTATCCTGGCAGGTTTTTACCTTAGTTCTGATCTCTACCATAAAAAAAGGGTAAAACTTCCTCTGTGCTTCAATATTCCATAGAATCATCTGAACAAGGTGGGATTTGGGGAGGGTCTAAGGAGGGGATATTGATACACACAATTTAACTGGAAGAGCTTTGCTGGTAGTTCATCAATCAAACCATGCTCTAGAGATCCAAAATTCTCTGAAGCCTCTTGGATTTACTTTTTCTACCCCTCCCCACACTCCCCCCATCCTCTGCCTGACTTCTGCTGGTTCAAGAAGTCCCAGCTGCCTAGGAATTCCAGAATTCCAGACTGGTCTGGGTGGGAAGGGACCTTAAAGTCCATTCAATTCCATGGGCAGGGACACCTCCCACTATCCCAGGTTGCTCCAAACCCCATCCAGCCTGGCTCTGGACACTTCCAGGGATCCAGGGGCAGCCACAGCTGATATTGAAAGCACTGACTGATAGATTTGTGTGAATGATGTGGGAGGATAAAGGCACTTGTCAGAAAAACAAACCTGAAGGTCACTGCCACGAGAGTCCTCTTCTGGAAAGTTTTAGGGAAACAACCAAGAAATTGATTATCATCTGCTGTCTTCTCCATGGGCACAGGAATGCCTGAGAGATGTCACCTGGGGCACTGTCCCCATGTGGCTGAGGACTCAGACTCCATTAGACAGGACAGCAGTGCTAGAGAGTGTGGGAGTTCAAGAGAGTCAGAGAGTTATTTCTGCCCAAGAGAGAGGGGGAAATGTGGGAAGTGGATTTATAGAGAGTTCTCAGAGCCTGACAGAAAGCCCACATGGTATGCATCTGTATGCAAACTTTGAGATTAAAAATGCCATGGAATAGGACAGACATTGAGAGAGAAATGCAGCTAGAAAAAAGTTTGAAAAGATGGCTTTGCAAATAAGACTAGATACTTTGGAGGAATAGAACTATGAAAGATGCATTGCAGCAGGACCCATGAGGGGTAGTTTTAGATGATTGGCTTTAAGGCATTTACAGCATGGTGTGGCAAAAAGCTGATAGGCCAAGAAACACTGATAGTGTTTTGTAATTAGGAAATAGTTGGCTTCTGTTGTGTGCATTTTAACATCTGTATTGTCTCACCCTTCTCCTGAGACTGAAAATAGAAGAAAAGCTTTTGAAACACCTCTCAGCTGCCCCATCTCTGGGTCAGGAAGAATATTGTCCAACAAGAGAGCAGAACAAGCAGCTGCTGCTCCAGCAGCTTCACCTTGGAATGCCAACAGGAGGAACAAGCGAAGAAATTCTCCACAAGTGGAGAAATCCAGAATTACTCCTGGAACTAGAGGATTGATGCCCATGGACATCTGCAACTGCCCCCAGCTGTTCTGCCAAGCCCCAGTTTTGGTAATACCAAGCTTGCCAACATCTTACAAGTGACTTTTTCATCCAAAAAATGATGGTAACTGAGAACATGCTTCACAGGTGTGCAAGCAAATCAGGAATGCAGATGAAAAGAGCTGTGGTTATGCTGAATTTACCAAAGTAAATGCACATCTCTGTGCACCTTCCTCACCTCCAGAGGGGAAACAGGAGATGAGAACTGACTTTCTCCAGCCCCATTTCTGCTGGACTGCATGGAAAATTACACAATTATGCATTTTAGTGACCCGGGGAAAAGCTGACAGACATTTTCACTTTACACCAACCTATTGCTGACTCAGAACAGAAGAAATTCAAACAAAAACCCCCATAATTTCCATATCTGACTTCAGTAGGTGGGACTGCTCTCAATGAGGGGGTGGGAGCCATTTCAAAACATTGTTCTCTCCTTTTTAAATTTTTTTTTCATTTGCCTTGGACACCTCCCAGCCTCTCCTTGTACTCCTACTATGTGAGCATGTTTCACACAGAGGGTGAACAAACTCTTTTCTAGAGCTGAGCCCACAGTCCCAGGGCTGCCTTGCTTTAAAAGCCAGGCCTGTCCTGTACATGCAGAGGACATCCAGGAATGTCTGAAGGATTCCTGCAGCCTCCTACTTCTTTCATGTGCAAAACTCCCTTCCATGTAGAAATCTGTGCAATCAAAACTCTCTCCCTGGGATTAGAACCTGGCCCAGACTCAGAGGAAAAGCTCTCAGGAGAGCAGCTACCACTTAGTGACAGCTTCATTGTGATAGAAATGAGCCTCTTGATGAAAATGGAAATTGCAGCTTCATGATGACAAGGAAAATAAAGGTAAGGATATTTTCAATCTAATCTTGTACTGAGAGGAATGAAAATACTTTTTGTGGTCTCAGGTTGGCGTTCTGTTTTGTAGAGTTTGTTTCAATTTCTACACTGAACAGCACCTTAAGAATGGCCTGACCTGAGAAAGACAAATTCAGAGGTAAGAGTGCATAAAGAGCTCTGGTTACTCAGAATTTGCTCCATGGAACTTTATATTTCACCATCAAAAATAACAACAGAAATAAAATAGTTATATATTTGGCCAAGCTACAGCTGCTTTTGGTGAGCAGCTCTCTCTTTTGGGAGATTTTGGAAAACTTTGTGGAGGTATGGCCACTGTGAAATCCAGCTCCTTCCCCAGCTCACTGACACAGCCTCCTTGTGCAATGTCCATCAGGGAAACAGCCACTCCTTTTATTTCAGAAAGGTTTCCTCTCTTCTCATTCTATTACCATAAAAATTTTACCACAAGACTGAGGAACAGATTTTTTTTTTTTTCCCCCTCTAGACCTTAACAAAACTTGTCATATGCTCATCAGAAGTTAACTGCTAGAAAATATTAGGTTAGGTTAGGAGGTAAAATAGTGATAAAAAAGCCCTAAGGATGACTTTGAAAGATATTTTCCCTAGCAAATTATGGAAATCCTCCTGATCTGAAGAGAAATGCAAATTAGCCAAACTCCTCCATATTTCTGACAGCCCCTAAATCTCCTGTTGCTTTGTAAAACCCACTCCAAACCCAAGGCAGTGCTGCTCTGTGCTGCCCTTTATTTAATCTCCCAGCCCACCTCCACAGTGGCCTTTCAAGTTTGGCTCTGAGAGGCCAACTTGGAGCCACGCTGAGATTTGCAGGAGTTGAATGGAAGGCACCAACCTGGAGCTGTGTGTGCCCACGTTCAGCATAAATCCCTCCAAAGCCAATAAAAATGGAGTTAATTATAGCAGTTTCACCATCAATATGTAGGTTATGCAACTCAGGAGAACTCAATAACCATTTTAATGGGGGTCATCACTATTCAGAGAGACGTTGGAGAGAATGCTCTACGTGGCTTAATTGTTTAAATGAAAAGCTTCCAGCAATTTGCAAAGCTGATTTTTATGTTTTCTATAGAACAATGTGTCTTTGCTGCCATGGAACACAGGGGACAACAGAAAACCACAGGCTGGAAGAGGAATGCTCATGCCATCACCTCCAAGCTCCTGCTGGGCACTGGGCATTTAAGCTGGAATGGCCTCTTTTCCCAAAGAGGATTTATTAGAATTAATCAATAGGCAGCTTGGGGATCAAATCTTCAAAACCAGGCAGCACCCAGCAGCTCTCACCACGACCTGAACGTCCACTTCAGCAGATGTTCAAGCAACTGGAACAATTCTGGGAAGGGAAATTGACCCCTTTTGCAGACAAAAGACAAAATGATTTGTATAAGCCTAATTTTTGTTCTCCCCCTACCATTATACTCCGGAGAAAGAGCATTCATGGTTCCTGGGCACTAAAAATAGGTTAATAAAACTTCAAACAGATCAAACTCCTTGCCTGGTGTTGTTTCAAATGCCCATATTTCACAATCAGAATGGCAAGAGACATTGTTTCATTGAGAGGTTCTTCTACCCCCCCTCTCAAAGAACAGACCTTGAAGGAAAATGGAAATTTGGGAGATAAGTTTCCCAGCCTCATGAAAATCTGACTGTGACAAGCCTGACCACAGTCAGCCCCAAACCTAAAACACCAACCCAGCCCCCCAGAAGTGCTCAGGAAAGCCATCACAAAGCTCAGCTGATACCTCCAAGTATTAGGAACATTCTGGAATGATGATGCACGTGGCAGGAGAGGGGCAGGGTGACAGAAGGAGGGGACAAAGGGCAGCAAGGGCCTGAGAAGGGAGAGGGCACAGATTGCTCACCATGACCAAAGCCTGAGAGGCTCAGACTGAGCTGTGAAGTGGGAATATGTATTTATAAGGATAATAACAAACAGCAAACCTCCAAATCTGTCAGTCTCTCAGCAACATAAACTAACACAGAGATAATCAATAAGGGAAAGCCCCTAAGTCATGAATTTAACCTTGGGCTTGGAGCAGCCTGGGACAGGGGAAGGTGTCCCTGCCCATGGCATGGGTGGCATTGGATGGGCTTTAAGGTCCTTCCAACCCAAACCATTCTAGGATTCTTTGAAAACCTCTCAGATCATTTAAAATAAAACCAAATTAAATTATTTAAAAGAAAAATTTTAAATTCTGTAGAAAATTTTTCGTGCTATGGGCAACAAAAGAATTCTTTTTGCAGTACATTTGGCACAAAGATCTCTGGGAAAGCTGGAAAGACTCCTGAAATGTATCTGCTTCCAACAGTAGTTCATGTCCAACCTGCTTTCTATACTCCAACTTATTTATTTAAAACTTAGTAATAAAAAATGGCACTGGGGAGGCTCAAACTTGCAGCACTCAGCAGTTACCTGGTCAAAAGTGCTCAGTCTGAATGTTAAATTAGAACCACCAATTAATATTAATTAAAACAATCCCTGAGGTGTAAAACCTGCCCTATTTAGGGGAAAGGCAACCAAGTCCTACTGGATTTTTCATTATCACACATTGCTGTAATTGGTTCACCCATCCAGATTGTGGCCTTGGGGACACAGAGTGGCAGCTCCATGGCCCCAGGGTCACTGGCTGGGATTTGGGAAGCCATTCCTTCCTGTGGGGAGGAGGGGGTTACAGACCAGGGGACCACAGCTGGGATTTGGAGAGGAAAAATTATCCTGGCTTCCTCCCAGGCACTCTTCCACATCCAATCCTGATGTTTGCCACTTCTTCAGTGCTTCACAAAGGATTCATGCTTGGGAAGGAGGGGAAATGGAATGGTTTTGAGTCCCCTGGAAGGTACTCAGCTCCAAAAATCAGACAAAAAAAATGTGTGATGCTAATGTTCCATTGGCAAACAAGAATCCTCCCTGACACGTTACTCCACTTATTTCATGGCTGTTTTGATTCAAGCACTAAAAGCTCTGCAAAACTGAAATTAAAAAAAAAAAATAAAACAAATCAAAATTTAAACCCTGTAAAAGCAATTTTGCAGCTCGGGTCTTGAGGGATGGACAGAAACTTTGGGCATTCAATAATTGAAGCTGCATAAGCAACAGCAACGGGCAGGATTACAGAGCAGAGCTTTTGAGAGGCATTTCATGGGATTGCAGATGCTCCAGCAGGCACACAAGCAGGACTGGTTAAGTTCCCAATGCATTTTTTAAAGAGGGAATTAGAGCTATCCATTCCAGGTCATTACTCATGGAAGACAAGGAGACTTCCAGCTTCTCTGGTAGCTGGTTACTAAAGAACTCTGTTCTGGGAACACACTCCTCCTATTATTCCCCCCAAATTTTATATAATAAATATAATTCTAATATATTTGGTTCTTCATAACTGAAAAATAAACCTGATTATCAACATGTATTCCTGGCCTGCCCAGTGCCTCTTTGCAATATTATTTTATCTCATTTGCACCATCAGGAAATCCAATTTTCAATGGGCTAGAAATCTGCTTCCTTTACTTTCTGCCTAAGAGAATGCCAGAACTGTTTGTTCATGGGGGTGTTTATTATTGGAATGCCTTGTGTCAAAAGGGGTGAAACACCCAAAACAGCTTCCAGCTGCAGTTTTGCTCTGAAGCCACCCTGGCAGCAGGCAGCATTGGACACATCTGGATGCCCCAGAATATGGGACAGGATGAGCAGGGACTCTGTGTTCTGAGGTGTGGGAAGCTGCAGCTTTCACCCCTCAAAGGACACCTTGGGAATGTCAATGAGAATCCTGCAGAGCCTTAACTTTTTTTTGTCAGGGTTGGTATTAAATGTGTGAGGTGGTATTTCTGGTTGGGACTCAGGTGTTTTTTACTTGTTATCTATGCTACAGTCTCATAAACTGTGAGCTCTACAGCATTTTATTCTAACCAACTAAAAATGGAGCCCCATCTCTCTGTCTACAAGGCCTTCTAAGGATAAACTGTCCAATTAGGAAATGACACCTGAATTATTTTTACTTTTAACCCAATAACCAACCACCCATGGCCTGCAACGTGGACTTTTTTATCTAATTACAAAATACCCCCCAAACCCATGGAGAAGAAGGACCGGTCTCTACCCTAAACCCTCCATTTTGCTTTATATATATTTCTATATTCTAAAACTTGAAACCCCAAGTTTCCCACCATGTGATATTATACACTTCTATTTCAACTACACACCTATAAACCCAGTTCTTGCATTCAATTTCAGAAACTCTTCCATGATCTCCCAGGTCAAATCTCTCTTAGGAGTCAGTACCCACCAGCACAAAAAATCTAAAATTCTCAGTGACCAAAACTCCAACAGAATCCTACACTGTACCCCAAAATATTTTAACCTGTGTTGCAGAGTCACTGAAGGACTACATAAAAGAGAAGGCTTCTCCCACTCTGTCCTGCTGAAGTATTTTGAGGAGTTTTTTATGAAAAAAGCATGTGTGTGATGTTAACCATGCACATTACAAGGTAATACAGCTCTTAAGTACAATCACCCAGCAGATTTCCAGTATCTTATAAAGCCCTGGTGCTCCCACATCTCTTGTTTAAAGAATCCATGGTTTCTTTCCTCCCTTGGAAACCCCAGTCTGCTCCTCATTTTTCCTTAGTGATGCCAGTTTACTCCCCAGAACAACACCTCCAACTAAAAAGACCTCAAATGCATCCATACAAAATACTTTCTAATTTTTGTTTAAAAAAGTGATGCTTTTGCTGGACTGTGAAGTTTGTGTCTTTGTTTACATTAATTATAATTCAGTTCAGCCAAAACCTAATTATCTAAGCACCTCTACCCAGGCATCCATCCTCAGAAATGCTTGGATATAAATTTGAACCTTGAAAATTTAGGCTATCCCAGCCTTGCTCCTGCAGGTCACATTGGTTAAATGGAAATAAAATATTGCCTTGTTTGCTTTTGCATTGAAACTTTCTAAAGAAGTCAATCAGGTAAATAATAATAATGACATTAATAAAGCAAGCAAAAATTCCCCCCCAAAATCTAAAGGCAAGACATGAAAACAGGATTTGAAGGCTACAAATACAGCATTCCCAAGAAAAGTTGGGTTTTGGCAGGAAGTTTCTCTTGAGAGGAAGGGCAAAGCCAATTCTCAGTGCAACACAATAATTTCCATTATACATTAGAGAACATTTAGGAATATTTGGGAATGTCACCTATCCCAAGTTTGGATTGTGAGTACCATTCCAAACCCTTGGATACCAGGAGAAATCTGGCACAGTTGCAGGATGTCATTTCATCTCCACTGCCTGCTCACTGAAAAATTTATGTGCCCATTACTACCTCTGATGATTATAACTATGTCATTTACTTGGTCTAAAGTGGATGTCAGAATATACCTTGTCTTGATGACAGCAATAAAGAAATCAAAGGGAAAAAAAAATCATTCCATGGCAAAAAAAAAAAAAAAAGTGATTAAAATTGCTATGAAATTCCCATTACTGCTGGACCCCTGATAAAAATCATGACCTTGGCAATCAGCACTTGGAGGGAAGTATTAGCAGGGCCACTGGTAAAAGGAAATCAGCTCTGAAGTCAACAAGAAATCATCAAGTCAACAAGAATCCATCAAGGATTGCACTCACCTATTAGCCCCGTGGCAGCAGCACATGGCTGGGCCTGCCCTTGCTAAGAACCAGGCTTTAAGTGAGATTTTCAGGGCCCAGCTCCCATCTGGGGCTCTGCTGGTGACACATTTGCTTTGGGAGGCTGTTCAAGGTGTTCCAGGGCTGCTGCAAAGCCCCAGTGCCACAGGGCATGGCCTGGGCACACCTTCCTCTCCTCTCTGACTCCAGCTCTTACCCTTGTCCATGGAAAATTACATTGGTTTGGTTCTTGTCCCCATGTAAAAATGAAAATCCAACATTTCTGCCTCTAAAGGCACAAAGAACATGAAATACATGCAGTTACCACAGCAGTGACTGATCTGTCTCCACAACAAAAATAAGTGGCATTTTTACAATATTTTTTCCCTGCCCCTATTTTCCCTATTCTTACCACAACACCTTCTTCTAAAAATCAATGTAACCCTTCAAGTTCCTGGTTGTAAGATGAATTGATTGTACACAGAAAAGGTCACTTATTTCAATAAAATGCAAACTCTGGGCCTGTTTCCTCATGGAGCAGAGCCTGGGAGGGCTAAGCACTGAAGATTCCCAGGGCAGGAGCTCTGTCCCCAAAGCTTTGTGCATTTGGGACAGTCCCTGTACCTCTCCTTGGCCACAGGTTCCAGACAGAAGGAAAACCAGAGAAACAGAGGCAATAAATTTCTGCAAAACCTCTTTGAGCTCTCAGCTATAATGCAACCATTGCACAGGAAAGTGCCTTCTTAGCCTGAATCTTCCTGCCTTTAGAAATTAAACTTTACACAGATAACACAGCAAAGCAACAATTCCAGTGTAAACACAAAAGCAGCAATCCCCAAAACAGCTCAGAGAAGCTGTTTCACCTGTTTCTGTGAACTCATTATCTAAGCACATATACCCAGGCATCCATCCTCAGAAATGCTTGGATATAAATTTCAAATTTGAGAACTTAGGCTGTCCCAGCCAGGAGAGCACTGCAACTTTACAGGAACCATTTGCTAAATGGAAAGAAAAAAACTCTCCTTGCTTGCTTTTGCTTTGAAACTTGCTAGAGAAACCAATTAGGCAATAATAGTAGGAATAATAATAATAATAATTATGAAAACCAACCCCCCCCCCCCAAAAAAAAAAAAACAAAAAAAAAAACCAAAACTAAAGGCAAGCACCAAAACAGCCAAGGATTTGAAGGCTAAAAAATAAAAATTTTTCCCTGGAAAATTAGAATTTTTGCAGTAATTTGTGGTTGGGCTGGAGACTGAGTGCATTTTGTCTAATCTTAGTTCTAGAACATGCCAAGGTTAGGAAATATGGACTGAGAAATAGCAACATCAACACTGCAGCTCTAATCATCCCCATATAATTTATATAATTTAAGATTATTTTGGGTGCATCTGCTGAGAAGTTGAGTTGATAATTCAGGCCCACTTGTCAGACTTCCACACCCTCCTCTGACTTGTCCCCAGCACTGGGGAAGAAGTTATCCATGGACACCAATGGACATAACAGTGCAGGGAAGCAGTCAAGGCTCTTCTGCCTGCTTTCTGTAGTGACAGCATGGGAGGGAATGGCTTCAAACCAAAGAGAGAAGGTTTGGATTGGGTATTAGGGAGGAATTGTTCCCTGGCAGGGTGGGCAGGCCCTGGCACAGGGTGCCCAGAGCAGCTGGGGCTGCCCCTGGATCCCTGGCTGTGCCCAAGGCCAGGTTGGACAGGGCTGGGAGCAGCCTGGGACAGTGGAAGGTGTCCCTGCCATGGCAGGGGTGGCACTGGATGGGCTTTAAGGTCCCTTCAACCCCAAACCATCCTGGGATTCCAGATCCCATCCTAGAGGCAGCCCCATTTCTAACACTCCCAGACTGCTCCCATCTTCAATGCCCTCAGGAAAGCTGGAGCTGTCTCAAACCCTGCAGGGAATCCAGCCCATTTCTCAACCCATTAGGGACTCTGGGCCTGGTGAAGCCCTAAACCTTTCCAGGTAAGGTGGTGTTGGCTCCAAGGATGGACTCGATAACCTTGGAGGACTTTTCCAGCCTCAATAGCTCTATGATTGTAAGCCACAGGAAATTCCAGGTAGAACCCAAAAAACCCCAGGAGTCACTCAAGATTCCCGAGGGGTGAGTGGCTGCAGTGCTGGAGGTGCCCCCTGGGCAGGGTTTGGGGAGGGGTGGTGGCAAACAGGCTGGCACAGAGCCTGGGGCTCAGCCTCAGCAGCAAACCAAGCCCAGGTGATGCACACTCTGTCCTTTTGCCCTTTCTCTTCTCCCCAAACTGAAGTGCCAAAGAGATCCAGGTTGATGCTCTCAAAGCCAGGGGATTGTCTGAGATCTGGGAACACAAACTGTGCACAGATAAATGAAGAGCCACTAGATGTTCAATCCCTATCCAGTCAGACACAGCCTCTTGGAAAAGCCTTAAAGGCTTTTCAAGCCAACAGCCACTTCCAAGGGATTATTGCTGCACTGACACAGAACCCTGGACATGGGTGTTCCTATCCAGAATTGAGTGTCATGGATAATTGTTCTCTGGAAAGCAGTAGGACAATGTCTGCCAGTACAAATTCTCAATAAAAGCTCATTTTTCATATTCCAGCCCCATTCTGGCTGGCCTGAACATTCAGAGCCTTAATTGATGCATATGTGAAGCATTTCATGCACCCCTTGTTAAAATCTCCTGCAGGAAACCCCTCCTCTCTTCTCAACAAGATGCCAAGAGAGCCCCAAGGACACAACAGGATTTACACCAGGATTGCTCAGTGAGAAGAGCTATTTCTTCTGTTGACATTCTGCTTGCATTGAAATAGAGAAAAAAGTCTTCTTACTTGAGGGACTTCCTTTAAGCTGGAATCTAAACCATCTGATACATCAAGAGAGGTCTGAGGTACCCAAATAAAGGCCTGTCTTCTTTTGAAAATTAAATATATTAATTTTATATATTTATATATTTGTATGTTTTTATATTTCATATTCTTATATATTTTAATATATATTTATATTTTTTAAAGTTTATTTTTCTAAGGTAAACAGAGTTGGTAACAGAGTTGTGATCTGGGTGTGAAAATGCAAAACTGGTCCAAGAATATGTTCTGGGACAGAGATCTCAATCAGGATTGCTCTAAGACCTTTGCCAGCAGGCTTTTTACCAGTCAGCCCTGGAGAGAAAGAACTGTACTTAATAAAAATGTTTGAAATTTCTCTATTTCTTTCTACATAGAATGGCAAGTTCAAATTTCACATTTTGTCAAGAGCAGATATTAGACCCACAAGCAGGAGAGAAGCCCCCAGAAACCAAACCAATGCACAAAGCTCTTATGTCATGTCTGAAAGATCATATAAAGCTATCAGAAAGATTAATTCATCCACCAGAAAAGGGGCTTAACCTTTAAGGTCTAAGCAATCCTGTGTTTTCTCTGCAGTGTCAAACAATGGAGCATCAGCCTGAATCTGAAATCTTACATGAGATGAATGACATTTCCTAAATCAGGGACTTCTCTCTTGTTCAGGAGAGCCAATCTGCCTGTGTCACCCCAGGAGCCGTTCAGGGGTGTGTCAAACTGCCAAGCCCAGCCTGGTATTTGGGATTCACCCCTGGAAGGTGGTACATGGCTGGAGTGAACATTCCTGAAGGCACATTCCACCTCAGCCAAACCCCTCCCCATGAACTGCAGCCAGCAGGCAGAAATAATAATCTGAAATCTTCATCAACAGAGCTCAATCCTCAGCTTGCCCCATCCTATTTCAGCCTGGACTCCCGTGGAGAAATTGCAGGGGCATGTCCATCCCAAATGTGCTCTCATTTCTGACAGGGAACCTGCTAAAAGTAATAAAAATGCATTTGCTGCTGAGCTGGGGCATGGGCATGAGGGGATCTTGGGCCTCCTGCTGTTCAGACAGATCCCAGGGCAGCACTGAGCACCTGCTCCCTCCCCACCCCTTCCCCTTCCTCAACCTCACTTGTATTACATTCATCTATTGTCCAAGACAGCCATAACTGGAGCTCACTAAATAAATTTGCTTAAGAAATTTATACAGGGTTTGAAAGTTTAATGCAACTGCCAAAGGATTTTGGAGTGCTGGGAGAATTCATCTCACTACTCATTACATTTATTGATTCCAATCAAGCTTCCAGACATCATCATAGGTGCCACTGCTAAGAAATAAAAAGTTTCCTGGAAATCTCCACGTAAATCTGAAGTGACTGCCAGCTTTGGGGAAGGGAGGAAAGCTAAGGAAGAGCTGTGTAATCTAGATGCCAGTAAATGCTCATGGGTTGTCAGCCACCACTGGAGGAGCTTTTCTCCAACACTGCTTCTATAACCAGCCCAAGAAGAGACTTCAGCCCTCCAGCCTGCAAAAGGGCCAATACCCATAACAGTGCTGTCTGTGAATTCAGTCAGGGGTGAAAAGCAAACAGGCACTTCCACACATAAAGGTTGGGTTGTTTTTCTTTTCTTTTATAATTAGAAGCTGAATCTAGTTGAAGGCAGGAGCTGAGCAGCCACGCAGTCATCCTGCACTAAATAAAGAGAAAGAATAACTTTGCTGCTGCCTCTGCCCTCCAGAACGAGTGGAGGCTTCTCATTTGAGGATGGAAGAAAACAACACCTGTGAGTTTTGGAAATAATTTACCACATTTGCCTGAGTTAATCTGAGAGGAGAAGAAGAGTGCATGTGAAGGGATGAAAAATAATGACACAAGATTTTTTTGTTTTCTACAGCTCCTACTCCAATCCTCCCCTAGGACTGGAGAGCAAACCACAGCTAATGCTGAGGGAACACCACAACCCAGCCAGCACTTCAAAGAGTTTGGCTGAGTACAGCATGAGATAAACATTTTATTTACATGATGGAAAACTGATTTTAATATAATTGCTTTTCACCTATTTTTTTTTTTTTGGTATGTGTGCATAGTGGTATGGGAGATATCTACAGAATTAATGTAAGCTTCTGAGTAGTGACAATTACAGTCAGTCATCTCAAAACTATCAAAATCTCAATCTCAAAACCTCAATCACCTCAAAATCATCAAAAACTCAAATTAGCAAAACCAAAACCACTACAGAGTGGTATAGATTATAGAAGGCTACACTGGAAAACACTGGGGAGAAGAATTATTCCAAAAGTTTGCTGCAACTCTGAGTTTTTGAAGTATCATTTTTACTTGTAGTGGTTGCAATAAATAGGAGCAAGTATTGAAAACAGGCCCATGTGAAAAGACTTTTCTAGATCACCTGTGAGCTAAAAATTTCTTGAATTGGTTGGGGTGGCTCCTATTATAATAGAATAAATATTTTAAAACTTTCCCATTTCTGAGCATTTTGCTTTCTATTTAAATTTCTAAGAGAACAAGACCTGCAATGCTAAATAGAAAAACGTCAATAGCTTGCCAAGAATTCCTTGATGTTTGCCATTTTGCACAAATACAACCTGGATGTCATTTTATCCTTGTTAGGCCTTACAAAATTAAGTTAAATGTAAACTATAAATAATGACCAGCCTGTTCCATTTGAAATTTCTGTTTTTTTCTGTGTCATCATTTGACTTTGTAAACGATGGTGATTTTGAGATATGTTCTTAAACAGCACCATAAAAAGTAGCTTAAAACTTCCTGTCTAGGTTGATTGTCAACCTGTTGTGTCCACAAAAATAAAGGAATTTTCTGCCTAGATGACACCTAACCTAGTACAGGAACCTATCAAGCAGCAGGATCAACCTGTGGAATTTTGTGTGCAAGTTTCCATTAGCTGATGGTGGTGGGAAGGATTTGCTGCTCCACTCCTGACACAAATGAGAGTTTATTGCTGACTACCCCTTGTAACTAAAAGCACAGGTACAACCCTAACAACCTCACAGCAATTTTATTCTCTAGTAACTCAACCAAGAGGGACAAACAACTAGGAGAGGATGTGCTAAAATGTAATATATAATATTAAAAAATAACCAAATAAAAAAACCCCAACAGAAATAAACTATTTCAATGTTGCTTTTTGAATATATTTGGAGATGTCACTGAGAATCACCAGCACAAATGTTAATTAACCAGGCTGGCTGACAAAGGAAACAGATGTGAGTACTGTAATCTTATGCACTGGAATTAATTACATCAAATTTTAGGTGATGACACAAATAAAGGTCAGGTTGTACTGCTGAGATGATCAAGAACACAAACTGCAAATCTATTGCAACATTTAATAACCCCCCATTCCCCACAGGGCAGGAACCCTTTCAGGCAGCTGTGTGATGAGCAAATACTTAAATGTCACACCTGGAAAATTACCCAACCTGTGCCTCCCACATCAGATGCTTCCCTTTTAAAACCCAACTAGAGCAGCTCTGTTTCTGATGCATGGAAGACAATTCACACTCTCTTTCTAATTGCCACTAATTGCCAGCTACAATTTTATCCACAATTCCAACCCTGAAAAGGATGCTTTCCATCAGCTGCAAACAGATAAGGAAAGGCTGGAAGGGAACATTACTCTCATGTGTTTGGATATCCCCTGCAAACCCCAGTTAACAATGTTTTATCCAGCCCCATTCTTCAATTCTACTGAATTGTGGTATAAAAGCATCGAGTAATGTGATAACTGATCTCATCTTCAAGCTACTTTTGAAAAGCTACTTTCATTCTTACTCTCCATTTCCATTCTGTATTTATCTGATTTCAGCCTCCTACATGGATCCTGACCTGCTCCTTTCTGTCACTCCAATCTGCCTCCAGTATTCAAGCATTTCATTCAGTCTCTGCACCTCTAACCTGTCAGGTGAGAGTCAGCTCCTTAGAAAGTTTCATCCCCAGATATTTGATCACCAGAACCAACATAAAATTAAACATCAGGCAAATTTACTAAACTTAAGCAAATTAACACATGAGGTGTTAATGGTTACCTTTAATTAAGATATATTTTAGAGAGAAATCACAAGGTTGGGTTTCAAGAGGAATTTTTTCCTGGAAAGAGTACTCAGGAATTGGAAGGAAGACATTGGTGGAATCCCCATCCCTGCAGGTGTCCCAGGAAGGGCTGGAGGTGGCACTCAGTGCTCTGGGCTGGGCACAAGGTGGGCACTGGGCACAGCTGGGACTCCATGGGCTGGCAGGGATTTTCCAGCCTCAGGGACCCTGGGATTGTCTGCTTTATTATTAAAAAAGTATTTATAATTAAAAGTGTATTCCCTGCATCTAACAGCTACCCCAGAAAAAGAAATTAAAGCTTCTCACCTTTCAGCCCTGGGTTGGTGTGTGGCTTCCAATGAAAGCTCCAGCTGACTGCACTGTATTCCTTGTTATCCTCTGGGCACTTCTCTTCCACAGCTCCCCCAGCCTTGCTTGTCAGCTGCACCTTATTCCAGGGCCAGGCAGAAGCACCCGGGGCATCATCCCAAAGCAGCTCACTTGTCCTCCCCCTGTGCTGGCTCAGCAGGCTCCTCCTGGTGCTGCAGGCAGGGAGAAGCCCATGCTCTGTGGGAGAGAAAGCCAGGGTAAGAGAGGAACAATAATCCCTTTGGATGTGAAGGAACCTGGAGCCACTGACAACACACAACATCCCTCAGCCATGGGTCACACGCTTCAAATTGTGATACTCATGAAATTGAGCAACACTTCAGGACAAAGCTAATCCTGCTCCAAAGCAGGAAATGCTCCAATGTAGGAAAAGCACAAACCAGGACTTTTCTAAAGTTTCTGAAACAAGTTACCCACAAAAATCATATGGGAGAAGTGAAGGTGTTGGAAACATCAGTGTTGGAAACATCAGTGTTGGAAACACCAGTGTTGGAAACACCAGTGTTGGAAACACCAGTGTTGGAGTTACCGAGGCAGAATTAATTGACCTCTGATGTACAGATTTACCATGAAACCATCAGGAATCACTCCTTTGCTTCTGCCTTAGGCTCAACACCAGAGGGGGAAGAATAAAGCAAATGGTAGAGCCAGAACTTCTGAATGCTTGGATTCCTAACTTCCAAAAAGAACCCTTTGATTACAGCCCTTGTACAGAATGCACACACACACATACACACACAAATGTGGATCGCCCCAGTGGCAAAGGCTTTTCAGCTGAAAGAGAAAGATTCCTCCCCAAAACAAAGGCTGGCTCTCCATCACAAATATTCCCCACTCTCCTCCCCTGGTGACAAAGAGAAAGCAGCAGCAATTGCACAGGAGCTGCTCTCAGACAAGTGACATTTAGCCCAGTGTTCCTCCCGTCGCTGGCAATCTTCCCCCGCTCCAGTGTGCTCCCATTAATAAAGGATTCAGAGGTGAGCAAGAGCTCCTCAGAATATGTCAAGGACTGGAGGAGAAATGCAGCATCAGGGAGGAAAATCCATTAGAAAAATGAAAAACAAGATCAAGCCAACCATGAATCTCACACTGCAGGACTACCAGGTTGCCTTATTAAATTGCACGTAAGGAGAAAAATAAGTGAAAGGGGTGAGATTAGGAAAAGCAGAGACCTACACAGTACTGAAGCACCTGAAAATCTCCAGGAATTCAAATAACATATTAAAAAAAATTGAGAAATTTAATTATGTTCCCAGGCATTTTTCTCTACAAAATCTACACATGAACATATCCTCTGTTTTCCAGAGCAGTGAGTGTGTGTGGGAAGAAAGAGGCTCTAATATTAAGGCATTTGTTCCAAAAACTTCTCTTCTTCTTTGTTTTCACCTACCAGACTTCCCTGTCTGATCCATCTTTCCCTCTTCTTCAAGGTTTTCCTTCAGCAAGGATGTGGTCAAGAAAATCCTTGAATACTCACCCCAGAGCAAGAAATTTGGGCAGGAGATAATAGACTAAGCAGCCTGCAAAATGCAAAGGTTCAAAAGTCTCAGGTGCTCGACTAAATCCAGAGGTGTGACCTTAATTAAGCCATCAAATTGCTTTATGATTCAGAATCAAAGTGCAGCATGCCCCATCCTCTCCTATTTCCATCAAATACATGTCCTGGACATAGAGGGCTCCAGTTAATTAAGAAGGATTGCTGAAATCATGTAAAGCATCAGAAAAAAACTCAGAGGTAGGGTCATTCATCTCCAAAGGGAGCATAAAAAAATTAACAAAATCACTTTGCAGCACTCGAGGGGTAAAAAATTGAATGATGCCCATTCTTAACTTAAAAATACTTTGCACTTAAACTTTGCAGACCTGGGTTCCCAAATGGGAAGTGCATGTGCTGTGGACCCCAGTGAATACAACACAGAATGTTTCACTATGTGCCTGCTCATTAACATTTATGAACATATTAATTAGAGCAATCCTTAACTCTGCTCACAGTACAAAAGCACTGCATACATTCAAAATCAACTGAAACCACATTAAAGCTCTCAAATTTAAGGATGAGAACTGCCAAGGTTCAAAGAGCAGGGAGCAGAACAACTGGCTAAAAGTGTTCCAAATAAACCAATCCAAAGATCAGAATATTTTAAATACATTTTAAATATAGTATCAGAATATATAAATCTATATCTATCCAAATATATCAATCTATATATCAGAATATAGAAATGTTTTATATCAGAATATTTTACATTTAATAGCAGAATGTTTTTCCTGTTCAAAGTTGACTGTATTAATGAAGGTGTTTCCTATGAGAAGACATACAATAATTTGAGTCATTTTAAAGTAAAAGGTTAATGGATATAAATTACCAAAACTGGTAGAGACAAATAATCTCATTAAGCCTGCTGACATTCCAGGATTCAGTTGGAGCAGAACTGCACCAATCAGTGCTTGAGCAGCCTCTAATTAATTTGTTTTCTCAGCCATACTAACTGTAAGGAGGAAGAAAAGTTTCCCAATGCCAATCCCATTTTGGGGAGAACCCAGGGGTGTTTTCAGATCAGGGGAACAGAGCCTTGTGAAGAGATTCCCTGAGATCAGAACAAACCATTTAAACCAACAAACCATTCTTGTCCTGCTCAGAAATGAGAGGTGGACGTGACCAGGAGCAGACCCTGGTGATGGGATCCAAATCCAAATAAAGAGTGGCAGCTCCATAGGAAGAAGCCCTTCCCAGGAGCACTTTTCTGACTCAGTTCCTACATCTCCTCTTTGTTCTCCTCTCCAAGCCCGTCTTCTGGCAAGAAATCTCCCTCCCAGAGTGCTGCTGGCATCTCATCACTGACACATCTGTTTCAAGCCAAGGCTTTCTTCATCTTAATGTAAAGAGATCCATCAGCAGAAAAATGCCAAATGATCTAGTTGTCCTCAGCAGTGACCAAAGCTCCAAACTGGATTTCTTATTTAACTGATTCCATCCAGAACAACTCAGGTTCCAGGTTCTCACTATCACCTTCCATTCTTTCTTTGCTGCACCACAAAACTCCCCCACCAAACCCACAAAAATGAATATATCTATTAGATTAATGCTTGACTAACAGCACCAGTCAGTGCAACTGCAGAAATACTTCATTTTTACAACTAAACACAGCAGTGGTTCTATTTTCAGCTGGCACAGCTAAAACACTTTGCCTGGATTAGTGTATTTTGAAATCATCTGGTTAATAATTGCCCAAATGGAGAGGATGTTGAGCTGGGGTTGCAGCAGCTGAAATTAGACAGATCTGTTTCAGTATTTCTCCCTTTTTAACTCCAAGCTAGGACTGAGTTTTGTCACTAAAGCTGGGAAGCAGAATCCTGTTCATACACATAGGAATCATCTTCCTCATCTTCACATTTCTTAAAAGAAATCCTGGCCAAAATTTCATCTGCAAACTTCTGGAATTCCTCAGAGCACATCATCCCTCATGAAACTCTGTATGTGAGGAAATGGTTCCATTCTGGCCCCAGCAGAAATTGGAATGCCAGGGCTATGCTTGAAGCTTCTCAAAATAAATGTGAATGCTCTGGGTCTGGTTAAAGGGATCTGTCCCAGACTTGTCCTGGACAGAATCATGCAATGGTTTGGGCTGGAAGGGACTCAAAGCCCACCCAGTGCCACCCCCTGCCATGTCAGGGACACCTCCCACTGTCCCAGGCTGCTCCAAGCTCCAAAGTCCAGCCTGGCCTTGGGCACTGCCAGGGATCCAGGGGCAGCCCCAGCTGCTCTGGGCACCCTGTGCCAGGGCCTGCCCACCCTGCCAGGGAAGAGCAGAAAATGCAGTTCCATAACCAAGGTTGTCATGGTAATTAAATGCCTCATGGCAATGGTTTTGCTCTAGTCTGGTGCTGTGCAATTTAGGAATAACCAATTCCAGTCAGCCTATGAAGGTATTTAAAGCAGGGGCAAAGGATTTTCAGGTGTACCTGGTTTCAAATATCTTCTACACCTGAACATGTGCTGGTATTTGAATTTAAATCCATTGCACATCATCTGTTTTATCCTTAGAAATTTCAGACTTTCCCTTGAAGAACATTGAAATGAATGAAAAACTTTGAGATACAGATGAGGCAGGCTGAGTCATAACCCATTTTACAGAGAAATCCAGAGCTGTGCAGCCACATACCCTGAAGGGGCATGACCAGCTCACTTCTCCTCATGCCCCTCACCAGAATTAAGAGCTGCACCTCAGACACCCCAGCAATTTTCTGCTTCACAAACAGCAATAAATGACAGAGTTTCTGCAGAGCCATGGGATGGCTGTGTACATAAATATAGATACACTTGGTTTGTTCTGTGACCGAACACCTGAAAAGGAGCAAGACAAGGAAAAATTAGGTTTTCAAGAACAGCTTGAAATGCACCACAAGAATATTCAGTATTTCCTCTGTTCAATGTACTCTGTTCCACACAGCACACAAACCAATAAAGTTATGCAAGTTAGAGCTTTTAAAGGAAACCTTAAAGTTGGGCTCCACAATTTGTATTGCATTTTAACATTCTGAGTATGTTGCCTGCTTCTGACTTTTATCAACCAAAAGAGTTTAACCTGGAGCCAGAATTCCATTAAAAACAAACAAAATCCCAAACCAAACAACAACAAAACCCACAAACAACAACACAAACAAACAAAACCCCACCTGAAAATACTTAACCTCTTTCAAACTGACATAAAACTGTCCCTTACACCTTTTCTTATTGGAACTTTAACCCCAAGTTGCAATGAATCAAAATAAGTATTGGAATTTCCTGCAGACACACCCCCAACATGCCTCATTCTGAGCTAAGTTTGAAGGGTTTAAGTTTAGTTGTCAGTGCTCTGAAGTAAACAATATATTAAAGATTAAGAAGTCTCCTCCTATGCCTGTGGTGTTTAGTCAGCTCATAAACACTTCATAAAGTCAGCTGGGTGCAAAGGCACAGAGTTTATCTCTAATGTGATATTTAACTTGAATTTTACTGGAAGCAATGATCAAAATTCAGATGGTTTAAATCTCCATGAATCATGGCTGCAAACCTAGACCTTCTCAATACTTCTGACTGTACCAGCAATTAATATCTTCTATATTGAGTCTATTCACCAGGTTGAGAGAATCTAAAATTATCCCTGGGCTACAAGGGCTGATTTCTCTGTCTGCTGCACAGGCAGCTTTCCTGCTCCTCATCTGCAGGGAATCCTCTGCCTGGTGCCTCCACATCTCATATTCAAAGAGAGACTTCAAATAATGTTCTGGCATTTCTCCAGCACTAATTCTGACACAGTGAATTCAGCAGGGAAATGCCAGATCTGGCTGGGCTCCTCAAGGGGTGGGGTTGGCAGAGCTGTGCTAATGCTCCTCCCCTCTCTCCCTGCTTCCATTGCAAATCATTTTCATACATGTTTTCCTAACCAAATTTGATTTTGTCAACATATCCAGTGGGTTTACAATACAGGCATTGTTGCTGGAAATGTCAGTGCTCTAAATGTGATTCCTGATGTAGCCTCTCATAGGATATTGAGAAAGAACCAAGTAAATTTATTCTTTCTATCTAAATGTCAGTTTAGGTGTAAAAAACCCTAAAGATCATGAAGGGAAGAAGAATGTGCACTGTGTATCTAATGTGATCACTTGGATAACAAACAAAATTAAATCTGTTTTGTGTGAGAATACTGAACCCTACAGTGGAGGATGTCAACAGCCCCTTTAAAAGGATATGTATGTTACAGATATAAATAATTTTACAAGACCCTTTTTATTGTTATCATAAAACCTCGAAAACATGATGGAATCAAAGCCATATTAGAGTTTAAAATACCATAAACCAGAAGCTATTATATCACTGGCATACAGGATAATTTAAAGGAAGACATAATCACTAAATCAAAATTTATCTTGCATCAGTAATAGGAGAAATGTGTTTTCATCATCAATTCCCCATCCAAGATCCTCCACAAAAGTCAACACTGCCTCCATTTATAAAAAATAATTGGAGGGAAGTTGGGGTGTTTGCATGGGTAAATGACTGGTTATGGAGGTGGGGACTGAAGGTAGGATGGAGAGAGGAGTGCTCAGGGCCAGCCAAGGCAGGAGCTGTCCTGCCCACAAAGCCAGAAGGGGTCTGGGAAGGTGACATTCCGTGGATGAGACAAAGGAAGTCCAGACAGTGATGCTGAGAGCCACCTGCAGGGATGTGCAGATGGACCTTCCCTGTCTCAGTGCCTGAGCAATCACTGTGATGGATGGGAGGCAGCAGGAGGAGATGTGGAGTCACGGACCCGAGGGGAACATCCTGGCTCTCCACACAAAATGATGGATACCTGCTGCATGCTGATATGCAGGAGCAGCAACGTGGGGCTGCAACTATTAATGCTGGCAGGAAATTGGTTCAGACTCCTTGACAGCCACTTAAAAAAGCAAAATAAAATAATAGAAAACAGGAAAAAAAAAATTGTTTATTTGTAAAACCCTCAGTGCAAACTTGTTGCATGTAATTCTGACTGCTCACCTCAACAGGTGTATCAGGGACTTAGAAAGGGGTTTGAGGATGGGAAAGAAAGCTGAAACCTGATGTCTTCACAGAGGAATAAGAGAGGTGTGGCACACCCAGAGCAAAGAGTGACAGCCCAGCCTTGGGATCAGAGCATCCACAGCAGTTCCAGACAAACAAAAGGCTGGGGGCTTTCCTGCATGGCCTGTAATTAGGCAGAGGAACTCTGCTCCAAGTTCCATGAGTTCCCATGGGAAGAGTCTAAAAGACTCAACATCTATGTGGAAGCCAGACCTCCTGGATATACCTCTGGCTTCCCAGCTGCCACAGCATGTGGAGCCTGAGAGAGCTTGCTGAAGAATTTTTATTGTATGCTTAAGCTGAACTCACATTGTCATGCTGCTTTCCAAGGGAAGAACCCTAAAAATGATAGAAAAGTAGGAAAAGAGAAGAGAAGATCTCTTTATCTTGAGCTCAAAGTGGCTGAGAGGCAGCTGGAGTGTTCCATCACTGGAGGGAACTGTGGCTGCACTGGTGGATCCCACCAAGACCCTCCTGGACACTCCTGGACCCAGCAGTGCCCCAGGCTGGTGCTGTCTCTGATCCTCCTCTGTGCTCTCTGCCCCCAGCCCTACCCCAATCTTCACCCAAGTGCCCTCTGCACTCTTTTAGGACTGGCACATCCCCTCCCCCTTTTTGTTAACCAGGACAATTTCGTGATCCCATCAGCAGCCCCTGGGCCAGAGCATCTTCACCCGAGTCAGCACCAAAGGTTGGTCATCACTCAAAAACATGAGAATGAGCAAACACTGAGCCCATGGGAAATAGAGACAGCTTGGATGGGGATGTAGGATCTCCCCTTGCAGGATCCCTGCCCCTCATAGCTCAGCATCCAAATTCCAGGCTAGAGGTTTCATCTGCTCAAGGTTACCCAGATATCTTTAACAGAGCTCTGAAGCAGACTCCAGTCTCATGTAAGATTTTAATTGCAAAGCTTTGCACAAACAGATTTGTTTTTCTTGCATCCATTCTATTGTAAACAATAAACCTCCCTCTATAACACCTGAAAGCTTATTATGTGCTTCAGTAAAACTGTTCATAATTATTCAGTTATCTGATTATGTTTGCCCTTTTGTGTATTTGAGCACCTCAGAAAGACAGAAGGTATTAAAGCATTTACAAACCAGGCAACTAATTTATTTTCAGATCATTTTCCCTCCCATACTGCATATTATTGTATGTAATCAGTCACCTAAACTACAGGATGCCCCCACTTTCTATATTCCTGAATGGCCAATAACATCAGCTGTAAGGAGGGTTTCTATTGAACACTGATACTCTTGTTTGGACATGAATACCCTGTGTCTGTGCAGATATAGATCCCCACAGAAGGAAACCTTGTTCCCTGAATACTGGATAAAACAAAAAACCCATCAGAAATGCTTGCGAGGAGCCTGAGCGTGACTGATAAGGGAGCTGTATAAATCTCCAGCAGCCCCTTGCCAACTTAATTCTGCAACATTCAGCTGATTCCAACTGCAGATTATGACTTTTCTCCAACCATCCCCCTTTTCATCTTCTGCTAAAAATACTCATTTACCCAAAGCAGCAGAGAAGCAGCCCAGGACACCCAAACTTGGATAAATCACAGGCGTTGATTTAATCTCACGCAAGCGAAGCTTCCCGCTGTCCTTTTAAAACAAACAAGGAGGACTCAGAGGCCTGCACATAATCACTGAATTACAAAGAACAGATGTGAAACATTAACAAGGAAATGCTTATGCTGGCAAGGAGCAAGGACTATAAAACAGCACGCACTGTACCCAGCCAGACTGGCTTTTCAATGACTCATACTTAGGAGATTACAAACAAGAAGGAACAAAAATTAAATGGTTCATTTGACTGGGCCTAATACACTTTAGTTACTTTAAATTAACTGGTAATTGTGCCATTTCTTTCCCTTGTTCTTTTCCTTCTGACTTCTTGGTTGGAATGCCTTGATGGAGGGGAAGTTATTACACACCCCACATGGCTCCTACCTATGCATTTGCCTATCCTAAATTCATGATTAGAGCAAGCATTCCCTTCAAAACCTGCACTCATTTCTCTGAAATAAAAGCACCCCTCTGTCAATTGCCTGTTCAACCTGTTACTACACCAAGTACGCACCAAGGATTAATTTTTGTTTTTGTTTTTTTTTTTTAAATGAGTTCTACAAAAATTTTATCCTGTTCATTCCCTGAGCAGCCTGGGATAGTGCAAGGTGTCCCTGCCCATGGCAGGGGGTTGGAATGAGAGGAGCTTTAAGGTTCCTCCCTACCCAAACCATGCTGGGGTTCTGTGATATTGCCAGGCCTATTTCTCACCCTGCACTGACAGAGGGAGAGGAAAGGAGTCACTACTTTTTATAGTAGTGGCTAATTAGGGACAATGTGTTCATAAGGGAGGGTGTCCAAGCCATATCATGAATAACCTCACATGGATAACAGAGATGAAGAACCACTCAGAAGTGCAGGACAATGAAGGCTCAAATGCAAATATCAATTGAAATTCATTGCATTTTAATTGACATAAAAAACCCCACTGCCTTTCTCACATACATACATATTTTCTATTTCTATGCCATCAGCACTCGAGCCACTTTGTGGTTTATTGACCCCATGACTTGGGTTGCAAGCAATGAAAAAGAACTTTGGTCCTGCATGATTTGATGGTCACATCCCATGTACAGGAGCTGGACATCAATGATCCCTGTGGGTCCCTTCCAGCTGAGGATATTCTGTCATTCCAAAAAAAGGAATGTGTGTGCTAAGGGGAGATCGCTGCCCATCTTCCCTCATGGTGCCAGGGAGAAAAAACAGGGCCAATTTCATACAAACAGAACCCTCCCACTTGTGTCTATCACAAGTACTTTAAGATGTTAATGATTCAGATGTTAATATTATCTCCTGTTGTACAAAAATTAATGCCTTAACTACTTGGTTGTAAGCATGCAAGCAAGATCAACACACTCAGTTTGTAAAGAATCATAACCTGGATGGAGCACGTTGGGAAACCTCTCCTGCTCCAACTGCTGATGAATGGATCTACTCAGTTTATGAATTTATTTTTTCTCACAGAGATAAGACCTCTATTTTAATACATAGCACTATAATATAATATATACTATAATTATATATATATTAGATATTATATAACACAACATAATATAACCCAACATAACATAATATAAAATAGAGATCTCTATTTTTCAAAGAGACACCCATATGTTAAAGCAGAATCCTCATCATGACCAACTTAGATTCACTTTTTGAGAGCACTGGGGACAGATTTTCTTCCTATTACCCACTGGGAATGAGAAGGATGGAGGCAGCCAAAGCCTTAATTTTTTTGCAATGACCACTGGTGGGGAAAGCAGCACATCCTCATCATTTGGTAAATTCTGGCAGTGATTATTTCAGCATAGCTATTAAAGATCCAGCCTTTATTTGCAATCAGAGTCTCTCAGGCCCCCATTAAAGAGGCCTCCTTGTGCCTTCACCCTCTACACAAGAGTGAAGAGTCCTTCAGCCTGACATCATAATCCCTAAGCTCTCGTGCCACACAGAAGTTGAATTAAATCTCTTCATGCCTTTTTCCTTCAAGAAGGAATGGATAATTCACTTTTGTCTTACAGCAAATCAAGCACCCTCAGATCATTTCTGTGTCTCTGTCCAGCACAATATTGAAATCCCAATCAGATTTTCCAGTCAAGGAATGTCTTGCCACTACTTCCTATGGAAATACCCCCACTTGTGAGCCCAGGCTGATGTTACCCTGTATTTATTGAGCATTATCACACATATCCACATAGGCCTGTACTTAACAGCACTAGAGAAATTACAGACAAATTTTGACTGGTGGCAGCCTTTTAGACTGATAAATTTTGGGCAATAAGGGAATGAACAGATCATTATGTTTCTTACTCCTCAATAAGAAGAGCACTGGAGCAGTTGAGAGCTGGAGGAAAACTCCCTTTACCAACCTGAGGGAGCAGCACAGGGAAGAGACAGAAGGTGATGCAAAGAAAGGAGCAGCTGGGAAAAAAAAAAAAAAAGCTGAAGTGAAACCCTGTTTTGTTTCATTGTATAACCACATTCATAATTAAGAGTAAGAACAGCATCTCAGAGCCCAATTATGCCCCTAGTGAGGAACTCCACTGCCCTGTATTGCAGAAATACTCCTTTACCCTTCCCGACCCAAATCCTGATATTCATAATCCTATTTGAACAGAGCTTTAAAATTCATGATTTCTCTTCAAATTCAGAAGAAATGTTGAAATAAAAAGGCAAGAAAAGACACAAAAAGGAGCCTCCCAGCTGTGGTGGACTTTCCAGCTCAGTTTCAATGCCAAGATTTTTGATTTGCTCAAGGCTAAGAGAGCCTGAACACTTCACATTTCAGTGCTTCTGCAGCTCCTTTCACACCTAAGCTGCAGTCAAATGCACAGAATGATGGTAGCACCTGTGTTATTCAGGGTACATTTTCCCTACTGGCACAAATGCACAGTGCCATTCAAATTAAGACTTCATACCAAGATGGCAAATTTCCCAAATCATGCTCTTAATCTCTCCTATCCACTTGATAGAAAAGCAAAGGTAATTAAAACCCACAATTGGAACAATAACAGAACATTCCACCTGTACAAGGAGAGGAATCGATGTACAAAGACCAGAGAGAAATGAAAAACATTAAAAAAAAACAAATTAAAAAAAAAAAATTCAAGTGCTCACCTAACAAATTGGTTTCTGCACAGAGATCTACAGGGCATTAACTTTCAGGGATCACAGCACTGATTTTCTCACAGAAGCAGAATAGGTATTTACAGTCCTTGGGATCCTTCAGCACATTGAATTATGCAGCTGGCAAAGCACAAGTCAGGAACAAGTAGGTGCTGTGTCCATCAAGGCCATGGATGTGACCCCCGAGCAATTCCTCCATAAGGTGTAAAAAAAATACAGTAGTTGAGACATGAAATTTTTAATAGATGTTCCATTTTATTATAAGGTACCAGGGAAAATTAGAAAGTGACCCAGGATGTGTCCTAAATGTGTCATATGACAAATCTTGAAGCAGAAAAGAAATAAAAACTTGTTTTCACCGTGTTACCTTTCAGAGTTGGAAAGAAAAGGCTCATAAACCACCAGGCCAAGCACCATCTGCATGAACTACCTGGAGTGTAGCCACAACAGGGGACATCACCTCCAGGCAGCCCAGAAATCAGTGCAGGGAGCAGGACAAGCAAACTGGGTCACTCCTGGTCAAGTGCCCTGGGTGCTCCCTTTATCCACCTGCTCCTGCTCTGGACTCCCATTGGATTTGTGTTCCCCCAGACAAAGGCAGAAATGAGGAATCTGAGTCCATGTTCTCAGAAGAGAAAATTTATTATTTTATGATACTATATTATATTAAAGAATACTAAACTAGGCTATAATAAAGAATACAGAAAGGATACTTACAGAATGTAAAAAGCTAATAATGAAAACTCCTGGCTCTCTCCAGAGCCCTGACACAGCTGGCCCTGACTGGCCAAAGAGTGAAAACAACTCCCAGCAGAATGCAATGGAACAATCACCTGTGGGTGAACAATCCCCAAACACATTCCACATGAGCACAGCACAGGAGAAGCAAATCAGGTAAGAATTGTTTTCATTTTTCTCTGAGGCTTCTCAGCTTCCCAGGAGAAAAATCACTTGCGGTCTCTGTCCAGCACAATTTTATCAGAGAATAAGGGATTTTATCAGAGAATGAGACAGACTCCTGAATGGTTTCAGGAACAGATGGAAAATTCGGCTGATCACATTGAGGGGAATACCTGCTGGTCCCACCCCCAGCAAGGGGAGCACAGGGCACAGATCCTCCACCCTGGGGACACATTAAATGCCAGGGAGCAGAAGGACAGCAAGCTCTGGAAGCACCACTCTGCCAAGCAACAGCATCCATCTCACCCAACAGGCAGCTCAAGCCCAGACCTGACTTTATTTCTAGGATATTATTCCCTGAGAGCTGCACAGCAAGCAGCACAGCTGATGGACAGTGCTGTGTCAGGCCCTGAGAGTTCAGCACTGTCTCACCCTTGCAGGTGTTTTCAAAGCAGTGACGTGCCCTGAGACAGCCAGGGGGACAGGACAGATGCTGTCACTTCAGGGTCAAGGCTCCCTGGCACCAAAAATCATGTCACTGCTCAGTGACCAGCTCTGAGGCCAAGATAAAACTGTTTCAGCAACTGCTCTTTTCAGAAGTGAACAATGTGTTTCCTGCTGTGGCTGGAATATGTGGAATCATCACAGCTACCCTTTGCCAAGGGTGATTTCCATGGTCTGAAACCCAACCTCCTTGTGAATTTTGTGGCAATCAGATTCTCCTTGGCCTATTTCTGTTCTTCTCCATTTCTTTTTGGAGGAGCATTACCAGCATGTGTAAGTCAGCAGGGCTGGGACAGGGAAGTCAGGCAGGATAGGAAGGAATAACAGACAGGAATAATTGGTACAACAAACTGGCACATTGCAGCTCCAGTTCAGGCCATGCTGAGATCAAGTCCATGCATCCCAAATTTACCCAGCAGCCAAGCATCCCTGACTAACATCATCCTGGGGAACAACAAAAGGAGCATGAAGCTGCTTTTATTTGCACCTGACCAGGCATAATATGAATTCTTGGATAACTTGGGGCAGAAGCAGCCTTGAAATCACACTGTTCACCCTGGTTGGGTGACACAGGTGGCCTTGGAACACCAGCTGTCCCTGCAGCAGGATGCTGTGCCTGAAAATTTGGTCAGACAGCTGCAAGACTGTGCAAGGCTGTCAGTGGTGGGCTGAGAGGGGCAGTGTGTGCTGCTTGTGGTGTTGGATTGTGATAAAATCAGCCTGGCCTGTCCTGACAGAGGGGTAAAGATGTGGCAGATGTGGTGAAGTATTATCTAAAATTGCTAAAGTGACCCAGCTGAGCTGCAGACATCTGACAGATGTCAGTCCTGGAAGAGTTCAGGCCACTTTCCCTAGGGTGGGGTCTTTAACATATTCCCCCTTGGAGCATGTGGAGATTGCTCCCTTGGGTTTTGGGACAGTCCCATGGATATCCCTCAAGCTGAGTCAAAGATTTGCCCATGAGCTTTGGTCTGGCTGAGTTACATCAGTCTCTGATACTTGGTTCTTTTTGCTGGGTTTAATATAATTCCTTTAATGTTGCTTTGCCATTGGGCACTACCCCATCTTATACCATAATAAAAGTTTTATCTTTTATACTGTGTAGTAAATAGTTCTGATCACAATCTTCTGTCTTATCATCTGTTATAATCATTTTATATAAACAGATCTGATTTGCCAGCATTAATCCTGCAGGACAAAGTGACAAAGAAAGTCTAGAACTGATCCAGCCACCCTCAGAATCCTGTTGAAGGATGAGTTTAGAAAGCCAGGGGGTCCTTTCTGAGCCTTGTGACTCACCAGGAGCTTCTCTCAAACCCTGAAGTTCCCATTCCATTCACACAGCCCCTCCTCACTGTTTCCTTCTGCTGCCAAACAATCATTGGAGAGACCTTCCCTGCCCCAAAGCAAGCTCAGACAAGGAACAAATCAAAATTTCTGTCAAGTTTGCTTGCAGTGACACACAGTGTTACTTCTCTTCCTTCTCAGGGAAGGAAGTTCCCTTCCTTCTCACTCCTTTGCCCCTTTATGCCTGGACACAGCCCCGGGAAGTTTCTCAAGTTACAGATTTCTCATCTTCCCCGAGTCACAGAAATCAGAGGGAATGTTTGAGGAAGAGAATTTCACAGTGGACTTGTATTTATAATACAAACAGCAGGCAGTAATTGTATTGATGTATTTATACACACACATATCCACTGCAACAAACTGTGCCCAGCTGAACAGCAGGCTCTGTTTGCCAGCTCCAGTGTGGCTGCAGCACTGGTCATGCTCCCACACCCCAGAGATGCATACCAAGTGTTGGATTTTCTCTGTGCCCTGCTCTTTTCTCTCTGAGAATAAGGATGCTTATGTCCCACAGCAATCAAAATAAGCTCATGTCTCCTAACAAACCTGAAAAGGTGATCAAAATATGTAACAGAAATTAAGAAATAGCATAATTAACACTTAATTCCAGAGGAAGAAAAGAACAAAGCACACATCCCTTTCTTTCTGCTTGTGGAAGTACAGGAATGCACAGAACTTGCACTGTCTACTTAAAAATATCTTTATTAGCTACAATCCTGCATTTCCCACAATGGTTTGGGTGGGATGGGATCTTAAAGCCCATCCAGTCTCAGGGCAGGGACAAATTCCACCATCCCAGGCTGCTCCAAGCCCCAAAGTCCAACACTGGGCACTGCCAGGGATCCAGGGGCAGCCCCAGCTGCTCTGGACACCCTGTGCCAGGGCCTGCCCACCCTGCAAGGGAACAATTCCTGATTCCCAATATCACACCTAAATCTGCCCTCTAGCAACAAGAAGCCATTCCCTGTGTCCTGGCACTTCAGGCTCTTGTGAAAAGTCCCTCTCCAGCTCTCTTGGCACCCCCCTTCAGGTACTTCAAACCCTCTTTGCAGGCTTGGCAAGGCTCAATAATACCTACCACGAGTCACAATAATAGCAATAACAACAATAACCCCAAACTTCCATCATGAATAGTAGGAACCAATGAAAGCAGTCTGAAATATTTAATGTTTGCTGGGAAAACCATCCCCAGAAGATCATTTACAAAATGCTAATCTCCACCTAATGCTTTACACCATCAGCCATTAATAAATTATGTGTACAGCAGGAATTAGCTTTAGCATAATATTCTCAAATGAGCCATGCCATTCCCAAATATTTTCAGCAAGGGACTTCTTAGTTTGGTTGAGGGGGTGAGTTTTTAAATAGGGTTGGGTTGTTACAGTTGGTTGATGTTTTTGGGGATTTTATTTTTGGTTGGTTGGGGTTTCTTAGGCTTGGGATGGGCACTCAAGATTGCCACACTTTTGGAGAGCAAAGAGCCCATCTGATGGATTCTGTAATTTCTAACACTAGAAACTCTTTGGCATGAACAATTTTCACAAATTGATCTGAATTTAGCAAGGATAGCAACGACAGAAAGTGCATCTGTTTTAGAATGAAATTCCAAGTGCCATCAAGAGCTGCCTCTGAGGAAGAGCTATGAGCTAAACCAGCTCCAGGTCTCATCCTGCCACACACAAGCTTCTCATTCCTGAAAATTATTCCTATTTGCTAAAGCAGACACATATTTGAAAATAAAACCCACCAGAAAAAAAAAAACCTAATTATTGACCATTCCCACCTCTGAAGGTGTTTGAAGGCTTCCTGCTTGTGGGAGACCAGGAGAAAGATCTTTGGCCCATCTTCCTGACCAGCAAATCAAAATAAATACATTTTATAATTCTCATTACTAGGAGGGAAAACTTCTTTAGCCAGGGACCTCTCCACAGTGACTGGAATGGCCTGAGCTGTTACACAGAGGATTCAGGGCTGTCTGTGTTAAAAACAATGCAATTGATGCAATTAACACATTTAAATTGAGCTCTAATTCTTCAAGGTACTTCAAGCAACACATTCCAATTTAGCTCTGATTTTTTAGGTTACATCAAGCAACAGCAACGCCACATCTGAGACTCAAGACCTGAAATAAACCATCCCTCTGGTTGCTACAGCAAGTGCCAGGCAGCAGGGAATTCCAGCAGCAGGGAATTCTGCCATGGAGGTGAGCAAAGGTTCACCTGGAGATGATCCCAGCTCCCACCCAGCAGCTCAGAACCTGTCAGATCACCTTCAGCTCACTGCTGAAGTTCCTGCAGCCCTTCATCCCCACACTGTGGGGTTCCAGGCACCTGTGGAGTGGTTATTCCCCACCACAGGGAGGGAGCAGAGCTTTTCCTGACACCTCAAAGCACACAGAGAGGCTCCTCTTGCTGCTGTACCACAGCCTGTGGAGGAAGAATGCTCCCAAACTGTGCTAGGTCTAAACAATTTAGCCACTGCACACAACAGGAGGAACAAATTAGGACAGCTCCAAGATGAATTTTTGCATGTGATTATTAATAGCAAGCAATGCTGGCAGTTACTCACTGCAGCCTGTGGGGAAAATTTCTCTTGGGCAATAACTCCAGACACTGCTGAAAAATCTGAAACATTGCACACAGCATGAAAATATTGAACTTGCCTCTCTTTCTGCAAACAGACTAAAAGGAATTATCAAGGACTCCACTGGTGAGAAACAACAGTTAGTGATATACAATGCCACAGAACACCAGGTAGTAACAGCAGAAGAAAAGGAAATCTGCTGTGTGCTTTCATTGCTTGCAGACTCAGAAGTCACTGGTGAGAAAAAGTGCTGAAAATTTTAGCACTGGGTTTGTCCACAGTGGAAATTTTCATTAAAATAAAGGAAAACTCAGAATAGAGAAGACAGAATCCCAGGATCAGTGAGGTTACAAAATCCCTCCAGGATCACCAAGTCCCAGCTGTGCCCAGTGCCCACCTTGTGCCCAGCCCAGAGCACTGAGTGCCACCTCCAGCCCTTCCTGGGACACCTGCAGGGAATGGGCACTGCAAAGCTCCCTGGGCAGCCCCTGCCAAGGCCTGAGCACCCTTTCCATGCAGAAATTCCTGCTGCTGTCCAAGCTGAGCCTCCCCTGGCCCAGCCTGAGCCCCTTTCCCCTTGTCCTGTCCCTGTTCCCTGGCAGCACAGCCCGACCCCCCTGGCAGGTGGAAGGACATTGAGGACCCAACAGAGCCAGCAGCTGGCCAGGGATGTCCAACAGAACCCTCCAGGAAGAAGCCAAGCAGAGGCTGGCTATGGGAAAGCTGTAGGCATTAAAAAAAAATAAAAATAAGAAAAAAATACCATAAGCTACTGACATGCTCAAGACTGGGAGCAAAGAATAGAAGAACACAAAGCAATACCATCTAAATCTACAGAAAAACTCCCCCACTGTCAAATCAGAAAATAAAAATGTATTACTTTTTTTAGAAAAGTATGACTCAAAGTCCTCCAAGTGATCCTTCAAATAAAATTTAAAAAAATTTGTCACTTGTTACATTCAGCTCTCTGAAATTCTTCCTGACTGAAAAACCCTATAAAAATGATACAATATGGGGGGGGTTTGGTCACTTATAAGAAGGAAATAACTTCACTTTTCAGACAGGCAACAACAATTTTCCCAGCTTTGCTGCAACATCCCCAGATGCAGAAAATGGAAATTTTCAGCAGCATGCACTCAGCATAAAAAGCAAAATCATCCAATAAAACCAAACATCTAACAACAGAAGTGGTGGAGTACTAATTCCTCCATGCAAAGGTAGGAAAGAGACTTTTGCCTACCAAAATGGCTCATTTGAAAGAAACAGCAATGGAATTTTTGTGGACTAACAGATGTTTAGCAGATCATAACAACCAGACATACTTTACTGCCATTGAAAGCACCAATGCTTGGAAAGGCACTTCCACAAGGAAGGATCCCTCCCAAATGTGCCAGGGAATGTTTAGGTAATGGTGGGGGTTAAAACCCACCCACCTCCCTCACTGCAGCCCCAAATCCTCTGCCTGGGACAAGGACAAACACAACATTTTCCCTGGGGCATCACTGCAGGGGCAGCTGTGGAGCCCCAAAGGTGTCCCTGGATCCACATTTATGACCTGTGAAGTTGGAATTAACTCCATGTCCTATGGAAACATCTGTGCCAGCCTCCCTGCTTCAACAGAGCAGTTAAACCACAGAACTCAAGCTGGCCAGAAGGATAAATCAGCCTTGTTAACTCAGCCTTTGGGATCTGTGAGATCAAACACACCTCCTGAACTGGCTCTTCCCACACCAAGAACACATCAGGGTGGGGAGAGTGGGCTGTGATCCACTGCTGAGTTATAACCAGGTTTGAAGGGGAAAGAGAGCAGAACTCATCCCTTTAATGCCTGTGCTTCCAAGCAGAGACAAGCAGCATCCTGCCAAGCAGAGGATCCTCCCACAGGGTGGCAGGACCAGGATGGGCCAGGGCTTCTCTGTCTCTTGGAACCTTTTCCTGAGCAGAGTCTGGTCCATGAGGTTGTCTAAAAGATTCCCAGGCAGGCACTACTGCTGCAGAAATCCCCCAGGTAAGCTGGCTGTGCATTCTCAGGCTCCCTGCTAGACAAGGGTCACACTCAGAAAGGAGGTCTGGAAGCATTCCAAACACATTCCCCTCTCCTGGGAGCAGCTCTGTGAGCTCCCACAGCACTGCCATAAGGACCCTGCTTAGCCTAATTAGGATTTTGACATTAGTGGTAACATCAGCCTTTGATCCTCACACCAGCAGGGCAGGGTTTCAGGGCTTGCCAAGGCAAGGGAGTGACACTCACCCTGAGAAATGCATTTTTTCAGAAAACATTGAGCATAAATCTTACACTGGCTTCCATGGCACTCAACCAGCTGCATGTGCAGGAGAGAAAACAGGCAAGGATTGAGTGCTAAAATCAGCTGGGGCTCCAACAGCATCCTCTTTGCTGTCACAAAACTCAGTAAACCCATTTTTAAAATTTCTACCTCTGTCAGTTGTGTTTGGAACTGCTCAATGTATTCAAAATCTATCAGTGTGAGGGGGGAGGAATGAAAACAGATAAGGACACACAGGAGGCTGCATGATCACCTAGGCTGTATTTCCACAGATAAAATAAAAACCAGGAGACCACGAGGCAGGAAAAACAGAAAGACAACAGGGGAATAGATTGGACAGAAACCATCTTATTAAATCAGTTTTGTTATGAACAGGGTGAGCTGGAGGCCTGCTGAAGTCTGAGACATATGCTATGGACTTATCTGAAACTGAGCCTGTACAGCTGAAAGAGTAAATTTGAATGCTGTGGTTTGCCAGGCTAAAGTAATCACATTTTTCTGGCTTCAGATCCCAATGAACTTATACTGTTTGCTGTCAAGTTATAAAGGAAAAAAATACATCAGAAGTTTGACAAAATTAGATAAGTTCTTTAGGTCTCAGTTAATGCTCAACTGAATTTTTTTCTGAAGCTTTATTGGCCAGATTTTTCACATCAAATAACCCATGACATGGAACCGAGGATTCAAAAGGAAAGGTGAAATAATTCCATGACTTTAAGTTATGCCAAGCACATCAGTGCAGCAAGGATCAGGAGTCAGACTTTCCCAGTCCAGCCAAATCAAATCCTCTCCTATTTCAGCTCTCAAATGGAAGCCAAACTCCCCTTTCAGAAGGAAAAAGAAAATCATTGCTGCCACACACACAAATTAATGGTCCCCCTCAGACCAGATTCCCCATGCTGAAGCCTTCAAGGATAACATCAACTTTCCATGTCATGAGCACCTTCCTGCTCCAGCAGGTGAAAAGAAGAAACTATTGGAAAGCATAAAACAAAACAAAGGAAAAGTACTATTATATCCTAAAGCTAACAAATGCTCAATTTCTTCTAATTGAGACATCTCTCTTCTCCCTGCAACAAAAAAAAAAAAAAAAAAAAAAAAAAAAAAAAAAAAAAAAAAAAAAAAATTCTCCATACATTCAGATCTAAACAGAAAACAAAGGGAGAATCCCAATTTTTTAATTGTGGATCCATAGATCTCAGGAGAAATAGCATGAAATGTAGCAATGGTTTATTGCTGTTATTTTCTTCCCCCCGTCTCCATGCTTCACCAAGCACATGCACACAGCTTGTTTTAGTAAAAAAAGGAAAAAAACCCAAAAACAACAACAACAACCCACCCAAAACAAAACAAACCCCAAACAATACAGAACAAACAAACCCTAAAAAAACAACAATAAAACATGCTGAATTTCCAGGAGCTTTTTATACTACTGTTTCCCTGGTTTTGACAATATAGAAAGAGAAGCACAGTTTAGAGAAAAGGCCTCTAGGGGTTACCAATATGACTCATCCTACATGGTTAATAACTAATAAATATGGTAACAGCAATAATAATAACCACTATAATAATAGTAATAATAATAACTACAGCAATAATAATACTCTTTCAACCTGTCTGTCTACAAATAATGAAAAAAGCCTACAAGCCTCCTAAAGAGAATAAACAAACCAGGTTGCAGAAGACACCAAACACACTCCCAGCACTTTCTTTTTTACCAAGTTTCACTTTGGCAAACACACCTTTTAAAAACTGTTCCACCAAAACAATAAATGATTGCTAACATCTGTGTCCATATAAATGTCCTATGATCAGATTTAGCCAAAAGCAAACAAAAAGCAGCACACCCATTTCTTCCTCCATGAAAAAAGGCTGCAATCTTTAGGATGACACAAGCAACAGGAAATGGGCAGGAGGTTCTCTGGGTGTTCATGGGGATCATCCTTCTAAAACAGCCAAAACTGAGTTGAGGTCATTTAAAGGCTCAGTAAAACAGGAGGAAAATGGCAGTGACAGACCAGCCAAAGTGACCTGCAAAGCATCACCAGGGCAGAAGGGGTTTGTGCTGGCTTTCCCCTGAGAGCTGAGGATAAACCCTCCAGCAGGTGTTAGAACCTTTCCCCAGGTTACCTCTGGGACAGCAGCCCTTCTGTCTCTCCCTCTGACCCACCCCCCATTGCTAACATCTGGACAATACACACAAATTTCCAAAACAAAGGCAGGTTCAGAGCACAGCAAACTCTGATTTATTTGGAAAAAATCACACTGAAGTGCTTCAGCAGTTGAAATTGCTGTTCTCCAAAATGCAAACATTCACCCAAAGCAGAGCTCTGCCAAAGAGACTCCAAACCTAATTAAAGAAACATTGGGGTGCCACCTCTGATGTCACCTGGTCCTTTATACAACTCAGCTGTTATATTACCGTGTCCTCTGCAAGGAAACCAAACTATCCTGCTTGGATCCTAATTCCATTTTGACTTCTAATTTCGAAAACCCAAACCAAGACAACTCTTTGGTTCAGCTGTGCTGTTGAGTCTCTGTTCATGCTGCCTCCCTGGCTTTGCTTTGGCCTTGTGAGCTTTTTAACTGTCCAGTTATTCTTCTCCTTTCTATGGCCATTCAGACTTTTTACCAAAGCAACAACAAAGACAGAGATATGTGTAGTGAGCACAGGAATGATTTTGTGCAAGACACTTTTCCTAGATAACATTTTTTTTTCTCTTGCACTGTCAGCAGAACAACCTGGGGTGCTCAGATCAGAAGGCTCCCTTGTAGCATCCCTCCAACAAAAACATCTGAGCCTCAGCTCCACTCCATGTCCTGTTCAAGGCTTGAGTGAAGGATGGGGAAGAGCCTGGGTCCACACTGACCTGAGGCTGTTTCAGACTGGGAGAAGGAGCACAAACAGCCCTGGGTCTGAAAAAGGCTGAGGAGAAGGGCTGGGAAACAACACAGCAGAGAAAAAGTACTTGCACTGGAGAAGTATGGAGGAAGCTTTCCAAATGAGCAGTGATGTGGATGAGAAACAGCAATTAACTGAGTTTGGGAGAGCTCTGTTATGGTTGTAACAGAGATCCAAGGGCTTTTCTTCTATGGGCTTCTGCCAGGAGACACTTTGTGTCTCCTCGTGAGGGAGGGCTGAGGATCCCACCACCAACCCACCCAAGCTGCCCAAACCCCTTTGCCATGTCCCCTTTGAGCTGGTGCCATGGCCAGAGGGCAGTGCCCAAACAGCCCAGCCCTCAGTGCCACCACTTCCATGGCACTCCTTGTGTCTCCTGAAGTTGAGACCTCTCACTGTCCCAATTCCTCCTCCAAACCAGCCCAAGTCCCCACTCCTACCACAAAAAATCTTAGCAGACTCCATCCTTTTCCCACCCATCTCCCAGTGATTTCAAAATGCCTTTTTGGTCTTCTTTCTGCCCAATGTGACCAAAATCCACCCGAAGCTCCACAGACCCCCTGCCCTTGCCTAATAGCAGTGTCCAACTTTTGAAAGGTGGGTTTGGAGGTTTGGACCAGAACAGAACTCAGGAGATTGATCTGCTCTCCAGCTGGACTTTGGTCAAAGCTTTTAGGCACAAAATTCCTTTCCTGATGCACACTGCATCCTGCTCCTGTCACACATTCCATTTCAGGGCTCCAGAGATGCACAGACCTTGCTGCCAGTTTCAGTTTAGGTACAAACATCTGCCACAATAATATTTTCATTCATGGTTCCTCAGGTTTTATCCATACTTTAGGTTAAAAAGGAGGGATTTGGTGTTAACTTGAAAAGTTCAGTTGTTTTAAGGTATGGATTGAATTTTTGGGAGTTTCCCCTTTTTTACATAGGACAAGGTGTTTGCTATGACAGCACTGGATCACAAAATTATTTATTTTCCTCTTAGGTCATCAAGGCCAACAATTAACCTAACACTGCCAAACTGAGATTTTACTTTCTTTAAGGAAATAGTCACACAGCCATTTTCCCAGGGATGCTCCTCTTTATTCCTTTTTTAAACCATATTTTCTTTAAAGATCATTGGCAATAAATATATAAACAAAAATGCTGTGCAAGGATTACTAACAGAGGTAAAAGAATGAGGCTGGAGAGAAATAATGCTCAGTCTACAGCTGTTTTACACTGCAGGGCTGCAGTTGGAATTTACCATCAAAAATGGATGGTGTGCCTGTGGGCTGCAATTCTCAGCTAAACTGAGTAAAGAAAGTGATTTTACTTCTGAGTCAAGATTTTCATGCATTATTTTCCCCTTCTTTAGTAAGAAGGAGCAGCCTTGGGAAGCAGTACATCTTTTATAATTTTCTTTTGTTCAAAAGAGACAAGAAAGATCAGGAAGGCCCCTGGACTTCAGTCTGCATTTCCACAGCTGTTGGCAAGTGATGATCCTGATGACATAAAAAAAAAGTAAAACTATTTCCTCACAGCAACTTCCTCAGTAGCAACCAGCAACAGCAAAGCATTATTTTTTTACCATAGTCATCAATTTTCTGGTTCTTCACTTGTGCACTGTGAAAAGAACCTCCAAACACCTAAGTCAAGGATGTAGTAGGAAAGGATTTGATGGTGAAAGACATGTCAAAATTTCAGCACTGCTGGGACAGTGTAAAAAGTAAAAGTCTCAGATTGCAGATGGCATCTCTGGGTTTGAATAACTCATTCTCCTGCCATGTGCTCTTTTAAATCCATGTCCAACTCACAAAAATGTGAACAAACTGAAGCAGCAACTCACTGTGCTGCTCGAGCACCAGTGCCACTGCAACACAGACCTGGTGTCATTGGCTTCACTATTTCCAGGTTACACCTCTGGAAAACTCAAAATTTCCTTCTACATAATATCTAATATTAAACCTAAGAATACTGGAGCCCTCCTGCTACAAATATTAAGCACAAGCTGTTGCTCAGAGTTCAGTTTCTCAGCTTGCCAACAGTTTTTTCTGCAGTTTTTCTCAGTGTTGGAAAAGGGGTGCAGGTATCTAATTATTATACCCACATTCCTAAATTTGGACACCTTCAAAACACACAATGCTTGGAGGGATTATTCTTCATTAAAAAAAAAAAAAAGGTGATTCAAAGTATTTCAAAATAGTTATACCCTCAAAATTATCAGTCAAGTATCACTGGAAAGATCAGTTACATTATTCTTATTGTATAATCTTAAATGCCTTAGCTTCTCCCAAAAGCCAGGAAAACTGGTGTGGGGTTTGAAAAGGCTGAAATAGCACAAAATAAAAGGCCCAGGAAGCATCCAGGATGTGTGTTCAGGTTTGTGTCATGCAACCCATTCCAAGATCTCCCAGAAAGGGGATGGGACAGCGAATTTGTACCAAAATATTGTTTGAGTTTACTCACAGTTGGAGCTGAACCACAAAAATAATCCTTCTAAGTTTCTCCTCAAACCCTTAGAGATTCAGAAACATGGACAATTGTTGGATAGCTGTGACAGGCTGCCAGTGGCTTTGGCATGATGGAAGGGCAGGGGAGCACCCACTGGGTGGAAGATTCACCCATTTTTCTTAAGAGCTTCCCCCCCTGACAGCCATTCCTGAAGACCTAAAATCCATCCCTAGCCAGCTGCAGAAACACTTGGCTGGTTGACTTGAACAAGACTAAGTAAGAGCTCTGAAAAACAGTTTGCATTTTCTAAGGGAGAACAGCATTAACAACCTCCAGCCCAGCAAGACTGCAAAAATTACATCTTTTCAAATCTAATGACAGGACCCACCTCCAAATAGATGCTCCTTTTTGGCTTTAATAAGCTATTTGAAGGAAAACTCAAAAAGAACTTGCACTGAATACATCTTTCAGTAGGAAGAATGATTCACTTCATAACACGATAGAGAAAAACCCCTTGGATTAAGAAAAACCATTCCTGGGTGCTCTGCCATTGTTCAGGTGCAAGATGCTGTCCTTGTTTTTAAGTTGCAATGGGGTTGATTTGCCTCTGGGAAAGCCAACCCTGAGATCCAGCAGTGCTTGTCATGCAGCTTTCAAATTTTAGTTCTAAGCTAACACTGACTTGACAAAGCTCAAAATATCTTTTAAAGTCTGAAAGAATTTTTTTTAAATTTTTTTATTCATGGAATCCTGGACTTGTTTGAGCTGGAAAGGACCTTAAAGCCCATCTCATCCCACCCTCTGCCATGGACAGGAACACTTCCACCATATCCCAGGCTGCTCCAAGCCCCATCCAGCCTGGCCTTAGACACTTCCAGGGATAGCCACAATTTTTCTTACTGTACTCTTACAGTAAATTCAAAGCAAAATTCTCCCCTCAAGTTAAGGCTCCCCACCACATCTCTGGGACACAGAATGCTTGCTGCCAGAATCCAGAATAAACTCTGTGCATACTCCTGGCTTTATTTTGCAGCTTTACATTCTTTATTAAAAGAATGACAATCCTAAAAGGGATTGGGATTGTCATTTCTTTTGCTAGCAAGCCACACTGAGGTTTGTCCCTTCAAGGAAGTGTGGAGAGCAGGAGCATTTCTGATCTGTGTCCATGGAGGCTGCACTGTTCTCCTCAGCACAAACACATCTACTACAACATATATCTAAAATAGAGTAGAATATAACACATGTGCATAATCCTTGGGATTGGCCAGCAGCTTTCACAGAATCACAGCAAGGCTGGCAGAGACCTTCAAGGGGAACAAGTCCAACCATCATCACCCCTAAACCACATCCTCCAGTACCACATCCAGACACCTCTTGAGCAGCCCCAGAGACAGTGACTCCACCACTGAACTGGGAAACTCATTCCAATGCCTGACCTGACTTTCAGGGAATTTTTTTTTTTTCCCTAGTATCCAAACTTGGCAGCCTCCACATCACGTTTTCTTCAGAAAGGAAGAAGGATTTCAGACATCCAAAGCAAGCTAAGCTCTGTGATCTACTCCCCCTGAAGACATCTCTTCTTCCTGCCCTTTTCCCTGGAGACTCTGATTTATGAGAAAACAAACCAAGTATTTCTCACATTCCAGGAAAAGCACTCCTCCAGCTTGAAATCATGGCATTACATTAGCATTTATATATTGCAGCATGTATTTTTTTTTTTAATTTTTAACCATGCCACTCTCACAGCCAGTTATGTAAAAAATCTGCTGCAGTCCATATCACTAAAAAAAAAAATCCTTGTGCCCAAAATTTCTAATGCCAAGCCCTTCAAGGCTAAAAGGCAATAGGAAATAAAACCACACTTCAATGCTGATCACAGTATAGGATGCTATAGTTATTCAGATTTATATCAGAATATTTAAAAATATATAAATACCAATAATTACTGCTGTAAAATAAAAAGGTGACCCTTTCTTGCACCTTTACTAAATGCCTAAACTCTATCAATATGAACAGAACATGATTTTTTTTTTAATTTATACTAAAGTAACACAAAGATAACACAGGGGTAATACCCCAACCTGTATAAAATGAATAATGCAAATCCCAGTGTTAACCCAGTTAGATCCTGCTTTAACCAAGCAGATTTAACACTTGACACTTGTACTGGGAAACATTTAAAGAGTACAAGACACACAGTTCAACCCAACATCCCAAATGTTGGTCTGATGCCCCAACCCAATATTTCCTTCCAAGGCAACAATATTAATGTCTGGAATGCTTCACTTAGAAGCAGGAGGAGGATCAAGCTGCACACTTGGAAATGTGGGAAGCACTGAATAATGGCATTTTCATGGGAGCCTTTCCGTCAGACAGGCCTTTACATAAACCCTCTGCAGTTAATCTGAGTCTTTCCAACCTAGAGGCATAATTTGGCCATTTGGAAGCAAACCCAGATGATCAGCAGACCAAGAAAATCCTATGATATGAACATAAATGCACACGTATCAGGGAAAGGCTCTTCCCCAGAGGGTGCTGGCACTGCCCAGGCTCTCCAGGGAATGTTCACAGCCCCGAGGCTGCCAGAGCTCCAGGAGAGCTTGGACAACATTCCCAGGGATGCTGGGATTGTTGGGGGGTCTGGGCAGTTCCCGGGGCTGGACTGGAGGGTCCTGGTTGGTTCCTCCCAGCTCAGGATATTCTGTGATTGTAGAAATGATGCTGGTGCTGGTTTGGGTCATGCCTGCCCTCAGCCCCTCACATTCCCCAGGTATGTTTATGTTAAAGTATAAATCAGTGCCTTCTCTTGAAGTAGGCACTTCATAAAGTAATACAGCTTCCTAATAAATCAATACCTCATTGCACATATCAAAATTTACTGCTCCTCCTTTCTAGACTGGGCTAGTTGAGGAAAATAAAGATTTCTCTGCAGCTGAAACATGTTCCAGTACAAATGAAATTAAGAGCTACAGTTTAAGTTCATTATACAGCATTTCACTTGCAAAATTCTGCCTGCCCTTTCTTTCTTCAATTAATTCTGGATTACATGCTAATCAGAAGTGTTAACACCCTTTTGTTGAGAAAATCAGGAGGCACTGAAAGAACATTCCTGCGGATTTCATTCCTCCTTCAGCAATTATCATGTAATAATTAACTTCAAGAAGCAGTTATGTGTCTCATTACAAATCATTCAGACACCAGATTGCCATGCTTCTATTTCTGTGCAGTTCTTTCCCTTTCCTCCTTGCAATTTTGCCACATAATTCACTGGCCAAGATATTTACTATGACATTTTCCTTTACTTCTGTATAAAGATGCATAACAGTAGACTGACTTCATTTTATTTTCACTTTTAGGATCCTCTACCTTCAGAGAAAGCCTAGTGGTACATGAAAATGTAGCCTAAGAAAATAGAATCTAAGAATCACCAGAGATTTGCCAAGATATAAACAGGAACAGAATAAAACCAGAACTGCAGAGCTATATGGGATTTATTTCTTGCTCTTTAAAAGGATTAAGTTATATCCAAAACCACACCAACTCATGAATATTTGTCCACCACACTGGTTGAAAGCACTGATAGCAGAGGTCCCACAGTCATGATCCTTCACTTCCATGCTTAGCTCTGCCAACACCCAGAACCCTTTTTCTTCAGCCCTTACTCCTCCACCTGCTATTGCTTTCTTTGCCAAAAGAACAGAGCTCTGCCATCCAGCACAGCTTTTTGTAAATCAGAATTTGCATCTCTAATTTCTCCTCTTTTCCTTCTCATTACACACAATTCTTCCAGATTTTCTAGGTTTCTCAGAGTCCTGGCTGCCATTTGGCTTCGGCAGCTGCTGGACCTCTGACTTGCAGGAGTTTTCATTCACTGAATCTCCAAAGGTTGTGGCCTGGCAGCCACTCCCCAAACACATTTCTGTGGATTGAGTTTGCCAGGCTTCAGTACCCTGCCCAGATCCCTCTTTCCTTCCAGCCTGTTTATTTCAGGCTACTCTTAACTGGGGATAATCCTCCTGAGGTGGAAGCCACATCCTCAGATTCTTCCATCTCTTCCTTCCTCAACTTTCAAAAAAAAAATAAAAAGCAGATTCCACTAGGAATGGCATTAATTAAAGAGCTGAGTTGGACTGGATCAGAAAAAGACAATCTTCCCTCCATCTGGATTGTGCCTCAGCTGTGAACTGCTCTGAACACCTCCAAAAGCTGCAGGTTTGGAGGAGAGCCAAGAGCAGTTTCCATGCCCCAGCAGTTTTCCACTCCACACTTCCTTGCCACCAGGCAAGATCCACTCTGTCCTCCCCATTCTCCTAGTGCATTATAAGAGTATGGGAGGAGAAAAAAAAACTTTTCTGTCAATTTTAAAGCTTCAGGGGTTGAAAACTCTTGAGTTTGTGAACATTAGAAAATTCTGGGGATACTGGAAACAAGCCAAAGAATAAAATAAGCAATGCTTAGTAGGGAAGATAAATAATCCCATCTGCCAGCTTGAAATGCTCACACCTTTTTAATGTCATTAGTCACAAATAACAGACATGACAAAGTATTCAGGCCAGCTTTAGAAGCTCAAAAACCCAAAAGTGGGTGGGGAGGGGGAAAACCCCAGCTGCAGGCTATTAAGGCTTATAAGAATTATTCAGATCAGCAGGGTTAGGTCAAAGCTATTTTTGTTACCTTAGGAACTACCAAAAGCAAACCCCAAATCTTGAGAGAGGACTCAGGATGCCCCTAAGGGCTACAGAAGGATTATCTTAAAAATCAGAGGAAGGAGGACTCAAGGAATTAGAGATCAGTAAGCTTAGCTTTGTTCCCCAGAAAGACATCAGAACACATGATTAGTCAATTTAGAGGTACCTAGGGGATAATAAATGGCAGCAAACAGCCTGCGTGAATTTGTCAAGTGCAAATCACATAAAACCAACCTCATTTCCATCTCTGAAAGAGTAACCAGGGCATAAATATGAAAGGACTTCTCTAAGGCCTCTACCAGTTTTCCTTAGGAAATGGGAGCTAAGTTCTTCAATTAGTTAAAAAGGCACAAGAGCAGTTTTTAAAATGTTCTCTTTCAACCTGAAGGATGTTTCAAGTACAGTTCTGAAGAGACACGTCCTGTGTTCTCTAATACCTTCACTAATGATTTAGAGAATGAATTCTAGAGGAGATTTACAAAAATATGCAGAGGATGATGATGAAAAGGGTAAAAATAGCTTCAAATTTTGATCTTGTTTAGCAGAGCTATCTTGGGAAACTGGGAGAGAAATTCAAAACTCTGATCAAACAGGCCAGGAGAGGTTACTGAGGGTGGAGATCAGGCAAAACTTTCAGTGCCCAGGGGCCAGCACAGCCCCAGCAGGAGGCACCTGGGGAGTTCACAAATCTCTTCCACCAGAGCAAATTTAGGCAAACATCTGTCAGTGCCCGTGTTCCTGCCTCGGGACAGGGAGGCCAGCCATGCTGAACTCCCCAAGAGCCTCCCAGCCCAGGTAACTCCCCATGGTACAGGAGGAGCTGGTTCCAAGAAAGAGAAACTACACCAGGGGAACATCTTCAGGGACTCACTTTTACCAGGGAAACATCTTCAGGGACTTGCTTTTACAGGAGAAGCCAGCCAAGCCCCAGCTTGCCAAGCACAGCAACTCCTGAACTGATTCCCAAAGGAAAACCTCAGGGAAAGGGATCAGCAGCAGCACTGGAAATGCCTGTCTTGATTAAAGCTTTTACTCTGTAACTTCTATGTTATTATACATATATATATAAAATATTATTTATATTATATGGGGCAATATAATGTAGTGAACACATTGTAGAAGTAGCTACAATCTCTTTTTTTTCTTATTTTTATTCTGCAACTGTGTGAGAAACCCAAGTTGTAGAGAAGATGTGAAGTTCTTGTTATCAGTTAGAATATGTTCAAGGTTTCAGGTCATTTTAACCAGCTGCAAGAACTCACTTGCCTTGCTGCTGTTCCAACAGAGAATTTCTTTGCTCCCTTTTTCTCAAAAAAAGATGGAGAAAACAATCAATGATGTTCTCACAGAGAACTGTGTGGTTTTTAATAATAATAATAATAATATCTCAAAATAAAGATTGAAAACACTGCATTTTGATAAATCACAACACTTTGAGGAGTTCATCAATCAAAAAAAAAACCCAAACAAACAAACAAAAAAAAATCATAATAGTTCTTTAATCAACTCTTTGCTCAGCCCCAGCAAGTTTGGGTTGATTTCCAAGCCCTTATTAGCACCCACATGCAGTCTGGCTGAATGCTATTCTTATCTTCAGGTGGGAACACACATCTTGAGCAGAGCAGGAGCTTTAAAATCCACTCTTCTTACTCATGGATGTTTACAGGGAACTCCTTTTCTCCCCAAATGCAGGGCAGAACACCAATTGGGTTACATGCAAATGTAGTGACAGGGTCACTCTTTCTAAGGGCTACCTTCATGGTTTCCATGTTAATCTTGGCTTTTTTTACATGCTGAAGAATTGTAGCTGCAGCATGAATTCCTTTTAGAGCCATCTAATACATCAGAGTAAATAGAAAATAAAAGTAGAAAAATCAGGTGTCTTGAGTTATTTTTGTCCCTGACCTCCTTCAGCTTAAGGTCCTTCCTCCTTGCCCTGGCACTCCAGGGCCTTGTCCCAAGTCCCTCTCCTGTCACTCTTGGAGCCCCTTTAAACACCACAAGGGGCCTAAGGGTCTCCCTGGAGACTTTCCTGGTCCAGGCTGGACAATCCCAGTTGAGGGAAATCTCCATGTTATTTTCATCCCTAACTCAGCTCTGCAATGTTTAAACAGACAGACTTGGATCAACTTTTCTGTTCTTCCTTTCCAAAGGGGTGAGGAGCTCCTCCTAATTCCAGGAAGAAATTGTCTGTACAACATAAGCACTGACCCACTTATGGCTTCCAGAACAATGATTAACAAAATACCAAATTCCATTGATTTTGAATTTTCAATTCCATTGAATGTGACTTTTCAATTCTATTCCAGCCATTCAAATTGCCCTGGCTCCAAACCCCTAGGAAGGCTTCCCCCACCCAGGAGGTACCAAGAACCAAGAGGTTTCCTTAAAATCCAGCAAGACCCATGCTGGACTTAGAGAACTGCTCCAAGCAAAAAATTCTCCAGGCAGGAGAAGAATGAAATGTGGGAAACACAAAGAAAATTGCCTTTTGGAAGGAAAAGTTTCAGGTGAAAGAGATGGATCAGCTTCCAGACCAGTTCACACATCCCAAAACCACTTTGCCTACTGTGTTTTGTCAAGAAATAAAATAACTCTGCCTAGGCAAAGAGGAACTGGTGAAATAAGGCCAGGAAAGCTAAAACAAAATATTTCAGTCACCCAACACGATAGTGGGCCAGAAAAATTAACATTCCAATGAAAAATAGAAGATCTGTTTCTACACCAGTGGCAGCATTAATACAGTTATTTTGACATGTACAAAATGGGTCTTTTTTCAACATAAAAGATACAGCTGAACTTTTCACAAAAAAATTAAAACTCAGATCAAAAGCCAGTGCAAACAGTTTCTGTCTGCACTGATCACAAATCTTCCAGTGTAGGGATTTCTCAAGTAAAGCAGGTATTTGGCACAGCAGAAAAAAGAAAGGGGTCCCATTCCCCAGCTGTGCCTGGCCCACCAACACATTTTTACATTCTTATTAATTTTAGGCTACCTTAAAAATATCCCATCCACACAATGAGAATTCCATACATGAACTCAGCAAAATGTAATAGAATTTAGAGAGAAAAAAACCAAAAGTATCAGTTTAAAGATAAAAAAAAAAAATTAAAAATTAATGTATTCCATTTTTTTTCCCAGAGCATGTCCCACTCTGTTTAACCCCATAATTACTAAGGTTGGAAGAGAACTTCAAGATCAGTAAGTCCCACTATGAACCTATAACCACCCCCAAACCATGTCCCCAAGTGCCACCACTTCAAGGGAAGACCACAGCCCCTAGCAGGAAGAAAGGGCCCCTTATTGCCAAATGCCTTTGTAAGCACATAATGCTACAGGACTGGCCATGAACAGGCAACATAAGGAGATTTTTAGGGCCTTCTTTGTCTGAAATAAGGCTGGATGTACATGCAGAGCTCCCAGGGCCTTACTCTGAACAGTATTTCAAATCATGTCACTCAGGCACCATGGAAGAGACTGCTACTAACACACAGAACTTTCCTGATTAACTCAGCATTATTTCTCTGCCAGCTCCTGTCATCATTGCTCATTAAAAATCATTCCCTTGCACAGCTGTCCTATTGACTTATAAAGTACTAAAGGATGTCAAAACCTGGCACAGTGTGGCTTTTGCAGACAAAAATACAACTGCTGGAACTCAATCATTAATTTCCACCTCTTTTGGGAGGCTGTGTGTTACCTGTCAAAAAGATACTGCTGCAAACTGCACTGTGAGCACTAGAGACAGAGTGACAGTGACAGAAGTCACCTCAGGGTAGCAAACACAGACACCTGGCAGCAGGCACAGCTCCAGCAGAGGTTTTGGGCTAGGGAGGAAGGGATGGGGAAATGCCTGAGGGGACACTTGGTGACTGAAGAGGTGCTGGTGCTTGGGGCAACCCCCGGGATGGATCCGGGCTGGGGATGAGCAGCTGGAGCAGCCCTGGAGAAGGAGCTGGGGGTGCTGGGGGTGAGAGCTGGCACCCAGAACCCCCCCATGCCCTGGGCTGAGCCCCAGCCTGGGCAGCAGGGGAGGGGGGGATTCTGCCCCTGTGCCCTGGGCTCAGGTGAGACCCCACCTGCAGAGCTGCCCCAGCCCTGGGCCCAGCACAGGAGGGACCTGGAGCTGCTGGGGAGAGCCCAGGGGAGGCACCAGGATGGGCAGAGGGATGGAGCAGCTCTGCTGGGAGGAAAGGCTGGGAGAGCTGGGATTGTTCACCCGGAGAGGAGAAGCTCTGGGGTGACCTCACTGTGGCCTGGCAGGGCCTGAAGGAGCTACAGGAAACATGGAGAGAGATTCTGGACAAGGGATGGAGGGACAGGACACAGGGAATGGCTTCCCACTGCCAGAGGGCAGGGATGGATGGGATATTGGGCAGGAATTGTTCCCTGGCAGGGTGGGCAGGCCCTGGCACAGGGTGCCCAGAGCAGCTGGGGCTGCCCCTGGATCCCTGGCAGTGCCCAAGGCCAGGGTGGACAGGGCTTGGAGCAGCCTGGGACAATGGAAGGTGTCCCTGCTATGGCAGGGGTGGGATGGATGGGATGAGCTTTAAGTTCTCTTCCAACCCAAACCAGTCTGGGATTCTACAACAGAAGTGAGTCAGTGCCTTATACTGGCAAAAGGTTTGGGAAGCACCTTCAGTACAAGCCAGGAAACAGCCACAACTTGTACCTGCTGAAGATTATTTGAGTTCTAGGTTACACTACATAAATTCAGATAATTTTACATTAGCAGTAAAGAAGGATTTTTCAACAAAACAGGGCTCTTGCTGCATGGGTGCAGATATTCTCAGCTAAAAATGTTACAGAGATTTTACTGAAAGGTGAACTCCACACTTGTGTTCTTTAAGGTGATGATTCATTCTAGGTAAAGGCCCTTCTTCTGTTTGTTTAATTGCTGTGCAATTCAAAATGCATTATTAATATTCAAAATATTAGTATTACCCACGTTAATTTTCAGCTAGGAGAGTTGCCCTGCAATGCAGCCTCCTTGGGCACTTTTAAATCCCATCATTAAATCCCGTCTGGAGGCTGAACCTGAGCAGAACATGGCATTGCAACCAAAGCAAAATGAACAGGCACAGCTGGAAGCTTGGAATGATTTAAATAAACCCACCCCAAATCAGCCAGCTAAACATGAGGGATCAGAGCATTTCCCTTCAGCTCCAGGAGCCATCTTGTGGTCTCCAGGTTCAGTTTAAGCAGTAAATTGATTAAATTGCTGCAGGTGGAGCTTCTGGAAGGTGTGAGTGCAAAGAACAGGTGGAGCAGGCCACCTCCTCCCAAGGTGCTCTGAACCAGATCTGTGTCCTGGGGAGGCTGGCTGAGGTCCCAGCCAGGCAGGGACAGTGCCAGGACATGACAGCATCAGCAACTCACCAGCTGTGGCCCTGCTGGAGAAAAAGGGGCAGGGCACACTCAGCCAAAAACACAGCAGAGCACCAGGGAACAACTGCTACTCAGGAATTTTTAATTGTTCCCACAGGCTGGGAGAGAAGCTTGGTCATTGTCATTCCCACCACCCTTCTCTGTGCTGCCAGGGTGCCACAGCAGCCTCCAGCTCACTGGTTTTCCTTGTCCCCATGGTTGTCACCTTCTCCCAGACAGCCAGGGCACCCCAGCAGCCTCCAGCTCACTGGTTTTCCTTGTCCCCATGGTTGTCACCTTGCCCCAAACACAGGCCTGTGGGCACAGAGCCCCACCACTGATGGAAAAGGATGAAGCCACAGGGTCTCATTATTTAATTCATTTTAGTCTCCATCAGAGGCCCTCAGCAGTTCTGCCCCAGACAGCCCTGACAAACTCCAAGACAAGAAAACAAGACCATGAGGGAGGGAGGGAATCTCCAGAAAGCAGGGAGCTAGGTACAGAAACAAGAGTAGCTTCAGCTCAACCTCTGCATTCCTCAGCAGACCTTCTGGGACAATTCTCCAGCAAGGTACCACAAACCAAACTTGTTCCCTCTGGAAATAGAACAAAGCTGAGGCCAGCAAGGTCTAGAGAGGCCAGGTACCACCAGGGGGGTACTTAGGATTTTGTGGACAGCAAATCAGTCATTTTTGGAGAACAATGATGAAAAAAACTCACATTTTATCATTTAACCATTTTCCTCCACTCCTCGTACCTGCATCCACCTGTCACAGCACATGTTGCAGTTGAGATGGCCACGATACACAGAGTGTCACCAAGCAATTTCAGAAAGCTTCAACTCACAGAGTAACACCACTCCTCTTCAGAAGGCTCCAAGTGTCTGCTTTTCCTTGTTCTTCAGCCCAGCCTTTTATACCCCCATGGTTGATGCACTGCACCTGTGTGCCCTCTGCTCCCTGGGTGATTGGTCAGTGCCCCTGGGCTCATTAACACCTCATTAATTTCACCTGCTTTTCACAGCTGTACCCACTGGGGATGAGGCTCACAGCCCCACTCCCCGTTACCACCAACCCACAGTTCCACCAGTGCTGATTTCCACCAGAAAGAGAGAATTCAGACTCCTTGGGATGGTTGGAAACACTGTTCTACCTGAAAATCCACACAATTCCTGCTCCCTTTTCCCAAATCTAACAGTCTGCTGGCAGGGTAAGAAGGGAAGCTACCCGTCTGAAAAAATACTTTCCAAAGAGGCAGAAGGCTGCATAAAAATGGATACAATTCTGTAAAATCTCACATCCCATTTACTCTGAAGCAAATTTGAAGGAAATAAATCTCTTTGCATAAATTACTGCTGTGTGCTACTGGACACAGCTGCTGTTGGGGTTTTTTTGGCAGACTTCTCATGAAACAAATATAAAAATTTATTTCGCAGCTCCAAGTTAAAAGAATACTAAGTTTTATTTTGATTATGTGCTTCAGAATGACATTCAAACACTGTCCCCATCATGGGCATCTGGCATGCCTGGAAAAGTAGTCTGATATGTGCTGGCAGCCAAAAACCATTGCTCCTGCCCACTCCAGCACTCATGTGGGGATTTTGGAGGGGAGGGTGTTCTGTTTGTTTCATTTTTATTTTGTTTTATAAAATAAGCAGAAGAATTTGCTCCCTGTAGCAGAAATTCACTCATACCATTCCAGGTATTTTGCTGTCATTCCAGTTCCACCCATCAAGCAACAAAAACAGCTTTTCAGGTATGCTCAATTGAAAAAAAAATCTCACTTATCTGAGCCATCAGTCAAGGTTTGGTGCCATGAAAGCCCTAAAATTCAGTAGCAGATCCCCTCAAGGTGGGCTGAAAACACAAAATTCTGAGGGTTATTTATGTAGTTTATCCTCCATTATATCCTCTCCCTTTGGAAATGTATTTACAGAGAAAAAGCCTCAATATAATTTTGAAATTCTAGCACTGGGCTTCATCTTGGAAAACTTGCATTACAGAAATAAATTATTTTAGGGGCACAGAGTTCTGAGGAAAATTTCTTTGTCAAATGCAATAAAGCCAGGAAGTTCCCCACAGTTGTCTTTAGCAACCCTTCCTGTAAATCCCCTGTCACTCAGCATCATATCATTGCATCATATTCTGACATCACCATGTCCCTGTCAGACTGTCAGCATGATGCAACACAGTTTATTCATGGCTCCACTTCTGGACCAAAAGGATATTTTTATCTCATTATCTCCCCATTAACTGATGGTAACAGAGTCAGATCAACAGAGGCAGTGCTACATCTCTCAGGTGTCCTGCAGAAATTCACTAAATACTCAAGAAAATATTAATACATATTCAAGAAAAAAATAGGATTTTGAGACTTAAAAAAACAGAAACCAAACCTTTCAAGAGTTCTAGGAGATACAGATCATCACTATACATAATAATTATGATACAGCCCCAGTTTTTAAATTTTATTGTCATTCCTGCAATTAGCTAGATACAGCTACTGACATAAATCATGTTACAGCTTCATCATAGTCAAAAATCCATTACCCACTGGGCCACATTGTGAAGGCTATGACAGGATTTTTAAATGCTTGTTTTGTTTAATTTTCTCCCCCAGCTGACAATTTGTGTCACTGCTATCACCCTTCACTCCTCCAATAGCAACCACAAGCAGTCAATTCCCACATAATACCTGTAAGCACACTCTTCCCTCAATAAATCTTAACATTTGGTGTCCTTCCTGCAGGTTTTATTGCATGGCCTTTTCACTAATCTAGGAATTAATAACAGGAGCTGGCAGCTGCTATTTTTGCAGCTTTCTGGACAAAAGGATAACTTTTCTTTTGGACCCACTTTATCTGTTACTTTAAATTATATTGATGCTATTTTGCAAATGCACAAGTGACTTGGTCACTCCTTTCATTACACATTTTTTCCCAGTCTACACCCTCACTAATAACTGGCTTTCCACTAAAACAGTATTACATCAATTAGGCAGAATCCTAAAACTATTTCCACAAGAAGTCTTTACACCTCCTTTCCACTAGAAAGCAAAGAAATACCAGGATCTGCCCATTTCTATTTCTCTGTTCTCTTTCTCATTTTCACTGTTGATCTTTTGCCTTTTCTTGGGACACTAAAAAGAGGGGGGAATTGTGAATTGCACAAGGATCTATCAAGAATCAGATCCTAGAATTGCACAGGAGCCTGGGACAACCTTTCCCACTGAACCATGAGTTACCCATTAAGCAGCAGTTCCTGGCAACAGCTACAGTCACTGATGGCACCCAAAATCCCAGTGTTCTGCAGCCTTCCTGATCAGCCTCAGAGCAGGGAACCTCACGGGACCAGCTGCTGCGGCAGATGAGGGAAAAAAGGGCATCCTGCTGCTGTCCAAGCTGAGCCTCCCCTGGCCCAGCCTGAGCCCCTTTCCCCTTGTCCTGTCCCTGTTCCCTGGCAGCACAGCCCGACCCCCCCTGGCTGTCCCCTCCTGGCAGGGAGTTGTGCAGAGCCACAAGGTCCCCCCTGAGCCTCCTTTGCTCCAGGCTACACAATCAGCACTTCCCATCCTTTTCTTCCTCTCAGTCTCAAATTTCTGGGCACCATTATTTTGTTTCCCTCCTCAACACACTCTCTCAAATCCAAAAATCCTCCAACTCTGTGCCAGTGTGGTACAACATGAAAAGGTGACAGCCCATGCCATAAAGGGGACAGTTCCACATGCCAGCAGGTTATGCACACCAGGCTTCCCCCTGGGAACAGGGAGAGGCAGGAGGAAGAACACCCCATGACCAGCAGTCATGAACTTGCTAAGTGACCAGTGAAGCACAAAAGCAACCAGTGAACTGTTCCTAAGAGGTAGTGAGATGAAAAAGAGATGTCCCACTGAGAAACACCACTGTTTAGGACAACAAAACCAGGGCAAAATATCATTTTCCCCCTCTTTTTCTTCTTCCCAGGTTTTATAATATCAGATCCATCTACAGGCTGAGTGTCCCACACCTGCAGCAATGGCAAAGCCTGTAAGCTGCTTTACCTGTGCTGAAATGTTAATTTGGTTAATAATTGCCCAAATGGAGATGGGAATAGTCTTCCTAATCTTCACATTTCTTAAAAAAAATCCTGGCCAAAATTTCATCTGCAAACTTCTGGAATTCTTGAGAGCTCATCATCCCTCACGAAACTCTGTGAGGAAATGGTTCCATTCTGGCCCCAGCAGAAATTGGAATGCCAGGGCTATACTTGAAGCTTCTCAAAATAAATGTGAATGCTCTGGGTCTGGTTAAAGGGATCTGTCACAGACTTGTCCTTCACACAATCTCAGAATGGTTTGGGCTGGAAAGGACCTGAAACCCCATCCATTCCCACCCCTGCCATGGGCAGGAACACCTTCCACTGTCCCAGGCTGCTCCAAGCCCTGTCCAGCCTGGCCTTGGGCACTGCCAGGGATCCAGGGATAGCCCCAGCTGCTCTGGGCACCCTCACAAGGAGTGTGAGAAATAGATTTGTAAGGGATTCTCAAAACTTGATATAAGCTTTGCACAGTCTTGTACATTTGTATGCAAACACTGAAATAAGGTGTGTTGACTTAGGAAGGCCATGGAACAGAGATGATATTGTTGAGAGACTGAACTAGAAATAAGTTTTAAAATTTGGCTTTGTAAAAAGACTGGGTATTTTAGAGAATTAGAACTGTCAAAGATGTATTGTAGTACGATTATGAGAGGTAAAAATATAGGAATTTCTTCTTAAAAAATAACAAACATGCACTTAATATTCAAGGAGAGCTCTTCTTCAACAGATACAAAGGGGAACATATAAATGGATTTCACTGTGGAAGAGAAACTCCCCTGCACTGTGCAGGGCCTGTCAGGGAAAATTCAGTTCCAATCAATTTTAAATTACAGAAATACCACTGTGTATTACACCTTGTAAGTGCTGTGCTCCCTCCAGGAGAACATGAAAACATTTGTTTTCTCTGGAATTTTTTTTTTTTTTCACTGCTGATTTTATGGTGCTCAAAAATATCCCAAACACATCATATAACCCTTGTGGGACAGGAACAAATTCTAATGACTTTTTCCTTGTGAAGAGCAATTTCAAAAGCAGTCTCTGAAATGGATCCAAATACCTAATGTTGGGAAAAGGATCAAGGGACTTGACTGCTTAGTTCCCTCAGGATGTCAAGGCCCCTTCTCTCCAATGTATGTGTGACATAGAATGAGCAGGTATTGAACAGTGTGCCAATAATTGTTATGGAGAAACTCTCCCTTTGCTTCACACAGGAGCTCTGCCACACCTTGGGACATGAGAGAAAACTCATCCTGCTGCTGGTACCACAAGAGGAGCAGGAGAGGAGCACTTGCAGGCACTGCAGCACCTGAAATATTAAAGTTTTGTGATTGAGAAGGTGCCCATGGGGCTGCATCTCTGTCCCTGCAGTCTCTGCTCCTGAGGCAGTGGCAGAGGAGTCATTTGTGCTGAAAACCAGCGTGCCACCATTTCAAACATGAGGCTGATGAGTCTTTTCTGCAAACAACCAACATTTCCCGCTCATGCTGCAAACACTGCTTTGACTTCTGCTCTTCCTGGGCAATTCTGGCTGTCCTCAGATGCTCCCAGCCATGGCAGACACATTCCATCACCCAAACTTCCCTGCAAAACCCTCTCAAGAGAGATTTGGCAGGACTGGAACTGCTAAATGAGCAGCAATCAAGTAGTTCACCCAATCAGTTTTCTAATTCACCACAACTGCTATAAATACCACCCATTATTACTGAATGTAGCTTTTAGGGGGGAAAAATACATGTAAACTTCCTGCTGAAGCTAATCTATGGGAAAATTATACAGAACATCACATTAAAGTCTAAGTAAACACTTTGGCACCCTCCTAATGTATGTGCATAGATTACTGGGGTGTGCTTGCAGGGTAAGTGCCATTTGATGCTCAAATTATTGGTAGATATTTAAAGTTGATTACCCTAGAGGTAAGATATAATTGGTAAACAAGGAATATATACAGAACAACAATGTAATAAACACAAGGTGTATTTATTTCACAATTCATTCTAACAATCAGGACAATAGTTCAGTCAAGTTCCTAACTCTATTTTCAAGCTAACAAAATGAAATCTGAAATACCAAGAGCATAATTTTCCTTGGTGTGGGATTGGGAGGTGAATGGAAAACCTTGCTGGACTTCATTTTCACATCCCCACAAAATGGATGTAGGAAATAGGAGAATGAACAGAGAGGAGACAGTGGTGTGCTCCCTAAGTTCCTGAAGAGATCCATTTCCTCACAGCTGTGATGGTGGGACATGTTCACCTGGCTGACACATTTAATTGCACACAGTATTTCTCCTTTCCAGTGTAGGCACCTTGTCTAGACTGTTTGATAACCCCCATCTGTAATCAGCCTCTGGCTTTTCTCTCTCTTTTGCCTTGAGATGGCTTTCACTCCACAAAAATCCCATTTCCTTCCATGTGTTTGCTCTTTGTCCCTGAGAGACACCAACAAATTGCTCTGGCCAGCACCACAGCAGTGCCACTGTGCTCCCTGAGGGAATTGTGGAGTTTTCTGTGAAAAACAGGAGCCCTCATTCTCTTCAACACCTGGTGGTACAGCTGGCAGCCAAAGGGATTCTCTGAAAGCAAACCCAAGGGTGAAAACCTTCCATGGTTGAATAATATCCAAATAATAACCAAATAATGGTTATTAAGCATGGTGAATAATAATAACCAAATTCTAGATAAATAAAAATCATCATCCAAACAAAGGAAGGCTGTTTAGACCATGCCTTGCCCACCTGCTCATGTTTAGGGTGTCTGCCAATAAATGCACAGCCTGCCTGGATTTGTGGTCAAGGCTTGGAGCAACCTGGCCTGGGGGAATGTGTCCCTGCCCACTGCAGGCCAGTGGAACAAGATGGTTCTTCAGATCCTTTCCAACCCCACAAATAGAAATTATTCCATGATTTGTGTATAGCACACATCAGGAGCTCCCCCAGGAAACTACCAGCACACATCAAACTGGCTTGAAGCACATAGCAGTGATTTTCTAGAAGAGAGTAAACATCTTATTCCCTGCTGGAAGACAAGGGGAGGACCTCACAGACAATTCCCTCCAGCAGTCTCCTCCTGTGAGGAGATGATGCAGTCAAACACACAGGAAGAGGAGTTGGGTCTTACTGAAATCCTGCCCAGAGCAGCCAGAGAAGAGCCCAATGCCAGCACCAGTGGAAGCAATGGGAACAACCAGGTGCAGCTGGGAAGTGCAGAAATTTATTCAGCTAAGCCATCAAATTAACACAGGAGCAGAGGAAAAGCCATTAACTGGAAGAGTGTGGGGAAAAAAAAAAGAAAAAAGCCACAAGACCTAGAATTGCAAAGTTCAAGGGCATCACAGAACAAAATGTTTCACAATACATCTCTTTAAAAATTGGTGGCTTATTGCAAGCTTATGTTCAAAAATGTGGCACCAATTCCATGGACTCAGACTCACAGAGTGCTTTGGGTTGGAAGGGACCTTTAATCCCATCCAGTGCCACCCCCTGCCATGGGCAGGGACACCTTCCACTGTCCCAGGCTGCTCCAAGCCCCAATGTCCAACCTGGCCTTGGGCACTGCCAGGGATCCAGGGGCAGCCACAACAATTTCTGGAAGGTTTGTTGCCCACAGGCACATTGTGAGACCAGCACTGCCAGCAGTGCCCTGAGGTGGTCCCATCTCCAGTGCCAATCTTCTGCCCCCCACAACACCCCAGAGAATCCCCTGCTCTGACCTTGGAGAGGCTTTCATTTCAGAAAAGCACTGTCCTCATGGATTGTGCCGTGCTTTTAGAGCAAAGGAATGACAAAAACTCCTGCCTGCAGGAATAGGCAGGGTCAGGTTTCCCACTTCCAGTTTAAAAAGCACATCTCCAAAGCAGGCAGAGCCAATTTGCAAAGAATAAAAACCTTACACTTTGAGATTTCAAAAATGCAACTCCACCAACTAAAAAAAAAAATCAACTTAAAACCAACTCCTCCAAAAAAGCCAACTAATATTTACAGACAGAGAAAGAACCATTAAATTGTACTTGAATCACCTGAAACAAAAAAAAAAAAGACATAAACCAGGAATAATTATGTTTTAATGGGGCCTAAACACTCATTTTAACAACTCCAAGCATCTCACACACTCTTTTGTCTTCTCATCATTTTGATTTTATACAATATTTAAAAGAACTTCGTGTGCTATACTATAAGGAGAGGAAAAGTGTTTTTATTAAGCATTAATTCTTTTATTTTGGTGGCAGCAAACATCTCTGCCATCTGTCTTAAAGAGCTGCTGGTGCTACTTTATAACAGCATTAGAGACACAGGCACACTGCTTTCATCATTACTTGCTTTTCAAGGCAGCCAAAAGAACTGTGCTCCAGGTAACAAAGGTTCCTAAAAATCCCTGTAAACAGTTAAGTAAGAGAGATTTGGAATTCAAACACGAAAATCCTAAACTCACTTAGTGCCTCCATGGCTTAACTTAGCCAGTTGCAATTTCTGAATTCTTCCACTAAAGATACATTAAAAAAAAAAAAATCACTCCCTAACACAGCTTTGCCAGGAGCTCAGGCTTTCAAATTACTTGAAATTATATCACAAATTGAGAGCTTGCAAGAAATATGGAGAGATTTGCTGGTAAGTACATGACAGAGATAATGAAAAACCAATGTAATCCAGAAAATCCAGTTCTGCTGAAAGTAAGGACAGTTGTCTTCCTAGGAAGATAAAAACTGACAGCTCAAGAAAGAAATAAAGGGGGAAAAGTCTTTATCACAAAAGAAGAGTTTTCTGATGTATTTCAAGTACTAAAATTCTAGGATTTGCTTAACAGCTCTGCTGGCAGATCTCAGCCACAGAACTCAGAAAGATTACAGGAGGTGGTGTCTATCAGTTCACTTTTTTTACATAAAACCCATGCTAGTCCATGTCTGAGCATGGGAAAGGCATCCTGGTGGTGTTAAAAAAGGTACAATTGTACCCTCCCTTTTATCCTGGTACTAAAGCAGAGACACCACTTATGCTGCAGCTCAGCTCCTCAGGGCCTGGAAGGTGCTGAGCATTGTTACCCACTGAAAAGAGCCCCAAACTGATGCCTTGGGAAGGCTGACCTAGAATAAAGAATAAAGCAGGGATTTATTAAAAGGATCTCCTCCATGGATCCACCTTGGGCAGCACAAGAGCCCAGCCAGGGCTGCACCCAAGGTGAACCAAAATGGGCACAAAATGCACACCCAGTCATGAGGTCTCTCCCTTTGATCAGTTCTGCTCCATTTGCATCTTGGAGTTAATTGTCCCATTACAGCTTTAGGTTATAAAATCCCATCCTTGTTTTCCTCTCTTCACCTCACGTTGTTTATGCTCTTGGACCTGAGATTTGGATCATTTGTCCTTGGTGCCCATCTAGGAAAGGAATTGTCTCCCTACTCTGTGAAGGGAGCTCACCATTCCCTAATATGAAGCTCAGAGCCACACACTAAAGCAGCACAGAATCTGAAAAGTAGAAAAGCTAAAACCTGAGGCATCAAAACCACCACTGCACATCCCTGTGATGCTGTGCAGGCTGACAGAGCAGGCAAATGCACCTCAGGCTGAGCCAGAGGAAAACAGGATTATACAGGGAAATGACTCCTTGGATTTGGGAAATGATCAGGCCAAGCCAGTAACCAGGGAACACCTCACAGCATCACTCTCTGTGTCAGCCCACCTGCATTTTTGCTCTTAGTTTTAACAGCAGTTTACCATGGAATTGTCAAAACTGGGGAAAAAACACCAAACCACATTCTGTTTTTATGCATGATAGTTCTTTTCAGCAGTCAACACCATTTGGGTATTCTGCTCAAAAAGAATATTCTTAGATTATCTTTGTGGGTTTCCTCAGCACTTTTGCTGAGAAGGGCAAGAGCCTGGGCAAGCATAGCAAGAAACAAAAGTGTAATTAGAGAGCCCAGAGAGGCTCAACACTGCTTCCTTGACAGCAAGGACAAAGTACACTCTGCTCATCCAAAATCCTTCTTTTCCATTGCAAGGATTTGCTGTGTCTCTCCAAGGAGGGACTCTCCATCTCATCCTCTCTACCTGTCACTGCTCCCAGTTCTCCACACCAACAAAAATCCTGTCTCTCTTTTCGCTAATTGGCAAGCCTGTTACCTAAATCAGTATTTTAGCTGGTGCTGGGTATAACAGATGATGTGCCAAGAGAAATGCTGTGACACTCCCAGAATTCCTCTGAGCTTTCCGTGTGCACACCATGGTGCCGTTCTGCCAAAGGGCAGCTCTGGAATTTAGGAAGATATTGCTGTGGAGTCCAAAGGCAGAGAGGCAGACATCATTACACAGAACCCATGGCTCGGGTTAGCCAAGGCAATCATTCAAAGCAGCAGCTCATCAAAAAGACCCTCAAGAAGCCTCCAAAGCTCTGTAGCTCCTGTCAACAAGATCCTGCAGGGAAAAACACAAGTAACGAAGAAAAAAAAGTCTCTAACTTTTAGCAGCAGATCAATGAAATACATCAGTACATCTCATCCCTTAGCAGACAACATTTGGCCTCGTGGAACGTGCTATTAGACAAAATTGGCAGGGAAACCTCTCCAAAGCACAGGCCCATCACAGCAACAGCTCCAGAGATAAAACTGGGAGTTCTGAGCAAAGCACAGAGTTCTGATACAGAAGATGTAAAGGTGGCTGACAGAACAACAGCTCTGCAGCTGAGGTTTGCATTTCTCCCCCCATCACAAGCCTAACAGCGCCTTCATGTCTGATAAGCAAGAGAGAGTGATGCAGAAATATGTTAATTGCAAACAGGTTTTATTTACAGGACAATTGTTTTGTGCCTAATTAAAATTAAAGGAGAAACTGGATTTGGATTGTTTGGAAAAAAGGGAAATAAAAGAGGCTTGGTCCAGCAGCCCATTACAAACTCCTCATGGAGCTGAGGGATCTCAGAGAAACATTTTGTTTACATGTCAATGTTAAACATGTACTGCAGTCAAATACACCTCCTGTGGAAAAAGGACTTGTTTCCCTGCTTTCCTGGAGAAGGCAGGGCCCTGGATAAAGCCCTGCATGGAGCCAGAGACTGGAAGAACATCCAGCACAAGCACCAGGATGTTCCTCCCTCCAGACACCAGCACTGCTCCAGCAGCATCTGCCCGTTCATTCCTCTGCCCGACATCCACAAAGACAACGACTTCCAGAACCCTGCCTCTATTCAAGATGACTTTCCTGCAACCAAACCCTTCACCTCCCTGGGGTGAAGGAGGTGTGAAGATTTCCAGGATGGAGGACCCTGTGCTTTGTGGCCAGCTGGAAGGCTGCCTCCCTCACCTACAGGAGACTTTGCTCTGTGCCCTCAGGGGAGTGCAGAAAGGATTCAGAGGCGTGCACGTGTTTATAATCTTTTCAATTCCCACCCACCAGTCTCCAGAGGTGCTGTTCAGAATGACTTTGGGGCTGCAGAGCAAAGGAAGACAGTGCTCTGGCTGTACCAACACTGGCCAGGTGAAACAGAGACATTGCCTTAAGGAAGGAACCAAAAGGTTCCTGAAATCAAGAGACAATCACAGCTTTTGGCTTCCTGACTTAGGAACAGCCCTGACAGCTGGGCACAGAGAGATTCCAGCACCAGGGGATCAATGAGCATTGCTCACTCCTCACCTCCCACAGTCAGTTAAGCACTACTTACTCCAAGTTCCATTTCTCTCCCCCAGCACAAGTTTTAGGTGATATAAGCCATTATTATCTATCCTCATGGGTTTCACACACAAAATATCTTTATTTAAAGAAAAAAAATCTCTTCATGGAAATGGTGAAACACACTCTGGCTACATCACCATAATGCAATCAGAGCAGGATTTTGTTTGACAGTTGAGAACATAAAATTATATTGGATGAGGGGAGAATGGTTTTCATGCAGTAATAAAAACTACAATCTTAAAATAATCACTCCACTTGAATATACCTTCCAAATGTATTCTCATTTAATACTGCTGGTATACAGGGAATTCCTCCTCTGTGCTAGATCATGTCAGGTGTTCAGATTAATAATTTTTGATTTTCTCCTCTTACTCCCACTTTCAACCCAGCAGCAACATATCCCATTATCTGTCTCACACTAATTAGCAGCAACAAAACACAAGCTGTTTTAACACAGAGCCTCTTTTGGTGTTACACAATGTAAATTGGATGGGCAACATAACTAAAAGGGTGGAAAGGGAGGGAGGGAGGTAGGGGGAGGAAAAAAAACCCCTGTAATATAAGAAAAATCACTTTAAATTTTGAGTGGAGGCAAACTTCATAGAATCACTATGGTTGAAGAAGTTGTCCAAGTCCATTGAGTCCAACCTTTGACCTTCTATTTGAAAAAGATATATTGGCTTTTATTGCCTTGCAAAATGAAAAAATCTTCCTAATTACATTAAAAAGTGCTGTCTAGGCAGATAAAGGCCAACAGAAAAAAATCTAATTATTAATTAACACAACTTCTTGAACCTTGTACTTCAGTGAAGCACTAAAATGAGCGTCCCACCAGACCTGCCAAACACTACAAGTGGCAGAGTTAATACTAAGAAAAGAAATCTAAGCACAATTTCTTTTCAGAAGTCAGAAACTTTTATACTCTTTTATAACTTTTAGAATCCAGAAGCTTTTTGAAACATAAATAAGAAAATACCAGATCAGAGCAGGATAGCAGGTTCAGCTTTCCTTCTCTCTGGAATGAGTTTTCCCCTGAGTTCCCCCTGTGGCACATCCTCCATCACTGGTGAGAGCCAAATCTTCCCAGTTGTGGTTTTGGTGGTCTTTCCACCCCCCAAAGCATCCACAGTCCCTATAAAACATATCACATTTCCTTTCTGCCCAGAGTTTCACAGCCATGAGTGCTGCAGTGCTGTAAATACTCAGTTTTGGAGGGGGGCTTTCCAGCAAACTGGCTCCTCATTAGTAAGACAAATGTTAATTAATATTTTCAACTAACAGCCAAAGTCCCAGCAGTTTGGGAGTGCAGGCTGTGCCCTGAGCTTGGCTGCTCTGCAGCAGTGAGCAGAAGGCTGCTCTGGCAGGGAAAAAGGGAGAAAAGCTCTTTTTTGTGGTCAGGTCAGATCCAGCAAATTGCTTCCCAAGTGCTGTTGAGCGTGGATCAAAGACTGAGGGCATCACACAGGTGAGACGCACATGCAGTGACTGTTCACAATCCAAGCAAAAAACATCCTGCTCACAGAAATAGAACCCAGGGGAAGAGACAGAAACAACAGCAGCTGGTGTGCCCCACCACACCAGTGAGGGCTGCCCTCCTGAGGCTGGGGGACAAAATCCTGTCCCAGGGGAGAAGGAATTCCACATGAAAAATCTGCCACACCTTGAGCAGCCCCTGTGGCCACTGACAGATAAACTGCCAACCCTCAAACTGCCAGAAAAAGATGAACAGGAATTGAAGAAAATATCTCAAGGAAGGGAGAAAAAATTATTACCAACACAAAACCCTTCAATAGTACTTCAAAGCATCTCTGTTCACATCAGCATCCAAAAGCAGAGCATCAAAGCAGGACCAGCCAGTTTAGTGCACACAGAAGGAAAACAATCTTAAAATCTCATCCTTGTGCTGTTATAAAGCTACATCCACTGGCATTCACAAGCATGAGACTGTTCAGACAAGAATCAATTTCCTTTCACATTCTTCAACAGAAAAAACAAGTGAATGTTTTCCAAGAGATGGAAAATGAGGATACCAGACTTTAGGGACCTGCTCCAGCTGTCCCCTGCAATATCACCAACTTCTCTCACAATGCCCATGAATTTATCCATTATTCTTTTCATCCTCTCCTGAACTGCCTCAGTGTAACTGGTACTCTCAGCTCCATCTGACATCCAGAAATTCCCCCTTGCTAGAGGTGGCCTGAAGTGGGGCTGATTCCAAGTGGTCAGAAGAAAGAAATACAGCCAGCAGCTGTGGAACCCATAGCCCAGTTTCTCTCTCACTGAAGATAATTTATTTTCTATAGCCAGCTGCAGTTTTCTTTCCAAACTAAGTAAACAAGCTGTGGGAGCTCTACTTCTGTGTCAGGGCTGATCAGAAATACATGATGGGGTCAAAAAACCACTGCAGAGATGCTGACAAATGAGAAGGGAAATATAAAAAAATATTTAAGTCTGCAGTGAAAGTAAAAATGTTGTCTGTAAGTTTGTCCTTGATTCAGCACAGCAGGGAGGGATCAGCTGAGGTTTTAAAGCCTGACAATCTCCAATATCTGTGTTCTTCTAGGCTCTTCCCTTTCATGCCATTCACTGAGTGTAGGGAGGGAGGCATCACAGCACTGCCCAGCACCAGCCTGTTCTGAGCTGGCTGCCAAGGAGCAAAAATTAGACTCTGAAAGATGCCAGTGATGTCTTTATTTGCAGCCCTAAAAGAGATCCAAGAGCATCAATTGGAGCATTTATAACTTTGGAGCCTTCAGCAGGCCCTTACAGATGGGTCCAGAGAAAAGCTTTGTTTCTCAGAGACCAGGGAGGTTGTTCCAACTACCACAGGCTCTCAATGTGCTGTCCCTTGTTCCTCTCACTTGTGGCACCACAAGGACACACAGGTGGCTTTGCAAGACCTCTGAGCTGGAAGGGCAGAGGGGGCTGGGTGAGAGGAAATCAGCTTTCTGCACAGGAGCTTCTGTGGCACAGCACAGCCCTGAGTGGGGTCAGCACAGCTGCTCACAAAAATACAGGTCATGGTGTGAAGGCAATGCACCCAGACTCCTGTTTTGGGGTTTACAGACAGCTGCCACCTCCCAGAGCCACCATGGTTCTAAGAACTGAAATACAAACTAGTTCTGAGGACTGGAAACTCCACACAAGGGTTCAGCAAGGTGCAACAGCAGCAATAACATTAATCCACACTTTTAATTTAATCTATAATTCATTCATAATTTTACAGGGTTCAAACAGGAGATGAATGTGAAATATTTACTGCCTGAAGTGCTGAAAGAAACTCATTTGCTGAGACCACTGAGCAACACCACCTGAAGCTGAGCTGCCATTGATTTTGGTGCCCAGCCCACTTCTTAAAAGAACTCCAGCTCACCTGTCTCACAGAAAATGCTGTTTCAGCACTGATTGCTCTTTCAGTCTCTAAATTAACTCCAGATCTAATTCTAGATCTTCACAGCTGGCACTTAGCAGCAGCTGCTTTTCTCTCCTCAGCAGCTGGCAGACCAAAGGTATCCTGTGATAATTCCCCTCTGTGTTACAGGTCCCCAGCACTACTGAGGGGTGAATTTGAATTCATCAGGAGCTGTTTGTGCAGCGCTTGTGCCACAAGGATTGTTCTACCATCATCCTGACAAGGGACTTGGTAGGTTATGCAGTCCTAAACCAGAATAAAATGAAGGGCAAGAGCAGCCAGCATTCTGCACTGCCTGCCAAGGTGGGCCTTCATCCTCCTCATGCCTTCAAGGCACTGCAGTGGAATAAATTCCTGAAATTTGAGGTTGTTCACTGCTGCAAAGCACATCAGTCAAAGTTTTCTGGTTTTTTCCTTCCCTTACAGTAGGAAGATAATAGTACCAGCTAGAGCAACTGCACAGCAGTGTGGAAAGGATTAATTAGCTAATATTTCTACAGTCTTAAGCATGCAGAACATCACAGATGCACAGTGTAATTACTGTTATTAGGTGAGTGATTTCTTTGACTCGTTGGGACAACACACATTTTATCTGTCATCTTTTCATGGCACAGACATCTGCCACCAGATAATCTCAGCTAAAAAGAAACCTGAATATCATGGCCTAAACTATCCATGATGTTGGTTTTTTGGGGGTGGGTGGTAATTTTTTTCAAGTATCTATTATTTCACGTTAACAATAAGGGTTAGAAATTCTTCTGATAGCCACAAAACCTTAAAGCTGACCACAAATGAAGGCCAACAGAAAAGCTGCTGACCTGCTTGGAAAAAGCAGTATCCTCCTAAAAAACACGGTGCAAATTAAATTATGCTGGGTCTGCTCTCCCTGACTTCCAGCAATGTCCAGAAAGGCTTTAGATGCTGATCAACCCTGCTCTAGATCTATTAATAGGATAAAGTTCTCTTCCTCAGGATGGCCTGATGGGGCTGGGATCAGTCAGAGCACTGGAGATTGCAGGTATGGTACAACCACAAGTAAAATAAGCTAAACTACAAGAAGCAGGATGAGAATTCAGCTTTTTGTGGAAATTCTAGGGGAAAACTTGTGCACAAAGGAGCCAAGAGGAGTGTGACAGAACTGGAAACTGGACTTGCGTGCATGTGTAGAGGGTGATGCTAATCCAATGTTGGTAACTACATACTGCAAGTAACAGATGATTCCAGGATGTTGATATTCTCTCTCTCAAGCATAAAAATAAGTGCTTTTCATGGAAATTAAGGTCAGCACACAACCACAGACACAAGCCTGATGAACGCGTTAAGGAACCGTTTAAAGCAATGCTAAGCCAAACAGCTGAAGAAACACAGAGTGCAGAGGTGTCATCAAAGGCACAGAAAATTCACTCTCTGGGAGATTTGCAGTGCCATGAATCCTTTGTGTTCTGCAGGAAAAGAATAGCAAAGGACAAAATCCCAGACTGGCCGAGGCTGCAGGAGCTGAGCGGGCACCTGGTGTCCCCTCCCTGCTGGAGCAGGGCCATGGCAGAGCCCAGGGCACAGCACTGTGTGCACCCAGCTGTGCCCCAGCCCCAGGGAGGAGAGCCCCCAGGCTCTGTGGGCAATCTGCTCAGGCTGGGCACTGCCCAGGGAAGAAGTTGTGCCTCCTGGGCAGGGCAATGGCTGGGCTCAGGCCCTGCCCGTGGCTCTGGTGCCATGGCTGGGCCCCGGAGCAGAGCCTGGGCCCTGCTCTGCCCCTCCTGCCCCCAGGGACAGCCAGGCCTGAGGGCCCCTCTCAGCTGGGGCTCCTCTCCAGGCTGGGCAGCCCCAGCTCCCTCAGCCTTCCCTGGGCCCCCAGCTGCTCCAGGCCCTTCCCAGCTCCAGCAGCTCCTGGCCCTGCTGTGCTCAGCCCCCAGAGCTGGACACAGCACTCCAGAGGTGCCTCCAGGGCTGCCCAGGGCCAGGATCCCTCCCTGCCCTGCTGCCAGGGCTCTGCTGCTGCTGCCCCAGGCTCCCCTTGGCCTCCCTGGGCCCAGGAGCCTCTGCTGGCCCGGGGACAGCTCGGTGTCCATAAGGAAGTCAAAACAACACATCTCCAGGCATACACCCACTGAAATTGGGTTTGGGTGCCTTCCTTAATTATAGTCCAGGTGAACAAAGAGCTCTGAGGCTGGGGGACTCAGGGAATTCCAAGGAACACCACCCAGCAGACTGACTTTCCCAGGGACACACACAGCAGCCTGGGGCACACTGAATTCTCTCTCAGGCTCACAGACAATGTGTCTGGGAGCAGCCAGCTGGGATCATTGAAATCCACTTTAAGGATAACACCACCGTGTAAAGCAGGAGAGCTCAGCACTGCTCTCCCAGCTTCCTGCCCTTCCCAATCTGTCAGCCCCGAGAGCTGCTCCCTGAGCTGATCAGTCACAGCTCCAATTCCATCTCTGCATGATTAGCCAGCATTAGCAAAGCCAAATCAATGGCTTGATTGCAGATTTGCCAAACAGAAGGGCAATGTGCATGCATTAGAATGATGAGGCAATTTGCAACTTCATTACCTCCTTCAGAGACACGTGAGCTTTCACCCTAAAAGTGGCACACAGATTTTAAATCCTGTTGGACCCTACAGCTGCCCTGCTTTTCCCCACAGGAGCCTGGAGGATTAACAGCTGACACACTGAGGCCAAGCCTGTCCCAGCCCCCATGGCTGCCTTGATAAAGAAAAAAGCCATCATGGATTCCTTCTGAAGGGAGCAAAAGGCCTCACCTGCAGAAGAGACCATCCTTAGGGAAGTCTCCTGCCTCCCTGGGGCTTGGGGTGACAATGAGAAGAGAAAGGTTCCTACTCCAGTGCAGCCCTCAGATTATTATCCATGATTGATTGCTCAAAGGAGCAGCAGTGAAGTTGTAACCAGAGGTCTGAGGGCAGCCCAGAGACTTCAGAGCCTTGGAATGACTGATTAAGGGACCAGAAGCAGAAGCAATGTTCTCCTCTATCATTCCAGCTTCAAGAAGAACAGACTGACACCGGTAAGCTTGGTGTCACCTGCAGAAGCCTGGGGTCTTTGATCAGAGGTTGGTTTACACAAAACCCATTAAGGCTTGAGCCCCTCCCAGCCAGAGAGCCCCAGGAGGGGCTGAGGGAGCTGGGAAAGGGGCTGAGCCTGGAGCAAAGGAGGCTCAGGGGGGACCTTGTGGCTCTGCACAACTCCCTGCCAGGAGGGGACAGCCAGGGGGGGTCGGGCTGTGCTGCCAGGGAACAGGGACAGGACAAGGGGAAAGGGGCTCAGGCTGGGCCAGGGGAGGCTCAGCTTGGACAGCAGCAGGAATTCCTGCATGGAAAGGGTGCTCAGGCCTTGGCAGGGGCTGCCCAGGGAGCTTTGCAGTGCCCATCCCCAGAAGGGATTAAAAGACATATAAATGTGGCACTTGGGGACATGGGTTAGTGGAGGGCTTGGCCATGTCAACTTAACTGTGGGACTTCATGATCTTAAATGTTCTTTCTGACCTAAATGATTCTCCCAGGATACAAGGGCAGCAGACACTCACTGGAGCGAGAAATTGGGTGTGCCAGAGTCTCCTTGATCACCAAAAAATACAAATATAAACAAAAACATACACGGGAGAGATGGGCATCCCAAGAAACAGCCCCTTAGGAATCCTATCCTCACTCACAGCTGACTGACTGCTTGGAAGCAAATTCCACAGCTACAGAGAGACCAGTATTTTCAGCTAAAGCACTGAAGTTTTGGGAAACTAAAAGCAGTTTTTTGCAAACAGAAAATTATCATTCTTCCTGAGCACTTGTGAGGTGAAAATGAGCAGTTACGTCCCACTCCAGCCACTGCACGGTTGTTTAGAAGGAACCTCTGGCTTTCACTTTATGTAAAATCCATGGCAGAATTGAGACACGACTGGAATCAGTCTGCAGTTTGAGCAGCAACCTGCATTTTACTCAACCACTATGCTTACATTTTTAATGACAGCTGTCCCCTGCATCCTCCTTAAACTGGTGCTCCACAAAAGCCAGGGAAATTCCTGATGTGCCATATAATGGAGCAGACACGTCCGCGTGTCACTGTGAAAACCCAGATTGTCTGCTGTGAAAGTAGCTAAAATTACAGCTTTAACACCTAATGCAAAGTAAAAACATCCATCTAGTTTAAATAATTTAATGGGAGAAAAACCCAAGCACTTTCCTTCAAAACAACTTGGAAATACCACAGCAGTAAACTTCAACCTCTTTATAGAGTCTTAGCTGAAAGCAAAACTAAGAATACAAAGCATGCTTGTGCAGTGCCCTGCATTTAAACACCTGTCTGTGTGTTGCTGAGGAATAATTTATTTAGGAAAAAAAATCCAGAAAATCATCTTAAACTCCAGAAGAATATGTGTTACCCAAGTTCTACTCCCCCTGCTCATTCATGCCTATCTGTAAATAAAAGACTGTAATCCAGCTTGTTGCAATTAGGTATCATTATCCTGCTCTGTTTTATGATTTTCTTCATTAATGAACTGAAGTGATTTCAGATATTGATAATTACAGTGCTTGCAAATTTTAACAAAAAGCTCCACAATAAAACAATAATTCAAGCTAATAAACCCTGACCAAAATCTCTTGCTTAGGCATAAATCACCAATTAAGTTCCAAGAGGAAGATTTGATTACAATTTTGTAATAATTATTTTCAAATTAGCAACAGAAGGAAGCAAAAGCTCCAACTCCAATACTTTGGGGCTTGTTTGAAAAATTAAGAAAGCAGCTTATGCAAGTGATGCTTTTCATCTGTTTGACAGCTTTAAAATCAACTTAATGTACATGAAAGGTCTGTGGTTTGCAACTGCACTTAATCCCAGCACAGAGCTGTCAGGGTGAACACACCTGCACAACTTCTACATTAAACAGGATTTACTCAGCCAAGATATTGATAATTCAAGGTCAGGTCACACTGTACCACACACTGACATCTCCTCTTGTGTGACCCCACTTCTCTACACCTTCTGAAAATTCAGACTCACAAGTTCTGTCTCTGCCAAGTGCTACAGTCAAGCAGATATTAAAAATGGGAACTGAGAACTGACAGAAAAGTTTTTATTTGTTACCACAGTATGAAATGGGCTTCCTAAAATGTATTCACAGAAGATGGTTGGAAGAATTAGGCTCTTACTGCTGTTGATGTGGAAGCAAACAAGAAAATAAGGAGCTCAATGAGACTGGACAGATGCTTGGCTTTATTTTTGCACGTATAGGTTTTATTTTTGCATGTATTTGAACCACTTGTAGAACCTTAGGAGACTGTCTCAGGCACCAGCTGGAACATCTGCAGGGGCAGGAGGAAGGTCACCATCATCTGTAGCACAACTGTGTAACTGCTGAGGCAAATCAGCCCTAGAGAAACACCTCTGAACAAGTGAATGCTAAGCTCAAGCACACTGACAAGCCAGATTTCCAGCTGCAGGTTGATTAGAACTGCAAATTTTGCATATTAGATTATGGTGAATTACTAGAAGAATCACTTTGGGACAGGTTATAGACAGGTATTGCAGACAGGCTGAGCTGAAATCTAGATTGCCAGGCAGAGCAGGGATGCTCCTTCAGGGCTGGGGTTTTACAGAAAATTTGAAGAGGTATTAAATCAAGTACTAAGTCAATAAATAAAGTTATAACCATAGGAAGAAAACCCTGACACAAGAAAGGAAGATCCAAATGTTTTCTTGTGCCATGTTATGTACAAAAAAAAAATCATTTTTAGGGTTTATTTTTGGGCTTTTTCCCTTCCTGTGAAAATACAGATGTTTACAAACACCTTCACTTATTTGGCTTTATTCAACTGCAGCACCACTGGTTGGAAGGGACATCTCTAAACCACCCTCCACCACAGCAGCACCAAACTGGGTCAATTTCCTCCTTTTTCTGGGCAAGTCCCTCTCCTTTGGCTCTGCCCGAACCCGTCATTCTTGGGCTGGGACAATCTCTGGTTTGTGCCTCCTGGCACAAGACAGGGAGCAAAGCATCAAACACCAATTTGCTTTTCTTTCTGTGGTGAGTGAAAGCTTCAGTGAATTGCAGCCATCACATCTTTGACCTGATAAAGGAAATTCCAAAAATACCCCTTGTGGTGTCTCATATTCAAGGTTTGCCTTTGTTGAAACTGTTTAGGAATGGGTCTGTGTCTGGTTTTGAATAACACAAAGTCATGTTTATTGCTTTCAGTACTCATAAGGCAATAAATTACTATTTCCTAAATAAAAACAGCCAGTGACCATATCTAATAAATTTACTGAGGCTGAACATTTCCATTTGTCGCAGGTCACGCAATGGAAACATTCTGATACATTTTTCAAATACACATCTAGGAATACTAGGGTGGTGTTATTAGTGCTGCTCCCCTAATTAAAAAATGAACTCAAATAAGCCAAAAGATTTTTTTTTTCTCCAGAGTCCCAGAGATCTCCCTATTTCCATCCACAGCAAGTAGTAGAACTGCACAGGCTGATGGATTAAACAAAGCCTGATTTTTTAATGGCCTGACAAGTAAGTGCAGTCAAGGAGCAGTTAGATAACATGTAAGTGATATCAACCAGAGCAGTCCTGAAATATTTCTCTTTCCAAGTGGTAGTCAATGGCTTATAAAAGAAACAGACCCATCTAGTGGTAACACTGCTTTTATGCTAATGCCTGTGGGAGGCACGAGCAGAGAGGAGAGGGGATAAAGGAAGTACACCAGCAGAAAGAGCAGTGGCAATCAAAGCTTTGCTCCAAGTCAAGGAGGGAGAACTTTTCCTGGGGTGAACGTGCTGAACAAGCCTTTTCAAATAATTTGGTTTACAAAATATTAGCACTCATCTTCAGCAAAGACCAAGCCTCACCACTCAAACCTGTCAGTCAGGATCAATGTCAGCCCATGGCAGGGAAAGCTCAAATGCACCAGGCAAGGAAACTGCTGGAATGCTCTCTAGAAACCATCATTTGAGTTTTAAATGTCCTCAACTACATCAAAAAATTTGTTTTTATAATGTAATGACTTTGAGTACATCTGTGCCTAAACAACCCTGTGTTGAGCAACAGCGTTCTGCTCATTTGATCTGGTGTCACTGCATGTGACAATTCTGAGTGGGAATGGGCCCAGGGGACCAGAGGGAAAAAAACCCCACAATGTGCCAAAATCTGAAAGCCATGCAATTTTAGGCTTGTCAGAGCATTCCTAGCAAAAAGTGCTAGAAAAGCTAATAAGGGCTCATCTAATAATGAATTGAAAATGACAGTAAAATTAGCATCACTGGTCACGATTTCATGGTAAATAGATCTTGTCAAAATAAATCATTGTGCTGTTTTTCAGTGGGAATCTCAGGCTTGGGCACTTGGTGCCTCAGGCCATCTTGATTAGAAAACAAAAGCACTGCCATGAGATAATAAATGGACTAAAAGCTGTGATGGGTCTCAACAGGCAGCTGGAAAAGAAGACAAAATGTACATATTGCTCCAGGGAATGTTTCCCACCTTGTTCCAAATCCTCCTATGCCCACAACTCTGCCAAGGCAGTAGAGAAAACTCCAAATGATCAAAAGGTAGCAAACAAAATAGACAGCAATGCTCACGCACAGGCAGCTCAAAAAGAAAAGAGGGCCCTGGCCTCATGTAGTACAGCAGCCAATTCCCAAATTTAACTCAAACCTGAAATCCCTACAGATGCACAAACCAGATGGCAAAAAAAAGAATTGGGAAGTAAGAGGGATGGAGAGGTGCAAATGGGGCAGCAAAGGGAGCAGCCAGCTGGTTTCAACATGGGAATTTCTAGGAGCAAGGTCTTCCTTGGCCTAAGGGAGAGAAAAATCAAAGGAAAGGGAAGCAGCAGCAAATCCATGTCTCCACACACAACCCTTTCTCCCCTGGATCTCCACCAGGGTGCACAGGTTCATCTCACAGGCACCACAAAACTAGCTTTTCCTGCCTTGCAAAGAAAACAAGGATTTGTGGGTCATCTCTCACCCTGCAAAATACTCCGAGGATGACTCCAGAGCAATCCGGACAGCATGGCAGGAAAAGGACTCCACATTTGTAATGTCTGAGCCATAGCTTGTTCCCTTGTCTTCAAGAGTCCATCAGCCCTGGGCCTGGGCAGTCTGGCAGCGGTAAAGGATGAGCCCTTTGCTATCCCCAGAGTCTCTGAGAAACTCATTTCCACTGAAAACACGCCTGCTCTTCCATCATGATCATTGTGAGTCACCACTTCACTGTTCTCTGCTGGTCCAACACAACTTGGTCATGTCTCAGATGTAGAAAACGGCCAAAATCCAGAGCCCTGCGCAAAGGAAGGATGTGGATATGCTGGAGTGAATTCAGGAGGCCACAGAGATGCTTAAGGGCTGGAGCCAGGCTGGGAGAGCCAAGGGAGTCACCTGAGAGAGCTCAGAGCTCTGCCAGGGCTCCAGGAGAGTTGAAGAGGCACTGGGGACAAGGGATAGAGGGACAGGACAAGGGAGAATAGTTTCAAACTGACTAAGGGCAGGATTAGATAGACATTGGGAAGGAATTCTTGTCTCAAAGGGGTGAAGCCCTGGCACAGGGTGCCCAGAGAAGCTGTGGCTGCCCCTGGATCCCTGGCAGTGCCCAAGACCAGGCTGGACAGAGCTTGGAGCTGCCTGGGACAGTGGAAGTTATCTCTGCCCATGGCAGGGGGGTGGAATGGGAGGTCTTTAAGGCCCCTTGGAACCCAAACCGTTCCCTTTAAGGAATCCCCTTAGGTGAGGATGTGAATGGCCTCACAGCAGCTGCATTCCAGGTGAACAGCATCCCCACTCCTGCCTGGTGCTGTAATTCCTTGAATCCCAGCCCAGACAACACCTCCCTCCCACAGCCCCCAGCACCATGCTCTGGGACCTGACAGAGCAGGAAACCTTTTGGAGAGGGAGCTGCCTGGTCCCTGGCTTGTCACAGACTAAATCCAAATCCACATCTCAATGCAGCCTGCACCCCCATGTCCCTGTTGGTGACAGGGACACAAGTCCCAGCCCTCCCCTCCCAATCCTCCCAGGCAGGGAGCAGGATTTTGTCTTTGCTCCAAGGCTCCTTTCCCTGCCCACAGATTCAGCAAATCCTTTGATTTGCTGCAATGAGCCCAGTAAGTGCAAGATCTAAGGACTAAATCACAAATAACAACCTGGTACCCAGCTCAAGGACTCTGCATCCTGCACCTTGGGTGTGAAGTTACAACTTTAATTACTGGAGGGAACCACATCCCCAGTCAGCTGGGATTTTGCCTTACAAGATTAGGCTTCTCCTAGAGAACTTTTGTCCAGGCAAAGGCAGCAGTAAGAAAGTCAGCTCCAACCCCAGAGAACTCTTGTGGTACACCTGGGACTGTCTAAAAAGACTAGAAAAAGCCTCCAGGAAAGTCACTTGAGAGTAGTAAGAGAAAGGTTCCTGTAAAACATTATCTGACAAATAATTTGTGTGCTACAGAAATATTCCAGTGGACTCCTGGAGATCAATTAAGTCCTCAAATGATGCACAAAGGGAAATAAAAGTGAAATTGAGAATTGAAAGTAGAACAAGTATTTCAATCTTACTTCTTAGCAAAGACTGCTGAAATCTATTGCCAAAAGTACTGTTCCTACAGGTTTTCCTCTCAATTAAAGGTGGTGAAAGGCAGCACCACTGGGGTCAGCAGGGCTGAGTTATTTATTTCTACAGAGGTCATTCCCACTATGCAAAACAGGGACTAAAATCCCAATGCCATGGCAGCTTTTTGAATGACTAATTAGAGATTGAACTTCCAAACTAGAACAAGAGCATCTGAGCATTCAAATCTGGATTTATATTTTTTTTATTCAATGTTTTCTCCAGTTTAATATTTAAGCATCTTTTGTGGGAATACCCCTGAACAAGGGGCCAGTATTTTTATATTTACATGTCATTTTTTTTTTTGTGCCAAGAGATGCAACAACTCTGGAAAGGTGGACTGGGCCATTGCACCAAGAAGAAGCCATCAAGGACAACTTAAACCACTTTAGATTATAATAAGACTAATAAAATTTCTGCAAACAGACAACTCTTTAGAGCAGACCTTTAATATTTCAGAGAAAACAGGATTTATTGCTTTCATGTACTTCATGTGAAATAGAGCCAGCAGAGAAAGAAATGAAGAAAAAGGACCACAAAAATGACACTAGCACACAACAGTAACACCACCAACTTTCTCATACCTGCAATTATGTATGATAGAGTCAAATGAAAAATGGATTGAACATGGCTGTAAGTGGTGCTGCACTGGGACCCTTACATAGCTTTGGAAGGAAACTGATGGGGCTGATTAAATTAAATCAAAAGCTGGAGCACTTCAATGACAATAAAGGCAAAACCAGCCTTATAATTCAGCATGAGAATAACTGAGCAGCTGAAGGGAACCACTGAGCTGCAAATGGATTGGCACAAGCTGGTGCAAAGCACTGCTGGGTCAGTCAGCTCCTGATCCAGGAGGCTGGAAGGACATTTGCTGTCTGATTGAGGCTATTCCCCTGCCAGCACCCGAGTGGCTCTGGTGTGACATGCTGTCCTAAGCACCCACATGCACAGGTCTGGGGAACTCAGGACAGGAAAGCACCAGCAAGAGATGACAAAGGGCATCCTGCTGCACAGCTGCTGCTGGCATGGGAAGTCAGCATCAGCAGAGTGGTGACAAACTGTGGCAGGCACAGGCTCTCCCAACACATCATCCCCTTGAATGGGGTTATCAGCACATCTGACCTTGAGCAGAATGTGCTGGCTGCCAAAATACAGCTGCTCCTCACAGGTGAGGGAACAGGAGGGTTTGAGAGCTGGGCAACTGCAGTTGGTGCAGTAGAAATTTCTGTACTAGAAAGAAACTCCTCCCTGAGAGGGTAGGCAGGCACAGGGTGCCCAGAGCAGCTAGGGCTGCCCCTGGATCCCTGGCAGTGCCCAAGGCCAGGTTGGACAGGGCTTGGAGCAGCCTGGGACAGTGGAAGGTGTCCCTGCCCATGGCAGGGGTGGGACTGGATGGACTTTAAGGTCCCTTCTGACCCAACCATTCCATAATATCTGTACAAATACACACAGGTGTTTGTTTCCACACACACACAGTGAAGTCGGGTTCATCAGAAGCACTGGGAAGAGCTGCTTCCAGTTGTTCCTTCTGTTTTCCTCTTACCTATACACCAACTGCTGCTGTGCTTCTGGATTCAATAATTATATTTTGATGTGCATGTAGGGTTGCTTAAAATCTCTGTGAACTGAAGTAAAGGGGTGGCAATGTAGCAGATGGCAAGTTTTGGGTTTTTGTTGGGTTTTTTCAAACATACTGATCAATTGTTATAAAGCAACCTCTGATTGATAGGCACCTCAAAACCACTACATTTGATATTTCTGAGCTCTGCAGGCAGACTCAACAAGCAGAAATCAGAGCCTGTGTTGTTCCTGCAGCTGAGCAAAGGGATCTCTCTGATTACTGTGTGCTTCCCTGCAGCAGGATGATGAAGACATGGCGCTGATGTGCAGAGAACCGTTTCCTTCCTCTGCCATGAGCTGATATCCCTCTCTGATAGGAATTCTGGGGGCAGCAAGGTGTGCATGCAGCTGGGAGGAATTCTGCTGTGAAAGCAAACGGTGCTCTTTAAGACACAGATCATGAATTAGTGCAGCATCTTCTACATTTTGCCTTGAGCCTGTTGCCAGCTCCAGCACCTGCCCCTCCATGGCCACCCCTAGGAAGCCCTGGAAGCATCAGCTGGAGAGAACAGGAGCAAGGAGGCTGTAATAAAGCACACATGCCTTCACTTGCTCTGCCAGGAAAGCTCTCCACACTCCTGCTGATCATCTTTTGGGTCTCCATGATGTAGATCTTGCCATGAAAAAACTTGAGGAACAAACTTTGAGCCTCTGTCTGCTCAAGCATGCCTAAAACACCAGCACCATTCACCCAGTATAAGCACTTACAAGAAATCCCACAATGTCCTAAAAAATTTTTTTAAAGAACCGTTAAATCAGTGCTTATATATTGCCATTTGATCTGAAAGAAAGACTAAAGGGACTGGGATTTAATCACCATCCTCAGGATTTAATGACACTCAGCAGAAAAGCTGAACTAAAAAGGTGTTTGGGAATGCTGAGAAAAACTATTGTCATGTAATTCAGGTATTTCTTTGAGTCCTACTTAAATTCACCTAAGCACAAAACAAGATTTCACTTTGCCTGAAAGATTGCTAGGCACACAGGGCCTCAAGAGGCATTACTTCAGGATTCTTAATTTTGAAGAGATTTCCAGAAAGCTTCTTGAGAGAGCACACACTTGTGTACACAGACAGTGTAAGTGGCATCTGTCAGAGCAGGGATGGCTTGCAAGCAGAAATTCTGTATATTCCTCCCAAAGAAGATTGTGTTCTCCTCCCCCTGCTTTTCCTTTCTGCTCCTGTGAGCCAGGAGGAAAAAAAAAAAATCCACTGTCCATGTTGACACTTGGATTTGCCTCTGGTGAGAAAAATCCCCAGGGAAGAGCAGATCTTAATTCCCAAGGCTGGGCAGCCTCTCCAGGTGAGAATTCTTGTCCTTGCCTCCCGCCCAGCCTCAGAGTTTTGCACTGCACTTGGATCAAGCTTGACCCTAAAAAAGGGAGGTGGCATCCCAGGGAAAGTTCCTCCCATCAGGATCACATCCTGGTTTTAGCAGTTCCACTGCCCTTGTTGAGCTGTTTTACCCACTTATGTGCCCTTACTGTGTCAACTGAATCCACCTTGATTTCCCAGAGTTCCTTCCCTTCTTCCCTGGGCTAAACAAAGGTTAATGCTGCACTGTAAAAAGTGGGTCACAAGGAAAATAGGGAAGAACAACAACAAATACCACAGCACCATTTCTTTTCATTTTTAAAAAACAAAAAGTTTCAAACCATTCAAGGACAAAACAATAGTTCTCAGTCAGTATAGAAAAAAAATGTTTTGCCATCTCCAAGCTGCAGGGCTGAAGTTCTCCTTCAGATTTACTCAAACTCCATCACAGGCTGCTGATAACTTCACTAAAATGCAACTCCTTTGGAATTTAGGAGTATGAGAATTTAGACATGCACTAGAAATCAGAATCCATACATCCAAAGAATCCTTCACTTGATGTTCACCAATACCTGTCACTTACTTTGTTAGATTTCCTACTGAGAACATTTTCAACAGTGCTTTGGTAGCTCATGTTCACCTATTGCATATTTTTTGTGTGCAGTTGGTAGTTTTTTTCCCATGAGAATTTGTTCAATAAATAAATAAAAATGGAGCTTTTCAAGTTGCCATTAGTGAACCTTTAGAGCATCCAAACAGATTGAGCAGTAATGTCTCCAACCACCTAAATACAGGGATAGATAAGGTGTAATGAAATAGAGTTTAAGTTAAAGAACAAAGTGTTAATACCAGGGCTTTCACCTGTAACACACTCTGGTCTTGCATTTTTCTCTAAGCAACACTCCTGCTGATCATTTTTTGGATCTCCATGACATAGATCATTCAATTAAAAAACCTTAAGAAAAAAATTGAGAGCCTTTGTCTGCTCAAGCATTCTTAAAACACCAGCATCACCCACACTGACCAGTCTAAGCACTTACAAGAAATCCCACAATGTCCCAAAGGATTTTTTTGAGTAACCACTCTGCCTTTTGCACCTCAAGAAATTCCATCTCATCTTTGCTGCAGGAGGTTAAATGTACAGAAAGGGCAGATCCCACTCAGAAAATGGGAAACACTCAGGAAGTTGCTGAGAAGCAAACTCACAACAGTCACAAATATTTATTTATTTCCTGGAGGGAACAAGTGATTTGCATGTCAAAGCCTTCAGAAAGTCACTTCTCACTGACCAGACTGGGGATAACCCACAATTACAAGTCCTTGCTGAAACTTTCACACTAATTTCCCTGATGGTAAAAACCCCTGACCAAAAGGAAGATCTGAGACAGGAGGAATGTCTCAGTTTAATCCATCCAAATGAACTGCTCTGTGTGAAACTTGAGATTTTTGTCACAAGACCACTACAGGCATGTGACATTTCCCAGTTCTTCCAAGAAACAATGCAGTGGACCTCACAATCTTCCAAAGGAAATGAGTCTCCCTCACACACAGGGGTATGGAAGTGAAGGACACAAGGACGTGAATAAAGTTGAGATTATTCCTCTTGCAGTTCCTCTCCCCCAAAGGTTAAGACTCTTTTAGAGGAGTCTGAAAGCAGCAGAACATTCTTCCCCGTCTCAAACATGTAAAAATTACCCCAAAATTGAGCACACCCTCCCCAAGAGAGCAAAGTCTTTCACCTCTCTGCTCACAAGGATAAGGAGAGGGAGGAAGGGAGCTGGGGCTTCTCCAAAAAGAGGCCAAAAGCCAGACAAATCTTGGAATTTTTTTCCACAAGAACTCCAGTGAAAACAATTTGGGGGAAGGAAAGTGGGCAAGTTTCTGCTCCAGGGACAGCTGAGGAAAGGACCACCAAACCCAGGGGTTATTTATCACCTTGGAGTTGCCTGAGAGCATCTGTCCATCTCTCAGCAGCTTTCATCCCTCACAAAGGGATCTTCACATCCCTCCAGCACAGAGTTATCACTGGGTACTCCTGCCCTGCCATCCCGTCAGGCTTGCTGCTGCCTATCCTTCCAAATTTTACATTTCAAAGGGAAGCTGAGAGCCCTGATCAGTCTGGGCTCAGGACTGGGAAAAGCACACGAGGTTTGGGGTGTCCCAAAAGGGGATTCTGCTACAAAGGCTGCAGGTGGCATCCACCAGCTTAGAAAAGGAAATTATTACTTGTGGTTGCTTTACTTGCAGGATACCACCACAGAAAACAGATGGGATATGTGATTTCATTTTCACTTATGCATCAGAAGATTAAAATAATACCCAAATATTAACATTATTTAATGTTAAATGAGAGGGAAGACTCAAAATATCAGTCCACTTAAAAAAAAATCCACTAAAACCCCCCCCAAAAAATCAACAACAACAAAAACCCAAACAACCCCCACACACACACAAAAATCCCTCCCCAACAACAAAATCCAGCAACACACAAAAGCTAGGAAGCCATGCAGGTCCTGACTTCTCTCCCAAGAAAAAGACAGTTTGTACATCATCCTGCCTGCTCTAAGATTACAGAATTAAGAATGTAATGCAAACTAAAAAAAAACTCCAAACCAAACCCATCTCTCCATTCCATAGAAAAGCTGATAATATGTCTCAGTGTGTTAAGTCTGGTGCTCTGGTAGCAGATCCTGGGGTTCACAAGGAGGCCTATGACTCTTATTTATTTTTATTCCCTGTGGTCAAAACAGAGACCACATAAATGACAAATTAAATGGCCTGACCAACAAACTCCTGGATGCCAAGTGCATGAAAAGACACAGACCAGACCAAAAATCCAGTTCTGTCACGTCAGGGAAAGAATCCCACCAGGGCTCAAAGCCCTATAGCAAAGAACATCATTCCAGATGGAAAAGTCCAGAATCAAAGCCATAAGAGGGGAAATAATAGAAATAGCTCAAACTCCTGCATCAGGATCTGTGACCTGGTTTGGCACAGACAAACATTTGTTGAGGTTCAGTTTAATAAGAAAAGCTCTTTAGATAATTATGTACCTATTCAGAGTGTTGCTTGTTTTGGAACAAAAAAACCCCACCAAAATCACCCAAAACACGGTTCCTTAAGTTGCCAATGGAAACCAATCCAAGGGCTTGGGGGATTTCTTTTCATTGTTTTACTTTTTTATTTGGGAAAGTAGCTGGAAAAATTCTGTAGGATGTCCTCTGCCTGTGTCCTTAGCTCAGAATTCCCACCAAGAAAGACATCATTACTTCAATGGTATTAATTAAGAGAGGGGAAAAAACCACAGGCCACTGCCACAAGAAAGAAAATAAAATAAATGCATTAAAACTACAGAGGAGGTAGCAGATATAAGAAGCCAGAGCTAGCACTGCTCCTTCACCACACACTTTTTGTTTCTGTGTCCTGATTACAAGCAGTTTCTATCTCTCTTGAAATACTGCATTTTGTCTAATTTATTCCAGGAGCAAATGGTAGAAATAATGAATGTCAAATATTCAAGCTTTAAAGAAGCCAAATGTTCTTCTTTAAAAACAAAACAAAACAAAAACCCTAAACAAACAACCAAAGAAAAAAAATCCCCAAAAATAAAAAATAAGGAAATGACATTTTTAAGGAGAGCATAAACACAAGATGGTCATTTTCATGTGGCTGGGCCAAGGCAATTACACAAAAGGAAATGGTACTTAAATGAAATAGAGGAATGTACAGCACTTCATTGTTTTCTCTCATTTTCTTCATCTCCTGGCACTTGAAACCCAAGAGTGTTGTGCTCCATTAACAGCCCTGGTGTTCAGCTAGAGAGACAGCCTTTATTTTGGCAACCCAGCACAAATAACCCAAGCAGCACACAACAGAACCACACCAACATACGTGAGAAGAGCATTCTCTTTATTTCCTTGTCCTCTTTCACATTGTAATTTCATTGATTTGCTTACTGAATTCACCAAGATTAAAGATCCATGCAGTCAGGGAGCCTCACATAGTCCTCTACAATGGATTACTGGCACAGTAATAATTTGTATTAAAGAAGAAAAGAAGACAAACCTTGTGCAGTAAAAATCATTTTCATTTTGAAAGAACACAAAAGGCCAGGCTCTTTTACATTTCACTGTCTTTTGTCAGTCTTTCAGCAAGATGCAAGAGACCTTATTCACTAATAACTTTTCATAAAATAATAAAAAAAAAGGAGCAGAGGAGCATAAAGTATCTCTTGAGTTACTTCATAGAGCTGTGGCTACATGCTGCAGATCCATCATCAACTGAGGAATGCAGACATTTGATAATTCACTTGCTGACCCCAATGGTACCAGTCCCAGGTTTTCTCAGAAAATTTGTCAGGATAATAGGATGTTACAGCTTTTAACTCTAATGGTCACTGCCAAGTTTAGAACAAGAAGTCCAAAAAATGATTTTACTTTTGGTATTTCTGCCAGTACTTAATCACCAGACTTGGAATCCAGTTTGAATCCTCACATGTCTCCAATCCCTATCCTGTGAGCTTCCTTCAGGTGATACCTGACAAAATAACATTATCTACTCGGGGAGCAGAGAAAAAGAAACCTTTTTATTTTGAGCAGGCCAGGCAGGCAGATCACTGAAATGGCACTGAACTCAAGAGAAATACATAAAATTGTCACATCAGGGAAGTTTCAAATCTAAATTTTTCTTTAAACCTAATTTCAAACTACTACAGAAGAGAAGAATGGGTTCTACCATCAGTTGTATTTTCAAGTTAAAAAGGATTATATTTGACCCACATGAGATTTAAAAGTACTTCTCAAATCCTAGTTTAAGACAGACTTTCCCCCATTAAAGTAACACCCATGCAATGGAACACACCTTGCAATTCTGTAAAATTTCTACAGCAACGAGTAAAGTGCCAAAGGAAAAAAAAAAGTCCTATTTGTAGAAGTGAGAGGAATGGGCAGAACAAAGAGCATTAATTGAAAATTTGGATGAAAGCCACTGGTTTGGAAGGTAAAGAATAGCACAAAATTGCAAGTGCAAGCAAATCAGCATTTCATAAGCCAAGTGAGAAGAAAAACAAATGAGTTACTACCTGTGCTATTTATAGCTCAGTCTTCCTGCAGGTGGCAAACCAAAGGAGAAGGTTTAAAAGGAGAAACCTAAACCAAGAGACCTCCTGTGGTTATTTACGGGGAGAGTTTTCCCAAGCTTGTGGGACAGAAAGAGATTTCTCAGGGGAGGAAGCCCAGCACAATAAAGGACTGAGGCAGCCTCCCTTGACCTGTACCATGGAAAACCCTGGTTTATTTTCTTCAATCCACAACAGCTCTGATGTAATTGATAAATTATCAGTTAAAATAGTTCACATCCAACACAAGTTATTTAGCGTGGAGGAGTTTAAAAAGCCCAATCTTTAGAGCAGAAGCCTGCAGACGTTTCACAAAGGACCAGATTCTGGTTGAGCAGGTAGACATTAAAAATTAAAAGAAAAAAAATAGTAAAAATAGGCAAAAAAACATCATTATTTGTTACAGCAGAAGAAGACAAAGCACCTCAATAGCAGAGTTCCTCAAATCTTTATTTCACCCCAAATCCATGCAGGTCCATGTGCTCTTTCTCCAGTTCAACACAACAATTGTACCCTACTTCTCATCTATTTCTGGAATTCCAGCATAAGCAGCCTTTTCAAAGGCACAAAAGTAGGAAGACTCAGGCATTAGTTAGAATTTCTGGGGTCTGAACTCCCTGATAAAACAGGCACCAGACTGCTCACTTCCTTAGAGGAAGCCAATTTTCCCCCTCCAACTGTCCACACATATCATATGCTCAGCTTTGATAAAATCAATAGTTGCAACTTAAACTAATAGAAAGTTGATTTTTAGTCACAAACCCTTCAAATGCTCTCAACTCTTTATAAATAAGCACCCTCTACAAGCTCAGGAAATTCAGACTGTTAATGTGAATAGCCACCACCTCAGTGTTTGCAAGGCAGAAGGATCCCTAGCACATTGTTGTTATTTACAACCTCTCCATCAAAATTAGGTTCAAAGCTGCAATATTTCAAGACAATTCACTGTGTATGCCAACAAGCCCTGTGCTGAGAAATATTTCCTGAACTGCAGTAAGGGTCTGGGGCAAACAGCAGGAAATGCTTTAATCATGGAAGGGTTTGGGCTGGAAGGGACCTTAGAGGTCAGAAATATGAAAGACACCCTCAGGTTTAGAGGAGTCTAAAGGCACAGAGAACTCCACACCATCAGCCTGAAGGAGTTCACTTCCCTGCTACTGCAGATTTCCTTCAGATTGCAGTGAGAAAGCAGAGCTCTGCCTTGGTCTTTAATCACATCCCAGTTCTTGAGAGGACTCTGCACATGACACCCCAAGCACACTGACAGCAATGACAGGTGATTAGGGAATTTTCATTTGATTTAAAACACCCTCTACCCCTAAATGAATCTGCCAGAAGCTTAACTCACACACTGGCCTGCTAAAGGGACTTTCACAAGTCCCACACTCCAAGCCCAGCTTCCCTACAGACTCCATAGCACACTCCACCTCAGGGAAAAAGCTGAAAAACTAGTGGGTGCTTCCCTTTTTAGCACACCAAGGGTTTGGCCCTAAACACACTCTCCTCAGCATGCAAAATAATGTTTCTATTCTTCCTAATACAGAAGGACAACCCACTACTTCAGGAGAACAATCAATGGGATTTTCTCCCCTTGGTGCAAAGTGATGCAAATTTGCACTGAGGATCATGAGAGCATAGTCCCGTGTCACAGCACTGACAGCCACAATACACAGAGTGCCAGCAGACAATTTCAGAAGGATTTAAGCATTTGCCCAACCAGAGTAACATCCTACCAGATCAGAAGGCTTCAGGTATCTGCCCACAGAGAACAACATAATTCCATTTCAGAAGACATCAAGTAGCTGCTCGTCCTGTACTTGAGCCCAACCTTTTATGCCCTCATGGTTAATGCACTGCACCTGTGTGCCCTCTGCTCCCTCTGTGATTGGTCAGGGCACTCCATGGCTCATTAACACCTCATTAATTTCAATATCAGTCACCTGTTTTCACAGCTGTAGCCAATTAGGGACGAGGCTCAGCCCCACTCCCAATTACCACAAACTCTGTGCCTACAGTTCCACTGCTCTGTCCTTGAGCAGAACTCACCTGTGGCCTCCAAAAGATATTTTGGTAGTGCAGCAATTTCATTAAGTCTCCTACATGGATAGATCTTAAGAGAATAATTTATTAGTTGTCCAACTTGAGTAGGGCACAGAGCAGTGGAGGGCTCTCAGGAGCCACCAAAATGCGAGGACTGGGTTTCTCAGTTCCCATTAGAATCAGTAAAGAAAAGGAAAGGCTTTCACTCAGAGGTATAAAAAGAAAGTGAACTTCAGCTATTTGGGACACCTTTCATAAACCACTGAGCTTTTATCTATAGCAGACATTCTTCTGAGTTAGAAGAGCTTTATTCAAAGGAGAAGTATCTTGATAGGATGCATCTAAGTGCCCCCAGTGCAGGAATAATCAGCTCATTTCTGACCTGCCATCTGCTCCCAAAAGCCAGGTGGAGAACTCATCTGGAAACATGGTTAATAAGCAAACAACTTGGTGGGAAGGTCCTGGAGCAGCTCAGGAAGATCAGTGGCAGTGACACAAATGCAGACACCAGGCTGGGAGCAGACAACTCTGAGCTGTATTGCTTGACTAGACCTGAGTCTACCAGCACAGGGTACAAATCAGAAGGCACCACCAGCCTATTCTGAAGCTGGGTCTCAGCCTGCTTCTGCCAGTAACTCATAGCTTCAACAAACTTCTTTTCTCTTTTTCATTTTATTGTGGTAAACCTGTTTTTCATGACCATGGGTTAAGCTGTGGCATGCAGACGTCAAACACCCAACCAACCAGGTCTCAAATCACTGCTCACACAGAGATGGAAAAATGAGCAATTACAGTAAAAACAACAGTAACAAAATAAAAAAAAAAAAAAAAAAACCCAATAAGCCATTGTATCCTAGAACTGGATATTTGGGGAGAGTTTGAACTGTGAGACATATTCCAACTACAAGACCAAAGGACACTGATCAAAACTTGTTTCACAGCACTTCCAGAACTCAGCATTTGTGGGAAAGGTCTCTGATTTAATTTCATGGTGCTGATTTTTTCACTGACTTATCCCAACTCTAGCAGTACTGTAAGAATTGCATTGCCCAATTCTGCTTTGGATATAATTACAAGTTTCAGCTGTTACTTTAATGGACTCATTTGCACTAACTGGAAGCATAACCATTTAAAAAAATTATTTATGTTTCTTGGAGGAATGTTCCATAATCTACCACTGACCATGAGTAATCTCAATTTATAAATCTTGAAGCTGCTTGGGCCTGCCACCAAGTGCTGATTATCCACAGTGCCTTCAAACTTGTAAAATTCTAGGTCCAGTACAGAGCAAAAATGGAGAAAAATCCAGCATGTGGAAGAACAAGAGATGGCCTCACCAGAGTGGCTTTTCTCACCACCAGTGTTCCTGATGGATAGGACTAAATGGGCCAAAAAAAGACTGTTCATGCAAGCACCAATTTTGGCACATTTTTTTTTTTTTTAAAAAGATAAACTATGTCATCATCAGAGGTTATAAACCTTGGGGTATTTTGGTATTTGGGCTGGTTTTTTTTTTTTTTTTTCTTTAACCATGACCTACTGAGAAAACATGATAGCAACTGCAAACCCAAGATGAGTTTAACCGAACACTGATAATTTTGGCAAAATTAAACCCAGTCAAGGGGTTCATGAGCCCTTAAGTGTCTAGAAACCATATCTTCAGTGTGAGAGCTTATTTGGAAGCCTAAATGGAGATGCTGTAAAGTTACCAAATTTACCTCCAGTAATAAAAGCTAATTTGGGGCCTTATTTTGGGGAAAGCTCTTTTTAAATTTAGATTTAGAAGCTCAATGCAAATAACTGCTCTTTGTTAAGAAGTTCCAGTAACTGCCAATTCCCTTTTGAGTGCTGATACCCACAAAGCACTGGGAGAGAAAATTAGCTGGCTGTGAAATTCCTTCATGGCTTCCTAGCTCTGCATGCCCAGGAACTTGTGGGCATTTCTCTTCCCAGCAAGTCCTGCCTGTGCCCCAGATGAGACACAAACAAGAGCCTTATCAGAGCAGGGCAATGAATGGGCCCTGGCAAAGGGGGACACCTTCCATTCAGTTGGCTAAGGAACAGCCCAAACTAGCTTTAAAGCTTTCACAATAGCAACAAAGGGGTCAAAAAAATTAAAAATGAAAGTACAGAACTGTGACAGAGATGCTGGCCTATCAGGGTAACACAGTTATGGCCCTGCTGCCAAATTAAATCAAGCTTATGTGCTCAAATAAAAGGCCAAAATCCAATTCACTCTTACATTTTCTTAGAGAAGACAAAAGAAATATTTGCTTTTAGCTCCTCTGTTTAGTGCTATAAAGTCTGTGGTTTTTCTGCTCCACTGGGACAGGCCCAAATTTATAACATAAAGAGACACAAGGGCAGAAAGGGCTGGAGGAAGAAAATACCTCTGGAGGAAAAGAACATCTCTGCCCACCCAGCACTGGTCAATGGATGGTGCCTCTGGTGCTCTCCTGAAGGGACACCTCCTCTAGGTGAGCTTTGCACCTGGAATATCCATTTACACCAGGAATATCCATTTACACAGGCAGTGCTCCTAGCTCTCTTACTACACATTCTGTCATGACACATATTCCCATTCAGTGGGTTGGTTAGTTCAATCCCAAATCTGCTTTCCTGGAGCTCCAACAAACCTGGATCTGGGTCATGCAAAACCCTTATGGAATGGCAGCAGACCTGGAGTGCATTGGTACCTGCACAATTTGCACATCTGTGCTCAGGCAACATCTTCTGCACTCCACCAGAATTTTGGTGCTGAATTAGCTTCCATCAGAAATTCAGCCACTCCCAGCCCTGCTGATTTCTGAGCAGCGACTGGAACAAAAACAGGCTTATTTTCTGCTGAATTCCAATCCCACCAGCCAGCAGGATCGAGTCAGGATGCAGACAGACAACAGCAGCCATTCTGCATCACCTCATTACCACCTTCTTCTTCAGGGTTCTGCACCTGGGCAGGAACAGCCCCAGGCACCAGCACAGGCTGGGGGAAGCTGCTGGAGCAGCTCTGTGGGAAGGACCTGGGGGACGCCGAGCTGTCTGTCCCCAGGCCAGCAGAGGCTCCTGGGGACACCGAGCTGTCCCTGTCCCAGCAGAGGGTCCTGGGGACACCGAGCTGTCCCCGGGCCAGCAGAGGCTCCTGGGGACACCGAGCTGTCCCCGGGCCAGCAGAGGCTCCTGGGGACACCGAGCTGTCCCCGGGCCAGCAGAGGGTCCTGGGGACACCGAGCTGTCCCCGGGCCAGCAGAGGCTCCTGGGCCCAGGGAGGCCAAGGGGAGCCTGGGGCAGCAGCAGCAGAGCCCTGGCAGCAGGGCAGGGAGGGATCCTGGCCCTGGGCAGCCCTGGAGGCACCTCTGGAGTGCTGTGTCCAGCTCTGGGGGCTGAGCACAGCAGGGCCAGGAGCTGCTGGAGCTGGGAAGGGCCTGGAGCAGCTGGGGGCCCAGGGAAGGCTGAGGGAGCTGGGGCTGCCCAGCCTGGAGAGGAGCCCCAGCTGAGAGGGGCCCTCAGGCCTGGCTGTCCCTGGGGGCAGGAGGGGCAGAGCAGGGCCCAGGCTCTGCTCCGGGGCCCAGCCATGGCACCAGAGCCACGGGCAGGGCCTGAGCCCAGCCATTGCCCTGCCCAGGAGGCACAACTTCTTCCCTGGGCAGTGCCCAGCCTGAGCAGATTGCCCACAGAGCCTGGGGGCTCTCCTCCCTGGGGCTGGGGCACAGCTGGGTGCACACAGTGCTGTGCCCTGGGCTCTGCCATGGCCCTGCTCCAGCAGGGAGGGGACACCAGGTGCCCGCTCAGCTCCTGCAGCCTGGGCCAGTCTGGGATGAGCTGTCATTCCCACAGCTCCTCCTTTTCTAAAGCTTGAAAAGCAAACTTAAGTCACTCTCACTGCGGGATGCCCTCAAGCCAGGTCACACATCAGAGCAGTCACCTCGGGGCAGGTGGTGCACAAGCAGCTCAAGTCTGCACTGCACTGATTCCAGCATCATCCACACACACCAGGGCTGGTTTTTCAGCACGTCCCTGTTTCCTTTCTATCTCCACCGTTCCTCCCCTTCATTTGCATTTTGGCTCAAAGGAAGTCTTACACTAATCTGTTTTACCAGCCCTGTTCACTTCTCACACAAGGAGTTTCCTTTCGGAGCCTCATCAAAGCACAGAAGAGCTGAGCACTCCTGCATGCTCTGAGCAGCGTTCTGATCACTGCATCACATCTTTCTCTGGGCATCATTTCATGGCTGTGCCACAGCCCTGGCACTGCCAGGCTTCACCTCAACCACCACATTCAAGGAGCTGCTTCTCAAGCACAGATCCTCTTTTACAAATGCTGATCACTTTGAGGTTTTTTTAAAATGTGCATAAAAAACCTTAAGCATGATTCTGTCTGCTAAGGCAGACAATTCTGATCTGAGGACAAAAGTGAACAATTCTGGTTTCATTGCTTAACTTTCCATAACTTCATCCTTATTCCAAGTACAGTATGATTATAAATGCATTTTGGACAAGAAGATTACTATTGAGCTTACATCTCTTAATTATGTTTCTCTTTTCATATACACAGCTTTGGTCTGGCTCTTGGCTGTGAAAATTACAGATTTGCTTGGACTTCAAACAGGAAATACTTACATTTATTTCCATGGGAGATTTTAATTCTTTTCCAAGTAATTTCAGCATTTGAAATCTAAGCCCTTCAGTGCTGACAAATACACCCCAAATAGTAACACAAGTATTTTTAAAGTCATTTAAAAAACCATTAATCCTCAATTTCTACCACTTTTCATCCTAGCCATTCATATAATGTCCCAATCTCTATTTCTATTGTATGTGTGAACTGTAGCTCCAAAGTCTAAGGAAGATTAACACTAGAAAGTGAATCTCTTCTGCACAGATAGCTGAAGAATAGCAACACTTCATATTCCTGTTTTGAGTTCTTTCAGTGTTTGATTAGAACATGGCCCCAGTCACTCCAATCACTGGAGTTTTATTCAGTTTTTGGTTCATTGTATATGACTCACATTATAGAGGCAATGTGTGCCATTTCACTCAAGGAAACAGATATTTCTTCTAAAATATTCTCGGAGCAAAAGCAACATTCAAATCAGTGGCTTCAGCCAGGCTCTCCAGCAGGTATCAAACCACCACAGGGAGAACTGAAGTTTGTCACAACTGAAGCCCTTAGAGCAGGCTTAAAAATAAATAAATAAAGATTTATCCACCATCAGTATAATCCAGATACCTCCCTGTAAGTAAGAAGGGAACACTGGCAGTTCATGCAATTAAAATTTCCTCACAGGCATTTAGAAAAGAATCAACAAGACAGGTATCAAAGGCAATTATTTTTCTAGTTAGTGGATGGTTTTATAAAGGTGTAGCAATGCTGCAGCAGCTCAGGTGAAGCTGTTCAGACACCATCACTGCCCCCATGCTTCTGCTCAAACTGGTGTCCTTTGAAATGTCTGCTCTTGTCTCAGGGGTCACACCAAACCTCCCTGCAAAGCTGTCCTGTCCAGGCTCCCTAGGATGCTGTGGGATGGGTTTACAGAAACATGCACCCACTCAGCTTTAGAAATTCTGCTCAAGGGATTAGAGAGAATAAAATAAATAAACTCATGGCTTGTAATACATTTACAGAAAAAAATGACATCAATGAGAAAAACTGACACCACAGAAATGGGTCCTGTAGTACCCAGCTACTGGTTTCCATCACTCCAACAGATTAATTTTTAATTCTGGGTTGATGTTTTTAAGGCTTTTTTGTAGAGGCGCCAAGGGGAAAATAGGCCCTACCAGCTGGCATATGATGACTTCAGAAAGCTTTGGATCACAGCAGAGGTTTGCTGTGCCCAAACCCCCACCTCAAGCTCCTGTGCCAGACCCCAAATCAAACCAAAAAGGACCACATGGATTTGTTCTCTGAGAGCCTGCCCTCCCCACACCAATCCCTCCTGAGTGCTCCCTTCTGCACAAGGCACACAATATCCAGTCCCAGTGAAAACATCTCAGGGGAGTTAGCAAATGCCTTTCTCTACAAACTCTCAGTTCTTTGGCAGTCCCTGTAGCAGAATTGCCAGCTGCTTTAATCCAGATTAGTCCAACAGATTTGTTGGACACAGCAGACCACTTAAATGCAAACTAGAATTTTGTCTCCCAAGGAAACAAAATAGAAATGTTCCACTGTACCTTTCCTCCATGCAAAGAGCATAAAAAAATCCATTATATTGAGCCAGCAAATGTCTAAATTCCTTCTCCACGTCACAAAACATGCCTTTACCATAAAGGGGACAATACTGAGCTATAAACACCACAAGAGCAATTTCCCAACAGATCTCACTCATTTGGGGCAATTTCATCCTACCAAACCTCAGCAATCATTTTTTAGAGGAGGGAGCACCTCAAGAAAATGCAATTGTGTGATTTTAGGGTGTTTAGATTCTCCAGGGCCTTGATGCCCCCAGCACCAAGAGCAGCAGGGCAGAGCACAGGCACTGCCTGAGCAAGGAGCATTCAGGAATCTCCTCTTAAAGAAACAAAGGATTTAAATAAAATAAAGTACAGAAATGGGGGGAAACCAATCTGAACAACCTGCCCCAAAGCACCCCAGAAGTGCACAAAGGAGGAAGGTTAATTCATTCTGTCTCTTCACAGGCAGCCAGAGGCAAAGCTCAGGGTCCCTTATCTGTCCTGTTCTGCATTATTTTACCTGCCTTATCCAATTTGGCTCCCATGCACAGCAGTTTCCAAGTGAACAGAGAGGTGATAGAAAATACAAGTTTTTAAATCTATGGAAAATGATTTGGGCCTCTTCAATAGATACCTAAGTTCAAGAAAAAAATAATTTATTTTAAGAATTACCTCTATTGTCACAGGACCCCAGATCAGTGGCCTTTGCTTTCACCTCTAGACAGTGAGTGCAAATGGAAGACCTCCATGAGTATCTGAGTTAATTCCTGCAAACAGTATTTTTTGTTTCTTTTTTAGAAATTTAAATATCTTCACAGGAGTTTGGTGAAGACAAGCATTTTCTGGAGCATGGACTTGAGAAAAAGTTCATTTCCACTGAGCCTAAAAGAGGTTAAATATGTGCAAGTGCTGCTCTGCCAAGACCTGCAAAGCAGCTGAGGGAGGGACTGAAATAAATTCTTCACTCCATATATACATTTATAAAGTGATATAGATTTCAGTTCCTGTGGATTTTAGTTCCTATATAGATTTTTAGTTCCTGTCTAAAACAGAAAGGAACTGGAGTGCAGGAGCACTGCCTTCCAGTTCTTCTTGAGTGAAGAAGTATTAATGCCTGAAGGAAAACAAAACCAAACAAAAAAAAAAAGCCAAAAAATTTTGGGACAAAAAATTGGTTTTGCCTTGACTATCCAAACCCACCTTTTACTCCTTTGCTATTTAAGGTGTAAAAACCAAAGCCTGAAGTCCAAACTGACAACTCAAATTCAGTGTTTTGAGACTGGAACCAAAAGTTTTGTTCTTGTCTTCCAAAAATCTGCATCGATGGCAAAAGCTGTCATTTCCCCTTCCTTTTCCCCAGGTAAAATGAATTTGATGCTATGCTGATCTTCCACACCTGCTGCAAGGCTGAGGCTAAATTTCCATCAAACCACCCAGAGTGCAGCCCAGAGCCCAAGATTGTTACCATGTTGCTATAAAATATTTAAACTTTCTACCCAAATTTGGATTTTTACTGATCTCTGCTCCACACACACAAAAGAAAGAAATTAAACTCAATCTGAAAATAGGACAAAACCCTTCCATTCTGAAGGGGTTTTGTTAGGAGCTGTTGATTTGCTTGTTCTCCATCCAGCTGTAGCCCACAGAGGTTTCCCATTCCAGGTATCTGTCACTTAATGTCACCTAAATATCTCTCTAGTGGCTCAAGCACTGTTCTACACAGGAGGAATGTTTAGGACAATGTCCCACTTTGGGATAAAAAGGCAGATAACTCTCAGTGGGAGCAAGTTCCAGAGAGAACAGGAACCCTAAGCCCTATTTTGGTCAGAGCCACCCAAATTTTTAAGGACCAAGCTAACTCCAAACACACAGATACGTATCTATATCTCAATTTGAAGGGGCTGGAGGAACTCCATAATTATATGGTGTCACAATAAAAGCAGCCCTCCTAATCAGCTTCATCTATCTTGTTTTCTGACAAGTTAATTGTTACTTGCTTCTAGAAAAGACATTTGTGCAGTGATTCTGTAAAGATAAGAGATATTCTGTGACCAACAGACACTGGGAAATCGGTTACAGATATTTATTACAGCTTGTTGATTCAGCCTGGAACTACTGAATAAAAAAGTTGTAACAGGAGAGGGCTTTTTTGTTTGTTTTTAACAGTTAATTTATTTCATTCACCCAGGCTGTAGGCAGCTGAAACTCTTCTCAAAAGCCAGGTCATATAAAATAAACAGTTTTAATTGAAGAATGCAGGAGATTTTACTTGACATCTCAAGAATGAAATCCTTCCACTTTTCAGGGATGCTGCTCAGCAGCTTGAAGTCCAACTTTCCCTTGCATTTTCCAGGATGGGCAAAGTCAAATGAACAAGGGCAGGAAAAAATTTTAGAAAATCCTTTCCTTCTATTCTGAAGCTCATACTGAGATTCCACTGTCAGCACTAAAGAGAGTGGAGAATCTTATTCATCCTGTAATCTGCCCTGGCTCCCACCTCATCTTTTATTTCCAAAGCCTTTGAAGCTCCTTTGCCCAGGTGAGTGCACTGGTACAAAGCCCCTTCTGAACTGCTCCACCTTTTCTCTAAGAACCCTCTGTGATTCCTGGCCACATCTTGACCCTTGTGACCATATCCAAGTTTTTTATTTCCCTCATGTATTTTATCAGTAAAAGATTCATAGGAGAAACTTCACTTTGCTGAGGGAATCAGAGCTCTTCCCACACAGCTGGGCAGCCCAGCCCTGATTTGGCTGGAAGAAAAAAGGGCTGGAGATCGCCTTTGCTCTCCTCTGATGCCAGATGTTATCATGCAGGTGATGTTCCACCAGCAGCACACTGGGATTTTTATATTAAATTTTTTAATCCCCCAGCAATGTGCCTTGCTGCAGAGGAAGGGAGCAGCATTGCAGAGCTGATGATGATGATTTGGGCACAGAAACCATGGCAGAATTGTGTTCTTCCTTTCCAACAGGAATAAAATATTCATTTAAGCATCTTGCCCTCCTTTTTTTTGTTTTTTTTTTTACGATATTCCAAATATAGAAGGTTATGTACAAGAACAAATTTTCAAGGAGTTTTTCATGAGATCCCTGATGCTTTTATTAGGAGAGTGTGAAACAAAAAACTACAAAACTTGATACTGTTACTGTGCAGTGAAGGATCCCTGGAGGCCATCCCACGGACAGTTCATTAATTAGCCAAGCCAGCAGCACTACAACATTCCAAGGGATTTTGGGAAGCAAAGCCACTGTTTGCTGCCTGCTCCAGCAATCTTCCCTTGCATCAGTTCATGGACATTAGCTATGCCAAATAGGGAGCCCAGGAAAACTCCCCAAAGGGAAGGCATTCCTTAGGAGGATATTCTAAATATTACTGCCAGTTATTTGAGTTACATTCTCAATTCTTCTCAGGTTTTCAGTCCTTATTGTCATTTGCACTCAAGCAGTGTGTATTTAAAAACTAACCAGGCAAAACTTATTTTTAATAAGTCTCTGACATTTTAGACCTGCCAAGTCACATTTCCATACCAGGGCACTTGTGAGTCAAACAAAAGCCATGGTTAATGTGACCCATAAAAATGAAACCCATAAAATAATATAAAATCTTAAATATATTTTTAAATAGTTAAACCCATAAAAATCCTCAAACAACACTAGAATCTAAAGCCAGAATCTCCAGTAGAAACCTTAGGTACTGCCAAGCTTTTATTTCCATCAATGCAAAGCCACTCTTAACCTGCAACCAAGCTGACAAACTCAAAAACCACAATTCTACTGTCACATAACAGCTGCAACATACAAGAAAAATTTAGGAGATGGTGCTTCATGGTCAACCCTTCTCACCATTAATACACATTTCCATCTATTTTTGTCTTTTGGTGGTGTTTTTTGGTTTGTTTTCCTAATCAAGGGGGTCATTCTATAAATTGTAGTGCAGAAAGAGGCTTCCTGCAGTGTCCTGCTGAGAGCCATCACAGCAGACTCACAGAGGAAGCTCCTTGCTTTTGGTGCTGGTGCACAGTGCAGTGAAGTCATCTCCCCCTGCCTGGCCTGAAGCAAGATGAGCGACTTCTCACTCCCCAGGAGAGGTTCTCATTCACCTCTGCTGTGTCCTGTCTTGCTAAAACCTGTAAGACATCTTCCAAGGGGAAATACATAATTCATCCCCATGATTATTTTATTAACTTACATAGCTTCAGCACAGTGTTCTCCCATGCTCAAAAAGTAATTTTTTTTTCTTTTTATTCTTCACAAACCATGAATAAATTTCTGCTCTGTACAGACATCAAGCATTTTTTGTCTCCAGCACAATGCCAGAGTAAGGACTCACAGGTTGGGTCCTTCCCTTCTGCTGTACGTTCTTCTTGCCAATAGATAAATCTTAAAGTAAGATAAGGATTATGTTTAAGAGCAAGTGTCAGGAGGAAAAAGCAAGTCAGGAAAGCTGTGAAAAGCAAGTGGGGAAAGCAGAGCAAGTTTTTACCATTATGATTTTTTCTTTGTTTGTTTCTAAATGAAACAATGCTGTGCAGCTGGGAGAAGGGGAGGGTAGGGTTTCAAAATGTGTTTTCTTCTTTTGAAGATTCCCAATAACTTCCAGTCCAGGATTCCTTGTTCTCAGGAAGCACAGATGCCCTTTGTCACTATTTTTAGGTGATTTAACTCCAGCCTCAAAATAAGCCATGTTGGACAGAGTTGCACCAGAGGTAAGAGCTGAAGGTAAATAACTCCCATGTGAGTTACTGTTGCTTTCAGAAATTATGTCTAACACTAAACCCCAGGTACTCTGTTGGGTTGAACGCTTGACTAAAACTGATTTAACTCTGGATGTTTGCAATGGTATCAGGTCACACCAAAGACCTCTTCAGCCTTTTCTTCCAGCCTGCAGCAGTGCTCAAGAACAGATGGACAAGTCCCTTGGTCAGACTAAACCTGTGCTCCTGATTTCCCAGGGCTCCTAAAGCTTCAGACCCTGCAGCTGAAGTGCTTAGACCACAAGGAATGTCTGCACTTGACCACTTTCCACATGCACAGGAAAAGTTTCCACTCCTTTGTTCTCTCCTAGTGCTCAAGGGGTGTGCACAACCAAGTGCTGCTCCTGGGAACCTCTGCACTCCCCCAGGCCCTCGCTGAAAAGAACCCAGTTCTCTACTCCCCTTGTCCACAGCACTGAAACCAGCACAGAGCTCTTCCCCTCCTCTCCTCCTGTTCCCTTCCAGACTGACAAGTACATATTCCCACTGAGCTGTGCTGCACTGACTCCATTCTGTGTCCAGATGCTGCCTTTCAGCAGCCCCTGAACTGCTTCCATTGCTGCTCTCCAGGCTGGGAGGATGATGGCTCTGCAAAGATCCAGGCAACACATGGATTTATGTGGTCACAGAATGCTCCCTTCTGTTTTCTATTCTTTTTCTAATAATTCCTAGCCCTTCAGCCAGCTTTTTGGCAGCTGCCAAGCACCCAGCTGACATTTCATAGAATTCCCTAAAATTTTAACACAAAGATCTCACTCCTGATTCATAACAGTCAGCTCAGAGCTCAGGCTTCATATGAAAATTAGAATCTCTATATACATCACTCCACATTTATCTGGAGTGAATCTCATCTGCCTTTTTATTATCCAACCACTCAATACTCCAAGGCCCTTTTGCAGCTCCTCTCATCTCTCTTTCTTGACTGGTGATCATCAACATACCAATACTCCTTTTCTCCAATGCACAAGGAGTAGCAGAACAACACAGGTCTGCTCCCAACTCCCCTGCACGGTGAGAGCTGACTCTCATTTCCTACTTTTCACAGTCACCTTTTGTCACTGCAAGCACCTTTGTTCCTATTCCCCTGTGTTCCTTAATACCCTCTGAGCAGATCCTTTCAAAGGCTCCAATAATTGCATTAGCATCAGCTTCCCACTGCAAAAGTCACATTGATTGTTCCCTATTTTGCTTTTTCCATCCAATCAGCTACCTCTAGGCCTTACTAGTTTCACCCAGCTGGCCTACTATTGACATGAGGCCCCTGGCTCTGTGCTTTCATCCAACAGCCCTGAACTACTCCAAGAGCCATTTTTCATTCCTCATTTGTCTCTTCCTTGTGCTCCTGCTCCCCTTTTGGATGCCAAGCCCAGCTGCCATGGATTTTTGGCTCCAACTCCTACAAACAAGTAGAGGATGGTCAATGCAAGGGCTCTGGAACTGCAGGAATCACACCCCTGCCCTTCTCAGAGCTCTGTCTGCTGGGATGCTCCCCAGGGAGCTGCTCCTGGTAGCAGCTGGAGCATTTAAGGCTCCTCACTCATTTCTCAGACCAAAGTCTCACCTGTCCCTATTCCATCACACCCTGTTCAACTGAACAAGTGCTCTGTTCAAATCTCAGTGTGTCCTCTGAGTTTCACATCTGCCAGATTTTCTTCTGCTGAATGAAATTCTAAACTGTCACCCTGTTCTTCCAAGTTCTTCTAAGCCTTCTGATGTTTACATTTTTGTAATAGAGTTTCTCATGCACTTTTCATGTAAATAATAATAATTGTTTTGCATTTCTTTCTGGAGGAAGAGGAATTTGATGGACTCTTGTTTGGCCAGTGTAGCTGAAGAGGTGGCAATTTCATCCTCCAATCCATGGCCACTTTTTAAAGTCTATAAATATTAGAATCAGAAGTAAACTACACTCTTTTTTTACCTTTTTTACGTTTCAGCGTGTGTGTGTCATTCATTTTGTGTCCTTTTGGGACACTAAACCACCTCATTCTCACCACCATATCTGGGAGTGTGTGAGAGGTGTCTGGATGTGGCTTTTGGGATTGTAGTTTAGGGGTGACACTGGTGGTGCTGGGGTTGAGGGGTTTTTCCAAACCTACTGATTCTGTGGCTTTGGGCTACACAGTTTCAGACACTTTCCACCATTTCTCCTCTTAAATTACCCTTCACTCTCATCTCTTCTTAAGGCAGCCACAGTTCCTCTGCTCTTTCGACAAAATCATCTAAACCTGCTGCTGTGCAGGTGCTCTGTATTTCAGACATTTTCCCCATTCCTTATCACCTTTTATAATTTTTCAGCCACTTCTCTTTTCTGGTCCTGCACACAGCACAGGGAGGGTTTCAGTGGGCACCACTGCTGAGACACCAATCCCACTGTGTTGAGACCCCTCCTCCACAGCCCAGGCCCTAAAACAACCAACACAAACGTGAACCACAACCACTGGCTCATCCCCAGCCCCAGAAAGACCATGAAATCCAAAATTTTTGCCACTTGGCAGTCATTATGTGATTCCCAAAAAGGCAAGTAGTCACACAGATGAGAATTCTCTTGGGAAGAGACCCAGATGCCTGTGGCTGAAGGGGTAATTTGGGTGCCAATGCACACCTGAAGTGTGGCCTTCTGGCAGGACCCTTCCTGCTCTGGCTGCATTGAGGATCTCCTGTGCAGTGCTTTTCTCCTCCTGGGCAGGTCTGGCTGGGAGCCTGGAGATGAGATTTTCTCACCCAGGAGCTGCAGAGCAAAGTTAACAGTGCATGGAGGCACAAGATTGAAGTTCTGAATCGATTTCCTCCATGTCAGGTTGGTCAGTTATTTTAACTGCAGTTTGCAATTACCAAATCAACACCAGAAAGATATCAAGAGAACAGACTTAAGACCTTTATGCTGTTAATTTCTGTGTCTATCAAGCCATGATTTAAAACCAGCAGCTGTGTCACAAAGATACTGCTGCAGCCATCATTTATCAAGGAGAGAACAGAGATGGAGAGAGGGATCACCCCCCAAGATGCTCAAACCAGCAAACCATGAGCTGAGCTCAGCACACACATCTCGGTTTTCTCCCTCCTAAGAGCTCTAAGCCCAGGTTTTACTTCTATCTGCACATTCTAAAGCAGATAAATCAAATTCCCCACACTGCATAATCTCATAAAACTGTTCCCCATAGCAAGGAAGGGATTGTCTTGTAGCACAACAAAGATCTTGAATCACAGAAGGTACAACAGAGTTTTCCCAACAATATTTTGACATTAATCTTACCTTTATTCATAAAGACACTGAAGCAAAGAAGCAGTTGCAAGAACAATAAGAAACACACAGAAAATAGGGTTTAAAGTGTAGTTCTCACTATTATTTGTAGACAGAAAAATTACCATCACAAATGTAAGAAATATTTGCCTCATGAACATTGACATGTATGATGGAGCAAAATCTCCTTTCAAATTAAGACAATTCAGATGACTACATAATTGAAACAATCTCCACAAGTGAACAAGTTTTCCAGTTGCAAGGTCATGTATACCCAAATGAAGTTGCAAGGTCATGTGTCATCCAAATGCAGCATAACAGTGCATGTTTCTGTATAGAGATATAAAATACAGATATTTACATAATCATTGCAGGGGTGAGAGCAGCCTTTGAAAAGAGCTTTCTGGTGAATAAAACTTGAGACAAAGGGAATAAAACCAAGCAAGAAGAGAAGAGATGCTTGTCCTTGGAGGAAAGCAGGTGGGGGGAAGAACAATCAAACTACTGGACAGAATTATGGAATGGGATGTCCCCAGACCTGCCAGCCTGGCAGAGTTCATTTTATTGTCTCTGCCAGCTCATCCCCTCACACACACACACACAAAGCAGCAGAGCTCTCAGCCAGGCAAACCCTGAGCAGTGCAGGCTGCTCCTGCCAGGACACCCAAGTGTCCAACACACATGGGCTGAAGGGGGCTGCTATGTGGGGGGGTTTGTTGGTTGGCTGAACATTGTGCCTCCTCTAGAGAGGATTCTAAGTAATGCTGTCTTGGAACACAATTCCCAACTGAAATGGGGTAGTTACAAACCAAAGAAAAGTTACTGCTGCTGCAACTGCCTGCCCTGCCACAAAGCACCCAGGGTACTGCACCACACACCAGCAGGTGCAGCACCACTTCTTGTCTTCTGCACATCAGAACTTGCAGGCAGCCACACCATCCAGGATTTAAACACCCAGCTATGCTCTAAGAACCTGCAACCCTTCAGAGTTCCAGGATCACATTTGCCAGGCTGGATGGGGCTCTGAGCAACCTGGTCCTTGCCCACAGCAGAGAGATTGCAATGGGACCTTTAAGGTCTCTTCCAACCCCAATCAGTCCATGATCAAATTAAATCAGTGTTCCTGACAAAACATAGGAACAAATAAAGAGAAAAAGTGCTGAGCCTTCACAGGAAGAAGTGCATCCCTGCAGCTCCCAGCTTGCAGCAAGGGATCTGTGCCCTACATAAGGTTACATCACATCTGGAATAAGAGTCAGGCAAGAATTTGGATAAACTTTGCACTCAGCTTGAAGCTGCTGGTGGGAGCCCAGCCTGTCCCTCTGGTTCCTTACATCAACCCTGACTGAGGGAGGTACCATCACAGCTCCCTTCTTAAACTGACATTTTGCTTTTCCAGCAGTGATTGAACACTTGAGACAAACCTCTCCTCCTTTAGAGCAGCCCCCCCCAATCATTCCTAGGACACTGATGGACCCCCCACCACCCAGCTCTCAGTTACACACACCTCAGTTTAGTTCTTCAGTCATCCCAGCTTGTGTTTCAGTGGTGCTGCAAAGGGAAAAGATGTAAAATGGGAGAGTGCTGCACTTTGGACTGCCACAGCAAAGCTCCATGTGCAGGACCAGCCTGTTACTCAAAGAAGGCACCAGAGCACAGCTCTGACTGCTCAGGTGTGCTGTGACACACATTGCCTTGGAAGGCAAATTTAACTGCTGCTATCCTGCCTTTGGCCTGATTTTAGTAAGGAAAACGGATGCAGATGGGGTTGTTAGCAGGCTCAGCCATCAGAACAGGGCTTCCCCCTCCCATGTCAAGGAGTAACAAGGTATGAAGAACACCTGGTGCTGCACAGTGCCTTCACCTACAGCTGTGCTGTACTGCTTCCCTGCCCTAATGCATACAGAAATGTAAATCTGGGAGACAGTGAAACAACAAAAGCCTGGTGTTTCAAACCACAACCAGAACTGCTTTCCATACAGACTTTTTTCTTTACAAAAATGAAAGTTGCTCTCAGTGAAGCTCTGCAACCACCATACTGAACAGTAGAGGCACAGCAAGGCCTCGAGCAGCTCTTCCCTCCAAATACTGAAGGGCCAGCCCTGCACAGAGGATTTCACTCATTCATTCCTTGTCCCTGGATAACAGCAAGTGCAGATGGGAAAACCTCCTGTACACACAGAGCACACACAGAGGCCTTGATTCTGCATCTCACAAGTGTCAGGCCACCAGCACCATGGGAAACACTGTGCCAGGAGAAAGGAATAGAATCTCAGACTGGTGGATTGTGTTGGAAGGGACCTTACAGCCCATCCAGTGCCACCCCTGCCATGGGCAGGGACACCTTCCACTGTCCCAGGCTGCTCCAGTCCCCAGTGTCCAGCCTGGCCTTGGGCACTGCCAGGGATCCAGGGGCAGCCACAGCTGCTCTGGGAATTCCATTGCAGGGCCTGCCCACCTTCCCAGAGAACAATTGCATCCCAATATCCCATCCAGCCCTGCCCTCTGGCAGTGGGAGCCATTCCCTGTGTCCTGTCCCTCCATCCCTTGTCCCCAGTCCCTCTCCAGCTCTCCTGGAGCCCCTTTAGGCCCTGGAAGGGGCTCTGAGCTCTCCCTGGAGCCTTCTCCTCTTCTCCAGGTGAGCACACCCAGCTCTCCCAGCCTGGCTCCAGAGGGGCTCCAGCTCTGGAGCCTGTCCATGGCCTCCTCTGAACTTATTGCAGTAGTCCATATCCTTTCTGTGCTAGGAACCCCAGAACTGGATGTAGAACTCCAAGTATGGTCTCAAGAGCAGAGCAGAGGGGCAGAGTCGACTCCCTCAAGCTGCTGCTGGTGCTTCTTTTGGCACAGCCCAGCAATCATCCTTCTGCACTGCAATGGCCTCTGGTCTCTCCAGCAGCAGAGCTGTGATTTGGCCTGACCCCAGAACCCAGGGCTTGACGTTAGGGAGCAAACATGATGCCTGGAGAGGCTGACCTAGATCAGAGTCCAGACAGAGCTAAAGAATAAAGCAGGGATTTATTAAAAGGATCTCCTCCATGGATCCACCTTGGGCAGCACAAGAGCCCAGCCAGGGCTGCACCCAAGATGAACCAAAATGGGCACAAAATGCACACTTGGTCACGGGGTCCTTCACTTTTGTAAGCTTTGTCCCATGCACATATTAGGATTAAATGGCCAATTTCAGCTTCAGCTTATGAAGTCCCACCCTTCTGGTTTGCTCTCTTAGTTCACCATTGTTTATACCCTTTGGGCCTGAAGCTGCAATGGCTGTCCTTGGTCTCGAGCTGGAAAAGGATTGTTTTGTTTAGTTGCCCTCTGAAGAGAACTTAGTAACATTTCATATGAAGCTCAGAGTTACACACCAAGGCAGCACAGAATCTGAAAAAGATGAAAGCTAGAACTCAAGGCATCACACAGAACTGCTTGACCACACCTTTGCCCTCTCTGCTTCGTGGCAGACAAAAAGCACCAATGCCTTGGACCAAAACCACCAGTAAAATGTCCCTTCCATGGGGGAAAGGAGCATGTGACATCCTGGGTGCTCACAGGAGAACATCCTCTGGAGGCCTCGTGGAGGCAAGAGACAAAAAAGGCTGGGCCAAGATGCTTTGGAAACTGTGAAATCCAACCCCCCCGGCAGCTCCTCACACTGATCCCCTCTTCTGCTCCAAATCAGCCACTTCCCATTCTCTGGACAGGACCCCCAGACTGGAAGCATATGGTCTTTGTGCTAATTAAGGCTCTCAGGCTTCCCAAATTTTTCATGGAACGCCTGAGTTCTCTCACATTCATACCCTAGCAGCAGCATCCCCTCAGGGAGGAAAGCTTCAGGGGCAGCAGGGAGCAACAGCAAGGAGAAAAAAATTAAATCTGGTATCAACTTCTGGCATGGCAACCATTACACCTGGTGGATTTAACAATCATTTAACAATTACAGCCAGGATTTATCTGAAAAACTGAATCAGCCTAGAATATATCACACGTTATGTGTTCTGCCTCACTCCACCAAAACACTGCACAGATTCCAATCAATCCAATTTTAAGAACTTTTCCCTGTGAAGGGAAGTGCAATTCCCACAGTAAACAGCTCAACCTTTTATCAGCACTATTGATTTACATAATTCTTAATAGCAACTCTGCACAGCCATTGAATCATTAGGGTTTAAAAAGACCTTTAGGATGATCAAGTCCAACCTTCAAGATCAAACAGCACCCCCACCCTGTTCTCAAGTGCCTCCTCCATATGTTTTTTGAACACTTCCAGGGATGAGGACTCCACAATGCCACTTCTCACATCCCACCACCAAACAACATATTCCTCACCCCAAAATCAAAGGCCAGCTCCTTTTAAAAACACTCTGCTCAATGCTAGCAGGCATTTGCCAGCATATTGTAGGAAATTCTCCTTTCTTTCTCATAGGTATTTCTGTGGTTTTGTCTCCCTGTAGTTCAATCTGAGTCAGTTCACAGCTCCAAACATGTTCCAAAAGCATTTTATTTAGAAAGGCCCAAATATCCATTTCATACAGTCCATTACATCAGAACATTGTAACAATTTCATCTGCTTCAGCCTGAATAAGAAATTATTCCCCACATTCTTTAAACAGAGAAGCTCATGTCAAAGAAAATAGCTTTCAGATGTTTTACAACTCTTTCATCCACAAAGGAATGCTTGGGGCTTATGAAAATATACACCTGCTCATTTGAAAGCATGTCTTTCCCCCCAGTGGGAGGAAACAACAAGAAAAGCAAAATTAACGCATCAACCCTGCCCTCCACGCTGAAAAGGCAGCCAGGTACAGGGCCTGCTGCCACAGCTGGAAAGAAAAGCTGAGTGAAACCTCATCTTCAAACCCCTGAGCCCTGAGGTTTGCCCTGCTTCCCCTGCCACACCCCCCCCAGGCTCTTCCAGTGCCCTCCAGCATCTCACCTAGCCTGGCAAACCTGGGGGTTTCCCCAGGTTCAGGCTCAAACTCCTCCCAGCTCACCTGGAAGCCCTCAGGAAATGTTGCCATGCTCCTGGAAGTGGGACATGTCAATAATGCATGTCCCAGGATCATTTCCATCCCTGATACACAAGCCTGGTACCTGCTAGTCAACCGTGACGCTCAGTGCAACATAAGCAGGTTCTTTTCACAGCAAATAAATACTCCCAGCCATCAGCAGATTTGTGTCATTAACTGATAGAAATGCAAGAGAACAGATAATTTTCTGTGGGTCTCATAGCAAAGCAATCTTTGTTATAGGCTGCTCTCTGCAGAGGAATGATTGAGAGACCCACAGTTTGCAATTTGGCACAAAGTCCAACTCCTGTTTCAGTTGACTTCAGCACAATTTGCTCTTATTTCCCAGTCCAAGTTTCCTTGCTGCAGACGTGTAGATATTCCTCCCACAAAGGGCACAGAGCATCACCCAGACCCAGAAATTCAAATCACCTACTTGCCCTCCTGCAGCTTGGAGCACTTCTTTCCAGGAAGATGGGGCTTCCACAGAGAGAGGAGCTGCCACTGCATCCAGCAGCAAACCCAGCATCTGTGGGGAAGCACAGCACCAGGAATGTGCAGCTGCTTTCCAGGATTTTCACCTGCTCTCCACTTAGAGCAGCACTGGCTAAATCCCCAGACAGAGCAGCTCCAGTGTGAGCAGGGACAGGAGAGGAGAGAGCTGGAGAGCAGCTCAGGATCAGCACTCTCAGTGGTTCAAACCCAATGTTTCTCAACCAGGGCCACGTCAAAGCTGATGTCACAGCCGAGCCTTAGTGAAAATGGAAAAACCAGGATCATTTACTTCTCTGTAACAGGAGAGCACTGCTAATGGGCTGGGAAAGGGCAGCCAGACTGTGGAGACCCTGCAGGTCCTGGGAGCTGCAGTGACCTGCTTGGGGAGCTGGGGACAAGTCCCCACCAGGCTCAGGGTGAGCACAGCTCACAGACAAGGCTCTGGGCAGAGTCACCAAGGGGGAAGAAGACCTGAAGGTCACAGACCCTCTGCCCAGCAGCACCATCATCATCCCCAAATCATATCCCAAGGGCCACATCCAGACATCTCTTGTGACTCCACCAACACCCTGAGCAACTCATTCCAGTGCCTGACACTCCTCTGGTGATTTTTTTTCCCCCTTGTATCTGATCTGAGCATCCCCTGGTGCAACCTGAAGCCATTTCCTTTCATCCTCTCATGAGACACAGCAGAAGAGCCTGACCCCACCTCACCTCAACCTCCTTCCAGGCAGTTGCAGAGATCACCAGGAGCACATCCCCCAAAACCACTCAGCCAAGGTGCCAGGAGGTGCCTGGAAACCCCAGCAGAGCTGGAGAAGCCCAGCAGGACAGACCTCCCCGATTATCCAATGTGCACAGCTAGAAAAAGTCACTGCAAAATTCATCTGCATCACTGCTGTAGCCGTTTGCTCTGGTTTTCCAAGAGACACAAGTATTTCTCAAAATAGAATGCTCAATACCACCATTCTCAAAAGCTCTTATTGATTTCTGCCCAGACCTAACAAGACATATGACTTTCTGAAGCTGTACTTAATTTCTTTGTCGCTACATTGCCTTTCCCTGACCTGTGGTCCCTCCTAACACGCAGCAGCAGCAGCATTTTCCTCTCTTTCTCTGAACCACATAAGAAGGTGGAAATGTTCCACATCTAGCATGGAGAAACATGGCTCTTCCCAGTTCTTTTGCAAAGGAACATCCTGAACTAGAGATGTAAGCAAGGAGACAACTCACCAATAATAAGCTACTTCTTTAAAAAGCCTATTTTTCTTAGAACCCTCAAATAGTTTGGGTTGGAAGAGACCTTACAGCTCATCCAGTCCCACCCTTTGGCATGGCCAGGGACACCTTCCATAGACCAGGTTGCTCCAACCTGAGCAACTTTGGATAATTTCTAATTATTTCATAGTCAAAGATCAGGATTTTTAATTTTTTTGTTTGAAGTTCCAAGATGAGAAGTGCAAAACACTGCACTCTGCCAGCACCCACAGTTTTATAAAAACTACACCAACACAACTTGGAAAAAAAGTAAATGCAATCCTAAGAACTAGTTTATTTAAAAAAAAAATAAATAAACCTGTGTTTGAACAATATCTTTGAACAAATGATGTGGAAAACATGACTGACAAAGGATTTACATTATTTTCAGCAGAGTTTCTCCAGAATCTGTCCTCTAACCCAGTGTTAAGACAAGAATGTGCTTTGTGGAAAGAGAGGCTTTAACACCATTTGGATTTCACACAAAATGTAAGAAAGGCATCAAAACCACCCAGTGCTGGAACTGGGAGCAGAGACAGGGGGAGCAGCTGGTCCTGCTTTAGCACAGACTTCATAAAACCATTTTGCTCCAACTCCTACCTCAAAAAAAACCCTCACAATGCGGCAGCAAAAAGTTGAAATTTAAGGTTATTTTTTTAATATATATTTTCCTCCAAAACAATAGTTTAGTCACAAGAGACGTTACAGGGTAAAGTTATATCCTGCAAGGATAAATGAATCTGAAATTGCTTTTAAGGAATAAGTATTTGTCTGAGCTCAGAAAAGGCAATACATCAAAAAAAGAAGGTAAGAAGCCTATTTCAGGGCATTTTACCAGTGCATTTACTGATGGTTTATCCTCTTCCATTTTATTCTTCAATTTAGACAGCATTATTCACAGTTACTGTTAATTTAGATCCTTTTGTTTTCCTAATGTCACACAGATAAAATGAAGGTCAGGACAAATTCAAGACTGTTTCAAAATCCAGAAATCCTGATGAAGTACCCACATGAAACTGCCTGACCAAAAAAAAGAAGGGAATTTATCCTCATACACAAATATGGGATAAATTCTGCCTGTGTTCTCTTCTCAGAGATGGAACAGACCAGAAAGGTGCCCTGAAGGGAAAGAAACACCTTCTGGGGGGAAAAAAAAAGGAGAACTGTTGAACTCAGCTCTTCATTTTCTTCATGGATGAAAGAAGAGATTAAAAAGATGTTCCAAATAAAAGCAGGGGATTTCTGGCATTTAAAGAACATAAAGGGAGAAGCAATGCATCAATGCCTGAGCAGCAGAATCCCAGCAGTTCATCTTCTCCTCACTGGGATGTTCTGTGAGTAAACAGCCAGCAGAGCTGAAGGGAGAGCACAAAGAATTCAAGGGAGAAACACAACTGGAGCTCAGCAAATCAATACCTCCAGCACATGAGCTGTGCTCCTCATTAGTCCAGAGCTGATGTTAATGGCCCTTCTGATCAGGACTTCTGGAGGGTTTTAAAAATATGGAGAAAATTAAAAGGCTGTAAAAAGGCTCAGCTCGTGGAAGCAATAGCTGAGGGAAAGCTGAGAAGGGTCCAGCTAACCCTGATGCTTACTGGTAATGTAGTTTAAAGAAAAGGGAACTGTGGTTCCTGAATTCCTCAATCTGCCCTATATTCCAGGCTGGAATTGCTATCCTGGAGCAGTAATAAGCCAGAGAAAAGCCTGCATTTGGGCACAGCTGTCAGGCATGAGCTTTTTAAATTCAGATTTTCCCCAAAATTGTTGAGCCACCAGCATTGTTCTCCATAGATGGCTCCCAGTACCGTGGGGGAAGGGAAAGTTATTTTCCTGTACACTGCTTTTAGAATTTCAATGTCTTCTTCTCTCATTGGATGCAATCTTCTGGAGCAAAATTAAAATTAGTGGTGATAGCCATATAATAGCCTAAGGGGAGGAACATGCACCAAAACACTCCTGCACTTCTGTGGTGTTACCACTTGGAGATATCTCCTTCCATCCCCTCCTCTTGGTATGAAGGGAAAGATGTCACCATGGCCTGCAGCAAAAGGCTGAGGTTGGAGTAAAAGGAGCTGTTAAACCTGGGGCCAGAGGAGCAGCAGACACAGAGCTGAGGGATCTTTTCCTTACTCTGCCATTTATTCCAGCCAGAGGAGGAATGGAGCCACGTGGCAGATGAGGGAAAAGCAGGGTCTTAAAAACAGAGAGTTCCCCAAAAACTTTGGGGGACCTTACGAAGGATGCAGATTTTAGCCAGAAATTCAGGGTACTCAGGTGGTAAAGAGGGCAACCCCCCAGGGGCAGAAAAACTGAACGAGATCAAGGCATTGAAAGTGTCAGAGCCAGCCTAGCTGTGGCTTCAGAAAGCTCCACCATTCCCACTGCTGCTGCAGGACACTCAAGTGTTTCAAGACATGAATGACATAACTGCTCACAATTATATTGAACATGATTTAAGACATGAATGATATATTGGTCACAATAATTTTTTTTTGTTGGGAAAAAAAAATGTGAAAAAAATTCAGAGCAGCTACGTTTGTATGTCTGAGCCCTGTGCCCACAGTTTTGCAAGGAAAGAGCACTCTAAAAGATGCAGAGGTCAAACATGAGAGGAGTTCACTGCCCAAGACCCACAGGCACCCAGCAAATACAACTGCTTCTCAAAATATTCCTACTGAGGCAGCAATAAACAAAGCTGATGTGATGTTTGTACCCTCATTGGAACTGTAGCAATGTTATTTGGCACAACATCCTAAGGGGGACATATTCCAGAGAAATCAGACCTTAAAGGACTGGTGTGAGGGGAAAGGGAATGGAAATACAAAAGAAAAAGGCTGGGAGAGGGCTCCAGCACAGCTCTCCCAGCCTGCAGGAACACCCTGGCAGTGTGGAGGACAGTAGTGGGTGCTTGCCCACCCAAATAAAATGTCACACCTGAGCCTGTTCCTCTGGAGCTTCCAAGCTGTGCCTGTCTCCAGGTGTTGGAGGCTCTAGAAGATTCCCTTACCCACACAGCACCCCCAGCTGGCTCTGTGTGCTCAGGTGAAGCCAGCAGGATCTTGCAGGAGAGCACCAGGGAAAAGGCACCATGCCTGGTGCTGCTCCCTAAAGGCTGGTTCTGATGGGAGCAGAGCTCCAGCCCTGACCACCAGGCTGCAGTGCTGGGGGCTCAGAACATTTCCAAATAATGCTGCACCTGAGCACAAGTCAGCTGAAGGTTTCCTGCCAGGTCAGACACCCCTCGGCTCAGTGGCACCACAGCCAACACAACCAAGCCTGCTCAGAGCCAGATGTGCCCTGGAACCTCTCCCAGCAGGGATGGATCTATGCCCACATCAGCAGATCCCACAGAATGATGATCAGACACTTTGCACAGCTGGACTGGGTGCACAGGTCACAGCACCAGCTCAGGCTCTGCTCCACACCAAAGCATTTGAGCTGCCCTGAACCAGACAAGGCTGCAGCAAAACTGCTCCTGCCTCTTTCATCCAAGGAGGGACACACAGGTTGGGGTGGCTGGGGACAGGAGGGCTGCCCACATTTTCCATGAAGTGCCTACACTCTGGCAGGCTGTTTGGAGAGAGAGGGAAGGGAGGATATCAGCTCTTCTCAGCACTTCCATAAGCAGCACTTTGGAATCATGGAATGGTTTGGGTTGAAGGGACCTTAAATCCCATCCAGTGCCACCCTTGCCATGGGCAGGGACACCTTCCACTGTCCCAGGCTGCTCCAAGCCCTGTCCAGCCTGGCTTTGGGCACTGCCAGGGATCCAGGGGCAGCCACAGCTGCTCTGGGCACTCTGTGCCCTGTGTGGGTGGTGAGGAACTGGAAGAACATCCTGCTAATATCTGATCTAGACCTACTCTCTTTCACTTGGAACCCATTCTCCCCTGCCCTCTCTCTGCAGTTCCTGCTGAAGTCTCCTCTGGCAATGCTCCCCCAGCCCTTGGAAGTCACACTTTCCTCACTACAAATGTAAAGGGAAATACTTTGGGTTAATCCTTGGGAACTGCACATTTGCATACTGCTTACACAGCTCCAAAACACGGAGAGGTTTTTGATTTAACAAGTCCTTAAACGCAGAAAATCCTCAAGCCCCAGATGAAACCTCAGCTCACACCTCTTGATGATGCTGGGAGCAAAGCAGGTCTCACAAGAGAGAGGTTGCTCCCTCTGGGAAACTACAGGCAAAAAAAAAGGAACACAATCCCTCTCTCCAGAACAGGCTGAGGACACCAAAAAGGGCAGGAAACTACTTCAGTAAAAGGACAAAGCTGGCACAACAACAAAAACGAAAAGATGGGTCTTAAATAAGCATAAATTGTAAGAGATAGGCAGAGTAATTTGAGCAATCAGCCTTTGGCTGAGGAGAGGGAATATTACCCATGACATGCTTTGTTTTGTGAGAGGGAATGTGCAGCCAGGCAGGCTCAATAGTCCCCTCAAGCACTGAATTCCCGTGAGAAATTTAACAATGCCACTTGTTTATTGGAGCACTTGAAAAAAAGCGATTTTCTAAATGACCACTCAAGAGAGGCAAAAAGCAAACAGAGCTCACCAAGGAGTAGGGCACAGGTGAGCAGAGCCATCAGAAATGGCTTCGAGGAACCCAGGGCAGGAGGCTGGCTCCTGGGATTTCTTGGATCTAACAAGGGACCTCCTTGAAAGACCCTGCCAAGGGTTCTGTTTTAAAGGCTGTCTTGGGCCAGTGTTCCACATTTTATTTTTCATAATCTTCTTGCAAAAACAGCAGAAGGTCTTGGTTTTCTTTAATTTCTTTTCATTTTTTTAAGCCCAAGGAAAAAAAAAATCAGGTTTTTATATGAAAACAAAACAAGAAGCTGAAGCCTGCACTATTTGAAAGAGCAAAGAGTGATGCAACTCTTTGAAAAAGCTGATACAACAACACTGAAAAGCAGGGGTGGCACACAACATGGGGAACAAGACTTTGGACTGTATTTGAAGAGAGAAGATGCAGTTTTTACCTCCTGCTCCCTAATTCCACCCATTTCCAAAGGAGCCAGGATGCCCATCAATGCCAGCAGATTAAAACCTAATGACCAATCTTTTGCCATTAGACATGCCTGCCTACCTTGGAGCCAACATCCAGCCTTGCAGGTGAGAAGCTCTGGGTTTGTTTCTAACAGCTCTCAAAAATAATTTTCCAGGTTCTGAGCTCCTCATTACAACTGATTTCAGAGTCCAAAATTCATTAGTTGTGCTTCACCACCTCCCAGCTGGCACCATTGTACAGTGCAGCCAATTCCTTGGAGCTCTGACACTTCTCCTAAGTATACAAAGGTGATTTTGTTTTTACTCTTTGTGGAAGGGAGTATAACAGCAGTGGAACAACACACTTGCTATGTGCTCCAATGGGATTGAAAATGGGAGAAGAAAGGAAGAACTGATTGTCTATCTTGAGACCTGCCAGCAAAGCTCACTTTGTGTTCTTCACAAAATTTCAAGTCCATGGCCTGCCTGAAATTATATAAGGATGGGTCAACTAAAATGTGTAAATGGTTCCATGCTGACAGGAGAACAGGCCACTGCCAACAACTCTAGACCCTGTGTTCTGGCAAACATATGGATTTTTGGTTTTAAGTAGCTCCATTTGGATGCATTTTTTAAAAGCAAAGATTCTGCTAATTTGACCTCTAAATCCACCTGACAGACATGATATTGCTATGATGGAACTGAAACCAAAATTTAACCATATACACAGTTATTAAAAACCATACAGCAGGACAGGGCTGGCATACAGCTCCCCAGAAAAGCTGTGGACATCAGACTGGACAAATTGAAACACCTGAAAATAAAGCTTCATTTTTATATGGCAATGATGATTGATCCTTCTGAGCCTGGTATTGGTCATGCTCAGGGCAGCTGCACTCCTTCAGTGCCTGCTTCAGATTTCACATCCAAGCTTCCATGCCCTTCCTGCCTCAGATTTCACACCCAAGCTTCCATCTTTCCACGCCCTTCCTCCGTTGCATGCAACAAAACATCTTCAGCACAGGATTTCCCCATTTTCCATGAAAACCAATCCACTCTTGCATGCCCATGGAACACACAGCCCTGTATCAGGTCTGATTTGAGCAGAACCAAAGCTAAAAGTGGCTCCATGGCTTCTAGGGAGGCTCTGGATAGAATTTAAGCTCTCACAAGTGGGTAGAGCTGTAAAAACAGGTAAAATGGGAAGCACTGTTGGAGCTCACATTGCTCCTCCACACTGTGAGCAAGACACTGCCCCCTTTCCAAGGTCTCCAGACAGCTCAGCAAGGCAGAGCATCATCCACCCTCATCCTTCCCTGATGGGTTTACAGCCTAATCCCAGGTTTCCAGCTCCTTCCCAAATTCTTGAGCCCCACAGCCTCATCCAAATCCATACCACCAGCAAGCAGCACTTTATTCCTAACCCTGCACAACTCCTTCTGCTAAAAGCACCGAGGGGTCCATGCATAGTGCCACAGAAACTGCCACCAATTCATGGGTGAAAGCCTTTTCCCCACCCCTCCAGAAGGCTGAAATAGTTGTAGCCAGCCTGGAGAGCACAAGGGATTTATTACAGCTCTCCTTTCTTGCTGGCTCCCTCCTGCAATGCCTCTCACCGCTTCCAGCAGAATGTTAACTCCGAGAAAACCGAGCAGTGGGGAAAAGGAAACACTGTTGCTACAGATGTGAATGTCATGTAAATGTCAAAGCTCCTGTTAAAATTTGATCAGGAGGCTGAGTGAAAGGGAGAGAGCGTTTCTGTGAGTAAACCAGCCCATTAACAAGAGTTTCAGCCTGTCTGCTCACAACGGGACCTCAGTGATGGATTTCATTATTCTTAATTTCCCGTGTAATATTAAGCTGCAATTGATTTCACTAAAAGATCATATGAAGCAATGCAAGAACTGCAAACAAATGTTGGTTGACAAGATGGAACTACATCAGTCTTAAAATTTTTGTGTGCCTTTTCAGCAACTGCACTTCATTTTAAAAAAAATCATTTCTTTTGAATTACAAATAAATGAATAAATGCCCCTCTACTTAGAAAGACCTGGAGCAGGTGCATTCATTCACCTGTACCAGGAGACAGAAGGTGGTTTCCCACGAAATCCCAAAAAGCAGAATTCCAGCTGACACTATAGGGACATAGACAGCTGCAATGAACCAATCTCCAAAGCTTTTGTTTTGGAAAGGAACTGTTTCTTCCCATGATTTCACAGTCCCACTGGACACATTTCTTGGTGAACCTCAGGTAGGAGACGTTCTGTCTCAGGGACGTTCCTGTCTCTCCCTGATCAGTTCTCTCCCTCACTTCTGCCGTTTCAGGACCCTGGACACCTCCCAGACCGCTCCAAGCGTTGCAGCAGCGAGGCGATGTTACTGACACGGGGAAAAAGACATTCATCTACAGAGACAGGAGCAGGGCGTTCGATTGGAGTTCAGGAAGGAATTGTTGGTGATGAGGCCCTGGCACAGGGTGCCCAGAGCAGCTGTGGCTGCCCCTGGATCCCTGGCAGTGCCCAAGACCAGGTTGGACTTTGGGGCTTAGAGCAGCCTGGGACAGTGGAAGGTGTCCCTGCCATGGCAGGGGTGACACTGGATGGGATTTAAGGCCCCTTCCAACCCAAACCAGTCTGGGATTCCATGAACTGTAGTTGTTGGTTTTAACACCAAATTGAAAACTTGCTTCACTCTAAAACACACAGACTGAAGAACTCTACAGCAACATTCAGGTTACTCAATGCAAATTTAGTATTAGAAAAGTTATCCAGCTATATGAGACTTTCTCTTCAGCCTTACATGTCCCCACCAAGCCACCACCTCCTCTCAGCACACAGGAACTATCTCTGGCACAACCAATGCCATCCTTATTTCAGTTCAGAATTCCTTTCAAACCAGTCCCACAATTGCCCTGAACTGATCCCTTTCTACCCCAAAAGTCCCCACTTTTATCAGATGTGCATGGCTTAAAAGACTCAGTTCATTTGGCAGTAGCCTTGGCCTCACAGTTACCTGCTGTGCCACCAAAACCACCTGCTCACTTCTTCCACAGGAGTTATACAAGGATATCCTTGGAAAGAACTTGGAATTTCATGCCCTCAATGACATCCTCTGTGGCTGGCAGCCCAAACCATAAACTTGTCACAATCCTGAGAATTGTGGAAGGGCAAGAGGACATAACATCCATATTTCTGATGGATGAATCCCTTTGGTTTGAGACTCCCTTCATAGTTGGACTTTTTTTTTTTTTTTTTTTTTTGTAATCTGCCTCCAAAGATATTAGAATAGGAATATTGTCAAAGACTCTAAGGGAGATCCTTGTACCCCTCCCCAAAAAAGAGAGTTTTTAAGGGATTTCAATAATCCTCTGTCTCTTCAATGAGGCAATGCAAGCACTGTCTTCTACTGCCTCACTGCTGTTTGAAGTCATAATCAGGAAGGAATAAAGCTGAAAGTTGCAGTGCCAGTGGACAAAGCCTCCAACCATTATGAATTTCATGAGCAGCCTGATTCATCTTCAGTACCTTCAGTTCCCCCAGCATCCTTCCCATCCCCTTCCCAGATGAATGAAAGGCCACAATGGTGGCCAGCTTCCCTATCCTGCTGTAGCTGCCATATTGCTGAACTTCCCTCATCCATAGAAACCTCTGGATAAATCCAGAGCAGCTGCAGGGAGGACAAACACCACCCAGCAGGAGCCTTTCCCCTCTCTCTCCTCCCCGAGGGAGCTGCCAGGCACAAGGTCAGCACAGAGGCTGCTGGGGAATTCCTGGGGCTGTGCACTCCTCTCCCTCTGCACTGAGTTCTCACAGGAACTCATTCCCTGGAGTTTTTCAAAATACAAAGTGGATTTTACATGCCCTGTGGTTCACCAGTCATGAATCCTATTTTATTCAAGGCTGTACATCCTTAAAAACCAAACCCATCTGCAACTCACTGGGTGCATTTATCCACATCTTCCTCAGGTATAAGGGCTTATGCAAATAACCTTGTTTCACATTAAGTGTTAAAAGACTGATTTTTTTTTCTAAACTGAAAGTTTTATTCCAATGAAAGGCACTGCTCCCAGAAAATAAAAAAAAAAAAAAATTAAAAAAAGTGAAAAAGTAGTAAAGGAAGACTGCTGAAGAAGATTATTATCTGCTCTATGATTGATTTGGGCACCTAAAAAGGAAAAAGTCCAGCAACTTAAGGAAAATGAGAGTCCTGGAAAGCTCCTTGACTATCAAAACTGCAGCAATTTCATTATTATGAAGAAATTCATTCTAGTGGACATCTGAGTAACAGAGTTCAGACTGCTCTTGAGAGATTTAAAGATCCTATTTGTGAATGCTAAATAACTTGAAGCTCCATAAGCTAAATGGATTCAGAAACCAGTCAGTGCTTCTTTGAATTTAACTTGTGCCCACACATCTATCTCCCTCCCCCTTCTTTGACAGGAACAAAAAAAATTTAAAAAATTCAATGGCAACCTACTTCTGCAACAAGTTGTTCATTTTTCCTTGTCATACACATGGCACTGAAGTGTCACAACCTAATTCCATTAGAGTGAGGGTTTCATTTCTAGATTTCAACTCTAGATGCAACAAGTAACATTAAATACACCACATTCTAATTATTTCCACTGTTGCCCCACCAACAGTTTCCTCAAACTTGCAATCTCTGTTTGCAGAGAAAGGCAGAGAAGAAAGCCCCAAGTTATTTTGTGTTTTTGGACACACCACCAGAAACCAAAGGTTCCCAAGTTATTTCAAGCTTGGATATTACCCAGGTGTAAAAACTGGAAGAAAAAACCCAATCATTTCATAATCCATAAATTGAGTTTGCTTGGTGAGGCACGGAGTAAGGATCAGCCATGGTGCTCAAGAAGGTAACCTTGGAGTGCAGCCACACTCAAATATTTGTTGTCTAGAGGAAACACTCAAAAACCAGTTTAATGAAAGCTCAATCAAAGCCACACCAACAGTTGCCTCTTCTCCTACTCCCAAAAGGCCATAATAGATTTCTCTTTTTAGAAAAATATTATTTTTGTCCACAATCATGATAATAATCATCACCATCATAGAATCCTGGTTGGAAAGACCTCCAAGACCAAAACCCAGCTGAAAATCCAGCCCTGCCAAGCCCACCTCCAACCCATGATCCAAGTTCCACCTGCCCAGTGCTGTGGAATCCATCCCTGGGGCTTGCCCAGCTCCTGTGATGGGAGCAGGCTGTTTGCTTGACTGGGGAAACACCCTGCAAAGAGGCCAAGCTCACACCAGGATCTGCAAGGAGGGAGAACAAAGCTGCCCAAAGTCATCCCAGCAATGTTTGGAGCTGCCAGCCCAAGGAACAGCCTGCTGTCTCAGTGGAACTGCTGGCTCTGAATGATGGCTATCACAGAAACGTGGAGTCACACACTCCCATGGGGCTAGGAGAGGGCTCCCAGCTCACCACATCCACATGGAGCAAGGCCATGGGAGAGCTCCCAGCACACCCAGACCATCAGAGCCCAGGGGTTCCCTCCCTCTTGCCAAAATCAACCATGGGAGTGCCCAGTGGAAGACAGCACCAGCTGAGACAGGAGCCCTGCTTCTCCAGAAACAGAGGGGGAAGCTGAAAATGTTGCAATCAGCCACTCAAATTTCTCTTCACACTCGAATTAGTATCCATGTTTTTGTCAAAAGCACCACACCAAATGCAATGAACAGATTGCAATTGCATCTCTCCTCAAAAGAAAAAAAAAAAAAATTCACCAAAGCCCTCCAATGGATGGACAGAACCAGAATTTGAATGGAAAACACAGGAGTATTTTTATCTGTTTCAAATATGCAAGAAGGAACCAAGTGAGTGAGGTAAATACAGCAATCAGCACAGGGTTTAAGTGAATGCAACAACCTGGCTGTGCAGGAAGGTTCCCCAGGAACAGTAAGAAGTCTGGAAAATGGACAAATCACAGCAGCAACCCATATCACACAGCCCTCCCAGATCCTCAGGCACTGCTATTTACACCTTCCTTCTTACAACCTGGGTCCTAAGCCTTTAAACACAGACTTATTGGGGTTGGTTTTAAGTAGAAACGTGTGCTAATGTGTATTTCTGGGAAAACAAGGCTATTTTAAGCGCAAATTCCTATCCAAATCTGATTGCCCAACCACCAAATTTATATCAAGCGCTGGCTGTATGTTTGTCTCCCACTAATTAAATCACTTCAGCCAGAGCAGCATTTCAGTTCTTAAGCCTAATCTTTACTTTAGAAAGGACTCACTACTCTTACTGAAATGGCTCCTCAAAATGCTTTACCAGGAGTATTTTTCTCCTTGCATCTTTCCCAAACTGCTCCCAGAAATCTTTCCACCAGCTTTAATCAGACAGCTTTGCCTTTTTGCCTCACTTTTTTCTCTCAATACCTCAAATGGTTTGTTCGGGTTAGAAAATGAAGCGTATGAACTAAATTAAAAAAAAAAATAAATAAGGGAGCACTTCAGTGGCAGAAAACAGCTGCAGCCTTTGTGGCTCTTCCCTTTGAACCTCCCTGTGTTGCTCTTTTTTCCTTGCCCTTCAGACTGCACTATTCCAGGGAATGCATTTGAACCAGAACTGTTTTTTTCTGTGTCGCAGGGCATTGTTTGATGACAGACAAAACAGGCTGGAGAAGGACAGCAGTCCATGGCCCTTCCTCAGGCAATCATCCAGGCGAGCTGGGATTGTTTGAAGTTCCAAGGAAACTTGGGAGAAAGCCCAGCACTCCTCTGTTCACCTTCAGGCTGAGATTGCAGTCTTGATGCCACTGATGCAAACTCCTACTGGGGCATTATTTCCCAGAGGTTATTCCCAGCATGAGCCAGCACAACCTGGGCAAGGCTTTCATCCACAGAGTGGGAGAGCCTGGCTGGCACCTGGCTCATCCCAGCCCTGCTGTCCCTGCAGCTGCAGCTTCCTAATTGAGGTTCACCACTCCTCTCTTTGGGCCTCTAATTGCTCTCCAAAGCCCCTGCAAGAAGTTCCCAGCAGAGACAAAGCTCCTCTGATGCAGCCCAAACAGACAAACAACCAACAATTAACACCTTCCCTGCTTTTCCCACACAGGCAGACAGCAGAGGGGCTCCCTTGCTCATCCCAGTTCAGCAGTGCTGGGGTTTGCTGCACCCTGGAACCTCTAAGGCAGCTCCTTAACCTTTTGTGGCTGCTCCATGATCCCTGGAAGTGTCCAAGGCCAGGTTGGATGGGGTTTGGAGCAACGTGGGATAGTGGAAGATATCCCTGCCCACAGCACAAGGTGGGTCTAGATGGTCTTTAAGGTCTCTTCCAGACCATTTTGGGATTCTGGGATTAACCAAGTGTGAGAAATAGCTACTCACTTTTCATAGTTTAGGAAGATTTAATAAACCTTATCAAAAATACAACAGGAGACTGAAAAAATAAAATGCCAGGAGCAAAAGATTTTCCCCGCCATGTGCTCAGCCCCCCCTCCCCACGGAGGTTTTACCCTTTTTAACCCTTTAACCCCTCCCAAAGTTCTGTCCATCAGCCCCTTCTTCACTGTCCAGTGGTGGAGATCTGTTCCTCAAATCCTGACTGGAGGTCAGATGTGGCCATAGTGACAAGCCAGCCCTCCCAGATGTCCCAACCCCAGCTGTCCCTTGATAACCACACGAGGGGGTACAACATCACTATAAATCTATAAAACTTTTCTTAACCTGTATACATGATATTTCTCCATTAATTGCAAGAGTCAATCATGGCATTACTCATCTAGCACACAAGGATTGAGGTCAATCACACCGACAAGGTCGAATTTCTGCCAACAGAGGAATTCTCTCCTTCTCCCTACTGGCTGTCCCTTCCCAAGTGAATCCAGGGAGAACACCCTTGTCCCTGTCCTGCACAAAGCTCTGTGTTTTGGCTGCAGAGAGGGGACATAAGGAGTTCAGATCACTAGATTTATATGTCCAAAACAGACACTCTTTTAAGTAACTTTAGCTCTTCCTTCAGAGGGTTGTCACCAGCCATCAGAATTACTTGTTCTACCTTCTTTGGAGCTACAGCTTGATAAAAGTCCAGCCAGACATGCAGTGGCCCAAGAGCAGCCTGTCATCCTCACCCCAGCAGCTCAGGAACACCCCAAGCCACTGCTAGGGGATCACACCCACTGCCTGAAGTGCCAGAAACAAACCACTTCCCACTGCTGCTGAGCTAGTCCTGACTGTCAAGTCTCTTGTAATAAACCACCTAAGCATGAAAAGCTGCAGGAGCATCTCCTCTCCCAGAACCTGCTCTGCTGTGCTTGCACAAGCTTTTTAGGCACTCAGTGTCTCTTCCCCCAGAAGATTCACAGCAACAAATGCATCACATGGAATCCTCTGGTAGCAGCAAAATTAATATATACCTGCAAGGCACTTCTTTTCCCTTCATCAATCAGTTGATTAGTTATTTTTAATTAAAAGAGCAAGCTCTGATTGCAGGATTTTGAGCAATAATCCTTGCCGCTTTAACTACTGTTTTCTGTGGTTCAGACTCTGAATTTATAAACTATTAATAGGACAGAACAAGCAAACTTGGGTTTCATTCTCAAGCAGCATTTTGGCTTGATCCAGATTTCAAGCTTCCACTATTCAGTTATCCCGCAGCATGTTTCAAGTACCAAGAAGTAAATAATAATTGGCTAACAGATCAGTTTTCATCTGTGCACTCTGAGTTTAAGACAAAAACAGCTGGTTCACACACAAAAAGCCCCAAAGCTTCATTTTGCCAGAAGTCTGTTAAGTTTACTTGAAGCTTGGATGAAGAAAATCCAAAAAGCACCTTCATGGGTAAAAAGGTTCTTTTTGACAAACCAAAGGCTTTATATCAGACTTGCTGTTAAAACTGAACAGAGACCAGATTTTACTTTCCTGTTTTCAGATTTTGCTGCTTGGCTGGACAGAGGCCCATATGCAGACAAAAATATAAAGAGAAAACAAAACAAAAAGAATGATACTGTTCATGTTATTTTCCTGTTTGAGAGCATTTGGACTAAGGCTGAATTGCTACCAGAAATTTACTAAAGCCACGAAAGGAAAAGTGCAAAGCTACTGGTTTCATTTCCTTCAGCTGCTCGCTAACCAGGAGCAGAGTTTTAACAATTTCTGTCCCTCGTTTGAAGCTGTTAACAAAGTACTTAAATCCCAGGGTTCAGGGGTAAATCTCCATGGATTTCAGGCTGCTAAGGCATGGGAAGAAGGAAAGGAGCAGCAAATCAGGGAGACCACTTGTTAAGGATGTGTCCCAGCAAGTAAAAATGTGGTTCCTGAAGCATCCAGGAGCAATATATAAGGAACTTATGGAAGTTTAGTTTGTAAATTGAGGAAAAATAACTCAAGCCAAGTTCTAACTCCTGCCTGATGTCCATGTCCTTCTGTCAGCCCTGGCAAAGTTCTGTATCCCTGAATCAGTCCTGTGGCAGCTCCTGAAGCACAAAGCTTCAGCTTCCAGCAAATGCCCAGCCAGCACTGCAGTGGAGCTGTCCCAAACAGCCACCAAGCCCAAGCTATCCCACACATCTACCCCATGGACACACAGCAGCAGCTCCACACTTGGTGCTTCAGGCTTCCATCTCTGCACAGAAAATCAGAGCCCAGCTCTGAGAAGCTCATTTGCACAGCTGATATGATGCTTCATTGGTGGAGGCATGAGTGATAACCATGGTCTCACAAAGCTGGCTGAACCTTTTCCTCTGCAAAATGCACACCAAGCTAGTACTCACTCTTGAAGGTGTTTAGCAGGTTGCTCTACCAACCATTCCCATTTTGCCAGAGGAATTAGATACTCCAAAACTTTTCCACATTGTCATTGGGAAGTTGCAGAAAAAGCAGGATGTGAAAGGCTGCATGTGAAACTTTAAATAAAAATAAGAGCAAGATTTATTTAAGTGTCCCTTGACCTGTCCATGGTCATTCCCTTGAAGACTGTACACGTGCCACCTACAGACACTGAGGGTGACACTAAGAGGGGCCTGCCACATCCACGGCAGCTGAAGCAAGAGGAGAGATCCAGTAGTTCTCGATTTGGGAGTAACCTGCCTCAAATTTCCCAAAGCTTTAACACACCAGAAAGTTGAAAGCAGGGCGGGCTCCACGCCGCTGCTGTAGGTGACAAGGCTGTCACTCCTGCGGCAGTGCCAGCACGCTCCTGTTGCCCCTTCAGGGCACTGGGAAAAGCATCCTGGCACCCGTTCCGTGCTCCACGCAGACCGGGCTCCACTGCCAGGCAGGAGGAGATCGCATCTCTCAGGGAGAACTGAATTTGGAAAAGTTACACGGCAGGAACAGTTTGCATTCATCCCCAGCTTGCTACGTGGGATCTCGAGAACATTTGCTTTACCACTCCAGCTATACGGTCTGATTTTATTTTTAAATGTCTCTTTTTTCCCCCCAGTTTCCACTCATCAGAGAGCAAAACTGTTCTCAGTCGAAGTGAGAAACGTATTTGCTTAGCACGCAGACAGCCCAAAGAGCAGTCTGAGAAATTTATATGTCACGAACCTCCTCCCGTCGGGGGGTGGGTGGGAACAGACACGGAAATGTTTCCACCTTAACTTTTGATGCTGGGAGTGGGAGCAGCCCGCCTTGCGAACACAGGGGCTTCCCCCCACACCTCGGCGGGGCCCGAATGAGTCAACGAGAATTGATTTGCATCCAAAAACCCCTCCGGCTACCACACCCCTCCCTCCGAATTAACATCCAATCACCATTAATGGCCACTGCCGAAACACGCAGAGGGGATGGGAAGGCGGCACCTGCCTCTCCCGGCGTGTGCCCCAGCATGACACCACCCACACCTCGGTGCTGCTCTTCCCAAGGTAATCCCAGTGCTCAGGCTCCAGCCCCCACGGCTGACCTCACCGTACATCCCTCAAGTTCGCACAACATTTCGAACACAGGGCTCGCACCAGCCACAGGGATAGATAAAATCTCTGGGGTGTGTAAAAGGTTGGCAGCACAGTCACATCACCTACCAGGAGCCGGGCACCGGGGTTACCCTGCTGGTTCCTGCTTTAATCCCACTCCCAAAGCGTTCCCGAGCCCTAGAAGGTGTCTCTCCGCAGCTTTGCGGCTGCAAGGCAAGGAGCTTCCCGTCTCCCCTCCGCAGGACTCCCCCGATGCCTGAAGGGCTGAGGCGCTCGGGAAAAGGCAGCAGGGAAGGCACCCAGCACCACTCCGCTTCCCCCAGAGGAGCGCGGAAATGAGATGGAGCAGCAGGCTCTCCCGCGCCAAGTATCACAGGAGCGGAATACTAACGGGTTCCTTTCTTTTACCATTACCATATGCAGATATTAAAGTCTGAGCGCTGCATTTCTGCCGCTACTAGCCCTCGCAAATTAACCCTGCATCTCAAAGCGACACCACGGTAGTTGAGGTCACCGTCTCTCCTCTGCTCCGCGACAGGGAGCGATGGGGAAGGGGAGGAAGAGATGGGTGTCTGTCGTCGCCGGAGGAGGCTCTCCCAGCTCCGGCCGCGAAGCCCTGTCCTCGCCCCAGCAGGGTGGGAGCCGAGGCAGCCCAAGGAGCCGCGGCAGGGCAGCTCCAGCATCCCCCCCACCTGCGCATCCCTCCGTCGCCCCCGACTTACCCCCTTCCGCCGGGAAACTTTCGGCCGCGCCGGGCAGCGGGACGGGCCGGGGGCCGCCGCCCTGTGGCAGCGAGGCCCTCGGGCTCCGTGCGGGCTCGGGGGCAGCGGCGGCGCCGCTCCGCCCGCCAGGGCCAGCGCGGCTGCGGCGCTGCCTGCGCAGGGCGGGGGGAGCCGGGAGCGGGGCCGCCGCTGCCCCCCCGGCTCCCGGCGCGGGGAAAGCGCTGCTGCGGAGCTGCGGAGCCGCGGCTCGTGCCCGCCTCCCCGCATCGGCGAAAGGGAAAAAAGGAAGGAAGGAAGGGAGGGAGGGAGGAGCGGGGAGGGGGGGAGAAAGAAGGCAGCAAGCGTTCGCGAGGGCACCGGGCATCGCAGCAGCCTCGGCAGCCGCTCCTCCGGGATAGCGCAGCCAACTCCCGGGCAGCCCCGCCGCCCGCCCTGTCCCCCGGCCGCGGGCACAGGCAGCGCACGGCAGAGGGGCCGGGGGCTCCGGGCGCGCTCCTTCTCCCCTCCATCCCTCCCTCCCTCCTGCCGCGGCTGCGCTGCGCTCCCACCCCGCGCCCCCCGCCCTGCCCGGGCGGGAGCAGCTCCGCGGCGCCGGGGAAGGAGCCCCCGGCAGAGCCGCGCTCGGCACTCACTGAGCCCAACTCCGGAGCGGCGCGCACCCACTGCCGCGGCTGTGCTCGCTGCCGATGCCTGATCCCCAAATGCCACCTGTAGGCCTGTTTCCTCGGAGGCTCGGCTGCCACCCGCCTGAATTCGGCGTGCGAAGTTTCGGGTGGCGAATCAACACCGCGGGGACCTGTTGGGTGCCCGGTGTGCGCGGCGGGCCGGCCCCGCCGCTGGCTCCCGCTGCTCCCCGAGAACATCCCGCACTAACCCGGGCCAACCGCGCTCACTGCTGGAGTACCAGGGACACCCAGGGACAAACCTCCGGGGGGTACCCTAAAGCAGCACAAACCTCGTTTCCTAATGAACAAACTCCGCGTTAATTCAGCCGTTTATGGCCGGTACAAGGAAAGTGGCAAGCTAAAGAGATGCTGGTTTCAAACGCAAATGTTCACCGCTTCACCCTGTCCGCTTCACGCAGCTCCAGCCCGGACAGGATAGGCTCTCTCTCCTGGAAGGGAGTTCTTCCTTAGCTAAGAGATTACAAAACGCGGATTTGCCCTTTTAATTACATCAAACTCCTCTCCCCTCTCGCCTTCAAACCCCTTTATTGGGTTCATCTGTGCTCCTCCCTCACACTTCTGCGGGCAACTCCATCAAGCAAAACCACCGGCACCTGTCTGTAAAACCTTTTAAAAAGGAAAATAATCACTCCTGACCTTTCACGTGAAGATGACCACGTAAATCCCGAATGTGTCAATATCCTCTCAAATCCAAACGTCAACGTAGACTCAGGAACCACAAATTTTCTGCACAGAAGCTGAGTAAAATTTGTTCTTCCCCAGATATTTTCAGAGAACCCTGCCAATTCCTTTGGAATCCTAATAACCAATCCCAGCCTTCAGAAGGACTCGCACTGGATTTCCAGAGTCCCGAGGAGTTCCAACGCTCCGGAAATTCGACAAGGAGCACAGAGTTCGATCCGAGGGAAGCGGGAGGCTGCCAAGTACCATTCAAGCGCATCTCCCACGTAACAACACCCTCCCGCCGGAGACCCTCACCGCGGTGGCGCTGGTGGCCACAAACAGCGGCCAGGAGCCCCTGGGGTGAGGGGCTGCGGGCGAGGGGCTTGGGGCGAGGGGCTTCGCTCCCTCCCGCACCCGCTCAGTGCACGCAGCCGCGGCTCCAGCAGCTCGGGCGGCCTCGCTGTTCTGGTGAGGGTCCCCCATCCCATCCCATTCCATCTCACCCCATCCCACCCCGCGGTACCCCCGGTTCTCACCTCCGCCTCGGGCCGCAGCTGCCTCCGCCTTGCCCCGCTCGGAGCGGCGCGGAGCCGCGCTCGCCAAACGCGGGCGGAGTGTGCCCCCGCCGCGGCTCGGAGGGACGGCGAACTGCAGCCGCAGGCACCGGCCGCTCGCCTTCCCTTCCCTTCCCTTCCCTTCCCTTCCCTCCTGCCCGCCTCGGCACCCCCGGCTCGTCCCTCAGCGCCTCCTCTTCCTCACCTCTGCGCTCCCCGCTGCGGGGGTTTGACTCGCTAGGGAGGGGAAAAAAGCCGCAAACTTCGCTGGAAGAGAGAGGAACTGCGCCCGACTGCGAAAGCCGGATTAGCTCGGGGATGCTGGTGTGGGGTGGGAGGTGAACCGGGGTGATCTCCGTGAAGTAAAAAATGAATATTAATTACAGCGGCTGGAGGGGAAATATGGTGTGTCCCGGTGCTGGCATTGAGTCAGCTCATTAGCAGAAGGGGAGTTTAGGCTTCCAGCAGTTGTCCTTGCACATTTGTCTTTACAAACAAGAGATACTTGTAAAGATCCTCGTGCACTTCAATAAAGGCCCACGAGCTTCCTTGTTAATTTGCTTTAAATATAGGCATTTCTTGAAGATCTGAGCTTTGCAGGCTTAATGGGAGATTTTTAGTGAACTATCTGAATAAAAATCTCAAACAGGCAGGGTCAGCAGCCTGTGGAATCAAGACTTAGCCATTATTCATGTTTTACTTCAATATTTATGAACAACACTGCACATACACTGAAACTTCTCCCACCTCTGTCCCCAAAGCTTATAAACTTAAGCCAGATCAATGCAGTAACCCATATAACCCAGGCCAGACTCCTCCACTCAGAAGAGGATGCAAGAACAATTATTTAGCAATAAAACCCCCAGAAGACTGAGGCTGGCTGCAGATCCCAAATCCCAGCCCCACGGCTGCTGCTGCTGTTCCCACCACAGCTGCTCACTTGAAGACAGGAGCAGGGCTCAGACAATGAGCCCTGCCCAGCTGGCTGCCCTGCCACCACAAGAAAAGTTCCCCAAGTTCCTCTTAGCCTTGCAGCAACTTTGCTTGACCAAGTTCAACTCACTAAATCAGCAGAAAGTCAGCTGGCAGCAAAAGAAGCGTTTCCTTCATCTCTAACGAGCCAAGGGGGATCACTGAGGAGTCAGACAAGCAGCAAAGCAAAGCTGAGCAGGTCTGGGATGAGCAGACCTTGCAGGTGGTGCAGAACCATCCCCTTCAGCTGCCAGTTGCTCTTACACTTGCTCAGCCACCTCGTGACCCCTTCTTCTCAATTTCACCTCTGTAAATCCAGATTAAATCCCCCAGCTGAAGCTGAGGCTGAAATTTCTTCCCTCACTTTCTCTGAAGGCAAAAAACAGAAGTCATTTTGATTCAGATGGAGCCTCCTTGTGCTCCTCTCCCATACAAAAGTGATGAGAGCAGGGATTTCAACCCCTGTGGTACCCAGATGCTTTACAGGTACACTGTAAATATTTGAATGGCAATGTGCACTTTGCAAATCAGCTCACAGCTCATGCCTCAGCATCATCTGTAAGCACACAGGTGAGTGAAAACCTCTCTTCTCTCACTTCCCTCATGCTTCTTTAACATCCAGATTCTTCACAGCAGAGGGTTGAAATTAAATTATTTTTGTGGTCCCTTTTAACCAAAACCATCCTGTGTTTCTGTCATTTCAAATTTATTTTGATTTTTCTGTTAGCAAACCCAAAGGGAGGGAGGTTGAGGTTGGGAAGGAACCCACATTCATATCTCCCCCACCTTGAAATGCAGCACAACTTCTCTGAGTTGTGACATGTGAACAATAACAACTGCAAATTTAAAATGTTTATTTTCCCTCACCCAATGAGAATTTCCTTCAGTGTAACCAAAATATCATTGCTTCTCATAATCAGGAGAGTCCTATACCAACTGCAGAGAGAGAATTTAGCTCATTATAATCACAGAAGTAACTCCTAGAGGAAGGAAAGGAAGCAGGAGGAGGTTAAGCAGGAGGCAATGCTGCTCAGTGTCCGAGGTGCTGCAGTGGCAGGAATTCCAGGAATTTCTGCCCACCACCATTAGATGAGTGACAGAGAGCCCAGCAGAGAATCCTGTTTGCTTGGACAGGAGATCTGAGAGCTCAGGAGCTCCAGTGCTAAAGCAGAATTCAGTGGGGTTTGTCACAGTGCACAATCATATTTGAAAAGTAACGCTTTTAATTAGAGAAAAATTTAATTTCTACTTCAAACTTTGGTGGATGATTTTAATAAGAGAGTAGGAATTACAAGCAAAAGTGTCAAGACTCCATTAATCAAATATTTACACATAATTTAAATTACTCTGCCATTTACTTAATCTTAAAATTCAGAGTGAAAGAGCAGAATTGCCACTGTTTCTTTAGGTATGGCTACATTCACTAAGCTCATGCCTTAAGCCTCTACTTAATCTGTTTTACCACTCAGAATAATTGCAAGCAGGGTGATAACTTCTATTACATCCCTACCTTCTCTTCTCTTTTAAAGAACACTTAATCACAGGAAGAATGTGCAGAGGCACTTGCAAAGTTCTGATTTTTCCTTTTCAATGGCCAGCCGTACTGAGAATTTGTTCAAGGATCAATGTGCATTTTACCTGAATACAATTAAAGTTGTGAATATCATTCCCCAAAGCCCCAAATTAAGTTCTCCTAATGCATCATCTCCTGTGAGTATTGAAATGGATGGAAATTGTATTGATTCCAGGGGAAGCAGGTGTAGCTCCTTCATGTGCTGGTCCATCTCAGGCAGTCTGTACCTATATCAGAGTGATGTGTTGTCACCATGATATCTCCTGAAAAATCCCTTTGCCAGGATTTCTTCTCCTGGGAAGCTGAGAAGCCTCAGAAAAGAATGAAAACAAGAATTATCTGATTGCTTGAGAATGTGGCTGGACATTGTTTACCAACAGGTGCATCTTTGATTGGTTCCATGTGAATTGTTTTAACTTAATGACCAATCACCATCAGCGGTGTCAGACTCTGAGGAGTCAGTCAGGATCTTTCATTATCATTCTTGTTAAGCCTCCTGATGTATCCTCTTTTCTTTAGTCTAGTTTTAGTAAACAATATAAAATAATAAATCAGCCTTCTGAGACCATGGAGTCAAATTCTCATCTCTCACCTCATCCTGGGCACCTCACAACACCACAATGTGTGCACTGTGGGCAGTCCAGAGCTGTACCTCAGTACCACCCACAACCTCCTGCACATGGAAAGGATATTAATTCCACGTGATACTGGGGGAAATTATAGCCAGGAGTGTCTCACACACAGCAAATAATTTACATTCACTTCAAATTGTGCTTGCAACAGAGGTACAAAAACCCAAGTGCAAATCACTTGTAGAACCCAGAAGCTGCTGCTGTCCCCATGTCCAGATATCCATCCCACTCCTGGTTAATTTGGGGAATGCTGAGTGACCACACTGCCCATGGATTTCATTTGCAGCTCTGAGTGCTCAGCACTTCTCCACATTAACTGCAGGAGATGAGGCAGGGAATGGCCACAAAAGCTGTTCTGGCTGAAGGGGCTTGTTCAGCAACACACACAGAGCCTGCAGCAAAAACGGGGAGAGAGGAGAATTCTTCTGGTTCACCTGCCCCCAGCACAGGTGAGCCTTTCTCTTTCAGCAATCCTCTGTGTTGTTCTCTTCTCCAGGCACCTTGGGAATTCCACACAGGAGCTGGGAATCTTCCTGACACACTCTCAGGTGCACTCAGCCCAGCAGGTGAGAGAGCTGGCAGAGAGCTAAAGGTGATGCCCCAATCTCCAAACCAGTGAGGTCAGAAAAGCCCTCCAAGATCAGCAGCCCAAGTCCACTTCCACATGTATTTTAAACACTTCAGGTGTGGGGGCTCCACCACTTCCTGAGCAGCCTTTCCAGTGCCTCACCATCCTTGTGGTGAAGGAATTTTCCCAAATATCCAAGCTGAGCCTCCCCTGGCCCAGCCTGAGCCCCTTTCCCCTTGTCCTGTCCCTGTTCCCTGGCAGCACAGCCCGACCCCCCCTGGCTGTCCCCTCCTGGCAGGGAGTTGTGCAGAGCCACAAGGTCCCCCCTGAGCCTCCTTTGCTCCAGGCTCAGCCCCTTTCCAGCTCCCTCAGCCCCATTCCCTTCCCTCCAGCCCCTCCAGGGCTCTCTGGCCAGGAGGGCCCAGAACTGACACAGGATTTGAGGTCTCTCCCCAGTGCCCAGAGAAGCTGGATAAAAGGTGACACCACGGCTGGCCTTCCATAACTTTTGAGTGCCTGACACTGCAACTGAAGGAACTCACAATACAAGCAAAGCACTGTGAAGAGGAGAGGGCTGCTGTATTCCAGTCTTTCCCTCATGTGAGAACAAGGGGAAAGAGAAATCCCAGCAGTTCCCAGTCACCTTCCACCAGCTGTGTTCAGACCACACAAGAAGCTGCATCCTCTGCCAAAGAGAGGAGACCTTTATCTGGGAAGCAAAGTACTGGGGTTATTTTTTGTTCACCTGCAAGAATTGATGAGATAATATTGCATTACAAGCCCAGTGCAGCCCAAATCCTTTCTCAGTGTTCCCTGAGGAGCCCATGTCCCTGGCAGTGCCACCTGCCATGGCCCACAGGGGCACAGTGTGCCAGGCCACACCATTTCTGCTTTGACAAACTGCCAGCGTTTCGCTAAGAAATCGAGTGCTAAAAAGGGAAATGAGCAAGTTTACATCTCAGCCAAAACTGAACAGAATTTCATAGAGTAAGAAGTGCTTTTCTCTGGTTCTGGAGGTGTTTTTCCCTGCCAAGTTCCCAAGACTCAGGGAAAACAACGTAGGTGCTTCAGCCTCTGAAAAACATGCCATGAGTCTCCTCCCAGGGAAAATCCTAATAATGTGAAATAAACACACTCTGCTCAGAAAGCATCACTGCTTGAAGCAGAAAATGAGAGTGGATAATAGCAAACAGAAAGCCTTTTGTACCAGGAAGAACATGTTTATGACTCTTAACAAGAACAGCACACAGTTCAGCTTTTCCAAAGAGGGCTTTGGAAAGATGAAGGGTTTGGAAAGATCATCTCACATGGCATGCACCTCACTCAGAGCTTCTGATCCCTGTCCCAGAACAAGGGATTTGTAGCAATCTCTTTTGCTGCCTTCCTCATTAGGTTGTTTACAAATGGGTGTCTTCCTTATTAGCCAAACATGTGAAATGTATTGATTAAATGACCAATCAGGTCCAGCTGTAGCAAAATAAGGTATAAAGGGGGAGAGGATCAAATAAATGAGGCTTTTGCTTTCTGATGTGGCTCTGTGTCATCTCTGACTCAATGGTGACACAGAGCTATAAAAGGTCCAACAGACACAGGACAAGTCTTTGAGATGGAAAAATGGGCATCCTATTTAAGTGGAAATGGTTTCCAAAAAATATCCCACTAAAGACCTCACGAAAGCCACTTTGCAGCAGCTGTAAATGTCACACCACAACTTCTAGGTACTGTTGAGGACAGGAAGGGGACACTGCCTTAGCCACTGCCAGAAGCAGCAGAGGAACCACAATACAAATATTGCAAATGGGTTCCTGCCAGCCCTGTACAGGTAATAACCTTTACTCTGAGCAAAGTGTAACATTTAATGGTCCAATGGTGAGTGCTGCTTCTCTGGGGGCTTCTTCCCATAGCCTGAGGGAGAAGAGCAGCCACTGGTACTTGTCACATCCCTCCCAAATATGCCAGCTCCTCCAGTCCACTCCAGCCATTCTTTACCCACTTCCATAATTCCATCCCAGTTTTTAAATGCTGACCACCCTTGACACTGGAAACACAACCCATGGCATTTTCCCATCAGAGGCTGATGGTCAGTTCAGTGCTAATCTGTGTTTGCAGCAGTGTTGAACAAGCAAAAGTCTCACTGAAGTTACACTTGATTTATGTGGGCACCATAGAGATAAGAGCCCAAACCAAAAATCTAACCAGGCCATTTATTTTTCTTAATCACAGAAACACAGATGGGATTTAAGGTGGATACAACAATTTAAACGATGATTTAATTTTTGAAACTAGTTTTTACTGCAGGAAGAATCTTTTATCATCACCATTGACAACTGACTATGTCCCTGAAGGACCTTTACTCAGGAATCTTCTTAAACTAAACTCATTGTCATTGTCCCTAAGGCCTGGCAGGTGTATTTGTGTCACTGGGGTATTTGCAGCAGGAGAAGATGGATTTTCAATGCTGAGATTGACCTTTGAAGACTTATATGAGGTATTGATGGGTTGCAGAGCTGCACTGGCCAAAAGAATTGAGCAAATCCTGACTAACTCAAGTGTTAGTGTCTTGCCAATCCAGTGAAGTGCTTGGACAAGCTCACTTTGAATCATCAGCTCATCCTGTCTCAGGTAAGCTTGGACTGGCAGATACTGTTAGGGAACAGCTGTTCCCATGCATTTCTTTTATGGACAAATTAGCTGGAAAATCTGCCTCTGTTTAGCACAGAGAGGAAAATATTTACACAGACCATGGGGCCTTCTGTGCCTCACAGGGCTTAGGAGCCTGAAAGTGCAGTGCAAGCTGTCCTCTCTTCATCCACCTGTATGCATCATCTTCATCTAGACATGTGCTGGTGGGGAGGGGAGCTCTTTTTTTGTGTGTGTTTGCAATGAAATCACACTGAATACCTTGAATTTTAGCCTTAGTAAGACATTACATGACTGATTAAACTCAGCAAGGTGGTGTAATTATTGTCATAATTTCTGGTCACTCCCCATTAAAGAAAGAGCAGGAAATGAATTCAGCAGTGAAACCAATCACAGCTGTAATGAAGGAAGAATGGCAGGCTGGAAATATTTAGCTAAAAAAAGAGGCAGACACAGGGAAAACAAAGACACACAAGCTAATGAATGACATGAAAACAGAATGAGTCATTACAAGACATCATTCTTGTAGCAAGGGATGGCTGGAAGCAATTCATGTGAAAGTGGGATGAGAGAACAACACTTTATACAACCAAATTATCCCGAAGATCTCAGAGCTGAAAGACATTCCTGAAGAAAAGCTGGCCAGTTCTTTTGCTCAGGTTACCTTTCCTTGGGAATGCAGTCACATAAGCTCATAATAAAACTGCAAACATGAGGACACACTCCTGCAAGCTCCAGGAGGAAACAGCCCAGGTGGAGAATGGAGAAATGACCCAGAACAGGATTTTCTGCATCACTCTGAAAGGCATCTGAGCCAGCCAACTGCCTGAGACAGGCTGCTGGGCAAGTGGGACTTGGGTGTAATCACAATTCCCAAACTTTTGATAAGCTGAGCCCAAAATGAGCAGCATGATATAAAAGCAGGGATATTCACTGGGAAACTTCCCCCTCCCATGTTGTTATACTTCATGGGAGAAGTGCAATCCAGCAGAACATTTACACTATCCCAATGAAATATCCCCCACTGCAATGCTAAAGGATGAGCGTGGCCCAAAATTCAGTAACTGGGAAGGGGTAACTGGGAAGGACTACTCAAAATCAGAAAAAAACCCCTGAAAAGTCAATTTAAAAAACCCAAAACACAATAAGGACTCAAAATTTAGAGAAAGATGTTATCATCAAAAGTGTTCCACTGCACTGGTAAGCTCTTTGTTAATTGGCTGTTTTGTTAAGGTTCATTAAAGGCTGGTGTTGTAGCCCATAAATCTGGTTGGACAGCTAAAATTCTGCTTTGTTTCCCAAGAGTTGGAAATTTCAGCTCAGAACAGATTTTTTTCAGCCTGCGGTTCCTGGAATAGTGTTTCCTGCTTTCAGTCATCACCTGTTTTTGGATTTATTATTTCAGTTACTGAAATCACTACGAACTGTAGTCGTGCTCTACACCCTGGAAATATCTGTACAACATCCCTGGAACCTGGTGGGGCCACAGAGATCACAGCTACAGCTTCTCTGTTTGGAGCATTTAACTCACCTTACAGTCCTTTAACATTGCTGTTTTTCCTGGGCTCACCTCAGCTGGGCAGCTCTGTCTCCAGAACAGAGAGATCCTTTGTAGGACTCACTGTTTCACTCTGAAGTTCTTTTCTACTCAGAAATGGGACCTTTTATTAGGAGCAGCAAACCCTGTCAACTTTTAGCAACATACTCATCAATTTCAGTGGAACTAGGCACATAAACATGGTAAGGAATCTTATGCTATGCAATCTTCCCATAACTATGGGTAAGCATTAAATAATTATTAATAATCCCCCACAGAAAGTGAAGGTAGTATTATGCTTTACAAAGCATAGTGCATAAATATTTATTGAAATCTACTTTATTGAGCATGATAAATCAATAGAAACATTTGTTATCCACTAAAAGCATATATAGAAAAATCTGAAGGAAAGATAATTAATAAGAAGGAGTAAAATAATCAGAAGTATTCTGAAGTCCACGGAGACAGAAAAGAAACAGTTCCAATTGTCAGGTCCTTTTTATCCCTTTTTAAAGCTGTTCATCCTCCTTTGGCCCAGTGAACACTAAATTCTCTCTCTCGTCCCCAGAGAAGTTGATCAAGTGTCAATGGATCCAACAGTTTCTGGCACACCTGAGCTGCTGCCTGGCACAGGTACCATCAACACCTGTTTGAGTAAGAGGCCTTTTGGAATATCATATAAAATAAATCCTTTCCAGGACTCCAGGCCACCTCCCACTGCTCTGATTAACTCTCCCATTTGACCAAATACAGCTTCTAATACCCATTTACATTCTGCTCAGATTGAAAGCTAACACACCTCAAGGATATTTTATTTACTGGGGCCTCTCTGTGTAGAGCAAAATAAAATTTTGCTCGTCTAATGAAGAATGGCAACTGAGTGATGAGATGCAAACACATCAAGAGCAACTCCCTGGACTGAGTGTCTGAAGCCAAACACCTTTATCAATTACCTCTGAACCTCAGTGGGCAAAGCAGGCCTGAAAATCAGCAAAAGAATTTACCTGCTGCACCCAATCTGTAAGAAATTCAGCTACTTAATCATCATTTCATTTTTTGCATCGCCCGAGCAGAACTCTCTTCCACTAGAGCTGCTGGTTTTCTTCCTTGCAGCTGTTCTCCAAATTGTGCTCACTTTCCTGACTGGTAGGAGAGCAAGCTGTGCCCTTGTTCTGCAGGGGGAGAGGTTAATTTTAGCCCTCATAATCCCAAACACTCCTTGGCCTCCTCCAGGCTGCCACGGGGCTGTGAGAAGCTGGAATTAACCCGCACACCTCCCGAGCTCCACAGCAGCCCCTCCAAAAATGACACTGGAGGCATTGGCTTGGCTGCTGGGGGTCAGCACAGCTCAGGGCACGGCCAGGGCTGATCCAGGCACACGAGGAACCCCTAAGGAAGGTATTTTCCTGCTCATGCTGAGCATTTCAGGGATCAAATTCTTCCACGTGTGCCTTCGTGCCCTGGGTTCTTTATGATCTGTCAGCTGCAGATTATACTCACTGCAGAAGGGATGAGGGAGCAGTCAGAAACAGAAAACCCTGTTAAAAAATAAAAATCACCCCTGAATTCTGATGGCCTCATAGCTCCCCTAAGAGGCAAAATATCCTGATTTTGGAGAATGCTGTCATCATCACAACATCAGCACGTAACAGCTCTGACTTCATCTTACACTGCTTTGGCTTGTTCCAGACAGGATTGCAACTGCTCTTCTGCCTCCAGTCATCCAGGGCATCCTGTGATCTCCTTTTTCTTCCAGTTTTAAAGTCTTCCAGCAATTCTGGGCTTTGGCAGTACACCTTGAGTGTGGAAATTTCCATTATGGGGAAAATTTGGGGAAATTTTCCACTTTCCCTAAATAAACAAAGCTATAACATATTCTGAATGAAGTCTGTATTTTCTAATTAGCCAGTACAATGATCAACCCAATATTGATCAATGGCATTAAAGAAGTTAATTCAGAACACAATTTTGGACATTCAGGAATGCTGCCAGCTGAAAGGGAGTTTGGGAAACTCTGTGGCCTAGAAATATGAATAGTTTAATTTAGAAGAGGATTGGGGTCCATGCTGAGCTGTGCAGTCACATTTCTGCTCTGCAGCTGGATACCTGGAGAGACAACTACACACAGCAGCACAGTTTTCTTAAACATCACAAGCTCCACCTCCAGTCCTGGAGTGCAACTTCCATCTCTCCCTGGTAAAGCACTGAAACAGAAAATGCCCACTTGAAAATCAAATTAATGCCTCTACGTTGTTCAGGCAATAACTTAATGGGTTACATCGAGGTGTGCAAGTTTTAGATCAACTCTTGCAGATCTCATTTCACACTGGCTAATGAACAGCCATAGAGTCACAGAATGGTTGGGATCTCCTCAAAACCCATCCAGTGCCATCCCTGCCATGGGCAGGTACACCTCCCACTGTGCCAGGCTGCTCCCAGCCCTGTCCAGCCTGGCCTTGGGCACTGCCAGGGATCCAGGGGCAGCCCCAGCTGCTCTGGGCACCCTGTGCCAGGGCCTGCCCACCCTCCCTCACATGGAATAAATTATTCCTAATGTGCAATCTAAACCTACTCTCAGTTTGAATCCACTTCCCCGTGCTGTCACTCCATGCCCTGTCCAAGGACCCTCTCCACCTTGCTTGTAGGATCTCTCTGCAGGATCCCTGAGGCTGGAAAATCCCTGCCAGCCCATGGAGTCCCAGCTGTTCCCAGTGCCCACCTTGTGCCCAGCTCAGAGCACTCAGTGCCACCTCCAGCCCTTGCTGGGACACCTGCAGGGATGGGCACTGCAAAGCTCCCTGGGCAGCCCCTGCCAAGGCCTGAGCACCCTTTCCATGCAGAAATTCCTGCTGCTGTCCAAGCTGAGCCTCCCCTGACCCAGCCTGAGGCCCTTTCCCCTGCATTCCCTGAGATAACTCCTGATACCTTTCCCAATCCCTACAGGCACTGGAAAGCCACAATTAGATCACCCCAAAGCATCTCTTCTCCAGGCTGAACAATCCCAATTTTCCCAGAATTTCTGCTCAGCAGAGCTGCTCCATCCCTCTGCTCATCTGGACTTGCTCCAACAGGTCCATCCACATCCTTCCTGTGCTGGGGACTTTAGTGCTAAAGGAGCAATATCAGTTTGAAATGGAAACCTGCAACTGGTTTTTTTTTTTTTTTTAACACATCTCAGTCACAGGGAAGACCTATAAGCAGCAGAAAATGGACTGAAGAAGTGAAGTCAGTAAGAGAAAAAGAAAGAGTAACAAAAAAAGGACTTAGCCTGTGAACATGAAACCCAGGAATTATTAAGAGCCATCCTTTATTCACACAGGCTTTTAAGACTGAAGGTCCAAGGCAGTAACTTAGCCCATTTTAAAGCTGTCTATTCCAATGGGTATTGCAGTAAATTACTGCCATTTCAAAATACAATGTATGCACCTACCTATATGATTACTCATAAAATGTTGTATTCTAACCTATATCAAATTTATCAAAATTTATTAGGCCATAAATATAGGCATAATTATGTTTATAAATTACTTAGCTCATTTTTTCAGAAAAAAATTACTCAGGACCTGCAGTATAGTGTGATATCATTGAAAAACAGCAAGGCTATAGAAATGTGTGTTTCTGGCAAAATACAATAAAAATGTATAGACAGGGAAATAAAACTCTTGCATTTACTATTAATGTTCTTCCCTCTACATTGACTATCAATCATCAGGGTATTAACATCACTCAAAAAATGGCATGCTGTGGGAAAAATATGATAATTCATTCTGTAATCCATATTCCTATGAATACATGGGAAAAAAAAAAGGCACCAATTTTGGGTTCCCTCCCCCCTGCCTGGAAAATCTGATGGGTTATTTTCAGGAGGAAAATCTATACTGCCTTGAAAATGTGTAACTGAATTCTCACTGAATGAATAATCCCCCACTGATGTGGAACCCCAGGACACATTCCCGAGTTTTCCAAACTGCACTTTACAAATGGATTTGCTAAGTACTTGCCTTACAGGAATCATTTCCAGCTCCTCAGGGGAGACAGACAGTGAAAGTTTACTACACACAACAGCAAAAAGCAGGAGTTAGTGAGGAGTTGTCACTGTCATATTCTCTGGAAAAATCCCTTTCCCAGGATTTATCTCCCAGGAAGCTGAGATGCCTCAGAGAAAAAGGAAAACAATAATTATCTGATTGCTTCTCCTGTGTTTTGCTGCTTTGGGATGTGGTTTGGACATTGTTTACCAACTGATCATTGTTTGATTGGTTTCATGTGAATTGCTTTAATTTAATGGCCAATCACAGCCAGCTGTGTGGAGGCTCTGGAGAGAGTCAGGAGCTTTTCCTTGGTATCTTGTTAAGCCTTCTGTCAGTATCCCTTCTCTATTCTTTATGATAGTTTAGTATTCTTTAGTATAATATAGGCCATGAAATAATAAATTCACCTTCTGAGAACATGGAGTCAGATTCATTCCTTCCTGCCACGGGGGACCCCAAAAAGTACCCCAAGGAGTGAGGGAAAGAAGGATCCTTTGGAGTTGCCAAGGGAGTTTGAAGTGTACAGCATGACTCTCAAAAGTGGAATCAGACCCAAATCAGGAAGTTCATATTCTTCAATTAGTTAGCTGGGGTGACAGCACCACAGAGAACACAAATATATCCTTTTCCCATCTTTTACAGGATTATGCAAATGTGACAAACAGGGAAGCAATGTCTGGAAAACAAGACAGAAATGGCCTTCAAGGTGCTACCCCAAATTCTAAACCATCCCTCACTCAGAGGGTGCTGAAGTGCTTAGTGGAACCCCTCCTCTTCCTTTGGTGAGGATTTCTAGAGCAATAAGCCCTCGCAGTTGGGCACAGGGTGACTTTGCTTTCACTGAAAAGCATTTGGTGAGATAATCTGGACTGAAGTAGAGCTTTGGGTTTGGCAGTAGAGCTCACTTACTCTTTCCATCCTGTTTTCCAGAAAAAAAAACAGCAAGAAATCAGGCATTTAATGTTCCATGCAAAAAAACAAAAAGAGTAAGATGTGACTCATGTGAAGCAACATATTACAAAATATAAAATATTATCAACATTTTTGAGGCTGGAGCACTAGGAAGTGCCTCCACCTTGGCTTCAGATCAGCTGCAGGTGCTTCCAGAGAAGGGGAAATCTGCTCAGGAACCCTCCAGTGATTAAGAAATGAATCCCTGTTCTTAATGAGCAATTAGAACTAGGTATTTAACCAAGTAACAGACCTCAGCTTCCAAACCCCCTTGAGGTTAAACAATACTCGGAGTAGGTTGCTCCTTTCAGACTGGTTTCCCCTGTGAATTTTACCTCCCCAGAAGAGCCCCCAGTGTCCCAAACCCCACCATGTCCCTGCAAGGCAGAACCTCCAGTGCCTGGCAGGCCTGGGGACCATTTCTGTCTGAGAGCTTTCAAGCACACCCCTGGCAGTCCCTTGGTTTGAATACACCCTGCACCCTCTGGGAGAAGGAAAAGCAGCCCCTTCCCAGCAGGTTATGGAGCAGCAGGTCACACCATCCACTGGGACACCCCCAGAGGGACATTCTCTGCCTGGGAATTCTGCTCGTGTTTAGTGCAGAGTCATTTCCCTCCAAAGAAAAAAAAAGGAGAATCCCAGAATAATTTGGGTAGGAAGGGACCTTAAAGCTTATCCTGTTCTACCCCTGCCATGGGTAGGGATGGGATATTGGGAAGGAATTGTTCCCTGGCAGGGTGGGCAGGTCCTGGCACAGGGTGCCCAGAGCAGCTGTTCCTCCCACTTTTCCTGCCTCAGCTCTGTGGAGACCCACACTGGGTACTAAGTACCCAAATCTGATCAATTCCAGCAGAAAGAACACAGCTGGATAGGAAAATACCAAAGGTTTTAAGGTTTATTTATTTGCTGTACACTTGAAATGAAGACAGATTTATCAAATAATGTAGTATTTAAAATTAATTTTTAAAAAATCAGTCCCACAAAAATATTTTTTTCTTCAAATGTAGCATGAGCTGTATTTCTTCCTTCCACACAATTTCTTGGGAATTTTATTTTGATTTAAATATACATAATTCAAGCATTACTTTAGATTTTTTTCTACCTCCAGAAGTTGTCCACAGGTTCTTTTGTGGTTTTTTGAAGTCTCATTTTAAATTTAACAAATCAAACTTCAATCTTTTTCCCCCAGTGGGTTTGGCTAATGTAAACCAGCAGATATTGCTGTAATATGTTGAGCTCATTTTGCAATTTGATGTGAAAAAATATACAAAATTCAAATATGCCATTAACCTAATTCAAGTTTTGCTGAGACTCAGTAGATATTTCACTGGTATTTTCCTGAAAAATGATCTTTGTTCTCCCTATTGCAATAGATCTTACTGAAAAATCTATCAGGAAGCCTTTTTTTTTCAGTAACAGGGTAATAATAGCAAAGAATACAGTAAAAAGTCTGTCAGATATATACTGCATTTTAAACACTTCTGCATCTCCTTTCTTTTCTTCCTAACAACTCTGTTTTAAGTTTGAAATAAAAAAAAAAAAAAAAAAAAAAAAGAAACTTGAGAGGCAGAGCTACCTGGGCTGTCACTTGTTTGATCTGGTCAGTCAGACTGGAGATGCCAAATGCACACCTGGAAAAGGAGCGCACATCTGCTCATTCTGCAATTCACCTTCCCAAGTCTTGGCCACAGAAGTTCCCTCTACCTCTACAAAACTGTTGCCCTTATCCAGCAGTGCCATAACTCCAGCTCAGCTGGGGGAAGTGGCTCAGCCAAGAATGCCTGCAATGCCCAGCCTAGGAATTCCTACAGCTAAATCCTGGGAGGAGCAAGGCTTGGCCACCTATAGAATATAGGAAATCTGCCTAAAAACAACACACGCTCCATTGTCACATTCACATTTTCTGATAAAATCCCTCTGCCCAGGATTCTTCTCCTGGGAAGCTGAGAAGCCTCAGAGAAAAGGAAAACAATAATTATCTCATTGCTTCTCCCGTGTTGTGCTCACATGTGGAATGTGTTTGGAGATTGTTCACCCACAGGTGATTGTTCCATTGCATTCTGCTGGGAGTTGTTTTCACTCTTTGGCCAATTGGGGCCAAGCTGGGTCAGGACTCTGGAAAGAGTCAGGAGTTTTCATTATTGTCTTTTTAGCCTTCTGTGAGTATCCTTTCTGTTTTCTTTAGTATAGTATAGTATTGTTTAATATAATATAGTATCATGAAATAATAAATGAGCCTTCTGAGAACCTGGAGTCAGATTCATTGTTCCTCCCTGCCACAGGGCACCCCACTAATACAACATTCAATGGCAATTTTCAGGCACTGGCCCTGCTCCTGTTCAACTCCAGAACTGCTCTGCCTGGAGGGGGGCAGAACAACTCCAGCAATGCCCCTCCCATTTTCAGAGCTGTAGATGGGGAAGGGCTCAGCATCCTGGGTTTGGGATGAACAGGGCTGAAAGCAGCCTGACTCATCGATCCCCAACTTCAGCATCCTGGCAGTGAGCTGAAGATGGGGCAGAGCTGATAAAGGAACAAAGAAGGGATCCCACTGATAACTTATCTAAATCTGCTCACTGACACAGCTGGACTGAAGACCCCTGGCTGACAGAAGGTTTCTTGGGACTGCAGAAACCCAGATCCACTTTTTAATCTTTAATAAACCCCTTCCTGAGGTGTGTGTGGAATTCCTCCCTGGAGTGAGGATATCCCTCAAGGTTACTCCTGCAGGCTGAGCCAAAAAAAATGTGCCCACACTCCCAGGCCTGGGTGAGTGACATCAATCTCTACCTAATAATTGTTTTTGTTGGCTTTAATATCATTTTGTCAATACTGTCTTAACAATAGTGCACTTTGCTGATAGTTATAGCTCCTGTACTGTGCAGTGAATTATTCTGATTAACATCTTTTATTCTAATCATTATCATAACATATAATACTTGTATTTTTCCCTTAAAAAGGAAAATTTTTCAATTTGCTGTGATAGAAGCACTGGAGTACCTGGCTAATGACTGCAATTCTAAATGACTGTACACATGTAGCATAATCATGAACAAGCAAATATTGATTCTCAGAGAATAGAAACAGTTCAATAAAGTATTCTTCAGCATCAGTAATAAGGCATTTCCAATAAAAATTCATTACTTTAAGATAATTTACTAAATTTATACTTGCTTCCCAAGCAGCAAAATTAGACAAAGTTAATTTTTATTACAGTAATGTCAACCAGCATCAGAAAACTTAGATCAGATGGGTTTTTGGCAGTCAAAACCCTCCTTTGAGAAATGATAAAGAACAAACATATTTTGGCAGATGGGACTACAACATCTCCCACGGGCAGAATTTGGGCACTTTTTGTGAGGTTAAACATTCAGTGTTTCAAACAAGAGTAAATTATTTTCCTGTGTGTTCCTTTTGCCTGCCACCCACCCACACCCCTCACTATAAACAGCAGAAGCATGCAGGGGTGGTGCTGCAGAGATAGCCACATGCAATTTCTACACACATTTCCAGCAAAAGGATCCAGGAAATCTTCCAGAAAACCTTTCAGGAAAGACTTTGGTGGACAGAGAGATAAGAGGGGACACTGTGGCACAGGTGAGGTCCTGAGGCAGAGAGGTGGGTGTGGGACACTGCAAGGAGGGGATGCTGTGCAAGCTCAGAGTGACAAAAGAATGCTCCAGAGCCCAGTGCATTGTCCAGAAAGGAATCCTAGAAAAGTTTTTAAATGCCATTACAGCCACAGAATCATGCAGACATCAAGGCTGGAAGAGACCTTCCAGATCATGCAGTCCAACCATCAGCCCAGCCCTGCCAGTGGACCCCTAAACCACAACACCCAGTGACAGATGGAGACACCTCTGGGACACCTCCAGGAGTGGTGACTCCACCACTTCCCTGGGCAGCCCCTTCCAATGCCTGACATCCCAAACAGAGAAAATTGGGTTTTTAATATCTACTCTGAATCACCCCTGGCTCAGCTTGAGGCCATTTCCTCTGCTGATCCTCTCACTGGAGGCAGAGCAGAAGAGACAGCCCCACCTCACTGCACCCTCCAGTCAGGGAGTTTGGAGAGTGATGAGGTGGCCCCTGAGCCTCCTCTGCTCCAGACCACACAGCTCCCTCAGCCATCCACCAGACTTGTTTTCTAGACCCTTCATGAGCTTTGTTGCCCTTCACTGGACACACTCCAGAACCCCAATGTCCTTTTTAAAGTGAGGAGCCCAGAACTGGACGCAGCATCCCAGGTGTGGCCTCAGTCACTGCCCTGGTCCTGCTGGCCACACTATTCCTGATTCAGGTCAAGATGCTCTAGGCCTTCTTGGCCTCCTGGGCACACTTGGCTCATGTCCAGCTGCTGTTGACCATCAGGGCCCAAAGATTTGTGAGTGGTTGGCACAGCAGGTCACCCACCATCTCCTGGATTTGGGGACACACTCAGCTCCCCATCACTTACCTCCAGCTCTAGGGGCTGGGGATGCTGAGAGAGAGAAACAGATAGTTTTCCAGGCATCATTCTGGGAAAAGCTGTGAGGAGCTCAGAGAAAAGAATTTTAAACAATTATTGTTTAAGTTGCTGCACCTGGTGTTGGTGAGCATGTGGAATGTGTTATGGAGATATGGTTACCAAAGGGTGGCTCCTTAATTAGCCCATCATGTGAAATGTATTGATTAAATGACCAATCAGGTCCAGCTGTGTCAGACAAGGATCTAAAGGAAGACTCTCAATAAACACCACGATGGTGTTTATACCTTCTCTGTGTCATCTCTGACTCAATGCTGACACCTGAGGACAACTGGTGCTGATATTGGAGGTAAATAAGAGATTCAGTACCTCTGCCTTTTGCTCATCTCCTGTCACTGCACTCCCCTCTGCACTCATCAAACTCACCAGAATCCCCCTGACCCTGCTTTTGCTGTCAAGGCAGTTATTGAAACATCTTTGTTGTTTTTAACTGCAGGCCAAACCAAGTTCTGGCTGGGTTTTGACCCTTCTAATCTTCTCCCTGCATGACCTTACAACATCCTTATGGTCCTCCCAAGTTGCCTGACCCTCATTCCAGAGTCAATAGATTCCCTTTTTTCCCCAAGTTCCAGCCCAAGTTTTACCAAGCTGGTCTTTTTCCCTGATAATTTGTCTTTCTACACATGAGGACAACCTGCTCCTGAATATTTAACAATTCCTTTCTAAAGCACAGCCAGCCTTCCTGGACTCCTTTGCCTTTCAGCACTAACTCCAAAGGAACGCTGCCAATCTCTCTGTGCCCCCACTAACCTGGCTAAGGGGATCTAGTGGTTTTTTTTTTTGTTTTTCAAAAAACCTTAGTGGAAATAAATAAATAAATACCTTCCTATGAAAACCTGTGATAACCCTTACATCCTCATGCCTAACAGAACTTTCAAATTTTAATTTCACAGAGTTCTATACTTCTGGCTGAAAATCCACAAAATCACACAAGAGAAGGAACTTAAACAGATTTTTTCCAGAGGTAACCAGCACATGCATGTATCCCACAGAAATATTAAAAACTGACATTTTCAGATGGGAAATTCATTTCTGTCAATGAGAAGCGTGTTCCAGAATTCATGACAGCTCCTTCCTTGTTGTTGGAGCTCTGTCCTTAACTGTGCTATCAACCTCAAGGAAATTCAAGTTACAACTCTTCTGTTCATCTGGGAATATGAACTTCCAAATTACAACCTTCCTCCCCAAAACCCACCCTCCCTCACCAGAGGGAAGATATTTTACTAGGAATGGCAGAAAGGTTCTAAGTCCACTGCCCTTGCTGATGAACCATTCTAAAGAGCAAACTGTGTCCAGGGAATAAAAGAACATTCCAGAAGTCTGTCCCTTACAGATGGTCCCAGGGATTGCAGTTGTCTCTGTGTGTTATGATTTATTGTTTAATCACTTGGCCCTGGCAGCTCCTGGAAGGCAAGGGCACAGGTTAACTTGTACAGTGCTGCCAAACACTTTTCACTCTGCTAAAACTCTTGTTAAATGTGTAAATCCTTTTCAGCTTGTAAATGTCAGGATTTTAGGACTGACTCCTGTACTACAGCCTGGGAGAAGTATCAGCTGCATCCCCATGTGGCAAAATTAAATCCTTGTAATTCACTAGGTGATAGATAACATACATCAACTATTAATTTTATTATATGCCACAGCTCAAAGTGATGTCATATTTTTTCTTAAAACCTGAACAGAGGCAATTTTGGGAAGAGAAAGCTTGTACTGCAGAACTTTCAGTAATCAGTGTGGAACTCCTCTGGAGTTTATTGGTGTTGCACTGAGCTGGATGCAGTGAATGCAGCAGAAACACGTGGGCAGCCTTGAACACTGCCTGTGAATCTCCTCCTGGAGATTAAGGTCACTCATAAAATTTAAGGACAGCTGCATTAGCAAGCAAATAATGAGCCAGAGTCAATTTTAAAAGCCTTTCATTTTGAGTGTAACAGCAGGCACAGGGTAGAGCTATGGCTGAGAGCACAGGAACTGCCATGTCACACACTCCCATCTTTAACCTGCACTCACAGGATGGGAAGAAAGTTCTGATGAAAGCAAGATCTTCTCAGCCAGAAAGGGAAGGTGGAAGAAGCCCCTTGCCATTGCTCAAGCCCTGCTGGGGAGAAGTGTGTTAAACTGACATTTATCAAAAGATGGGTGGATGACACAGAGCCTTTTTCAGGTTGACACTCCTTGGTCACCTCCAAACCTTAAAATATCCTCCTGCCTCACAGTTTAAATACAGCCTCTCAACTGTTGCCGTGACAGAACACTTACAGTTGATCCTCTTGTGCGTGCCTTGATCTAGTTTTGATCTCAGCCAAATGCTGTGACTCACAGGAAACCAGGCCACAGCTCCCAAGGGTGGGCTAGCTCAGAAGAGCTCCAGCCATGGCACACAGCCAGGAAAAGGGCATTCAGCCCATGTCCAAGGCACAGCTAAAGCCTCAGTGAGCTCTAGCAAAGCTATTTACACTTCTCAACCTTCCCAAAGCAAAACAACTGAGCAGAAGCCTTGGCACTCACAATGGATTCAACACAGACAAGTTCTGCTGGCAAGTTCCACACTCCCTCCCTCTCCCTGTGTTAACCACAAGGAATGTGTTTCCAGCAAAAGAAATCTAGGAACTTTCCTTGATTACATAAGCAAAACTGCTACCCAAGTTTAAACACCATTACCCAAAATAAACAGTGCCAATAACCAGGTCTCTGGCTGGCTAATGAAGGCCCTGTGATTACTGAATTTATGCTCTGATCAAGAGTTGAAGCAGGTGTTGAGTCCAGGGAGCCCTTTCCTAACCTTGTTTCTGCTCCTGTTACTTCAGCCAGGTAGAATTTGTCTTCACTGCCTATTTAGGAGGAGTTAAGCAGTTTGGGCATTAAAAGTCCTTCCCCTCCTGAAAACACCCCAGGTGGAGATCCTGAAAATCCCAACAGAGCCCTGGGTGTGCCACCATCTGGGATGAAACATCATTCCTTCCTCTCAGCATCCCACAGAACCTGGCTTTTCACACCACTCCAGTGCATCCTGGGTCTCTACTGCTTCTCTTGATCTCCTCACCCACCACTGGATGACCTCTGTAAATGTGGTTTGGGGGTTTTATAACTATTCAATCCATATAAAGGAAATGCATTCAAGTGGTAGAAACTCTCCTCTTGTTTTGTTCTCCAGGTGAAAAAGAGAATTGAAACCTGAGAATTTGAGGTCATGTTAAACAACCAAAAAAAAAAAAAAATCCTATACCTACATGTTTTTGCTAGAGGTTAACTCTGCTTTTGCAAGCACAAATTCTGTGTTCAAAGGTGTTTTTAGAAGGTGTTAAAAATGCTAATTCTGCATTTTTTAGGGTTTTTTTACACTACACTTTACTACAGAGCATAGTGCATGTGAGTGTTTGTCAATAACAACAGAAGGAAGAGTTGGGAATTTGGAAGTTGAAGGTAACAAATTAGTGTTTGAGAAGGAGAGGCAGTGATTAAACACTGAAGAACTGAACTTCTTGAATGAAAAATGGGACAGCCATTCCTCTGCTTTCCAGTCTGCTCAGGATCTGGTTTTTTCTCTCAGTTTGTAGCATTTTCTCCACCCCACCTACAGCACCCCAGTTTTCCCCCCTTCACTGCAACTATTTCAGCTGAGCAACCCCCTGCCTTCCTGTCCCAGAGCACATTTTCACATTGCTTGCCTGACAAATGACAGCATGGCCTCGTTCCTGCTCCTTCCAAAATATCACTTTTCATTTTCTCCTTTAAGAGGGATCCCAGGCAGGCTCAGGGACCACCGTGGACTCCTCACATTTACTCAGCAGAAGCAGCATCAGCACATCAGCCTGTGCTCTGTATGCAAGGTGTGGTGGAGCAGGGGCAGGTACAGATATTTCTGGCACAGCTGGTCCCCAGTGCAGGGAGGGAGCACCTCACCAAACTTGGTGTAGCATCACAGTGACCACTGGGACTGCAGGAGGGTCACTGAGGACCCTCTGTGGGGCTACAACACACAGGTGAGGTGGTGCAGCCAGTGGCAGGTGGTGCTGATGTGTCTGATTGGGAGGTAACTGATGATCTATCCTCTACAATTTACATTTCTGAGGTAATTTCTTGCTAAGAGAACAAAATGTTCCAGAAGCGGAATAAATATTGTGAGCCACTCATTAGTGACACAAACTCAAACAGATGTCTTATCTCTAATTAACACATAGCCTCTAAAATTATTCACATGTGCTCCTTCCTGGGACTGCTTTCAAAGAACAGGTGAATGATGTCTCAGATTAAACAGTTTCACATAAAACCCTCTCCGTTTCTGTACTCTCAGGCACACTCACCAGCTCCTCTTAGTTAGGCTCCTCTTTATACTGGCAAATCAATCAAAATCAATTAAATGCTTATAAAATCTTAACCTTGACACAAACATATTGAAGAACTTGACTAAAAAACCCAATTTGCATAATTTTCGTCATAGAAATAAGTTAATAATAGCACAGAACAGAGAACCTTCCAATAAAGAAAGGAAAAATTGCTGTTACAGCTACTTCAGAATTTTCACTGTTACAGTATTTAAAGCAATTTAAAGCTTTGTTATAAAGGCAATGCCCGAGTTGGACAGGTTTCAGTAAGTACCTAAAAGGTAATTTAATGGCAATATTTTAGGACAGGTCTCATTATTATCCTGTGAAAAGGAGGTCAGGGTTCTCCACCAAGATCATGAATCAAGATAGCCAATTAAGAGATGCAGACTGAATATCTGATGTAATTTAAATTTGGTGACCTTAAAACACTAAACACTGTTAACTGAAAAGATGCTGCAGGGATAAGAGGCTTTGTTATGAGCCTCAGACTGACACTTTTATTTCAGCTGTCTTTGCAGACTTTCCTAACTCTGCTTTTCCTGTGAGACAACAGCATTTCCTTGCATGGGCAGAAGCAAAAACACATTTAAATTGTCCCTTTCCCCAGTTCAGGTTATTTCTCTTTTGCTGACTGGCTGGCTGAAAAAAAAAATCTCTTTTTACATTTACCCAAGGGGAAAGCCAGCCTTGTCCCCCTCTGCTTGGGATTTTCCCAGAAGCTGAAAAAAGGGAAACACTGTCCATATCTCTAAAAAAGGTGGAAAGGGAAGCACTGCCCTGTCAGCCTCCTATTGTATTTGCAGGGATGCCCTGACAAAGGCAGGAATGATGAATCTGACTCCATGTTCTCAGAAGGCTCATTTATTACTTGATAATACTATATTATATTAAAGAATACTAGACTAAAGAAAACAGAAAGGACACTTACTGAATGCTCAAAAGCTAATAATGAAAACTCCTGACTCTCTCCAGAGTCCTGACACAGCTTGGCCCCAATTGGCCAAAGAGTGAAAACAACTCCCAGCAGAATGCAATGGAACAATCACCTGTGGGTGAACAATCCCCAAACACATTCCACATGAGCACAACACAGGAGAAGCAATGAGATAAGAATTGTTTTCCTTTTCTCTGAGGCTTCTCAGCTTCCCAGGAGAAAAATCCTGGGTGAAGGGATTTTATCAGAGAGTGTGAGTGGCACAGCCTCCCCTGTGTGCTGGGAAGATCCAGGACAGCCCCTGCTGGGAGCTCTGCTGAGGCTCACAGAGCTCAGGGAGGAGATTTGGGACAGCCAGCACGGCCTCACCAAGGGAACCCTCCTGACTGACCCCGAGGCTTTCTCTGCTGGGGACACTCCATCTGTGCACAGGGAAGGGCCCTGGATCTGGCTCAGCTGGAATTCTGTGCAGCCTCTGACACAGAACATCCTCCCCTCTGGGCTGGAGAGAGCTGGATGGGATGGATGGACCCTTGGATGGGTGAGGAAGTGCTTGCACACTCGTGGTCAATGGCTCAGAGTCCTGATGGACTCTCAGAAATTGATCTCCAGTGAGCTGTCACACCATGGAACAGAAAGTTTTATCTTAACTGAGGTTGAGTTAAAGATCACAGGAGTGCTGGGTGGATGGGTGTCCTGGCTGTACAACTCCTGGCTTTCCCCTGTCCCAGACAACCAGGGGGAGCTGTCTGTAAATCAGAGTGAGCTTTGTCAGTGACCAGTGGAGCCCCTCAGGGGTCTGCAGTGGCACCAGTGGTGTTTAATAACTTCATTTTTTGGGGTCACCCAGCTGTGGCCTTCCAGTGCCTAAAGGAGCTGACAGGAAAGACGGAGAGAGACTTGAGATAAGGGATGGAGGTACAGGACAAGGAGAACAGATTGCCACTGCCAGAGGGCAGGGCTGGATGGAATATTGGGCAGGAATTGTGCCCTGGAACAATCCAGGGAACAATCCAGCTGGGGCTGCCCCTGGATCCCTGGCAGTGCCCAAGGCCAGGTTGGACTTTGGGGCTTGGAGCCACCTGGGACAGTGGGAGGTGTCCCTGCCCATGGCAGAGGGTTGGAATGGGATGAGCTTCAAGATCCCATCCAACCCAGACTCTCCTGGGATTCTGCAGATTCTCAAGGCACGAGCAGAGGACACCAGGAGCCCCTGCACTCTGCAAAGTCCTGCTGCACTCACCTGGCATGCACAGAAAGCCTCGGGCTGTCATGTTTGCTCAGTGTAGAATGCCTAAATCCAGGGATTTCTGCCCATGCCTGGTTGTGTTTTAAGAGTTGAGGCATGGGAGGAGGGGCAGAATCTTTGCTCCCACAGAAGAGCAGCACTGAGGTGTTTCCTGCTTCACTCCATTCAGTTGAAACAGGTTAATCCCATGCCTGTTTATTAAAAGTGCCTTTCTTGGGTTCCTTCATGCTGTTCTAGTTGTCAACTTGATTCCTCCCTATATATAAATAATGTTTCCTATTTATCCTAAACAACAGCTCATTCTGCTCCCCAGCTCTGCAAGCTGTCACCAACACAAAGCCCAGCCTCAGAGAGGTTTAAAATAAGGATCTGAGAGAGCTGCAGATGAGCCATGGTGCACCTCCCAAGGCTCTGCAGAACCCACCCGTGAAAATTAACCCTTCACTGGCAGGGAAAGCCTGGTGGAAAACCCTGCCAGGTGTGCTCCTGCCTCACCACAGGCCAAAACCTTGGGGAATTCCATCCCACTTGGTGGCCTTGAACTGAGACATTCCAATGAATGGAAAAGGGTCATGGGGCTGAACAAGATTCCAGCTGGTGGAAGGCTTCAATTAAACTGGCACTGATGAAGTCAGAGCTGGTGAAACAGTTTGGGTGTTTAAAATAAAATACAGAATTAACCACAGCAGTGACTGTTTCAGACTTATGGAGATAATGACTTGGATGAGCTGGAACTGGAATTATTCTGAGGAGGAATTATTCTAATGAGGCTCAGCATTTCACTGAGGGGTTTTTCCCATCCAGGGAATTCATGTTCCCAAGGCTACCTGGACACAATAAATACCTGATGCACTCCATCACCTGCCTGAGCTATGTGGACATCACAAAGCCCAGGCCCAAAAAACAAAGACATAGCCTAGAACAAGCCTCTCAGCTCCCCCCAAAAAAGCAGTTTTAGGTGGATCAAAAGTATCTGGGAATGTTTTATATTTTGCAAAAAAAAAAAAAAACCCTCAAAAAATCTGAAATAAGCAAAATATTTTAGCTTTCCAAATTCAAGCATGTCCCCAAAAATAGTTTAAGTTAGAAACTTTGAAATGGAAGCTTATTTCATTTTTGAAGGGAAGTCATATCAAAAGCAACCCCCCCCGGAAGAAAATAATTCTTCATTATTTTCTGTAGGCAAAGGGGAAGAGAAACAAAGGCTGGGTAGTTGTCAGGAATATAAAACTCAGAGTTTATTTTTCTGGTGCAGTCAGCAATTTGAATAAAAACAGCCAACAAAAACCCCAAATCAATTATCTCAATTTACAGTTTGATTTTTGATCACAGGCCCTGAGAGTAGAATTCAGATATTAAACAGCGAAATAAAAGTTGCTAACTACCACTACACAGGACCTTGTCACATAAGACAAGCACAAAGTTATTAAAATGTGAACACAGCTGCAGGAAGAGGCCAAGAGTTTATTCCCCTTCCCCACTTGCAATCCTTGTCACGTGGAGGGGTTGTTTTCATCCCATATCTCAGTTTTTGCTGCTGTGGAAGGTGTCTGAATGTTAATCCCCACCTCGTGCCTGAACCACAGGGCTCTGTAGGGCTGCTGTGACCTTTTCAAAATTCTGCATTCACCCTTTCAGCTCCCCCATTAGAACCCACCAGGCACAGGTGAGGCGAGGGAATGGACAGCGAGCACTGGAAATGCACTCCAGGAAAAACTACTGAAGAAGGAATATCCAATCCATTCCTCGGATAAATATGAAGGAAGACTGGAAAATGTCACTAAACTAATTCATTCTCCTGAGAAAGACAATGAGGAAAAAAAAAAAAGTGTCTAGTTGGATTGCTCTGCTTGTAACTCCCAAAGACCTGGGTTGGATGCTCCAATGAAACCACCAGAACTTACAGCCTTTGGAAAAGTCTGCTTGTAAATCAGCCAGGCTCAGCATGAATTTCAAGGGTTTTAAGTTACTGCTGAAGAAAAACCAAAGGACAACAAAGAATCCCCAACAAACGCACTTCTCCCTCCACCATACCCCTCCTCACCAACACAGAACAAAATATTCCCCAGGACAAAGAGTTTGGGGAATAATGATCTAATCAAGGCAGCTTCTCCTTTCCCTGGCAGGGCCCTGCTCCCTGGGGCACCATTTCCTCTCTCTTTTATGGATACCTGTGGATTTTAGGTTCTCCTCTTTGCCTTGGCACAGTTTCAGAAGCAAGGGCTCCCCATCCCAAGCACTCTCATCATGAGCAGAGCCAAGGCAGAGTCACCCCCGTGCTGAAATGGGAATTCACCCCTCCAAAAGCTGTAAGAATTTTGCATTTCCAAATCACTTCTTTACACTGCATTTCTCTGTCCTGGGATTAAAGAGGGATGGTGCTGTAGGGGTGATCAATTATTCCTGTAAGGATGCAACATGTAGTCCTGGCTTGAGATCCCATTTTCTTTTTGAAAACCTGGCAAAACCCCTTTTAAAATCATGATGGAAATATGTTTTCATTAATGAAAGCGAGCCCAAGCACTAATGTGCCAACAAGGTGCAGATTTCCTTAGAGCAGTTGCCAAATTAATGAAGAAAATACCCATTTTCACTCATCTAAACATTGCAATTTTTAATTTGCTGTAGCTATTATAACTGCTCACAGGTAGAAGGTCAAGAATCTCAGTGTCATTATCAAGTCTAAGCCTGAAAGCAAGGAGAGGTGAGCTTATTTCATTCTTTTTGCACGCTCTTCAGTGCTTGATAAATTAATATTTTCCTTCCTTGCAGTAATTTCTGTGCAGACACAAAGCAGCCAGATCCCAGGCTGAGACATTTCAGACCAGCACAAGCTGAAGTTGTGTGGTTATTACAGCTTTAGAACCAGGGGACCCAGAGCTGTCACTGACTGAAGATGTTCCTCTCAGAGGTGACACACGTCCTGTCTCCCCAGAGCAGGGCTTTGGGCCAGCAAGTGACAGCAAAAAAACGACTCAGGGAGCAAAACATCCTGCCCAGCTGTGTGGGAGGACAGGTGAAGTCTGTATTAGTGGGGCTGCACCAGTCAGCCAAACGTGTGCCAGAACCAGCAGGACAGAGAATGAATCTCTGGGCTTTGCATTTGCTGAAGGCACACTTTGAGTCTGACTCAGCAGCTCCTGCCTGGGCTAAGCCATGGTTTCCTCAGAACACTCAGCAGCAGGAGCTGTTTATCCCCTTGTTCATCCCATCTCCACAAAACACATCCATGCTCTCTGCCCACATCCCTCCCTGGGACATCAAGGGCCTGGGGGGAGTCTTCTCCACTAATTCTGTGTTAATTCTGTCCTCTGTTAACCCACAGTGCCCTCCATCCCTCTCCTCTCCTCTCCCAGGGACAAGGCAAGAATCTGACATCAAGAAACATTCCTGCTGTGCTCCTTCCTCCCAAGCCTGCTCAGGAAGGGACTGATCCCTCACTAACACCTTCTGGATGTGCTCACTCTGCTCCTTCCCTTGCACATCCAGGCCTGCCATGGGGAAAAGCAGAGATTCAGATCATTCATGCACCTCCTGAAATCATTAATGCTGTGCTCCAGACTGGTCCAACTCAGCACAAGGGCCAAATGATGCAGCCCACCCACCACACTGCCCTGAGAGGAGCTCTCTTCTGTTCTGCAGCTCCATGAGGGAGTATTTGTAATGCTTTAAACCCAGGCTTTGGTGCACAGCTGAGGCAGCATGTCCAGCCAGACCATCTCCATCTTAAATTGACCAGCTGTCCCAAAAATACACCTCCTTTTACTTGAGAGCTGTTCTCAGCTCTTAATTTACACCTTGCTAGTGAATTCTCACACTTCCCTTCAAAACTTCATCCAGAGGCATTTTCCCTTTTTCTAAACAATGTTAGTGTCTATTTTCATCTTGTTTGCAGCCCATTTTCTGTTGCAGGAGGTTTAAAAAAAGCCTCCCTTGCAGCCCTTTTTGTTTTTCCGACCTTCCTGTAGCATCCATCTCGCTTTTCTTTCAAGCTCTTACCCTCCAGAGCTCAACAAGCAAGACTTTGAGTTTCAAAAATCTCTGGGGCTTCAGTCTCTGTCCACCCAGCCATTTCCATTGGCAATAGCAAGAGCTGAGTGTCCCAAAGAAAGGCCATTCCAAGGAAAGGCCATCTACAGCAAATCAGACTGGAAAAGGGAAAAAAAGCAAGCACACAGCCTTCACCACAGGATCCTCATTGCTCTTCCTGTTTTCTGAGAGTTCCAGTTGCTTTCCCCTCCTCTCCTTGTTTTTCCATGCCTCTTCCTGCCCTTTCACATCAAAATACCAAGCTGAGCCCCTGTCTGTGGATGAAGCTCCTTACAGCTGAGCCTGTGGCTTTTCCCTGCAGAGGCAATAATTGTAATTATCTGCATTTTCCCACTGACTTGCAGAGCCTGTGACCATCACTGGGTCATTAACACACACAGGGAAAGTGTTCAGAAATCTTCTCTACTGCATAGCAGATGTTTTCCCTGTGAGTATTTTGATTTTTTGGGAATGTGTTTCTGTGTTCTCCTCAGGCATGAGCCTGCCTGTGCAGGTTTTCAGTCAGTCAATACTGGAATCGATATAAATGTGCCACTGTGGCAGGAAGAGCCAGGTGGGAATGGAGTGGAGATCAGACTGGACTGAATGCAGGGGCTTGCAAAGCCTGTGAGGGGTGGAACAGCACAGACTCACAGGGGGAAAAGTGCTCTGCTGCTCCTCATGGCAGCTCCTCACACAAACTGTGCCTGGGAAACAAAATAAATGCCATTTAGAAACTGTGAATGCAGAACCAATCTGATTAGAAACATCATCCTGCTGGGATAGGTGCACTTGCCATGTGCCAAAACCCCTGCAGCAAAACCAGAGCCCTCTCCCAACCTCAGGGAAGGGAGGAGTAACAACACACAGGAGCTGCCTTCAGAAACACCATTCTCTCAACTTTCACATAAGACCAAAAACTCCAGTGATACTAAGGTTTTTTTCCACATTGACTATTTTTTTCTTTCCCAACCCATCTGGAAAAGAAACCCCATGGCAGAAACAGAGATCCTGTTGATCCAGAGGCTGAAGAAGAGGTCTGGTTACTGTGAGCATTGAAGAGGAATGATTTTAAAAATATGAAAACAGTCTAAATAATTCTCTTTTAGTTTTCCTTCTCAAATATTAAACAATTTATTAATGTGACCTTATGGTGCATTTAAGGATCTAAACAGTTGGAAAAAAAATTTCCAAATTGAATTCCATTGATTAAATTCCAATAATTAAACTCCAATTCTAATTCCCAATTTAAACAATTTATTAATGTGACCTTATGGTGCATTTAAGGATCTAAACAGTTGGAAAAAAAATTTCCAATTTGAATTCCATTGATTAAATTCCAATAATTCAATTCCAATTTTAATTCCCAGCCAAGATCTCCTGCAGCTCACTTCCATAAGCAGAGGAAAGAAAACAACCCAGGCTTTCATGCTTTCCTGGCTGATGCTCATCACACCCATCCTTTGGCCCACTGGAGTTAGGGCAGAAAACACCAATTAAGAACTTTCCAGAAGACAGGTTCAGGAAGTTTTTTGTGCTCTACCACAAACTGCCATCATCCTATACAAACAAAACAGTCAAGGAATAAAGCCCAGCCAAACCAGAGTCCAAAGACACATTTTTTCAGTGTCATTTCACTCCTTCAAGAAACATAATTGACTTTCCCAGACCAGTTTATTCTGTGGCATCAATTTCATACCATGCCAGGTATGACAGTTTGTTCAAAATAGATAAATTGAGATGTCAACATATTTTCCATTTTTGAGAGTGTAAAATGTAAATATTTAATGAGCAGACTTAGAAACTCCTACATCAGTGCTTGATTTATTTGCTAATGTTGCCAATACATTTTCCTTATACTTTATATTCATTATTGAGCATCCTCCCCCACTCTTTTCTTTCCAAATCTCTTCAACCTGCTAATGCCAAGACTGACACCTCAGCTCTAAAGTCTCAGGCAATGGCCAAGAGCTTCATTTTTATCTTCCCAGAATAAAATATGCCTGGGGATGTCCTGGGGTACCACAACTGCCACGTGCACAGATGCAATAAAGCAGAAATGACCAAATGTGAAAAATAAAAGAGAAGGGAATCTTCTAACTCTAATTTTAGCATTAGCACAGAGAAGTTCCACCTTTTTCATGGTCAGATCACCAGCTCAGCACCAAACCTTCCAGGTTCATTGCAGTTACATAAAGAAAATTCACATCTTCAGAATTTAGGTTAGGGATATTTTAGGACTCTTGGAAACAGGGTGCACGTTTGATATTCTAATCAGTTTGTTAATGGAAGCTATCTGTTCAAAAATTTATTTGCTTAACTACACAAAATATTTAAACAAAGTATTTAGTTGCTTGCAGCACCTGCTAAAGAGATGACACAATCTCCTTTTGAACTCTGAAACACAAAAAGAGAGCTATTGAAGCCAGCTCTCCATCAATTACTAGCTCAAAATTACTTCAGAAAGAATTCCTTCTCATCTCCAGCAGGATCTTTTATATAACCTTCTTTGTACAAGTTTAAATATATTTTAAGTGGCGCATCAGCAACTCCTACTTCCAACAACTCAACTCACCAGGCAGAAAAATACCTTTGAGAGCTGAAAAGCTTCAGCATTTGCTAAGGTGGATGTGCACACACGTGAAGAACACTTCTGCAGGAGACATAAACATATATAATTATTTAATGAGTGGTAGGACACACACCCACATGGATTCTAGAGGACAAAGCACTGGAAACTTCTGCTGGCACCTAGGACATCTTTCCCCTGCCTGTTAGCACCGAGGAGAGACTCCAGGCACTCAGGCATTATCCTAAAAGCCATTTCCAAGTCTCTACACTTTCAATTCAATCCTTAGAGTGAGATCCTGGCACTGAAAGGTCAATGGAATTACTTCCCTTGGCTTCAGGAGTAGCAAAGCCTCCCCCTACATCATTAATCCAGAGTGTCATTCATTCATTCATTGTCATCCTGATTCAGAACAGCCTGTCAGGAAAGGGGAACACAGCCCATAAACACCTTGCACGTTATTTCCATGTTTTTTTTCCTGGGGTAGGAACACAGCATGTCCAAAATGGGGGAGAAAAAAGACAGAGAGAAATGGGAGAAAGAAGATTCACATTTGATATTTTAAATTATTGTACAAGTGCTGAGAAAAGAAAATGATTAGGGGTATTCAGCAAGCAGTTATTTGGGAAGTTTTTGGATTGGCATGGAGACAGGAAATGAAAAAATAGGCCCTGTCCAATTTTTAGACACAGGGTGTTCATTCTTTTCCTGAAGGGAGCCCTGAAGAGTATAAAGCATGTTCACAGAGCATTGTCAAACTCTCCAGTGCAACACAAAGCAGAGTCCCACCCCAACAGACAAGGACACACTTTCAGAGTGAGTCACTGGACTCATTAGAAAACAAATTATCCCCATGGCCATCAGGCAGATGGTCTGGGTGACCATCAGGCTGCTCTCACCAGGAGGAAGCACCATGAGACTCCACAGAGCTGTTATCCCTGTGTTATCATCAGGGATTGGGGCTGGAAAACCAAAGGAGCAGTAACCAAATTTGAGGAGGGCACACACAGGGGTGGAACAGCAAATAGCAGCAGGTAGGAGAGGGTGGCCTGCATGCCTGGTGAGCTGAGGACAGGAAACAGCAGCAGAAAGATACAGGCAAATATTAAGTCAAACAAAACCCAAAAAAAGAATGCCTGACATCCAAAATGGATGATTCTAGCTGGAGAAGCTTTGATAACACCCTGAGAAGAGTGTTGGGAGGGCACAGGATTTGGGTATTTATTTTTAGATAGGTAGTCCAAAAAAAAAAACCAAAAAACCACCATCTTGCTCACAATACTAATTTAAACAATACTACAATACTAATTTAAACACAAATAATTTACCTTTGGATTCTTCAGGTTTTTGTGGTTGTTTGATTTTTTTTTTTTTTAATATTAAGTTGATCTCAAATTGCAAATGACCTTTTAAAAAAATCCTCACCTTAAGCCTGGTCCCCACCTGCACTATTCACTAAACTTACCCTGTATTTGCAGAGTTTTAGTGCCCTAAACTCTCTCCATTCCATTAATAATGTCCTCAGATAGAGAATACTGTCTGCTATTCCTTCCCTCAGCTCATCAGTAAGAAGGGGAACACATGGGGACCAAAATACAGGCCAAGGATGTAGCAAAGAGCCTTCAGAACTGACTCTTCATCCTGGAGGAGCAGCTGATGCACCCTCATAAAATGTCTCTGAAGAGCAGACAACAGCATTAATGCACTAGAACTGCTGAGAAGGGCTCTCCTGCCTCCCCAGCACACATCTGCTGAAGAGCACACAGCAATCCCTCCCCTTGTACTTGAATTCATCCCACAGGAGCTGAGGGTGGCTCGAGATCTCCCTCTGCTTGTTCCTTTGCTTTGGTCTTGGCTGTGCTCTCCAGCCTCTCTGTGTCCCATTTCCCATTCTTTTCCTCTCACCCCCCACTGCCTTCACACAGAACCTGCTCTCTTACTGGGTTATTGTATTTTCTCTTCCCCATGGAACACTTCCTTGCTCTCCAATGCAGCTCTTCCCTTAGGGTGCTCCACGCTGCTCCTCCTTTCTTGCAGAATTCATTTCCTCCTCCCTTTCCCTCTGAAATCACTTCATTCATCTCCTCCCCACTCATCTCCCCTGCACCTCTCAGGAAGGATGGACCAAAGTGAGCCAGGATGTCCCCTCTGGCTCTCCTGCCAGGCTCCACCTTCACTGGGGCTCTCCAGAGAGTCAAAGAGCAAAACTGCCAAGGAATCTTTGGAATTCTGGATGCCTTCAGAACCAAGGGGGTGCCTTGATACAGCTGAGATTGACATTTCAGGGATGCTGACAGCCCTTTCATTCCTCTGAAGCAAGCATGTCATTTCTGGATCATATACAAGGAGAAAAGGGGAAGAAAATGATGATTTTCATGAGTGAAACACCACTACAGGCACGCTAAGTAATAAGTTTCTTTCTCATACATTTATGAACTGGCACTTGTTCATGGCAAGAGAAATACAATCTGTAGGCAAGAAGATGAGGATTCAAATCATCAGTCCAAGCTCTGCCAGCAGAAGAGGAGCAAAGGATAAAATCCCTGAGCAGGGAAAGAACCTGCTTCCTTCCTCAGAGCCACTTCACCTGGAACAGCAGACACAACAGGTTTGCACAAGAGCCTCCTCCAGCTCCCCTCAGATCTTTCCTGGAGGATTGCTGTCCCTGGGCTGGAGGTTGCCAAGGATGAAGGAAAAACAAGGTGCATTTTGAGCAGCACATCTGCCTGAGAGAGCCTGCTACAGCAGAGGTGTCAGACTGAAGCAAATCTTAGTAGAAGCCCAAATAATTTAATGAAGTTACATTCATAGAATATAGAACTTTTTAAGGCTCATCACCCCCTGCCATGGGCAGGGACACCTCCCACTGTCCCAGGATGCTCCTGTCCCCATCCAGCCTGGCCTTGGGCACTGCCAGGGATCCAGGGACAGCCACAGCTGCTCTGGGCACCCTGTGCCAGGGCCTGCCCACCCTGCCAGGGAACAATTCCTTCCCAATATCCCATCCATCCCTGCCCTGTGGGAAGCCATCCCCCCCCGTCCCTCCATCCCTTGTCCCCAATCTCTCTCCATGTTTCCTGTAGCTCCTTCAGGCCCTGCCAGGCCACAGTGAGGTCACCCCAGAGCTTCTCCTCTCCGGGTGAACAATCCCAGCTCTCCCAGCCTTTCCTCCCAGCAGAGCTGCTCCATCCCTCTGCTCATCCTGGTGCCTCCCCTGGGCTCTCCCCAGCAGCTCCAGGTCCCTCCTGTGCTGGGTCCAGGGCTGGGGCAGCTCTGCAGGTGGGGTCTCACCTGAGCCCAGGGCACAGGGGCAGAACCCCCTCCCTCAAATTGCTGCCCACATTTAATTACAGAAAAATGAGAGAATAAAAAGCTAAATTTTGAAATTCAGGGCATATGTAGCAATTTGGAAGCAGAATGTGGGATAGGAAAACCATTTATTTTTCTTACCCTCTCCAGCTCTGCTGCAGATAAAATCTTCAGAGGCATCATTTTGTCACACCAATGGCAAACAAAACATAGCTGTCACAAGCCAGAAGCACCACAATCCATATCAAAATCAACAATTAAACTTCCTTCTTCCTGGTGATTCTGTTGGGCACTCTGTTTAAGCACCCAGAGACTTGAATTGGGCTGGAATGTGGCTGCACAAACACCCAGGGAATGTCTCAGCCCAGGAGCTGAAATAGTCCCTTGGCTGGAAAAAGGACAAAATGAGTCTGGGGTGGTTTCAGTGGGTGCTTTTCACCTCAGTGTTTTTGCACAGAGTTGGAAAAACCCAAAATCTGGTTTGTGAGGTGTTGCAAGGTCCATACCAAGAAACCCTCTGGGCTATTTTCAACTCCTTGGGCATATTTGGAAATCTCAAGTTCAGCTGTGGTATTAACCCCCCTCCTACACAGAGAGACACAAACAAACCAAACCAAACCCCCTCAGTTTAAAAGCAGCAAATCTGGAAAAGATACAAAAAGATGAAATTGGAAAAATCAATGGAAGGCTGCCTCAACATCTCATGGGAAACTGTAGCTCAGTTTAATAGGCTTTATTAATGATTTTTTTAGGAATTTAATATTAGGCTTTAAATTTTTAATTACAAGAAACATGGAGAAGTCAGATCTGAAGGTAATAAGAATTCACAGCCAGACAGTATCCATTTTTCATTTCTTTTGGTAGTTTGTCTCAAAGCTCCTCAAACTGTTGTGATTTGCCCACTGCTGACACACAGCTCCAGGACAAAGACTCAGGTTTGTCATCTGGAAATCCTGTCAATAGCACAAGAAGTCCAGTGAAAGCCAGTCAATAGAAACCCTGCAAGAGTTTCAGGCATTTTCTGCACATCATCAATGTGTTTGAAATGCTGCCTTGAAGGTTTGGCTTATTGAACATCACTTTTTAAGTGTTCTGTTCTGGTTTTAGTTTATCAAATTAGGTGCATTTGCTGTTGAAAAATGGCATCAGGAGCATTTTAGTGTTGGAGGATCTGTGGCATCACAGAACTGTAGGGTTGGGAGAGACTCTGCTACACCATCTAACTCACTTTCCCACCCAAGATTAGCCCTCCTGCATCTTTTCTGACTGATGTTCTGAAGGAACAGCAGCAATTCTGGAGAACCTACCCCCAGACAAAAATGAAAAATAATGCAGTATTTAATTTCCCTTGCCACTAGAACACTGCCCTTGTCTCAGTGTCTTTCTAGACTGAAAGGTTTGCTGCTTTGTGGGGTTCTTCCATCTGAAATAGAGAACCAGCTACCATGAAGTTTCTTTCCTATGTCCAGTGTCCTACCAAAACTCATGACTTGTTATTTTCTGGTTTGCTGCAAAACATAATTCCTACTTTTTTTTTACTGCATGGCAGAGTTCAGCCTTGCAATTTTTGTCCTGTCCATGCAAGAGGAGTGGCCTCAGGGACAAAAACCTGGGTGTGCTCTCCTCAAAGAGATCCACAGATTTAATATCACCTGGATCAAACCCCAGGAGCTGCAGCTGGCTGCATAAACTGCTCTGAAAGGCATTCCACTTCTGCCATCTGCATATTTATTAGCAATGCCATCATGCTTTATTCAAAAGGATTAATACAGACAGAGTACAGCCCTGGGAACAGATCTCCTAAAGGGATGTCATGCTTGGTTCAGCCACAGGTGTTGGAGCAGTCTGAACACACAGTGGCTTTTAAACACTTTTATCATCTATGCTGTAATCACCTGAAAACTTGCCCCCAATTCTGACAGTGTTTTTCCCCACAAAGCTTTTGATTGGTATTAATCATCTCTCCTGCTCTTTCAAAGGAGAATTCCAGCATTAAAGTACTGGTACTTCCCACCCTGGCTGTTTCCCAGCAGAGAGCTGGAGCCCTGCTATGGCAGTGGAGTTCCCTGGGTGGAAACAGGAATATCCAGAGGTTCAGCAGCAGGGGCAGAGCCATCATAATGACACCTTACCTAAACACAGGCTCTAGGGTCACTCATGCAGGCTTCCCCACCAATGCACTAAATATTTTTAAAGATACAAAAATATTTTTTAAAGTGACAAAAGATGCAGGTAAATTCCCTGCCACACCCACCCCTCTGCAGGCAGATCCAAAGGGATGTGCTGCTTTTGCTCCCCCATGTGATGAGTTGCCATGGCCAGAGCAGAGCTCTCTGACAGACATTGCTGCTGTAACATCTCTCCAGCTCAACATTTTGCCTTTAATTCTTACAAGGCCATTTCCTTTCTGACACAGGTGCAGCAGACACCTGGGAATGCTGCAAGGCACTGGTTTGGCTTTCATCTCTCTGACACTGGCCAGGAGCACACCTGATGACAGCAGGGTTGTTGGTCAAGACAATCTGAAGGTGTTTTGAAAACAGTTCAAGTTCTCCAACATTGATGGAATTGATTTTTAACTGGAAGAAGAGAAGAGCAATTGTTTCAAACTGCTCAAGCTTGACACAAAGCCAGAGGTGGATTTGCTGAGGTCAGGGCAGTGGAGAAGGGTGAAGGAAAAGGGCAGGAATGGCAGGGCCAGGAGCAGCAGCTCCTCTGTGGCCAGGGCTGGTGCAGGAGCAGCTGCTGGAGCAGCCACAGCCCTGGATACCCAAGGGTCCAGGATCACAGCACACATCCCAGCAAAATGCCCCACACACTGGAGAACAAAGGTCCTGAGGCTGCCCACAGGGGGAATTGCATCAGGCATCAAACCACTGACTCATAGAATCATTCCATTTGGAAAAGACCTTTAAAACCATCAAGTCCAACCATCAAGTCCAACCATCAAGTCCAACCATCAAGTCCAACCATCAAGTCCAACCATCAAGTCAGCACCACCATCCTGTTCACCACCAAACCATGTCCCCAGATCATGATATTTTTGAACACTTCCAGTGTGACTCCACCACTGCCTCAGGCAGTCTGTTCCAGTGCTTTGCAACCCCTTCCATGAAGGAATTTTCCTAATATCCAATCTAAATTTCCCCTGGCACAACCTGAGGCTGCTTCCCCTTGTTCTGTTGCTTGTTAAATACACCAAAATGAACTCTGAGGAAAAATAAAGAGAGTAATAAAAAGTAAACATTTGGGTTGAATGCACGAGTAATCCATTGTGGCATTTATTGAAACTGGAAGAACATAAGAGAAAAAAGATCATATGTGGGCTAGTAGCAGAGTGTTGCATAAAGGCTGACATTTCAGGGAAGAAACATGCTGGAAGTGAAGAAAAGTCTGTCTCTCCAGGGGAAAATACTCAGTCTGTGTTATTTCTGATAGCATTGTCTGCTTGGGCTTTTAGGGAACACATTTTCCTATGTTTATGAATTTTAGAGTTTTGCAGTATTTAAGTATACAGAGAAGCATCTTGGAGCCCTGATCCTTAAAAGCATAATTATTCTCTTGACTGAACAACTTATATGATTGTTACTGAGTTTCTAAAATCTTCCAGTCTCTCACCCATGGGCTGTTGAAGGAAAAGTCAGCTGGTTTACAGTGGCTCATGTCCAAGCTCCTCTTCCTTCACTCACATCCCCTCTCATTGCCCACACCCCTCCTATTCTTCCCACCCACCACCATTTTCCTCTTGTCCTCAACAAAACACATTGCTACACATCCTCCCTTCTCTGCCTGGATGTCAAGGAAAATTGGCTTTTTTTGTTGGGGTTTTTTCAAATACCCTTGTCAAAGACAGAGCAACACAATTCCAGTGGCTGCTTGACATTAGTTAATCCCATCATCTAATTAGACTCAACTGTAATATGAAAGAACAGAGTTTATTCATTAATCTTCCCATTCCCTGGACAAGCAAAAAATCTGAAATCAATACCACTGGTGAAAAGCTTTGTGTAGAATACTAAAAATATCAAGGTATGCCAATATTTTTTGATCAACCTGTACAAATTAGAGCCAAAATAGTTGGCTGTGCCCCACATTCATGTGTGACCAGGCAGCTGATTTTTAATAAAGCAAAAGATTTCTACTTCTGCATCATTAAAATGCAGATGTTAAATAGCAGACAGTGGGATCTTTGTCAGAGTCCTTGCTATAGCCTTTTTTTAAACATTCATCTCATGGTTTATGCAAATAGCCAGGCACACACAAGCCATCCCAAAATCTTGTCTTGACTGTAGGTGTGTTTGGGTTGGGTTAGATTCAGCAAATCAAAATTGAGAAAAACATCTCCAGTGACATTCTTCACAGGGGCACAGAATAGGAAATACAGAAAGAAAGATCCTGGTGTTGCCATCTTATTGTGAAAGTTCCATACCTTCTTGGTGATTTCTCATGGGCAGCTGCTCACAGCACTGACTCTTTCTTCTTCAGAGCAAAACCAACCAAGCCCAACTCTCCCCTCACCCACCCAACCCACTCTTTTCTAGCCCTCTTCTTCTTATTGGACTCAGCTGTGGCCTTTTAGGGGCAGGCCTGTTCCTAATCTTTGGTGATTAGTACAGCTGCAACTCCTCAGGGGTGAGATTGCCTTCCCCACTGTTTTCTTACATTTTATCCCCCCCATCCTGGAATTATACTTTTAACCACAAAGCCAGACATTCTTAAAGCAGGTATGCTGGGGAGACTATGGGATTTCTACCTTCCTCTCAGGAATAAAATCAGCTGAGCAAATCTGGCCTGGAGATGACTTAGAAAACCTCTTGGTGGTTTTCTGCTCTTCTACAACTGCACAAATGTCTTCATCAAAAGGGCTGTGAAGCAGCAGTGCTTGCAAGACGAGCAGCCTGCCAAGGATCTAGGATCCATAGCAACACAGAAGGTTTGTTGGTTTGTGGTTTTTTTTTTTTTTCATTTCTACAGTTTCCTTTTCATTCCTCAGAGTTTTCCACCTCTACAGGACAGCGTCTCACAGCTCAGTAGAACAATTACACAAGACCAAAGGCATTTCACCAGGCTCTGTGTGTTTGTGACACGGTCTCTGGCGTTCTGGTTTTCTGGTTTCCAAAGATACAGCCAGTTTTCACAGGAGTACTTGGAAGAAAGGCAGGTTTTGCTAATATAATTTCATGGCAAAGATGCCTTCTCATGTTTATACATTAAATCAAGAAAACGACAGCTACATATGGCATCCAAGAGAACTGAACAAATTACATTTCTTGTTTTGACATATTTTTGGTGTGGAAAGAAGGAACCGGTATCTTCACAGGAAACAATCTAAACTCAAGAGCTACCCACCACTAAGAACTCAATCCTATTATCTTTGCATTCCCTGTGCCTCTTTGGAAGCTTCCATTCACCTTTGAAATTCCTATATCAAAACAAAGTTTTTCTCTTAAAAGACCTTCAATTATTCTGAAACTTAGTTAAGAGAATCAGCCTCTCCTTCCATCAGCCCAGCACAAAGTACAGTGCAATACAGTGGCACAGCAGGAGTTTAAGGGTTGCTGGAACAAAATTACTGTTCTAATGATGATTACTTTGCTGTTATGTCTGTTACAAAAGGAGAATTTGGAGAGGCTGTTGATCCTTGAAATTTGTTCTTTCACTGCTGTCGGAGGCACCACAAAGATTTCTGCACGTGGGGTCATTTTTCACTGTTACTCATAAACAAAACTCATGTCTGAGTTGAATGTAGAAGGAAAAAAGGCAGCTAGGAACCTCAGGATGCCATGATGTCTGAGAGGGCAGAAAGAGACATGGATACTTGGGATCAAGTGCTTCTCAAAACTCTCTCCTTCAAAACGAAAACAACCTCAAACTACTGCTCTAACACTTCAAGTATTGGAGCTAAATTAAAAGCAGAAATGTGGAGTGCTGTGCCTCAACACAAAGGAATAACAAACAGCTTCTTTACACCTCCAACCTGTGGGACAGCCTTTCCACCTGCTCTGGCTGCCCAGTTCACTCTGCTCTCTCCAGAGCTGCTCTTCTTCCTCCCCTTGAGGCTGTGCTCTGCTCCCCATCCCTTGGTGCTGGAGCACTGATGCTCCAAGCTGCACATCAGCACATGCCAAGCCTTGCTGCACCCTGCCACTGGTGGTGGCAGTGCCTGGACATTCCCAAATGCTCTTTGCTGTGGCCACCTCGCTGCTGGAAACAATTCCCCTCCTACTCAGACCTTTTGTTTTTAATGCTGGAGGCAGATGGGTTTTGTGGCCCAGCCCAAGGAGAGGTCCCAGGTGCGAATTCCCACTGCCACACATCACCAGGGCCATGGTGACCCCAGTGCCTGGAGCTGACCCAGCAGGGAACTCCCTGCTGAAGCATTTTGGCCCAGCAGGAGCAGCTGGAGTGGCTGAACATTCCCTCTGAGTCTGCTGTGCAGCTCCCTGCCCCAGGGGATGTCACATCCCATGGATTTGACAGGTCCAGATGAAAAGAGGGAAAGCCCTGCTCTCTGAGAAACATCTGGGCTGCACAAATAAGGGAAAGGAGCCACCAGAAAAGGACAAAACCAGTTCCAGCTAAAGGGCCAGGGATTCCTGTATGGATCACCACCTGCATTTAACCTGGGGCTGACCAAGCAGCTTTTTGTCTTTTTGTCTGGGTGTCTGAGCAGTTGGGAAAGAAGGGTGTGGGGGTGAAAATCTCCTTTTCTCCTTCATCCAGAAAAGGTGTCTTAGGCCATCATTCATTCACTTACCATGGAGACAACTCCTCTAACCAGGGGTGGGGATGCAACAAGCAGGTAGATGACCAACCCTAACCAGAAGAGGAGATTTTTTATGGCTAAAAGGACTGAACCATCCCTGGGTTTGCCACTGCTGGACCATCCCTGGGTTTGCCACTACTGGCAGTGCTGGTGCTGGGCCACCAGGCTGGCCAGGATCTGATCTCCAGGGCAAGGGGAAACAATGGGCATGCTGAGACCAGCACAGTCTCACTGGGAGCTGGGAAGGACCACGCTCTCCCACCTAAACATTCAGGATGAGATTGCAGGCTGTTTTCCCCCGGTGTCTGGGCTCCTGGTCTCACACATGTCTGAGAAAGGCCAGGGGACTGTTCTCAGCTGATGCAAACGAGGTGGCTGCTACTCCAGAGCCCCTGGAGGTGTTGCCCCTGCCCTGAAGTGCTCTTTTAGTCCTGCCACAGCATCCAGGTGGCCCTTATGGCATTGCAGGAGTGTGGCACTCACCTTCCAGCACCTGGTGCAGGCAGAGTGTGAAGAGAGAGGAAGGCACTGGCTTTACCTTGACGAGAAGCAGACTTTCAGCAGGGAAAGGTGTGGGATAAGGCCAGGCACAGCCCAACAGGGGCTGCAGGACAGGCTGAGCAGAGGGAGAGGCTGCAGCCAAGCCTGCCACGGGCAGTGGGAGCAGGCAGGAGGTGTGAGGGGTTACAGCCTCTGGCAGCCAGGAGCTCACCTGGGCTCAAGCACAAAGCAGGATTGGGATTTTGGAGGGGTTCCAGTCTCACCTGGAGGAAGAGGAGGAAGGGCACTCTCTCACCAGTGAGCTGCTGATTAATTAGAGGAGACAAGTGCCAGCCCTGCTGCTGTAATGAGGAGAGGCATCTTGGAGCACCTTCCTCACACCCTTGACACTTCTCATGGTTCTTCACCTGACAGGCCACAGGCTCTCTCCCTTCTGCAGAGCAAACATCAATACAGATTAACACCTCCCAAAGCTGTCAGGAACCAGGACCAGATACAGTGTCCTCCCTCCTGACCTCTAGGAGAAACAAGCTTCTAAAACACCCTGTCTTGGTGAATTTTAAGAGGAGATAGAAATTAAAGTTGTAAATACAGCTGCTAAGTACAAACACAAAAAGGGAAAGTGTGAAAAACCTTAATGCTGATATAAGTTAAGGCAAAAATGAAGATTAGGATGACAGGAAGAAAATATTTAAAAACAGAGAAGGTTGGAAAGGGCAACTGTTGAATCCTGAAGCATAAAACTTGATAAGGATATTTCAAACAATATAAAGAAAATTCTCCAGATTGAAGTGGAAGCTCTTGCCTATAGAACAATGTGTCTACAGTCAGATGCTGGGAGAATTATTTTTTTTTCTGAAACGAAAAGATCAAAAGATAATTAATTCTCTATTGTGGCAGACAGAAGGTACACTTCAAAAACAACCTCTTCTCCTTGCCTCCATCAGCTGCCTTCCTGGAGTGCTCCATTTGCCTTTAAGTGGACTCTTAGAGAATCCTATTGAAGACTTAAGAGCCCTCAGTTGCACTTTCTCATCTTCTTACCCTGCTGCCTGCTTTAGGCATCTGCAGCAGTCACATGCTTGAGCTAAAATGTCATCTCTGTCATCTCCCTGCTCCTCCTCCTCCTCTGCACTCTGGCTCCTCCTGGCACAGCACTTGGGCTGCTGGGATTTACCACCCGAAGTGGGAGAGGGGTTTATTCTTCTTAATTCTACACAACCAACAAATCAGCCAAGACCTTCTCACTCCTTCCAGCCCTCACTTCTTTCCCTCCCCACTGTTGTGCTCACAAAGAGCAGGGAAGGGAAATACTGAGATGGGGAGATAAGGCAGGGACAGGAGCCAACCTGATGAGTGGGAGAAAAGCACCAGGTTAATTCTACCTTGAAGTGACAGGGCCAGAAGCAAATTTAGGAAAGAGCTCCCTGAACTCATCCCTACTGCTCCCTGAACTCATCCCTACTGCTCCTGGACCATCCCTACTGCTCCCTGGACCATCCCTGAACTCATCCCTACTGCTCCTGGACCATCCCTACTGCTCCCTGAACTCATCCCTACTGCTCCCTGAACTCATCCCTACTGCTCCTGAACCATCCCTACTGCTCCTGGACCATCCCTACTGCTCCCTGAACTCATCCCTACTGCTCCTGGACCATCCCTACTGCTCCTGGGCCATCCCTACTGCTCCCTGGACCATCCCTACTGCTCCTGGGCCATCCCTACCACTCCTGGATCATCCCTACCACTCCTGGACCATCCCTACTGCTCCTGGACCATCTCTACTGCTCCCTGAACTCATCCCTACTGCTCCTGGACTATCCCTACTACTCCTGTACCATCCCTACTGCTCCCTGGACCATCCCTACTGCTCCTGGACCATCCCTGTCGCTCCCTGGACCATCCCTGCTGCTCCCTGGACCATCCCTACTGCTCCTGGGCCATCCCTACTGCTCCCTGGACCATCCCTACTGCTCCTGGACCATCCCTACTGCCTACTGCTCCTGGACCATCCCTACTGCTCCTGGACCATCCCTACCGCTCCTGTACCATCCCTACTGCTCCTGGACCATCCCTACTGCTCCTGGGCCATCCCTACTGCTCCTGGGCCATCCCTACTGCTCCCTGAACTCATTCCTACTGCTCCCTGAACTCATCCCTGCTGCTCCCTGAACTTATTCCTACTACTCCTCGGCCATCCCTACTGTTCCCTGAACTCATCCCTACTGTTCCCTGAACTCATCCCTACTGTTCCCTGAACTCATCCCTACTGCTCCTGGACCATCCCTACTGCTCCCTGATCTCAACTCATCCCTACTGCTCCCTGGACCATCCCTAAACTCATCCCTACTGCTCCTGGACCATCCCTACTGCTCCTGGACCATCCCTACTGCTCCTGGACCATCCCTACTGCTCCTGGACCCAGGCCTGCAGAAGGGAGCAGCTACTCAGCTACAGGAGGTTCTCCATTTCCCCTGTCTATTTAAATGATATTTATGACTTTGGCCTAAAAGGAACCATTCCATTGCCTAATCCCTGACTGCAGAAATAGCCAGAGGTGCTGGGGGCAGGGCTGGGCTCTGTGAAGCTCAGCTCAGGAGAAGGGCACACAATTCTTTCAGGCATTGACTGCTCCACTTACAGCACTGATTGGCTGTTAATCTTAAAAGCAATTCATCTTTCTGGTGCTTATTGATTAACAAAATATAGAGTCCCTGACAGCGACATTGATGCTGACCTTGGGAATTGTTCTGTGCTTGCCAAAAAGGCAAGATAAGCCCCACTCCCTACAGCTGTCCTGCCAGGAAGCCTCACTTGACTGCCATGCCTCAAGTTTTTGATTTGGAAGAGGAATTTGTGTGGCTGGCACAGCACAGCCAGAGCAGTTACAGCCCCTTGCTCTATCCCCAGGTGAGTATTCCTGGGTACCACCTTGAAATAAATTGAGTTGCCTGCTGTGTCAGAGATGTTTATCTCTAAGGAATGTTGCATTTATTGGAAAAGCTGAGTGAAAAGAGCTCTCATGAATCTGAGAGTGGAGATTAGACTTGTTGCCTTTAGATTAAACCTCTCCTAATTAACCTTCCAATTAACCTCACATCACTCCTTTGAACAAGACCAAAAATACAAATGTTACTACATCCCCTTTTATCAGAGAAGAGTGTTTGCTAGATGGAATAATGATAGATGGCCATAATCTACAGAGAATTATATTAGCAGGAGTTTCAAGCTCTGCTCTCAGTCCCCAGGAGGAGCAGAGAGGGCACAGCTGCTCTGACAAGCCCAGAACACAAAGCACCAAATTTTCTCCTCAAAGTCTTGCAAAGTGAACTCTGAGATGCAGAATCACTTGAAAACACTGGCCACATTTGCCAGGTTTAAAGAAAACCTGAGCTGAAAAACTATGCTGTGCAGAAATTAGGGAAACCAAACAAAACCTGACCAACCCAGGATCCATCAGACAGGAATCAATGAATCTGCAACAACAAGGCAATGCTCCAAAGGAAATCATCCTCTCCTCCATGTGAGGAGGGGCAGGTCTGCTCCAGGGGACACTTTTTTAAGTGATTCCCAATATGCTGAAACATCCTTTTCTCCTTATCCCTACCCAGAACAGCCCCCATCACTTTGCCTTCCCAAAGATTGGTTTTTTTTTTTTTTTTTTTCCTTGTGTGAAAAGTTCTCTCTGTTAGAGACAATGTTCTGCTGAATGTGCAGGTGAGAAAGGATAGTGCTTAAAAACTGGAAATAACTCTGTGTGAACTTTCAGTCTATGAAATTTAACCTTTTCAGTACCAGGCTTCCCTTCCTCACTGTTTGGGCCGGGTATCAGCACCTTTGTATTTAAGAGATTTCACTGTTACCTCCCCTTGCTGAACAAGTTTCCTCTTGTGGATTCTTTGCTTCTTTTCTGCCAAGGTTGGGATTTATTATGAGATGGTATTTCTTGTTTGGACTCAGATGTTTATTAGTTCTTATCTATGTTACAGTCTCACAAACCCTGAGTTCTACAGCACTTCCCTCTAACAAACTAAAAATGGAGCCCCATCTCCTCTCTCCAAAGTCTCTGAAGAATGAACTGTCCAACTAAGAAAAGCTACCTAAATTATTTTTACTTTTAACCCAATAACCAACAACCCGTGGGCTGCAATGTGGACTTTTAAATCCAATTACACAAAACCACAAAAACTCATGGAGAAGAAGGCAAAGAAGAAGGTGAAGAATAAGGACCAGCCTCTGCCCCAAAATCTCCATCTTGCTTTATAGATATTACTATATTCTAAAACCTTTAACTCTTAAGTTTCCCACCATGTGATATCACACTCTTCTATTCAAACTCCACACCCACAATCCCAATCCTCACATTCCATTTTGGAAGCTTCTCCACGGCCTCAGGTCAATGCAGTGTTCTCCTGGGGGTCAGTGCCTGGCAGCACAGAAAATCTGCAATTCTCAGGAACCAGGGTTCCAAAATCCTGTGTCACTGGTTTCCTCTGGGCATCTCTCTTGTGCTCGTGGTACTCAGCCAGTGACCAGCCTGCAGCCCCATGTCATCCCTGAAGGACAAACAGGACAGTGACCAGGGTGCCACCAACCCAAGCAAGCCCCAACAGCCCCCAGTGACACTGACCTCCTCCATCCTCTGGGAATTCCCATTCCTCTGCTGGGCCTGAGGGAAACACAGCAAGATTTCTGTGCCACACTGCTAAGGCAACACCTCTTTGCCAATTTTAGTGGCCAAACCAGGAACACATCCCCACTTCTGGTGCTCTCATCCAAGGCTGTTTGTGCTGTCAGTACCTTTCTCCAGGCAGGACATAGGCCAGGCTCCCTCAGCTCTCCTCTCAGAGATATCCCATTGATGCCTTGAGAAGGCTGCCCTAGAACAGAGGCCAGACAGAGTTAAAGAATAAAGCAGGGATTTATTAAAAGGATCTCCTCCATGGATCCACCTTGGGCAGCACAAGAGCCCAGCCAGGGCTGCACCCAAGGTGAACCAAAATGGGCACAAAATGCACACCTGGTCACGGGGTCTGTCACTGTGATCAGTTCTGCTCCATTTGCATCTTGGAGTTCATTGTCCCATTCCAGCTTTAGCCCAGGCAGTCCCATCCTTTTTTTTCTCTCTCCAGCCCACCTTGTTTGTGCTCTTGGGCTGAGATTTGGATCATTTGTCCTTGGTCCCAGCTGGAGCAGGAATTGTTTTGTCTCCCTGCTCTGTGCCCAGAGCTCACCATCCCTTAATGTGAAGCTCAGACCCACACACTAAAGCAGCACAGAATGTGAATAGTATAAAAGCTAAACCCTGAGGCATCACTTGCACTCTCAGGCACAAATTCCTGCTTCTTCCTCCTCACACGGCCCTCCCAGTTTCATTTCCAGCCCTCCCTTAGGTTCCAATGAGTTGGGAAGTGCCCATTTCATTTAAATCCTATTAATCAGTGTGTCTTTTATGTCACAGCAGCCTTTTCCCAACAGATTTAGGTTTGCATTCAATACATTTGAACATGTATTTGCACACATGTTTGAGTCCTCTTCCAGAACTAGAACTGCCAAACTCATACCAAGAGAAATATCTCATTAAAATCCATCTCTGCTCACTTTCTCCAGCAAGAGGAACCAGCAGTGCACATAAGTCTGGAAAAGAATTTAAACATCACTCAAGCTCCAGGGAAAGGTTACAATTTTTAATTCTCACACCGATTTTTTGGGCAGCACTCTGGCAACACTTCATTTTCCCCACACAAGAATTCAGAATGTCTGAGTGTTTTCTCTTGCTTTTCCCTAGCCTACAGTGCAAGCCAGGGATGTTGTATGCTGAAGAGAAGAGTGATGCTAGGATACTGTGCTGCCACAGCAGCTTACCAAGAACATGAAGAACATGCACCTGTACCTGCCTGTGCACAGAAATAACCACCCTCACACTGGCACTGGGAATTCTGGACACACAGGTAAAGCTGGGAATGAGAAAAACAGCTGAGAAAGAAAGAAGAGGAACAAAATATCCATTTTACCAAGGAATATGATCTTACTTTTTCTTTTTTTTTTCTGTTTTTCTTTTTTTGTTGTTTTTTGTTTTGTTTTCAGAAGAGAAATTCTCTGCCCTGCAGCAGCCCCAGGTTCTTTAGTAAATTTGTGTCTCTGGACAGAATTTGGAACAACAGGGCCATGTTTAACAAAACCAGAGCCATTAAAACTGGCAGAAGAGTTGGAGAATCAGGCTTTTCAAAGAACACATGTGGCTCACTGGACAAAAACAGCTGCACAGGCAGCTAAAACAGTGGAGAAAAGAAAGAACACCTGCAGTTAAAGGAGCCTCCTTAGTGCTGGGCTCAGCACTAGAGCCCAGGGCAAACCCAGGGTGGAAAGCTGCTCTCCAGCCTGTGGGAGCTGCTGAATCAGGGATTCACATGCAAATCCAGGCTAGGACTTCTCTGAGTGCCTGCAAATATTAACATTTGCTTTCTCAATTTCTGACACTTAAATAAACAGCCAGAAGTAAAGGAAAGTTTGTGTACATTTTAGAATGTTTTGCAAAAGAGCTCCAAAGATGAAAACAAGCACCCTGTCAGTCTGACCCTTGCAGAGCATCAAGCAGAAGGGTTGAATGTTCTCAGAACAGAGGTAAATGCAGAGCTCTCAGCCAAAGTAAAAACAAAATCTGTTCATTAGATATAATCATTTAGCCAGCTTTCTATGGAGGAAGGCTTTTGTCATGCATTTGCATTCAGTTAACTTGGGGTATTTTAAAGATTTACAAATGCAAATACAGGAGGAAAAAAAAGAGTTTCCAGTAGGAGAGAGGTCCTGCAGGATGCCACTGTAACCAAATTCTGAATTCTGTGTTTTCTAAAGAACAGAAACTAAGCTCTGGCTTTCTCAGAATCAAATCCCAGGATGGTTTGGGTGGGGAGGGACATTAAATCCCATCCAGTGCCACCTCTGCCACGGGCAGGGACACCTTCCACTGTCCCAGGCTGCTCCAAGCCCCATCCAACCTGTCTGTGGACACTTCCAGGGATCCAGGGGCAGCCACAGTGGCATTCCTAAAAGATGTGTCTCCATTATTTAGCTCTGCAGTGTGCCCTTGTGAAGCTCATGAAGCCCTTCTGGCTGTAGACAAAACAAATGCACCCAGTCTGGGGGTGACTGTGAAAACCCTCCCCTCCTGCCACTGCTTCAGTGAGGCCTTATCTCAATCTTGGAAATCCTCTTACAAGGCCATTGTCTGGGCTCAGTTCTTTCACTCTTCCTTACCAGGGCTATTTTTGCATTTCTCTATAGGTTCTCTAATCTGAGCCTGCCTTTGGAGCTGAAGTTTCATCTCATTGCTTCTCCAGGAGTGCTCTGCTTGTGCTGAACAGATAAATGATGGCCACAGATAGCTACTTACCCAGACTATGTCAGCAAACCTCTGACTGCAAATGCAAAGCACTGCAGGCAAATTTGGATTGGATTAAGGACAGCCAGGCACAGTTTCCATCCAGTTATGCATTATTTTATGGCTGCTTATTATCTGGACTTATTTCTGCTTAATGCCTATGGAGAATGAGATCACAAAGCCAGTCCTTTTATAAACAACCCTCCTCTGCTCAAGAAAAAACAGAAATTAAATAAGGGGGGGTTTGTCTTTTTTTTTTTTAAGGATAATTGCAATATGTATTGTAAAAATATACAGCACAGCCAATGTGATATCCAGGAGTAAAAGCAAAGGGATTTGCCTCCTCTTGCAACAAATAAAAACAATTCTATCTTTGTTTCCTGCACAGAATAAAAGGAAAGAGAGAAAGTGGTCAGCATTTTCTGGGCTGTTAGTTCCACACTGTCCAGTCCTCAAACCATGGAATTATTTACACTTTAAACTTTTAATGGCTTCAGCTGCTTCTGAAGGAAGATTTTGTCCAAGATTAAATTGCCACTACACTAAAACAATTTTTACAGACAGACCCCCACCACCTTCCCAATAAAACAAGTCCTCTCATAACCAAAGTGAGATTACACTGAATATATAATATTATATAAGGAAGGTTGTCTGTTCTTAAACTTCCAGTTGAACACCTTTTAACTCCTTTTAAGTTCTTTTCATTGACTCCCATGTTCTTCTTACTGTAAGTAAGACCAAATTTCATTCAAGAGAGATATATTCCTTTGTACCCTCAACTCAGCAAGTTAGCAGAGCTTCCAAAAGACTCCTAAGAACAGAGAACCTTCCTTTAAATATTAAATATCCAGTGTAATCTAGCTTTGGGGATGAGAGCAGTACCTGTGTTACTGGGGAGCTGGTGATGGTCTGTCTTTCACAAATCCCAGGTGCACATGTGCCTTCAAGCTTCCACATCCTGCCAGCTCTGGGCCTTTCTCACTTTTGTTTCACATCAGGGCTTTCTGTCAGGAAATGCTGGGAGAGAGAAGAAAAGAAATGATGGAAAGCATCCCCAGCCTGGTTGTGCAGAGCCAGAGCAGGGAGGCTTGGAAGAGTGGGGGTGAGCTTGGCTTTGCCTCCTGAGCTCTGGATTCAGGAGAGCTCCAGCCAGGAACAGAAGGACTGAAATAAGGAGTGAGGGAGGGTCCACAGTCCCTGCAGGCAGAGGGATTGTCTGGTACCAAGGAAATGGCTGGGAGGAGGAAAAGGGGGAGTTGGGTACTTGGTGTGTTAGAATTAGAGACTCATGGCATGTCCTGAGCTGGGAGGGACCCACAGGGATCATGGATCCAGCTCCTGTCCCTGCACAGACACACAACAATCCCACCCTGGGCACCCCTGGAGTGCTGTCCAAGCTCTCCTGGAGCTCTGGCAGCCTCGGGGCTGTGCCCATTCCCTGGGGAGCCTGGGCAGTGCCAGCACCCTCTGGGGAAGAACCTTTCCCTGAAATCCACCCTTATCCTCTCCTGATAGAGCTCCAGCCCTTCCCTCAGGTCCTAGAGATTTTCACACCTTCCCGCTTTGAAATATAACCCATTCTACACTGGAAAATACATTCTACATAGAGGAGGAAAACTGGCAAAGAAAAAAAAAATACAAACATGTTATAGACACAGATATTTATAAAACAGACCAAAATATTGGGATCTCCAGCCCTCTGTTACTTTCTCCCCTCATCCTTTTCTCCTTCTTAGTCAAGCTTAATTATTCTCAAACATCTACAGCAGACTCAGAGGTTTTTCTGTTTCATCTGTGAGTCTTCCAGCACAGGGGTTTTGCTTTCCACTATTTTTGATCTTCCTACCATAAATTGGGCTATAGGAAAACAGAAATAAAACTCAAATTGAGCCAGGGATTCTCAGCATGAGGGACCACCCAGGTCAGTCCACTCAACAACACTGTCAGGTGCTCCTTCACCACCAGAACAAGAATTAAGTAGCAAATTCAAGTAAGGAGAACATTTGAGGGATAACCTGGAAAGAACAGCCAGAGAATAAGTTTAGCTTATTATTTCATGGAAATACATCCCATAATACTGCAAAGTGCCCCATTCTCCTGCATTAACACTTCACTGTTATTGCTCTTGTGTCTTTTGCTGATGCTGGGCTTTAATTTTCAGGTGTGATGAGCATCTACCACACAAACATAATCCAAGCTTCCCTGGACACTCAGGCAATCTGATCACCAGGACATACACAGACCTATTAATATTTCATCCTGACATGTATTTTTAATCAAAAGATCTTAAAGTCCAGTTAAATCTCCAGTTTATATATTCCAGTCCTCAGATGTTTCATTAATAGTTTATAGGACACAGCTCTTACACACAAATGTCAAGATTGTAATGATTTACATGGATTTCTAGGATGATGAGGACACACTAAAATGAGCTCTGCATCTTAAAACTCAGCAACAAAGCACCATTCACCATTTTAGAAGGACAGGCAGCAATGGAAAAGTTTCCATGAAGAGTGGCATTTCAATAGCTTGTTTCAATTACCCCATTGCAGTGTTCACTGTAGGTTCAAATCCAGAAGAGAGAAGAAGAAAACTGGAAAAGAAAGCACAACACTAAGGATCTGTGTGACATCCAGATATTTTAGAGCACCAGTTCCCAGGGTATCCCAGACAGAGGCCTGGATTTGAGACCAGCAGTGAAAACACACTTAACCCTTCCTAATGTATCTCAGTCTTCTTCTGCTGTTGAGTCAGAGTCTGGTTTTGAGAATTCAGAACTCCAGCCTCCAGCTCAAGTGCATCAAACCAAATAAAAGACAATTCCCACAACTGCTGTATTTATTTAACTAGGAAAAGAAGGAGGTGAAATAGGGCTACTCTGTGTACAGACAAATCAATTGAAATTCTAAGAGGGAAGGAGGAGAGGATTCCACAGTGAAAAACAAAGTGCTGATGACAGGATGGTTGATAAAAATTAAGAGAGATTGTTGGGTTTTTATCTTTTAGGTAGGGGGGTGTTTCACTCTTTCTTTCATTTCTTCAGTGAAGAAATTTTGCCTGATATCCAAACTGACTCTTTCCTTGTACACTTTGAGACCACTGACACTATTGGACAGTGCACTGTGAATCTTAAATTTTTACTTACCAGCCATGCATTACTTGCTTGGTGAATAAATTAAATCTTTTGGGATAAAACCCTCCAAAGTATCAACTCAAGCAAGCTGTATTTCTTGGGCTGATCAGAGCAGCAGTGCAGCTGCCCCACAGTCAGTGGTCAATCCAAATCCAAACCCAAAAGAATCAATTCCAAACTGAAGGGATTTCTCAAAGCTGGTAGCAGGGCAGGAACAGGCACTGGTGGGGCTGGAGCACAGCAGGGACACAGAGCTGCTCCAGAGCTGGAGCCAGGCTGGGAGAGCTGGGGGGGTTCAGCTGCAGAGGAGAAGGCTCCAGGGAGAGCTCAGAGCCCTTCCAGGGGGGCTCCAGGAGAGCTGGAGAGGAACTGGGGACAAGGGATGGAGGGACAGGACACAGGGAATGGATTCCCAGTGCCAGAGGGCATGGATGGGTGGGATATTGGGAATTAGGAATTGTTCCCTGGGAGGGTGGGCAGGCCCTGGCACAGGGTGCCCAGAGCAGCTGTGGCTGCCCCTGGATCCCTGGCAGTGCCCAAGGCCAGGCTGGACAGGGCTTGGAGCAGCCTGGGATGGTGGAAGGTGCCCCTGCTGTGCTTCCCCTCTCCTTCCCAGGTGCTGGGAAGACCCAGTGTTATTACACAGCATGGTGGTGTTGAGGAAAAAAAGCAAATGGTTGCTGGTATTATTAAAAGAAAAAGAATTTTTTCCCTCAGTAATATTTTCTTCTGGGATGGATGCTCCCTGTAATCCTGAGTCTTCAGAGCACATTTTCTTTAAACACAATAGATTAAGTTAATAACCCCTTTAAATACATAAAACGTACATTTGTATGGCATCTGAAAGACAAATATTTGAGTTTCTGCTCTAACTCCTGCAGTATTTCCATTCCCAGGGATGTGCTAAGTGTGCCAGGGGCTATATCTCTCATACTTTGATTCCTCATTCCTAGAAACTCTTTCAAAGGTTGAGGTTTTTAAAATTTTTTAATTTTTCCATAAAGAAACACATTATTTGAAAATCTGATTACCATTGACCAAGGTTTCTAACAGTACCAACTTCTGTCTTTAGCCCCTGATGACACCTCTCTATTTCACTTTACTCCTCACTCTTCCCCTGCCAAGTTTCCTTCTATTCCAAGAGTGAGTTATCCTTTTTCTATCCATTTTTTCTCTTTCTCTTTGAGGTTGGCCTTTTTTTTTATCTGTTGAGGACACAGCAGGACCCAAACCTCCTCTGCTTTTAGCTACCATGCATCACTTGGTTTAATAAAAGGATACTTGGTGTATCTTCTGTGAATCTCATCTTTTCCAAGCCTCTGGACAAAAGCAGTTCCAAGCTCACTTCCAGGAGTTCCTGACTGCAGCATCCTTCTCTTCCAGTACCAGATGGAATCACTTTATTCAATCTCTGGAGGTTTCCTGGTTGAAGAGCCCACAAAGTTCATTAGAAAATGATCATATTTAGTACCCAAGCTGTATTTTCTACATTTATTTGGCTTGCTGAGCCAGATAAATTCAGGAAATTTATACAACATATTTAAGAGCAACCACAGCAAATGCTCACATTTATGTGACTTATAATTACAAGATTTGATGCATGTTTTATACACCCTTGGTGAACACAGGTGTTTTTCTAAGGCTGTTTGCAAAATCCAGAAAGTGTGAAGGGAGGTTTGCTCCATGCAGGAACTGAGGAGAAATTTCTGTCTCAAAGATTAGTGTCTTATTTTCACAGAGATTTCTTTTTTTTTTTTTTTTTGCTGAATATGTGGGGCAGTTACTGCTTTTTTAGGGAAAAAAATAAAATAAAAATCTGTGATTAAAATACCTAAACCCAGTCCCGCTAAAAATGAGAAACTGGCAAATATGGGGAGCAAAGGTGTTATTTCAAAGATAGGAGTGGACTTTTGGAGATGGTTGGAATGAGCTAGCAAACCTTCTTGCTCACAAGCAAACAGTAGAGGTGTCACTAATCTGGAGCCCAGCTCCTGTTGTGTCTCCAAACCCTTTGGGATGTTTTCCTGCCACATCAGGGCATGGGGCACAGATCTGCTCTGCCATGAGCACAGAAATGCTCAGCTGCCTGCCCTCCTTCCTGGAGAGGAGTTCATCAATCTCAGGGATCCAGAACCACCTTTCCCACTCCCTGGGGACATTTCAGCACCAGGTGGGATTTACATTCCTGCTGGTATTGCCTTGTATCCTTCAGGTGAACCAGGGCCCCCCAAAGGCTGTGCCCTGTGTCCCCCTGCCCCAGATGCCCAAAATGACCTCTCAGATCAGTGGCACAATGCCACATTCCCTGCAGCTTGCCCCCTCTGGAGATGCTTTAGCCTTGCCCACAGTTTTCTGCTCCTGCTTGGGCAGCCCATTCCTGTTCCCAGCCTCCTCATTCTGTAGCACTGAGCCTTGCACAAATACATGAAAACAGCTACTGAAATACAGCTCTATCAAAAAGGGTTTTGCAATACATTAAACACAGTTTTACAATACTTTTGTGATTAAACTGGCATTTAAACACAGGGAGAAAATGCAACGAAAAGGAGTCTCACAGCTGGGCATCCTTTCGTCAAATTCTGATAAGAAAATATTAAAAAAAAATTCTGTCTAGAGGCAGAAGGTAAACAAAAGGTGTTACAGTCTGAAAATGAAGCCAAAACACTTCAACAGTCAGCAATAACTAAGCAAAAAAGGAAGAAGGGGGAAAAAAAACAAAAAAAAAGAACAAAACAACTCCCAGAAAGGTATTTAACATAAAAGAGCTGGATTAGCAGGATCTCCCAAACAAATGGGGAGGGGCAGGAAAGGGACCAGCTGTTGTTGGCATCCCAGCATGTATTTTATGAGCTAGAACAGGATGTGCCATGGTCTGCAAAGAACACCTGTAATCTACACCCCTTTCCCCCAGTTCAACTCTTGCAGTACATGACATGGGTGTGAAACATGTGAACACAAATGCAGTCAAAGATGCTTTTAGTGCACTTCACAGCAGCTCAGGCTGCAATGGAAAGCCAGGGTTATGCATCTCATTTTTAGCTGTGCTGGATACATGATTGCCTCCTTGAGTGGCAATCACAAATTATTATCAAAGGGCAACACAAATGGCATTCAGATTTCAGTGCCTGAGCTCATTATGACATTTAGAGCTCTTACAGCTTATTGTGAGTTTTGTTGATTGCTGCTTATCCACAAATGACAAATATTGCAGAGCACCTCAGACAACCACAGCCATTTACTCCAGCTCTGTATCCCAGCTGCCTCCCTGTTTTGTGGGTAATTTGGCTGTGCTGAGCACCTCTGCAGGGAAGAGGCAGGAGGGACCTGGCAGCCAGCTTGGGTTAGGTGTGGCATCCCCTGTCCAAGAAGTCCTAACAGAAGCCGAGGTCAATTCCCATGAAAGCAGATGCTGAATGAAATGTTGCAGGCTTTCTGAGGGACTGAAAGCCAAATTTTGTCCCAGCTTGGGTCCAGTCAGCCATTTCAAGCCCTCTCACCACAAAGAGAAGTACCAAGGACAATTCAGCTGAGGTGTTCCTGCCCTGTAGGAGCAGAAATCAGAGAGGGAAGGGCTGGAGCTGTGGTCCCTTCCAATCTCAACCCTTCTATGATTTCATTTCAGAGAAGCAATTAAATCTTCCAAATGCCACCTTTAAAAGGCAGAATTTTGAGGACATTATTTTTTTCAGGCTGAAACCAGACCTGTTCATACTATTGCATTTGGAGATTAAAACCCTGTCTGGGCAGGTCAGTGAGCTGGATGTGGGCTGGCACTGCTGAAAGCCACAATCAAATCCCTGCCTGCTGATTAAGCATCACTCCCAGGCAAGTCAAACTCTGCAAAGGGCATTCACCAATTACAGAAACAACCAAGAGGTGTCCCAGGAACGGATCTGATCCACAGGACTGGTTAGATTGGAGTCTCAGGCAGTGCTGCTTTGTAGGCAGTGCTCTGTGTGTGCTTGGCAAAGGGGGAGAGCCTCTTGGGTGGGTCAAGGCTTGTCCTGTCACACACACGTTTGGTGAGGCCCTGGAGCTGCTGTGAGTATGTGAAAAACAAGGTTCACTCTCCTCACCCACATGGATCAAACACTAAAATGAGCCAGGGAGAAGCAGAGGCAGAGCCAGGGGCTTCCCTGCTGTGGCTGTGTTTGAGTCCCCCCTGGCTGTGTTCCCACCATGGCAGCAGGGACCAGCAGCCACCAAGCAGAAGCCAAGTTCAGACCCTGCCCAAAATGATTCCACTTTCCCAGCAGACTTTCCTCTAGGCTGGTAGCTAACAGGATGAAACAGTGCTGCCCCACAAGCCAGCTCTGCCTCAAGCACAGCATCTTGGACTGCAGATAAAGCCAACTACAGACACTGGCAAAGAGGTGAGAGAGTTGAATTTCCTTACAAACATCACAGGCTGCTAAGCTGTGACCCAAAGAAAACTTCAGCAATTAAAGCCACCCTGGCTGGTTTGCACTCTCCTTTCTCTCTTCTGAGATTTCCTTGCTTTTGTTTGCCAGAGGAAACACAGTGGTCTGTGTTTTAAGTTCTTCCTGGAGGTATTGGTAGTCACAGAGAAAACCTGATTAAAAACTTCTCCTGCCATGTTGTTCCTCTATCACACGATGCCATGATTTACATTAATAACAGCAGAGAGCAGAGAAGACCTGCTGAGCCTTTAATAAACTTCCTTTTTCCAATCACTTAAAACGTTCTTTAAAGTTGCAACTGAAGTAATACAAAGCCTGCATAACAGTACACTTGACATTTATGAGCTTGGCAATAAATCAGATTTTTGTTTTTACAATGTCTGCTTTTGATTAATTGTAAAAGTTTACTATAAATACTTCCAGAAAAGCAGTAGAATTGTTAATAAACTGTATTCTGCTTGCTAATACCTTTAGTCATAACCGAGTAAATGCCTTAAACCATGTACATTAAATTCAAAGTGCTACAAAAAGCCAAGTGCTCACAAGTTTCATTACTGTGTTCATTAGACAATAATTGTGGTGAGGCAGCCTGAATTTCCTCTAGCCTTGGCATCTATTAATGTAGGGCACAATTCAGTACAGGTTTTAGGATAAAAGCTCCAACGTTCAAATGTAAACAACATGTGTAATGCATCTTAAACCCCCTTATTTTTGATAATAGAACGTGATTAGGTTAAAATAGCAAGAGACTGTAATCTTGATTTGAAATTCTAGGAAGAAAACCCTCAGTATTATTATTATTATTATTTTTCAGCGTGACACAAGTGAAATGCAGAGACTGTAATGAGGCCAGAATTCTGCCACGGGAAAGACCTGGCACTGGGCTTTGTGGAGTGCAATTTTATCCCTCCAGGAAACTCACCTGCTCCTCCTGGGTCCTTCCCTGGGAGGGTGCCAGAGCTGAAGGGTAATGCAAATATAATGAACAGCAGCAAATTGAATTACGGCGCTGTAACGTGGCATTATTTGGCGTAAATGATTTGGTTGCAATTAAGAGAACAGCTCCACAGCCCCCAGCAGGTGGGTGGAGGTGCAGCAGCACCAGGTAAGCTGGCCTGCTGACAGGAGAGGCAAGGCTGTGCATGCAGAAGCAGGTTTGCTCTCCAGCACAATGAGCATAAAGCTGCATTATTAAAGGAGTAACTGATATTGCAGACAATCCAAGTAGCCACTGTATAAACACTCCTGAAGTGTTTGTCTGACTGAGTGCAGAGGCCACATCCAGACCTGTGTAGTGTTCAAATCTCATTAGCACCTCACCAAAGAGGTGTGAAATGATGGATGTGCCAGGCTTTGTTTTCTGCCCGAGAGTTCACTGTTCTCCTAATTACTGCCTGCAACTAAAATCAGCATTTTTAGAAGCTCCCTTTGCTTGCAGTTCTGCCACTTGCAGACAATCCTGCCACACTCAGCAGTTGAAATAAATCAGATTTTATAATAGTGTGGAGAAGAGCATTCAAAAATCATGCTCTCAACACTTTCCACTCTCTGGTGGTTTTGGGGCTGCACTGAAACTCATTTTAACCCCAGGAAAACATTGTTTTGATTGATAGGTCTTTGCCCTAATTGCTTGTGAATTTGTTACATTTTAAAAGCAGCCACCATCCTCTATGTGAGACAGATAAAGTACTAAACAAGAGAAAAATCAGATAATTGCTCATTAAGGTTGAATACAAAATAAATAAAGAGGTCAGCTTCCAAAAGTTCTCTTGGTCAGGTCCATCCATGCATGAACACACAGGGCTGATGAACTCACAGCTCTTTAGGATGTAAATGAAATTTCCATAAAAATGAGGAACTCAAATTCTTTAAAACCCCATTAAGCCAAGGCCTGGCTGAAGCTACCTGGGACAGTGGAGGGTGTCCCTGCCCTGAGCAGGGAGATTGGAAGGAGATGAGTTTAAGGTCCCAAAGTACTCTGGGATTCAGGGTTTCTCTGGAGCAGGTGCTCTGTGCCCTCATTCCAAGGGCAGTGCAGACACATTATCAGCACAGCAGAAGGCAGCACAGAAAAGTCATGGAGAGCCAATCCTTCAGGTGACATAAAAGTCCACCCAGTCATAGGGGACAACTTGTTTCTATCCACCAAAAGCAATGCAACAGCAAAGGGAGAACACATTTGTCAATGGAGTCCATTCAGTGCAAATTTAACAGGAATTAAAAAAATAAAAATAAAAAATAAAAATATTTTTAAACTTCATATTAGTGGACTCAAAGCCTTTATGGTGACTCAAGACAAACCTGAACACATACCTGAGCCTTGAGAGGTTTTTTTGTGCTCTCTTTCCCAGCTGGTCAGCATGGTGACCCCAGGCTCAGTCCCAGGCCAGTCCTGTTTAACAAAAGGAAACAGCCTCAAGCCATGCCAGGGGAGGTTGGGGTTGGACATCAAGAGGGATTTCTTCCTGGAAAGGGTTGTAAATCCTTGTCACAGGCTGCCCAAGGCAGTGGTGGTGTCACCATCTCTGGCAGTGTTCAAACAACTTGTGGATGTGGCACCAGGGGATGTGGGTTAGTGGTGAACAGGGTGGTGGTGCTGCTTGGACTTTGTGATCCTGGAGATCTTTTACAGATTAATGACTCTGCAGTTCCATGTCTCATAAGCTCTCTTTGCTTCAGGGTAATCATTCACTCCCTTTCAGAGCAGAAGTCAGCAGCCCCAGGCAGATGTTTGCCCAGATCAGAGATTTTCCCAGGACCCTCTGCAGACCCCACCATCAGCTGCCATTTGAGACAGGGCAGGGGAGCTCTGCCTTGTCCAGGCTGCCTCTCCTTTGTCTTGGAAAGAACCATTTGAGGGCAATAACATCAACACCTGGTAAATATCAGTGATTCACATCAGCTGAAGCTCTGAGGACACAGTGGATTCTGATTCTTGCTCAGAACCAAGGCAGTGCAGCTCTTCTCTGTCCTAGAAGAATATCTATAAACTGAGCATTTTAGAACTAACCCAGCAATCAAGATCTTGCTGCTGTTCTAACCCAATGCTACCACCAGACACCACCTGCACATTTAGAAAACATCCAATAGAAACAAGGATGCCTAATAGAACAAGGAACTAGAGGAGAAGTTAAAGCAGCCAGAGGCTGGATCTTAATTAGAAAAACTCCTTAGAAAAATCCAGAGAAGTTACCAAACTAAAGAACAGAATTATGAGAAAGTTGCAAGGTTCATACTCCATGGATTTCCAAGTCTTAGGTTAAATCACAGAATCCCAGGATCAGGGAGGTTGGAAAATCCCTCCAGGATCACCAAGTCCCAGCTGTGCCCAGTGCCCACCTTGTGCCCAGCCCAGAGCACTGAGTGCCACCTCCAGCCCTTGCTGGGACACCTCCAGGGATGGGCACTGCAAAGCTCCCTGGGCAGCCCCTGCCAAGGCCTGAGCACCCTTTCCATGCAGAAATTCCTGCTGCTGTCCAAGCTGAGCCTCCCCTGGCCCAGCCTGAGCCCCTTTCCCCTTGTCCTGTCCCTGTTCCCTGGCAGCACAGCCCGACCCCCCCTGGCTGTCCCCTCCTGGCAGGGAGTTGTGCAGAGCCACAAGGTCCCCCCTGAGCCTCCTTTGCTCCAGGCTCAGCCCCTTTCCCAGCTCCCTCAGCCCCTCCTGGGGCTCCAGCCCCTTCCCCAGCTCCATTCCCTGCCCTGAACAACAAACATATTTTTCTCTATCAAATACTGATGTGCTGAATCTGACTGTCATTCCTTCTGCTGCTTCTCAAACCCTTTCTTTGAAACCTCAAGGGCAAGGCTGCAATAACTTTCTCTAAAGCCCTTCACAGTCTTGCACCACGAAGGGGTTTGGGGACACTGCATCAGAAATGCAGCTACAGACCCCAGAGGGCAGGAAGCAGAAACTTCTCTGAGAAAAGCTTCTGATTGTGGGAACATAAATCTGGCCAGAATAAAAAAATGCCATCTTAGCTGTGTCAGCTTCAGATGAGAGTGTGAAAGGTGCCTGTCGAGGACTTGTCAGGCATATTTTGGGTTCAGCCTGTCTCCTGGGAACCCTTCATTTCCAAATGCTGTGCCTTGGCTTCCCATGTCAGCCAAACAAAGCCTTCAGTGCTCCTTCTTTACACATCACTCCTGATTTCAGCACCCAAGGCCACTCTGCTGCTCTTCCTACAAGAGCACCAACCCCTGGGAGAACAGCTGAAATTTGGGGTGGCTTTTGAAACAGGCAGGAGCTCTGCACCTGGAGACACAGGTCACAGGAGGACTGGAGCCAGTCCAAGCTCCTGCTCCAGGCAAGGCCACCTCTGAGGCAAGCCCAGGCTGGCTCAGGGCTTTATCCACTCAGCTCCTGAGAACCTTCAAGGATGCAAACCCCCTCCAGTTTGTGGTCACTCCCAACATTCACTTCCTTGCCCCCCCAGGTCACTGTCCAAGCGTTTCTCATGGTGAGTCACAGCACAGCCCTCCCCCAGCACTCTGCCTTTCACTGGCACCTTTAATGAATTTAAAACAGGAGAGAAAGGCCCAGAGGAGCCACAGGTGCTGGCAGCATCACTCACTGTGGCTCTGACACATCCAGCCAGCTCACCTGCAGCCTTTCTGCTTTGAGATCCAATCAAGCCCTCCCCAGCCAGGCCAGTGCTCAGCACAAATCTGTAATAATGAGCTGGCAAGTCTTTCACTGCTCCTCCACAGGAGGACCACAGTCCTGTTCACCCACAGCAGCTCATGACAAATCATGCCTAACCCTCCATTTCCTCCAGTAAAAAGGGACTCATCCTTCCAAGTGGATGAAAAGGCAGCATGTGAACATTACACACACAGATATTGGTTCTACATGCAGGTTTCTTTAAAGCATGTAATTATTGCTTCTTCTCTGCAAAACAGATTGATGGAACAGGTCAGCAACAAGACTCCCATCAATACACCTGGAGAGAATTAAAATAAATGAGCATTGTGCTCACTCAAATGTCCACATTCCCCCAGGATGGACTCAGCAGGGCTGGCCTTCCCTGCCCCATGGTAAAACTAACCTTACAAAAGGAGGATTATTCCTGGCTCTCCCCAGGTCCTGGGCCTGGTTCCTTGGCTCTCTGCAACTTCTCTGTTCCATGGTGGCTCCAGGAACAGGAGCATCTGAGCAGCAGAGCTTTGCCTGTTGTCACTGGTGCCTGTGGGAACTCAGGCACACATGGAATAGTGGCTTGTTTTATGACAACACCATGGAGAAATATTCTGACAGAAAACAAACAGCAACTTTGCATAAGTAGCAATAATTGCCATTAATAATGATGATGCAAATATTTCTTTTATACAGTTGAATTTCAACTCCAAGTTTTAGGCAATACCACCAAAATTCCACATAAAAAGAAATCAATTACTATGACTGGACCCTGAAAGATAAAGCAATGACTGGCTAAGTCTGTGTGTCCTCTCACAGCCTCTGTGGCTGCTGGCTGGGTGAGCAGCACAAGAAATTCCATTTTCCTCATGGAGTCAGAACCCTGCTGGGTGAGGAAATTAGGATATGGAGGAAAGGAGGAGACAAATTTTGCTGCATTTGAAAACCACCTGTTCCAGACACAGAGAAACAAACAGCCTGCATGTAGGAGAAAAGCTTCATTAATGATGGAGTTTTAAGGGCTTCCATCATGTCCATCAGGGCATTACTAAAAAATTAGCTATTTCTCAGCTCTGATTTACTCTGTCTTTTCACTGATTTATGTTCCTAAAAAGATGAACCAGGAGGTTGCACAGCACAGGAGACAACCAGCCTGGTACCCATGCTTCTATTAGAGAATTTCTCTTGCCATCAGCCACTGACAATGAGGCCAGTGTAGATCTAATGAATTCTCAGCTTGGTTGAACTTCAGCACTTTCTGCTCATTGTTTCTACTTCCAAACTCCAGGATTGGGGGACCTCTGTGCTTCCTTGGGACAGAGGACTCTCCATGGAATGCTGCAGATCCAGGTCTGACCTGTCCATCTCCCTTAGTCCTGCATCTTGTCCCATTCCAGACCAGCAAGTCTCCATCAGCAGCTCCAAAAACCACCTGGGATTTTGGGTTTTGCTCTTTGTGGGTCTACAAAGCAGAGTCATGTTGTGTGCTCAGACATGGCTCTCCAGAGAGAACTCTGTAAATCCTGCATATTTTGGGGTGCTTTTGGTAAAGTAACAGCAACCTCCTCACTCTGCTCTCTGTGACACATTCATGGTGCTTCTGATCTCACAGATGTGACAGTCACCTTTCCAGCAGGTCAGGATGGCACTAGAGGAACACCTTAAGCAGGTTTCTAGAGACTTTAGATGGTAAGTCCCCAGGATTCATGTCACCCTTCAGTGCCATCCATCTGTGGTTACACCTTGACAAGTGTTGGTGCAGCGAGGCCTCTGTGGTACCCCTGAATTCACCAGCACATGGCAGTGGGATTAAAGGGGCAAAAAATGCACATTTCCTGACTATGCTGGTGCCTCTTCTTATATATCCTCAGGTCTGTCATTCTTGATGCTTCTCCAGCTCCAGACTCCACGTTTCTGTGATGATTATGATTCCCAAAGCAAGAGAACAAGCTGACTTTTTCTGCTGCCTTTGCATCTGCTTCTCAGAGAGCCACATTCCACAGAGCAGCTTGCTGGATAGAGAGGGAGCTGGCTGGCTCCCAAAAGCACTGTCACATCCCAACTTCTTTTCCCCTGAAAGTGCTATTTATTAAGAAAGCTCACACTTGAGGACGTAGGAGCATTTTTGCAGCTCTGCTTTCTCAAGCTCCAGCAGATCCATCCGTCCCAGCTTCCAGAATGTTTGCAACTCTCCATCTGCTGCAGCTCCTGCTGGCGTCACCAAACCCTGACAGCCAGGACTTGCCAAGTGCTCTGACTTGCTATTTTTTGTTTTTTGTAGAAAACAAACCATGAGAACACAACGGTTTTTACAATGATGTCACAACATAAAAAAAAAAAATTGCCTGCAGAGAGGTCTTTTCCACTTCCTTCACAAAAATATCTTGCTGCTTAGAGAAAATGACAAAGAGAATAAATCTTATGCATTTGATAGCTGCTCAAAGAGGCCAAGCCCTCAGGAGCAGGGTAAACCAAACCTGCACTGCATTATCTGCTTGGAAGGTGAGAGTCATTCCCTCCCCTGGGGCTCAGGAATGGATCTCATCCCCAGCTCCTCTTGGGGCTGGTTCTGTAGCCTGTGCTGCTGTTCCTTGGAGGTGTCTGTGTGAAATCCTTGGCTCAGCACAGGCAAGGGGAGCTGGGGCAATGGGCTGCTCCCCTGAGCCTGGCCCAGCTCCACTGCAGCCCAGCCTCTGATCCTGCTCAACCCATGCTCTTTGTGACTGTAGCTTCCCTTGTTATCTCATTTTTATCCCCCTCATTCCTAGTCACCTAGTTTCTTCCCTCTCCTCAGTTACCAAGCTTTTCCCTTCTCTCTGCTCTCCCCAGAGCTCACACCAATAAAAAGCATTTCCCTCCACAAGGAGGGAAAGCTTTCTGCAGCAGCTGTGTCCTGGGTAAAATACACCAGCAGCCTCTTTCTGTGGAACCTAAATGCCCTAAAGAAGTCCCTTTTTTTGACTCCCTGTGGCTGAGCTCAGACCCTGCTCTTTGCTGTATGTGGAGTAGCAGAAATGACTTCCAGTGCATCATTTCAGAATGTAATTATATAATTATATACCCATTAAAGGAATATAACCCACCCTTAACCACCCACACGAGAAAAACGACATGAAATAAACCCTGAACGTGGAAAAAAGTGAAAGTATTTTCAGCTATTCCCTGTGCTAAAATAAAGTTAAATGGTGTTTTAAAGAAATGTGCTTTATTCTAACCAGCAAGATTGTTTTCAATGAAGACAAAACATGGAGCAATCTGAACAGCAATTCAAATTGAAGTCAGATAGATGAGCTGTCACACATTGGAGATGCACACACAAGGCTTTCTCTCCTATGATGTCAATCATACTTTTTCTCTGATGGATTAAAAAAACCAGTCCTCATGTTGGAAAAGTGAGAAGAGGCTTTCCTGGTATCCTTATGCAATAGTGAGGTGTGGAAACAAGTTCTAAAAAAGCCTTCTAAGAAGCCTGGTCCCAGGTTTGGGAGCATTATTGCCCTGGACTCTGGCTGTGCAGGGAAGACTGAACAGAAGTTGTTTCTTTAGCTGCTTAAAGGCAAACATGTCAAACAAAGAAATGACACAAAACAATCTGGGCAATTTAGGTGATACAAAAGCTCTGGCTGTGTGGGATCTGTGCTTTTGCCACGTGCTGTAAAATGTCTCCCTGACAAAAGCCCAGCAAGAACTCAGGTTGTGACACAAAAACCCTGAATGTATTAAACAGTGAGCTGCAGCCTGTTTTGTGGAAATAAATGGAGAAGATAAATGTTAATGCACACAGGATTTACCTGGAGCATCACAAATAAAGAGAAACATTTTTACCTTGATGAAAGGAGGAAGAGAAACACTTCTCCAGACCTTTGAATTCTGCATTACCACAGACATGCTCTGGGTAAGGCAATTTCCCTTCCCTCTCCCACTGAGCCAGATTTGTCCCTGTTGCTGCTGTACTGATACCAAGGAAGCATCATCAAGGAAGAATCTAATAACAACCAGTTTGTCATTACACTTCCCTCTGCACTAACTGGAGCATGCTGAGCTGTGAATGAGTGTGGGGAAACACTAAAAGGCAGCTATTAGGAAAATGGTAAATATCATTTACCCTTCCCACTCTAGAACTGGCACTTTGGAAATCCACATTTTATGCTGGCTGGACACCAAGTAACTCAGGTCCTCTCTCAATTATTTACCCTAACACAGACCCATGGAATCATAGAATTGCTTGGGTTGGGAGGGACTTAAAAGATTATCTAGTTCTACACCTCAAAAGGATCCAAAGAAGCAAACTTTAAGTGCTGGCTCCTCTAATTTGAATGTAGAAGTCAGTGTCTCAGGTGCCACCTTGAATGTAGAGGGCAGATTAAGCTCTACAGGCTGTGGTTGATCTTCAGTGTTTAATGCATGTTAAGGATGAAAAATTATAATTGATTTTTGACACTGTTCCGAAGTTTGTAACCTCCCCAAGAGAACAAATATTTAATTTCTAAACAATCGAGGGTTTAGAAAGTGCCAGGAAAAGAAACACGAGAGGAGCTACCTAATTGGTTGTAATTAAACACTACTACTAACAAAAGCTAAAAAGAAGAAAGAATGGAAGGCAAAAATGGTTTGGAAATATTGGAATATTACAGCTCTCTCCTTTGTCACTCCTGGTGAAAGGAGCACCATCTGTTTACTCTGATATTTAATGAGCAGGGTAGAGCTGGGGGGAGCCCAGCTCAGGCATTTGCACAGCACACTTCACCCTGCTCTCAGTCCTGCCTCTGATGGATGAGCCCAGGCACTTGCCAAGGTGGGAATCCACCAGCCCTGTGGCTGCCTGGCTGCTGGAGCAGGACTGCTGAGCCTTTGCAGGGGCAAGTGAGGGAGGACACCAGTGTGAGCAGAGTTATGGGAACTGATGACTGGGCTGGGACGTGGGAAAGAAGCAGGACAGAGAGCATTAAGGGAGCCAGGAGGGAAATTAAAGCCTTTCCCAGCTAATGTGAGTTACGAGGGGCTCCTCGTGGCATAACTAGACAATTTATCTTCCTGTAAGGAAATAAAACAAACCTGGGAGAGCAATCCAGCTAATTATGCAATGACTTTATAGACACTGCCTGAGCAGAAATTACTTTCTCTATGGGCTGTTTCCTCAGAAATTTTCTGCCTGTTTGCCCACGTAAGAGCATTCCAAAAATCTTCCTTTAGACTGCGCCGTGTCAAAGTGGAAGAAAATAATTTGGTATCAACATGAGCTCAGTGAAACCAAAAAGGAGATTTCATGCTGTGGTCCCAAAATTCCCCATGCCTCCACCACCCCTCACAGTTAATGGCTAAGGCTGCAAGGGGCTGCACTAGAGAAACTCTGCTGTCCTGGTAATCCACTGCTGTCCAGGAGCCTGAGTTTTCTTTCTCTCCAAATATATAACATCTCTTGCTCTGCCTTTTTATTTGGGTACCAGCCTACCAGGCCCTGGACCAACATTTGATTCCAAAGAGTTCACTCAGAGTGGGCTGGAGTGGGTTTGCCACTTTCTTGACACTGATTTGAGGACTCTTTAGCTGACTGAGTTTGGCTGTAATCTGGGTGTTTAACCTGGTAAAAATTCCTGCAGTTAATTGCCAGCCACCAAATCCTGAAACATGATTTTGAGTAGGAATAAAGCAACACACCTCACAGGTATAAAACACAGGAGTGGAGCCATGAGAAAGGACACCCCTCACATTGGAAAGGTGGATGGGTGAGAGAGAAAATCCTGCTGGCTTTTTCCTGAGCAACCCCAAGCATGAGAGTGGCTGGAAGTTAGCTAGGGGTGGGACTAGCTGGCTGTGTGAGATGCCATAGCATCTCACAAAATCCCTTTATCTGGTGCTTAAAGCAATAAAAGGCACTTTTTTGATCCTTCTAGAAAGTGGCTGCAGATGGTTCTGGAGGTGGAGGACTGAATTCAGGAGGGTCACACAGGTGTTACTCAGGACACCTTTCAAATCAATGAGCAAGGCACTGCAGATAAGAAAGGCAGTTCCAGACTTCAAGGGGGGGAAAAAAAAAAAAGCTGTATTCCAGCCTCAGACAGCAGCCTGAGAGGCAAAAATTGTAGGTGATCTTGTGCTACCACCAGTCTGTAGCAAGCACTTTCTCTTTCCACTTTTTTATCCATGATCTGTACTACAGGATGTGACAATGAGTCAGAAATGTCACATAATTACACCTCAAAGAGCCCAGGGTAATTGGCAATCACCAAAAGCTGCCTTTCCTATAATTTGCTAAAAGGAATGAAGCTCCTTGTGTGTTTTGGGGCACCACTAGAGCAGAGATGTCTAATTACCAGCAAGTTCAGCTCAACAGCTGTCACCACATCAGCTCTAATAGCTATTTCATAAGGACAAAGACATAATATGGGCTGAAGGAGCTCTTCTGAACTTGTCCAATTTCACTCTGCCACTTTCCCCAACATTCAGTAAGGGTTACTAAAGAAATTTGTGAGAGACTTAATTCCAGCTGTAGCTTCAGCAGCACTGAGCACAGGCTAAATGATGTCCAGGCATTGCTGGTGTCAAGCTGGAAAGGCAGGAGAGCCTCTTGCATGGCTAAATGGTTTTTAATGTGAAATATCTCAGCAAAAATGTGTAAAGGGAAAGAAGGAGAAGAAAAACTGGGATATTACTGTTATCACTGTAGTTCATAGAATCATTGAATCACAGGTTTGGGTAGGAAGGGACATTAAATACCATCTAATTCCACCCCCTGCCATGGGCAGGGACATCTTCCACTACTCCAAGTTGCTCCAAACCCCATCTAATCTGGCCTTGGACACTTCCAGGGATGGGGCAGCCACAATCTCCTCTTAAGTTCCTACAAGGAGAATTCTATTGTCAGCAAAGGTTCAGGAATTGGCTGCTCTGAAGTAGCCCTTCACCAAGAAAGTGAAAACACTGAGGAAAAAGAGCAAGCAGAGCCTTGGTGACACCGTGTAGAGGGTGATCTTGTCCCCCAATGAATTACAGCTGGGTCAGTTGCTGAAGATTGGAGGTGGGCCTGATCTTAACAGGCCACACCTGCAATCAATAAGCACTAGTGCTAGATAAGAGTAAGGAGTCAGATTGCTGTGAGGACCTGGAACTGTCAGTGTGTAGAGGAGCTGCCTGTGAGCAACATCAAGAAGGTATGGAGCTCTGATAATATGAAATCCTCATACTATGGTGATGATTGAACTCGAGTTATCTAAGACAACAACACCTACCCTCTTCCAGGCAATATGGCTTTGGCCAAAAACTGGGTTTTGCACCATTTTCCTCTCTGCCATCCAGCTCTAAAACAACTGAGGAGAACTATTTCACCAAGCTCTGACCTTGTGGCCAGAGAGGGACATGCAGCAGCCTGTGAAACCCTACACATTCCCACACTTCTGCTTTAACTCACAGGAGTCGCTGATGCCTAAAGAACAGATGAAAGAGCACACAAACCACTCAATCTCTACACAGAAGCCTACCAGCACTTTTCCTCTAGTTTTTTCCCCTCTCAGCTGAAGAAGACACCAAGAGTCAGAAGCAAACTGTGTATGCAGAGGAATGGCACTGGTGGCAGAAATGAAACCTGTGCCATCCCAGCCCTTTGTGAGGACAAATTACCCCAAGTAGAAAACCCCAAAGCTGGAGCTGCATCTCCTTCTATCTGTCCCTGTGCCCTGGCACACCAGCTGAGCTTTGCTCAGCCACCACAACATTAAAGCTCAATTAAAGTCAGCACAGGGCTCAGTGACCTTCCTTAAAGGTGAGCAGTCCCCAGGGCTTGGAGATGCTCTCCCTTTGCTCTGGGGCTGCTCTGAGGAGAAAGGGATCATTAAATGACACTTCTCCATTTAGAGCTATCAGCTCTGAGTGCCTTGCCACAGACAGGAGCCCCATCCCAACCTCACTGAGATACACAAAATATGTTTTTATTAGTTCTCTTTTCTTATAAGATTCCTAATTTAGGTAAATAATAACTTTCTAGCACAGAAAATGTCCTTCACTAACATGGAATTATCTTATTTTCAAGCTGGGAGAATTAAGAATCCTTGCAATTGTGCTGCCCAGTGCTGGTCACTGCAGTGAGACAGGAGGCTGCAGCTCTCTCTTTTTCTGTGGTTGTTGTTGGTGGTGGTGGTTTTGGGCTTTTACCTTTATTTCAGTGGATTTATAGTATAAGTTTATCCTTTTTCTAATAGGGACATAATAGAGTCTATTTTAAAAGTATCCAGTGGCTACTCATACATTATGGAAAAGCTGGATGTTAAAGATGAAAGGCAAAGAGAGCTGCACAGAGAAGATGATCTTAATTTCTCATTTCTCTCTCTCTCTCTACTCACTCCCCAACACATAAACACTCCTCTGCTGGCCACCCTTGTGTTTTCACACAGAGCACTTAAAATAATCTTATTAAAGTTTATGCTTTTTAAATCTGTTTATTACACCACTCCAGATTTATTTCCTAATCCTCTTTTGTTATTTTGATTTTTGATTTTTTTTTAAACTGGGAAAGCTATCTGCTTTTTCCCTGCCAGCTTTTAATGAGTTCTTTAATCCTAAGAGCAGCAACAAGTGCTCCCACTTTCTGCACTCCCCTTCTGAGGGGCCTTCCCAAAGTGCTTCCTCCTGATCTCTCTTTTCAAGTCTTGCTTACAGGATACTAAAAATCTAAGTTAATGGGAGAGGCAGTGTTAAAGCCCAGATTTTGTACAGCATTGTCAGGCACCAGAGAGGTGTCTCACAGATACTCAAAATTACATCACCCTTGTAGTGCTGCCAGTCTAAATGACTGCAGACAGCAGTGAATATTGCTCAAATCATTTCAGAGACAAACCAAATGACATTAATGTCACTTTTTCTCTCTTTGCATGATGAGCATGCCTGGCTTAAAGGAGATGTGACCCTACTGCTCTGGCTTTCCTTCTCAAGTCAATAAATATAACTGGGAGCAAATGGGAGGAGTTTCTGTCTGCAGCAAAGTCCTGCCACACCCGATGGCCAAAAATAATCAAGATATTATTCAGCCTTCCTTTCAGTTCCAAAGAGATTAGCAATACAAGAGGGGGAGACAGAGCTGTAATTAGTCAGGTCACTGAAAAGGAAAAATGCATAATGATTCCTGCAGATAAAGCAAGGGAAACATATTGATTGCATCTCAGAAGGGAAAGAGTAACTTTCTTCTGGATCTCAGACTAGAGAAAGTCCATTTTACTACTAAAATCCTGTAGCAGAACAGCTCCAAGCTTGTGACTTCACACAGTGAGAGTATTAATAAATGTATGTACTCATTTCTCAGTTTGGTGGACATCAATATATGTGTAAGCCAAAGAGTTACTGGAACAAACTTTAGCCTGCTGCTCACTGGGAAGGACAATCAATCTTAAAATTTACCTTAACATAGTAAACCCCCACGGTTTCTAAATTATTAAAACATGCCTGAAGCACTGGAGAGTTCTGCAGCTGCAAGTGAGTGATGCCAGAGAACCATCAGCTCTGAAACAGCACTGAGTACACTCAGTGTAAGAGAAAGTACTTGCAAACCTGCACCACACCTGACATTTCACTCACCTCTCTTTTACCCGCGCACTTGCTCAGCGAAGCCAACATTTACAAGGGAGATATTTCAGAATCTGCTTCTCTGGAAGAGACATTCAACCTCCTCTTTGGGGCTTAGTGTTTGAAACAGAGAGAGGAGTGCTGCTTTCTGATGCAAATCCAAATTCCTCTGCGTGGAATGTGATTAGCCGGGGCCGGTCTCAGCGGGCAGAAACTCTTCAGCCTGAAATGTTCCAAAGCAGGTACAAATGGCTTCTGACAGGGAAGATCAGGATTCATTTGTTACACTGGGAAGGAAAGAGCAATTAGTGATGGGATTCAAAATGTAAGACACATAGCCAGGGCAAGGATATGGAGAGGCTCTGGGAAAGATGAAGCCATGCCTGAACTTGGGGTGCAGCACTGGCAGCACGCCTGCAATCCAGGGAGAGAGCGCTGTCACCATCTTATTTTATGAAAAATCCTCTTTGCCCAGGATTCTTCTCCTGAGAAGCTGAGAAGCCCCAGAGAAAAAAGAAAACAAAATTATCTCATTTGCTTCTCCTGTGTTTTGCTGCTTTAAAATGTGGTTGGAGGTTGTTTATCCAACATGTGAATTGTTTTGACTTAATGACCAATCATGGTCAGGCTGTGTCAGGACAGAGTCATGAGTTTTCATCATCATTCTTAGTAACCTTCTGTCTGTATCCTTTCTCTATTCTTTAGTACAGTTTTAGTATAACATTCTTTATCAGAATATAATGTCATAAAATAATAAATTAACCTTCTAAGAACACAGAATGAAATTCATCGTTCCTTCCCTCATCTGGGGACCCCAAAAACATCACAGAGCACAGAGTGCATTCTCTTTGCATTCTCTTCACCCAGCAGCTCCCTCTCCAGAGTGCTTCTGGCACAGGGCAGAACTGCAGCTGCAGGGTACATATCAACCTTCTCTCGGGCTTTGGGGGCACTGCAAGGGCAGCACTTTGCTCACCAGCCTGCTAGGCTGCTTCCAGCAGGAGCAGGATTCCTACAGCTGAGTTGGGAAGGCCCCGACAAAGGAGGAATGATGAGGAGGACTCCATCTTATCAGAAGGCTAATTAATGACTTTATTATACTCTATTATTCTATACATCTAAAACTGCACCTGCCAGGTGCTCAACCCTGCACACAACATTCTGAAACTCGTGACTGTCTCCTGACACAAACACACACTGACAGGCTAAGGAAACAAAACACCCTGACTTTGGGTAAACAGTCTCCACATTGCATTCCACTTGGGCACAAACACAGGCACAGCAAATGATAAGAGTTGCTTTTCCTTTCTCTGAGGTTCAGAGAATGTGAAATCCAGAAATATTCTTGGGAAGAACTGTGCCTTGCTTTTCTCTGGGAAGAGAAATGTGGCTACAGATTCCCAGAGGGGGCAGCAGGCAGCAGAGCTCTGCAGCTGGCCCAGCTCTTCCCGCAGCTGGCCAGCACTCTGCATCCCTGGATCTCCCAGGGCTGCATTTGTCCCTGAGCCAGTAGATGTACAGAACTAGCACAGTTGTAAAGGCTTGAAGTGCCATGTGCTGGGACTCCAGGAAGGGGTGATCAATGCCACACTTGGGGTCACCACTTGTGGAGTTTGTGGGGGTCTCCAGGACGAGGTGAGAGATGAGAATCTGACTCCATGTTCTCAGAAGGCTGTTATCTTATGATGTTATATCATATTAAAGAATACTAAATACTAAAACTATACTATAGAAAAAGAAAGGATACAGACAGAAGGTTTAACAAGAATGAATAATAAAAGTTCATGACTGCTCAGAGCCTCAACACAGATGGCTGTGATTGGCCATTAAAGCTAAAACAATTCACATATTGGATAAACAATCTCCAGACCACATTCCAGAGCAGCAAACACAGGAGAAGCTGAGGCTTCTCAGCTTCCCAGGAGAAAATCCTGGTCAAAGAGGATTTTTCAGAAAATATGACAGTGACAGTACCATCCCACGGTGTGTGTGGGGGACTGACAGGACAGCCCCAGGTACAGCTTTGCATGGGAATGTGCTTTGTCCCACAAAACTGCTCCTCAGCCCTGCCAGGGCCTCAGCCTGGGGTGATCTGAGAACAAAGAAAACATTTTAAATCCTCTTCATTAGATAAACTTCATTCATTACCTACATCCATTTATGATAGGTGGGGCTCTGCCAGGGCTCACAGGAGAGAGAAAGGCTCTCTCATGTGGTTCCACCAAAATGACATCATGGAAACAGAAGAGCACAAGGGGGAGCAAATACACACAGCCCACAGGCAAAAGAGCATTATTAGGGCTGTGAATCCAAACCCTGCAGAAGTTAGGAAATCCCAGGATTCAGCTTGTTTGTGTGATGAGAATTTGCCACTGCCATCTGCAAGTCTGTTGTCCAGAAGAGTCTTCATGATAGGAATATTTATTTTGTCCTACAGGATCCTTCCCACCCCTAGAGAGGCTTATGAGAAGGAGGGAGAGGGACCATCTACAGGGGCAGCTAGTGGCTATTGACAAGGGGGAGCAGTTTTAAAATGAGAGGGGTGATTTATATTACATGCTAAGAAGAAATGCTTTACTCAGAGTGAGGTGAGGCCCTGGCACAGGGTGCCTAGAGAAGCCTCATCCCTGGCAGTGCCCAAGGCCAGGCTGGATGGGGCTTGGAGCAATCTGTGATAGTGGGAGGTGTCCCTGCCCATGGCAAGGGGTGGAACTGGGTGAGCTTTAAGGTCCCCTCCAACCCAAACCAAAGATTCTGTGATTTTTCTCCCTCTCCAAACAGTCAGTGCTCCCTGAACAAGCAGCCATTCCCTATTTTCTCCTCCTCCTAGAGCCCCAGCATGCTGCTCTATGACTTATTTACTGCATGATGCTTTGAAGACAGAATTATTCATTTTTTTTCAAAGGATTTCCTCTGGCACTCACCATGTGAGGGCTTTTCAAAGATTCATGACATCTGTTAGCACAGTGTGCCTGGGAGGTGACAGGACGTGTCAGGAGGACACCTGTTTTGGCTGGGTGGCACTCAGCCCTCTCACAACCTCACCAGCTCCAGCCAGGACACCATCAGGTGTCTCTGTAAAGGGCTGGGAGTGTGACAGGTACGCAAGAGCAGAGCCTTCAGCTGGGAGAATGCAGGAACAAGTGTCTGTTCTTGGGGCAGGGGGCTGTGATAAAACAGCTGCTTTGTTTGAGACTTGCTCAGGTTTTGTGAAATGTTAACACTCAGCCAGAAGAAAGCAGAGCATGAACCCTGCAGTGAGCTGGGAAGCTCCCAACTTGCTTTGCAAGCAGGTGGACAAGTTGTGACAGAACACTGTCACCTCATTCTCAACATGTGCACACTGAAACACACTGAGATAAGGACAGAAAGCAGCCAGTGGTGTGGTGTGCCTGACTGGGGGCCTGGGCCTTGATTTTGAAGAACACCTGCTGCTCCATAAACATTATAATATTCAAATTGTGATGTCTAAATACCACGTTTTCCAGTGTGAGGGTTTGGAGACACTGTCAGTCAGGCCTTGGGTTCCAGGCAGGCATCAGGTGATCATAGACTGTGACAAGTGACTCTCCCTCAGATTTCTCACCTCACATCTCTGGCAAAGCCTGGAAACCCACTCCAAGGGAAGCATCCAATGGTGCTGAAAACGAGCCAGTCCCCAGCAGGAAATCAGTGCTGGAAATCAGCTACAAAGGAGGCAAGGCTCTGCAGGTACCAGGGTCTGGAATGTGACACTGGCTATTGTCACCCAGTTTGGCCTACAACAGATTAACTGCTAACCCTGAATTTCCTTTCAATTAAGACAAAATACTGGATGAAGACTTTTCCTTCCCCTCTCCTGTCAATGAAAACCTTTCCTAATAATTAATTAATTAAAAAAAAAATCTGATCGCACTGCCATCATTTTCCACAGGACAGGGATAAATACCTTAGTTTGCTTCAACTGTTATTTAAAACAGAATTTTAGCATTGTTTCATAACATAATCAAATCAACTAAGCTGTACAGGCCAGTAGTACCACAGCCACCTTCAGCATCCCAGATGGGTGGAAGATCCCATTCCCTTGTTGAGACACAAACCACAGAATCCCCTCCCTAATCTCTGGGAACCTGCTGAAATCACAGACTTGTTACAAAGGCCCCTTTTCAAACAAATAGAGGGATTGTTCAGCCTGGAGAAAAGAACTTTCAGGGTGACCTAATTGTGCCTTTTTAATACCTAGAGGAGCTGCCAAGAAAAATGGAGAGAGACTCTTTAAAAGGGATGGAGGGACAGGACACAGGGAATGGCTTCCCACTGCCAGAAGGCAGGGATGGATGGGATATTGGGAATTAGGAATTGTTCCCTGGCAGGGTGGGCAGGCCCTGGCACAGGGTGCCCAGAGCAGCTGGGGCTGCCCCTGGATCCCTGGCAGTGCCCAAGGCCAGGCTGGACAAGGCTTGGAGCAGCCTGGGACAGTGGGAGGTGTCCCTGCCCATGGCAGGGGTGGCACTGGATGGGCTTTGAGTCCCTTCCAACCCAAACCTTTCTGGGATTCCAGGAATATTTCAGACACTGCTGCAGAACCAAAGTTTCCCATCCTGGACAGAGCCTTTTGACAGTCAATAATCCACTGCTTTTGGGATCTCCCAGGTCCTAGCACAGCAGAGAGAGAGAATAACAGAGCCAGTCCCAGCACACGTTCACACTGCTCTCCACTGAAATGTGAGAAACAGCTACTGAGTCTGAGGAGAGCATAGCTAATTAAAAGGTCTCATGTGTTGTATAGAAAGGAGCAGATTTTTTGATAAGAGTGCACTCATGTCAGTGCTGCAATACCTGCCTTTCTCTTTGGACAAAAGCTGATATAACCAATTTTCTCACACAGAGAAAACCAAACACAGTTCATGGGTGAGTGACCACTACTTAATTGACATTACTTTTTTGTGTACAGGATAATCTCTCAACATGAAGTTCATTGCAGGCCATAATAGAAAGAGAATAAAGGAAATAATTTAGAGTATTAGAGGAGCTTCTTCCTTTTTTTAAATCTTATTTTCACTTTGAGGTTAGTTGAATTTGCTTGTATTTTTTCTAAATTCAGGGACCAGAGCACCTATATTATCTCTATGGCTTATAGTAAGTACTTTTATTATCTCTAGTCCTCATAGTCTGGCAGGTTGCTGACTGGCAGATGTGTAGGTATAGTGCAGTATGCATACAGATTTATATATTTATATATATGTTGAGTGACAAATCTTGCATGGGACAAGAGATAAAGAATAGTCCCTCAGTGGAAAACCTGAAACTCTGGGAGGAAAAACTACAACAGAAATGAAATTTCATAATTTTAAAGAGTTTGCAAAAGCAGCTGAGGAAATTATTTGCATATGAATCCTCAAGTGACTGTAGGATATATAGGAACAAAATACAGCCACCAAGGCAGGTGTAACAAGACATCAGTGTTAAATTGTCTTGTTAAACAAAATCCTGTCCTGAAAGCCCTCAGCTTCATTGACAAAACCACAAAAAATCAAAGCCCACCCAGCTGGAATAGTAATCTGAGAGGACCTGGAGGAGCCAGAGCCAGACATGCTGGGTGAGCAGATGCCTTGAAAAATTACCCCCAGGAAATTGGTAAGAGAGGGCAAAAGGCAGTGGGCAGTGGGATTCAGAGGAACTCACCTGAGCACCTCCCTAAAAGCATTGCAGGCAAGGAGGGTCCTGTTAATGAAGCTTTTTAATGACCATTTGCACACTGTTTTTCTTCTCTCTGTGTGAAGGTCATTTTGAGCAGTGTCATTTGCAAACAGCTCTTGCAGGTGCATTTTGCTTTTCTTCCCCATCTCCTCATCCCGTGTAGAGCAGTTGAACAGTTGGGTGACTCACTAAGTGGAAATGAATGAGGAGAGTGATCTTTTCTCCTCCAAAATGCAAAGCTGGAGGAGACATTAAGGGCATTGAAGTGAGGAGTGATGTTGCAGACTGGCCCTCAGCTGGGAGTTCCTAAAAAGTGCTTACATTTACTTAGCCACTAAACAATCAGGTTGGAATTGAAGCAAACAGCCCCCTCTACACACCCAAATCCCCAAATATTGGATGGAACGGGGGAAAAAAAAGTTTATATTCTCAGGGAAACCCTTTCTGCTGCTTTTGTGGGGAAATTGGAAGGGAGTAGTACAACGAAAGCAGGCCTTTTGTTTTGTATTTCAAACAAGAGATTGTTGTCTATGCAGGGAACAGATTTCCAGGATGCTTCACTCAAAAGCAAGTTATTAATCAAAAACCCTTTTCTTCCTGTAGGAGGACAGGAGGAACAAAAGGTTGATCCTTTTAGGGCTCCCAGACATCTGGAGAAGGATGGATTTGGGGTGCACACAGTGCTAAAAGTACCTGAGGCAGGTCTGTGTGCAGAGATACTTTCTCCAGCACAAGGCCCAGCAGGTCTGACACAGGTGATTTTCCTGGGCATAGGGCTTTGGATAGAACCAAATTTCCAGGTGATTTTCCTGGTCTTTGGGTATCTTTCCAAAGGGAGCCACAGCAGGAAGGGCATGCCTTTTTCTGCCTGAAATGGTGGCATGAGCTGAACCTGAGGCTAGTGGGGTTCCTGGGAGCTTAGGGTGGTGATGCAGCAACAAAAGGGGTCTGACCTGGGTTACTGATTGGGAGTTAAGGGGAAAAGCAAGATTTGGAGCAGAGTATTTTCAAAATAAAAATGGATGAAGAGCAATTCTCAGTTTGTCTGCTGGGCACCACATCCCTGGAGGCATCCAAGGCCAGGCTGGACAGGGCTTGGAGCAACCTGGGATAGTGGAAGGTGTCCCTGACCATGGCAGGGGTGGAATGGGATGATCTTCCTGATCCCTTCCAAGCCACACCATTCTATTATCAATATTATTTTTTTTCCTCTCTTGGAAGAGAGTGTTTGTAGCTGTGGACTCGTGAACAATCTCTCAGGAAGAAGAATTCAGCTGAAGAGCTAAAATAGCCTTTCCAGACACATTAATTCCCTTTTTTGAGAGGGCCTGCAGGACAAGAGCACTCTAGAAGAAACTTCTATTTACGAGTTCTAATGGCTCTACATGCAATGATTTCTTTCATGAGACATCTCAACCACTTCTAATGTATTCTTACAATTTCAAATAGGAAGCAAATGTAGGGGAAAATGCTGCAAAGCAGCTGAGGAGAAAGCTCTCCCTGTGATGGAGTCATTTTGTATTCCATTAGATTGTGCTGCTCAGCTGAGCTTTCAAGGTGGAAGATAAACAGATGAGGGAAGGCTTCTTATTAATTAAAGGCCTGCCCTGCCAATTGTAAGGGTGATCAAATATTGGTTCAGCCTCACCCCTGGGGCTGCCTTTTTACCAGGTGTGAGGATATCTGCTAAAGATGACAGGAGTGCCCAGCAAAGCTGAGTCTACGTGCAAAGCTCCTCTCAGATCAGGTCTGTGCAGGCTGACTAGACAAAGGCTTATGAGTAAAACAGTCCAACAAGTGCAAAGGGGCCGTGGTGTTGAACCTGAAAACCAAACCTGCTCATTGCTTGGGTAGTGAAACCAGGCCCTTTGTAAGCACTTTGCTTATTTATTGTAAGTGCTGCAGCTCAGCTAATGATTTTTGGTTTAGTTGGAATTCAGATTCTCACTTTCATCAGCATTATCTTGCCAAACACATTCCCAAGCTTACTTTAATTTAGGATTTGACACCAGCGATTGCCTTTTTTTTCCCTCAAAGGATGAACTAGTCCACCATAAAATGGAATATTAGGCAATTTATTGTGCTAATGACTTGCAGAAAAAAAGCCAAATTACACTGATGGTGGATTATATTGAACAATAAAAAATCCCCCCTCATCCCAACTCTCAGTGAGATGTAGCTGAGCTGTGGTAAGCTAGGAATTCCTGGGAACAGCATCCACACCGCAGACAGCCATGCTTCAGCAGGAGCCACATTCCCAGTGGAACAACCCTGATATCCCCCACATCTGGGATTGTGTCTCCTTACCCCTCAGTTTCAGCTCAGCTAAAAAGGCTGCTGTTAGCATGGCATATGGCATTTCCTACCTGATTACCTTACAGCCCATCCTCTGATTCCCAGCAAGCTGAAAGAGAAGTCAAGATTCAAGAGCATTCAGGTTTGCATCAGTTTTTTGCAGAGAGAGTCAAGTAGAAGAATCTGTCATCAGTGCTCATCAGTGAGAGAGGAGCTCAGCCAGGAAACAGGAATCTGCAGGAAGCAGCTCTGCACAGCTCCCAGAACTGGCACTCAGTAACTTCAACAAAGGCAAGATTGAACAAAAGATTCAGATGAGACTATCAAAAATATTCTTTTGAGTTGGATCAATAACAAGATTCAATCAGACACTGGAAAAGCTGTTCTGTGACAAGGGCAGGAGACAAAGTAATCAGTCCTAAGGGAGGAAGGAAATAAAGGAATCAGTGTAATGGAGGAAAAAGAGAAAGTGGCTGACGAGTAACCCAGCCCCAATGCCATCAAAATCTGAGCAGCCAGAATCAGAGGGAACAGCTCAAACAGAGAGACTCTGCCAGGTTCAACAGCACTTAGAACCCCAGCAGTGTCAGAAGGCTTCAGTGGGATGAGCTTGGACCCCCCTAATTACCAGATGAGAAGCACTCCTGTTTAGCAGACAATTAGTGGGAGTTTTACCAATAGGAATGAAAGCACCTGCCACCTCAGGGTCTGGGCAGTCGAGATTTCACCACACACATGTTCATGGATTTCTCCTCCAGTGACTGCAGCTGTTACCTCAGACCTCAGGGTTAAGGGCTCCAGCAAAACCATCATGGAACAGATTTTAAAGTGTTTGAATACAACTGCCTTTGGGTTCATGCCATCTGCATTGCTGAAACCAAGCGTTCGTTTATTTAATTTCTATTTATTGGTCAAAGCCTGCTTCTTCCCCCAGCAGTCCTTGCACACACTCAGACCTTATCCCCATGACAGGGGAGGCAATGCCATCCCACCCAGTCAGGAACTGGGTTAGTGACACAGGGTTGTGTCAGCAGTGACACTTCAGCACTGTTGTTACAACATTGAAAGACAGAGCAGTGTCTGAAAGAGCCTGTTGTGAGAATGAACAGTTTCAGTGTGTTCTGTAGCAGGAAATATTGTATCTGCTATAAAAACAACAGCTTCTCTAAATGATTAAACTCTCGAGCTTCTCTTTAGCAATTAACAAGCTTTGAACATTGTTTACAGTGTTGGTTGTATGGCATCATTGCTTTTATCCTCCAGAGTAGCAACAAAGATTCCACATGAATTAAATCCCATTTTCTTTTCCCCTACATCACTGTTAAAGTATGGCATGTGAAAAAAAATTCCTTCTAGTAATATTTACCTAGGATGTAAAGTTCAGCCTTGGTTTGTAGGGAAAAATGGCTGTTTATTTCCTGGTTATCATTAGTGGAAAAGCTGAAAACATCCAGATGAGTGACTGCAGCCCTACAGTGAGTAGGGTTTGGGGAAAGCTGTTCCAAAACTGTCTCTGAGTAAAAATAAGGCCTGTTCTGCATGGGGTGGGTTCATTTTCCAACACAGCACGAGAGTTAAGAGGGATGACTTCCTTAGGAGCATCCAAGGCCAGGCTGGATGGGGTCCTGATCAGCCTGGCCTACTGGAGGTTGTGCCTGCCCATGGCAGGGGGTTGGAACCAGGCAATCCTTTCCAACCTGAACCATTCCATGATTCCATGGGGATTTTTGGGCTGCCTGAACACAAGCACAGCCCTTTTGGCACCAACATAGCAGCACTCAATGAAGGAACCTTCCCAGCTTCAAGCTGTGCTCTTTGATCACAGGTGAGATGTTCATACCTGGAGTTGTTGCCATCCTGGACAATCACATCCACTTTGGGGACACCCACAGACATATTTTCCAGTCTAGACAGGGCCTCTGTTTTGACAAATCTCATTTTCTGCTTTATGGTAAAACAGGGCAATTCCTGATTTCCCTAAATCCTACTCCATCCCTCCATTTCAATACATGAATTAGTTACTTGTGGAACAATGAGTAATTTTATTTTTCATGGGTGAATGCTTATCACTCACATAGAAAAACAGGCTGGAGCATATACAGCAAGGAACAAAGCCAAATGTTTCAAAAATTCAATCAAAACCTACAAAAAACACTAAGAAGGAGGTGTGAGTAAGACAACAGACAGAGATTCAAGCCCTCAGCTTCCTGCTCTCAGTGCCTGATGACACCAAGAGTGTCATTTGTCATGCTGTGTCTGGGTCCCCATCTCTAAAATGAACACAACAGCCACTAAGGCACCTCAAGTTTATGTGGGGAGGTTATTTTGGAACCTGCTTCCTTTTCCACTGGTTTCCATGGAAAATGATCATCTTCCTCTGCTAACAGTGCTCGTTTTGGTGAGACAAACAAGCTCGGGGAAAACCAAGAAAATGGAAATAACTGATTTTTTTTTTCCATGCACAAGAAGCAGAGGGTGTGGGGTATGGGGGGGAAAAAGGCAGCATCAAATCCAGCAGGTGAGTGCAGGGAAAAGCATTTTTGGTGCAGCCATCCATCCCTGCCTGGCAGATGAGGGGTGGGAACCCTCTCACAGCTCCCTGCTCTTCTGCATTCCCACCCTGTCTGGCACTGGCTTTCCTCACCCCAGAGGAGCTGCTGGCAGCCTGCAGCTCCCACAGCTCCCCTGCAAGACACATTCCCAACCTCCTTCCACACCTCAGAGGTGCCAGTGGGACTTTCCTGGTTTTACCAGTCACTGTGTGGGTCAGTCCTTCCCCAGAAAGAGGCACCTGAGGGTTCACATGCATAGGGATTTCTCTCCTCTCCATGAGCAGAGCCTCCTTTCAGCCACCCACAGATTAAACATTCAGCCAAAACTACTCAGAGGTACTCACTGCTGAATGGGAAGGGCAGCTCAACTCACCTGCCACAGAGAGAACAACTTCAATGTGGGATGAGTAGTCCTTTGGAAAAGCTTCCTTCCCCTGGCTGGAGGTTAATTTCAAGCTGTGTTTAATGCAGGTGATGTGGAATGTGAAAGGATTTTTTTGGCCCTGTATCTATTACTCTTTTTGGATCAGAGGTACAGCATATTTTGCTTTTAAACTGAAAGTTTGGAACTGGACATTAAGAAGGAATTGTTCCCTGGGAGCAGGGGGTGAGGCCCTGGCACAGGGTACCCAGGGAAGCTGTGGCTGCCCCTGCATCCCTGCAAGTGTCCAAGGCCAGGCTGGATGGCACAACAGGGAAAAGATTCTTCCTTTAAATGTACAAAACTGGGTAGTTAAAAACCACTAAATTTGGATGGCACATCATGGCAGCCACACAGTGCTGCTGGAACCAGGGGCCTTGAGTTTTGGTGCAAGGGCACTAAAGCACATTTAACTCACACACAAGGAAGAAGGAGCAGAAAGACAATTCCTATTCTGATTCAGCACCTGCTAAGGAAGCAAGGACTGGAGAGCAGCTGGATTTAGTACATCTGTTGGCCATCTAAACAATCTAGTCAAACAGCACATTCATGGAGACCTTGGGAGGTATATCTGTGTCCTGTCTGTCCATCTGTATTTCCTCTCAGATCTTGCTTCATTTTCATTTCAAAGGATTTAGGAAATTTCTGAGCACCTGTCAACAGCTTGATAGCAGTAGATCCACAGTGGAATTTCCTAACTGGAGCTAAACCCAGTAATGTGCCACACTGCTCATTTAGTGTGGCAAGTACGTGCCACGACAACACCAATTAATTCAAATTTTAAAACATGTGTAATAGATATTAGAAATATTTCTGATACAGATTCTGATGGCAGCATGCAGAGCAAGCAAGCATTTTGGAGGGAAAGTCCTCCAAGACAGCCAAACATCCAAGCATTTAGCCTGCAGTTTAGATCACAAACCCAGCTACTGATGGTTAGGATTCTCAGAGCTTTTCCTCTGTCACTGCTGGTTGCCAACAGGAGACAAGGGGACATTACAAAGTGTCCCCTTTGGTAGCCCTTGTGTGTGGGGCATGGATTGCCACCTGTCAGGACACTGCCACACCCCCCACAGCACGAGTCCCTCTCTGGCATTTAACTCCAGCAGGAGCCACCTGAATCCATCTGCTCTGAAAGAGAGATGACATTTCCATGAAACCAAATAAACCCAGGAATGGCAGATGGTGTGTGTGTGTGCAGGGAGGGAGGCAGAGAAAGGAGAGCGTGGGTTAAAAAAAGGACCTGCCCCAAATACAGCCTGAACTACAATGAAATGGGAAAGGGTTAAGGGGAAGGATACTTTGACAAAGGCATGGGGAGAACACCAGGTGCAATCACTTTGATTAGGGTGCAGCTCTGTGCATCCAGAAAGCAAAAAGGGAATCAGAGAGCCAGGTGAAATGGAGGGCCCAGGGATTATGCACTTGGTGGCTCACATCCCTGAGAGCAAATGTGCTTGGCTGATGCTCTCCCAAAAATCTCCAGCAGCAAAGTCCTCAGCAGGACATGTCACAGCTGGTCAGCCCACAGGCAGCAGTGACCAGATGAGGGGCAAGCTGACCTCAGACTCATGGCCTCCTCTGCTTCTCTTCAAACACCCACCCATTGTCTGTCCTCATGTCCAGGCTACACCCCAAACCACTGACAGAGAGCCCAGTGGTTACGTTGAGGTTTTTTGGAGTGTGTTACATAAGCACAACAAATCCATCAGTGTCTTGGAGATCACCATAGAAACAGGCTGCCAGCTCGGTGCAGGAGGAAGAATCCCTGATGTCAGCCTGGAGGAGATGCTGATGTGCCTGGCCCAACAGACAGAGCTCCCTCCATCCCTCCCTTCCACCACCTGGACTCCTGGGGCCCATTCCCTCTCCCCTTTTGGCCACAGGAGTCCAGAGAGGCTTTCCCCTCCCTGTTTCACAGGGGTGACACAGAAGATTTTCTACCAAAGCAAATGAGACATCGAGGCTCTATTCCAAATAAAAGAGAAAAAAATGGAAATAGCTACCTGGATATTTCTGTATGAAAAAGCTCTGCTCCAGCTCTCTGAAGGACCCAGATCATGTGAATGTGCAGTGGTTGTTGCCACCACCCCATTTTCGGTGCTGCCTCATTCCTCTTTCAATGACCTGGGCCATGAGAATACAGAGAAATCACACAAGCTCCGAGGCCTGAGGCCAGAATTGCTCTGCTGGAGGGGAAAAATGGGGTAAAGAAAGACTTAGTGTTATTTGATGGGACATGCACTCACCAGGCTCCTCCTACAGCTCCTCCATTTCTCTGATTTTGGGGTGGAACTAGAGAATTTTCCATGGGCTTCATTCCTTTCTGAAGTATCTTCCTAGACAAGTGCCCACTTCTCAGTGGACCTCACATCATGTGAAGTAGGAATTACATGTGTTTCCACATAGTTCTTCAAATTAATGTGCAACAAATGGATTGATTGAATTAATAATTCATAAATGCTAATTGTACTTGAATGGAAAAGTGTTCAACCATTACCCCGTTCATTGACCTGAAAATATATCCCTCAGTTTAAAGTGTTTCTCTAAATTTTGGTCTGATGACAGCAAATCTTTTAATCACTCTCTTGTAATTTTGTGACTTCAATTTAAAACCATTACAATCCTATAAAAAGAATTGACATTTAGTCAAACAAAATGATGAATTTCTTTGCACCGCTGTAAGCACTCAGACGCTCACTTTATCTCAAGCTTAAAAAGTTAGCCAAAGCTTGCCCTGAACTGAATTAATTTTAAATATGCATTAACTCAGTAATTATGGCTCAGTAAAATTTAAACTCCAAGGAAATACAGAAATATTTTAATGGGTGGTACTGAAAACTAAACTGCTTCATTTTGTTTCATGCTATTTTCCATGTTTCCACGTGCAGCCACAAGATCAGTTGAATTCTATTTCCCATTGCTCTCCTTGAAATGTTTATTCTCTGTATGTTCAGTTTTGTAGCCCCAAATTTAAGGGCAACTTAGGATAGTTATTTATCCACAACGTTATCTAGAATAAAAGTCCACAGAATCCTTTGGCTTTTTCCCCCCACATCCTTCTGTTACATGCTATGATTATTTCTCCTACCTGTTAGGAAAAACTCCTTCTCCAGAGGTTTGTCCAGCACTGGAGCAGGCTGCAGTGGGGGAGCCCCTATCCCTGGGGGGATTTTAGAGACTTGTACAGGTGGCACTTGGGTACCTGGTTTAGAGGGGGCCTTGGCAGTGCAGGAGGAGCTGGATTTGTCCTTCCCAACCTCATGGACTCTGTAATTCCCTGCTTATTGGGAATATTCCCCAATTATTCCCACTCAATGCTAGCATGCAAATACAGCAGTATCATTTATTTACACATTTTGCTATGTTTGATTTCTTTCAGTGAATTAAAGCTGCTCAGGGCAGCATGCAGACACCTAGGGGTCAAACAGCAAGTTTTTGTCTAAATGTTTCCTTCTGCCATGGCTTTAGTGGGAGAAATTAAGAGAAATCACAACAGGAGGAGATGACTGTCAGTATTTGTATGACAATTCATTACTGCACAACAAGAACTCTAATTCTGGTTTAATTAAGCTGTGCAGTGCCCAGTTTTCCCCAGCACAAACACTCCTCTTTTCTCTTGATTACCCATCAGTGTCAGAGGTGGTTCAGTGGGATATTTTACTCTGTTAGCACCTGGGATTTTGGGGAGAGACGTTGGGTTCACCTCTGTGTTTGGGATTACTGTTGATGTGGGATCCAGAGTCAGTGTGAAGTTTGCTAGTGAATTCACTGCTCTTTATTCCCAGCTGCTATGGAAATGGGAAGCAAGGTGAAGTAGGGAAAAACCATGTCCCCATATGAACGGAAAGAAATGTTCCTCAGGAAGGTACAAAAGCCAGTCTGCTCCATTTAGGAAAGCAGTAACAGTAAAGTCCAACTAGCACATAAATCCTACAGGAGCAAAGGTCTATCCTCCATAAACACCTTCAGAGAAATGATTTTTGCTTTTTGCCCTTAGATATTTGTAATGTTAAACAAAATAAAGCAGCCCCGTGAATATGACACTGTCTCAGTCATGGTTTCCTCAGAGCTCAAGGAATAACTGCATTTTTGACAAGACAAAACACTTGGAACCACATCACTCATGTGGAGCTTCTCTGAGAAACAAACTCCCATTTGGGGGATGGAGATGTAGAAAAAGTGACAACAAGATAAAAGTGGGGAGCTGTTGTAATAATTCAGTGGTAACAACAACTTGTGGAGTTTTTTCCCTTCTTTCTGTAGAGGAAACTGATTTGCTGATACTTGTGGCAAGCACCTTATCTTCAATTCATTCTACTCCATCCTGCATCCAGCTATGCTCAATTTGATCCCCTCTATGCAGACATGACTGTGCCTATCATTGCTGGGCACAAAAACCCCACCAGCCTTAGCCAAAAACCAGCAGCCCCACTCAGCTGTAATCCTCAGCTCTCACCCTGACTGGCTTCCAACTTCACAGGTTGGCTGTGTGTGCTCTAATGAAATACTCCTTCCATTTCACTTTCTTTGCCTGCCATCAATTACACCGAATTATGACAGATTCCTGGAATCCAGACTGGTTTTTTTTCTTTGTTTCTTCCCATTGAAGAAAGATCTTGCAAAGGAGTGCTCCAAAAACATAGCATTATCCTTGCTGTCCTCTGCATCTTTGCAGAATTATTTCTGTTTTGTTTTTTTTTTTTTTCATGTGGAATAATTCACGTTCCAAACAAAGGCTCACGACTGTCACTGGCAATAAAATCTTAACTTTCTCTGCATTGCTTTCCATTCCCTAATGAGCTGAAGATGTAATTTTTGCTTTTTCCTACTGTTGATGTGATCTGGAGAGATTTTCACTTTGCTGGCTTACCAGTGACAATGAGAATTTCTTTTTCTCAGAGGAAGGGGAAAGTTTAAAGCTCAGCAGCACGAGAGGTTTGTATTGTTGTTGCAAGCACACATTACCTTCAAATTTATGCAAGCTGAATCTCGTATGCCAAGTCTTCAAAATTAATCTAGACTCTCTCACCATCCCCTGTGGTTTGCATAAACTGAAAGGTTTATGGGCCAAACTGCTGAAAAATGTCTCTGGATTTGCTTTCAGTGCTGGCTCATGCAAAAAGGGATGAGCAGACACCAATGCTTTTGTTTCAAAGTCAGTGTGCCCACTTGGCTTTGTGTGTGAGAGCTGTGAGGAGCCACGGAGCTTCACCCTGGCAGGGCTGAGCCTCCCTCAAACCTGGCAGCACTCTCCAAACACAAATATCCCACCAAGCTCAGGAAGGGACAATGACATTAAAACAACTTGTCCTGTGCCAGCAGCAGTTGTCACAGATTCTGTCTGAGGAACTCTTTCTGGAAAGCTGTTGTTTTCTCAGTGGTAGTGGATATGTCCCTGCCATTCAAGGTGTGATCACAACACCACAGAGCCCCCAACCTTCAACTGATTTATGGATTCACAGAATCTTTAGGGCTGGAAAACTCCTCTAAGATCCTACACTGCAACCATCAACTGAGTACCACTGTCATGTTCACCATTTAAAATGTCCCCATGTGCCACATCCACACATATTTTGAGTACTTCCAGGGATGGGGACTCTCACCTGGCCACTCATTTGCTGAGGAAATATTTCCTGATATCCAAGCTGAGCCTCCCCTGGCCCAGCCTGAGCCCCTTTCCCCTTGTCCTGTCCCTGTTCCCTGGCAGCACAGCCCGACCCCCCCTGGCTGTCCCCTCCTGGCAGGGAGTTGTGCAGAGCCACAAGGTCCCCCCTGAGCCTCCTTTGCTCCAGGCTCAGCCCCTTTCCCAGCTCCCTCAGCCCCTCCTGGGGCTCCAGCCCCTTCCCCAGCTCCATTCCCTGCCCTGGACCTGTGGCCACCCCATGGCTGGCACAGCCCAAGGGCCATTGGCTTTGTGTCCCCTGGGCTCCTGTCCAGAGTCAGCAGCTCAGTGTCCTGCCCTGCTAGAGCCTATGTGAACAACCTGTCATTTGGGACCCAAGAGGACGATCCCAGACTCTGTTCAGTGGTCCCCAGAGACAGAACAAGGAGCAATGTCCATAAACTAAAAGCAAAAAGTTCCACTTCAATATCAGGAAAAACCTCCTTATGTTGAGGGTGGCAGAGCCCCCCACAACAGCTGCCCAGGGAGGTCCTGGAGTGTCCCTCTGTGGGGACAACCCAAACCCTCCTGGACACATCCCTGTGCCACCTGCTCCAGGTGACCCTGCCCTGGCAGGGGGTTTGAACTGGATGATCTCCAGAGGTCCCTTCCAACCCCAGCTGTTCTGTGATTCTGTAACCTCTCCACAACCCCTGGGCACATCAAAGTAAAATAAAAGTGAAATAAAACTTACAGACCACTCCCAGAGGATGGCATGGGCAGGAATGAGGGAGGGTTGGACTCCTCCTGCCCTGCACAGATCTCCAGTTCTGCAGAACCACAGTGCAGGCAGAGAGGGCTCTTGGCTCTGTGCTGTAAGAACAGTGAAATCTCCACCATGTACCTTGCAGTGTTACAGACACTGAGCTGAAACTCTTTAAATAATAATTCTTGTTACCTTGGAACCACCAGGGGAGAGCCAGGGTGGAATTCAGTGCAGCATGGACATGGACAGTTTGCTCCAGAGGCTTCTTCCCCCACACAGCACAGAGCTAAACCAGCTCCTGATTCAGGAACCAGTCCCTCATCCATTGTCACCTGCTACACTCAGCAGCTGCACAGAAACCTTTATTTAAAAATTTAAAAAGACTGCTATTTGATAAGACCTCTTTAAAAAACTATCAATTTTCTGTGATCAAGAAATAATCCAAATAATTCCTTCAGAAATTCTTTTCAGAGTGAAACTAGAATGTGACAATGACTCAAGTGGATGTATTTTGACATTTGTAAAAGTGATCAGCATTTATCTCTTGATACACAATAGAGATACAAGCATTCTTCAAAACAAAGGTTTGTCTTTTTTTATACAGGAAAGTTGCAGTCCTCTTTTAAATTGCAGTGTTACCATTTCTAGATTAGAGGAATAAAACCATTTCAGAGATTCAAAACACAAAAAATCAAGCAGCTTTGACAGTTTCAGATGAAGAATCAGGGTGAATATCATTTTGTGCAATACCTTCATCAAAGAATGTAAATTACAGTGCTCCCTTTCCCTGATTAAGCCCAGCTTTAGCCTCCTGAAGCTTCTTGAGAAAATCCCCCCAGGCTGGTCCAGCTCCTCCAGCAAGTGAGAACTACAAGATACAAGGGCAGATCAAGGGCAGCAGAGAGAGCACTACCTTTTCCCAAGTTATTCAGGCAGAAAAGGTAATTTTCTGTCCAAAGAAGCCTGCAATCCATTGTTTACTGGCAGACATAACACCTGAATAAAGGACAGTCATGGCTGTGGTTTTCTGTCACACATTATGGCTTTCTGACTCCTTTTCTTCCACTGCCTTCTGCTCACACTGCTTGCAGTTCACACCAGAAAACTGGGGTGCTGCTCTTGGCCTGACTGGCCTTTTACTCTCAGGGTGCCCAAATTTCTGTCCAGTTTGGGTTCTGAAGGTGGGCACAGAAGGGATGGCAGGGGGTGAGCCAGGCCAGCTGTGCCCTGTCCCTGTTCTCTGTTCCCTGAGCCCTATTCCTGTCCCCTATCCTCTGTCTCCTGTCCCCTGAGCACTATTCCTGCTCCTTGTCCCTGTTCCCTGAGCCCTGTCCCCAGCCTTGGTCCCCCTCACTGCCACACTTCTCTTCCCCTGTGTATCTGCTGTCACCTCCACTCCCTCTGATGATGCAGATAATGTCTTAAATAAATCCAGCATTGAACTTGTAACTGGAATAGTGTAAGAATAACACTCTGCAGGGTAGGATTTGTGTAGGGGCTTTATGCAAATATCTCTAAGTGTTTAAGCCTTCCAAACACTCACAAATTTTAGGTTCCTGTTTTTTCACCTAATGAATATTCTCTGCTGGACTATTTAGAGATCACCTACAAGCATTTTTGTTTACAGAGGAAGTTAATTAATACTGATAATACACCAGGGCATTCTTTTATCTGCTGCAAGCACATTCAAGAATCTGCTGGGATTGAAAACCAAGGCAAAGCAGCCAAGGTCCATGAACCTTCCAGATGAACCTCCAGCAAATTTTCAATGAACTTGGGCTGATAGAATATTCCCCCTTAAGTGATGTGAAAGCAGGTACTTTGGATCCCTTCAAACTACTGCCATGTGAATGAATAATTTTTAAAGTTTATCTGTAGTTAAGAATTCCAGGTTAACATAAAAAAAACCCCCACATTAAAAAGAGCAGATTAGCCAATCCTCCCCAAGCCTTGATTTTTTTTTCCATTCCATGAATTTTAATAACAGCAATAAAATCTGGAAAGGCCAGATGAACATGGAAGCTCCATAGGACTAATGACATCTGGGTGATGAAGAAAGCCCTGTTCCAAAGGCCCCCTCTAAGGCTGTGCAGCAAGGATTTAAACATTGGCTTTCTGCTGCCAGACAAGTGTCCCATGTCCCTGGCCAGGCTTTATCTGGAGAAGGACTCTCCATTTGTCCCGTTCAAGTGCTCCAAGGTGAAGGCCAGGCATGCACAGGAGTGCTAATGAGTGCACTGTGTGACAGCCTGGTACCTTGATTAGAGCCCCATTGCAGTGACTAATCTTTAACAGGATAGTTACAGCAATTGGTAAACAAAGAGAGAAATAATGCTACTGGGGGAATTCACAGGGACTATTTATAGCTCAGCCTGATATATCTAACTAAATCAGAGCAAATGGAATCGATCCCTGATTCATTCAGAGCTCTATTCCACACAGCAAACACAAAACCAGGCACCAGGAACTCATTAATGGTGATTTTCTAAGGCTCTTTGTCTCTTGCTCAGCAGCTGTTTGTAGAGAGAGGGCAATGCTCACCATACATACACTCAGACATGTGACATACATTGAGATGCCTACCATGGGGTTGGAAATGCACTTCTGCACTTCTCCTGTGTCTCTGAACACTCAGTCAGCTGAGCCACAAAGTGCAGAAAAACCTCAGTGTGAGCTCCCTTGACCTGACAGGCCAGCAGCACCTCTGCCAGCTCCCACCCAGACAATCTCTTGGGCTCCTCTGACACAAACTACCAGAGGTAACACTTCTCTCACCTTCTCAGTCCAAGAGAGGTGAGAAGAGACCTCCAGAACTGTCCAAGGAAACATCCTCTTTCTAGAGGCACAGGCAAAGAGCCCATGGGAGTCATGCTGGCTCTAAAAGCTCCCTTCATATGCAAAGAAAAAAAAAGGAAATTTCCATAATGCTGCAGGCCATAGCCTGTCTCCAGTTCTGGGAAATTCACTTTGAAGTATATGGATTATAGGCAGCCATCCAAGCCACATATATAAATATCCCATGTAAGTCTGGGCTGCAAGACCTAATATTCTTTAAGAATAATAAAGCTCAACAGTTTTTTTTAACTGAGTATAGAGGGAAAAAAAAAAAACCAAGTCAAATGAGGTGCTGATACTGAAAATGCCAGAAATACCCTCCTTTCTTTGATTAGAACACAAAATGGCATCTAAAAGACAACACAGTTGTCATTTGCTGAGGGTGTGGAAAACATTTTTTAGGGTTTTGTCCATTGTGAATAAAACTCCAGCTGCTTCTGTCCTTGACTGCCCCAAAATCTGCAGGTAGGGCAGCAGCAGGAGCAGTTTGTGGTGTTTGCTGTCATTGAAACCTCTCCTGAGAGCCCTTCATAAATTGGAAAGTGAGCCAAGGGATCTCACAGTACATACAGAACAGCAAAGCCCTTTCAGAAATGCATGAATGAATGACTGAATGCATGCAGGGGTGAGTGAATGACTTGTTGTGCTAAACAAAGTATTTGAGCACTGAAGGCTTGCCCTGAAAGCAATCCCCACACAAACATTTATTTCTCTGCTACAGCTCACCCTGATCTCCAAAGGAGGCAAGCAGTGCTGGAAACTGAAACCACTCTTTACAGACCCTCAGAGTACATTCTTGTGGCAATTGCAAAACCAACCTGTGTTTTCTTTTCCTTTCTTGACTGACTGTGAATGAGCATCTTCCTAATGAATCCCACACTGATTTTTGGGATGGTGATGCACTGGCTATCCCACTATCACTGGCTATGGGCAGAGTCCTGCTTGTCTAAATTCTCTGATTTCAGAGCACTAAGATGACAAATCTTTGGGAATCAGGAGGCCTTCCTTCACAGCATCTCTATTTATCTACACAGAAACTGTGTGGCTTCAGACTGTGCTGGTGTTCCACTACCAAAAGCCCCAATTTCAGCTCAGCACACCAATGCTCTGTGGACTCCAAGCCAAATAACCCCAATCCTGCCTGTGCCCCCTTACTCCCCCAGGAGTATCTGAAACTTGTCTAAAAAGCATGACATTTTGCATCCTTGGCCTACTCACCACTGTTAGCATTTTATTTCTGTGAAATAAGGATGTTTGAGTTGCTCTGAAACCCACAGCAGGGTAGCCCAGAAGCCACGGAGGGCCTGGAGGCCCTGGGTGGGCACAGCAGCACAAAAAGCTGATTTTCCTGCCATTAGCCCCAGAAAGCAGTTAGCTTTCCCAGAGAAACAATAGGAAATTTCTTGTGCTCAATACTTAAACTGTGAATGAAATGTTACTAATGAATGCCAGCCTACTTTTAAGTTCTATCAGTGCAAGCATATGCTGCAGTCTGCTCCATTTCCAGTGGGAAGGAGACCGTGGGCACTGCAGTCTTTTGTTATTAAAGCCTTACAGTAGCAGTGTGAGGCTGTGCAGATGTAAATCTGTCATTGTTTTCTCTAGGATAATATTTACAGTATTTCAGAGTGCATGTGAGTCAGCAGCATTTTGCACCCACTTGGCAGCTTGGCTGAACATCTGCTTTGATGGCTGGTGCTCACCAAGGCCTGGCTCTCCCCACTCTGGTCTGGTGTGAACAACAGCACTCTTGGTGGGAAGGATCTGTCACCTTTCCTGTTCAGCACACCAGAAATTTCCACAGTGTTTGTTCTTCAGGACAGACATCCCACTGCAACTCGAGGGTAGGAGAGCCTTGGGGCAAGCCAAGAGGGCCAAGATCTTTAGTTAGTGATGATCATCACTGTTTTAAAAACCATTTCAAGACATATCAAAAAAGGATCTTAAAAAAGTGGTTCATGAGAGAAAAGGGAGATAAAGAAGGAGAAATCATCACGTCCCAAAGAGATGGAGGAAATGGCTCTGCTTCATCATGCACTGGCTTTCCTCTGCTGCCTCTCGTTTCTGAAATCCCATGGAGGTGAAAACACTCTGCACAGCCACTAAAAGAACAGAGAAGTTGATGCAGGAAAAAAAAAATAAGGTGAACAGAGAAGAAGAAAACTTTCACAGATAAAGCAACACAGAAAAATGATTAAAACAGCCCACAGCTTTTAGAAACACTAAGAAATTTTAATATACCATCAAAACACTGGCAAAATACATCTCAAAGAGCATAAAAGAGAAAAAAGAACAACGCATTTGGCAGTATCATAAAAAAGTGAAACAAAAATGTTCACTCTAACAGCCACATTTATCCTTTCACAAAAGAGAGGCAAAAGGGCACAATCACATGGAGTTTGGAAGGAGCTATTTCCCTGTACACATAATGCAGCTGAAAATTAGTGTCCCTGCATCTGAAAGGGATGGAACCTTGGAGTTGAGAAGCCACTTGACCTCCTTCCCTGCTCTGAAACCTGGCTGGCCTCAATCAAAAGGTCTCCTGGGAGATGTTGTTTCTCCTCTTGCTAAAATTTCTGCTGGAAACTTTTCTTCTCAGTGAGTAATGAAGACCTCCCCAATTGCTTTGTGACACCCCTCCTTGCCACTCAGATTCTTCCCCATGTCCAACCTGCATCTCATTTGGTGTGTTTGAAACCCTAGAGCAGGAATCTGATGTGCTGGGGGCACTGAGAACAGGGTGACAACATTTACAGCGAGCTCTTACTTCCTTGGTGGATAAAATGGCTTTTGTCAGCCTGCTCCTGAAGAAACCATCCCCTCTTCCAAACCTTCTCCTCGTTCTCTGGTTTTTCCCCACTGTCCCATTTTTGCTGCCCTCTCAACCCCAGGAGCAGCAGTGGGAGTTGTGTCCCAGGTGGTGCTGCCTGAGCTGTCCTGGCTGAGCACCCCTCAGTCCTGTCTCTCCTGGGAAAAGCTGGCTCTGCTGCTTTAGGGTTCCCTACACCCTCCAAATCCCCCTCTGTGCTTCTGTAGCTTCCTGGGTTTCCCCTGGCCTGGCTCTGAGCAGGTGATTGCTCCCACCCAGGGCTAAGAAGCTAACTTCACCCCAAATCCTGCTCTCATTTAAGGCCAGATGGCTTTCCAAACTTGCCACCTTCCTTTTAATCCTGCATTTTCTGCTAAAATCAAGAATTTTAATCTTCTATCCCCTTTAAACCAGTATTATCTGCAGCTGTGCACCTCGTTAGCTATTTCAGCATTCCAGGAAATGTCCCAAGACCAGGCCTTGAAGGAATCAGGATTATGGAGAGGCCTTGCATTTTAGAAGAGAGCCACAGGCAGCTGCACCCAGCTTATAATAATTTATCTATTCTCCTTATGGGAATGCCAAAAGCAATGCTGCCAAAAGCTTCCTTTCTGCTGGAACCTGAGCTTAGAACTCTCTTTGCTTTCCCTCTAAGAAGACTTTTGGCATGAGCACTGAAGAAATCTGATTGCTGTGATTTAAACTGAATTTAATTCAGACAAAACCATGCTGCCTCTTATTGACCACCTGTCAGAGGTTAATTATCTTGGAGCTGCTCAAAAATAGTTTATTTAGGCCAGTAATTTTTCTCCAGCTCAGCCATTCCCTCCTCTTTTGTCAATCACTCGACTAGCAATGTTTACTGGCTCCCCCTCAGCCTAGTGAAGATTTCAAATACACTTCCTGCTGGAGCTGGGATTGCTTCACCCCTTGAAGAGCTCCTCTGTGATTAAAGCCATTGGGTCCAGTTAATTTGAGATCATTCAACAGCTGCATGGTTTCTCCCCCAGTGACAGTGGGCAGGGGGCCCCTTTTGCAGGAGGGCCTGTAGGTGTTTGTCTCTCTCTAAAGCAAAGATCTCCATGCAAAGAAGGAAAGACAGTCCTGCCTTTCTCTTTTCCCCCATGGAACCCTCCAGATCACAGCCCCCAAAGAACCCAGCCCAGCAGACAGCAGGAAAATCAGCATCAGCTTTAAACACCCCTCCACTGTGATCAGAGGGCTCCACGTGCTCCAGCCAAGGCATCACTGAGGATTTTTTCCAACTGGAACCAAATCAGTTTCTGTATTTGCCTTCCAAACAGGCCTGTTTACACAGCAACATTCAGCTGAGATACCAGAACTGGGGATGGAAGGAAACCTGTCCAGCAGATGCTTTGAGAAATGCAAATAATCAAATAAATGATTGCTTCCAAAAAAACTCTTATGGCCAGAAAACCCCAGAATAGAAAAAAAAAAAAAAAAAAAAAACAAAAAACAAAAAACAGAAAGAAAAAAGGAAAAAAAAGAAGGAAGGAAGAAGGAGGGAGGAAGAAGCAAACAGCAGCAGAGCCTGTGCAGGCCACCTGCAGAAACACATTCCTAACCCTGCACCCATCAGTGAATGATGCTGGATAACAGGAGAGGGAGCAAACACCCTGATCAACCTCTCCCAGCTTGGACTAAGCTGTGGACTTGGTGTGAGCCCATCCTTCCCTGCCCCCAGCAGTCTGTGTGCTGCTGCAGGGCTTTCCCAGCTGGCAGAGGGGCATGGAGGGTGCAGCCCTCAGTGCTGGGAGCCTCTGCCTAACAGATTGTCCCTTGGCTGGAAGTGACACTTGGGCTGGGCAGGGGTTTATCTCCTGTCACTTGTGCTTCACAGCACAGCCCTGGGACAAATCACCTCCCTCACACAGGCAGCAAGGCAAGCAGTGCCAGGATCAGGAGCTGGAAGCAGTTTCACAGCATTGTCACACAGAGCACGTCACCTTTGGAGAGCACTTTGTATGCAGGGACATCACAGCCCATAAAACAAATCAGGGATTCCCAGCACCGAGAAGGAACGTATCCCTAATCCAACATTTACCTCAATAAAGGATAACACTGGCTCTACACACCTGCAAAGTCAATGTGCCATAAATCACTACCAGAACTCTCCCTTTGCAAAGGGAAAGAATATTCTTTCTGTGAATTAACTTCAGAGGAATGCAGGCTTAATGGGTGAATCATCATTATCTGTTAACTGCAAATAATTTCAGGTATGTCTGGGAGCCTTGAATATCTACAGTGAGGTAAAATCTGACAGCATAGTCTGCACAGAGTCACCTAATATTGACAGAAGGCTTGAAATACTTATGTTTGAGTAAAAAAGGTGAGAAGACTGGGTGTGATCTGAACTGAGATGTAATGCTCAGCCTCGTTGCAGGTTTTGAAGTTCTCTGCATTCAGAGAACACACTTCCCTGCAGCCTCTTGCTCAGCTGAAATAACTGGAAGGAACTTAAACCAATTACCAGAGGTGAGCTTGGATCTCTGCTCCAGGAGTAACATCCTGCTGCTTTTACTGCTTGTACACTGCTTTTCACTTCCAGTGGCACTGGGGCAAGATGTGCTGGGCTCCCTCTTTGGATAAGAGGCTGACAGAGCCACAGGCAAACCTGCACTTTTGTAACCCTGTGGGCTGGAGTTTAAAGCTTTCCCAAATAGCAGCAGTGGTCTTCTATTCCAGGCAGTTTAACAGCAAATTCCACAAAGCAGTCTCCAACAAGGAAAAATTCAGTCTGTAAATGACTATAAAATACCCCCTGCTTCCTGCATGGCAAATTAATAGAGATGTGTGGTTTGAAAAGAAAAACTCACAGCCAAGTTTGTCCCCAGTGTTATGAAACCTGTCACAGCACTGACAGGAAATGCCTGGCTCCCAGCTTTTAGTTCAGCACATCCCCTGCACCACCAAACCTGAGATATGCACACAAGAACTGAAAATACCAGGACAAACCATCCAATCTCTGCTTTGGAGAGAAAGCATCAACATGACAAAACAGGCACTAAGGGTAACTTTCCTTCTACTGTAACTTCCAGAGCACAGAGAGGAAAAAGAAAGAAACATTTCAGCATTGCACAGCTCCAATTAATGCCATTTGGAGCATGATAACAATTTATTCTTGAAAAACTATAAAGCATTAAACCTGTTTATCAGTCAGGCCAGTTTCAGCACTAAAGCCTTGCCTTGGGCAGCTCTCTTAAGCAAGGAGGGGGAAAAGCTGCTCTTCCCCTGTTTTTTACAGAGTGAAATGAAACAAGAAGTAGGGGCTGGAGAGAAAGAACACATTTTCACATTGTTCAGGCATGCTGCAGATGAAAGGGGCTGTGCAGAATTGCTCTATGGCCCCCAGATGTCTGAAGTCACAGGTGAGGAGCAGCCATAGAATGAGGCAGAAAATACATTAAGAAAACTGGTCTGTAAGACAAGAATAAATGTGCCACCCAAAATACTTCAGATTGAACCTGCAGTTTCATAATGACAAAGAATAAAATCAAATGCAGCAAAGGACCTTTAAAAAGACAAGTCTGCTGAGGACCCAAAGGCTGAAGGCAAGAGAGCCCTCACAACTGGCAGCAAATGTTGAGCATAACCAAAATCCCCTGTGTTTGGGGGTGAATTCTTGGCTCCAGGCTGATGATTCAGCCTCCTCCTGGTGGAGGAGAAGGTGCATTCAGAGGACCTGAGATCACACAAACCAGAACACATCTCTTGACTCAGTAGGTTCAGCCCCTTGGCACAGGCACCTTGCACTGTTTCAGAGCATCCCAGCTGCCAAAGCCAAGGCTATGGGGAGAGTCCCTGCTGGGAGACTTTTCCCTGTGTGCTTGCCCAGTGTTTGCACAGTGAATGCCTCCTTCCTCCCTCTGGACAGCAATGATCTCTGCATTTGAGCGTCTGTTTGGACATCCCCTCCTTTGAGACACAGCCATTTCCAGTGTGGTCAGTCACAGTAACACCATCAGAAGACATTTAACAGAATTTAACACGTTCAGAGCTGCATGGATCTGTTTGGTCATTTATGATAACCACATATCACAAGTGATGGCCTCTTACCTCCTTATGTTGCCATGTTCTTTCAGAAGCCATACTTGTCCCTGTGTTTTCTTGGGGGAGTACCCATCACAGGCAACACTTTCACCAGGCACTTGTCAAGTTGCCTGACCTGAAAGAAAATATTTCCATAAGCTGCCATGGTTATAAAGCCTGAGAACCTCAGAAAAAAATTAATGAACATTCTCAGTGCAGTGTAGTCTTCATGTACAGGGGGAGAAATCAGTTACTGGGAGCTTAAAGGTGGATTGAATTCACTAAGCACTATCAGGTAAGGTTTAGACATTTACCCCAAGACAATCATTACATCTCCTGCAAAAGTTAATGAAGGGAATCTGCTTCTGGTGGCCAGAATCCCTAACAGAGGCAGGATGCACTACCTGCTGAAGCTCAGTCAGACCTTCCCTCTTAGGAAAATCCAGAAGACCCAAATGGAAGTTCAGACTTCATGCCTTATTTCTGCATGGTTAGGCTGCAATCCCCCTTTATTTCAGGATATCCAAACAGATTTTCCATGTCTGACAGGATCTTTTCTTCTTCCTCCAGGAAAGGTTTCAGGTGTATGGAGGGTACCGCAAAAAGAGGGACCCAGTTTGTGAAACTTTCCATTAAAGCCCTTTTGGTGAAAAATTGTAGACAAAAAAGAAAATTGTAGACAAGAAAGAAAATTGTAAGCTGCAGCATGACTTGCAGTTTTGAAGAATTCCCCTTTTTCCTCTGGATAAGTGAGTGACTCGGCCAGTGAGCAAAAGTGCAGATGTTGTCTTAGCTAGCAAAGGTTCTATCATCATCATCATAGTACGAGGATTTCATATTATCAGAGCTCCATACCTTCTTGATGTTCCTCACAGGCAGCTCCTCTACACACTGACTGTTCCAGGTCCTCACAGCAATCTGACTCTCCTCACTCCTCTTTCCTCACTCTTATCTAGCACTAGTTCTTATTGATTGCAGGTGTGGCCTGTTAAGATCAGGCCCACCTCCAATCTTCAGCAACTGAAACAGCTGCAACTTATTGGGGGACAAGATCACCCTCTACAGCAGATGTCAGCCTGGCCATCACCAGCCCTTCCCTGGGGTGTCAGCAGCAGGCAGGATGCTGAATGCTGACATTCCCTACCTGTGGCAGCTGCAGCAATGGGATGTCAGCTGGGGAGGGAGACCCCACACACATCTGCTCATCCATGCTGGCCAACAATGGGAAGCACTGGGAATGGGGATGGAGCTCATGGAAAAGCAGAGAGCACAGCACAAACCAGTTTTGGATCACCCAGGTCCCATCAGACCCACCAGCCTGGTCACCAGGGCCAGTACAAAGGAGCACAAAGCACAGGAAAGCTCCTACATCAGTATTTCAAGTCAAGTTAGAGCTTTTTCTGACAGATTCCACTTCAGCAGTAAAACATCATCTTCAGCTGCACTTTGCTGATGAGTAAAGTGTACTATTAAAAAGTTTAGTAGTTATTTTCTTCCCACTAAACATATTACTCCTTGTCCCTCTTTGCTCCCTCAATTATTTTGTTCATGATAGTCTTTCAGTATTGGAATACTCCAAATTTGCAAACTAAATTTTATTTCACTCCTTTTTCTAGAAACTTTATTGACCTTTTTAAGTCCACACAACAATGAAACAATGGCATTCCTTAGCCTTTCCAAAGGGAAAAATGTAACTCACTTGTGTATCTAAAGCTTAGACTTAGAGGGTCCTCAGGCAAACTCTCTTAAATACCACAGAATTCTAGAATGGTTTGGGTTGGAAGAGGACTTAAAGCCCATCCAGGGACACCTTCCACTGTCCCAGGCTGCTCCAAGCCCTGTCCAGCCTGGCCTTGGGCACTGCCAGGGATCCAGGGGCAGCCCCAGCTGCTCTGGGCACCCTGTGCCAGGGCCTGCCCACCCTGCCAGGGAACAATTCCTAATTCCCAATATCCCATCCCTCCCTGCCCTCTGGCACTGGGAAGCCATTATGTTTTTCCTAAACTATAGGCTGAGTTACTGTAATACCACCTAACTAGAAAAACTGTAGTTTGGACAACATTTTTGGAGTAAGGTATCCCTCTGTTTATTTGTCCATCTCAAGGTAATGTGGGGGATCTGAATCATGTGCTAGCAGGAAATCTTCTGAATAAGAAAATGTTTCCCCCCAATCATCTCATTTGCACACCTTCCCATTGCCTTTTCCTCTTGTCCAGGCTGCAGCCTGACCTGGCACAAGTTTCAGGCACATCTTCAGAGGCTCTAAGCACAGGGAGCACATGTGACAGTTTTGTGGCATTTTGGGAGCACATGTGACAGTTTTGTGGCATTTTGGGGGCACATGTGACAGTTTTGTGGCAGTCCCCAAGGAAGGCCCATCTCCTGCTCTCCAGAGCATCTCTCCTGAAAGTTTTGGCTTCCTCCCTCCAACATAGTTCAGGTGCTGAAGGGGGACAGAGGAAGAGGGATCAGACACAGGGTCAAGTCCTACTTCCCTGTGGATTTTAGGGGTTACCTGGGATGTGAGGGTTTCACTACAGGCAGAAACCAATTCCAGAAATTGCAGCAGCTGCTCCAGATTTCTTCTTCTCATATGGAAATGTGGAGGAGAAAAGAAAGGTGTCTGAAAAACAGATGAGGAGGGTTATGCAATGTCCAATGACAACTCTAAAGGAAGTTTGTGTTCACACTTTCTGTGGTTTGGAGCCATGTAAAGTGTGTGACTCCAGTCAGTTAATCTGGCAACAATAAATTGATTGGCAAATAGATGAGGTGGTGTTAAATATATGCACAAGAAAATGAAGACCTTCATTTTCTCAAGGGCATATATTTCTTAACTTTCTCAAAACTTAAGTCTTCCATTTTTAATGGAAGGGCATTTTCAATGTTCCCTCCTCCCTTGCAGATTGAATTTTTTATCAGCTAACATGTATTTGAGTGGAATTGGTGTGCTGCTCATGAAAAAAATCTAACCTGAAATAGCTTTTCAGAGAGCTTAGGCAGTATCTTGGAACTGATTGATTTGAATACACAATTCACAAACTCTGAGGTTGCCTTTTAATATCTCCCACCGACCCTGAACAAGCTACAGACATCTCCAGACATTCTGGAATTTTCTTACACCCCAGTAGCAAAGTGCATGCTCCACAAAGAAACAATCCATGCAAGCATTCCAACTTGGACTCCATATACTTTGGAACACCAGGTTAAGAGGGGAAAAAAAAAAAAAATCAGGATTCAGAATACTCTTGGTTAAAAGGTCAGGTGTGTGCTTCTGCTTGAGCTGTGCTGAAAGCCAAATTCTGGAGAAGAACCCACAGAAATGGCTCAGTCCCTATGACCAGTATTAAAAGGAAATCTTCAGTGTATCAGAAAGTTTCAATTGTTTTAACAGAACACTTGGAATGAGCCAATATTTGAAGAACCCACAGCAAAGCTGTGTAGGGTTTTACAAACCAAGGATGTTTTAAGACAGCCTGAAATGATTAGGGAACTAATATGTTCTGTGGCCTTGACTGCAGGCCAGGAATAAAGAATTAATCTCCTTCTGGGGTGGCTGCTGGGATATGAGTCACTTTTACATTTGCTGCATAGATAGATTCCCCAATGATATCTGCAACACACCTACATGACACCCCCCACAGAAGGTAAACAATTTATTCTTCATTGCTGGCTGTCACTGCTGCAATCACAACAGGATAGAGCTCCATTTCCTAAATGGAAGAGGTGACACAAGGAATGCAATAATGCAAATTGATAATGTAAATTCTGAGGGTGACTTTGGAATACTGGTGGCTTGACAAACCTAGAAAATACAAAATAAAACCCCTAGAAAATACCCAAACCTAATAAATACTATATGAACAGTATTTACCAGAACCAGAACTTTACACATGCTGGGTTTTGTCTCTGTTTCCTCGTAGAAATCTGCAGGAAACAACCGAGTCAAACTCTCTACAATACTCCAAAGCACCTTGGTATAAAAAACAAAGAAGATAAAGCAAGAAATAAAGAGCAGGGCCTTCTGTGAGAAGTTTGTGCACTTAACTGGTGGAGGATGAAATACTGGCAGCTATTAAATCCAGTACTAAATTAAATCCAGTATTAAATGCAGCCCCAGAACCTCCCCAGCTCTGCTGGCCAGAAAGTGGAAGTAGGCACTGGAGAGGGATCACTTCATACTGACCCTACCTCTCACACTTTATTGAAGGCTGCTCTGAGGATACAGAGCTAGAGTTAAAGCAAATACCCCCAGCCCTCCATGGCTTGGAAGAAAGGAAAACTCCATTAGCTCTTGTCTCCTCCCTTCTGTGTATTTTACATTCACTTCAAAATTACAAAGGATAAAGAAACATCCAAGAGTAGGTGATGTGAACTAAATCCCACCATGTTACAAGTTAACAAGTCTAACTCTTTTCCAGGTCCATCTGGGCACATTCTGGGACATATTTTAGAGCAGGATTGGTTGCACCAAGGTTGTGGGTTCAGTCCCTTAAAGGACCATTCATTTAATAGCTGGACTTGATGATCCTTGTGGGTGCTTCCAACCCAGAAGATTCTGTGATTCCATCACATTCCAATTTTCCAGGAGTGTTTTGCCTGAGACATTATAATTAAGCTAATGAGAATACATGGCATACCCTAAATAATAGGAAAGCTTTGTCCTACACAGCAACCACAACTTCTCCAAGCATTTGCAAGCTCTTCCCCCAAGCTCTTTTAGATGATGGCACAGTGCATCAGGAAACTGCATGCTCTTGGTGTCCCACCTGGTGAGCAGATAATGGCTGTGAAAACTGTGCTGGCTTGGGGGGTTTTACAGAGCCAAGACAGACTTGTGTCCTTCCACAAGCCCCAACAGAGCTCCAGCCTGCAGGGTGAGCAGGCCAACAGTGAATCACCTGCAGGAGGACAAGACAAACCACTGAAGCACGTGTTCCAGGTAGCTGAACTATAGAACAATTTCTGTTCATTAATTCGGTTATTTCTGGAAGAAATGAACCACATAAGCAGCAGGTGCATATGCTAATAGAATGACTTCATGATTTAATTAAGCCATATTTCCCTACAGAGTAATTACATATGTTGTTTACTCAACTTTTTAAAGGCCATTAAAAAAAAAATGCAATCACATTCATTCCTGGCTAAAAATAAAAGATCTCAAGAACTTCAAACACACAAAAAATATTAGTGAGCAGACTTAGTAGATCCTGCACACACCCAATGAACACTTGCTATGCCCAATGCCATGTAGGAGCTTCTCTAACAGATGGTGTTACCCCAGCTCCTGTTAAAACCTGTCTGGCCTGATCCCACCCACTGATGTGTGAGGAGATATTTTACATTGGCTGCCTTGGCTGTAAGGAAACTAGGAATTCTGAGGTTTAGATTAGATATTAGGAAAAATCTCTTCATGGAAGTGGTTGTAAAGCAATGGAACAGGATGCCCAGGACCCTGGAATTGTGCAAAAAAGAATGAGGCACCTGAGGACACGGTGTAGTGGTGAACAAGGTGGGGCTGGGCTGATGTTTGGACTGGTTGACACTAAAGGTCTTTTCCAGCCTTAACATTCCTTTGATTCTGGTCTATCCCAGCAGATATTGCAAAGCAACATCTGAAATAGAGCCTACAGAGCCTAAAGAAGGAGACAAATTTAATGAGATGACAATTTTCTGAGCTTAAGACACAAATACAGAATTTTCCTCAAAGGACAGGGGTGGTCTCACCCCAGATGAGTCCTGCTGCTGGCTACAGCTGCTGTTCCCACTATTCAGTGAGAGTACATCCATTACTCTGGAATAGTGGGGCTGTGGCACAGATTCCCCAGAGCAGCTGGGGCTGCCCCTGGGTCCCTGGAAGTGTCCAAGGCCAGGTTGAACACTGGGACAACCTGGGACAGGGGAAGGTGTCCCTACCCATGGCTGAGGTGGGATGGACTTTAAGGTTCCTTTCAATCCAAACCATTCTGTGATCCTCTCATTCTCTCCTGTGAAAAAAAACCATTATTGTGTGGGAAATATTAAGATTACAGCACTGAAAATGATAATGCAGCCAACAGCCACTGGTTGTTTCTTTAGGTGCCTTGACAGATTTATCCCTGTGCTGTGCCAATTCACTGCAGAGGAAGACAGGGAATTTCAGGTGAACAAGCCAATTCACAGGCAGTGGAAGCCCTCAGACCTGCAGGCAGCTCAGCCAGATATAACACTGGCATCTAGAAACAGACACAGAAACAGCCAAATTCAAACCCACTGCTGTGGATTCAAGGCTCTCCTCCAAACTGTGCCCAGACACTGCTGCTGAGCTCCCTCCAAAGGATGCAAATCCCTCCCTGCAGGAGAGACTGCTTTAAGTTCCACCTGTGGAAAAGAAACTTCTCTCATTCTTAAGGAGAATAACTCACACCAAGTGATGTTTAACAGAAGGAATTTTAGGCAGGTTTTTTTTTTTAATCCCTATTTGTGCAAAAATGTACAAATCCAGGTTCTGTCACACCTGAGACACATTTCCCAGAAAATAAAGATGGGAAGACATCCTATCTTGCAGGAGAGATGTGTCAAATGCATGTCACATAGCTATTAAATTGAAAAATGGCACTTGCAGTAAAATTTGAGGATGTTTTCAAAAGCTAAAAGCCACATTTCCCCTTGCTTCACTTGTGCAGGCACAGCTTTCTTAAAATATTTCAATAAGGCATTTATTTTTTGAAGATGCTCTCTGTCCATTGTCCACGTGAGATCTGTTCTTTTCTGTCAGTGTAGCACTTCTGGGAAAGCTACTTCAGCAACTTCCTGAGAAATGAGGAGTTTGTATAAACCAAGCTTTGTAAAGAAGAGCTAGCAAGTGCAACTTACAGGCCAGATGCTGGTTTGCCTGCAATCTTAAGAATAAAAAGTAAAGAAATAATATATTCCAAGCACATGATTTGTCTTGAAACAGCCAAAAATCAGGGAAACAGAGCACGTAGCACTTTGAGGGTTTTTTCCCCCTTAAAGCAAAAATTTGATTTTAGAAGCACAGGTACAAATCTAATTTACCCAATGGCTTCCCCAGTTCCTCAAACTAGCAAAATACCCAATAAAAAAATATCTCAGGAGAGAATAATTATTATATTGGCAGAAATTGGCACAATGGGTAATTTTGCTAGAATGAATCAGAGCCATGATGGAGTCTTTCTGTACCTCCACAAATGTCAAGGCATTTGAAGTATTTTCTTTACAGTTTTATTGCACACATTAATATTGTTTGTGGGTTACTTGCTCTGCATATTGAAATCTTAACCCCAAACACTCAAATTGCAGGAGATGTTAATAGCAAAACCACTGAAAGCACAGGAGCTGCCCAGGAGGCTGTCAGTCCAAGGAGTGTATAAATGAACTGCTGGCAGGAAAAATGGCACTCTGGAAAATACAGCTTTTTAGAAAGGTCTTACCAAGCTCAAGATTGTGTTCAAAACTGCAGCTAAACAGGAAATCCACTGCCCTGGGAGAATAACCATGAGCAGATATCTGTGGTCCAAAAGATGCAAGAGGAGTCTTTGAGAAGAGGATTATTTCTAGGTTTATCACATGTTTTACCAGTAAACTTCAAGCAGAATTGCTTGAGCATGACCTCAAGTTCCTCTTCTTGCCCCTTCTTTTTCTATCTAATACTAATACATTATTACAGATAGTTCTTCAGACAGTGCTCCTCAAAATTTCACATTTGGACTCAAAAAATTGCTTGGTTAGAATTTTATAAATTAAACTGCTCTTATGTTCCATGATCAACACTGAGATTAGAAGGTGCATTATATTCTTCAAGAGGAATCCAGGCCCAGTTTACCCTCTCTGACCACACAGTTCTCAGAAAACACACTCAGCAAGTAATGAATTTTGCCTACCATCCATTTCTGTCCTGCATTAGCTCTCCAGCCCAGTTACAGAAATGATTTAATAGGATAATAACAAGAGCCCTTTTTGCCTTTATCATCTCCAACTGAGGCTAAATCACTCATCCTTGCACAGCCTCATTGTGCTCTGAGAGCAGATGAGTGGAGAACACAACAACAGAGAGCTTCCATTCCAGCTGGAATGAGTGTGTTTTCACCAGAAAATGTCTTTATCTCCAAATGGGAAACAGGCACACTAGGATTCTGCACTCTGCTTTGCCTCTCTCACATTTAGCCTTCAGTTTGGAAGGGATTTAGCCTAATGACATCTCAGAACTTATATGACACTGAGTTTTTGCTTCCTAAACTAAGAAAAAAAATGTTGTAAGAAAATTAAGGTCAGAAAATCTGGATTTTGGACAAATTTTGAGACACTACAGAATTTTTTTTCCTTCAAAAAACCAGTTTCAAATAACTAAGACACTGAAGAATATGCTAATAAAGGGAATTGTAGCCTTTATGATTAAAGAATTCCCAGCTTACTTTGGTCTTAATATACACTCATGATGAGAAGTATGAAATAAATATAAATTGACTTCAGAACAAAAATTTACTGAAAAAAGAAACACAGCACTGCAGAATGTCCCCAAATGTGTGCCTCAAGTTGCTCAGAAAATGCTTTTGTGTCACCTAATCTCCTGCCTTCATGAGATTAACAGTTCTGCTCCCAGAACAGAAGAGTAACTTGTAAATCTGATAGAGCTCACAGCACATTTGCTGTGGGAAAACACCAAATTCAATCTTTTTTTTTTCCCCCCCCTTTCTCTCCTGGTATTTACTTGGAATACATTTCTGGCAAATTTAGTAGCTAATCCTCCTCCTCTTATTTCTTACTAAGTCATTTAAACATTACAAGCTGATATATTATTACACACACTGGTGAAAATATTCAGAATTTGAATGCTGTTCTTCTCATTAGAAAATTCACTCTACACAGATCAGTGTTTTATGATCCCCCAAGTCCAAATTTACAAAGGCAAGTGATGCCACTAAGGAATGTTTGGGCTTGCTGAGGGTAGATTTTATTTTTTCCTTCATGAGATACAATTCCTTCCTCTTGCTTTTGGATGACCTGCACTGCATGGGATATTTGTTTTTGCTAGGTAAAAAATGATTTCTTGAAGCACATTGGGTTTGTCATACTGATCTACTGGATTTTTCTAGCAATCCTATTTTGAGAGTATTATCTGTGCTAAAATAACAGTCAGAATTTATTGGGGAAAGAAGGCCTGAAAAACCTTTCTAGCAGAAATAGATATATTCAAGCTGAAGATCTCTAGTATTACTCAGGTTTTTGGAATCAGACAGATGCAATTTCATTTACTGAGTGCTTTCTTTGTGTTTTGCAGCAGGAAGACATCAAGAACAAACTAAAACTGATTTATAAGGTACTGCACACAGAAACAATGTGCATTTAGAAATCTGATTTTATGATTTCAGCCCAGGCAAATTTCAATACATCAAGACACACCAGAAGGAGCTGATTGCTGTGGGACCTGGCAATATTTGATGATAAACATCTACCACAGGGACCATGTAACTGCTTTTGGCTGACTTTCATGTGCATGCCCAGCTTGAAAAACCCAGAGTGAGGAAAAACTCATCTGACAATGTTTGTCCATCATCTGAGTCGAAACCAAATTATCTGAGCAGGCTTTGAAGTGTGGCCCAGCAGAAAACACAACTGAAAGCACCAAGAAAGCACAAAGGTGTCACCTTTGGCAGTGCTGCTGTGGGTCACTACATTCAGAGCAGGCCACTGGAAACAATTCCCAGTGTTCTGCTGGACAAGCTCCTGTGGGCACAGAGAAAGCCTTTCCAAGAGGGCACCCTGAGAGCAGGTCCCTTCCCAAGTGTTCTGGGACTGCATCACACAGGAGATCAGGAAATGTAAGGGAACAAAAGCTGCTTTGGTGCCCCTTTCCTGCAGCCCCCCTGAGCTTGGCAGCTCCTGAGTGTTGGTGGCTGCAGCTCCATGGCAGCAACTTGGGGCTCTCTGGGATGAGGATGGGAGAGGAGAAGGACTTTTCCCTCAGCTGCTGCTCTGCACTGGGCCTGCACTGCTCTCCTTAGGAGAGGAGAGGCAAAGGGCTCCATAGGGTCCCTTCCTGCAGGATGAACACACAGGGCACAGGACTACAGTGACAGCGTGGTTTGGGACCTTCAGGACCATCCATGCCTCTTGCTAATATCTCATTTAATCCCCCCACTGGGCAGTGGGCAGCCCTTGCCCTGTGTCCTGTCACTCCCTCCCTCGTGGAGAGTCTCTCTCCACCTGCCTTGGAGCTCCTTCAGGGGCTGGGAGTTCTCACTTGGGTCAGCCTCAAGCTTTTCCTCTGCAGGCTTGCAGACAGCCCCAGCTTTGCTCTCCAGCTCAGAGCAGAGGTCAGACAATGTGGTGGCTCTGCTGCTGGCTTTCAGGGCATGCAGAGTGCTGGGGCACAGCAACATCTGGCTGTGCACTGCCTGCAGTAAAACAGGATCAATTCACCTGCAGAGGGAGGGAACAGGGCCACTTTGAGCCTCAGCTGCATGAGCAGCTTGCAGGCACAATCCATGAGAACATTAGAGTGGGGGAATGGAGAGGAAGAAGACAGCAAAGCAGATCCCCAGAAGCAGCAGAGGAACAGCTGGGAGATGATGTGAAGTTCCACCACAACTTGTGGAACTTTATTTGCCTTGGAAAAAAAAGGTCTTCTCTGCCCTTTTCCCCTGCCCTGCTGAGAGCTCACCTTGAGTGCTGCCTCCAGCTCTGGGGTCCCTGCACAAGACAGACAGGAGCTGTCTGGTTACAGAGGAGATACTCTGAGGGCTGGAGGGTCTGAAGGGGCTGATAAAAAGGAGGCAGAGGGATTATTTACATGGGCAGAGAGGAACAGGACAGAGGTCAATGGTTCTTAATTGCCAGAGGGCAGCTTGAGATCAGATCAGATCAGTTGGGCAGGAATTGTTCCCTGGGAGGGTGGGCAGGCCCTGGCACAGGGTGCCCAGAGCAGCTGGGGCTGCCCCTGGATCCCTGGCAGTGCCCAAGGCCAGGCTGGACAGGGCTGGGAGCAGCCTGGGACAGTGGGAGGTGTCCCTGCCCATGGCAGAGGTGGCACTGGATGGACTTAATGGACACAAACCAGTCTGGGATTCCATGGTTTCTCTGATTCTATAATGAAGTCACAGTAGGAACTTTTCATTCATGACAGAATATCCTGGGGGAAAAGGATGGACCTGTCTCTTTGCAGAAACCAGCAACACAAGAGAAGAACAGAAATATAGAATTGCCATATCCAATGAACAATGAAACAAATCAGAATTTGGAATTCCATTTCTAAGCCCCAGCTCTGTCCCACACAAGTGCACACACACTTGCTCATTCTCTGCAAGGGTCCCACAGCAGTCACAATGCAAACACTTCAGTCACAGAATTGCCACTAAAAGCCAGAAAAGTGATGCCACTGTGTGACCATGTCCACATCCTTGCCTGGAGATGTTCCCCCTGCTCTCTGCCCTCTCCAGCCAGGTCCTTCCTGTGGGTCACATCCCATTCTCATTAGTGTCCCCATCCATCCAAACACTGTGTCCTGTGTACAAACCACATGCAGAACATTGGATTCCCTCTCCTCTTGCAGTGCTGCTTCACTTATTGTCCCCCCCACCCCTCAGGATTCCTCCTGGGGGGAGAAAGAAGTGCCTCATCAGAGAACTTCTCTCTCCTCATTAATAAAATAACAGTACCAGCTCTAGGGTACCTCATTAACATTTAAGAAGTGACATCAGTAGAAATTAGTATTGATTAGCCCTGTTTTGTCTGTGTAATTAATAAGTGTTAACAACATAAATGAAGGCCTGTGTAGCTTTTTAAGGTTGCTTAATTATTTTTAATGCAGATTTTAGATAATTGTGTTTTGAATCCCCCTAGGTCTTTCTCAGGTATTTCCAGTGGAGCTGATGGCACCTGAGAGAGGGTCAGTTTTGGACTCAGGGGAAGTGATCCCTCCTTACAAACAACTGCCCAAGCACATCAGTGGCATGTCAGACCCACCAAACCCAGCCCAGGCTCATATCAGAATCATGGACACATCTCTCCCTCTGTGTGCTGGCCTTGGTTACTTAACCCAGGATTTCAGTTCTGAAGGTCAGCTTGAGCAGTGACTTCTCCTAAAGTGCCACCCAGAAATGCCCCGTGGAACCATTCCAAACAATCTGGTTTGCTCTCTCGCCTCATGCTCACTCTGTAGCACAGGCAATCACTTTCTGCTTTCTGTCAGACAGCTGTGCCATGAAATCCTAACCCTCACCTGCTGCTGAAAATTCATCTTCCACTGTCTCTGTGCAAAATATAACCAATGTAAAGTGGTTTTAGGGTTTTTTTTTTGGACCCTGTTACAAACATAGGCATTGGACTCTGTAGTTTTTTTGGGCTTACAAACAGAGGTGTTCATGTATTGCACCCAGGAAACCAAGACAATAAAATGGGAAGGCTTTCTGCCCAGGAGAGGAAAGAAAAGCAAGGAAAAAGGCAAACCAACAGAACTGATCATATGTTAAAAATCTATTTAACCAGATACAACAGCAGCAACACACAGAACTTTAAATATTTGAGTTGTCAAAATGAAGTTAAGACGTTAAGTAATTTGCTGGACAGGGAGCTAAACAAAACAGATGCATTATTTCATTTAAAACCAGATTTGTTTTCTAAGGTCTTCCTGTGAAATATTCTAGATCAGAAGTCCACAGAAGAAGCACTGATTTTCTTATCAATGACAACCAAGTGGGAAAACACGCAGTGAGATGAAAGGGATCATTCAAATGATTCATGAGTTATGCAGTAATTTTGGTTATTTATCAACTGCCTCACAGGTTTTTTTTCTGGCATGACTTTGTTCCAAGTCATGCAGACCACCCCACTGGTGTGAACATCACAAAAAATAATTCCAGCCTAAATCACTGCTAAACTGGCAGCAGTCATGCCTGAGAACAGAAACCATTATTGTGTCATCAACAAGCTTCCTCCCCTACATTAATGTCCCCATTTAATTTTCTACCCTGCTTCCACAGAGCAGACACTTCCCATTCCAGCAGGCGAGGGCTGACAGTGCTCACCCTCTGAAAACTCCATTAAAAAAGCATTAAAGCTGCTACACAGAGCAATAAAAGCAAGGGAGAGCTCAGTTCCTGCAGAAATGGGCCACATGGGCTCCTGCACTTCCCCAGAAAAACAGATTTGGGGTGCTGGAGTATCCTGAGGTGCAGGAAAATGTGGGTAGGTGAGGATGGATTGAAGAGCCCAGAGATTAAATCATGGCTTGTTCATGTATTTGCTACTATTAAGTGTCAGATGGATGAATAAAGCAGGATAATCTGGGATCTGTTTCAAATGAAAAATATAAACCCTGTCTTTGGGCATATCTAAATTATGTCTATGGTGAGGCCATGCTTAGCCCTATTATTTCAGTGAGGATTAGGGTTTTTGGTTCTAATTTCCCCTTTCCCCTGTCCACCTTTTATTAATTTCCCTAAGAAGAGTATATCTACAACAAAGCCCACAGCTGCCAGCACAGGTTTTGGGGAAGCTGAGAGGAACTTTACTGCACACTGACTCTTCAGATGCTGACTGACCTGTTTGAAAAACTGCACCGCTCTGGAAAACACAAAACCCAACATCTTCCATCAAAATTCTGCCTTCCCTGGCCTGCTTGCTGAGGCAAGCAGCCTGTGGCTGTGTTTGCAGCAAACTTCTGAGAACAGCTGAGCAGTAACCTGGGCTCTAATGGTCCTAATCTGAATTTCTCCTGCTTTCAGGGTAATAGCTAGCAGAGTCAGAAAAATAGGTTTTGTAAGTAAACCCTGCAAAGAAGATCATCCTCCCCTCAGTCACTGAATTGGTTCTAATCTACTTTTTAATGTTATGAAATCACTAGAGACATCAGAAAGGGATTGTGATTGTCAAGGCTGCTCATTTGTTCCTGCTGTGTGCAGGGGTTGTTCAGTTCCAAACGAAACAAATGGCCTGAAGCTGATTTACTGCAGGAGCAATGGATGGGGCACAGGGTACCACTGGAACTCACTGACCTCAGAGAGCCTCCTGCAGCACACTGGAACACCTCAGGAAACAAAGGAAGAAAGGTCCTGGCTTCTCAACACAGGGGCTCAGGAGGAACAGCCACCAACCCAAGTGGCCTCTCTGCATCAAGGTTCTACTGAAATAATCCTGACCCATCACTGCTTTTCACGTGCATGAAAAAGTCTGTGACTGGCATTTTCCAACTGCCAATATTTTGTCCTAGCTAATGCTTTTAAAATATGCCTTAACTTCAGAAAATAACAAAGCAGAAACATTTTAAAAATATGGAGTGTGTGGATTGATTTGTACTTGTCACATGAACTGATGGAAATGACAGACCCATGGTTTTCTAAGGGAAAATTACCCCTCTCTCAGAGCACATCTCATCCTTAGGCTGCAGAGTGGTTTGGCTGAGGGGGTGGGTATGCCTTCCCACAAGGGGAAGCTGCTGTCCATGGCTGGACAGCTGCACCAAGGTGAACCAAAATGGGCACAAAATGGACAACTGGTCACGGGGTCTTTGACTTTGATCAGTTCTGCTCCATTTGCATCTTGGAGTTCATTGTCCAATTCCAGCTTTAGCTTTTAAAGTCCCATCCTTGTTTTTCTTTCTTCATTCCACTGTTGTTTATACTCTTGAGCCTGAGATTTGGATCATTTGTCCTTGGTGCCCAGCTGGAGCAGGAATTGTTTTGTCTCCCTGCTCTGTGCACAGAGCTCACCATCCCTTAAGGTGAAGCTCAGACCCACACACTAAAGCAGCACAGAATCTGAAACAAAGAAAAGCTAAAACTTGAGGCATCACTCTCAGCCACTCCTTGTATGGCCTTTCCAGACCCTTCTCCATCCCTTTCTTCCTCCTTCAGACCCTCTCCATTGCATTTGGATCCTTCTAACCCCTCTGTTCTCCTCCCCACCCTGCCTTGCTAAGCCACCACCCCTCGGGATGATGGCTTTACAGCCAGGACACACAGGATTGCTGTGAGCTGCCCCTCCTGCCTTTCCCTGCCAGCAAAGAGCCCCCTGAGCCAGCACCCACCTGGCAGGTGCCTGTCCCTGTCCCAGCACAGGGGTCTGTCCCTGCTCCTGCCAGCCCCTGGACTCCCCACCAAGCTGGAGAAAGCTGGAGAGGAACTTTTCACAAGAGCATGCAGTGACAAGACAAGTGGGAAAAACCTGGAGCTGGGCAGATTTAGATGAGATATGAGGGAGAAACTCCTCCCTGGCAGGGTGGGCAGGCCCAGCAGCTGGGGCTGCCCCTGGATCCCTGGCAGTGCCCAAGGCCAGGCTGGACAGGGCTTGGAGCAGCCTGGGACAGTGGGAGGTGTCCCTGACATGGCAGGGGTGGATTTGGATGAGCTTTAAGGTCCTGCCCAGAGCAAACTGTTCCATGAGTCCACGATTCCATTAGCTGTGACCTGTTGTGGCTTCACTAAGGCTTCCCAACAGGCCAGGAACTCCAGCCATTGTAAAACACCAGGAGAAAAGCAACAGAATGACTCAGAGAGCTAAAAAAACTGACCCATGAGAGAAGACTGAAGGTTCTGTGATTTTTTTTAAATTCAAAATGCTGTGAAGCCTCCATGACAACAATTTTCCATTAGGGAAAATTGCTGTCAGGGGGAAGGGGACAAAACTATTCACCTCAAGACAGGACAAGAAGGGTTAAACTGCAGCAAGGAAAAATTTGCTCAGATGTTAGTGAAAACTTTCTGTCTGTCAAGGTGGCTCAGCACAGAAATCAATTGCCAAGGAAGAGTGGAATCTCTGTCACAGGAGGGTTTGAAGAACAGGCAAGCTAATTAACTGTCAGGCATGGCTGAGGTCTAATTGCTTCTGCTGGGGAAGGGGGCTGAGCTACCTGACCTCCTCAGTCACCACCAGCTTTACCTGCATTGATCAGAGCATCTCCAGAGGAGTAGAACCACCCACAGCCCACACAAATGATAGGAAGCTAGAACATGAGTAACCCAAACCAAGCTAAAAGTTAATTACAGGTGCATGAGGCACCCAATGCCATGGTGCTGCTACCTTAGTAAGTATAGAATTCAATCCACAATGTCCCCTCAGTAACCATTATTTTGCTGGACCATGAATCATTCCATCTTCCATTGTAACACATGGCCCACACTTATTTTTATTCCACACAATTGCTGAATTTGAGCCTTTTGAACATGACCCATCGTGGCCATATTTTGGTGGGAGCTCTGGCAGGACCTGACAGTGGTACCTGCACATTGCCCAGGTGTGCACAGAGCACTGCAGCAGAGTGCAGAGGGCACAAGGGCTGCTGGGAGGCATTTCTGGGTCACTCTCCTGTCAGTCACACACAAAACCCATCCAGGGGTGTCTGAGAAGCCCTGACCCAGGACTCCTGTGGCACTTGAACTCCACAGCTCCAATCCCAGTAGCAGCTGAAGGGAATATTGTTGCAGGATACTTCTTCCACTATTGCACTCTTTTACATAGACAGCAAAATCAAATTCATGCAATTGAGACTAATTTGTCACATTTCCTTTTTCTACTGCCTCTGTAATTAGCATCATTGCCATGCTGCTGCATTTCACTGCTCTTTTTTTTTCCCTTACAGAAAACCCTTCAAATCTGTATTTCTTTCATTCCTCAGAGCTAAATGCTTAGAAGGCAAAGAGAAATTAACTTCTTTACTTTAGGAATCCCCATTCTCTTTTTTAATTGGAACTGCAAAGGGAAAACAATTAAATGACACCGGGTTTAAAAAACTGTTTAAATTAAAGTATGCAAAACATGTCAATCTTTCTATGAGAACCTGTAAAATATTTCTGAGAATTCTCACAGAATTCTGTGGTTAATTCAATGGCCAGAGGGAGCAATGTAAGTTTGGCACAAAGCAGGGAAACTGGATATTGTTGGAAGCATTGCCTAAACACCATTTATAATTACAGAACATTCACTATAAGCAATAAAGTTGCATGAAAGCAAAAGTTACACAACTGGAATAAGCTACAACACTATTCTATGACTCAGACCATAGTGTAGCACTTGAAGTATCTCCACTGAAAAAAAGCACTTCAGTGCTCTCTAGAAAGCCACATCCAGAAATTAGGGGAAACTCAGAGATCATAGAGCTAGCTCTGCAGGAAATCCAGGGCACTTTGCCAAATCCATGGGCTACAGATCCAAACATCCACAGCATTTTTTACAAACCAACCATTCCCTGCCATCCCCCAGCACATTCCCAGCCTGTGCTCTGCCCCCACACTTCTCCATCAGCTCATCCCAGAGAAAGGCAGGTAAAAGGCAGCACAGAGCCAGCTCAGCACAATTAATGGGGGCTGTGCACACAGCAAAGTGACTCTGAACATACCCAGTTATGTTATTCCAGGTACCTGTCCCTGAGGGAATTCATCTCCAGCAGCACTTCGGGCAATGGTAACACTCCAGGGCTCAAAAAAAGGCATAAAGGATTCATCCAGATATTCACCCTGCCAGAGGGCAGGGAGGGATATTGGGCAGGAATTGTTCCCTGGCAGGGTGGGCAGGCCCTGGCACAGGGTGCCCAGAGCAGCTGGGGCTGCCCCTGGATCCCTGGCAGTGCCCAAGGCCAGGTTTGGAGCAGCCTGGGACAGTGGAAGATGTTTCCTGTCATGGCAGGGGGTGGGATGAGATGACCTTTTAGGTCCTTTCAAACCAAACCATTCCATGATTCTGTGATTCTACAATTCTCTATTACTGAAATTCTATACTTCTCATAATACCAATTACTTCTTGGCAGTCTTGTTTTCATTTCTCACATTAGGTACCCTGCTGGGTAGGAACTGTTCATCTTTATGTTTATAGTTTCCACTTAGTCCTTTCATATTAAAGTCACAGTGCTGGTTCAAAAATTTTGTTGTGTTTTTTTTTCCCCAAGAAAAGTTTTTAATTAGAAAGAACAACTTGGGACAGGAGGAATTAGTCATTTAAGTCAAGCAAAGCTTTTTTTGTTTTGTTTTTAAAATAAAATAAAGCCCAGAGCAATACATCAACTCATACACACTCTGAAGTACTTAAACTGGGTATTGCCACTTGTACAAGAAACACTGTAATGATTATAATGTCAAGTTCAAGCCAAGCCTGGGAGTTCAATACAGTAATAAGGGAAAGCTGGAATCAAATGCAGCTCTTTCCCAATCACCAACCTTTGCTGTGTGCACTGCTAACCAGTGGTGGCTCTTTTCTGTGTTCTCTTTTCCCTTTGAGCTCCTAGGTCCAAACCACGAGATCTGACATGCTCTGAGTGCTGCTGTCCTTTTTATTGCACCACTCTGCTCTATGTTTTTAATTGGTTGAAACCACCTCCTGTTTTCCTTGCATTACCCCAGCAGCTCCTCTGCAGGCTCCCAGTCCCTCAGTGCACCCACCCTGGAACAGACTGCAGTGCCCTTTTTGTCACTGAAATCCCCCCAGCCTTTTCTTTAGCCAAGAAAGCTTTTTGGTGAACATTGCAAAGAACAGCAGATGAAGACATCTGGAACATGGACTCCTCATGCTGTAAACAATACATTTTTTATTTCAAAGCAATTTTTTTTGTGGATAAAATAAAGTACCTTCAAAAGTTGTTTTTCTTCCTAGGCTATTTTTAAAAAACCCATAATTACTTATTAATCTATAGCATTTCATGTCAAAGTAGGTTCCAAGGAAGCAGTAACATTTAAATATGAAACAGGCAGGAACTGGGAAGAAATTCCCCTTAATTCATACCCATTTTGGAGTTTTGCAGGATTACAGACAAGGGAGATGCAAACCCAGGAACACGGCTGAAACAGCTCACATGGTCCAGCACTACCACAAATGGACTTGAGAACAGGAAAATGAGCTCTTACCAGTTCCTTAAGGAAGGGAAAAGCACCTGGCCAGTTTCAGATCCCACAACAGCATTTCCTGGGGAGTCGTTGTTGTGTGCTTCTGTGGGAGACACTGCAGCATCACTGCTGAGAACACCAACAGAGGGATTTAGGGATTTATCCAAGGCCACACTCCATGACCTCATGGGGCCTGTCCAAGGCCAGCCTCAGGGTGAGACACCACCAAAACTCATCCTCCTACTCTGCTTTTTAAGTTTCAGGTGTGTTTCTCTAAGTGCTACGATGGCAAGTCACGAGAAAAAGAGAATTTCAGGCAGAGAAACAACATTTATTCTGGCCCTTCAGTGCCCATGAGGAGGGGTGCTGTGACCTGCATTAAATAAGATCACTGCCTGCACTGAGGTGCTGTACAGAACTGTCTGGACTTGATTTTCTTGGCTCTCTTAGACGTGGCTGGGTTAAATATGACAGAGAAAAAAACCACCCTGCCAAGGGCCATTGCAACAGCTTCCCTTAAGCAGCAACTCCTGGAAGTGCTGACAGGAAACTCAGTCAAAATCACAGAGCAGCTTCTCAAACTTGGGAAATGCAGGCTTTCAGTTTCCCTGGTTATACACAATATATGTGGGCATGTTCATAAAAGCTTTCTGGAGCAATAGAATGGTTTGTCTCTAAGTGCTATAGTTTTTGACCTTTTAAACAATTGTAACAATTTAGAGCAACTGTCAAGGCATTGCTTTCCTGCAAAGAGACACTAATAAATTTGCTAAAATTAAATTTCTTTTACGTAAAGTATATTTGAGGAAAACAAACAGAATTTATTTCTGACTCACTTTTAATAAGTGCTTTCTGGAATCCAACTTCTGACACAAATTAATTCAACTCTGAAAGTTAAATAAAAACAAATTAATTCAACTCTGAGAGCTTGAGCATCTTGAACTCACCACAGCCTCTTTATAAACCTAGATTCGAAATTATTTCTGACAATAATTTTAATAATTAGCAGGAGAGATGCATCACCATAATAAATTGCCAAATTACTGCACTGAAACCTGTGAGATGAAATGAAATGTGAAGAATCTCTTGTCCCATCAATCTTGTTCATCTGAAGTCTACCCTTTTTTGTTCCAAAGTGTTTTGCTTACAAGAGTTGTTTTATTTATCTGGTTTTGTCTCTAAGTGCTCTTTGTTGGATGAAGTCAGGCTGTGCTTCCCATCACCAGCCTGTGTCTGCTGCTGAGCACCCTCCTCAAACCCAGCTTTGGGCAGCAGTGCTTCTTACCAAGCTCAAACCACTCTGCTCAACACAAGCTCTTTGAGATCACCCCCTCAGAAAGGTTTGTTTTGTCATTCCCTGTGCTCCAGGTGCTGATCAGACCTTCAGCTTCTCCTGGGTTTGTAACCTGGGAAGCCTTGTCTCCAGTTTTGGGGTTCTAAGCACTGGCATGGGTGCACACCTCCCCCCATCCCACCCCACTTAGCTCCACAGATATTTATTTTTTTCCCCTTTTTGCTGTGCCCCCAGGGCCATGCAGAGCCTGTCACTGCCCACTGAGGGAGAGGATGAACTCAGATTAAGAGCTGAACAGACACTGCAGAGAAATTCTTGACCAGTGCCTAGAGAGTGACTTACATCAACACAAAAAAAGCATTTTTCAAAGGTCTCAGTGAAGAAAACACCAAGAGATTTAATAAACACACCAATGCACTGGACTTCAACACAATGAACAAGTCTTTGCTTTCTGCAGCAGTTGCTGGAGTTGCAGGGTTATTAAAAAATACAGATTAGATTAATTATAGAGAGATCAGCAGAGTTAGGAAAGAGTTTGCTGAAATATGTCATAAAGTTAGCACATAAGATAACTTTTTGTTAGTTTCTGTTACAGTATCAAAACAAAAAAAAACAAGTTTTGATTCCATAAATCTGGTTTATGAAGTCCCTGCCTTCCCCACTCATTCCAGCTCTTAATCTGTTGTTCAGTGCTCTCCAACTGTGCTGAGATAATTTATCACAGGCCTGTGTTATAAATCAGACAAAGAATAACTAAATTCAAGGGAGCAGATGCCATATCCTGCACAGACTGGTAGATGGATAAGTCCAGACTAAATATGTTAGGGCAGCTATCTGAGAGCCAGTCAGCACAAACCACTGTGTCTTGCATTGTGCAAGGCTGTGAATCAGCCCCACACAGAAACTGTGGCTGTCAGACAAACCAGGAGCACCTCTGGGCCCCAAACCACAAATCATGCTGCTGAGATGTGCAAAGAAAACAGGACAGGGATGGGTGGTAGAGTCTCACATTGCTCTGAGCCGAGGCAAAAAACAATCTGCCATTTATAAAGCCAAATTGCCAGTCTTAGAACATATTAACTGCATAATGGCTTTTCCATACAAGGAACAACCCTGAAAATTTAATAAATCGATATTTACTTGATTTATATAGATTAAATCATGGTGAGTATTAGCACAGCTGATGATAAACTGAATGGTTATGACTGCAAATGGTTGTAAGAGCCATTAAAACCATGTAGCAGACATTCAGTGCAGAAAGATCTGCAGAATGTGCCTTGAACATCCCTACAATGGGGAGAAAAATGTTCTCCAAATCTGCTTTGGGAGACAGAAAAGATCACAGGCATCATCAGGTCCCAGGGCCCTGACATAACAAAAGCTTTTCAGATGAAATTTCCAGATGGTCCCAGGAAACAGAACAATTCTCCAGGCTACAGGGTAAGGGAAAACCCCATGTGGTCATTGCCAAAGAGATGTGAGAGAAACACAACAGCCAGTGCAAGACCTGCTTCCTCTGGGGGGAGTTGGGTATCAGCAATTAAAAAAACCCAGGAATAAAATAACATAAAAAAACACAACAGCCAGTGCAAGACCTGCTTCCTCTGGGGGGAGTTGGGTATCAGCAATTAAAAACAACAAGAATAAAATAATATAAAATAAAAGAAACAGGAGAATATTGGTCCAGAAGTATTTAAGATCCAAAAAGCCTCAGAGTTCCTGCTCACTGCTCCCTTCAGCTGTGGATAGTCACTAATTGCACCCCATTTACTGAGGAATAGCCATCTGTGTTCCTGTGAGTGGAGGAAAAGCTATCAAACCACAGCTTCAAATTCACATCAAAAAGATTTCTAAATTACATCAGGCTTTTTTAACATGTGTTTTTTACCTTTGATCAAGCACAGGAAAATCACCCTCATTTCTATGCATTTTGTGGGATGTCTTGCCTATATTTGGCATATGAGTTGGTTTTTTTCCCTTCTTCCTCTAGTGTTGCATCTGCCTTGGCTCCATCATCCACTCCCACTGTAACTGAAGAAATAATTTCATTAGTCACTAATTAATTACCATACATATTTGCATTCAGATTTAATTCCCAAGCCACGCTGGCTATCCCAGTTTTAGCCTGAGAACATTTGAGATCTTGTCTCAATTAGTCCAGCCCATAATCTGTCAAATCTTTAGATTCCCAGCCTGTAGGGTACCCAGCACAGGGACAAGGCACTGTTGGGGTTTATTTCACAAATTTTCTCTCTCTGAAATAATTAATCACATGGCAGGATTCTCCCTGACCATCTCAGGTTTCAGTGTGCACAACCAAGATGAAAATCCACACTCAAGCATTTTCATTCAACTCTTAACACTGAAATTTATGGTCCTTTCACAGCATTAGCTACTGAGCCATTTCCACTCCTTCCACAAACTCCAGCAGACACTGGGGTTTGCAAGCATTGATAAAATGCCTTCAGGACATGCATCCTGCCCTGCAGTGCTGGGGGTAGTTTTGGTTTTCCCTTTACAAACTGCCCACGTTCTGCAAGCTGTAAGGCTCTTCCTGGGGAGTGACCTTGGCCATCAGCAGCAGATGGGGACAAAATTAACTTGTGGGTCAAGTTAAAAGCATGGAGAACATTTACTGACCCCTTAGCAAGCACTACCATGGGCAAAACTGACCTGGCTGGGTGAAAATTGCTTTATTTCTAATGGATACAGAGATCAATGATGAGAAACAAATCACTTTGCCTGCTCATCTTCACTGCTCACTCCCAGATTCCTCTCCCATCCCAAGGGTGCAGGGATGGGGGATGGGGGTGATGGGCACCCCACAACAGCCCCACTCTTCAGTTCTTTCCTCCCCACACCTTCCCCCTGCCCCACTGGGACATCCCCACACCCCAGGGGAGTCTCTGATGGAAGCCCCCAGTCCCAGGCAGCCCAAAAAGCACCTTTATTTCAAAAGACATTTTTACAAGTCCTGCATTTACCCCAGAGCTCTGGGAAGCATTTCAAGTCTGAGATACAGAGGAGATGTAATCAGGAGGGGTTTGATACACTGGTCTGGTCACTCCTCTGAGTCCTGCACAGGACCAGACCTGTGAGTGCTGCTCTGCTCCTCCCCAGGCCAAGATGAGAAATGAAAACACTCTGCTGTTCATCTCAGAAAGTGCACTAACAGCACCAAAACACAGCCCATTTCTTGGCTCTCCATGCCCCCAGGGGACAGCTATGGTCCCAGTGATGCCTCTGTCACAGCAAATGCCACCACAGGAGCCCCTGGAGAAAGGCCAGGCTGCACTGAAGGCACTGCAGTAACCACACCTCAGAGACACATTTTTAGAGCCTTTTACCTTTTTTTGTCAGCAGAACAAAACAGAACATGGTGCTTTTTTGTATCCCTTCATGTTATTCCTCATTAGTCATCCCTCAGGTTCCTCTGAGCGTGAGCTGATGTCTGTGTGTTTGCCCCAAAAAGCATTTTCATTCCAGCCAGCATCCCAGTGATTCCACATTCATTCCATCATTCCAGTGATGTGAGTGTTACTCACAGGATGAGGCTGTGGCTGCTCCAGGTGTTTGCTGGGCAGGAGGACTCACAGAGGGACTGGCTGTCTGAAGGTGGGCAACAGAGTGACCCCTTTCAATGACCTGCACACAAGAGCACTCCTGTGAGCTGGTGCCAGTGAGGGCACTCATCATGTCAGGGGTGGAACCAGCTGATCTTTGAGGTCCTTTCCAACCCAAACCATTCTGTGATAGTGCACAGAAATCCCAAGGGCGAGCAGAGCCTGTTGTAGTGGGGGGAAAGCAGCGCTCCAGGCTCAGCTGGAGAGAGCACTTCAGCTCCAGGGTAACTTCAGCCCTCTTTGGGACATCTGCAGCTGGGGCAGGGTCTCTCTGTGCAAGGAAAGAGCACCAGGTGACAGGGAAAAATGCTGTCACACATTTTGAAGCACTGTGTGCAGTGCTTTGTAAGATGAGCTGCTGTCCATGTTCCAAAGCACTTTTTAAAGCAGTGGCTTTAGGTACTCATTGCTTTCCAGTGAGACCATACACAGGACACTGATTTATAACCAACTGAGCAGAAGACCAGGTTTAACATTCAGTTTTTACCCAACCTTCCATCTTCAGCAGCAGAGCCCCAGAAGATGCTGTGATGGTAATCCAGGCACACCAGCTGCAACACATCCCTCAACTGGCAAAAGTTTTGAAATTAATTCAACATTTTCCTTCAAGTAAGATCCCCAAAGTACCACCACAGCTTTGTTAACTCCAGTGCCAGCTTTCATTAGGCTACAAACTAAGACAATTGTGTTCCTTCCAAAAGCAGAGACAACTCACTGAACATAGTGGAAGGAATTTGCTGGGAAATCTCCTCTCGATTCACAGCATCTTTGCATCATGGGGTCATTAATCCAGCCCCCTCCCTTCTCAGCAACCTCAATAGCCTTTCTGAGCTGGAACACACAGCCTGGGCCCATCAGAACTGATTTTCCACCTTCTCTGAGGTCTGGCTTGCATGTCTGCTCCTGCTTTTCCCCAAAGTCACCCCTGTGGCAGTGCCATTGGCTTCCCCCTTGCTCAGACAGCAAGGTGTCCTTTGCACACACCTGGAGGCTGGCAAAGCTCTCCAGGAAGGACAATAAGTGGTGCCAGGGAAGGAGCACTCCTGTCCCAGCCCATCTCCTGTCAGCAGGCAGGACAGAGCTCTGGCCCCAGGCAGCTGAGCTCCTTCTCTGCTATCAAACCCTGCTGGAGGCTCAGAGCCCCCCTGGCAGGGCTCCCTCTGCACACAGCAGGTAAATCAGGTACATCCCCTGCTCTCCCCTCCCCTCTGCAGCTCCTCAGGGGAGTTCCCTGACAGCAGGGGAGGCACCAGCTGGTGCTGAGGGGTGCTGGTGCTGTCCAGAGGAGCTTGCAGAGGGTTTTACCTGGAAGGAAGGAGACAAGGAGATGGCAGGGAGTGCCCAGGGTGTCAAACCCCAGAGCTGGTTCTGCTTGCTGTCTGGGAGCAGGGCATTAGCTCCACTGGAAGGGCAATAAATCACATAACATCAGACCCATGAATTCCTGGAAGAGGTTGTAAGGGAGGTTCTGGAGTTCCCTTCCACAGGAGGAACAGGTCAATAAAGTCAAACATCTCTCTTTGATTTTGGCTTGCTGCACAGAGCAGCAGATCTTTCCTTGAGGTGCCTCTTTGTACAGTTCTAAATGCATGTAAGTTTTATTTACCTGTGTTACCAAGCTAACCAAGTATCAACTTCTAAAATGTGAATCTTATCTTCAATTTGAATGTGTTTTCATCTAGCATTTCCATCTACATTTTCATTTCTCAAGTCAAGGAAAACAGTCAGCAGTGTTATTTAGGAATGGAGTTCAATAAAAAAGCTCCTGCTTGCTTCACTGATTTTTCTCCTCAGCAGTGTTTCCTCAAGGATATAGTATATGCAATAATTAAATAATTAACCATTCTAAGACAATTTTCTGCTTAAATGACCATGCATTATATGTAACACTCTTCTGTGTTTGCTTAGAGGTGAAATGTAAATCTAGAGAGAAAAACATCTCAAAAGAAAATAATTTTGTTCTGACATAATTAGTATCCTCCTATGGATCTTGTAGCCTCATGAAGGGTTTTTTACAGAAAAGAGTAGAGCAATGTTAGTCTGGAATTTCTTTTTTAAAGGCTGATTCAACCAGGCAACATCACCAGCTTTCATAGACCAGTGCTGCTCTGCAGACATCAATGGAAACATATCTGCTCTGTTCCCCAAATGAAAGAAGTGATAACTCCAAGAACCTACAGCACCTTCTATTTGAAGTGAAATGTCAACTCTGCCATTAACTTCACAAAATCCCTTCAAAAGTTAATTCAAATTTAACAGGATTATAATACTCATTTCAGGGCTTCTTAGGAAAACTCCACTTACAGTATTTGTGATATTGACAGCTGATATTCAGCTTAATATTTAGTTAACTCACCTTAAATAAAATTAGGGTTTGTGGTCAGTTCTGGGAAGGTCTCAGATATTTTCTAAACAGATCCTTCCAGATGAATTTTGTTAATACAAAAAGTCACTGGAATAAAAACCCACCAGAAAAAAAAAAAAAAAAAAAAAAAGAAGAAGTTTGGGTTTAATTACCTTTAAATAGAGATCATTTCCTCCAAAGGCCTGAGATAGAAAGTCAGGAGAAATTTCATTTAATGACCTATGATCACATGTGAAGTTAGATATACCCTTCCCATTCATTCATCCCATTTACTCTAATCAATCATTCCATAGTTGTTACTTTTTTAGATTATACAAACAGAGAAAGAAATCAAAGAGCTGAGTTCTTTGTCCCTAACAACAGCAAAACCACCACAAAACCCCCAAAGTGCCACAATCTCCCAAATTATCACAAGTAAAGTTGCAAATAACAACTTCCCCAAAGTGCTTTTCACCATTTGTTCTATATCCTTTGCAGATTCAGTTTGCAGCCATTTCTCAATCTCACAGGCTTTTATGATCTGCTTTCCATTCTGTATCACCATGGATGTCTTATGATCGCAAATTATGCTGCCACATCATTAACACCAAATGTTCCAATACAGTAAAATTACCTTCTCTTTAGTCTCTACCTTTTAATCAGCAAATGAGGGCAGCTGGACCTTCTGGAGTACCCAAAGCCCTTCTGTATTCACTTGCATCAAGCAAGAAGTCTGATTTTTTACTTCTGAAAATCTGAAACTTCTCCCTGGGTTCACTGAGTGGATCCCTGTGCTCAGTGCAACACTTAAACAGGCTGCAGCTTTAGAGTTCATTTTGTTTTCAGCCCCATTATTCCTCTATTAAATGAAAAGTTGTTTGTCAAAGCACATGAGACAATTCTGTTGGTGACATCTTAATTTTAGGTCTGTTTTGTCTTTCTGACTGCAGGGGTGCAGGGTGGGATAATTCTGCTGGTTCAAGTACCATGAAGCACTTTCCATCATCAAACAACAAGTCTTGTCTAGGAAAAAAAAAAAAGATATTTTTGAATATGCTGCACATAATTATTTCACTGCCAGATATAAGGACTTGATGTTCTTCTAATTATTATTTTTTTTTTAGTGGTGGAGTGCTGGTATTTGTCAGCCACCAGCAAATGGATGTGGTACAACTGAAAAGGCACATCTGCTCTTAGTAAGTGTAGCAAGAAAGACCAACAGTTTTTAGGTCTAATTTTTTTAAGCTGATATTTGTAAAACCAAGGTTAGGAAAAAAAATTTTTGCAAGATAGGAACTCTGAAGTGTTGGAGTCCTTTAAAATATCCCTCAGGAGGCTGTTCTGGGATCCCAGAGTCCCAAGGTAGAGAAATGGTTACAAGGTTTACTAGGACATCCAGCCCTAATGGAGACAACACCAGCTGGAAAACTCTTGTATTTTCACATCTTTCTGTTTAAAATGCTCTTTTCTCACCCTACAATCACATCACCAATTAAGCTGATGAGGTCTGACCACACATCCTCACATCTTTGGTCCTGTTTGACAGAGCTCCTGGGATTCATCTACATTGTTTAGGTTTGGATGGCATGAGTGATTCACAGTCACCATGCAATACACAACTCCTTCATTTGAGTTCTGCTCCTCCTCCTCCAACACTCACGATTCCACCTGAAATTGTTTTTATTCCCTAAATAACCACCCTTGAATTGTTACTATTGAACTACATCCTATTTAAATTATTCCAGTCATTCATTCCATTGCAACAATTTTCTTCTCAGAAAAGCATAGAAATACATGAAAGGAAATTTCTGACTGCCCATTACAGTTGTTCATAACATTATGATGCAAGGTTGGTCAGCCAGAAATTAAATCTGTGCTGAATTTTAGGATCATTGAATCATGGAAGGGTTTGGGTTGGAATGACTTTAAATCCCATCCAGCCCCACCCTGCCATGGCAGGGACACCTCCCACTGTCCCAGGCTGCTCCAAGCCCCAGTGTCCAACCTGGCCTTGGGCACTGCCAGGGATCCAGGGGCAGCCCCAGCTGCTCTGGACACCCAGTGCCAGGGCCTGCCTACCCTTCCAGGGAACAATTCCTAATTCCCAATATCCCATCTGACAGTGGGAAACCATTCCCCTTGTCCTGCCACTCCAGTCCTTCTCCAACTTCCCTGGACCCCTTCAGATCCTGGGAGGTGCTGTGAGGTCTCCACACACCCTTCACTACTCCAGGCTGAATTCTCTCTCAGTTTCTGTTTATCTCAGGTTTTTAGTCTCCTCTCCAGCATGGCTTGGATGATGATTGAGGTTGCAATCAAATACAATTACAAATTCCTGATGGGCCACAATTTCCTTCTTTAGTCATGCTTAGAAAAGGCAGAACACCATGAGATATTTGCAGCCTGCAGGGAGATTTTGGAAGAACAGTATTGTCAATCCAAAATACATGTCCAAAGTGGAAGATCCACCCCTGCCTTAGTTACAACATCATTACTTGGATGCCACACTTGGCTGGGTTGTGTCACCAAGCCATGTTTCAAGCCTTGGGAGCAGCAGACTCAGGGTGAGTACAGAATGCTGGGACTTTTGTTCAGCATTCTGTACTTGAACAAAAATTAAAAGGTCATCTCTTCAGCTTCTCTGGGAAAAGACTGATCACAGCACAACTCAGGGCATCCTGGAACAAATAGGAGCAACTTGATGTTGACAAGTTCATTTATCTTTTGGCAAATTCTACCAACGAAAATGTACCAATAAAGGGGATTGTTCATTTAAAGAAAGGCTACATGTTTTGTTTTTCAGCCAGAATGAGTTTTGTTCATACCCAGTGACAGCAAAGAATTTAAATGCCAAAGAATTTAAATGTTCAATTTTAGCTGTGAAAAATAAAGCTACATCACTTTGGAATCTGAAAACATTTCTTGTTTGGCTGCTGGGTTTGGAGAGAAAACGATGAACCCTTGACAACTTCATGGCAAACCCCATGTCCTGCCAAGGTTAGGACTGACATCAGGGATAGATTCAGTCACAAAGACAAATGATTTTGTGATTTGAAATTCCTTGGTTAACTCCTGTTCACTTTTCTCTTGGATTTGCTCTGGAGAATGAAGTGTCATTATCCCAGAGTCATGTAAAAAGAATAACATTTCGTAAAACTCCAGATAAAAGCATTTTCTTAGCAATTATAACAAAAATAGCTGGATATGTTCCCAACAAGATTCATGACTGGGATTTTTATCTGTTTATCATCACTGATAAAGAAAACAACTCACAAACAAATTAAAATTATACAAACTAACACTGTTCCCAGGTTACAGTATTTGCTTTTTAGCCGTAGACTGCCTGTAAAATATCTGTGACTCTTAAAAAGAAATTATTTAGTAATCCTTAAAACTCTTTAAAATGCCCCTTTTTGGCAATTTTCTTTTCTCTTTCTGCTGCACATAGGAGTTTGTTCCAAAAATGAATGCCTGTCAAAAAGAACACAAACGCTTGGAAGCAGGCTTGGAAGGACTCAGAAGAGCCTGCCTTGCTGAAGAAAGGAAATATCCGTTCCACTGGCAACCTAGACTTTGTGGAGGAACTGGAATATCGAGCTGTCTGACTAACAGAAAGGAAGATGGATGACTCCTCCTGAATTAGATGCTTGAAACCTACTTCTGCTCAAAAGGGAATATAATCAATTTGGGAAAGAGTTGCCTCCAACACTGGGAACGCTTTATCATAAATAGTAGATTGCATTTGAACTTTACTTGAGTTTTTTAAAGGTATGATTAGAGCTTAACCTTCAAAATGAATAACAGTTTATTTGTGCAGTTACTCAGGGAAACAGGTTGAGATACCTACTTGGAATAATATTCTGCCCTGCCCTTTACACCCCACTTCTTCTATTTATTATTAGCTGGGTTCCCTACTCATTTAATTTGCCCCTCTTTGTGTCCTGAGGCAGCAGGGTGGCACCTGAAGGGCATGGAGCAAACACGAGCTCAGATCTCCCTCTGCGGATGAGGAGCTCCAGAGGGACCATCAGGGAAGAACTTGCTGAGCTTCCAACCTTCCCCTGCTCATCCAGAGCCTCCAGGAGGGAACCCAGGTGCTCTAGGGAGTGTCCTTGAAGGTCACACCCTGAGAGAAGGTGTTGTGAAAATTTTACTGAATTTTTTCCTGTATTTCAGATGTAACACTGGCCAGAAGGTGAGATGCAGGGATCACAGGTTGTTACTCTTAAGTTCTGGCAGAACTTACACTGCCCTACAAACGTCCTGGAATGGGATCATCCATCCCAACTCTCCAGCTGGTGACTCCAGCTGAGGTTCTGAGGGCTCAGAACTTCCATTCTGTAAATTCAATTAAGATCTGGCACTAAGCCTTTTCAGAAGGAAACATATCCAGGACATCAGATCCAAAGGGAAATCCCAGCCAGGAGGTCACAGGCAGCCCAGAACACTCTGCAGCTATTTGTAATTTTTTTCACATATTTCAGCTGAAATTTTACTGATTTTTTTCCTGTATTTCAGGTGTAACACTGGCCAGAAGGTGAGATGCAGAGATCACAGGTTGTTACTCTTACTTAAGTTCTGGCAGAACTTACACTGCTCCACAAACATCCAAGCTGAAAAATTCCATGTAATTTACAACCAGCATTCACCCACACATGAGTTTTTTCCTACTGTTGATGGGGCTTTTAATAGAATAAAAGTTATCCAATAATTTAATTGCCAAAAATCAAAATCCATCTGTATTTTGATGCCATTTAAATGTCTCTGTGAATAATCCAGCTCTGGATTTCACTCCTATAAGGTCTACATCTCATTTGCCAACAACATGAAGTATAGGAAATAAATCTGGATGCTCACTTCCTTTTTGAACTTGCCATGGGTGCATATATCAGCTTCCAAAACCTGTGCCTTAGTTCTTTGTTTCAGAAACAGAGATCAAGATCAGAAGCATCAGCTTTCTCGCAGAGCAACAAATGTTAAACAAATAAAAATTAGTAATTTTTTGTGATATTTTCCCATTGGGCTTAAATATCTTCACGCTCAGTACAAGTCATGTTTAAATTTAAGCAGAGTTAGGTTTAATATCTATGGAAGTAGCACTTGTGTAAAATCAATGACAGGAATAAGTCATTGAAAAAAATGAAGAGTTAAGGCAGACAAATTTCAAGGACTGTTTTTGTTCATTGAATGCTCTAAACTACTTCATTAAATATCCATCAGAAAACAAGGAATTTCTGTAATATTAAAATATGGTGCAATTTCTAGGGCTGCTAAAAGTCAGAGCACTATTTTATATTTAAAATATAAACCATTTGCACTGAAACAATACATTTGTAAAACACAGGGTTTTCATACCATAGCCTTTCGCTTTGATGCAGAGCTCCTCCAGCCTCAGGATAACAGGATTTGCATCTTTTTCTGATTTTTCACATCCACAAATTCAAGCTCCTGATTTGTTTCTGGGGAAAAAAAAAGAAAAGCAATACAGTGTGAGAAATACCAACTAGAGGGAGAGGCATGATCCATTGAAAAGGGAAATTTCTTGGGGATTTTTGCCCAAGAAATCACTGTAGATCTTTCAAGGGTCCTTGGGAGTATTTCATATTTCATGTGTCTCTTTCTCTGAGCATATTCTGCTAAATTTCATTTCAGTGTGCAGCCACCAAGTAAGAGCTGCTCAGGCAGTGATGCAGAAGGATGCAGCAGGGACTGCTTCCCCAGTATCTCCCTGCATGAACAGGTAGGCAAGAGGAGAATGGAAAACAGCAGGAATGGCAGGACCAGCTCTCCATGGCTTGCCCAGCTAGCCTGACATGCAGAAATGTCTGAGATGGAATCTCTGGCCACTGCACTGAATTGCACAGGATCACCCCTCTCCATAATTTTGAGTGTTTAAAACCATTTTAAAAATTTTTATTATTATTATTTTGTTAAAATTGTGAAGCAGTAGAAATAGCTGGACACAATGAAAACCAGGAAGATGAGGATAAGCTTAGAGGCTCTGTGAGGGAAAAATGGGTTACAGCATCCCTAGGTTGAGAAGCTTTTTCCTACACACTTGCCAGGCTGGCTGGAGTAACCCAGTCTTCCTAGAGAGCTCCCAGGAGAGGAATGGAAGGCCAGGAGAATGAAAAGAGCACACACACAGAACAAAAACCTCTTTAAAAAGGGAAACCTGCACAAAAACCTGCAGACAGGAGTTCATTATCAACAGATCCATACCAAAGGGGAGAGGACTGTGGCAGAGCTCTGCAGGATCCAGCACTAATCCATACTTGGATTAATTCCTTGCACGACAGCTTTTAGCAAAGAGGCAGCAAGAAATCAGAATTCTAAATCTCTGTGAGCAGGCAGCAGGCTCCTGACTTCACCTGAGGAATAACCAGTCAGGGTGCAGGCTCTGGGGAATTCCTGGGGGGCACAAAATGAGCAAGAAAATCCCAGGAAATGCAGAAGAGACCTGGAAGAAGAGCATGGGGTGCTGAACAGATCCAGTCTGAGACTCTGCACCATCCTTGGAGAAAGAGGTGAACCAAAGCACAGAAAACATGACAGATCAGACATGTGGCAAGGAATGGGAGCCCAAGCCTACAGAGCAGCCACACAATTTCAAATATATGGGAGGTGACCACAAAGAAGACAGAAATCATCTGTTCTCCCTGTTTATAGCTGATAAAAGAAGAGCTCATGGACTGGGATTATGTTCAGGCTGGACTTCAGCATGTGGTCCTTGGGGAAGGCTCTAATGACAGGCTGGAGAAAGAGCTGTCAGGACTATTTTAAGAACTTGTCTTCTTTGTCCTTGCCCACCCTACAGCTCTGAACCACAGAGAAAGGTGAAGCTGTGATAAATGGTGTCCCTACCTCAGGGCTGGCAATGTGAATTTGGTGGGTGTGTCTGTGAAAATGGTGCTACCTGGCTGCAGTGCAGTACTCCAACACAGACTGTGTCTAGTCCAGCACATAGTTTAGAAATAATAATGAAAACTATCAAGATAATAGGTTAAAGTGTAAGAAACCAGGAGGCTGGAAAGTGATAATAATGTTCCCAGCATGAGAAATAATTTCATTACCTAAATATATGGATCCAGGTGAGCTTTGTCTGCATTACATCCTCTATTCTGTTAGACATGTTGATTTTTAAAACATTTTCTGCTGCCATGCCATCCTTCTCCTTTTCCAAATCACATGAGTGTCTTGAGAGGAGCTTTTACCTCACTGCTAAAGTAGCAATTTTATGGAGATGTGTCCTTAAGAACAATGCTTTCCTTGGGGTGAAAGTGAATCCTGCTGTGCTGCTGAGCAGGCTGGAGCATCACCCCATTGTCAGGGCTGTTCTTAACACACTGTGAGCTTAACTCTGGCCTCAGAAGGGTCAGGGCCAGCACAAACTGGCTGCAGAGAATCCTCTGAAAGTTTCAGAGGCAAAAAGACTTTCTCACACCCCTCTGAAAAGAGGCAGGGATAATCCAAGAGATAATTATGGAATACCTGCAGTCCATTCTCTGAGGATGACAGGCTGGGGCTGGGACCTGCAGAGCCCATTCACACCACTGCTCTCAGACACAAAGTCTGGCCCTTGATGAATTCCATAGGAATATTTCAAGTGAGAGTGGAGCTGGAGGTGGGAACATTCATCATCACCCAGTTACAGTGTGGTGCTGGGGAAAGAAAAAGGAGAAATGGAAGCAGACATCCCTGAAAGCCCTGCTGTGGCTCTGTAACTGTGTGACACTATTAGAAAGATGCCTGAAATGAGTTATGGAACTAATTAAGGAAATATAAAAGCATGGATAAAAAGTTCCTGGTTAAGTATAATTGATAGTACAAATCTAATTTGAAAGGTTAACAAGCTCTTGAAAATTGTTGAATCAAGTACAGAATGATGTTTTTAATATAATTATATACAGCTAACAGATGGTATAGTCTTTTTATTATATTGTCAGCTATTAGAATTTCACTTCTTCGGCTAATAACTGAATTATACTACAGATATTTATTGTTATTTTTAAAGATTTTTCAGTTTTCTAATATCTGTATGTACTGATCAAATGCATAATATTTATTGTTTATAAAAATCTGAAAGACAAGATTTAGATAAGAATTCAGAATATTTCCTTCCCCCTTCTAAAACAACTTTATTTTAAATCTTCATTAAAAGCTTGATTGGCTTTATGAATAACATAACTTTATATATGTAAATATCTTTTCAGGCCAAATGAGAATTAGAAGAAGATTAGGAAAACAAAGCAGCAGGGAAAAAACTACTCTTAATTCAAAAATTCTCATTGAAAAAAGCCAGTGAAAAATTAAATTTAATATGCAAGATAATATATGAGATACATCAATTCAGAAAGATCAGGAGAGAGTTGATTACCTCATTCCTAAACCCTGCAGTCTGTACCTGAAAGCTACTTTATCTGGCTTCTGAAAATCCCTGAAATAAAAGCCATTACTTACTTTGGTATTTATAAAACAAACCTTCATATAGGATTCAGAGTTCTGGCTCCTGTTGTGCTACTTCCACCACTGAATAAGAAATCCTACAGACTTGTTACATATCAACCCAACATTTCACAGAGCTGAGGATTCCCAGGTGAAGCACTACAAGAACAAGCTGTATTCCCCATTATATCAGTGAGATTCCAGTATCTGAGGGCACCTCCAGGGAAGCCAGAGAGGGACTTTTCATCAGGAACTGCAGTGATGGGACAAGAGGGAATGGGTTCCGACTGCCAGAGGGCAAGGATGGATGGGATAATGGGAATAGGGAATTGTTCCCTGGCAGGGTGGGCAGGCCCTGGCACAGGGTGCCCAGCGCCTGTGTGGCTGCCCCTGGATCCCTGGCAGTGCCCAAGGCCAGGCTGGACAGGGCTTGGAGCAGCCTGGGACAGTGGGAGGCGTCCCTGCCCATGGCAGGGGGAGGAATGGGATGACCTTTAAGGTCCCTTCCAACCCAAACCTTTCTGTGATTTACTAAGAAGGGGAGCCCTCAAATTCATCCATATAAGTATCAGACAAAATTGATTTAGTCCAAACTGAATTTGGAATTTACAGCCAGCAGGACTCATCCCAGAATCCCAGCCTGGTTTGGGCTGGAAGGGAACTTAACACCCATCTCACTCCAGCCCCTGCCGGGGACACTTTCCACCAGACTGGGTTGATCAAGTCCTTACAAAGACAAGGAGTAGGACATGAATCACTCCTTTGGTATCAGTGCTCATCTCCCCTAAATTGAGCAATGGAAAGGGTCAGCACCTCCTTGCTAGGATTCCTGTGTAATCCCAGGGACTGATTGCCAGACACCTGCCTGAGGTGCCTGTTTGCATTCAGCAGAAACAGCAGAAATCCAAACAGCTCCTGAAGAGAACCCATTGAAATCAGCTCAGTCTGATGGAGGAAGGAGGATAATACCCACATTGGGAGCAGCCTCACTAAGTCAGAGCAAATGTGCTCATATTCCCCACTCTCATCAATATCAGTTTCCTTGGGCAGCACTTCCACAAACACCCTCCCAGCTGGGCTTTCATTTGGAATTCTGCAGGCTAATGCTCATCCCTAGCAATAACCAAAGGCTCTGCTGCCATGGCCTGGGAAGAATCCAGGAATGGCTGTTGGTGAGGCCATAAAAATGGATAGCCTGAGCTTGATGGCTGTTGAAATAATCACACAGCTTCAGCTGGTGGAGGAAATGAGGGATGGGAAATGTTCCTTCTGTGAGCTAAGAGTAAATAACTGACCTGGACAAGTCCAGGCATCCTGCAGTCTCAACTTAATGAATTCATTGGACCCTTGACTAGAGTGAAATAAATAAAACATTGCATTTTCTCACTTGTGGCTTGCCTCAAAAGAGTCACAAAACAACTGCTTTGCCACTTGAGGGAAACTAAAAGCAATCTAAAAGTTTATGGGGGTTAACAGCTGATTACAATCAAAAAGCTGGTACAAGAGTGGATTCAATTGGACTGTTTGCCACTCTTGTAGTCCTTGTCAAAAGGCTGGATTTGTGCCAGCCTTCCTGTCCTTCTTATAGCCTTTGTCACAACAAAGAGGCATTGCAGTTTTACAGCCCTGTATTTTCTCTCAAAGATAACAGTAAACAATATTCCTTTGATGTTTTCAATGTTCTATAATTTTACTGAATGGTCCTTCTTATTCTTCCTTTTATATTCTCAAAACTGATGAAAAAGTGATGAAATGGCCAACAAAATGAAATGCAGAATTGTGAAGAAGTTAAAGCAGTGAGCCTGGCTGCTGTCCCTCATAGGGCAAGGCAGGGCATAAAGACTTTTGTTTCACTTTTGATCATTTTTGTCATAACTTTCTTGTGAAGTAACACCACACTACACAACAAGCTCACACTGAAACTGCAGTTCAATCACCAGTTCCCAACCTCAATACTAGGTAAATTAGAGTTGATTCCATTCCTTTAGCAAATGCTCAGCAAGCCACAGGTGCCCCTGACTCCCTCTGGGCACACAAGTGTAGCCATGGCTCTAGACAAACCCCAAATGAGCTGCTCCCTTGCAGAGGAGATCAAAGAGCCAACATGTGACAAATTTGTGCTGCTAATACCCCCTGGAAGGGATGTGAGCCTGTGGTAGCGGGGGCAGTGCAAGGAACCACTCTGCAGAGCATGGGTGGTGCCCTGAAAGGAACTGAAGATGAAATAACACACTGAGGTCTCAGTGGGGAAAGGAAGATACAGCACAGTTATTGATCCTTCTGTGCCAAATCCTTGCCCAGGCTCTGCAGCTGATCTGTGGGCTCCTCTGTGCTCTCAGACTGGGGGTCAGTGTGGCATGGATGCAGTGCAGACAGAGAATGGCACAGAGCAGAGAGAGCAGAGCCACTGCCTGCAGCTTCATCCCCTGCACTGTGAGCACTGCACCTGCAGCTGCATTCCTGCCTGGTGCTGTGTGCCTGCAGACACATTCTTTTGCCACAGATGTGAATGTTTTGGGAGTTCTGTGTAGGCTACAGCTCCACAGACTCCAATTCCAGTCTGCACTTTGAACACCTGAAGATGGAAACTTGGGAAGGAGTGGAGAAGATGTGGACAGGGAGAGTCACCTTCCAACATTGCAGAGTCCTGCTGAGGCTGGGTCCTTGTCTGGAAGCTGCCCTGACCTCTGATCACCTTCACCTCCCTCCCAAACCTTCTGGGTGCACAGCAATCCCACTGGAACCTGGGGCATCAGGTCCTCCTCTTATTCATCTTATGGGAGCAGCTTACAAAGTGCCAGAGAGACATTTCTTGTTGCATTAAGGTAGAAAATTTATAGACAGGCCTTATAAAATCAGGCCTGCTCTGGTAGATCAGTGGCTAGCCTGTCAAGCTAGCACATGGCAAGCTCCCATGTGAAAGCAATCCTGGTGTGAACAGTTTGTTAACATAATAATTTATTCCTGGGTGAAAACCAACTAGCACCTGTATAAACATTAAATCTATCCATGAGAATCAGTGAGGAAAATATGTGAACAATTCAACAGCAGAGAGATTTGATGAACAAGTAAAATTCCTTTTACTAACCAACAGATTCATTGGCAAGAAAGCCACTGACCAACTGGAGTCACACACAAGGTCTGTAAAATTGTGTAAAAATTATTTCTGCAAATAAATAATAGGTTTTTCTTTTTTCCTGCATGAAGAAAATGGAGTCTTGTGTGATTAATTCTGATAATTTCTGTTGTTTTTCAGGTCCTTGAAAATACAGTGTGTGCCAAGATGTCAGGTTTCTGGTACTTGATGCTGAGCCTTGAGGTAAAGGGGAACCATAACAGGGGTTTTGAATAGTGGCCTGAATCTCCCAGCCTCATTCCTGCTCCTCATTGGGAAGCCACAATGTCCTGCAGAGTGAAACTATTCTCCACAAGAACAAGCTTTGGGCCTGGGCTAAGAGTAGAAGCTGTCCCTCAGGGACTCAGTGCCACAAGGAATTTGAGCACCTGCAGAACATTTAAGGGTAGAATAGTCAACATTTTGCTGAATCATATCTGAAGTGGCATAAGCTAACAGAAAGCAAACTAAGTCACAGTGGACAGAAACACCTCCTGTGCCAAATCCTGCTTTAGGACTTAGCTGCAAAAAACATCAAGACTTACCAACAGCTCAAAAAGAGCTCCTGGAGGAGGTTGTTCCTTTTTTGAGTGTTTGATGCCCTTTCATTGCTTTGATGGTCTCACATTTACTGGGCAATACAGAGAAATGTAGATAAAACTCCTTCACATACCTACACAGACTAATACTAAGTAGCTTTTTGAGTGCTGTCCCACCAAGGGGTGTTTTTCTGAGAGGGAAGGCAGGTGCACACATATTCCTGTGTGAGATGCTGCCTGACAGGGCTCTCAGAAGAAAGGATCAGAGGAGTTCACATGCAGCTCAAGGCAAAACACACTGGCTATAAAAGAGCGTGGAAGACAGCAAGCACTTCAAGAATTAAAAACACCTTTTGACCAAGGAAAACTGAAGGGCAAACTTGATCTCATGGGCTGAAAAGGACTCAGATGATTTTCAGTGGAATTGTTGCAGTCCCTTGAGAGGGACAAGCTGGTTTTGAGCTATCACAGATCAACAGACAGCTCTGAGCTGCTCCTGCTGGAACCTTCCCAGATGTCCAGGAAGGGAAGGGGACCCTGGCTAGCAGGCTCTGAACAGCAGCAGCTCCATGAGTTTTATCTCGATGACACTCCAGGCTCTTGAACAGGTTCTGTGGGAAAAGGGCAATGGAAACCTTGGAGGCAACAGAGCAGGGACACAGGGCTGGGATGGCAGAGGAAACCTGGCCCACCCCCCCAGCCCAGGGGCAAAACATAACCTGGTTTGCATGGTTTGGTACCTGGGGGTCACAGGGGGGCTGCCAGAAGCTTTTTCCATGTCCAGCAGAGCCAGTCCCTGGAGCTCCAAAGGTGGATGTGTGCCTGGCCAAGGCTGGGCACTTTCAAATGGTGGTGCTGCCTCTGGGATAACAGGCTGAAGGAAAAAGGAAATAAAAAGGTTGTTGCACAGATGTAATTACAGCCAGAGGAGAGTGGGGTGAGAAGAGGTGAGAGGAACAGCTCTGCTGACACCCAGGGCAGGGCAGGAGGAGGAGGAGCAGGAGATGCTCCAGGCACTGGAACCAACATTCCTCTGCAGCCTGTGGTGAGACCATGGGGAGGCAGCTGTGCCCTGCAGCCCTGGGGATCCACAGGGATGCAGAGATCCACCCAGAGCCCCTGGAGATCCATGAGGATGCAGAGATTCCCCAGCCCCTGCACATCCACAGGGATGCAGAGACCCCCCAGAGCCCGGGTGTCTTTAAAGGTTTATTTTACTTTTCATGATCCTGCTCTGATTTGCTAAGTAATAAATTCAGTTATTATCTCTAATTCCAGCCTGTTTTGGCCGTGATGATATTTGATGGGTGAGCTCTCCCAGTCTTTACCTCACCCCATGAACCCTTCCTGGCATTTTCTCTCCCATGTGCAGCTGGGGAGGGCAGTGAGAGACTTGGGTGGGTGCCTGGTGTCACACACACCCAGTAATATGGGCATGGGGCAAACCTGTAAAATATGTAAGAGAAAAGGGGAAGAAAGGGAGAGAATGATGTAAAATGTGAAGCCAGGCATTAATTTCCCAACTACAGGAACTGCTGTGAAGTGCTAAAAGGGACACCTGGAAATGGCACAGCTGCAGAGCCCCAGATCTCAGTGAGCACCAGAGCCAGAGCAGGCAGGAGGGTGATTAGAGGCTCTCCCCTACGAAGAGATAAAAGAATTTCTTGTTTAGCCCAGCAAAATTCCAGCTGCTAACAGCTGCAGCTGTGCTCAGTGTACACAGAGGGGAGGTGAAAGAAGTCCAAGCACAGTGCTGGCAAAGGACAGATGGATAAACTGGCACGGGAGGAACCTTGTAGGGACAGGTGAAGCCCTCCAGCCCTGTTCCTTCTGTTCTCAAACACTTCCCAGCAATGATTTAATCCTAAATGCCTCCCCTGATGTGGAGCACACTGAAATGTGTGTTGCTGTGTGTCAGTGTGGTAACCAGAGCACACAAGACTGCAATAACACATTTTGACAAACCCGGGGGGGGGGGGAGTGAACTTTTAGTATTTTATCTCTGTATAATCAGAGGGAGGAAAAAAAACCCTCTCAGTGGATAGGAGTCATAGGAGCACAGGATTCTTCAGCTCAGAAAGGACTTGAGAAGGTTTCAGCTCCAGCCTCCTGCTCATGGCAGGGTCAGCTGCATGAGGTTCAGTTCACACTACCTTTCTTAGCAACCTGTGCCACTGATTAAAGATCTGATTGGGAAAAAGCCTTTCCTTATACCCAGATGGAAAAACCCCAATGCACTCCCAGACTTTACAAAACACAACCAAACTATGCAAGTGCATTTAGCAGAAAAAGACTAAGTAATAATTTAATGGTTGCCTCAGCTCAGACTTGTCTCTTTTATGAACTATTGATTTCACTACAGAATATTCCTAAACCTGCTGGGTAAAAGAGTTCAGGTGAAGCATATTTACTGCACTGAGTAGGCTCCTGCCACTGTTGAATCTTTGACACCTGTTTGGAACCAGTCAAACCCAAATCCTTTCCTTTAATTCTCATGCACACACTCTGTCCCACTTTCTCTCCAGGAGCTTCAAGGACAGTCCCCATTTCAAGATGCTCCAAATGTGAAAGCAGCAGAGAATGAGATATGGGTGAGGGGAAGGAGAGCAGAAGCAGGGTGTGAGCTGCTGCGGCTCACTGGAGGCAGTGTGACAGAAATGGGTCTCCAAGATGGACATCAGTGGGCTCAGTCCTTGCAGGGACATTCCAGGAGGTCACACCCTGCTCAGGAGCTGGCAGGGCAGTGCAGAGAATGAGCTGACATTACCTTCCCCTCCTGAAACACCAATTTAATCTGACCCAGCAAAGGATACTTTAAAAGAACTACAGATTTATGCAAACAGAGGACAGCAGAGATTTTCCCAATCTTGGAAATATATATTGAAAGAGGAACCATCCAGTGCCCACTTTGTACAGGCTGTAGGGCTCAGCAAAGGAGTGAGTAGACAGGATTACACTTCCAAGAGAAAATATACCCTAACAGTATTACTCAGTATTTGTTTCAGCATTTGTTGCTATTTTATATATATATATATATATTTCAGTATTTGTTATATATATATTTCAGTATATTGTTATATAATGTCATATATATATTTCAGTATTTTCTGCTAGTTCAAATATCTTCCTCGATTTTCATGAACAAATCACTGATAAAATGTTGTAAAACATCCTTGTGATCTTTCCAAATTTTAGTCTTTTTAAAAATATGATATTTCCCAGATATCTCTAATTTTGGCAGATTGATGTCATGAAGAAATTTAAATTTCACTGAAGACTCTTTTTTCCTTTCCAGGAAATTCCTAAACTATTTCACAGTGTTTCAAGTGTCTCCTAAAAAGACACAGGATCACCTAATTTCCAAGAAAGGAAGTAGACCTCATCCCATCTGAGGATAACTTCTATTTGGGGCATGTATCTTACCACTATGGCAAGAAATACTTCAAGGTAATGAAATTAAGTTTAACTCCTGAACGCTGCTGTTCATTCTTTGCACAGTGATCCCAGAGAAACAGACCAACAGATTTTAGCTTTAATGAAGTGCCTCTCAGATATTTGCTGATCCTAAAAACACTTCTCTGACAAGTACTTTAGTTACTCATAATTGTATTCTTTCATTTTCCTGTTCATCCCACTGGTACCTCAAAGGAGCCACTGCTTTTGTTTACCCTTATTTCAGCTGTTTGTTTGTTTAATTACCACATCTGAAATTCTGTTTTGTAAATCAATCTCTTCTTTCAAGTGCTGATTAAGAGCAAACACTCAAACAAACACAGACACAAACAAGAGGAGTTTCCCATCCTGGTGCCCAGAAGCTGCACACACTGTTACTGTGGGTGATTTTGGATATTTTCAGCTACTGAACACAATCAGTTTGAACAGATGAGGATTTTGGTTTGGGTTGATCCTCTGGAGGAATGTTCTTTTCCAAGACTGAACAGCACCTTCCAGGGATGGTGACTATTTACTGAGGGTCTTGGTGCTTTTCAAAGGTGCAGCCTGAAAGCACAACTCCTGCAAAAGCTCTTTTTCTTTCTCAAAAAACAATTGTGCATGAAAATTTAACTGCTGGTGACTTGGGCAAAGCTGATCAAAAGTGCCCACCACAACCCCAAAATGAATGTGTGCTGTTGGAAGGCACCAGCAATTTCCTCCCTTTTATAATTCAGCAGCAATTTCCTCAGTGTTTTTACATACTCTCTGGCCAAATTACTAATTTACACTAAGTGGATCTAACAGAGTTGCAAATGTTGGGCAATATTTGTTTCAAGCCAGCAATGCTTGAAGACCCTGAAATTCTCCAACTCTCTAACCCATTAGAATCTCTAATTATTTCCTCTTTCCATCCCATCCCTCCAGAGGGATTACATTTCTGAAACTTGTAAAACACAGTAAACAAAGGCTGAAGAATTGGCTCTTTGGGACCAGAATCACATTTGGGGGATTTACAACCATGTCCAAATGTCAAGAGAGGCTTTCAGGCATGGAAGGCAAAAAGCCAAGAGAATTAACCCTTAGAATGAGTCTGTGCTATTTATGTACTTTACATCTCATTGTTTTGGGTGGGTGGTAGTGTGCAACAGCAACACAGTTCACAGTTCACACCTGAGACCCTTTAAAAAGCAGCAGAAATCTCCCTGCCTTGTGATCCTGATCACCCAGTGCTTCCAGACCTCTCTTCTGCCACTTTTTGTTCTTTTTTGGGCAACATCAGGCCCTCCATTCCCTCTGCTGGGCTGAGTGCAGGAGAAACGAGGCTGTCTGGTGTTTTACCTTTGGCTTCAGAAACAACTCCCACTGAGATTAAGTGACAGTCACACATCTAAGATTAATTGCTTGGTTTATAGCCCCAAATACCTCAATTTTAAATAAGCCTTGCCCAGGAGAAAACATGCACATCCAGGGCAGACTTACAGAGAAATCATAAATCAGTGAGGGCATTTCTAAGTCTATAGAGGTACAGAAAAGGAAGGCCAGTAAAGGAAGCTCTTGAAATAACATTGTGTTGGCTTGGATTTGTTTTCTTTCCAAAAAAATTCTGGCTCAGAGCAAGATCTGTGATTCTTTACAGCTGTCACATGCTATTGTGGCACAGGGTGATTCATTCTAAAGCAGTGTAAAGGAGACAGCAAGAAAGACATGCCTTAACTCTATTTCCAGTGTCATGAATCCATGGAACAGCCTCAGTAAATTCCTGTCATAAACATTAAAAGAAAATGAAGATGCTGGGAATATGTGATGTATGCTCAATATACTATCCAGTGAAGCTTAAAATAATGTGGGTTAAAAAGTAATGACAACTTAATTCCCAAAGAAAGAATGGAGAGGACATGCAGAATTCCTAGCTGGAATCTCTGGAATTTACACAGAAGTCCTTCATGGAAAAGGAGAGACAGATGAAACTGACTGGGAACCAAAACTTTCAGGTTTTTTACCTGGAGACTGAAAAGATCATCACATTCTGCAACAGCTTCTGTGCAAACAATGGCTAAAAAATCAGAAAGGTGAGAGAGGGATGGGAAAGAGGAGAGAGATGTTTGAGGGAGAGACAACCAAGTCCTATAGTGTCATGAAAGGAATGGAAAGGGGGAATGGGGTGGGTTGTTTTCATTTTGCTTTAGGTTTTTTACTGCACCTTCCAATTCTAGAAGCAGGTAGCATCCAGCACAGCTGCAAATAACAGGCTCAGAAAAATCAAATCCAGGTGGGCTCTTCACACAAATTGTGGCTGAGCCACAGAAGTGGGCAGTAAAAGGGGGACTGGACAAAATAATGGACAAGTGGAGTGGGCAATGCCCCAGGAAAATCCCAGGGTCACAAACACTTACAGAGGGACTCTTCCAGGGAAATGCCCCTAAATTTTGTCTCTGCTCTTACTCCCATCCTGCTGGGCACTGCCAGAGGCAGGACTGAGCTGTTCCCCAGAGCAGCCCTGGCACTCCCAGCACAGCTGGCACATCCCAGCATGCCAAGGAAATGTGCCCTGGTGGCACTCTGCTGCTGGGCTTTGTTCCCTGCCCCTGCTCCCTGCTCCAGGCTCTCTCCTCAGGGCTGGGGGCTGGCAAAGGCTGTCATCAGCTAAAAGGGAGCACCCCCAGAATCCCTGCCAACTGCAGAGCTTGAAAGAGTTCAGGGAATTCTTCAAGCTTTTACCTTCAGGGTAGCCCATCCCATGGATTTTTCTCTGCTCTCACAGAAGAAAAAATTGTCTCCAGCTTTAGCTCCTGCCCTGACCCAAATCCCTGTCCTAGGGATTTAGTGGATGTTCCACCACCTGCTTTGAGAGATTGGATGGATTTGATTATTTGTTTTGATGTTTGTACAGCAGTAGCTAAAACCATAAAGAATCTCAGCACCTCTTGGCTAGCCTGGATTCTCCAGCTGATTTTTCAACAGGAGCCATGGGGCAGGTGGGGGAAATAACACACATCCCCAAAGCCACTGGCAAATATTTGCAGAGGTCATGATAATCATAGTGTCAGCTCCTTTTTGTTTTGCTTCTTTTTCTTAAGTTCCTTAATTGGGAAGGACTTGCCAGTCTGGGATGGATGTGTAAGAATTCCCAGCAAGGAAAAGGTGTGTGCTTGGTGAGGGGCTGCTGCTGAGCTGCCCAGGCAGAAGGCAGCTGTGGTCCTCTGCAGGAGGAGCTCAGGTTTGAAGTTCCTGGCAGCAGTGAAAACTTGAAGAACTACCTGAATATTGAGCTTTTAATCTTGTTGTTCATGGTTTTGTAAAGGGAAAAATGAGCTCCAAAGGTAGCTCAAGTCACAGTATTGAAATGTAACATCATGGTTTCCAGGTTTCTTATTCTTCTGGTATGAACAATTCAGCAAATACAACAAAATAATAAACATTATTAAATGCTGACATGTCATAAATCTGCATTTTTTTCTCCTTAAAACCAATATTTCTCCCAAGAATACTACCTGGGTGGACTTTCTAAAGACAAAATGTTCTGGCAATCAGCTGGGTGTTATCTCATCTCTGGTCCCCCTGTGTGCCCTGAATCCAGTGCTGGTTTTCCTTTCACCTCCACAGTGCCCAGCACAATTTGATTACAATGAAATATTTTCCCACTTGCATTGGTGTTGTTGTCACTGAGCTGCTTTTTCCCTCCCCACATCTGTTTATTTTGATACATTAAGGTCACCAGAGATTGCTTGTGACTCAGGTCTGCTTGTGTACATTACAACCTCGTCCCAGTTCTCCAAGGAAAATTGTTGCTAAGGCATGAGAAAGGACAGAGCTGAAGAAATGGAAGATGAGAAAGGCCCTGCCAGTCATGGAGAAATTCAACTTCTGCCCCATCAAAAACAGAAGGATTTGGTGTCTTCAAGGAGCTCCAGAAACTGAGATTGAAGTTTTACCAGAGGGCAAAGTACTTCATACTTTTGTCTTGGAAATAAACAAGAACTAGTGATACTACATCAAGCAAAAACTGTTTTTCTCCTCTTTGATAAACTTCTTTCTTGCTTGTTGAGTGAAATCATTCACAGGGGGAAAGTGAATGCAAAAGAACAAAAAAAAAATAGAAAAAGGACAGTGAAAAATATAAGTGGGGGAAATTCTTGAGACAGAGCTGTCTCTGAAGTGCTTTTGGAGAGCATTACTTTTATTTAATACAGAGAAATCTGATTTCACTCCATCACAGACCATCCATTCAACAAAGTAATTCTTATCTGTCTTGATTTTTCCTGACTGTATTTCTTATTTTGCTGATAATTCTTCCTCTACCAAGCAGTCTGGAACCAGATGCTTCTATTTCTAAGTTCCAAGGCATTTCAGGCTAACTGTGTATCCTGTCTGCACACTTCTCAGAAACACAGTAAATCTCAGATTAAGAAAAAAAAAAAGGCCACAAGCAAGACATTGAGAAAGCCACAAAAAAAGAATGAATTCCAGCCAAGGATGTACCTTCAGATTCAGCAATTTGTTCTCTTAAGCATTTTTACTCAGCTGGCAATATCAAGATGAATACCTCCTTTCTCTTAATGCTCTCTCCTCCTGAGAACACTGTCACTCTGCAAACCACCAGACTAAATAATGCATTTCTAAGTTGAGGAGGCTTAAAGAGTCCAAGAAGACAACAGCAACAAATTCTGAGGAGCAGCACTGCTGGCTGGAATAAAAAAAGCCAAGCAGACAGCCTCAATGGCAGCCATAAAATACAAATAACCCTGGCTTTACCCAGATAAAGATATCTGAAAATGGCACATAGCAGGCTTGTCATTTAGATTTCTATTCCCTTTTTTTTTTTTTATATGTTCCAGAATATCTTTTTTTTTACCCACATTTTCACACATTTCTTTCTTTAAAATAATATTCTGGAGGGGAGTGGGGTTTGAGATCAGTGTTCAAAACCCAAGTGTGGCTTGGGAGCTCATACTGCATGTTCATACAGACCAGTGCTAGGTTAACCAGCATTACAGACATGAATTAAGAAGATAACAAGTTCTTACTCACCTGCCAATCACTAGAAGTCATCATCCTCAGGAAATGAAATCCTTTCTGGTCAGGGCCAAAGTAAAACCAGGAAATTCATTCTGCTGCAGATCATGTCACGTCTCTGCTGTGAAAACCCCCCAGATCTTCAGAGTCTTCTGTGCTTGACTGACTCTTAAGCAGAGCTTAAATCCAGAACACAGCATGAACCCACAGCAAATATGCTAAAAAAATAAAAAAGTCACCTCAGTTGATTTTTCCCTCCCAAAAGCACAAGCTTCTATCAGTCAGCATCTGATCTTTTATTTATCAACCTTCCAACCCATCAACTCTTCACAATTCTTTTAATTGTTCTTAGCATTTACTTTTTTCTTAATACTTCTTTTGGGTTAATTTAAGTGCAAAAACATGCTGAAAAAGCAGAATGTTTTCATATAATCATAGGCTATCCCAGGTTGGAAGGGACCCACAATGAACTTTTTGGCAAATTTAGCAGCAGAGCCACTGAGCACTGGAGCAGCTGCCTCTGAGGCTCTGTCCCATCCTATTGCAGCCCAGGGTTCAGAAACAACACAAATATGTGCTACTCATAAGACAAGTTCTCCTAAATACTAAATGGCAAGCTGCCTTCCAAAAGCCTTGGAAAATAAAAGAAATTAAAGGTTTTCTGGTGATGTTATCAGAATAGATTAAAAAAAAAAAAAAAAAAAAAAAAGAAAATAATCAATCATTATAGTATCACAGAAAGGTTTGGGTTGGAAGGGACCTTGGAAATGATCTCATCCCACCCCTGCCATGGGCAGGGACACCTCCCACTGTCCCAGGCTGCTCCAGCCTGGCCTTGGGCATTGCCAGGGATCCAGGGGCAGCCACAGCTGCTCTGGGCACCCTGTGCCAGGGCCTGCCCACCCTGCCTTTGCTATTAGAAATGATACATTCCCAGGTGTTTAACAGAAACCTCTTTGTCCTGGGCTTATTCTGCCATCCAAAACTTTCTTCACTCCAATCTCAGACCACAGCATTCACCCCTGTAAGAACCAACGCTGGCATTACCCCAAAGAAAAACATCAAATGTGAAAATTATTGTGGAAAGAAAGCTGAGGAAAACACCAGAAATTTTAACCAAGCATTTATCTGATTCTGTATTGCTGCTCCTCCTGTAAAGATGGGTGAAAAACCAGGATGCTTCCAAAATCCCTGTCTCTTCCTGGTTATCATAAAGCAAAAGGCTGTGCTGGCTTTGGGAACCTCCCCTCAGGAATTTTGCAAGGCTTGCACCCAACAGAAAATAAAACCTGAAAACCCAGAAAAAACCCACAAACACTCTGTTGATCAGTCTTCCCAACTTTGGGGGGCAGAGCCTGTCAGGAAAGGTCTCCCCATGGAGAAGAAAACCATACCCAGCTCTGGAGCTACATCTGCTTCCCTGGGAGCACTGAGCTAAGTGCTGCCTTTCAAAGGATGGCTCTGGTGCAGGAATGATCCCAGAGAAACACAGCCCCATTCCTTTCACAGCCAGCAGTCCTTGAAAAAACCCTGATTTGTTCAAATAGCAAATCAGACCAGGCTGATTCAGCTCAGTAAGTGGCCAGCTCAAGCTGAGATGGCAGGAACAAAATCCTGTACCACCTCCTCATTTCCTGAACACACTGCATTCAAAGCTCACCTGCCTAGAGCCCTGTCAGCCCACCCTCTGTGCTGGGAGGAGCCCAGGACAGGCTCTGGGACACACAGAGGTGATCTGGGACAGCCAGCATGACCTCACCAAGGGACAGTCCTTCCTGTGGCCTTCTCTGATGCAGTGACTCCATCACTGAACATGGGAAGGGCTGTGGGTGACATTGATCTGGAATTCTGTCAAGCCTTTGGAGAGATGGAGCCCCTCTCCCATGAGAAAAGGCTGGGAGAGCTGGGGCTGTTCAGGCTGCAGAGGAGAAGCTTTGGAGTGACCCTGTTGTGGCCTTCCAGTGCCTGAAGGGGTTGACAGGGAACATGGTGAGGGACCCTTCACAAGGGGCTGGAGTGCCAGGCCAAGGGGGAATGGCTTTAGACTGACACAGGGAAAATTTAGGTGGGATATTGGGAAGGAATTGTTCCCGGGGAGGCACCACAGGCTGCCCAGAGAAGCTGTGGTTGCCCCTGGATCCCTGGAAGTGCCCAAGGCCAGGGTGAATGGGGCTTAGACCAGCCTGGGACAGTGGAAGGTGTCCTGTCCCTGTGGAATGGGACAGGTTTAAGACCCCTTCCAAAACAAACCATTCCACGATTCTGGTAATTACAGCGAAGGGAATGAAGAGGTTTGCTTTCCTCCCAAACCCTGGCCCAGACTTTAGCAAACCCAAACCAGAATGTGAGAGAACTGAACATAAACAGCTGAAGCTACAGAATCCTTTTCTGACCCTCTCTGTGCTCCAACACTGCCATTATTGGCATATAAGAGAAAGAGATCTGATTCATGAACTTAATGTCAAAATTCCCTGCACTTTCCACCAGCTGCATGGGAAGGTTTGGGAGCTGCACACACATTTCTCCTTCTCTCCTCCAAAGCCCTGAAGGGCTGAGAAGAGCTGTGGGCTCATTGCAGGGAACAGGGAAAACTCAGTGAGATGAGACCTGACCTTTGCCAGTCCTTTGGAGCACTGCAGCTCAGACCTGGAGCACGGAATGCTGAGCTTGCTCTCAGTATTTGGTCTCAGTATTTCAAACCAATTGTCTGGTTTGCAAAGCCCTTTCTGGGCTGCCTGGGACACTCTGGGCTCTGCAGCCAAATGTCAGAACTGGGAGCTCTGAACACCTTGTTTGGCACACACACGTGGGAACTGCTTCGTGTCTCGTGTACCAGCACAGCTCAGCACCAGGCTGCTCCTCCAGCTCCTCTGTGACAGGCATGAAACCTAAATTAAAAAGAGGCAGAGCTGGAACCAAATATTCCAAAGGCTCATTCTTACCACTTCATCATCAGCAAAATGCTTTCACCCATAATTGTTCTCATTACAACAGCAAAAAAGCCAGAGCATAAACAATGCTGAGCTTGGTATGCAAGGGATGGCATCTCCATGGCTGAACTGAGAGTGCAGCACAGGCGTGTTCCTCAAATTGGAGTCAACAATTATTCCACACATGGCAGAGGATGGAGCTGAAAATAAATAGAAGGAAGTGACAATCTGCCAAGTGGTGTGTAAACATGATGGCAGCCTGAAAAGATTCCCAAAGATATTCTTTTACTGACATTATGTCTTCAAAGCATTTGTCTTGCCTTTAAAAGATGCAGTCTGTACTTCCTTGATCAAAATTACTCATTTACTCATTAGGAAGAGTTTATATTAGGTGTGGTCTTCCCTTCAAATAATGAAAATATGCCTTTAATTGTCACCTTGATCTTTTAAGTTCTTCTAAGCCTGTTGATGTTTACATTTTTGTAATGAACTTTCTTATGCACTTTTATGTAAATAATTATTGTTTTACTTTCTTTTCTGGAAGAGGAGAAATTTGATGGACTGTTGGTTTGTCCAGTGTCATTGGAGAGGTGGCACTTTCACTGTCACTTCTGCAAGTCTATAAATGTTGGAGTCAGAAAATAAACTTCCCTTCTTTTTACCTTGGAAGTTCCAGCATGCATGTCATTTTATTTTGTGTCCTATAACAACATTTAATCATGAATCATTTTTGCTCACAAGTAGATGTCATGGCTGTGTTTGGTGTTAGGATTTGTCTCTGGCTCATTTAGATGGCTGTGAGGTCTCTGATACCTGGAGTTCACTCTTGTCACCAATTGCAATTTCAGCTTGGAAACTCAGCCTCTGCTCCTCTCTGAGTGGCCAAAAGTTCTGAAAAAGGTTCCTGGACAAGTGACCTCCTGTTCAGCCACACCATGAGCTGGGGAAGGACACTTTGGACATTTTCAGTCATCATCTGCATTTTTAAGCTGGATTTTAGAAATTGGTTTCCATCTTGGGCTTCCTCCTCTCCTGTTGTCCTGCGTACACGAGGGAGCTCCAAGTGGGATTGGCTGGCTCCCTGGCACAGGTTCTGTTTGCCTGTCTCCTGCCACAGCCACAGAAGCAGGAGCAGATGTTGGTAGAACATTCCTGAGTGTTGTTCTGGGGTGTGCAGCCAGACATTTGTCAGGCTGCTTTGATTTCCTGGGGACTGTGAGGCAGGTTCTGCTGGATAATTCCCATCTGCGACTCTGAGCTGCTCCTGCCAAATTCACCCCAAGCCTCCAAGGAAGATTTCCTCCTCCAGATTTTTGCTCAAGGCTACTTTTTATTAGTTTTCTTCAAGAAATCTTCCTTTGTTTTCCTTTGTTAACACTTCTGTGAAGATGGAGAGAGGCAGGGTTAGGAGTAAGGAAAAGATGCACATTCCCAAAAGACAGCCACATTCTTTGCCACCTTAGTGTTTACAAGTGCTGCTAAAGCCAGCAAAATCACAAAGATTTCAGTAAAAGAATTTTCTATCCTCCCGCAGCTGAAGAAACATCATCATTTAAACACATTATATACATGTCAGAGTAAACTTCCTTTTTGGTCTAAGTGCCTGCAAACCATTTTCCAAAGGACTTCTGGAAACAGCAAATCACTTTTTTTGCATTTGCAGGTAAAAGATTAACACATAAGTTGCAATGCCTTAAAACACCCTTCAATTTCACCCTTCACCCTTCAAAGTCCAAGTGGACTTTGTTTTGTTTACCCACTCCGTATTTGAATTAGTAAATAAAGTTTAATTAAACTCTTATTGCTGAATATCACCTTTGAATAGAATAAGCCAAAGTTTTGCACGAGATTGAAAATGCTTCCAGATTTAGAGAAATTATCATGTGTAAATGGGCTAAGGCATTGTCTCAAAACTAAAGGAAGCTTTCCAAATGCTTTCTTCATGACTAAAATAATGTTCGAGCATGGGGCAGAAATTTGGTAGTTTTTTTTTTGCAGGGAGAAAAAAAAATGGAAAAAGCCATTTTCCCCACTCATTTTTTTATAGTAATCTTATCTAGATGTTAAACTTTTGGTAAGTGATGCATTTAGCTTATCTTTGAGTGAGGAAGTTGCCCAAACTGTGGCCTTGGATACACATCACAGAGATGGGAACACCGGGAGCACACGGCCCTGATTTTGTAGGGCTTGCCGGGTTCCTTCCCAACACCTGGCTCGTTTGCAGGTGCTTTAACGGGATCTAAGGCAGAAGCTGGAAAGGCCCTTTGTGGGTGAGCTGTGCCCTGTGGGGGAAGCCCAGCCGAGGGTGCCTCCAGGCACCATCCCTATTCCCATGCCCGTTCTCATTCCCGCCCCCCTTTCCATTCCCATGCCCATCACCCCCCCCCCCCCATTCCCTTCTGCATCCACTCCCTATTCCTATCCTCATTCCCACCCCTGTACCCTTCTCTGTTCCCATCCGTATCCCTTTCCATCTTCTCACTCTCATTCCCCTCCCCATTCCCAAGATCCCTCCCATTCCAATTCCCACTCCTTTCCTCGTCCCTCTTCCCCTCTCATTATCATCATCCCTATCCCTATCCCCATTGCCATTCCCTCTCCCCATTCCTATCCCCATTGATATTCCCTCTCCCTCTCCCTATCCCCATTGCCATTCCCTCTCCCCATTCCTATCCCCATTCCCATTCCCTCTCCCCATTCCCGTCCCCGCCGGGCGCGGAGGCGGTGCGGGAGCGCCCCCTGGTGCCCCCCGGCCGCAGTCCAGGTGCGCCCGCGGCCGCGCTGGGAGAGCAGCAGGGGGACAGCCGGGAGAACAACAGGATACAACCAGGGGAACAGCAGGGGGACAGCAGGAGACAGCCAGGGGAACAACCAGGGGAACACCGGGCAAACAGGAGGAGAAAACCAGGGGAATATCAGGGGAACAGCTGGAGACAACCAGGGGGACAACCAGGGGGACAAGCCGGGGTGCAGCAGGTGTCACAAGGTGTGCACAAAGGCTGCACCAGGGGAACACCAGGTGTGCAGGATGCGCTGCCAGGCGTTCCCCGTCCCTGTGCACGGCAGGAACTCAGGCACAACGCCACTTGTGTCCCTTCCCCTCCCGCTTCCCTGCTGCTCCAGGGGTTGAGAAGGGCTGAGGAAGGTGCACAACACCGAATTCTCTCTGTGCAGAACCCCCCCATCTGTCCAACTCAGTGAGTTCCTGTTAACAGAGCATTCAGAAGCAGCACCCTCAGCAGGCTCCTCTCCACTCCTGCCCTCCAGCCCAGTGGCACACGGAATCCCAAGGAATCCGAGCCTCCCCTCCTTTTCCTCGCCTCCACCCTGACACGTCCAGCACAACAGACACCCTCCTGCTCACAGGAATCCAAAGTTTTCCAAGTGAGTTCAATATTTTCATAGTCAAACCCTTAGGAAAAAAAAAAAAGTTTATCTTATGATTCATTCTAAAATGCAAAAGTCTGGTATTGAAAGTGTAAATTGATTGGGAAAACAGCTAAACCATTTCAGAGAGGCAAAGTCCTCAGTCTCTCTTGTTTCCATTACACGGATGAGGAAGTGTGACTGTTGTGCATAAGAAAAAGGTAAGTCATCTTCATAAATATCTCCAAAAGGCCATTTAGCTCCATCAGCAAACGAGGGAAATGAGCTATTTAGCATAGTTTAGTGAGTGAGTTTTCATTTCAAGGTTGAATAATGGCTTGAAAAAGAAAAACAAAAGAGGCTTTGAAACTTTTCCTAACCTTCAGCTCCACTAAACATGAAAACTGACTGCTGAATTCGAGGGAAGTGACCTATTTCTCAACACTTCAAAAAGCTTAAAACTGTGCAAATGACATTGACAAAAACATGTTACTTAGCTTCCTTTACACAATATGGTGAAAATCAAGTAGAATATGAACTCTACTCCAGGCAAAAGGCCTAAAGAACAGAGTTCTCAGAAGAAATGCACTTGTCCTAAACTTATTCTTGATTTTATTTTTTTATTTTAAAGCACCTCCCCTATGTGTGTTATAAAAGACTGATCCCCATTTTGGACACAATATGTGTCCTTTTGATGGAGGGGTCAGTTACAATTACAAAATAAATTAGAAAGTTTTTCCTGGTCTTGCTTTTCAGTCTGAATTTTTCACCCAGCACTGCCACCACCAGGAGAAAAAATATTTTGGTTACACCTGGAAGAACAAGACAATCAACATTTTAGCTATTTTGTACTTAAGTAAAAGCCAGATTTGAGTACAAAATATTGCAGAGTTCACACCAAGGCATTCAGGTTATCTGGTGCTTTCCTAATACACTAAAATACCTGGGTTTTTAGAAGCCCCTATGTGACTAACCCCCAACCCTTTTCTACACTATTTGTTTTCTTAGCAATGCTTTGTCAAAATCAGCCTTGATAAATGAAGGAAAATTAATTGAATTGAAGGATTCTCAATTAAAAATTGGCTATTTTTCACAGTAACCAGCAAACCTTTCTCCAATTCAGGCCAGACAAGATCTCTAGCAGCTCCAGTTCTCTACAGATGCCTGGGGATAATTTTTGAATTTTGAAATAAATAGCAGATACAATCTTCTTACCCCAATCTCCCCTACATTCTTTGTTCCCATCTGATATCAGAGCCTTGCCAGGTCTGACTGACAGAAAGCAAACTCCAGAAGCTGGAGTTTTATTGAAAACACACCCAAAGTGACTGAGAGTCAGGAGAAACCAGTGCAAGCCTGAAGTCACTGCTCAGAGCTGGGTTTTTACAGATTGACCATGGCACAGGCAGACAGCTTTGTGTGATTCCCCCTTTCCTGGGGCAGGGAGGGGAGCCTGGGCTTTGCTCTTCCTCCTTCCCCAGCACCACTCGTGCTTTGCTCAAGCAAAATTTCTGTTGTAACCACACAGGCTTGTGAAGAGATTGTCAAACTGGGCTTCCAAAAGCCACACCTACCCCTGTTCACAGCCAGAATGGTCAGGATTAAAACCTGGGAGCTCTAAAGGCTCTCTAAGAAGGCAGATCAGTGAGGAAAAAAATGTGGCTTCAAGCCCAAACCTTGGGCTCCAGCCATGTCCTGGGCCACTCCTGCAGGGGAGCTCTGAGCCCCAGCTGGGGCTGTGTCCAGTGGGGATTCCCAGCACTGCAGGGAGGGTGCAACTCAGGAAAACACCTTTCCCTCATGTTCAAAGGACAGTCCTGATACAGCCCCTGACTCCCTTTTGTTACCTTCCCATAAACCTTTAATTACAGCCTGGACCTGTAAGGAAATTAATGTCCTCTGGGCTTTGGTTCACTTTCTGGAGCTCTCAGAAAAAGAGTTTACCAAGAGCTGAGGCCCAGATTGGAAATATTGCTGAGTGCTGCTCACAGCTCTGCCTTACCTTCCTCAGAAAGTTGTCTGAAAAGAGAAACCCTTGAGCTCTTCCAAGTCTGTTTTGATTTAATGTAACTGCTCATTTTAATGTGGCTTCTCCTGCAAGTACAATCAGATCACTCTCATGTCCATAGCTTCAGGCACTCTAAATTTCCTGGCACAACAATATTACAAAGATAGAGAGACAGAAAATAGCCATGAGCTCCTTCTCATCTGCAACTGAAAGAGCAATCACATAAACATGGAACAGTTTGGGTTGAAGGGACCTTAAAGCCATCTCATCCCACCCCTGCCATGGCAGGGACACATCCCACTGTCCCAGGCTGCTCCAAGCCCTGTCCAGCCTGGCCTTGGGCACTGCCAGGGATCCAGGGACAGCCCCAGCTGCTCTGGGCACCCTGTGCCAGGGCCTGCCCACCCTGCCAGGGAACAATTCCTAATTCCCAATATCCCATCCATCCCTGCCCTCTGGCAGTGGAAAGCCATTCCCTGTGTCTTGTCCCTCCATCCCTTGTTCCCAGTCCCTCTCCAGCTCTCTTGGAGCCTCTGGAAGGGCTCTGAGCTCTCCCTGGACTCTTCTCTCCAGGTGAACACTCCCAGCTCTCCCAGCCTTTCCTCCCAGCAGAGCTGCTCCATCCCTCTGCTCATCCCAGTGCCTCCCCTGGGCTCTCCCCAGCAGCTCCAGGTCCCTCCTGTGCTGGGCCCAGGGCTGGGGCAGCTCTGCAGGTGGGGTCTCACCTGAGCCCAGGGCACAGGGGCAGAATCCCCCTCCCAGAGAGGCACAGCTGGGACAGACAGGGGCTCCAGTGGGGCTGGGATGTCCCTCAGTGCAGCTGAATCAATGCTGTTGTCACTGCAGTGCCCAGACCCTCAGTGGAAAAGCATCAACTGCCCTGGTGCCCTCCAGCTCCCAGCTGGCTCCCTACAGACACACAGCTTCTGGGAGCTGTGGATGAGCTTCTTAGCCTGTTTTTCCCACACTCATTTCCTAACACATTGATGATTTTCCATGAGATTTGCTAGAGAGACTGACACCTTTAATGAAGTTACATTCCTGCAGGATTCATGCAAATCACAGGCAGGTGAGAGACACTTTGGCCCCTAAACTAAGACTATGGAATTTTGATGGCACTCAGAAAAACAGAAGTCATGAAGCCTGTAAAATGGCCACAGAAGATTAAATAAAGTCAATTATGAATGATAGGAAGAAGTCCAGGAAACATTTTGTTTCCGTGCACAATTTAACTCCTTACTTTTTTCTTACAACTACAAAAACTCTGTTGGAGTGTTACAGAAAGCACATTTTAGTTGTGCATTCAACAAGCTGATCGCCCCAATTTAATTAGCAAGGGGAATGCATACCTTCAGAGGAGCTCAGAAGGCTTTCAGAGAAACTGAGGACAACAGCAGCTGGCATTACTGATAGTTCTAGCACAGATTAAAGTACCCTTCTTTGAAAACAAACACTTTTATAACCCCTTTTCAGAGCAAAGAGCATCTAGAAACCTCATCACTTTTTGACAGGCTGTTTTGCAAAATCCCTTCCGTGTCACTTGTTATGTGATGTATGTACATATCTCAGCACACACAGTGATACATCATCTCTATCACTGCAGCCAGTGCTGCTTTGTTTGTACAAAAGCTTGGCTGTGGACTGAAATGATAAAAAGATGAACATTAAGCACTGGTTACAGATAAGAGTGCAACAGTGCTTCAGAAGAAACAGGAAGTCTTTGAAGTTGCTGAGAAAGTTGAACAAATGTAAACCCAAAACACAGCAGCCCCCCAGTCCCACCTGCCATGCCTTTCTTTTGGCTTCTCCCCTGCTGTGTACACAGAGAAAAATACAACAGTTCAACAATGAGCAACAATCCTTTCACATCAATCAACAGTCATGCTTTGAAATTATGTTGGTATGTTAATTCTCCAAAGACAGACATTGGACCAGATACTCTTTGCAAAGAAAGCTGTGATCTGGTACAGACACCCTTCAAAAGCCAAGAGCAGTGTGGGAAAATAAGCCAACATGAAGAGTTCAAAACTCCCAATTCTTGTGGACATGAGGAGAAAGTACATGAAATAGAAGTGTTTGGAGTTTTTAGGTTGGACTTTGCAAACACCCAAGGTGTGAATATGAATTGTTCACCTGCTTGAGGAAGGAATGTATTGGACCATTTTCTGTGAGGATGGACAAAATTTCTTTCAATCAAACTGGTAATGAGGCCATTCCCACATTACAGATGAAATGTGCATGTGATGCTCTGAAAGAGGACTTTGCCACATTCTCTTCAACAACCACTCAAAACAGAAAGATGGAGCTGGATTTTTTCCTGATTCCCAAATGTAAATTTCTAAAGGCAGAATAAGGAGAGGCTCCACTGTACAAAATACATCAATTTAGGCATAGAATATCTTTTAAAAATCAGGATGTTATCCCTGCCTGGATGGGGCAGCCTGCTCTAGAGTTCAAATTCTATCCTTCTTTAGTGTTATCATCAGGACTTCCCAGGATCACAAAAGTTTGGAGGACACTGTAGAACCCTGAGTCACAAAACTGGGATGGGAAAGCTGCTTCCCAAAATGCTCAGATCCTGTTCACTTCAAATGTAAACCAGTGAATCACTCATTTTGGCACATGTTTGATGTGTGCTAGCAAAACAAATCCCATTTTCCATTCCTGCCAATGGCTTTCACAGCCAGACCAAGAGCCTGAGCTCCCTGCTGAGTGTTGGCTGGTTTGTTCCCAATGTCCATCACTCCTGATCCTCTGTGTCCACCACTCCTCATCCCCAGGGTCCATCACCCCTCATCCTCAGTTTCAAGCAAAATGAGGTCAACCTGACACAAGCAGGACAACTCAAATGAGCTTAGGTGTTGTGGAAATCCCCTCCAGAGGTTCCTTCTGCTGCTTTATGGCAAGCATCCTTCTGCTGGCTGCCATGGGCATCAGAACAGGCCTGGGAGACCTTATTCCTGCTGGAAGAAATTCCAGTATGACCCTTGCCTCTACAAACAACTCCTTCTGCAAACACATCTCACTCCAGAGAAAAATCTTTTACAATTCTTTCTTTTCCCTGCTTCTTCCACCTGGATTACAAATGCCATTTCAGTTTCTATTCCAGTTCTCCTGCACCCCAAGGCCACCATGGAAACACATCCCCCTCCCACAGATTGATTGGAGCTGGCTCCAGAATGTCCCATCTTGGGTCAGGTGACAATTTGCCAGCCATTACTGAGGTGTCTTTAGGAGCTTTCTCTGATCTCTGATATTCCCCTGTCATCTCCAGTCCCATTTCACACATCACAATCCATTAGTAGCACCATTTTTCTTTTCTCCCCACTGTTCCTTTTTTGCTGCCATTTCATTCAAATAAAACTAAAGAAGGACTATTCCTTTGTATTTTGGGGGTTTTGACATGTAAGAAAAACATATCTTCCATTTCTTTTCATAGGATATATGAATTTAAAGTGTAATCTTTACTTACTTGCTCAAGTATAGTGTTTAACAAGAAAATTCTCTCTCTTATGTGTTTTATACAAAGCACAGAGAAAAAAAGGAAAATCCCTTTGTTTATGTAAATTACACAGAGAAAATTTGAAAATATTAAAACATAAATAATTTAAATAAAATAGAATAATAAACATTATTTGGTTATAGAGCCATAGTTTTAGTTAAATAATTTGAATAAGACAAATTCAAAGAAAGGGTATCTAATTTACAAAAATAGATCCAATAGTAGCTGACACTGTTACCTCAAATCCACAACTGCAGATTAGTCACTTTACCAATTTTTCAATATTTTCTGAAGGATTCCACAGACTCTGGTATGAATCTGTTATGCCATGACTCACAGCTGATGAATGTTCTTCCAATTCTCTCTTCTGCAGAAATAAAATTTATGAATGGAGTGATTAGTTCCTAAAAAAGATTTTTCTTTCTAGTATTGTAGAATCATTTTAAAACAGACCACAATTAAACTGTCAATGAGCTAATTAATATGACTACTCCAAATTTATTAACCAGAACCTGCCTACAGAGAGAAGGTAATTAGTCTTGGTTATATATTTATATGTATACACACATATAGAAGATATAGTCAGTATTTTCTACTGAATTATTTCATTAACTTAACGAGGAGGGGGGAAAAACCACAGCCACCTCCACCTCCTACCAATCACAGAGAAAATTCTTCAAATATTATTGGAAAAGCCATGGAATTGTGTGAAATAACATAGGGAATGCTGCCTGTCCACTTTGGGAACACCCCACCAAGTCCAGACAAAGAAGGTTCCTTAGGAGTATTTTATGCCAGATTCCATCTCTTCAAATGCTCCAATTTACATGGGATAAGCTGTAAGAAATAAGATTTTTTTTTTTGCTGTTCTCATAGAAAGGTAAGAAAAAAATTAACATCTTACTACATTTTAATGCTTAGGTTGTGGAAAACTCAGTCAATAATAAGATTAAATCCAAATTCTATGACTGAGGGGTGACAATATGAGTTTTGTTTTGTTTCTCACCCCTTCCATTTTTTGGTCATTACCAAGAGCTTTGTTAACAAGTGACCTCAGGAGAGGATTTCCTATCTCTCCAGACTGTTCCTACACTTCCCAAACATTCCTGCAGCTCTCTCCCCACTACTGAAGATTCTTTTGTATCACTTCACTTCTTCAGTCCACCAAATCCCGTTTTTCCACCAGCTCAATGGAAATTATCAATGCTTCAGAAAAATCAAAATATGCAAACCTGACAGTTGAAAAAACCCCAACCAAACATCTCCCTATGCCCAACACACTTTGCTAATTATTGTATTTGTCTTTATTTCCAATTTCAGCAGCTGAGTTTTTCTGTGTTTGTCAGTGGTGTAGAAAACCCCAGCACCACTGCTTCATTTCTGTGCTTAATTAGCTGCAAAAAAAGGAAAATCACCTCTCAAGCTGCTCTTCAGTGAACTCTGCTTTCATTGTGAATACATTTCTCTAACAAGTACCAACAGTTGAGTTAAAATTTCTGTCCAGCACACATTTATCCCCTGGTGCACCTGCAAAACGATTTTTTAAGTTAACAATTAGCAATATATTCTGTTTTAATTACAAGAAGCAGCAAAACTGTGAACTTTTTATCAAATCTACCACAAATAAGTCAATTTTTTATTTTGGCAAGCCTTTACTGAGCTATGAACAGTCTAATTTGCCCTACATTGCCCTGAAATGTTGAACCAAAGAACATTTGTGTGATAGCTTGGATGGACTAAATCCCCCACCAATTTGCAATCCAAATGCAATAATAACATCCTTTCCCTGTTATTTGTGTATTAGTATTAGAATATCCCAAAATACTCCTAAGGTCACCTCTAGAACACTTCAGCAGGAACATTAATAACCTTTAAGCAAAGTTCTGTGTTGCCAAAAACACTCTTAAATAATATTTTAGCATCAGCTTTCTCTACAAGAGCAATGGGGGTGATTATAATTGAATTACAGACAAAGGCAGGATGGGTACAAGGGACATTGGGTTTTTTTGTCTCTTCTAGGAGAAATCAGATCTAACTGTGGGGGCCTTGTACAAATGAAGGAAAATTACATCTCTGTGTTACTTTTGTTTTCTTCATCACCACCACACTGAGCAGCCCCTGACTCCATCATGGCAGAAAGAATATGGCAACAAAGCAGGTGGGAATCAGTTTCTTTATGCAGAAAAAGCCATTTCTTTATGGTACAGGTATAGTTCTTTATGGTAGTTATTTTATAGGATTATCAGGAGACTCCGTGTCAGATTGTTGGTGGACAATACATTCACACTTAGTTCATTGGTCAGTACATGGTATTTTGCATATCTATCAAACTTCTGTATTTTTAGTTAGTTTACTTATTTTTTCTACTGATTCTCATTAGACAGATCTTACTGTTTATACAGGTGCACCTATTTTTTACCCTAGGAATAGATTGTTGTGTTAACAAACTCCCATTCCCAAGGTTGTTTCCACATGGGAACTTCCAAAGTATTTTGCTGCATTTGGAAGTGACAAGCCAGCTACTAATTTTGCAAGCAGGCCTGATTTTACGAGGCCTTTCTTTTATAATATGCATATTATATATATATATATATATATATATATATATATATATATATATATATACCTATAGATATATCTATAGATAGATAGATATATCTTTTTCTACCTGTCTGCAACAGCAGAGCTTCCTTTTCCATCAAATTTCCTAATAAATCCCCAAGAAAAGTCATGATGTGCTGGCAGACAATTCTGAATATCTGTGTTGCCAACGTGCAATGATGTGGGTTTTGAATTTTTTGGAAAAGGCTCCACCTTGAGAGCCACAGTGCTGAGAGCTCAGTGCCCAGCCTGCCCAGCCCCCAGGGCACCAAACTCCTGTGGCATGGTCCTCATTCCAAGGGTTCCATGATGCCTTAAGTTCTAGCTTTCATGTTTTTCAGATCCGGTGCTGCCTGGGTGTGCTGTTCTGAGCTAAGTGTTGGTGAGCTCTCTTCACAGGGTAGGGAGACAAAACAATTCCTTTTGTAGCTTGGGACCAAGGACAACCATTACAAGTTCAGGCCCAAGAGCACAAACAACGTGGACTGAAGAGAGAAAAACAAGCAGGATGGGACTTCATAACCTGAAGCTGTAACTGGAATATTAACTCCAAGATGCAAATGGAGCAGAACTGATCAAAGTGACAGACCCTGTGACCGGGTGTGCATTTTGTGCCCATTTTGGTTCACCTTGGGTGCAGCCCTGGCTGGGCTCTTGTGCTGCCCAGGGTGGATCCATGCAGGAGATCCTTTTAATAAATCCCTGCTTTATTCTTTAGCTCTGTCCAGCCTCTGTTCTAGCACAGCCTTCTCAAGGCATCCCCTACACGTTTCCAACAGCCACAGCTACACATGGGGTTCTACTCCTGAGTTGTTTCAGAGGATTTGGCTTCTCCTACCTTTTTTTCATGAAGTAATATTACAGTTGTAGACTGTGTGTGTTATGAACTGTTTCTTTAGCAAATACCTACCCTCCAATCAAAATTATTTTCTCTGTGATCTCATCAGCATCATTAGAAATACACCAGACTGATTTATAAGACCCCTGGAGCGCCAGTGCCCTCCTGGACTGCAGGATGTGCTGCCTGGGCTGGCTGATGCAGGCGTAGAGGACACAGGGTAACCAAAACTCAGCTGTCAAAAGGAGAAAAATAGAGATAAATTCATTCTGCAATGGTACCTGGAGAATTCTGATACCTGGATAAACAAACTGGTTACTGGAAAAAAGTTAGTCACCTTGGAGCACTTCATGTTTTGTTGTTAAAAGGGATAATAACCCACATACCCATAAACCATTTTAAAAACCAAAGAGGTCTGAAAGTACCTTTCCCAAAGCATTGGCTCCAGCCCAGCCAGTTCAGTAAATAATCGGATTTGAGGATGCAACTTCTATTCCCTGAGGACAGCAGGAGATGTGAAGCATTAATCCAGTGACCTCACACACGCTAATCTGTGGATAAAGAACACCATGAGAATGAAATCAGAGCTTTTCTGTCACAGAAGGATGGGAACAGCATTATGGAGAAAAGCCACAGAAACCTCTTGCACACAAAAGGAAAAGTGTTCTGCTTAGAATAGAAGGGCTTGTCTGTGTTGAGGGGGCAGCTCTCACAGGGCTGAGATAATTCCCACTGTATTTTTTGACAGGAAATTCACCAAGATTTCATTAAATTTAGTAATCGTTTCTCCAGAATTTCTGACATTCTTAAATCCAAGAGACTGCTTAACAACATGTTCCAGCAAGAAAGAAACTCCCCAGTCTTTCCAGCAGAAATTGAACTGTGCAGCTCCTTCTCCAGCATTTCTGATGAACATGTTGCCTTTTCCTCATGCCAATCAGACAATGCCTGTATGTGAATGAAGCCCAGGACAACCTCCCTCTCCAAGGGAGAAGCAGCAATGCAGGATTCCCACCAGAAAAGCTCCTTAGGTCAACTCTGCTCAGGCAGAGAGAAGAGTTTGACTCTCCAAGGGAAATATGCACAACTTCTAACCTAGTTCAGAAGAATGCCTAGAAGACCTTTGGGGTGTTCTCTGCAGCAAAGCCCTTTTATGTGTATTCCCTGCCAGTAAAAACACACATCCACCCAATGCCAGCTGTACCAACAGCCCAGCTCTGCAGACAGAAATGAGACCAAAGGAGCTGAAGCACTGGAGGCTTTCAGGGAGAAAATGATATGATGTTACTTCTGTAACAGAAACAACTTCCTTGGTATTCTTTTCAACCAGAATAAAATAAGAATGAGGAAAAAACCTCTGTTTCTAATGACTCTCAACACAGCTGTGAGACACATTCATTTGTGAGACCATCTTTGTAAAAACATGCACTTTAAAAAGCATGCAGGACATAGTCAGCCTTAAAAGAGAGAACAGTTCAGAACCTTAACACAGCAGAGCTGGTGATCTGCCTGTAATAATGACAAACCTTTCTTTGCTGGCTCTTAAAAACCAAAGAAAACTCATTACAAGGATGACTGATTCTTTGGTTTCTGTGCTTTAATATCTAACTGAAGAATCAGGTGGCTAACCAAGGAAAAGAGAACTACTTCAGGTCCACACACACTACCAGGTATGGCAGGGTATGAGGGAAAGAAAGATTTTTATTTCACAATAATAATAAAAAAATCTGATCAATTTAAAGAAACCTTTTGAGGACTGGACTTAAGATATCATTACAAAGTATCAGCAATAATTTTTGCAGCAGCTACTTTAAATTTAACATCAAATATTGTCATCAGATGTTTTTATGTCAAGGTTATCATTGGCTTCCTTCATTATTGAAATAGTATGTGTGTGTGTATATATATATATATATATATGTGTTGTTAAGCCACATAGATCAATTTGAATTATCTTGTTAAATACATGCCTCTCAAACCTAATGTAAAATAGAAAAAAAAATCACTGGGGAAAGAGAAATACATTAATCATGCACAACTACAAATCTTCTCTTCCTTAACACCAGGAAGGAGTAGAGGGGAGCAGCAATATCTGCTCTTACTTGTAGTACATGAACATATGTAAAACACCAAGAGTAAGAACCAGGCAGAAATACTTGAATGCATCTGAATTAAATTAAATATTTCTCTTTACTGGCTTTAACCGTGAAAGAGATCTGCCTAATTGAAACTCAGGCTTTTTGGTCTTTTAGATAAGAAGAGAAAAGATTATTTATTTTTTTAAAAAGCTAAATGAGTACCAAAAATACTGGAATCACTGGATAATCACTCTGCCTGTTCTTCTCCACTTGGTCTGGGTGCAATCAGGAAGTTTTCAGTCTCTGTCTTCCTCATCTGATTGCCAGGAGAGCCCTGCTGACCTCCTCAGGAGAAAGAAAAGAAACCAGACAACACAAGGATGTGAACAAAACACCCATAAGAAAGGCAGAAAGCAAGAAATACAAGAAAACAAGTTTCCCACTCTGTGTATCTCTGATTCTCTCACTTCAGCTATTTTTGCTTTTACTTCCAGCCCTGTGACTTCTCCCTGTGACTTCCCAGAGAGCCTCATCCCATCCCATTATGTTTTCCTGCCTTATGACCAAACAGAGCTGGGATAAGGCATCACTTTTGCTTCCTCTTGAGCCAGTGGATAATGCATACAGAACAATTATTTATTAATAGAGTGGATGGCCTTCAGAATAGGCTCACCTTGCCATGAGACCCTGAACTGGGCTCAAGCACAACCACAGTCTCCACTGAGTCCACAGCAATGGCAATCAAGGCAAAGGCATTTTTATTCTGCAGGGGACAACCCTGTGACCCTTCAGGGGACACCTGAAGTCTCAGGGAGTAATTTAGACCTTGTTCTCTCAGACTTTCTCCTGAGCTGTATGAAGCTTTGCATGGAGAAAGCTGACATGGAAAAAAAAAAAGTACAGCAATCTGTCTTTTGAGAATGGACAGGGGAAAACTTTTGTCTTGTTTCATGTTAATTGAGTTGCTGCATTTGGAAATAACACAGTTTTGTGCACTGTACACACCAAAAAATACTCAAAATGGTTTCATTTAGTTAACACACTACCACAGCAAAGCCCCTCACACCTTATGACTGAAACCCCATGAAAGTCTTACAAATTAATGTGAATGCATGATTGCAGAAATTGTAGTTTGTTAGATCTACAGAGCCTGGTGGTCCATGAAAATCAGTGAGCCCAAACTGAAACTGTAAATTATGAACAAAAACTGTACCCTAAATTAATAATTTGCAAACCACAGGACTACAAATTACTTTTCACTGATGAAACAAGGCACCCAAGTTTCTGAGTCAGAAGCAGAAACTCATGAAAGAAGGGTAGGTTTTCAATTTGGCAGCTTAGAAGCAATTAAAGAGTGTCCTAAAATCTAATATGACAAAATAGCCAGCAACTAAAGAGACTACAAATGTTCTTCTGCAGTAAAATCCTACTTTTAATGATCATGAAGTTATAAAATCCACAGTGTTCTGCTGCTCATGCTGCAGCACCAAATCTCCACTTGGTCTCCAGGTGATGTTAATGAGGAGAATGTATTCTCTTACTATCAAGCTCAATTTGAAAGAAATACCAGCCTTATCTTAAATCAAATCAATTTTTAGTTCTTCCACTGTTATTTCCTCCTATCAAAACCAAGGAAAAAAAAATAGCCTGTTCAGAGGAGCCAGAGGAGGAAAAAACCCACAGAGCAGTGAGCCTCACCTCAGAAGTGGACAGAAGTGAAAATTAATGCATAAATACCAATCAAACAGTAGGCCATTAAAAAAGAATCAAAAAACAAAAAAAAACCCCAGGGTCTACAGAAGATAAATCACACAGAAAAATCAAATTCCTCAATGGGAGAACCACTGGGATGGAATGTGGGCAGTGGCTGACTGCAGCCAGTGAGAGGTAAAGTGTTTGGTTCTTTTGGATATGTATTTCTAACCTACAGCAGTCCAGAGGGTCTTTGGAAATCTTTAGAGTTGATGTGTAACAGGTTAGACAAAGAACCAATTGTTCTGGTGACCCTGTTCACTTCTAGTACAAAAATTCAGGCTTCCTTGGAGATTAATAACAAATGTGATATTCTAGATGTGACATTTTATACAGAAATATTTTTAGCTTCAAGAAAAACAGCATTGCTTGAAGCATATTGTTAAAAAGAAAATGCATCCACATTTTTGTAAGCCAAACCAAGAGCAATGAAATTAAGCAAAGAGGTGACTCCAATCAGTTATTTCAGAGCAGGATGCCCAGGGAAAGGATTGTCCCTTTCAGTGCCAATGGACTGATCACACAGGCACGTGGACATTCTGGCAGGTGACCAATAAAAAGGTTTTGTATATTATGCATTTCATTTAGCAATGTTTTATACACACATGTATAACCCCAGGTGGTAAACAAGGTGATTCACATTTCCTGCTGGAAATGTAAAAGCTTTTCCTATTTAGACAAATTATACTGTGCAGGAATGAAGGTTTCAAAAGGACAAGAGGGCCATAGGATGACAGCAGTGCTTTTCCTCAGGGACAGAGCAATCAGTCCAAGCCACGTCACCTAAAGATACACACAAACTACACAGGGAAGAAATTATTTTATTTCTTTCTTCATTGCTGTCACCAAAAGCCCAGAAAAGGCCAGAGGTGGAATCCCTCATGGGCCTCTGCAAGGCTGTGCACACCCACACATCCACATCCACAATCCGAAATGAACCTAATTAAACACAAAAGAAAAGAAGTAACCAAGTTTGAATGACACCTTTGAGAGCAAAGTGAATCAGTCAGGGACTTTCACCAGAAGCAGGCAGGTCTACAGAACCTTACAGGAAGAGAATACCACCAGTATAAAGTACCATGTACACTGTCCCTCAGTGAGATCAGGTTTATGTCCCACTCCCCACCCACTGTGACAGTGAAAACTCCAGGGACAAAATCTCAAATGTGGGCACACAGGGTGCAGTTCCCAGCTATTATACTTGTTAGGAATGCCCCAACAAAGGCAGGAATGATGCATCTGACTCCATGTCCTCAGCAGGCTAATTTATTACTTTATAATACTATATTATAGCAAAGAATACTATAGTAAACTATACTAAAGAATAGAAAAAGGACACTTACTAAATGCTAAAAATCAAATAATGAAAAATCATAACTCTCTCCAGAGTCCTGACACAGCTTGGCCCCAATTGGCCAAAGAGTGAAAACAACTCCCAGCAGAATCCAATGGAACAATCACCTGTGGGTGAACAATCTCCAAACACATTCCACATGAGCACAGCACAGGAGAAGCAAATGAGATAAAATTGTTTTCCTTTTTCTCTGAGGCCTCTCAGCTTCCCAGGAGAAAAATCCTGGGTGAAGAGATTTTATCAGAGGATGTGAGTGCCACACCCAGCAGTGCAGAGTCCCCTGAGAGGCCCCCAGTTCCCAGTGGTGGCCATCTGGGCAGGTCCATCCCTCAGCAGCACAGGACTCCATCCTGGAAGGTCAAACTCCAACAGGAAAGATCCAGAGCTTCCTCATCCATCAGCCTGAGGCAGTGAAATGCTCCTGCAGAGGAGTTTATTGAGTGAAAATTTCACTGCTAAATATGAATGGATTCTAAAATCTATACAGACAGAGACAGGAATGGAAAACAGATTTACTTTGGAACAACAGGAGTTAGACTGAGACACCTTTCAGTCTGCACGAGCCACCCACCCATCTCTCAGCCAGGAATATCTGAGGAAGAGGGAAAACCATGGATTTCCCTCCAGTTCCCAGGCAATGTTATTACACTCCACTGACTCAGGGAAAGCCACAGCTTCTCTACACATCTCATGTGCATGGTTGGAAAGCCCTGGAAAACTGTTGAGCTGCAGGAGAAGAGCACAGACTGACAGAAATCAAATTCCATCTTCTTTTTTTTTTTTTTCTTTGAGTTAGCAACCACCTCCTCCAGTGGGCAAACAATGTTCCTTCAACACCACATCTGAACATTCAATATCCATCTTGGCTTCATGCGGTCCAACCTTTTCTGCAACACAGCTTCTCAGTCTCCACCTTCCAGAGCTTCCCAGACTAATTAAGGGGACAACCTTAAGATTTCAAAAACACAGAATGAAGCCTTGGGTGTTTAGCTGTTTGCTATTGAATTTCCAAGGTACCTCACAGGGTCTGTGGGTAGCTGTGGTGGGCGGGCTGATGCATTCAAGAAGAGCCTCAGCTGCCACTTCAAAATCTTTCAGGATAATGGTTTCCAGGAGTAGGCACTGTTCCTGGAATTGTTAGAAAAAGAAAAGGATGTTGGTGAAGCACATTTCACACACTGAGGGTTTTTTTTTTCTGAACTGCATTTTTCTGTACACCAGGTAAACAGCTCACTTGACTTGAGAGCATTTGATCACACTTGTCCCAAATATCCTGATGCAGAGCACAATACCAGAATTTTAAGTTGCAAGTAAGGGACTTTTCTCTCATTTCCATTCAGACTTAAATAATAATGGAAAATCTGGTTCATTGGTGAGGTATCAAGATGCAAAACAGAGTGCAGAGGCTTTTTGATGCCTATTTAGGGATAACCTCAATGGGTTCTTTTTGAGAGTTCTCTGAAGTGACAGTAGGATCACACATCTGACAAATGCAAGCATGAAAACAACATGATAATAAACAAGAAAACAAAACAGTACATCAGAAGACCCAAAAACCTTTACAGTAGTGACTCTGGTACTGTTGTAATCGAAATTTGGTGGAGGTGGGGTTGCAACTGGAATGCTGGAGTGGGTGGATAATTCAGAACAACCACCAAAGAAACAGTGACCTGAAGTGGAATCAGTGTTCCTGACAGAGGCAGGAACAGCTGCTGAAAATCCAAGTGAAAGCCTTCTGCAGCAAGGAGAGGTCAGAGGCCAGGCCATGGGCACAGCCAAGCACCTGCTTTACAGGGAGGTTTAGTTTCAGACACTGAGAGGTGAAGGGACTGGCAGCAAAATCTTTGGAATAAAAATTAATTTCAAGGCAGCCTCCTGACCATGTTCCAGTCTATCAGAGCTGGACAGGGAGGGCCTGCACTGCTCTCTTTAATATGCCAGTGTTCCTGAAGAAAAAAGTTTAAATTCAGTGTGCATATTTGCTTAGGAATTGGGATTCATATACATTACTGATTTACTGGTCTTTGCAGCTTAAGGTAATTGTAATGTCTTTAAAAATTTGAAACAAAATTCTGTGTACTGAATAACTTATGCAAATATTATAATAGAATTTCGTTTCTATGCTACTCAAATATAAAAGACTCAAGCAGTATTATGCTACTCCTGTCAACACTTTTATTCTTCGAAAGAACCAATACAAAAGCATTCCTAGTTAGCCAGCCTGGATCACCATCCCTCCCAGAGGATTAGGAGTTCATCACATTGAGAGAAAATACCCTTTCACTGACCACAGCCACAGAGTTATGGACATTTTCTACTACCCTAGCAACACATTCATCACAGGTCCCAGCCCTAAATTTCTTGGCCATTTATGAGATGAAAGGCAAAAAGCACAGACAATGCTCTTGGACATGTTGAATGCTCAGCTACCTAGGTGAGTTTCCATCAGAAATAGTGGAAATATGAGAAGTTAAGAGAAAAGGAATAGTTGGAGAAGCAAAGCCAGGAAGTGCAAGACGTGATATCCCCACTCAGGCATAACAGGGAATCACAGGCAGAGAGTCACAAGGAATCATAAGGGACACACAAATGGGTGGACAGCTCTATTAGAATATTTTTTCTCTTATACATAAGGATTGATGTGGAAAAAAGTAAAAAAGAAAAAAAAAATTATGGGTAAAGTGGCTGAGGAGCATCAAATCCTGTGAACAAGGGGGGAACTCAAGTGCAAGTGGGAAGTTACTCCTAAAGCTTCACATGTATCTCTGGGGAATGAGAGAAGACAAGAGCTCAAGAGAAAAGAGCTCAGGCCCAGGTTGGACAGGGCCTGGAGCAACCTAGAAGGGTGGAAGGTGAAGGTGACCCTGCTCTAGCAGAAGGTTGGATTTAGATTTTGTTTAAGGTCCCTCCCAACCCAGAGCATTCTGTGATTCTGTTCAGGGGTTGGAGTCAAGATGATGAAGTTCGTACAGCAGGGAGAAGAAAAGAGTCCTGCAGAAGATGAAGCTGAGAAGCCAGCTGAGTTTGGATGAAAGAAGCAAGGACAATTCCAGCACAACTGTGCTGCTGCATTCTCTCATGTGGAAGAGGAAAAAAGATGATAATATAATGACTGTGATAGAGGTAAGAGTGACTGGAAAGGTTGGTGAGTGCCACCTGCAGTGACAGGTACTTGGAGATGAAAGCAGCAGCATTTCAGGAAGATTTTGCCTGGGTTAATGATGTCCTTTTTAGCTCCTAATAGTTATTTAAATTAGGATAATTTTCAATAGCTCCAGTAGGGTAAACCTAGAGCAACTGAGATTCCCACTCTTCAGTTTCTTTGCCTCTGCCTTACTGTCCTTTCTCCTGCTTTTCTTTGCTCTTTAGTTTCTCTCTTGTGCCTCACTTCCCTTCATCAACTTCTACTCAATCCAGTCAAAACACCAACCACCACCACAACCTCTGGGATGCACATCAGCTTCCAAACCCATTCAATTTGTATTAAATTCTAGAAAACTGGGAGTTGTCAAGTTTACCTTCATCAGAGGGATCTTACCCCAGCATCCTCCTGAGGGCTGCAAACATCCTGCAAAGAGTTCCCCAAACAAGACTTGTTCTGAAAGACTCTGTTCTGCAGCTGGAGAGGGAATGGAGAGATTTACAACCACCATAAACACATCTTTAAAAGGCTGTTTTACTTGTGACCTGTGACAGTTCAGAGACACTTGCTATGCCTGTGGTGTTGGGTCCAGGAAAATCAATTGAATCTAGTTTGTGGATGAAGCTGTAGGTGGCATGTACAAAAGCATAAAGGATCACTAAAGAAAGAGAATCTGGTAAATTGGATAAATACAGGGTTCTGTGGGGGAGTTCATGGCTTGAATAAATGCTGAGACACCCTGGACAAACTGAACAACCCACATCTGGAAACAGATGTGTTTGCTTAACAAAATATCAATGTTGTAAAATGCCTTGAAAATGTATTGATTTTTCACAGAAAACAAGCAATAATACCCAATTCCTCTATTTTCCTTTGGATTTCATATTGACAGATGAACTTTCTGTGTGCTTTAGCAAGTGAAAATGGATAAAACACGTTCTTGTGCAAACCACATGAATTCATCTCTTCACTCACTTAGTCTGAAGTAACTCCAACCTTGTAAAAATAGAGCAAAATACCAAGAGAGTTAATTTTATTTAAGAGTACATTTATTCTGTGGACAGTAAATATTGAGACTCGACAGAATATGAGGTTTCTTTCCTAGACTTAAAAATTGTTTTCTGTAGCTTCAGGGCTGCCAGGTCACAAGGCACCTTGTACTGAGGACAGATGGAAAAAACCCACAGTGCTCACTCCCTGCCCTGCCCAACATCTGAGCAGGAGGAAGGACAAAACTGAAAGGCTGGGAAGCAAACCCAAGGTTAAACTAAGTGTGGTTCAAAATGCAACTGTAATAATGCAGATGTGTGGCTCCATACTACAGAATTCTCTTTATTTCCTTCAAAAGGATGACTAATAGCAACTTAATTTATATGGTTAGCTATGAAGTGAAGGAAAAGCATGGCTTCAGCCACTGTCCTAGTTTAACTCCAGCCAAAGCCACCCACAGCCACTCACTCCCCATCCCAGGAAAGCAGGGCCTCATCCCATGTAACAGGGACTTGGAAAGACAAATGGTATCACTTCAAACTTCCCCCCTTTCTCCTTGTCTCCCCCACTTTGTATGCTGAGCACAATATCACATGGTCTGGAGCATCCCTTGAGCCAGCTGGGGTCACCTGTCCTGGCCATGTCCCCTCCCAGTCCCTGCCCAGCATGGCTGGATGAGGGACAGGAAAGGCCTTGGCTCTGTGCAAGCTCAGCAAGAGCAGAAAAACCTCTGTGCTATCAGCCCTGAGCTCAGCACAAACCCAACCTCAGCCACACCAGCCACAGGGAAGAAAAAGAGCCCTGCCCCAGCCAAAACCAGCACAGGAGACAGCTCAAAACCAAGGAACTTCTGGATTTACTCTCCCTCCAATGGGAACACTGAGTGTGACATGGCTGTCTTCAGCCATTGTAGTAATTTCATATCCTCTGAACAGAGAGAGACGTGGTTCTGCCAGGAAAATCCTGGGAAGCTGTGTAGAAGCTGTGGGAAACTTAGAGGAAAGAACTCAAAGAGTTATTATCTTTCTATAACCATTGGTTATAGATCTGGTTCTCCAGAGTGTGCTGTTCATAGTTCACCAAGAGTGTGAGAGAAGGTTCCTAAAGGCCAGTCAGATCTTAGGTCCACCATAGTTTCTGTAAGAACTGTGGATTTCTAATAATAAAGTGTCTTTTCATGCCTTCTGAGGATGGAGTGTCTGTATCACCCTTGTCTGTCCCCAATAACCCTTTGGTGATGAGCTGTGAGATCTCCTTTTCCTTCTGCAAACCAGGGAACCCCAGTGTGAGCATCCTTTCTCACCTTTCAAGGGGATCCTACTTCTGTGATCACAGAGAGCTTCAAAGCTCACAGAAACACAAGCCATGGACTGCCAGGGCCTGGATAACACAGAGGAAAAGAGCTCTGACACTCTTTTGATATCTAACTTCACTTTCCCACACTGGCTGGAACTACTGATGCAAAATAAACTTTCAAGTGTGCATAAAGAGCATGGCAGGACTCTGACACATCAGTCTCTGCTTCCCAATAAGGTTCCAAACCAGCTCACAGAATGCACAAGCTTATTGAAAGAATGATTAAAATGTGATCAGAACAAAATTGGAAGCCATGGAGTTCCCAGGGCTCACCTCCAGCGCAAGGACCACTCCTCAAGGGCTTTCTGCCAGGAGGGGCAATCCTTGGAGTTGAGATAAGGACTGAATAAAGCAACAATTACTGTCACTGAAGATCCTTATTTTGTGTATAACCCAACTACAAAACTCATAATCCTATAGAAACTCTTATAAACTTAGATGCCATTTCTCTTTAGAATATTTAGGGGAGTATTTCAGATGACCCTATGTCTTCTACTTGCCCAGACAGTCACTGATTAGAGAGAATTCCTGGACTAAACTATATTTATCTACTACCATGCTTCTAAACTAAACCTCTAAGTATTTTATAATTATAAAATAAAATTAAAGCAATCTGTTGGCATAATTTTGGAAAGCAATCAGAAAAGGCATGAGGCTGTGGTAGTTTTTTCCTTGGGGTTTGGTTAGTAAAGAACATGAAATATAAAGATCCAAATCTTACCCCTTGTGGTCACAGAGCATTGCAATAAACTTATGTTTTTCTTACACCTTCCGTTTCAGTTCTTCCTGTACCATCCCCAGTTCCAAACCTTTAGTTTCTATAATTCAGATAGCCATTACATTTTTTTAGAAAATGTATTTACTCTTAAAATAGTGTAACAAAATGTTTGCTATTGCCTGTCAAAAGAAATGCAAGTTAGATATATTTTTCTCTTCCCCTTTAAATCAATTCACTGAAAGGTTAATATTCTTGGTAGCAGCTCTTGGTGAGAACTTGATAGTTCTGTTGTACGTGAAAAAAATGAATTGTTTAAACCCTTTCTAGTAATAGCTTACCAAGACAATTGGTTTCCATGTGTTTTCATTTCCAAGAGTTTCCAAATCCACTTTTCTACTAAAAGAAAATATACAAGTGAGAGAGCAGGTAAAGACTTTAGAGCTCAGCTGCACTGCAATATCGAGTTCCCCACAGCGCAGGTTTTGTACTCCGTATTCTCCAAGGGGGAGATGATCTGTGTTTGCCAGTCTCTGAGATCTGTAGCTGTCAAGGAAAAGGGAGGAAATTCACTTACCCTGGGAATGGAGGCTGGTGTGTACAGACAGACAAAGCTTGGAGCCTTTTGTCCAGGCAGGCTCTGTCCAGAGCAGTCAGCACCTCAGGTTTGAGCCAAGCCAGCAGCTGTGCTGCATTTCAAACCCAGACTGGACAGTTCCATCCTCAGCCACAGCCCAGCTCCACAGCCCAGCACTCCCTGCCCTGGGCCACCCCTGTGCAGCCACAGCCACAAACACTGTCCTGTGCCACAGCAGGGACAATGTGACAGGGAGTCAGTCCCAGCACTGCCTCCCTCCTGGGAGGGGGCTCAAACAGCAACACACTCGGGGGGAGGCTGTTTAGGCTCTATTTTGCAACTCACAAAGATGCCTCAAAGAAAAAATACACAAAAATGCAAGAGCTGTGCTTAGCATGTCAGGAAAAGTACGGGCAGAGCACCCCTGGGACAGACCCTCATGGCTGTGTGTGACAGACCAAGGTTATCACTCACTCCATTTTATTCACACACTAAATAAATCCCATGGCTATCTTTAACAGGTTAAACCACACACACACACAAAGCTCCAAAAGATAAAGAAGAGCTCTTTCATGTGCCAGCTCAGATAATTATTCTTTTCAAAATCTGAAATGTCATTTATGTCCTGGATGAAACAACTTTTCATGTATTGCATTTAGAATAATCCCTTCACTGTACTACACTGCAGCTCACAATATCATCTGCATTTTCTTTATTCAGTAAACTTTGATGCATTTTCCACAACCCTTCCTCAAACACACACACAAAAAAAGCCTGAGATGCAGAGCCCATGTGCAAAATGTTCATCAGTTGCAAAGAAAAAATCAGCAATAAATATTTATACTTCTGCTGTGGATTCAGTACAGATCAAATTAAATACCAACGGATTCCACATTCATAAACGTAACAGAAAAGCCACATTAAACTTGCAAACTGGAAAAGCAGTCCCTGAGCTGCAGCCAGGCTTCAGAAATGGGAAGGACTTTTAGGAGGCAGATGCAACAGAGACTTTGACCTCTGTGTCTCTCTGCTGGAAGGAATGGATGCAAGAGCTAAAAAAAAAATAATTGAAACTTTGGAAATATTTGACAAAAAAAAAAAAAATCCTTCAAGGGGAAATTGTTTTTCTCTCTGTAAAAAACACAAACTGTTCAGGACACCAGTGATCATATAAGCCTGTCACTGGATAAACTCTCATCTCTGGCAAGATGATGAATTCCTGTCTCGTCCATCTTTCAGCTGCTTCTTGGTAAACAATCTGAGATTCCAGCTCCTGGAGGCCCAGGCAGGAGGCACCAGGGCATCTCTTGGATTCCTGCAGAGCCCTCAGCCCTGTGGACTGTGCCCAGGGCATGTCCCCAAAGTCGAGGCACCCCCTGCTGTTCTGTCACAGCCTTGGCTATCACTGGCCACCCCCTTGTCCCCAACACAGCCATGTTCCTTGAGGTAATAAATTTATTGTGGCAGTAAAGGAGCAAGGAAACCTTTCCAGCAAACTCTTTCCTTTTTTATTAATAGAGGCAGAGCCATCTCCACTGTTACATTTAATTAAAACATCACTTTGCCTGAGCTTCCTTTGCAACTTTAAGACAGAACAATACAACCACTATTTAATAAAGCTGGAAGAGTGACAGCACAGAGAGGTGCCTGGGAAAAGAGGGTCTGCTGGCAAAGACAGGAGAAGCAGGAGCAAAAGGGGCATAAAATACACTGAGGTTATAAGAAATGAAAAGAGAATTTAATATTACCATATGACAAAGTGAACCTATATTTATTCAAATCTGATTTGAGTTGGTCACTCCCCCTTTGACAAGACAGAGTTATATTTAATTTCAGCTTTTAGGAGCCAGTGTCTTCTCCCACTCTGTTACACTGAAGCAAAGCTCAGTAATCTACAGCTGAGTAGCTCACTGCCTTTCCTGGGAAGTTTTAGGTTGGAAATCAGGGAAAGGTTCTTCCCCCAGAGGGTGCTGGCACTGCCCAGGCTCCCCAGGGAATGGGCACAGCCCCGAGGCTGCCAGAGCTCCAGGAGGGTTTAGACGATGCTCTCAGGGATGCACAGAGTGGGACTGTTGGGGCCAGGAATTGGACTGGATGATCCCAGTGGGTCCCTTCTGGCTCAGGATATTCTGTGTTTCTGTGATAGATCCAAAGTTCTCGTGGTAGGGAGCAACGACAGGTAACTGAGCCCCATATCCTCCTCCCCACCCTGCCAGCAGCAGCACAGCCAGGACCTACAGACCAGCTGAGCACCTGCCAAGCCACAGAAATCAAATATGAGATATTTGTGGGGAATCAAAAATGAGCACAGCTCTGCTAGCCTGAAACACAGCACTGCTGCACTGACAATCAATAGCCCAGCAGAAATCCTGTGCTACAGCCTGGGGAGTGCCACTGGCTCTGCATTCCCACATGGATACCCATGCCTTGGCTGGGAAAGCAGGAACCAAGCACAGGAACCAAGCACCTTATCCAGCATTTCATTTCCTGTGCTGGAATCCAGCTGCCAGGGTAGATGGCCTCCTCCAGCCTTGGGGACAGAGTGAGGACTGGCTGGAATGACCTGCAAAGGAGCCAAGAAAATCCTGCCCTTGGAATGCTCTGCTCCATCAAATCAAGTCCCACTTGACAAATAGGTGACCAGTTGCTCTGGGAGACTGAGTAGAGGTTCAGCACACAATGGGGGTGAAATGAAAAGCTTCAGGAGGGGTTGTCTTGGCAACATTGATTCATATTTAAAGATAAAATCACTCTCCAAAGCTAATGTAAAGTGGATGCCAGAGATAAGAAAAAAATATAGGCACTCATAACATCTTCATAGAAGAAAGCTCTGCCTTCTGTCATTTGCCTGAATTGTGTTGGGACTGCTTGGTTGAGTTTCCTCCATTCATTGCAAAACATTCTTTTTATAGAAACTGCTAAAGCAAACAAATAAGTCTGGAAAAACACAGCTTAAGCTCCTCCAAGACACCATGTAAACCCAGCCCAGTGCCTCAATATCCAAAGTACCAGTTTTCTTTTTACATAGATTAACACACAAGCAGACAGCCATAACACTGCTGCACAGAAATGTTCTCACTATCAACTGGAGCAGGCACCTTATAAAACAGAGACTGGTAAAGATTTTTCACTTTTTATATCTTTAACTGCTCTTTGTATGGTGATTGATTTTAAGGGCTTTAAGTTTTGTGTGATTTCTTCTGGCAGCAATCTCACTACCTCAGGGTCTGATGAGATGGGCTGGAAAACCCATGAAACCCTGGCAGGGAGCTGGCACAGCACAGGACAGAGTGACAATGTCCCCGTGCTCCCTGCTGCATCCCACCAAGTGTCTGCCTGGCCCACCCAGGTGCTGCCTTCCAGCAGTAATCTCTTAGGACAGAAATTCCAATTGTTAATCATGTTCAAGAAATTACTTTGCTGCTAAAATGCTCTACCTCCCATTTAACAAGAGTTCTGCCTTAGAAAAATCTAGACACTGCCTGATTTTGCATTCTTTCTGTGCTTCTGCCAGGATAATGAGAATAGAGCTAAACTGGCAGGTCCCAGATTATTTGTCTCTTTTGCAAGTAGTTTAACACCAAAAGAAAAGAGAAAGGGGGAAAAAAAGGTAGCAAACCCTACATTTTTCTACATTTCTTTTCCCTCTGTTTTGCTTTAATAGATCATTGCACTCAGCCTAAAATTCTACATGAAACCAATTCCAGCAGGAAATAAAGGGAAAACATTTACAAGGTTTTGCTGTGTCCCTTCAATCTCCCTTCTCAAAGACTTCAGGACCAGTGAGGTTGGTGGGTTCCATCTCCAGGGCTCCTCAGATGTCCCCTTTTCTAGCCCACAGCTCTGGCCTGTGCTGTAAAGGGCTCAGTGCCTCGCTGCCACCTCTGACCTCACTGACCTTCCCCACCTTGTCCCCAGCCAGTATCACCTCATTTTCTCCAGGCTATCAGCTCCAAGCACCTTAAGACACTCCCAGCTTTTTGTAACCTGACAGCCTCTGCTGTTCCTGCCTAATTGCAACTTCCTCCATCCACCCTTCTCTCATCAACATTATCCTCCTGAGCAGCCTCTTGAGGCAACTGCTGCTGAAGTTGGAAGAATTGAGGTAAATTGCTGGAGAAGATTGATTTAAACACAGGTGATATCTTCATCACATCTTCCAGCCTGTGAATAATAGGCATTCCTTAATTCCCCTCCTAATAACCATTCCTCACTGCAGAGGGGTCCCTCACTCCCAGGCTCAGCTGAGCACTACAGAAATGCCATTTTTTCTATCAGCCACTCAGCACACTTTCAAAAGGAAACCTTTAGAGTAATTTCACCATTTTGACTTGAATTTCTTTTTTATTAGCTACTTTACTCCTCCAGTTCTGGCTTGTAGCACTGCTCTGCTCCCAGATGGCACAATCCTTCCCTTGCCAAGGACAAGCCTGACACATTTGGGAAGGCAGGATTTTCTTAACGGGAACAAAGAGGTGGCAGAGCAGGAGGATGCAACAATTACATTTAACTGGCTGGCAATAAAGGATGGTCTCAAATACCTGCTGTTAATGCAATCTAAATCTCAGCTACAGCTGAAAAAAAAGGGGGACAAAGAAAAAATTTTAAAAGGGCAAATCCTGAAAGTTTTACCTGTGCCTGATGTAAGTGATAAAGTGGAATGGGTATTACCTATTAACATCAGCTAAAACAGGGGATTTGGGGCCAAAACAGTTCAGCCTTGAAGAAGTGAAAAGACTGGGAAAGTTGCAAAGAAAGAATCAGCAGCAAAGAAAAGTTCCTTTTGAATATATTTCAGAGCTAACAGGGCTAGTTGTAGCTGCAGAGACATGAAGCCTCCTTAGGTACAAAATACATTGTGGTTTTTTTCATCTTGCCTCAGGAATGTAAATAATGCATTAAAAAATCACTTACTTACATATTAATGATGTCCTTTACAGAAGGAGCAATATCTACCAGTAATTTTTCCTCAACAATTGGGCTTGTGCTCCCAGCATCAGGGCTGCTCACTGGGCACTCACCCCCAACTCCTGCAGGCAGGACCCAGGCACGGGATTCCCTTGATGGCCTTTCCTCCTTTTATAGAGACAGCTTCTGTGAAAGGAAGGATTTGGGACAGGAGTTCCTTGGGTGTTCAGATATTTCATGTTACAGACATGAGCCTAACAGGACCCTCAAACAGTTCTGGGAGGGCAGGGTTTGATCAGCCTGGAGAGGAGAAGAGTCCAGGGAGACCTTAGAGTCACTTCCAGTGCTGAAAGGGGCTCCAGGAGAGCTGGAGAGGGAGCTGGGACAAGGGATGGAGGGACAGGACACAGGGAATGGCTTCCCACTGCCAGAGGGCAGGGCTGGATGGGATATTGGGCAGGAATTGTTCCCTGGCAGGGTGGGCAGGCCCCGGCACAGGGTGCCCAGAGCAGCTGGGGCTGCCCCTGGATCCCTGGCAGTGCCCAAGGCCAGGTTGGACAGGGCTGGGAGCAGCCTGGGACAGTGGGAGGTGTCCCTGCCTTTTGATGGGTGGGCTTTAAGGCCCTTCCAACCCAAACCATTCTGGGATTGCCTGATTCAATCTACAAATTAATGGGACTTCAATGTATGTCCCACAAAGCTGCATCTTCAGACAGCTTTGGGATTCAAGGCTGTCTTGGGGTGATTTTCTGATGATACTCCCTTCCCTAATCATCTGCTTTATGCCCAGAGGTGGCTGCTGGAGCTTTGAGCTGGGTCAGGAGTAGGGGCAGGATTTATTCAGTCACCAGTCAGGCATGGGGATTGATGTAACTGTTGCTTTCTGTAGTTTAGTTTTTGCTACCTGAAGCAAGAAGTTTTCTTTTTTCCTTCCCCTGGCTTGGAGGCTGTACCAGGCATCCTTTCAGCAGCATTTTGTTTTTTTCCTGGAACAGTTTCAGCTTGGGTTTTGCTCAGAGATCAGAACCACCAGGACTGTGGACCAGGAGCCTGCAGGGGGCTGCTTCAAGCCTTGGGGGAAAGAAAAAAAAAAAAGCTGAACTAACCAGGAAGGGGCACCAAAATCCACCAGTTTCATCTGTGAAACTGGTGTGAGGAGGAGACTGATGCCACAGGTTCAGCAGGTTCCCATCTGTTTAGCCTGAGCTGCTGTGTGAACTTTTCCCTTCCCTGAAACAAAAAGTCAGTGCCATTTTTGCCTTCCTGGCTGAACAGGCAGGTGGAGGTGGGGGGTAAAGTTCCAAAATTTCAATATATAGCATTTATTCAATTGTTTTTCTGCACCTTTTGGGCACCATGCTTTGTTAACAAACAGGGGGTTTTCCACTTTCACCCACTGGGATTCATTTCTCATTGGCAAAAGGGATTGCTGAAGCCCTTCTCCTTAGAGAAAGCACTCATTCCAGAGTGTTCTTCTCCTAAAATCTGTCTCTAAACCAGGACAGCAGAGCTCAGTAAAATACAGAACTTTCCTCCCATTTAGGGATTTTTAACCTGCTGTGATGAGCAGGTGTTTGCACTTGCATTATGAAAAATGCTCAGTTCTGACATTTTCCTTTCCAAGGATGGCTCCATTTCTCCATCCCCCTTCCCTTAGGCCACTGAGGCAGAGCTGCAGCTCCTGCCCTGCCTGTGGGAGCAGCTCACACCAGTGGATGGCTCAGTTCTCCTTTTCCCAGGATCCCTGGAGCTCAGCTCCAGGGAGGAATCACCCTGCATTAGGAGAGAGGGGTTTTGCAGAGAGCTCAGTGTTGATAACAAAGCACTGACAGACAAAAGCTGCTAAACTGATATGACAGGAAATGTTTGTGGCTTTCACAGACTCAGAAGTGAAAGATTGGAATTATGTTTTAAAAGACCCAGGCCAAAACATTCTTACATTTATCTGATAAAAGAGTCCATCATGGAGAAATCTATTTTCCTGATAGAGGCTGCAGTTTGCAGGGCCATGAGAAAATCCTTCAACCAGCAGCCTCAGAAAACCTCTGAAAACTGATCTGTGTTATTGAAGGGTGCATTGCTCTGCCATCAGAGCCTGCCAAGCCCTTCAAGGATGAAAGAATCCCAAAAATACTCCTGCAGTCAAGGAACCAAAACTCAATCCAGTGGGCAAGGTTTATGTATTTGTCCAAAGAGTGACTGTAGACAAGTTTCAGTATTCCTCTCCCCAGTTCCCCTTCTACAAACAGAAATAACCTGATAAAGGCTAGACAGGTTAAATGGAAATTATGCTAAATCCTTCTTTCAAATCCTACATTAATCACCAACTTTCTTCTTGATTTTGGTGGAGTGGTGACATTAAACAGGTACAAAACAACACGTGCTGCACTCTCTGCTTGGGCTCTCTGACACTCTGACAGGGTCAGAGAAGGGACCCAGGGGCAGCCCCAAGTGCCCTGGTCACTCTCCATGGCCCTTGTGAAACCTCACAGCAATGGGGCATCACAAGGATTAGGAAAAAACCTCTGGGCTGCATTTCCAGCATTTAAAAGGACTGGCAATTTTCTTTCCAGAAATAAAAATATTGAGCTTGCTCAAAATGAGAATTCAAAGAATGAATTGAGCAGTCAAATGATGGACCAAATTCTCAAATTCGTCAGCAAAATTTTGGTTCCAGTACCTTCAAAATGCCATAATAATACCAGCATTCTGTGTATATGCAGACATTTTCATCATACAGAGCATAAAATGTTCTGTCTCAGTAAGCACAGGAAAGGAGAAGTGTAACCAAACAGCTCTGCAAGCCCTTGCAGAAGTGTAAGCAAACATCACTGCCCAAGTTACACAGCCCCAATTTTTCTGTGAATACCTGCATGGGGTTTAGAACCTGGGTTTTATTTTATTTTCCCCCAGTTGGACTGGGTAATCATTGCAGGTCCCTTCCACCTAAACAACTCTGTTCTACTTTTACTGACTTCTGTCTCATGTTCTCTTTTCCTCTCCTGAATGACCACTGCTCTGGGATTTTTAGAAGAAATTCCACATTTGAAACAGATTTTGGGTGCAGAAATTGCTCTCAGTTATCCCAGAAGAAATTACTGAAGCAATGACAAACACCCAACATATCTGCAAATGTCCCATATTTGTATTCATCCCACAAGCAGGTAAGAAAATCAGTAAGTAAAATCAAAGCCAGAGCAATATTCTCACCAATATCTCAAACAGGAAAAGGAGACTGATGTTCACTTAATTAATTTATTATGTCTTGTGTATCTTAAACCACAAGTGACATTTTAGTTTCATTGTGTGCTTACCTGAACCAAGAATTAATCATCAACATAAGGCATGGAACTCTCAGTTTAAATGTTGTCAAGGCTCCAAGGTAGCAGGTTATTAAAAGTGAAAATAACTGCAAGAAGTGGGCAGATTAAAACACCAGCCTCATTCCCAGGGGAACATCCTTCAAAATATCAGCTGCCTTTGGAACTGAAAGATGCCAATGTCTATAAAATTTTGCTACAAATTAATCCAAGAGAGAAACCAGGAGCTCATCAATGGTATAAAATATACATAAAACACTGCCTAGATATTTTATGAGGAAATGAACAGGATGTTTTTTTATATATGCCAGCTTTATGATTTTTGGTGTTTTTTCAGTATAATAAAAAGATAGGATGCTTCCTCTTTAGCAGATTCATGAAACCAAAATGTATGAAAATAAACCCCTGCAATTCTAGCACTTTTCTGTCTAATAAATATCATTTGTGAAAGACATTTGTCCAAATATTTTTCATTTTGTAGATATTTTTATGCAACCTGTTAAAATAAACTATATTATAGGTTGCTTACACTCAATTTAACAATTAAAACCTGTATATTACCAAAATAACAGGATGAGAGAAAATGGCCTCAATTTGCACTTTTTTCCAGGCTGAAATGACATGTGTGGGATTGCAGGGTGTTATATCCAGTTCATGCTAATATATAAACTGTTTATATATATATATATTTATTCAATGTGAAGAAAACCTCTGATAATACAGGAATGTTGCTTACAAACCATGGCACTGAAGCACTAAGATTCTGTCAAATAGTGTGAGCATTTTTGGCTTTGATTAATTTGCAGTTTTGTCACACATGATTTATAATGGGATATTCTGCCTATAAATAAGGAGTCTTTAAAAAAAATCGTATAAGAAGAAAAGTCATACTAATCACTTAGTCTCCATGAAGACTTGAAAGAGCAAAAATATGGCCAAAATATGGAAAGAATAAACAATTTCCTTTTAAACAGGTGTTAAGTCTCTCATTTTAAATTAATATCTCTACCTCCTGTTACCTGAGCTTCACAGTAACAAATGGTAAGAGACATTTCCAGATCTGTTCATATTTGCTGCTTCTCTACAGTGAACAGCATCAATCCTTTTGCTCTTCCATAGAAAAGTTTTTCCCATCCCTAATCTTTCTTGTTATCCCTCCTTGCTCAGCATGCTTTAACCTGGCAGAACAAGCCAAGATAAGCTCCAAAGCCAAGTGGAATGACTTGAGGTGCCCATTTCACACTCTGAGAGCAGACACCTGCCCAGCATACAGAGGTATGTTCTTGCTTTCTGGTTTCCACCTCACAAATGGGTCCTTTCAGAGATAATTTAGTTCAGCATTAACAGATAAAGCCCTTTAGCCTGGGCTATAAAGAACATCAGAAGAGATTGCTCTAATGATGCCTGAATATCAAAAAATCTGTGGCATCATCCTAAATCCAGGACAGTCAGCAGGAAAACCTGCACATGGCATCCTTCACCTGCACCCCAAAATCTGCCTGGCTGTTCAGAGGAAAAGGGGGAGAGAAGCAGAAAAGTTTCTGCCAGGCTGCAAGAAACCCAGGGATTTTTCCAATCTCAATGTGGTGTCTTTCTGTACAGAATCTTCTGCAGCAATGTAACCATTTCTTCCTGCTTTCACACCTGTTTGCACCCCTCCACACCTCCTTTCACACCCTGGCTGCACTGGTGCACACCTGGAAGAAACTGCCCTGCACAAGCTGATGCAGAAACACCAACACTTAGAGAAGGAATGACTTCTAAGTCAGGGAATGCAGGGATGCATCCACCTGCAGCAGTATGAGGAAAATCCAGAGCGTTTTCAGTGACTGACTGAGGGAATAAAGAGCAGAAGGACATCTTTAGAAACACTATTTCTCAAATGCACAGGTTAGAAAGGAATGGTGTTAAAGGCATCGAGCGCTGCAGCAGGGGAGGGAGAACAACATTAACATTTTGAGCAATGAAGAGTTTTTGAGCACTATTTTCCCATAAGGCAGCTTAGCCTGTTTGTGAGATAAGAGAAGCCTCCTGCCTTTGAAAAACCTCCTGCTGATAAAACCAAGAGCAGAAATCAAGGGCCTTAAAAGCACCCTGAAGTGCTTTACTGAGTAGGGACAGTTGTGTGTGCCTAAATGCTTCACACAACCCTTGTTGTCATTGGCAGGGACTGAAGAGTCCAAAGTCCTTTAAATACCCACTTAGACATTTCCAACTAATACACAGTGAATGTATTCCTGATCAGCTCTCCAGACACTGCTCCTCCTGTTTCAGGAGCCAAACCCAGTGCCCAGAACTGGAAGAAGCTGTAGTCATGCTTAGGTCATAACCTGCATCTTTCAAAATGCCTGCTTGCTTTTCTCCCCCTCTCCTCATCTCACATTGATTAAAACAAATGGGTGGAAGGAGGCAGATCCTTTGGGACCTGGGCAGGTGATCCAGGACACAAGCTTTGCTTCCTGACCATTTAACAAGGCAACTTCTGTAGCCAAACACAAACACAGAGGTCAAGAACAAATGTGGTTGGGTTTCTGAACTTGAGGTTTCACCTGCTGTATGCTGTTACCCCTCCTGCCTTTTGTTTTGACATCATGGAATGGTTTGGGCTGGAAGGGACCTTAAAAATCAGCCACACGAACAATTTGGACACCATCATTGTTAATGATGCTTCATGGTTAGTTACATTTTTTCTGCTTTAAGCTTTTCACAATATCAAACTCTACCATGACTCCTTTAAAGAAGAGAACTCTGCTCCTGCTCTCTAAATGAGCAGGAGCTTCATTTAGACAGAGATTACCCTCTCTGAATTTGTAAATATATTAGAAGATAAATATTAATAAGATTAGTCTATATGGGGAAATTAGAAAGATCTATGAATAATGTTGCCCTGTATAATTGAACACACAGACCTATCATGCTATTAAGGGAACCTGATTATGTCTGATTTGCAAAACTGGAGAGAGTAAAATAATCTAACTGATTAATACATGAAGTGGGGCAAAGCAATCTGTTCTTAGCTCCCTGCTCTGTTCCACCCAAGCCTGGCATCCCTAGCAGTGAGGTGACAGCCACCTCCCCCTCCACTGCAGACACTCAAGCTGTGCTCACCCCTGCTCAGCAGGATGAACAGAATGCAGCAGGGTGGGACAGGCCAGGCTGGAACACAGCAGGGACACTCCAGGGCAGGGGGTTATGGCACAGGGCCCCTCCCTGTGCTTCAGGAGGGTTCTGGACACCTGCAGCAGAGCAAACAGGCCAATGGCACCTGTGGGGGCAGCCATGCCCTGAACCCCACAGCTCAGGCATGAACTGGTCCATCTCTAGGCTAGCACTAAAACAGACCACCACACAACCCTAGGCAACTGAGCAGTGGCTTAAGAGAAGAGGATGTCTATTTTCTTTACAAGGTATTGACTGTTCAAGGAAACAATTAAAGTGTGCAGGACAACAGCAGCGAGGAAAATCAGAATTTTCCATTATCTTTATAATGAATTTAATTTCCTGGACTTGGTTTGGGTTTTTTATCTAATTTACTGACAGGCACGATATTCAGTGATGCAATCTTCATGCTTCTAAAAGCAAAGGAGTTATGCCAGTTATGCCATACTCTTTACCAGAGGCTGTTTATTAAGCACTTCCCTTTCATGGAATTTATTTGCTGCATGAAAGCAAATGAAAATGTAAACCTTGAGGGAAGGAAACAAAATAGGTGAGAAAAATGTTACAGCTTCAACTGCCATTAGCAATATCCTGGAATCTGAGCAGTAGTGTTGTGGTGTTGGGTCCCCACGATGAGGGGAGAGATGAGAACCTGAAACAAAAAGTTTTTAGAAGGCTGATTTATTATATTACGATATTATATTAAAAATGCTATACTAAAACTATACTAAAGAAACAGAACGAATACATCAGAAGGCTAAAACAAAAATGATAACAAAAACCCATAAGGGACTCAGAAAGTTCAACACAGCTAGCTGTGGTTAGTCATTAAATTAAAACAGTTCACATGCTAGGTAAACAATTCTCCAAATCACATTCCAAAGCAACAAAACACAAAGAAGCTGAAGCTTCCTAGAAGAAGAAATCCTAGAAAAAGGAATTTTCATAAAATATCACAACAACACACCAGACCTGCAGCAATGGGAATGTCTTTAAGCAACTCTTTTTAATTTTTAAAAAATATTATTTATTTGTCTTTCTGAGCCCCTGTCTACAAAGACACAAAAGAGATCCTGCTTTGAAAGAAGTCTACTCCAAATGGCCCTGGTGTTTGCCTGTAGAAACCCTGTCTGGCTCCTTCCAGGTGGGAAGTGAATGGGAGAGATGAGGCCAAGAAGGAAATGGTGCCTTGCTGGGAAAGCAGCTGTAGAATGATGAAAAGAGCACAGGGAGGAACAACTCAGAGATCCTTTTACAAATGAGATTTTTCACAGAACTCTCAGTGGTCTGGGTCCTGATGGGGCAAGGGAGCTGCTGCACAACCAGTCTGCTCCTGAAGAGCTTACTTAGAATATTTACCAGCAACTTTCTCCTACAGAATTATCCTGGAGACTCTACAGCATTAATATTGGTACTTTTCCCTTGTGCTTTTCATCTCAGAAAATTAAATTCATAAAGCACTTCCATTTCATAATTGCTTGGTATCCTGATTTAGCAATCTGCAAACATCTACAAAGGGTACTATAATCCCCAAATATAGCAAATGGGGTTTGAGTATTTTAATAAAGGCCCACTTTGAGCTAAAACCAGGCAGTTTAGACCCATGCTGGTCTCTTCTCCTGTGCTATGCACTCAACAAAATGCTACACTTATTACAGAAAAAAAGAATAGCATGACAAACATCTGTGGCTTCTATTACTGAGGAGTCCTGCAGTGCTCTGATCCTCTAAATTATATGCAGGAGTTGTCTCTACTCTTAGGTAACAGTGTCTGGATTTGTAGGTGGTGCTCTGAGGTCACAGGAAACTTTCTTCTTGCTTGCTCCAGAATGCTAAAGCTGACTGGGAGAGCAGGAGTGAGGCAGGAGGCTGCTCACTCCAGCCATGACCCAAAGCACAGGTGGGGAAACTGTCATCTTCTCTTCAGTCAAACTAGACAACTTCTCACATTCTGCCAGCCTCTAAAAAGTCCAACCATGACCTAGGAATTAAAGCTCTTTGGGATACAAACCACATTTTCTCATTTCTTTAGGCTCTGTAAGGGCTGGTTTGACTTGGCTTTGATCTTCACAGTGGTTTTGCATGTTACAGCAGCACAAACAGAAAATTACAACAGTCCCTGCACAAACATTGAGCACACAAGTAGAGGAATGCTAAAGTGAGGCCCATCAGCACAGATGGGAAAAGCTACAACTCAAATTGAAGGAGTTCTGAGGATCCCAGCAGCTGCTGGATTCACAGAACAAGATGAAAAACCCCAAAGCTGAATGGAGCAGGAAAGAGATGCAGCAAGACATCAAAATGGAACAGAAAGAGGATGGAAAGAACTGCACCACTAATCTGAAGCAGTGCCAGCAATGGAACTGAGGGAAGGTAGACCTCTTTGCTTCTAAGGAAAGAAGCTTTCTCTTCTTCCTGGGAGAAGCTAAATCACAGATTTCTGGGGATATGACTGCAAAGACTGAGGATAACCCAAAATTTGTTTTAAAGTTTGCATGTGTCTCCATGGCCTGGCTACAGTTTGCAGTAGCAGTGTCACTGGTTTCCCAAGTGTTCAGATTTGATCCAGTCCTAGAAGGATCCTCACCCTAAGAAGTCCCATTCTCTTCTTGAAGCAGATCAGGGTCTAAAGGGCACTGCTGTGAGCCAGACTGATATTATGGAGAACATAGAACCAAGGACAAAGGAGCTGCTGCTGCTGCAATCACACCCAGCACAATCAGGAAATGGCCAGGGGGATTTGCCACTCTGCCCAGAGTCTTACAAGGACCTCCTGATGCAGAGTGCTCAGGTTTCCATATCTGACATAATCCATGCTTCTCTGTCCCTCCCCATTCTCCTGAAGTTTTGCTTATTTATGTACAATTATTGTGTGCATAAGGCATTCAGCACCTCTCATTTTGAAGATTGTGGGAGGAAAAAGGAGCCAAAAAATAGAGGAGTGGTCTGCTGGAATATAGGGAACAGGAGGAATGATCAAGGGAAAGGACAAGCTGAGAGACACTAACACATTTGTTTTCATGAGTTTACTAAACTAGATGTACTTTTTACAGATAATAACACCAATACACCATATAGTAGAAAAGAACTTGATAAGGTGTGAACTTACCACAAATCAGCCACATTTCTGACTGCAGGCTCCTCCTAACCACAGCCAGCAGCTTCCAGCATCAGGGTCAAAAGCCAAGAACCCAGAAACCTGAGGGGGAAGCTTGATGTAAGTGCCTGTTCCCAGGTGGGAGAAGTTGTTCCTGGGTCCCTGATCAGCCAGAAGCTGTGAGCTCTCAGTTACCTGCCCTCTTCCTGAGAGCCACAACTAGAAAAGCTGCTGGCCAGGCTGGGACAGTCAGCTAGAGCAGTGGGAGTCAGGGAGCAACAAGGTGGCATGAAACAAAAAAAACTCACAAAACCAGCCTAAATCTGGCAAGCCTGAGCAATTCCAGGCTGGAGTTAGGGATGAAAGCAGCTGGTCTGACAGTGGCTTCAGCAGATGAAGGTGCCCTGGAAGCGCTGTGTGTACCAAGGAATCAGCAAAGCCTGCTACTCTATCTGCCATGCTACAATCTACTGCTGCCCTCCAGGGTAAATCTTCTTGCCAAGTTAATCTGAGCATGCAAGCACAGCAGATGAGCTCAGTGCCAGGGACAGAGGGGGTCATTTTCCTCGGATTTCTAGGCACAAGCTGAGCTCAAGCAGTCACAGAGCTCACACCAGCACCAAGCCCACCTGTGCAAGTGCTCCCAGAGCACCCTCCAGCACTGGGGTTTTGCTGTTTTCCAGCTGGAGAGCTGGAATGAGGCATTTTAAAGGGATCCCCACCCATCTGATGTGATTCTGTTGCTGACAGCCAAAGGCAAGCACCAGAATACAAAACACAAGTGAGGAGTGGACAGAAGAGATGTAATTTTACTTTTTTTTTCTTGAGCCTTAAGCCCAATGTTAGAAATCCAGACCTTTCTCAGAAGGTGGTGACTCTGTGTCAGAAAACTGACTGCACATTTTTAGAACAGCCCTTAGTGCCTGCCCACACGAGGATGCCCCAGCTTTCATCACTGTTATCACTTCTCATCCTTTCCACTCATTCCTGCTTTGCTGCCAAGGGAGTGGGTGAATAAATTAGTTCCATTTTCAAACCCAGGCTGTGTCATTTGTCTTGAGTGTTAGTTCCTAATAGTATTTTCCTTTTTGTGATACCACTATCAATTTCCATCCAGATTCTGAAATCAGAGAGATACAGAGAGTTTCTTTACAGAAAGTTGCTCTTTACTGAAGTGAGTGAAGCAACAGAGATGCTCAATCCCAATCAAGCCCATTAAATATAGGAAATTTCAGTCTTTCCTCTGTCCCTTCTGAATACAAGGTACCAGATGGAGGATTTGGAGTGTCTAAAGAAAAGTTCTGGTTCAAATGCAGCCCTGGAAGAGTTCAGGGCATACAAGAAGTCAATTGTGCTCTGACACTCACAGATGTGGATTTCAACTCTCTGTTTGCAGATCACTGGGGTTCACCTGACTGTTTTCAAAAGATTCATTAAACCTTAAAAAAACAGCTGAGGAAAGCAAGCAGTGTTTGGAGAGAAGGTGTGGAAGAACATGTACAAATCAAATCTATGTACAAACCAAAACAGCTCAACAATTACTTATTAATTCCATTACTCCATTCTTTTCAAAATTTCTGTAAAGGTAGCAGCTAAAGCAACTCCTGTGGAAATATAAATAACACATTTCTATATATTTGCACTGTTTATGTCTGTTTATTCTGCTACTGTTTTTTGCTTTGGGAAGCAAACCCATGGGGCAGCAGCGTGGCAGTCATCCAGAGTGAGATCCAGTCAGGATGATTACAGCACATAGCCACAAGCACTGCAGCAGCTGGATAGCATAAAGCCATGCAGAGTTAAATTAATCCCTAGCCTGGAAAAAAAATGTTCAGTGCAAGCAGGAGATGTAGTGTGGAGTCACTGCCAAACCCTATTCCCCAAGATGCCATTCCCTCCAATTCCAGTGGCTCCACACAACTTTCCTCCTCGTTCACACTGCCCAATCAGGGACCAACACTGACTTTTCACACCTCACCCAGCTCAGAGTTTAGGCACAACATGGCTAACAAATTTACTGCCAGGGGCCAACACAGAAGAAGAGATCTCCTTTCTCACCTCCTTCTGTCAAACAAGTCTCCAGAGGAGATTTCCTGCTGCAGCGTTTTCAGATCAGAGGGCATCAGGAGCAGCTTTTGTGTGGCTGTGGCATATGCTGGAAGCTGCATGTGGAGAAATAACCAGAAAAGACAGAATAAATTCAAAACTGAATATAAAGCATAAAACCAGTCCACCAAGGCGTTGTTGCCTTGGTTTGGCTCTGTGCAAATTGTAGGGGTGGTTTTTAATAAATGTTTCTCAAGAGTTACATGTAAACTTTCAAACAAATAGAAATTAGATTAAAAAAAAAAAACTAAATCAATTCTTTTACTCTCTCTAATTAAGCTGCTATGTCAGATTTCTGACTGGACTTAAGTCCATCTTTTAAAGAAAAGTTGTAATATAAAGACTTTTGTGAACAGCATTAGTTTCTCTGAAGTTACATGGCCCATAAAACTAAAACCAGTTTCAGTCCAAATCTCTATCACATGTATATGCTTACTCATTAAAAATTAGGTTTTCCACACAATTGTATTTGTATTTCTTTGAAGACATGCAAGTTCATTAAGAACTAGATGGAGTCTGACTCTGCTTTCTAGAGCAATATTAATTGTGTGCCTCAAGAGAAATCCTCTTTAGCAGCTTGCCTGGAGGTGCCCTGTGTCAGCAGGGGCTTCTCTGTATTTTCATGACCTCTATAAGAGACTGACCTTTCATTATCAAGCAGGTGTTTGCTACTTTTAACAGTACTGGAAACAAATGTCAAAATAAAAAAAGCTGGAGAATTTCAGAAAAGTCTGCACTGAGTTCTAAAGAAGTCAAACTAAGCAAAATGACTGTGTTTGCCTTTACACTGCTTGTGTCTCTCTGCTTGAACCAGCACAGCCAGAGCCACCTCTCAGTGTGCAGGTAAAGGACAGGGATCCAGAGGCACGAGGGAGAACCAGGGAACCTTTTTTCACCTCAGAGTGGTCATACCCTGGAGCAGGGTTCCAGAGCAACAAAGGAATCTCCATCCTTGGATATTCAGAGTTCACCTGGACAAGGTCTTGAGCAACTTGATGTATGAGGATTGCTCTAAGCAAGGGGTTGCACAAGGAACCCCCCAAGTCTCTTCCTCCCTCAATTATTCTTCAGTTCCACAATTTTAATAGGGTTGGGGGAAAAAATTACCAAGAGAGAACATACTGAGTCCTTCAGTGCCTCTTCCCAAGATGCACTTGGGAAGAAGCTAGGCAATGGAAATGGACTGCTTCCTTTCAGAACAGGTTTGAGTCAAGTTGGGATGTCTTTTTCTCTGGTCCTAGAATCACTAGCCAGACACAATTAGGGTGATAAAAAGGGGTTACCTTTATAAAAGGATCCTTAGGTGTGCAACTCATCAGGCAGAAAATGCCAAAGATGAACCAAAAACACGTGTGTGATTTTCATCAATTTCTCAAATTAGCACACCTGACCAGAGTCCCCAGTTAGAAGCAATCCCCCCAAGCTCTGGTACCTTCTAAATCCTGCCTGCTCAGATGAGGACTAAGATCTGTTTGTAAAAACTATGTCTCAAAGAGCTGTTTTCAACCTTGGTTTATAAAGAGAACCAAAACAAGGGGAGAACCAAGACAAGAACTAACCAAGATAGGGGTCCTGGTACCTGCTTTGTCTTTTTGCCTTGGAAAATACTGAAGCTAAGTTACAATAAAAGGCTACAAAGCTACAAATCTGTATGTGTAAAGAATAAAGAGAATATCTAAAAGAAAAAGAAGAAAATCAAGTTAGCAAAATTTGAAAAACTATTTTCCACTCAAAATACTTTTACAAAATGTACATATGTGAGGATAGGGGAAGAAAGGGGCAGAACAAAGTCTGTATGTTGCTAGCATTGAAGTAAGACTGCTTAAATTCACAGGACAGGAAAGGAAAGAAAATATCTTGGGGGGAAAATCTGGTAGAAATCTGAGAGCAGATCGATATTTTCAAGAAAGCTGTTAGAGGACAGCTGTTAATAAAAGATAAAAGCTTTCTAGATAGTTTTTATACAAGAAAAAAATGATTCCTCCTCTTATGGTACTACAGCCAGGGATTAGAGAAGGACAAAATCATCTGTGACACACCAGCATCTTAAAGTGGATTCTCAGAGTGAATTGGAACATTGCTCTTCTAGTGGAGCCTGCCTAAGGACCAGCCTAGAAATATCATCAGGAGCCTTTGAGTGGAGAGAAGGGTTTCTCAAGACTTTAAATGCCCCATTCTTTGAAAATCGCCTCCAAAATCCTGTAGATCTTCTCGAAGTATTTTAAAGGTGCTATTTCCTTGCTAGTCCCAAACACCACAAATTAAAAAATACTGAAAAATCTGCTTCTATAGACACAAGCCCAAATACATGATATAAAGAACACAATACAAAGGAAATAGCTAGAACACACCTCTTTGATAAAACATATTCCTCGAGGGTAACACTGTCTTTCCAAAGATGAAGAAAGAAGTGCAACAACAACTGGGCTTGAGAACAACTGGGAAAAAGGTAAATGAAAAGAGCAGCAAGCTTCAGCTTCATTTTAAAATCATTTCAACAACCTTTGCAGTTTCTGGCAAGGAGGAATGAGGACTTACTGCTTCTCAAAATAACAGAATGGAAACCAGCTCCAGTCAGCGTCAGAGATGTTTTTAAACAAAGTAAGGGTGGGTTTCTAACCTAGGTGTCCTGGGTTCTTCCTTCATTTTCTCTTCCACCAATTTCTGCCTTTTCCTCTCCTCCTCTCATTTGTCAGCACACAAGTGTGAATACAAGCCACTGGCTGGTCTGATGAAAAGATAACTGTGAATAGTACAGCTACTTTCTACACACACAATTCCTTTCCTATGCTTTCATTTAAAAAACCTAAAAAAAATCATGATTTGACAGCCAAAAGAACACACAAGCCTGGTCTTAAACCAGAGGCAGTGGCAGAATAAGACAAACTTCGTCCTCCCTGGAGTAAGTCTGGCACATGGCTGGATAGCTCCTTTGGTGAAGGCAGTGTGTGCTCACTGTGTAAGAGCCACTGCTCACACACTGCAGGTAAACAACCTGACAGGCAGAGTCTGCTTGCCACTTACACCCAGCAATAGACCTCAGCTCTCACACATTTCAGGCACATCAAATGACTCAACATAAAAAAGAAAGCAACTTTCAGCCCAGCTGAAAGAATATAGCTCAATCCATCTCCTCTCCCCTGTATAATCTCACTGAGAACAAACAAACAAAAAATAGCCAGGGAATCGATTTTCTCCTGCGGTTGCTTCTCCAGTGCTATTGTCCTTTTAGTAACACCTCTGGAGACCTGAGCAGCACATTTCTTTTTCAGCAAGACCTCTTCAGAAATCAATAGCACCTATTCAAAGGATTTATAGCATGATTCTGCAAAATCCTTTCATGGTGGCTTGCATAGCTTGTTAGGGAAACTGTGTGCAGCGTTATCTGTACAAGAGCTTTTCTGAGATTGATAACAATAAGTCAGTGGGGGGATAGTAGAACAAGCACCACACAAATATAAAATGAATCAATGCAAGATTTTAAGATAACTTTTAGAATGACAGAGGGGGAAAATTCTTGTTTCTTTGGCTTGGGGAAAGGCATTGACGCTTAAAGGGAGGATACCACTGCCACTTTCTATGACTGAGAACATTATTTTTAGTTCTGTGTCACTGTATCAGAGGAAGGATGAGAGAACACTAAGATTTCTGATCAACAGCTGTCATCAGCAAATTCTCAGTGTGATGCAGCTGAAAGGGATGCAACTAGTGATAAAAAAAATTAACAATTTGCTTTACCAAAGAACTAAACATGACCCAAGCACAGCAAAAGCACAGGTGAGTCCCACTTAGAGCAGGGCTGTTAATCAGCTCCAGTTCTTGGGCCATGTGCAGCACTGAAAAATCCCATCCCCAGAGCAGAGCTGTTCCTGCTGTGCCTTTGGCAGCCCCCACAGCAGCTGCTGTTTAATGTTCAGGGCGCCATTGGAGGATCCCACTGCTCTGAGCTGTCTCAGGTTACCTGTCAGATCCATCCAGGTGACACTGATAGTATAGGGATAAAATGTTTCTAAAATCATGGGATATTCAGGGGAGTTGGAAAGAAAGGTTGCTGCCTTGATTAAGGCACAGGGAACAAAGTGAAGTGTTGTAGTGAAAGATTAGTTTCTTTGTACTGTTATATTAATAACATTTTAAACGGTGCCTCACTGTGCACAGGCAATGCTGCTTTGACAGAATCAAGCATGGAAATTTATTAAGGGTTTAGTACAGTGTCAGTCAAAACCAAAATGACAACATCTCAGTGACAGTCAGGAGATTCAACTCATTGCTGAGTGCTGGTGAACAATTGAACTACAGCTTGAGATGGCAGGAAAAAATATCCCAAACACCATAGAAACTGGCAGAGCCTGAATAAAATCATTGAACAAAACACTACTGAAGAAGAGATCTGAAGGGTTAGTGAATGCTGAAGGTCTTGAGAACACTTAGGTTAGCAAAATCTGGTGACCAAAGGGATTCTGATCTACGATGGTTCCTGGATCAGTGGTCTGACCCAGGCATTGGTTTCCCCCACTTCTAGCAACGAGTGGGAGGGGAAAACCTGCTCATAGAAATATGCAAATTCTGAAGGCCTCTCCTTGAGTGAAGAGCAGCAAACCCAGGCCCCATCAGCTTTGAATTCTCAAATCCTGAATTCACCTGCTGGCTCCAGCACTTGGAAAAGGGAAAGGCTGAGACATGGCTGTGCCCTGTCCCTGTGGCCATTCACTGGTCAGTGGGGGGAAAGGGTCCCTCAAAGGGCTCCACAGGGGCACTCATGGCCTTAAATCCCTGTGAAAGGCAGCTCTGAGACATCTCCCAGGTACTGACCCCAGGCTCAGCCCAGAGGTTCAGTGTTTCATATTCCCTGCCCAAGAAAATTCTGGAGATGGAAGAGAGTAACCTGGCTACATACTCTCTTAAAGATAAAGAACAATAGATAATGAACAAGTTCCAGGGAAAATCTTAAGCTGGGTGCTGATAACAAATACAGCTTTTGTGAACTCTACAGAAAACACCTTTCCAAAACTTGAACTGAAGCAATGACAGCCGGTGCAGGGCTCCAGTGCCAAGGGGATATCCATGGCAGAGCTTTGACATTTTTACTGGAGAATATCTGCTGCCATGGGAAGCTTTTCCACTTAGAGACATTGCTAAAAAAATCCCAGCAAACCTCTCTTCCAGGCCCCTCACAGCCTCGACACCAAACCTAACTAGCCATTAACAAAACACAGACATCATTCTTTGCTTTAGCAAAGCACACCACATTTATCAGATACTGACAGCTCTGCTCCTCTCCTGGATTCATTTTGTAGAATCTTACCTTTTCAGATTGCACCAAACACAAAGCATTAACAGCACCCTGCAGGTCTATAAAATACACCATTATTTTCTAAAGAATACAAGATTACAAGTGTATTATAAAACAATCAGAACTTATTAAGAAGTATGATAGTTATCCCAAGATCGTTTTCAAGCAGAACACGTTGCCAGGGTTTCTTAAAAACATTCAGTTAATATTTAATTCTTCACATGAAAGAAACAAAACTTGTCAGTTAACTGGAGCTCATCAGAGACACTTGGGTGCCTGAATGATCACCCCATTTTTGATGCCTGAAGAGCTGATGGGTTATTACGTCATTTCCCAGTCAAATGCTACATCTAGAGGATGTCTTTTCCCTCCTCAGCTACCTCACCTCTTCAACAACCATGGCAGGTTGCAAGCATCCTACATTGCCAAAAAAAACCAAACAAAGCCTGAACAATTTGCACAATGCACTTTACTAAGTCCTTAAATCCTTTTTTAAATAAAAAGCTTCAGCTAAAATACTGTGATGAGCAAAGCACGCCCAAGATGTGTTGACTTGGCTCTAAAAATAAGTGATTTTCAAAGCTTTTGTTGGCAACTGTGGAAATAGGAACACTTACTAAATTTTTACCTTCAGCTTAATTATCTAACCTAAATTTCATGTATACATCTTTTTCAGTGTTCACACTGTGATCTTAAAGGTCTTTTCCAACCTTGACAATTCTATGATACTCAGCAGTATTGGCATTAACCAGCTCAAGAGAACAGTACTGAGGAGGACAAGTAAATAATTAAAAGAACAGCCAACAGAAAAAGCAATATATATGAGAAAGGATTTGAAATATTTGGCATATTTTCTGGAAGAATTTAAGCCTTAATTTGTGAAACACTCTTCAATTTTAAAAGTCACAAATTCACACAGGTCCTTCAGGTTTGTGTGAAGATAAAAGGAAAGTTCCATTTCCAAAAATCCAGTAAAACCTTTTTGTTTTCTAATCCAAGTATTTCCTTCCTTTATGAACATTTCAGAGAGCTTTGGGTCCAAGGACACATTGAACCATTACCCAAGGAAGATGGGATCAAACATGACAATGATAAATTATCTGCCTTGAATAAAAAAGCATTTACTGACTCCCTAACAACTGAGACAGGTTCTGCAATTCAAGCAACCACATCTCTTTGAGCTATGCTTCCATTAGTTTTGATGATTTTATTCTAGAAGCTACAGCCATGACATTGGCTTCATATATTTTAGCAAGAGAAAAAGCCTCATCACTTTTTCACGGGTGTTTTATTTAATTTTGATCAATTACCATTCAAATGTCTGCATTGGCAGCAATTCCAACAAGGACCTCCTGTTAGCAACAGCCACACAAACTCCCTTTCCACTTCAAACTTTCTGGTTCTTTTGTAAAAAAAAAAAAAAAAAAAAATCCAAATCTGCCTCAATAGTTCTCAGAAATTGCCTTGGCCCTGCACACAATGCACATTTCAGAAGATATGCAGTGATATGTGTTCAGTGTAATTCAGGGAAAACAGAATAAAAGAATTCAAGGACTCCTATTTTGGAAATAGGAGTTTTCAATGGAATTCTCCTTTTAATTGAAGGTTTGGTGCCTTTAATGGAATCCATAAATTAAAAGGAAGCTGCCATGCCAATCTTGGCCCCAGCACTGAGGATTGTGCAGAGCAGTCACATGGGCCAAGCAGGAGAAACACACTACTGCAATTAGGAACAATGGGTTTTACAACTTACTGCCTTTTTTCATCAAAGCACCAGTTCATTTGTTCAACTTTAACAGTTTATTTTACCTTTAATTGTAACAGTTATTCCCATACTGCTTCAACTTCAGAAAAATATCCTCTATGATGGGTGACTGAAATATTTAGTCACAGAGAAAACACTGGCTGAATGAGATTTGGGAATTTATTGCTGTGTAAATGAGGCTGGAAAAAGCCCCAAGAGCTCCCTGCAGGATGACTTTATAGTGGAATTGCAATTTTGGAATATACATGTGGGTGATAATTCTGAAGCCACAGAACATTAGCCCCAAAACATTGACATGGGATGGTGATGGAAGAATCTGGTGAATTTACTGGAAGATAAACCAAAATAAATTGCATGCAGATTGGTGTAATTACTCAAGACACCAAGAGAACATATTTTTGAAAGGCACTCTTATGGAAATGTTTATCTCAACACGTGTATATTTATAAAGGAACATTTGAACAGCCTTCTTCAGACACCAATTTTTAACACAGTAAAGCTTCAAGGCTGCTTCTCCATATCTGAAAGCAAGTTGAAGCACAGGTAGTGATCCCACAGAAAGCATGAACTCACAATTATAAAAAATGTTCTGCTTTTGCCATTGATAATTGGCAAATGTCACAGGAGATGATTTCCCAGGCTAATAAATCTCAGCACAAGAAATGTATGCAGCAAGCTACAGAATGGATCTGGAGTTGTGGGCCATCCCAAACAGGCTCCTCGTGGTGCTTCACATGGAGAATATCCCTGTAGCCCATTTCCTCCACTGCAGGTAGCTTCTGACACTCCAAGAGCCTGGAGGAACATTTCTCAAAGCTCCAAAGGACTTCCCAGGCACAGCAGCTGAGCCTCTTCCTATGTGAACGTGCATTTTTTCCCCTTCCATCAATATGATAAGCCTTGATCCCATTATTATTTACACTTGCCAGGAAAAAACACACAAACCTTCACTGTGAAGCTTCCTTGACCTTATGGAATCACTGCCACCTCTTTGCTGGTCAAGAAGGAATGGGCCCCAACTGCATAAAGCCTCTGCAGGGCAAGTTCATTTCATAGCCTGTCCATAGGCCTCAAATGCCAGCTAAATTTAGCTTTCAACCCCACCCAGACATGTCTGTGATGATTTCTGCATCATCCTAATCAAATCATACTCCATAAAGATGGAGGTGATTGACTCTTTCTAAATCAAGTCCAGGCATCCTTTGACTTAGTGAGCTCCCACTCCTTCCAAAATTCTCAAAAAACAAAAAAAAAAAAAAAAAAGAAAAAAAGGGAAAAAAAAGGAAAGAAAGAAGCAGGAAAGGATATAGAAATAAAGGGATAAGAGCAATATGGATAAGGAAGAATTGAGAGGAAAAAATAATACACAAATGCATGTCAGTTCCAAGCTGCACGTTCTGACTGGACAGGAGCTCACTCCTGATCCTCTGCTCAGTCTCTCTCTCCCATAAATGTTTTCTGGGGTTCATTTGTGCAAGCACACCAAAGGTGCAGTCCACACTGCCCTGTGAGAGCAGGCAAGCACAGAGGGCTCAGTGCCCTTCCAAAGGAACACAGCAACAACTGCTGGGTGGCAGGAAGGGATTAATGGAGCCTTGAACTGCCTGGAGTAAGTCAAGGACTATGAGGAGAGAACTACAGGAGCTCTGAATGCTGTTTTCAGGTCCCCAGTCGAGCAGATGGAGGAAGAATTCCCTCAGGGTGGGGAAGGGGATGAATTGTAGAAAAGGAATTTGTGGTTTGAGCATAAGGGGGGAAAACCCCTCCAGTAAAGGCACAGGGTCATAGAGCAGTATCCAGCCCTGGAAATACTCAAAACTCAGCAGGACAAAGCCCAGAACAAGCCAGTCTACATTTGAAATAAACTGTGTTCTGAAAAAGGGACTGAACTTCATTATCTTTAGAGATCACTCAGATTTTGTGACCTGACTGAGATGCTTTGGAGCCCTGCTAGAGGGCTGCCCCCAGGGTTTCCTGTGTGCTGCAAGTGCAAGTGGAGTTGGAGGGAACAAACTCATTTTTTCAGGACAACAAAATGGTCTTTCCCAAATCACCATCAGGTCTGTACATCTTCTCCTGCCTCTCTTTTCTCCTCCTCTCTCATGGCCACAGTAAGAAAATGAGTTTGTCTCTCAACCTCTAGCTGTATTTTGTGCTCTGGGGTTGATGTAATTCCAATGGATTACTCCAGTTCTGTGTCTCACTCTAGCAGAAAGAAATGTTACTGCAATAGAGCCCTGCTCATGTGCCCATTAGCCAAGAGACACAAGGTCACTGAATGAAGTAAACCAGAGACTGAGGGACAAACTTTGTATTCTGCTGCTGCTGTTTCCTTGCTTGCAAATGAGTCAGCAAAGATGACCAATTGTTTTTATGTGAAATCAATGACAATCTCCTAACAGGCAGTAAAAATTTCACAGAAGAAAATGAAACACTAACACTAATAAAGGAAAAGAGAGATCCTGAGAACACAACTGATCCAAATCTCAGCTAAAAGGACTTTTTAACTACCAAATGAGCTGAAAGCTAGACTCATGTCTTCAGTCAGCCAGGAGGGGCCCAGGTCTCACCCTTGTGTTGCTGCAGACTAGCTGCCAAATCTTCAGCTGCTGCTGAATGTGCTGCAGCAATTTCTGTTGAACCCCAGATCTTTTAATGCCTACCAATGCAGCAGCAATTCTGGCAATCCCCAGATTTTCCAGAAATACAAAAAATCAAATGCTTGGTATCTATTTCTTTATCAGGAGAATCCTGAATGGTATTCTAAAGGACAAAATGAGGCCATCTTATTAGTTCAGTGGCATCTTTCTTTCTCCTTCGCTTTCTCACTTCTAGTTAAGGGGATTTTTTTGTAGAAAAATCTATAAATCCTCTAAGTCCAACCAAAAAAAACATAAAGGACTTTTCAGTTTATAAACCAAATGTGGTTGTGGTCAGTTTATCTCCTCCTAGGCACTTTACACAGGAAGAGGTACATGATATTAATGACAAAAGCTGAAAATTGAAACTTCAGGGAAGTAAGTCTTTAACACTACTTGTAATTAGCCCAAGCTGCTCACTGACTTAAAGGATCTGTGAGGTCAACAGCTCTGCCAGACCTGAAAGGAGGATTAGCCATTCATACAGGCACTAAGAGCCTCCATGGTTCTTCTGACATCATTATATTGACATTAACATTTATAAGCTACATTAATCCTCATATTGAGTGTGTGACACACCCTCTCCCTGCCAAGGGTTGAGAAGGAGTTTGCCAGCCCTGAACACCAGAGAGACTGAACTCATGGCCCAACTTTTTCTCTTCATTCCAGTACCAGGACAAGCCACCTTTCTGCCCTCACTGAAGTTTGTTTCTGCAGGAGTTTACCTTGATGGGCTGTAAGAGGGCTTGGGAGTGCAGGCAAGAGACACCAAGAGCAGTCAAAGGGGAAAAGGCACATGCAGACCACCCAAATGATTGTGTGCAGCCAGATAGAGGCAGGTGACAGTAAATTATCACTGACAAAGTCTTTCTAATGTGTTTTCAAAAAAAGGCAAGTTACAAAAGTGACTTGGAAACCTCCTTACCAAGGACACCAGAGGACCAGGCTGTTGCTCACACCAAGAGACAGAGTAAGAGGCTTTCCAGAATAAACCAACAACAGACACCCCGTGGGTGAACTGAATTAACATAATCTTCAAAATCCTTGGAATACATTAAAGACATCTAGGAGGTGGCAAAAAGGAAATTGAAAATCGAAATTGAGCTATAACACAAGGAGACAAGCATTTACCACTCATACAGAGCAATAATGTGATGTCTTTCGAGTCAGGAGGAAAAGTAGAAAATACATTTTCCACAATTAGCAGTGAGTGCCACCACACTGGCATTCATACAGCACAAAAGAGGTAACTTCCATCCTAAGCCATACAAAGAAGAGAATAAACCAAATAAACCTATTCTTCTAACAACCAAGACCACTTACAAAATTCCCTACACCTGCATCTGCCTGACAGTGGGGAGATTTCAGCACAAAGGCTGATGCCATTTACTAGAAGAAAAACAACTGCCAAAAAAAAAAAAAAAAACCAAAAAAAAAAAAAAAAAAAAAAAAAACCATGGCAAAACAAGTCTTGTTTCTTAAGCCAGAACAGTGACATTAAATCTCCTCATTGAGGAGACACACTGCTTCTCAAATAAAATCACCTGGGCATGGAGAGAAAAGGCTCACACGTTTTTCAGCATGATATGCACGCATGCCATCCTTGGATCTAACCCCAGTTTTGAAAAATAGCAATTTTGGGGGCTTCCTGCTGCTGAGGCCACCCACAAGAGGGGCCAGGAAGCCCTTGGTCCTTTCTGGGCTTGGGAGGAAATTCAATGAGAAACCCTTACATCACTTTGAGTTGATTCCCAAGTTACAGCTTAAAACATGAAAGAAAAAATGGCATCCAGCTTAGCAAGAAATAACCATCATGAACAAACAAACTAAAAATGAACACCGGCAACACCATCTCCAGATACACTTTGGAAAGCAGAAGAATTCAAGGTAGGAGTCAGTCTGTCAATCTACACATCTCATTACTGATGTAAAATGTCAGGTTTTGCCAACAAATAATGGCATCTGTTACTAAGGCAGCCAAAACACAGAAAATCACCATGAAAAATTTCCTTCCAGCACTATTATATGGTGTTTGTGGCCTGGCCTGGAGTCCTGCTGAGTCTGCCAGCCCTTCCCTTTGGACAGAGCAGCTCCCTCTGGGCAGATCCTGCCTGAGACAGGGGAGGGAGAGCAAAATCACTATTTGTGGCCATTTACAAAGAAGTTTACAAAGTACCCGATAAATACTTTTAGCATTTTGCTACAATTCACTTTCTGTCTGTCCCAGCTGCTGCCTGAGGCTCTCCCACAGCTGCTGGCTGAATCCAAATGGCCAGAGACTCCCTGGGACAGAGGGAAAGGGCACAACCAGGCAACAGGACAGGGCTGGGTAGGTCAAAGAAATGGAAGTAGGAAGAAAATCGATGACTCTGAAATCATATCCCATTACTCCATTTGAACCCAAAAATATATAAAATACAAATAAATAAATCCTTCTAAGAAATCAAATTATAGAATCATGGTCCTACAATCCCAGAGAGTTTGGGTTGGAAGGGCTGTTAAAGACCATCCCATCCTACCCATGCCATGGGCAGGGACACCTTCCACTGTCCCAGGCTGCTCCCAGCCCTGTCCAGCCTGGCCTTGGGCACTGCCAGGGATCCAGGGGCAGCCCCAGCTGCTCTGGGCACCCTGTGCCAGGGCCTGCCCACCCTGCCAGGGAACAATTCCTGCCCAATATCCCATCCATCCCTGCCCTCTGGCAGTGTGGAGCCATTCCCTGCGTCCTGGCACTCCATCCCTTTATTGTTAACAGTCCCTCCCCATCTTTTTTGCAGGCTCCTTTAAGGTCTGTGATTATCATTTGTATCTGAACACTCAAAAACGATGGAAATCTACTGGAAATAGGTGCAAAACTGAATTTTATCATTGATTCCCATACCTACAACAATCTCTTACCTGTAAGTTTGTTCACAAAAACATAAATAAAAAATATTGGTGTGTATGTTAAACCCACATCAAAACCAAGTCTATCTAAAAACCTAAGCATTAAAATAATCTACACATTAGAGGATAGATACTTCATGCAAATAACTGCATGGATTAAATCTTGAATTGAAAAAATATCCTGAAGTCACAAAATGTTTAAAAAGAAGTTACATAGGAATTTTCAATGCAGTTCACATATCTTGTCTCCAAATGCAGGCAGTCTTGAAGACACAGGACATCATGCAGTTTTAAAATTGCCTACATCCTTAAGATCTTTCTTTTCCAAATCAGATAATTAGAGGCTGACTAATCTTCAGAAACAAGAAATACTTCTCATCTTACATCCCACTACTTAAGGTAAAAACTGATACTATTATGTATTTATTTCTATTCCTTTAGTTGTTTTTTTCTAAGAACAAAAGGATTACATCATTCAATAGGTAGTATCAAAAAGCATATGGGAAGATCTGAACTATAATACAAGATATACAAGATGCTGAAGTGGCTGTAAGCAATAAAAGGGAGATTCAATCTGGAAAGTGGCAAAATAGGCAATTTATGGTGGTCTTCACTCTTTCTGATGTTAGATTAGCTCAGTGTGGGGGTCTACATCTCTATCAGTGTTTTGGAGATGCTGTATAGTCAGTGCTATAGGTGGTTTGGTTTGTTTTGCTTTAAAAACCAAACTAAAGAACAAAAAGCCTATCACCCTTGTAAGCTGATTCAAACTCATGTCTGGGGTATTTGCATGAATCTACAGGAACTGCAGAACCTGGCAGCATTACCACTTAAACTCACTTAAAAACTGTACTTTTACAGAACCAATACCAAAATTGTATTTACAGAACCATTGAAAAGGCTGGTCTACAGAATGCAGCCCCTGCACCACTCCACATTGTACACAAGTCAGAATTTACCCTCAGTCACTGAACCTGCACTAAAACAAAACCTTCCAGAAAGGCTGTTCCACAGATTTCCTTCCCTACAGTTTCTGATTTATCTGCAAGATGGAGCAGGCCTTTTATCAACTGTGTGATCACTTACAGGGTAATTATGAAATAACCTAAAACTAAATCCTTTGAATTTCTTTGCATACAAGACAATTTCCCTTTTTGTTCAGCAAAGACTTATGAACTATTGCAAGAAAAATCATTATTATAGTAATTAGGAATTCTCTATGGATTAAAATCTCTGGAACACCCTGTAATCCTTTTGTGAGCTAAACAAGTTTTCATTGTGTTGCATTCATATTTTTACTCTTAGGCAGGAAAAAAACCCTTAATCTCCTTGTGCCCCAGGGTTCCATTCTTATATCCTGATACTTAGAATGGGCTCCATCTGTCTAAGCATTTTAAAATGTATTAGGGAATAAAATAATCTGATCCTAAAACCAGAGTTCAGTGTTATTTGCAGTCAGCTCTGGCAGGATAAATCCACATACATCCTCCACCAAAGAAGATGCTCCTGCCTGTCCCCAGGCACAGTCACACTGAGTTTGCTTAGGCTTCCTTGGGTCCCCAGGGAGTCCCCTCACAGCAGGCATTTCCCATTCTCTGCCCCAACTGTGCAACTCTCCTTCAGCTCACTTTTCCCACTGTATGACAAGAAGCAGAGTCTCCTAAGAGAAACTTTGGTGTGGTTCAATAGTAGAAAGCATATTTTAAAATATATTATGTGCCATAGACTCTATAGCAATACTTCACACACAGATGTGTGGGTCACACCAAAACCCCCAATAAAGAGGGAGAAGGAGAAAGATCAGCCTGGTTTTCCCAACAGACTTTACATTAGATGAAGAATGAAAGCAGGGCAACTTGGGCTTCTAGCAGGAAATGTGATTACAGCATCACACCTAATCACCATCCTTGTTATTGGAAAACTCTCCAGAGAAGCAGCTTTGCTAGGATTTCTGAGTCAGGTCATTTCCCAGCATCCCTGTGCATGACACTACAGGAATAAAAACATCTTCTAACCATTGCACTTTGTTCCACTGTCTTTTAAGCATTTAGAGAACAAAGTGACATTTAACAGCTTCCTATGAAGGGGACATTTTTGTTCTCAGCTCCCTAGAGGCTGGCACCAGTAGGACTGACCTGGGAAGTCTGTGCAGCACTGGCCACGTGTCTCTTTTGAACACTACAAAAAGTGTCAGTGAAACAGCTTCCAAAGGACCCCTCCTAAGCCCCACTCTCAGCGTCTGGCACACGTGGTGGGGTTTTCTGGCTCTCAGCTGAAGTCATACAAATGTATCTGAGCACAGAATTTAAGGGCAACAGCAGATAAAAGAACAGGTTTGAGAGGCTTCCTGGGAAGTGGTACAAAATGGAGAGTAAAATAAACCAAGTGTCATCAGCTGAGTACCTTTCTTTATGTGGTGTACATGCAGAGCAATCCCCAAACTCACAGGTACCCATGTGGAGAGGGAGGCTAGAGGACCTCACAGGAAGCTCCTTGAATAGGGAGTGCTTAACTGAAGTGATAGGAAATGCCAGAGCACATTAAACAATGTTCAGGTGTATAATGGAAAAGAAGAACCTTAATAAAAAGAGATTCACATGGGTATAAAGTACTAGGGAAGAGAATGAGTGGAATATTCAGGGTCTACAAACAAGCCACAGCAGTCTTTCCTCTTGAAGGAATCAGCCCTGCAGACACCTCAATGAAACTCCTGCAACCAAGGGAAAGGAGCTGGAACACCTCACCCCCACCCAGCAGGGTTTCTCACACACCCTCCCTGTGCCCCAGGCTGATTCACCCCAGCAGAACTGTCTCCTGGCAGTGTAATAACAAGCCATGGTCTCTCAGTCCCTCTTAGGTTTCCCAGGGACAAACCTCATTTATTGGTGAGTGACATATAAATGTAGGAAAATGGTTTTATAAAATACAGAAGATGCACTCAAAAATGACTGAGGTGTCTATTACACAAAATTATAGAGTAGTGCTCAATAATTAATCTAATAACTAATAGAAATAGTTAATGGTGGCTCAAGTCACATCTATAATTTTTGCTCTTATTCCAGTCAGACACTAAGTTTAAGTGTACTACATTAAAAAAAATCCTAACAGGCATTTAGATTTTGCCCTGTCACTAATCAATCCTATTTAACTTAAAAAGGCTTTGGAGAATGCTATCATTTGCCTGTGATGGAGTGGACAGCCTTCTGAGCAGAATCCATTAACAGTTTGATGAAATGCAAAAGGCTGCAAGTGTTCCCCAGCCATCACTCTGAACTGTGCAGCAAGATGTAAAAGCAGCAGTAACACTCTGGCAGGAACAGCAGCTTAACGAAAATACAAACTCTGCACTAGGTATTGCAATGAATAATCCTGAATTACAAAGTATGACAAACACAGAGTGTAAGAAACATGTTCAATGTCCACTTCCACCCCCTACTTTGGTGATGTGGGACTTTCAGTATGAAGTAAACTAATACAGTAGAGATATCACACCAGGACTCTGTGAAAATTTTCATTGTAAATGGAAAAGGCCCAAAAACATAACTGAAAAGCAATTAAAATTACTTCATAACTTATTTTCCATTTATAATGGCAATTTGTCTCAGAAGAAATGACAAAATCTCTTACATCTTAGGGATGTAAGACACGTGCTCTTGGAAGTTTTACTCCTGGACAAAGTTGTTAGTTAGGCTGTTGTCTCCATCTGCGGAGGTGAAGGCAACACCTTAATGGTGAATTGATGGTGAAATGGTGAAATTCACCATTCTTGATGGTGAATTTCTCAACAAGAGTTTTCCAGCTCCCTGATAATTGTGCTAAAATAAAACCAGTTTCTTCCTCTCCATCTCCTGCCTCTGCTCCTTGTCCACTCTCCTTTTTCTCTCTGACACCTCAAGCTTTGTCTCTCTGACTGAGCATCAGGCCAGGACACAGTGACCACAATGTTCTAGGATCAGGGATAAGGCAGAGGGTACCCAAGTGTCAGTCAGAAAACACCAATTCAGCCCTGGATCATGGCCAGCAGGCAAGGCCAGGCTGGACCATGGCACCAGCAGAGTAACCATGAGAAATACAACAGAACTTCCCAGCAGTGAAATGATGCACCAGTTTCTGGTTTATTCAGGGCTTGGACTGGGGTGAAAAAACAGATACTTCTGATCCTTCTTCACCTTTCAATTTTAATGCTGTCATGGCCATGAGAGCACACAGCCATCATGAAAGAGCTGTGTGCAGTAGAACAGACATCTCTCATGTTCCCAGACCAAGAGCCAAATGTGTTTTCCATATAACTCTCACATGTCAAAAATATAAATCCAAAAATCATATATTTACAGTTATTCTCTTCTCCCTGTGTTTCCTGTATGTACAGGAATTCTCATGAGGATGCTATGCAGCATCAAAGGGTTTTGCACCTGGTCATCACCACTCTTCTGTGTGGCACCAACAAACTTCCCTGAACTTCTGCAAGGGGTTTAAGGCCAACAGATCTGTGGAGCACAATTCAGTCAGATTTGGCAGGACTCTGCTTCCTTCCTAAATCACACCCTCCTCTGGGTGCCAGGATGGCCAAACCACAGCTAGAAGCACTTCCTCAAAAATCAGGTTCTTTGCAACTGGGTTCTTTGTGATGGTTGAGGGGGTTCCCTGTTCCATTAACCCTAAATTCAGAGGGGTGCACCCCAATTCAGAACCCTAAATTCAGTGGCTGCACCCCAGCTGGGCAACTCCAACACAGGAACCAGCACAGCACTGGTCTGACCAGCAGGGAACAAGTTTATCTAAGGATTTCCCAATCTCTCAAGACAGACAAGTATTTATTTAAAAAACAACAGAAGGGTTTGAGCCTTATCCACATGAAAAGCACAAAATGATTTTCAGTCGTGTCTTCCAAAACCACCAATATAGCTATTTTATATCCCACCTTTCCTGAAGAGGTACAATAAGCCCACACAAACATGCAGACACAAATAAAAGAACCCCTCTTTGCTCACCTCAGCATTCAAACAGCCACATCAAAAGGAGGTTGGAACTTGCTACAGTGGCCATTGATCAGAAAGTTTCAATTTGTTGGTGAGAGCACTGTGGAGTGTTTCCCACAGCCACTTGTTACAAACCACTCGCTATCATCATCAAGTTTTCATGAAAATAACAATAAATTGTTTTTCCCTGAGATGCAGCTTTAAATTGCTTTGTCTTGTCTCAGTCAAGTCCTGTGGGAATGATTGTCTTTAGTGGTCAGAATAATATAGCAGGGGTGTTCAATATGGATGCCAAAATGTAGGCAATCAAGTAATCAGCTTTATTTTTCAAAAGGCTATGTACCAACATCTCATTTTCAAGTTACTTCTGAAAAATGTGGCAATTTCAGGTGATAGCAATGAAAAAACAACTTAGTTTACTCCCATGGAAACAGAACAGGTCTTTATTTAACTACCTGCATTTTAACATTGCTATCTGTGGCTGAATATTGTTATCTCCTGGCAAAAAAAAAAAAAGTTCTTAAAGCACTTCTGAATTTATTTTCCAGAAGTTTGTTCTTTTTTAACAGGCATTTTAAAGAGGATCCAGTCATTTTAAAGTGTGTCAACTATGCAATCAATAGTACTTAACAATAGGCTTTTTAATTTTAATCTACTTTAAAGGGCTAAATTGCCCTTTTAAGTAAATTAAAATTAAAAAAACCCATTGTTGAGTACTACTCAACAGCCTAATATCAAGCAAGGACCACAGCTGCCTCTTGACCATTTAAAAGCCACAAGATTGCAGCAGTGCATGCAACCTGCAGTCACCATGGCTGGCACACAGGACCCAGGTAAGAGACCATGCAGGGAGTGTTTGAACCAGGCTGATAAATTTCCTGCACGACCCCACTCCCATTCAATCTCATCTTCTGCTTTTCCAAACAGATTATCAGCAGTTTGATACTATCCAAATCTACTGAGGGGTTTTGTTGAATGAATGAGGGTTGCAGTACTGTCCAAGAATGTAACTAATATCCAATTAACCCAAAGTGTCCAAGACAGAGGATATAAAATATGTATGGCACTTGAATGCCTTTACAGCTCCTCCTGCCCATGCACCAGTCATTCTCTGACACTGCAGGGCTCCAAGATCTTACAAGAGTAAGATATATATGCCTACATATCCTACTCATAAGACAGAAAGCAGCCACTTAGTCTCAGAATCCTGCCAGGACAGGTTATGACACAGAATTTTCTAAAACAGCATAATCTGGCAATAAAAAACTACCCAATAATTCCTTCCAGAGACAGAATTCCATGTACTTAGGTGTGACTGGGGGAATAACCCTTCAGAGTTGTTTAAGATAAAATAGTTAAAAGTCTTTAGGTATCTCTGGCAGATTCCTCAGTCTTATTAATCTATAGGCAACATAAATATGAAAATCAGATTCCTCTGATAATTTTTGCAATTGTGTGTGCTGCAGATGATGTGAATCATACAGAGCTTCACAAGGCACAGTGAGAGATGGAGACAGAGTCCAAAAGGACATCATCTGCTGGTGGCCCAGGTGACTGTGCTTCACCTGCCAGCTCTACACCAGACCCAGCTGGCTCTGATCTTTCCACTGCCCCCTCATCTCAGGGAGACAAGGCTCCCAAAGGCTGTGTGTTTTCCCAGATTCTTCCCAAGAACAAAGTGGGAAGGCAGATTGCAGATATGGGGGGAGATGGAAACATTCATCAAGCTTCAGCTTCTTACCCAGCACAGATCTTTGGTGAGGAAGGAGGACAGGGAGGCCACTGGGAATTAGATTCCTTCTTTAATACCTCCTCTGAAAGGTGCTGCCTGAGCTGCTTCTAAAGAATTACTGAGAGGATGAGGGAGAAAAGAAAAAGGCATTGACAGGAAAGGCACTAGTGCAAGGTCCCCTGTGTGATTTTATACCAGGAGCTGGGTTATAGGGAAAATAAGGCTCCCTTAGAGAAAGTAACTTCAGGCCTCTGCCAGAGGAATCCCTGAGACAAGCCTGTCCCTAAGCCTGTTAGGACATGCCATGAAATACTGCCATTCTGAAAATGAGGGAATTGTCAAAGAGCCCAGCAGAAACACACTTTTTACAGTGGCTGGCCTGGCTGTTATTCTCTCTAGCAGCAAAGCCAGTCAAATTAACATTGCAAGCCATGTATTTCTCAGAAGAAGCACTTGGCTCAGAGTATTTTGCTATTTGGAATATATATATATATATATATGCTTCACTAAGTTTTTAATGAACATATTTGGGCCAACTCGAGAAAAGCTGAATATTTTTGCCCAGTAACTGCAATTAGAATTCATTCCATGTGGTTGATGGATGTGCTATCCATTTATGCTCCTTGATGACTGACAGACCTCCTGAAAAAAACCTATCAGTCAGGCAGACCAATAGGCTTGGAAACTGGTAGTAACCTTCTTTGGTTCCAAGGCCAGCCACTGATGAGCAGAATTTATGGCTTGGAGCTTTTTCTTCAGCTCCAGTGCTGACATAACCCAAGCAGGCATTTGTTGGCTGTTGCCATAGTGACAGCAGGCAGGGAATGTTCCAACACTCCATGCTTGGCACAAGGACACCTCTTTAGCTTGCTAACAAATGTCTGATTAAACATTCATGTTCCCCCAGACATCCAATCCATATGGATGACTGACTCCACCAACACTTGACCCAAATCCTGCTCTGTTATGTGGGTGAGGTAGGAGTGAGGTGGTGGGGAAAGGACCTGGCACAGCACAGCTTTGCTGCTAGTAGGCATGGATCTGATTTGGAAACTAAATGAACAGCAGGGCATGGGATCAAGCTCCTCTATCTGCACGTACTACTCCAGTGACATGTGTCTTAGAGTCTTCATGATACTCAGAGCCAGCCCCAAAAGAGTGCTGAAATCAACATCAATCACAGAGAAAACATCTTTTGGGGAGAGTCATAACTTTTTCCTTGATTTTCAGTGGGGTCTCTGTCCCTCACTGATCTCCCACTCCACAAAAGAGATGAAGTTCTTTCTCTGCTGGACCTACCAGAACAGGTGCTGCTTCTCTACTTTGAACAGCTCAGATAAAGATATCCTCCTCATCCTCTTCCTGCTAACTCTCACACAAACCCTCCCACTGCCCCTCCAAGGATTACACATCCATCTCCTGCCCCATTCCTGTATTCTGCCGCAGCACTCTGTGGGAGAGGGACAATATTTCACCTCCCTGTTGGGCCAGGGAAGTGGACTGCCAAGTACAAGGTGCTGCCCCTCCCTGCCTCCCAGGCTGGAATGAGGATGCCAAGCAGGAACTTCCAGGAACACACATTTGTGTGCTGGAGACTGGGGCTTCAGCTGGGACACAGCGAGAATGTGTGGCACTATGGGACAGGATCAGGGGCAGCAGCACAGAGGGAGAACAAAACACCCTCTGGAGAGACTAAAATTGGTGCCTCATGACTTCAGAGGTTGGTGATGTTACTGGGTTATTTGTTCCCTTCTTTTACTTTTAGGATTTCATGTTAGAGACATATTACCCTGTGCTGGGAGGCCTCTGCAGAGACACTCAGAGGGCTGAACTGAAACCTTGATTAAGCCACTGAACATGCTCTCCTGGCATCCAAAATATGTTCTTTTGGCCCTTTCCACAGTAACAAAAGCCATGCTTGTTACCACCTTATTTCATACCCAAGCACAAAAATTTAAGCCACACACAAGAACAGAAGAATTTGTTTATGGTAAATTTATCCTATATTTGTGCACATTATCCAGGAATAACTCACAGAATATCTATAGGAGATTTCATCTCATCTTGCTGTAAAGACCCCTTCTGTCCTTTCCTGCTAGAAGTCATGCTACCAAGGCCTTGGCTGTGATGATATCCAGGGCTGCTAAATCCCAAACCTCTACTCAGCAGCACTCTGGGGCTGTTAGGGCCACGTGTGACAGCAGAGTGACAGAACTCTGCTGATGAATTCCTGTGGAACACCAGCTGATGGGACTTTCCTGCCTAGTCCTGGGCTCTCACAGCCTCTGCAGCAGGAGGAGCATCTACAAACATGTGAATACTCACGTTATAATCAGCATCACAAATTAGAGGCTGGGTTTTTCTGTGGTGGTTCTAAAACCAGCATTTATTGAATCAATCTCTGTGGCTCTCAGTCACCTCTCACAGTCCCTGTGAAGCTTTAGGACAATCTCACTCTCAGTTGTCCATTTTGGGCTTTGCCAGAGTAGACCCAGCATTCAAAGAGAGTCATCCCACTGCCTCCAGGCCAGCTCTCAGGAATTCATGGACACTAGTCATATCACCTATGAAATGATTCACAGCAGGAAGGCATGCTGAAAAACTGTGCCTCTGTGACAGCCCTGCACTGGCTTCTACAGAGGAAGAGTTTACTCAGAAGACTGTAGGGTAGAACTTTAAAACTCATGGTTTTTTCCCCTTCAAAACAGAATTATATTTTTCTGGATGAATGTAGGATTTGTAATTTTCCATCATGCAAATGTCTGGTGCTATCTGTTAAAAAGCCTCAACTTTCCCTCTTTTCTTCCAGACTGTTTTTGTAAATACACCTACAGAAGGGCTTTGTCTCTTTGTATGTGAAACCAGGTAACTCTGCCACTACTTCTGGAAGAGGCTCTAATTGAATTCATTTAGTACCAATTTTTGAAGAATGCTGAATACTTTATAATCCCTCTTCAAGTAAAGCTTCCTTAATTTAAAATAAAAATATGATGCCAAGCCAGGAATGGAGCACCTCAGAGACAAGACTCAAACCATGGTCAAATTCAGCCACCAAGAGCTAGACAAGTCAGAGAATTAATAAAAACAGCAGCCTTTTGCCATTTGGAGATAGCACAACATGTAGGCACCTTAAAAGCTGAAATTCAGCCACTTCAGTAACTCTAAAGAGCTGAGATAAAATTCAGCTTACATATCAATTCTAGACATATTTCAAAAATCTGTATTTTTCTGTTCTGTGTGTTTCTGTCTCAACATGACTTTAAGGATAGGAAAGCCCTGGAAAATGTGATTGACTCTAAACCTACTCCTCCAATGTACAGACATGTCCTGCCCATAATTATCTCTGCCAGTTACATATTCAGTTTTCCCTGGGTGTCATTTCTGACTGGTTCTTCAGAAAGTTTCCATACCTGTGCTGGCAGGTGACTCTTTCTTCCCCTTTTCTCCCTGAAGGTCAGAGACTCCATTTGAAGAACCTGTAATGAAAAGACATCTGAAGAATCCACATTTCTCAGTGCTCCAACATGCTGCTCTCCAGCTTCTTGCTGACAGCTGGTATTAAAATCCTGAGCTGCCTCTCATGTCAGGCAATTGAGAGGCAAGGCAGGCTCAACAACCAGAGCAAGGAGACAGAAGCAGTTTTGAAAGCATTAGAAATCCCAGAAAATTCTCAAGAGATTCTGACTATCAAGAAAACAAAACAAAACAAAAAAACCCCACCAAAAATAAAAAACACCCCAAAAAACAAACAAACCCCACAAAGTTTGCAGACAGGTCTCAGGCTGGCTGACACAAATATCTGAAAAATGCTAACAATCTGCTACCCCATCATCTACCAGCAAACTTGGGGGACAGAGCCAGGGGGAAATGAGGGTGAATTTCATGAGACTTAATATTTTGGTAAATGAAATATGACTGAAATTCTGATGAATACTGACATCTGCTTCTGGCCTCTTCCTGTCTGGTATTGAGTCAACAATTCCAGTATGAAAGCTTATGCTTGTTTTTCTCCTGAGCCATCCTGAGAATAATCCCAGCAGTGAAATACTTGCTCCATTCCTTCTGCTCAAGACCTGTAACACCTGACCTGCTCCCAGAACTAACAGAAATTTCTACCTGGACATATATTGAAACCTCAGTTCTTACAAACAAGCTGGGCTTTCTCCAAGAATTAATGTTAATGGAGCATAGAGCAAACCACAAAATAAAGACTCAACTCAGGCCAGAGCAACAGGCATCCAAATGTCCCAAGAACACAGAGATGACAAACACCAGCTCTGAGAGGTTCCAGCATTTGACAGGCTGGGAGAGAGAAAGCTCCAGGGAGAGCTCAGAGCCCCTGCCAGGGCCTAAAGGGGCTCCAGGAGAGCTGGAGAGGGACTGGGGACACGGGATGGAGGGACAGGACACAGGGAATGGCTTCCCACTGCCAGAGGGCAGGAATGGATGGGAGATTGGGAAGAAATTGTTCCCTGGCAGAGTGGGCAGGCCCTGACACAGGGTGCCCAGAGCAGATCCCTGGATCCCTGGCAGTGCCCAAGGCCAGGTTTGGAGCAGCCTGGGACAGTGGAAGGTGTCCCTGCCCATGGCAGGGTGTGGCACAAGGTGGGCTTTAAGATCCCTTCCCAGCCCATTCCATGACCCTGGGATTTCCTTCCCTCAGTGCAGTTACTCCAGAAACTCCACAGCCCTTCCAGCAGGGCTGCAGTGGAATCAGAGGCTGCATTGCAGAGAGCTGGCAGGGGAATCAAAGCCACATCAGCACAGGAAAAGCACGAGTGCACAGTTTAACAGTGAGTTTAAGCCAATGTAATGGCCAATGCTGATAAGGAGCTGATGATAATGGGCTGCTCCCACTACTGCCTCCTTCCCATCCTTCCCAGCAGCTCCAAACAACCCTCCTGCCAAAGTTGCTGCTCCATTTTCCTAGAGATTGCTTTTGTGAACAAAAACAACAACAACAACAGAACTACGCACAGTGAGCACATCCAGAGATATCCTTGGGATCTGCAGGGAAAACAGAAACCCCTCATCGATGGAATCACAACCAGCTTTGATTGCAGGTATCTCAGGGAGCACCTGCTAGGTCTACTTCCTGAAAGTCATTCCTCTAAATCTCAAAAAGATGTAGGTGATCTGGTAAACCCCCTTTCACTGGGCTGCCAGGCCAGGAAGCAGCTCAAAGTTCTGGTCTCTTCTCACCATCTTCTCCCAGATGCTGCAGAAAACCCAGAGGGCCAAATGCCAATTTTCCCTTCCTGAACTATTTTACAATTTCTATCCACATCTGTAATGACTCCCTCAGCACAATTTTTGTGAAGAGTTAACCTGGAGAGATTGAGAACTTCATCAAGCAGAACTTCTGGACAGTTTTAGGAACAGAATGCCAACAACTTCAGGAATGGGGGGTTGTGCACAGGTGTTTCTGTATGTGTGTATGTGCACATCCTGAGCAAGACCAGGAAAGATGTTAACAGCTTCTCCCAAACCCCCTCTGAGGCTCCTATAGCTCCGAGTTTATTTCTGACATAAAGCACAAAAGTTCAGGCCTTCCAACCACATGGATGACACGACCTGAAATGCTGGAGCTGTTCATTGGGATAAATTTTAAATTTCAGTCATCATGGGAGGTGTCTGTGAATGAATTAAGCAATAGAACAAACTCATGTTGGTAACATTTTTCTGTGTTTGCAAAGAAGATCAAGTGTTTAAAGTGCCTCCTGAGTTAGTGGGGTTACAGAGATGAATATTTCTTTATGCCCTTCCCAAACCTCAGCATGACAGCCTTTCTTCCCACTGTGCACCCTAAACTTAAGTTCCAACTTTATAGTCTGTGTCTTCTCATGTTACAGCTCAAAGCACAATCCACCTCCACTGCCAAAGAGAACTTTTGGAAACATCTATAATCTATCTATCTGTATTATCTATCCACAAATTCATCATTAATTTATCTATTAATTCATCATTACTATTACTAATGCATATAAATTGGCTTTCAAACCCTCAAAGTAGCTCAGTAAAAATAAATTAAGCATTAGCATATTTCTTACAATTAGATTCTCATCACATTGCTAATCATAGTCATTCCAGTGAATAGGGTTATTTGAATAATCTTAGTTGCATTTTTGTATTGAAAGGGACAGGACAAAAGATTTTCTGTTAGAGCTGGGGAAGCCATACAAAATGTATAATTAAGTATTTCACAACTGCTCAGTATAAACAAAAGTAAAAATAAAATGATGGGTTCTTACTTGGAAGTGTTGTCAAAATATGATGGTATTTTAATTAAAGACCAAAATCAATCTGTGTGAAGAGACAGTTGAAAGAAACAATGTCATAAGGGATTGGGACTAAAAGTAGTAGAAGTAAATATTTAAGTTTGCAGTAAATCTTCGACTATACCATTATATAAGGTTTTGAACTAATTCAGCAATTTCATAAATATGCAGCTGCAAGAACTAGTCCAATATTCTCAAGTAATTTTTTCTCCCACAAAGACATTCTATCTGGTCATTTCACATCACTTCAGGAGAAACCCATCTTCTGACTTTACAAAAAACAAGTTCCTTGCTGTGCCTCAGCCTCAGTGAGCAAGACACAAAGAACATGGAGTGGACACATCCATCTCCATGCCCAGGCATCTGCACACTCAACCACAGCAGCACTGAGTTTGTTCAAATCATTCCAGTGCTGAATTTGTGCCATCCAAATAATTCCAGTGCCTGTTTGAGTAGGAAAGATCAAAATCCAATGGCACAAATAAAGCCAGGCAACAGAAAATATTGCAAGCATAACTTATATGTGCATAAATTAATAGTTCAAAGTTTGAACTGGTGGGGGTAAATCCACTCTGTGAATCACTGCAGAAGGAAAAGTGTTACAGTGAACTTGGGCTGACTTAAATTACCTCAGTACCCCTTGTAACAGCTTAGCTGTAGTCTGATATGTTTTAAAAAGAAAATGTCCCTTCCTACCTGTGGGATTCACTAGCAGCACCAGGATATGCCAGAAAAAAGGACTTCAGGTGTGAGGTGCCAGGTCCTGCCTGGCAAGGCCTGTTAGGTGTTGGCACTGCTCTGGCAGCAAGGCTGCTCCCTCAGCTTTGAGAAACTCTCTCACCGGTGTAGCTTGTGCTGACCACTTTCACTGCTCTCCAAAATGCCAAAGGCCAGCAAAAAACAAATTATTCTCCACATGCATGGGCAAAAAAGGGGTAAGAGAGAGCTAATATCACCAGGCAAGTTGATCACTGGTCCCAGCTTTATTGAGGGACAAACCAAGGTTTGCCAGCCTTGCACCAGAATGTCTTCTGCTTCCCAGGGGGCAGCCTGTTCCAAGCCATGCCAGTTCCAAGCCATGCCTTCCCAGGGGGCAGCCTGTTCCAAGCCATGCCATGCCACCTAAGCTACCTTAATGAGGAAAGCCATTTCAAACAGGGCCCTGCTTCTGTTCTTAGTTTTGCCAAAGGCTTCAATGGTGGAATATAGAATATATTCCTAAACCTAGGATGGGCTGTGAACAGTCTGGGGTACGAGAACAGAGTTCAAAATCACAGATGAGGGAAATCAAAGGAACTAAACTCGATGTGAAACAAAACAACACAACCAACCCCCCAATTTTCTCATGAGAATAACCCATTTGGGGGATGCCCAAATAAACTCAGGACTAGATGGTGAATCTCAAAACATGATAAAATAATTATACCACTAAGCAAATGAATGCAGTATGATGTTGATAAAGACAATGCTCAGGCTATTATGCACTCACTGAAAAGCTGGGTTCTCTTTTTCCTGCTCTACTGAGGTTTCAAAAAGCCATTTGGAAGCTCTACACTGCCATCAAATTGTAAACCAACTGGTCCAAAGGAATCATCTATAATAACAAAATTATTAGGAAGCATGATGTGTGACAAAGAGAAAAGCATAATAAAAGAACATTTATATGACTACCACCTTTTTCAAATGTTTAGAAGATTACAAGGATGACAATCACCAGTCCTCTGTGATGACTCTGCTAAGGACAGAGAAAAAGTCTCAAAGTACTTAAATGTGAGCAAAGGAAACCTTGTTAAAGCCAAACGGTGAATCTCGCAATTCAGAAAGGTGCTGAGACTTCCTTTGCTGCAGGATTCTAAAAACAGATTTGACAAACACCTTTATTAGGAAGAAATTTTTTGCTGTGAAAATGGGAAGACCATGGCACAGGGTGCCCAGAGAAGCTGTTTCTGCTCCTGGATCCCTGGAAGCGCCCAGGGACACTGGGGCTTGGAACACCCTGGTCTAGGATTCCAGGATAAACAGAAAAAAACCTAAAACACCTTTTCTTAGCCACCAGTTCACAGGGTTCTGGCACAGACACCAACTTTTAAGGAGTAATCCAGAGAGTTGAGTCTTCAAGTAATAAATTGACTACAATGGAACACCCTCTGTAACAAGAAAGTGGCTGGTAGCAGAAGGACACTGGAAACCCATGGGGTAGTTCACTTCCTGGGTAGTACTTCCTTTTACTAACAAAAAATTAAAAAAAAAAAAAAAAAAAAACACAGATGTAAATTAAGAAGCTCAGAGATTTTTGGGCCAGTGAACACTCCTGGTTCTTAAGACACCCAGGAGAATTTTCCTTTTTACAGCTATTAAACAACGGTGTATCAGGATTGTGTTAAGCAAGCAGGGGCCTACGTATGGTTTGAACATAAGAGGGATTAAAGTCCCTGCTTCTGCTCTGAATAACACAAAGCTTAACTATTTAGAACATGTTTCTTCTCAAGCCATTTCTACTCTCCACTTTTATCCCTCCCCTTCAGTATTTTTAGAAAACCTAAGTCTCAGAAAGAAAAATCTTCTTCGCCTTCTGTGCCAGTGTAGATGCAGGAGCTTTAATATCATACTTTCTAGAGGGAAATGGTTGAGAGAGACAGATGGCCCATTCTGCCAGAACTGCAAACAAAAGCTCAACTCTTCTACCTGAGGAATTTTCAGCAACTGAAAGTTAAACCATTTAAGCTGCAAGATTTTGAAAAGTGAATGTGAACTAGGAAATTTTTATAATGTTAAACTTCACTTAAAGTGAACACATCATTTATGATCATGTAATCCAAGCACAAGTGAGAGTGAGAATCAAGCTGAGCTGATCAATCTTGTCTGACTCCAAAATGGGCAAACATACACAGATGGATCAAGGGGCTAGGATGACAGCCTGGTGATTTGACCTCTCAGTGTGTAATCATAAAATAACAGATTGGTTTGGATTGGAAGGGACATTAAACCCATCCAGTTCCTCTGCTCTGCCAGGGGCAGGAACACCTTCCACTGTCCCAGGCTGCTCCAAGCCCCAGTGTCCAACCTGGCCTTGGGCACTGCCAGGGATCCAGGAGCAGCCCCAGCTGCTCCAGGCACCCTGTGCCAGGGCCTGCCCACCCTGCCAGGGAAGGATTTCTTCCCCAGCATTCCATTTGACTCTGGCACTGGGAAGCCAATGCCCCTTGTCCTGGCACACCAGACCTTCCAAACAATCTCTGTCCAGCTCTCCTGTACCTCCTTCAGGCCCCAATTTTGTCACCCCCAAAGCTTCTCCTCTCCAGGTGAACAATCCTCTCCCAGCAGAGCTGCTCCATCCCTCTGCTCATCCTGGTGCCTCCCCTGGGCTCTCCCCAGCAGCTCCAGGTCCCTCCTGTGCTGGGCCCAGGGCTGGGGCAGCTCTGCAGGTGGGGTCTCACCTGAGCCCAGGGCACAGGGGCAGAATCCCCCCCTCCCCTGCTGCCCAGGCTGGGGCTCAGCCCAGGGCAGGAGGGTTCTCTATGCTTTCAATCTATACCCACAAAATATTTCTTTTCAACTCTATAACACTCTTGACAGCAGCATTAGAGTTGAGTTCCTTACCCCATTGAATGTCCTCTGTATTGGACCTTCTCTCCCCAAGGCCCAAGCCAAGTGCCAGAATTTCTTGTTGCAATTGCTTCCTCTAAATCTGTGTGGAGGGATTGGGTGTTTTTTGGAATCCCCAGAGATTCAGAGGTGACAGAATGAGAAAAAAGCCTTGGTTACACCAAATAAGCAGGAAGTCACCTCCATTCTTATGATAAATGGGAGAGGATCAGTCCACACTGTTGGCATCAGAGAATCCCTAACCAGCCATGCAGGGCTTGCACCTCACTCCTCACTGCTCAGAGGCACAGCCAGCTTTTCTGCTGCCACCACCTCAAATGGGTATTTCACTGCTGCAAAGGGAGTGGAAATGCAACATGAAATCAGAAGAGTCAGTGCTTAACTCAGTGCTTACTTTGTGCCAGTCTAAGTGGCCAGCTTGACAGCAATAAAGCAGTCCTCTTACAGTCTCCCAAGCTCTCTTATTACCCAAAAAGGTAAAGAGGGAAATCTAGCAGTGGTTTTACAATGACACAGGGTTTGGCAGCCTGTAATTTGCAGTGACTTCCACCTGTCCCAGTAACACAGCCTCTCTTCTGAGAGATGACACTTCTCAATTCCCTTTGTTCCCTAGCAGGGAAGGCAGACTTAGTGGCACTGGCACTGCAACATCTGCTCCCCAACAGGAGCAGATGCTCCAGAGAAGAGCCATTCACATCAGTTCCTGGCCTTGCCTTTGTCACTGCTCTGTCTGGAAGGTGACAAATATCAAAGAATTTTCTTCATTGCGATTTAGATCCCTTAACTACCAACAACAAACGTAACAGAGTTCTTTGTTTGGTTTTATGTGTGATACAGCTCCACCTACAGTGAAATGCAGCTGAGACTCAGCTAAAAATCACCAAGGAGGATGGTACATCTGAGCAGAAGGCTGCTCTCACAAAACAGAACATATCTATCAATTGTCGCTATACTGTCACATAAAATTCCAGAAAGCATCTGGATTTGTTTAACTTTTGACTATTTATTAAATACATTAAAGCACAACACAGAAAAAGCTTCTGTTTTACGAGAGGAATTTGCATTTTGCTAACAAACCAGCTTTTCAGACCTGTAGTGAAACAAAAACCAAAAACCAAATCCACAATTCCAGCACGAATACATAAGTGCTGAAATGTCTTCTTCATATCTATCCTGGAAAAAGTGTATTTTGATGATAGCTTAGCAGAGCTAAAAATTCATTTTCAAAGCATTAAATCATACAGGCGATAGACTGGCAAGGAAGGAAAAGAGTCACAGCAGGAAAATTATAGATTATTTAGTGTTGCAGAATTACAGATTTTCCTTCTCCAAAATCTCATCATTTTCCTTTTCATTTTAATGAGATAATAGTAAGCATAGGAAATAGAAATTTAGATAAATGGGAAGCAGAGACCAACAGTCGAGACAAAATCAGAAGTCTGATAAAATATCCTATTATCTGAATTATTTTCTTTTTAGTTCCTACTTTTGAATAGCTGGAAAATAGCTTTCAACAGTGAGTGACAGTATTCTAATAGCACAATAATAAACAATAACATGCAAACTGATTCCCTTCTTCCCAAAATGACTAGAAAAGGTTAAGTCCAGTAAAAAATTTTTATACAATAATTTGATAGCAAAATGATCTGTGAAAATAACTACTGAGCACATACAGCAATAAGAGCACAAAATTAGAATATAACTTGATACCTTAAACCAAACCAGATTGACTAAGAGCACTAAAGCTGAACTGGTTTGTCATTTATAGCTCTGGCATAGAGGGACAAACTGAAATACAGGAATTTTCTTTCCACTCACATCCACCTTTGTCAAAGGGCTGGAGAATTTGATTATTCCCCAGGAAAGCAGCTCTTGGAGATGAACTGCTGCATGGCACAATCCCCCTGCTCACATCTCATGCTGGACTGTTGCAGTAAGGTTAAAAAATCATAAAGAAAGGCTTCATAAAACCAAGCTTGCTCTCCTGGAATCAGTGGCTGGCCTTGCCAGGCTAGCACTGTGCTAGTTCCCATGTGAAAGCAATCCTGGGGTGAGCAGCTCCTTAGCATAACAATTTGTTCCTGGGCAAAGAACAACCAGCACCTGTACAGACTGTTTTTGCACCTTTAGATAGAAAAATTAAAACTATTTCTCACAACCAACCTTTCCTGCACATACACACTGAGAGTTTCAGTGACTAATCAATAGAGGATAATAACTTGTTAATAACCAATAAAGTAAATGGCAAGAAAGCTCCTGACCAACTGGAGTCACACCTGAGGTCTGCAGAACTGTATAAAAGGGAGTTAGTGATCAAAGAATGGGCTTTTTCCACCAGGGAGAAAATTACCCCATGGACTTTTCCTTTCCCAGTACAGCTCAGCAGTTCTTCCTCTCCCCTCCAGACACATGCACAGCCCCTGTGAGGGATAAAGGAGAATCATTCCCTGGCTTCCCTGCATTCTGACCTCCCTGCAAAGGATGGGAGCAGGTAACACTCCCTACTCCCAGCTTGCCTGGCCCGTGCCATGCAGATGGGGGAGCTGGGGAGGGACATAGAGAGAGTAAGAGTCTCCAAAATGCTGTAGTTGGAAAACTGCAGCCAAAAAAAAACCCCCTTTTTCCTGCTTATGATGTCCTCTCAGGGAAGTTCCTCTTCACTTCATACCTGGCTTTGCTTTTTAAAAAAAGCACAGCCTTAAAGCAACATAAAATTCTTCCAGGAAGCAACATAAAATTCCTGCAAATCGCCTTGAGGTTTAATAATCATTCTGGAAAATGCAATTTGATATTTGTAATTACACATACCAGGCATAGCAAGAATAATGGTAGATCCTCTTTCACTTAAGTTAATGGAGCTGGTGATATAATCATGTCATTAAGCAAGTCTGGCTTCAGCATTACTGTGCTCAGATAGAAAGGGAATTACACTCTCTCAAAGTCACGACCTGTAAAAATGCTGCACAGCTTGTTTAAAATCTACTGAAGGTATTGGTAGGAATTTACAGTAGACTTGGATGACCCCTGATTATTCTTTGATAAAAAAAAAGCAAAACATTGAAAAATCAGGGGAAAAAAATCCTGATGTTTAACACTTCACATTAAACAACAGGGAAACGCTCTGATTTTGAGAATTGCTGGAGAGTTGGAAAATAAAACAATGAGGCAGGGGTAAAACTCTTTGTCCAGGACTTCCAATCACATTAGAGGCTGTTTTCCATTCCACTTCTGTGGGAGCACTGGTATCCCTGAGTCCCTGTTACAGCTCAGACACGAAATCAGCTCTCCCTTAGGGGGAAACGTGGAGGGTGAATATCCTGAAGCTTCTAAAATTCCCAGACATGACACTAATTGAAGAGATCAGTCTGCAGAAGGTGAAGCTGCTTTTGGGCCACAGCATCCGTAAATTCCAGGCACTCCCAAGGGTGCAGGACTAGAGCAGCCTGTCCTGGTAGCATAAATCAGGATGAAGTGGCTCAGGAAAAGAAAAATCAAGCAGCTTCCAGACACCTGCTGTCAAAACCCAGGGAATACAGCCTTGTCTCAGTGTGCTCAGGAACACAGATGAATTAAAGGTGTGCCCTCCAACTGCGTCCCATCACCTACTGCAGATACATCATCTCTCTGAGGAATTGCTGGAGGTTACAGGTAATATTGCTGCACTCTGTTCACTCCCACACAAACACAGGGAAGCAAAAGGATCTGATGCACTACACATTTGTGACACTGTCTAATTTAGCTCTTCTTGGCTCCTGGAACATGCATTTTTATTGAAGGGAAAAAATAAACATAGTTCTCTGTACTACAGAGGAAAAAAAGACCTGTAGGAAAAGGAACCTGAGGCAAAAAAAAGCTTCTGAAATTCTTGTAACTTCAGTCTGGGCCAGATAATTTCCTCTTCCTTCAAAATTCAAATTACTTTGAAAAAGGTTAATTGTGATTCTTTCCAAACTCTCTGGGGCTTTGCTGTTGACGTCAACTGCAAGCTCCCAAGTCCTCCTCCACAAGCAATTACAAATTGCAATAATGTCTGCTCAGTCTTAGATCAGACAATATCTATATTTTCATCTTTTTAACTGTACTTTCCAATAAGATCAGTTTCATTTCTAGTTTGAATACTGTATTTCTCAGATCCAGACTACAACACCATTTCAGAGCTGCCCCCCACCCCCGGTCAGCTGAAAACTATTAAAAGATAAGAAAAACTAACTCAAGAAAGAAAAATAAACCAACTCCCAATGTTTTTCTTAAAGCTATTACATTATAAGGCAGAATCAAGTGCTGTTTGCACACTTCTCAATCCCTCTCCCACAGTCACATGAGAATTTTCAGAGAAGGTTTGTGGCTGCCATATTTCCATTTGGAGATTTCTGTACATTGCTCTGCTCCTGATCCCAGGAGCTTCTGAGGAATTACTTTGAGCCCCTTCACAGGGAGGCTCTTGCACAAGAATAAACCATGACCCTCTACACAGCCTAGCACAAAAAGGCCACCAATCCAATCTGGTTTAAGCCAGCCTGTCCCTTACAGGGCACCCCAGACCCAAAGCTGCAGGTGAAGATCACTTTTAACCTTCCAACAGATGATACATAACACCTATTAGGAGATGAATTAATGTGCTTTTCCTTTGTACTTATTACATGAATTTAAATATATTTAACACAGAATATACTTTGCAATTATTTTTTCTTTCTCTGCTTTTTTCAACCCTTTGACTGCACGTATTAAAAACTTCTCTTTGTAAGCCACCCCTTTGAGAAATATTCATTCACCCACGTCTTAAACAGGACTTTCACTGACCTTGTCATTTAGAAGATCACTTTCTCTCTGTATTAAAAAAAATTGAGACTTCTAAAAGAAGAAATGATCTTATGACAAGGTCAGAATATCTTGAATTCCATAAAGAAATGAATAAGGACGTCTATATAATTTATTTTAATAGAAAGCTTGAAAGAGGCTGAAATATTCATTTGTAGAACATATAAAACTAGCTATACCCTAGAGTTCACATCTTGGGAAGAAAAGCAGCAGTCTGCCTCTCCACTTCTCTCATTCCCCCATCTGACATTCTGAATTCCTGACAGATGTCACCTCCGTGGCATTTCCAGCCTTAACACACAGGGAGTCCTGCACTGGCAGCCCTGGGACAAAATCTTCCCCGCTCTGAGCTCACCTCTAGATCCTCTGGAACTGATGCCTTGAGAAGGCTGGCCTAGAGCAGAGGCTGAACAGAATTAAAGAATCAAGCAGGGATTTACTAAAAGGATCTCCTCCATGGATCCACCTTGGGCAGCACAAGAGCCCAGCCAGGGCTGCACCCAAGGTGAACCAAAATGGGCACAAGATGCACACCCAGTCACGGGGTCTGTCACTGGGATCAGTTCTGCTCCATTTGCATCTTGGAGTTCATTGTCCCATTCCAGCTTTAGCCCAGGCAGTCCCACCCTTCTTGTTTTTCTCTCTTCAGCCCACGTTGCTTATGCTCTTGGGCTGAAATTTGGATCATTTGTCCTTGGTCCCAAGTTAGTTGTTTTGTCTCCCTGCTCTGTGCACAGAGCTCATCATCCCCTTATGGGAAGCTCAGACCCACACACTAAAGCAGCACAGAACCTGAAACATAGAAAAGCTAAACCCTGTGACATCATTTCCTTCTTGAAAATTGGAATAGCTCAAGGGTGAGGCCAGAAAAATTGGCCCAAATCAGTTAAATTATCCAGCTCTGTGATGCAGCCCTTGCATCCAGGCTCTGAAACACCACGGTGAGACTTTAGGGCTCCCTGTACTTCATCAGCGCTGAAGGAATTAGCTGGAATGAGCTGACCCTGCAAAATGGCTCTGCTTGACACCAGCAGCCAGGATGTGCATGGGAACAACCTTAACTGACAGGCAGTGCTCTGCCCCTCACATCCAAGGGATAGGGATTGTGACAGAAAACCAAAGACAGATTACATGGCAGCCTCAAGGCAGGGCCATCTGAGAGGAACTTCTGAGAGAACTTCTCCCAAAAGAACAGTTCACATGGGACACAGTGACCTCCTGGAAGAAGGATTTCTGTCACCTCAGCTGCTGCCCACAAAGACTTCCTGCCCCAGGGAGCATCAGGAGGATTGCACTCGGCAGAAGCCAGAGAGAGACCAGGCTCAGCTCCCAGGAAATCTCAACAGACAGAAGAAGTTCATGTGATTTTTTGAAGCCCTGGTGTGCAGTTTTCAGTCTTTATTTTCTTACACTCCACTGTTTAATTGAAAATACTAGTGAACTTCAAAAAAAAATTAAAAATCTAGCTTCTAGACATACCCTTGGAGTATTCAGAACCCTGTAGGATTTTCTTCCAGTTATAAATTCTTTGATTCCTGGAAATAAAGTAGTACTGAATGGGCCATAACCAGGATGCAGGCAGCAACCCCATCCCAGAGTGAATCAGCCCAGGGTCTGTCTTTCAGAATAAACATTAAATAGAAGCCCTCAGCCTCTGAACTACCCACAAAGACAAGGTACAGCCATAACATGCAAGAGTTTTAAGAGATTAACCATTCATCCTTTATGATCACATTTTCCTGCCTATTGATTTTACAGTTTCTGTACAGTCATGTACAAATTGTGTGACTTAGGGATTTTAACAAAGTTACACTCAGGTAAGCACATGAATTTACATACTTAGTAATGTAGCCCTCACACAGATCAGCCATTTAATTTCTATATGTGCCTGCATGACTAAAGAGAAGTAAAACAGTGTCTGTTCACAGCAGGACTGGGACAGAAAGTAATTTCCCAAATTTCCTCAGCATCCTGTGGCATGCATGGCCACCATTTCACACCTGTGGACTGCTATTACAGCTTAAAAATTTGACACATTTATGATTGGTATTTATTATTTCATATCTGCTTCATACCACCAAATTGAACAGATACTATTATCTAATCCCATTTGACTTAAAATAAGATTTTTATTTTTTAGTCATTTCCTTACTCTTAAATACCTTCTGAAGTACTACAGGAAAATTTTCCTTTCTAATTTCTTCTGTGGCTCTTAAAATCCAGGACAGTCCTTTCCCCATATTGCCACCTCCTCCATGCAGAGAATTTCCATTACCATGACTGTACGTGAGGAGTATGTTTATGTTGTGTGTAATTAATTCTATTTCTCACATAGAGGCACCTAAGAGAAGCACACTGGTAGCAGCACTAAAGCAGGATTCAGATGGGGCCAGAGACCATGGAAGTGTGGGGAGAAGAGAATGGTAGCCAGGGAAATGGCACTGGTTAGGAGGGGAAAAGGGACTATTAAGTCTATATAGCATCATGTTCATAACAGCAACTCCTGTTTGTATTTCAAGCCTTTTTAGCAATCAGTAAAGTGTCAATTTTCATTCTCCTCCACAGACACAAAAGAAGCCTAATTTTCAGCAAGAGGTTAGCAATAAATATTTTAAAACTTTGTCAAAAATGGATGGGGTTTGACTGCCTGTGTGTCAGTTTGACAACTTGAGAGGCAGGAATAAAGCACTGGCAAGGCTGAGAAATCCTGAGGCTGCTGCAAGGAATCAGAGAACCTGGAAAAGCAGCCTATAATGATCTAAAACCAGAGGTACAGGAAACAGCCCGAGATCAGCCCATCAAATCCATGTATACTGCACAGAAACCTGAGAGAAGGCTCAGCTTGCCAGGGCCACGAGGCTCAGGATGCAGCCTGGAATCTGGGGATCAGCCACAGGGATAACCCTCACTGCCAGTGTGCCTTCTGTGCTCGACAGGAATAAATAAATGCTCAGCTGAGTACCTGCTCCCCCCAGTAATTGTAACACAGGTCCTCTCCCAACATCTGACACCAAGCACATCAATCCCTGGCAATCCTGGCACAATTTGTTCCTCCTTTGGAAGGTATTTGTCCTGGGCTGCCTGAAGCTGGGCTCAGCAGTGGAACCATCTCAGCTATCAATCTCCCCTAACATCAGATTCCAAACTACAGCCATATTTGATTGAAATGCCAGGGATTTAGTCTCTAATATGTCTCAAGGCTTTTCTTGAGAGCTGCTTCTTTCTGCCAAGTGATTCATGTTTTGTATTGGAAGTGATTTAATCCTTTCCTAATAATCTATAATTTAAATACACAGGGCACACCTGACTGGCATTTCTAGGGTCCCAGGAAGCCTGTCTTTAAAGATAGATTCAAATAGACAAAATCAACATCTTGCTGGAAAAGTACAGAGACACTGATCATGTCATCTACTCCTATATTCTGTTCAATTAAAAAGTTTTATTGGAAGGTTTCAGCATTTTCTTTATTAAGAACAATGAGAAGGGTTGCATTCTTATTTAGGATTAGAAATATCTTGCTAAGTTTTTCATGTTTCTGCATCCTGAACTATGTTTCTCTGAGACAGTGTATTTACCAAGACTTTCAGCTATTTTACACACAAACACCCCCCCCATCTTTTTCTATTTAAATATCAGATCATTTGCAATTTGATATTTCCTAAAGCAGAAGTTTTCTGTCTTTTCACACACACTCTGGACATTATTTTGCCTCCTCCTCCATCTTCTGTTTCAATCAATTTTAAACTCAATTGCAAGATGATTTTGTGGCTTATAAAATCACATGTGCAGAACCTGAATCTTTAGATGTCTGCAAAATGACAACATCTAAGACAATAAAACTGGTCACTTGGTAGGAAGTTAAGCACAGGCTTGTTTTCATTACAACCAATCCTAATCAGAGGCAATAACTTTCTACTATTAACAGCAAATTAAAGATGGGCAATTGACAATTATAAACCACTGCTTATTTTAAAAGTTCATTGAGAAGAACTTTCATGAGGTAAAAGAGAATTGTCTAGTGCTTTCCAAGCCAGTCAGCCTCAAAGCACCAAACCACTGCATTGGTGCTCTTTATTATCAGTTATTATGGCCACAGCAGCTTCCCTCTTTCCCCACTGCTCTGTACACAATCCCAGTAAACTGATAAACCCTGGCACCAGAGAAAAGGCTTTCTGGATAATGCAATAGCTCCTAATTGTTGCTGGTCTAGCACAGCTCCAAGATTTTGAAGCAGTATTTAGAGGACAACCTCATCCAAAAGAAGAAATTCTGAGCCAAGTATCTGTGTATCACTGCGTCAGTGTATATTATAATGTGCATTTGCATATTAAATCTCATTCAATGCTGGCAGTGGCTAGCAGACCACTGTTGTTCCTGACACAATTTAAAACAGAAATCACTCAAAGATCCTGAAAATCACTCCAGGAAGGATAAGGGTTAGGGTTCATCTTGGGACAGGAATAAGTCAAAATGCAAATACAGGGACAAGAACAACTGGGCAGGTAGCAATTCTGCACAAGATAATTTAACCCATGACAAACTGATCTGAGTCTGCTGCAGACTGGAACTGCTCAGAAACAGGTTAGAGTTTAGTTACCTTTGCTTGGGAAGATTTCAAATGTGGCCTGTCCCCCTTTCAAACCTGTTTGACATCAGGGATGGAAATCCAGCTGCTGGGCCAGCCCACACACACTCCAGTGTTTCTCAATACAAGCTGCAATGGGTTTGAAGTTGCACTGAATGTATTTCTAGACTAACTGCCTTTTCAAACTGTGCTCCTTTTTTTTGGATACATTTCTAGGTGCTTATCCTAAAAGTGATAGAAACAGAGGAACAGTACTTTGAGATCTATTGTAAACTTTGGGAGAAGGTTTTTGAACTGAACACTACATCCTTGTTGCTAGAGGAATTTCATCCCAACCAATTATCAAGTAAAAATTTATATGATTCCATGATTTAGGATGGGGGTTCTGTCCATTAGTGATAAAAGACCTCTCTGAGAGAGTTTCACCATGAAGATTAGCAGCTCCTAGATCACCACACACAAGTTCCCAGGTACTAAATTAGGACATCAGTGCATTTGCAGTTATTCCCATTTTGATTCCCTGTGGTGCATATAAAGAGTCAGCAGTGTTCCAGCACCTGGGATCCACACACAGCCCACAGCAAACTCTGAAAACTTGTACTCTGCACAGCTGAACATGCAGGCTTTGGCTCTGCAAACTGCTCAGACATCAATTTGGGATTGCCAAGAGGCCTCAAATGACTCCCTACTTATGTGGGTATGGTTAATTAGCACTAATAACTTCACTGAATGATTAAACAGGGACATTAAAATGAATATTTACATTTACTGTTAGAATTTCCAGATTTTTTTCCTCTTAAAAACTGCATTTACACTACATAACCTCATTAAACAGAAAGCTGTGTATGTCACACTGGGGATGTATCACACCAGCTTTACATATTCTCAGCCATCTTTCTGGGAATTCAGAGTGCCCCTCCTTCTGCAGGCATCAGGAGTGAAATAAAACTGCTTGGGTGGGCAGAGGACATAAAACAGACATAATAGCCAGAAATAAAGCAACATCAAAATAGGTGTGCCAGAACAGTCCTGCTTGAACAAAAGCCTTGAACTGGCACAAACTGCTCTTCCCAGCACCATGGACTGGACAGGCAGTAAAACCTTCTGAGTGGGACTCAGGCTCCAAGGACTCTAAGGCAAAGGGGGTTGTGGTGAGTTGCAATGTCACATCATTTCTGTGATCACAAAACACAAGCTTTTACCTTGAAGGCTAAGGTAAAAGCTTGAACTTGGACCTGCCCCAACCTCACTCATGGAAACTCACAGTTACAAATCCTGAATTTGCATTTCTTCATAATGTGGATTTTTTCCCCCCAGCATTTGTATTTTCTTGGTTGACTTTAATTAACTTCTTGCTATGCTCATAAACTTGGAGAGGATTTGCTTTAAGCTTTTACATCTCTAGCCCATATTAAGATATTTTAATCTTTAAACCTCTAGAACATTTAATGGATTTAAACAATTTAAGAAGGAAGGAAAAGGTGCTGGCAAAATGCACCCAAACTGAACAATTTTGCATGAACTTTCTATTTGGCACAACTTAAATTTTATCTTAAGATGCTCTAAAAACACCTGAATGGACCCAATCACAACAGATACATACTTTATTTCCCATTAAATAAAACATGGCAAGGTGGGAAGTATGGGGGATGGAACAGAGAGAACTAAAGTAAACTGAAGCATAAAAAGACTGCAGTAAACAGGAACTAAAAAGGCTGCTTCAGGGAAGCAGCTTTTTGAGTCCATTAAATTAAGAGGTTGGGCTTCCAAAACATGCTGGAGAAAACAGAGCATTATACAGAAAGCAAGTTTAGAAAGAGATGTGAAAGGTAAATGTTATGGGTGATGACTATGTGAAAAGAAGCAGTCATATACAAAAAGAGATGCTTCTTGTGGTGTGTGGTGGACCAGACTTTAAAAATACCTCTCTCTCTCTGTAATATTCACATTTCCAATTATTTGCTTTATCTACAATGACAGAGCACTTTCTTCCACTTGCTGTCTAGTACACAGAGCATTAACAGTGCACCCTTAAGCACTGCCTCCACCCCATAAAATACCTGTCCTTCCAGAGTGTGACAGAAGTAATTCCTGCAGATAATTTTCCCTTTTAGTCTGACCATTAAGAAAACATCCCTTTCTGCTCATCTCATTTTTACCCACAAAGAGAGCTTCAGGTAGATGGAGAAACCTGGCTGGTGTTGGTATCAGAAATGCTGAAGGCATGACCGACACAAGTTTTTCCTGCCATAGATGGGACTAGAAGACCTGCATCTTGAAGGTCAAAGAAATACAGATTTTGGTGTCACAGTCACCCTTCAAGCAGTAGTTCAAGCTCTTTCCCTCCTGTGGAAGCACTGCCCTCCCTTCGAAGCACCCCAAGGCTTGACTCTCTCTGGGCCTTGGTTTTGCAGAGTGCAAAGGAGCATGTGGAATCCCCACTTATGTGCCCTTCTTGCCCTAATTTTGTTGCTCACAGCAAGTTTAAACAACTTCAACATTTCCCTACTTCTTTTCAAAAGAGGTAGAGATAATGTCATTGTAGTCAGTGAGATTGCTTCCAAAAAACAAACACACAACATGGAAAAGGGAAGTTTAAAACTAAACACAAGTTTAGTTTCGTTACAAAACACAACTTAGTTACTAAACACAAGTTTAGTTTAGTTTTAGTTTTATCATTCTTTTGGTATGTACAGAGGAAGGTGAAAAAACCTCAAGCCCTGCTGCAAATACGTCCCCACAGACTTGCAGCACACAAAGGGCTGCAAAGTCCCCTCAGGAAAGCTCAGATGAAAATTCTCAGCTGTCCAAACATCTGCTCATTGCAGGGAGCTTTAAAGAAAATTGCAACTGTCCAGACAATCTTCATTTGTCAATGCTCTTCTCCTCAGAGATCAGGTAATCCCAAGATTTTTTACTTACAAGAGCAGGCAGCAAATAATTAATGTAGCTGCTTACTGAACACTTCAACTTTATAGACTCCCTCCCCTTACAGAAAGGGAGAACAGCTCCTGCCACATTCCCTGTGCCAGCTGTCAAGTATTAGCTATGGGATAACATGGCTTTCAAAACTTTATCATCCAGTGCTGCTAATTAGCCCTAATGGACCTAAGCAATATGAAGTTCTTGCATTGGTTTTCTTTGGATATTATTTCCCTTGAACAGATTTTAAGCCGTGGGCAATACTGTTCTCTGTGGCTGTATCCTTCTGCTGAGCTCCCACTGGTCCAGTTCTGTTGTTGGAAAAGCAAAGCAAACCCACGAGGGTCACAGGCTGGACCATTTCACAGAGCAAAACACAATCTGCATTTCCTAACAGGCAGAGTATCCAATTTCCTCGAGGTTGTCTGTACTGCTGTCTGCAACCAAACTGTTCCAAATTCCGCCCCGCTCGCTTTTTGGGAATAATGGACAGAGAGCTGTTCACTGAGATTTTATGGCCAGGCATCAGCATTGATTTCCTCCAGCATATCCTAATAGTTCATCTGACTGCACCTGGCCTTTGTTTTGTGCTTCTTCTGTTTCTTTCAACACCCTGGGTTTAAGAGGATGGCCCAGAGTTCCCATTACGAATCTAGGATCAGAGAACAGGATGGCCAGGCTCTGTTCAGGTGGCTGCACACAGAGCACAAGAGCAGCTCTGGGAGCACTTCCCCTCCTGGGACCAGCACTGCAGAACCTTCCACAGCACCTGAACATGGCCAGCACAAACATTCCTGCTCATTTTTTGCCTGATCTGATGCCCTATGAAGGCTGCCCTAGAACAGAGGCTGAACAGAGTTAAAGAATAAAGTAGGGATTTATTACAAGGATCTCCTCCATGGATCCACCTTGGGCAGCACAAGAGCCCAGCCAGGGCTGCTCCCAAGGTGAACCAAAATGGGCACAAAATGCACAACCAGTCACAGGGTCTGTCACTGTGATCAGTTCTGCTCCATTTGTATCTTGGAGGTAATTGTCTAACTGCAGCTTCAGGTTATGAAGTCCCATCCTTGTTTTTCTCTCTTCAGTCCATGTTGTTTATGCTCTTGGGCCTGAGATCTGGATCATTTGTCCTTGGTCCCCAGCTGGAGCAGGAATTGTTTTGTCTCCCTGCTTTGTGCAGAGAGATCACCATCCCCTAATATGAAGCCCAGAACTACACACTAGAGCAGCATGAAAACTGAAAAATACAAAAGCTAAAACCTGAGGTATCAGATCCAAGCTCTTTCTTCTCTGCTCCTCTTCTTCCCTCACCACACAAGAACTTCAAATGAGACCTCACCTGTCAGCAATGGAGCTGCTCCATGAGTCAACAATGTCAATTATGAAGCCCATGCTTATGTTGAAATGAACAGAGGAATAAAGAATGGTATCCATATAGAAAAAAAGTGTGGGCAGAAGTGTTCAATGGAATAGGGGAATCTAAGCAGAAAAGCAATCATATCTCTAGCATGACAAAAACATAGGCAGATAGCAATGGAGCTGGGAAATAAACCTGTAGGTGTGGGTTGTTTTCTTCAGCCAACATCAATTATTTATTTTAGAATGACAACACATCAAATTTCACATATAACTCTAACAAGCCTCTGTATCCTTTTGTGGTACATTATTCAAAAGATCAAAAATCCTGATTTGAGAAATTCCTGTAAATGTTCTCTCCTAAGATTCTTTTAAAGATGCCACAGGTAACATCTACCTGGAGAAAATGATGCACTAGCATCCTATTGAACAGTCCAAAAAGTAAAGCTTAAAAGCAAGCTACTCTTCAAGAAAACTTGTGAATTTATTTTGAAAATGTGTTCTTTAACACAAAGAGAATGAGATCTTGAGATTATAACTAAGATGTGTTGGAAACTGCCTGTTCAATATGAGTCAAACCTCAAGAGTCAAAAATGCAAAATTGGAAAAAAATAAAACTTGGAAAAGGAAGGCTTTCTCATAAATCAATACTTATGGTTCTGACCCTCTTACCTCAAGGGAGTAGAGCAGAATTGGAAAGGCATGGAAAGGGACAGAATGATCAGAGATAAGAAACTGTGTCAGACCATGGGATGACTAGATTAACATCTTTCTGCTAGGAATCAGAAACAGGTGGGAGAGCTTAGAGGCCTCTAAAATCATGTTGGGCAGAGCAAATAATGTTCATTTTCTCTTCCTTCTTGTGATTCAGAGGCTTTTGGAGGAAAAGGATAGCTGTCATTCCTGACTATGTTGTATGAAAACTCCCAGTAGGATGAGTCAGTGAATGGCAGGTGTGGATTGTATCACCAATTTTAAATCAATGGGATCTATGGTGTTAACTCCCTGAGTTCCTTTAATGCAAATTGGCCCCCAGAACTCTTTATCTCTGGTGTCATCTGTCAACAACCAAGCAATGGCAGCTGCTTCTAACAGGAATTTAACCCAAGCAGAAATAAAACAAGGAGAATATGCAAATAAACTAAATTCCTGGGAATTTACCTTTCTTTTTCAGGCTGTAATGTAAAATTTTGAATTCTTAAATCTGAGCTGTTTGGTGGTAGATAACCTACTTCCAGCATGGTAATCAAAATTGTACCAAAGCTCAGCTCTCAAACGATTTTCAGATCTAAGCACCCAAAGTCACGTCAGTTGCAGAAGGAGTGGAAAGGTGGCAACTCCAGCAATACTGGATTTACCTTCACCCACCTGGTACAGCCAAGCCTTTGGCATCAGATTTCCTGATTTCCTCCCTGAAGTCAGGCTATTCCCAGCAGCTCAGCTTCCAAAGAACATCCTCATTTTCTATGTTCATCTCACCCATCAAGATGCAGCCACACCTAAGGGTCAGGAAAAAAAAATAGTTAAAAATTTTTTCATCAAATTATTAAATCCGCTGAAACTAAAGCTTCCAGCAGGATTTGGGATATACAGCTTGCTCCAAAAGAGAGAAAGCTACAGGAAATTTCTGAAAATGCCACAATAGCTGCCACAGAAGTGTCCTCATTCCCAAACTCTTTCAGGAATGGCTCTACCCTTGACACAATAAGGAAAGAAAACTGCAAAACACAACAGGTTATGTCACTTCAAGAGGGCCATGATCATGGAAAAAATCCTCTGTGGGACAGAAGGAAAATTAATGTTCTTAACTGGAGGTCTCTGGTCTCCCGCCATCTACTTTAAGACCTGCTTAAAACAGAGTTTTGCTGCAGTTTAAGCTTTAAAGGTCAACTTCTCAGAGCACCTCAGCTTAAGGCTTGGAGTGTTTTAGCTTGGCTTTGAGCTGGGTGAAAGAATATAATTTCATTTTCTTAACACCTAAAGTGCCTTATTATCAGATCAAATGCATATCATCAACAGCAGCACTGCTGCAAGCTGACTTGATTTACACTTGGAGAAAATTCAGAAGGGCAGAAATCAAATGAGTGCATAGGGGCATATTAGGGACCAGAGAACAGTGATTTGTGGCCCCCATTTTCTGTACTTAGCTGTTGTCTTAGATAGCAAAGGTTCTATCATCATCATAGTATGAGGATTTCATATTATCAGAGCTTCATACCTTCTTGATACAGGCAGCTCCTCGCCACACTGACTTCCCCAGATCCTCACAGCAATCTGACTCTCCTCACTCCTCTTTCCTTACTCATATATAGCACTAGTTCTTATTGATTGCAGGTGTGGCCTGTTAAGATCAGGCTCACCTCCAATCTTCAGCAACTGACCCAGCTGTAATTCACTGGGGGACAAGATCACCCTCTACACTTAACATCTTAGAACAGGAACTGGACTTTTAACCCCCAAATCGTGGTGTGAGGAAGGGAAACTGCTATTTGAAGGGACAGCTTCCAAAGACATAGACATTGAAGTAAGGTTATAGAGATAAACTGAAACTTTTAAGAGAGTAAAGCAATTAATGGAGGACAATTTCATGCAGCTGGACAACTTATCCTGTTACAACAACAGCAATCTACTGCTAATGAGCAACTTCACATTCACAATTAAACCTTACTTAAGTGGAAATACACTGTTGGGAACAAAAAGCCCCCCCATAAATCCAACATGCTATTTCTTACATAACAAAGGTTCCTGGAATTAACTGCCAGCTAAATCCTGAAGCACCTATTTCCCAAATGGTAACTTAGGCTAGACAAAGCTCATGGCCCAAGCCTTTCAACAGGAACATGCAGCAAACCTTTACAAATGGGATTTGGTATCCAAGACAGGAACCCCACCTTTGAGGGTCTCGAACTTGCAGGCAAGGTAGAAAAAAACCCTTCAAGCCCACTCCCTGAAATGTCTTGAAACAGCTGTGCAATGGGCAGGGTGCTACAGGACTGTGTTTTAGGATAGCTCCTGCTGGCTCAGTAACAAACACAGAGTGAGATCTGGTGTTCACCAGGAGCTGCAGGAGGGTGTCAGTGACCAGGGATGGAAATAGAAGAAGGATGCTACACCAGGGCCTAGGGACTCCCACCTTTTTCCCTCTCTCCCTGCATTAACCCCTCCTCAGCAGCCAGTGCTCCATCCCTACAAGGTGTGCTCCAGCCCCCAGTGAATGCAGGAGTCAGGACTGCTCCCTCAGAGAGCTGAGCACAGTCAGCTTGGCCTGATCTCCATCTGCTCCTGCACCAGGACTCTCTCTCCAATCTTCTTAAGATAAACTCAGGCTCTTACAGCAGAGGGGAAGATCCTGAGGAAAAACTTCTTAATTCCCTACCATGCCTCAAAAGGTGGCTCAGAGCAAGTCCTGAGCCTCCTGTCTTTGCTGATATATATGCAAACAGCTTATCCTAGTGGATAAACAGCTCCACATTTCCTCCTTGCTCTGCATACTGAGTAATTCCAGACTTTGTGGGGCACCAGGCAGCTGCAGTAAGCACAGGGATGAAAAAGCTGCAGTGGGAAGCCTCAGAAGATGAACAAGGATGGACTTTCCATGCATAAGAAAGGCACGCAAGACCTTTATGTGGAAAATTATGTATGTAAATATTAACCTGCTTGTATCCTTGGTAGCAAAATTTGTGTTTGATAATGTGTAGAAGGGTTCTAAAATAGTCTTCATTTACAACTATAGGACTCCTGAAGTTTATAAAGACTGAGTGATGAAAAAGAAAGGTGTATGTTCTAGAAAGTTATTACCACAGCTGCAGTTAGCTGGATGGAAACTTCCATGGTAATTCCTATTTTAAGATATTAACAAGGATGAAGGAAAGGGAAACAGTCACAATATTAATTCTCTACTAAGTGTGATTCTAGGAAGGATTACCATCAAGAGTTAAACATTATTTCTTAGTTCTAAACCTCATATATAAATTCCTGTCACAGCAAAGAGCACAAGCTGGGAGGACATGAAAAGATAACCAGAGTCCCCATCAAATATTTTGCTTATTTCTTGTATAATTTAGATTAAGATAACTTTCTCATTGCTGTAGCACTACTAGATTGTTTTCTGCTTCTGGCTTGCAATGGGCATAAACCTGAGTGCTGACTTTTAACAACAGGCTATTGAATAACCACAGGAACGAAACAAAAAAATGTCTTATCTAAAGCTGGCATGAAATTAAACCACTCAGCGTAAAGCTGCTCTGACATTAGAATTCGTGTTGTAGAGATCTGTTCACCACAAATTTCAGCTGCAGTGAACAAGACCCTCTAGGCTTATGCATACAAAGCAGCCCTCATGTCCCCTGTTCAGCTTGTTATGAGGAGCAGCTGAAACTCAATTTTTCCAGCTTTAAACTGGAAGCCAAGGATATTGTTATACTGTTCTTTTTCCCTGCCTACAGCTAAGAGCACATTGAGAACAAGATCATCAACAGCCTGGTGATGGGAGTGGTGTTGCCATGCCTGCCTGCTGTGCACTGGGGCTGTAAAGAGGAGAGCAGGCAGGATGTGCCAAAGGACAGCAGGTACAGTCCCTCCACAAAAAATACAGCAAGTTCAAAGGGACTGTTGGAATATTTTGGTGGTTGGTTCATGCAAGTAGTGAGGTTAACTCTTCCAAGACAAAACACTGGCTCTCTAAGCCCCTGGGGAAACAGACCCTTGCTTCCAGAAAACAGCAACAATGGAAGAAATCAAATAGTTTCAGGGTTATTTTTGCTGGAATGGCCACCTCACTGCAAAACACTCAGAACTACAGAGGTCTGCAGTGTACAGGTTTTTTTTCCCCTAACCAGCCAGGGCTGACACAGGACAAGCAGCCAGTGTTGTTGCACAGCTCCTCTCTCCTAGAGCTCTTTACCTGTTTGCTTCTCTTAAATGGAAGAGGCCAAGATGCTCTCATGCAGACTTTCATGTTAAAATCCTGGGACATAGGACACCCAGAGCATCCTGAAGAAGGCTCTACTATCTGCTTCTGAAATCTGTCACTAGAAACACTTTGCTACAGATTTGTGTGAGCTTCCTCTAAAGGAAAAGGCAAGACAAGTCCTGGCTGGAGTACAAGACATTTATGGGACCGAAGGAGGCAGGTGGGAACAGTTGTACTTAAAAGAGCAGGATGAAAAATGAGAAATGTGAGGACTACCATCAAATTGAATCTGCCCTAGTATGAGGAAGGAGACCAAAAAACCTCAGATAACCTGGCACAATTGCACATACACAATCCCAGTTTAATCTGGAGTTTTCAGACATATTAACTATACCCATGTACCAGAGCAGATACAACCCAGAGATATACAATTGATCTGGAAATTAAAGCAAAATATCTTATTTCTTTCAAGCATAGAGCCCCAAAATCCAATATTTTGGTTTCTGATGTCTTCTAAAAGCTAAAATCATCAAAATCATTAATTCATACAACAGACTCTTCACTTGAAAACATGAAAATTGCTTTGAACCACATTCCAAAATAAGTACTCTCTTTATATGAGAGATAACTCTTGAGAATTTGTTCTACTACAAAGAACCCTCTTAATTCAAGTCCTTCTGCTTCAAACAATACTCTCTGATCAATAAAAATCTCACACTGTGGTGGTTTTCTCAGTGTGAGCTTTCAACAGCCACAAGGCAATTATTGAAACTACACTCAGGATGATCTATTAAATAACTGAGGATGATGAACAGTTTGGAGAGGGATGAATCAACAACAGAATGAAAATCATCACAAGACCTACAGTCTCTCCCAGACAGGATTTCCCAACTGGGCAAATGGACTTCACAGCATTATGAGGACTGTGCAAACTCTTCAGTTGTATGTCAGTGAATTTACTCTTTACTGAGAATTCCTGTAAGGAAACCCTGGCATGCCTGGCACAAAATGAGGCCAGATCCACATCTTTAAAACCTGCCTTGCTGGTCCTTCAGAGCAGTGGGTGGTGCTCTTGCCACAGAAGGGAGATAAAGCATAAATTGGTGAAAGGACATTCCTGCTTTTAAAGAGGTAAAAGCATCTGAAACAAGGCAAAAAAAGCCTTTAAAACAATGCAAAAGCCTAATGCATAAAATTGCTGTTTCATGCCAACCTCTGACATCAAAAACACAGTGTGAGGTTTCAACCTGCACTTCTCTTTGGGACATTTGAGATTTCAAACCTGCCTACCCTTAAGCACCAAGGTAAAAAGTTACTAAAAACCAGAGTATATTAAATACCCTTCCTATACTGATGGGAAAAGTGAGCCTAGAGAGTAATAATTTCCATTTCCTAAGAAGAAGAAGGAAAAAGAGACATCTATATTACCTCTAGAGTTAGCTGAAAAGAGAAAATGATGTCACCACTAGAAACAGTTCCACAGAACTCTAGTTAAAAAGTTCATTCAACCAAAAATAGTGAAATGTTCTCAATTCTGACTAAGAAATTGATTGCTGTGGAATATTTAGTTTTATTTACAGCATTTGTATCTTTTATGGTAATCCTTCTCCATGCTGTATAAGAAGCTGAGGGATTGCACATTTTTATTTTTTCCTTTGATTTGAATAAAAAGGAAATTCAAATCGAAGTATTTTATATTCTTTATATAAAATAAAAATAGAAAATGAGAAATTTGAAATGCTCTCACACAAAGCTTGTGCCTCACCTCACCACTTGATTTGGTAATATTTTGGAGAACTTATACTGAATAGTCAATTTCAAAGAGCTGGCCACAGAAGAGATGAGACTCCTGGCTTCTCCAAAAGGACAGAAAAAAGAATGTACAACGTGCTTTCTCCTGGAAATGTGCAGGGCAGGGCACAACAGGCAAACAAAACCAGACACAAAATCAAGGAACTTGTCTTTAAGCCATTTCCATTACATTAGCACTCATTTTTAGGTCTAAAATTAGATTTTATTCTGAGAGTCTTTCATCTGACATAGTCTTGAATATTTTAGAGGGCAGCACAAACAGCCACTAGCTTGTGCAACAGAACATTATTTTATCCTTTACGTGCTCCAGTACTTGCTTATCTCATAAGATTACTGGGAATTTACTGGAAGGGGAGAGTACCATATAAAAACATCTCTGCAGACCTTCTTACAGCAAGCTCATACACACAACACACACATGTCCAGCTTTGTACTTGAGGACATTCATTCACATAGCTCAGTTATTTTCTGGTTTGGTGATACCTGAGGAATAATCCACTGCCTTTGCTATGCAGAAAACTGCAGCAGAAGTGTTTATGAATAATCCTAGTGACTCATAATTATGTCTCACTGTCATTTTCATTACAATTTTTCATACAAAAGATTAAGAAGTAATCAAATTGAGGAAAAACTGCAGCAGGATGAGAGGTGTCTGATTATGTTTCTATCATCTCTACAATGACAATTCATCATGAGCTGTGGGCAATTCACTTTCTCAATTCATTGAAATCAAAGACTTTACTCTTTTTAAAAAGAAATAAAAATTCTTTAACTGCATTTAAATTAAACAGCACAGCAGAGCTCTCAAGACCCCCATTCAAAATTACAGTGATCTGGTGGCCCAAGCCCAGAGAGGTGCATAACATTAAAACTAACCCACTCAAAGGGGACATATCCTAAAGCCAAGCAGAATAATCAGCTTGAGAAGTGGGACTTGGTTTTATTAAAGAGCATCCTTTGTAATGCCAAAATGACTGTTTGGACACATCTAAACTGAAAACTCATCACTGAAAGGAAAAGTGGCTTTATCAAGTCATTTCTCACAAGAAAATCTCACTCAAATTCTTCTGCAGAGATAAAACCTCATGGGTTTGTAAGATACTCCTGCTTTCTGTTAGACCAGATTCCTGTGCCCAATGTCACAGACCCACAGACATTTCTCCAAACAGACATGGAGCTTGTTTCTTGTAGAGCCATTACACTTTTTCCCTACATTCCCTCACCTTGGGGTTTGTCTGTTTGGGTGGGAGATGCTAAAGCAGCAGTACATTCCCACATGGGTGCAGTGAGAGCTGTCACACTGAGTAAAGCCACGCTGCCACCTCTGCACCAGCCAGCAGTGCCCACCCAGGCAAAGCAAAGACAAGTACAGGGACAGAATTACTGTTCCCTGAGATCTGTACCCTGGGGGTTTCTGAAGCTGAAAACGTAAAAAGGACAGACCACTGTGCTTATTCAACTGCACATGTTCCCTACAAGCATCTCTTTCACCTGCACCTCATGTTTGGCCTCCTTTTATGTTTATATTTAGGCCTCAAAATATCCCACGGATCATGAATTATGGGATGTAACTACAACATGTCAAAATAAGATGGAGTTTCATTTGCTTTAATCCTCATGCTTGCTAATTTATCAGGTTGCCCACATGGGTTAACTCCAAGCAACAGTGAGAAACCACCTTCAAATAAATCATCTCCTCCTTCTCCTAAGTTTCTACTCCTCTCTCATGAGTTTCTAGACCATTTTCCTATCTCTGCTCTTACTCACTCTTTTTTCCAGGGTGACCATCCAGATTAACTTTTCCCCTGTGTAGAAGCTGTTATATTTTTCTTAGCCTTCACTGCATTTTTCCTGTTTTTGCCTGCAGCAGGTGACCTGAGTGACCAGAATACTGCAAGCACCCCAGGGAATGTAGAGTGACGCTTGGCTGACATTGATTCCTTCTATCAAACTGCCACAGGTGAAACACCAGTTCCAATCACTGATACACACACACACAATCAGAGCTATTCAGTAAAGCTGTGCCATGAGAGAGGCAGGAACACCCAACATTTTCAACATTTGAAATGGAGTGTTGGTTTTCAGGTACCTATGGAACACAGTACAGAGGAGGCACAAGTCCCTTCTGTATCCTGCCCCCATAGGCTCTCAGAAACCTATTTGTGATCCCACTCATGATCCCAACTCAAAACCAACATACTTAAACCTCAGATACTCCTGCTAAAATAAACCATTCTGACAGTAGCTGTTTTCTATGTCTCAAAGCCCAGGAAGTCAGAGTCCCTGTACCCCAAGGCTCTTCTCCTTAGGAAAGTACAGAGAAGCACAGAAAGGGCCAAATGTTTCCAGCATTCAAGATCTGGGATGAAAACCAGGATGTCTCATCTATCAGGCCCTGAACTTGAGCACCAGTCCACAGAAAGTATTTCATGGGCACTGCTCCTTAACTATGTGTTTTTCTGCACTAAAAATGTCAGCTCCAGTTAGGGGATTATTAGGTACTTCAGGCTCTGGCTGAACTACTTCCTTCACTTACCTTTATTTGACTATTTATCTCCTTAGGTTTGAAATAGCTCCAGTGCCCAGTCCATCCCACAGCAAAAGAAAACCAGGTGATGTTGGACTTGTGGTGCCATCATGGAGCCCGAGTAGTGAACAGATATATTTCACATTTCTGGCAAGAGCTCACCAATGTTCATCTGCTCTGAAGCTTTACCTTAGCATTTACAAATCAGCCATACAAGGGTTGTGGCTGAAAAGCAGGTGATGGATTCCTCATTGCATGTCATAGCTGGCAGCAAGAAAATGAATGCTGTGATTTAATGAGGGTGCAGTTTCATTCTAAACAAGTCGAGCTGACTGTGCCTAGCATCTGGCTTAGCAGAAAATTTCTACCTTATTTTATAACATGGGCAGAAGTTTAATGAAAATGAAGCCAAAATGGTGATTTGCATGTTAGTGAAGCTGAATGATTAAGGTAAGCCATAAGTGAAAGCAAACATGGAGCCACAGAACAGGTAAGTCACAATATATCTCCCAGCAGCAACATAACTCAGGCATGATTTTAAAACAGACAGAAACTCTTGAGGTGGCAGCAAATAAATCAGAGAAGCTACCAGTTCAGAAGCCAGCTGTGTGTACACGATTCAAAGCCTGCCTGCTGTCAGGTATTGACAGGACACAGTATTTCTGCAACCATCTGGCCAAAGGGTTAAGGGGATAAGCAGTGACAAGCTCACACAGACACCACGAGGAGAAATATTGACTCAACTCTGGCCTCAGATGCCTGCCTGCAGCTCTCCTTAGTGTCAGCAGTGACTCCATGCACGTGGCTGCTGTCAGCATTTCACTCACAGACATTCCCTATCAGGAAGCATTTCATATCCATTTCCTTCATTACTATTCAGCCTTCCCTCTCAGCAGGCATTGCCAGATGCAGCAACTTCCTCAAGCACTCCAGGAAGCTGCTGTCATTTATGCAATTATATCTGGCTGCTTTCTTTAGCATGCAAAGGAGGTTGGTACCCAGAAGAACAACACAAATGGTTGTGTGCACTCAGCTGACCTCTGAATGGTCCTCCAGAGCCACCTACCCACACCCAGAGTGCATTTGGACATTAATCTCTCCCAAGATCACACCCAGAGCCTGTGACAAGGGACCAATGACAGGTATGGGTCACATCATAGGACAGGTGGGTAGCTGCCACTGCTCACAAAGGCCCCAGCAGCCTCCACGAGGTGAGAACCCAGAAATAAGGAGTCCCAGTCTCTGGGGATACTTCCCTGAGCCAGGAAACAGCTGTGCTTTTAACACTGGGTATGGACAAAGATTTCTCTGTACCACTTGTTAGTGCTGATGCAGAAATAGAGCTGTTGGGAGATTTTATCTGCTCTGTAGTTTGCCCAGAGATACTTGAGGAGCTTCCATAACTAAATACAGAGAATTCCTTTTCAGCAAGACTGCAGCAGTGTGGTGGGAGGGAAATGAGCTTCCCACCTTCTGAGAAGATGTACTCTTCATTTACACATGAAAATGTTATGGTAGCAAGGGCTACTGCCCTTTTGGACAAGTTTCTGAAGCTACAGATGTTGACACAGAATTCATGGAAATAGTAATGTCCAGTGGTTCCTATGCTGAAGTGCACATCAGCAAGGCATACTGCTGCCTAATGAAGCCAAAACAGGAGTAGGATTGCTAGTAAAGGAAAACAAACCCAAAAAAGATACATTTGACAATGAGTAGTCTGTGTGAGCAAGTAAAGTATTGCCTTGCATTTGCCAGTATTTAAGGATCTCATGGGCTTAGTTAGATCTTGCACCAGCCTAAGGGTACAAGTGGCAGAGAGCTCACTTAAAGCTGAAAAAAAAGACAGCCCACAAAAAAAAGAAACTGCTAAAAAATATACCTTCCAAATACACATATGACATTTATTTTTCTCTTAATTGAGTTTGATTTCTCCAGTGACATAGTGATTGTTAGTAGTTTATTATACCCTTAAGTCCCCATGGCTGTTCAACCAAACACTGTGTGAAGCACCACTGCAAAGAGGGATTTCTTGTGATTTCAGCCTACTCCTTCCTACTGTTAAAGTCATTGGCAGAATGGCTTCTAATCACTCAGAGGCTGACAAAAGAAAAATTATACTCTGATTCTCAGAAAGTGGGATTCAGAAATGATTTCTCATAGAAACTCAAGCTTTTAATTAGGTGTTATCTCAATACACACAGAGGGAAGAGAGCAATTCATAATAAACCCAGCATTCCAAGAATTGCTAAGAGAAAGACTTGTGGCAGGAAATTCTGGGATGAAGCATAGCAATAAAGGTTAAAAAAAAGGCAGGCCTTTTCAAAGTATGTATTTTAAAATAAAACAGCATATTTCAGCAACAGCATCACCAACAGTTGCTCAAAACCAATACCCAATTGCTATTTCTGCAAGCTATTTCCAGTGTTCAAGGATCTCATGTCAGGTATTGCAACTGAACACTGATATTTAACTAAAATCAATTTCCAAACAAGACCCCATTTTGAAAAAAAAAAAAAAAACCCCACACAATTTTTTTACTTAAGATATATGGCCAATAAATCACTTTAGCTTTTGAACAACCTGTAAAGGAGCTGAGTTAACACAGAATGTATCAAAGGAGTGAAACTGAAAGAAAATGAGATGCCCCTTTTTTAGAACAGACTCTAGGAGCCAGACTGCAAAATTTTCTCACCAGGAGGATCCAAAACCCCAGAGCACTAGACAGAAGGCACCAACACCATGTCAGGCACAAGCACCTCCATGTGCTCTGATCCAGAGCCCAGAAGTCTCTCTGAAAAGCTTCTGTTCCAAAATACTGTGCTGAGATTTGAGCTCTCACCTGGAGAATCTACAGAAAAGTACCAGGGCAGAACACTGGATTCCAGCAACTATTTCCAGGTTGGCTACTGAGTTTCCCAGGCAGGTGTACCAGGAGTGCTATCTGGAGGACAAGACTGCTTCTCCTGCTTTGCAGGTAGAAGCCTCACCCAGAATCTCCTCGTGGTCTCTGGGACAGAACTTCAGCTTTGGAAGTCCACAGTGAGTGCCTCTGCCCCACAGGAAGGATTCACCACCTGTGACTTCCAAGCAAGCAGGACACAGGGCTTTCAATTCCCTCAGACTGAGGAGGGGAAGATGAAATGTATGTTTTTAAAGAAGTATTTAGAGTCAGAGAGACACATGTAAAATTACTCTAGGTAACATCTATTCAGTTGCATTTCACCAAAAACCAAACAGATCATCTTACCCAGAGCCTTGCAGGATTTTTGTTATAACTAAAAAGATCAGATGTAACACAAGAACATGAAAACATGGTAAAATGATTAAAAAAAAAAAATCCCCCTTCATTAGGAATTGTTATGTACATAGAAGCTGACCAGAAGCTGAATTGAGCCCTCAAATTTCTCCTAATAATTATTTCCATGGCATAAGAGGCAGGCTACTTAAATCTAGTATGACACAAACTCAGAGGTCATCCTTAGAAAGCATACTAAGGAATATTCTGGAGGTACTGGAAATCTTTGCTGTTACAAGGAAACAGATGAAATCTAGTAGAAAAAAAAAAATCAGCTCCTTAGGACTCTTAATGTCAAAGAAAGGTAAAATATTTTGGAAAAATGAGAGTTCATCAATTGCAAACACTGAACTGGAATGAGATTTTTAAAAAAAATTATGGTAAATATTTCTTTATTCCCAACTGTCTCCAGTTAAGGAAAACTCACTGTTAAATATTCTCAAAGATGTACACAAAAAAAAAAGTAAGAAATGGGGAATTGAACCTTCTCAGAGCTCTGCATAACACCCAGTTTAAGTATAATGCATATTTTAAAAGTAACAAAATTGCGAAGGGCATATTCCTTCAGAAATATTGTAATATTATATCTCAGCCACTGTTCATCCAGCCCTTGAATAATTTAATTTCCTCCCAAAGATAACAGTCCTTTTGGTCTGTTTGACAGCATTACCTATGGACAAAGAGCACACCCTGTTTAACACAATCTCACCAGTCCATCCCTGCCTTCCTAATAATCTACTTTCTGATATTCTATTAATTTTAACTCTGATCACATAGGCACTGCAATATTCCTCATGCAGAAAATAAAAATGTACAGATATACTTGGAAAATAATGCAAACCTTTATAAGTAAGCTAAATGCTCAACAGGGCTTTTTTTAAAAACAAACTGAGAGGAATGATCTCTTGTAGTGTTCTTGATACTTTGATCACCCAAGTCTTTTACTTTAAATGAGATTTAAAAACTATTGTGTTACTCTGTGACTGATCCCATGTAACTGCAAATACATTCATCCGAGAACAATATTCTGTAATTCTGAAGTACTTATTTCTTTTTTGTATTGTTCAATACAGCTTCTGTCACAGAAATATCAGAAGTACTGTTGTTCTCTCAATGGGCTATGGATATGAACAAAGTTTGGGTAATTAGGAAAAAAAACCCTTTTCTCTCTAAACTGTTAAAATTAATTTGAAGATATTTTTTCCATGTTAAAAACAGCAACACTAACCTGAAATTATGCAAAACTTCAATATAATTTAAGAGTAAGAGGACAGTAGAGTTAACCCAGTCCAGAAGTTGTTCTTTATCTCCTCAGTTTCTTCTGTTTTCTAAAATAATTTTAATAATTGACCTTTTTACCAGGATACACATCCTGGCTATGAATACAAGCTTTAAGGAGTGTTTGTTTTAAACAATATCTTTTTTTTTTCTTCTTTTTCCACTTAGACAGGAAAAATTCCAAATCCCCAGATTCTGAGAAATTAATACATTTTAGGAACAATAAGGCTCCTTCCTCCAGTCTTGCAGCAGAGGCTGTGACATCACAATAGAAATTGCACTCTCCTAACTTTTGCTGGAGCAGAGGATGAGCACCCCAAGCCCTTTGGCATGCTGGCATAGTCTGGCAGCACATGGAAATCATGCTATTGAAATCACTCAGCTGTGTAGGAAATAATTAGAAGGTAAACATTGTGTGCAGAAATCACTGGGGAAATACTTTATGTAATGGATAAAGTCAATAAAATGGAACTGTTCATGGAAAAATTCTGACCAGAAAAGAAAAATACATTGGCACAAGTGACTGCTAGCAAAGAACTCTATCAGTTGGATTCATCACAAAAGGAAAAGAACAGAAATTTCATCATTTGCTGCTTTAGGAGATGAAGTACACACATGACCTAGAATGTTTTTGCTAATAGATTACACCTATTACAATGCATTAGAATAAAAAAAAAATATATAATTGTTAATCTCATTTCTGCAAGCATTTAAATGTTCAACCCTAATAAAAGAACCTAATTAGATTACACTGGTAAATGCAAATCTCTTCAAAATAGCTGCAAGCAAACACATGTGCCTCGATGGTTTGCAACGAGAATTGACAAGTGGAAAGCAGATGGCAACGTGAAAGACTTGAGTTCTCCTGGAGCCATGAGCTATGAAAGCCCTCAGAGGTTCCTGTTTCAGCTTTGGCAAGCTCAGAAAATATCTTTAATTGGCAATCACCTGAGCAAGGGTTACCACAAGGGTGAGCAAGGACAGGGACGAGCACTCGCTAAACCATCAATGAGAATTTTTCATGTGGACCTAACTCCATAAAATGTGGGGGAAAAGGAAGACAAAGCTAAAAAATTGATAATGAATAATTCCCAGAAAAACAGGGTAATATGAGACAAGGAGTTTCAAGGTAACTTGGGGTTGAATGAGCATTTTTTGCCTGGAAATACAGCTACCAGGCCATATAGCCTTGTACTTCACCAAAATAACAAAGTCAGAAAAGAAAGGTGCAAACATTGTGGGTCATGAGAGGGGCTCCTGGATCCCCTTTAGTCACCCAGGGCACTGCAGGAGGGTTTCAGCTATGCTCACCAAGGACTCCAGGTGTTTGATCAGTTCCAATTAGGTATCTTTCAACCTATTCTAGATCCAAGCATCTTCTACTCTATCCTTTCCCATCCCTCAGGTTTTGCTGCTCACATTTTGCCTTTCTAAATAGATCCCAAGGCCTCAGCCCCCAGGGACCTGCAGAGACTGATTAGAAAGGAAAGGTGAGTGCTCTCAATCCTGCCACAAGCCAACTTCAGCTACCCTGTGCCTACTTCTTCTCTTCCACCTTTGGTTAAACACCAGTACAGATGTTCAAATTTTAATCCATTAGCAGAAAAATTACACAATTAATGCAGACAACATCTGTGGAGAATGATTTATCAAACACTGTTATAGGAACCAAAGTATAAACTAAAGTCAACTTCAAGAGCTGGAGGCTTATTATATCTTCAGGAGAAAAAAGAAGAAAATAAAAAGTGAGAGAGAATGACTCTTCACAGAACCTAAACCTCCTGGCAATTAGAAATGGGGAGATATTCATAGGTGTGATGAGGAACAAAAGAAAGCATTACAGCAGCCTAGAAAGGATCATTTCATAAGAGTAGTTTTATTTTAATCTCTGCAGAACGATGTACTCATTTAAGAAATACAGAGTCAGTGATCTGACTCTCTACATGCCACTGAACTTAAGCTATATGATACAAATCCTGTAGGTACTCAATATTTAAAAGTGGTTTTGAGGAAAAATAAGTTACTGGAGAACAATGATACCTCTTCTAATCAAGGTAATTGTGAATGTGATTTTGTGTCATCTTGATTAAACAACTATTTTGCAGACTGTTGACAAGTTTCATTAAGAGCAAATTATATTTTCTCTCCTGCAAAATTAAGACAGCATTAGAGGGAATTATCATTCCTCACTGATTTTATTAAAGATTATATCAATATTTGATTATTTTTTTTATCAGAAAGCCTCTCATGCAAAATACTGCAGCTCTTTTATTCTGATCTGCTTTCAAGAAGCAAGGAAAGCAGCTAAAAATGCCAACAGTGTATACTCAGGGCACTAAATAATCTATAGATTTGATAGTAAATATAAAAAGGTTTGTCAGGTGACAGCTGAAAGATGCTTTCCCCTGCACTGCCCCATTTCCAAGCTCCTGTGATATTCCTTGGCACAGAAAACTGGGAATTTATACACTCCTGTCCAAAAACAAATGTTACTATGGGAGATGCTATCAACAGGAAAATAACAAGAGAATTACAATTTTGTCTTCACCAAAAGAAAAGTAGTGAATAATTTGTCTTTTTAATTCAACCTACAAAAGTTCATGGCTTTTTGGTGGTTGAAGATTTTAATTATTACTCCCAGAGTTCTGTATGGTAGTCACATAATTTTTACAATACGTTTGTGACATTGCTTCTGAGTTTGAGAGCTTCAAATCAAACAATTTGGACACAAATTCCTACACATTTCTAATTAACAAAAATGTCTCTTTTTTTTCCCATTTCAATCAAGTACTTGATTCAAATTAGTTTTTATAAGTCCTTAGTCTATACTCTGAGAGTAATTAGAAGCACTGGAAATACAAGCCAGAAAAATCCCCATCACCTTCTTGTTCCTTACAGACACATAAATTAACCCTTCTCCACAAAACATGCATATGTTGCACATTCTGTCCCAATATTTTCTTCTAAATTAAGACTAAACTAGATACCTTATAACAAGCCCTTCATTTTTTTTTTTTTGGCACCACCATAAATGCTTTAATATCTTTACACATTTGCATAGAGGTAGCTCTAAGTGCAGTATTAATCAGAAAAGAAAAAAAGTAGAATTCTGCCTTCAAATTGAGATTCAAATCCAGTCTTTTTCTCTTTCTTTGAATTCCACCTTCTGGGAATTTTTTTAGCAGCTTAAGATAGAGGGGACTTAGATTTTGCTAAGTTGGATGGGGCAAGTTAATGCTTTGAGAACTGTTTGATGTTGATTAAATGTTGCACTAAACCTTTTGCATAAGTTCTCTGATTTTGTTGAAGTTGCCAGTAGAGTTCTTTCTGTTGTTTTGACCTCTTGAGAATATCTTATGGGTGTTTCTCCTGAGTGTCTAACCCAGGGTGTATGAACAACCCATTTAAAAACCCTTTTGAGTGAGTTGTTTGAGGCCTTAGAGAAGCATGAAGAGTGGAGCCAGTGCAGGGCACTGTGGAGCTGCTGCAGGGCTGCGTGGGAAGCAGAGCCCCCCAGAAGGGAGCTCTGGGCTCCAAACCACCACCACACATCACCAGATACCCCATCCTCCTGAAGGGCAGCAGCTCCCAGCAGCACACTTTACCTCTTACTTAGGTTTAATTAATATCCAGCCTTGTCTCTGGAAAGCTGCCAGGCTGAGCACAGAGCAGTTCAGTTCCATCAGGCTGCTCTCTGTAGCAGGTGGGCTGCCAAGGCAGGTGTTTGCACAGCTTCAGAGTGAGCTGCATGTAAATCCCTCAGCTGCAGCAAAACCATACAGTGTTTGACTTGGCCTTTAGACACACACCCAAGAATAACAGAGGCTGCAGTAACCTCTGGGAAGTAATTCCAAAGTGATACAGCTGATAAACAGAATCCAGACAAAAATACACTGTTCAACAGGAGACCTGATGGTTGTAACAAGAAAGCCTGGACAGAATCCTCTGGCAAAGAAATGAGAATTTTTACTATACAAAGGGGATTTTTTCGTAAACATAATACATGATGAAAACCCTCTCCTTAGGAAAGACTCTTAGTCTCTTATCCTATTTGGGACATCTCTGCAAATTCATGATTCTTCAGAATCATATAATGGTTTGGGTTGGAAGGGACCTTAAATCTCATCCAGTGCTAATCCCTGCCATGGGCAGGGACACCTCCCACTTGTCCCAGGCTGCTCCAAGCCCTGTCCAGCCTGGCCTTGAGCACTGCCAGGGATCCAGGGGCAGCCACAGCTGCTCTGGGTCCCTGTGCCAGGGCCTGCCCACCCTCACATGCCTTCCCAATCTCCAATCCATCCCTGCCCTCTGGCAGTGGGAAGCCATTCCCCTGTCCTGGCACACCAGAGCCTTCCAAAATCTCTTTCTCCACGTGCTAGTTTAAAGGACAGGTATGTACCAAGGAAGGAGGGAACCTCCCTTGGAATGGAAAGTACGAGCCCCTTAGCTTTGAATTAATATACCTTTGAATTTAAGGGGCTTTCAGGCAAAGCAGTGGGAGAAGGAATGGCAGTTCTTTCCTGGTGTGTGTGTGTATAACAAGGCAAACAAACGCCGGCAGCGGCAGCAGCCAGAGCACAAACCCAGCCCCGGCCTCTCTGGGCCGCGGCGCTTTCCCTGCGCTGCAGTTCCGGGCACGGCCAGCAGGGGCGCTGCTGGCTCCCGGCCGGGCACGGCCCCCGCGCCTGCAGGGGGCGCTGTGGCGCCAGCTCAGCCGCGTTCCCCTCATGCGGTGATGGCGGCCGGGCGGGTGGAAGGGATGGAGCAGGGCCTTCCTTTGGGAACTCACCGGGGTCCCTCAGTCCCAGTGCCCCTCCAGATGGCAAAATGAGCTGTAGCAGGGACCTTGAAGCAGCTGGAATGGCAGAGGTGAGCAAACCCCTGGGGGTGGTGAATCTAAGAGCAGCACTAAGCCCCGAGCAGTGGCAGAGGCAGAAGCAGCAGGGATCCTGGCGCACACAGGATGTTGGGCTAAAGTGTAGCAAAAAACCCAAAAAGATCAGGAGCTGGTTTTGGATTTTTTTGCTAAAAAGCAGCAGCCAGGCTCCCAAAACCAGCTGGCAGATTCCCCTTGGAAGGGAGTAGGGGAAAGTGTCCCAGGTTTTCCTCTGAGGCACCTAAGTGGATGGGGAGGGTCCTTTACGGAGAGATCAGGTGTTGAAAATGTCCAACAGCCGCTCTTAGCCACAGTAGGAGAAGCAGCAAAAGACAGAACTCCATGGTGGCAGCAAATCCTTCCTCCAGCAACCACAGCCTGGCCACGTCCCCTCCAACCCAAGAGTAAGAGCAAGTGAGGAGCAGAGCCCAGTCCCTGACCCCCAGCCAAAATCCTGCGGTATCGCGGCACAGCCCAAGAGAAGGCCCCCAAGGGAGGAGACTGCAGCCAGCTGCACACTTCCTCCTCTTCCTCTCAGCCACATCTTTTCTCTTGAGTATCATCATTACCATCTTTTAGGCAACAGATGGGAGAAAAGTCCCTGAGAGAAATATTTAAACTGAAAGGAAAAATCCTACCCTCCAACACCATCTTTCCTGTCAGCTCCTTCACGTGGGACAACTGCAGAATTTCTGCAGAAGCAATCCCTGAAGCAAAGCACCAATCCCTATCAAATCCTGACTCCAAAGAAACATAAAACACCATTTTTCCCAGTCCAGAAGAACCCCAGAGACACAAGAAGGAGCTGCTCCAGCATACCCTTCCTCTCTATCTCACAAACAGTACCAGACAAACCCTTGGGGACACATGTTCAAGTGTTTGCGAGTGTTAGGGAATTACACTGATATAAGAATAAAATGACAACAAAGGAAATAAATCTGCTTGGAAATTCTGTAAAATAAAATTACTCTCCCTTAAGTTCACACATTTAGTTTAGTCATTAAAACTTTCTAAAAGAACCTCTAGGTTTTATTTTATTTATCAAAGAGCAAGCAACTAGCATTTTTTTTATTACCTTTGAGACTTACAAGAAACTGATAAACATTTACATTTACTGTAAAAAATTAAGTTTCTGAGTCAACAGTGTATTATATATTTGTCTTAATTGGGCTGATTTTAGCCTCCTTAAATTCTGCCTAATTTTTTAACTTGGACTTTTATTTGTTGCAGAGTTTCTCATAAAAATCTGCAAACGAATTACAAACTGTGGTTAATGAGCTATGCATAAAACTTCTCTTTTTCTTTATCATTTGCACCATCTGCTTTGGCTGTTTTATTATCAGCCTGTAAGCCAGTAATCTATCTACTTTATTTCCTATCTCACTTGGGAAAAAAAAAATGAAGAAATCCACTAGAGTTTTCAAACTCCCTGTTTTCCCAGAGTTTTCTTTGAGTGATGCCTTCTTGTCCAATCTGCCTCATGCTCTCATTTTCTCCACTGCAGAAAAACTGAGACTTCCAGTTCCATTTAAAAAGCTCTTTGGATTTCCAACACACTCCAGACAGGACAGCAATTCTAAGAGCAAATCAATCTATTTTACCCTTCTTCCCCATTGCCAATAAGCAAAAATACTTCTTCTCCTCCCCACCATTCCTATTTCAATCATTACTGACTACAGATTGGACATGAAACACAATTATGGATTTGCCGGAAAAAAATGAAAATTTGCAGTATTTATGTCTTACCTATCCATGTAGAAGTATTTCAACACAGCCTTTTCTCTGTGCAGTACAGTTTAATATGTGCTTTGATAGAGATGTTGCTTTCCTTCCAGGTAGGGCCAGCAAAATTCTGTATTTTTATGTGTTCCATCACAGAAGTATCATTGGAATGTTAATCTAATTAAATTCCCTCATTTTGTCTAAAAAGGTCATAAAAAATTTGAATTATTCTCCTCTGAGCTAGGCCAGTACTGCATACAAGTAGGACAAGAATACGAAAGAGGATCAAGTTCTTTAAAAATCACTGAGAAACCCCTTAAATTCAGTGCTCTGTGGAATACAACCATCACTAAGCAGGTTAAGGAAAAGTTTCATTATGGTCTCTCCTTTCAAATTTAGCCATTATTTTCAGAACTGACAGTTGGGCAGCATTTGTTCTTTCTAATGGAATGACTGACTTGAGGAAAAGTTGGAAAAGCCAGCAGCAAGAACAAGGCTTTATTTAATGAGGGTGAATTTGTGAGAAATGATCCCAAAGTGAGCAACCATTAACCACTAAGCTGAAAACCAGCTTTTGAATCCTCTGCAGACTTTCTAGCAGAGCTGCTGTTCTAGTGCTAAGCTCTACAGAGACTTTAATCCATTTTGCACCTCAAAAGGGGCATGGGAGTGAAATTATTACAGTTTCAAATGCAAGCTCAGGGAAACCTAGCCTGGTGCTGAAAACTGATACTGAACTGAGCAAAAAAGAGAGAAAAAAAATTGGATAGATTCTGAGGTGCCATGACAGTCTTGGGCAAGCTGTGTACAAAAGGAACCTGGTAAGGTATGTTACAAGTTCATGTTTTTCTTAGCCTTCACCAGCTGTGTTTTTTCACTTCCTTGTGCTCTCACATACATTATGGCACTTCAGCAATAACCAGGAAACCAGCAAAGCTGGCTGTTTCCCATGTTTTCTGATTTACTATTTGTTTTATAAACCAAAACAAATCTGACTGAACAATTTGTGGATTTTTTAGTTTATTATCAGTTTATTTCTCTGGTAAGAAGAACCTTATCTCCCCAGACAGAGAAACTTGCCAAAACAGAGAAAAGAATGCAGGTACCTGCTCTAAACCTCTTTCAAGTCCACAGTAAGACCATGGGAAACATTCATCTCTACTGACTGCAGTGATTTAAAACTTGTCTGCTCTAAGTTGGTAGCAGGGACCTCCACAATCCCAAACAATTCTGTCTTCAAGTACAATTCATCACTCTGTGCACGCACTGATCTCTCCCTATCGACTATAAAGAGGACCCAGATGGGCAGTTTAAGTCAGGGAGCCAACTTTTAACACCTCTGTGGTTAAGTGAGATCCATTACCATTGACTGGGATGGAATGCATTCCAACACAAAGTCAAGCCAGGCAGGAGTCTGGGGCCAAGAAGGGCTATGGTTTCTGCATCTCCAGTCCCATCCATCAGCCACCAAAGACTGTCACTCTTTGTCACAAACAAGCTTTCACTTTATGGAGCCCTAAAGCAGCATGCCAGTCCAGGGAAGACCAAACATCAAGCATGTCAATTAATTTTTAGGAAGGCCAATTAATACACAGGTCGACTCTATTTCTTCTTCTAGAGCCATTGACATCTCCTACGTTTCTCTCCCAATTAAATTCCATTTGTACCATGTGGAGTGAAACACATTTTGTAAAGAAGGCCTCAGAGCCACAGGCAGGTGTTGTGACACATGGGCAGGTCACACACCCAACTCACACATCAAAAGCTCTTACTGCAACTGCTTTGCTGCTTAGTGCAGCAATACCAAGGTATTCTTCTCATGCAAAGTAAATTGTAATTTAGTAGTCAGAGTACCACACGTAGGGCTAATTAGCCCTGACTGGTCTCAATAATTAGCCAGAAGACAATAACGCCCTTTTCCAGGACTTCCCAGAAGAATGCAGGTTGCTGTAATTCCTATGTTACAGTACTTCGGTTCACAGAAAAGCAGGAAACAAAGAAGCAGTGTTGTTTTTCAGTTTCCATACTCCACATCCACAAAATCACTTAGGGGATAACAGCAAAGGGCAGCTCTTAAGAAATCAGCAGTCATTAGACACCACCCATGTCTTTACTGGGCTTCAGTTCAAGGGAGACTTCAAGCTCTGATTAAGCATAGATCACACCCTTGAAGCTGTTTTCAGAATCTGTGAGTGATACACTTGTCTGTCCTTACCTCTCTCATGTCCAGTTTCTGAGGTCTGTTGTACACCAAACCCAGGCAGGAATAAAGCTGTCACTCCTGTGATCTCACTTGACACAGGTTTTCCTCTGCTCTCTGTTCCAGGCTGCAGTGCTGCTCTGCTTTTCCCACTAGGTCACTTAACTTGCTTCCATCCAGCTCAGCTAAAAGCACAACTGCTTAAATGCAGAAAACTTTAAAGGGAGAATTGGAAGCAGTTCAGAAGCAATCTTTCTGCCATCAAATTTCTGCTAGCAACTGACAGTTTAAAAAGTTCTCCCTTGTGTGAAGAGCTAAATACACACACATATATACGTACACATGTATACCCATACATATGTACATATTTATAAACACACATATATGTGTCTATCTAGATATAGGCACGCTACATATACACAAAATGACAGTGCATCTAGATGCCCACTCATCCAAAGGAGTGACTGATTCTCAAAAATAATTTCTCCAAGCTGAGTAAGAACTTGGCAAGGTCTAAAATGACAGAACTAATAAAATTCATAATGTTAAACATATTGCTTTTAATATTTACCCCCTTAACATTAAAAAAATATTCCCAAACCAACAGAAATTTTTAATGCATTAGAAGCTAATCTTTAACCTCTCTAGCCTTGACTCACATAGTCATAATTGTGTTACATAAAATGCCCTTTGATTCAATTACTGTATGATCCATTACTGTAATGCAAAAAGTAATTAGTATTTTTACTTAATGAGAGACTTAAAAATGCACAAACAGAAGCATGAACTACTGCTTTTCTTGAGCTAATAAAATACTTGTATAAAAATATCACATCAAACTACAGATCTAGTCCTCATAGCTCGGCTAAAAATGATGCTTTAAGGTACCAAACAGAAATATTTGCTTATTAAGAAAGAATTAATCATCCAATTGGACAAACTAAAAGCCTATCAACTACTCACGAAGGATAAATAAAAGCTGTGGCATACTATAGAAAAGTTCAGCACAGCTAATAAGAAGAACAGTATTTTGTGGCACTGTTTCTGATGCCTTGAGAAGGCTGCCCTGGAACAAAGGCTGGACAGAGATAAAGAATAAAGCAGGGATTTATTAAAAGGCCTCCATGGATCCACCTTGGGCAGCACAAGAGCCCAGCCAGGGCTGCACCCAAGGTGAACCAAAATGGGCACAAAATGCACACCCAGTCACGGGGTCTGTCACTGGGATCAGTTCTGCTCCATTTGTATCTTGGAGCTCATTGTCCAATTACAGCTTTAGGTTATGAAGTCCCATCCTGCTTGTTTTTCTCTCTTCAGCCCACATTGTTTGTGCTCTTGGGCCTGAGATTTGGATCATTTGTCCTTGGTCCCCAGCTAGAGAAGGAATTGTTTTGTCTCCCTGCTCTGTGCAGAGAGGTCACCATTCCCTTATATGAAGCTCAGAACTACACACTAGAGCAGCACAGAATCTGAAAAATAGGAAAGCTGAAACCTGAGACATCATTGCTGTAAACCTGTGCCTGGCAGAAGAGCAGGGGGAGCACATCAGGTTCCTGAAGGAGCTCCTTCTGATCACCAAGTACAAGGGAACAGCAGATTACCAGTTCATGCATAAATATGTAGACACAGAGAAGAACAACTCTTAAAATGGTTCTTTAGAATGATTCAGCTTTTTTTTGGTTTAACTGAATTGTGAACATGTGCCCCCCCCCCCCGTTCCAACTGCATTTCAGTCTGATGCTACTGTAAGATTTTGTAGCATTTATTTCTTGCAAGGAGATGAGTACCACAGCAATTTACTGCATGTTCTGCTTCTCCAGAACCCAAAGGAGGATTTTTTTCTCAAACTGAGGTTACCTTTGGGCTAAACTGCCCCTTCTGAGTGGGGCTTTTTCTATCACGTAAGCTCAGTATAGCTTATATTAATTCTTGAAAACCATCTCTCCTGATAGAGATCCTGAAAGTACTCTGGGGAATTACTAAACCAAAGCAGCTTCAAACCACCTAGAAGGTTTTTATAATATTTTCAGAAAATATTTATGATTAAACCAAAGATTTAAAAACGCAAATTCTTGAGGAAAACAATTCTGTGCAGTATGCAAGGTTGAAAATTATTTTGTAAAGCATGGCAGCTTATTTTTACAGATTCTGCCATGTGGGAGCAAGTACTCCCCAGTGGAGGCCACTAAGTTCCATGCCATGATTTTACTTTAACATGCACAGTTTATCTGTTCAAAATGAGTTGAGCAGTTCAACTGGAAAACACAGTGGTGTAAAAGCTAATATAGACATTCACTGAGCCAAGTTAAGGCAAACACTGCTGCCATCACAGAGTGACCTATCCCTCTAAAAACTGTCAGTTTCCATCATTTTAAGGGAAGGGACATCAGGAAGCTTTGTTTAAAGAATATTCACTCTAGCACTCTCTTAAATTCAAGAAGATAATTGAAAGACTCAAAAAAATCAGAAAGCAAAAATAAAATGAAAATTCCATAGCTATGGTATGGATGTTCAGTACTGACAGTTGACAATAATAATTTTAGAATTTAAATTAGAAGCTAAACATTTATCATCAATAAAATATCTACAGATACTCTACAACTTAATTGCCAGAAGTAGTGCAGGAAAAAAAAACCAAAGAAGAGAGGACTCTAGGTTAATTAGGTATTTAAAACAAGAAACAGGAGTTCACACTTGTACTTGCATTCTCTAGATCCTTTTATATATTACAGTATAATATATCACAGCTCTGGGTCTCCAATGTTAACACTAGCCCTGTGACTTGACACTTTAAAATTGATTCTGGCAAGTCTGCCAACAAATTGAATGTCACTGATTAAACTTTGATAACAAAATGGCACGGGTTCCTTCAATACACCACTAGAGCTCAGCTGCCACAGCAAAAGGAAGACTTGAAAAGAAGGTTTTGCTTCAGCAGGGGTATGAGCCAGGCCTATTAAGCAGCTACACTGTGACAAAGGTCTCAGACTTTATGCCTTTGCATCAATGGCAGCAATCGTGTGCAGTCTTCTGCCTCAAACAAAGCCAGCCCATCCCTATACTCAATCTCCAGTAATACTGCTGGCCTCTCCCTCACCCTACAAAGAAAAAAAAGGGAAAAAGTGGACAAGATAATTAGAGATTCCAAGAAATTTTTCAATTAATCTTGAAAGTTAAGACTTTGAAAACAGGTCATGGAGTACTTGCAGTGCTCCAGAGGACATGAACAGCCCTCCCACACTCGAGGCAGAACAAGGAACCACAACTTAATCCACAGAAACTGGGCTCAAATGCCCTTAGATCCTAAAGTGATCCTTACTCAAGGGAGTGTCCTGATTTCATGATTTCAGGGCTGGAAAATCCATCTCAACTGTAGCTGCAGCACCAACTCTGTCTAAACACTGGTCTAGTCACAAAAAAAAAGAAATATAAAAACCAGCAGTAAGTTTTGCAAGTAATCTGCTGCCTGTAATGATTGCTCTGTGTTTTGTCTTTAGAGAGACCAAGTGACCATAGAGCAAGAATTCCCAATTTGTAATCATTCAGTCTCTAATATCATAGATATCTTTGGGTTGGATGGATTGGATGGGTCCCACACATAGGCCTGCCTCACCTGGACATCCTGTTGCGGTTTCCCAGCTGGAGCTGTGTGCTTTTCAAAAAGAAATACCTGAAGAACCATCTGAGAGCAGCATTTTTTCAGCTTCCATGAGGAGCACTGGAACATTTGTTTGGAATATACACAGCCCACAACCCTCAAGATCTTACCAAAGAAAGTCTGGAAACAAAGAAAGCCTCCAGTAACCTCACACCATCTATATGAAACTGGAGAGGAGCTCTGGGGCAGGGGGACAGACAAAGGAGGGCACCACTCATTCCCTGGACCAGCTGCATGAGAACCAATGGCTCCAAGCTTGGATTTCTGGTAGTGCTTCAAGAGAATCCAACTGGAGCAACTTGGAGCAGTCAAACCTCCCTATGTTCTACATCCCATAACCTATTCCATTGTATACTTAACACCATTCCCATGACTCCATTAATATTGGACTAAATGCAGAATACACTTGACAAAAATTTGATTTTGCATTCAAGCAGTTGTAGTTCAGTGGAACATTGATTTTGTTTATCTGCCTGAAATACTGAAGATGGACTGTGTATTCCAACTTAATTGCAGCTGCAGTCATAGGAGGCTTTCTTATATATCTGAAGTAGATGCTCCCACATTACATTTTCATAAAATATTGAAATGTGTGAAGTTGTGCTCTCACTTGTTTTTTTAAGAGTTAACTTAGGCATTACCTTGGAGAGTGCCTCAGACCCTGAACCACCTCCCTACTGCTCTATTTAATGAGAATACTTAGTTTCAAAATTACTTTACAGCATGTTTAATCTGACATGTCTCCAATTTGCTAACTACAAAATGTGATTATTCCATAAAATGACATTGTCTATTAAAAATGAAAGAAATACAATTTAATTTGAATTGTATTACTAATTTACATCTACATATAGCTTATTAACTGCTGCTGGCCTCTCAGTTGGGTAGGCAAGATAGGAAATGTTTCAATTTATGTGATAATTAGAGTAAGTCCAGGGGTTCTTTCCATATTTAAAGTGCATTTCTTCTCTGAAGAGTGACTTTTGAGACATTAGTCTGGTAGATTCCATATTTCTCTCTTAAACATTGAGAAATTCTCTGGGTTACAAGTGAAAGGGCTTTTTCTAATTTTGAATCCAATAACATCCATCAAAATCCAGCTGGGTTTGTTACTTGTCATATTACTCAAACTCCAATGCAGGCAAGTATTACATTATTTTGAGGGGAAAAAAAGATGTCTCTGGTTACAGATATTGGGGTCATTCTAAGCCTGGTCTTCCAAGTGTCTTCAAAAGGAATTATCACACTCTGACAGGAAAACGGAGTGTGTCCTTCATGAAAATATTAGTTTTTCATGGTTAGTTTAGATTGGTTTGCTCCATCCTGGAGAAAGTTTTGGCTTTGTAATTGAAATTTTTGCTCAGGTTCTCTGTGAGAAGTAATTTACAATGAGATTCAAAAATTCATGGTATTGAGACAGCTAATTTGAGAAAGTATGAACATAATAATAAAATAAAGGTTACTTTAGCTGGATCAGTAGGGATTTATTCCATATCTGACCTTTCATCTTTGTATTTATGAATGCAAGAAAACTGCCCTCATTACTAAGATAGAACTCCTGTTCAGGCTTTCAATGACACCTGGAAAAACGCAGCATAAGGCAGCTCTTCTCCTCCTCCTCCTAATCACCATCCCACAGCAGGACATGGGAGATTCCCAGCTTGTGCTGCTGGACCCCTCACACTGCTCTGGAAGCAAATGTTCTGAGTGCTCTGGAGTAGAACTACATGAAACACCAGGGAGGGTTTCTAATACAGAAGCAGTTCTCATTATTTCAGGGGGTTCCTAGCATGCCAACAAATAGGGAAGTTCCTTGTCCTTTTTGTCAGGATGCCACAGCCAGCTACTAAATACCTACTGGTTCAAGCCAAAATGATCTTCTTGGAGATGGAATTTAGATCTTCTTCTACTTCCCTGATGCTTATTCCAGTTTATTGGATTGTCAACGTCATACAAACCCCAGCTGCTCTCAGGCAGTGAGGGCAAGGGCTCCAAGCAGGCCATGGTCACATTTTGTGTCTGCCAGTCCCTTTCTCTGTCATCACACAACCCTCTGGCTGCCACACAGCTGATTTCATTCCACAGCTCTGACAAAATAAAATCCCTCTTTTGTAATTTGTGCGACAATTCCAAGGTGCTTTCTGCTCCTTTAGCAGAATGCCCCTGAATAGAAACAATCTTAGAAGACAAGACAAGGCTCTGTGACAGAAATTTTAACTCCTGCCTTTGGTCATTTCTACAGACACTACAAGTACTGTGATAACTATGTCAGCTCTTCTGTGGATGTGGGTTTTGTGGAAGAACTCTGGATTTGATTTACTTTAGTAAGATGATTATCCAGTCAGAAACTCCTGTACAGAAACCATATCTCAGTTCTGTGCAATCAGCATCAAACAGAAGCATGGATCTGGCCTGTTTAAGTTTGTCAAAGAATCTTTTTCATAATTTAGTAATTAACCCTCCATAGCCCAAAATACTGATATCTTTCTAAAACTTGTTTAAAAAGGATAATACAATTATCATCTGCAATCACCTGGCAATGCACAGAGGTATGGATCCCAGTTAAAAGTCACTTCTGGCAGCCACATTTTCTGCACTGTCACAGAATCCTAGAATGATTCGAGTTGAAAGGGACCTTAAAGCCATCCAGTGCCACCCCTGCCATGGGCAGGGACACCTTCCATTGTCCCAGGCTGCTCCAAGTCCCATCCAGCCTGGCCTTGGGCACTGCCAGGGATCCAGGGGCAGCCACAGCTGCTCTGGGCACCCTGTGCCAGGGCCTGCCCACCCTGCCAGGGAACAATTCCTTCTGTATATCTAATCTAAAACTGCCCTCCTTCATCTTAGGGCCATTTCCCCTTGGAAATACCTTCCCCTTGGAAATATGTCCCCCAATAAACCTGTGATATGTAGTCTCTGCATCTAGACAGAAAAAATTATCTATGCCACTTTGGGAGGGTGCATCTAAAACCCTATACAAGAAAATGATGAAAATAATATCACAGTCCAATTTTTGTCCATCCCTCAGTTTACAACATTTTCTCAAATCGGAATAATTTCTTTAATCTTAAAAACATTTATAGTGTTTGAGTAAGATGGACACTTCCCTTTCCTATGCCTGTGCTTCAATTTATTTCTATTTTATTTATTTTAACATCTTTTGCCTGTAGTTTCTTGTCTACAATCATAATTTCCTTCAAAAGGGCATGATACCCAACTCATCCTTTTAGTGTATAGAGAGAGAAACTCAGTTCCCTGAAAATGGAAAACTAAGGCTGAAATTAAGTAATTTCTTTTTGCATTTAGCTCACATATACAGCCAGTATTAATAAATTCCTCAGGAGACAACCTAAGCTGACAGTAAATGTGTTCATCTCAATATGGTTCCTGACCTATGAGGAGTGCAACAGGGCCTTGGCAACTACTGCTACCTCCACATGCAAGGTTTAAACAATATTTGACTCTGGACTTGTAAAGCACTAGCCTCAAGTCCTGAAACAGCAACATACAAGGAGACTCCCAAAATCAATAAAATAGCCTGTCATGTCTGCTCAAACAAATAAAAAACTATCACCATCACAGTGTGTATCTTTTAAACATTTATTTCCTCCATAGCTCAGGGCAGTTTATGTAGCACAGCTTCAGCAACATGTCAAAAAACATTGTTAAAGACCCAACACTGAGATCTGTCAGGGCTTTTAGCACTCTAAGAAAGAGAAAGGCCATTTCACAGTGTTTGGTTGAACAACAGCAGAAAAAATAGAAAACAAAACAAAAAACCAAAAATACCAAACAAACAACCAAAAAACCTCAAACCCACTACCTGCCGGTGTTACAGAAAAGGAGTTGCAAAGCTGAATCATTGCAGGAAGTCCTAAAAAGCATCCTTGAAAAAGAGATCAGTAACTCCATCTCTGATCAGAATAGACATAGGGTCTGCAATTCTGTGTTTGGAAAATGTCAGATACTGCAGAAGCAACACAGCAACACTAAACCAAGATTAGCTAAACTGCCACTCAAACAAAACCCCTGGGACCTGGCCACGTGCAGAACACAGACCATGCATGAGAGTTTGATGATGCATCACCACAGGCTGAAGCTGATGTTATGAATCCCAGCTGCCCTTGATGTCACCCTTTAATCCTGCTGTTCTATCCCTTCTCATCTTGCATCCCTGAACTTTCAGTCTTGGGATCACACTTTAACATCAGATAAAGGCCTCATCTCTCCACCACTGACAGATCAGAACAGACTATTAAACAGCAGCTGACTCTAACTGAGCATTCCTAAAGAAATCTCGTCTTGTTCTCACAGGGATTACACTTCTTACCTCAGTTTGGATTTCAACCAACCAACAACAACAACAACAACAAAAAAAAAAAAAAAAAAAAAAAAAATCCAAAAAACCCAAAAAACCCAATTAAAATAGTTTCTGCCATTTCTGATTAATTTGCTATGATAAATCATTTATATATACCACAGTTCCCTTTTTTATTTTAGCAGTAACTACTAAACCAAGGACATCTTCAGAGAAAAATAATGGGAACTTGAAGATGAAAACCCCCAACCAAAGAGGGCTTGTTCCAAGTTCCAGTTGGAAATGCCTTGGTTTAATTAGGAGTGTTGTGTACACACTGCTCTCCCTCAATACAGGACTGTCACACCAAGGAATCCACTTTGCTCAAGAGCCCTTCAAGGATGTCTGTCATTATTAGAACAGATGGGACCAGTGACTCCGGACTTGGTTTTGTTTGCTCTCTGACATTTTGTTGAAGCTGTATTCATATTTTGGAGAATGGTACTCAGAAGAAACATTTCTCAGTGTAAATTACAAAAAACATGAGCATTCTGCAGAGAGATTTTTTTCTAACATGTTTTTACATCTTCTAGCAGCCCCCATTCTGACCTGATTTTGCAAGCACTGGTACCATGAGAATATTCTTCAAAAAACAATCAAACAAGAAAGCAAGAGAAATGTGAATGTATTTCCTTGAGTGGTTCTGTGAGTGCTTTCCAGTGCTGAACTCACTTTTAGATACTGTGGCTTAACAGTCATCCCCACAGAAATAAGAGCTTGCAAAGATGTAGAGAAGCCAAAATTCGGTAATAGAGCCTTTTCTTTGGATAATCTAGAGACTTAAATGTAGGCTTAAAATTGGAAAGGTATTCCTGTAAATGAAATTTTTGGCTTTGGCAATGTTTTTGTTTTCTCAATATTGCTTTCTTTTGCTATTACAGCTACTTAATTCTCTCTCTCATCCAGCAAAAGGCAGTTTATTTTGTTGCTGAATAAAAGCTGTTTTCTGCATGGAACTTAAGCAACACAATCTAAAGTATATTAACTCCCATTGCTACTCCTTTATAGTACATGCATCACCTATACAGAGATTCTACAATAAGAAAAATATGTATTGATTTGCAGTTGAATGGGCTTCCTTGCTTGCTTTAAAGAAACAGTTCTGCTTTTCCCTCCCACTGCCTACCTTCTAAAGCTTATGCTTTTCAAACTACATATGGTCCAAGCAAAATCAAGAGATATTAATTAAATACAAATTGGAGATTTAAAAGTAAAGCTGAAAATTCCTAAAACTCCCAGCTTACAGCAAAACTCTTAATAAGTCTCTATTGCCTATTATTTTTTATACTGCACTAAAAACATGCTGAAGTGAAGTGGAAGGCCAGAGCACTTCAGTGACAGAAATACTACTTTCAAAAGAACAGGAAATAGGCTAGATTCATAATTTAATTGCCTCAGCTTCTGGCCTTATTTCAGGATCTGAAGTTACTAAATTTCATTGTGAGAAATAGCTCATGGCAAAGGATAATACTCAAATATGATATTTTAGCTACTTTATTGGATATTCAACTGTCCTGAGCAAATGAGGAGCACAGACACTCAGTGGGAAATGCTGCTTTTTCTTTTAGATTAAAATGCTGCTTTTCCTTTTAGATTAAAATTTTTTTTTTGAGAAATATTAACAGAGAGAAATCTGTTCCAAGTAATTTTTAAGCCAAGTAGATTATCTTATTATCAGGTTTTAGTAAAAAATTGCCCTTACAAAATTAGACAGTACACATGCAAATTACTGCAGAATCAGGACTTAAGTCAATTTACAATATCCCGTAACTTGTTTACTCTCCACACTGTGTTTACTGACTTGGTTATTCAATACTGCTTTTTAGCAAGTAGAAATCATTTCCATAATCAGAAATTTTTACTCAAGGTCTCAAGATTCTGAAAGAATTGTAATTTGAGTATCAGATGAGTGAGGGAAGATAAGGCTGGAACTTTTCTTAAAGGAGAAATGGGAACATTATGGAAGAAAGTGCTATAAAGCTATATATATAATGTATATATATTCTCTATAAAGCTAGAGAGACTAAGAGCTGAAGGCAAATAAACTCATATTAATTCATAATTTATTACAAAAATAGTTGGTTGGACAACCAAAGCAGATGTCACAGGCAGCAAAAATCTGTGCCCTGCTTAGACATTTTATGGCAGTTTGGTCTGAATTTAATGTGGATGGAAGTGAGCAAAAGACTTATCACAGGGGAGAGGTCTCAACATGGAATCTCACAGGTTCCAATGTTAATTGGGTTTTATTTAGGAACCTCCAGTAAAGCTTTGGAACAGACACCCAGCAGAACAATGCTGCTGCAGACTAAGCTGGCTCTTAGCAAAGAGAAATGTAGAAGCCTAATTGAACAGACAGACCCAAGAAGAAAAAACCCAAACAGAAAAACAGAAAATATGGATATCTTGGCAGGCATAAGGACTGACACCCAGAACCCTACCCAAAATCCAGCCAGAGGCTCCCACTGAGGAACAGGAGGCACTTCACACAAGCTCAGCTCATTGTTCACCTCTGTGCACCCACAGGTGGCCAAACCAGCCTGGTCCCTGAGCAGAGAGCACGGAACAGCACAAAGCAAATAGATCCTGGTCCCATGGGAAGAGCAGGACCCAGGGCTGGCTTTGCTGCTGCTCCTGGACACCCAGTGTGACAGCAGGGACAGCTCTTCCCAGCACCTCTCCAGTGCCAAGTGCCAGCCTGGTTATCCACTCTCAGCCAGGAGTTATTTTCATTCTTCTCCCAGTTCTCCTCACTGCTCTCAGCCCTTGCTATTTTCTGATCTTTATTGCAACTGCCACTTTTTAAATCCCACAATTTAAAGCATTTTATTACACAATAATCATAACTCTCTTTTATGCCATCGTTTTTCCATCGGTTGAGCAGTTGAAGGGAAAAATTATCTAAAAATGAATTACTAAAGATCATTCTACACCAAGCTTTAATGGTTTAGTACTGGAATGGAATTTTTTGCAGCTTCTGAATTATATGCAGCAAACATTATTTGATCAAACAAAAATATCATTCCTTATAATTGGTATAATGTCCTCTATAAATTGTGCTATCAATTACAAATGCTGCAGAAACACCATGACCAGTAAACTCACAGAGAAGATGCCAAAGCCAGTATGGACCCACCTCAGTAAACACACACTTGATTCCAGGCTCAGCACTGTGTGGATTTGGAGTGACAGGCTCTGCATATGCAGCTGGTGAGGGAGGGGTATTTGGGTGACACTTCAAGGGCTGCTTTTCCTAGAAAACTTTAAGAAGCTCCCCATTTCTGTGTGCCAGCTTTGCGCTCTGCCATTTCCCAGTTCTGAAATTAGGGATTAACCAAAGAGCAGGGTGGGTGTTTTATGAAAGAACATAGAAACTAAGACAGGTTTTACTTAAAAAAAAAAAAAAGAAAGCTGTGGCTGGCCAGTTATAAGGAATGTCCACACTTAAGAAAAACATAAATGCAGAGTAACAGTCCTTATTTCCCCCATTTTTTTGAGAGCAAAATATTGTTCAGCTGACTTGGCTCACACTTGAGATTGCAAAGATTTTACCATTTTGAAAAGCCATCAAGTCCACTTTTTACCTATGTTTTGCTGCAGAACACAGAGAAAATTTTTACTAGAAAGTGAATGCAAACTTAAAAACACAGCAGAAAGCTGCAAACTAGTAATAATATTTTTTTTAAGTGAGAAAAGAGCTGTAAGTAAAATATTTCAAGGAGATAAGCTCCCAAGCCCTATCAGATGAATTAATACCCATGAAAAAAGATTACATTTTTATCTTGCCTAGTCCTTCTTTAGTGAATAAGTAATGAAAAATTAAACAAAAGATATTTTGGAACCAGCACTAATAGTCAGCTTCCAGTCATCCCTTTTCTCTTTCCCAGTCACTTTCTTCCCATTTAGATTTGATTATGTGACAAAGAACTGGTAATTGGAACAATGAAGTTACCTAGAAACTGCTTAGGAAATCAAAAAAGCATAAACATCACTCTCAGAGTAATAACTAGGGAAGAGAATGCAAATTTTGAAGTTTAGAATATGCCATATAGCTCATTTTTCAAAGGATTGTATACTAAATAAAAAATAATTCATACATATCAGCAACTTGAGAGGCCAAAATTGCAATCAAAAAGAGATTTTTTTTCTTTTTAATCTAATGTTTAGATAAAGAGTATAATCATTAAAGACTAATATGAAATCAGAAATAAATTTAGTAACATTAACATAAGAGGAATGCACACCTACGACTCACAGCATTTTTCTTTACTTATTAAATCCTGTCATGACAAACAGATTTGTCCTAAACAAGTGGGTGCTTATTTCTGAAACATCACACACCAAATCCATGATTCCTACTTTGAGATACATAGCTGCTTTCCTCTGAAGCAGGAATATATGTATGTATATATACACATATATGTAATAGTTGGTTTTTACAAACTGCGAGTTTTAGAGAACAAGTCTCTAAAAAATAAACTTCTGGAAATTAGGTAAATCCAATGATATTCAAACTAAGAACTCCAACTCTGTAGTTATCTCTAATTACATTTGAGAAACTATAATTACTGTGGAGAAAATGAGGGAATTACTGATCACAGCCTCTTCCAATGCAGGAAGGAAGAGGTGGGTACCCAATTAAACTACAGTTCAGGAGAAACAGAAGAAAATGCGTGTCCATGTCACACCAGGTGACCAGGTCCTCACCTCAGGACCTTGAGCCCTCTACAAAGCCACTGCTTAAAGTCATGCAATAAAAACCCACCCAAGGATTCATAGGTATCAAACTGTTGCCTCTGGCTCAAAGTCACTGGGCCACAAATTATGAGAGGCTGGGATTTAAGAAAATAGAAAATGTTTAGAATGTTCCTATGAAGTCTCCCCTGTACAGATATGGTCAGCATCTATATTAAATACCCGCAGGAATTATTTTGAGAATCACAACTCAGAGTAGAGAAAGAGAACAGGAGAAAAGGTCATTTGTTGGAATGTATGAGAAGTTCAGCAAGTGAATGCCCATCAGGCTTTAATCAAATGTTATTAGCATATATCACAGACACAACTAAGTTCAGAGGAAGATTACAGGGGACAAATGGCCATCAGGACAGAAATGCTGGCTGAGACCACCTAAGTTTAGAAAACACTAAAGAAATGTGCTATGGCTCCTGATTCTTTCCTCTTTCCCAAATCACTAGCCAGGAGAGACTAGGATGAGGGATGTATGTTAAATCAGCAAGAGAACGTTTGTGACGCACTGAGCTGCTTATAAATAACGAGCATTTACACCTCAATAATTCTGCTCCTCTGCTTTGAGAGAAAATTGATTATGTGTCATTAGAATGAGAGATTACAGCAGCTGTTGGCAAATTTACAGCAATATCAGATTACTGAAATCTCAAAATATTTTTCATCTAAATAAGGAGACTTCAAAAAATCTCACTGAGTCCACACTGTGGCCTGAGGAATTTTCCATCTCACTGCATGCTGTGTGCAGCATTTAAGGCTCAATGGTTTAACACAAAAACATTTCTATATGAACTGAGAGCTCAAAAGTCTGACCCACACACCTGCAGGTCCCAAGGAACTTCTTCAATTATTTGCATGGCCACACACCTGCCCATGAACGACACAACTGCCCTGCACTGCTGCTGGGACACAACACAGCATCAAGCCAGCCCCCAGATTAATCTTTTAAATGAAAAAAATATGCTATTTACATCACTTGTTTCTTAGGTATCATAGGAATTGAGTAAAACATACATATTTTTAAATTAAATTATTTTATAGAGCTTAGAAGAAGATCAATAGACCTTGGAGTTGGAATAAAAGGAGAAAATTTCTTGTCTTATTTTGTGCTCCAGCTCCACTGAAGAGTGTGATGTTACCTCTTTCCATACAGATAATGCTGTCTGGAAATTATGGAAATTGAGCCTATGGTCCCTGTCTCACATGTACTGCTGCTAATTAAGTTCTTTGTGACTTATCATTTGACTTAAAATACAGAAGGGGGAGAAACTGCCTTTATTCACTCCCTTTTTGAGGGAAGAGTGATATTGAAAAAAAAGCTTTTATGTGGTTGTTTTCCTGAAAAATCTAATTTCAGATCTGTAAACTGTTCTTACAAGGGCCATTCAACATTAAAGGCTTCTCATAAAGCCCATACTCTAAGAGCATCCTGCACATAATCCCAGAGAGTAAATGGAGTTATTCTATGCCACCTTCCTACAAGCCTTTACTGCACCATGTGCCTCAACATGGCATTGTCAGAAGTCAAATAGGATACCCTGCTGAAAATAATTTTATAATATAAAATTATATTATATATAATAATTCAAGGATCAATTTTGATCCTTGAATTGCTAAGGTTAGTATAGGGATTGGGTTGAAAAAAGTTGGAAAAGAATGGAATGAAACCTTAATGGACTAGCTCAACCTCAATAAACTGTCCTATGAAAAAGCTATATCAAATATCACTGAGAGTTGGGAGCCAACTCCCTCTGCTTTCTGCTCCCAAGGATCAGAGAAGACAAGCTAGTGGTTCAGACATTTTACTCACAGCAGAAAGTTGGACCCCACTTGTATTTAATGAACAGATTCACAGTTCTGGCCCTCAACATTAGCAAATGAGAGGCCCTGCCCCAAAATAATTCACATAAACCTATTTTTCCTCAACGTTAGGTATCACTCTCTGGGTCTAGTGGTCCCTCCTCTACGTCCATTTGGCTCACAAAAGAAAAAAACAATCACTTACAACTGGATGGTTTAGTCCAGGAAAGACTGTTTTCTGCCAGCTAGAGTTGTTCAGTAACACTGGTCTAAATCCACAAGTTGTTTGGCAAATTGGAAAGCTCCTTTTGCAGCAAGTTTGCCATTTGTCTGAGCAAAACTGACCCCATTCCAGTGAGGAGACCTTGGAAAACCCCGCCCTTTTTGGCACTGCAGGGAGAGGTTCAAGGTTGGCATCACTGACATGTTCAGAACAGATAAGATAGGCTGAAATAAAATAGAGATGGCCCACATGGACAGGAATGAGACAACTGCAGGTCTGGGAGCAAATTCATAAATTTTGTCCCTCTAACATAAAGGAAGACAATGAGGAATACTTTAAAGGCCAATAAAATTATGGCAGTGGACACAAGGGGAACAGAAAATCATTATTTGCTATTTCTCAAGATACAAGAGCTATAAGACACCCACTGTAACCAGGAGCAAAAATAAACTGAACTAATTTTTCATACCACCCAAGTAAAATCATAAAATCTTTGTCACAGCATGGTGGGGGGGGGGAGGCAGAACAACAACTGGGTTCACAAGGAATTGGAGACTGGAGAGATCCATCCACAGTTACAAATCATAACAGTGACAGTAGTGGGGACATACCCAAGCAGCACCTGGGTGTCCCCTCAGAGGGCCCTCATCCATAAATTAAAAAAAGGGCTGATTGTAAGGTTCAGAAGAACAGCAGTGCTGCCTCAAGCAGTATTTTGTACTTCTTAAAGGTCACAGTCTATTAAATGGCTCTATTTCTCCTTTCCTGAAATGTGAGCAGAAATTCCCAATTATCATGTTAGTCATGCTATTCTTATCATGTATTTTCTTAATAAAGGACTTAGTCAGGAGATTAAGTCAAGCTAATGTGTTATTTCCACATGGAGTTGAACTTAACAGATACCAAAATCCTGACAGTATCAGATGTAGGGAAATGACCCTTTCCCATATTTCTTGGTAGCACACATCCTGCTAGACTTTGTGAACAGCTGCCACCACCTCCTGTTGGATACAACCTTCAAAATGGACCAGAATCCAGGGATGGAGAAATGACCAAAATACAGTGTCTGAAACCAGGGTAAATAATGCACAACACACCTCACATATTCTCAGATATTCTGTAGCAGAGAAATAGGAATTAATGGCAATGTTTCAATTCTTCCAGAAATTATTTCCTTTTGTTAATATTTTTAGAATACAGTCTATTAAAAATACATTATGTAATCAAAAATACATACATTTTTAAAGGAATACTTTAGCACAGATCGTTATTTCAATTTCAGAGTAATTAATTTGAGAAATTTTTCTAATTAATGTAACATTCATTTTTAATTGCCAAAAGATTAGATGGATTCATTTCTCTTTTGCTATGTAAGTTTAAACGAACAGCTCTAAATGCCCTTTCTATTTAAGGAAAGTTATTTTGTCAGTTTATTTTAAAAGAAAAACATGGTTCTTTTTTTTTTGCAGGAAAAATATAAATTATATCAGTGGTGAAGATACCAACAGAAGTGGGCAATGAATCTGGTTTTTATTAAGGGTAAATCTTATTCTCTTATGCCATGATTAACAGGGAAATTTCTCAGGAAACAAGGGAGGTTTGGGAAGAGGGGTGAAGAGAATCCCTTATTACATTTTTGCCAAATACTACTTAATTCCATTCTCAAAAAAGATTTTACTGTTAAAACAGAGGCAAAATAATTTAAAACCAGCATGTGGGAGCACTGAAACATGCAGCATGTTACTGTACTTAAAATTGTTTACAAAATTGATGCACAAATGTTGATCCCACAGCAGTCCCTCCAGCCTTTCCAATTTCAAAAGTAACTTAAATAACTGAGGAGAAAACAGAACTGGTGATCAGCCCACAAACTTAAAAAAATAGAATTGCCTCTGTCTATATTTCCCCTCCTCTCCTGTGACCATGTTCAAAGCTGCACTGTACTATCTCCTGAAAAACATATTTGTGCTGAATCACATATGCGTTCTGAAAAACACGTATTTCCTGGAGGGAATGAGACATCCCTTGGAATTTGAGCTGTTCCTACAAGGAACCATGTGTGTGCAAGACAGTCTGGCTACAGAGCCACCACACACTTGGTTCTTTGGCATAATGTTTGGGGCACCTCTGGGGCTAGGGCCTCACCCTGGCAGTGCTTGTGTTTGGAGTTCAATCCCCTGAGCATGACAGAGGTTTGACCCACCAAAGGTATCTGCCAGCCATGACAAGGGCCAGTCCTGGTCCAGATTTGTCCCTGCTGACCCCCAAAGATCCTCAATTCCCCTGAACGCAGCAGAACCCAGGCAGCACAAACCAGCTGGGTGTTCCTGTGATCCAGGGGGTTTTCCAGACACCTCCTGTCCCTTCCTGGTCACCAGAACTGATGCCTTGTGAAGGCTGCCCTAGAACAGAGGCCAGACAGAGCTAAAGAATAAAGCAGGGATTTATTAAAAGGATCTCCTCCATGGATCCACCTTGGGCAGCACAAGAGCCCAGCCAGGGCTGCACCCAAGGTGAACCAAAATGGGCACAAAATGCACACCCAGTCACGGGGTCTGTCACTGTGATCAGTTCTGCTCCATTTGCACATTGGAGTTCATTGTCCCATCCCAGCTTTAGCCCAGGCAGTCCCATCCTTGTTTTTCTCTCTCCAGCCCACGTTGTTTATGCTCTTGGGCTGAGATTTGGATCATTTGTTCTTGGTCCCAGCTAGAGAAGGAATTGTTTTGTCTCCCTGCTCTGTGCCCAGAGCTCACCATCCCTTATGTGAAGCTCAAAACTGCACACTAAAGCAGCAGAGAATCTGAAAAATACAAAAGCTAAAACCTGAGGCATCAGTCACAAGGTCTGTTTGATGGTGCTCCCAAACACTGAGTCCTGTGCTCCCAAATCAGCCTGCAGCAAACCACAGCCACTGGTTTTACTAAGTTAACTTACAGACAGCTGGCTCAGCAGATTGTTTTGAAAATAAACAAATAAAGTGGTGTTTTAAAGCATTTCCAAATTATAGAAAACCTCATCTTCCAGGGATCCATTTCCAGGCTTGCTTCAGCTCAGTGAGCAAACATAGGGCCTAAGTCATAAATTGCTATTTGTAAAAAATAGAAAAACATATAATTTTATTAGGCATTAAATTAACTACATGGAAAGAATGAGAAAACATTAGGTTGTCTCTGATTTTTTTCCCTAACAGACAGTATTGCATTTAAATGAACACGATAATTCTTAGGCTTTAATTCAAACAAACCTAATTGTGCATGGATCACTTTGAATATGATAAAGTATAAAGCATACATCAATGGATTTAATATTTACTGAATTACTTAACTGCACTTTAAACTGAAGCAAAAAAATATTATTTGATGGGTTGCTTTGCTTTATAAATAACAATATCCTAGCCAAAACTCATGGGAGACTTTGCTAACAGTAAGCTTTACTGGTTTATGTATTTTTTTAAAACTATTTTAGCTCCTTGTTAATAAAAGAAACAATGGGGCAACAGACAGTTTAAATTGGCCATGGCAAATAAATGTCAGTTCTATATGTACTTGCAGTTAGATTAAATGTTAATGACCTGAAGGGAAACAACACAAAATGTGTCCACTACTATTTGAAGCATCAGCATCAAACACTAGCATACCAAAATGGAATAATTAAATACATTTGTAAGGCAGCAAGTTAACAGGCTGCAAATTCCATCACTTGCATGGTGATGTGAAAAGCCAAGAATGGAGAGGGCAGCAGTTTATGGTACCTCAGCAAGGTCTAACATAAAAAGTTAAATGCTTATTTATATCCACCTAAGATTTCAAAATATTTTTTATTATGAAACAGGAAATATCCACATTTTGTGCTAGCTCCACTTAGCAAAAGTGTGAAATTTGCATTGTTCTATGACAGTGTATTTTAATCTTCCTTTATTCCCTGTCTTTTGAGTTTGATTAAAGTGCAACTCCAAACAAGCAGAAGAACAGAGGTGAGAAGGTCACATTCCGTACAATGATGATATTTTCTCTTTTTTAACATTTTCTTTAACAAAAGATCCTGCCTATAACTGCCTGAAATAACCCTGTCTATTGAAAATTGCTCTAATTTGGTTTTCCAAGACAGAAAAGGACTAATAATTCACTTCCTTTTTTTTTTTTTTTTTTTTTTTTTTAGGGCACAGCTTTATTTGATTAAACAATAAAACTGCCTTGTGCAGGTTTTCAGCCCCTGTGTTTCATCATCTAGTGGAGAATTCAGAACCCTCTTCTCTGAAACTCATTATCAGCAGCACCACCTCCTCTCTCCAGCCTGGCCCAAGCACTGGGCAGAGCAGCCCTCAGCTCCCACTCCACAGAGACACTGACAGCCTTAAATACTCATGGCAAGGTGTCAACGTTTGCACAACTAGAATGAGACATCATTCCTGTGCCATTCCAAAGGAGATGGATTTCCAGGTACTATTCCTCTCAGCTTCTCTGGAATGAGCCACAGCCACCCACTCCTACCTGGTGACACAGTGTGCATCAAGGCATCAAGTTCACCCGCCCAAAGCTGCCAAGGTGACCCCACCTGTGCCAGTGCTTCTCCAGTTCCTGGGCAGGCACATGCCCAAGGGAAAATGAAAGGCATGTTGTTGCTTGTTCAGCCTCCCATGAACATGCCTGAATGGAAGCAGGGTGAATCCCACACATGCTTGAATGGAAGTAGGGTGAATCCCACACATGGAGAGTTTGGAAAATGATTATTGTGCCTTGGATCTACACCAGACCCTATTCTTCAGGCATTCCTCCAGTAACCAGTACAGATTTAAGTTTAAACACCTACACACAGTTTAATAAGGTGCATCCCAGGTTTAATTCTCTTCTCCTCTACACTTAACTCTGACATTAATGAGAGCTACATGTGTGGGTACAGACAGAACTGACTCCAGGCAGTTTTACAGCTTGATCTTTTTCTTTTTAATGCAATTAGAAAAGCATATTGAAATGCTTAATCCGTGTGTTTGGGGAAAAATGCTTAATGGTGCCTAATTAAGGCATAAAATTTACATTTAGAAAACTAGTATCCAGGCACTGCAATAATCAAAATATTTGCAGAAATCACAATAGATTTTTTAAAAATACATTATAAATGGTTTCCCAGCAACTCTTAAAGAATCTCTTAGTTTGCTTGGGGTTGGGGGGGGTGGTTGGCTCACTTGTTCTTTGAACCAGAGTTTTGGATACACTTCAGTTTAATAACCAAATAAAAAACTATCTGCAGCTGAGTGAACCACAACAGTATTTGTCTTTTCAGAAGAAGCAGGCAAGCCTGGAGGCTGTAACTTGAAGTTACTAATTTTTTCCTTGTAAGAAGCCACCTGCAAACAAAGCCCAATATTATCCCTTCCAAATAACTTACTTCCTTCATCCCTTTTCTATCTGTGAGTGTTTTTACCTAGGGCCTTGCTTTGCTAAGTGTTACAAGTCTACAAAACCTTAAATCCCCACAACACAGTGAAGACCACTCAGGTAAGATAAGGTGTTACACACTACTGTTTTACACTATTTAGAATTGTTTGCCCTAATGTTAGAGATGATCTGGCACAAAACATGCAATCAGAGCTGTTAAAGAGCCTTTAACACTGACATGAAAAATGTCATTTTAGGACTAGAAGAATCAGAGAAGGGAAACAAAGGGGAAGAATCAAGCCTCCTAGAGGCAAGAGGAAAAAAGAATATTTAATTTGCCTAACTTGATCATGTGCTGTTAAACACCACTTCCTGCTGCATGTCTGTATGACTGGGTATTCCTTTTGCTCTTTTGGAGAGACTTGAGTTTATTCGATCTATTTTGCAGCTTCACAGACAAATCTTTTCCTGAAGTTGGACTAGAAGCTCAGCTTTTTAATCAGGATGCTGTGCCATTTTTAGAGTCTCCTAACCAATTCCAACATTGGAATAGAAAGAGAAGGCTGAGATCTAGGTAGGAATGAAAGATTATACTATACTCATATTCTTAAATCCTAAGTTATCAACTCTATCTAAATATAGTGTTGTAGGGTCTGATGTAAAAAAATTCATAATTTCCTTATCAACTAGCTTTACAATTTAACATTACTTTTCCTCCAAAACCTGCAGCACTCCAAATACAGTTTTTATGCCATTGTTGCTTTCTTCAACACTGGGAAACAACATCCTAAAGTCCATTATTTCTTACACATACACAATCTCACTGTGAGGTCATCATCATCAAAAATGATCTTTGCAAAATGCAGCAGGCAGCCTTTTTTTCATTACCAGAACAAGTGTATGGCATTTGGATGTACTTTGGCTCACTACCTGATGTCAGAGTAAGTTCTGTGGTTCACAGTTGATCTTGACAGTTATGAATTTTGATGTGCATCTCAGCAAAACAATAGATGAGGATTCCTACAAGGTTGTGTCTTCATGATGGACTTTTACAGTGCTGTCAGTTATGAAATCCAGTGAACTTATTATGAGATATTGGAAAATCAGAGTAATTTCTAATGATATTCAAACTGCCAGATTTGGGTTTCAAAGATGTTTCAGTGCTTGCTACCCCTCACCTCCGCAAATCAAAGGAAGTGTTTCCAAGGATAACTATAAACCATCCAAGCACTGCTTTTGTACTGTGACAGCACTGAATATCCTTTAGAATCACAGAATCCTGAAGGCTGGTAAAGACCTTTCAGGTCATAAAGTCCAACCATCAACCAGCACTGTGTTCATCATCTAACCATGTCCCTAAGTGCCATATCCACAATTTTTTTTGCACACTTTCAAGCATTCCAGACTCCACCTCTGCCCTAGGCAGCCATGCAAATTTTTACAACCCTCATCACAAAAAAAATTCCTTACTATTCAACCTGAGCCTCGCCAGGCACAACTTGAGGCCCTTTCCCCTTGTCCTGTCCCTGTTCCCTGGCAGCAGAGCCCAAACCCTCCTGGCTGTCCCCTCCTGTCAGGCAGAGCCAGAAGGTCCCCCCTGAGCCTCCTTTTCTCCAGGCTGAGCTGCCCCAGCTGTTGCTCATAAGGCTTGTGCTCCAGACATCTTATACAGAGCCTTAGCTGTAAGAAAAAAAACAATAAAATGAAAATCAAAAGCCAAGAATAAAAAATTTAGGAAACCTACAGACCAATGGCTGCACAAACCCTCCTCCAAAAGTGTTCAGTAGCTAAGTTTTGACACTTATGAGCCATTAAGCACAGACAGCTATTAGTTATTAAGAACATGTGGTCACCACACTTTCCCAAGAATTTGGTTCTGGTATTGTGCAGAGTCTGCAGCAGCTGGTGGTGATATCTGCTGCCCTCAGGTGCTGCCCTGCCATGCACACTGAGATCCCCAGCAGTTCTCTGCAGACACCAGGGGCAGGGAGCCCTCAGGCACAGCAAATACTCAGCAGCCAGGGCAGAAGCCCAAGGCAGGATTTGAGAGCAGTTCCCCACCATGATCACACAAACCCCAGAGCTGCCATGAGGTCAGTAACCCTCACACCAGGCACTCCAGGGGCTCTGCCCTGCCAGCTGGCATGTGCAGCTGACCTAGACTAGACTACTGTAGCCACTTGAAAATGGTACAAAATTTAAGAGGAATCAAGAAGTAGAATAAAAATACATTTTAAAACCCCCAGGAACACACCTCACCAAAGAGACAAAACTCCTTCCCTATTGTGAAATAAAACATCAAACCATCTTGCAAGTTGAGAGGTACAGCAGAAATCTGAACTTGGGTTTCTGCACCAAACCACTGCAAACCAATGCACCATCCAGAACAGCAAGAACCAAAATGATCTATACTTCCCAAGGTACTTTACAGCTCATCGCCTATTTTTTTCAAATGGCAGATCAGACCAAAAACCTACTATATTCTGGCTGTGAAGAATCACACTTTGAGTGATTTAAACCTTGAGATCCATTTAAAAATTAATTCCATTAAAGGTATGAAATTAAGGCATAAATAAAACAGAACTCAATTTATCATAATATACCACAACATTTTGATCAAATGTTTGCAGAAAGATGATATTGAAATGCCTTTTCCACACTACTTAAAACCCAGTTTCTGACAGCAGCAGTCTAGGACATAATGAGAGGTGTTACCAGTTCTGTGGTTGCCTTCAGAGCAATTGACCACCAAAGCCTGTGTTTTACTTCAGGCAGAATTGTGTTCAGCAGCTCTGAAAACCAGGCAGAAATGAGTTTGGACCTGGGTCACATTCCTCTCAGTACTCTCCACTGATTCCATACTGATAGCTGTTCCCACAGGAAAATTCTCTCTAGGATCATTTGAAGAACAAACCCAGCCGTGTGTCAGCCCCACATGAAGCCCAGCAGGGGAAGGAGGGACTGATTTGGAAGCTCCTGGATGCCCTCAGTGGGCCTGGAGCCATTCTCACGTTGCAGCAGCAGCAGGATGGCACCCGAGTGCCCACGGGTGTTTGGGGTGACAGGCCCTGGGGCCAGGGCAGGGCTCTCCAACTGCCTTGGATGTGGAACTGGAACCTGGCAACTGCCAGAACGGCTGATGGAGCCCCAGCAGGTGAGTGGGCATGGGGCAGCTCTCTCTGTGCCGGGCCCAGAGTGGGCCTGGGCTGTCCCATGGGGAATGGTTCCCTTTGGGAACAACGGGGCATTCCCGAGAAGCTGTTCCGGAGCTGATGGCAGCTTTGGTCCTGGCCGTGGGGACAAGCCTGGCAGGAACAGGGGGCTCCAGGCCATGCCAGGGCACACCCATGTGTCCTGCTGTCACCATCAGGCTGGAGGCTGAGGGCACTAAGGGGGGAGCAGCTCTCATTCCATCACCACGCTGGCTGGAGCAGGTATTGGTGGGAACAACAACTATGGCACTGGAACCCCTAGAACACTGTTTGTCCCAACAGTCGCCTTGGCGACAGAACCCCCAAGTGGTGTTTGTCCCAAGGAACCCCCAGGCTGCCCAGGCACCATGGCAGGTACAGCAGCAGGGTCCTGCTCCTCCTGGGGCTCCTCCCCTCCAGGTACCCCCAGGCAGTTCTGCCTGCCAGTATCTCACCCCATCACCCCTCTCTGCTTCCCCCAACAGAGAGGTTCCCTCTCCAGGTGACACTGGTCAAGGTGCCTGGCGTGAGCTTCCCTTCCCTGGGAGCTGCCTGGGAGCTGCCTTCTGTTCCCAGGCTGCCACTGTCCTCTGGGCCTGTCCATCTCCAAACTGGCTCCCACCAGCTGGTCCCAGTCACCACCACCAGGCAGGGGTTCCCAGGGACACTGGGGCAGGTAGTCCATCTTCCCTCTGTGGTGCATCTTCCCCAGCTGGTGCAGCTGCCCCTCGGGGCTGCTGTTTGTCCCCCTGCCTATGGCTGGGTACAGCAGGTGGTGATGGGGACATTGTTGCCCAACCAGCCAATAGCTGTGGTGCAGGAAGAGGCCCTTTACCCCTTAGGCTCTAGTGTGTTCCACATCCACCATCAACCTGCCCTGGCTCTACCAGCTGGCACAACTGCAATGGAGCCTGAAGGTAAGTCTTGGGGGGTGGCAAAGCCCACGCACCAGCAGACAAGCTGAGGAAAGCTTCAACCTCTTGTTGTTCCATTTTCAGAAGTGGTGACCACGGATCTGACTGGAGAGGAACCAGCTGCCACCACAGAGGCCATTCCTGAGCAGGCAGGGGACAGCACCAACAGCCATCTGTTTGGCTGGCCTGACACCGTGGTGAGTGAGGACACCGACCTCAACAGCCCCAACAGCTCCACCTTGGATGCTCTCCTGGAAGAGCTCTCCGAGTACCTGGAGGACAGTGGCTGCCTTGACAAGCAAGCGGAGTTGGCACAGCAAGGGGACAATGAGGACACCATCTTGGCTGCCAATGTCCCCAGCTTGACAGCTGAGGACCTCGATGAGTTCATTGAATTCTGTGAATGCCTGCTGGAAGATGACCATCCCAAGGAGCCGGTGCTGGAGGCACAGCAAAGGAACAGCCAGGATGCCATCCCTGCCATCCCCAACCTGACCCCCTCTGTCAGTCCAGCCACTGCCTCCCAGCCTCACTCACCCCACATGGCCCAGATGGAGGAGGAGGCACTGCAGAGGCAGCCACAGAGTGTCATCACCATCCATGTGAACCCCAAAACAAGAGAGCTGGGAGCAGCCAGGCCAAGAGCTCTGCAGCAGCCAGCACCCCCACGAGCTAAGAGACCTTCCCGCAGGACCATGGCCCCGCCAGCGAGGAAAAGACGGCGGCGGTGACGCAGCACCCAGGCCAGAAGACACCCTGAGCCAGTGACCTACATCCAGACCCCCAGCCCCTGCCCTCTCCTACACTCATCATTCCTGTTTAGTCATTAAAGACTTGGTTTGCAGCTCATCTGTCTGCCAGGGGTCATATTCCCAGTGGGAGGGGGGTGATGCCTAAGGGCAGCCTCTGTCCACCCCATGTGGGGCCAGGCTGGGCTGGAGATGGTGACACTGCTCTGGGCACTGGGCACCTGTGGGGGAAACCACATTGGTCAGCATCCTCAGAGCACCAAGCAGCAGGACAGGCACCACAGAGGTAATCTCTCATCAGGAGAAGGGAGTGCAGTCCTGGGCACGTGCTGAACTGCCCACTTGATTTGGCTGCCAGGGGGCAGGGAAAGAGGGACCTGCCCCAGGCAGGGAAGCCTTTCCTTGGCAGGGAGTGCACGAGATGGAACACTGTGGGATGGTTCTGTTGGGGATGTTGAAATGTCCCAACATTAGACTTTTATTAAATATATCTTTGAATGACCCCAGTGGAGCAGATGTGCTGCACTAAGCTTCAGAATCCTGAGAAAATGCCATCCCTTCTTATATTATTTGCCATTCCAGCTGTCCTTCCTCTTCCCCAGCAGCACAGAAACTAATGCTATCAGGCATAAAAGAAAATGTGATATGTGATAAAATATTATCACATAGTGCAGATACCTCCAAAGGTTTCTATTTCTATTAACATCTGATTGCTCACTCTTACATAAAATCCTACAATAATGAAAATATTAATTTTCCATTGTTTTTGTCTAGTTTCATCACCATCATTCTTACTGCCATTTTTGGGGAGGAAGGACAGATTTTGTTCCCAAGTACATTCATCTCATCCCTTATAAAATTCAATCCTGTCTTCATTAAAATTACACAAGTGTATAGGAGGTCAAAACACAGTGAGCTCCAATTGTTTCCTAAATGAAAACTAATTTTCCAGTTATTGTTCAAAATAAATTATACAGAAGTATAATCAAAGTTAATTGAAGAACACTGCATGGTTTGAGCTCATTAAGAGCCCCACAAATGCCAACAGCAAACACACTCTTAGGTACTTTCAGGAAAACTGTGACTTCTTTTACCTTGCAAAAGGCTATTAATCTGTGTGAGAATTCCTCAAGGTTAAATTAATAACAGTTCCATTAGTTTCTGTGGTCCACAGAACATTGGTCACAGCCAGGTCACCAGGAGCTGCAGTGTTCAGAGCTGTGAGACATCACACATGGGTCACCCCAACACAGGGAGCCCCCTGAGCACCACCCACAACACTCCCCCACAAACACCTGCTAAACAAAACTTCTGGTTCCAAAGGAGCTCATTGGTAAGGCAGGCAAAATATCAAAGTGGGGATTTTCAACTGCAAATCTACCTAAACCCTCAGATATTTCTTCCTTTGTTGCCTTCTCTTCAAATACTCTGTCATAGCAATGAACTACATCTGGCCTGAATTTGTAGCAGTGGAATCTCTTGTGATGTTGCCTGTGAGACTAAACCAACCTCTCACCTCTCTGACACCACTTACCCACCTGTTATGTAAAGGTTGAGACCTCAGGGACAACAAGGAAGTCCTTCAAAATCAGCTTCCAGGAAATGGAATGCAGGTTTGGCATTTGAGCTCCAGTCAAGAGCTCAGGAGCAGTCACAACCAAAGAAAAGCTCAGGATGCATCCCAGCCTGCCCAACCTCACCCAAGTTCCTACAGCTTTACCAGATCCTGACGTCCTGCAGGGTTTCCCACTCAGTGCCTACTCAGAATAAAACCAGGTCTCACAATACAGTGATCAGACTTACCTATGGTGACAGGTCACAACTGAAGATTGATTCAGCCAGATTGCTGAATCCTAAAACTGCCACTTTCCAAAATAGCATGGCAGAATATAAAAAGAAAACAAAATATAAACCAAAATGTGGTTTCTTTTACAAATACCAAAAGTAAAAAAAACTAGTTTTGGGGCAGTGTCTCTCTGAGGCTTGTTCTAGAAGAATCCTTTCCATAATAAGTATGTCATATATGAAATGTTGCTTTTGCTGAAAAGCCAATACTTCAAGCCTCTTACCCCCTGCAGTTACCTCCAGCAGTAAAATTAATACTTAATCATGGCTGTGGTATTCATAGGCAGTTATGCCTAGTGTGCTTTCACTGAGATAAAAATAAATTATCTGTTCTCTCTTTCTCCATGAAGATCTGCCCTTCCAAATTATTAGGAATTTGACTACTACACTTAACCCAAACACAGATATTTGCAAAACTGGGCCTTCATTTGTATTGATTTTCCTTCATCCACAGGGAATTAAGCCAAGGAAGCAAGTCTGCTTTATGGAACACAGGAAATAAATATGTAATTAAAAGAAAATCAGGTATTCCATACAGCACCAGTTGTTACTGTCAGTTCTGTTACTCAGTACAAACCATATCGATTAACTGCCTTTTACAAACATCTCCAAATCAACATCAAAATTAGCTCATTTCACTAACTTGAAGGAAAAAGGAGCTCTTTGCTTACCCTGCAGTTTAAGAAGTACCACAGAACACCCAAATAAGGAAGATGCTTGGAAGCAAAGTGATTGCTGACCCAAACAGCTGCAGTGACGCAGGACACAACATGGGATCAGTGCAAACCCAAAACTGCCTGGCAAGGGAAGGCTTGAGTCAGGTGCAGGATTTCCCTTCCTCTGCAGCCTCACTCACAAGGCTCCCTTGAGGATATTCCACCTGTCCCAGCCCTGAAGGAAGACTTGCTCTGTGGGTAACACCAATGCTATTCCACTGGCCACATCTATGTGGAGAAATACCTCTGTTCACCAGGATAAACAGTGTGGGAATTTATAAAATCAGAGGGTTTTGGGAAAGCTACAGAAGGTCGGTTTCAGAGACAGCAGAACTGTGACTGGAGCTAAGCAGTAGCCATGAGATTGGTCAGCAGAAAAATTATGTAAAATGTAGAAAAGCAAGGACAAATAGAAGAATGGTCTGTGTATTAATGCTTGTCTAGGATAACTTCCTAAGCGACAGAAAAGTTTATCTAGCAAGGTATCAGGAAGTTCTAAGCTTAATAGTGGAGCTCTGTGCCTTGTGTTTTAAGGCTCACAAGCAGGCATTGTGTTTGAAATAAGCAAGCCTTGGTTTAATCAAAGGTAGGTGTGCTTATAGTGGGGTTGGATAGAACTGCTGTCAGTGTGCTTTTGATTTGTGTGATTGGTCAAAAACCTTATAAAGTGAGTTGTGACATTAAATTCTTAGTTTGCTGCCTGAGATTTGAGGTGATGGCATCTCCCATTGTCATAACCATGTAATGAGACTGATACTGGAAAATAAAACAGCTCAAGGCATGTTCCACAGCAGTCCCATCCCGTTCATGATTTGAACATAGCCCCCAGCCAACAATAAACAGGATATGCCTGTCAGCCATGGCTTGAAGTTTCTGTTTGCTGGTGCTAAAACAGCACACCAGATTTCTTTATGAGAGGGCATAGATGACACAATTTCCAACTGATGAAGGGCAAGGGATACCAAGAAAAATCACTGACCACCCCAGTGAAGAAAACTGATGCTCTCTTAATGATCGAGTTCAGTTTGCAGCAGGCAGTGGGTAGGAAAAAGAAGAGAGAGAAATGAGAACTTTAACAGCTCACCAGGAGCTCACCAAGGAGAGACTGACATACTACTGAAATATAAGCAGTCAGAAAAAAACACATGGAAAAAAAAACCTCTTAGAAATGCTTTGCAGTGTAATTTAGGCTCACAGCAGTGAATTTAAAAGTGAGTGTTTGTTATATATAAGTGCATGATTACTGAATTCAAGTTAAAGCTTTTTCTCTACAGTATCTCTTTAATCCTTTTTGGTTTCCATAATTCTCTGCCATACCTAGCAGTATTTCTCTCAAGTCCTGATAAAATTCAGATAATGCTCCAATGCCTTATCACAGAGTCCACTGCATAAGGCCATATGGAATATTCAGCACTTCAGGAGTATTTTGACAGCAGACTAAAATAATTTTCTAAGGCCATTTAAATTAAAATTACCATGGCTGATACAGGAGGAAAACATTCAGTTCCATGGCAATGAACTGTATATTGCATTAAAGTCTACAAACCAAGTCATGATTACTTTTCATAGGAAAATAATGCCAGCCAAGAGCAAAACCAGTGAATTCAAAGACTTGTTTTTGTGATACTTAGGGGTCTTGTTCTCGAAAAAAAAAATAGTGGGTTGTGGCTTTTTTGCAAATTAATTGGCCTGCACTATGAAATCAGAATAATTTATCCATAGCACAAGAAAACAGACAGGTTAGCCTGATCACAATGGGACTTGTAGAATTCTGTGTTGTTAATAAGTGCCCAAACATACCTGGGCCTTCTTTAATGCCCTTCCCGCTTTATCCAAAATACAGAAAAATCAAATGAATGAGCAGCTTCACATCAGTTATTGCAGTTATTTCATCTAGATGTCATGTAGTGTTTCAAAGACTTTTTTTAAAAGTCAGCAAGCTCATGTCCTTGTAGCAAGCTTTATTACTAGAGGTTTATAGTTGTTTAAATTTTAAAAAGAAGGATTTTTTCTATAGCTAATAAATCAATTTTGATTCAGCACAAAACAAGCTCATATGCTCATTCTTCAAAAGCATTTTGGCAGCTCTATTAATAAAAACATGTATGTTAATTCCAGTACTTACTCTTTATAAATAATGTTCTAATTTATGCTGGATTTGCCTTTGAAATACTCATGACACTGTTCTTGTATCATAAAATCTTTTTTAATTAATAAGAGAGTAACTATCAGACCTAATTTTCTTCCTGTGTTTGTTATTTGTTTTGCTTTGGGGTTCACTTTTTGCCTTGGTTTTCATTTTTTGAATTGCTGTTGAAAATTAACACAGTACCTGTCTTTCATCAGCCTATCAGTTCTTTGAGTTTTATAGTACTTTTTTAAAATTACAAAAGCTAAACTGTTTTACTGATTAGTGTTCATAGATTCATGTTTCTAGTTTCATCAATGAATCCATGTTTTGCAAATCTTCAAATAACTACATATTTTATTTCTGCCAGTACTTTAAAGACCTCTTTGTTTTGTCAACAGTCTTTAACTTCTTGTACACAAATGCATAAGAGCTATATCTTAAATTAATATGTAGCATCTCAATTATTCTACAAGAATATTAATTGTCTCTCTCCTGAGCTCTTACATTAACACCTGTTTCCCTGAGCAGTGTGACAGTATGAAATGACAGGATAAAGACTTTATCCTCTGTAAAGTTTCTGACTAGCATTAACCACAGAAAACTTGATGTGGGATGTAAAGTATATAGCATCAATCCTAAAAATACCCTATGAAAGAGGAAAAAAAATCATATTTTACTGTGGAGGGATAGTACTAATAAAAAGGAAAAACATTTGCATTTGGTAGCAAAGATATTCCTTTCTCTTTTTAGCTACCTTCCATTTACTCATTGATCAGACACTGTGCCAGCAAAGACAAAGAAAAATGTCATATTTAACACTGAAATATCATTCTGCCATTCAAGTTTAGGCACTGCATTGGCTACAAAACCCTGGGAGTGTTTGCTTCAGGGCTGCTGCTTGCTCAGTAGGGGATGAGCTTTCATGGAATACCTTTGGTTATTTCCACATCTGCAGCACTGTGTGAGAACAGCCCCTTCTGTTTCAGGCAGCCCTCACCAGCTCCTGCCCTGCAGTAGCCTTGGCATTTCTGCTGCCTGAGCAGCACACAGCAGCTCAGAAGCACCTGCTTTTTCCAGACAAATAGGTGAGTGCAAGCTCACCTCCCTCCTGTTCCTGGCTGCTGCCTCGGGGCAGCCCTGACTGGAAGCAAAGGCACCGGGCACAGCTCAGAACTGTGTTTGCCACACCCATCAGGCCAACCTGCTCTGGGACAGACAGCCTTTTCCACTGCACCACTGACAAACTAAACCCAAACACAATTCCCCCCTCAGCTGCTTCTCCCTCCCACCAAGGTGGCCCCACTGCCACCTCCAGTTACAGCAGCCAGTGGAGAGCACATCTGTGCTCCTCCTGCTGCCTTTTCCAGCCTCTGCTCCTGCTCCTTTTTATTCCACATCTCCTCAGAGGTGCAATCAAGCAGACCTTTTCACTTGAAAATCCCTTGACTATTCCCCAGGTACCTCCCTTCTGAATTTCAGCCTGATTCTTCCTGTCCTGCATAATCCCTCTTTTCCACAGGCACTGACTCCCATACCAGCCTGGTGGAGCGCCCAGACTGACCCCAACAAGGTAAGTAAATAAGAGAGGCTTATTCTCCTTCCTTCCTCCCACCTGGGACCCACTGCAAGCTCCACGGAAGCCCAGGAAGGAACAGGCAGGCCCTTGAATTGTTAAATAAAACAAATCCTCTGCTTAAAATAAAACCACCAAGATCAAAACAAATTGCCTGGACAGGCTGAAGCAACCTGGATGAGGCTCCTTTCAGCTCTGTCCATATAAAAGCCCTAAAGAAATAGGATGCTTTTTGTCAAGTTAACAAAAAATTCGTTGATTCAAGTGGGAAATAGCATTGCTGAAGGACACTTCACCCCACCCACTCCCACTGCTATGCTCTACACAGGCCTGTATTCCACTCCAGGAGACCTTAGAATACTACAGATCAGTCATTAATTTTTAAAGAATTATATAGGAGCATTCTGAGCAGATGGAAAATCATGGGTTAAGCAAGTATAGATTTGGAGAGTTAACTTGGGACCTCATTCATGTCAATGATAATTTCCCACTGCTTAAAATAAGAAACTGCTTCATGCATAGGATGTGTGACTTTGGATCTTTTCCCTCTGCAGCATATCTTGCTATTTACTACTCTGTTATTTTGCCTGTGCTGAAGTGAGAATTGATGCAGTTGGCACATTGGGAAGCAACAGCACGGGGAGAAGAGCTCACAGGAAAATAAACTCACTCCTTCCACCTCCTCAGAAATATGAGAAAACTGCTGAATAAAGACACAGATTTTCCCAAGGTGGCCTTTCTTTCTCCCTAGTACTTGGATTATGGTCACTTATTCTCACACAGGATGAATCTGTGTGTACAGGACCTGCTGTGATGTGTCTGTATTTCAAGCTGGGAGTCAAATATTCCACTTCCACATGTGTCATCCACATGACATGCTGATTTTCTGAGTCACAGATTAACTGTGACAGAGAGAACTGGGGAGCCAGAAACTTTCAGATGCCTCCTTTGGACTCGCCCTGACCTTCTCAGCATAGCCCCTCTTACGACAGAGAAAATGAGGTTTGTATCTCTTGTCAATTTCACTAAAAATTAGCAGGTAACTGCATAAAAAGAAAGCACAAGACTGACTAAAATTGAACCCTGCTAACCAAATTAAGGGTTGAACTAAAACCACAGACAACTAATGAATTAACTATAAAAGACTGGAGTTTGCCTTTGATCAAATCAACAGGCAATGAATAAAAGGGAAATTTTAAGAGCCCTGGCATTAGAAAATACCTGCTGCAAAAAATAACAGAGCTCACTCCTCTGAGGAAAAGGCCAGCTCCTTCAGGCTGTGACAGCTTTGAGGTCACTGCTCCCTTCTGCTGTTTGGATTTGGAGCTAGCAGGGCTTAAGGCTCCTCTGATGCAGTTGGTTACAGCTGGCTCATGTAGGCTCACAGGATGATTTACAACAAAATATTTTCAGCCAATCTACACAAGTACCTTCCCTTCAGCTTCAGAAAAATCTTTAGATAAACAAAGAATGGTTGCAGAATCCCAGAACAGTTGAGGTTGGAAAAGCCCTTAAAGCCCATCCAGTCCCACCCCCTGCCATGAGCACAAACACCACCTTCTATCCCAGGTTGCTCCAAGCCCAGTCCAGCCTGGCCTGGAACACTCCCAGGGATCCAGGAGCAGCCACAGCTGGACAACCTGTGCCAGCCCCTCACTGTTCTCCCTGAAGAACCATTAAAAGGACCAGAGAAGATTGGAAAGAAAGACAAGCTCTCAGTCTTGTACCATTCTCAGAGTGCCAAAGGCAGAGCCTGGCTCAGGTAACCAGGTGATATCACTGTAAATAAGCACCTTTATCCTCATGGAGCTCTTCAGCCCTCAGATAATCAGGTCTGTGTGCTCTGTGCAAGGAGAAACCACTGCCCCTCTTGGTACGAGAGAGAGATTTGCTTTCCCTAGGGAGCAATTAATTTTTCTCCTTCTTTACACTGCCCCGTCTCCATAGGAAATAGGAATTTATGAAGACCTGTCTCCCTAGGTTAGCAGCTAGAAAAGCTTCCAAGCCCAGAAAAGCATGGAGGAGAACTTCAGAGATAGAGCATCAACATCCCTCCTGTGGAAAGCCAACACAGTGCTGGTAACTAAACTCCTTGTGTCCTGTTACTGGGCTTGGACTTACTCAGTGATCTTAGAAGTCCTTCTTACTTGCTTATGCTTCCACCTGCAGACACTCATAGAATATTGCCTGCATGTTCTTGTACTCATTTTACTGGCAGAAATTTCTCTAACTCAATGAAAGAATCTAAACTCTCAGCAATTCACGTATTTATAGTTCTGTTAATGTAAAACTTCAAGTAAGTTAAAGCATTAAAGAAAACATTAAGAGTTTCTCCAAGAAAACGATAAGTTTAAGCAAAAAACTGTCAGTCAAAACCTGTCTGAAATATATTTAAAAGCAAGCATTGACACCTTTCAAGTCACATTTTCAAAAGCAATACATTATTTGCCTTCTAGCACCTCCATCTTTACATTCATGCTATTGAAATACCTTTTCCTGTGATTTCCTTTTATTCCAATCAATGAGGTCCTGAAGTACATTTAATTAAGAACTACTTTTCTGCCAATCACAGGACTCCTGGAAGTGGAGCATTAAGAGAAAACTCCAAATAGCCTAAGACCTGTACTAAAACAAATGAAAGTGCACAATAATGAAACTTTCAAGTTCATTTGGCTATCTTCCATCTTTCTCACTTCCCCAGCGCTGATTTCTCCAGGTTTTCAGTTCTTGTTTTATTGGAATCCTTTTGAAACCTTGATCTCTCATATTTTCAAGAAATCTTATCTAATATTGGTGCAGCTATTCAAATAAATAACTTCTGCCTGCAACTGTCCCGCAATTTCAAGGGAACTTCAAATTAGAAATCACAAAGTCTTTAAATAATAAAACTAAAAGTTAAGCACAGGGCAGGGTTCTTGCTTACAAAATTTTACTATGAGAGGGATTCAGAGCAATGAAATCATAGTACAGGATAACTACTTAATATTTAGTAAACATCATTAGACAAGAAAACTTAGAGTTCCAGCTGTCAATGACCATAAAAACTGTTAGATAACTGTTTCAAACAAGTGCTGTGGAAATTCTTTCTGGCAAATTTTTAGCATGGCAGATGATTTCTTCTACTAAATATTCATTGTACAGGGATACATTTTCTCTGACAATTTCTGTTCTTCCTTGAATATGGCACAGGAAATGAAGTCTTTACTAAAACTAACCTCTACAAGACACCTTTCCAGCCATTCCATGCCACCTGATGTTTATCTGAGAATAAACTTCCACTGTCAGCTCCTTGCTCATACAAACCTGTCTTTGCACAAGGCCTGTCCCCACTCCCCAGCTCTTGAATTTCCTGTGAAACCTCCTATGGTCCATTGACGTGATTCCTGAAAGTGTTTCCATGTCACAGCTCTGTCCCTGCCACATCCCCATGCTCTGCTCCATGGAGGGCTGCTGAAAACACCCATTTGTGCTGGGGGAGCCTCACAGTTCTGTGATAGCATGCAATGTGGCTTTTCCAGCATTACCTTCATTTCATCTACAATGGAGAGTGATGAATAACAACTCCCACGTTCCAGTGACCTCTAAACTCTCTAGTTTGAAAACACCTGCTGGGTCTTCCACCACAGATCAGGAGAATCCAGGGTCACCCTTCAGAACACCTGCTGGAAAGAGAGCCCTGCTCATCAGTTCCTTTCTCCATTTCCTTCTGAAATACAGAGTCCTTCCAGGGCACACAGAGCATGGATTCCAGCCTGGCTCAGTGCAGCCACTGCAGGTGGGAGAAGGCACTGTTATTGCTTGGGCTGGAGTTTGGTATGCAGTCCTCAGTCCCTGATCTGCAGGCACCATTCCAGAGACAAACACTTCAATACAATTCCCAGAGTGGAACTGATCTTTGCTGCATACAAAAAGACAAGCACAGGGACAACAGCAGACCAGTTCTCACAACACCTTCACTGCTGCCCAGTCTTTCAGTATGCAGCCACTTTGGGAACCTGCCACTGGTTTGACAGCTCATGTCCTGTTTATCTTGATTTTCTAATTTTGCAATCTAATGACTGCTATCAAGAGGACAAGTGCTTTCTGACTCTATTGACAAGATAGACCAGCTTTATGAGCAACTACTGCAAAATGCCTGTGCAAGGCAGACCCCTCCTGAGCTGCCAGGCCCTACACTGAGCCTGAACACTACTGGTTTGTCCACAGACAAGTGGCAAGTAGTTACAAGTGCTAACTACTTACTAGGAGGCAAAAGCACTGCCTGGAAGCAGGGAAAGAAAAGGGAATGATTAAGCTGCCTTTCATGCAATGCCCAAAGGTTTTGTGGTAAGCAATGAAACTAAAAGACTTTCCTTTAACAAGAAATAATCACAACTCCCATGGTTGTCCCCAAAGTTCACAGAGTAAACACTGCCTGAGACTGAAGGCTTTCTCCTAGCTCAGGAGCTGTCAGGAAGGTGAGCACTGGGAAGTGCAGGGTGGGAGGTGACACGCTGTGCTACACAGGGTGAGTGGCTCAGGGTGTGACAGAGCCTGCTGAGAACACCAGGATGTCAGCAATGGGATACAGCTGGGAACACCAGCACCAGAGTTCTGCAACACTGAGTGAGTGTGGGGAGAAGGAGCAGAAGAAATTCATCATAGAGGAATGTTACATCATGCATAAATGCAATCTTAAATCAATGTAAGCAATGGCAGGTTCTGAGCCAACTGAGACACTGGGGTTAGAATACGCCATACATGCTGCTCCATGAGATCTTGAGCAGGGTGCTCTGTAAAGGTCAGAAAAGGGAATTGAATGCTCCAAGTTATTAGGAAAGGGGCAGAATAGAACAGGGAAAACATCACAGTTCCTCACATCAATATGCAGTGCACCTGCACCATGAGTGCTGTTAGCAATTCCAAAGCACCCGTGTGCAAAAACATATCATGGATTTGGAAAGAGCAAAGGGCAAACAAGAAGTCTGATCAAAGGCATGGAATGGATTTTGTGGGAAGGATAAATGAACAGGCACACTTTTCCATCTGGGCAAAAAACTGACAACAGTTTCTATAATAACACTTTTAATATAACCAACATAAGTGTTCACTTTCTTTTCAAGGAGTGAAGCATTATATAATAGAAATACAGTTTTAAATCACAGGATTAAAACACAAGGAGAATTTCTCTATACTGTGCACAGTGAAGCTGCAAAGCTCTTCACCACAGGATGCTGTGGCTGTCAAAAACTGACAGAGCTTCAAAATATATCCTGCAAATTAAAGGAAGGAAAACCCATTGAGGTCCATTGAGTAAAGAGACACAATATTTGGTTTAGAAGTGCCTGAAGCACACATTTTCAGGAGATAATCCAGGATCTTAAGGAATCACCACTACATGACTTCCTATTCTTCCAACCTGCTTTGCCTGTGTTGAAAAGAGCATAACAGGCTACAGACCTTTGGCTTAAGCCAGCAGAGAGGTGTGAACATTGCAGTAATGATTTAAATATTTTTCAAAAGACAGTAAAAACCCATGCAGGTCTAGTGGTTTGGTTTTCTACAATCTTTTCTTATTCTCTACACGTAGACCAAAGACATCTGCTTCTGATCTCAGGGCCTGGCCCCTGGCAGCACAGGGAAGAATCACATCACATTGGGGGTCATCTTTCTCAGCAGGGGAGTCACTGCCATTTGGAACCTATGTGATAATTTGAATTATTTTAAACTTTGTTTTCACTTCTCCATCTGTTTTTCCACCTTTTAAAAGGTGTGTCTATATTGCAGGTAAGAGATGACTTGGAAGGAAGGGAGAACTCCAGTCTGTAAAGTCAGGCAATCCCACTCCCTTTCAAGTATCATATAAACATTATCTCTTTGTTCAAGGGTCCAAAGGACTCCAAACTGCAGCTGCATTACCAGGCAAGATGCCAGCACAGCCCCCTTTCTGCTCACAGCCATCACACAGCCCTTGGATACCAGGGCACAGCACTCTCCCTCCACTGCTTTGCTTTCCCCCAGTGACTTGTGTGGGCTTCCACTGCAGCCTCAGAGTGTGAGACCCAAACATTGTGACTTTCAGTGTCTTCAGCAGTGACCTTCCATGCAATAAATACTAGGAGAAAGAATTTATAGGCCTCTCTACACTCCTGAGCATACCTTGCACATACACACACCTCACTTTGAAGTAGGAACATGCTGAAATGCTGAATTAGTGAACCAGAGATGAGAACTTGAAACCTGCAGCCAGAGCTACAGCCTGAGAGGGCTTCACATCCTCCACTTGGTGCTTGATGCTGTAGGTTTGCAAGCCATTAAAGAGCTGGTTTAAGACAGCAAGGAAGGAATGGGAGAAGATTCACTGAAAATTACATTCCTTGAAGTGATAAAATTTCCTCTCAATCTGCTCAACAGCTCCATTTCTTACTACAAAACATGGTACAATAAACCTGCTTAATTTTAAAAATCTTTTTAGTGGTGAAAAGTTGTTGAAATGTACACTCAGCACCCTGTTGATACAAGACCAGGGTGCCACCTCACTTTTGCATCATGATATGAGAAAAGAAAGATCAGGATAATTTCTCCCAAAGAGCCCAACTTTTGAAGCCATGAAATGTAGAGAAAGCAGGAAGATAATTAAGATCTCTCCCAGCCAGTGTGAGGTCCGGGGATAGAAGTCAGGCTTTCCCATGCTGAGACTGCAATATGGCTAATTTTTTCACAAAAGAATGAATTTGAATAGCCTCTTTTTTAACTGAAAAGGAAGTCTTCATTAAAGGAAAAGAGTCTCTTGTACATTCAGGGTGCTAGCTCAGCCAAGAAGGGGGCAGGCTAAAGAGAAATAATGTGAATAAATTAAATGAAAGGGTGAGCATGGCAGTGCAAATGTGAGTGTCCAGACCAACCACTCCATTGGAGCTACTGCATCCTGCTCAGGAGGAGATGGCTCTGGAGGGAAAGCACTGCCCAAAGCCTACAGAACATGCAGTTTGTCATCAGCCCTTCTCTTTGAATTAGAAGGTTATTCTCTCTCAACAGGTTTTAGGCACAATTCAATGACATGCAAGTTGTGTATCAAGCTGGATGTGTCAGGTTTATGGGACACCTTGACAACTGCACAGAGATTAAATACCTTCCTGACATCAGGATATTCTTCATGCACATGGTGACATCAACCAAGAACTAAATTCTTGGACACAGGATAAATGTTTAAAATCAGAAGCAATTCTGCAGAGATGGAATAGAACCCATGGCATTGGTGTGGTATTAGCAGTAGGGATCCCCAGGTGGGAGTGGAATCACAGGACTCCCCACAGTTTGTGATAGAACTACAATTCCTGTGTGTGGAAGTTTCTAATCTTCCCATGGGAGGTGGAAGGATAGAAACTTCCACACCTGTGGACATTGCTGCAGTGCTGAGGCTCCTCCTGGATCCATAGGGCATTAAACAAACCAATGGACTGCCCAGGAGAAGGCCAGAGGAGGCTGATTTTGTGTGTGTTTGAAGGTGCAATAAAGGTGAGAGCTCTGCCCAAACCAAGAGGGTGAACAGATGTAACTGCAGGTGCTCTCCTGCACTTAGGCAGGGACTGATCCACTACATAAAAGCTGTTGTTTGGGCATTCTAGAGAAGAATCCTGGGGCTCTAGGTAAGGTATTTTGTTGTTTTGTTTGGGTTTTTTAAGCCTTGAAACAACAAAAATCTTCAGGAAAGTAAAGATAGACAAGTGAGAAAAAGTACACACATTACCATATCATCAGTGTAGGAGTCTGCAGACACAAAAACTGCTTTGTGCACACATCAGAACCAAACCCCACAGAGAGCAGTGCAGGTGTGTTGCATCTGTGTGGATAAGGATGAGCAGCAGAGTCCCTGCTAACACACTGAAAGGCTGCTGACAGCCTGTGCAGCTCTGCCTCTCACTGCTGTGCTGAGGAGCCAGCTGTGATGACAGGTAACACTTGGACTTGTCACTGCTCCCATTCAGTGGCAGGGATCCCACTGATTACCAAGGCATCAGCCACAATCTCCTCTGGTGTTTCCAAGTTGCATTTCCAGTGTGTTCCTCTCCAAGGACAAAATCTACTGCCCATCTGTACTGCAGCAGTCCCTCTGAAGGGGCCAGGAAGAGATGAGTGCACTCAGAAAGGTGAAACACAGTTTGGAACCTGCCAAGGGTCCACAGCATCAGAGTTTAGAGCAGCACCTTGCCGCCAGTGCTTTCTTCTCTACCTCATGCAGTAACCACACACAAACACACCCTTCAGGCCAAGGCTTTTCCCTTTTCTGGATGCTCTTCTTGTAAAAATAGTTTTGCCATCTCCATTTTTTTCTGCACACTCATGGAAATCAGGAATAGAAACCTTCTTGTGAGGCAACCTTAGTAATCACCCTTGCCTTCAGGAGTTTACTTGGTACTTGGCCAGCTGCAGCAGCCACAGCACATGTGGGAGGTGGTGTCAATCCGGGGCATCCCCTCCTGTCTTTTGAGACACATGGATTTTAACCCATTCCTATATTGCAAGCCATATATATATATATTAATATATATATGGTCACATGCACTCCCATAGTATGACAAAACACTACTTAATAAACACACCCCTCAAAGTACACATCATTAAATACAGGAGGGCAAAAAGCTGTCCCTGGCACAAAATAACAGAAGGAAGAACAAGGTCTATCCAGCCCAACAGCCTGTCACTGCCATGTCTCAGAGCAACTGCCTAGGGAAGCATGGGAAAACTGGGTAATCCAAGGAGAATAACTAGCCCTGCCCTGAAGCACTTTTCCAGCCTTCAGCAAGATTAGAGGGATTGGTAGGGACATACTGAACCACACACAGTCTATTTCTATTTAATATGTGAATTTTTTTTCCCCATAAATAAAACCTACTAGTTTGTTTGGGTTTTTTTTACAGTTGGAAACTTCTGGAATCTACAACATCTTGTGGTATTCCAAAGTTTTACCACTAATTTAGTGAAGATCAACCTTTCTGTTTTGACCCAGAGATTCATTTGGTTCCTGCTGGATGCTGACCAGGAAGATATCATCACCTCCCAGTTTCCTAGACCTCTTCAGGCATTTGTTCAGGAGAGAGAGTCCCATTTGTTTCCTTTATGGAGCCTGTTCAGTACATTTGATCATTCAGGCAGCACTTTTATGAGCCTTTTCCAATTCTGTTGTAGCTTTATGAAGATGGGACCAGAGCTACATGCAATATTCAAGATGCAGAAGCACCATCATAATGATGCTTTCTGGTTTATTTTCATTCCTCTTTCTAAACCCAAGCAGAGACAAGGTTTTTTTTTTTTTTTCTGAAGAATTCAGCTAATCTTTCTTAGCCCAAATCTTGCTCCTGAAATATAATGCTCAGCTGAAAGAGGAGCACAGGAGTAACCCTGAGCTCCTCCCACCCCCATGTACCTCACGCTGTATTTTTTTCCATTTTACCTGTTACTTTTCTCACTCACATGATCAGCACTGGATTTTTTTATGTAGCCCTTCAGTCAGCCTTCACTTTCCCTGTGCTGGAAAATGCAATATCTGCAGTGAAACTTGCCACCTGCCTGCTGCTTTTGGGTCCCCTGGGACACAGGGAACAACACACATCCCCATAGCCCATTCTTCCTACTGATGGCCTGTTCATGGGAGGAGCCATCACTTATTTCTACACTCATTTCCATCAGGAGTCCTCATCCTAAAGAAGGGTTCTGAAACAGAAGCTGTCTTCAAACTCCTCCACAGTGAATGAAAGAGCAGAAATCATTGTAAGGGTGGTCTAGCCTTTTATTAGCTTGGTTTGGTTTTGTACCACAATCATCTACTTAGTCTCTGGTTTTCCTGGCAGATTTCCCCTTCCCTTGTCTTTCAGGAGTTGAGGTGTTTGTTTTGTGCTCCCTCACAGGGTTTTCCTTGTCTGCCTTGTTTTTATGTGTAACTCTTATGTACAACCTGCATTTTGGCCCACATGGAAAAACCACACATTTTACCAGTACAAATGCTGAAGGTTCAGGGTTTACACCACCATAATAGTCAAAGGAAAAATATGTGAAAGCATCAGTGGGAACAGAATTAGACCTTTAATATTTGAAGCTTTTAAAAGTAAAACCAAAACAAACCACAAAAGCAACTGAGAAGCTACATCCAAGTGATTAACAAAATATCACAGGATAGGAGACTTATTTATGGGAAAACATAATATTTGACTTCAGAGAAGGAAGAAAAAGGAATCAGCCTGCTGAGAAAATGATCTACACATATATTAACAGAGACTATTGTGACTCAAAATTGAAAGAATCAGGGCAAAAATGACAAAAGAAATTATCAACAAGGCTTTGCTATTTACTCATGGAAAGCAGAGACAGGATCTTGAGAGGAAACACAAATCAGGCAGAAGTAATAGTACTTATCAGGCTAAAAGGAATATTTACTGCGTAGTATGACTATGTAAGAACAGATAAACACTGTTGTACTACACAACTAAATGTATTGTAGCATACAGCAACCTTCAGTATGACAACCCACAGTCAACAAAAAGCAGCATCTTTCTTTTCACTTGTGCAACAACAGCAGCAAAGTCTGTACTGGAAAACTGAACACACACAAGAAAAGGTCATACTGACAAACTGTCCTGGTTATCTTGGAAAGAAATGCAATTGTCTGCAGCTCAGAAAAATGAAACTATGTATTTATGGATAGAAGAACTTGCTGTTTTGATACCAGCAAGTGACCACAGAAAGGAGAAAAATGAGAGAAAACCTAAGTCTATTAAAATAGCACTTTCTACTGCTGGATATTCTTTGGAGCATTGAGTATTTGGCATTATTATTTCTGGAGTTTTGCTTTAATTTCCTAGGAAACTGTTTTAAGAAAGACAATCACATACTTAATATTTGTATTTATCATGGTTAAACAGTAATTTGCTTTTTGTTTTTCCTTCCTAATAGAACTCTCCTGAAGATGCACATGAGGTGATAACAGAGCATTCTAAAATGCTGCACAGCAATTGCAACAGCAAAGTGGCTGGTTTACAGCTATTAAGAAAGCAGGAGCACATTTAATTACAGAGATAGTTATCTTGGATTTCCCTGTAAAAGAGACAATTCTGACCAGGATGTTCTGCTGGAATGACACATTCATTGTGCTTTACCACCTCATTCAGAGTGCAGGCATCAGTAAATCCAAAAATTAAATAAGGTGTTGGAACCTAAGGGATTTATGATGCCATGTGATGTGACAGATGACTACATTTGAGTGCACACCACTACAAGACACCCAAAACACACTCCCTGCCTGAAGAGGGAGACATCAAAAGTCTGCACCCAAAGTACAGGAACAAAGAGGAGGAGCCCAAAGGAGTATGACCCCCAATGACATCAGAGATCTCGTGCTTATCAACAACCCATGACATGCCACAAAGATTCCATCCCATAAACTAAAAGCAAACAATAGCTGGACACACACATTGAGATTTTTGATCCCATCATTACTTCTGAGCTTTCCTGAACATTCCTGGTTTCACTAGTAAGCAAACACCACACCGTGGAGGATGGCAGCTACAGACATTGCTTTAAAATAAAAGAATGAATACTATTTCTAAATAGAAAAATGTGAGTTTCCATCCTGATAATACACTCTCCACTTGTGGTTTATCTGATTTTTTTTAAAACAATGTGGGAAAACCTACTGTTGCACAGGATCAAGAAGTGCAAGAGATTGTTCAAAAACAGTCAAATGTGACATCTCTGAGGATTTAAGAATGCCAGATGGAGATTTAGGAATTCCATGTGCTACTATATCATTGGTTTTCAAACAGAACATAAACAGTCAAGATTCTGTAGTTTTTTAATTTAAAAAGGTAAAAAAGCAATAGCATAAGTCTAAGAGTAACGGGTGAATCCTGAAATAACTCTCACTGTAATTTTTTTATCCATAGGGAAATGTAGGAATTAAAATATAACTGAAAAAAAGCGCAAATCAAAAAATTTTGCAGCTGAAACATTAAGGGTAAATCCCTGTAAGTTTACAGGTATCCATTACAGTCCTTACTTAGATTTAAGAGATGGTATGAAGCTGGTATTTAAGCTGCCAGTGGAAAAATGAGTTTCATCAGCAAAGTTAAAAATAGCTTCTTTAAAAAGAAAATTCTTGAAGGCTCTTGCACTATTGCCCACCTGTAATTTTATCAACTGCTATCCAAGTTTATCATCCCAATAAGAGGATGCTGCAGGGACAGGTTCCCTACTTGAGGGAGCCCTGATCACAGCAATAACCCAGCCTTGAAACAGGCTGAATATAATAATAAATAACCTGATCACAGCAATAACCCAGCCTTGAAACAGAAGTGAACTAGAGAACTTGAACTAGAGAAGTGCCAGAACACCCCCCAGAGTAATGCAGTCTGCACTGCACAAAAACACACCAAATGGAAAGTAAGAAGGTCTAATACATGGGCTATAATGGCATGCACAGAGGCAGCAGGTCCTGCTCCAAGAAACTGGGCTAAAACACAAGATCCAGGGAGCTGGTGGGGCTCCACACACAGCAAGTGAGTGCAGAAGGGAATCAGGGGCTTGGGAGCAGATGGAAGAGGTCAGGGAAATGGGTGGATTACAGCAGTCACAAGAGTTTGTAAAAATCTAGACAGAATTAGGCAAAGTACAGAGGACAAGCTGCATGTGGAAGTGTGTGTTTTGTAGGAAATACAGCTTCACCTCATCCAGGCAGTTCTCAAGCTGTTCTCATTGCCAGGTTTCAAAAAACAAGGGGAGACCTTTGGTAGAAAGGGAGGTGGGATCCATGGCAGAGCAGTGTGACAAAACCCAGGGAGCAGCCCCCCTCACCCTATCCTGGGATGTAAAGGTGCTGTGTCCAACCAGGACCACTCCATCAGAGACACTGCACAGCCCCAGGATTCCACCCTGAATTTATCTAAACAAACCTCTGTTTGGTACTCTCCAAGAGAAGCAATTCACAAACAGCAAGCACTCAGGAGAACTGATCATAAACCAAACCTCTGTTCAGAGCTGTATTTTCCTGAGAACAGCTGAAGAAAAAAAAGTGGGAAGTTATGCCTGTTTGTGAGGTGATGAGATACATCTGATTCATCTGTGTATATCACCAGCTCCTTGATAATACAAGCCAGTATCAATTGAAGTTGGCAATTACATTCTCATTTTCAGCAGGACTCAGATATGCACCACGCTCTGTATCAGGCTTGGAGAGATGGATGCAAATAATGCAAGGTGCATGTCCTGAAATGTAACTTTTCACTTAGAGTTCTCTGGAGTGTCATTTTTCTGCCCTACAGCTCAGCCTGGCTTAGTGCTGCTGCACACACTGAGCACTTCAGCAGAGGCTGCCCACCCAATGCTGTCCATGGCAAAAAAAAAAAAGCAAAACCAAAAAGAACCACAAACAAAACAACAAAAAAAACCCAAGGAGGCAAAAGAGAGTGAAAGCCCATTTCTGCATCTCATGGCATTGAACAATGTAATAACTCTTTCAAGGTCAAAGACTGTTGGTGGAATCAGCTAGAGCTTGTGACAGAGCAAATCCCACTTCACTGAGCCATATCCCACCTTCTGTAACTCGTGCTAAGATTCCCTGTGAGATTATTTCTTAGGTAATTTTTCATTTATTTTAAGCACAATAGTATTATACATTTTCAATCATCTAAAGACCATCAGAACATCATGGTTGGACACAACAGGCAGTGAGTTGCCCAACCCAAGCCTTCTGGGCTTTGCCATGTCCCTCTGCACAATCTGTACACTTTACTACACAATTCCTTATTCAGAAGATTTTTTCATGTCCTGTAAAACTTGGGAATGCTGCAGAGCACTGAGTAGCCCAAATTGTTTTGCTGCTGCCATCTGACAGAATTCTGACTTCCATGCTGGTGAGGATTTTTGAAGTCAGAATAAATTTTATCTTTTTTTTCAATCACAAGGAAACTTGGGTTGGGACACCCAGAAGTCTAGTTACTCTCACTGTAACAGTGATTTGACACAAGTTGTTCTCACCAGTAAATATCTCACAACAGGCAAAAAGTTATCTTTCTTGAAATTTCTCAGATGACTGTCTCAAGTTTCAAGACTTCTACAAATGCCACCCAGTCACAGAAAATGAGCATCAGTACAAATAACTCACTCCAAACCCACTGTTGTTTTCATACATCACCCAGAAAGTTATGGGCCTGGCTCATTACACAAGGTAATGAAGAATGGGTTGTACATCTTCTAGAGGCAAGATTTTACACCAATGATTGCTGGTACAAGTCAATATTCATGTGCTAATACTGAACAGTTTAATCACAGGCCAGAACAGGACTTCCAAGCACAAAAGCAGGTACATACTTTTAATTATTAGAAACATGATTGCATTCTCATGGTTGAATTCGCTCTATGTGTGGTGCAAGACAATCATCCTCCAGTGTACCCTTGAGATTGTCACTGAAGACACTTCCCTGGAGAACAGCTTACAATGTGCAAAATCCTTCTGTTGAAACAAAACAGAATGCTTTTCTTAAGTGTCAACCCCAGAAGTTTATCTTTGATTCTGCTTTCTAACTGAGCATTTACCATGGTAGCTCTCAAATATCCACCTATCTGGAGATGGTGTTTTGGCCTCTCTGGCAGACTGGGATTCTCCAGGATCTTTGGCGAAACAAGTTTTGGCAGCTTTGATTACAACTCAACTGATCAACCAAGTAGCAGATCCCAGCAAACATGGAATTTCCCCTTTGAGCCATGTGCCATGACTCAGAGCTCTGGGCAGCAAAATGGCCAATACATCTATGAACCTTCTGTTTCCATCACACCAGAACTCCTAATACAGCCAAGCCTGCAGCACTCCACTTTCTGCTACTCTGACTTATCCCCACCTCTTCCCATGGCCTCACAGACCCTTCAGAGCTCTCTCCTTCCTCACTCCTGCAGCTGAGGACCTGGCCATGTGCATCCCTTTACTGCTGGCTCACCTCCTTGATCTTGCTTCCTTAGACTGAAAGCCTTTGTAGGCAGTGACAATCCTGGCACACTTAAATAGATCCTTGAGAGAGTTAAATGTCTAAAAACAACAATAGCTACTGAATATATTAGCCCTGTGATATTACTAACAATTCAACTACTATTATTCTTACTCTGTTAACCATATAATAATAATAAGTCTTGATATTACCCACTGCCATATGCAGATGTCTGAACAAAAGTGAAATCTCTCTCTGGTAGAAACTCTATGGCATGCCAACATCACCTTTAGCAGGCACACCTCATCTCCTGTGCCCATATTTTAATGCAGCCAGAAACTACATTGCATTACTGCAGCCTCAAACTAACATACTGTGTCTGTCAGAGAGAGGTGAAAGGGAATCAGGAAATAATAAGTTATATGACTGCTGCCAGGAGGTCCAACATGTGAAAGGCAATTCAAAACACAATTCAAAAAAAAAAGCACTTCTCAATTTCTGGAATTTCTGTTTCAGTGGGATTCCCATCTCCCTGGAGGGCAGGATTTCTGTATCTTTTGTTAGTATCTGCTTCTAAAATGACATCAGAGTGTCCTGTTTGCTGATGCTCTGATCTCAGAGCAGCTCCTCTAATCACCCAAAGAGGCTGACTTGTGGCTGCTAGTGCTGACAGCTCAATCTGAGAGCTGAAGAGACAAACAACTAAACTTCTGACAGTGACAGGCAGGCAGGGCATTGATTTTGCTGCTGAGAAACACTGTAACAAAGATCACAGCCAGGAGCCAACCAGCTGATGGTGTCATACCTGTTAAAAGGAAAAACTCTCTCAAAGGAGAGCACTCCTTCCCAGCAGGGACTTTGAAAGATGAGAGGAGTACATGTGAGTAGAGAAAGGCACCTCTTGGAGCCACGGGAGGTGTTCTCATTCTCACACTGTCGTTCCTCTAGTGCAGAGCCAGGAAACCCAGCCTGAAAGGGAGATCTGTCACCCTGCCAGCACTGCCTTTCCTCACTGTATTCCAGAGGGAACACAACAGGCAGTCTCAGGGCTGGCTCATAAACTCACTGAAAGATAAGTCATGAAAGAAGGGAGTTTACTGCTTGAGTTTTTCCCCAGATTTGTGTTTTTTAATGTTCTGCTATGGTTGAACTTAAGCTGGCTATTATTGCTCATGGGATTGCCCTCAAAACATCGATTTCATCCAGCACTGATTTTACATCTGTCCATCTGTGTGATTTCTTTAAGTCATGAACCAAATTGAGGCCAGCACATGTATCATAAACAGCAATGCTTTTAATCCTGGTCTTTATTTGCCTTCAGTTTCATGTGCTCCTAGTCCTCTATAAGCACTCTGCTATCTGTATATTTCAGAGAAAATGGTATAAATCTGTGATGGATGATTTGCAGAAAACAAATCTTTGTAAACTAATGGCTCAACAGAAGATACATCTCAAAGAGGCAATAGTGCAGCCCTAGTTAATGGCCAGAGCCTGGGAACAGTCAGGAAGAATATTGCTCCATTTCAGCAATGGATGAGAGGATCATCAAGTAAATCAGATCTCAATAAACAAGAAGCTGCTTAAAAGCCTCATAAACAATGCATGAATGAGAAGAAGATTGCTGTGGAGCAAACAATTAACCAGAGACAGAGCTGAAAAGTAGTTAATGACACAGGCATAATAATCACGACTTCTAATGACAACAAAATGGGGAAGACAATACTGTCTTCCCATGGAGCAAGGCATTCTGGCAAGGAAATGTTTAAAATTCATGTTGTATCATTTTAATACACACTTTTTAGAATGGAGTATAGTTGTGCAAGGATCTTTCTCTGCTGTTATGATAGCAAAAAGATACCCCAAAAACAAACCAAACAAAAATTCAAATTTCAAGAGCTGCAAACCCCCCCCCACCATTCATTTACCAGAACTGTGGAAAGGTAAATCCCCAGTGACTGGCTTTCTCATGACCTCTTTTCTATCCAATATACTAGGTTTTTTACATGTTCCAGTAGTTTTATTTTATAAACTTAAACATAAATAAAAATACATGTGCTTGTTAGAAATCTAGCTAAGAACGGTTTCATGAGACAGAAATATCAATAACAGCTTTAAATGCTGATGGCTTGGAATGCTGTATGGAAATTCATGCATATCCTTCAAAGGAAATGGTATGTGACTCAATAACAATAATAATAACAACAGTAATAATAACAATAATAACTACAATAAACCAAATAATAATATAACTTTTGTTGTGGTTATTATTATTTCATACAGTTTTCTGTGAGGGAGAAACAGCTTTTCTGGCTTCTAGAGGTGTACTGCTGGTGCAGGTGTGTACAGTGATTGGATCCAAAAAGGATGTGCTAAAAAACCAGTTGGCTTTCAAAAAGTAAATTAGAGAGAAATTGGAAATACAGGTAGATTCTCATAGAAAGGAAAATGGAATTTTAAAATCTCGATTGGCTGAAGCAGAAAAATGTCTTGAAGAAAAATTAGATCTTTTTGTAAGCCAGTCACCCTCTCTGGGAATGGCCAGTCAAATTCACAAATCAACCCTTTATGAGGATTCTGAGACTTGGGCTGAGGATGTCTGGGATTATAGTGGTGAGACTTTTATTGCCAGCTCTGACATTTTCCCTGACTCTTTCCCTTTTTGGCTATTAATTAAGACTGAAGTTACTAATGAGGGTGAGTATGGCAGTGCATACAACTCCTTGGTGTCCTGCAGAACTGGCTGAACTGCAGGATTATTCCAAGCATTTGGAAGAATCCAAGACTTTCTTACAAATTCTGTTTAGAGCAATAAAAGCACTAGGGTGAGATCTCCTAATGAGAAAGGCTTGCTTGCCTATTTAAACCAATTCTGAGGCTTTTCAAATGTAAGTTTCTTTGAAAAAAACATTTTTGGTGCCTGCCTATCTATTATTAAAAGGTCCCTGGTATAATTTATGGTTGAAAATTTTCATTGTTTTTTAAAGTGGTCTGGCTTGCTCCTTGTCTCTTCCCATAGAAGCCAGTGCAGTTCAATTTTTTCTAGTTCAGGATTTTCCAGGTGTGTTGAAGGCAGAACTGGCTGTGTCCTGTGTTTCCCTCATGATTGCTGGGATGGCACAGCATGTCCTGCTCACAGGAGATGGCAGTGAATTTGATCTATTTGTTGCTAGGGTATATTTTTAGGGTTTTGGTCTTTTTTCTTTTGTTTGGGGTTTTGGAGGATTTTTTGTGTGGAGTTTTTTGGTTGGTTGATTTGTTTTGGGTTTTTTTGTTTGCCCCCCTCTCACCCTCCCCAGGCCCCCATCCTTTTGTCTGGAAGGAAAAAAGCTGCAAGGGATTTAACACACATTAGGGGAAGAGTTCATCAAGTCAAATACAAACAGCTAGCAATCCTGGTCAAGCCCTTTTAAATAAATGAGTTAGAAAAGCATTTACTGTGCTCCAGTGATGTTGAATTACTGTTTAAATAGAGCAAATTAGATCCAAGACTTAATCTCTCATCAGTATCCTCCCATATGACAGTGTCAGCTCAGGATTGCTTTAGTCAGTGTCAGCTCAGATTGCTTTATTGCAATTTCAATAACAATTGTATTTGGCAAGAAGGGCTCTATTTCTTTGACAAAAGCGTTCAGAGTCTTGGGTTCCCTTTATCAGTTGGTCCATTTGCATATTCAATTGGTGCTCTTGGTAAATCTAAGCCCCAAGGAGAGATGGTTTGGCTGCAAGATCAGCACTCCATCTCATGATGGTTTGCTGTCACAACAAAATAAATGAGCCTTTAAAGAGAAGTGTGTTGAGTTTTACTTTGCTAAAGAATTAGGTGCCATAAAATAAATTATGAGGCTCATTCAGAAAGGATTTTCCATGGAGTACACTTCAGATTTCTCCCAAACTTTAAGTAGCCACTTTCCTCCTCCTAGTCACTGGCTGTATTTCTGAAGGAGAAGACAGACAGGAGTGTTGTGCTTTTCGTTGGATCTTTATGGCATTGTGGCTTTGTTGAAGTGAGGGGGTCAAGAAAGCAGGCAGGTTGTATGCTCATCCTGATATTTTTTTAGAAATGCTCTTGCCTCCCACCCATATTAGAAGTGTTGCAGCTCTGGGAAGGTCTGGAAGACATAGGAGGCAAAAAACTATCAGATAATTCACCCAGATACATTATTTTCTGTGAGTGTTACCAGATCTCTTCTGACATTTTGTGGGGAATTTCAAGTGATGGCCAGAAATAAACTGAGTGTTTATGCATGGGAGCAGAAATTTCTGTAAATCGAGGAGATGAGTGTCTTGGTCACCCCAAGAGAATGAGAAACCTCTAGGCAGATCCAATGACAGCTTTTAGATCCTTTCTTCCATCATTTAATAATGAGCAACTATGTAGAAGAAAAGGAAGTACAGTAGGGTGGATAGAAGCTTTATCTTGAACACCTTCTGCTGCAAAACACCCCTAAAAATCCTGTGGTGATAGAGCAAAAACCCCATTTGGATGTTTGTGCCCTGCATGGGGAACAGAAGAGATATGAAGGGTGTTACCAATGTCATGGGCAGCTGCACAGCAGGGAAAGTGTGAGGCAGATTCCTGCCTGATTCCCAGGGGCCCAGGCACTAGAGGCAAATAAAACCTGTTCAGCATTTCTGCCAGTCCTGAATTCCACACCCCAGAGGGCAAATCTCTTTTTCGGGGCATGGGCAAGAGAGCCTACCCAAACACCTGAGGATGTGCCTACAGGGGGGAGACCCAGCCAGTCTCCTGGAAAGGAAATGTCCAACAGCTCAAACCAGTCATGGCAATTGAATTACCCAGCAGAGGGGATGGTAGGAAGCAGGGGCAGAAGTGTCTCTAGCCTTTATTTGGCTAAGAACATCTTTGCTTCTAATAGGGAAATGTATTTGACTTGGATCAGAATGGTTTCCTGCTCTTCCTGCCCCTCTTCTACTCTGCTTCTTGAGCAAGTTTGTGCCAGATTTGTTATCTTTTTATGATTCCCTGGCTGCTGCTGGCTGTTATGTCAATAATGTGCTTCTGAAAAGATGCACTTCTGAAAGGAGCAGAACCCCACAGGAAGGGGGTTTGCTTGGACCAAGTAAGCTGTCACTGAAATACTGAGCAGAAGCAAGAACTGTCAGGAAGGGAAAATGTCTCTCAAGCATCAGGAAGAGGAAGTGTTTGTTTCTTTCCTTGGTTGTGTGTCCAGCTTTCCTTTTTCTTCTGCTTTGTGCTCCCCTTTAGGCCTTTCTGTCTGCATCCCTGGCTCTGAGGGGAGAGCACAGGACATTCTGTTGGAGTTTGTTGCCCATCACTCTGTTTTGCTTTTCCTTTGCTAAAATAGGGAGATGCTCTCTGAGAGGCCAAGCAGAGAAATCTGATACTCTGGCTATCCTATCAGGCTATAAACTGGGCCTTTTTAGGCACTAATTATTCTGTCAAATTGTTTGGTTTTATTTTCTCTGTTGACTGGAAACAAATGAATGGATCTCCACAAGCAATACAGTGGCACAGCAGTGACTTGTTCTGATAACAGCATCTGCCACAGCTTCCTGGGATATTGCCAGTTGGATTTTCAAAGTACTAAATAAAGTTGTGCCTCTTGGTTGTCCCACACAGGTGGGATCAGTCATTTCACTCAGAGAGAAATATTTAACTTCAGTTTATAACCCATATAATATGAATTTATGTAACTGAAACCAGGTTCTTGCAGAGTATCTGTGTTGGACTCAGGCTGAAGATAAAAAGAATTTAAAGTATTTTGTGACTGGAGAACTTCACAGTCATCTAACAAACAATTTGTTCACAAAAAACCTCTCTCAAGGCAGAATTCACTTACTAATTAGTGACAGAGCTCTTGTATAATTATGTCTCTGTGGGAACGGTGTGGGTAATGAATTGATCATGTGAGACTTTTTTGCCTTGATATATCCTCTAATGGGTTTGCCCTGAAAGTTGTTGCTCTCAAGGACTGATGAAAAGCAGTACTGTTAGGCACTGAAATTTATAAACCAATTTACATTGTGGAAGGAATAATGGTTTTCCATTGAGTTAGTGGTTAATTATCTGAGATCTCTTGTTCATTATTTCCTGTAACTGAATTGGTTTGTCACTTCTGTTAATTAATTAGACAAAAGAAAAAATATCATCAAGAGCTCTGTTGCTCAAATTAGTATCAGCTGTGGGTTTAGTGCATGGTTTATTGCCCCATGAGCAGATGCAAGGCCAGTGTGGGCTCAGAAGCTGAGCCACTAGCAGCACTGAGGAAATTGGAAATGAGACTTTTTAGGCTTGGGCAGATCAGGAACACCTGACTGTCTCCAGCTGGAGAGATGTCCTGATCCTTTAGCACTGTGACCTTAAATACATCAGTGCTGGGCAATGTCTTGGCAGTGACTACACTTGGCTTTAAAGGGACTTATTTTGGGCTTGGGTGCCAGTGGTGATGTGAGGGTTGCCAAGGTTACAAGGAGCCCTCAGTGATGTGCACTGACATTCACACAGGAAGGAGGAAGCAACAAACTGAGTAAAGAAAACAATTTTGGAAAATGGAATTTCAAATATATTTGGATGATGATTTTCTTACCTTTCTTCCCTGACACCTGAGAGCTCTATAAGAGTGATTTAGGAAACTATTTCCCCAGGACACAGTAGGCTGTGTACACCTCTTTCTCCCCACTAACTTTAAAGTTAGGAGGAATCTTTTATTAAGAAAAAAACATGGTGGAGTGCAGAGGAGACATTGCTCAGGTTTTTTTCTAGTCTGCAGTAAACATCTTTTTTTTTAACCTTTTTCTTAAGTGATAAGGATGCAGAGCATGAGACAGAGATATGGGAACCTGTACCCACTTCTCTCTTCACCCATCCTCAGACTGGTCCTCCTTTGCCTCCAAAACCTGCTGGAAGGAGCCCCAAGGGGCACTGGGGAAAGATGGGCTTGTCTGGGCTATAAAACTGTCTGGTAGAATTAAGTGAATTCACTATTTTCTTTTGGACAGGAGGGGGAGATGAGCTGGCTTGGTAACTGTCTGTTTTGTACAGCTGTGATGTAAAGGCTCTGGAGGGATGACAGCCCTCCTGTGCCTCAGGGAAAATAGCAATGCTGCTACTCCAGATCCCTATGGACTACCTAATTCTAGCCAATTTTATAGGACATGATGCTAAAAAAGGATGCAGACACTTGCAGGCTCTTTTTCCACAGCCTTCACCGTGTGTCTAACCCTGCTGCTGAATGCTAATGGTGAGATCTCTGTAATGTATGGAAACAGCAGGGACAGTCAGTGCCAGGCAGCATGGGAGAGTCTGCTGGCAAGGATTATGTATAAACAGTGTCCTGGGGTTTTGGGGGAGCTCTTAGAGCCTCCTGATTTTCAGCTTCATTTCCCTGCCTGTCAGTTTGTGTAATGCTTACAGTAAATAACAGAGGATTTACTACTTCCTTTTTTTTTTTTTTTTTTTGTCTTTGAAAATAGGAATGTAGGGAAAAATAATAGGGTACATCCCATTTAAGTATTTGCTTTTTAATGAATGGGAGGATAAAATAGAAGCCCAGGCACTAGTCTCATTAAATAAGTACCACTGGGCTGTGAATAGTTTGGTTGTAACCAGGCTCTGTACCCACCATTTACAGAAATGATGGGAAACAGGAAGGTTTGAAATGTTAACTAAAACATGGGAATACATAGCAGTGTTTAAGAAAGCAGATGGTAAAGCATGAAAGGACAATCCCACTGAATCAAGCAGCTTTTCTGAATAAGTATTCTGAAAAGAATACATGGCTTCTGTATTCAGAAATTGTCTCTAGAAGCCTTGCTCCAACTTGAAATTGGGTGCATTTTAGGTCTTTGAATAAACCTCACTGCTAGGGCTCTGGATTATTCTCCTGGATACATAATATATTAGGATATTTCCCATTTAAAAAGAAGCCTCAGACTAAGCTTTTTATTGTCCTTCAAGTATTGCTACTGCTATTCATTTGGAAACCATAATGTTAAAATCATGCCAGTGAAATAATATCCTTTTCTTTTTATGCTTTGACTGTGTTCAATTTTTTTCCTTCATATTTACTTTTCTCCTTCCTGGTCTTGGTTCCACAGCTGTTTCAGGAGGGTTTGTAGTGATTTCAGGTATGGAAAGCACCAGCCTTGTTCCTTAGCAAAGCATGTCAGACTACTGTGAGCCTGGAAGTATAAAATGCTCTTTTATCCCCCAGCAACTGGTGTCCCTTTGACTTGCTGAGAAGGAGATATCCAGATAGTTAATACCAGTAGCTGGATTTATTTGTCATGAACTTGTCTAGCTGTGCTTTTCAGCAGTTTTAGCTGTGCTGGAATCAAAACTCCTTGTTTGCTTCATTCCCAGTGACAGATGAGAGAGAGAGGGAAATGTCAATAGTGGGGTCCCTCCAATTGATTATCTAACTGGAGCTGAAACTGAACTGGGGTGGGTGGCCAGGCCTTTAAATGAAGGCAGGGGGAGAGTCTTGCTGGTCTGGAGACACACCTGAATTGGGAATCAGGAACTGTCAATCTCTTCTCTAAAGCAGGCATGGGAATGGAGGGGGATCCACAATGAGCAGGTAGCAAAGGTACTACAGGTACTGAACTGAGGGACAGAGTTTGCTTTTTCTTGCCAGTGCAGGCTGATGAGGTGTTCTCATTCCTGGTACAATGTTGTTCACAGGCTCAGGGAGAAGGTGGTCCAGGAGGCTCTGAGACAGACAGGCAGGCTCCCTTGGTTGAAGGGTTTTCACCTGCACTGCTCAGGTGCTGCCTGGTCTCTAATGCCTGCTCTTCCTGCTGCTGCCAGGGGGAATAGGCTTGGGGCTGGGAAGAACCATGTTAAGAGCTGTACTGGGTTTGCATGGCCTGGTTTGGTGCCATGACCTACCCCTCCTAAACCCTCTGACACCCTTGCCATCCTGTAGGTGCCATGTGATGGCACTCAAGATGATCTGCTCCATAACCTTGCCAGGTACTGAGGTCAGGCTGACTGGCCTGTAGTTTCCCAGATGTTCCTTCCAGCCCTTCTTGTGGATAGGTGTCACACTGGACAGCTTCCAAACATCTGGAACCTCCCCAGTGAGCCAGGGCTGTTTGTAAATGATGGAGAGAGGCTTCCCAAGCTCATCTGCCAGCTCCCTCATCACCCTGGGGTGGATCCCATCTGGTCCCATAGATTCATGAGCATCTACGTGGCTCAGCATTAGACTCTCAGCTGCACTTTGCCCTCTTTCTTTCCCCAGTAGCTGAGGTACTAGGAAAGTACAGCCTTCTCAAACCACCTAGCACATATTCCCCCTTGAATATGTAATTTCCCCCAAAATTCAGAAGGTCAGGCTTGTGCTGACCCATTTGTCTCTTTTTTAGGACCCAAACTGCCTGGGCCTGGTAACAAACCTGCTACCCAAAGTCACTGGAGACATTAAGACTCATTTGAAAGAGAGACCTATCAAATTGTTTGTAAAGATATTGGAACACATCTTCCCTCTCAACTGAAAATATCTTGCACCTAGTTTTTGAGATAAAAGACTTGACAACAGCAGTGACTGGTAAAATTAATCCAGAATTCACACATGCTGAGAGTATCAGGTTTTCATTTTGTGAATAATTCTGACAACAAAAGCAAGATTTGGAATTGTAACTGAAATACCCATGTATTTTTAGGCACATATAAGCTGTCTATAAAATACCTTTTCTCTCTTCCTCTAGTAAGGTAATGAATGCCTTAGGGCATTTTACAATTTGCTGGAAGCCAGGTAGGTATGGCAGTGGTTCAGGGACTTGCCTTGTGTTTTGCTCAGGGATATGCATAGCAGCTTAGTTCAGATTACAAATCAAGATACATTTTTTTGGGTTATTATTGCACCACACGACTTGTTAGCTGAGATCTGAGCTGTGATGTCTCTGCTCCCCCTTCTATCAGCACTGGGCTGCCAGCACTGACTGCAAAGCAGCTGGAGAGCTTTGGTGCCTGGCTCAGCTGCAGATGGCACAGCTCCTCTTCAGCTGGAGCAACAGGGGCTGTCCTGGGGGACACCCATGCCTGGGGGTATTCCTGCCTCTTCTCCCTTTCCTACCAGGGCATGTAAGCAGTGCCTGTGTGTGGGAAATGGATTTGTAGAGAGTTTTGCAAAATAGGTGTATGTGCATTGGTTGTTATCGTAGCAATGTTAGTGATAGTGCCTTGTGTGCTTTGCTGTGCACATCAAATGATGAACAAAGCCATCAAAGAAGGTTTTTAGGTTTTTCTGCCCATGAGAGAGGGGTAAATGTGGGAAATGGATTTTTAGAGAGTTCTCAGAGCCTGACAGAAAGCCCACATGGTATGCATCTGTATGCAAACTTTGAGATTAGAAATGCCATGGAATAGGACAGACATTGAGAGAGAAACGCAGCTAGAAAAAAGTTTGAAAAGATGGCTTTGCAAATAAGACTAGATACTTTGGAGGAATACAACTATGAAAGATGCATTGCAGCAGGACCCATGAGGGGTAGTTTTAGATGATTGGCTTTAAGGCATTTACAGCATGGTGAGGCAAAAAGCTGATAGGCCAAGAAACACTGATAGTGTTTTGTAATTAGGAAATAGTTGGCTTCTGTTGTGTGCATTTTAACATCTGTATTGTCTCACCCTTCTCCTGAGACTGAAAATAGAATAAAAGCTTTTAAAACACTTCTCAGCTGTCCCATCTCTGGGTCAGAAAGGGTATTGTCCAATTTTTTTTCTCCCCATGTTAGGCAAAAAGAGCCAGCTGATGCCATAACATTGCCTTTCATTCTGAAAAAAATAACCTGACTTTTGTCCACATCATTATACTGGCATCCAAGTTCATAATTTCCTACCTGCTAGCTATTGGTAATTAAAGCTGTCTCCAACCAGCTTGCATTCTAAGGGAGATTTTGAAATCAAATCACCAGTTAGACTCACAGTAGAATTAAAGCATCACATTGATTTAAGATATTCTTTTCTGCTGAGGACAAATGCATTTCCCAAAACAAGAATTTGCAAGTAAATTTGGACTCATTCTGGACTGACAAAAATGTTTACAGGTGGTTCTGATTTCTGTAGCTGTGCATCTTGTTGAGCTCATTTCTGATCTCATTCAGGCTGGCAGGATGTAATACACACACACACACATATATATAAATATATATATATTTACTCATGGTCTGCCCAGGGGGCAGGAGCTCTTGAAAGACTGGCCAAGTTTGGAACCCAAAACTCCTTACTCTGTGCAGGACACTGAACTTCCACACAAGGAAACTTCTCACTTACCCTGGGGTCTGTGGACACCTCTGTCCCAGGTGATCTCACAGGCCTATGGGATTTACAAGCACTTCCCTCTAAAAGAAACAGTGACAGCAAATTATTGGTTTAGTGGGTGTGCACTGACATAAGTAATGCTACAAGAAACTTCACCACTGCCCTAGGATCTGTAAAACTCCTGTGCAACTAGGGAAGTGTCCATCATGGTCCCAGGACCAGGGAAAAGTGCATCACTGATGGATGTGGGAAAAGAGGATGAAAGAGCTGAAGGAGGAAATATTTTGTTGTCCAATTCACTGAGTACACAGCAGGCAGCTTATGCTGCTCCTGTTTTGTAAGGCTTAATGGAGTGATGCTCCCCATTTTGAACATTATAAAGATCAGTGGCAAAAGGTTGATCTTTCTTTACCAAAAACATTGTAAGAGTCGCTGCTTTATACAATGCACAAAACTGGGAAGATCTCTTGTTGCAAACCTTGAGAGATGCAAGATTCCTGAGCACTCAGAGGGAAAGGACTTTCCAAAGGGGAAAGAGCTTCTCTTTTTTAAACACCAAGGCCATGGGAATGGCTCTGATGGAGATGCCCAGAGGGAAGGGAGTCTCTTACCCCCTATACAGTAAAACCATCAGCAATCCCAGTCACAGGGTCACTGCAAAGCCTGATGACAGAAACTTGCTTTCTCCAGGTTCTTCCAGGCCTGCCTGGAGCATTATTTCAGTTCCTTTAGCTGTAACAGCAATTTTTTAATGACTAAGTAGCTTTTTATGCTTTGCTTGCATTGTATAATCATGTGGTGCAACCATAACTTTGAAATGGGCAGTGCTAGTGAGCAGTTATGCTGTGCAGAAGGAGGATTAACAGTGCCAGCCTAACGATGTGGCACAGAGAAACAGGAGCAGGAATAGTGCTGAGACCAGAAAAACCAGGGCAAGGATGCAGAGCAGACATAAAGGAGAACTGCACACCAATGGCCAGGTGCCAAGAACTAAAGGAGATCAAAGAAGAAAAATTTGGTTAAGGGGAAACAATGAAGACTTGCTCAAGGACTGTGCAGGCAGTTTGGGGCAGCACAAAGTTACCTGAGCTCTGGGCTGGAGCCAGCTGCCTTCCCTGGGCTGAGGTGACCTGCACAGACACAGGCTGCTGGGGCTCTGCTTTGGAGACTGACACACAAGGTCACTTCTTCCCCCAGCCTACTGCTTTCCTGCTTTTTCTCTTTATAAACAAGAAACCCTCCCTGTGATTAAATGACTTCCACAACAGCTGGACACTGTGAGTTACCATCACAGATACCACTGGAATGTGCAGGTGCCAGCACACCAGGGAAGGTGGCTCCTGTTTTCTGTTTAAAGGCTGAGCTCTCCATGTCTTGGCCTGGGGCACACCCAGCTCGCCCTGCCTGTGATTGCTAACATGATTTCCAGTTAATACCCTCTGGAGAGGTATTTCACATGGGACACACAACATGACAACACTTTTCAGTTGGCAAATGCTGTTCCAGGGAGCCTCAAAGGTCTCTTTTTTCAGACATTTTCTCCCAATCATCTCTGTAGATAATACCCAGTAACAGCTCCTGGCATCCTTGTATGCAAAGAATCTAAACATCTCATTTTCTTCTATTTCCAACAGTTTTCAGAAGTGTATTGAAGCTGAAAAATATAATCAAGCTATCTTCTCTGGCTAATAGCTTTTCTGGACCACTGAGTCTACCCAATCCTGCTGACTTCTTTGTGTAAGAATTCACTCAGGGCAGAGAAGCTGATGATTCCAGCGACTCTTGCTAGCAAAAAATCTGCCCCCAAAAAGGAGAAAAAAAAGTTATGCTTCTGCAAGCCTTTTCTATTTCTTAATCTTTGTTCTGAGAAGGCAATGATGATATGAAAGAATTATTTAGTATTCCTAAAAAATCCGTCAAAACGAATTTTTAGCTGAAACTTCTGAACTTGCCTTTACTTTCAAAGACTAATTCCTCCAAATACTAAATGCCCTCACTAAAAAATAAAATCCTCATGAAAGATTAAACATTTTGAATAGTTTAACGAAAAAAGAGACATATTTATGTTTGTGTCCCTCTGTAATCTATGAGTAAATGGGTCCTTTTCTCCTAGAAAAGACTTGCATATGAACATCTCCAGAGCAAGCATGAAATTATTTAAACAATTTGAGAAGAACCTGTACTGCCATAACCTTGTTAATTTTTTCCAGCCTTGATTGTTGATGCACAGCCCCCAGCACCCTTTCCCTGCCTCTCAGAAACCCTGTGGTACTCAGCTCCCTGGCCTACAGCAAAAAGAACTCCCCAAAACCCACGCAGCTGCCTTTTCTTCCTACCTAAGCCTCTTCCTCCTGCCCATCTTATACTTGCTGTAATTCATCTCCTGCATCTCCTTTTGCAGAAATGCCAGCAGTGTCCTCTCTAGAAAGGACCGCAGAGGCAGCTGCTCTTCTCTTCTTTCTTTTTTGGTTCTTACTCTGTGCATGATCCCTTCTTGCCTGTATTTCCTAACTGTGTCTTTTAGATACCCAGCTCCTTCTGACCCAGCAACAACACATCCCATTGATCTCCTGCACCCCACAACCTAGAGCTCCAAAGATCTCTCCTTCCTAATTTGGGGGTTGTCATTAATATGGACCATAACCCTCAAAAAAGAAAGTTTTACAAAGCAGAAATCAGCCATGAGGAGATGTGAGAGGACAAATGTCAACACTTAAATGAGTATTAGGAAGTGATTAACTTCATTGCATGCTAATAAAAGAAAGATCCTGCACCCCATAAAACAGAATCCATACCCCGAGGACTCCTTAGGAGCCTCGCCAGATGTATCAGTAATTACCTTGCAGAACAACACTCAAGCTGATTTTATTTAAAATATAACCAGGGCAACAGCAGATTGGTAAAATAAGTGTATTACTTCTGCAAAAGATATTATGAAGTCCTGTGCCCCTTTTCTGGTGTGTGCTTTAGAAAAAAAATTAATAATTTTTAAAAGTGTGTGAAACATGGAAAACTTTGGAAATCATCACACTGAAACTTCTGAGAAGCTCAAGCTGTTTGACTTATTCAAGAACAGTCAGAGATTACTTGATTATGATTTACAACTGGTTTGAAACGCATTATGACAGATTCCATGGGAAAATAACTTCAGATTAGGTACCTTTCCAGTCAAAAATTGCAGGAAAAGTTGAAACTGTGGGAGGCTGAAACTACCTGCAATCAGGAGGAAATTTTCTTAATGAGGATAAAAATAAACACTAGAAAAACCACCTTATGTAAGTGATTTGATTCTTTGATTTTTAGAGGATTCAAGACAGGATTCAATATTATGAGACAGAGTTTTAATGCAGCAGCCACATGAAAATACCTGCCCTACTTAAATTCGTTATAGAGAGGACCCATCCTTAGCCTACCTGGTGGCAGGGCAGCAGTAGCACATAAACCTCAGCTTTCCAGCCAGGCAAAAACACACAGATGTTCAGGTATGGATTTTCCACCCAGCTGTTCCTTTTTGTCCACAGGCTCCTGATGCCTGGGCTGCATTCCCAAACTTAGTCTGTGCTAAAGGTGCCAAAGAGAGCCCTGTTAGGAACTCCCTTCAGACAGGTGCTTAGTTCTGACAGTTTTCCTGGGGGGACAGGCAAATACAAATGAGTCTGACATTATCACAGAATCATAGAGAGTTTGGATTGGAAGGGACATTAAAGCCATCCAGTTCCTCTGCTCTGCCATGGGCAGGGACACCTTCCACTGTCCCAGGCTGCTCCAAGCCCCAAAGTCCAACCTGGCCTTGGACACTTCCCAGGATCCAGGGGCAGCCCCAGCTGCTCTGGGCACCCTGTGCCAGGGCCTGCCCACCCTGCCAGGGAACAATTCCTAATTCCCAATATCCCATCCATCCCTGCCCTCTGGCAGTGGAAGCCATTCCCTGTGTCCTGTCCCTCCATTCCTTGTCCCCAGTCCCTCTCCAGCTCTCCTGGAGCTCCTTTAGGCCCTGGAAGGGGCTCTGAGCTTTCCCTGGAGCCTCCTTTCTTCCAGGTGAATCCACCCAGCTCTCCCAGCCTGGCTCCAGAGCAGAGGAGCTCCAGCCTTTGGTGCAACTCCATGACCTCCTCTGGACTCACGCCAACAGCTCCAGCTCCTCCCGGTCTGTGGCCCAAGAGCAGATGGGATCTCACCTGAGTGGAGTAGAGGGGCAGAATGCCTCCCAACCTGGTGCCTACAATGTGGGATCAGCCCAGGATGCAGCTGTCTTTGTGGACTGCAAGCACATCCATTCATCCTTCCCTTTCCTGGACCACAATTATCTTGTGCTTTCTATAAGCTGGTTTGAAATTCTTTGTATTCTCAATGTCTTTCTACTGCCCATTAACCTGTATCACTTTGGATTGTAAGTTTTAATGGCTGCAGTTTGAGCAAATGGTTTGATTTTCATCTTGTTGCTGTAAGAGGATGAGAGAACGTCAGCAATTTCTCTGGGCAGACTTTCCCAAGTTGAGGAAATGCTGTGACATGCTGCAGACTATTAATTCTTCAGACAATAAAGAGGATATTATATCTAGTCTGCTAAGCTCCATGTATTCCTGTGTCCAGGTGAGTCGTGTATTTCCAACAGCCTGTCCCAGTCCAGCACACTGACCCCAGGGCCCAAAGACTGCTCCTTCCTTCTCCCAGTCTGTTCCAGTGTTGGCAGGGTGTGAAGCATTGGTCATGGGCAGAACCTCTGTTTGCACAATCCCCTGAAGAAATGTTCCCAGGTACATTCCCAACTCAGATTAATGAATGATCTCACCATCCTGGAGAAATGCTATGGCTCCTGGCTCTTGCAAACTTTCTCACTAGGCTTGTTACCCAGAATTTTACTGGAACACAGCTCAGCATATGTTCTGCCTGCAATGTTTTTGACCAGAACTGATATTTCAAATAGTTGTTATCTGTAACACGCCATCTGCACTGTCTTCAGGGTCACACAGCACTTCATCTTCTCCCTTAGCAGATAGATGTAATTTACATAAGGAATTTATGTCAGCTCTGTATAAGCAGACTCAAATTCATATTTATACTCTTTGGAGCACTTTGGCCACTAGTATTTCACCTAAGAGAAATTCAATTTTCTGCAAGGAAACCAAATCCAAGGTTACCCTAAGAGTTAAACATGGTTTAAGATAATTATTGGAGCTCAACATTCACACAGGGTAAATGCACCCATTGAAACAAAACTGTGCCAATTCACTGCAGCTGAACATCTGCCCATTTATTCAAACAAATGCTAGAGATATCTTTCCAATGTGTCTAAAACTTAGGGAGAGGAGTAAACTAAGGATAAATGTGGCTGCCAAACCTGAAAATGAGTTGCTATCCATGATTCCTCATTAAAACTGCTGGAGAGCAAACCTCTGGCTTTGAGTTTCAAGAACTCTTGGAGAGAAAATCAGCTTCCCAAGTCAGCCAGAGAAGGATAATTTTTTTTCTTAGGGTATAATAGGAGATGTAATATCATTATTAATACTGTAGAAAGATAAAGGAATAAATGTATATTGAGAATTATAGGAGCAATAGAAATGCTCAAGTGTGAAGGATCTCAAGGACCTTTTTTGGCTCAGGGATTTTACCTGACACAGATCAGACCCAAACTACTTTTCTCTGGCTATAGGAGCAAAGACCTGGATGTTCTTCTGAGTAAAAAGCATTTTTGTATGTGGGAAAGTGGGGGGTTGTGTATAAAGCTGATGTTTCAGCTTTATTTCAATTTCAAATAAGATTCATCAACTTAGTATTTTTCCACTTTGCCCTTATCTACTGATGGCACCTTTAGAAGACCAGATTAGATTCTGACTACACATTCAGAACCACAAAATCCATAACATCCTTTAGGATTTCCTACAGTTACTTAACCACTAAACATACTGATTCTGAACACAGAAGTTCCCATCCAGTTAGGATTTGCCACAGCAAAATCCTCCTTATCTCAGTTGATAAAATGCATTGAATAAGATGGCTGAACACATACAAACTTCTTCTAAAAAACAGGCCTGCAAATCTTTTTTTAAAGATTTTTTTTTTTCAAAATATAGAAGATTTATCACTAACACCTCTGAAAAAAGAAACAGAATGTCCAAAAAAGTGAAATAACTTTGCAAACAAAATTTCAAGCAGAAATAATTTTTAACTGTAGGGCTGAACTATTTCCATATGGTGAATGTTAAAGGACCTGTGGAGATCAAATGCATAACCAGAAGTGCCTGCAGAAGGCAAACAAGTTAAGTTAGTATTCTAGAGAAAACTGCAGAGAAATATGAAAAACCACTGTTCTAAGCTGTAGAATCATCAGCAAGGATGATCTAGGGTTTGAGCTTTGCTTCCACTGGGGCAAAAGGCTGAGGGAGGATGCTTTACCTGTTTGTAATCCAGTTATAGCACAGAGAGGGAAAGTGGGCTTCAGGGATTGCTTCCTCCTAGAAGCAATCAAATGAGGAAACTCAATAAATACAATGTCAAACTTGTAGCTGCTGAAAATGACAGAAATGAGGAGCTGGATGCCATTTGCCAGTTTTAGTTTGAAAATATATCAGCTGCTGAAGTGTCTGGAGCCAAACATTCAAACAAAAGGTCAGGCAGAAGGGACTGGGTTCTGAGTGTGCCCCACCACAGCTTGGCTGTGCTCAGCACACAAACAAGCTCTCTGCCAAGCCAAGGGGGACATCTGAAAAGGTGAAGCACAAGCCCTGCCCTGAGGCTTGCTTGGGGGCCAGTCTGGCCCCACTGCACACAGGCAGAGCTGCTCAGACACCCAGAGCAGCCCTGCATGGAAGGAAGGAGACTGATGTGCCATGGACACCATGAGGCCCAGCATTTCTTGTGATATTCAAAAGCAAAAAGCAGGACTTGATTCCCAGTACATCATGAAAGGGGCAGAGTCAGGCCTCCAGGGAAGTGTCTGAACTCTGCCTGTCCATGGCAGGAGAATCCCCAAAGACCTCAGCAGCCACAGCTCCAGGCACAAGGCAGACACAAAGGTGATTCAAGGTGCTCTGTCAACAGCAGCCGTGACAAAGGACAGGTAAAAAACTTCCCTAAAATCTGGCACTACGGGGAGTGCTGTGCTCCAGGGCACTCAGAAAAGCTTCAGTGTTGCTTGGGAATGAGAGATGGGTCAATGCCCCATGCTGCTCCTGGCCAGCAGAGCACCACTCCTGCTACAGCACAGCTGGGCCAGGAAACCCTGAGCCACAGAAATGCCATAAAGGTTCTTTACATACATTTGCAAAGCATCACTGTCCCTGATGGATGAACTTACCTCTCTGCTCTTTCAGCTACCCAGAAGATAAGCTGCTAAAAAATTTACTCTTGTAGAAACAAAAGGAAGAAAACCCTGAAAATCAAGAGCATTCTCAGTGACATAAACTTCTGTAAAGGACTCTTAGAAGCTACAATCAAATTTGTTGTCTAAACTAAAATACCATACACATGTAGATGGAAGCAATTGCTGGATTTACCAGGTTTTGAAAACATCAGTTTTATAAGGTAGCACAGCACTACTCTGTATGCTTACCTTCCCCTGTTCCATGACCTCTCTTCTAATCTCATGGCAAACAGCTCAAAGGAGTTTACTTTCCTAATGCTCTACTTGTTCTCCCTCAAATCCTAATCCAAAAATTTTAGCAGCCAAACAAGTTTAAACAATGGAATTTACAATGATGAACTTGCTTCACTTCTTCTTAGGAAACTTTGTTGCTGTGATGAAATTTTTCTCCTGGTTAAGATCACAGCAACACTATTTTGTTTAGAGTTGTGAGACACTATTTTCATGTATTACACAATGTTACTGCACCATAAGCTCAAAAGTTTTGTATATGATCAGATATTTCCCTTTTATTTTTCCCCAGCACAAATTATCAGAATTTTTCAGATCTTTAAGTAACAGAAGCATTCAGCAAGTGTAAAGTTGTCTGGGAACTGAGAGTTCAGTGCAACATAATGTGGGTAATAATTGGCTTTATGGAGGTGGAAAAACAAGCTTATTGTTAAGGGATTTTAATGTTGGCACATACTTGGCATGCAAATAGAAATTAATGCATGTTGTTAATTTCTCTGCCTCACCAATTGCTCCATGTTATTAAATCTTTCCCATTAAACAGACTCTGGCAGGCTTCTGAAAATACTTCCATCCAAGGAAACTGTTATTAGATGGGTATTCTTGAGCAGGTTCCAGCAACATCTCAGCAACATTGGCAGTTCCAGAATATTTATGAGCACGTAACAACTCCGTGTTGGATGCAACTCCCGGTGCAATTAACATCCTCAGAACAGAAATTAAAATTGCAAAAGGTACCACTGCACTGCTCAAGTGAAGAACTCATACAGGTACTTCTGAAAAATCCCTTTTTCCTTCAGACACTCCTCTCCACAGAAGAACTTCAGTGACCAGGAGGAAGGGTGACTTTATAGTTATAAAATATCATTGTATTTCAGAGTCATGGTCCTGTACATCACAGAGGTGATGTCAAATGGAGCTTCTGCAATGCCATGCCAGCACTGCAGGGACACTGCCCTGGCTCCAGTGGCAAGGAATGGCTTTTCCTGCTGCAGGTACATTCAGCACCATGCACAGGGCTGTGCACATGGGCTGGAAGGAGAAGGAAATGTTTGTATTTGGGGAAACACTGCAATGGCAAATTTTCCTTTAGATCTGTGTCATAAACAAATGCTGAAGGCATAAATCTCTCTGATTGCTTGCTACAAAACACTGGATATAACTCTATAGCCCATGCATGTGCTACATCCACACACAGCTCCTGGATTGCTCCTGGTGGGAAGGAAATGTCCCTGTGCAGGGCATGCACAGAAGGGTGGGGAGGTCAGAGATGGCAGAGTTGGGCCTGCTGAGCCTGAGGAGCATTAGGAGGAGAGAACGCTGCCCCAGCTCTGTTAGGTGACAGGCTTCTGGAATGAGCAGCTCTCCATGCCCAGGATGGATGGGACATGAGCAGGGAAGGGCCACGGGTACAGCTGCACAAGAATAGATAGATGCAAGGCAAAAGAAATAAAACACCTACAAAATTTCGAACATTAAGGACAGCAGAAGAATTCCCTTTGCCCAGAGGCAGTGGGTGGGAAGGAATAACTGTTTTGATCACTGATTTTATCTCCTTTTTTTGACCACCACATTGTGCAATGATGTGCTGAAGCCTGAGCAGCAAGCCCAGCCAGAGTGCCCATGAATCCTGGGCACTGTGTAATTAACACTATCAGTATTAATTAGCCAAAATGAGATGACAAAGATGCTTTTGCTAGCTCTGTATAACCTTGTGTAGTTATCTGCAAGAAATGTATCATTTTAAGAAACTTTCCCAACTGACATGAATAGAGGCTTTTTTGTAGGGTATTTTAGGGGAAAACCCTCCCAGCTGAGGCCTGGGCCCTTGCTGGTTGGGAAGTGTGCCATCAGATCCACAAGTTTCTGTGCTAAAAATATAATCAGGTCACTTCAACTTCCTAATCTTGGCCTATAAAAGCTGGACCCACTTTCAGGGTGAATTAGGAGACCCCACCTATGGGTGGACACACTGTGCAAGATTTTCCCAATTGCTGGGAAGGGTTCTCAGGTCCTCGCTGCAAAATGGGGCTCCCCAGAGAACATGGACTCTGGATCACGATGGAATGTTTGGAAAATTGGTGATGTATCTTTCTTACACCCTATTCTTTCCTTTCTCTCATATAGCAATGATTAGGTGCATTACCTTGTTTGCTTTTGCTTGTTGGTAAAGCCAAGCACATGGTTTTATTCAGTGTATCATTTTAGTTTTGAGTTGCCTTTATATTCATAGCAAAATAAGATCATTCTTTCCATTGGTGTCTGTGTTCTCTAAATCACCCCTGTCAATGGGCAGAACAGCAGGTTGTTTGTGCTTTGCTAGATGGTGTCTTTTCCTCCTCTCTTCCCTTGATTTAAAAGGTCACCTCAGACACAGTGTCCCAACATTTTCCCTGTTCTCCTTAGGTTTGGTTTTGTTACTACTTTTTAAAACAACATTCAATTATTTGGCCACAAGCACCAAGTTCATTGACTAGACACCTGGTAATCCTTTCAACACATATTTTTCTATGAGTCCACAAAATAATTACAGATGTTAAAGATTCTAAAAGTCAAATAAAGAAATCAGTTCTCAGTATCTGATGAGAAGGGTTAGAGTAGTTATTGCCTTTGCTCAGCACTGCAGCTGATTCATGACTATTTATTCAGAGTGTGAGATGTTTTATGAAATTAGCTTTATCTTTGTGTTATCATGCAAACCTTTTCATTTGTATACAAAGCATTTCCAAAACATTTTTCATTAGTTCTTCACATCCCATTATTTCCTGCATGATTAATGAGAGTTACATAAAAATGGTGTTTTCCCCAAAGCAGACGTGCTTTAGTTTGCTCTCTTACTATCAAAGACTATTGGCTTTAAAGCAGCTCTTTAATGCAATCACACAAAGGTGATATTCAGTATGCTTTCAAATAATTCTTTAGTGTTATGAATCTGAGGGAGGGCTGTATAGGCTATACTAAGCCAATTTTCATAGGAAATGACAAAAAACAAAATACAAGGAAAAGAGGCAAAAGCTGAGATAGACAATGAGTGAACATTGTCTATCTCAGCTTCTTCCTAGGCTATATTCTGTCCATTTGCTGTCTTACATATGTCAAATGACTAGTGGAAGGAGAAGCAGTTTTGCCCAACTGCCAACAGTACTTTTCCAAAATTAATGCCCTTTCTAAGAAAAAAAAAAAAAAAAATCAGATTTTATGTATTGCTAGCTCCAGGTATGAATCAAGAATCCTGTTTCAAGACCACACCACCTCTCAGGCAAATCCTCTGTTAGTAAGGTCCAAAGAAGTCCCTGGAATGACACTGCTCTGAAGGAAAGAAAAAGTAAACTTTATCTACACCTCTCAAGCTGTTTCTTCCTGACCCAGACAGCTCAGACAAGATGACAGATAAAAATCCAGCACAGTCTTACAGCTACAGTACCAATTTCAATGTACAGCTCTGTACTAGCAGAGCTTGCAAGTGAAAAGGTAACCAGTAACACTTCACGCCCTGGATAAAAATAGAAAACAATGGGAAAAAAAACCACAGAGTAGCTGTGAAAAAAATAAACATTTCAGAATTAGAGACATGTAAAGGAGAGGTTGTATAACTGTTGTCACCCATTCAAACCCCTACAACTTGGCTGATACTTTCACTGAAAGTTATCATCCTAAAAAACCAAAAAAATCATTGACTACTCTGGGAACAAGTCACTCTCTCAGGGGATAAAAGTTATAATTATTATTTCATCATTTTATATAGAAGCCCAAAGAAAATGAGAGCAGTGGGTCAGGGTGTGCAGTGTTGAGGGAGTGAAGGCTGCCTTCTTTTTGAGAACTGGAGACTCACAAGGATTTTCAGCTGTTTTCCTTTTACATGGTTTGCCTTTAGCTTCCTGGAGCAGGTTTGTAAAGGACACAGCTAATTTGGAACATCAGAGACTTCCTGAAATTGTCTCTTGACTTCAGTCAATAAGGAGCTATTATTTACAGGAATTTCTGTTCTTTTTCAGCCACCAAGAACTTTGCTCAAATTTCACTTCCCATCTACAACAAAGCTGCTGGGACTGAGTTTCAGGATGAGAAATAAAAGGAAATAAGTTACAAATATTATGCTTATTGACAAGCATGAAAAAAGAAAAGTAGCAGCATGATTTAGAACTCTGTATTTTATATATAAAATATCTATGAAATATTTTCTTGCTTTTTTTTTTTTACCTGCAGGACAAGGAAAAAAAATATGGTATAAGAGATGGTATAATATATAATATAAATTTGAAATATATGATATAATATATAATATAAATACTATGAACAACTGAACAGAGCCCAGGGGACCACAGCAGATTTAGAGGTGAATGGTAAGACTTACAGAGGTAAAATTAACCCTTCACCTGCAGGAACCAGCAGAAAAAAAAACCCTTATCTTTTTATTCAGGAAATTGAGTGATTTCTGTACTAAGTCCTTGATCTGTCCCACAGGATGAAGAATCCCCAGCCTTGACCAAGCCATTAATCCAATGTGGAGAAAGGTGGGCTGGAACCAGGGGGCAGAGCTGGCACCTCCCTGGCTGGAGGAGGAGCTGGCACAGAAGGGAGCTCTGAGGGAGGCACTGGTTTTTGCTGAGGCTTTGGAAGGGGTCGGGTGTAATCACAAGGCAGCCCAAGAAACAAAGGCATAGAAGAAGAAAGAAGAAATTTCATTAAGAAATTTCATTAAGAAAACACATCCTGAGCCTCAGCTGAATAAGCCAGCCCTGTGCTAATACCTGCCTTCTGCCCTGCCAATTTGACAGAAAAGCAACATTGACATTCACCTGCTTATTTTATCATGTTCTTTCAGGAATTCCCTCTTGCTCTATTTGTAGGAGCTATTAGAGTCCATGATGTGCAAAATTCTCCAGCCTGGCCTAAAATTGTCCTCTGGCACCCTTTCTTACTGCTGGAATTGGTTTGGGGGTTTTTTTAGCTCAAGGATCAGTCTGTCATATCCCATTTACTTTGCCTTTCATGTGCAGACACAGAGCCCCAGACAGCTGGGGGCCCTTTGGGAGAGATCTCCTCTGACAGGAAAAGCTCCAGGCAGAGCACTGAATTTCTCCTTAAAAACACAAAACAAGAGAGAAACAGATTCATTTCCTCTAGGTAATGTCAGGCTGTGGAACTTCTTTGACTGTATTACAACACATGAATGTAAATAACCATGTTCAACACTTTGCAAAAGGTGAGCTAAGTAAGACCACAGTAGCCTTAATTTGGGGACTAAAATGCAAATTCCAGCACATCTCTTTTATGATATTTTCACCATCTCAGGGGATTATCTGCCTCCCTTTTGAGCCTCTGGCAGGTTTTGAGATGTCAGTGTGGAAGCAGCACATCATGAATCCCTCCCCAGGGCAGAGAGCCACTCCAACCTTATGCTGCCAAGGAAGATGTTTGGAAATTTATGCTTTCAAGTACTAAAAATTGGTTCATTTGTAGGAGATAAAGCTTAGTTATTTGTGGTATAATGTAACTCTAGTTTTGAAATTACCTACAGAAACTGTAAGTTAGAAAAGACATTAACTTTTCAGACTTATGGGTGAGGAAAAAGAAAAACAAACTAAAATCCAAACCAAAAATGCTGGCAAAGGAGGAAATAACACATGAACCACTTACAAAGCCATGGGCCTACAATGTCTGATGCCAGACTACCACTGGGAATTCATTTAGACAAGTCTGACCAAGAGCAAACATTTACCATGCCAAGTTCTATCCATGTGATATTTACCAATATAAAAATTAATTACAAGTTGTCAAATTTACATTTCCAGCAGTAAATCCTTCCTCCATAGTTAATGGCTCTAAGTAAAAGAGTGCACATGTTCAACCAGAGATGCTCCTGAGTCTGACTTCCTACTGGATTATTGCTCCAGAACTCTTCTTCATCTGTGCTTCCATTCCACTGGCAGCATTTTCCTAGTGCACAATGCTATTAAAAATAATGGTTTAGATCATCAATAATATATTAAAGATGGCCTCCTCAACATGGCTGGGGTGACAGCATAATAAAATCTGTCATTCTTTGAACATTTACAGACATGCTTCTTACAGCTAATGATGTGGCACAGCTCCATCATCAAGAAATGAGGGAAACAGAAATTGAAACCAAAGATAAAAACAAAGAGAAAGCAAAAATAAAAGCTTTAAACTGGGCCCAGAAATAGTGCAAAGGATTCTAAAGTGTAGGGGCTGCTTAACTCCATACCCATACCCAAGCAGAGAGCAGGCTGCTTAACAGGAGTCCAGGTTTGTCATGGTAGACACCCTAACAAGAAGTTTGGCCTCAGTCTTCCCTTTAAAATCTATTTGGTAGCTTAACAGTATCTAAGGATCTGTATCATGGAGAGCAGAGGACTTACCTCCCTAAGCTCCCTAAGTTTCACCATCCCAAAATGAACCAGTAAGACTGAGTCACATACTTCAGCTTCCTAAATTGTCAATGGACAGGGACAGGAGCCTCCAGAAAGACACACTCTATTTCTGAGCTCTATGAAGGTGGAATTACTGACTGGAATATTACACTCTCTGATACAAAGAGATTTCTCAGTATCACCAGAGAATCATTAATGTGTTATTTTATGACTAATAAACACCTATTTCCCATCTAGGCACACTAATTGAAAACTTTAATTGACGTTTCAAAGCCTACAGTTCCTTCACTTCACACTGTGAGTGAAACTATAGTTGCACACACAAAACAGGCATTTTCCTAGATCTGTTAATTAAGTAATGATTGCACAGAGTAAATGCTTATTCCCTCTAAACTACATGACACTTTTTCACTTTCTCCTCTGGCAATATTTAATGTCATTTTTGTTAAGTCAATTGATAGGATATTGACTTCTCTTCACTCCAATGCTGTCCTTAAACTTCTCAGTACTCCAGCTTCCCCTCCCAAAGGCAGCTCTGAGGAGGATCCTGCAACAGTGGCCCTCCCAAAAGGCAGCTCTTCCAGTGAGCACTGTGTGTGTGTCCTTTCCTGGAGCACTGTGGGTGAGTGTCCCCTTCTGGAGCACTGGCCTCATCAGCCACACAGCAGAAGCAGTGGACTCCCAGACATGCTGCAAAGAAGGAATTGCACTATGGAAATTGGCAGTGGGCATCACCCACACCACGAGGAAAAGTCCTTTTCCTGCTAACAGAGCCAGGAATGAAACAAATCAAAGGACCAGCCTAATTCAACACTGTAATTTCTGGTTTAATTCCTTTTCTATTCTGATTCCAGAGTTTCCATTCAGGTAGCAATAAAGAAAACTTTTAAAATCTGTATATTTTCAACAGATGATAAAACTTGGTATTCATTAACTTCTACAGTCTGATAGTAATCAAGTGCCTCCAATTTTGGCATCCAAGAGCAAGGAATTCCATCTTAGAAAGCAACAGAATTCCCTCTATTTAGAAAATTCAAATTACGAAAACCCTACCTTTATGTCATCTAAAATTGCAAATTATTTTTTAATTTTTTCATAAAAGGAGCTTCATGCAAATATATACTAGGTGGAGCTAGTAGCAATCAATGATACAGCTGGATTAAGATACTCAAAAGACCTTTTTGAAATTACTAAACATGTTAATGATTCATGTCAGTGTATCTGAAATGTTTTGTGTCTGGTATTGTTGGAGATTTGACTGGCACTAGATTCACACATATGCAAGAATGAGGAAATCTCAAATATTCCTACAGTGAAAACACTCGTGGAATTAAGAGCTATGGCTACACAGTCCTTTACTGATATTAAAAGGAAAAGCAAGCCTGGTCCAGTTACAATCCTCAGGTAAAACAGATGTCGCTGTTCCAAAGAGACCATCACCTCTTTTTATCAAGCTGTGTTACAAATTCCTTACACCTTGCACATGGCTATTTTATTTATTAGGGTTTCATGTCAGTATTCCATTCATAGATCTCAATTTTCCAAAAGCAACAGAGACTGCATTGCATACATTTAGCTTGGCACCACAGTAAGGACCTGATAGAGCTGTTTAGTCACATTTACTGGAGCTAATTTAACCTGGATTTCCAGGGTTGTGTTTAAGCACCAGAAATCATCTTGGACAGACTGTGTGATGAGGATTAGCACTGCAGCACTTCAGAGAGCATTTCCTTTGGAAGAAGACATAGACAAGAGAGAAATTCTGTTCTAAAACTAAAAAATAATGAGCATGGGGCCAGAGTTTACAATTTGCTATCTTTCTTAGGTTCAAAGAATGAGATATGAGATTGCTCTTCAGTTCTTCCATTTGTAAGAGCAGACCTGTAAGCTGTGTGGTTTTCTCCAAGCACCTGATGTTCAGCTGTATGTGACTTACAGTGATAAAAAGAGCCATTAGCTTCAAATACAGTTTGTTCTTCCTGAGAGTTTCAGCTGAAAACTCCTACAATACAAGAGATAACTGCATGATGATGACTTGGTAGCTCCAATATATCTTTTTAGAGTAGAATATCAAACAATAAGTTAAAATTCAAGAGTGTATTCAGACCCATTTTAATTTCAAGATAGATCTCACAAAATTTTGTCAGCATAAGGGCACAGAGAAGATGTAGCTCAGCCACTTTTTCCACACAAAAACCACAATTTCCCTTTCTCCTTTTGTTGTCTGTAACAGCAGAAGTTGTGCTATAAAGCAAAAAAATACAACTCTGCCTCTGGGCTCCTGGAAAAGCTGAAACTGCTGAGCCAGCTTGAGCCCAGCCATCATGGTTGAGCTCCCCAGGGACACTCCACACATGTGTGCTCAGTAAATCCCAGTGCACAGGCTGCTGCCACCTCCAGAAAACATAAAGCAAGGCCCTATCCTCATGCTCTAAGTTCACACACTAGTTTTAATAGATAAGTACATAAGAAAAAATAAGAAACCTGCCAAGGGAAAAATTCTGGAAGAAAAGTCAATAAAACCAAAATAGCAAAACTAGTCTGCAAACATGACTGGCTTGAATGACTACAAAAAAAATTATTACAGGACCTACTTTAAGTTGGGATGCACATGGATCACTGTTTAAAAATGTGGACATGTATTTTGGCTGTGGATATTTTTAATGCAAACATTAGTAAAACATGCCACAACTTATACGCTGTGCAGCCACAAGGTCCTTTCCCTCCAATAATATCCTTACCTGTAACATTCACTGGGATCTCCTAAAGAGCCAGAATAAACACAAACATATTCATTTCCTGAAATGAATCTTACTTCATCTGTACTGCTGAAGTTTTGCAGAGATCAGTCACAAGAGAGCTGCCAAGCAGAAGAGTGCCTGGCTACCCAGGTTCTAACTGAATTCTTTTTCAAAATACCTCACTCTTTGAAGGGCTACAAATTGTATTCAAATTCTCAAAGGAAGAGGATTTTTTTGAAAGATTACTGTTGTTCTGGAGATCCAGAATTAGGGAAGGACTCCTCTCTTTCTGAGCTGGTTTTTTGTCCTCTCAGGATCATATGAGATTGTGAATAATAACAGGGGGAAGTGAGAAATAAATGTGATATTTCAAATTTTCAAAGTGAGATTTGATTTTAATTTTCTCTATGGATTTATACAGCAATTTTCATGAGTCAAATTTCATTTACCTTCCTAACACAGTTATAGTATATCACAAGGTATTCCCTTGCAATATCAAGTAACAAATTAGTCCTTCCATTACTTCCCTGTCCTATTTATGACTGTGTATTCAAAGTATCTGTGGTCTCCTACATCAAAACAGAGCCAAAATTGCATCTGACAGAACCCAGCAGTTTGTGAAAGAAAGGCAAAATCTAATGCCCAAGATAGATCCCAAGGTGATGGGCAGAATCAGTGTTGTAGCTTTAATGCCTCATTTAAAAGTATTTCATCTTCTAAAATTTGCTACTTTGTAAAGAAATCAATTCAATTTACATTCTGCTTTAAAATAATTATTTCATCACTAATTAACAACTTACAAATGTCTACTGATTTGCTAAGAAATTTATCATAGTCTCCATATCAATCTACTCACAATACTTTGTCTTTCCTCAAGATCCACATTTACTCCCATCTTATTGCTGTTTCCCTGGGTTTCAATTTGTTCAGTCACATGTTCTTCCACACCACTTTTCCTTTAGTCCTTTCCCTATCCAGAAACATGCAGCAAGGAAGAAGCAGGAAGCTGCAGAAAAAGCAAATTAAATTATTAAATTGTTAAAACAATGCAGCTTTAGACAGCTGAAGAGCAAGCACAATAAAATAAACAGCTATGATATAAATTTGCTGGGAGCCCTCACATTTTCTGAGCACTGCATGTATGCAGCCATCACAAATGAAGATTAATCCTATAATTTTTGGGATCACCTGAGCCTCCACTATGTTCCTGCAGCTTTTCTCTCCAGTTGGCTGGAAGAGCACCTTGGGTGAAAACCTCTGTTTATCTCCACAAAATGGAGAGCTTGAGAACAGAAAAAATATCCTGTAAGGACAAAGACAGAAGGAGAAAGGAGGTGATGACTGTGTGCTCCTCAGGCCACATTGCCACAGGTCCTGTGCCAGGTGGGCTCCATCTCAAGTGTCCCCATCTCAAGGCAATTGCACACACACAGAGCTTTCCACAAGGAGAGAAACCCTGCCTGCATTTAGGGCCTCAAACAATCACCACACATTTTTCAGTGGGCAGAGAGAAAAATATCTGCAACTTGTCACTGGCAGTGACTTTCAGCTTGATCCTATACCCTTGGAGATGAGCTGCCTTGTAAACGAGAAGCCTGCATTAACAGAAATGACCTAAAAACCTGGGGACTGGGGAAGCATCCAGGCTGGCAGCAAATGTGGAAAAAGAGCTACAGTTTTAGAAGAATCATGACATCCTAAGACTATGAGAAACAGGCATCCTTAAGCGTGGTCTCACTATGATGAGCTGGGAATCATTCCCATCACCTTCTCCTTAAAATTCCTTTGCTCAAGGTAAGATGGGGTAAGTTCTGTGTATCTTGCAGAACTGAACCAACATTTTTCTTATCACCAGGTACTTGTACTGTATTTTCCCCTTAAATTTAATAAAAATAGCCTTGAAGGACAACTTTTTATTCCTCTCAAAATTATCCAGAGTCTTGGAGCTTCCTAAGCTTCTAAAAAACTTGGGGATTTTCTCCCTCTCCTCTCAACATTCACTTAGAATTCCACCTGCTGAAAAAAATTCCTATCAGTGCACAGGGCAGTGCCAGCAGACAGTGTCAAGCTGCTGCAGCTCATCTCTCCCTGGGGACATTAAATATGCCAATCAAACAGAAAAAGTGCCTGGAAAATTCCAGTAAGTCTTAAATAGGATTCCTTCCCTTTGCTTGCATAGTATTTTCCTGATGAACCTTTTGCACAAGAGCATACAGAGCTGTGCATCATCACAACAATTATACCAGAAAAAGTGCACATGGTGAACACAGGAACATACTGGATGGTCTCTGGAACAAAACAGAGAAAAGCAGATTTTTTTTTTTTTCCCAAACATAAAGAAAACATTTCTGACAAAATGATATTAAAAGAAAATTGTTGTGGGGCTTTCACATCAGGGACAACTACAGTGCTGAAAGACAGCGACTGGTAATTGGGGGAGTTGAAAGCAGGATGTTTGTCACAATTTTTCTTCCCAAACAATCACAGGTTTTCATAAAGCTGTTTTTGAAAATCTCTGTACAGATAGCTGCTTAGCCATGAAAACCACAGCTATTCCCTATTTCCTGATGGACAGAGCTTCTCTGACACCCCACTGGGCCCTTCCCACCTCCAAACCCACTGTTTGATTTCTCTTGCTGGCAGGCACTTTCACCCCACATTCGAGTGGTTCTGTTATTCTGGACTTTCAACTCAAAACTTGTCTCTCAGTCTGAAAGAGCCAATGAACCCAAACTCATTCTTCCATTGGTAATCTGCTGCTGATGGGAGCTTGCTGTGAACCACTCCTTTCCCTCTGGGCCATTTGTCTTCACTTCCTCAGGGTGGAATTAACTGATAAGCCATGTCAGAATTGGATCACTGTGAAATCTCTCTAAGTTATCATAATGTAGGTCTAAATTCCACTTGGGTTTTCTCCTTAGCTACCCAAACTGGCAATTTCAAACACACAAGGATCAGAGTTACCTCTGATCCACAGGGGGAAAGTCAGTGGGGGCTCTCTGTCTCTACATTTCATGGTTGCTTAAATCCAATGTGAAGTTGTTTTCAGTGGGAAACAAAATGATTTAGTGTTTCAAAAGCCAAGAACTTGCCTGGAGAGGATTTGTATCCATTTGTCTCTTCCTCCTTCCATTTGTGTTACCATATGATCCTCACTCATTGTCTTCCTGGGCAGTCTTCCATGTGCAGCATGCAGAACTTTAGGCATTATAAAATCCTGGAAATTATTTCAGAAATTTGTACATTTATAAATATTTCAATCTAAATAACCTGTAAGATCCATAGCAAAAGCCTTCTTTCCTCACCTGGAGCTTGCACTTGGCTCAGATGAACATGCTGCAATCACATAGCTGTTCTTCAAGGTTTGAAATGTTTGAATATTCCTTTAACCCAGAGTTATACCCACCCTTATAGTTTAAAAGTAATTGTTTCACTATTCGCCCATATTGTCTATTTTGCTCCTTCCCTCCAAATTTTCATTTCTCCACTACTTGCAAAGCTTCTGTGCCCTTGTAAACTGGCATTTACATTAAAGTAATAAAGGATCAGTTCAATAAAATATTTCAGACAGCATTAGGAATTAGGTAATATTTTTTCCCCAAAAAAATCAAAAATCGTCACTTCCTCCAAGTGCAATTTCACATTTTTTTAAAAAGATTTTCCCTGCAAAAGAGGCCAAGAACTTGGCTGAGTTGCAGAGCCTTTTGATATTACTTCATAACAGGTTGTTTGGGTTTCCAAGCACATTTTTAGTTTGTTAATAGCTGTTTGGGCATAGGGCTTCATTGATTTATAGAGTCACAGCCATTTTTCCTGTCTCTGATGTTTACAACAACAAGGTAGAAAACAATGCTGGCTTTGCAGAAACAGCACGAGCTTAGAGCAGCTGAGGCAAGATATTATTCTCTGGGAAGGAACAAGGGAAAAGAAGGAAACCTCTTCTAGGGAAAAACAACTGCACAGGTTAGGGAACACATGAGGATACTGCAGTCAATATTTATCGCTCAGATCAATAAAACTTGATGTTCATTTCAGTGAAATCAATATCTGCTTAATTTAAGTGTTGTTGTTCCTTGGCTCCATCTACTTCTCCCTGTTTCCAAGATTTCTCTCAGTGCTTAAGATTTCAAACTTGATCATCCAACCTGATTTTTGCATTTCCAGAATTTTCAACATGGGCTCAAAACAACAATAAAACAAAACAAAAAAAACCAAGATAAAACTAAAAACCACAAACAAAAAACTCAATGAAACTAAAACTTCACTGAGCACTGGAGACAAGTAGATTTTTTTCCCTAAATCTCAATCTTTATCTAAGCCAGGGGAAAAGCAAGGGGGCCTGAGAAAGAGGTTGTACAGCCAAAAGTAGGGGCAAGAGGATTAGAAAAGGTGTTGGCATCCTTGCTAGTATCTCACAGGTGCTGAAAAAAGGTGTTTTATCTGCTAATGTTCTTCCTAATACCTGGCTTCTTGTGTGGAGACTGTCCTTATCCAGACTGATTTTATAAGTTGGCAGAGTGTTGTCAGAGGTATCTGCACCCAAACTGAATCCTAAAGATCCTGATCTCCACCACAGCTCCTAACGATCCGGCATCGAGCGCCGGAAACTCTGGCTGCTTTTTCAGGCCATGATTTCTGCACTGCGCTGCAAGGAAATTTCAGCTGAATCCTGAAAGGACTCTGCAGCAGCACAGCACCAGGCAAGCACATGGAGGTTATTCTTTCTGCTGGATCAGGTGCTCCCCTTGTTCTCAGGAGGCTGAGCAGGTGCTTCCCTTGTTCCTGCTGGCTGTTCAGGCGCAGGCTGGAGCTTCCTCCGGCCGTCACAGGTGAGATTCAAAGGCTCCGGGCAGCGGTGACCCGGAGCGGGTGAACAGGAAAATGGCACAGCACTTTGTGCAGGCAGGGTTGCAGGCATCCTGCTGCTAGTGGTGTTTTATTTTATTTAGCTTGATTTTGGTTGGAGGTTTATTTTTTCTTTTCCTTTTATTTTTTTTTCCCCACAATGGTCTCTAAATGATCAATACCTATAGCTAGTAAAAGTGTACCAAGCCAAACAGAACGCTCCAAGGAGGACACATCTGTCCAGACCCCTTCCTGCAAGGAGTGTTTGAGCCTCTCAGTAGTACCAGGGGATGGTGCAAAAGATGCCTGAGTGTGGTGAGAACAGGTGAATTCTCTCTACAGCTCCCTGAAAGGTGGCTGGAGTCAGGTGGGAGTCGGTCTCTTTGTCCAACTGACAGAACAAGAGGAAACAGTCTTAAGCTGCACCAGGGGAAATTTAGGTTAGATATTAGAAAGAAATTCTTCACTGAAAGAGCAATTGGGCACTGGAATCATGTGCCCAGGGAGGTGGTGGAGTCACCGTCCCTGGACATGTTTAAAAAAAGATTAGACGAGGCACTCAGTGCCATGGTTTAGTTGATGAGGAGGTCATAGGTTGGACTTGATAATCTTAAAGGTCTTTCCCAACCTAGTTCATGCTGTGGTTCTGTGAATTTGAGCATCATTTACCAACACTTGATAAACAAATTTGTCATTTTTCCTCCCCTCCACAGCTGGACCTGGGGGTTTTGCTAACCCCTCACACCAGAAAGCTCATTTCATCCTTTAACCTTCATCTCTTCTTTTCCTTTGCACAAAATAGCAGGAACCTATTTTCAGGTTTGCTAAACCCAAGGATGTTTTGGCTGCCAAGCTGCATCAAGAGGAAAGAAAGAAATTGCTTTCATTTGGTCTTATCACAGAACTGATAACAACATCATTGTACATGCAAAGAACTCCAGGCTTGTTTATCAGCAACAACAGAATGACACATGCGAATATACATATGAAAGGCCCAAATATCTCAAGCTCTGATAGTTCAGTCAAGAATATTATATCCCTAAAATGCAAACAGAATTATTTATTCACATCAACTGTACTAATGCCTCTTGGTAATTTTCTGTTTTCCTATAACAAGCCTTGCCAGGTTCACTCTTTGGTTTTTGGGGAAATAATCTGAGAAGAAAAGACTTGCTTTCTAAATAATTTTCAGCCTTGATAATGAAAAGCTTCATGCCACCTAGAATTATTTTCTATTTGTTGTGTTCTGAACCTTCTGCACAATTAAATTTTAAATATCATTCAAACCCCAAAATCATAATATCCACTGCCAAAGTAAAAGTTAGAATTAACTTGTCTGGTATTCAAATCATGGTTCAAAAGACTGGTTCCCTGTATGGTATCTCAGAAATGCACTGTCTTGGAACCAGAGGTTTGGTTTGCTTCGTTTTCAAGTTCCTGATTTCATCCACATTTCCTGCCCTGCCTGTTTTTATTTCCATTCCCATTTGGCAATCCCTCCCCCTCATAGTAAGTTATGTGTGTGCTACCTAAGCTTTTATAGCATTCTGCTAACAGATTATAATTTAGAACTTTACCCTATAGCAGATCAGCTTATTGTTCACATGCCAGAATAAATAACAACCTGTACACTGTTGAGAATTCAATGGCATCTGGATTTCTTATGTGGATATTTCACATCTCCATTTACATTCTCATTACCTTTTCTGTTGTGAGCCCTTGCACCAGCCATCCTGGGGATGGATTTGGATAAAATACACTTAGATAATGAGGAAAACCCTGGAGCAGTGGGGCTATCTTAAAATAATCATTACAGAAAAGTACATTTTCAATTTTAAGTGGCATGAGAATAAAAATTTCCATGCCACTTCCAATTTTCATCTTTTATTGACCAATATTACCCATTCAGCCCTGCCCCAAACTCCACCACTTGTGCTTTCCAAGGACACCACCAGACCCTTATGGGGGGCAATGTTCTGTGCTGGGGCCATGGCCCCACACACTCCCTAGTCCTCCCAGCAGGACATCCCGAGCCCCACAACATCCTCCCTTTTGGGGACACATAAGGAAGGAAGGGGAGCACCAGTGTCCTAGAACAGACAAGATCAATACTGTGAAAATAAGCCCTGCTCCAGAGTATGGAGAACACCCTCCCTGCCCCATGCTGGAAACACACAAAGAGGAGATGACTCGTTCAGTCAGTCAGAAGCTGCCTCAGGAGGGTCACAGGTACCTCCCCAGCCTCAGCACATGTGTGGTCTGTGCCCTTTGGATTTCTGAGACACCCACAAAAGGCTGGAATTCGTGACACAGGTGCCCCAGGACACCCACACTTCCTGGAATAACACCAGACTTTACCCATCATCACTCCCTCAAGGTGTGATTCATCCTTGTGGGAGGACTGCTTACCCATGCCAGGAGAGATGACAAGTTCCTGAACAAGTTTCTCAACAACTCAGTGCTTGGAGTGGGAGCCCTGGTCCTCCCTGGGAGCAGAGGAGGCACTGCAGCCTTGGGGATGATGAACAGCATGCTTGGCAGTTTCTCTCCAGGCAAGAGAGCCCAGCTGATGGTGATCCCAATTGGACACAAGAGTGAATTAAATGAGAGGAGCCTCCCCCTCTGCAAGGGAAATGGCCTGGCTCCCCTGGCACCTCCAGAGAGGGACAAACCCCCTCCCCAGCCAGGCTGCATAAATCACTGCCTGGGTGTGCCTGACCCTTTTTTTTTCTATCTCTAAAGGAAGCCAATAAAACAACCTTGGCATTAGAGGCTTGACTTTTAGTTAGCTGCTGCGAGGTGAGCCAAATCTGGGACAGACTGTCCAAATGGCAAGCAGTTCATTATTCATGCACCAAGAAGGTGATGCCAGGGTTGCAAAGCATGCAGTTTACATAGCACAGAGCTGGACTGCTTCCAGGATAGTATTTTATCTCATTTTGCTCTCGCTCCCAGTGTTATTCTACTGCCTTTCACCCACATCCTTCCTAGTAGAACCATTTAATTGAATGATTGGCAGAGTGTGGCTCCACAGGAGATGATGAAAAGGTATCAGCTTTGCTGCCAAAAAGGATGCCCCTTCCTTCCCAGTCTCTCCTCCTGCCTGCATGCTGCTGCCTTCTCTTGGCTCTAGCTCAGAGCAAAAGCTCTGCCTGGATGCACTAACATGATGGAAAACAGCAATCAGGCAAAAGAGGAAAAAAAAAAACCACAAATAACTTTCTGGTATGTCATTGAACTGGCTCATGGCAGGGTGAAGGGGACCTAGGCCCAGTGCAATGCAGGGGACAATAGCCAGGGGGAAGAGGGAGGCACAGGGCAGGACACAGCACCTCTCTTTCCCTGGGAACCAGCCTTCAGGTGATCTCTGCTGCCTTTGCTGTCAGCAGCCCAAACTGCCCAACCAGCCAGCCCCAAATTAGTAGCCTGCCTGATCACTGTGTAGTTAATAGGCCTGGCAGGGAAGAAGGCCAAGAGCAGCAATGTCCCAGCTGTACCAGGCCAGGAGTCTGTCACTGGGGAAGCCAAGGCTCACAGCCCTGCTCCTGCCATGCAAACAAGCTCCTAAAAAGTTCCCAGCCAGCACTCACCATCAGCACTCACAGCTCCTTCTGCACAGCAATGTGTCATTAAACCCTCAGACAAGAGGGATTCAAACCTTGGCTGAAGGCGACCTGTGAAATTTTAAGAGGTCAGAAACTGAGTTCAGCTCCTTTGGGTACTAGAGTAGCAGCTTAGTGAAAAACATATCTTTTCTCTTGAGAGGGCTGTTATGAACAACTCTGTGCTCATGTTTCTTTCAGTGTAGAATTGGGCTTTTTTCAGGAAACATGAACACACATGGGACTGATCTGACACAACCCAAAGTTTTTCTGTAGATTTCTCATGTAATTATTTTCCTTTCCTTAACTTTCTATTCTTTCCTCCCCTGCAGTGTTTGTGAACACTTTTGTTTTTCCTCACTCAATTAATGATCCCTTTTACTTTTTGCAGCTTTTTATTTCTCCCTGCTGAACATGAGGAGGTTTGTAGCTATTTGCTACGACATTATTTGTTAACAGCAAGCTCTCCCTCACCAATTACTTTGCTGAGATTTTACTACCTTGTCATTATTTTATCTCCAACAATCTGCTGCAGTTTTTTGGCCAGAAAAATAAACAAAACTATACCTATGCCCTGGAACTCCAACTACAGAAATGCAGATCTAATCCCAATCAACATACTGCCATTTCTTCCCACAACATTTTACCTCCAGCCACCACTCGAGGACATCACTGGGAGAGCAATAGCAGGCAAATTTCAGCCCTGGAGACTGAGATATGCTATTTTAGGTTGCATTATTGTGAGTAATGCTTGCCAAGGACACTGAAGAGCATGTCAACTTAATTATGAAAGACAGGTCATTGATATAACTTGTAACAAATAAATCAGAGAAGAGAGCATAGCATTCAGAAGAGCAGTATTTATCACTGCACAAAACCACACCATTATTTAGTACAATGACAACATAAATTTTGGAAGGCCACTGAGAACATCCCATCCTGCTCTTTCTATCATTCACTGTCTCAATGATTCCCTCCTGCTATTCCCCCTTCTCTCTTGTGGATAGGTACCCAGTTTTGCACCACAATGGATGCTGAGCACCAGCATCCATTCTGCAGAACACTCTTTTGAGATGCACTGACCTGCATGTTTATCCTCACCACTCTTGAGGGTTCAAACACAGGAAGAAACTTCACCACAGCAAAATTTTGGGATTATATTCCGAAAGTCAGATCTGTTGTCCTGTGTCTTATTGTTAGGACAACATCCCATTTGCTGGATGGCCTGAGGCTAAACCCACTTCCAAAGCCTGCTCCCAGCTCCAAGAAACCATCTAATCCCTCAGCTATATTCTCCTGTCTCTCCTTACACCCATTTCCCCTTCTAGCTCCTCCATCCCACTTCAGATGGCTTCATCAAACCACTTAGAAACCTATCAAGAATAACAAGAAGCATAAATATGTGACCTTCCAAAGAAATCTCCCAGAAAGATGTTAAATATTGTGAATGTCCCTCAATGAAAGCAAAAGATGAAAACAATGAAAATTCTCTGCTTTCAGCACTCTACTTGTACAGAGCAGCCAGCCTTCAGTGTGCTTCAGTGCTGAAACTGCCCTTCCCTGCTCACCGAACTGCTGGGGGCTGCTGCTCCATCTGCTGAAATTGTCTGTATCCAACTTCTACTGAAGTCCCCTGCCCCAAACACAGCTGAGCTGCTCCTTCAAATTCTTCTGGCAATTAGGCTGCAAACACTTCAAAGGAGGAATTCCCCTTGAATTTATATAGTCAATGACAATTTCCATCTTCAAAAGAGGAAAACTTTGTAATTATAAGGGGGTTTTTCCCACATAGAGGGAAGGGACAGAAAAGAAGCTCCTGTTGTCTCCTACAAGGACTCCAAGTCCTAGATTGGTGGTCTGTCTTTCACATATTAAACACAGCACCTGTTCCCATGTGTACTAGTTTGAAAGCAAACCAGCGAAACATTCCAAGCCAGAGCTACAACTTATTAGGAAAATTAAAATAGAGGCAGAAAACACTGACTTAAGCTGACAGAGTCAGGATAGAACCTGACACCATGTTGGTCAGGGTGGTGGTAGCAGTCCCATTAAATGGTGGCTGCAGTCCTGTTGAAGTGATAGATGTGGTTCTGTTGAAGAGGTGATCCTGTAGAAGTGTCTAATCTCCTCTGAAGGTCCAGCGGTGATTGCATAGCTCTTGTCCTGTGGGAATCCAGTAGGTAAGGCTGCCTGTGGTGTTCCAAACCTCAGACTATATCCAAATAGGAATGCTTGGCTCCTCCCCCTGAGCACAGCACTTCACAATGGGATGATGTAATTCATGAATCACACAGTGAGACTCGATGCCCCATTAACAGAAGATATCCCCCCAAAGGGAGTTACCAGGGGTGTGCCATGGAAGAGATAAAGAACACTGCCCCAGCTGTTTTTGACACCTTATGAAGGTGGTGATAGAACACATGGTTATATCTTGTATTGTAACCTAGGACACTGTGCTGTATCCATGTGGAGCCATGCTGTGAAGGGATCTTACTCTGCTGCTGCTCCCACAGCTATGAGCACAGGAAGAGCTCTTGCTTCAAGCCCTGACCAGCAGCACAGACTGCAGATGTCAGAGGAAGTCATGTGGGAGCTTCTGCTGGGATGTGCTCAGAGGAAATGCCAGTACAGATGCATAGAGAGCTTGGCACAGTGGTCATCTTTCTGGGGTTATTTTACCTCTCCCTCCAGTTTTTCCTTGATTGGGTTTTGATGATCCTTAACTCCTTTCAGCCTTACTTTGTCATTTTTATCAAACATTTTTTGAAAAACAGTGTTCAAATTCAGCAGAGCAGCTGCCTACATCAGCACAATGTGGGCCAAGTGTTCTGGTGCTGTAAAGCACCATCCATCACTTTATACCACCTGAATATCTACCCTGTCTTTTTAAAGGACAAAACCAAAATAAAAGCATGGAGGATAATTTCATCAGGATAATTTAAATAGAAATATAGCATACAAGAAAAAGCAAATTGGCTCAAGATACTAAACCTCTGCATGACTGCATCAAAATGCAACAACTTAGGAAGTTTAAGGATTTTCCCTACATTTTTCCTGCTCTGCAAAAATGCAATATTCTGTTATGCAACACTTGACATACAATTGAATAAAAACATTTTTAAAAGCAATTTATCCTGAGGGGCATAACTTGTGCTTTTCAAGCAGCCTACTATTTTTGGGTACCCCTGAGATGCAGGTGAGCAGAAGCCAGGTGCAGTGCAGGACAATTCAAACCTGAGCACACTGCAATAAATCCCTGCTCACAGAGGCTCCCAGGCTGTGTTCAGTGCAGCAGTGAGGGACCCCCCAGAAGGTGGCTGTGATGCTGCCTGTGGTGGCATCAGGTAGAGGATAATGGGAAAAAAGACAACTTTTTGTCTACATTTCAGGGTATATACCTGAAAGCTGCAGCCTCATAACGTGGTACTGACTCTGTCTTCTTTTACACAGGTACCTCTTATATTTCTCAGGTGAAGCTGCTCCTGACCCAGAGAAGAAACAAATATCTTCAATGATTTTGTTACTGTTTCCAAAGGTCTGCAAGCAAACTCTTTCTGCAGTACTCAAGATACCATTAAAGTTTCTCAGAAAAACTTGTCCTAGCTGGGACAAAAATAATGTAAGAAGCCAGTTCAGCTGAAAACTCTTGGGTTAATTGAAAATGCTGGTTGTCCTACAGTCACTGAGCCACAGATGTCAAGGTCCAGATCTGCAGCCTTCTCAGGAAAAGCTGGCTTTTCTGAAAGAGTTTAATATTAAAATCTATAATAACATGCTTATTTAGAATCAAATTATTGAAAGCTCAACCTCCTTTTGAAGGGTGGAAGCTTCTCCTTGAAAGAGATAACCATGTGTTTCCTTACACTTTTGATGTTGAAAACCATTCCAGAAAAAAATCCAGGTAAAACTGAAAGTACAGCACTATGAAATTGCCCTCAAATAAGCATTTATACAGCTGCATATTTATTCTGACCATTTTGCTTCCTGAAATTCACAGGTGTTCCCTGTCATATGAGATTTTCAGAATGCTCCCTGCAGATTTCACCAGTTTGGAAACCTCACTTGCCTGCCAGGAGTTCTGAAAATCAAGAGGCAGCAATGAATGAATTGCTTTTATGGTCTCCCATTTAACTGCATTCGGCAGGTGCCCCTAAAGTAAATAAAGCAAGGAGGCCAAAGCAAATGTGAACAAGTGAACAAAGAGATCTACAAGTTCTGCAGGGTTTGGAAAGCTCCTTTTAAAGTTACGTTTTTCCATTTAGTGCCAAGCTGGAGTTATGTCTCTTTGCACCGCTGTGTCACATTCAAATGTGTGTGAGCTGCGTAAGAGAGGGGCTGGGTTGCTCAGTACTGCCAAGAACCCAGTGCAGCACTGGAGGGCCCTGAAGAGGCAGTTCAGCTCCCCCAGCAGTGCTCAGAGTGCCAGCAGCAGGGCTCTTTCTATATGGCTGTAATCATTACTCTGCTGTACTTAGCATGAGCTCAGGGTTGAGCTGCCACAACAGCCAGGCAGGGCTGGGCTAGAAGCCAAGTTACCCAAAACAGAGAGAATCTGACTCAGTCCCCTCCAGCACAAGGACATGGGCTGGCACAGAGGTGACACAGACAGTCAGAGTTGGCTTTATGCCAGGCAGCACCAGGCCCTTGGCAGGATGGTCTCATAACCGTCCAGAGCAAGGAGTTCCCACAAATGCTGCCTGGGAAATGCCAAGGGAGGTGGAGGGCTTTGTACTCCACAATAGGCATGTTATCAGTCCCCTAGCTTCAGATATTTGGGGTTAGTTGTCTTCTAAAAACATCTCTCACAGAACTCAAAAAGTGCTGAAGAACTCAGAGAGATGACCAGTGTACAGCCCAATGGCTCAGGTGTGCCCCAAAGCAAAAAGGGGCACATTCACACAGAGGCAAAAGTTTAAACCAGGACATATTTATGTAAATGCATCCCCAAACACACAAAGTTTCTCATGGCAATAGATCACCAATTCCCCTTCCCTGGCTGAGTGTTTGACCACAAAACCCAGCCATGATTTTTGTACATCAGGCTGGGTGACCACATCTTGCTGCCCACAGAGATGTTCCCCTACAAAGGTGGAAATCTCTGACTTCGAGCTTTTTCCATCTGGTCTTCAGCTGCAGCTCTACACACAGGAGCTCTGTGGCAGCCTTAAAACAGATGTAGCTCTGCTGCTCCCAAACAGGAAAATCTTCCTTTCCCTGCTCACCCACTTCTCAGTGACAGCTAAGAACTTTAATAAATAAATTGTACCCTATATGAGGAGCTTAAGAACATTTCAATACATGGATAGAATCCAGTGGCAAAAACTGATCAGAGATAAGGCACTGAATGAACCATTTCCTTTCACAGGTTACTTTTTTCTTATCTGCAATTATTCCATATAGGCAAATACACTCTTTAGATGTGGCTCCATCCCACTGGCTCAGGACCTGCATGCAAACAGTGCAATATACATGACTGCTTTTTAAAACTACTCTCCATAAAAATAACTTCTGTGTGCTTACCTATTTCCCTTTGTTCCCTGGGTAGGCTGATAGCTCTTACTGAGTGTTAACATCCATAATGCTGATAATGACTTTGTCTAATATATGATAATAGCTGTAGTAGTACCAGCAATGCCATCAGTGGCAATTCATTGTTTGCAAGAAAATTTAAGGCAACTGTGTCACATCCCTGCTTGGAACAAATGTGACAAGCAGCAGTTTTCACTTAGATCAGTGTAGAAAAAGATGTTGAAACGTGCTGTCATGTTGCTTTGCTTTGCTGGCTCAAACAAAACTGTATTTCATTGCTCTTAAAATTCAACTTTTGAGGATCATAAATTCTTTCCAAATGTAGGATTTTTGCTTTGCTTTCTTAAATAGTAATTTCACTTGATTTACACCTTGGCCACCACGAATTTGATCTTTCTTATACTGGCACAAGCCCCAGTCAAAAATGAGACATTTCCATACTCTATTTATGAGAATAAAAAGGAATAGTCCCCAACTCTCAGGAGTTTTTGAGGGAAATGCATTTATGTCCTTTTATTCAGAAATATCAGAACTATTATCTGGTCACTGCCTCAGGCCCCAGAGCCAGGAACAGGTGACTCAGGACCTGTTTTAGCTCAACCAGCAGATTCAGAGCTGGGAAAATGGGTTTCACACACAGACTAATCAAATTCCCATCAAAGTCAGTCTCTAACCACTAATCAGGAGCTGGCACCATGCTCTGGATCTGGACATTGGGAAGGATAAATAACAGGTTCTCTAACTTGAAAAGTTCATACATTTAAAGCCTAATAAGCATAAATGCTGAAAAACAAAATTTGTGTATTGCAGGAAATTAAATGATGAAAGTTTGCTTTGTCTTGGTAAAAAGAAAAATTCTGATTCCCATTAAAAGAAATAGTAAAATGTTATGTAGCTAATTATTTTGACAATCATTAGAGCTAAAGAAGAAGGCAAAAATTAATTCTTTCAGTCTCAAAATGCCCTAATAACAGACCACAAAAAGCATCAATGCTAGAAGTGTTTCTATGCAAGGTTTTAATTCAAATTAATTGCTATTTTGGACGGAAGGGACATTTTTGATTAACTTATTCCTCACATCAAAAAAGCCTAAACTATTTTTCATTAAATGCTGATAAAATTTTGGCAAACAATTTACATCCTAGAACAATTAAGGATTTCTGTAAAAATTATATTTAAGTTTGTATCATGTTCAATGACATAACTTACTTGCACTTGGATTAAGAAAGAAATAAGAAAATTGCAGAACCAGGGATTCTTGGTAGGGTTTTACCTACATTCCCCCCTTTTTATTAATTAGAACAACTTCTGAATAGTTTTAAAAACAGTTCTTTTGTTTAAAATAATATCTGAATCAAAACATGAGATGAATTTTGGGAATGCATATGGCACCCAAGTCCAGGGTCCTCAGCAGTGGAAGGACCTGGAGCTGTGGGAGTGAGTCCAGAGGAGGCCACAGAGCTGCTCTGCGGGCTGGAGCCCCTCTGCTCTGGAGCCAGGCTGGGAGAGCTGGGAGGGTTCACCTGGAGAAGGCTCCAGGGAGAGCTCAGAGCCCCTTCCAGGGCCTAAAGGGGCTCCAGGAGAGCTGGAGAGGGACTGGGGACAAGGGATGGAGAGACAGGACACAGGGAATGGCTTCCCAGTGCCAGAGGGCAGGGATGGATGGGAGATTGGGCAGGAATTGTTCCCTAGTAGGGTGGGCAGGCCCTGGCACAGGGTGCCCAAAGCAGCTGTGGCTGTCCCTGGATCCTGGGAAGTGTCCAAGGCCAGGCTGGACTTTGGGGTTTGGAGCAGCCTGGGACAGTGGGAGGTGTCCCTGCCCATGGCAGGGGGTGGGACTGGATGAGCTTTAAAGTCCCTTCCCACCCAAACCAGTCTGGGATTCTGGGATTCTATGATAAGGCTGTACAAAGCCAATCAATTACATTGTCCCATCAGGCTTTTCATGGTTCACTCATTTCAGGTGGGAATTTTGTCTCTGCAACCAGAACTTAATTCCTACTGCTGAGCCGAATTCCAACTACTTCTGGAAGTACAGAAATAGCAGTAAAGCTGGCTAGGAAATAAATCTTATTAAAGCTCTGTTCTGCTTTTCTTCTGTTTCCCTTAGAAACACCAATGAGGAATATTCAACTGAGTGTACTTGGACTCCTGCACATGTTCAGTGTCACACTTGCCTGGGCAGTGCTCACCTCAACATTTTCATTTGTAGCTGACTAAAGGTTTACTGTTTACTGGGAATCTAAAGAAGGAATAATTATTCTTGTAAAGAACAGCTAGATTTTATTGAAAAGCAAATTTCTGCTCAAACAGTGCAGATGAAAGGGTCACCCTGTATCCAGAAAAAAAAATAACTGCATTTCACTCTGGTAAAGAAAACAGAGGGAGGGGAGCCATGTGCTGGCAAAGTGCACAAACCGGGGTGTTTTATTGCAGAGAGGTAGTCAGGAAACACCAAACACCAAAATGTGGTTGCAAGGCACAGCTAACCTCAATGATTCCCAAGAAATTTTACCCAACTTGACAATCTGCTTCAGGTAGAGAAGCACAGAGACATTTCTGTGAAGCACACAGGGGTACTGTCAGCCAGTGTGTTGAAGGATCTGTATGGCCACACAAACAACAGCTTGGATTTTTATGGCAAATGAAAATACAATCGAATTCCAATTTAGATAAAATCTGTAGAAAATGGTGAAATCAGATTTGTAAAAACACACAGATGATATTTTATAAACATGTAGCCCTGCTTAGGCACACATCTCTCTTTGTACACACATACTTCATTCCACAGATTAACTTTTCTCGGTTTTCTCATAGTGTTGATCTTGTCTTTCATTGTGACAACTACAGACATCTAGGCAAAATGATGTGTCAGGAGTTTGTTCCCTGGCTATGGAAATGAAGCCATGAAATATCACACTTTCATATGAGACTGAAGCTTTAATTTTTTACAAGTTCTGAATTGCAACACCCAAGTTTGCAAACACGAAACCACAGCTGGTGGTATGTCCCCAGTGTGAGGAAGAGGAAGAGCTTCTGTAGAGCTTTGTGCTTTCCCAAACAAGCTTTCAAGATTAGCTTTTCCCATCCATCAGTCCTCTTTTCCAATCCCCATCCTGCCAGTTCCTGCAGCTTTCCCATGGACGACGGCTCCCTCCTGCCCCAGGGGTCCCATGATAGCTCATCTTTCTTCATTAGCTCTGCATAACTGTCAGTGTCATTCCCATTGGGAACTGAACAGAACCTATGCAGTTCTGATTTAATTCTGTTTTCACTACACTTCTTGACATTACAGGAGTCCCAGGTTCATTTGTGAGAGCAGAACAAAGCCTACCACTGTGTGCACAAAAGTATTTGTTTCATAGGATTCTCTAGGACTGCTGAATCCCAGCTGTGCTTTCCAGTCTCAAACAAACTACCATGCTGCATTATTGTGCCACAAGAGGAGCTGGTGAACCACAAGCACATCCCAGGCACGAGACAGACAGCTCCTCTTTGGGATTCCCACACCAGCCACTAGCATGGATCTGCAGGAAAGCTCCAAACCCCTGTTCCAGTCCCAGCAAGCACAATTCTCCCAATAATGTACCAAACCTTCCATCCTTGCTATCTTCCAGAGACATCTAAGTGTGCCCAGATCAGGGAGGTGGCTACAGAAAAATTTTGACATTTTGAGAGATTTTCATTTGGCCTTGAACTGAGACGAAAGATTGAAGGGCTTCCTAGTAATTTCAGTGCGCTAAGGAACACTGGAGGATTTGAGGGTTGGAACTGGTTTTGTATGGAACTGTCTCAATCTCTGAATTCTTAGAGCTTTTTGGGAAAGGAATTGCAACTCAGATCATCAACACAGGAAGATTTCTTTGCATTCCACTCCCAGCATTACAGACTTTAGAAATCACTGGAATTAGCAATGCGGCTGTCTTCCTTCTGAAGCAATGGAAACCAGTTACAATAATGCATTTATTAATTCCCAACATGGCATTGCTAATCCAGTTAAATTTTACTGCACCATGGCAGAACTGCAGTAAGTTAGTGAAAGAATACACTATATGGTGTTTTATTTGCCATAAAATTAAAAAAAAATTACTGGGTTAAAAACAACCAATCAATTTTATAAACCATTTCATTACTGACTAATAGAGACCTTCTCTAATGTGACACCATTTGATTAAGCATTAACCCTCTCTCTGGGGATACCCCAATGCCAGCTTGCAGGTAGCAGTATTTTTAATAATCTGACAAATTGTCTATGCAGCAATACTGACGAGATGTCAAAGATAGATTTATTTTGTATTCACGTGCAAGTGCTGCATTGAATGACAATTACTTAATGTAATATTAGCTGGTTGTTTCTGTGAGTATTTTGACTTGCTCATTGTATTGCAGGTACCCATTCTCATTTTCCAGTTCCCTGTAATAGCGATCAGTAAATGAAAACAGTAGAGCCATTCCCACTTTCCTCCTCTTGGAATTCTCCTCTAAAGGACATCAAGGAAGCTATAGAACATGTTATTCAAATCCCACTAGTTATGGAAAAAAATTAAAAAAAAAAACTAAGCAAAGATTTTTTAAAAAGGAAAAAGCCAAAATCACAGAGTCACAGAAGAAACTAGGTTGGAGAAAACTGTGAGATCATCAAGTCCAACCTATAACCTAATGTATCTTTATCACCTAAACCAGGGCACTAAATGATTCATCAATTGTTTTTTTAAACTCATCCAGGAACAGTGATACCACCACCTCCCTGGGCAGATGATTCCAGTGCCCAACCACACTTTCAGTGAAGAATATTTTTATCTAGCCTAAACTTCCCTTGGCACAGCTTAACACTGTGTCCTCTCATTCTATCAAAAGCCTCACCTTTCAGAAGCTGTAGAGAGCGATGAGGTCACCCCCAAGTTTCCTTTTCTCCAGGCTGAGCACCCCCAGCTCCCTCAGTGGTTCCTCACAGGGTTTGTGTTCCCAGCCTTTCTCCAGCCTCGTTGCCTCCTCTGGATGCGCTCCAGTGTCCCAATGTCCTTCCCAACCTGAGGGGCCAGAGCTGGACACAGCACTCCAGGTGTGGCCTCACCAGGGCCAGGTACAAGGGCAGAATGACTTCCCTGCTCCTGCTGGCCACACCATTCCTGAGCCATTGGCCTTCTTGGCCACCAGGGCACACTGCTGGCTCATGTCCAGCCAGCTGTGGACCAGCACCCCCAGGTCCTTTTCTGCCTGGGCACTGTCCAGCCACCCAGCCTGCAGCTCTGTTCTTGCCCCCATTAGTATTCCAAAACCTAAAGAGCTGACCTAAGTTTTGAGAAGTTGTGCAACTGTTGTTCATGCAAGGAGTAAAAAAAGATTGTCAGCACTTGAAAAAAAAAAATCTACTCACATATTTTAGTGTCTCAGTGTGGATCTGAAACTTGGAGTGCTCTACAAGTTCTGTTTTGGTGCAAAATCCCCTGAGGGCTCATCTCAGTTGCCCATGACCTCAATCACCTTTCTGGGTCTGTTGCCATATCTTCTAATCTAAAGTTGCAGGCCTTGCTGGAAGTGGACAGACCCAAACCAAAAGGTGTCACTCACATGTTCACAAAACTTGTGATGCCATGCTCAGCAACAAGTGCCCAGCTGAAGACAGAAGGTTGCAGGAATTACAGCATGGAGCATGGAGTGGTGATCTAATGGGTGGGGGTGTAACACTGGCCTAGAAACAGCACTGGGCCAGCTCCAAAAGCCACAGCCACAGAGAGTGAGGCCAACCAGAATGACAGTGACCGTTCCACAGCATGGATCCTGGACACACACAAGATTCCCCAAACTGGCAGACCTCTCTGGGAGAAGAAAATCTTTGCTGCAGAAGACTTTCTGAGCCCCTCTCTTGTCTCAAGTAAAAGAACAGAGTGAATGAAGATCAGGTAAGAATGTTCATCACAATGTCTAGATCAAAGGCAGGTGGTGTCAAATATTTGAGGCTGTCAATGAAGCAGATGTTATCCTGGGGCAGTCACAGTAAGGGAACAGGGACAGGTCTCTGCACAGGAAGTACATCCCAGCTGTCTTTCCACTCACTGGCCCAGTAGACTCACTCTGAATTCATAAGGTAACCAGTCACACTGAAACACAGAAAATCTCAACCACTGTCATCCCAGTGTAACACTCAGGTAACAGTGTCACACCAGTTGAGACATGAGCCAGGCTCATTTCCACACTTGACTGCTGGGTCAGGATGGTGGCAATCTTACCCTAATCCATTAAATCCATTACTGGAGTCTCCATAAATTCAGGATCAAACACCAGAAAACACTCAGAAAATACCATAAAACACTCAGAAATGTCCTAAATATCTTGCCTTGAGCTTAACTAACTGGATCAAAACTGAGGAAGTTTCTTCCAGAAGTAAGCCCCAGTAAGAGAATGAGATCCTGCTGCAAATTAACTAATCTGAGTAGTTTTGTACTTGCCTTCATAGTCTGAGGACAAAAAAAGGTGTGTGGGGGGAACCTAACAAAAACCTTTTGACTATACCAGTCAGCTGGCTGGTCCAGCAGTTCCCAAACCAGTGAGGAGCTGGCTGGCATCTGCCAGGCCAGCTTTGGCTTTTGCCATGGGCTGGACTGGAGCAGTCTCCAGCACAGAAGGCTCTGTCTGCACAGCCTACACAGGCTCCACTGGGCCTTCCAGCACAAAGGCACCAGTCACTGGCAAACACAACATTCCTGGGGGGCATGGTCCCTTCCACAGTAATGGAAGCCCAGGGCACAGCAGTCCAAAGATTAGCCACTGTAAGAAGCATATGTTTGCAAGGTTGATTTAGTTGAAGGAACAAGAGCATGGGAATACTGCAGCAGTCCAACACAGGAGAGATGAGGGACTGTTGTCTCTGCTGTGCCACTTCCTGCATCCTGACCAGGACAACGAAGAGAAGGAGGAGAAGAGACAACAATTAAAAATGCTCTCCTGTCCCATGTAGGTGCATTCCCTCTGCCAAAAAGCACCTGTGGAGTCACGCTGGAAGTTCAGTGTAGGCAGAAGCTCTTGCCAAGAAAAGGGGTTTATTTCCTGGCAGCTCTAACATACAAGAGGCTCACATGAATACTGTTCCTGTCTGAATTATTTGCAGCCCAGAACAGACTTGGCTGTCTTCCATCTAATATAAAGTTCCTGAATAATTTGTTATAAGACAAAGTAATTTCATAGCCTCCAGTGCTGCATCAAGCCTTTCAAAATCTGAATCAGCAGTTGAGGAAAACTGTTATCAGAACCAAGGCAGTACATATCTACTTATCAGAAAATGCTTCATGTAAGAACATTTTCTCCTATACCACAGAGTTACAAATAAGTATCTATTTTTAATTTATTTATATAAACAGGAGTTAATATTTTTTATTACCAAAACAATTGTTGATGCTGATAAAGCCAGATTAATTCAAAGGTGGCTTCATAAATAATCACCATCAACACTTAATAATTTCACTAAATAAAAACCTCATCCTTCATAAATTCCTAGAATTTGATTAAGATGTGAGTGGAAGAAAAATCCAATGTTCACTGAAAGTGTTACTATGCAAACAATGCAAGTGAATGGCTTGGTCTTTTAAAGAAAAATTAAGACAGAACATATTTCAAAACAACAAAAATCCTATGGAATTTGGAGAAGAGTAATTTAAGGAACACCACCTGGAATGCCTCTGGGGTAAAGCAAAACCATGGCCCTACCAGAGAGATTTCCAACAAACTGCAGTGCATGTGCTAGTGTAAATTATTAAAGAATAATTAAAAATATTCCACTTCTACCTGGTAAGAGGTAGGAGAGTAGACTGTTGCTGGGAAATTTCTTGCCCAGAAAAAGGAATTTGGTCATGCAAACTATTAACAAACCAGGAAGGAAAGCACAGCACCTTTCCCAGGCAGCTTGCTGTCATACAGGTTTGCCAAGGAAACTAAAATAAAGGATTTCCATTGCAGAGAATATCCATCTTTGTAACCTGTCACTTGTGGCAATCCGAGAAACAAAGACCAAATTTCTATGTGCAGTATAATTAGAAAAAAGAGCAGTAAAGGCAAAAGTAAGGGGTCATTTATTAATTGTCTAAAAAAGGATTTCCAAGCATAAAATGCTAGGGTGTGCATTTTGAAATGTTTACTTTCAGAAGTAATTTTTACTCTTAACAAAACCTCTAGTGATACGAGAAAAAGACAGGAATGCAGATATTGATCTGTTTTCTGGGGAGCTTTTATCAGAAGCCTGCAAGGAAAGGAAGTTTCTGTTCACTTCTGCTGCAGAACTTCACCACCAAGTTTTATATCTGCACAGATTGTGCAATTGGCATTAAAAAAGTTGCCTGAAAATGTCTTTCAAACTGAAGAAATCAAGCTGTTGTGACTGAACTCACCTTAATTTCATAACCAGATAAGCAATAACTATCTGCCTATAAATAATTAAAGGTAACAACAGTGTTAATGCTATTGGGAATAAACTTTTGGTAGCATTCACACAGGGAGCAGTGAAAAACCATTGTAAGGTTTGCACAAAAATCAAAAGAAAATATTAGAGTTACTGCTAAGCTTCCCTTCTGCCTAGACTTGTAAGGAACAGCTCTTCCCTTAGTAAAGAGTTAACATTTAAAACAGCTGAAGAAAATACATTAAAATAAGATTGCAAAATCTGACATGTTTTACCCTCTGTGCCTACCAACAAATGAAAAATGTAACAATACTTAAATAGAGTCATTTTTTGAGATCAGTGAGTATCGAGACACATTAAGGTTTCAAAGGAAGGTCGGGTATTTTTAGCTAAATACCTGGCAACCTTCTGGCAGTGATTTTCTGTCACTCTTGATGCAATACCATCCACTGAGATCCCACAGAAGCTCCTTACAGCACACTGCTGAGAAACCAATGCCCCAACACTGAATAGCACCATGTTGTTTCCAGGGAACAAGGGTACATTAAAGTAAAGGGGAGATTTTCTGTAGCATAAAGAATGAAGGCCTGCAATCTTGGCATGCTGATACAGAAAACAAACTACCTATCAAGTGTGCTATTAAATATAAAGGATTTTCTGAGTGTAGACAATGATTAGGTTTAGAATTCCTGAAGGTCCTGTACTTTTAAGAGTCTTCCAACCACCCAAATTAATCAAATTACTAACTTCATTGACATAAATCATGCTAATCAGAAACAGCACTTCTTAAAAAGACAAAACAATGAGAAATTACAGAAGATAAAGTCTTTCTCTTGCTGTGACCAACTAAAATCAGCAGCACTACAAAATGATATCTATAAATTAAGGCAACTTTACCTTAGTGACAGAACAGTAAGATAAAAGATCTGCCAAACAGTCACCATGTGTGTGAGCTCTTGTTCACACTTCAATTCCTGTCTGCAGATGCAGAACCATTTTCAGGGGGAGACAAGGTCGAACACAGATAAATGCTTTCCAGGATGGGTCATGTATTATTGATTTCTAGGAAATAGAGAGAGACATCCTAAAGAACTAATTTCCTTTGTGTTCATATTTACAACCATTGGAATTTTAAGCAGGGTCTCGTTTATCAGGTTGTCTTACAGCAGTGTTGCTAATTTACTTGCTGCACTACCTAGGTGACAGTATCACTGAAGATCTTTCAAACACATGACATGGGGACACCAATTTTTTTCCCAGACAGAGTTTTTTGAATTTCCCTTCACCCTGAGAGTTGGGGTGCTGAATGAGGTACAGAGGCTCTGCAGTCTCACACCCCACTCAAGGGCCAAGAGGCCAGAGGTTAGGGATAGCTCTGAATGGCAGAGCCATCACCCAAGGAGCCAAGTTCTGGCAAAGAGTTACGTGAGAAATGACAGTGCAGTGGGGCTTCTTCCTCCTCCTTTCCCTCTCTTGGCCTAGGAGCTGCATTTGCATTCACATGTTGTGCAAATTTTCTCTGAATAGATGTACCAGATAGCAGCAGAGCCCCAATGGTGTGATGTTTCTGCATCATTGCTACCTGTGGTACTTAATGCTGAGACAATGTCATCTGAAAAGGCACATTTCCCTGCAATGGAAACTCATACTTGATATGTTAAACAGAACCTTTTAATTGGTTGTAGCCTTGTGCTGCTGCATTTGTTTAGTTTAACATCTCCATTGTACTGCCCCATAAAGAGGCCTCATTGAGAGGCAGAACAGGCCTTGCTTCCAAGGCTGAGCAGCCAGCAGGTAAGTAGGATATTTTGGAAATATGTGATGACACCTAGAAAAATAAGGATATTTTATCAACCAGTGCCTATCTAATTCAAGGACAGAGATCAATATCAAGCTAGTGTTGCCTCATCCATCTTCTGACTAAGCTGTTTTACCACCCTATTCCCCCTTTCTCTCTTCCAGAAAGAATTAATTTTTTTTTAGTCCTTACTACATTTGGCAGCAAGAGGTAAATTTATTAGTTTATTAATAATGACATTATTGCTTTTTCAAACTTGGTTTACTAGTTACATTGTAGGATGAAAACACCCTTCCCTGTATGGCAATTTTGGCAGCCAAGTATCTCTGATCCTCTGAAGGGGAAAGGGATGCTTGCTGCAAACAGGACACAGCTGAGGTGCCTCGGGGCAAACCCCTGTGCTGTGCTTTAGTAACTGAACAGAGGAATTCATTCCAGGAAAGCAACCATTGTCAGCTCCATTCTGTAGCAATAGGTCCAGAGTGCCCCTCTAGAACCCCCAAACTGGTAAAAAGACTTCCCCAGGCTGCAAAGGAGAACTTGGATGTTTCCTTCCAGGTCACCCCAGGCTCAGCTCTTGGCATTCTGCACTACCTGCAGAGAGTGTTTGGTGGGGATTTATTTCCTGCCTCACCCAGCAGATTGTGCAGCTTCTCCATTCTCATCTAATCCCTGTTTTCTGGCCATTATCCTCATGGAAAGGTTGAGGGGGGAGAAGGGAACAGGTGCTCTCCATTCAGCGTATGTAGAAGGAGAAAGTAACATCTTCTGTGGAGGCAGCTGGATCAATACAAAACCTCCCAGAGAGCACATGCAATAAGGGTAAAAGAGTTAATTCCCCTGAATTTTGTTTGATGCACTTTGGCTGTGACTTACACATAAATAAGCAGAAGCATGGAGAAAGCACTAAAAAAACCTGGAGTAAAAGCAAAGAAAAAGAAGAAAGAAAACTCACTGCTAGTGTGAAGAGGCTGAAAAATCTGAACAAATCAGCCAATTTCTAAATTATTATGGTTGTTCTGCTCAGAGAGCATTACACTGCATCAAAGATACACAGGACTAGGCTATTGATTTCCTTTTCACAGAAATGCCAACACCTGAAACATTAAGTTTTTATTCTCAAAGAGTAAATTCTCTCTTTTTATAGATAGAAATATATAAAGAAAACACACACACATCATAGACATACACAGAGAGATTATATAGCAGGCTTGCAAACCCAGGACTGCAAAGGCAGAACTTGTGCACCTGTAGGACACGTTCATGGGATTTAATTTGATGTTTGCTCTGCTTGTCATGCTTCCAGAGGGACTCCACACACCCACTCAGCAGAAGACCAATCCTGTTTTTACCCTTCACTTCCCTATAAACTGCTACATCAACAGACAACGGCTACACATAGCAATTAAAAAGCCTCAAAAGTTAACCCTTTGTCATAACATATAGTCCCTGAGTCTTCCCATCTTCTTTAGTGTGCTTCTAAGGCTTCCCATCGATGGCATCTCCTCTATCCTGTTTCCTACAGCCAGATTCTACAGGATTCCTCAATTTTGCTGTCTCTCTCTCCATATGAAGAAGGGAAAGCATGCACTTCCAAACTTTAGCATTACGATCAAGCTATTCCTTATTTAACCTGAGTTATAAGTAGCTTGTACAGATCCAAGCACATCAATTTTGTCTTAGTCGGTTACACATGAATCAAGCTCAATCAGTTCTCTCTTACTGAACTTCAAAGTATTGATTGGTCTATTTTATAATAATCAAAAGTAAATCTGATAAAAATTGTTACAGGTATTATTAAGAATAATTCATTCTATTTTTTCTACCATTATGTTTCAAACAACTTTCCCATTGCTGTTTCTTCTTGAAAAACAGCAGGTAAGTTGTTCTATTAACTGAAAACTCCATCTCTAGCTCATGCTTAGCCTGGAACTCTGTGTTATTTATTGGACATTTAGCTCAAGTAAATGAGTGCAAAAAGTGCTTTACAGAACCTTACTGCCACATGTGAAAGATAACAGTGAAATCCCCATTGCTTTCAAGTGGAATTAACCACTATTCGAATAATTTATGTCAAAGGGTACCATTTGTAAGGTACAGTTAAATGTAATATACACAAAATCAGTCAGCAGCCTGCAGATCAAAAAATGCTGTAAACTGAAATCCAATCACTGCAGAAATTGGAAATTAGTTTCACAAAAATCTTGCTCAGGAAGCAGTATTTTGGAATTTTGCCTTATTGCCAAGGAGTCACTATCACCTGCCTTTACCTTTAGTATTGCAGTTCTAGTCTACTTTGAAAGCAGGTATACTCATGTAACACCAGCTATGGCTGCTACTCTTTCCTCACCTCCCTGCCTGCCTTCAGGGCAAAGTCCAGAGGCCTAGAAAAAGCCTTCTGGATAAAACACATCTCTTGACACTACATAGATGGGGATTGTAAATGCTGGTCTCGGAGATGAACAAAGTCTTTGAAGAAAGCAGAACTACTGGGATCTCACTTTCTGTTTAAGATCAGTTAATGGCAGTAAGTAGTGTCAGCTGCATGGAAAAGTGGGAAAAGTACCTAGGGGTTACAGGGACCTTCTTCCAGCTCCCAAAATAGAAGCCCTAAGGATCTGACTGACAATCAGTCAACCTTGGGGGCATATGGTGAAGAATGGGAAAGGGAAGGGAGAAAGCAGCAGAATCAGCTGAGAGCAGGCAAAGAGGGCAGCTCTACTGGACTTGCTCAGATCCCAGGAAAAGCCATTAATCCTTCACTTATGGAAGATATTCCTACATGCAAGATTGAGGCACTGAGGGATGGAAGTGAGCAGCAAAGAAAACTTTGAAAGAATGGAGATCAGCTCTGGGAGAAACCTTCCTGCCACAGAGGAATCTCAAGGACAGCAGAAGGGATTAATCTCAGATCCATTCACCAGCCAGGCTGCCAGTGCATGCACTTAAAGGAGGCAGTAGAACATAAGAGGCGTGGGATGAAAGATCAAATAGGCAAAATGCAGTTCTCAAGATCCAAAAGGAACATTATTGTAGCTTTTAGAAGTAGGGCTGCATGTGTCCTGCTGGCATAATCATAGGATAGACATGGGGCAGGCTGGCAGCAGCCTCAGCCCCCTCCTGATCCTGAAGGAGAAGCAGCTCTGGGAGTCTATAGTTCTGCCAGCTGAGTCTGGAGAAGTCAAGGAGAAAAGGTAGCACCCAGTTGTGAAGCTGGCTGCCTGCTTGTCCCAGGAGGAATCCTCTTCCATACCCTGCAGAGGCTAGAGCCCAACATGAGCTGTTTGAGGGCTGTGACTGAAGGTGTCTTCAGAGTTTGCTGAAGGAGCAAAAGAGGACTGCAGGAAAGAGGACATGGGGGGGAAAAAAAGTATAGAAAAAGAGGAGGGAACAGAAAGGGATCCAGAATGGTCAACACTGTTTTGAAAAATCTAAAATAGAAATTTGAAGGTCCCAAACTTTCTGCATTTCTTCAATTTTTTGCAATATACCAAGAGAGAGCACGCTGGTGTGGTTCGGCTGATTCATACTTAACATCTTCTAGCTTTATTACAATTTTGAAAATTTTAATCTCTATCCCATAAGGCAGAAATATAGGATAGAAAACATGCTCTCATTTAGACACATGACATTTTATCCAGTGGACTGATCATGGGGTCCAATTATAATTTTCCAGTCACTTTTTTTCTCCATGTCTAATTTTCCCAGTGCAACTTATTATTATCACTGACTCATGATAATGGAGCAGCTAGATGGTAGAGTGTGGCTAATTCCCTTTTATACTTGTTGAGAAAATGGTATTTTCTTTCCTTGAGGCTTGACTTTTCCTTCTCTCACACCCACACACAGACAGGTTGGTCTGCAATGAAAGAGTCCAGTCTCTGTTCTGCAAATGAGCTATAAATCCACAGTCCAAATCCAATGGAGCAACTTGCTAAATCCCACAGCTCCTAACTGGGCCACGCTCCCAGCTTTTGAAGCCAGATCTTTGCCCAAGTGCTTATTGATAATTCAGGGAAGCAAACAGGTTATTGGAACTCACTGCTCTGTGCTGTGACAGTGAGTCTGGAAGCTGTGGGGCAGGGGCTGAGGGTCCATGTGAAACAGTCCCACAGTATGGCTGTCCTGCTGATTTCCTCACTGGTAATTCATCTCTATCATCTGTTTCCTGGAATCATTTGCAGGCACCAGCTGTCAATGGGAGTTTTACATTTAGCCTTAGGAAACAAATGCATCTGGACAACAGATTTCTTACAGCTTTCTCTGGCATCCATCATAAGATTTTAAGGGGAAGAAAAATTATATCCAATTAACCTCTCAGTATGCTATTCTTTCAAACATTTCACCTTGCAGGAGTCTCCATCTTTCCCCCCATTTTCTTTCATGCAATCAGAGAGATTCTCTACCCTTATAACCCCATTTACCAGCATTTCACCATAGGCTGACAGTTTTCAAATCAAATTCACAAGGCAAGGACTGACACAGGAACCAAACAACATACAGTTATCTCAGAGCTGCTCATAGCTTTCCAAAATATCCAATTACCTTTCCTGTGTAACAGTCCACAAAGGTTTATTTTGACGTTCACTAGAGCTGCCAGGAAACAATTGCTCAGGAGCCACTGATGTTTATGGGTCTGCACCAGCTCACATATATGGATGGGGTTCCCAAGTGCTTGTGAGAGCCGGGCGATGTCACTAAAGAAATGTGCAGCCCTCAAGGCCACAGGCATCTCAGAAATGTCCCATCCTCAAGTGTTAAAGAGACCTCATGCAGGAAAACTTCATGTTCCACTGATGTCCCCCCAGGTGTTCTCAAAGTCAAGCTGATCCTACCTTCTGGGTGCCAGTGTGGCTTAACACCTTATCTTAAACATACAAAATGAGCAAAACCACCCCAAATCACCAGCATAACCTGCACCCCAATCCACAGCTAGCATCACAGGCAGCACTAGAGCTCTGCAGTGCTGAGCCAGTGCCCATCAACCTGTCCTTGGAACCTGTTCCAACATAAAAAGTAAAGATTTCATAGGAATAAGACAGAGAACTTCTATAAAACCAAGTAGTGCTTGCTACTGTTATTCTTGTGCAGCCACATTTTCTGCAGGGTGAGAAGCAGATTTTATAGTGTTCTGATGGAGACATCATCAGGAACAGGGCTTCATCCTTCCAGCTAGATTTTCTGACATTCCAGATGCAATTACAGCACTGATGACCCAGATGATGATCTGGGTACATCAAAAGAATGCCCTGACTTTTTAAACCAAGCAAAGCTATAACTCCTCTTGCTCCAGCCCTGTTCCAATACATCTGACAATGTTAGGCCAATGCCCCAGATCCTAAGATTTCCCTCAGACACACACCTATCTACCAACACACTCCCTGCCCATTGTTAGGCATGTCCCTTGCAGAGCACAGACACTGCAAAGCTTAGTGCTGATGTCCTGAGCTTGATCCATCCAAGCTGCCACCTGGACTTGTTCTCTGAGAGAAAATGATCCTTTACTACATGAGATTTAATTAGGAGGCTTGGCTATTTCATTAGGTTTTAAATTAAGTTGTAAGCAGTGTATCACCTCCCCTTCTCCCCCCTTTTTGCAATCAGAGCACATACAAACAAAATCAAGAGCTTTTTGCATCTGAATCACTTTTACCTCCTGGCAAAGAAGCTTTGGCCCTACATGTCCAAACTTTATTATTCTGTGTTGGTTTACAACAGCTATAAACTATGTAAATTCCAGTAGCACCCCCATTCTACCGAGGAGTGACACAAAGAAAGGCATTCTCTTCCCTAGCTCCTGCTGTGCAGGCTAGAATGTCCATGTTTTTAAATTAAGGAGAGATATTGAGGACAGCAAACTCTGAGATCTGGAAAATCATGACTTGAAAAGAGATGCTGAAGGAACTAGGGTTGCCTAGACTAAAGAACACCCAGGCAAGATCATATAGAAAATGCAGCTGGTGAACAGGAAAGAATAAAGTTTACTGTAGGTAGGACAAGAAGGAATTGTTTTGAAGTAGGACAAGGGAAATTCCAGATGTTAGGAAAATAAAACAAATTAACAAGATGGATAGTGAAACACTGGCAAAGACGAGTTAGAGACTGTTATTGGAGACAGAGCAGCCAAGACAAGCACCAGCTCTGGGAGGGGGAAGCTGCCTGTCTGCCTGGGCAGCTCAGCTTTTATGGTATTCACACTTCTCTTATGAAAGGAGAAACTGATGAGAGGAGGCAAATAAAAAGGTCATCAGAGCACATACAGTGCAAACTATTGGGGGTTTACTGTAGAGATGCAAACATGCTCAAAAATGTTATAACTTTACTTTGCTGTACTGGAATTTGGATGCAAATGACAGTTTGGTATTACATGCATGAATACAGTTCCTCTATACCTCCTCTGGGAGCATTTTATCAGCTGTATTATCTTTGCCTTCTGGTTAAGCTGTGTAGGGAGTTAATGTTGGTAATTGAAAAATGAAACTACTAATAAAAGAAAAATCCAAATATAAACACAATTGTACTGTCTAACCCATTCTTTTCATTATCTCATCTCTCAGTCTGCTTGACAGTTGGGATTCTGCCCCCTGGTACCCTTCACTTGGGCAAGGTTCCCCTTTGTTCTGCATTTACTGTTCACTTGTGAGCTGAGGAGTTCACAGAAGGCTCACAGTAAGATAAAACAAGATGGGCAGGAGAGCAGGTTGCTCACAAGCTCACTACTGCCAGAACTACATATTTTTCTGAGGTACCTACATGTTTGCAAATGCAAACCACTGTTGATGTCCAATAGGTACTGAGCAGACTATACATCCAAATCACATCCTTCTCTGAATCTCTGAAGCTTAAATACCTTTTTGAAATTTTATCCTCCATGTTTAATTTTAATGCTACCCAAATATCTCTATTTAAGCATATTCTATGCTTTAATTCCATTGACTTAGTTTTCCCTGACCTCTGCAGTGAGGATTTAATGAAGCTCAGGACTAGTTTCTTCTGGTGATCATTCAAGGGTAGCACCTTGGAATACAATCACCCTCAGATCACAAGGGTTGCAGTAATGTATTTCAGAACTGTGTGTTAATTCAAGTGACTTTCACAAATGCAATTCCAAACATGGATTATTCCCTATGCTTGCCTTCATCACTGATTAGTTATTACACTGAATTTTATGTATAGAGCACACTTTCCTCATCCCTGCATTTAACTGCCAGTCATGCTAATCTCAATTACTTCCTCCTGAGGCAAGAATAACACATTGATTACTCCTGCTCAGTTACATAAAAGTATGATGGGTACTGGAACATGCCAAATCTGTGACCTTTGAGCCTGCACTTAGTGATGCTGCCAGCAAGAACTTCTCCCAAGAGCCAGTTCCAAAGGGCCCCATGTGCCAAGCACTACTACCCCAGCACTTCTAGAGCCCCAGGACTTGCTCCAAAGGCTCTCTGACTTGTAAGGACTTGTACTGATAGAGCCTGACAACACAGGACATCGTTTGTTAGTGCCAGAGCTAAGAACAATTTAGCACTTATGATGAAAGGAGTTTTAATAAAGTACAACAGAAGCCATTAACAACATCCATCTTTCTTCAGGAACATAACAGCAACATAAGCCTTTCATTTTCCATTCCTTAATTTTGAGAACTTATTTTCTTTTTAATGAAAGAAAACCAGTCAGAATATTTTAATTATGCAGCACTGTCCATTGGGGACACAGGGATACGTATCAGCCTGGCTACCTGTATTTTTGACTCAGCATCCCATAATCAAAGTTGTATTTCCAATTTGAAAAAAAATTGGAGCTTACTAAATGCATAAAATCATGCTTTGGTTTGGGCATATGTTTAATTACTTTGAACTCCTGATGACAAAGCCTATGATTCCAAGGTGTCCTTAGGAGAAAAGGAGAGATTCAGTCAAGTATTAGAGGAAAAACCTCATGAAGGCTGGAGGGACAGAAGAAGGAAGCCTCTGATTTCTTGCCTGCTCCCAGGCAGTTGCACTTGAGGGTCACTGTGGGCCCCTCCCAACTGCCACAGCCTGTTCTATTCTTGTTCTAGCTCTGACTCTCCAATCACAGTCAGGGAAACAACATTTCACCTGGAAAGATGACATTTTACTTCAAGCTTCTTTAAAGGCCAGATGCCCACACCACTTTCTGATGAAGAAAATTCAGAAAGAACTTTAACTCTGGGCTCAGTTTGAACTTCGGGCAAAACAAACCCAGATTTCTAGCTGCTTTTTCATGGAACATACTTTCTCTTGAATATTCCCTGAAGTAATTTACAAAGTCTCATACACTTTTTGGCCCTTCTGTTAAAATTAGAGTGGTCCCAAAAGATTCCCAATTCTTACCGATGTGGAGTTCTGCGTTAATGAAGTCCAGGACCCATCTGGAAATACGTAACCTACATCAGGATGATGTCCTCCTTCTACAAAATTTCTAAATAACAAGTTTTCCTATTAATCTAGGGTTAATTTCAGACAGTTGTTGCATAAGTACAGAAAGGAAAGTACAAGCGTACCAAGTTTAAAAAAAGAAAAGAAAAAAATGGAGAATGATGGGGTTTCAAGACTGGATTGGGAAGAAGAGAACTGCCAGGGAAAAGCAGAGAGACCCAGCCCAGCTCTGCTGGATGTCAGCATCCTTGAGGAGCCCCTTTGGCCCGGTTTCTCTGCTGAAATCTTGTCCTTTCTGCTGACCTGAGCAACAAGCTGAATGAAATATGAGCTGCTCTCTCTCAACAGGAAAGCTAAAGGCAATGATGCAGGCTCAGGTTTTGGCTTTATGAATATTTAAAGGATTCAAATAAAAGATTAAAAATAAAAGAGATTGATTTTAAAATATATCTGGTACTGTACAAGAGCTTTGGTACCTCAGTGATCTTTTTACAGCCTTCTATCAGAGAACACCACACGCAGGGCATTTTCAATTACTTTAATTACGTGTCAGGGTTATTGATGCACTGAACCCTGCCAGACATCCCATAATATTATCTTTAATCGCTAGTGTTTTCTTATCTGTGTCCCAAGAAAAACCATTTTCAGTTATTTTACAGGATAAAAAGAGAATGAAATACAGCTTTTAGATTGAATTTTAAAAGATAAAAAGCTAAGCTTTCTCACTCACCATAATAAAATAATTATCACACTGGCATTATTTACCTTTGTAAAACTTTCATAAAATCTTTCTGGTGTAACAGTAGGACTACAGTTCCCAGAGTTTCTTCAATACCATACAAGGAGACCTTGAATCACAGAAATTAATGCACCAAAGAAAACAACAGTAACACTATCTCTGCTACTCATCCAGACTATCTGCAGATGACATGAATACAAAAAAAAAAAAAGAGCTGATTAAATTAATTTCCTTCCTCCTTTTCCCTGCAAATCATCAAGACAAAAAAAGTCCTGAGAAGAAGTAATCAGTGCAGATCAGCACAGGCCCACCAAACCCACATATTGGTCCCTAAAATGCAGATTCCTGATTGGCAGAGGGTGAAGTGCTGTTCTGGGGAAGAATCCTGAGCACTGCCCTAATGGCATCCCCAGTCCATGCCCAACAGCCCCTGCATATGCTGTGAAGTCAGGTGGCAAAATGACTTCATCCTGGAGGGACTGCAGAGCCAGCCAGGAACATTGAACCCAACCAGCCTGCATGTCTCCCTTCAGACTCCTGCAAAGGAAGGACTTGGTGGTACAGCACAAGCAAGCAGACCGAACTGCTGAGGGAATTGCTCAGTTTGACCAAGGGATCAGATACACCCCAAGGAGTGAGCAACAGGAACCAAACCTGCTTGTGCTGAGAGAGCAGCAGAGGGCAGGGGATGCTCACACTGCATTTCTGTCCAGCAGCCTCAACCAGGGGCTGGCCATGCCCATGCACAGCACATGGACCCAGTCCTCTCCCCCACCAAGGTGCATTGAGTAGGACAGGCAAGACAGAAAACCGGATGGATTTGGGTAGCAGTGAACATTTCAATATCTTGGTATCTCATTTTGGTAGGTGGCACGGGATTTGCATCTTGGACTACAGGTTCAGAGTTAAGCCTGCTCTTATGGAGGACAGTCAATATAGAACCACTGTACGTTCACTTTATGCAACCAACTCCTGTTCAGTAGGATGTTTTACAGTTCTTATTGTACAATGCCAAAGGAAAAACCTATTTTCGACTTCATGTAGAGCTCAGTACAGGATGTTTGTCAAAAAATCAAATTATTTCTACATCCTTCTAAGTCCAGCTACCTTTCAGGACCTCACCAGGGGGCAACACCAGCTCAAAAGAGGCAGAACCTACTCTGAGCACAGAGGACTTATCCAGTTCTGCTCTTCTCTTCAGCGGGGCAACCTGCTCTCTAAAAAAGTTAGATAAAAATTTACATTTTACTAGGGAAACACCAAGCAGACAAATGATACAGCCCTGGGTATGACACACTGCTGCACAAAAATCCCCCAACAGTCATGTCTACCCCTGTAACAGCCAGGATCCAAAATTCTGCCTCATTACCTACTCCTAAATTACTCTGCAGTACTCATCCTATAATAGCCACAAACCATAATTCTGCTCATAAACACATTTTTTCCTCTGTTAGGCTCAATACAATGATTAGAGTTTTCCAGTTTACAAGAGACAAAAGAAACAAAGTGTCCATGGCTTCCTGCATGGATCAGCTTAATTACAGTTCCCTTGTTTTCAGCAGCCTGTCAGCACCAGCAGCCCATAGTTCACCATAGCCCTCCTGCAGCTGTGCTCCTGCTAGTTGCCAGATATAATTTTTGTGATTGCCCATGTCCAGAGATAGGCTGCATTCCTAAGCATACAGTTAGGGTATTTTCCTCTTTTCCAGGCTGCCTTGTTCATAGTCTGGCCCACACCCTTGCCCAGGTAGAGAGGAGAAGCTGGGAAACATTCCAGTCCTGATGACTGGAGAGCTATATAATACCTCAAGAGAAATGCTGCAACCAGTAGTCACAGGATTCTGCCAGCCAGGAATTCTGCCTGAGATTACACTCCATCTCCCTTCAGGTCTAGGTTCCCACCTGCAGCAATGTTAAACATGAATAAAGCAACAAGAAAATCCCAAAGTGGGAAAAGGGTACCAAAAGCAAGCACACCTCAAAATTCTGCAGCACACCTATGCTTGATGGTAAGTTCAGCTGAAGCAATGAGAATGGTACTTTAATATGCTGCATCATTTCTCAGACGCTGAGTATCACAGCAAAAGAGTTAAAAGAAAACCTGTGGTAGTCACATATCTCTGAACAGAGAGAGACGTAGCTCTCCCAGGATTTTCCTGGGAAGCTGTGAGAAAGCTCAAAGAATTAAAACAAATATAATCTCAGTCTTTGCACCTGGCAGGCAATCTCTGTTTGTCAAAGATGTTTACAAGAAGGAGTTATCCCTTCTTGACCAATAGGTGAGAGAAGATTCCTAAAGGCCAATCAGGTCCACCATTGTTTCTATAAGAACTGTAGATTTCTAACAATAAAGTACCTTTTTCATGCCTTCTGATGATGGAGTCTCTGCATCACCTTCCTGTCCTCGATACCCCTCAGTGATAAAACCAATAAAGAGATCAGGAATTAAATGTTTCTGTGGACCTCTGTATTGGGTTTGCATGGCCAGATTTTGGGGCTACAGGGGTGGCTTCTGTGAGAAGCTGCCAGAAGCCACCCTGCTGTCTGATGAAGCCAATACCAGCTGGCTGCAGGACAGACTTGCCGGTGGCCAAAGCTGAGCCCAGCAGAGATGACAGTGCCACCTTTGGGATAACAAAATTAAGAAGGGAAAAGTTCCTGTACAGGAGCAATAGCAGTCAGTGAAGAGAGGAGTGAGGACATTGAGAGAACAGCTCTGCAGACACCCCAGGCAGGGCAGAAGGAGATGCTTCAGGCACCAGAGCTGAGGTTCCCCTTCAGCCTGGGGTGCAGCTGTGCCCCTGCCCAGTGGGGAGCAGGGATCACCTACAGTCCATGGAAGAGACCCCCCTGGAGCAGGGGGATGCCCAAAGGGGGCTGTGACCCCGTGTGAAGCCTGGTCCTGAAGGACTACATCCCAAGGGAGTGACCCACACTGGAGGAGTTCACTGCAGCCCCTGGGAAGGACCCACATTGCAGAAATTCATGGAGAACTGGCTTCCATGGGAGGGACCCTGTGCTGGAGCAGGAGGAGTTGTCCAGCTGAGGAAAAAGAGGCAGCAGAGACAACACATGATGGACTGACCTCAGGCCCCATTCCCTGTGCTCCTGCACTGCTGTCAGGAGGAAGCAGAGAAACTGGGAGTGATGCTGAGACTGGGGAGAGTAGGGGTCAAAGGTGTCTTTGGATATGAGTTTTTATTTCTCATTATCTTACTCTGATTTCCCCAAGTGAAGTTTCTTCTGCCCTGACAGTAGCTGGTGAGGGACCTTTCCCTGCTTTACTCAGACCCACAAACATTTTGCTGTGTTTTCTCCCCCCTGCCCAGCTGGGGAGAGCAGCTGAGACTGGCTTTGGTGGGCACCACAGCTGCCTCAGTGCTCTGAATAATTTCATTTTCACATTACAGCAACTCTGCTTCACAGAAGAAAACCCAAAAAATTAATTGCAAGACTAATGTGTGCCTAGCAGTGGGAATTTTCTCATTAACATTTCTTTTTGTTAACAAACAAGTTCTTATCTTTTCTAATGACTTTTTAAGTACCATCAGTGAGGACACTCCCACCATATCCTGAAGCCATCCTAACCTCCAACTGGCTGGCAATTTCACAAGATTTTATAGGTAGCTCACGTATCCTTAAACAGAATGAGCTTTTGAACTCAGCACAGTGTGGGGAAGAAAGAACTCCACATATTTCACAATCTTCACCAATCTTTGCCCCTCAACAGCAATATAATTTCCATTTCTCCCAGCAGCATCCTCATTTCATCTATAGAACAGTAATCCCCACCCACATTTTATTAATTGTCAAAATAGAAAAGGATTGCGCGATGCAGCTGCAAAGAAGGTGGAACAGAAGCAGAAATCAGGAGGCAGTGCCATGAACAGAAACTCAGGTCCAGTGTCATTAAATGTGTGACCTCAAGAAAAATGCTAGACTGGCTTTCAGTGTTCTGCAGACTGCATTTTGATTCTGGAATCATACACTTCATTTGCAAAGACATCCTGTAAATATGTTAAATCCTCTCAAATTCAGAAAAAAAAGAGCAGAAAAGGTGGCAGAGACACAGCTCCATATCACCTAGTTTGCAAGAAAACATCAAAATTTTAAAATAGTTCTATTTGTGTATGTGCCTCTCTTTCTCCACAAAACCACCTAACCAGTATGTGTATAGTAACACACTGGTGTAATAACAAAATAATTATTTTCAAAAGATTCTTGTTTTTGAAAGCTTCTGGTCATTTTTTCTTCACAGTTATCAACCCTCACCATGGTAATCTGAATTCTCCTGGGAGCTATCAACACTTAACTGCAGCTGTAGTTTGCATTTCAAACTGAGCTGGCAAAGTAAGGACCTCTTGATTGTGTTCATTTTCTATTTAAGAAAAAATGATAAGCAGATGTAGGAGAGGGGGAAAAGGAAAACAAACATCAAACCCAAAAAATCCCCTTGAACTAGAAACCATGTACTTTCACTCGGGAGCTGAGGAACTGCATCATGAAAGAAAGAAACAACAATAAATGGATAATGGAAAATTAGCAAGGGAAATTATTATGTCAATAAATAAGTACTGACAATTGATTGACATGAGTAAAGATTCACCAGAGATGCAACATAAGAAACTTGCCTCCAAAGCAAACAAACATCAGCACTGTGTGATAGAAAGTGTATGTAAAATCTTTCCCAAGAGACTACTAAACATGTGAAAAACTGCAAGCTAGTTTGCAAGATACAGTCTTGCATGTATTTAGCTTTGTTCTAATCAAGTGCAACACTTAACTACAGACTTCAAAATAATAATACACTCCAGGCTTTCTACTCCTCAGATGAAGGCACTTATTGAGCATGAATCTCCATCCCCTGCCGTTTGCAGTTACAATATGCTCAAGCCATAAAGGAGCGACACTCAAAATCTCTGTCTTCAACTGGAAATCAGAAATCAGTGAGGCAGAGAAAAAGCTCACCTGCCTCAGCACCCTGTTCTGACCACAAGAGGATGCCCAGGACACAAAGTCAGACTCTCCCAGCCACATGAAGTCTCCCAGAATTTGGATTTACTGAGACCAGAATTTTTGCACAATAGGACACAAAGCCCAGAACAATGTAGGAGAGGGAAAATTCAAACTGTTCCTATTCTTTCCTGTTTGCAAGACAGGTGACACTAAACACAAAAAGACTAGTGGAGGAAAAGGACCCTGGTTTGTGTTGTGTTCAGGGCAAATCAAGGGGATATGCTTATTGCTGCAGTAAACAAAAATGGGCTGCTGGGCTCTAATTCCTCCCAGCAATCACCAGCAGCTGCTGATGGCATGGGGCTTATTGTGGCTCTAGCCTCTGTATTTTTATAAGTTGCATAAAGACTGGAATATCAGACTGTCAGACCAGGCTCTGTGAGTCACACCAGACCTGCAAAGCTCTTAACGATCTCAGACTGGTTTAGAGGCCAGTTTGATAAATATGAGTACAAAGCAGCAAAAAAAAACTTTTTATGAAATAAACTTAATGGCACCAAGCTGGCTCTTGCAAAACCTTGCTGCAGTTCTGAAATAATCAGAAAAGCTGAGAACCATAAAACAGTTCAGCAGCTAGGCCACAGGATCAAAAAAAGCTAAAGAATATCAACAATGCCTGATATAGTTTGATTGTGAGTTCATATCAAATGGTTTTGTGTGATTATGAAGCATCACATTTATGAAGAAACTGGCCATGATGCTACCTAAGATAGCTTTAAAGTTGTTTTGTAAAAGGAAAGCTCTCAAGCTCAGCTGGTATTTGTTTGGGTGAGGTTGTTTAAAGAAAGAACAGAAATATGGTAAACCTGGACGATAACAGAGTTAAAGCCAGCTCTGTGGTGCAAGTCATTGCTTAGAGCTACAGAAAGGACAGCACCAGAACTTCATTGCATCAGTTCAATCTTTACCTTCATTACAGTCATTTTCACCCCTTTGTGCAAATACCAATACTTAGTAAAGATGCAAGGCACAGCTCACTCCCCTTGTCAGAGGCTGTGTGCCCCAGCCGGGCAACTGCAGGAGCCCCTGGAGCTGGTTTCTGCAGTACTGTCCATGCTCCTGTCCCTCAGTCTGTTTGTCCCCTCTGCCTGAGGGGATGGCATGGTCACTGCTGTGTTTTATAGGGGCAATAATCCAGGAATCTGTAACAGAAAACATTTAACTCCCATAATTAACCTTTTTCTGACAACAGCAGCAGCAATGCATCTGAGGTCAGACCTCATTCTAAAAGCCTATGCCTCCAGTGTGGGTGTATGTAGTTTTTGATAACAGATTAAAGTGATTTTATTCTGTGTTCACATCCTCCTCAGACAGCAGGCTTTGTCTCACTGCTTGAACAAGCACTGGTAATAATTACATGCATCTTTGGAATTACAAATAGTCACTTTGTAGATAAACATGTCCCAGAACAGTAGCAAAATATTTCTGGGTAATTTTTTTCTTCTTCATTTATTTTAATATACTTTAAAGATATTTTTTAAAACATTAATCTCCAGAATAAATATTTGAACCCCAACTGCCATGTACCTATTTCTTGGTGTTTCAGACAGAAGTTCTAAACCTACTGTCCTTTATGAATATGCATATTGGTTGGCAAAAGGCTCTTCTACTATATATTATCAGTAGATAATTAGCCTGCTCTATTATTTCACTTTGTCTATCATCAGTTTCACTTGGACTCCATTTGTTGACCTGGGACATTTGATGCAGGTGCAATAGAGTCCTTTATTATGTATTGGATATTCTTCAGTTGTCTTCTGACCTTTATATTTTTTTCTGGTTTTATTAGGCATCTTACTGCAACTGAATATTTGACCCTGAGGAGCTTCAATTATTTATGAACATGGAATATTTGCTGGTTTTCACAGTATATGGTTTCCATTCACCATCTAAATGACTTTGTATATGAACAGAATGATCTGTGCTTAATTTTCCACATGCTTTTGCAGATCTGTTTAGAGTTCCCAGTTCACCTAATTTCCTTCCTCAGTCATCAACTTTGAGTTTTACACATTTTATGAAAGAAACTAAACTAAGTAAGATGGTTTGAATAATAACCTCTTCCTAAGTCCTCACTTAACTAAATTGAGCTCGCTCATGAAAAATAAAATCTTAGATTAAAAAAGAAAAAAGGGTCACTCTCTAGTGACTTCTAATATGTCTGTATTCTCTCATCTGATAAACCAACATCTTGTACATTCCTCAGCTATGTTGTGGGTATGATCAACTCACAAAAACCATGGAGGTCTTTCAAATTCAGGTTTCCAACTACCTGACATGGAGTTGTTCCCATCAATACTGAAAATTATTTTAGCAGGACCACTTGCAAGAGTGGGGAGTAATAAATTTAAGAAAATAGTCAAAATTAACTTGTGATCCACTGATCTTTCTCTTGAAATGCTGGCAAAATTTCACTAACATGAATGATGATGCACGAATGATAACTCCAACCTCTGTTTCAAAATCAGTAAAAAGATTCCAAGAACCATTATCTATTTTAAACTTCTTTACACTGAAGAATGAAATAAAAGCAAGAACACAAGTTCTTCATTTGCAGGAGGAACAATTTGCTTACAGAATTAGCAGCACAATTTGCTTGCAGTTATGAAGTGAAAACTACAGAAAGGTGGTATCACCTATATCAGTAGTAGACAAATCCCATTTATCATCACTGCTGATGTCAACACAAGCTAAACAGTTTAAACCAACCCTTCCCCAGTGACAGGCAGCCCTTGTTTTCCAGCTTGTCAGACTGCACCCCAGCAAGCCTTTCTCCTCCTTGTTTAGAAGAACTAACACCTATGCAACAGAATAATCACCTTTAAAGCACAGGCAGCTGAGGAGGACAGTGGTGACCCCACACTGCTGACCAGGCAAGCCACAGCCAGTCAGAAATCCATACACACAAGGTATAAAAGCTAACACACTTCTGCATACAAGTATGAACAACAGCTGTTCATGCCCCAAACCTGGGAGCTTGCAAACCCAAGCCCACCACATCACATTAATGGGTCTGTGCTCAGTCTAACATGCTCAGCAATCCAGCAATATCAGAAGGAAAAAGCGGTGTTCTATTATACAGACAAATGAACATCCAAAGAAATACCTGTCACTCCCTTAGGTTAAAGAACTGCACTGAATTGCCCCAAAACTTTGTCCAACTTCCACTGAGATTTGAGATGACATCATTGGGAGTATTGCTGGGATCCTACCACCTATCACCTGGAAATAATTTTGGTCATTTGGCTCTCTTCCCATGAGACACAACATGAGTTTAAAGCATAAGGGAGCTCAAAAAGGCCTGAAAGGGAATTTACACTCTACTTCTTTTCCCTTCAACAGCATCATCAGAAAAGCTTGATTCACTCAGCAGAATAACAACACTGTAACAACTGAGACATGGACTCAGACTGGAACAGAGGTGGGTTTTGAGGTCCCTGATGTACACCAAAGCATTGGGAATGGCAAATTTGAGGCACATGGTCCTAGCACTATGGACCAGGTCATTTCTCAGGCACAGAACTAGTATGCCTGAGAGGAGATGGTGTCTTTTGGAGCCCAGCAAGAGCTGGGGAAGATCTCTGGGATGTGCCAAATCAGTAGGTAGAACACCCACAATAACCAATTATCATAATTATTATAATCCATACCAATTATCATAACCAATAACAATTATCATAACAGGGTCTTCATTAATCTAACACATCCCAGAAAGAGAGACTGAGAACACAAGAGAAGGAGGAGTTCAGACTGAGTTCACATTAAGAGAGAAGAAATTTGCAATGTGCAAGTAATGGTTCAAGCTGTTGTGACCTTAAACAGCCTCATGCTTCCTTCTTCCGTCTGGATGATTCCCTGCAGACTGGGAGACCTTATCACTTGGGCAAGCATACTAGAACAAGAGAACATCTTTTGTTTCAGTAAGCCACAAAGGTAAAAAATATTCTACTACTGAAAAGCTACAGATGGAATCCAATTAATGATGTCTGACTTCTCTTTTATATTGTGAAATATCTAGAAAGACTGACTCAGATACGCTCACAGCAAAATATAAATTTTATGTTAAATTATTTTGTGTGCATTAGGGACATAAAACCAAATTCAACCTTTATTTAATTACCCACAACGACTGGAATATTCTACATAAATAGGTAAGGTTTAGAAAAAACTTAAATTTATCACTTTGATGCTCAAGCTCCTAATCCCTAGGACGTACTCAACTACTACATGCTCACAAAAGTGACGCAGGTGTTATTTATATAAAACTGCTGAAACTGCTGCTGTTCACCAGGCAGATGGATTGAGTCACTACACTGCAGATCTCAGAGAACAACTGTGTGCAGAATCTGCTCTGTCCCAGTTTGTGACTCCCAACTAATACTGCTGAAATGCCTCTGTAAGGGACAAGCAGGATGCCTTGTAGGAGATGTCACTGCACTGGCCACACCAATTTACAGCAGTGGCTGGGAGCTCATTGGTCATGAGCACGGTAAATGCTCCACATGCTACCAAGCAAATGCTCAATGCAACAGGTCAATAATGCACACATATAATTAATCCTTATTAAAAATTCATTACACTGATCAAGTTTTATTCATATACAGGCAGGATTTGACAAAAGGGGATAGTGGAAGAAGAAGGAAGGAAGTTTTATCAAGCCAGTTCTGCTGCTTTCTCTATAAATTAGGTAGTGAAAAAAATGAATGATGATGTTGTGTTTGTGAAATAAGTGTGGCATAAAACATCCCACTGCTGCCCAAAGTGCTCATTCTGCTGTCATCTGCCCTGCTAGCTGGCACAGAGAGAGCAGCTGAGAAAACTGTCACTAATGCTTCCTCTCAGTCCCAGGAGAGGTGGGACAGGCACTCTGACAAGCATCATCTCCTGCCTCCCAGAACTCTGAAACAATTCAGGGCCAAAAGCCCTTGGAGAGATGCTTAGTCAGGCAAAGTTTCAGCTGATATTCTGTTTTCTCTTAATATTTGTCAAGTATGCATGGCTGCATCCTTCATTATCAATAGAGAATTAAGCAGATGTAGTCTACTGTAATAGAAGCTTCAATTTATCATGTAATGAGACAGACATTGCAACAGTAATTGTCTACACTGACACTCCTGAGAAGGATTAAAAAAAAAAAAAATTGAATTTCTGATGAGATTGAACTGATCAGGCCATAAACACTGTCTTCTTCTAGCTATTCTACCACAGGTAAAAAACCCAGCAATTGAGAACTGATAAATCATGGATTTTTTTTTTTTTATATGTGTACAGTCGACAAAAGAAAAAACATCTCCTGAATAACCGTGACTCCTTGAGTGTCTCTGAGATCCCTGGCTTCCTGAGATTTCTGTCAAACCTGTCATTTTCAGTAAAACAGTGCTGGGAGCAAGTGACTCAGAACTACTCTATTAAATTAACTCTCCATGCTGGAATAAAATCCCAGCTCATATACAGCACAAAGTTGTTTAGCTGTCTTAGCTCTATAACCACAAAAACAAAACAAAGTTTTAAAAAGGCTTTTCTAAAACCAAAATATTTGAAGGCTAAAGAAATGTTATTATGCATGAAAAGCATGCTGCACTTGAAGCAGAGACACTTTGCTGTCCTGAAAAAGCACCAGCTCAATCACCAAACAGATCAAAAGCAGCCATTTGCTCAAAGTAATGGGCTGCTTCTATAAAATTGTCACACATCAGTGATTTTGCCATTCCCACATCTCCACTCTTGAACACTCAGCAGTGACCTGATGATCCACCAGGACAGCTGAAGAATGGATTATTGTTTGTATATAAAATATAGCAACCATGGCTACAGCTATTCAGTGCACACAAAAGTAATTCAAAAATCTTTCATTTGGACAGCAGCAAACTTCTTGTTGGGATGTAAGTGGTGCCCAGAGCTTTCTGTAATCTTCCAAGTACAGGGCTGCCTTTGCTCACAAATGAAGTAATGTACTAGTAGACTAAAGGATTTGTCATTCTCCAGTGTTTCTTTTTTATGAACCTCAGAAAGGTTCCAGTCAAGCTTCTTATCAAACAGCTGCAGAAATCTTACAGCTTCATTTTAAAACTCTGGTAGTCCTGGGCCCAAAACTTTCTTGCAACAAGCCAAGATTACTGTTCATTATAATAAGGGCCAGCAATCAACCGGCCAAGAACAGGAGCTTAAGTACATGGGGGTTGAAATAATTACCCACAAAGCAAGGGAGAGGTTCTTCATACACATGGAGATGAAAGGGTTGTTAAAAATGAGTGGGGGAGAACATTCAGCTGTTTTCTTCTGTGCTGTGTGCAGCTATTCAAGTGAACAGAGAGGTGTCCAAGGACAGCACACAACAGGCACAAACCCAGTGGGGCAGAGAGTAGAAGTTACACAAGGTGGATAGATACTGCCACAGTGCCACTGACCATGGAAGGAATACACATTTCTAATATTTTCACATGCCATTTAAGAGAGAAAAGGTGCAAAAAAAAATATATATATACATATATAGCATGGTGGGCACAAAAAACTGGAAAAGTTTCTTTGCAAAGGAAACCAAGATTGTTAATCCAGTGACACATGTCCAGTCCACATACCTGCCCTAAAACTGCTGCAGCACCATCCTCATTGAAAATGAGTCTTCCAGAACATTATGCAGTTTTGTATGTCATTATCTCCAGGGAAATTTGAATTTATTCAATAAATTCAAATCTTCATGTCTCCACAAAGTTGGCCACATCTGAAAGCTGTTGCTACCTTGCTCTGAACAGTTGGCTGCCAGCCATCAATACCATCTACCAAATCTATTCTGATTTGGTAGATTTTTTCCCCCAGTTTAGCAGAGATTACTGAAAAAGCTCAGTTCTCTTAGCCTGCTATTGAAATTTCAAGCCAAGGTCATTCTCTTCTAGATTTACCAGTCTCAGCTATCTGGAGTTTGAATTACAGACTGTCCAAATCCTCATTATCCTGCCAGCCTTGCAGCAGCACCAAGAGCTCACTGTCCATGGCATTGGGCATGAGCCATTTCACACATATTACACACACACATTGCTCGCCTGAAGGAAGCACCTGTGGAAAACTGCTGGTACTTCTACTCCTGCTCTTGTCCTTCAATGTCTCACTCTTCTACTCTCTTACCACATGACAAAATTAAATACAAGGTTCAAACCATGTCTGACAACTTCCTGAGGTTTCTGTTATCTCTCTTGTTCAAGAATTTATCTTCCAGTTCAAATTTTTTTTCACTTGCTTGTAGGATGCTTGAATTAATTTGTTCCTAAAGACTCCAGTCTTCCTTACTGTATAGAATTAATCTTTGTGGTATTGAATGCCTTTCTTTTTTCAGCAAAAACAAAATCCTCCTCTGCTTAATGACTTCCATTAGGTCTTTGATTAATATAAAAATAACCAACCAAAGAAACTGATGCTGGAAAAAAAACAGACTTATCCATTTCAAGTCACAGGGGATGTTAAAAACGTTGCTACATTATGTTTTTATGCCTAACTTCTACCCAAGAAAGTAAATTAATTATTTTCATACTGTTACATCTGATGCAGATGGAACTATAAAAAGCTAATGTCAGTACAGGCAAGTGGAGGGACAGGGTGGGGAAAAACTCTGCAGCAGCCCCACAGCTGCAGGTGTACAAACTGAACTAGAGAGTACCTCCATGGAGGAAAGGCAACAAAGCTTTGAGCTATTTTTTGTCTGCCTCTAGATTCTCACAGAACTCCTACAATAACACGTTTTCTTTAGTTTTTAGACCTTGTGGCTTTTATTTTTGCAGTTCTAAAAGTCTAAGTTTAACAGCTTACTGAACTACTAACATGCTACGCAAGTGAGCATTCAAATGAACAGGGCTGACAGAAACTACAAGCTCTGCTGTCAGTTGCTCACTGTTGTCCTTTTTAAGTGTTCTCATGAGAATTGACTCTTCCCTGATCCCCTGAAATTAGCTCTGCCTGGTTTGGATGACAGCAAATGCAAAAGAAACATCAGAGGAGCTAGAAATTCATGATGTGGCAGCTCAGCATTGTCAATTAGTCATCTTCCTCCCATGAGAGCACTGTAGGAAAACATCCACTCACTGGAGGTTTTCATGTGTTGGTGTGGTTTAATCACATGTGCTCCTGTCTCCATTGAGTGCTGGAAGAACAGCCTCAGGGATATGAATAAACACCTCTTTCATAGTGTATTTCAGACTGGAAGCCAGTCAAAGCTGTAATATACAACAGTGAGTTGCCAAGGCAATTGACAGTATGTACAAGTGACTCTTGGCAACTCACCATATCCTCAATTCCTCTTAAAATACACTCAGTGCTGTCAAAATTACCTATTAGTCAAGGCCAAGGAACACATCTTCCAATGTCACTTGTATCTGCAGCAAATGCAAGCACATAGCAGTAAAATTAGCAGCTCTCTAGAGACCTGCAGAAAATCTTTGAGCATTTTGCTCACTAGAGACCAGACATTTGGGAATAAACACAGAAAAAAAAAGTAAATTTAATTAAGGTCAGGTAAGAATCTGCACATCTTAATAGCTGAAACTTTATGAGGAAAAGCTTCATAAAAAGGAGTTTAACTAAAGAAACAGTTAAAATTTTGAACCAGAAAAGGGTAATGCAATGACTGTGGGTTCCTTTCATACAGAAATTAGATGTTCCTTTAAAACCTGAAACCAGACAGCAGTTTCACACAGTTTGTGACTTGGGACTGAATGTCTTCTGGCAAGGATCAAACGTAACACTTTTCATTTCTCTCTAGCCTATATGACAGAGGTATTTTCCCTCTTTAAGCTGGGACTTGATCAACAGAAATTGTGCCTGCAGGAAAGTGAGGAGCTGCAGTGAGTGGATTTCAGGAGGAAGCTATTCCCATCACGTCAGGCTCCACAGGGGCTGCTCCCAGAACTGCAGTGTCAACACAAAAGGACAATGAGACCATAAACTTAATTAAGAATGCCTGTGTGCTTCTTATGTGTGTTCTCTGATAGCACCTTGCCTGTTCCAAAGGGATGAACATGGTCACTTACCTCTGATAAAGAGCAGGAGTAACCTGGGAGCAAAATGGTAAGTGTTTGCAAACACAGATCATCTCCTTAGCTGGCTTCCTGCCAAGGTGCCCACTCCTTTTCCTCCTCTAGCAGTAGACACTTTTATGGGCTACAAATGTAACACATGAAAGAAGAATGCAGTATAATAAACATCTTTTCCATAAAATTCTCATGATGAAGGACTACCTACATTCCTGTGTCTTCCTGTGGTTTACACTGTAGTGTCATTTCATTCATGTTGCAGTGCAGCCTCCCAGTAAAAGCATTCAGTGGGAAGTATAGGAAAAGCAACTGTAATTCCACGTACAGAGACAACAACCACTGCTGAGGAAACATTCCAGGCAGAGAAAGGAGAAACCAGAATACTGGGGGTTTTACTATTTCTGTAGTGTACATTTGGAGGAAGCTGCACCATTTTGTTTGACCTCACAATAAACATAGGCAATCTTTGAGTTGTTTTTCCTGTTTTTCCCAAAGTTGGCAGAGAACACAAAAATTAATCTATTTCTAGAAAATACTCAGAGGGTTACTACAGTCTAAAATCTATTTCAGTATTAAGAAATAGTAATTCAAGAAAATGTCAGCAATCATGATACTAATGGGAGATCAAAATGTGAACACAAGTTTCTACAGCATTCTACTTCAAGCAAACACAGAAACCCCAATGATGCAAGTTGAACTTCCATTTTAACTCTGCTACAGGTATAATTTCATTTTATCTTTTTGATTTAGAAAATAAGAAAACAATTTCTGGAGGTTACTATCATGGATGAGAACATGGGTTTTACTGGCCTGCCCAGAAGTAAACTAAAAGGCAATTATATCCTAATTAATAAGACTTGGCTTTAATAAATAGCTTTCTCTGAGCACAAGTTACTACATTAAACCTCCCATAATAAAAAAAAGAAGATAAAAAACCCAACAGTATTTTTGTTCTGGCTCAGTACAAAATTAGCTCTCTGGGAGACTCCTCAGTAGTTTATAATTTTAGCTTTTCAAGATTCTTCTATTACTTTTCCAAAACAAACACAGTATATTTGCTCTCAGTTAAAAGTAGATCTCTTCATGTTTTAGCTGAGCAATTTTGGCTCATTGCTAAGGCCTAAAATGCTGGGACTCCAATGTTCCAACTACCCTTGGAGCAGCTGTGACCCCCCACCAGCAGAAAGCTGTGACTGAACAAAGACACAGACAGCAGCACCACACAGATCAGAGTGGCCTGGCTAGGGTAAGTCTTAAAGACAGAAACATTTTCTATGGCTTCAAGCGTAGTTAGGAGTTAGGGGAACAGATCACAGAGCTGCTATGCATTTCCACAGACTCACAGAACAGTTGGGGTTGGAAGGGACCTCTGGAGATCATCCAGTCCCACCTCGCTGCCAGGGCAGGGTCACCTAGAACAGGTGACACAGGAACACATCCAGGTGCATTGGGAATGTTTTGGATTTTGCAACTTAGAGAGGATTTATAAAGAGTGTGAAGTTTTCTGCTTTGATTAATGAATTGGGAATGAAGCAGATCTCCAGAGGAAATCAATTTTACTCAATATCAGAGCAAAAGATCCCTGCAAATATTTAGAAAAGAAGCTATTGAAAGCTGCTCAGTTTAGTTCTACAGCTTCTGCCCAGAGCCCTCCTTCCATCCTGTTTTTCACTGCTTTCAGGACTCAGATGAATAAAACAAAATTAAAACTGCTGAATGCTACTGCAGACCTTTTGGGGTATAGGAATCATATCCAGAATCTGTGTCATTCTTATGACATCTGGTGAGATGTTGCCACCTTCCTACCACAAAAAGCAGTTATTTCATCCTGAGGCTGCAAGAGCATAAGTCAGTAGTCTCACAGCACCCTATACAAATAACCCAAAGAAAATTTATTTAATACTCAGAAATCAGAATTATTGTCTTACAGAAAGACACTCCTCTCTCACTACAAATTGTATCCTTTTACACAAAAAGATAAATAGGGAGAGATACTGGCTATTATTTATTTTGAACTTGAGAGTAGCATGGTAAATTTTTTCAAAATTATTTCACTCTCATTAAAATTAACACAATGATTTTTCTTGCAAGAGAAACTCCCAAATATGTGTGAAAAAACAAGTTAATTTCTGCACCTTTTTGTGTCTTGTGTGAAATACACTATAGAAGTTTTTTGCACTTTGTCATGTAAAGCCATCAAATTTTCATCGGCCAGTAGCTGTCACAAATGAAAGCTGTACAAAACTAGAAATGGCTTCTTTTCTCCACCAAATGTGAGTTAAGGCCATCCAAATCCTTCCAAATCTAGAAGACTTGGTGACTTTGTAGTTGTCTATAGCTAGAAAGTCATTCTGCTGGAAGGGCTGGACATCTCTGGGTTTCCTTTAGCCCACTCTCCAAAGCCTGGGGACAGAAGGAGTGCAGCTCAGGCTGCAGCACTTGTCAAGTTATCCAAAGATATCAGCAAGGTCTTCAGCAAAGCAAAAAAATAAATAACTAGCACCTCAATGTTACTAAAAAGATCAAAGGGACGAGCACATGAAATGACTTCCACATGCCTTAATACAACATGTCAATCTGCAAAATGCCTCACTCCTCTTCAGACTTCAGCCTTACATCATCTCTCTTGAAGCCTGTGTTCAATTACTATCTAAATTTATTTTCTCCCAGCGTTCATTTATCCTGAATGTAACTGATGGTGTACCCAGCAATTCCTCTCACACACCACAAATAAAAAATTCTTCCCATGAGAATGTCAGCTTGTGAAACTTCAAGTCTAGTTTGACTGGAAAAATCTTGCAAAAGCTGTCTCTCTTGTTCAGAAATATTAACACTAACTTGGATTGAGCTTGGGTGTGCTTTCACATATCACTGAAAGATTAAGAGGCAGCTAAGGAAGCACCAGGCACTCCCTCCCTCTTTGTCTCAAGCAATAGCAAGAAAGCTAACAAAAATTTTCACATTGAGAACTCTGACACTGTTGTGGTGTGTTTCAGCAATATTTAACATTTCCTCTCTAAACACAAATTACTGTTCTGTGCTGACTAACCATAGACTTGAAAGTTCTCGCACACAGATAGAAAATAAGTGTTCCACTTTTTTCCTTTGACACAGAAGCTCCCAGCACTATTGTAAACTGAAAAGGCCACAAGAGTGACCTCTATATATTTATCTCTCCAAGTCTCTCATTTTTCTTCCATATTATTTATTCTTTGAGATATGAGCAAAAAGGTCCCTGTTTTGAGACAAAAAAAGCCACTGCCACTTCCAAAACTTACTTCCAGCACATGGAAGTGAGCACCTGGGCCTGTTCCATTCCTGTCTCTGCAGACCACCTGCCACGGCCTTGGGAGGAGACAAACCCCTGACTTGGAAAACAGCCACAGCTCATTTTCTGCTAAAGCACCCCCAAAACTCCTTTGAGTACAGCATGGGTAGCAAATGTGTTGATGTTTCTGTACCTGTCAGGCAGTCTGGGCAGCAAGGTGTCACAGAAATACAGCACAAAATATTTCTCTCCCGCCTTTCTGCCCCGCAAGTCCTTCCAAGGGCTTCCATGCCAGAAAGGGATTATCCTGCACAGCCTCTCAGGGCATGTGAGATATTCCCAGCCAATGTCATTAGCAAGCTCTGAGCACTGCCAGATATCCCTCAAGGCAGGTTAACCTTCTGGTCACATGAGGTACCAATAGACAGTACTTTCAAATTATACTTAAAATCAAGTCCCTAAATTAAAAAATCCAATTCATTTGGGTACTAAGCAGAAGGCATGAAAAAAAAAATCCAGCACAACAACAAAACCCCCACTAACTACATCAAACTCAGTACATTGACTTTAGCTTGTTTTCACTTCCTTGCATTTCATAATCTCCCCTATGAACTCTGATTCTCATCCATTTAAAAAACCTCAGATGACATTTTAAAGAAATAAAGCTGCTCTGCAGCTGCTGTGCCTTCACCTTTCAGATACCAGGGGCAGGTGAGCATGGAGGGCCAAAAACCACAGCTGGTTTTGAGGGCTTCTACAGTGAGAATCACCAACCAAACAGGAAGCTGAAGAATGCTGGAACAAAATCAGGCTCTCCAGGAGAGCCTCAGAAGGTAATGACTTCAAAAAAATCTGTGGAAAAGAAAGATCTTTTCCCTCATGAATATAATGCAGGACTTGAATAGCCAGACATCTGTCACTTTGATATGTGAATGGTCTCCAAACTGTCTAGCTGACAAAACCACATCCATTAAAATACATCCTAAATAAAAAGAGACACAACAGTACATTATTCTTAAGGCTGCTCTGTACCACACAGCTTTACAATGGGGATTTGATACAGTCCCAGGCATACCTGTGACTCACCATTAGATATCAGAACAATGGGGATCAGGCTACTGTATCAGAAGGATTCAAAAAACATTGTCCATTTCACATTCTCCTGATATTGTGTTGTCAGAATTTCTTCTGAAGAATGGATTTTAGTTTCCCATTAGAGATAATTGGAATTGTTTTGTCTCAATGCAATGCCCAGTAAAATGAAACACTGAAGAGCATGATTAAAAATCAAACTAAAGTATCTAATAGGTTTTCCTGTCACTGCTCGTGGACAAACTCTGCATTCACTCCTTTCTAATTCACTGTTGTTATATGTGCAACTTGAAAATAGCTCAGGCAATGCTAGTTCATAGTTGTTATTTGGTACAGCATGCCCAACAGTGACAGAGGTAACAATAAAAGGAACTGATTAATAAAAATTACAAAAAATATTTCAATGACAATGTCACCACCCCCATACTGTGCTTCTCTGAAGCAGCATGTCTCCCTGAAAAGAAATAAGCACAACTCAAATGTTACTGAAGCCAGTCCAGTGAGACTTCATCCGCCTTTATTTATCCAAAGCACACTTGCCCCTCCCCATGAGCCTCTTCCCTGCAAGATCACATTTCACTCTTCTAAAAAAGTGCTCCAAGGATAATGACATGCAATCCCTCACCTCCACAGACACAGGCAAGGGAGCTAATTCCTGTAGTTCAACTTTGATTCCACATATGGTTTGGCCATAAGGTATTCTTAGCTAATTTGTTCCACCAGCCATGGAGCATTTACAGTATCAGACTGTCTTCTGTGTTTGTCTTTTATTAAAAACCCACTGAGGCATAAGAAATGTTCATGTGTACAGCATATGCTAAACCAGGGCAAAATGAGAAGAGGCAATGCTGCCAACTCCAAAAAATAAAGGAAAACATGCAAAACAAATCACATTCCACCAACTACTCCTCTCATTTTTCCTCTTAAATAAAAAACATTACTTATGAGCAACAGAGTTTTGGCTTGAACTATGGTCAAAACAGACTCAATCCCAAGTACAGCATTTCATTCACTGACACAGGAGATTTCTCTGGGAGAACTACACGAAGGAGTTCCAAGCTTCAAGGCACACCTGGAGGTTCAGATACAAGAAATTAAAGGGCATTATGTGAGATGTTCCCCCTCCCAACACTACAGGTTACTATGGGTGTGCCTGAACACTATTTTAGGGCCACCCTGCTCCACTCTGGAGCTGTAGCCCTTTTGCTCACCCCTAGGAGTGAAAAGATGAGGACTAGGCAAAAAACAATGAACCTAAGAATCATCATCTCCTGGAACATTACATGAGCCCTACAGCCTCTCAGTCCTTCTGTATATCTAATTTTGAGATCATTCCCTCATCACTTTAAATGAAATTATGCCCTCTACACACCCATTATACACTATTAAAGCAGTAATAGTTTGCTCACTGAATGACAGCCATGCTTTTGTCACAAGCTCTGTCAAATCCTGGCTGAACTGACCTGATGAGCTTCTGAATCCATCACATCAACACACAGCAAAGACCTGCACAAACCTGTGTCCTGAAAAAGTGCATAACAAGACAGCCAAAACTTTTCAACAGTCCCATTATTTTTCCACACAGGACTCAGAGAACCCTTGAGTTCATTTCCTATGGCCTGGATTACTATAACCTTTAAAGCAATAAGTGAAACTAAAGCACTATTTTTATTGGACATGAGGTTATTATCAAGATCTGACAATACTGATAATACTGACTGGCTAACAATATACCTCCATTTCTCAGCCTTGTCATGCTTTGCAATATCTAATTACTTCTTTCTGAAGCTCTGAAGAAAAAGTACTTCCATTGTGATTGAAGGAAGAAATTTGGTAATGCTGAAACCTTCTCCCTGTGGCTGACTTGATGCAAAAGGAGAACCACACACTCTCAAGCTCCAGAACAATGTTAAGTGGTAGTTTACAAGTCATTATTACGAGGTGATGCCCATCATCACTCTAATTAGCTCAGAAAAAATGTTGCCTATTTTCTCCCTTCTGTAACATAACTGTAGTGAGTTTGTTCACAACTGGGTTTTTTTTTTTCCAGAAACTGTGGTAAAGCAAGATTTTCCTGTAAGTAGCACTCATAATAACTTTTCTACAACAGAATAAACAATGGGCAATTGCCAAAATGATTATTAATACCTCCACGGAGCAGCAAGGAAACACATCGTGCTGATGTCAGTGGAGTCAAAAGAAGAAAATATAGTCTAAAGAATAACTTGTACAAAATGTAAAACTGAGGAAATACTGACATTTGGAATTCAGAATTATTTAGCATTTTCCAAAACAAAGTATTCAATAAACCACTGCGTAGTATTAACACTGCATTCAAAGGTAAGATGAATTCAAAGTTAGGTCTCAGACGTATTGGCCAGACCCTGGGGTAGAGGGTAGAATAAGTAACAACATCCCCTCCAAACAGGAGGAGCAGAAATTTTTACAAGATCTTGTGACTGAATCCCTGTTGTTGCTACTAATATTTATAAGCTCCTAAAAATAAGATACAGATGAAAAGCCAAATTAAAGCAAATAAACTTGGTTCATTCAGACTCTCACTAAATCAACATGAGTTGCTACAGAATCTCTCTAGCTTGAAATCCTCTGTATCAGCTAATGTTCTGAAGCAGACCACAAATGTCTCTTACTGCTTACTCCCTCATATTTTACTATGGTCCCAATGGCTTACAGTCACACCAAGGTAAGGTTTGCAGGTGGATAACGCAGCAGTTTGGAAAAAACAGAGACCTCTGCTGCTTCTAGCAGGACCCATCTTTATTACACACACTCCACTTCTGCTATGGGAAAGTTTAGGGGAGGTGCAGAAGGAAAGACAAAGCAGCCACAGCACCAAGCACCCGTAGAGCCATATCAGTTTTTCACCCAAACATGCCAGCTCCGAGTTCTGGGTGGTAAAGGAAAACATTCACACATGATGTTTATGGCTGGAGTCAATCCTTTGGTATGCACCTTTCCCAAGAGAACAGAGAGCCTTTATCAAAGTCTAGTGACAAGCCACTGCTTCTTCACAGAGCTTTCATTAAGGGTGGGATGGCTGCAGCAGGCTGTTTTCTACATTAGACAAGTGATACAATTTGAAGGCCCACAGAGGCTTTTGGATACACAAGACCTTTGTAAACAGGGGACTGGAACACTGGTTTTGCATGCTGTTCATGCATTCCTTGACTGTAAAATACCTGCACTTCTAGAGAATTCACAAATGTCCAGTCTAGATTCAAGTCTGGCATTCTGATTCTTAAGAAGGTCTGTACTCACTTTCAGTAATCAGTATGGCCCAGCATTGCCAAATGTTCTGCACCACAAATTTCTTGTCTTTAAATCTCTCAAGCCTGACCAAGTAGCAGCTCTCTCTGGGCCTGGGATCACTGCCATACATCCCAAGTGGTACAGGGTGTCTGATGCTAAATTCCACAGATTTGTGTTCAGGATCACTGGAAGCAAACTGACAATCCTCCCTCTCCTCACAATGGTATTCTGCATACTGCTTAGCAGAAATGCTTATCTTTCCACTTCCAGATTTGGAAAACCAGGAATTTGTGGCCCAAGCAGAAAATTTAGCCAAGAAATATCCAGGTTGCTATTTTAAAGAGAAACTCAGTAAGTCAGTATCAGTGTGAGTGAGTAAGATGAAGGAAATAATAGTCAGTACAAAAAGACAAGAGTTTAAAAAGACAGCTTTCACTTACACCTACTGCACATTTTTAAACTACCCAGCTGAGAGGAACTCAGTAGGATGCAGGGAGGTTTTTTGTTCTGTATGTCAACTGTCTTGAACAAGATATTGAGTCTTGGCCTCTACACCCAAAAATTACTGTAAAATCTGTTACTAAGGAGCATTAATGGACTCACGTTTTTAAATCTCTGAGATGCAATACAGGTAAAGGGTCAGGTTGGTCCATAAGGCAAAGAAATACTGAACAAGTTTGGCAATACATTTTTTCCACACTTTTTAGCTCATTTAATGCACTGGACAACTGGTGAAAAAAATGGGTTAAGCTTAGACAGATGTGCTGCTTATTCCAGTATCAGCATGCTCAGCAGATTTCTTTTGAAAGCTGCAGGAAATACTTTGGTAAGACAAAGTAGGTGACCTAAGTGTCCATAGTGTTGCTTTAACAATAGCAGATATGTATATTTTCTACTGTTTACCTTTGTCATTGTAACATAAGACTTTGAAACAAGGTGAAATTGAAATAGCATTCCTGAGGAATGATGAACAGCAGATGAAACCTACAGTGTGAAATGGGGAGAGGAGCATTCAGTATATTCTTGATGATCACTGGAAATACCAAAGAATGAAAGAAGAATGTTCAAAGTATAAAGAGATATAACTTGGCATCGGGTATCTTATTACTCCTGTGATGAATCATTCTGAACCCAGTGTCTGTGTACAGTCTACCTGGACAGCCTGCTCTCCAGTTACACAATCAGAACTCAGACATGAGTCAGATAAAAAATAATGGACTCAACTAACATTGCATCACTTAAGGGGGGGGAGGGGGGAGATGGGGGGGTGTTTATGTGTAAACATACAGGGCATTGTTTTCTTTTATACTTTTTTAGGAAAAGTAAGGGAAATATTGGGTGAGCAAATATAAATAAGGTACAGTGACTCAAATTAGTATTATTGCCCCAAATTCTAAAAATATATAAGGGTATCTGCAGCACATCTATATATAGCATATATTTCTATAAAGGGATAAAATTATCTTCATTTTTTCCATGTCAAATCCTGATAGGAAATTCATGTCTCATTTCAGTGTGTGCTGGTTTTAGAAGTTCAAGGTTTTTCTTTTGGCTATGTACAAATTTGTTCTGAAGTGTGAGGACATGAGGCAATATTAACCCTGCCCTACTACATTCTGGTCTCGGCTTGAACAGTCCTGGTGAGCTACACAGTATTCACTCATTTCATAAATGCTTTGATAACTTCTGGAAGGAAACAGCATTGAATTCAGATTGCACAAAGATACCACCAATGGTAACAACAAGTATTTTTGTTGTGTGCTATAAACATACAAAACAATCAATTAAATATTCCAGGTCTGCTATTTATTTACAAGAGAATAGGGAGATTAGTTTGAAGTAACAGACAATAAGCAACTGCTATCTATGCTAAAAAATGTTATGGAAAGTGAAGGAGAAAGAGTGAAGGTCATGTTTTGCATTGCAGCTAGCAAGAAATGTTCAGTTCTTTTATTATGAATGGAGAGGATTTCAAAATAAGTATTACAAGGAGTATAAAATATAATCCTCTGACAGACACCAAAATTATTTCTGTGTGTTCCTAGCAAATCTTTTTAACTGCAACAAAGAAGGAAGGTTCCTGATGACTTTGAAAGAGTGGTTAGTACCAGGCACAGCAGAAAAGCTTTTTTTTCCTCTCCCCAAAAGAAGGACATTTTCAAGGCACACAACTCATTGTTCTACCACTGAACAACAATGGACCTTTTATAAACATCATCATCAACCTGTTTTGGCTTTCAGTCAAAGCACTTATGCAAAGGTTACACAAAACACACAGGAATATTGTGGGGACCCATCTCGAACTACACCAAATCTTTCTATTCACATAAACAAGAAAGTCAGGTCGTGCATGAGGCCATACAAGCTTGTCTTGCAAGAATACAGTTATTTTGTTTGGGAATATGAGGGAGGATCGGGGGGAGGGGGGGGCAGAGGCTGCCATCTGAAACAAGATAACAAGACAGAACAGAATAGAACAAAACCCCCAAAAATTATATGGGATAATAAAACATCCCCAAAAGATAGTTCCATGCAGACAAAATATAGGATAAAAATGCTTTCCCACAAATGGGCCAGGCAGAGTTTAACAGCGAAATACCTCATCATCAAATCAGTAATAGGGAGGAATTATTGTTCACTAGCACCTGATGGTCCTAGGCTGTGGTGCCATACAGGAAGTGTGTCCAACCCCAGGTATCAAAGGACATCTGGTCCACTTTTCCCTTAGGCTTTTAAAATTACCTGCAAGGAATGACATCTCCTCCCACAGTCCCAAAAGACAGCAGTATCTCTATTCTGTCTTGCCAGCATTGAAAGGAGCTGAAAACTCATTGAGAATTTGTATATTAGCTATTTTTTTAATGGTCTGTTTGCTATCGTCTGTATTTCAATGCTTTTTACAAGTGAGAAACTCACACAATGTTATTGCTAATGAAATCTATCTCAGTTTCATAATCTCTCCTAGCATAATTTTCTAAAATAGTGATACACAGGACTCCTTTAACATATGAAACACAGAACTCCATTAACGTAAGTGCTTTAGTATAAAGTACAGGCTAGTAAAAGTTGGATGTCGGCTGCTTGATCAATGTAGTCTGGTGGGGCTCAGAGTGCAAACCTTTCATTTCAAGCCCATTAATCAACATTCATGGTAGTCTGCTCTTCTTATACAATGATCCTTACCACTCTCCTAGACACTATTCTTTGCATTATCTCCTTTCCCTATGATTTTTTTAGTCTTATAATCCTTATGAGGATTAATTAACTCTTTTTCCAGTCATGAATTGTTTATTCTAATGTCATATACACTTGGTTCTAGCTTCTGTTTTATCTTGGCCACAGGAATTTTATTTACCCAATGGGAAGCTGTGCCTTTGAATATGCTTCCTGTTTGCTTTAGAACAAGGCAGCTACAGGTTCACTAAATCAGCAGTGGCAGTTCTTCACCATTCCTTCTAAATTCATTCTGCTGTGATCTATTCACACATCACCTCGGCAGCTCTGGGACTGATGCTCCCCCAGGCAGCACCATAAACCAGTGGCGCCTCACTCCCCAGCCAGGTGTGGAAGGGTAAAAGCAGCATTTCCCTAGGCCCTGGCAATGATTCCTGTGCCAGAATCTGGGTACTACCCCCGCTGATGGGTAGTACCCAGATTCCAGGGAATAATAATGACTATAATAACAAGACTGACCATCCCTGGATTTCCCTGATACCCTGTCTCAGGCTAAGGACCAAGCAGCTGTGGGACTGAGCTGCGCCAAAAGGAAAGGACCCTCATTTCCAGCTGGAGTCATGGCAGTTATGGCCCAGGCACATACAGAACAAATGACAAAGGACTCACCTTTGTGCACAGCACCTACACATGGAACACAAGAGCTACTGCAAGCCCAGGTGAAGCACATTTTCATCACATTATGACACCATCCTTGTACTGCATCTCCACTTCCATAGAGTTGAAGTTTATTGTTCAAGGGTAAAGTAGCAGCTAGTCTAACACTTGCAGAAAGATACGGTAGCTAAGACTTTTTTAGGTTTCCTGATCTTATTAAGTTTTATTATCAGACTATGATAAAGTTTGCAAACCAGTAATTTTGGTGATCTACAATAAGTAATGAAATGACAAGAAAATCATGTTAAAACAACATTAAAAGGGAGAGTCATTCTTAACTGCAGAGCAGGGAAGCTGCAAGTAAAACTCCCATTAGCAGAAAATACAGGACCTTGAAAAAAACATTCCTATATATTTGCCAAAATCGATTCAGTGAGGTTTCTATGCATTAAGGAGGATCATTGGACTCCAAGTTATTTTTTTATTTTTTCTTGCCTGAGATTACCTGCTAGCTTCTTGCTTTACATATTCTAATGCCACAAACAAATATTGTATTTTAAATTTCACAAGCCATGTAAATAAACCTGTGTACACTTCCAATTGCAGCAGAGAGTTCCTTAGCTGGCAGAGGGATGTGTCCTGTGTCAAATCAGTAAGAAGACTGGCTTTACCAGGCTGACTCGTGAGTAGTTTTAAAAGCTGAAGTTTAGAAGTTCCTCAACTGAAAAAATCCTGAGGTGCAGAGATTTCACTGTTTTAAGCACAGTAAGAGGAAATCACCAAGTCCAGGCAGGAGGGTGAAAGGTGCCATGTGTGTGTTCTTCCAGGTGGGAAGGACTGATCCAGGGGCTCTTCCACTGTCTCACAATGATTCATAGGGTCCTTAATTGTAATTCAGGACTTGTCATAGCATTTCCAGGGAAAGTCCTGAGCGTAGCAGCATTGGGGGGAGCAGTATCCAGCTGCTCATTCCCAAAGAGGGGGGAGCCTTGGGGTGACCCCATAGGGACCTTGGGAGGGGCCAGGCACAGCACCAGCAATGGAGTCCAGCTGTGTTTATTCACTTGAAGACTCTTTGCTCTCCCTGCTTTGAAATTATCATTGTTTTGACATCACATGAAATTAGAAAAAATTGGGATATCTCAGTGCATCATTCCGAGAAGTTTGCCAGTTCCTTCATTCTCCTCAATCAACTTAGAAAACATTTTTTAGTAGCAGACTGCAACAAAGATTTTCCAGCATGCTTCTGCTTTCCTTTCTTTTAATATACAGCCACACTTAGGACATATATGCAGCTTCACTTCATAAAGGGCGAACTTCACCTCTGCTGGAAGCCAGAGCAGCTACAGCAATTAAATTCCACTTTTAAGTGAGACTTCTGAGGCTTTGGCTCCATGCTCCCCTCTCTAAGACCAGTGACTTTCCTACTGAATTAATTTTCTGATAAATACCTCATCATTGACAATCATTTCAGATCTGACTCCCAACAAGGATTTTTACTGACAACAGAAGATGACCAAAAAAGTCCCTAAGCATCATAATAAGCCATCTGTCACTGTTTGCTCTTTCAGACAATTAGTTATCATATAACACTAATTCTCATTTTCAGCCTTTCATTCTACCAAAAAATTCTGACAGTTCCTCCATTTTATTCATGGGCAAACAAAGTCAATATTTTCTGAAGACAAAAACTAACTTCACTATTTTGTTTTTATATTTTATATTGACACATGTCTTTCAGTCTAATACCTAGAGCTTGTGGCATACTTAGAGCCAAAAATTCCCTGATTAGCTGGAATGTCCTGAGGCCTCAGAATGAATAATGTGAGAATGAGTTTTGTTTTGAATTTTTAAAAAGTATTTTGAAAACAAAGGATGGATTTAATTAAAATGCAAAGTCTTTTCCAAAATTCCTCCTAGTCCTTATTGCCAGCCTACCTCATGCATATCAAGTCTTGAAAAATTAACTCCCTTTCCGTAGCAACATTCAGGGAAAAATACTTAGTGAATTAATTAGTAAGGATGGAATACAGACAAATTTCTGGAAATTAATTTCATTATCTACAAACCTAAATTTTCAGATTTTCCTCTGAGTTTGCCAGCTTTGTCTGCACTCATGCACAAACAAAGCCATAGTTACAGAAGCCACCAAAGCCTGCACAAACACAACCCAAGTTTACCAATGCTAGATTATTTATGCAATTACATGCTATTTATTAAAAAGCAATAGAAATCCTCTTTTATGGAAATTATGGAGCAGTTCTTGAGTATGTTCCTACCCAGGAGTCCAGGAATCAGGTATTTGTGGTACATTTTAGGAAGCACCTGTAAATCCTCCTCAATATAATGGCATATTCTCCCCTCAATCAATTAGTCAAACTAATCTCTGCCATCCTTCATTTCTCTGCACTTTTTTATGGAGTATATTTTGATGGGAGTTCTCACTTTTCCATGCTGCAAGAGAATTCCACACACACAAAGTATTGGGAGGGGAGAAGACAAAAAAGGAAAAAGGAATGAAAGGTGATTTTCAGGACCCAGAAGGCTGGAACTAGCATGAACTTTGAAAGAACAGCAGGCTTGGGTGCAGTTCTTGCTGCTCCAAAACAGGAGCTATAGAAAAAAAGAGGGGCTGCTCTCAAACAGGCTGGTTCTTGGTGGGTCATACAGCAGCTGGCAGGAGCCATTTCACTGAGCCAGAGCAAAGGGTACAAACTTGTACAGGCTTCTTTACTGAAATAATGAATTGAAAAGGAGTTAAGTACTCATTTTCTGCAATGTGACTTTGCAAGTGGTAAAATAAAAAGCTTTTTTTTTTTTGCTATTGAGAAAGGGCAAGTTTTTTGGGACAGCCATACACACTAGATCACTTAAAACTCACTGACCTTTAAAAGCCTCCATGAGTTCATTAAGTTCTCCTTGTGCTGCAATATAGTTTAGAAGCCCTGTGTAACAATGATTGTGTAGCTTGGTTAGAAAAGCACAGCTCTTGGAGGAAAAAGCAGCACATGTCACTGAAACAGTGGAGCTCTAAAAATGTCCATCCAGTTTTTATTATCATTTCAGTGGGAAAACTCTCCAAGCTACTCGTGCTATTTTAACTTTCATACTTAGACATTAAAAAAAAAAAAGGGAAAAACCCCACCAAAAACTAAAAACTCAGCACACCCTTCCCCTCACACAGAGGCAATGCTTGTGACTTTTGTTCTTATTTGTCAGGAAGGCTGTTCTTCCTTCATGTTTACAAAGAATTTACAAAGTGCCCACTTGTAGATAACAGTCACACAAATGCAGATCATCTGACAGTACAAGGGAAGATCTTTCTTTGTATCCAACTGCACTAAGATGTGGTGTGGTAAGGCAACATTGATCTTGTTTCCTTTCCATTTATCTTGGGTAGTTTGTAATTCTTATGGGCTCCTGAAGATCCTTTAATAAAAGGAGGAACTCAGCACACAACAAAGGAAAACCTGCACAACACAGCTGAGACTTGAGTCAAAAGAGAGGAAACTCTTCTACAGAACATCTGCTGCTTTTTTTCAAATATTTTCAGTTAAAAAAGCAAGTTTTATGGTCTGGAATTTAGATAGTTTTTATCTCCATGCTTTTTGAATAAATGCTCTTCAAGAGATGGTTTGTGTGCAAGCTGTTCCTGGGGGTTGATTGCCACAGAAGAATTGGGTTTATCCTGTGCCTGCACTTTATCAGCTTTGAAGTCCTTCAGTGGAGCACCAGTTCCCAAGACACAGAGCTGCCTGCCTCACATCATATGCAAGGTGCTGGCAATTTCTCCACACCATAGGTTCAGTTCAGCAAAATACGGCAAAAATCCAATAACTAAAGCTTAAGCAAGCTGAAAACCACTCCCAAAAGCTCAGAGCCTTCAGAGAACGGAGCCATCAACTACTTCATGGTATTAGCATTTTGCAGACAGGATAATTTTGCAGGATTTTTAAGACTCTAATATGCAACGATTCTTTGGCCTCCCAAAAGGGCTACAAAATCAAGTTAAGGAAATTTAGATGAATCACAAATAAATCTTTCAACCTGTTGCTCACAAAACACTAACAAATACAAGTTATTGTCATTTCATCATGGTTCCAGTCACTACACCAACGTGAGTTTAGAACTTACTAAGAAGCCATGATTCCACAGCTGCTTCCCCTCTGCAGTATGGACCAGAGCAGCATGGATTCAGAAACAAAATTACACAGCTGTCACTGAAGCCCATGGCAAATACCCTTCAGCTTCTGAGTGCCTGTGGTGTCACCCTTACAATGTTTCTCTCCAGAGGACTGGGAAACTTAGGAATGGGAGCTTTAGCTGCAGCTCTGCCACACAAAAGTTGATCTCATCCAGACCTTCGGAAAATTTCAATAAAGTCTGCCAAAAAAATTTGCTTGTTCAAGTTCTCAAAATGTCAGTAGTAATATCTGCACAAGTATTTCCTTAATTTCAGGTGACTGGGATTATAGCATCACTTAGCATTTCTCAAAATTAATTATTCAGTCAAAGCTGTACATTTGCATTAAAGTTTGCTACCCTTGTAACACATTGCAGGAAGCTTTGTACATTTAAAAAGAGACTCCATCTTTTTAAAAATGCAGAATTCCCAATCCCAAAAGAACGGTCCTGCACCTGTGTTTCACAAAATTACTATCTGCACAGTTTTCTGTGTTTGATTTAAAACAATATTTCAGTATTTCAGTTAAATGAACATCCCAATATGACAACAACCTTCCCTTTGTTTTAATACAACCCAAGCACCTGAATTTTAGGGGTCATTTATTGGACTCTTGTGGTTATTCAGAGAATATGCTAAGAGAATATATTCACTAGTTGTAATCAGAAAACAAAGAAAACAAAATCCCAAACAAGTTCAACCTCAGCTCTAAGGGAAGAGTTTTTCCTTGGTATGTAACAGCTTAATTTAGCAGACAAAGAAATTCAGTTCAAGGCATGTTTTGTTTCCTTTGTATTTTAGCATCAGCTGCTTGAAGGGAAAGATACTTAAGCTCCCTGCTGCATGAATTCTTCTGTTGTATAAATAAATAAATAACCTCTTTGCATTATCAGTCACAGTATAAAATATCTGATACTCAAACCCACAGGGCTCACAATTTAGCATTTTAAATTAGAGTTCTGCCTCAAAGACTCACAACAAGCTCTTCCATTCCACTTTTAATGTCTTTCACAGTTGATGAAGATTGTGGATGAGATCCAAAAAAAATTAAAAAAAAAAAAATCCCCTCCACCCTACCTCTGACAACTTTGCAGAGAAAACCTGCTTTCATAGTCTTGCCTTGCTACAGCTATGTTTATGCATCTCTGGTCACATAAACATCACTCATTCTCCTTTGAAATAACTTTCACTGTTTTACCAGGAAATGGTCCAGGTCCAGTTTCATGCAGGATGAGCAAAGAGAAGGGATCAGCTTTCATTTGCTACCGCCAGGTTACCAGGTAGGACAATTCCCTGAGCATTAGATCTCATTTACCACAAGGGATAATTTTAGTTGGGAAGCTTTTGAATTCTCTTATTTTTACTGTACCTTGCTGGGAACTATATTGCAGCAATAAAAGCATGATAAAAGCTAAGTGTCAGATGAACACAGTAATATTCCAGACAGCAGCACACCTACAATAGCACTGCATCCCTGTATGTGAGACCTTCTTGCACCCCAAGCTGAACAAAAACTGAAGGGGATCACAGCAGTAGCTAAGGAACAACAATCCTGCTTCTTCCCAGAAAAAAGTTCCCAAATATGGGTGTGATTGCCAAGTCTGCAAATAGCACTACATTCTTGGCTGTAAGATGTAGCCAGTCTTCATTTCAATTACTTTTTACCTCCACTTTAATGCAGTCTTCTCACCTTCACCTTGAAGGCCCTGTGTAACACAAACTTTAAACTCATATAGCTAAAGAGTTGAGAAAGTTTGCTTACCAGCATAGGTTTTGATTTCTTTTCCCCTGCCTCCTTATCCATTCTCCTTATCAATCATCTTCCTTTTCAGAAGGAGTGGAGAGAGAACAAAAAGGAAGATAAATTCCAGTTTTCATGCTTTCCAAATGTGCCAAAATGCAGAAGTTACATGAAAATCCTGTATCTTTGGGATAAACACTAGTGTAAGCAAAGCTGGAGGAACAACCTGTGTAAGGTTAGCTTTCTGCCTGTGTTTCATTCACCTAATGCTGTAACCACCTGGTCAGGTTCCTAAAAGATGTGAATAAAAAGCTTGAGCAACTCTTCTGTTGTTGTAACCACAGCTCATGCTGAATGACCCAGCCAGACCCAAGTGGAAAGATGTCTGTCTAAAGCTGCTTTGCTTTATCAATCTATCTGCTGTTAAAGCTAAAACTCATTTCCCACTTTGCCTGTTAATTTCAGTCTCTGTAAAGATATTCTTTAGCTCAGTGGTTCCATTACTCATCCTTTGGATCCTAGACAAAGTGCTACCCTGTACTGTCTTCAAGCTGCAGGGAATTTCTCACACACAAACAAGAGAGAGGGGTGAACTCCAGGAACTGTATTGCAGACCAAGATGGCAGGAATGGTATGGATGCAGCAGGGTATTCACATGGCTGTAAAGCACTTGGAAATTATTTCATCTATTACTGTGACAAACACAAAAATATTAAAGATGGCTGGTAGAAAAAGAGCTAAGAAACAAAGAACAAGAAAGAACAGGAAAGCTTACAGATGAGTTACAATATTTGATACAGCAGAACACTCAATTTAGCAATAAAGCTCAGGAACAATAAAAATAAGACTTAAGTCTTCTGCTGAAGACTTAAGTAGTGGAGATGGAAGCAGAAACTGCCTGGATCTTCAGTCCTTTAAATAAAAGGTGTCTGGAACTACATCCCTTTGATCCTTAATTTTAAGACTGTATGAACCCTTGACCTCAAAGAATGAATTTACTGACAAGATAATGGATAGCTGGAGGGGAGGGTTTTCTGCCTGGGATTCTATCAAAGAGGAGAAATACATGGACTGCTACAAAGCAGCAGGGATAGATGGATACTCATAATGCATCCCCTTTTTCTCCTCTTTGTAGAGTTGCATTAAACTAAAAGGGATAACAAACATTTATTTCATCACTAAACTTCAGAAGTACTTGCTTTATTATTTTATAGTTTTGCATGTTGTCAGCATTTTGACTGGCAGCTTCTATGCATTTTATTGCTGTCACTGTATAAACAACACATATAGATTGATTTTGTATACAGCATACATCTTCCCTCATTAGACCCACAGCTGTTCCTGTATTAGGGCATCATTGTCTACCTTTCAAAAATAAAATGTTAAATACTTTTTTTTTTTGGTTTATATCCCAACAATTACAGACAAAAGGTCTCAATAAATCCTAGGTTTTTTGTCAATATGCAGTGGCAACAAGCAAACACTGAGTTTGTACCTGGATGCCCTTAGAAGGCATCAGCTAACTCAGAAGACAACAGCCGGCAAAAGTAGAATTCCATAAAAGTTTTGCTAAAGTCAGTATACAAAGACAAGATCCACGCTCTCTCCTCCTCTCCAGCTGGAGACTACCCCACCCAGAGCTGCTTCTAGACATGCGTGTCTAAAGGATGGCATGGAAGAGAGAAGTTCCCTGCAGGGATATATAAACACAGCACCTGGAGAACAGCATTCCACATGTGCCTAGGGACCTGGCACAGTCCCAGGTATGTACATGCTGCTTTCCAAGCCTGTGCTTGAAAAGGGTCTTACAAATCCCTACATCATAGGGTGAACCTGTGACCCTGTATTTCTTCAAAATCCTACAACATGTGTTATGGGGTATCCTGGTGAAACACACACAGTGGTCACTGCAAGGCTTCTGCTGACCCCAGAACCCACCTGCAGAAAGCAGCAGGCAACCTAGCTAAGAAACAACAGCATGCTTGGGAATACAGATGGCATTGGAGATGGAAGTACTGCCCAGTGCCTACAATTCCAGAATGGTTAACTCCTGTAGCTACAATTACTGAGAGACACAGAAGTAGAAATTAAACACAATTTAGCTGCCTAGTTTCAGTCACGGTATACAAACTTGCTTTCAGAAACAGCAGGGCTGCAGAAATAAGTCTTACACACGACAGCCCATTGTATCGGATTCACAGTAAGAGCAACGTGCTTCACAACAAACCTGCAATAACCTACTGCCAGCAACTGGAATTCACAGCAAAAAGGGAGAGGACAAAGAGGCCTGTGCTCAGCTTGGAAAGACAAGATAATGGAACAATAAAAAAAGAAATTATTGTGTCATAATTTTGTCCTCTACAGAATTACTTAGCCACTTAGAAGCATTAAAGGGAGGCACAAAAATAATGCAGATGTGATGAGAGGAGCAATATTGCCCACAAAAATTAAAAACAAATAAACAAGCAAAAAAAACCCAATATAGTTTTTTATAAAATGCAGTGTATTTGCAATCATAGACATTTATTATTTCTATACAAAAGCAATGTACAGTCTTATTCAGAAAATCAGAGTAGAAAATGCACAATCATTTGCTGTTGGCTGCTAAGGAAGGACTACTTTGATCCATCCCCACCTCTGGCTTAAGTGGACACAACAGAAACTATTTGAAAAGCTCTTCTGGGGCTGCAAATCAGCCTATACAGCTTGAGGCAGCCTCTGACATGAACCTGGGGTGGCCCCAAAGAAGTTTTGGGTGAGAGATACCAAGAAAAAAAAAAACAAAAAAACAGGAAAAAACCCCACTTAGGAGTCCTGTCTTTGTAATTTTTTTCCTAGAAACTTTTGGTAAGAGTAATCCAAATTCAATTTATTAGGAAATTCTTGGATTCATCCAGCATTACTGGCAATATTTCCCAGTACAGTCAACAGTATTTATGCTAAAGGGAAGCTATATATATAAAATGTGACAATTAGGTTTACTTGTTAATTTTTATTGGTTTGGTAAAATAAGTGCTTCTAATAGTCTGTTTTCCATTTTTGGCATGTCTCTATTGCTTCATTATGTGATTTTACAGTCTGCATTAATGAATCAAAATAAAAATCTAAGTAATATTATAAATGCAGCAAGCGGCCATCTGTTTTGCCTTAATAACCAAAAAATTTTAATGCATCTGTGCAAGCCTCTTTTGAATACCAATATTCTCATTTCTCTGTGAAAGAAACCTACTATGAAAAACAGGTCAGATAAGGCAATTCTGCCCAACAATACAAGGTATAGATGAAGTCCAGCTGTCCTTTTTCTCCTTAAAAAAGTTACAAGAAAACAAGCAACTGTACTATATATGTGGATTAGTGCTTCAAAGAAATCATGAAAGCAAGTTTTACATAATGTCCCATTCAAGTAAGTTTCACTACATGTCCTCAAATTAAAATTTTCAGGTCAGTGATTGTATGAACACATATGTATGCAACTATATTTGTGACCCCAGCCAAGCTGAACTCAAATCCTCTTGCTCACTGAAGATATCAACATTCAGAATTTTGCAAAAATTGTATTTTTTCTCTAGATGTCTTTCATTATCATAATCATTCGTAAGTATTTAGCTGCATTTCTACAAATTGACTTTCACAGCCAGGCCAACCAAAACACTAAAGAAAATATTTTAAATATTCAAACTATTTATTAATAAAATTAACCAAAGCAGAAAATTTCAGCATACAAATCTCAAATTTTAAGAAGCAACTTTCCCAAAAGAAGAGGAGTCTACAAAAGTAGTCCAAGCTAACAGGAAGAAAAAAAAAAAAAAAAAATCACACCTTTAACATTGAGTTTCACAAATTCAAAAACTATTTTAAGGCATTTTGGAACATGAAAATTACACATATTAGGACATCACCAAACACAGCAGAAAGCCCATTGAAACCACACATTCTAGGTCATTTCTCAATCAGTACCTTTAAGACACTACCATCTGTATTAATTCTAAGAAAACAATGCTTTAAAAAATGTGAAAGACGCGTAAATAACGTAACACACAGGAGAAGACTGCACAATACAAAATGTTAGGGAATAAGAAAAAGTGGCAATGCAAAAAATAAACAGAACACTGAAAATGTCTAGATTGTCTACACGGCCTAGAATACGGGCAGGAGAGTCAGCACAACTGCATTCTTATCCAAGTACCAAAACAGGCATTAGAAGCCAACCTATACAAAATGTGTACTTTAATAATCCAAAATACCCACATGTCACAGCATATGTCGCAGTTGAGACAGCCACGTAGATAAATACAATCTTTTCTTCACTTAATAAGTTATTCCCCATTATGTCCCAAGTAACTCACCTGTACTCCAGGTGTCAAAATCAGCCTGGTCCGGAGCAGGCAGCATCTCCTCACTCTCTCAATGTGACGCTGGGCTCTGTCTCGAGCTGCACCTCGCCCTGCAGCCAGTCCTGAGTCACGCTGAGGTGTCCGTGTGTCACAGCATGTGCTTGAGTTGAGATGGCCATGATATACAGAGTGACACCATACCACTTCAGAAGGCTTCAAGCATCTGCCCTTCTTGTTCTTTGGCCCAACCTTTTATTACCCTCATGGTTAATGCATTGCACCTGTGTGCCTTCTTCTCCCTTTGGTGATTGGTCAGGGCACCTGGGCACTCCATGGCTCATTACCTTCAACGCTGTTCACCTGCTTCTCACAGCTGTGGCCCATTGCGGATGAGGCTTGGCCTCAGCCCCACTCCCAATTACCACAAACTCTGTGCCTACCCACAAGAGTTTTAACACACAAAAACATACACCTACATGCCCACCATACCCCTTAAATATGATTCTTCCCTTAATTATAAACGAATTAAGACTATCTACATAGAATGACCTGAAAAAAATTTTAAAGCTCTGAATTGGAAACAAAGGACAACAAAGGGAATGAAAAGAAGCAGACAGAGAAACTGAAGGAAAGAAGGAACTGGCAGATACAGTAAAATGTTAATGCAATATTTATGTTAGCTAGTTTAGGGTTGTGTTTTGAAAGGCTTTCAAACAAAGACAAGAAAGGTTAGACTGTCATTTGAAAAAGTCAGTGACAGAATCTTGACTCTTCTGTTCCATTCACCTTTCCAGGTGAATGAATGAGAGCAAATTTGGTTGAGTTTGCATTAAAAACACAGACAGAGTAAAACTAGACAAGAGGATACAAGGGGACTTTTTGTCTGAATGGATAAATTTCTGGGAAGTCAGCAAGATTTAGAAACACCTGGAACATGCTAAACAATTGCCTGATGTTATTCTTGGGATAAGGAAGGGGAAAACGAGGAGATTCAGACTCAATTTTAACTACATGAAGTTCAGGGTAATAATTGAATATTTAGAATTTCCAAGGTACCTTCTCAAATACAAGCCAATGACAAAGTAGTATTTTATGCAGATAAAACTACATAGGAAGGGGATGAAGCAGCAGAAGGCCAAAATATCACCTTGAAAACCAGTGACAGAATGGGAAGAGTAGAATTGTCTAGTGCAATTGTCTAGAAGATTAGTTCTTTATATATAATGGGATCATACAGGTCATGTCCAACTTCAATTAGACAGCAAAGGGTAATTCAGAAATCAACAATAATTGCATGGAAGATATACAGAAAGAGCATTGTGGTCAGGCTGCGAAATACCTAAAATCTTGGCATGTCAGACTCCAGAAGCCTAGAGCTGTTGGAGACTTCTGACAGAACTATACAGGCAGTCAATTAAAGGCAGCAAAGCATACCTGTATTATAAGCTTTGTAGTATAGACAAAAGGAGGCAGAATTTTTGCATTCTATCTCATTTTGATAAGGTCTTTTAAACCTGTACTTAAATACTGGTTTTATTTAAGTGGTTGTCCTGGCCCTGCATAGCACTGCTCATCTTAAAAGGATAGGAAAATCTATTTAAACACTCTGAAGGACATTACTGTTGGAGGTTAGGTTTTTCCTTTCTCTCTCAGGGAATTTTCTCCCATCTGTTGCCTAAGAGACAATAACAAGTGGTACTTAAGAGAGAAAAAAAGAAGTGGCCAAGGTAGGGGGGGAGGGTGCAGCTGCACTCTCATAGCTGAGGGGCTTTCTTTTGGAAAGGCAGAGATACCATGAGATTTTGGCTGGGGGGTGAGGGGCTGCGCTCAGCTCCTCTCTCTCTCACTTTCTTTTGGGATCACAAGGGACACAGGCTGCAGTCACTGTGGGGAGAATTTGCCACCACTGCTGGGTTCCATCTCCTACTTTTGGTAGCCCTCTCCTACCATGAATGAGGCCCTGCTCATCAGAGCGGCCATTGCACTGGGACCTTATTAACACCCAACCTCACCAGAAAGGACCCTCACCATCTACTCAGAAGGCTCAAGGGAAAACCCAGGACCTCAAGCCCATCCGAGGAAGCTTCTCCTGGCTGCGTTCAGAAGCCAGGAGGCCGCTGCCCAGCCCCACCATGTTTCTGCCATTGCTCTGGGTTTTTTGCTACCCTGTAACCCCACACCCCCTGCCCACCGGAACACCCCTTGGCTTCTGCTGCAGCTGCCAAGTTTCTGCCACACTTTGTTTGTTAGCCCAGGTGTGCTCACCTCTGCCATTCCAGCTGCTCCAAGGTCCCTGCTACAGCTCATTTTGCCATCTGGAGGGGCACTGGGACTGAGGGACCCCGGTGAGTTCCCAAAGGAAGGCCCTGCTCCATCCCTTCCACCCGCCCGGCCGCCATCACCGCATGAGGGGAACGCGGCTGAGCTGGCGCCACAGCGCCCCCTGCAGGCGCGGGGGCCGTGCCCGGCCGGGAGCCAGCAGCGCCCCTGCTGGCCGTGCCCGGAACTGCAGCGCAGGGAAAGCGCCACGGCCCAGAGAGGCCGGGGCTGGGTTTGTGCTCTGGCTGCTGCCGCTGCCGGCGTTTGTTTGCCTTGTTATACACACACACACCAGGAAAGAACTGCCATTCCTTCTCCCACTGCTTTGCCTGAAAGCCCCTTAAATTCAAAGGTATATTAATTCAAAGCTAAGGGGCTCATACTTTCCATTCCAAGAGAGGTTCCCTCCTTCCTTGGTAGATACCTGTCTCTCAAAACAAAACAATTAGCACCACTCAATAATGAGTCTTTACTGCATTCTTATTTAGGAAAGGGAATTTATATTAGTTATAACATCTGCTGTCACAAAATCTTCCCAAGTAGCAATCTCTACAGTCAAAGCCTAATTTTCACACTTCTGATAAAACTGCCTTACTGGGAGCTGCTGGCATCACTGTTCTAGGACCTAAGGAGAAGTCAGAAGACCAAAGCATCCATGGTCTGCTCCTTTGCTCCACAGTCTCTATTTCTTACAAAGTAGCCAAGAATTACTCTGCTCTCTCAGGCCTTCACAGGGGACCTGGCTCATTGTGAGAGCAGAAAGCTTATCCAAAAGATGTCCTGAGAAGCAGATGTTACCAGCGCATGGGAGGAGCTCTCAGAGGTTCACCTGCTGAGCATCCCTCCAGCCAGATAAATCTGCAGGGAATTAGTACAGCATTTTACATGAACTTTTGAAAGTTACCTGCCCTTTTTTAATCCATCTGGAGTATCAACTCAGTGAATAAAAAGAAGAAACTCTGGCCTTGTTTCCAGAGGCAAAAGGGTAGGATAAAAAACTACTCTCAGTAAAGGAGTATAGATGAAAGAAGAATCAAGTTCTTTCAACACTTTTTTTTTTTAATCCCCAAGCAGCCCCCCGGGATTCTCAGCAGTTACTTTGAAGGTCCAAAGCTGTGCCATGGGACCACTACACTGCTGGGCTTTTTCCCTTCCTTGTGAAGTGTCCAATCCCTGCTGAGAGGTACTCCACCAAGAGGAGGACTGAATGGAAAAATTCCAGCCTGGCTCTGCATAGCTCACCCACCTTTTTAGAGCCAGAGAATGTTACTGAGTACAAGGCTAACTATTAATGCAAGTTGAATGGCCTCTAAGTACTGCCCATCAGGAAGTTAGATGGTACAGACCCAGACAGACTGACAGCCACTCACAAGAACTCCAGTAGAGAATACAAAGGGATGATAGGAGTTACTTATGCAGACATGTTACAGAAGCATTTCTTTTCTGTAGATCACTGCTATGAGATAAAACTAAGACCTGCCAGTGGATGATCAGTGGTTGTGGAAAATGCCAAATAAGATTTTTTTTTAAAGATGAAAAATAAGAAGAAGGAAGATAAAAAAAATATTTTCAAAAAGCAAGAAATGGGAAACAGAAAAGTAAAGTAGGTTGGTCTGAAGCCTTACACAGCAAAACCAGAAAGTTTCCTTCAGGTTGCACAAGCATCACATCACTGGTAACCAAACCCACCTGTCCAACCCAAACACCAACCTGTTTGTTCCTAATTCTGTAACTAATGTCTACTGGTGCTGGCAGGTGACCTGCCAGGATTATATTGCTGGATTATATCCCACTGCTCAAAATTCAATGATACACAAAGGTCGGTAATGGATTTGCAAGGCTAACTTTTTGAATTGTACTTAGATCAATGATGGATCTCATTTCCTCAATTAAAAGGGTGAGATTTTTCCAATAATAAGTCACCATTTGGTAAATTGATCAGTCTTATTTGGGCATGACCTGGCATGCTTACTGCAGTGATAAAAAAGGAAAAACAAACAAATGAAAAAGAACAACTGCTCCCAAAACTATTAAAGACTATTAAGAACAAAGCCTGAAAGGTAGATGCTGAGATGAGAGGGAGTTAATGAATTCTTATCTTCAGGCTGCAAGAAGGAAAAAAAAAAACAAAGGCAGCTACAGAAATAGAAGAAGAACACAGCAGCTCTCATCTTCCAGAATTACAGGCTAATAGCATGACCACAGCTAGCCAGAGGGTACCATTAAAACTAGCAAGCTCACACTAAAAAGATTAGTCTTTCATTTACTCTCCAGTCTTTTTAATATCTTCTAGAAGTTGTTTTGTGTTTGTTTGTTTTTGTTTTTTTAATTCTGAATTGCAGGGGGCTTTTATGGAATTCTGGTACTGCAAGATGCAGTGCAGCCTACTCCCCAACCAGCCAGAGTGCACAGTGGATTTTGTACTGTGCTAAACCTTCTCTGTAGTTTACTTTGGGAATTCTGCATACAAGTAGCATTCTGTTTAGGGATTCCCTTCTGCTGAAGCAACAGTAGAAGCACATCAGTAGCATGTCACTAATTGAACAGAGCTATTGCACCTACCTAGGACCCCTAATAAGAGGAAAGCCTTTCTACAGAACAGCAAGCCCCACATTGAGCCTGCAGAAGAGGAGGCTCTGGGGTGACCTAACTGCAGCCTTCCAATAGCAAAGAGGCTCCAGGAGAGCTGGAGAGGAACTGCTCACAAGGGCATGGAGTGACAGAACAAGGGGGAATGGTTTTAAACTGAAAGAGACTAAGTTAAATTAGATATTAGGTAGAAATTCTTCCCTTTGAGGGTGGTGAGGCCCTGGGATAGGTTGCCCAGAGGGGTTGTGACTGCCCCTGGATCTCTGGAAGTGTGCAAGGCCAAGATGGTCAGGGCTGGGAGCAACCTGGGATAGTGGAAGGTGTCCCTGACTATGGCAAGGGCTGGGACCGGATGATCTCTAAGGTCCTTTCCAACCCAAATCACTCTGTGATTTTATGTTTTCCTGCACTAAATCCACCCAAGAATTGCCTATACAGTTATTGTGATTTGATAAGAGGATCTTCAACAGCTTTGTTTCAGTACCATTGGAAACTCAACTATCAAAGTTTGCCTTCAAGTGGTAAGTGACCTTAAAACCATATCCTATCTCAAAAATACTTCTCTCTGGAAAAATATGCGTGCAACAATCATTAGTGTGAACTTCAAACCAACAGACAAAGGTCAACAGATTTCATACTGTGAACATTTACTCCACTCATGTTGGGATGGGATGCCTCACACTGTTGAAACATAATGAATGCTTATGATCTAAGTCATCCCTGCCTTTCTCTTAGAAGGAAAGCCACTTTGTCGTGACCCACCTTTGATGCTTTTTCGGTGTAACGATACAGCACTCCCACCACTTAATTCTTTCTGCTTGTTTACATCCTGATCAAAGAAAAAAGATGGAAAATACTTATTAAATGACAGATGGGGGACACAACAGAGTCAAACTGTGTCACTATTCCCAAATAGAATTGTTTTGCTTGTGAAGAAGAATCTATCCAGCGCTCCTCAGGTTTAGTCTAGCTTTTTATCATTTGCAGCTTTGCCATTTTTCTATCTTGTAGGCTTTTCCCTTATCTCACACTAAATAGCTGTATCTGCACCTTGTTTTCTCAGCAAGGACAGTGCATACACAGAAATCACTCCAGCAGCTTCAGAACCACCCCGAATTCATTTTACTCAGGAAAGATCATACCAAAGCATCTGTATTGAAAGGTATACTTTGACCTAGCATTTCATTTGGCTCCAAGAATTCCTGGATGCCTGCTCCAACTTTTTCAAGAGCCCAGATTCTCTGGGGAACACCAGACCTTAAATCATGGTTACCAATGTCCAGGACATCACCTTTATCTCCACCTGGAAGCCTCTGGTGCTGCTGCTCCATCCTGGCATGCTGAGTTCTCTCATGAGGTTAAAAGGCTAAGCAAAGATCTTTCTGGAAGCCAGTACTGGCTTTGAACTAGCACACAAACTAAAGTCAGTACTTCTTGTTATCACATCATAGGCTCAAGAGATTTCCTGCATTAGATTGTTTTCAAAAAACATAGGAAGTTTTTTATCAGTTACTGTTTTCTCTCCCTCTTTTAAAAAATAGGATCTGCAATTTTAGCATACAGTAATTAAGTTCTGTTTGTTTCTAAGCCTACAACAACACCTTCAGGATCACCAAACAACATGAGAAAACAAACAGTCCAAGAAAGAATACAACCAACAGAAACCTAGGGACATATACTGCTAGATCTCTCAAGAGCCATTATACAAGCTGACACTTATGTACCAAAAAATCCTTCTAAGGGGTTCAAAGCAGCTTCAACAAATTTTACAACAGCAACTGAGAATGAATACACACCTGTGAAAACTACCTTCCTAACTCCAACTCTGTCCTGCCCACTCTGCATATCTGCTGTGCAGCCAGCTCCAGCACAGAATCTGCCAGTACTGAGTCAGCTTGGCCACATCTTTTAAGTCCCACACACAATTTATACTTCATACCTTAGTGCTCTATTTCTCCTTTGCCTTCAGGTACTCAACTCATAACTACAGTTTCCTTACCCCTTGTTAATTAGGTAGTTTAACCTCACATAAAGATATTGATGGGAGTCTAGCAGACTAAAATTAGTTGGTACAAACACAGACCTATTGTTCAGTAGGTGGTAGCAAACAATTTTTCTGCAACCATGGAGGCACAGGCACTTGCAGTATCATGACAGACTGTCTGTTCACATAAAACATGATGGGGGAAAAAGTGAAATCTAGACTAAAATCTCCTGCAGATCCCAGAGATGTGACAGCTCTTTTCCACTGAGTTAAGACACCTGCTCCAATTCTCTGCCTTCCTTCCATCCTAATAAATAAACCTTAGAAACAGAAATCCATGGCTGATGGAAATACAACAAATCTGTTCCTAGAAGGACACTGAAATGTTTAAAGCATGAAATCCAATCTCCACTTTTTAGGAACAGTAATGAAAAAAAGATGATTTTATTGCAAACTAGCCATTACCCAGTATGAGACCCCAAGTGAAGTGATTGCTCCAAATCACATGTATGAGTTTCACTCTCCCACATGCTAGACACATGTAATGATAAATTAAAAAATAAATAAATAAAAGAAAAAAAAAACAAAAAGCCCTTTTCTGACTAGTTCTACCCAGCAGAGTACTTAGGACAGGATACAATTCTCTGTGAATATGTCCTGGAATAATCCAGAATGTTATGTTGTATTCCACAGTTACTGTGCTCAAAAATTGTTCCTGTCTCTTTCATACCTTGCAGCAGGGACCTCGTGGGGGGGGATGCTACCATGGACATTTTTCAAATCACTCTGCCCAGACAGCTTCCTGCTTTTCTCTGTGTGGTGTTTGCTTCACAGGCTGTTGGTTTTTGCTCGGGCAAATGTTCATCTTTTCTTCCATTTTTTGGTCCTTTTTCTTTTTTGTGTTTTTTTCCTTAGTTTGGAGAGGCTGCAGTCAGCAGGTTTGAGCTGCCCTGGGTGCCTGCAAGTCAGTGCAGGAGGCCCTGCTCCAGCGAGCCAGCCCAGATCAAGAGGTCTCTCTCTTTGGTGGCAGCTTTGGGTTTGCACCTGTAGCCATTCATAAAAACTGCATTCATAATTAGAAACTGTTTCTAAGTGAATTTGCAAACCCTGCTAGCAGCAAAAAAAAGTAAGCAAGGTCCTGGGGACAGGACAACCCGTGCCAGTGGCAACAGACCAGTCCTGTCCCCATCCCATATTCCCATGGGGTTGAAATTTAGCACTTGATCTAGCAGCTGCTTTTTCCCCCTGCCTGTTGGCATTCTGTTTGTTAATAAAATGGGGTTTTTTTTCACCTAAATCTACTTGTATCTCGTTCCTTATTAGCTGGGATTAGTTGGAATCAAGGGGGTGGTTGCCTATTTCAGAGTGCCCACCTCTTTAAATTGTCTCAAACCAAGACATGCAAACTCTATTGCTTTCCATTTGAAAGACAGTATTCCCAGGATACATGCTGATAAGGAAATAATATTGCACAGACACATCTTCTAGGGAAAGAAAAACAAAACAAGGTACAGTAGAACTTTCTGGTATTACTGTAGGGAATAGATTTAAAGGGTGAAGACTAAAATATTTTGTCTCCCTGGAGTTTTAACTTCAAACTGAAGCCAGACACAAACCAATCTCTCATCTTGAGAGTGGAGAAATTGCATCTCCTGCTGTTTGCCAATGTGGAATTACCACCTAGACCATAAAGGGTGAAGCCTGTTCCATTCCCTGTGGACATTAAAGAACTTTAGTCCAGTGGCTATAAGATACATGTGCCCAGCTCATTTCCTGCCTCTGCTGACAAGTGTTGCCAGCACAGGAGAGCCAAGGGGTTTGTGCACAACTAAAAGGCTATTTTGCCCACCCATAAGATCTCTGTTAATCAGACTGCAGGGCTGTGTAGGAAAGCCTGCTGTGCTACCAGCTGTGGCAGGTGACAAGAGAAGCATTTGTCATGAGTAATGCTCACGTGGTACCTTGTAGAAATACCATGGAATAGAACTGAGAACATTAAATTCTGCTGTGCTCTAGCTTCATTATGCAGTACACTACTAAGCATTCTGCGCCAGCCAACGTTTCTAGATTGATTTAAGATACAGGCACAAGCAATAATCAAGTTATGAGGGTGTAAAACATAAGAGAATGACAGCAATGCCTGCCCTGAGAGGGAAAATAATTACACCCTCAAGGCCAAACTAAGGTGGAAAGTGCCTTGAGGCGTGGAGTCACACAACTCTCAATATTTACCTTAAAAGTCTGTACTCCTCATCAGGGTGAAAGAATGTTTAATTACTGTCAGCTAGCTTTCATTACATCCAAATATTATGTTCATCTTTTTAAAAATCATCTTGAATTCACTTGTATCACTAAGTAGCCCTAAGAGCTCTTAAATCAAGGAGCAGCAAGTACTCTTGTAGGAGAGCAACCAAACCCCAAGTCCTCCAGCAGACAAATAGGCTTTCTTTATAAAGACAAAACCAAATATTTTGAGTTACCTCCCTCTTTTTTATCCTTAGTTATTCCTCCACCCCCAAAGCATAAAACCCTCATGGATTAACAATTTCCCAGTAATTGTAGACAAGAGCAAATGATTTTATCTGATGAGCAGAAAATAAAAGCCTTGTTTGATTTTCCCTAATATCCAGCTGGATGCTTTGGAACAATCCTAGAAAGACCATGATTACTACACAGAAGCTCAATTTCAGAGTTAGATTGGCAAAATTAAGACATCAGCTCTGGATTATCACATAAGGAAATCTGATTTGAAACACATTTCTTTAAAGAAATGTTCTTTTGCTTTTCATAATGTCTTATCAAAGTATAAATATATTGTGACACTAGACATACATCCCAAATTAAGTATTTAGCTGCATGAAACAAATGCTAGAATTCACAGAGCAGCTTTTCCTTTCTCCCTGCCCATAAATCAACACAGGTGGCTGAGGTGCAATTGAAAACTTTTATGTGTTACAAACCTTACTGTCTAGAAGGAAACCTAAATCCTGGTGTATTGAAGAAGAAATTTCTCTGAGGGAGAAAGATTTTTTTCAGCTAATGCTTTTCTAACCATCTGCATGACTGAGTTACAGCTATTGTTGCTATACACAGCTCCCAGTGAAAACAGACAACTGCTTTACAAAAGCCCTCAGAAAAGGTCAGGCTTGTAACTGAGAGCACAGACCAAGACTGTCATCATCTCTCCTGTGATACTCAGTTCCTGTTAGCTCCAATCACAGTAACAAATGTGGAATTCAGCTCCCTACCTTCTCCATTCACAAAAACTCGAGAAGCATTTCAAGGGAACCTCTGGGAGATGAAAGACATGGAATAAACATATTCAGTCATTGTGAAAAAAGTGGCAAGGTAAAGGAGGAGAGGGAGGATGGCAGCAGGAAGCTTGCATCTCCAACATCAGCCTGTGGGGAGGGGAACAGTGAGAGAACTTTTATCCTTCCTTGTAAGTTGTTAGGAAGTAGAAACAAATGAACTCGCCATGCTGGCTTGAAGATAATAATGTGTCATTTAGGATATAAAGGATGAATGCAGCCTGGAGCTTCCTCAAAGTCTCATTAGACCACAAATCCTTGCAGGAAGGTCTGAGCAGAATGGTGTCTCAGAAAGAGCTGCTGCTTCTTCAGGGAATATGTCAGATGAACACTGTTAGCTCTTTCAGCATCAGTTTAAGAAGGTATAAGGGAAAAGAAGTTCCACCATGCAAGCAGTGCCATCAAGATAAGACCATCTGTCCTGGTGTGATGGCACTTGTTTAGGCAGCCTTGGTGAAGTGAAACTGGGAGCAAACTAAAAATATTCAAAACCTAATTACTATCCTCAGTCAGCCAAAAAGGGCACAAGTAGGTAACATGCAGTAGTGGCAGCATGCCCAGGCGGCAGGGACAAGGTTATGGTCCCTAAGTGCCTGCCAACATCTGGCTGAGTGCTAAGGGAACACATGCTTCCCATTACTCCAGCAGACAGAGGATACATTAGAGAGCATCCTGCTCCCAGAACTGTGAGCACAAAGCACTTAGGAGCCTTGTGCTGTCAAGGCTGCCAAGGCAGAGGGTGAAAAAGACTTCTTAACACCTCTCTTTAGCTGCTGTATTTAAATGTATTCCAACTGATTGCAAACTACAGCAGCATTTAAAACATAATTTCTTCTTTGTTTCTACACACCTTATTATGCCTATTTTTTCCTGCATGCATAAGAGTCTGAATCAGATAAAATGCAGAATACTTACTTTAGCTTTAACAGCCTGTTCCTCTGACATCCCTTTGTGACTGAATTTACTGGGAAATTAGGATGATTTTGTAGAATCAATTCTACGACTTGAACATAAGGAAACAAGCTCATAGCAGCTTGTTCCCCTCTTAGCTGCCTCTACTGCCACTTCCAGCAGCCAGCAATTCCCAGAAATGCTGATGGAAGGTGCACTGGTGTTTGGAACAGATAACACCCACATCTCCTGCATTGGATCAGAAAAAATAAAGAGAATCAAATCTATAGAAACACAAAGACATAGATGTCTAAACACCTGACCTCACAGATGCACAGACTACAAATCAGTACCCAAGAAGACAGGAAATATTACAACTACACACAGGCAAAGCCAGAGTTAACCAAGCTCTCCAATGCTCCCAAGACATGCAGTGATCAGAGCCACAACTTGTTCTACACTCCACAGCTTAGGTGTCTCTTCACAGTTGACTGAAAAGAGTAAACTGTAAACATTCATTTTATACCATTTTAGTTTACAAAATTACTCAACTCTTGAGCAGATTACATTTCATTAACAGTTTTCAGGTATGTGATAAAAAGAATCCTTGCTAAAATTAGAGCTATCACATGGCAACATCGGACTCTGTGATAGGGAGAGAACTTAAATGAGGAGGTAGGATGGCAATGAAGAACAGACATGAAATGTGCCTAAAAATGGGAAATAAAGGAAGCTCACACAGGCACAAAGTCCTGGTGGATAATGATTTTTTTCTCCTGGTAATTACTGCTTGGCAAGTGCCAGTCACATATGCAGTCCCTGGTTTAGTAGGTGCTCTTTCAGTTTTCAACAGTGTTACTTTAAAACAGGAAAACAACTGTTTCCTCAAATAGTCTCCTTCCCTCAAGAAGGAGGAAACTATTTGAGGAATTCTGCGTTACACCAAAATTTTTTATTCCTTCACTGCAGGTACACTATAACCACCACTTTCCAAATTCTACAGTTCTTGTCTGTTCATAGCACAAGCTTTCCTTATATTAAATTACTGGACAAAAGAAAAAATGCAAAGAGTTCCATGCAGCAGTGAATGGGAAGTACATGCCTCATGAAATTGCTGGAACAGCTTACAGCTCTCAGGGATTGCAGAAACTTCAGCCACATTTGAAGATTCAAGCTGAAAATAAGGCATATTTAAATCTCTTGAGCAGTCTCCCAGATTATTCACAGACTATCTGGCCTCAGATCAGATTACCCTGCTTAAAAAGTGCACTAAGATAAAGCTCTTCAAAGTCCATACTGATCTCCTGCTTTCATGGGTCTCTGCTCTGGAAGCTGTACTTTCCTGGCTGTGATCTACCAGCTAGTTTCAGAACTGCTCCCACCTCTGTCACAAAAACAAAAAGGTTTCTAAAAGAGCATTTTTATTGTGTTATTGAGGAAAAGGCCAACATTGGTGTTCAGGGGCCTGAGGCACTGAGTGGCTGACTGCCAGCTGCAATTCCCCAGGGCACATGATGCCTCCCAGACCCAACAGTATTCAACAAAACAAGATCAATTCAGCAGTCTAATTTGCATATTTAATTAGGATTATATGATGCCCTGGTGATTTGTGCCTGAAAAACCTGTTTGCCACATGGGCTGACCATCTGACTTTCACCTTGATGGAGTTTCTTCTCTTCCTTTCCCACCAACCAGTTCCAGTCTCTCTCAGCCCTCAGCACCTGCACTGCAATGCTTCTACTCCAGTCTATGGCATTTAGTGCCATTATTCTGTTTGCGAGCAGGCACTGGCAGCAGCTCCTCATGCCCAGCAGCACCATGTCTCCTCTCAGACAGCTTTCCCAATGAGCACAGCTGCACAGCTGCACCTCTGGGTGCACACTTGCCTTTGCACCTTCCTCATGCCCGCAGTGCCTCTCACCAGGCTGGCTGACAGCACCTTGACATTTAGAATGTGATACAATTCTGCCTGCAAAAAACATAATAAAGCTCGCTGTGAATTCAAAGTGGTAGCTTCTGTCAACCACAAACTAAATGGAAATGGAATGCAGTTTTTCCCTACATAATGATATCCATATGCTAATGGCAAGAGATTATGTCTTGTTTAAGATTTATCAAAGTAAACTCAATGCATTTCATAAGCATCTCAGTGCTGCCTACCCAAAGTGGTGTGCTCTGCCAAATATGCACTGTATCAAATAAAAGCTCCTAGTAGTAAATATACTTGAGGAATTTACCAAAAATAACACATTTTTGAGCCTTGCTGATTCAAACCAACTTAGCATTTCACCTTTTAGTTTAAATAAAGCAATATAAGTTCTCTGATGACATTTTAATTATCTTCAAAACTTATAAAAAACAGAGGATCCATTTACAAGGGCAATAAAAGCAGGTAAAAACCACATTTATATTTTAAGTCTTCTGAGGATAGCAAAATTTTCCCAGCACACTGACATAGACATAACACTGATCAAAAATCTACAGAGCTGAGTGGTTCTAGGGCTGCTTCTGATAAATAAATGCCACATCATATTTGCATTCAAGGCTGAAATAGATTCTGAATATCATTAATAAATAGACATTTTTACCCGGTACAGATTTACTGGGAAAAATATAGGCAAGCAACTGAAGTACAACCCCTTTCCAGTGACAACACATTGTTCCCCTCCCTCCCTCCTCTTCATCACAACTCACATACACTCTGTAAGTTAACTGAAAATAAGGCAGAATGGTATCATTGCACTTTTACTTTGTGGTTATGATTTTTAGATTTATCATTTACTTTCCCAGTACATGCACTCAACAAGATCTGTCTCTGCTCTGAAGTACAAAACTAATTTAAACTCTAACAAGTTACAGATCCTTCTGAAGTCAGACTGGGCCTAAGGCTTAGTTTTTCTCAGGTACTTGAACTTAGGTGTTCACATGCATTCCATGTCTTTAGGGTACTTGAACCCAGGTATTCACATGCACTCCATGTCTTTGGGGTCTCCCTGTAACCCCCAGTCAGTGCAGTCAGAGACCATCTAAATGTGACAAGTCTGTCAGAGTGGCCTCCAGTTGCCCCTCTGCTGTACCCAGCAACAGTTCAGGTGCCCCTGAGCTTCCAGCTGAAGGTATAACAAGTTCTCCCTGAATGGCCCACACCTGCCAGGTGTGTGCAGATGTTGTGGATCCTGCAGGGCATCCCAGACAGCACCAAACAGCTGTACTGACACAACCAAACCCCCCTTTGGCACCTGTTTTAGGATGAGCCCATCTGCTTTTTGGATCTGCTCTCTCTAATGGGAACTGAGACACTTGAGTCCCAAGCAGATACTTACTGTGACATCTGTGATGTTCCTGAGGTCAGTCCCTTGAGTCAGCATGGAGAGAGGTCCTGACGCATCCCTGAGAGGCACAACAGCATCAGCAAAACCCAAACTTCTTTGTTCAGACTCCCGGATGAGCTGCCTGAAAACAAGAATAATGCTTTTTCTTGAAGTTCAAAATGTATTTTTCACAGTCTCATTTTCTGAACAGGTTGAAACAGATGACAATATCCCCCTCGGCTACTGCCCTCAAAAATGAGATCACCCTCAGAGTCATGGCACTGTCATTTTCAGAACAAGTGCTGATTAAAGGGTGAGAGCGTGAGCCACAGAACAAAACAGGTTTTCCAGCACACAGCCGTAGGCAACTACAACTATTTGAGGCTTCATTTACAGCAGAATGGAGAGGGCAACTTTTGTAAGCCCTTAGTGTATCCAGCAGTGATAATTAAAGCTGATTAATGCTCACCAGTCAGCAGCAAAAAGGCAGTTTTGCAAGGCTGCCACATCCAGGAGGCACAAACACCTCACACAACAGCTGGGGCCCAGCATGGCAAAACTCTTTGCAACACCTCAAGCTAATGGCAGAGTACCTCCTGAAAAAGTGTTTTGTACACTGCAAGTTGGATAATAAGACAGCCACATACTTGTAAATTAATTTTAATAGGTGTATCCTATTAGGAAAATGCTGCACAGCCAAATTCTGCTTTCCAAACACAGAGCAGCTTCTGCTTTTCCCTTTACCTGCAATATCTCCCTCTGTCTTACATAGAAAATAAAGCAAAATGGGCCCCTTTCTTTCCTGTGTATTCCTACCCAAGAATGCAGCACAGTGCACCTGTTTCTAGTCTTGCATTTTATTTTCTGGTGTTAGGAAATTCAGTGTTTCATATTCATTACTGAAAGAATTATACTTGCACAGGCCAAAAAAGTGTGATTTCTTTCCCATATTAGTCCATTTGGGAAGGACATCCTAACATGTGCATGCATGAGCCTAAAGCCTTCTGGTGCCTCAAAACCACAAATGACAATTACTTCTGCATTTCTGATGTGGTTAAAGAGGCAGAATTCAAAGTCCGCTTGGATACATACCTTGAGAAAACCAGCTGAACTGTTTCTGCCCAAAATTCTCTGGGATAGCACAGCAAGCTAGAAAATCAAACACTTCTTTCTGCACCTGAGCTAATTCTTTACTGAAGTATGGCTTAGAGTTCTCTTATCAAGAGACTCAGAGAAGTATTCCACAGAATTAAAGCTCCATTTCCTATGCAATAGGCTAAAGAATAACAGTTACCAGACAGTTTTCTAAACAGAAAAATGTTATAACATTTTTTTCCTTCAATTTATAGGACTTTCAGTATTTGTTGCATGGAGGAATACTGTAAATAGCATTTCTAGTACTACACTGAGCAAAATGACCAGAGTCCACCTGCTCTGGAGTTTTCTTTGGTGGCTTCTCATTTTTCCCTACTCTGGTGCAGTTTATATGTAGGATTGAAAAATTTCCATAGCGATGCAACAAATAAGTCAATCTCCTCTATTCCTGTGCATTCTCTATAGGGAACAGTTACTGCTCTTTTAGGTGCCATAGTAGGCCCATAAAACTCCTGCAGTAGCCTGATATTGTCATTATAGAGGTCAGCTCTGGAAAAGCAGATCTGGCAAAGCTTTGCATTTCACCCCAGGTAGGGACACACAGATTTGACTCTCACAGTCAGCACACACTTCAGACCTCTGCTGATCAGCCCATAAGACTGTTTCCAAGAGACAATTCTATACCATCACAGTGTGATCTCAGTTCTTACAGGATGCTTGGACTGGCTACCCAGGCTGTCTGCCCACAAGAACACTCCATGGAGGCTGATGGGAAATAAAGGTTTGAGTCTGTCTAGTTGTCGCAATATCATGTCTGGTTCTTGAGGCTCAGAGGCTCTTCTGGATCAATATGTTTGCCTGTGCCAAAAGGAAGACACCCATACACCTAAATTCCTGCCCATGCAGGCTTAGCTGTGTCAACTAGAAGAAAAACTTAGTTTAAAAAGACAGAATTTTAAAAATCTTAAGAAAACCCAGGCAGTGAACTATTCTGACTGGAGACAGTGAATCCCTTGCTGAGATGTACAAATAATAGACAGCTGTGTCTCCCTGCTCAGCACTTGCTTACAAAGCCCAAAAGGCTTGTGCTGTGTCCTGCCTCTCACACAGGTATTTCTGCTGCAATTCCATCTCAGAGGCACTGTCCCTTTCCTCTCCTTCCCTACAAAACTATGTGTTTTAGTCAATCATAGGGCTTCCTGAGTAATAAGCCTGGTGCTCCTTCTGCCCTCCCTCTAGTGCACTTCGCTATGGAAATCCCAATATTTGTGTTTTCTCATGTATTTAACAAGATATCTTAGCTGTTTTAATTGAAACTATCAAGCATCACAGCTCAAGCATGGAAACTCTGGAATGCTTAATTTGAAGTCAGCAGTTACCAAGCCTTCCATCTCAGCTGCTATTTGGGAGCTTTATCTTTTAAAAAAATGTGTCTTTTGGCAAAACCCACCAAAGCATAGGAGAATGCAAGAGCTTTATGGGTAATCTAATTCAAAGAACATTACCCATAGATTATACCCATATATCCAATGCCATCCCACTGAGACTGCACAGACTTACAGCACTGCTGGAAAACAGAGAAAGTGCAGATTTCCAGCTGCTTCAGTAAGCAGGATCAATGTTTAAGTAAGTGAATTGAACAACTGCACTGTCACTCTTCTGAATGAATTTTTCATCCATCTGAATAAGCCTCAAGCTTTATTCAGAATTATTGTATGTATATTAATACATACATATAGATGCTGAAGAGCTGGCAGCCAGAGAGTATGAGTAATTTAGTGGAAGGGCACAGTGCCAATTTGACAGCTTCACTAATTTTAAATATATTTCAGGAATTAGTAGTTAGTCCCACAAGACCAAGAGTCAGACAGAAATACTGTGATGCTGAAGACAATATTAAGGGCAGTTTGGTCAGAACTATTCTTTAAGAACATGACTAAAGAAAACAACAGGCCACAGAGTGCTCCAAGAACTGAGAAAGGTTGGGAAATTCCCTGTTGGTAGCAATCAGACCATGCAGCCATTTGCTGTGAGCAGCAGTTAAACTGCCAACCTAAAAATATCCACAGGCTACAAATAACACAGCCAGCCACAAGTTTCAATAAGAGCAAGTAGCAATAGTGCCTGGTATTGACTAGCTTTGTGTCACTCTACTCACTTTTGTGAGTGTGATTTCTGTGTCATTTCCCTTTGGACGGCCACATGCTGCAAGAGGAAAGCTGTATTCCCACCTTCTGCACAGAGTTTAAAAAGATAGACATTTTTGCTTAAGTCATTTATCTAAGAAAGTAACTCAACAGGTGCACTGACTGAAGCACAGGTGCTCCTAGAGACTCAGCAGTCAGGCAAGGCTTTCCCAGTTCACCCAGTGCCTATCAGATTTTGAGACTGGAAATGCTTACGATGGAACAGCCTCTCCTGCAGCACAGGGCTGGGTATTCAGCTGTTGACCACCCCTTCTCTACTGCTATTAATCATCAGCCTGGACTGAGTCAGGCTGCCACCAACGCTGGGAGTCAGAGAGAAAATGAGATGCAGAGACTGATTTCACACACTGCCAAAATGAAAATTTTGCCCCAGCTGTGAACCTACTGATTGCTGAGGAATCTGCTGAGGAATCCTGGCAAAAAGTGACCCTGAAAATATGAGAGTTTGGTGGCCAAATCCACCAGCCTGTCCTGAAGTCTGAGCTGGGCTCACGTGGCAACCACCCTGGGATGTCTGCCGCTCAATCAGCCCTTCTGCAGGGACAAGGAGTCACTGCAGAACATGTGTCACAGCCTGAACAGGAAACTGGCTGCAGCACACAGTTCTGGTTTTAGACTCTGTCTAAAAATAGATGCAGAGAAGAAGAGATGTAGAAAGAACAAAACAAACTCTCCTCTCCCCTGCAGACTCACTGAGGAAGCTGGAGCAACATTCTCTCAAAGAGAAGCCTTCAGTCTCAAATGCCCACTTACATCAACAGAGTGTCTTCTGGAGCATTGAGGTAACAGTGTTCACTTCTTTGAGCAGTAAAAAATGATATAACATGACACCTCAGTGTCTAAATACATGTTGATCCATGAATGCTAAATCAGTAACTGCAGACAAAAAGGGAATGGGTTTTTAACAGTCACATTTCTGCAACTACAGTAACACACAATCCATTCTGAAAAATATGAAGATGTTTTGCCCAAATTCAGCTGTTCAGTGAAGACAGACTGTGTATGGGGAAGGGCAACAGCACCAATTTACATTTTCTACTCAGTTCAAGTACAGGACTGCATAAATTCTGCAAGTCCTTTGCCATCATACTGAATGAATGTCTAATATGGATCAGTACAACATACAGTACATCAAATTCTGTAAGATTAGGAGTAGCTAGTTGAAGGGTTTGGCACAACGAGCACCATAAGGTGAGTTATTGCTACTATAATCCAGTGTAAACTGAAAAGAGACAAAAAAGTTAATTTTTAAAATGTCAGGTTATAAACAAGAAATACTACTGTTATTAAACATAAAACTGTAATAGAGAGGTTTGAGCAAGGAAGGGTTTAGCACTCTGACATTTTTGCGTAATGAGGTACAAGGAGAGAGCCCAAATTAAAAAGTTCCCAAGTCTTGAGGAAGGTATGCCAATACAGAAACTTTAGGTGCAGTGCCTTTGGGAGCATCACAGATACCCACCAAGAGCACCACAAAACCTGCACTCAAACAAAGTGACATGTTCATTCCTATTTCTACAGCCTCAGCTCCTGTAGAGAGGTTGGGTAGTTTCTATCACAGCCTATGGCTACATTTAGAAAAGACATTAAAAAATTAAAAGATGAGGACATGTGCAAAAACAATTGCCAAATTGAAGAAGCCTAGGAACTTTCTGGGGCCTCTGTTGAAAGAAATTTGGTGAGGAAAGTCCTTTCAAGCTCATCCATCTCTGGACTCCAGTGTTCAAATAACTGGGTACAGCACAGAAAGCCCAAACAGTTTATCTCTGGTACCTGCTCCAGGTCTCCTCTGGATTGCTGTGTGCCAACATGAATCTTTCCCAGGATGAGTTGCTTGTAATCATACAAACCCAGAAAAGTGAGTTTGTTTATATGGAAGCACTGTCACTCATGACACATGCACAAACACTTGTTTGAATCACATGACCCAGCTGAGGGCAGGACAGAGATAACATAAAGCCGCCTCTTCTCACCAGATCCCCTCATTTCCAGAGCTGCCAACACACCCAGGACTTGGAGAAGCAGTGATACCACTGTTGGCATAATTTTTTATTCAGTTGTCAATATATTTGCATTGTTCCTAAGATCAGAGGTGTTCTCTGCGTTCACAACTTCCCAAGTCTACTTCAAGCCTGGTTTTAGCATTTTATTATCACACATACACAGGATTGTGAGTCATTGCTGCTCATGAATGGAAAAGGATTTCTGCCAAAGAAATTTGTTTGAAAAGTGTTCCTCTCTCCTTGCTATATTCTTCTAAAGCAAAACCTACGGTAGAACATGCAAAAAATAATAGCCTGACTCTGCCAAGATGAAACTGTAAGAAAATACATAATTCTCTCATGCTTTGAATTTTTAAATTTTATATACACAATAAAATAGTACTCTTCTGGCCATTACTCACCTGATGGGGTCACAGATGGCTTGAACTCTTGTCAAGTCTAAAGAAATCATACATTCATAATGATTGTTCAGTGTCTCAGTAGGAAATCAATTAGGAGAAGAGAGAGAACAAGAGTGAGAAAGGTGGGAGGAGAGGAAAGAAGCCTCCTTTACAGTTCTCATTGCAGGTGCTGTGGCCCTGAGCATTCTACCTTAACCTTAGTCCTGGTCACATCCCACAGGGCAAGAGCAGGCAGGACACATTATTCTTGACTGACTTTCTACCTTCATTATTCCTCTAAAGCTTTTCTCAATATTTTTCTCAAATTATCTTCATCATTTCATTATCACATCACCCTCCTCTCCTTTTTTCTATAGCTTCTTATTTTTAATCCAGAAACTTGAGGGGTTTGCACCCATTTTTTTTTTTTAATGTGGAGAGAACAAGATTGAAAGGTAGCTTGCCCAAAGAATAGGAGATTTTTTTCCCTGTATCACAGAATTTTACTTTTTTCCTGGTAGTCGTAGCACCCAGCACAGTTAGAGGCAAGGTACCCAGCCAGTTACCCTCCCCTTGAGATCAGACATGTAATAGAAGAAGGATGACTGAAGGTGATCTGAGGTTTCTCTTCCTTTCTTGTTTTGAAACTGCTAGGAGTTGAAATCTCATTCAAATGGGCCAGTGCAGATGGCTGAAGCTGTGTGACGTAGAGCTGTCAGGAGTGGAACAGTTCTAGGGCTGAGAAGCACAATGTCCTGGTCATGCTTTCCTGAAGGGGCAGGTGGAAGGCCCTGCTTCCTTAGGGTGGGCAGCAGGAAGGGAGGACATGGGCTTTTTTCAGAAAGGACAAAAAGCAAACTGAAATGAGGAAAATTGTGATCTGATTAGGTCTTAGAAAATATGGTTCTGCACAGATTGCTCCAAGTGTGGCAAAGTGCACAGACAGGCTGAGGGATCCCCATGCTTGGGAAATGCTCCAAACCCAACAAGACATGGCCATGAACTATCTAATCTAATGCTAAAGTCAGCCCTGAATTACAAGATAGATACCCAAGTTTCCCTCTAACCTAAATTATTTCATGATTCTGAAATTCCATCAAAAGAAATTCACTTCCTAAAAGCCATTCCTGCAACTTTATCTCCAAAGCTGCAACTAAATACATCACTATAAAAATAGAATGAACTGACAACAAACTAATTGTGTAAAGATATCACGTAGTGATGGTTTGAACTGAACTGAATTTAAATTATTCATTTTCCTTCTGATAGCCCTCAAAATGGTCTAAGTCATCTTTGATTTTTCTACTTCAACAAGGTAATGTGAGAAACCTATACTGTTACTGTTTGAAAAATCTCAGCTAGCTCTGACAATCTAAATTTACCAATCAAGCTCTGATAATAAAGAAAAAAATCAGATCAATAACTTAGAGGAATTAAAAAATAGTTGTAATGGTTAGAGATTGTAGTACCTGGAGAATTCCTTCTAATCTAATGTGCTACTGATGTTAGTTAACACTTTTCTTAAAATTACTGCCTTACTTCCCCTAATAAATTGCTGCCTAGCTATAAGGAGTTAGTTAACTTCTGGAGGCTGACAAATCTACATTCAAGACTGCTTATCATTGCTCTTATAAAAACCTACCAGAAGTGATACAGATAATCTATTTTCTGGACTTTCCCCTTCCTTTCTTCTTACTGAGACTTACGGGGAAGTGGGTTTCACTGCCAAAGAAGAGAACCTTAGGAAACTAGAGGATATTTCCCTTCCTGAACTTGAGTCATCCTCCACAGCCAAATCAACACAGGTCCCTAAAAACAGTTTCTTTCATTTGCAGGGAAAGGAGGATTTCTAACACAGCTCTGTGTCTCCATTGGGAGTCACCATCAGGGAGCACCCAACAGAGATTCCTTCTCCAACAGTACTACTAAGACCCCACAGAGATAGGCAGGAGATGCAAATCCACAGGATGCCTTCCTTGTGGTAACCTGCTCTTTCATGAGGCACCACAGTGGAAATTCCTACCCAGGACTTAGAGTTATTTCTTTTTCTTTTTACAGTCTTTTCAGGGCGCTGAAAATCTTCATTTATGTACTCCTTCACCACTGAGGGCTGGAGGCCCAGATTAACTATCCTAGAACCCAGCGGGCATGGGAAGGAAGGGTTACTCTTTTTCCCTCAGGGGAAACAACCCAAGAAGCACAAGAGCAAACTGAGGAGAAAATGTTCCAAATAATTTTTTTTAAATAAACTTGGAAAGCACTTTAAAGCTGACACTGACATAAATAAGGACCTGTAGCTCCTCAAAATGCATTTCAGTGCATAAGACTAAAACCATAGGAAAGAGCCAGAGCACAAAAGAAGAATACAATATGCAGAAAGCTGCTGCACTCAGGCACAGCTTCCCACAGATATCAGGACACCACAAAGGGCTGTAACAAAGACTTGGTGGGGGGAAGGAGGAAAATTACAGTCATCTTCAACACAACCCCACTTGGAAAACTGCAGGAATTTGCTATGCCCATTAAAATCAGATGTAGGAACTGCATTCCTTTAATTTACTTGCAAAAATAGTTCCAGTATAGCAGATTTACAAATGCCATCTTATGCTACCAGCTGAATCTTCCAAACCTCAAGTCATATTCTGACCTCTAACAAGATCTAGAGCTTCTTAGATTAAAGGCACACTTTCAATTAAACAAATGTGTTTTTCTTATAAAGTACACCACCTCCTACATCTTTTTTTGTTCTCCCATCTCATTTTACCATTGATTTCAAATCCAATAAATGACAGTAATTATCCAAACCAATTGATTTTTACATAGTCTTTTCCTGGGGACATGGCTAGAGCCCCTGAAGCATTTGGGAATATTTTGAGAAACAGAAGGTCTATATTCATACATAAAAGCAAGTGAGCACATCCCCTTGAGTAATGAAACCTAGTTATGGACACAAATAGTGTTTGCTGGGCTCTCAAAGGGTATCAATGAGGAAATGAACCCACCAGAAACCCAGTCATGGGAAGGACAGTGGGGATGCTGCTGCTCTCTCTTTATTCTGTTACTGAGCTTTATACTACACAGATTTTATTACCAGTGATTTTGAACTTTCCCATGTGACAGAGGAGTGCAATCAGTTCCCAAAGAGCAGCCAAGCAGCTTTCAAATACATCATGCATCTGAAAACAAAAAGAGGATCAGACACAGAGCTCAAAGCAAAGCTGTTCTTTAACTTGATGACTGTAAAACAATATAATGCAATATAGTCACTGACAAACAATTAACTTACTGACTTGCCAATCTCTAATAAAATAGCACCAAACAGAGATGGTATTTTCATTACCAAACCAACTTTTTGTTTCCTGCCCTTTACTACCACAGCCTTCTGTTGCCTGCAGGCTTTTCTGCATGGCCTCACGTCCTATAGATTAGACCCATGTGAACCTTTTGTAGTGAAAAGCAGTCTGCCACAAACATGAGGTTTATCATCACAAAGCTTAATGAAAATCTGTGTTAAACTTGGCCCAGTACCTTGGCTGAAGTGGAAGCAGCAGGTGCTTTAACCTTCCATTCAGTGGTGAGCACACTTATAGAGGTTGCGGATGACTTGTCTTTTCCAAAAGAGCAGAACAGCTTCCAGGGACAGGTCATCCACACCTTCTCTAGTAAACCAGTCCCAACATCCCCTAGAAAGAAACTGGGCACAGAGTCTAAAAATGTATTTTAAAAATGTTAGGTCTGTCTTTTTTACTGACTATCATCTCTGTTCAAATAACAATAAAATAACAATAAAAGAACTTCTTGTTCAACAAATTATGTTGGAAGAGGAAGGAAAAACAGCTCCCACTGATGAATGGGGGAAGGTAAATATGCTGTGACTGCCTCCAAATTTTATGGTATCCCTATAAACATGATGCACAACAGTAATAAAGTCAGACTCATATGATATGAAAGGGACATGTACAACAATACAAAGGGGTCAATCATGTACCTGGCCTGACAACTTTATTACTGCAATGGGTCATTATTACAATGGGACATTTTAACACACCTAAGATATTTCAAAGTCAAAAGACAATTACAGGACCAGGTACATTACAAATGAACTAATTACATTGCACGGTTGCATTCCACCAAAAGGAAAAGACAATAGCATGCCATAAGCCATGGTGGCATGTAAAACTTTCTTCTGAATCACAATAAGCCTTTTGACAATATTACAGGAAGGCTTTTGTTTCTCCTAATCCACTGTCACAAAATTTGATTCTACCTAGTGTATGTACCAATACAGAAAATACCACCTTTATTTGTCTGGAATGAGAAGAGGATTTTTGCAATCTTTTTCTTACTGATAATAATTTGAATGTCTACACACCTTAGGCAACTAACTGCCCACTTGGAAAACCATTTATTACTCTCCCAATCTGTTACACACAGTTAATCTTCTTTACAGCACTTTCAAGGTGAAAAAAACTAGAAGTTTGTAAACACATGAGGAGCAAACCCAGATTTCACATGAAGATCCTTTGTATGACTATATCTCCAAAATCTGACCTTCTCAGAAGAGTCTACTCCTCCTACTGTCCCTTGTCCATGATGTGATTTTGATTTTCTTGAAGTTTTCTGTAAGTCAACATACATTATGGCAAAAAATGCTACTCTGATTTCTCCTCATAATCTAATTTTGTGTTCTCCTCACTACTTCAATGGCCACTGGGCCAAAAAGACTGAGAAGTCTTTTAGTCTTTTTCTCCTCACTCTGCATTGTCACAATGTGATTTATCCTAAACCATGGACCACAACTACTTGCCACAAAAGGGAAGAAAACTTTTGCAGCCTCCTGACAAGTTTTCCAGAGTCACCAGCAGCTTCTTGCCACACAGCCATGCCAAGTAGTGTTCTGCACTGCTGTACATTAGGGATGAATCAAAGGGAGAGAGTCCACTAGGGCACACAGCCGCAGGGTTTTCTCTCTCAAGCTTTTAGGGGGTGCAGCTTCCCTTTTATCCTGAACTCCCAGCTGCACATTGCCCTTTTCATTTCCCCGTCAGCTGAGGTTTTTGGAAGATACAGCCTTCCCAAACCACCTATTGATATCCCCCTTTGAACCTGTTACTTTACCCCAAAGTTCAGAAACTCCAGCTTGTGCAGACCTTTGTTGGTTTTAGGCCCAAAGCTGTCTGGCCTGATAAGGAACCCGCTCCCCAAAGTCAGCAGAAACTCTGAGCCCCACTTCAAAGATGTTAACACCCATTGAATTGTTTGTAAAGACACCAGCACACATCTTCCCTCCCAGATCTTACTGTAAAGGTGATGGAGGATCTCATTTATTTAGAACTGCAGCAATTCTTTATAAAAAGAATTACATGTATTTTTTTTTTCTCCAAGCAACAGTGTGTATATGTTAACCAAGAAGCATCTGATATGAAATACCAGTGAAAGAAAAAGAAGCCATAATCTTATCTTTTTTTACTACGTTCAGCAGATTAAATTAAGTATACCTAATTTGCAGTGCTTTATCTGGAGCATAACTGCACAAATAGATGAGGCAGCAGGACCTTTATTTGGGATTCTTTTTTCTCTGCTAGCAAAGCACAACAATCATAAACCCAGTTTAAGCATCAATGGCTGCTTTATGGTGCCCAAGTGATAAAAAGCACTTAAGGCTTATCAGTCAATATGCACCTCCATTTATCAGAGGATAATTTATTTGAGTTGCACATAAGTGACTGGAAATCAGAAATCTTTAGCTTGTTTCCTCCTGCATATCAGCTTCCCCACTTGAAACTATTTTATTTGCATGTTGTTGCAAAGTTTATTTATCATTTTATATCCATCTGAGAAACTTTGAGAAATCCTTGAGGGAAAACTGCAGTAAAGTGGATGTATTTGTTCAAGCTGGAGCATTATCTTTTATTGTGCAAAGATTTTTACGCTCTATTAACTTTGAACATGACCTTTGGTTTATGCTCCAGTCACCACAGTGAAATCAGACTGTAAGACTGTGACCTCACCTTGAAAAAGGGAAAATAATTCCATTAATTATTGCTCCAAAAGGGCTTAAAAATACACAGGGTTCAAATGCAAAGACACTGTAAAAGACAAATCTTGCAGCACAAGGGCAAGTAAAAATACTTTGCTGCCAGTGTTTGGTTAAAGCATAGGTTTAGCATTGCTAACATGGAAAAACATAGAATAGCTGGGACAGGAATTGATTGGATCCCAGTTAGGAAATTTGAATAATGTAAATTTATTTTACTCAGCATATTGTGACAGTTTGGGATGCACATTACATCCTGAACTGATAAATACAAAAGCCCAATTTTGCCACCTGCCATTGCATGGCTTTACCTGCCACCTTGCCACACATGGCTGTGTCCCAACAAGGGAACTCTCTCTACCCCAAGCAGCAAGGTCACATCAGTCTGTTGGGCTGGGACCACTCCCTGGGCTAGGCCAACTCAAGGGACAAAAACCAAGGGAGAGTCCTTCCCAACATTATCATAGCACAGACAGCTGTGTGCTCTGGCACTGCTTATTTTCCTGCATGACTCAGCTCTGAGGAAAGAAAAACACTGGAGATGAAGATGATTTGATCAGTCACCTTGATCATGAGGACAGTGGTAGTTCCATAAAAAATTGTGGATGAGGATGTAATAGAAAGAGCTTGGGCAGAGAAATCAGGAACTCTGACTTGAAAAGGGCAAACTTTAAAAAACAGTAAATGAGTACAACATAACCAGCCCAAACTAAAGCCTTCTCTGATAATCCTTCAGTGTCCTCCCTTCACAAAACCTTGAATATCAGGGGCAAAAAGTTAACAGGTTATCTGACAGTATCAAGAACAGGTGATGTCTTGAACAGTCAGGAATCTGCTTCTTTCAAAGCAAGGAAACACTGTACAGGCAGTGAACAAGATTAGTGCTCCTGCTAGCTTTACATCAAGTATTCTTCATATTTCATTGTTTCAATGACATCAGAAAGTAACAAACAAAAATGTGTGGATTCTGCAAATTTTGCATTTTTCTCTACTTCTTTGCTATTTCCCTCAAGATCAAGGCTTTGATATGAACAAAAAAAATTCTTGTGTTTATATGTATTTACATTACAAAGATCCTTCACAGTAAAAAGTATTGCCCTTTCTTTAACTTAGTCATATATACCTGCCTGGAGGAAAACATAATAAAAAAAATGGGGGTGTGTGTTTTCCTTCCCTCTACTCACATCAATGATGTCTTAATTTCAAAGATCAGTAGAGACTTTGTAAAGGATGTCATGACAAATCTCAGATTAATCTCTTAGAAGGTCACCTTCATTAGATAAAATGATATATTTTTTACCAGAGAAGAGAAAGATAAAGACCAATCAACACAGTTGCCTCTGAAAAAGTCTAGTCAAACCATTTATCTGACATTTAGCCATATTAAGAATGATAATTAATAATACAGTCCTGCATCTAGCATAAAATACCTTTAGTTCTTTATTTCCTAGAGACCTACTGGAAGAAAAAAATTAGTTGGGCTTAAGAAAAGAAAAGCCTTTACAAACACTACACACAGGTTATAAACTTACCTGGGAACAGATAGATCCATTTGGTCTCTACATCACTTTAGACAGTATGGTGATCACATATTACAAAAAAAAAAAAAAAAGAAAGAAAAAGAGCTGATTATCATTATAAAAATCAAGGAGGGGAAGGACATATTTCTCCCTTGAAAAGCCTGGTTGTTAATAAGTGATTTTAAAAAACAACAAGTAGGAAAACACTGTTTGCTGACCATGCTTATGTAGGGGTTAGACCTGAAGGACATGATGTCTTCCAGGGGGACCTGGACAAGAAAGATCAAGAGAGATTATTTACAAGAGCATGTAATGACAGGACAATTGGGTCCTAAACTGAAAAGAAGTAGGTTTGGATGGGATATTGAGAAGAAACTCTTCCCTGTGAGGGTGGTGAGGCTCTAGCACAGGATGCCCAGAGAAGCTGTGGCTACCTCATCCCTGGAAGGATCTCAATCCAGGCTGGGTGAGGCTTGGAGTCCTCTGGGATAGTGGAAGGTGTGGGTAGGACAGGATGGTCTTTAAGGTCCTTTCCAACTCAAACTATTCTGGAATTCTAGGTTCCCATGTTTTTAGCCTGCACTTTAAGAAGCATTATTAATCTTGGATATTGATGGAATTATGACATTTGCCTCCATTTCTTCTCCTACATATCTTGAACTTTGTCTGCAGTCATATGCAAATATACACACTACTCAGATCTTCCATCTTGGAATTAAATGCAGATTTGCAAGGTTCAGGCAAGCAGCAGCACTCAGCTCTGAAGTCCCCTACCAACAACTGAATTGAGTAACACACTGCCAGGCAACATGTGTTGCTCCAGCCAAGGAATGGGGTTCTCAGAGCTGTGTGGCCCAAATGCCCAGACCTCACCCAGCTTGCTGTTTCCATCCACTTGGGAAAACTCATACTGCAAGAAGCACACCTGAGCAATATGATTTTGTTTAGCTTTTTTCCAGAAAGCATCTAGTTCTGCTTCTGAATATGGTTTAGATACATCTTCTTATGCTCTATTATAAAAGCATGAATTATGCCCATTCTCTGAAATAATACAGCCTGATTCCCCAGCATGGGTTAGCTACATGAACATGCCTTTGAGAACAAAAACATCCTCACCAAACCCGGGCATCAGAACCCCACCAAAACCACACATGAAGCTCTATTATTTATTTCTGAGTATGTTGTAATGACATTATTTCTTTTAAGCTTCAATTTTTTGGTGATATCCATATTGTTTTTCTTTATTCCAGAAGTGAGGCACTGAAACACTGCTCTGGGTGCTCCAGCCGAATTTCGAAGACTTTTTCCACAAACTGACCCACCACACTTTGGCAGGTCAGATCTGAGGGCTATTAATGGTCTTACCTGATATTTGACTCTGAAATATCCACAAACAAGAATGAAAGAGGATGGTATAAAGTCACTTCAAGTCATACATGGTGCTCTATAACCACATGTGACACAGAGTTACACCATTTCACACATTTCCTCACATCGTGCTACAGAAGCCACTTCAATAATAGGAAAAGCAATATTACAAGGGTAGAACAGGAGTGAGTCATTCCCAGTTTTAACTTTCAGAAACCTAGGAAATGGGAGAAGGGAGGCAGACACAATCAATGAATATTCAAACTGCCTGAGCACAAGATTTTGGCAGCCAGTCAATAGAACACTTAAAGCTTCACCTTATGTTCATCCCTTTTGGGGAAACAGCTCAGATCAAACTCCTTCCCCCTGTCTTCTACTAGACTTTCTCCCTGGAAACTTTACCCTAGTGTGTTACAGACATAATACTGTGGGACACTTGGAAAATGAAAAAGTTATATAGAAATAATGCTCAAAAATACTTGGTACCTGCATTGTTTATTGACAACACTAAGGACACAAAATGTTCAGTGCATCTTTCCCAGTTTCCCTGCAAAATACTCACCTCCTGATAAAACAGAACTGCTGCACTTCTCTCCCTACATGCTGGTCACAGATAGCTTTAAATAGCTTGGGATTGATTACTAGATTGAATAACCCATAAAGGCTAAGGCTGTGAGCACAGCCCTCAGTAACATTCAAGACTGAGTAACATACACCTTGCCTCAAGGAAAGGCAGATAAAAATTAACAAAGTATTTGTGTGATAGCACAAGCAGTCCTCTAGGAAGTTCTGTAACATGGGCCTATTATTTTCTGGATTGTAAGGGCATCTTCTGGAGGACATCTGATTGCTGTCCAATGTATTTTTCATTCTTACAAAATGATGTAATTGCAGTCAAAAAGCACAGACAACATTTCGCTTTTACAATACAACAAAGCAAAACTGATGTGTATTGATCTGTCCACAAAGCCACAAGCCTCAAAGTAGAACTCTTCATACAGTGAGATTTCTCTTCTGATTGTGTTACTCTAACAATGTCACAGATATAATATTTTAGTCATTCAGTGGCATTAGCAGAAAGTGTACTGATATGGATCCCTGTGTTTATGTTGCTAATTTAGGACTGAGATTCAGCAATTTTATACTGAAGACATTTGCACTTGTTTCACTGCTGAATGCCAGTGGAATTATACATCTCTTATCTAAGTAGATGTCTGACTATTAGGTCAAGAAACAGATTTTTCCTAGAATTTTAAATCATCTACCCATTAAAGTACCTTCTTCTTCTGAAAAGCTTGAAAAAAGTCCCCAAATGTATGTGTGTGTGTGTAAGCATCTTCTCAGTGATACACTGAACAGCTCATGGCTAAAACTGCTTGTAACACAGGTGCAAAACACCAGGAGAGAAATTATATCAGGTGGCCTGTATTGTTCTACAACCAGAGACACAGGAATTCCTGGAGCAACAGAGATATGCAGGACAGAAAAGCTTTTCAGAGATTATGGGAATAGCATTTCATCCTCAGCTTTAGCAAGCTTTTGTAGGGACACACCATGGAAATAGCTTTGGGGGTTTGAGGACAGTCAAGTGCAGGTATGGGAAGACTGAGAAGGCTTTGAGGGCTTCAGGATGAGGCATAACACCTCTCATTGTGCCAAGAGAGGGGTGAGCCACCAACCCTGCCAGGTGGCCTGGGGTGGCAGAGGAGAAAGAAAGAGGACAGGGAGAAGAGATTATGAAGTTCCAGCCCACCTGGAGCCCCTACAGCTAGACTGGGGTGCAGCTTTCATCTGTGATTAGGGATGGTCTGCCCCATCAGGGCACATAACAGACCAGGAGCTGGGATGCCATGCAGGAAAAGAAATGGTTAACAGCAGAATGAGTGGCAACATACCTGGGGTTATGTCATGTTTCATCAGTCAGGACTTGCTCTTGCAGACACCGACTTCAAGCTCCAAAGCCTTCGAAGGTACTTCCTCTCCCCTCAAAGAGCCACAAATTTCCTCCTGTTGAAAATGAAACAACCTGAATGAACCCATGCAGTTTCATCTTCTAAGATTGCCTATGTAATGGACTGACCATGGCCAGCTGCCAGTCACTCACCCAGCCGTCATCTCCCTCACTCTCCTGAGCAGGATGGAGAGAAAATAACAAGGAAAATTTTGTAAGTGGATATTGAGACAGGAAGACCATTTACCTATCCCTGCCACAGGAAAAACTGACTCAAGTTGTGGAAAATGATATCAATTTAGTGCCAGTTACAACTGAGTTGAACAGTGAGAAACAAAAACAAAAATTAACACCCACCTCCTGCTTTTTCGCTGGTGCAGCATCACACCTTCACTTCTGACTCTTCTCACCACCAAGTAGCACAGGGGGTGCAGCAATGCAGGTGATAGTCCCTAACAGCCCCACTCTGCCATTTCTTCCTCCCCACACTTTTCCTTGCCCCACCATGGCCTTGGCACCTGGAGTGGGTCACCATGCATATCTTAGCTCCATCAAGATAACAGGATCATTGGAAGGCACAGGTCTACCCTGTCTGCTGCATCTGTTCATTCTTCTGCCTGCTATTTCATCAAATGATGCAGTGAATTACCTTTAAATTCAAGACTTGCCTTTTTAATTGAACTCAAAAATTGCATTACTCTGCATATATGCTATCACTAACAATGAAGCTGACATGGTTTTCCTTCTCTTTTAAAAGGCAAAGCTACTCACCTAAAAATAGCTTCTACTCTTTATCCCTGGTTTTATGTGTCTGTTCTTCATATTACCATTTCAGGCTTTTAGCCTCAGTACTGATATTCTAGTAATTAGCTACAAACTGACATGCAAATTGCTGGTAGCAGGTTTCCCTCATTTATCTCATTTAGAGCATGATAAAAATTTTACTTCCATGAAAGTCAAAGGCAATGTTGGAGAAACAGCTTGCCATGCACTGAGCAGTTGCTGACAGACAACAGAGCTCTCTGGCTGTGCAGACCACGATGGCTGCTGTCACTCCAGGATGTTCCATGCCCAGATGTCCATCAGCATTGTCAAAAATGCAGCCTGGGGGTTCCTCACTGACTGAGCTATTTCCCTGCCTTGTGCTAGCCTGCATCCAGTTTCCAAAGGGTAAATTAAAAAAAAAAAAAAAAACCCAAACAAAACAAAAAACTTCTTTCTTATGTCACTGATATATTTTTTCTGGTTCATGAACCCTCAAATGTATAGACCCTGCACCATAGCAAGGTTTCATGTCTCCAGGGCTCTGTCCCATATTGCCATCATAGCTTCCACCCTGCCAGTGCTCAGATCATTGACAATTTTGATACTCGCACCAGGTGTCCCTGTGCTGAACCCCCTGTGCTCTGGACTGCCACAGGAGTTAACAAAACAGAGAGTACATCATCACCCAAAGCACAAGCTTTTACAACCCTATTATTTCGCTAAGCTGCATGACATATTATGCAATCACCATGGAAAAAACACTGTTGTCTATGTTAGATGAGTGAATGAAAAACACCTTTAAATTAATTAAATGTGATTAAATAGATTTAAATAAATTAAATAGAATTAAATAGAATTAAATAAATTAAATAGAATGTGATGTCCACATTCTATTTAATTCTTTCTGTTTGCTGTTGTTAAATATACCTTTTAAAGAGTGACAATTTTTGTGGTCTAAAAGGTGGCAATATCCTCCAGGCTGCTACACGTCTACTGAAAATTGGGCCACAGTACATTGCTAGTAGGAATAATTTTATACCAGCAAATCTTTGATTTTAGCAAGAATGAAAGCTCCACATAGACTGTGTATCTGTCCTCACATGGAAATAGGGTGCTATCTCCAGGAAGCTGGGCTGGCAGTGATTTAGCTCTTCCTTCTCCCAAGAGTTGACAAGACATGTGTAAGTGAGAATAAGAAATTCTGGAGATGTGACCATTAACCACCCAAAACACATAAAAGGACTCATTTTCCTTTCAGGTCACATTTACAACGGGTTTGTGTAGCTGCTGTAGCAATTACCACACACAAAAGACCAGCCCCAGGAAAGGGGCAGAGATACTACAGAGTTCAGCAAAAGGAGCCTTGGGAAAAATCTAGACTGTGGTGGAGACACCCCCATGACTTCTGCAAAGATAGCTCTGTTTGTAATGTCTGGGGGTTTTCCTATCACATAAACACACACATTATCTGTCACTTGTGAGGTTTCATTTGTTAATTTTCCAAACTCCTTTGAGATCCTGATGTTTGATCAGCATCATTTTGATTGTTGATACCGAGTGATGAAGCTGGAAATACAAAAAGTCTCTAAGTGTGCAGTAGGAAAATGAAGTATCACCCTCTGAGTGAGCGTGGTGTGACTAATAACAGTGTCAGCAATCTGATGCTCTCCAAGACTAGTACTGTATACTGAAAACAGCCCTTCTGTACTGATAACTTTCAGAAGGGATTGTAATAGCATTCTTTCAAACAGTTTGCCATCTCTGCAGATATTTCATTGCACTCCTAACTTCAATATCACCTTCTTTTTAATAGCAAGGCTTCGCATTGTAATATCCCCAGTGCTCTAGCAGGGCCTAAACACACCCTACTGGTAGCAGAAACAAAGTTTGAGAGTTGTTCCCCAAACAATTCTTTCAGAGGAAATTCCTTCAGAGGAGGGAACTCTTAAGTGTGTATATATATATATATATATATATATATACACCTTTGATATAGAAATTTCTTTAGGTTTGAAATCTATTACATTGGTTGCCAGCAGAGGGGACTTTCTTCACCCTTATCAAATTAAAGGTGTTAATATCAATTGAAACGTGAGAGGGTGTGGGATGTTCTCTTGTTTTGATCTTTTTAAATCAAAGTGAATTGGAGTTCATTAGCTTCATGGGTTTGCACATGCTGATTAAAATGGACCCAACTCTAACATATGTGCTAGGCAGCTGGCATTGTTCTAGGAAGAAAATAGGAACAGAGCAGAGCACTGGCACGTACTCCATTTATTTTAAATAACTTGGGACTGAATGCCAGTGGTTTAAAGGGCACGAGGGTTTCCAAAAAAAACTAGGAACTGCTTTGCCCAGCCATGCAATGTATTGCAAGAGGTGGTACTGATGGTCAGTGGCTGCACCAGCCCAAACAAGCTCTGATGCCACTTTCCAAAGCCTTAACCAGCTCTTAATTGACTGTCTCATGGTTTCTTCTGTCAGCTACCACTTCATATACATATTCCATTTCATATAATTCTGCTTTCACCATTACCTGCTTGATCTGTAGTGCAAGCACATGTAAATATACCAGCCAGACCAGTACTAGCACTACAGTTCATGCTCTACATCCTAACTAGGTTTAATATTATGTCCAGCTCCCTCCATCCTCCCCTCCAGACTGCCATCAGCCCTCATACAAACTGTGACCCCTCTGCTCCTCCCATAGCCACTCACTCAGGTGCCCTGATACCTTGGCTGCATGCTGATAACAATGCCAGATTTGTCAGGCCTCTCTTGGAATTCCTTCAGAAGACATCCCTGCAATTGCCAATGAAAGCCTCAACAAAGATTCTTCCATACAACAACTAAATTTTGGAACCAGGAGTTTCCATAGGAGGATGAATAAACCTCCTAAATAAACAAGAACAAGGTGGTTCCTATTGGCTTCCTATAGAAAGGGCTTTTTTATATCCTCCGGCCCAGCTGAGCAGAAGTACCCGTGTTTTTTTTTATCTTCCCTGCTGCAGCACTGTACAGGGATTTGAAAGCCTTTCTGCATGAAGCAGTGAAGCAAACACCTATCAGAGGAGGCCAAGCAATTAGGCCAGGGCCATTCAATGGACACTGTACCCAATGAGATGAAGTCAAAATTACCAGTCCCCAAACTGTGCCAGACTGTTACAGATCAGTTTGGTACTGGGAACACTTGTTTGGAGCTGTTTCAACTGTCATAACAGTAGCACCCTTGGTAAAAATCACCTCCTTGACACAAAACCCAACAATGGATATGTAGTCAGGCTGAGGAATGGCAAACCTTGTCAACAGAAACAATTCAAACAAGGATGGAAGAGAAAATAACACATTCAGGAAGTCAGTGTCAGAATTTTCATACCTGTAGAACTCATCATTCATAGCACATAGTGTACTTACTGCCTGTCATTCAAGGCCTAAACACAACCCCAGGAGAAGCTGATGGGTTTCACCTGGGGTGAGAGCAGTCCCATGTCTACACAGAGAAGCAGCAGGGTTAGGGCTCACATCTGGCACCTGCACCCATGGCCAGCTTGTACAAGTGCCTGATCACCCCTGTGGGATCCCAGCACTGCATTACCACCAGTCTATTGCCCAGGTGCATCTAGTTTCCCAATGAAACTGTGTTATTCAAAATACTCATCACTTACCAGTGAAAATCCCATCTGCAAGCCAGCACTGGCACTCTGCTGGCCAGTTTATTGCATGACACAGCTGGATCATTCCATGCAGGCTGCAAACCCACTTCAAAGGCAAATGGGAAGCTAGCTGGTAAACCTGGGAGACAAAGAGGGAACTGTGGGGAGAGCAGCAGAAAGTCATCTGGGTTTAAAGCACATACCACATCTCTGCTGCTTCTCTGTTCTTTTCTATAAAATCCTTTTTTTATTCATGCAGGTGGACAAGCCTGGGTAGGTGTGCCTCTTCTCCCAGACTAGTGTCCAGAACGGGCTTAAAATAAAGGATAGCAATTCACATCCAGATTTTTTTCATGGCCTCCACCAAAGGCACATACTTATTTTTCTTTGTTACACAAATTGGCCATTCAGCACATGCACAGCAACTTTGGTCCTGAAGAGCCAGCCTGCTTCTCTGGCCAAGTAAAACCACAGCCATAAGCAAAGCAGTCAAAGTTTGTCTGCCATGGGAGGCTCAGGATGAGGCTATGCCTGTGACCTGCCTCCTGCCCTGGGGCCAATTATTACAGGGTAGGAGGGTTAAGAGAAGAAGAGTGTGGGGTTTTTCTTTCCCACACAAGGAGCTCAGAGTTCACTGATCGATCAGGAAAACGAACCCAGCCTCCATCCCAAGCATGCACAATTTCCAGGGCAACCACCAGGATCAGTGGCTAGCCCAAAAGCAAAGGGCTTGATCCCTTGCTGCTGTAAACATGCTCTTTGGAAAGTTCTTCCAATATACACCCCCCAACACCTCTTTTTTCCAAATTCTTTCTGGTATTTGATAGCTTGTGTATCACCCAGGCTGATGTTTGCCTTCCAGACATGAGTGGTCCTGTGGCTCACTCCCTGCGTCACATCTTCATTAGTACTTGGCAAGAGCAGCTCCAGCAGTGGGAATGTCTGTCATCATGAAAGAAGACATTCTCATTAAAAAATAAAATAAATCCATATTTCCCAACTCTTTTTGGTGTTTTATTTCCTTTCAGCTGTGCTAGTGAGCCTGAACATTTCCAATATCCAAGCAGTTTGAGTAACTCTAACAAACTTAACAGCTCAGTAGTAAACACAAGCAACTCTCTTTAAAAGAACCAGTCTAAACTTCAGCAGTTTTAGTGAATCTTAGAGGATCCATAAACACATTTTTAATAAAAGATAGGAGATATCTTGTTCTTTTTTTTCTCCCTGTTCCATTTATTCCCTTATCTTTATTTAGTTGATTGATTGTTTTTTAGCTTCTCTCAGCTATCCTTTCTTTGTCTTTTGTATTGTTCACCTCAAGCAAAGAATGAGGGGATAATGTTAAATACAATCTGATATACCAGAAATTATTTTTAAAAATCCATTTATCAAAATTCCCTCCCCTCCATTTGCTCTCAAGCCTTCACCACCCAACTATAATAGCATAACACTAGATACTAACAGCCTACAGTGCTGGGCTTCAGCCAGAATTTAACATGAGAGTTCTCTATTACTGTGGATAGAATTAAGTAAGGTTTTGTCACATCCTGTTCCACTTTACAGCAGGAATAATCAGCCATTGCCACAGAAACTTTCAAAAAAAAAAAAAACCTCAAATGAACAGAAATTGGTAAGATAAAAGAGTCAGTATATAAATCATATTCTTCTTATTAATGTTATGCATTTTCATTTTCCAGGAATCAAAACAGAATACTTTGTGTGTATTCAGAAATCACAATCATATTCTGAAATGTTTAATTTACATGCAAATTAGAATCAGGACCCTACTGGTTGCAGATATTCCCTTTCAGTCATAAACTGGCCTTTAAACCTATGTAAAAGGATAATATAATGGCAACAATATTATTACTGGTGCTGTAAAAGTTTAGCTTTGAAAAGCCATAGAGATTTGATTCAGTGAACAGGAATCATGACACAGAAGAGGAAAAAAAAAGTTACAACAAGAAAAATCCAGATCTCCAGAGCAGCAAATTTGAAACTGCTTCATTTTAGAATAAACATAACCAAAAAAAGATTTTTAGAATTATGCTACTTTCTACTCTGTGAATTATCCAGCTGACGAGGCTTGTGTGTCACCCTCATCCTTCCAGGGAAAACGTTGATACATTTCTCTATTTGGACTTCTGATCTCTTGTGTTAGCCTGATATATTCCAATGATGCACTGCTAAAAATGGTTTCATAGAAGTGGCAGATAAGAAAGAAACAATTTGGCAACATAGGGCATTGTCATCCAAAGCCTGATGAAGTGAAAGGAAGAACTCCATAATGCACTTAAACTGCAACAGCTCTGTCTGCTACAAGCCTTGTAAAACAACTCTCCAGGGAATGATTTTAAAGCAAGTTTTACCAGAGCACTGGGCTATGCAAGAGCTACAGCTCATGTGAACAGAGGTATAATATTTTGTTTCAATTATCAGGGTAACAAATAAAAATGTTATTCAATTGAAAACCGCATGTCCTGAAACCAAACCAAAATAGGAAGGTGCTTTTTCTAATGCTTCATGCTATGTTTAAGCAAGTAGAAGCTACTGAAGAAGAAAATAAATATTTTCTTATTGCATGTCTCTGGCTCAAGAGGCCTAAGTAAAACAGCTCTAAAGATACCTTAAATGCAGTCTATTAAAACAGTTTAGCCTTTTCCATGGAAACAAAGGGCATCTGACATCACGTTCAAGCCTTTTCATCTGTGACAGGCTAAACTCTTTTGACTAGCCTCTAATTCACAAAGCAGAAAAATCCCTTCTTTTAGTTCCCTTCTTGCAGTGTTCCTACATGTAGCAATAAAACATTACAACACCATTACATTGTCCATGGGTGTGAGTACAACAGCAATATTAGCACAGTGCCGACCTGCAGAGAGCCCACAGTGTGTTCATCATACTGCAAGAATATAATAAGAAATAGTTTGGGAAGTGCATGTAAATGTCACAGCAATGTCATTAAGTGCTTTTTGCAGGCTGATGGGAAAACAATTTGTGGAGAAATTCTTATTACAAGACATTCACATTGCAAATTAGCTTAGCAAAATGATCTTGTGTGGTCACAGAATTTTCACACCTATGCCGTCACTAAGCAAAGGCCTTGTTTCTACCCTCCTTGGTGGTGTACAGCTTTCACTGAAGTGTGAGATGCTGCAAAGCTGATCTCAATCAAGTATCTGCAATTAGATCCTTGTTCCAGTATCAACCCCAAAGTGAATTGGCAATAGACATTTTATCACACAGTTGGAAGAGGAAACCTTGTCCTTGAGTTAAATTAAACTGGCAACACAAGGGAGCTACAGCCCCCAAAACAGGCTTGTCACACTATTCATGTAGGGTTTGGGGACAGAAAATTTTAAAAAATATTTCAAACTCATCTGCTTGGGCTTCAGGCAGGGCACTGACAAGTAAAAAGCCCCACTAAAACCTCCAAATAGGTCAAAGACGTTGCTCTTCTGGGAGATGAGGCTCCCAAACACAGCCAGGTCCCATTTTGCTGGTGCCATGCATGGCCCTGTTGGATGGGGAGCTGCCTGTGTGTTGGGAAGAGCATGGCCATGCAACTGGTCCCTGGTCCCCAGTGTCCTCCTGCACCCGCAGGGGCTGCTGAGCTGCAACCTTGTCATTCCTTTTGGCTTGAAAAAGTCAACATGTGTGCAAAGATAAATTCATCTGCACAGACAAGTCCTTACACATGAGGACAAAAGAGATGGGGAAGGAATCCAACATCCTCTCTCCCAAAAGCTCTGTGATGGCCATAAAGGACCCTTCATGCCTGCCAGACAGATGTTCCCTGTTCTCTGCCCAGTGTGCTCTAATGCATTTTCTCTTAATACCCTTAAGTATACCTTAAGACTTGGTGCTATAAATGTTCTTAACTAGTTTAAATCCTTCAATAACTTTACTTAATTGTGCTCCAGGCAAAAAAATTTAAAAAAAAATCCATTTTTTAGTCTTTCCCTGGATAGAAATTCCATCTGTCATCCTGGCTATTCACTTCATAATTCATTTTTACTAGCTTACTTTTTTTTTTTTACTTTAGTGAGATAACCAAACCTCGACCCTGTACTCCAAGCAAACTCAAAAAGCACTTCCTATAGTATTAACACAATTCCTTGGAGTGGGCAGTTTTCCCTTCTTGACCCAAACCAGTATCTTTAAACACAATTGCTGCTGCTTATGCAGCAGACCGAGGAGTTAAATGTTATCTAGTTTGATTGCCATGACAATGAGAGGATTTTATGACTTTGAGGTAACCCCATGCCTGCAAATATTAATTGCATACTAATGTTCATTCAGAACATTAACTTTGAAAGCAGGGGATTTCTGTGAATGGCTGCAAGTATTTTATGTTCCAGTTTATTTGCAGCATGTTTGCTTCCATGTCAAAAGCTCGTTATGTTATTGACATCAATAACTGCAATGCCAGGCTGGAACTTCCATTCTGCTCCTTTCCACATACACAGTAAGGTATGATTGGAGACTTTTTCCCCTCTTTCTCAAGCTCCTCTGCAATCCTGTGCTTAGGACAGAAAATGAATTTACTTCTAAAATAATTAAGGGCCCTGCTTTAAAACCCATCTTCAGGCCAGCACAATCACGGCATTTCATTTTATCTGAAAGATGGAGCATTTTGATTGAAATTAACTCTTCCCATTAAAAACATTCAAAATGCAGAATGGTGAAATTGCAGCACACATTTCAGAGGGTGGTATCACACTAACTCAGTTATACAGGGAGGCTGGTGCTTCCTAGGAATAAACAATCTATTCTCTCCATTTCTCCTCATTCTCCAGGCAAATGGGGATTTTTTTCACTAAAATGTTCCCATACAGGTTATCTTTGTATGAGTATCAGTTCATGGCATCATTTCCTTTCCTGAATAATTTCATAGCTCACTGGTCTGACCCTCCCTTAGTCTTTCCTTTATTTTTTTTCAATTTAAAGAGAACTACTCCATTACTAGTGATTTATTAGGATTTTATCTACAGCTAATTATGACTGATTTCAATAACATGTTTTTCAAGCTCACACAAATTATTGATCAGCATACACATTCTTTACACCCCTTGCCTGAGATTCACACACTACATTAACTCATTAATGATTCCTAAAAAAGATGGATAATAATATCATAAATCATTTCAACTGCTGCAAAATTTGCACATGCAACTCCTAACCTTGTTCTGCTGGATAAAATGCAGGGACCACTAAAACACATATCACTGTGCTAATTCTATTGTGTTCACTTCAGAACAAGACAATAAAAATAGCCTCATCAGGCAAAAGGCTCCTGGGCCCACTTTGAGAGAGTGAACATTTAATAAGGTAGCCAGTTACACTGGTTATGCCTCCAAGCAGGCAAGGAAAAAGAATAATATCATCTGTGTGTGTTCTTCCCAATACCCTATCTATCCCTGCCCTCTGGCACTGGAAGCCATTCCCTGTGTCCTGTCCCTCCATCCCTTGTCCCCAGTCCCTCTCCAGCTCTCCTGGAGCCCCTTTAGGCTCTGGAAGGAGCTCTGAGCTCTCCCTGGAGCCTTCTCTCTGGGTGAACAGCCTCAGCTCTCCCAGCCTGGCTCCAGAGCAGAGGGGCTCCAGCTCTTGGAGCATCTCCATGGCCTTCTCTGGACTTGCTCCAACACTCCACATCCTTCCTGTGCCAGGACCCCAGAGCTGGATGCAGAACTCCAGTGGGGCCATCAGAGAGATGGAGAACCACTTCCTTCAACCTGCTGGTGACAGCTTTTTTTGATGCAGGCCAGGATTTGCAAGGGTCAAGTTCGCCTTTTCCAAGTGGATGTGCCTTTTCTTATCAGGTCCCAATTTGTACCAAGCAGTATCCTCAGCTTCTGTATTCCTGCTCTGAGTATTTCCAGGATCATATATTGGCTGTCATCTCATCTAACCAAATTACCAGCCTCAAGATTTAATAGAGGAAGATCAAGGATTGCATATTTGCAATGGGGATCCTTCAGAACAGGAGGTTGATATTTTTCTCCAGTTCATCAAAACTTCTGCTGCATTGGGGGCTTCTTTATATGAATTTTAAAAAAAAATCTATTTGCATGAAAGTGAATGAACTTCAAATGAGCAAAAGGAAATAAAATACCATATGGCATATTCAGATTCATGGGATTGCTATCCTGCTTAATAAATCTTCCCTTACTCACATTTTTGATAAAAAGTATGTATCCTACAGGGATTTTAATTTTATATCTCAAAAGGAGGTTAGTATATTAAATTTTGCTGTATACAGATTAAATGAGGACTTTTGAAAATTCTCAAAATTATCTGCTCAGCTAAATAAATTTTCTGACTTTGCACTTGGGGTAATTGTAATAGAGCTTTTGATCCCTGGGTAGATGGATGCAATAGTCCTATAAATCACAGATTTTCAACATCTTCAAAGACTATAAAATGTTTATGAGAGAGTATGGTTTTAGAGACATCTGGTGGTTAGATAATCCTAAGCAGAGAAACCAATGGTGAAAGTATTAAACATACTTTTCCAACAAAAGTATCCTGTAAAGAGAAAAAGACATTAGCTTATTCTCTGTCTCTGCAAACTGTGGTAGATCATTTGACACAAGACTCAGCCTTGTTTATGGCAACTTGGCAGCTTTGCTCACATTAGAACAAAACAGGAAAAAGATTTTTCAAGGTAAACAAATGTATGTGTCTTTCAGTAGCATTAAAACTTATCACAGCTTAGTCAGAGAATAACGGACAGGAGATTGCATACTGAATATTTTAAATCTTCCTGCTAGACAAAAATCATTATCTCTGCCAGCATCTTGGTAGCTTGACTTTTTTCTAACTCCTGGTGTGCTTTTATTTTGGTTTTGTTTGAAACTTCACTGACTCTCCAGCATATTTTTTACTGAATTGCTTGCCTAAAGCTAGAAGCTAGAAATATAAACTCAGAAATTAAGTCACATTCTTAACTTCTTAGGTTCAAACCACAAGGACATGTACTGTAAATAAAATAACCATACTTATTTCCTATGCATTAATAATATACATTATTATCAGAAGAGTGATTTATAAGGACTTATAATTCAAGTCCTTATTAAAAGTTTATGTATTTGGTGCTGTGTTTGAACCTCCTTATTTCCACAGATCTACTGCAATACAAGGCACAGAACTCCTTGTTTGGAGACATCAAATCAAATGCTGCTCTCAGACACTGACAAAAATTCAAAAGAACAAATCCATTCCAGGAAAAAAAAAATCCCTTCAAATTTAGGGGAAAAAAAATTTTGGGCTTATCTGCTGTACCTAAGACAGCAGAGACATGACTGCAGGAGAAGAAAATAATCCTCCCATGCCTACTCTATAAGATGAATTTGAAGAGTTTTAAATTGAAAGAAATACTGAAAAATTCCCATTTCTGCTGTCTGGAAGGAGGATTGCTCCTCTCTGGTTTGGGTGGGGAGGGAGGCCCTGTGCTACCCCTTTAGAGTTCCCAGCCCTTTGACAACTTTCCCAACTGCTTTAGGAGCATCTGTTTTCTCAGCCCAAGCATTGACCCCTCCCTCTGAACTGCCTCCCTGCTCACAGCAGTGCTGGCACCTTTTCCAAACTCTTTTCCTTGCTTACAATAGAGCACAGCAAACTTCTGTGAGAGCTAAAACTGGTTTCACACAAATGTACTTGTTCTCAAAGGCAAACATCTCTGCAGTGGCTTTTTGCTGATCAGAACATGACACCCTCAGACAAGATCCTTAGCAAGACCTCAGAGGAGCAGAGCAAAGAGCCATCAGAAATTTGCTGGCAGTGTTACTTTCCCACATCACAAGTGGTGTCAAAGTTTTCTGGGATCAACACTAATTCTGCAACAGAAGGTGTGTTCATAAACTTCTATACAGTGTAAGCAACACTGACAAACTATACTCACCTGTTTATTTTCAGTCAAGATAGAAATTGTTTTAGAAAGTCCAAAGTATATTTTATTTTACTTTTAACAATCTGAGCATGAACCAACAAATTCTGATGCCAAGAGTTTCTTACGCACATTTTTGCATCCTGATCATTCAAAAGCAGTTCTCTCCTGAAAGTTTTAACTTTGAATATAATTTACATGCACTGAGCTACATTAGTCTTTCATTATATTTGAGATTATACATGAACATAATTCAGGATATTTAAAGTCATGGTTGCTGTAGAAACCATAATTATATTTCTTGTTAAATCATTAAAGTTAACATCATTTATGAAATTATAGGATATTTTGCAGGAGTAGGAACACAGCAGTGTAAAGCCACTTTACACATTGAGTTCTATCCATGCACAAATGCCTCAGGAAATGCAAAATTAGGGCATCTCCAAGGGCTCTGAATGATGTAAGGAGCTCAAGTTCCACCTCAGACATCAGCTGGCCAATTATATCTATTGCTTTATAGCCACAATTTACTTTCATTGAAATGTCCTGTGAAGCCAGTTGATAGATGAACCCAGTTCAAGTTCCAGTAGGACTGGGTTTTTTGGCTTTGCTCAAATTAGGGCAATGCCCACACCCTCCAAACTGGATGCAAACTGGATGGAGGAAAAACGTACTGCTATTTCTTCATCTCTCACCTGCTTTGATCTCATGCAGGACTTCCCCCTCCCCTCTCAAACACACCACCATGCTCTGGTAAGCTGATGGACATCTCCTGGAGCTCCAGTCTCCCACTCCAGAACAGAGAACAGGGATGTTTTGGCATGACTTGGAAGCAGAGATCAGTTCAGGTACATCCCCATAGGATGCTGGGAACCCCCGCATGGGATAAGGCTCTGGGAACAGCTGTGAGCACTGCAAGCACTCTCATAAGCCAGATGCTCTTATCACAGCTTGTATCCCCAGCTCATGATGAGAGAGAGCTTTGTGTCATGTCCCCACACACCCAGGAGTGGGACAAGTGCTGCTGTTGGCACACTGCTGGAGGACACAATCCCTGTTTCTGGATCTGCCTTTACTTACTGAAACCCAGCATGGCACAATGAAGAACAAATGCCTTTCAAACAGATATTCTATCACCTCTTGCAAAATAAGGAGCTACTTTCTGAACAGGGAACAGCTGTGGGCTAATTTCTGGATCCTTGTCAATCACATGGAAACCTAAATTAATCACGTCTGATGTTCCAAGCCATAACAGAATTAGCATTCAAGTGCACAGCACGTAAATTATTACTTACATTGTCATCATTTGTCAGACAAATCCTTCCCTTCTCCTTTTCTAATGATATTGCACAATTATTGAAATGTCATGTAACATAAAACTTGCTGGGAATTTTAACATTTTTAGAACTCCCATATTAAAACATGCTTCTAGGCCATCACTATCAAAACTTGTGAGTCTCCTATGTTGAAAGTCAAAAGTTATTTCAGCATCAGCATTGAGTTTATGTACTTCATTATACTGTATTTTTCCTTGTAGTTTCATAGACTTACAATTGCATTTAAAAGGCATTTCTACAGAGAATAATTACTGCCTGCATTGACTAAAAAACAAATGAAAGAAGGTACACAAGGCACAAAAAAACCAGCCAGTGCAGCAATGCAGTTCAGATTCTCTCCTTGAGACCCTGGGCATCTGAGCAAAGGTCTTAAAAACAGCCCTTTCAGAGGCTGGCAGCTTGGGAGGCAATGTACAGTCCTCCTAGGGATAAAAGAGTGAAAAGGAGGATGAAAAGCAGAATGCTATTTCTTCTTCCTTTCTGCAGCTGAAGGACATGGAGTGAGAGGACTTGCACTTTATCAGACTCACCAGAACTAATCCCAGCTCAGGAGATCATACAGCACTCTCACAGCTGCTTGATGAATCAACTTCTGCTCTTGTAGCTCACACAGTGATACAGCCAGGCCCTTCTGCTATTTCCCTCTCTTCCTCCTCTGCCTGAAGTGTTTGCACACACAAACAGGGTGGGGTTTGTGACCTGAGTTAACCAAATAGTTCTATCACTGCTTTAACCTAAGTGGTGTCTTTCAGCACCCAATCCTCTCCATGTTCTGCCACCCATTCTCATAGAATCCCAGTAAACAGCATCTTCAGCCTTTTCTCCATTGAGTTACTAGTTTCTTGCTTCAGACTCCAAGTCCTCAGAGCCACAAAACCACTTTTTGCCCCATCTCTGACAGCACTGTGCATGGGATCCCCACTCAGAGCTCTTAGGTACTACACATCACAAGCTACAACTACTGAACCTTCAGGTTTGTGTCATCAGTTTAGGATCAGTAGTTGTAGCTTATGATGTGTAGTACCTACTTTCTAGAACAGAATTTCAAGCCTATTTCTCACAAAGAACACTTGCGCCACCCCAAAATGTGTAAGTTGCCTATCACCCTGCTGTGCTATTGCCATCCCATCTTTCAGGGACCAGGACTAAAGAAAAAAATTATCAATAACCCACAAAGCACTAAAGTGGTTGTGCCCAGTTACAACCAGTTAACTCTTCACCTTGTGTGGCCTGAGAGAGAAAGTTTAGAGTCAATACATGGATTGGCCTTTAACTCTGTCCTTTAAGAACTTTCAGCTCTAAGCTCTTTGTAGCTCCTCAACCCTTTGTGCAGAGGTTTTCATGAGACCTGCAACACCATGGAAGTCTACATCAGCCATCTGGGCAAGGGCTCAGTATTTAGTAGGGATGCTCACCCCTTTTCTGGGATTGCCATTTGAGTATAGGTCAGAAGGCAAATACTTAGTGGGATGAATTTGGACGTTCAAGAGCAGAAAGACATGAAATAAAAGCCAAAGCAGGTCAACCATGGATAGCAAAACCAGATCCTGTAAGTGAGGTGTGCACCATTCATGTGTAAGGATTATAGCACTCAGCTTTGCCTTCCTGCTTAACAAACTCCCTCTAAAATATGTATGTGTGAACAGGAGGTTTCTCTTAACTCAAAAGCCTCTTTCATTCCTTCACTCACAATTAAGAGCAGAATAATCACTGTGAACTGACACAACCATCTTCCCCAAAGGCAGGTCACCCCTTGCTGCTTGGTGATAACATAGGAACTTCAGCTTGCCCCTACTGTTTTCTGTAAAATCGTTGAAGTTGTACTGGAACTCAAAGCTATTAAGGTTATCATGATACTCAAATGTCTTGGGTGTTTGCACTAGTTAAGATTCCACTGAGTCTTTCAGACACATCTATCTGATGTACCATCAATCTCCTTTCTACTGTCACTACTAATTATTTCTGATTGATTAATGTTCTTTATTGAATTACTATTACACTAAATAAATAAGAAGAATTAGCCTAACACCAAATTATACTTTGAGTATGAATCTGTAACAATCATAAAACAAACTCAGAGGTAACGGACTATTACAGAGAATTTAGGAGCAATTTGTTGTCAACTGTCATTCAGATTTCTGCAGTCTGAGCTCCTTATACCAAGTTGGGAATGCATGTGGCCAAGATGGAACTTCTGATTTAATGTACCATTGTAATTTTTTTTAAATATCCACTTCAAAACTTTAAGTCATGTAAAATTTGAAATCTCACTGCAAATTAAAAATCAGATTTATCAATGTTCGGTACCTGATCTTAGTATCTAGTATTCTACTAACATATTCAAAAGTTCATAAAATTGAGACCAAAAAGAAGAGAAAGCACTTAATTTTGTGCATCATAATAATGATACTACCAACAGTCTCAGCCGTCTTTTTTTTTTTTTCAGAACTTACATGTAAATTAACATGTTGTGTAAAAGTTGTCCCAAATAAATAAAGAATAAGAATTAAGAAGCTCATCCAAAGGTCACCAGAGAAAGATCAACTTCAGTCACATTTTATCCTAGTTCATAAATTAACTCCAGGACTTGGCTTTATACAAGGTACTGATTTGTAAACTGTAGAGTAACAAACATGGGGAGAATGAAGCGTGTCCCTGAAGATGTGCATATGGCAATTCCTGTTGTAGAGATCCATGTCTTTATTAAGGTCAGGGGTTTTCATAGATACTGTCCTTCCACCAATACTGCCAGCTTCAGAGTTGAAAGCAGATACCAAAGACTTCCATGCTTTTTTCTGATACAAACATTGCTACCTCACCTTCATAAAAAAACACAGCAACAGATTCCAGCACTCTTTCCACAGGGCAGGGATGGAAAAAGAAGCTTTGTTGCCATTCAGTTATGGCATCTTCTCTTTCCCCTCATAATATGTGTAAAAAATCAAAGGGAGAAACTGGGAGATTGTACACTTGTCTTTGATTCACCTTAAAATTATAGTCCTGGCTTCTGAGGGAGGACTCCTGCCAGAATAGGTAGTAATTTCATCCTGTCATTATGTGCCAGTTCTAACTAAGTTTTGTGTTTTTAGAAACCTCTCTTCTTGCCCTTTACATGCACAGCCCTCAGCTGGGTTCTCTGAATAAGCCAGAACCATGCAGGTAAGAAGCACATTCAAAAGTCTATTAGTTAAACATCCCCCTCTTTAATCACATCTCTGCTGTGTCTTATTGTACAGTTGCTTATTAATGTTGCTTTGGTGATTGCAAAATTACCCTAAAAGATTCAGCTAATGATAAAATTAATCCTTTAAGTATTTATCTCCTTGATACATATATATCAGTTTTATTTTGATTTGTACAAAGGTGTCCTGATTTTTCTTTTGTTGATGTTGCTCCTAAGCTTCTTATATTCTTGTGGGTTCAAAAAGAGTATACAGGGGAAATTACACCAAACTAATTTTACAAATGTAACACACAAAGGAGAGGCCTACAAGGCTGTCTTTCCTCCTGCATAATTGCTTTTTGTGTCATATGAATTTAGCTCTTTACTACTGGTGGATGTAACTCAAAAAGGTAAAGCACATCATTTAGGCAATTTCTTTTTATCTTTTGCAAATCAAGTGAGTTTTCCTAATCTACCACGCCATATGTAATAATCCAAAGAGAGAAAAAAAAAAAAAAAACAAAGAATAATTTACTAATGTATTTCAGTAACAATTTTTCATGGCTTGCCACTGGAGGAAGAGACCCCAAAGCAGATTATCCTGATGTTATTGCAACATGAGGAACCACATCTCTCGGTCAATAGCTCCACCAGACACAAGCTGCAGATTCCTGTGTTCATCATCTTTTTAAATATCAGGGAGCCTTAACTGGTTTAGAAGGGTGTTGTGCTTTGGGAATGGTGCTCCTCAATTCAGTCTCCCACCGAGGCTCTTCAGACCTCCTGCCACTCTCACTCCCCACTTTCCCCTCCCCAACCCTTGTGGTGGCTGGAGAGGGGAACTGGATGCACAAAAGGTAAAGGCAACAGAACAATTTACTGGAAACAGTAACAGCAACACTACTAATGATAGAGGGTGAAAAAAAGAAACTATTCACATGGACTCCGACAACAGAAACCTGACCTCTCCGTACACCACGTTTCCTAGACCAGGAGGAACCCCTTCTCCTGGTCTAGGAAACAGACTCTCTTTCCCCTGCCCCAGCAATGACATGAGGTGGTAGAGAATAACCTTCAGGTCCTGGCCATGCCCCTCTTGTCTGCTGTAAAAAATTAACCCTGCTCTGGCTGGAACCAGAATAGATGGGTCTTCAGGGAACTGCCCCCTCAGCAGAAGCACACTTCAGTTTTACTTAAAAGCATCACAGAGAAAGCAGTCTGCAAATTCCAACACCTGGCCACAGCTTCAAGAAAAAGCAGCAGAAATCTCAGAAAGATACAATCTGCTTCTGAATCGGTTCATCATACCAAATACCTCCTTCTTCTGTCAAGCAATTTTTCACCACCATACTGGAAGCCTAGTCAGTATTCACAGCATCACAGCCACATCACACTCTCCCCAAAAATGTTGGACTAGGTAATGCAGCAGAGGCAAAACAGGAATGTCTGCCCAGTAACAATTACTGGTATAATTCCTCTCCCCACAACATGCGTTTTCCATTACCCTTTTCTGACCACATTGGTCAAGTGACCATGTTCAGGTTTAATATGCTAGTGAAGAACAATTTTGGGTGCAGCACAGAAAACAGCATTATTTGCCCATATAAACTTCATCCCAGCACAGCCATCTCTAACTTCTGGTCCTAGCCTAAGTTCTATGAACCAGCCCAGTTCTTTCTGCAGTCTAAGAAAGAGATACCCATAATTAGTGCTTATGATTCATTTTGTCTCACACAGCAGACTTACAATGGAATAAACTCATCCGGGAGTTATTTCTTCCACCCCCATTAGTAACATTTCTCAACTTCCAACACGATAATGAGGGCCATAACAACAATTTTGAGAGAACAAGGTATTTGCTAATAGCCTGTGTTGTGGTAAGCAAACCAGGAAAGGAAGGAATAATAAATTTTTTCAACTTACATGTAGTTACCCAATGCATTTTCTTAAAAAATCACTACAAAAGGCCCATTCTGATTACACTCTTCTAGGTACTCTTACATTTAGTTGCATAACATATCTCAACTGTCATTCATCACTGAACAATAAGTTCCCTTTCTCCTGTTTCACTTTCTCACTCCTGAACATCACCTTCAAATCCAGCTTTCTGAAAGTAAAGAAATCCAGGTTGGTGAGGTTGGAGCACATTTCACACAACCCTTTTTCCCTCTGGACTCTTGGCGGCACACCAGTTGCATAAAATTTTGTAAAGCAAGTCTGGATCAGGTTTGAATCAAAACTGAATCATGAGATAGGTTCCACATTTCATTTTCATTCCTGATTCATCTTGCACAACAGCTGGTGGATGAGAGAGGAGGAAGAGGCCAGGAAAACTGCATGGATTCCAGGTCTAGCTGCACCTGCTCTCCTCTCTGAGAGTAGGTTTAGCCCTATAAGCTAAAAATAAATAAACAAAAAACCCTCTAATGTTTCTTTGAAAACCAAGTCATGGAAAAATGGCATGACATCAGTGAAACATGTTGCAGGCAAGACAGTCACATCATGACAGGGCTGGACCTTTTTTTGAGAGCCTTGATATGAAGGGGTCAGAGTCTGGAGGCCAAGGCATTTTATGCCTTGCCCAGAGCTAGTGGCTCCTTCCTAGAAACACTGGCATTTTATGCCTGCAGGCACCAGTGTGGTTTTGTGAGCTGTATGGGATACAGCTGCTCTGCAGACAGAGACCATTCAGACCTGGCAATTTGCTTAGAATTCAAGTAAAAATGTCCTAAAAGAAAATATAAATCAAAATACATTACTGGTGAAGTTAGGCTGAGATGCTCACATACCTCTATTCAAGATATTGTGATCCTAACAGTCCTGAACAAAACCTGATGAGAAAGACTAGACAAAGTGTAAGTAGCACATGTTACTGAAAATGTAAGGTTGGTGTCATGGTTTGGCACAGGCCAAACACCAGGCACCCACCAAAGTCACTTGCTCACCCTCCTCTGCCACAGTTGGGCAGAGGAAAGGGAAGAAATTAACAACAGGTTCATGAGTTAAGAATAGGGAGAAAACACTCCAAGAGCAAAACAGGCTAAACTTAGAAGTACAAAGTGAATTTATTACTAACAGAATCAGAGGAGGATAACGCAAAGCAAAATAAGCTCTTAAAACACCTTTTCCCCCCAGCCCTTCCCTTCTTCCCAACAACAGTGAAGAAAGCAGGGCTTGGGGGTTTTGGTCAGCTCATCATCAAGATTTCTGCTGCTGCTCAAGCAGAGGAGTCCTTCCCCTGTGAGACCATGGGGCCCCTCCCATGGGAGATAGTTCTCAGTGAACTTCTCCAGCATGGATCCACTCTCACTAGCAGCAGCCTTACCCAACTGCTGCTGTTCTGTAATCACAGAACAAACTCTATGGCTGAATGTTTCTTGGCCAGAGAGGAAGGCTGGATGGTCTCCGCTCTCTCAGGAGAGGTGGCCACTCTTACTCACAGCTTGGTGCCCAAAAGGAAGATGGAAATGTACCACCATCTTCTAATATTGCAGTCTCTCGATTTGTCCATTCCATCTGGCTGTCAAAGCTGAAGCAATGCTCAGCCAAAATGCCATTGACATTTTTTTCATAGCTACATTATCCTTTAAACATTACCTATGCTTTAGTTGTACATAAAAATAGCAGGGAAGCAATTAAGGGGGAGAACATGAAGTGTAATATATTTTAAAAAGAGGTTATATCTTCAAGTAAAGTAGCACAAAGATCTGTCTGAATTTGGTATCTTATAAAGCAGAAAAGGACTGATTGCTTCACAGCATTCATCCAGTACTCTTGAACAGCATCTACATTCTCAGAAAAAGAAACAACCATTGTTTCTAAAGATGACACTCTTTCCTTATACACATATTAAATATTCATCTTTCCCCTCTGAACAAACAGTCTGGTACTGAGAAGAAAGAAGGAAGAAGAAACAATCCACAAAAGTAAGACCAAACCATTCATCCATCCAGCCAGGTAACAAAGCTTTGGCTTGGTCCCATGAGTTCATCCTGAGTGGGAAATGCTCACCTGTACTTGCTCCTACTGAACCTGGCCAGTCTCACAGAGCTACAAATAACTCTGCACTACAAGCCTGAAGGAAGTGATTCTCTGCTCATGCAGATTATCTCTCATCTTTACCCCTGAGATGAACCTATGCAAAAAAACAATTCACCTGATGTAAACCCAACTGAGTGGTGGTTTTTACTGACCTTGTCTCTCCTTCTGGACTTTGTGCAACAACATACACAAAGTTAATTTTTCACCTAACAGCTGCAAAAATATTATTTCCAGACCTAATATTGCCTGTTTGCTCAAGCAAACCTCATGCTGAAGTGAAAATTTTTTTATTTTATTAATGTTTATATAAGAGCAAAGACATTCTTTTTTTATTTACTCTGTAAAGCAAATAAATGAACAGGGAACATTAAAATACTACATGGGTTTAGATATTCCAAATCCCAAACAGTTCCACTTTAATGGATGTGTATTTTTCATTTATATAATGAATGTTTCTAAACACACCCAGGGAAAAGAAAGAATATTTACCTTTTTAATATTTAATATTTTGCAGTCATATGGATGGAAACAATTTAAAATGGGTATATTTCTGGGCAAAGAAACGATCTCCATTACAAGGCTGAAACACAGGTTTGATTGCAAAACCCTGCCATGCTTTGCATCCTGAATGCCAAATAAAAACCAGCTGACCCCAGAACATTGAGATGAACTGTAAATAATACAGTGAATAATCAAATGCAAAATATTATTTCAAATCTTGTACCGTGGTTCATACCCATTCTATTTATATGCTGAAATACTTCAAAATTACATCAGCTGAAACCTCTGCCTCCATCCTAATGCCCCACATTTATAATTTTAAATATATTATTTGAAGGCTGTTCATTTCAAAGCATCACTGATTGTGATTTCTCATCATCCCTTACAATCCTTCTCATGTAGCCAACATTTATCCATTTCCCGCACACTCTGCTAACAGAGCAATGGGCACAATCTGGCAAAGAGGATGGGAGAACTGCTGGTGGGACCTACAAGAACCTCCCCAGAGCCCTGTGCTCTCCACAGGACAGGCAGGACACTCACAGAGACCAGGGTGCCTCCTTTAGACAACTGAACTATGTCCTTCACATCATCCAACGGGAGAAAAATAATGTTTATTCTATGCCATGTAAATTACATATTAATATATTTTTACTTAGGTACGTTTTAATAGATAAATTTAACCATATTTCTTCTAATAGTAAAAGTGAATCCAGATTATTTGATAGTTTCATAGTGTTTGTACTGCTTTTTCAATACCAAAAATTACTGTTGTATACACAGCAAAGGCCAATATCACTATAATAACTACACTGGGAAGGATTGACTCCCCACCTCTTTAACCTGTGTATCACCTGTAAAAGACTCTCCACCCAAACCCTGTGGAGAATTTTTATTTTTATCTTTTTATCTTTTATCTAATACTTTCTTCTTCTTTTTACTTAATTTTTGTCACTTGCTTTTGCAGAAACATAGTAAGTAATGCAAGATTGTTCATGGGGAACTGAAGCCTAGAACTCCATGGCTCAAGTTAAGACCTTGTAATTTGAGCAGACCTTGACCATTTGAGCAATATACCAGTCTTCCTATTCTACACAAAAAAAGCAGTAGGACAGCACATATGTTGGGAAGGATAAACACCTCCCTGAGGAAAAAAGAACAGTGATCAGGACCAGCTCTGGCTCTATTTTCTCTATTTTGCAATGTTTGGGTTTTTTTTATAACATTTTGCACACTTAAACACGCACAGCCAATTATACTCAATTTATCTATTCCTCCACTATAGATTTCTAAACAGGCAGTGTTCATCCCTTCAGTTTTGTTAATATATCATTTTGGCTGTATGAAGATGCCTGCCAAAATAAAGAAGATACATGAGTCTGATTACCAGCATTTATAATTTGCAGGATCAAGGTGTTGAAAGCACAAATCACCTCTCCAAAAGAGAGAGCTGGCAAACTGTCACCGTAGCACACCACTACAGCAGTGGCAGAGACAAAACAAAGAAGCAGTACATTTAACATTCCTGCTTTTTGAGCTCCTATTTTACCATTACATTACCAATCTTTGCCCTTGAAGTGGTAGGCAGTGCTATCAGGTAGGGGAACTCTAAGAAAACAGGCTAAGAGAGATGGGGGAGTTGAGCCTGGAGAAGAAAAGGCTCTGTGGGGTACCTCAAGAGGCTCCAAAAGAGCTGGAAAGGGACCACAAACAAGGCATGGAATGTCAGGACAAGGGGGAATGGTTTCCCACTGCCAGAGGGCAGGATTAGATGGGATATTGGGAAGGAATTCTTCTGTGTGAGGGTGATGGGGCCCTGGCACAGGTTGCCCAGGGAAGTTGTGACTGCCCCTGGAAGTGTCCAAGCCCAGGTTGGAGAGGGCTTAGAATAACCTGGGATAGTGGAAGGTGTCCCTGCTCATGACAGGGGGGTGGAACAAGATGGTCCTTAAGGTCTCTTCCAACCTAAACCATACCATAACACAACACAAACTAGGTTATTCCTTTTTTTCCCTTGAGCCAGTTCAGTTACATCCATCCCACTTTCAAACAATTTGTAAGGGCCTTGAACACTTCACTACTGTAAAAGTACTGGACTATCATGGAAAATATTTCCTTGCAGAAATATTCCCCATGAACTTTGTAGGAAATTGCACAGCCATGCATCCTCACTAGCATCACAGCACTTGTCCCATGTGTACAAGCACCATCCTGTCTCCAGCCTGAGTGCTGGCTCATTTTGCAGGTTCTAAGCAGGTAACTGAACCTCCTCATCTCCAAGATGCAAGTTCACTGTTTAATGGTTTGTGGTGGGTAAAGTAAAAATGAGTTTCCACCTTGAAACTGAGCATTAATAACCCATAAATAAACTGTAATAGTGAGAGTGGAACAGCCTGTCAGGAGGGATACATTTTTTCTACTCTAGTAGGAACACACAGAGCATGGAAGGACATATCAAGTCTTCATGACCTACAGTATGACATCCAGTTTGTCTCCAAGCCAACTTGCCAAACAATCTGCAAATTCACAGAGGGCAGCCCCTCTGTGAGCCACTGCTGTGGCTTAGGAATGGCAGTCCCCAGTTCAGTGCTCCTGCTGAGGCTCTGCAGATCACACAGCTGCTGGCTCTGAGCACGAGGTGGACGCTATGGACTGAAGAACACAACCTGTGCATATTGCACCACTGCAGCCAGACACAGACACACCACACAGCCTCTCCCCATGGGCTCTACTGCATCCCAGCCTCTCTTACAACCACCAAGGCTGATTCTCTTACAGGAGTAACATTTGTGGGCAGACCTTTCTGGCATTTGGGTGTTTTGGAACACAGCAGTGTGGTATGGCACTGTGGGCCTCAGTGCAGCCCTTTTTCAGGAGTTGGCCCACAAAAACCAAGAACTGCTGCTTTTTATGCCCTATTGCTTTTAAAGCTCCTAACTTCACACCACCATATGGGTTCTACACACTGCAGAATCTCCTTACATAGAATCCCTGTTCTCAGGGCTTATAATTTTAATAGAAGATTGATATGCACAACCCTTTTTCTAATGAGCAGTGATAAATAATCCAAATTAGATATGTAATATGAGAGTATTTGCCCTTCACTTATAATTGCCTTTTCCACTCATAAAGGGAGAGGTTTTTGTCTCACTTATATATTTACTTATCATTTTCCCTCACATGTTAACATTTCCACTGCCATTTGACATTTCATTCTCAGGATTTTCTCTTCCAATTATTTTTTATTGGCTGTGATTTTGTGTCTTTTATTAGAGGTGCAGAGGGCCATCTGCCAGAAATTCAACCCCTGCTGCAGAAGCCTTTGTCAACAGCTTCATCTAGACAGCTGACCTCTTTGGGTTGGTTAAGGCCATTCTTTTTATTCAAACTGAGAACCAATAGCATTTCCTCATTATTTGCACTCAAATACTCTTTAACTGTTCCCACATTTTGCTCAGCTGCTTACAGTCCCCCCCTGACTTGCAGTGTTAATGGTTACACAGTTGTTTCCTCTAATTGAGGGGTGACCCATTAACTTCCCTGACTATTTTTACTCTTCACTACTTCAGGTTAATTTGCAGTCCCTTTTGCAGCCAGCAAAGCTGCATTGGTTGTATTATTCCAAGCAGCAGACTCTTTTTCTGAGGCTGCATACCAGCTCCCTTAACTTCATTACCCAGCTCTTTTCCCCATTCTAGCACTCTTTGGTTAGGAGGGTGCTAAATCTTACTTGTTCGGCTATTCAGATGACTTCAACTGGGCATTGTCACTTCCCTACAGAGTAAATGCTTACCAATCCTCAATAGCTCCTTGCTACTGAGCAAAGCAATAACTTTGCAGCTGCTGTTTTCATCTCAACATTTGTTTCTTTCGTCTTGCCAGTTCTTGGGGTAAAGAGAAAAGTTTTTGTCTTAGTTTCCTTTCCACAGCCATTTGTGTTGGAAAAACTTTAGTCTCTACAAAAAGATTTTCCAAAACACCTAATCAAAGCAGATCTTTGCATAGTTTGAATTTTCCAAAGTCACTCTTTCTATCAAGTACTTTGGGGGTGGTTTGGGCAGGATTATAATTGATACATATCACTAAGGTCACAGGAGGCAAAAAAGGAAATGGAATAAATTTCTTTGGCCCTTCCTTTCTGGTGACTGTCCTTGAATCTGCACTGTGCTGTCCTGCTCTGCACAGCCTGGGCAGCTCATGAACAGCAAGACTTTGTTACAGCACAGGGCTTCAGGCCAACAGAAACAAAGCTCAGATCCTCCACTAGCAAAATGCTAATCCATGGAATTATTGCTTTTCTATTTTGTGATCCCAGCCCTAGACTTCTCTGGATTCACTCCAGACCTGCTTCTTGAGGCTCCCCAAACAGCAGATGCTTTTGGCTTCCCATTGCCTCCACAAAAGGGGCAGGCAGAGAGACTGGCTGCTGTAATTGCCTTAAACAATCCTGTGCCAACTTGTAACCAGGCCAGGGCTGGAAAAGGGCAAAACACTTGAGTTATCTGCAGGGCTGCCACAACTCTGAATTAGAACAGTACAGGTCAAAAAAGGGAGTTGCACTAATCTGCTCCAGGCCAGAGCTTTGTATTTCAAAGCACAGTTGGAGACTTGGCTTGACTCTGATCTCATCAGCAGCTTGTGCCAGAGCCAAAAGCACCAGGAGCCAGAGCTGTGGCTCAGCACAGGCCTTGAACATGGGGAGTTGGGATTTGTTGGCATGAGATCCAGCTGAGCCAATGGGAAACCAATTCCTCCAGCAGCCCAGCTGGCTCCTGGAGAAGCAGCAGCACAGCAAACAATTCCTTTTCCATGAGCAGTCCCCTTTTCCATCAGCATTCGCAGCCTATCCTCTCCCTCCATCTGGAAAGAGGGTTCCAAACTCACAAGAGATTTGTTCCTCAGAAAAGTGTCTGCTAGGTTCCAGAACTCTCACAGTATTGTCACTAAGGCCAGATTTCTGTCCTAATTCTCCTTCAATCCTACCCTTAAGTATACTGCAATCTCTCTCAGTCAGGTTCAAACACACTATCTTCCTAAATTAACATGTCATATGCACAATTTTCAATTTAGCATTTCTTGATTCCATTCACATAATTCCTCAGGAATTTTCTGTGACAGAATTATTTGAGCTGTATATTAAAAGTGGATTTATGCTTGAAAGACAGAACAACTCCTCTTAGGTTCCTGCACACTACTGCTATAGGACTTGACTGATTGCATAAAAAAAAAAGCGATTGAAATTAATTTTCTTTTCATAATTTTGTACTGAACGAGTGAGAATAGCCTCCAGGAAACAACTAACATAATGGTTGTCTTTTTTAAGTTTTCAAGAGTTTTAAGCATTAGTAATGGGATGCCTTAATAAAAAGGAATTTACACTCTTGTAAATTTGTAACAAAGTGGAATATAATTGCCTTGAGTGGCTATGAATTTTCAGAAGTTTTGGAAATCCATCTAGACAACTACTGCATGTCTGTAGAGAATGACACAAGCCTGATTGGTAAGATCTATGAGTGTATGATCTGAATCAACAGTACGTTGGTTGATACTTCATTTCAGTCCTAGGTGGATTTGTAAAGACCCCTGGCTTCAGGCTGGATGACCTCTGTGTTTCTGCGAACCAAACAGCATTGGACCTTCAGCCAAAATTCAGAGGGATCAGATGAAAAAGACTGCAAATGTTTGGCAGTACCTAGTGACTACCTTCCTGCCATGTGCTTCAGCAGGTTCTGGATTTAATTTTGGACTACCATGAAAGGCAGCAGCACTATAGGACATTTTTGTTCCAGTTTTCCCATCACTCTCTCTTGTAAGCTGAGTTAACTGTAGTTTAAGATGACACCTTCCACCTAGAGGAGGTTTTTAGACTTTCAGTAGTTTTATACAATTTTGAAAGCAGAAGGTTGCAATAGCACCAGTTAGAGATCTCTGGACAGCTCCAGGGCAGAAAAAAGATGTGAATACTGGTTCTAGATTTGACAAAGCTTGAAGCTGTAATGAGGTTATGTCAGATGAAAAAAGTCATTCAAAATAATCTTTTCTATCACCGTAACTGCTGTTGTGAAAATTAAATAATAAATCATTCTCTGAGAGGAAGCAATTTTAAAAATCAGTTTTAGATCTAAACTCTGACAACCATCATGTTCTTTTTGCACACCTTTCACAACACATTTTAGTAGAATGACACTTCATATAAAGAACAGAAAAATTAGGCATTTCACATGTGCTGGTTTTAGTCCAGAAGAATTCAGCATAGTTGCTAAGATTTTAAAATAAATTAACTCATCTATTTCAGCTAAGTACAAAATTAGAAACACTTTGCATTGTAACATTACCTCTGTGCACTTGCTAGAAAATGGAAAAATGTATGCAATTAAATACAAATAGCCTGACTAGTAACCAGGACCCAAAGCACTACCTGATTTGCAGCTACTGCAATTGAGCACTTCACATATGCTCTTGTTTACATATCACTACATTATTAATAAACTTGGCCTGCAGCTCCCATACTGCATTATGGGACACTGAACAAAAGAAAGCACCAAACCTTAGCATGGCCATATGTCACATGGCAAATGACCAATAGGTGGGGATTTTTTCCTAATCTATTTCCATATAGGTCACCAAGTTCTCAAAGATTTGAGGAAACAGCATCTATAAGCAGAGGTAAACTGCTACAGTTCATTTTATTAGTGCTTTGTTGATGACGCACCTGAGCAACTTTCCAATACTGTGGTATGGAAGAAAAGACTGAGAATTCAGCATCCCAAATCAGCTGTGGTAGGCAGCCATGGTGGGCAAGAACATGGCTAATCTCATTAAAGAGACAACAGAATTTATGCCCAATTAGATGGGCTTGATGGCTTCATCTGAAGTTTTAACATACACATTATAAGCAAATGTAAAGTTCAGTGCAGTCCTCAGAGCCTGAAGCCAGCAAAGGGTGAAGAGAGACCTTTAAATGTCACTGGAGCAGAAAGTTGTTTTGCAACCTGTCCTGCTAGAGAAAACATGTTTAAATCTATATGGAGCAGAAACTACTTCTACTCTGATAAGATGCAGCCTTCCTCTACTTAAAGGAATAATCAAGACAAGAAATTAACCCTGTCAAAACTCTTGAAGACTCAAGAAGTTGAGAGTGGTTATAAGGTGGGGAGAATCCATCAAGAGGAAAAGAGGTAATCATTAAGGCCAATGTCTTTATTGCCCATGTCCAGGGAATAATACTGAGCTGAATTGGGAAATGCAAACTGTCTCCTCTGATGCAGGTTGCAAAAAACAAACATTTAAAGGTGTTTTTGTTAATTTCTTCATGTTCTAGATGTTAACCTCCAATGCATGTATTCTCAGGCTGTAAGACTGGCTGCTTGGCCAGGATCAACATCTCAAGGGAGCTGAAAAGAGCTTTTTGAACTAATCTTTATTTTCAAGCAGAGTGGGAAAATGCCTTTCTAATTAAGTGACTGTTTTTTGCACAGAAGTTCTCAGCAAAGATGGAAAGAAATTCTAAGGAACAAGGGGCCAAGTGAGGCAGGACTGTGTGGGTGCAGGAAGAAAAGCTGGCCAGGGAGCAGATTTTGCTGTGATTCTAAAAGCCAACATGGTGACTGAACCCACAACTGGAAACAGTGACTGACCTACACATGGATTGGGAGAGAGTTGGGTGTTAAACCTTCATTTTATTCTTTCATCTAATCTCATGGTAAAAAACTAGTTACACTAGTGGGTAATGGTTTTTTGGTTTTTGGGGTTTTTCTTATAAGTTAAAGAGACTTTCAAGTCTTCTCTGAATGCTTAGCAGTAATGTGCAAGTATATCTGCCTCAAAGATTTGGCCACAAGGGACCTGTTAAAAAAACATAACAAATTCTTCATTGGGCACTCATAATCTTACATTCCTTGTCCTCAGCTACAACAGTTTCAGAATAGTTCAGTTAAGAAGCAGACTTAATATGTTCCACTTAAGTCTGTAACTCATTGGTTTTATTCTGCCATGAGTATGGAAACATTTACATAAACATTATAAAACTGTCACATCACCTCTTTTCTTACCTCAAACATTTAAAAAGTTTATGGGGTTTAGTTTTCTACCTATTAGAAGTAAAGTTAAAGATTTACTGCTATTATAGTCTCTGATATTGCCTAATAGTCCTTAGCCAGTTTGATAGGGTAACTAATAACCATAAAATTTGAGTTACATCACAGGAAAAAAAATACACTCCCCACATGGAGAGTCATAATTCAGAAAATAAAGCAAAAGTCTGTATAGAGAAAGCAGGACAGAAAACCAGAAAATTACTTTGTTGCAACTAACAGAGACAAAAGGAGTGATGAAATTACCTCACACACTCTTTGCATACAGTGCCTTACAGGGCTGTAATAAAAAACCTGCAATTTTTCATAGTTTTAAAAAACAGCTGCTGTTGCCTCAGTAGCCTGGTGAAACAACCCAAAGTAGAAAACATCCACTTAACAGGCATGCTGGGACAAACATGGAACTTATTTATTTATTTATTATAAATTTAGCATGTGCTGCCACAGATTTATCCATCCCTGGGAGTGTGCAAGCACAGACATGCACATTTGAACCCTTGGATATGGGTGAACTGAGCAAAGGATTTGGGGATTACTATTGATCCATGCCCTTTCTCTCTTTGACGTATCCAGGCCACACTCACACCTAAGGTCTGGTGGGTTTGCTCCACTCCAGTGACACAAAGCCATTGTAAACCTTGTTCAGCTGTGCAGCAAAATTGGATTTACTGCACCTCTGAATCTCCAAAGCATGGAAAAGCATCTGAAGCCTACCACTAAGCCTGGCCTTGTGCTTCCCATAAAAGCAGTATGCACACCAGAGATGATCTATCTGCAGTGTATGCTGTATTCCTGCCATCACTTTTCTGTCCCAGACCACCTCCAGTAAAATGCCTTTACATTCTCTGAACAATATTTTATTCATCATACAAAAAAAAAAAAAAAAATGAAAGTTTGTTTAGCTTAATCTAGAAATCTTACAGCTTATGACAAATAATATTTTTTAACTGATAAAGAAATCCACAGCTGTGACTCCTCAGTGAAATACCCTGGAATACTAACTGGCAGATCCTCAAATTATTACAATTATATTATGAGTCCAAGCAGAGTTCTCTTGAGGAAACTTGCTTCTGCAGTAAGAATCAAACAGCAACTGCTAAAGCTGAGTTGTACTTGTGATTTTCAGTTAATATATTTTACCTGTATTTCACTATTTGTGATATTTTAGTCCAGCTGAAACCAGAAGAAAACTTAAAAGTTTTATTATTTAGTAAGGGAGTAGCTCAATATCTCATGCAATTTCCCCGTCCATTGCTCTAGCCAATTCCACATGCATGTGCTCTGAAAGTGCAGCAGAGGACTGACACTGGTGCCAAGTGCTGCATAATTACAGGAGTAGAGCAAGGTGCCCAGGTCCTGCAGTGTCAGCACCAGTCCCCAGAAGCACACAGCTCCGAGACACATGGGACTGAGAACTTCCCTTATGGCCCTGAAGTCCATACTGCTATAGCAGCTGACAGGGCTGAAGCTTGGACCAGGATGATAGGATCGATTTTGGAGCATGGCCAACCAGTAATCAAAATTTTTGTGCAGCAGCATGAACGCATTTTCCTACTGTATTATTTCAAAGCCTTTTTTGATAGATTTTTCTCTTGAGGTCCTTTTAATAGATAGGTTTATTGAATGAAAACTTTCTCCTGCTCCCTGTGATGATCAACCATGTTCAGGGAGATCACTAGATAAAATATAACACTCCAGGAAGAGAGAATAACAGAAGCTTTGCATGAGGGCTGCCACATACTATGTCTTATCTAGATACAAATATTTCATGTTTAAGGTGTGAAGTATTTTCAGTAAAATCACTTCAATACTTTTTTTAAGAGAACTAAACTACCACTTCTATTCATTTCAGTACTGAGCTGTAGCTGCCCAGCCCTGTTCAGTATTTAGCTCCTATAAAATATTTACACAGTCAAGACTCCTTCCACTAAGAAATTAAACCACTAAAAATGTAATCAGCCTCAACTGCTTTATACTCAACACTAAAAATAAAGGTAAGAATTGACACTGAGATATGTTTATCCACAGCAGCTTACAGGACTGGAATAATTACTCAAAAGAGACCAAGTCCTTATAAAAGAGTGTTTCAGGGTCAGAACAGAAGAGGATGTTCAGTGACAGTGTCAATATCCCGTTCAGCTGCAGAAATACAAAGATAGATAGGGAAAAAAAATAAGGTGAGCCAAATGGGAGAGGGATCTCCAAATCTAAAGTAAAGGTCCTTGAAAAGGCACAAAGGGCAACTTATTTTTGTCTTTTCCTAACAAGTCATTCACACATCTTTAAGTAGAATGTGCATTATAAGAAGAAGGATGTCAAGATTTAAGAGAATAATGGAGACTAGGCCTACAGAATAAATGGAGAATACCTGGGAAAATCTTGCTTTGCAAAATTGATACATGCTATAACAGAAGTCAGAAGAATAAAAGAGGTTTCCTGCAATGAAAAACCTTACTTTTGGCTACTGTAGAAAAATGAAAACCAGTAAAGGCAAAGTAAAAGGAGAGAGTCATGACTCTTTTGGATTTGCTTCAAGTACACATAACAACCTATCACATTTGGTTCAGGCTTGCCCTGGATCACTAATAGGGCATCCTCAGTAACTCCCATTCCAGGCAGGACAAATATTTACACATAATATATCTCAGCACAAATAGCTTCTAGATATCTATCCGCCATAATACTAACTTAAAAGCAGGTTTCTGTTACTTTATGGCTCAAAATACAATATTTTCTGGAGGAAATAAGAGACTCTGTCTTTGGTTTGGCACTCTGCAGTTGCATTAAGTGACAGAAAATACATTTAAATATCCAGGGACAGGCATTAGTTTTAGAGACATCAAGTAGCTGGATTCATTGCAGACCAAGCTGAGACAGGCACAGAACATAAGTCTAGACTCTCATCTATCATCAACATACTGAGGAATAGCTTCAGGAATAGAAAGGACTTGTAATAACATTCAAGCAGAAAGAACATGTTTAGAATTAAATGCTATCACACACGTCTGTAATGGTCTTTGTACCCTCCTATTATCAGATATACTGAAGCATAAAGCAATCAAGCTAATTATTTTTCTTGCTTTGCACTGTCCTATACTTTATTGGTTTTTTTACAAGAATTGCTTAAAGGTTATAATCACTACTCTGTGCATAATCACAGCATCTGAAATGTTCCTCCTGTCTGTTCAATCATCTGAAGCTTTACTTCTGTTCTGCCCAACAGCCTTGACCAAATGATCAACAGTGATTTCCTAATATCCTTGATGAGTTCAAACATATTGATCCCATCACCCTGCAGTCTTTTCTCAGAGATAAATAACTTCAGTGTTGTAATTTCTTTATTAATATTTATGCACCCTCCTATCATATGCCAGATGCCAAGCTTCCCTAAGCCAACACAATAAAAAAATAAAAATTCAAATGTATTTTGTGTAACTTTCTTCCCATAAGTTCAGGGTACATTGTAAATGGGATGTGCACTGCTACAACTCCAGTTCTAGTTCAAACCTATGGATCTATCACCCTTTAGTCTACTCTCTGTATAGGATTACACACTTAAAATTCACAGCTCATACTTCCCAAAACTTCAGTAAATCCAGAAAGAATGTAGCTCAAACTATCCCCTTTCTATTAATGACATCATGACCATCTGTTCTTTTTATCAGCATGAATCTTGCAATCATGAATTATAACAAACACAAATCTCTGGAGATGCAAATTTTCACACAAGTTAATATAATGTTGACATGTATACAAAATACCAGTACATACATTTGGAAACCCCATCATATATAATAAGTCTCAGTAAGATATTATGGTTAGGACATTGCATCCTCTTGATACTACAACATACTCTTACATAATTATTTAAGTACGAGCATTGCAGTATTTCCACAGGCCACTGGAATTAAGATTAGTGTCTCATTTAAAATACAAGGTCTTTCACTTCAAAAGATTTAGTAGATTTTATTTGCTCTAGACTACAGCAGTGGGTACCACACAGCATTCATTCTCCTGTTAATGTTCTGCAATAATTGGTGTGAGCCCAAATAATTGCCAATTTTTTATCGACAAGTGGATAAAGTTTATCAATCCAATACTGCAAAATACTCCATACAGGAAATATGATGGCACTATTTGGAGTATCTGATCCTCAGACAGGAGGAGTTTAGAGGAAGAAATTGGACAGAAAATCCAGAAAGCAGAAAAGCAACTGTTTTGGAAGTCTGGGGAATATTTCAAATGTAAAAATTTGGTAATTTTATGACAATACTCTGTTTTTAATGACCTGTCCATATTTTCATGCTGTGAGGGCATGAAAAATTTAAAACTCCATGAAGGGCAAGATAAAGTTCCTGAAGGTACCCACTAAAGTTGGGCAAGTCTGTTTTTTGTGTCTGACCAGACCTGAGGACACATGAGCAGTTCCTGGACCTCACAGCTACTGGTGTCTCTCCTCTGACTTACACACAACCCTTTCCTTGCAAAACCTGTCTGAATGATGTCCTGCTCCCAACCTACCAAAGGGCTTTTGAGATGGTATTCTATGATTAGGTTGCTCAGTCCTCACCCCGTTTGTTCCTAGTTCAGGCAACAGCACTGCTCTTTGAGAATTTATTTATTCACAACCATATGTGTATCAGATGTAGCAATTTTTTTTTTTTAATTTAGTTAAGTTTCACCCCCTGTGTCACAACAGGGACAAACTATTCAAGAAGGAAACTTCAACTGGTAATATCCAATACAAGTACTTTTTCTTTAATTAAATGGAACTGAAATGTCACTAATATTGGTGATGAAGCATCTGAAGTCCTTCCCATCTCTTAATTACAAAAAGGTAAAATAAGCTTCATGTTTGTATAAGTTTCGTTTTACCTCAGACCTAAACCTAAGATTTTGAGAAACAAAACCAGCTCTTTTCTGTTATTTTAATTTTCATTTCACCTTTCTATAGAGGAGGTGATTTACAGGCACAAATCACTAAAATTGCATCTGTCACTGTTACATTTTTCTGCTTCTTCAAAGCTGGTTTCAGCATTTTTGATGTCACAGGGTATAACGTTTTATTGACCAACAAAACATCCTGAAATACGTTTCCATCTCCCTCCTATTGATTTAAGTCAAGCCTGGCAATCATTTCAAATCAGACATTTTGCAGTCAGCCAGAACAATCTGGAACAGAAAACAGAATTGTTTTATGAACAGGGGGGTGCATTTGTGAAGGGCTCAAAAAACCACAAGACAACATGTGGGGGTTTTTATTCCAAATTCAATAAACAGGGTCTCATCCCCAAAGAATCAGTTCTCCACAGTCTGTCAGAGCACACAGACAAGGTAAAAGACTGGAAAAAAAAAAAAAAGCCTTAGAGTAGAAGATCTGAGGAGATAAATCCATTTGGATTATCAAATGAAAGGTTACATGGTGGCTCGATCACAGCCTCCTGCCATCTAGAAAAATTTGACAATCCTGGAATCCAGCATGCTAAAACAGACCAAACAGAGTAGCTCAACAAACCAGATGCAGAATAAAGGCAAGTTTTTAAGTAACAGGGCAATAACCAGCTGGAATTAGAGGTCATGGGCTGATGTGGATCTGGATGGTTTAAAATAAAGAAATGCAGTTTCTCAGTGGCTTTCAAATTGTTCTATTTGTGGAGATCTGAAAAACTTCAGAAGATGCAAACTTCCCAAAACCTTCCTATAAAAACTTCAAGGCTACAAATGAAAGTATATCTACTCTTTTCTTGTGCTATCTTTCTTTGGTAACTAAATGTAATACTAGGATCCAAAAACAGCAGACAGACCACTGGTCTTATTAACTAGTACTTAGTTCAGAGAAGTTCAGTTGGCATAAGAGCCCCCACTATCAAATCACTGGATCACCCTCATCATCTCCAGTTCTGTGAGAGCTGCTAGAACACCGGGAGGACACAAAACCAGGCTACCAGAGATAGTAAACATTTCAAAGGTCCTTTGGAGAAAACAGCAGCTGGAGAGGTACAAAGAAGATGATGCAGCAGGAAAAACCAGCAGAGGATGATGATTCCAAATGGACCAGCCCCAAACTTGCCTAGCAGCAGTAAAATCCATTAAGTTACATACTTTCTGACTTATGCAAATTATGTTCCCTGCTTGATTTGTACCTACTATGATCTACCTCTCTCGCTCCAGCTTTTACTCAATGGTAAAGAATACACTAGGGAAAAATCCTGCATTGAAATTTCTGTCATTTTTGTAAGTGAAACCACAAAGAAAAATGTCTGGCATGCTAATCATTTCCAAAGCCTCATAATTGTTTTCCAATGAAAGCTGATGATGGCATGATAGCTCTCTGAAGACCTATAGTCAGCCAAACTACTTTCCTATTGTTTCATGCATTAACTATAAGCCTCGTGAACAGCCCCGTACTCTAGGAAGTATTTTCCACGATACAAGTAAAAGTTTGCAATGTACAAAAAGTGAAGTTTATACCATACAAAGCTCTAGGAATTACATAAGCACACACAAAGCTACATCTAAAAGGGCAAGGCTTGCTGCCTCCTTCAGCATCTCCTGCCCAAAATTGCTCAGTCCATACTAATGTGGCAGGGCTTAGAACAGCCCCACAGGCAACACAATGCTGTAAAGACCTGGTAGGGAATATGTGAAGATATTCTATAAGAAGTGTGCTCATGTGGAAATAATTTCTATATTTAAAAGCTTCCCCAAAACTGTGTCATTTCTCTAACAGATGTAAGAGTCCGGTTCTTATACACGAAATCAAAGCAAGGATCTAAAAGTTTGATACAGGGAGGACTGGCACAGAGTAGTGACAATAAATACCATATTACAGTCTTCATTTAATTGCTGAATGGCATTGATTTAATTGCTTCTGACACCAAGGTCATAAGACCTCATTTGTGAAGTCAAGATATGCCACCAAATTATTCAAAAGATTAATTTTTCATCTGAGCTGCAACTCCTATTAAAACTAAAATGTGAAACATTTCTCTAACATTAAGCAGCAGAATAAGGCATAGTACGTACAAGGTACATGACCAAGGTAGAGGGTACAAAAGTTATACATGGAGCAGACAGTTTTTACTTTAGATTTAAATGTGAGGGGTTTGTTCATATAGAGGAGCAGCTCTTTTGAAAGATTTCTGCTGTTCCTGCCTTGCAGTCATCAAGCCATAAGAATTCTCAGCGTGACATTAAACAATGAGGGATCTCCCATTCAATGCATGTCTAACCTCAACAGTGAACTCTGTCAAATATGCACCCCCACAATAGCATGGAGTATTTCCTGTGATACCTCTACAGGGCTATTGAAAAGCATAGGCCTGATTCAAGAACAGGTCTTATTTTTACCTTGCAGCCTGCACCCAGTTTTTGTGGAACAAGCATTTAGACAGAGGTCTGCAAAGAGGCCACAGCAGTGATCCCTCTGAGAGGGATGAGGTGCCAGGGCTCTGGAAGGGTTCAGGGGGTATCAGACCACATGCAGAAGAAGGGCCACAGGCTGGTAGCACTCTTCCATGTCACCTGGGCACAGCCTCAAAGGAGCAACTCTTTCACATGTAAACCAGAGCCCATAGTTCTGACATTCTTAAATTGTGAAAGGAAATCAGATCCCAGATTTATGTCCAAAAATACAAACTGTGTATCTCTTCTGCAGGTTCTGTGCACCTGCATGAATCCATGCATACACACACACACACAAAATACTCAGCATAGAGACTCACATATTTCTCACAAAAGCAGCTTTGTATCTCAGCATCATTAACACCTTGGACATTCAGTACCAAGATTTCCATCCTGTATCCTGAGGAGAAAGGGGTTGCTCCTCTTGGTTTTCTACTGCTGAGGTTCAGTCTGGATTACTGTGTCCCAGTTTGGGCTCCCAAGCATAGGAAAGACAGGGAAGCACTGGAATGAGTCCATTGGAGGGTTACTAAAATGATAATCAGGGGCTGCCATGGCACCTGAGAGAAGAGGCTGAGAGATGGGTTTGTTAAACCATCCAAAGAGGAAACCCAAGGGTGAATGCTAATGCTGTCAACCACCACATCAGAAGTTGTTCACAAAAAGGGTTATCAAACACTGGAAACATAACAAGTTGTGAAATGGCTAAGGATGGGCTAATCTCATCTAACTTGGAAGTTGAAGCAAACTACAAATCCAGCCACATGGAAACAACCTCTCCATGAAAGTCATTCTGTGATTCTGTTATCTGGAAAACAAATTAGTTGTGATAATTTAACACTTTCTACTACATTGTTCCATGCATGTGTTTTCTTTAGGAAAATAAAAATAGTCTAACAATAAATTACCAAGCAACCTGAAAATACGCTAGTTTAGGTATAAAAATTATTAATTTAGATCCCCAAACTCTCCACAATGAGGAAGAGATGGTCAACTAAACCAGAAGGAAATGTATAATGCATAAAGTCCTCTCAGTGTGTGTTGCACTCTGCAGCACTTAGTCTGGTTTTTGGTGCCTTTTAATTCCCTTTTTCTCTAATCTTACACTAAAACTGTACACGAACATACACTAACATGCCTCAGTTACACCAAAAAAAAAAAAAAAAAAACTTACACAGAATCCACAGTGAAACAAATTAATCCCTGGCACTATGTCCTGTGTATAATGGCAAAAGGGATGAATACAACCCAAGCACATGTAGTCCCATGCCAGATGCAGCTCCTTTTTGGAGTCCTCTATTCCCTGATTGTCTTGCCATCTTCCAGAAGTGGGACTCCTGGTCAGGCTCCAACTCTTTAATTATTGCATTTTCTCCAGAGCTCCAGTTCTCTCTAATTTCATGAGTTTTCAAGGTGGCACCCTGTGTTCTGTAGGAGTGGTCTGGCCTTAATCTCAGTTTTCACACCAAGTTCACCCAGCAAATCCTTGCCCGCTACTGCCTCAGCTCAGCTGTTACATGTTTCTTATGGAAAAAAAAAAAAAAACCAAAATAAAAAATACACCAAAGATAATTTCAGAGGAAATGGCTGCAAAACCCCAGGATTGGAGCCATCAGTGCATCATGAGCCAATAGCTATGTGATTACCAGACAGATTCCTACTCCAGGGACAACATGCTCACACTGCAGCTACTACTCTAGCCTTGGTTCCGTGTGCCGACTCTTTAATCATGAACACTTCTCAAGATGCAGTTGGTAATGCAAACAGTAGATTAGTTATATTTCTGCATAATAAAAATGTTCTCTCATGTTCCCAACGTAACAGATGTCCTGCACTTGAAATGCAAAAATATTTTGAGTTTTGCATAATAATCAAAATAGAAAGTTGTGTAATAAACAAAGTAAATGCTCTTTTCAGAGAATCCCAGAATGGTTTGAGTTGGAAGGTACCTTAAAACTCATCCAGTCCCACCCCCTGCCGTGGGCAGGGACACCTTCCACTATCCCACATTGTTCCAAGTCTCATCTAACCCAGCCTTGGACACTTCCAGGGATGGGGCAGCCACACCCTGTGTGTGCTACCACCCTCACCTACTGTGAATAATTCCTTCCCAATATCCCATCTATCCCTGCCAGTGGGAAGCCATTCCCCCTTGTTCTGACACTCCAGGCCCTTGTCCAAGGTCCCTCTCCAGCTGTCCTGGAGTCTCTTTAACACTGGAAAAGGCTCTGAGGATTCCCTGTAGCTTCTCTTCTAGAGAAGAGAACACCTCCAGCTCTCCCAGCCTGGCTATAGAGCAGAGGGGCTCCAGCCCTTGGAGCATCTCTGTGACCTCCTCTTAAATTGCTCCCAGAGTTCTGTTGCAGCAGACCTCTCATTAGGGGTAGAAACCAGCCAGGACACAGACTCCTGTGAAAAGGGTCCCAGTTTAATATCTTCTCTACAACTTAGCCATCCTGACTCTGACTACAGCAAGCTCCTACTGCTGCCTACCCTAGCAGGTATTTCCTGCTCAACTGCGACTGCACGTATGAGTTTGCACACTCTGACTACAGGCTTTTCCTGCTAGACTATGACTGCAAGGTCAGCTGCAGGCCCCTCACTAACCTCACCCCAGATCTTTTACATCAGCAACACTCTTCCTTTACTCACCCATCCTCTAGTTCCTCTGGGTTGTTCTTCCTGGTCCCCTTCTTTAAGGTCCTTCCCTAACCAGTCAAACCACCCCTTTTATCACACTTATCTTTATTAGTCACAGCTGCAACCCATTACAGGCATGGCTGTTAATTTTCTTTGGTAATTAGTACAGCTGTGACTTATCAGGGTCACCTTCTTCTACACCTACAGAGTTCCACCTCCTTGTGCTGCACATCCTAGAACTAGATTCAGGACTCCAGATAAGGGGTCTCACAAGGGCAGAGGAGAGGGGAAGAATCACCTCCCTCAAACTGCTGGTCACACCATTTTTGACACAGCCCAAGACTCATTTGGGTTTTGGGTCCCAATGCCTAAGAGACAATAACAAGTGGTACTTAAGAGAGAAAAAAGTGATCAGGGTGGGGAGGAGGGTGCAGCTGCACTCTCATAGCTGAGGGGCTTTCTTTTGGAAGGGCAGACTTACTGTGAGATTTTTGCTGGGGGGTGAGGGGCTGGGCTCAGCTCCTCTCTCTCTCACTTTCTTTTGGGATCACAAGGGACACAGGCTGCAGTCACTGTGGGGAGAATTTGCCACCACTGCTGGGTTCCATCTCCTACTTTTGGTAGCCCTCTCCTACCATGAATGAGGCCCTGCTCATCAGAGCGGCCATTGCACTGGGACCTTATTAACACCCAACCTCACCAGAAAGGACCCTCACCATCTACTCAGAAGGCTCAAGGGAAAACCCAGGACCTCAAGCCCATCCGAGGGAGCCTCTCCTGGCTGCGCTCAGAAGCCAGGAGGCCACTGCCCAGCCCCACCATGTTTCTGCCATTGCTCTGGGTTTTTTGCTACCCTGTAACCCCACACCCCCTGCCCACCGGAACACCCCTTGGCTTCTGCTGCAGCTGCCAAGTTTCTGCCACACTTTGTTTGTTAGCCCAGGTGTGCTCACCTCTGCCATTCCAGCTGCTCCAAGGTCCCTGCTACAGCTCATTTTGCCATCTGGAGGGGCAACGGGACTGAGGGACCCTGGTGAGTTCCCAAAGGAAGGCCCTGCTCCATCCCTTCCACCCGCCCGGCCGCCATCACCGCATGAGGGGAACGCGGCTGAGCTGGCGCCACAGCGCCCCCTGCAGGCGCGGGGGCCGTGCCCGGCCGGGAGCCAGCAGCGCCCCTGCTGGCCGTGCCCGGAACTGCAGCGCAGGGAAAGCGCCGCGGCCCAGAGAGGCCGGGGCTGGGTTTGTGCTCTGGCTGCTGCCGCTGCCGGCGTTTGTTTGCCTTGTTATACACACACACACCAGGAAAGAACTGCCATTCCTTCTCCCACTGCTTTGCCTGAAAGCACCTTAAATTCAAAGTTCTGTTAATTCAAAGCTAAGGGGTTCATACTTTCCATTCCAAGGGAGGTTCCCGCCTCCCTTGGAATAGAAAGTATGAGCCCCTTAGCTCATACCTATATCAGATACCTTGATATAGGTATCTGTCTTTGTTTGAATCAGTGTTCCAAACAAAGATAGATACCTATATCATCCAGAATTCCCCACCATAGCCTGTATTTATTCCAACTAAAGCACAGCCAGAAAGCATTTCACTAAAAACTAATAAAGAAATGCAACCATAGTGAATTATAAAAAGATAGATGCTATTTAAAAAATTACCTTCCATTTCTCCTGGGCATCACTCCCCTTTCATTTTGCCTAATAATTTCCTAAAAAATTCTCCAGTTGGCTTTCTTGAATACTCTTGGCTCTTCACCTTCCCACCCTTCCTGTAAATCGTCAATCCAGCCACCACCTTATGGCTACTGCAGCTCAAGCTACTGCTTAGAGCCATATTTTTCCACCAAATACTGTCTTCTGCCTGTGATCAGTGGATCAAGCAGAGTGTTAGCCATGCTGGCCTCTTTTACACTGCATTAGATTCTCACAGGCACTTGTGAAGGCAGTTCATTCCTTCACTGTGGAGTTGGGAATATCCCCTGCAGGCTCCTGGTTTCAGGTGTCACCTCTCAAAAATGCACTTAGGAACATTTTAATGTGAGGAATTATGTTTTCCTAGACATTTCTATGTGGTTCCTCCTTGTGGAAATATTATCCCAGAGGAATCTTTCTTGCCCTATGCACTATTTCCACTATGAGGAATTTTGTCATCTGAATAAAACTGAGGTCAGTGGACTTAAAACCTCTTGGTGAATTTAAACCCTGAAAAAAAAATTAAGCTTAATAATTAAATTAAAATTTTCCAAAGCAGTGTGATATTAATTCTGATTTAGGTTTTGGGGGGTTATATTCAAATTCATCAGTGCTGAGATTATTTCTGGAGTCTGAACATAAAGATATTGTATTTATGAATTCTCCTGGGTCAAGTTTTCTGTCCTGAGGAAATGCAGAGCTCGAAGTTTCACACCTGATCCTCCTGCTCCTAACAAGGTCCTCCTTCCCCCAGGAAAACCAGTTGGAAGGTGAGCTGTGAAATCAGGGCAGGGGAAGTGTGTCAGCGAGTTATGTAACCCCACAAGGTGACTGCCAAGGCCAAGGAAAAATGTGTTCAAGGGGAAAAAGAGCAGGAATTCAGAACCAAACCCTGATGGGGAACACTTGGGATGAGCTCTTAACTGGGAGGAATTAACTTTCCTCTTGGTGAATCCTTCTCTGTAGAAAATAATCTTAATTTCCTTTGAAAAATATCCTTGGGTTTTGTACACCCTAATCCTTTAAAAGAGGAGTGAATTGCTAAGGTCTGGTTGTGTGTCCTGAGTTTTATCCATGGTGGTATTCCCGAAAAACGTCACTAGAGGGGGATCGTGAAATGCACAAACTTTGCTCTGCCTTGAAATCCTGAATTTCCTCGGCATCCTGCTGCTGGCTGTGAAAAGAGGAGGGTGCTGGAACACTTTTTCCACCCCTGTAGATTGAAAGCTGAGGATAATTTTGAGAGGATGCCAAGTGAAAAAGCCTCAGGGGAAGTGAACTCTGGGTTTTGTGTGGGTTTGGGTTTAATATATGGATATTTGGGTTTAATGTATGGAGATGTGGAGCATGGAGTGACCTCAGTTCCTTCACTGTGGTCCCCGAGTCACCAGAACAAGCTTTTCCCAGGGTTTTTTGGAGTGACTTTTCTTGTTTTATCCACGGCAAAAAAGTCATTCCACTTTCAAACAATCCCAAATAGTGTCAGCATCTCTCTATAGAGAGATGGGATCAAATATTGGATTTCTCAGGATAATGACCTGTCCTTAAATGTGACAGGAATGTAGGAGTGGGAGAGAGGAAACAAAAATGAGCAAGAGGCAGATGGGCAAAATAACCCAGGTAGAAAAAAGGGAACTGGTTTTAGGCTACAAAAAAAAATTTGATGGAATATTGGGAAGGAATTGTTCCCTGGCAGGGTGGGCAGGCCCTGGCACAGGGTGCCCAGAGGAGCTGTGGCTGCCCCTGGATCCCTGGCAGTGCCCAAGGCCAGGCTGGACTCTGGAGCTTGGAACAGCCTGGAATGGTGGAAGGTGTCCCTGCCATGGCAGGAGTGGCACTGGATGGACTTTAAATCCCCTCCCACCCCATGACTCTGCAGTTCTATGAACATGATGCACCATAAACTACCCACAGAGACAATTTCTTTGACTAAGAAGTTATTTAATTAAATCTTAGATATTTTTCTATGTTTTGAGGCTGTTTCATCTTTGGGGTTTTTTTGATGATTAATGTTTCCTGTTGATAAGAAAAATAATGCTGAATATAAGGACCAGGAAAACCCCCACAGGTCTAACTGTTACAGCTATGGCAGCATTTTATTCTTTCCCACCTGTGTTTTAAGACCCTAAAAGAGATGCTCCAAAACCCCACCAGTGCCTGGAGTGCCAGTAAATTTTATATACTAAAATATCCCAGGATTTAAAGCGGCAGGAATATCCTATTGACTCCAACAGTACTGAAACAGCAGGACACAACACAACAGGGAATAAATTTGTGTTTAACTGCTCCTCAGTGTTTGCTGGGCTTTAACCAAAGCTGAGCAGGGTTTTTTTTTTTCTTTTTCTTTTTCTTTTTTTTTTTTTTTAAGGATTTCTCTCTGGATTTGCTGCTCCAGCTCCTGCTGTGACTTCCCTGTGCATGGGAATGACCTTGGATTTGCTGTCAGGGCCATCCTATTGACCTGTGGTCGATATTCCAGGACTGGAAGTGGTGTGGGGTGTGTTAATTCCACATTTCCCTCCCATAAAACAAGGGCACAACAAGCAGAGCAATCAGAGCCTACTGGGGCTGTTTCCAGGTAATTGAATCCGTCTGGATTTTGGCCTCATGTCCTGGAGGAAACCACAAGTACAAGGTGCTGAAAAATCCCCTGTGAAGCTGGGGAAGGACAGTGGACCTTGCCAGAGCTGGAATGTTGGAAAGGGGGTTTGCAAATGTCAGTTGTTAATGATGTTTGGGTAATAGCTGAAAACAAAGCCCTCCCAGGAAATGGCCAAACATTTTAATTTTTTTTTTCCATGTAAAAAAAAAAATATTCCAGCCTGTTGTGTGTAATTGTGTCTGGTGCAGAGAAATATTCCCTGGGGATCATGGAAATGATTCAAACCCCATAAGAAGCCTGATAACCCATCCTGAATACATCTTTGGTCTAAAATACTGTGTTGGTAACATGGCAAATTAAAGATCCTCCCTTTTGATTCTTCACAACCCAAATGCTGTAAAATATAAATGGTATTCCCAAGTCCTTGACAGCAAGTTTGGGCTGGAATAAGAGGACTTTTTATTGCAGAATAAATGGGAAGGGTTCAATCCTGACCCAAAAACTGCACCAGATCAGACAGTCCTTGTATGAACCTGAACAACATCAGGGATTTTCTACTTTTGGACTTATTGATGGGTATTCCCTTTCTGTTTCTTTAATTTCCTGGGAATATTGGCTGTGACTGGGACTGATCTGGGGTTGGGCTTTGTATGTTCCTGGCAGAAGGATGCAACCAGAGCAGCTGAGGTGAAGCAGGAGCAGATGCTGCCAAGAAAAGCAACTTTCAGCACCTGTCCTGCTCTCTGCCTCTCACAGTTCATGCTTTTTATGGGGTTTTCTCCCATTTTCTTTCCGTTTTACCCAGTTTTTTCCCAGTCCACATCCTGTCTGTCCAGCGCCCTCTAGCCACAGCCTCACCTGTAATTGTTTCTCTTCTGGGACCGCAGATGCCAAAGGTGTGATCCATCTCCTCCCACCTTTCCTTAACCTGCCAGAGCAGGAATTGACCTCAGGAACCATTTTATTCAGACTGATTTCAGCCCTGTCTCCTCCCAGGGCTGATGCTGAGCCAAAAATTGGGATTAGGGACCTTTTGATCTTCATTGCATCCTGGCTGGAGATGAGAAGTCCCAAGGGAAAACACCCACAATTCCAAGTCTACTTTATTCCCTGAAATCTGACCCAAGTTTTGCCACCTCACAGCTCCTGATGTCCTGTGTGGATGCACTTCCATCATCCCTCCAGTTCCAGCTGCAGAAACCAGGGGAAGGAAGAGCAGCTCCTCACTGCTTTCTTGAAGCTTTACAGCAAATTAGGTTTACCTTGAAGTTGTAAAGAAACAGTTCCATTTGTTCCTTCTACTTTGATCTTGTGGCGCTGGAGAGGGAGGTAGCTGGGAGAGGAGGAGGTGTTTTACAGGCAGCAAAAATCCTCCAGGAGCTGCCTCAGCAAATTCAGGTCTAGGGCAGGGCTGCCAAATCTGATGTGTGATCCTAAATTGTGGCAAACTTAAAGTCCTTTAGACCTCTGAGGTCTTAATTATCAATCAGGTAGAATAAAACCTATCAAAACCTTCCCTTTGTCTCTTTTTTTATTCATTTATTTTTAATTAAGTGCAATGATTCAGTCACTTACTGTTGGAAAAAAGGATTCAATCCAAACTCTCTTGCTTTTCATCACTTTTGTCTTCTGGGCCAAGCATGGGGAGTTACCAAATCTCCTTGTTTTGTGGAACAGGGAGGCAAGAAATAAAGTAAAAAATATTTTGTGCTATTTTTGAATATGAAAGGTGAAAGCATTGTAGTGACAGGACAAGGGGGAATGGGTTAAAAGCAAAAGAGGGAAGGATTAGATGGGATACTGGGCAGGAATTGTTCTCTGGCAGGGTGGGCAGGCCCTGGCACAGGGTGCCCAGAGCAGCTGGGGCTGCCCCTGGATCCCTGGCAGTGCCCAAGGCCAGGTTGGACAGGGCTTGGAGCAGCCTGGGACAGTGGGAGATGTCCCTGGCCATGGCAGGGGTGGGACTGGATGGTCCCTTTTGTCTCTTTTTCCTCCGGTAAATACAGGACTCTGCTCTGAAGTGCATCCACCACATCTCCTCTGAAAGAAATCCTACTGGCCAGCCCAGATTTTTATAACCACAGCAAAATTCAGCTTTGGGGTGCACTGGTTTAGGTTCTGACAGCATCTGGAGGCGATACAGGAAATGCCTGTCCTACACAAAGTGGATTATGTAGACTAAACAACTCCAACTTAGTTGAGCAGTTAATATCACCACTTTAAGCATCTCCCTTAAATAAAGAGCCTCAAGTTCTGAATGTAAAAGCCTTTCCTACCCCAAATCACTCCGATTTAAATAAAAGGAGTTGAACTGTGTAATTTTAGTGAGAAAGAAAAAATCTCTCCTCTTTTCTTTCTACAAAAATGAAGAAGCCCAAAGCATCAGCCTGAGTCTTGCCAAACTCTGGGTTCCTGGAAGCAGCTGGGTGCTGGGACAAGCTGGAGCTGGACTGATGAGCAGGGTGCAGAGGTTCAGATCCATGTGAATCAGCAGGAAAAACTTCCTGCAGTCCTTGACATCAGCTTTTCATGTTGAGCTGCTTCCAGTTAAGTGCTCGTTAACGGTGCATCTCTTGCATCATCAGATTCCCTCAGGAGCTGGCTCCAACTCCCCCTCATCCTTGCTGGCTGATGCACTCCTAAATCCTTGGCATGTGTCCCCTGCATGCAACGGGTGGGAATAAAATCTCTGTGTGTCTGGACAGCTCCTTTTCCAAGAGGATTTCCAAGGGCTGCTTGTGTTGTTGTTAATAAAACACCTCTGTTTATCCAAGGAACTGCATGGATCAGGCACAGAAACTTCAGTGTGTCAAATTTCAGCTGCCTGGTCCATTATCAGATGTTGGAATGTAAATTTTTCCTTGCTTTTTTTTTTTTTTTTTTTTTTTTTTTTATATATAAAGACAGCAAATGTTCCAGGTTCTCCACAGTGTAAATGACTTCAGTTAACATTAATTAAAATTAATTACCAGCTGCAAGCTGCACTTCAGGATGCACTTCTCCAGGGCAGCCTAGAGCCCAGGGAGAGTCAGGCTTCTCATGGATGCCTCATGGAATTCTGTCCCACCAGTAGCAGTGTGGGATCTCATCCTGGGACAGAGAGTGGGACAGGTTTGTGCCTGAAGGAACCCACAGAAAACATGGAGAGGGACTATTTCCAAGGGCCAGGAATGACAGGACACAGGGAGTGATTTCCCACTGCCAGATGGCAGGGATGGATGGGATATTGGGAAGGAATTGTTCCCTGGCAGGGTGGGCAGGCCCTGGCACAGGGTGTCCAGAGCAGCTGGGGCTGCCCCTGGATCCCTGGAAGTGTCCAAGGCCAGGCTGGACAGGGCTTGGAGCAGCCTGGGACAGTGGAAGGTGTCCCTGCCATGGCAGGAGTGGCACTGGATGGGCTTTAAGGTCCCTTCCCACCCTAACAATCCTGGGATCCTTTCCATACATCCCCAGACTTTGAGGGTTTCTTGCAAGACTGTGAAAGCCCAGTCACAAACTGCTCCCCTTTCTCCATGTCCTTTGGGAATGCCTTCCCATCTACCGCACAGTGGGATTGCTGGCTGCCACCAAAGAGCCAAATGCTGGGTTGTCTTAAGGTGGAAAAGCTGGAATTGCTGCAGAATGCTTCTGATTTAATCACAGGACTGTTACAGGGGTTTTGGTGAGTTCACTGCTGTTGATTTTAGACCTTACACTTATTTCCTTGGGTCCACAATACCTGTGAGACTGGGGCTGCTGCTGGATCCCCTCAGATAATCCCCAGTTTGTCTCTGTGCTCCCAACTTCCAGAGTTCTTTTCCAGGCAGTGCACACACAGGGAGCCTGTCTCTGCTCCTTGGCAGGGAGCAGTTGACCATTGCCTTCTGCTTTCTTTGGGTTTTACTAATTCTCTTCCTTCACCCTCTGTGGCTTTTAATCCATCCCAAATAAATTCCTGCTTGGATGAGATCCTTCTCAGTGTTTGACCTGTTTCTGCCCAGCCAGCTCAGAGCTGGTTTGCTTTTATCCCTTCAGGCTTATGTATGATTAAGCAAAATTTCATTGAATTTACTGAAGAATTATGATTAGAAACAGTTTTCTATTGATATTTGCTATGTGAAACCCACAGAGAGGGTTTCACTCCACCTTCCACTGTCCCAGGTTGCTCCAAGCCTCAAAGTCCAACCTGGCCTTGGGCACTGCCAGGGATCCAGGGGCAGCCCCAGCTGCTCTGGGCACCCTGTGCCAGGGCCTGCCCACCCTGCCAGAGAACAATTCCTGACCAATATCCCATCCAGCCCTGCCCTGTGGCACTGGGAAGCCATTTCCTGTGTCCTGTCCCTCCATCCCTTGTCCAAAAACAAGATTACAGAAACCCAGATTGGTTTGTAAAAGAAATAGGTTCATGCACCTAATGCCAAATTTTCTCTGTGTTCACCAGGTTAAACCTGATGTAAGTTCATTTGAAAGTCTCACGTGATTCCTTTGGTTTAATTTGGCATCAGTAAATGCCAAATATACTGAATGCCAAATAAAACCACAAGATAGGCAGAGGTTTGGTTCTGCACTGGTTTTGCAGTGCCCAAGGCCAGGTTGGACAGGGCTTGGAGCATCCTGGGATAGTGGAAGATGTTGTATGGCAGGGGTGGGAATGAGATGAGCCTTAAGATCCCTTCCAACCCAAACCATTCCATGATTCTTTCCACAGCTCTCTGCACTTCCTGCTCTTTTATATTATCAAATAAGGAGTCTGGCAACAGTTGTCCAATATTCCTTGGGCAGAAACTCCCTGTGGAACCAGGTGAGGGTCAGGGCTGGATCCAGGCTGGCCTTGGAGGAACTGCTGCCCACCAGGGCATTCCAGAGCTGCCACTGCACACCGTCGTCGCTCGCTTCGTCGTTGTCACTCGCTTCGTCACTTCGTCGTTGTCGCTCGCTTTGTCGCTTCGTTGTCATTGCTCTCTTCATCACTTCTTCCTTCGTTGTCACAGCTCGCTTTGTTGCTTCTCGCTTTGTCGTCGATGCTCACTTCATCGTTGCTCGCTTTGTCATTGTCGCTCGCTTCGTCGCTTCTCTCTTTGTCATCGACGTCGCTTTGTCGCCGTCACTTCTCACTTCGTCGTCGTTGCTCGCTTTATCATCATCGCTCACTTTGTCGCTTCTCGCTTCGCCATCAACGCTCGCTTCATCGTCGCTCCCTTTGTCGTCGTCGCTCACTTTGGCGCTTCTCGCTTCGTCATCGCTCGCTGCATCATAGCTGCTCTCTTTGTCGCTTCTCGCTTCATCATCGCTCGCTTCGTCGTCGTTGCTCCCTTCATCGCTTCTGGCTTTGTCGTCGTTGCTTGCTTCGTCGTCATTGCTCGTTTTGTCATCGTCACTTGCTTTTTCGCTTCTCACTTCATCATCATCATCGCTTGCTTCGTCGCTTCTCGCTTCGTCGTTGTCACTCACTTCGTCGTCGCTGCTCTCCTTCATTGCTTCTCGCTTCGTCATCGTCGCTCACTTCGTCGCTTCTGGCTTTGTCGTCGTCACTCACTTCATCATTGTCGCTCACTTCGTCGTCGTCGTTTCTCACTTTGTCGTCATGTCTCTCTTCGTTGTCGCTGCTCGCTTCCTTGTTGTTGTTCACTTCCTCGTTGCTGCTCGCTTCATGGGCATTCCAGAGCTGCCATCTCGACCTTCTGCATCCCCAGGGCCTTGGGTTTCCTGCTCCTGCAGCACCTGGGCAGCAGATGTTGAACAGCTGGGCAGAGGGACAGGTGATCCTCCTGATCATCCACATGTCCCAAGCGCTGCTCATGGGAATGTCCCATGGAACCCTGGTATGGACACAGCGTCCTGTGGAAAAGATGATGGGTGTCAGTGAATATGGATGATGATGATGATGGTGATGATGGTGATGCTTAGCAATGAAGAGGTCTTAAACTGTGGCTACATCTCCGGGGCATCTCAAACTTTGGTTGAGATGATCTCAAACTATCATTGCTTCAAGCCAGTGCCAAAAATCCCACTTTTTTTCTACCTTTGGGATGCCTTTTCTACCTTTTTCTCCAAAAATCCCACTGCCAGCAAGAGGAGCTGGAGAACAGACAAGGGTGAAGTGCAGTGAGCTCAGCACCTTAATCCTGGCAGTTGTGTCAGCAACATGTCTGCAGTCGAGGCTTTGGCTGTGGATTTCAGGTCCTCCAGGGATGTGCTTCCATTATTCTGATGAAAGTGAAGAGGAACAACTCAAATCCTGGGATTTTTTGGAGATAGGTTCAGCTCATTCATGTGCTGCAGAATCCTATTTTTAAAAATCACCTCTGGGTGCCTCTAGCTCCCAAGGCTTGGGAACATCTCCGAGGTGCTCCCAGCTGCTGGAATGCTTTTGACTGACAGCCCCACTTCCATGGAACTCTGTGTTTCCTTTTGGATCATTTCCAATTACAGCAGCTTCAACAGAGCTGTCCTCAGGCAGAGAGGATGGGAAATTGGATGCAGAAAGATGCAATGATTCAAGGAAGGGTAAGTACAGCAGTGTCATTTTTTTACTGGGGAATAAAGATTTCTCCACACCAGCTCTGCATCCTGAGTTGAAGTGGCAGACAGGAAATGGTTTTTTTCTTTCTTTCTTTAGGTCCCAAAAGATGTTCCTTTGTTAGAAAGCCAAACCTCCATTTCCTCTGTTTCTTGTAGCAAACCTGGTGAACACAGAGTTGACTTGGCACCGACTGCCTGAACTTGTAGCCTATTTCTTTTACAAACCCATTTGGTTTGAGTGCTGGAAGTCTGCCTTTGTTTGCTGCTGGATAACTTGGTAGGCAACTAATTGATGTTCTTGTGGCCAGATGCTGCAGCCTGCCCTGATGTTAATGAGCCTCCACTTCCAAAAAGTCCCACTGAGGATAGCAGCAGCCCATGTGTGCCTGCAAGTCCTCAAAGCAGCTGTTTTAGGCTGAGGAGTGGCCTGGTCTCAATCCCCACTCTGACCTGTGACAAATTCCCCCTTTCTCACCCCAAATCCTGTGTCTTGAATGTGGCAGGACTCAGAATAGAGGTTTCCAAGCTGGGTTTGGGAACAGGAACAACAACTGTGGACAGCCACAAACCTGATTTTAGGAGAGCTGGGCATAGTTTGGGGGTGCAGTCAACATGTGGAATGGCAGGATGGAAATTCCAGGAGCATTTCAAAACACATCATTCTTGGAGCAATCCCAGTGCTGTGGGCACAACCAGGGGCTGGGAAAGCTGGGAATGTGGGATGCTGCAGGAGTGGGCAGTGAGGGTTTGGAGCAGGTACTGCTGGAGGAGTGGCTGGCAGGGTTGGAGAAGGACTGCAAGGGTTTAGGGAAGCATCAGCTTCAACAGCACTGAAGTTTGGGGTGGCCCTGTGCAGGGGCAGGAGCTGGGTCCCTTCCAAGGCAGGGCTTTCCATGATTCTGTGAAAACTGTGGCAGAAATAGCTCTGGAATCACAGAATTGTGGAATGGTTTGGGTTGGAAGGGACTTTAAAGCCCCGGGCAGGGACACCTCCCACTGTCCCAGGCTGCTCCAAGCCCCAGTGTCCAACCTGGCCTTGGGCACTGCCAGGGATCCAGGGGCAGCCCCAGCTGCTCCGGGCACCCTGTGCCAGGGCCTGCCCACCCTGCCAGGGAACCATCCCTGCCTTGTGGCACTGGGAAGCCATTCCCTGTGTCCTGTCCCTCCATCCCTTGTCCAAAATCCCTCTCCATGTTTCCTGTAGCCCCTTCAGGCCCTGCAAAGCACAATTTGGTCACCCCAGAGCATTTTTTCCCCAGGTGGACAATCCCAGCTCTCCCAGCCTTTCCTCATCACCTCCACGGCTTCCCCTGGACTCATTCCAACAGCTCCAGGTCCTTTCCATGATGGGGACCCCAGGATTATATTTATATATTTAAATATATTTATATTTTTATTTCTGGCTGTTTCTGGGACATCATTCCCAGCTGGAAGGCTGCAGGATCACCACGTGGCTCAAGCTGCCCTCACTTCCATGGGTGCAGGACCCTAAAGACACCAACTGTGCTTTCCCCACATGCAGGTGATGGTGCCTTAGGGGTGAATTAGCCACACATTCCTTGCTGAACAATTGCAGAATATTCCTATAAAATGTTTGTCTTTGATACACAAATCACAGGTAGAATGGCAAATTTAGGAAGGCCCTGACAACAAGCCTACAAAAATTAAAAAATTAAGAATTTATAAAGGACTAATTTACAGGCTGAAATTGTGATAGTTGGATATCTTATTTTTAAAAAATACAGTTGCTCTGTCTGCAAATCAACTGCAGAAACCTTTTACAGGATTATCACTGAAGACAATATTTTTGGAGATTAATTCCTGTCCTGTCAGGAAACTGTAGTGATGAAGGAGCACAGGGAAAAAAGGAAAACATGGAAAAAGAGGTCTGTTCTGTTGCTTGACTTCAGTTGTGCCCTTTACTTCTCCTGAGATGAAATTTGATCTTGACACTCAGCTCTGGGATGAAGGAATTTTCTGCCCTGCCATGCAATGAAAGCAGTGAGGAGTTCTGACTGCTGCAATCCAGTTTTTATAAAATAGGAAGCCAAAACTGCAGCTTGATCCAAGCCAGCAGTACATTTCAACTGCTTTAGCTGGCAAGAAAAATAATATCCATTTTAATAAACCAAATAAAAATCATTTTATGGCAGAAGATGAGTGATCAACCTCAAAACACACCTGTAGGTGACTACAGGTCATTGAAGTCAATACTTATCATCACAAAAAAAGCCACTCTAATAATTTAATTATCAGTATAACTTCGATAAAATACAGCCATTAACACCTCCCTATTTTGCCTAAGGTTTTTTTAGGTCCTGTGCCCAACAAGAGTTTATTTTCTCTCCAACTTTTGCTTTTTCTTTGTAAAATCTTAATATCAGGATGTGTTTAGAACATCAAAGAGCTCTTAACAACAAGGCTTTTCCAGGAAGGGATGATAGAATTGTTTAGGTTGGAAAAGTCCTGAAGATGATCAAGTCAGACCATTAATTGTCACCTATTTGCAAAGTCTTTCTTCCTAAATGGCTGGATTTGCCACTGAATTACTTTTAAATGGGATCTGTTGAAAATGAAATTCTCTTTCTTCAGTTTCTTCTCCCTCTGTAGGCATTATGCAGGCCAGTGGTGCCCCAAGACAGAGATGCCCTGTGCAGGGAGGATAAATAGGAGTCAAGTTTTGCCCACAGGTCTCACAAATCCCCCTGGCTCTCCAGAGGGTTGGCTTCATCTCTTTCCAAAAAAAAAAAGGCCCAATGAATTTGTTTCTAATGGAGAAATACCAGATGAATGCCATCAGGTCACACAGCTGAGTCTGTGAGGATGAAAGCAGGAATTACCTGGGATTCATATGCCAGTTCTGGGATCTGAAATCTTCTCAATGAAGAAACTTAGCAAAATCAAAAAGACATGGAGCTGGGCCAGGGGAGGTTTAGGGTGGATTTCAGAGAAAGGTTCTTCCCCAGAGGGTGCTGGCACTGCCCAGGCTCCCCAGGGAATGGGCACAGCCCCGAGGCTGCCAGAGCTCCAGGAGAGCTTGGACACCCCAGGGATGGCCAGGGTGAGATTGTTGGGGGGTCTGGGCAGGAACAGGGGATGATGATCCTTATGGATTCCTCCCAGCTCAGGATATTCCATGATTCTGTGATCTGCTTGTGGTTGAAGCTCTGAGCTGGCTGCTCCCAGGGCAGGCTGAGCTGTTCATCCTTCCCTCTTGTCCAGTGAGTGTTGTGACATTGTGAGGGCATCTAGGGAGCTGTGGAGAGAGATGGAGAAGGACTTTTTGCAAAGGACAGGAAGGACAGGACACGGGGAATGGCTTCCCAGTGCCAGAGGGCAGGGATGGATGGGATATTGGGAATTAGGAATTGTTCCCTGGCAGGGTGGGCAGGCCCTGGCACAGGGTGCCCAGAGCAGCTGGGGCTGCCCCTGGATCCCTGGCAGTGCCCAAGGCCAGGCTGGACAGGGCTTGGAGCAGCCTGGGACAGTGGCAGGTGTCCCTGCCCATGGCAGAGGTGGCACAAGCAGCAGTCCCCAAAGGCTGCAGGTCTGCTCCTGACAAGGAAACTCCTCATCCTGGTGTTCTTTTGACCCTCTGGAATATATAATCTCCAATCTGGCACTCCCCCTTCCTGCTCATTAGCTGAGCTGTAGATTTCAACATCAACTGCAGAGTTTGTGGTTCCAACAGGATTCAGAGGTGTGTGTTCACTTTGCCCAGCTGCCAGGGCAACACCTCCATAGTTTCTTGATCCACTTTGGTACTGATCACCCCTTTAATGCTCAGTGATGTGTCATGGGGAGAAATCAGCCTCTGCAAAGGGTTTCTGAGGCAAAAAAAAAGCCTTGCTGTTCTGCATGGGGGTCATTAGGAAGGTGGGCTGACCTCCTGGAGTGTCCTGCCAACCCCTGCAATCTGACACATCCCCTAACCACCCCTCACCTAAACTCAAACTGCACAAACAGCACAAATTCCCTGTCTGCCTCTTCAGAGCTCTTAATCAGTGCCATGCCTTGCTCCTTGTTTTTTCCAACACAATCATGGTGCATCCTGTGTTTGCTTGATCCACTTGGGGACAGGGGTGGTGCTGAAACCCTCAGTTGCTCCTTTTGAAGTCGATTTTATCCTTTCTGCCCCATGTGTGGTTTTTCCTGTGCTGTAAGAGCTGGATTTCCAAACAGACACTGCGGAGCCTGGCTTGTCCAACAACATTTTTAACGAGGCTTTCCAAATGTTTCAGGCAGGAAGACCTAAATATTAATGCTCCTAGGAAAACAAGGAACTTGAACCACTGCTGCTGATCAGTTCATGATTTCCAGAGGTGCTGCAGCTCCCCAGATAAGGCTTGTGTGTGCTTTTTGTTCAGCAGTAATTCAAGTTTATCTTCGTGTGCATCACTATGACTGTGAGAAAGTGTCTTTGTTGCTGCCATTTCTGAAGATGGGTGTGAAGATCCCATGGAATAATTTATTCCCTTGTTTGGGCAAAGTGTGTGAGACAGGGAAAAGAGATGAAGCCCAGGAAGAGAAATTTGGGGTGTTTGTGTAAGGCTGAGATAGCTGGGAGAGCTTTTCCAGCCTCAGTGATCCTGGGATTCTGTGATTAAGTGGTGGTGTAAAATGAGAACAGCAAAACAAGTGGGTTGGTAGCTGCCAAAAGCAATTTACCTTGCTGACCAGTATCCCCATGGCTGCATTTCCATGCTCATTTAGCAGCCTGCACACTCCTGATCTTCCCAGTCTCCAGCTCTGCCCTGCATTTGTGTCTGTTGGTGCCTAAAATCTGGCTTGGCACAACCATTTGTGGCTGCTGAAGGTAATGGCAGCTCCATCCTGGCTCCCAGATCTGTGGGAATGCACAGATCCTGCCCCTTGCCTTTGGGGGGGTCTCAGATTTGGGATTTTCCCAAACCACTCTGGTTGGGATGGGTATCAGATAAATATCAAACCTTGAGAGGATACTGAGCCTGGAGGTCAGAACACACAACAGGTGAGAGCCCTCAGTCTGATCCAGAGGTTACAGATGACACCCAGATGTGGCCACATCTGCCAGGCAGGAGGCCACCTCTGCACTCTCTATTTTGGGAGCCCCACTAGAAGGACACTGAGGGGCTGGAGCATGTCCAGGGCAGGGAAGGGAGCTGGGGAAGGGGCTGGAGCCCCAGGAGGGGCTGAGGGAGCTGGGAAAGGGGCTGAGCCTGGAGCAAAGGAGGCTCAGGGGGGACCTTGTGGCTCTGCACAACTCCCTGCCAGGAGGGGACAGCCAGGGGGGGTCGGGCTGTGCTGCCAGGGAACAGGGACAGGACAAGGGGAAAGGGGCTCAGGCTGGGCCAGGGGAGGCTCAGCTTGGACAGCAGCAGGAATTTCTGCATGGAAAGGGTGCTCAGGCCTTGGCAGGGGCTGCCCAGGGAGCTTTGCAGTGCCTATCCCTGGAGGTGTCCCAGGAAGGGCTGGAGGTGGCACTCAGTGCTCTGGGCTGGGCACAAGGTGGGCACTGGGCACAGCTGGGACTCCATGGGCTGGCAGGGATTTTCCAGCCTCAGGGACCCTGGGATTCCATGATTAAGTGGAAAACCAGACAGCACAAACTTTTTTGCCTTGCAGGCAGTTTATGATGATCACTTAAATACAATCCATGAGGTAGAAGGAGGTACTGGAGAAAACAATGAAAAAGGGAAGACAAGGGTGTTTCAAGCTACAAAACCCAGCTCCTGCTCTGCACTGCAAAATTAAGAAAGACTTTGTAGGTTTAAGGCAATGAGCTCCTTGCTGCAATTCAGGAAGAGGCTTTTTAATTCCATTCGACACCAGAATTCATTGATTGTTTCCTAGCAAGCATTTCTGTGTCCATGGTTTTGTATGCCTCAAAGATCCTAAACTCTGAGCATTCCAGAGCTGCACAGCTGCTCTCCAGCTGTCAGCAGGTGCATTTGGAGGTAATTAGTCTGCAACCCACCTGGGACCTGCCAGATGAAATGCAAAAGGGCTGTTATCATTCTGAAAGATTTAGCTGCAATTCCCACTCTTTTAAAAGAGCACAGTTTGGACTATCTCCCCTTGCAAATACTCAAAAATTATTGTCTTACAAATATTTTTATTTTCTGAGGCCTGTTTTCTTCCCCTGGATTTTTACTGGCTGAGGAAGCATTTCCAAACCCACCACTTTGAATTCTGCCTTTCCATATTGCACTGACAGAAGACAGAGTCTGCCCCGAGGCCACAAATTTGGGAATTATCAGCACCATGATTCTAGTATCATTCTGTAAATCCCAGTCAAATTCCAGCAGAATTTCTTCTCAGAACTGGGATGTGGTAAGATGTTCAATTTGTGGGTGATTCAGAGCAAGCCCTTTGCTGGAGCTGTGTGATTGGAAGGATGTGTGTGGCATGAGCAGCTTGGGAACACACCTTTGGAATCACCCCTCAAAGGCACCTTGCTGCATGTTCTCTGCTTGGGAAGGAGGAAGTCATGGTAAATCCCATGGGAATGTCACCTCTACACTCCTCTTTACTCCTGTGCTTCTCCTTTTCCCACACCTGGCTTCTTCTGCCCCTCAGAGACCACCTTTGGAGTTCTTTGCCAGAGGAAATCATCCCTAGGGATGGTGGTTTAGCAAGGCAGGGTGTGGAGGAAAACACAGGGTTATAAAAGGATCCAAATCCACTGGAGAGAGTCTGGAGGAGGGACACAGGAATGGGAATGGTCTGGAAGGACCATACAAGGAATGGCTGAGAGTGATGCTTCAGGTTTGAGCTTTTCTATTTTTCAGATTCTGTGCTGCTTCAGTGTGTGGGTCTGAGCTTCACATTAAGGGATGGTGAGCTCTGGGCACAGAGCAAGGAGACAAAATTATTCCTGCTCCAGCTGGGGACCAAGGACAAATGATCCAAATCTCAGCCCAAGAGCACAAACAACATGGACCGGAGAGAGAAAAACAAGCAGGATGGGACTGCACAGGGGAAAGCTGTAATTGCACAATAAACTTCAGAACTGATCACAGTGACAGACCCTGTGACTGGGTGTGCATTTTGTGCCCATTTTGGTTCACCTTGGGTGCAGCCCTGGCTGGGCTCTTGTGCTGCCCAAGCTGGATCCATGGAGGAGATCCTTTTAATAAATCCCTGCTTTATTCTTTAGCTCTGTCCGGCCTCTGTTCTAGGGCAGCCTTCTCAAGGCATCCCTGGGATTGTTCACTGGAGGAGACTGAGGGTAGAGCTCACCAGGAGCTGCAGCTCCAAACTCTGCTCTTGAGGCAGGGACAGGACCCAGGGAATGGCTGGAGCTGGGCCAGGGGAGGTTCAGGTTGGATTTTAGGGAAAGTTCTAGGTTTTAGGTTCTTCCCCAGAGGGTGCTGGCACTGCCCAGGCTCCCCAGGGAATGGGCACAGCCCCGAGACTGCCAGAGCTCCAGGAGAGCTTGGACAGCACTCCAGGGGTGCCCAGGGTGGGATTGTTGGGGGGTCTGGGCAGGGGTAAGAGCTTATGATCCTTATGGAACCCTCCCAGCTCAGGATATTCCATGACTCTGTGATCTGCTTGTGGTTGAAGCTCTGAGCTGGCTGCTCCCAGGGCAGGCTGAGCTCTTCCTCCTTCCCTCTTGCCTTGCAGGCCTGTGCTTGAAGGAGAACTGATTCACTAGAAACCTCTGCTCCCAGGGCCCTGCTTCCCAAGCAGCTGTGCCTTGTGGGGTGTCCCACATTCAGGAATTCAGATTAGGAAGAGGTAAATGAGGGTTAAACAGGTGAGTCATGGTGAGCTGGAGAATCAAAGAATAATCTTCTCGGAGTCGTAGGTGGGGAAATTCTTGCAACATCTGAGTTGCAGAGGGCTGGAGACTTTCCTGGACCTCTCCCAACATTCACCTCTCTATTAAAAACCTCCTGTTCCTCCTTATCCTGCTCCTGCAGAGTGAGGGATCTGTGGTGTTTAGGGTGAATGAGGGTTCCTGGTGGTTTTTATTACTTTGAGGGTGGTTATCATGTGTGTCCTGTGTCCAGCCCTTCTCCAAGCAACCTGGAATGGATGAATCCATGGTATGGATCCGATGTTATTCCAGGTGAAGCAGCTCTCTGAACTCTCTCCAGGTGGTTCTTATCTCCAGGAAATGTGTTGTGCAATGCAGGATCCTGCACTCTGGATGAGGCCTCCTGGATACAAAACAAAAATAGCTGGTAGAGCACCACCTTTTCCAGCTGAAAGGTGAGCTGTTCTGCTCAGAAATTATATTAAAGGGCTGCTTTTATCACATTTTTTAAAAAGAAATTAGGAAAAAAAGCGTTTGAGGCAGAGATGGGTTATTGCCATTTTTATTTCAAACAGCTTCACATAAAATCTCTTTCTCCTTTCTGAGGAGGTTTCATATTGTGCCAGTTCTGATGGTACCTGAGTAATTCCTTGGGTGTAGAATCACGGGATAGGGAATGGTTTGGGCTGCAAAGGAACTTCAAGATCCTTCAGTTCCCATCCTCTGCCACCTTCCACTATCCCAGGATGTCCTGGTGTCCCTATCCATGGCAGGGCTGGAACAGGCTGAGCTTTAAGGTCTTTTCCACCCCAAACCATGTTGGTATTCCATCATCTTCCAGTGAATTTATAAATATCCAACAGCAAAACTGCTGTCATATTTCTTTCCAATAACCAAATATTAATTTATTAATGTTGTTTAATGAAAAATAAAGCAATTTAGAGGCTTTTATTAAAATAACTTTCAGCAGCACAGTGGAAACTCTTCCTGCCTGGCCCTGGGCGTGTGCATGGATGCTGATGATTCAGGTGAAGGCTTATAAAAATGGACAAATAATTGCTCAATTTACTTAATATTGAGATTTATGGGATAGTGAATGAATCTCTTGGGAGGAAAAAAGCCCAAGCTGTGGTTTTGAATGCCCTCAGGCCACCATTTCTCAACTGGAAAATTGAGGCACATCCAGAAAGCCTTGGGATGAAAAAACAAGGAGCAGCCTGAGGAAGGTTTGGAAAGGGAAACTGAGCTGTGAAATTGCTGTGGTTGGGAGAATGGGCCATGAGCTCCATGGGAAAGGCTGGACTGCTCCAGGGACGAGGATCTCAGCCTCACAAATGCCCTGGGGAGAGGAGGAAGGTGGAGCTGGGAAGCGGGAAGGAGGGGTTTGTTGTGTCGCGTTTTGGGGTTAGCGGGTTGTTCAGCCAGGAGCAATCCCATCCCTGCTGCCTTTCATCCAACACCTGCCTCCAGGCAGGTGAGGTGTCCCAGCTGCAGGGAATGACTGACAGAGGAGGAAATCTGGGAGTAGGGAAGGGATCTCTTGCCCATGGAAGCCCTGGAGAGAATGGAGTCTGCCTCCTTATTCCTCTCCTGAATTCCTTCCCCACTGCTGCCCTTCCCAAGGCAGGGAGGATGTTCCTGAGCCCTCCTCCCCAGAGCAGCAAAAATCAGTTCCTATGAAAGCTCAGGACTGGTTATGCTGGAAAAAAACCTCACATTTATCTGTCACTGATCAGCTGTGGTGATATTGTGGGAGATTCTGGACCTCCTCAAGCTCCCTGAGCCATCAAGAGACCAATCTGGGAATCTGACTCTAAATTTGACTTCTCCCTGTAGCTCTAGGAAATAAATAAAAATTAAAAAAAATAGGTAGTAGAAAGAGAGCAGATTTAGGTGGGATACTGGGCAGGAATTGTTCCCTGGCAGGGTGGGCAGGCTCTGGCACAGGGTGCCCAGAGCAGCTGGGGCTGCCCCTGGATCCCTGGCGGTGTCCAAGGCCAGGCTGGACAGGGCTTGGAGCCACCTGGGATAGTGGAAGGTATCCCTGCACATGGCAGGGAGTGGAATTTTGGAGCTTTAAGGTCCTTTCCAACCCAAATAATTCCATTATCCCATGGAATACAATGGGAATACTTGGCTGTAGCAGCAGCCTACCCAAAATCTTCCTGTAATTTTACACATGGATTTGAGAGAGGATTGTTAAGGGATTTGAAAGGCATTTTCTGATTTTTGAAGGATTTCTATCACTCCAAATATGCTACAGTCAATATTTCAGTCAGGTTTTAGACAAACCCAAGGTTTAGTGAGGCAGCTGCTCTGTAATTGTTTGTAAATGTGGCAGTAAATGAAGGAAATCAACAGCCAACCCATGGCTCCGTGCCAATGGAAAAAGAGTGAGTTGGTGACATAGCAATAAAAATGACATTCTTGGGACTAATTATGTATCTAAAATTGTTTATGCCTTCATCAAATATGTGCCCACAGTGGACATTGGCAGCATTATCTTAAAAATATGTCTCCAAATTGTAGTGGAAAATTAGATTTTTACAAGCAGCCTTAAAAGAGAACTTGGGATATTTCTACCCCTGAATTTCATCTACTTTCTTCATGTTGATCATAAAGTTTTGATTTCTTGCCTCCAGATATCCAGGTTTTGCCACCAGACAAGAAACTCAAGTCATCAAAAATGGCTTGAGTCATCAAAAACTCAACTCAAGTCAAAACTCCCAAAAACTCCCAAAAAACTCATCAAAAATATGATTTGCATCAAAAGCAACCTCTGTGTTTTCTCCAACATGTTCTAACTGTGCAAGTAGGTGCATTCCTACTGCTGTCCCAGTGACCCCAGGAAAAAGGGATGGAGCTCTCCAACCTCTTATCTCTTTTCCCAAGCCAGCTGCTCCTCAGTGAGCACGTTCACAGCAAGGGAAATGTGTGAGCTCTCCCTGCTTCTGCATTTGAATTGTGTCAGGAACCCAAAATTTCCAGTAGCATTTCATCTGAAATAATTAAAAGAATCATTTCCATGTCTTGTTGAAAGATACCAGGAATCTAATTTAAACCCAGTTCCAGGATCATGCCTGCTTTTTGTACCCTGCTTTTCTGGTGCAGAAGCTGGGGAAATTCTGCTGAATTTCTGTTTGTCTTCCCCTCTCTCTATTTTACTTTTTTTCTGACCCTGTCCTAAAAGGGAACAGTGCAGAGAACCACATGAAAATCCAATTGATTCTGGTGAAACCCTTGAATTATCCCAGAAGTGGCACTTTTATTGGTAAAAGATAAATCCTAACAGATAAAGCAGGAGCTCAGGAGTGCTCAAGATAGAAACAGACCCTTGAACATACAATATTGTGCCCTGTAGGGCTGTGTTTCATCTTTGCAGAGCAGATTAGAGCTGCTGAGTTTTGTCCTCAGATCCTCATGGGACTGTCAAGTGAATTTTTTATGTCTTTACATCACCCCTCTGGAAAAAAAACCACTCCAACTAAGAGGTAAGGAAGGGAGGAGGTGCCTCCTTCTAAAGTTATCTCCAGCAAAAATGCAAATTGGTGAGGTTTTGGGAAAAAATGCCAATGGGTATGAGAGTAGGGAAGGGTGGGAAAGGTGACAGCAGGACATTGTACCCTGCCCAAAGTGGGACAACTGGGAGTGGTTGGCACTGGGCATGGAGATGAAATAACTGAAAATTTACCAAATCAATGAACTCTTTAATTCTTTATTAATAACAAAGCCAGCTTAGTCAAGGGCTGGTGTAATCCCATTATCTCACTGGAAAGTTTGGCCATGCTGGAACCAAGGGGCGGAGGGAAACTTTCCTGGCACTGCTTCCCAGCTTCCAGAACTCACTTCCAGCATGGTGGGGATGTTAAATTTCAGCTGGAGAGGATGGGCAGATCATTTTTCCTCAATATTTTTCTCTTTTTTTTTCCTCAAAACTGGAGTTTGTATCTGGAAACCCAGACTCCGAGAGGAAACAGCCACTCCTGGGGTGTCAATCTCTGAGCATTCCCAGTTAAGCTACCAACCTCAGCATGGTTGGTTTAGGTGGAAATCATGGAATATCCTGGGTTGGGATCCATCAGGATCATGGATCCAGCTCCTGGCCCTGCACAGACACCCCAATAATTCCACCCTGTGCATCCTTGGGAATTTATCCAAAAAATTCTGGAGCTCTGGCAGCCTCAGGGCCATGAGGCAGAGCCCTCTGGGGGAAGAACCTTTCCCTGATCTCCAGCCTTTTGCTACACGTGCAGAAATATTGGGGAAAAGGGCCAAAATTCAAGTGCTGAGGGGTTCTGAGTGTTTTCAGCCTGTGGATAGAAAGCAAAGCTTGCTCTTGGAAAAATCTACCTGCGGAGGGTAGTGGCTTTAGTCCAGCAGTGCAGTCTCCTCATGGCAAACAAAATAAAAACTCTGGGACGAGCTGGTGTTTAATAACTCCTGGGTACATATGTTGCTCTGTCAGTCCTGTCCATCCCCTCCTCAACCAAAAAAAAGCTACAAACAACCAAAAAAGGCACAAATTTGCTAGAAGGCTTCTCATTCTCATTCCACATCTCAACATTTTATCAGGTGCTCATTTTGGAGTCGTGGCTCTGTCTGCCTCCCCTGGGCTCTCCCCAGCAGCTCCAGGTCCCTCCTGTGCTGGGCCAAGGGCTGGGGCAGCTCTGCAGGTGGGGTCTCACCTGAGCCCAGGGCACAGGGGCAGAATCCCCCCCACCCCTGCTGTCCCAGAGGTGACAGAAAACACATCTCAATTTGCTACTCAGACCTACTCCTGTTTCCCACCTTTATTTGTGTGACAAAGCAGTGGGATGCTCACGGGAGCATCAGAGGCTGCCCTGGCAAACTCTGCAATCCTGGACATGCAACAGCAAAACTGACAGAGGCTGTGCCAAAGAATCCAGTGCTCCTAGACCTATTTTTGTTATATCTCCCATTGTTTCTGACTTGGCAAAGCTGGCTTTCCAGGGAAGCTTCCTTGGAAGGGGCAGATCAGAGGATCAAAGGAGTCAAAATGTGGACTTGGAGCTTGCCAGGCCAGTGAGATTTGGGAGACAGGAATTTGTTTGCACCCTGGTCTCTTTTGAGTGCTCACAGTCTCCAGGATTGATCCAGCACCTTTGGAGAGCCCTGGATTAATGGAAACTTATTTCTGAGCACAGATCAGAGCATTCAGGATTCGATAGCTATACCTGGAGCTTGCCAGGGCAGTGAGATTTGGGAGACGGGACCTTGTTTGCACCCAGGTCCCTTTTGGGCACTGTCAGGATTGATCCAGCACCTTTGGAGAGCCCTGCACTGACAGAAACCCACTTTTGAACACAAACACCAACTTAATGGAATAATCCTTCATTTCTGAGACTGGTATCTCTGCCTCAATACCTTTGACAGCCGAAAATTCAGGGTTTGTTGGTTTTCTCCTTGGGTTTTTTTTTTTTGTTGTTGTTGTTTCTCTGCTGTGTTTTTGACTAGGCCTCCACTAATTAAGCAGTAATTTAGCTGCTTACACTTTGAAGTTTCATTCACTACCTATCCTGTGTTAAGTCAACAAAAGGCTACATCTAAGGCAGCAAGGCTCAGGCCATCACTTTACCTTTTTTTTTCTTTTTTTTTTTTTTGGCTGCCTAATTAAGCGTAATTGCTTTATTTTGTGCAGGGCTTCATCCTTGTCCCGTTGCCTTGTAATAATTGCAGCTGCCTGGATGCTGTGGGGGGACTGTTTGACGCCAGAGAGGAGACGTTCCTGCTGTCCTTCCTTGGAATAGCCTGCAAGCCCAAAGCACAGAGCCAGCACTTCCCTACCCACTCATTAGCTGCCCTGGAGGAGAAGCAGCAGAGAAGGCGCTGCTTTTATAGGGCCAGGATGTGTAAGGGGCTCTCTGCTGTGCCTAAAAATAGCCTGTGCTGTTGGGGACAAGCTGGGATTAGCCACAGAGGGAATCCTGCATGTTTAAAGGAGTGACCTTCCCGTGGCACAGCAGCTTTGCATCCGCTCCTTTTTTATTTTTTCTTTTTTTTTTTCTTTTTTTTAAATTTCTGTAATTATGACAGATCAAAAGCAGCGCGCTGCCACTCGTTATCTCTCGAGGGGGATTTGGAGAATTACTGTCCTCTTGACAGGCAAAATACTCCTGCTGCTTCTGTTTGGGAGAGATCAAGCAGGAAGCCCCAACCCTCCCCAAGCAAAAAAAAAATAAAAAATCACCTGTATTTCATTTTTTTCCCCCCCTGCTTTAAGAAAAGGTTGTTGCAGGAGAAGTAAATGAGTGCCCAGTGTGGTTAATGAGCTCGGGGAGAGCTCCCTGACCCACAGAACAGCCTGAATGTGGAGCCAGGCTTTAATGATTAATCATATGGGAAATGTAGGCTCAGTAGCACTAATAACAGGGGTGGCTTTGGCTCTGTGCTGGCCGGGGACACGGGAGCATCCTCGGAGCCCTCCCTCTCCTCGGTGGTGCCAGCAGGTCTACACAGAGCAGTTAAAACTAATGGCACATCTAAACTCCAGCTCAAAAAGGAAGGGGGGAAAGAGAACAAAAAAAAAAAAAAAAACAACAAAAAGCCAAACAACTTCTGGCTTTCTACAGGCCAGATAATTTGTGGAGTGTTTGGAGGAACATCACAAAGGATAGAAATGGAAAAACAATTAATCAAATTAATGGAAAAGAGGGATGAGGCTGGGTCTTTGCAGGAGCAATGTCATAGCAGCATTTGGGTCCTAACAGGAAGCAGGAGCTCAGTCAGAGCTGGTTTGATATCAAATGGCTTTGGGTGGGAGGGAAGACTGAATTTTTATGGCAGTTTTGTGAGGGGCAGCGAGATAAAAATCAGGTATTTGATGCAGGGGCTTGGTTTGGTTGTGGTGTAGTTTGCTGGGGGATTTAAACACTTCAGAAAATCTGATTCCTGCTACATATTGCTCTGATTTAGGCACCTTTGGCTGGCTATGCCTGAATTACAAAGAGAATTGTTTGTCTCTGCCTGTGCTTGGCATCCAGCCCTCTAAGTTTGTCCTGTTGGTGACAGAGTGCACATGTCACTGGCAGGGAGATAGTGGGAAAATGTTGGCTTTTTCCTATGGAACAGGATTTTAGGCTGCTGAGGGAATGACTGTATATGCAACTGACCCACCTTTTGTTTAGGACCCCATGAGGAGAGTGTTTAATGAGGGCTGAGAGTGAAAATGTTCACCTTCACCATGAAAAGCATCTCCGTTTTACCCCAGCACCTAAGCCAAACCACATAAATTCCTTTTTTTTTTTTCTTTTATCCTACATTTCCACCCTCTTAGGGCCCTGTTTGCCATCTCACGGTGGCCTAACCTTGGCAGGCAGGGAGCCTGAGGGTCTGTTCTTGATTTCAGGCACAGGGGCATCATTAATGATTAACTTCCCTCACTGAATATCAATTTAAACCAGGTCCATTTAGAGCTTTGCAAGCACAGAGCCCTCAGAGTCAGACTCACATCACCAGATTCACTTGGGGATGAGCTGAACAAGGTTGTGGTGGCAGAGCTGCAGGGGGTTGCTCTGCAGCATCTTTGGAGAGCCATCTAAATTTATATTTATATGCAAATATAAACATTTGCAATATTTTAAAGAGAGAGGGACTCTGGACAGGGGTCTGCAGCCAAGAGGGAATGGCTTCCCATGGACAGAGGGCAGGGTTAGGTCAGATATTAGGAAGAAATTCTCCCCTGTGAGAGTGCTGAGGTGGCTGGAATTTTGTTTCCCTTGCACTTTTTTTTCCATGGATCAATGTTGAACTTGATCTGACACTTCACTGCCCAGGTTTTCCACCTCAGACAGACCTTCAACAATTCCCAAAGAGGTGAGAAAGTTGGCAGGCTGAGAGCTGGTCCTGGTCAGGAGAAGAGAAGGGTGTGTGGAGACCTCACAGCTCCTTCCAGGGTCTGAAGGGACACAGGGGAGCTGGAGAGGGACCCTGCAACAGGAACTGCAGTGACAGGACACAGGGAATGGGTTCAGACTGACACAGGGGGAAATGTAGTTTGGATCTATTGAAGGAATTGTTCCCTGGCAGGGTGGGCAGGCCCTGAGGTGAGCAGCTGGGGCTGTCCCTGGATCCCTGGCAGTGCCCAAGGCCAGGCTGGACAGGGCTGGGAGCAGCCTGGGACAGTGGGAGGTGTCCCATGGCACAGGATGAGCTTTAGGGTCCCTTCTCACCCAAACCATTCTGGGATTCTCCAACCACAGACCAATTCTTCAACACCATTACAAATACTTTTTTTTTCCTTTTCCCTTTTTGACCAGTTCTCCAAGTTGTGATCCTCCACAGGCCTCCACATCTTCTTGTGCTGTGTCTGCCAACATCTCTGATGGCACTGCAGAGTGGAAGGGCTCCCAAGCCAGCAGCTGGAAGCTCTGTGAGTGTTTTAAGGTTCTGTGCACACTTGAAAAACCCATCAGCTGAATGGTTATGTGCTGCAGAATATCAGTTTTGGAGCAGTTGCCAGAGAAAGTGCTTAATACTGACTTTGCTTGCCTTTAAATTTGACTTAGAAGGATGTACTGCTGTGGCTTTGTGTTTTCAAATGCAACTCCAAAAATACCACACAGACACTTTCAGATGCTTCCCTTATAATTGTAATGTCTCTCTTGGCAACTGGGCTGCATTATAAAGATATATTGTGGCTGTGCTGAAGGTACTTGTTCCACCAAAAAAAATCCTCATTAAAGCCATATTGGATATTAATAAATAACTGTGTGTTCTTGTGGAAAACTGAAATTGCTCTTATTGGAAAAGATGAAGTAAATGAAGTAACTCACTTTTTTTTGTTGTTGTTTTTGTTTTTGTTTTTGGTTGTATATTCCATCCTCCTTCTCTACTGGGGAAAGAAGTAACCCAAACAGGAGAGGGATCCCAGCTGTCAGGCTGCTTCTGTTTTCTTGAAGCTTTCAAATAATTAACTTAAATGTTGCTCTCCATGGAAAGGGTGCTCAGGCCTTGGCAGGGGCTGCCCAGGGAGCTTTGCAGTGCCCATCCCTGGAGATGTCCCAGCAAGGGCTGGAGGTGGCACTCAGTGCTCTGGGCTGGGCACAAGGTGGGCACTGGGCACAGCTGGGACTCCATGGGCTGGCAGGGATTTTCCAGCCTCAGGGATTCTGTGATGTAAAAATCTGAGAGAATCCTTTCAAATCCAGGGAAAGGGCAATGGGGGTTGCTGTAAAAGTGAGGTGAGAACTGGCCAGGTTTTCTCTTGGGCAAACACTTCATTGCCAGTGTGAATATTCCTCATGGGAACAAACCCAGTGTCTCCATGAGCTGCCACCAGTCCCTGGCTCACTCTGTCTGTCCATGGAGCTGATCCAGTGTGGAATACATGTGTTCTTGTGTGGATTGTCCTTGTTCACAGCCGTTCCATGGTCTGTGCTCCTCTGGGTTCATCCCTCTTTGCTGAACTGTCACCCTCACACTGCTGATTCCTCTCTCTTGGGTTGCACTTCCTTGTGTCATCCTACAGCTTTTTGTTTTTGCTCTCATGGTGTCCCCCGGGCTCTCTGTGCCTCAGACACGTCCATCTGTAATTTAACTGCCCAAATTCTTCATCCACCCCTGTTTTGCAGTGCAGTCTTTGAGGGTTTTGATGGATTTGCCCTTTGTCTATGACACAAGGCCTGATTCATGTGAATCCTGCATTCCCAATCCCTTCTCCCCTGATGTCATGGAACTGAGCAATCCCAGAATGGTTTGGATGGGAAGGGACCCTAAATCTCAGCCAGTGCCACCCCTGCCATGGGCAGGGACACCTTCCACCATCCCAGGCTGCTCCAAGCCCTGTCCAAGCTGGCCTTGGGCACTTCCAGGGATCCAGGGGACAACAAAGCTGTGCTTGTGGCTGGCCTGGCCTCGGTGATTTATTGCAGAACATTTCTAAATTATGCTCCATTTTATAAATGATGGAAGAGGGACAGAGAAAACCTTCTGTAAACTGAGTCAGAACAGAAGGAAGGTCCTTAAACTACTCCATGGTTTTGCTGTTGGCTTCTCATTCCTGCTCATCCCTGGAAAACCGAGGCGTGAGTGTGCGGATGGCCAATATCTCTGTCATGGATAACACGGCCGATTAACCATGGCTAATTAACCACAGCTAATTAAGCTTGGCCATGCTTTGGGTGCCTGGGCAGCCTTTGGGGACACTCAGCAGTGCCACTGCTGGGCTGGGAGGGCAGCAGGAGCGGGACTGTCCCTTTCCCTGTCCTGCCAGTTGGAGCTCCCTGCACCTCTCCAGACACACAGGCTCCTCGGAGCACTTTCACAATCATCTCCTGGCTCCTCAATTACCACTTCCTCCTCCTCCTCCCCCGCCTCTCCCTCCTGTTTGACCTTCTGGTCATTCCTCCGGCGCTGGATGCGGAGCAGGAGCTCCCCCACCCCTCCAATTAAAGGCAGCAGAGTGTGGCACACCAGAGTTACCTAACGAGCCTCTGAACCCCCTCCACCCCTCCTTGATCTCGTTTTGGACCCATTTGTGCATCCCAGATTTCTGCAGGCTGCCGTGAGCTCCCTGACACAGCAATTCCTTGGCTTTTTGGCTGTCGGTCCAGCCTCTGGCACAGACTGAATCCCAAAGTTTGCCTCTGGCACTCGGGGGGATATTTTTAATTCCCAAAGACCACTGGATGGAAGGATCAGCAATCAAAGAATAGGCAGTTATCACTCTTGCAAACTTTCCTGGGCCTCAGTAATTAACCCAACAAATTAGTTAAAGGCTCCAATGCGGAAGGAGATTGCTAGACTGTGGTCAAGACACACATTTAAGGATTTTTCCCTTAAGCTGCTTTTCTGGGGGAAGCTTTGATAAAGGCCATATGATCTCAATTATCATTAGCTCCGTGTGGTTTCGCTGCGTTTGGAGCTCTCAGACGTCAGCAGACAGGAGCCCTGTGTTCAGGCTTTAATGTAGGACTGGTATTTATGTAATTCCCCTCTGCATTTGTCAGCTGACAGCTGAAAGGGAAGATTTCAGACAATTTATAGGCTCAGCCTGTGGCCCGTTGTGCTGAGTGACACTTCCTCCACGGAGCTGATGTGACAGAGAGCCGCTCCAACATATTTTAAATGCCAGCTTCAAAAAACCCAAACATTTCCATTTTCCCTCGTGTGCAGCCTGAAAAATTCAAGGGTGAGTTTCAAGGTGTTGCTGCTCCTCCATAGCAGCCTCGGAGGGATTCAATAAACTGATTTAAATCCTCTTTTTAAAGGATTCCTACCCTCTTAAAGTCCCTAAAACATCAAAGTGTCTCTTGCCTTGAGCTCTGCTCCCTCAGGCTGAGCCTCCCTCCCCGGGCAGCAGCAGGAATTCGGCAAACAGGGAGTTGTGATTCACTCTTAAGATCTTCCAAAGTGCGGATGAGTCACTGATAAGGACATGGAAGTTGTGCTGGCCAGATTGAGAATCTTTGGGAATCACAGGATGTAGCTGGGAACAGATGAGGGGAGAGCCTGAAAAAGCCTGTAACTGAGGAAGCACAGATGAAAATCCCCAGCCTGGGGAGCTCCTTCCACTGCAGGGGGGAAAAGCCCAGTTTAGGTTTAGGTTTAGGCCTGTTCACAACTCATGAAAGTTTGGGGTTCTCAGCAAGAGAAAAAAAACCCCAAAGCTAAAATCAAAACACAAAATTAACCCTGGAGTATCTTTATTCTGTAATATTTTAGTGGCCTCTGACTGGAAATGTATTTCCTGTGTTAGCTGAGCTTTGTATCCATATCTGACCTGGATACCTGGATGCTGTGGATATCCAGGAGGCACAAACACCTCAAAGAATTTTATTTCTACTATATTTTGAATTTTTTTGTAATTTTTTCCCTAGCCACAGGAAGAGTTAGGTCATAAAAGCTGAGGAAAGCTTGGAAAATTAATCTTTTTTTTCCCTGGTTGTTCTTTTTTTTTCTTGTTGTTTTTTTTGGTGGGGTTTTTCTGTTTTTTGTTCGTTTGAGGTTTTTTGTCGTTGTTTTTTTGTTTTGTTTTTAGATTTGGGGTTTTTTTGGTTGGTGGGTTGGTCGGTTGGGGTTTTTTTTTGTTTGTTTTTTAAATAGGGCAGAACCCAGGGCTGGTTGCTTTACTTAATTCACCAGAATTTTGAGGACAAGGAGTGGGGAATTCTGTTTCACCACACCGTGTGCTCTCAGGTATTTTATACCCATTTAGGAAAAAAAATCAACTTTTTCTTCCAAGATTTCAGCTGCCACTTCCATAGATTCCCTCAGTGGCACTGACAGAGCAGGAAATGTTCACCTTGGTCTCTCTGGGACATTTGGGGACAGTTTGAGACAAGCCTGCCTCATTCCATGATTTTTCCTGCTCATCTAAACCCTGCCTGGCTTTTTTGGGGGGCTGGAGTAGCACAGGTGAAATTTTCCAGTGGACCAACATCACATTCCAAATGTTCTGCTCCTAAACATGCAGAAGATGAGAAGCAGCCAAATCCCTGCTTGGTGTCACCCACAAACTCCTCCTGCACAGCAGGCCTGGACTTGGCCCTGGGATTCCTCCTGCTGATTCACCCACAGGTTATTTTTCTGGGATATTGCCAGAATCTGCAAAATCTGATGCTGTTTCATCACCTTTAACCATTTACTCCTCAAAAATCTTCAAGCACAGCATGCCAGGGATAAAGTCTCCCTGGGGCTACCAGGAAGGTTTAAGAGAATTCCACTTTTTCTCAGGAAGTTTCAGAGCTTTTGTGTTGTCCGATGCTCCAATCAAAAATATCAACTCAACAGCCTCGAGAAACACCTTTAAATGCCTCAGAACATTTTCAAAATGCTTTCATATTTTCTATTTTTCAACATTTTCAGTGTGGTTTTTTTTTTTCTTTATGATGTTCTGAACAACTCAGTGTTCGGCTCAGAGGTTTAAATTTTAGCTAATAGCTCCTGTTTCATTGATTAGAAATTCTCTGATATTTCTAATTTCTGAGATTTTTCTCAGCCAAGGGTCGTGGGAGCACAGACAGGCCCATCATGTCTGTTCTTCCCAGGCTTCCCACAGTGGGTTACACGCTGCATTCCATGGAAATTCCCTGATTCTCCTGTGAAACTCCAATATTTGCAGTGTCCCCTGCCCCAGAAAGAGCCTAAAGCCAGGACACACAGAGTCAACCACACAGATTAGAGGTGTCTGTGGTGATGCTGCTGAACAACCCAGACCAGGGGGGTTTTTGTTGGCTTTATTGCTAATTCCTTTATTAAACTCCACAACCTGCATCTAAAGGACTGGCTTAGGAGAAGACTTCCATCCCTCCAGGAGGGTGACATTCCAGAAGGATCATGAAACAGACTGGCCTGAGTTGGGAGGGACCCACAGGGATCACTGATCCAAGCCCTGGCCCGGCACAGACACCCAACAATCCCACCCTGGGCATCCCTGGGAGCGTTGTCCAAAGCTCCTGGATCTCAAAATTCAGGATGAGAGGGAGGTGAGGGGCTGATCCCTGCTTTGCTCTCCCAGAGGAGATCTCCTTAGAAGGAGCCAGAAGCTGTGCCACTGCTTGATGAGGTGACCCAGGTTTGGCTGGAACCTCTCCCAGCTAACACCAGCAGAAGAAATGGAGAGATTTGGGAAAACCTTCCCCAGCCACTTGAAAACTGCTCCAGAAAATCATGGAATGCTTCAGGTTGGAGCAGGCCTTAAATCCCATCTTGTTTCCACCCCCTTCCATGGGCAGGGACACCTCCTACTGTCCCAGGCTGCTCCAAGCCCTGTCCAACCTGGCCTGGGGCACTTCCAGGGATGCAGGGCAGCCCCAGCTGCTCAGGAAGTTCTCCTACCTGCTCCCTTCTCACAGCTTCCTCCTGCAGCTCATCCCTGCCTGCCCATGCCCAAAAATGTCCCAGGAGACTCCCCTGGCTCACCTGCTTTCTTTCCTGGGCAACAATTCCACCACAGGGATTCCTGAGGCTGGAGGTGCCCATGGAGAGTTCTTGTGGAGGGCTTGGGAATGAGAAGAGGCTGAAAAACCAGAAAATCCCAGGATGGTTTGGGTGGGAAGGGCTGATCCAGTGCCACCCCTGCCATGGGCAGGGACAGCTTCCACCATTCCAGAGTCTCCAAGCCCTGTCCAGCCTGGCCTTGGGCACTGCCAGGGATCCAGGGGCAGCCCCAGCTGCTCTGGGCACCCTGTGCCAGGGCCTGCCCACCCTGCCAGGGAATATTTTATCCAAATCTCCAACCTCCATCTTTAAAGAACAGTGCCAGGCACCTCAGCAGCAGAGGCAGCCAGGGGGAGATGTGTGGGCAATTCCCGCTGGGAATGTGCAAACCTCGGGCTGGGAATGCCTTGTCAAACAGGGGCTGGGCCCAGCCCTAAACACAGGCCTGGCTTAACCAAACCCAGCTAAGAAAAGCCTGTGGGGCTGGGCACCTGCAATTGCTGAGCTGGGCTGAGGTTGGAGGCAGAGCCACCGGAGGAAGAGGAATTCGAACACAGCCCCAAGCTGGGGTTGCCTGGATTTGCTTTGCTGCTGGCGAGGGTTTGGGCTGATGGGAGCAAAACTTTGCCCATCAAATCTTTTTGTGACAACCCCCAGTCTTTCCATTTGAATGGCAGGGAAAATTCCTGCTTCAGCCTCGCCCTGCCACTCCAAATATGCAGAAGGATGTTAGGAATTAATTCTAATGGGCTTTTTATTGCTGTGTTTTATTAATCCTCCTCAGCTGAGCATGCATGGAATCACATTTACTTGCCCTTTTCCAGGCTTTTCCCATTTACACAGAACCACCCCCAAACTAAATATTAGGAAAGTGCTGAAAGGCCTTCAAGGTACTGCTTGGACCTGCTGGGTTTAGGCTCTGGGTTTGGGATAGGTTCCTGAAATCCACAACGATCCCATCACCTCTGCTCCTTAAGCTCCAGCCTGCTGGGATAAATCCTGCAGTGCCCTTTCCTCCATTTCCAGGTGGAGGGGAGAGTTTGCTTTCAAAATCGGAGTAGTGAATTGAATCAACATCCTGACAGCCCCAGAGTGGCCACTGGGAAGCTAAAAACAAGGCTCTTTTAGGGAAAAATGCCCCCAAACTCCAGGGAATCCTCCTGGCCCATCTTTCCCTGCTGCCCTGAGTGTGTATCCCAACAGATTTTCATTACAGGGACAGCCCTGCACTCTGGAAGCAACAAAAAAAAATGGTTTAAATGCAGTTAATTTTAAAATAAATGGTTAAAAACCCCACAGTGTGCAGCCTGATTAATCAGTTGTTAATGAGATCACCATCTGCATACGGCCAAAGCAAAAAACCTCCAGTAGAGGGAGTGACCAAATTAAAAATCCTACCTAAAGTGCCTCTGGAATTTCGTGTTGCTGGTGAAAGTTTTTATTCCTGAAATGTTTGGTGCCTTGGCAAGCAGGGAATTCTCTTGCCCAGAGCCTGTGTGTGGGGCTGGCACATCCCACACGTGAGGCAGTGGCGCTCAAAAAGTGACATTAAAAACAGGAGCAGGTCCAGCAAATTCCTTCTTTCTTCCTGCAGCTGTGGCTGCTGTCACTGTGCCCTCCATGGGGATATTTGGGATGTCACGGGCATGTGTGACACCAATCACCCTGGCTGAAGGTTCAAAAGGATCCCAAAAATCCCAGCTTTGATCCTCCAGACCCTCCCTGAGCTGAAGGCCAAACAGGAGCTGTGTTTTCTTCCCCTGCTGGAGAAAAGTCCTGATTTATCCAGAGGATTAAAAGGTTTGGTGGCTTTTAGGGAGCCCTAAAAACAACAGCTTTGAGGTACCTGGGATGAAGGGGCTCATCTGGCCCTGTCTGCTTTCCAATCCATCTTTATCAGTCTTCCACTGGCACCGAAAAAAAGACTTTTTTTCTTCAAAGCAACTTGAGAAAACTGTTCCCAGCCAGGGTGATGATGAAAGAAAAAGCCCCTTTTTTCAGTTGAGTTTAAATTCCTATTTTTTCCATCACCTCTCAGCCTAATCTTCTTTTTCTGTATTTTTTTTTCTGAACTCTGGGCTGGGATCCCTCTGTTGCAAGGCATCAGAAGTGCAGTTATAAAGCCTGAAGTTTGACAGCTCCTCATTCAAAACCTGTCCTAAGTTAAAAAAACCCAGAATTTATTCAATGTGATAAGAAAAGCAGTGTTTGGGAAATGAGGAAAAAACCTGGGGGCAAGAGGGGAGAGGAGAGACAACCCCACCTAGAAATGAACTTATTTTAAATATGAGTGTTGATAGACAATAAAATTGCTGATAATCCCTTATCCTTGCCCTTTCTTACAGCTTTCCAACTTGTTGGTTTTAGTCTTTTTTCCTTTCTGTACCCAGGCTGACCTGGCTGCTCAGCCCCATGTCAGGTGAATTTTCGAAGCTCCATAAACTTCACGACTGCAGCACACAAACACTTTCTTTTTTTTTTTTTTTTTTTTTTTCTCTTTTTCCCCAAGACAAACAACATAATCTCCCTTGGGGAAAACAAGAGGGCTCCAAGTTTAGCAAGCAGGCTGCAGTGATCATTAGTGAAGCACAATTTCATGGCAGGAAGTCGCCTTGGATCCCGTCTCTGCATCCCAGACATTTTATGGGCTGGATGCAGAAAGCTCAGATGGGGAATGTTGGGGTTTTTAACAGCCATATTTTGGGCCCATAAAATAACCAACTACAATGGTTCATTTTCACCCACACACCCAAATTGCTGGTTGGGATCACAATTTCAGGCCCCTGACACCCCTTACACAAACAGACAGCGTTCACCAGCAAAAAAAAAAAAAAAAAAAAAAAGGCAAGGCAGGAGGGGAGGCTCGGGGGATTGGGATGGGAGTTAAAAAAACACCCAGCAAACGAGCAGCAGATGCCTGATTATACCCTGCAGCCAGGCTCACCAGGAAGCTCTTCCCAGGATGTGTTGTCTCACAGTTCTCCCATCCCTCCATCACCTTCACCTTCCTGGGCTCTCCCACCCTTCTCCCATCAGCTGCTCCAGCTCAGAGCAGCTCCCAACAGCACCAGCAGCTTTACATTTGCTTTAACTCTTCCCCAGGCTCCTTCCATGGGTGTTTTGGATTGGGAGAAAATGGCAGCAGGAGGCAGAGTTGTCATCTCCTCACCCTAACAAACTCTTGGTCTTGCTTAAAACACAAATGCACAGCATGACCAAGCCAAGCTGTGAAATATTTTATGGTTTGTTGGTTATTCTGATGCCTCAGGGTTTAGCTTTTCTATGTTTCACATTCTGTGCTGCTTTAGTGTGTGGGTCTGAGCTTCAAACTAAGGGATGCTGAGCTCTCTGCACAGAGCAGGGAGACAAAACAATTCCTGCTCCAGCTGGGCACCAAGGACAAATGATCCAAATCTCAGCCCAAGAGCACAAACAACAGTGGAATAAAGAGAGAAAAACAAGGATGGGACTGCATGGGCTAAAGCTGGAATAGGACAATGAACTCCAAGATGCAAATGGAGCAGAACTGATCACAGTGACAGACCCTGTGCCCAGGTGTGCATTTTGTGCCCATTTTGGTTCACCTTGGGTGCAGCCCTGGCTGGGCTCTTGTGCTGCCCAAGGTGGATCCATGGAGGAGACCTTTTAATAAATCCCTGCTTTATTCTTTAACTCTGTCTGGACTCTGCTCTAGGGCAGCCTTCTCAAGGCATCAAGTCAGTGCAGGAAAAATGGAGGAAAAGGGAATAAAAACTTATTAGGATGATGATTTGGTGGAGTGAGTGGCATCCCAGCCCATGGCAGGACATGGAATAAAGGATCCTTCAGGTTCTTTCCAACCCAAACCAATCCAAAACTCTGTGATACATCAAATAATGCCTCTCTCCCCAAAAACTTGACATCCCTAGCCAGCCTCATCTTCCAAACAAGAGGACCTTAATCCAATGCTCATATTTACACAGGATGTCTGTGCTGGAAATAAACTCCCAGCAAATATTTTCAAAAGCAAAACTTCTAACAATGTCTAGTGGGAACTGGGAGCCCCAAAACAAGGAAAAGGGGAAGAAAGGTGCAGATTTCTGGAGCAATCCTGCATTTCCAGAGGAATTATATGGTGGGTGATTTAGGAGGAAGTTTCTCTTATATTTTAAAGTCTCACTTTCAGTGAGAAAATCCCACCAAGAACAGAAAGAGTTTTTAAAATTTTAAGGTACAACTGGCTGTAAAAGAGATATTTAAAGGTGACCAAGGCCCTCTGGCCAGACCTTTCTGCCTGGTGTGATCAACCTGGCCTGAAAAAGCAGCTCCACCCTGGAGGCAGCACATTGCATCTCCTTTTTCTGTGGATTCCCACTCCTCTGAGCCAGAGGGGAGCTCAGCTTGTAAACACAAATCCTTTGGAGTCTGCCTGGGCCAGGTGATGTTTTTCCTGAAGCCATATCCTAGGAACTTCTCTCCTCAAATTGCTTCGTTTCAGAGCTGCTCATTAAAAAAAAAAAAAAAAAAAAAAAAGGAAAGCAGCAGCTTCCTTCTGGCTTTCCTGGGCAGAGAAGGTGGGGAGAAGCTGAAATCCTCTGCCCTGCCCTGCCAGGAGGTGTTCTATCCTCCAGCCCCATTTCCTGGGTGGAACCTGTGCACACTTGGTGTGCAGAGCTGCTCTCTCCTGGTGCTTGCATCCTTCATCTCTCACCCAGGCTCTGCCCAAGGCTAATTCCCAGTTCCCAGTCCCCAGGGCTCCTGGTCTGGATCCATCTGCAACCTTCCAGCCTCAATCCTTGTCTCCAGCAAGGGTCTGCATGAAGCCCTGACAGCTTGTTCCTCTCATAGGATGCCCTGATTTAATTCTCAAAAGTTTCAGAGGTTTTTTTAAATTAAAATTTTTAGTTTTACAGATGCTGTGGCTGTTGGTGAGCCCGGGATGGGAGAGGATTTCCAGACTTCTGTTTTTTGGGGATTTTTTTTAATTTTATTTTTAAAATGCAGGTAATTTGAGCAGCAAAAAGAGAGAGAAGAGGTGAAATGGTGTCGCGTGACGTTTCTTTGTTTTAAATATGAAATAGATCTATTTATCTAAATAAATGCATAGATAAATCTCAAATTATGGCATTAAATAACTAACAATAGCTACACCACCCTTGAACTGTTTACACCACTGTGCAGAACCAGAGGATTTCTGCTATTTCTCACTCAGCTTCAATCAACGCTTTTACACTTCAGACTCTTGGTTTGGGGCGAATTTTTCTGACTTTAATTTTCCAGGATTTTACTTTATTTCTGATCAAAGCCACCCACCAAGAGCTGAGCCAAGGAAGAACCACCAGAATTAGTTTCCAGATATCTCATTTTCTGCAAATCACACTACAATGGCTCCACTTACTGTGTGGTTTCCGTGATTGGAAGGGAATTTGAATGCAAACTTCAGCACTCAGCAAATCCACAGAGGTCCCATGACAAATTCAGGGAGCTAAAAGCAAAGAGGGAATGCTGAGCATGAGGTGCTGCAGGCTCAGGGAGCACAGCCTGGCTTTAGTGATTCATCCTAATATTTGCCATGGAAAATGAAAAGATTTAATCTGCCTTCTCAGTCTCTCCTAAGTCAGGATCTGTTAACACAAGGGCGTGAAATCTGAGCCACGGAGTTGGGAAAAGGCTCTGGAGCTGCTGATGTTGGGTGGGGTTGGGTTTGTTTGGGTTTTTCTGGAGAAGTGCTCCTCTGAGGAGCACTAATCTAAACCTGGCTGTGATCTCCACCACCATGAGCTCTCTGATGTGCTGGGGAGGTGGTCAGGAAGGAGGAAAATGGGGAAAATCCCAGACTGGGCTGGGATGGAAGGGATTTAAAGCCCATCCAGTTCCATGGGCAGGGGCACCTTCCACTATCCCAGGTTGCTCCAGCTTGGTCTGGGACACTGCCAGGGATGGGCAGCCCTAAAACTTTTCCAAACCTGGGGAGATGCTGAGCTATGCAGTCCACAGGCTGGGAGAGCAGCCCAGGAAAAGGCTGGAGCTGGAATTGCTGCTTGGATTTATTCAGGCTTTCAGTGCTGGAGCAGCTGATTCCAGGGGGCTCTCTGGGCTTAACTGTTGCTGACTTTTCTCAGGGGGGACCTTCCCATGCTCCCCTGTTTATGTGAGTTTTCCCAGAGGAATATCTCCACCCCCGGACACATTTATTCCTGTGTGGTGTTTTGGCTGCCCAGTGCCAAAATCCTGGGGCACATTTTCCATACTGATGTGCAGATCCCCCATTTTATTTGTCATATTAGTCGTGATTCCATGAGTTGAAGCAGGAGCAGCTTTTCCTTGACTCCCTGCCTCTCTCCCATCCTGTTGTTCCTGAAATCCACCACCAGGAGCAACCTAACCCTCAGCTGGATCCTTTTGCAGTGCAAAGCTCAATCCTAAAGTTTTAAAAGGGATCTTCTCAGCAGAATTCCTGGATTAAGTAGGTTCTCCTACCTGCTTCTCCCATCTCCCTCACAGCTTCCTCCTGAAGCACATCTCTGCCTGACTGTGCCCAAAAATGTCCCAGGAGACCCTCCTGAAAAGTCACCTGTTTTCTTTCCTGGGTAATTATTCCAATCCAGGACTTCCTGAGGATGGAAGTGCCCTTGGGAAATGCTTGTGGAGGGCTTTGCACAGGGCTGGGAATGAGAAGAAGCTGAGAAAATCAAGAAATGTTTTAATCTGGAACAGCCTTAAAGCCCCTCCAGTGCCATCCCTGCCATGGGCAGGGACACCTTCCACTGTCCCAGGCTGCTCCAAGCCCCAGTGTCCAACCTGGACACTTCCAGGGATGGAAGCCACAGCTTTCCTGTGTCACCACCCTGGCAGGGAAGAATTCCTTCTCAATATCTCATCTAAATCTGCCCTTCTCTAACATTTTTTGAATATTTTAGCCCAGTCTAATCATGACCTGGTCAACCTACAAGCACAGGGCTGTCTGCCCAGTGTCTCCCTGGGTCTCTCATGTGTGAGAGAGGATCTGTGGAGCAGCAAGGAGCACATTTTTTGAACTCTCCCCAGTGTGCAGCCTGTGCCACTTCAGAACAGTCAGAAGTAAAAACACTAAAGGGAAAAAAACCCTCCCTTTTTATAGCCTACTGTCTCGTTGAAAGTGATTTATGAAACGGAGCATCCTGCCCACCCAGTGCACAGAACAAATACAGACAGGGCTTTGAAATAGCTACAGCACTGTGCTATTTTCAGTAATATTTAGCTCAGACTTAGCCAAGAAAGCCCACTAAGCTCAGCAGACAGACATAAAAAGAAACACTCTTTCTGCATTTTTGTGTGTGCATGCGTCTATTTTGGGTTTTGCTCCTCTTTTCTCTGCTCCCATGTCTGACTATCAGGGCAGTCCCAGCTCAGGCCAGCAGCCTAAGCCCAATGCTCAGCACAAGCAGCACCTCTGGAGCACACACCTAATTTTAGGTGCCTTAATAACCAGCAGCATGCGCTTAAATTGAGATCTTTTATTTCCTGTGGCACAACTGATCTCCGCTCCCTGCGACAGGGACAGGACCCAGGGAATGGTTGTACCAGAGGAGGACCAGGTGGACTTTGGGAAAAGGGGGTGCTGGGCACAGCCCCGAGGCTGCCAGAGCTCCAGGAGGGTTTGGACACTGCTCCAGGGATGCCCAGGGTGGGATTGTCGGGGTGTGTGGGTGTTTGGGGGTGTGTGCAGGGCCAGGGGTTGGACTGTATGATCCCAATGGGTCCCTGCCAGCTCAGGAGGTTCCATGATTCCATGATAACTTGTTGAACTCAGCCCCATCAGTAGCAGTGGGAAATGCTGTGCAAATGGATCCTATTTTGTGTGTGTCTGTGTTTAGGAAGCCCCATTTTCCTCTTCTGTAAGTGAGAGGTTTGATCTCAGCACGGGATGCCCCCTGTCCCAGCTGGCATCGGGGTGGCAGTGGGAGGACACTGGCTGGGCCATCACCAGCTGACTTTTCTTTTGCCCTGACCTGCAAAATCTGAGCTCTGCCTTGTTTTCACAGTTATGCTGAGAAGAAAAGATAAAACCGAGCCCAAACCCAGGTGCTTGAGGTCTGCCAAGTCCATTTCTCCTGCCCTCATCAGTACATAAACCCAGACTGAGCACACACTGAGAGTTCACCAAGCTGCTCTTCCCTTTTCCCTGGGGATTTGGAGGTTGGATATTATTTTTCCATGAGATGGATTTGTGTTTGAAACAGCCTGATGCTTTTGAATTCCTGCAGAGCTTCATCATCCTTTTCCAGCCAGGAGATTTTTGGGATGGGATACAGCAAAGCATCTCCTTGGCTTGTTTTATCCTTGCTGCTCCTGGTTCTGTGTCTCATGCCTGACATGCACAGCAGATTCCAGCCCCCATTCCTCTTCTCCATGCCATCCAAGCTGTCCCAGAGCACTCTGTCACCTCCTGCCCTCCCTGGGAATTTATTTTCCTTGTCAGGAGCCCTTGTTCCTGCAGGAAACTCTCACTGTAGTAGTTCTGGCATGAGTGGATGCTGGCAGGATCACAGCCTTGCTCCAGACCAAGTGCTTTGGGTGCTGTCTGCATCTGGATCCTGAATGTAATCCAGAATTTGTCCCAACTCCCTGCAACTTTGGGTTTCTCCTTAGAAATTTGTGGGATTCATCAGCACTTCAGTCTCACAACCTGTGAAATATCTGCAGAGTTTCCCAGCTCATCTCACTTCACATACACACCACCCCCTCTCATTTCCCTGCTTCCAGTTGCTTTTGTTATCCCCAAAAAGCTCTGGGATCTGTCTCCCTGATGGAAGAGACGTCAGTGGGGCGAAACCATCCCGAAATCTCCTCGTGTTCCAAAGTCAGCCAGAAAGGTCCCTCTCTCTCCCTGCTGTTCCCACGCTGTTAACGCATGGTTTGCTTCTTGTGGTTGGCTTTGGAGATCAAATCCATCTGCTGGGGTAGGAAATGCTGGGGAAGGTCCATTTCTCAGGATGCTTTATCAGACAGGATCCCTTTAGAACGTACATTAAAAATACATCAAACAAAACCATTATTATGGTTCCCTTGCTCAATCTGCAAACACCAATGAGGCCTTGGGATTTGTGTTGGTGCTGCCTCGAAATTAGATAAATCCCCCTACCCAAACAGAAATCCAAAAAAAAACCTTGTAAAATTATTTTTTAAATAAAAAAACACCTTGTTATTTTAGTTTAATGATCCAGCTGCACAGTCAGATTTAATAAATGAGACTCCACTAGCCAGAAAAATAAGTCATATTATTTAATTTACATCCTGCCCACAACAGGACAGGTGACTTTTGTCACTTTATTCTTTCAGCTAAGGCAAACCTTGTGCTGTGTTTTTCCCTCATTTGGGATGTGTGCATCTTACTGCCCTAAGACAGAATAAGGCCTTAAGAAAGAGGATAAGAATTTCAAAGAAGCAGCTCCAGAGCCTGGGTATGATGGGATGAGCTTGGGAATAATGGGATAAGCCCAAGATGCTTGGTTCTCAGCCCCATAATGACAAGAAATAGCTCCTTATCCAAGACTAAAATCCTGATTCCCAGCCTTTCTCCTGCATTCCTCAGTGGGACACATTGCTCCTTCCACATGGCTGTTTTCCCTTCTCCTCCTAGTCCAGGAAAAGCCTCGATCCAGCCTTTCTGTCATGCATTAGGAACTCCACAAACATGTTTACTTAAGTACCAAACCACATGAGCTCAGCATTATTCCATGGCTCCAGCACACATAAATTACAATGGATTGTGGGGGAGCAACTTTGATCCAGGAAAGCCCACACTGAACTGCCTTGGAGGAGGCTTGGAGCACTAAATGCTCCTTGTCTCCCTTTCCTCTCATCCCTGTTTCTGGATGGCTTGCTCTGCCTGCCCTGCAGGCTGCAAGGAAAGCAAGCACAAAGAGCAGCCCTAGGAAAATCAGGCTTTTCCATGGATCCAGCCTCTTTGCCTGGCACTCATTTCCATGTGCAGAATCTCAGGTGGCACTCACAGAAAATCCCTTGTCCCCAACGCTGTGTCTGTCACCCTAACAATGGTGGAGTAGCAGATTTGAGGAAGAGAAATGTTATGAGGACCAAAGTCCCTAAAGAAAACCCTCACAGCCAAAACTTTTTCCCCATCAGAGGGCCTGTCCTGGCATTTTGGCCTCATCAATACTGCAGGAATCTTGTACAGTGACAAATATTTCACTGGAATAGTGAGGGAGGTGCTGTTGTTGGTGGAGGAGCTGAGAGACAAACCCAGGGCGTTTCCTCCTTCCCAACTCTCTACATTTGACCCAGTGGGACATCTCTGGCAGGTCACCCCATCCAGGATGTCCTGTCCCCCACACCTGGCAGCTCTTTCATCCCTTTTGGAGAACCTTTCAGCTGCTGCTCTCTGGTTGATTCCACTGCCATCAGCACCAGCACCAGAAAATACACAAGAACCACCGAGGCAGTGCTGAGCTGATGGTTGGACTTGAGCATCTTGAAGATCTTTTCCAATCTTGGTGATTCCATCAAATTGTTCCATTAAATCATTCTATTAAATGATTTCATAAAATCAGCCTGTGAAATCATTCAGTGAAATGATTCCATGAAATCATCTCATTAAATCATTCTGCGCCATCATTCAGTGAAATGATTCTATGAAATGATTCCATGAAATCATTCAGTGACATCATTCTGTGAAATGATTCCATGAAATCAATCTCTGAACTCTTTCTCTCTCAGTGTGATCTAAAGACTGAGGAGCCATCGTGGCTTCCATGGAAGCTGGGAGAAAGAGGAACATTGTTCCCCATGCAAATGGCAGCAGGAATCAGTCCGTGCTTGCCTTTGAAGAGTTAATTGGCTTTTGTTGATTAAGCAGCATGAAGCACTGCTCATCAGCCACTGAGGAGCAGCCCTGTGCCAAGTGTTTGATTTTTCACTCTTTGTTTGTACGTGTAGAAATCTAAAGCCACGAAGCTGGAGAAACTCTACCCTCAAAGGGAGGCCTTGCTCGTGTGTTTGCATCAACAGGAGTTTACAGAGCCCTGCAGGACAGTTTGACTCGGATCCCCTTTTTCCTCCCTTGGTTTTGGCAAGCTGGGACAGCCTCACAGCCCCAGGCTGAACATGGGTAAAGCCCTGTGCACTGAGAAACTGATCCTGCTGTTAGAGGAAACTTCTCCCCCTTTTAAAGGGCTTTGGATGCTGCAAGGTGTCCAAAAGTCCACCCTTGTTACAATAATGCTGAAAAAAATCGTTCTTTCTATTTAGTTGTGAAGTTATTACTAAAAAGTACCATACAAAGTGGTGAAAGAGAGGTAAATTGAGAGAAAGATTGAGAGGAAAATTGATAATTATAATTCTTCATTAATAATTAGGGTTCATAAGCTAATTCACAGCTGTTCTAGCTCCCATTTCTTTTATATGTATATTATATTTTATATATCTATATATATTATACCCTGTATAATGGGTTATATAAGGCTAATAAGGGCCTTAGAAAGTTGCTTTGTGTTAAGCTGATGCCTCAAGTCTGTGTTCTGTTATTCATATCATGAATAAGAATCAAACAATTAGAGGATTTAAGGAGGAAACCCTTCTCCAAACTCAGGGAATTTGAAGCACACAAGGAAACTCCCATTTTTAAATTTATTTTCAGAAGCATTATCTGGTCAATCTTTTCTGTGATCAAAAAAAAAAAAAAAAAAAAGAGAAATGAATTGATCTTTTTGATTCAAGGACACTAAAAATCATCCCTGGTTCCCGAGGCTGAGGGAACAATTAGGAGTGATGCCCTTGGAGACAGGAGAAAATGCTGTGCTCTCAGCCAGGGTGCTGCCACTGGGGATCCTCTTCATGCCAGAACAGGAGCCTGGCCATGGTTGGGGTCCATCCCTGGCATCCAGGGAGATCATCCCAAATGCATCTGCCCCTTCTTGGAGCTGCTGGTGCTGCTCTCCTTCAATCCATTGCTGATCGTTCTCCACACCGAGCCTCCTCTCCCTCTATTTCACCCTGCCACTCACCAGTGCAAGCCTTCAGCCTAAACTGGTGCAAAGAGCCTCTGGTTTAGGGAGATTCCACCCTTTTATTCTCTCCTGAGTCAGAGGAAGTCCCTTCATCCATGCAGGATGAAGGCATGCCATGGCACAGCCTTTGCCCAGCTCCTCATGGAATCTCCAAATTCGAATTTGGAACAGCAAATTTCACCTGGCTCATGCAAAGTCCCCTCTGCTCCCCTGACCTCAGTCCCAGCCACCCTCAAGGGTTACACAGTGATCCATCCCAACATTCCTGACCTGAAGGAGCCATTCCATTCCCCTTCTGCCTGCCTTTTCCTGGGCTCATTTCCTCTCCTGATTCCAGCCCTGCCCACCATCCCAGTGGATAGTTCATCAGCAGAGCCCCAGGGACCTCCCCAATCCAGATTTCAGTCAGAGGGAGCCGTGGATCACTGGAATTCACCTGATTCCTGCTGGATCCTCAGGGCTGCTCCAGATGGACGCTGCCACATGGCAAGCAAACCATCATTTTTTCCATCATTGAATAAATGTACAGCCAAGCCAGAGCCCCAGCTGGGGTTTGTCACAGCAGAAGAGGTGACCATCCCTTTTAGGGTGCCTGTGCAGGTGCTGCAGCTCCAGAGCCCTTCTAGGAATGAAGGAGACACAGAGTTACACCCATCCCTGTATTCCCTGACACAGATCCATCTCCTATCCCATGGCTTTCAGATCCTCTCAAAAGGAGCTACAGCAGTTGTCAGACACTTGCCTGGCTGATAATACACAGTGCCCTGGGCTAATCAACACAGACACAGGTGCTCATCCCCACCTTTTCCCTGAGTTTCCTTGCCTGGGAACTGTCAGGATCTCTGTAGGCTCCATAGCCAATGCTAGGATGGAGCTGTAGGCTGTCAGGACTGCAAACACCTGCCTGACACCTGCTCAGGGGCTCAGATCAGAGCCTGAAAGCAAGAAAAACAAAAGATGCCGTGCTTAAAAGAAATAAAGATCAAATAAAAGGTACAATCAAAATTCCCTCTCGGTTAAGATCCACCTGCCTCAGCCTCTTTTTTCCCATAGGGAATTTTCCCTTTGGAAATACAGCTGCTGTGGTTGTGTTTACCCATGGGACAGTTTTGGGACTGCTGGGAATTGCACAGGTTGGATGGACACTGATGGTTTATCCCAAATATTTACAGCCAAGGCATGGATTTGTGCAACTGCACGTGTTGGACAGAGGGATTGGGGCAACAGGAGCAGCTGGAATTTTTTTCCTGCTCTCACTGGTGCTGCCTGGAGCTTCCCTATCCCCACTCCAACCTCTGACTCAGCCCAGGGACTCACTGCAGTAGAGCCAGCAGGGCCAGTGTGGCTGGGGACAGTCCTGGGGACACTGGGGTCATCTGTGGGGACACAGGTGTGGCACAGGCCACCAGGGGCCAGCTGGCATTGACCCTGGCCAGTGACCAACCAGCACCCTCGTCCTCAGTCACCCCCAGGAAATGGGGAGGAGAATGGAAGGGGGAAAGGTCCCTGGATTTGGGTAGGGACAATTTAATAAGACAAGCAGCAGCTGTGCACACAGGCAGAGCAAGAGGAGGAATTTGTTCCCTCTTTCCATCCACAGGTGGCTTTTCAGGCACTTGCACATCCTCAGCACCGGCAGTGGTTGCTGAGGAAATTCCATATTCCAAATTCCATAACCATGCATGTGTCCCACCTCCCTTCTCCTTCCTTCCATGAGCTTTTTCCACCCAGTGACTCCATGACCTCAAGGATCAGGTCTGTCCCTTGGTCATGAGTCCACCTGAATTTTTCCAGTCTCTCTCTGCCTGCTTTGGCAGCTTGGGTTTGATTTCCACTTTCCGTGGTTTCCTGAAACAATCAGGGTCTGTCAGTAAAGAGAGCACAGGGCTCTTCTCCTTTTGATAGCTCATTGTGTGGGGGAGCCTCTTGGGCACAAGTCAGCTCCTCTGGGGACTCTGAGATCCCTGCCTTGTGGCCACTCCATGATCTGTCTCTTCCAGAATTCCTGGGGAGTTGGGGCTCCCAGCTGGAGCCCGCTGTGAGACTGACACTGCTCCTTCACTCCAGGGAGCTGTGGTTGCCTGAGGTGCAGGGAGCCCCAAGGACACCCAGTGCAGCACCCTGGCTTGGCCAGGGAAGTGACAACCCCTGGGCTGGCCCTGCTCAGGGACCTCCAGGGCCGTGTCCAGTTCTGGGTCCCCAGTCCAGGAAGGACCTGGAGGTGCTGGAGTGTGTCCAGGGCAGGGAATGGAACTGGGGAAGGGGCTGAGGGAGCTGGGAAAGGGGCTGAGCCTGGAGCAAAGGAGGCTCAGGGGGGACCTTGTGGCTCTGCACAGCTCCCTGCCAGGAGGGGACAGCCAGGGGGGGTCGGGCTGTGCTGCCAGGGAACAGGGACAGGACAAGGGGAAAGGGGCTCAGGCTGGGCCAGGGGAGGCTCAGCTTGGACAGCAGCAGGAATTCCTGCATGGAAAGGGTGCTCAGGCCTTGGCAGGGGCTGCCCAGGGAGCTTTGCAGTGCCCATCCCTGCAGGTGTCCCAGGAAGGGCTGGAGGTGGCACTCAGTGCTCTGGGCTGGGCACAAGGTGGGCACTGGGCACAGCTGGGACTCCATGGGCTGGCAGGGATTTTCCAGCCTCAGGGACCCTGGGATTCCGTGATCATGGTGCCACGTTCTGCTTTTCCACCCCCACCTCCTGAAGTGTCTCATGCCCATCTCACAGGAACACTCACTGAGCTGTTGGATGATTTTCCTCTAAACCAGTTGCTTGGAATCATGGAATATCCTGAGCTGAAAGAGACTCCCAAGGTTCTTCAATTTCAAGTCCTGGCCCTGCCCAGACACCCCAACAATCTCATCCTGTTCCTGAGAGCAGTGTCCAAACCCTCCTGGAGCTCTGGCAGCCTTGGAGCTGTGACCATTCCCTGGGGAGCCTGTGGCTCAATATAAGAAACAATGGATGAAGTTGAGAAGAACATCAGGTGTATTAAGAATAATTTTTCTGTCTTTATTTCATCAAAGTTTTTTGAGTTTGGTTAGTATTTTGCAATATGCAAAGATAAGAAATAATTCCACTGATAATTTTAACTGAAGCCAAAGTTCCAACCACCATCTTTGTGGAATCCCCATCCCTGGAAATGGCAGAAAAATGTGGAATTGTGGTGCTTGTGGGCATGGGTTAGTGGAGGGACTCAGTCATCTTGGAGGCCTTTCCCAAGCTTAGTGATTTTGTATTTCTGGATGCATGGCCAGGAGCCCTCATTTAGCCCAGATTCCCCTCCAGTATCCCCAGCAAAAGAAACCAGTGGATTAAGGCAGCACCAAAATCTCACCCCTGGTCCTGCCTTCAAACCAGCCTGTCCTGGCTCCCCTGCCTCCCACTGCCTGTCACAGCCCTGCCATGGAGAAATTCCATGGAGAAATTCCTCCTGCTGTCCAACCTGAGCCTCCCTTGGAGCAGCTCGAGGTTAAGACAAAGCACAGAGTTATGGCTTTGGGGTTTGCATTTAACCCTAGCAAGTTCAGGATGGAAAATCAACACAGCCATAATTACATAATTAATTAATGATTTTTTTTTGAGGGTCAGAGAAGCAGCTCCATAGGTGTGAGACTCAATCTCCCAGGTTTTACAAGGGACTTCCTGATGATGTCCATGCACCCACACGGAAATTTTCCTGAATTTTTTCCCTTTTGTCCTGGGTGTTGTGAGCAGAATAAATGTGTGAGTGCTGTGATGCACAGTAACCTGCAGAGATTTGGGAATTTCTGTGTTCAGTAGTCCCCTGCATCTCCGGATGTCATTTATCAAAACCAGCTGCTCTTTATATCACTAAGTCTTGTATCAATGTCTATTTAAAGTTAAACTGAGAGCCAAAGAAGCCTGCTTTGATTTAAATAAATCAAAGCACATCACAGTCACAGCAATTAATAATCCAGGGCTGGGGCAAACATGAAGAGTAGGAGAAATCCACTTAGGCAGGGTTGTTTTTGTTTCTTGCTGCTTTTCTAAAGCTTATTAGAAGCAGCAATCCTTTGATTAGACTTCCACAAAAATCCCTTGGCATCAATAGGAATTAGGGGGCTTGATCCTGGCAGTCTGTGGAAACCCAGGCTGGGGGAGGGATTGTAAGGCTCCCTTATTTATGACAGGTCATGGAAAGAGAGCTTTCACCTGGATCATTCTCAGCCTGCAATGCAAAAGCTCCTGCTGAGAATGCAGGCTGAGGTCTCAGGCTGTAATTGTGCTGCTATCAGGTATTAATGAACCATGATTTAGGTAATTACAGCTTCAGGAGGGGAGCCTTGGATTACAGGACAAACTTCAAATTCTACTGAAGCAGCAAAATCAGTGTCTGGGTTTATTCCTGTTAAAGTCAGGTCGGAATTTTGTGCCTTCCTGTGGAGAGTTTTGTGCCTCCCTCCCATCTCCTCCAGCACCAGTTCTGTGTCACTGGAAGAGTCAAAAGTTCAGAAATACTTTTGGGAAAGGGCTAAGGAGTGTCCTGGTGAGAGAGCCCCCCCCTCTGAGGAAGAGGGAAGGGAACCACTGGAATTCACCTTTATGTTCAGAGCAGGACAGAAAGCCTCACCCGGTCTTCCATCTCTTCCTACTGAGAAATTTGGTGGAATCCCAGACTGGCTGAGGCTGCAGGAGCTGAGCGGGCACCTGGTGTCCCCTCCCTGCTGGAGCAGGGCCATGGCAGAGCCCAGGGCACAGCACTGTGTGCACCCAGCTGTGCCCCAGCCCCAGGGAGGAGAGCCCCCAGGCTCTGTGGGCAATCTGCTCAGGCTGGGCACTGCCCAGGGAAGAAGTTGTGCCTCCTGGGCAGGGCAATGGCTGGGCTCGGTGGCTCTTGTCCACAGAACATTTCTAAGGAAAAAAGATATTTCCTCATCACAAGGCTGAAATGGGTGGTTGCTCCATGGAGCTCTCCTGTGATCATTCCATTTTATTCTAGGAATAATAATTTTGCAGCTTGGATTATGTTTTAGATGCCTGTAGACTTTCCCCACTGATTTTAGGGAATGGCTCAGTGACTCCACAGGCATTTTATCAGCACACTTTTAGGCTGGCTCAGGAAAGATGTCATATTCAGAGGCCAAATCCCTGCCTTCAGCTTCAGGCAGGCAAGAAGGGCTTATTGGGATGCTGGAAGAAGCATTATAAAGCTTAAAAGAAATAATAGTGTGGTGGGAACCTTTTATCCCATCAAAAATATTTTTTTTAGTTTATTAAACAATTTACAGTCGTTGAATAGGACAGGAAAATGCAGGATATCTCCCACATTTTCCCTATTCTTTTAATGCTTCACTTTTTATTCCAGAATGGGTTTTCTACCAAATGCCAGCTCCAAGGACAAGTTATAGCAGACATTGATGGAGCTACAAGAAAGTTGGAGAGAGACTGATTCCAAGGGATGGAGGGACAGGACACAAGGAATGGCTTCTCACTGCCAGAGGGCAGGGCTGGATGGGATATTGGGAATTAGGAATTGTTCCCTGGGAGGGTGGGCAGGCCCTGGCACAGGGTGCCCAGAGCAGCTGGGGCTGCCCCTGGATCCCTGGCAGTGCCCAGGGCCAGGCTGGACAGGGCTGGGAGCAGCCTGGGACAGTGGGAGTTGTCCCTGCCCATGGCAGGGGTGGACTGGAATGATCTTGAAGGTTTATGCCAATCCAAACCATTCCATGATAAAAAGATAATGTTAAATTAATGTTAAATAGTGACTCCTGGGTTAGAATTCCCATTCCCATCAATTTGTTTTCAACCAACCCAAACCCAGCCTCTCATTCATTCCAAATCATCAAATTCAGCTCCTTCAGCCAGGTAAAACCTCAGGGGAATCAGTCTGGGATGAGCAAATTTTTCCAGTCCTTTTGGATATAAAGAGAAATAAAGGGAGAAATAAAATCTGGATTGACTTCCAGCAATGAATCCACAGAATATCAAAAAGTATTTCACTGTGCCATGGGAAAGAAGGAAGGAAAAAGTGCTGGGAGGGAGAGGAAATTGGGATTTGCTCTCTCTTGCATGAAGTGTGACTGGGCCCTTACCAAATATGAGAGGGAGAAGCTTCAAAGTTACAACAACTCGCAGTTAAACTAATAGTCACAACTATTGTATCTTTGCAATTATAATGGTTTGCAGTTTTCTGCCAGTTTGGTTCAGGACTTGGTGGGTTCAGGGCTTGGATTTCTGCCAGTTTGGTTCAGGGCTCGGTGGGTTTTACAGGTGTCCTGCTAAGGCTGGGATTGGCTTAAGCCTGAGCTAGATGTCTGTAGGTCTAAACCTAGACTCTGTTCCTAAGGGGCTTCTAGGATTTTCACCCCCCAGAGCCAGCAAGCTCAGCCAAAACCCTGTCAAGAACCCAGTTGCTGGACTCTCTTTGGAACTTCACAGTTAATGGAGAACACCAAAAATTTCCACTGATTCTCTCCCTCTGATATATTCAATAAAAATTCACCTTTCTAATACCCTGCCAGACCTTGGGCTTAGGCTGCACCATCAAAGAGCCCCTTCAGTGGTCCTGCAGCTCAGGTCTGAGGTGTTTGAGGTTTTGTGACTTTGGCAAAGCCTGGTTTGGGTTCACAGAGTTTGCCTGCTAATTTAGGGCAGAAAAGTGCATTTCACCACCATTTCAGATCACATTGTTTTTGTCCAAGGGGTTACACAAAACCAACATATTTTGCTGCCCTGGGGAGCTCAGGACACCTCTGACAGAGCCCAAACAGGAGCTCTATTTATTGACCTCTGTATATATAGTTCCCCCACACCTTCTCCAGGGCATGTTTTTCACTCCATCCTCTCTCCAGGTTTACTCCTCACATTCCCTCCCTCTTGTTTGTCAGAATTTAAGTGACACTACAAGTGATCTGTGTTTTGATTTCTGTAACTAAGTAAAACTGAGCAGATGGAGTGCATCCACCATCCTGTTTAAATTCCAACTAAATTAAATGGAGCTCAGGTACCCAGAAGTTGCATCTTACAAAGAAAATTTGAAAAAAATAAATATGTATAAGCAATTAGGTTTTTTTTTACTTAGTGCATCCACTGATAGCAGCTGCCCCTGGATCCCTGGAGGTGTCCAAGGCCAGGCTGGACAGGGCTTGGAGCAGCCTGGGACAGTGGAAGTTGTCCCTGCCATGGCAGGGGTGACACTGGATGGGCTTTAAGATCCCTTCCAACCCAAACCATCCTGGAATTCTGTGGTTCCATGATTTCACTGAAGATTCATAGCACATCAGGTTCCCCTGGTACAGTCAGGGCTGCCTCACTTACCCTTTCAGGGATTTCTTTTTCTTTCACAAGCCCTGCAGACCCCTGGAGTGACTCTAAAACCAGTCCCTGATCACGGCACTGGCATCAATCATAGTCAGGATCAACCCATAATCGAGGTAAATGTGACAGAATCCCAGGATCCCAAAATGGTTTGGGGTGGAGGAGACCTTAAATCCCATCCAGTGCCACTCCTGCCACGGGAGGGACACCTTCCACTGTCCAAGGCTGTCCCAAAATCCAACCTGGCCTTGGGCACTGCCAAGGATCCAGGGGCAGCTTCTATCAGTGGATGCACTAAGTAAAAAAAAATATCCCTAATGGCTTATACATATTTCATTTTCCCCTGCCATGGGACAGCTTCCACTCTCCCAGGTTTCTCCAAGCCCTGTCCAGCCTGGATTTCTTTATTTTGTTGTTGTTGTTGCTTTCCCTGCTCAGAAAAAGCTCAGTGGTTTCAGGCTCCGGGAGGCAGCAGAACTGGACCATGGATCAAGACTTTTTTTCACTGGAATTCAACAGGGGAGATGATCCCAGCCTGCCCCACTGCAAGGAGCAGCCACCCCGGCGGGGTGGGGGACACATCCCCACTTCCAGCCTGTCCCAGGAGTTGCCAGGACTGACACATTCCTTTGCAGCGCCTCAAATCAAAGGAACTGCCACGTTTTTCCAGAGGGGAAGCCACTGCAGTGGAAGCAGAGTGAGACAGGGGGATGATTCACAGCTTTCCCGAGGCGCCGCTGTTTTCCCAGCCGGCTCTGCAAGCCATTCATCATCCCCGATCCCTGGGGACGCGCATCCTCTCCAGGGAGCGGCTCCCTTCCTTCCCTCGTGTCCTGCCTGCCAAACCCCAGCCCGGGCATGGCAGCGCAAAATCATTAACCCACGGCTCGTTTTCCTCTCGCAGACCCCTCGTCCTGACGAGTTGAGCAGGGACATTGGCTCCAGGTGTACCGCCGGCCGGGGGGCTGTGTACAAATCACGAACGGGATGGGAATGCTGGGAACGTGCCTTGAGCTGTTTGATTTTCCAGCATCAGCCTCATTATTACATGGTTCTGACAATGGGAAGATGCCATCAGCTCCCATCCCAAGAATTTAATGTCACAACTCACTTTATAAGGTTTTTGACCAATCACACAAATCAAAAGCACACTGACAGCAGTTCTATCCAACCACTATAAGCACAGGTACCTTTGGTTAAACCAAGGCTTGCTTATTTCAAACACAATGCCTGCTTGTGAGCCTTAAAACACAATGCACAGAGCTCCACTATTAAGCTTAGAACTTCCTGATACCTTGCTAGATAAAATTTTCTGTCACTTAGGAAGTTATCCTAGACAAGCATTATTACACAGACCATTGTTCTATTTGTCCTTGCTTTCCTACATTTTACATAATTTTTCTGCTGATCTATCTCATGGCTACTGCTTAGCTCCAATCACAGTTCTCCTGTCTCTGAAACCGACCTTCTGTAGCTTTCCCCAAACCCTCTGATTTTGTGGATTCCCACAGAGGTGCTCCAGGAATTGTGCCCTTCCTTCAGGGGATAATCAGGAGCAGACCTTCTGCTGGAAGGAGAAAGAAAACTGCACCTCATTATCCTGTTTGGGAGCAGCCACACCATGCTGTGAGGGGCACAAGGGAGATGTGACATCACCATGGCTCCCTAATTAATTAATAATTAATTAATTAAATTCCTGCTTTAGCAGCTGTGCTCAAAGCCTCACCATCTCCTCATCTAAGCTCACGTTCCCTGGGCTTTCAGTGCTGGCTCTGCAGATGAGCCAAGAGCTGCTGGAAGGGGGAATAGCAGGAAATCCTACTTGGCATTCAGGATTATCATGGGATTGTGGAATGGTTTGAGTCTGGAGAGGCCTTAAAGCCTGTCCAGTGCCACCCCTGCCATGTCAGGGACACCTTCCACAATCCCAGGCTGCTCCCAGCCCTGTCCAACCTGGCCTTGGGCACTGCCAGGGAACCAGGGGCAGCCCCAGCTGCTCTGGGCACCCTGTGCCAGGGAACAATTCCTATTTCTCAATATCCCATCCATCCCTGCCCTCTGGCAGTGGGAATCCATTCCCTTGTCCCATCCCTCCATCCCTTGTAGAGAGTCTCTCTCCACGTTTCTTGCAGCTCCTTCAGGCCCTGGAAGGGCTCCATGAGGTCATCCCAAAGCTTCTCTCCAGATTTAACAATGCCAATTCTCAATCTCAAGGGAGGAGAGCACAGAAATCCCTTCCTGCAGCACATCTGGCTCTAGCCAGGCCTCTCTCTAATACATGAGAGAGTGGTATTGCAAAATTCTGCTCTTTCCCATATGTTGGGGGGGGGAATAAAAGGCAAACAAGCAAAACAAAATCCAATCACACAAAATTCCTCCCTTTCCTAATTTCTCACCAAAGCTTGGAGGTGGTGTAGGCAGGAGATAATTAAAAGCATGAGGTCATGACACTGTGCAACTTCTTCCCATGGCCTAGGACTAATTAAAGAGGAGTGATTTTTTTTTGTAATTGTTATTTACAGGACAATTTGTGCTAATTCTACAAGTGGCACCTTTACATGAAAAGCCAGGGGGAAAAAAAAATTGCTGCTTTCAACTCTTCTTTCCAACCCTTTTCCTCAACAAACAAGCCTTTTCCAACTCTTTCATGATTTTGCAGGCTGGTCATTGCTTTGCTTCCTTCCCCTGTAGGGTTTTCAACAAAACATCACTGACCAGGAGCAGCAGCATCTCCTGCAAACCCTCTGCAGTGTTTCCATCCAAATCTTCCTTTGCCACCCAGCTCCAGCATAACAAAGCTGGCGTGGTTTTCATTAGTTTCAAACTCCCTGTTAGAAAATACAGCCATGTAAAATCCAGTTCCATGTAAAATCCAAGCTGGAGCCGTGTTCCCAGCCATGGAATTGGGTTTGGTTTGATCTCTGTAAATCATTTCCTGTCCTCCCAGCAATTCCCTGAAGAATGACATTGGTCCAGCATTCCAGGAGAAGTGGAATGTTTCCTCACTGTTTCCTTGAGCTTGGGTTGGTGGGTTTTAGACGATGTCCAGGAGAATTCTTGCCTTGAAAATCACAGTTCCTTCCTCTCTAAGAACTCTCTCAAATTTCCATTTCCCAGATTTGCTTTTCCCTCCTCCAAAAAGTGATGAAGGAGAACAGGACATGGATGGGAAGCTGTCAGATTGCAACTTATCTAATGGCTGTGGGAAGATTTGTAGATGCCCATGGTTGAAAAAGCACAGCAAAAACCAAGGAGGAGCAGAAAGAGAAGTCAAAAAGTTTCATTGACAGGCTGCACAGTATGGAAATTTGTGCCACTTTTGTCCATATTTTCTGAAAATAACCAGGACAAAAGAGCAAAAGAAAAGCAGGAAGAGCAAAAAGCAGAGACCAGATAGGAAGGAAAGGAGGTCATCCATCCTGGATCCAGCATCATGTTCAGGGTCCTGGGGTGCCACCCCACCTTCTTACAGGTGTTTTCCCCACCCTGGGATTGGGTTTCCTGCTCTTCCTACAAATAAATGTGAAGCCATTCTTCTGGATCTGTCCGGAGATGGGTTGGGGGCCTTTGAGGTGGATGCTGGATGCCCGGAGCAGCTGTGGCTGCCCCTGGATCCCTGGCAGTGCCCAAGGCCAGGTTGGACAGGGCTTGGAGCAGCCTGGGACAGTGGGAGGTGTCCCTGCCCATGGCAGGGGTGGCACTGGATGGGATTTAAGGTCCCTCCCAACCCAAACCATTCTGGGATTCTGGGATTAACTCCTTACTGCCCAGACTTCTACAAATATCTCCATGGATCCCATCACTCAGCCTTCAGCTTGAAGATCCTTCAGGAGTGTTCATGGCTGCCAAGGGAATGGACATTTACACAGGATGGGCCTGGCAGCTCCCAGGCACCAACCAGAGGAATTCCAGTGTGGAAATATTCCCAGAGCACTGGGAATATTTCTCTGTCTGCTCTGGGGTGCCCTGACCCCACAGGGGAGCACTGACTTTGACCCTCATCCATGGAGAAAGTTTCCTGGACTTCAAGATAGACTGGAACCCACAAAAGTGTGAAATAGATCATAGAAAGCAGTGTGGGTGTGTCACTGGGTGAGAAATTGAGGGTTTGGGATTTTTAGTGTGTTGTGGATGGAAGCAGGATGGAGGGCACAGGGTGTCATCCTGGGTTTTTTCCTCATGCTGCTTCTTCTTCCTTCTTCTCCATGGGTTTGGGTGGCATTTTGTAATTGGGCAGAAAAGTCCCCATTGCAGCTCTGTGGGATCAGTTATTGGGGTAAAAGGGAAAATAATCCAGGTGTCAGCTCTTCATTGGACAGTTTAGTCTTAAAAGTCCTTGGAACAAGAGATTGTTGGGCATTTGGTGCCTTCCAATGAAAATCTGCCAAACTCACAGCAGTGAGATTGTTATACTGATAAGAAACAATAAACACCTGAGTCCAAACAAGAATTACTGTCTCAAGTCTCCAGGGCTTTTCCAGATCTTTTTGGGGGACATGAACCCACATCCCCCCTGCAGTGCTCTGCCTCTCCTCATCCCACACCAGTGGTGAGATGTGACGGTCCCCACGGAGAAGCCACCACGTTGTGACAAAGAGCCCAAAGGCCAACCCTACAGTGTGCTGGCCACTCCTGGAGCAGCCACAGCATTTCACCCCCCATCACTGAGTCAAAGATGTCTCAGACATCCCTCCCTCCTTGTGGAGCAAATCCATCCTGGCCACTGAAGGGAAAGGGAGAGGGAAAACAGTGTTGGTGATCCCACAGGCTCCCTCGCTGTCTGAGCAAGGCAATCCTGCCTTTAAATCAGGCTCCAAGCGAGCTCCCCGCTGGATGCTGCAAGGCACAGCTCCTTAATGAGCCTGACAAGCATTTTTAATGTGGTGCTGGCTGGCCCTGGCAGTGGCACAGACACTGAGACTACAAAAGAGTCCCTTCGATGCAAGGAGCTGCCACTGAGCCCCACGTCACAGAGCCCCTCTGCCACAGGGACGAGGACACTGCAAATAAACACTTCTGGGGAACTCTCTCTCCTTAAAGAACACATTTATAGAGCATCCAGATGTTGGTTTAGCACTTAACGAGTGTGGGAGAAAACAAAGCTTGAAGGGCTGTGTTTGGTTTGGGTTGAGGGTTGTTTTCTCTCCTTGATCTCTTTTATCGAGTGTGTACAAACAGAGTGACTAAAAATTGTATAGGAAATCCATGGATTTTATTTTGTGCCAAATAGGACTGGTCTGAGGGGACTGCTGTGTCCTGTGGGGTGAAGGTGAGGGTAGGAGGATGACCCCCATCCCTGACACTCTGGGACAGTCTTGCCCAATTTATTTACAATTTATTTATTTCTTGGTTCCAAGAAGCACAAGGGGGAGGTGGAGAGAACAGCTCTCCAAAACTTGCTAATGAGGTGCCAGAGATCCTAAAAGGAGATCTGAAAATTGAATTTTAGAACTTCAACCAGGCTTTTTCAACCAGCACTTTGTGCTCACCTGGCCTTTCAGGGACAGCTTTGGGACCAAGGTGTCCCAGAGGGTCAGGGACCATTTGTGCATTGAGAGTCTGGACCCACCCCTGCACTCCCAGGGCTTCACCAGCAGGCCAAGCCAGGACACCCAGGCATGGGAGAGGGCAGGGATAATTCCCTGAATCCCAGCACCTCCATCCAGAAGAGCCTGGGAGCATTTTGGAGAAGCCCCTTATGATCCCAGGAAACTGCTCGGAGTGAGAGCAGTATTGGGAAGACAGAACTTGTGTTTTAATGAGATTTATGAAGAGGAAATCTGGCTCCTTAATCTATATTTCCTCCTGGAATAACTCACTTTTTGTTCTCCTCACTTCCTCTGTTCCTGGGGTGGGGGTAACCCTGATCATCCCACCCAGCTCTGCCATGGGAGAAGCAGGAACAGTTCCAGTTGGTGCTGCTGGTGCTGCTCTCCTTTGGGGAGTAGCATCACCCTCCTGGCAATTCCCTGCTTCCCAAGCTTCCCTTCCTGCTTTTATGGGATCCTGCAATCTCCCCAAAGCATCTGCAAGGGCGAGCAGTGGTTATTTCTGTGTGGGGAGAAGAGAGAAAGCAAACAGTGGATGCATTTGCAAATCCATTTTTGGGCATCCCCAGCCCAAGGAGTCAGCAGGAGCCTGGACATTCCCAGCCAGCGGGAAGTCATTAAACTGCTTTTAATTCCCATTGCTGCTGGGATGTTTTGTAGGATTCTTGAAAACACTGGCAACCACAAACTGAGATTAATACAACCCCACTGATAGGGGAGCTGCTGCACTCTTCCACATTGAAACACAGCCAGAAAACACAGCCAGAAAACACAGCCCACAGGCACTGGTGTCCTCCAGGGGGGACAGCACTGGGCACTTCCAAAGGAAAAAAACTGGGATTTGAGGCTGCACTGCTGCCTCTGCCACCACTTGCCCAAGTTTTGTCTCCATGGAAAACTGCCCAGCCCAAAACCCAGCACATAAAACCTACTTTGCAGATGAGAGTGGAAAGCAAGTCAAGTGCTTGGCTAAATTTGGCAATTCTGGAATAGCTTTGGGAGACAGGATCATCCCAGTCCCCTCCCTGGGGCTCCTGGAATGTTTGCCATCAGTTTCTGGATGAAATACAGACCCTGAGCCTAAGCCCCAGTGTCTGGAGGGATTTCAGACCACAGCCAAGATCCCTTTAGATCAGGCAGGAGGCTTGGGATTTTCCAGATCAGTGTTTGGGGTTCAGCTTTAGGCACCAAGATGAATTTTTGAGCTGGTTTTAACTTTTTGCAGCCAGTGCTAAATCCCTCAGCTTCCCTGGGGTGGAGGAACCATGGGACACATCAGCTCATCCACACAAAGGTGGGTGAAAAAAGAACCTGAAACTCGAACAAGGATTTGAAAATCCTTGAAAAGCTGCATTTGGGGGTAAAACCACAGTTCCCGTCTCTTCCCAGGAAACCATCCTGTCCTACAGCCCAGGAAATGATGGCTGAGCCTTGTCCATGCTGAGCTTGGCCCATTCCAGCCTGACCTTTGGGATGCTGCCAGGCACCCCCAGTCCCTGCAAGGCCCTGCAGGATCAATGGCTTTGGAACTGGGCTTTTCCTCTTCACTCTCTCAACTTCCCTTCCCTCCTTGCCCCAAAATATCCAATGAGAAGTCGTGGCTGGGTGTCCAGACATTGGGGAGTGTGTAGAGATGGAGCAAAGGTTGAATTCTTGGCTCTGGGTTTGGATGGGGGTGGCCATTCTCAGGGTGGAGGTGGATTCAGAGCTTTGCCTCTCCCTCCACAGGCAGCATCCAGCACCACCCACTGAGCCACAGCCATCCCAAATCCCATCCTCTGGAGCCTCATTCCTCATCTTCCCAGCCATCCCTGCCATGTCTCTGGGTCTGAGGGCTCCACTCCCACCCCACACTGGTCACTCCCAGCTCCTCACCCTGTGCCACTCTCTACTTCATCCTGAAGCTGTGCACATGTGGAAAGTTTAGCATGTGCCTTTTGCCTTTTTTTGCGTGTAAGATGCATTTCCCTGCCTGAGGAATTGACTAATTCCTGAATTTTCCAGCTCTCATTTGTTCTGTGTCAGAATCACAGAATCATGGCGCAGTTTGGATTGGAGGGGACCTTAAAGCTCATCCCATTCCACCCCCTCCTACTATCCCAGATTGTTCCAAGTCCCATCCAGCCTGGCCCTGGATACTTCCAGGGAATGAAGCAGCCACGGCTTCTCTGGGCACCCTTAATTTGCCATCTGACAGGCTGGATTTCCTCCAAATCAGGTTGTTTGCTCTCCTTGAATCCTCATCCTTCAAAGAAAACCAAGGCAGGATGCTTATATGCTTATTTCAGAGCCTGCCTTAAATATCAGAGGGATTTAAGGAAATCCTTCTTGCAAAACCTTCCTGGAAAACACCCCTGCACTTGGGCTTTAAAGAATAACACAGAGTTTATTTCTGGGGACCCTCCCCATGCACCATCCCCAACCCCAAATTCAGCAGATAGGTTGTGTCTCTCTTTTTTCCCCCCCCCTCTTATCTTGTAGGAAGCTATTATATCCTCCCTGCAAAATCTGCCCTGGAGTCTGGCAGAGCGGGACGAGGAGCCGTCGCTTCCAAATCAATTCATGGTGGTCTCGAGCTCTGTTTTTGTTCTGGCACATTAAACAGAATGAAGACATATGTCTGAATTTAAGACATCCTTTGGCTTCCCTGTACACATGAGCCAGCCGAGAAATTCGAACTATTTCAAAGCGCTACGAAAAAGAATTGTAGACACATCCTTTTGTTTAGGCATCTATTTTTAATTATCCTGCCTTTTAATATTCCTCTCCATTTGAGGATAATCAGGGAAAATAGATCCTGCTGGGCATTGTCATGCTTAATAAAAGTAAGGCTGAACATCTGCAAATTTGGCGACAGCGTGGCGCATCTGATGCACCAGCGGCCGAGCTGCATTCCCGGGTAATTATAACCCCACGTGCAGCTGGAAGGGTGTAATTCCCTGTTTACATCCATTCTAGCACTTCTCCCAAACTCCTCTGGCTTGGGGTGTTAAAAATTTGGGAATGGGGGTGTTGTTTTCCCCCCAGTGCATGGGGGAAAGGTGGAAGGGCAGCAGAACAGAGCGTTGTCTGCCACTCGGTGAGGGTGAGGAACCCGTGCAAGGCAGGGCTGGCGTTCCCAAAATTAGCACCATTGGAATTAAATCAGTGAAAGTGAGAGCAGACTGCAGGCTTTCCCTCCTCCTATTTATTATTTAATTTTTTCTTGGCAGAGCAAACCCCACATCCTGCAGTGGCTGCCGCGCAGGCTTAGCTGGGTTCTGCAAAATTTCCCCGCTGCTCCCAGGGGAAATATGGCTTTTTTCCCGGGGAAAACACAGCTTTGCCTTTAGGGAAAACATGGATGAGTTCCACTTGTCCCTTGGCAGGATGCAGAGCCAGAGGTGATGATTTCCCCACCACCCCAAAGCTGGGCCATGCTGGCCCTGTGCAGGGCTGGAGGCTGGGTGTAAATTCTGGGGAATGACCAATGAGTGTGGGCACACGTGGGAGGAAAACAGGGAATTTCTGTCCAGGGAGAAGCTGTTCACCTCCTGCTCCACTTCCCACACCAGGTTCTGTCCTTTCAGGGCTGGGGAAGAGGGAAATCAGGAGGCAAAGAAAAATGACCAAGGAAAGGGGGAAATGCACATTAATGTGTTCCCAGCCCCGCTAAACATGCAAAGCTCAAACCTCAGCAAATCCCAACCTCCCTCTGAAGCACACCTTGCTTTTCCACCAGAATTCCCCATTCCAGAGCTTCTCCCAGAGGAAAAGTTTAATTTATGCCTGGGGAGAGGGAGTGGATGGAGGATATGACACATCTCTGGAAACTGTTTTGGGGAACAGGGGTGGCCTCCTGCCCTAAATCAGAAAGAGATCATTTTTATGCTGCATCATAATTCCATCTCCAGAAAGATCTTAACTTTTCTTTGGGACCAAACTCTTTATGTGCCAAAAAATATGTCCCAAGCTGTAAGGAGAAAATGCAGGGGGTGAAGGAATAAAAATATTGTGCCCAGCCAGCAGATGGAGGTTCAAAGGTGCAGGTCTCCCAACTGGCAGCAAACTGTCAGAAGCTGCTGGATTATTTCCTAGGAGGTTGAGAGTGAAATCTCTGCTAGGAAAGCTCGGGCCTGACATTTTGCAGGCATTCAAAGCATTTTTGCAGCCTTTCAGTACCTGAAGGAGGCCTAGAAGAGAGATGGAGAGGGACTTTTTATATGGGAATATAGGGGAGGAGGGGGAACGTGTTCAGACTGACAGAGGGAAGGGTTAGATGGGATATGGGGAAGGAATTTCTCCCTGGGAGGGTGGGCAGGCTCTGGCACAGGGTGCCCAGAGAAGCTGGAAGTGTCCAAGGCCAGGTTGGACATGGTTTGGAGCAGCCTGGGACAGTGGCAGCTGTCCCTGCCCATGGCAGGGGGTGGCACTGGATGGGCACCTCCAGCCCAAACCATGCTTTGACTCTGATCCTTGAACTCTTTGGATCATAGCCCCCATACCTAAACATCCCCATCTCTTTCAGTGACTTTTAAAGAGAATACAACTCTCCCAAGAGGTTCACCCTTGGCCTGGGATCTGCCTCCTCTCCTCTCCCTGAACTTGCAGCTCCCAGAGGCTCCAGGAAGCCGCCCCAGCCAGGAGGGAGCTGCTGAGGCTGCGAGCCTTCATCAGAGCATCCCGGGAAGCAAGAGGCAGCTCCTTCCCTGCTGACATGTGCTCGGCAGCTGCCTGGCTGTGCTCCTCAAAGGACGCCAGGAGCTGCAGCTCCAGATGCCGGCGCTTCCAGAGAGCCCCGGCCGTGGACGCCGCTCCGGCTTGGCCTTGGCTGCTGCGCCAGAAAGGAAAAGGGTAATAAAGGAGCAGCTCCCTCCCCACGGCTGGGGCTGCAGCCTGGGGGCTTGCATCAGCCCAGAGAGAGGCAGGGAAGGGATGCTGGAGGTGCAAGCACAGTCAGTGCATCCTCCAGCAAGATGGGAGCGGAGCTTTGGCTGCTCTGAGCTCCTCAGTGCGCGGCGCTGAGGGAAATCCGTGGGGTCACCTCAGCAAGGCTGAGGCACACGGGGATTTGCAGCTTCCAGGGCCTGTCTGGTGCTCCAAGCTCCCATCCCACATGGTAATAAGAGCAGCAAGGCTGGTAGGGTGCTTGGACCATTCCAAGCTGCAGTTTCTCTGATGCCTGGAGAAGGCTGACCTAGAACAGAGTTAAAGAATAAAGCAGGGATTTATTAAAAGGATCTCCTCCATGGATCCAGCTTGGGCAGCACAAGAGCCCAGCCAGGGCTGCACCCAAGGTGAACCAAAATGGGCACAAAATGCACACCCGGTCACAGGGTCTGTCACTTTGATCAGTTCTGCTCCATTTGCATCTTGGAGTTCACTGTCCCATTCCAGCTTTAGGTTATGAAGCCCCATCCTGCTTGTTTTTCTCTCTTCAGCCCACGTTGCTTATGCTCTTGAGACTGAAATTTGGATCATTTGTTCTTGGTTTCCAGCTAGAGAAGGAATTGTTTTGTCTCCCTGCTCTGTGCCCAGAGCTCGCCATCCCTTAGTGTGAAGCTCAGACCCACACACTAAAGCAGCACTGAACCTGAAAAATACAAAAGCCAAAAATTAAGTCATCATCTCCATGTGGCAGCCCTGCAGGTTTGGGGATAAAACAGGCTGGGGTGGGAAGAGGGAAGTCAAGGTTTTAGGTCTGTTTCATGCAAACCATAGCTGTGTCCTCTGGCAGGTAAAAGAACCTCCTATCAGTAACCAATCTTTAGAAACCTGCCCTAAACCTGGTGTGCATTTGTGTGTGAAAAACATTTTCACACATTTAAAGTTGGAAAAGGCCCTTGAGATCGTCGAGTCCAGCTGCTCACTCAGCACCACTGAACCATGTCCTCAGTGCCACACCCACACCCTTTTGGACACTTCCAGGGATGGTGGCACCATGAGCAGCCCATTCCAGTGCTTGACAATCCTTTTGGTGAGGAAATTTTCCCTAACATCTACTCTGAACCTCCCCTGGCACTACTTGAGGCTGTTTCCTTCTCAGTCTGTTCCCTGGGAGAAGAGACTGATCCCTGCCTTACTGAAGCTCCTGGCAGGGAGTTGTGCAGAGACACAAGGTCCCCCCTGAGCCTCCTTTGCTCCAGGCTCAGCCCCTTTCCCAGCTCCCTCAGCCCCTCCTGGGGCTCCAGCTCCTTTCCCAGTTCCATTACCCATCTCAGGACATATTTCAGCAAATTTTATTCCAGCTCAAAGTGCTGGTGCCCTTCATTTCCCACACAGCAAGTTTTACAGGGTGTTTCCATGGCTCTCCATCATGGCTCTTTGCATCAGAGCTGTACCAGGAACACTTTGGAGGTGGCTCCCAGTCAAGTCATGCAAACCCTGCCTCCCCACTGATGTGTCCAAGGGGATTGAGGTGTTTCAAGGCCAGAGCAGCTGGGCAGAGAGGGCAACATGACCAGCAAGGCTGCTGTTGCTCCTCCTGCTGAAATTCCAGGTGTGGGATGTATCCCCATCTGACCAGCCACTCATGAGCTGCAGTACAACCACCAGAAGGTTTCCACCCCCTCCAGCAGCCCCTAGAAACACCCTAGGGCAGCATCCCAGCTCTGACACACCCTTAAACCAAGCCATTATCCGCTCTCCGTGGTGGTCTGGGGGCAAGGGACACAACCTAACTGTGCTCCACACAGGAGGGAGGGACTGGTCCCCTGGCACAGCTCAAAAGTAGGTTTGATTCTTGCTGATCACACCCAAGATCAGATGTCTGGAAACAGATATGGACTGAGCCCAGATGTTCCCATCCTTTGCTCTTGGTTGCCTGGGCTTTGCCCTCCTCTGTAGCAACAGTGGAAGATGGGCAGGACCCTTCCTGCTCCCACTAATTTGGGATCAAAACCACAAAAAAGCCATGACTTTGTGTTAGGAGCCTTGGAGTGACCAGCAGGGAGCAGCTGGCACATGGAAGGAAGGTGTTCCCAGGACCAATGTCTTTCCCTGAGGGCTGCTTGTGCCATGGTTATCCCATTCCCTGCTTCTGATCCAAGAGCTTGGTGCAGCATCTCTCCAGGCAAAGCACCTGATCCTGCCCCAGGTGTGACCCCAGCCACAGCCAGGGATGTCTTCCAAGACATCTCCTTCCCTGGCACACTGGGAACAAGCCCAAGGAGCCAGTCCCAAGCCTTCCACAGGGAGATGTCCCTTGGGAAGAGCCCAGCAGGGATGTGACCATGCTGCAGGGACATTCCTTCTATTCCCCGTGCATTAGAGGCTCCTGGATCATCTCCTGCACCCACCCACACCATTCCAAATTTATTCCTCATTAAACCAATGCAATCAGCCCCCACATTCCAGGCTTGCAGCTAATTAAAACCACCATGGGCTTCGTTATCCCAGCTCTTCCTTGGCTCCACTCTCCACAGCCCAAAAGAAATGAAAAGGAGTCAGTTCTGGCACAGGGCTCTTCCTCCTCTGGCTCCACATTCCTCGGGGTCTCACGGGAATTGCTGGAATTTTCAGATGCTGTTAAACAACCAGAGGGCAAATATTCCATCCCCATCCCGATTTTCCTGGGATGGCTGTGGTGGCAGGGAGCAGCTTCTGTCCAGGGGGCTGAGCCCAGCAGGCCTCGAGCAGCGGTTGCTGGACGGCCACAAATTAGAGGCAGCCAGGAAAATAAAAGAAGGGAGCCTGGACCACAAGGGAGAGCAAGATGAGGATGAGCCAAAGGGAAGGATGAGCCAAAGGGAAGGGTTGTGCTGTTTTCCAGGGGCTTCCAAATGGCCCCAAATCCCCTTCTTGGAATCTCCCCCGATAAAGGCAGCAAGCCCCAAGCCCCGGGGAGGTTCAGCACCCAGGTTTGGAGCTGCACGATCTCATTTCCGCATCTTTGCAGCTTCTGTGCTCAAACCACCTCGAGGGGTGGTTTTGAATGCCCAGGGGGTTTGAAACCCTTGTGGAGGACACGTCAGGCTGTGCTGCCCCAGGAGAGGGCAGAGGTGCTCCTTCCCAGGCAAGGTGGCACTGAGAGCCACCAGCACCCCCCACCTTATCTGGCACCTTTGGGAGGTGTCACATTCACGGTGCTGCTTCTCCCACCCCCAGCCTGTCGCAATCCAGTGGGGTGGGATGGGGGTAAAATGGTTGGTGCTGAAGGAAAACAAAAATAATCGGGGTTCAGCTGGAGAAATCTCTGGGCTGCCAGAGATTTTGTGCCTTATGGGTGTCTCCCTAAGCAACAAAATGTCAATGTCAGGTCTTTAGTGGTAACTTCTTAAAAAATAGTTACTGAGGGATTTCCTCCTCAGTATTTATTATTTGGGTATTGTTTGAGTGAAAACATGGAACCAGCAGTGATTCTGTTGGTTCTCACACTTGTCCTCAGCACCAGAAAGGTAAAATATGGATTATGCTGAATTTTAAAGGATTTTCAAGCCATCCTTTTTCCTTTAATGTTGTTTAAAATCATGTCAGGGAGACAAACCACGAGGTGTTAAGCTCAGAGATTCCAATATTAATCCTGCCCTCAGGGACCAGCATTTTCCCTCATTGTGAAAATGACATCCCACAACCTCTTAAACAAAACAGGGCAGTTGTTTAAAAGTGAAATTCTTGGATGCAGTTTTTATGTAGTGGCGTTTTCAAGGTTTGGCAAGGGTGGATGCAACCACAGAGGTCTTAAAGGGTAGAAGGAGTCAGGTGTGTAGGAGAGGGAACAGCTTCTGTTGGACAATCTGGGATTTGGATAAATAAATTTTGGGAAAATCACCTCTACTTCTCTTATGTTTATTTTCCTTCCCTTGCTCCCTCCTCGTGGCTTCTCTCCTCCCACCCTTTGGAAATAAACTCTGTATTTTATCCCCCAGCACAGCCCCAAGAGCCCATCCCCGGTGTTTGCCCGAGCAGCAGGTGATTTCTCCCGGCTCCAAATCCGCTTTTTCCTCCTGTTTTTTCCAACCCCCGTTGCTTTCAGCAGCGCCGAGATGAAAGTCCCCATTAAAACCAGTGTCCCCATTAAGGGACGGCCAGCCCTTGGTGGCACTTTCATGTGGCAGCTGCCCTGTTTGCGCCGGCAGAGGTTGTTTGTCCTCAGCCTAACTAATCCCGGCCCTGATAAACCCGCGGGATGTGCTGCCCCGGCTTCCTAACAGCTCCCAAATCTCCCAAATTAACACCTGGCCCAGATCAAAGCTCTGGCGTTCCTTTCTTCGTGCCCTCACCTTAGGCACCGAGCCCGCTCCGCCTTAAGCTCGGCTTAATGGTTAAACTACCGCCCTGGGAGGCTCCGTGCGCTGCCCGGGGGCTTCTCCCAAAAATTCATCCCGGAGAGGGAAGGTTTGCTCGGGCAGGATGGAGATGACACGCAGCCATTTGATTTTTTTTTCTTTTTTTCTTTTTTCTCCATTGCCTGAGTTTCTAATAAAAGCGTGAAAATCATCCCAAGGCTTGTGAGTACAGATGCATTCACCATTTGTAAGGATATTTAATGCTGAACTAGAATTATCAACCATGGTGGAAGGGATATTCCTTGGGAGTCCCCAAAAATGCCCTCCAAAGCCACAGAGGTTTGTTTTGTGGGACACACCGGGGCAGGTCTGTGTGCAGTGATCATTTACACAATCAAATTAGAGCATTTTAAATTAAAAGAGTGTTTTCATTTCTCCTTTTAATCTCCTTTAATTTCTCCTTAATTCCTCCCGACGCAGTGGAGCACATCCCTGTGAGCAACAGCGCTGTGTCACACCCAGCAGCTTCAGGTGACACAAGGTGACATCAGAAATCACTCATAGATTTTGTGACTTATTAGAAATATTCCTAGATAATTGATGCATTCATTTATATTTATAGATGAAATGGGATGATCACAGAATCCCAGGGTGGTTTGGGTGGGAAGGGACCTTAAATCCCATCTCATCCCACCCCCTGCCATGGGCAGGGGCACCTTCCACTATCCCAGAGTGCTCCAAGCCCCATCCAGCCTGGCCTTGGGCACTGCCAGAGATGTTTGGGGAGTTGGATCTTCCTTGACCACACAGCCAGTCCCAAAAGAGGGGATGTGAAGAGGAACAGATGAAGTCAGAAAATTTTGCCAAGTCCAGGGAGATCAAGGTGTCATTTCAGGCAGTTTCATCACCTGGAGGGCTCAGGAGGTCTTGAAAGGGCTGCTGGGTTTTGCCCTAAAGAAAGCAAAATAAAAGGTCCTATCTTGCCTCTCCCTCCCTCTCCTTATGCAGCATCCCAGTGATTAAAGCATCCTTTTAGGATGTGGGAGATGCACGTTGAAGTTCCTCCTTGCCTGGAGGGGTTGGGATCTAATCTCCAATATCAGAAGAGCATCCAAGGAAAAAGCAGGAACAGGAGGAGAGGAAGGAGTGATCTCATCCCATCCACCCAGCCCCACATCACCTCACCTGGAGGGCTGGGAAGCATAAAAAAAATTTTAAAAATGTAAAAAATGTTTAAAAAAAATGAAATGAAATGAAATGAAATGAAATGAAATGAAATGAAATGAAATGAATAAAATAAAATAAAATAAAATAAAATAAAATAGTAATAAAATAAAATAAAATAAAATAAAATAAAATAGTAATAAAATAAAATAAAATAAAATAAATTAGAAACAAAATAAAATAAAATAAAATCTCTCTCTTTTAAAATGACGAATGCAAGCAAGTGTCCTTGTAGGTGATATAGAAGAGAGGCTGGCATCTTCCTTTTTTACCCATGGAAGTAATACAAAATAATATCCTGGTGAAACAAAAAAATTTTATGACATTTTAATGAAGTTTAATGAAACTTTCACTTTAATGAAGTTTTTCCCACAAAGAGAAGCTGGGGACTTTCCCAGGGCAAGTGAAAGGCTCTGGATGTGGAAGGGAAAATTTTACATTTGTGGTTTGAAGAAATTATTTGGGAAGCAAACATTTGGAGCAAACCCTGCCCAGGAAAAACAATTCTGACTTTGCTTTGGCAGTGGTGGCTCCAAGGTGCCTTTAACCACAAGGAATTCTTCACTCATGGCCTTCTCCTGCTTCCCTCCTTGCAGTAACAGTAGAAAAAAAAAATGTCATTAATGAAGAATAAATTGTTTTAACAATGTTTTCCTCTCTCCAACAATTATAAGGGGGTTAAGAATTTCCAACTTGCCAAATTGTTCCTTCAGCAAGTCCAGTGAGATTTCTAACTCTGATTTGTTCCTCCAGCAAGTCTAGTGGAGTTTTGGATTCAGATCTGTTCAAAAGGCTGGATAAGGGATGCAGGAATGACTGCACACTAAGCTGGAGGAGGAGATGCCTTTGTGCTTGGTGGACAATCCCTCTGAGGTCCTGCCTTGCTCCTGGCAGGTCAGAAATGAGCTTTGGCTTCCTCTGCAGCCATGGATTCGGTGGTGGGCTCTGGAGCCCAGCAGGACCCTGGAATTTGGAGTGAGGTTCATTGTCTTTAGCTCAAAAACGAGCTGGATGGATCCTTGGAAGTACCTACTGGGGTACTAGGGATGGGGTTTGGTCACCTCGTGTAGTTCCTGGAGGTGTGGAACATCTCCAGGTCCTGTTCCTCAGGAGATGTTCAGGTCCCCTGTGGCTGGAAGAGCAAATGAGGGGTGAAATGGATTCCTGAAGGATTTTTGGGGATGCTGGCGAGGTCAGGCAGTGCAGGGGGATCCTAGACCAGGCTTTTATCTGGAGCCAGCCCCGGCAAAGCAGCAAGTGGAAGAGCAGATGTGAGATCTTCCTCCTGCACCTCCTGCCTGCCCTTTTGAAGTGGGAGATTAATGACCAAATCAGATTGTTGACTTTACAGGGGCTGGAGCTGGGCTGATGTCAGAGAGGGACGCTCCAGGAGCAGGGGGACGCTCCTGGAGTCTGCCAAAAGCAGCTAATAAACAAAGATAAATGGAATGTACTTCCAGGTTATTAATGACTTCCCAGCGCGGTAATCCCCAGAAACAATAGGGAAATGTTTACCCAGCGGGTTATAGTTTGACTTGGGTTAATGCTGCTCAATTAACCCATGTGTGCTCCCAGCAGCATCCTGCAGGGACGCATCAAATGGGATGGATTGCCTCGGGAAGGGGGTGAGGAGAGCTCAGCGGTGACCTGGGCTCCCTCCAAAGGGTGGAGACACTGGGAAAAATAGTTGGGAGCACTCTGGGCACGGTGCTGCTCGGAGATGAAGCCTGTGTTTATCTGGCCCTGTTTGTCCAGGCTGCTCCTTCATCTTCAAAGCCCTCGGCAGCGTTATCCCATTAACGTCCGAGCGGGAAAGGCCAGCATGGCAGTGGGATGGGGACCTGCCTGGGGGGGACATCCACCCCAAATGTGCCAGCTCCCCCTGCCCAGGACAAGGAAAAAGCCCACCCCACTCAGGTGCTGCCTATGGGATAAGGATGCTGGACAACTGCTGTCTGGAAAGGAACTCCCTGGGAAAATTCAGAGGAACATAGCTGGCCTTGAGAAACCATTCCCAAGGGATAAAAGGGATTCTCCTCCAGGGGTTTGGCTGGAAATGGGAGCTGAGTGTCCACATGCGTGCTCACCCACACCCCCCAGGTGTTTTCTGCCCACTGCTGGTTTTAAACACAGGTTTTTTTCCCATCTGGAAAAAAAAAAAGACAACAAAAAAAGGTTTTTTCACCCGTAGCTTCCCAGTGGAAAAACAGCCAAAGCTTAAACAGAACCACCAAAGCTTAAACAGAACCACCAAGAAACTGAGGTTTGTTTTTCTATCGCTTTTCTGAACAATTTGAACAATGTAATTTCAGCCTGTGGTTCAGCTGAAAGCAATCCCAGGGCACAGAGCAGCTTTTCCACAGGGAATGGCTCTATAGGGAGGAATTTCCTAATTTTTTTTTTTTTCCTTCTCCTGCTTTCTTTCCAGAGCAAAATTGCTGGGAAGGAGCTCACAAACTTGGGTGCCAGGGAGGAGGGATGTGGGGGCTTCACTAGGAGGGAAAATAACATGGTTTTAAAAGGGAAAGAAGTAAAATTTATAGTAAAATTATAGTAAAATTCAATATTTGGTGTATCCACACAACCCCAGCATTTCTCCCAGCCTTGCCCGTCATCGAGTGCTGCTCTCAAGGAATTCTCCATCTGCTGCCAGCTGGAGGATGCAAAAATCAGCGTGAATCCCAACTGCCAGGAGCAGGGAATACCAAATTAAAACCCTGAGAATAATGAGATTTAATTAGAATAATACAGAATTTCATAATCATAGAATCACAGAGGACTTTACAGAATCACAGGATGAATTGGGCTGGAAGGGACCTCAAAACTCACCCCATTCCCACCCCATGCCATGGGCAGATAATCCCAATGCCCTCTTCTCCCCCTGGCAAGGACACCATGAAGGGCAGAGTCCCATTTTTTGTCTGGGACATCCTGGATGTCATTTTTTGGGGTCAAGTCCTTAAATCCCAGCTCCATGGGGAGCTGCTGAGTGGGGCTGTCGCTCACACCCCGCATCATCCTGAGTGCTGCTCGTGTCTGGAGGTCACACAGGGAAGGGGGATTTAGGGGCTGCTTTAGGGCTGATTTAGGGCTGATTTAGGGCTGATTTAGGGACTGATTTAGGACTGATTTAGGGGCTGGTTTAGGGGCTGATTTAGGGAGCTGCTTTAGGGGCTGCTTTAGGGGCTGATTTAGGGGCTGATTTAGGGGCTGGTTTAGGGGCTGGTTTAGGGGCTGATTTAGGGGCTGGTTTAGGGGCTGGTTTAGGGGCTGGTTTAGGGGCTGGTTTAGGGGCTGGTTTAGGGCTGATTTAGGGCTGCTTTAGGGCTGATTTAGGGACTGATTTAGGACTGATTTAAGGGTTAGTTTAGGGGCTGCTTTGGGGGTGATTTAGGGGTCTATTTGGATGTTGATTTAAAAGCTTATTTAGGGGACGATTTAGGGGCTGATTTAGAGGCTGATTTAGGGCCTAATTTAGGGCTTGATTTAAGGCTAATTTAGGGGCCAGATTTAAAGGGTTATTTAGGGGTTTATTTAGATGTTGATTTAGAAGCTGATTTAGGGCCTGATTTAGGGCTGATTTAGAAGCCGATTTAGGGACTGATTTAGATGTTGATTCAGATGTTGATTTATGGGTTGATTTAGGAGCTGATTTATGGCCTAATTTAGGGGCTGATTTAGAAGCTGATTTAGGGCCTGATTTAGGGGTTTGTTTAGATGTTGATTTAGGGGTTGATTTAAGGGTTTATTTAGATAAAGCTGATTTAGGGGCTGATTTAAGGCCTAATTTAGGGCCTGATTTAGGGCTTAATTTAGGGCTTGATTTAGGGGTGATTTAGAGGTTGATTTAAGGCCTGACTTAGGGAATGATTTAAAAACTGATTTAGGGCCTGGTTTAGGGGCTGCTTTAGGGGTTTATTTGGATGTTGATTTAGGAGCTGATTTAGGGCCTAATTTAGGGGCTGATTTAGAGGCTGATTTAGGCGCTAATTTAAATGTTGATTTCAGTGCTGATTTAGGGGCTGATTTAGACCCTGACTTAGGACCTGATTTAAGGGTTGATTTAGGGCCTCCATCTCTGGGCACTCTGAGCACACAAAGGCTCTCCAAGGAAGTTGAATCTCTCCTGTCAGTGCCTTTCCAGGATGAGGATTTGGGAAGGAGCTGCTGCTCCTGGGAGCTCAGGAATGGGCTGCTGCCTCTGGGCGGGGGTTAACCAAAGACAAGGCAAACCAATTTTAAAATAATTTAGAAATCAATATAGAAGCAATACTTTTTTTCAGAATCAGCATTTGAAACACTGGATCCATCACCTACAGCATCCATTCATTTTTAATTAAAGAGTCACTGCTCTCCAGTGATGTCTCTTCCAGTTGCTCATCAGCTGTGGGAGAAATGGATCTCAAGAGAAAGCCTGTCCATGTTTTTATCCCATGTTTTCCCCTGGAACATTTTTGCTTCTCATCTTCCCCTTGCATTTTTCCTGCCCATCTTCTCCCTTGCATTTTTTTTCTGCCCATTTTCACCTTGGAATTTTTCCTTCCCGCCTTCTTCTTTTTTTAGCCTTTCTTGGAATATTCACTGCCTGGAGTCTCATGGACTTTTAGATTAGCAAACTGCCTGGAGTCTTGTGTATTTCTGGAATTTAGTAAAAGCAAAATAAACACAACTGTCCCCACGAGTGTTTGATTTGGGAGCATTTTTTGCCTGGAGTGCAGTGCAACATTAACCCAAACAAACCTGTTACTTTTTCCTTTTTCTATTGGGAAAAAGGTTTCTAAATTGATTGGGTAATTTTTCAAAGATTTTGTCTGACTTTTTGTGCTTGCACTCATCTCATCTCTTCCACAGTGTGAGCTCAGCCACACCTCACATCAGTGTCTGCTCGTGTGACAGTGGCTGTGCTGATTTATGATATTAATCTTTATTTAAAAAAGGTTAAATTCTTCTTTTGCAGCCTTGTTTTTGTTAATTCTATCCCTTCTTGGTGGAAAGTGCCCATGCAGCTTATGGAAGAGAATGTGAAGCTCCCTCCTTTAGATGAACACACAGAGGGAAAGAAATTCCATTTCTGCCTTGATACCATCATAATGGCCATAATAAATGTAAACCTTTTTTTTAAATGTAATTTTAGAAAGCAGAAAGTGTGTTTGTTTCATGGCTGGGTTAGCCCCAGCAATGGGTGTAAAAACAAAGCTATATTTAGATTTCATGTTGATAAATATAGACCACCAGCATGTGTGTAAATGTTTTATTTTTCCCTTGGGAATGGAGGAAAGGGAAGGGGGGGGGGGGTGGAAACCCTAACAACTTCTCTGGCCCCAAAAATCAAGGAAAAATTCCACTTCAAAGTGCCTGAGTGGCTTGAGAGGGGAATCACAGCACAGTAGTTTCTCTTGCACTGGCTCATCACGGCGCTGGATGCAGTTGAAGGAAAACTTTGCATGAGCAGAGTCTCACCCGGCAAATCAAACTGGCTGAGCGCGAGGGAGCAGCTTTGAAGGGACCACCTACCACAAACATTATTCCAAAAGCTGGAATTCTTACCACGAGCATCCAGGGAGTCAATGATAAACAGATGAGGCAGCCAGCAGAAATTTCACAGAGTTGTAACTTTAACTTTCTGCATGTGTTGGAGAAATAAGTCCTTTAAAAGAGCAGTGGAGCTGTTTATTATTAACGTCATTTTATTCCTACTCACAGCACCCAGCACCGTCCTGACCCACTGCATGCTCCCCATTCCGGCTTCCTTTACTCAAATATAACTTTTATTTTTGCTGGTCACTGCCTGAATTACAGCCAGGAGAGTTCCTGTGTTATTTTTTCATCTTTTATTCTCTACGCAGAAATTTCCAGGTGCTTTTTGCTCTGGGAACAAACAAATTGCAGCAGCTGTGATGGGAATCTGGGCATTAAAAAGTCCTGGACTGGCTTTTCTCCCGGCCTTCCCCAAAGTTGTCCATCATTTTCTGACTCCTCCAGTTTTAGAAATTGGTGACAAACTTATAAATGAGACCAGCAGCTCAGGCAGCAGTTGAGTGAGGCTGAAGAGCAGAGCTCAGCTCATCCCCATGATCTGTTTGGGGTCAGATTGAAGCAGGAATCTGGAGCGTGACTTTGGAAATGCCAACGAGCTTCACATCCATCACTTCATCACATCAGGAGCCAGGCACAGAGGATACTTATGGGAAGAACAAAAAAAAAATTCCCCAAACTCAAACATATTTTGCTGGCTGTTGGGTCTCAGGAAAAATCCTGGAATGGTCAGGAAAGAAAAAGCACCACCTGAAATATGAGAGCACTGAATGTCTCAGGCCACATTACACAACAAAATATTAATAAATAAAGAAGTGGGCATCTTGTGGGGATTGAGGTTTTGGTGGTTGTGGTGGGACAGTTATACTCCTCTCCATAAATATTGGGAGCTTGGGACTGAGGGTTTAACATTGGGAGTTCTCCTTTGGGGATTTAATTTGTATTTCTGACAGCAGATCATGGATACTTCTGTACCTGAGGGAGCTTCCCACCTTCACTGTTCAATGTCAGGAAACCTGCATTTTGAGTTGGGAGTTTGATCAAATCCATGAGGTTCATTGTCCAAGGACATTTGAGGTGCCTGTGCCCTACTCTCCTCCTGTGGAATCTTCCTTAAAAAGCCTTTCCCCCCTGTCCCTAATTTGGAAAGTGCATGAACACCACAGATCCATGGGCATGCCTGGATACCCCAAACCCCATCTTGGAATGGCCACCCCTTCCCCCACCTCCATGTGTCCCAAACCAAAACAAGCCTGGATGGTGTCTCTCAAGGAAAATTACCTGTGTCAGGTAGTGGTGCAGCATGGGAGAAATTTGGGAGGAAAAAAAAAGGCCTAAATCCAGAGAATTTCATAGCTGAAACCCCAACCATCCTTGCCCAGAGCAGCTGTGGCTGCCCCTGGATCCCTGGCAGTGCCCAAGGCCAGGCTGGACAGGGCTTGGAGCAGCCTGGGATGGTGGGAGGTGTCCCTGCCCATGGCATGGGGATGGAATGGGATGGGCTTTAAGGTCCCTTCCCACCAAAACCACTCCCTGATTCTGGGATTCACTCTGGGAAGCCAAATCTCCTCCTTACACCTCCAAACTCACCTTGGAAAGCACAAGGAGCCAACACAGGGTGAGTTTTTGGGATGCTCCATGACCCATCCAGACAGGACTGAAATGTTTTGGGGTGGTGGCCAAGTCTTTCCCCACTGGGATCCCCAGTAACAGGGTTGGGACCCGGATACCTCAAATTTCATGATGGGATTCAGTTTGGGTGCCCATCCAAGCTTTAATGAAAGAATCCTGGGGGGAAATCTGTTCATCCATAACCTCTCATTTCCATGCATCCCTAAATATTCCATGTGCACCCTGCAGCACTGGGAACCCACTACCAGGGAGCTGATCCTGAAAAATGTCAAGCAATCCCCAGGAGCTTCAGGGCACTCTCAACCCCCAGAAATCCTGCCACAATTCCCAAAGAAACAGGGAAAGTTATTCCAAACCCCAACAGGGATCAACCCAAGCCAGCTCCCACCCTCTGTTATTTGCCTCCTGCTGTGCTAAACTCCAGATCCCAGTTTTCAGTAAATCTGGATTGAGAATGATTGGAGCAGGCTGCAGCTTGGCTGGCAAAGCTTGAGTAGGGGTTTTCCTGTTGTCCAGCCACTTTGTGGTTTGTCAGAGGAGTTAATGCAGCAGGATTTCAGCAGGAGGCACCTTTTGGGCTGGAAATTCTGCAGGAGAACAGGATGAGGATCCATGCTGCACCCTGCTGCTGCTGGGAGCTCCAGGAGAATGATGGATGGGCTCATGCTGGTGCCCAGGATTGGGATGAGGGCTTTCCAGTCCTTCCCTTGGGCATCCAATCCATATTAGATGGAGCCAAAGCTTTGTTTTCCAAGATTTCCTCCCCCAAATATGAATGTTTGTCAGCATTTCTGGGCATCAATCTCGGTCCTGTTGTGTGCGACAAAATAATTTGCATTTTCCCCCAATAAAAGCTATCAACTTTAATAAGGCTATCAACCTTGCTATAGCCTTGCAAATAAGACTGGAGACTTAAAAAAAAATTTAAAAATGCACTGTAGTCATACTCACAAAGAGCAATTTGAGATAATCAACTTTAAGACATCTGCACCATAGTGTACCAAAAAGCTGAAGAGCCAAGAAACACTTAAGAGTGCTTTGTAATTAAGAAATAGTTGGCTTCTAATTGTGATGGTGTGAGTTACAACAACTGTATTGTCTCACCCTTCACATGAGACTGAAAATAGAAAAAAAGTTTTTAAAACACCTCTCAGTCAGAAAAAAGTATAATCCAACAATGAGGAACTCATGGAGTCACTAAGTCTGGAAAAAAGCTCCAAGACCACCAATCCAAGCTCTGATCAACCACGCCCAGGGCCACTAAACCATCTACTCATTTCTGGAACACTTCCGAGGATAATGAATCCACTCTTCCCTGGGCAGCCCAGTTCCATTGTTTGACCTCTTTCCGTGGAGAAATTTTTCCTGAATGTTGGGCAGCGATGCAGGAATGGATTGGTGGAACAAGAGGGCATTTCTTTCCTGCAATTCCAGGAGCTGGAGAAAAAACAACAAGCCCAGGCATGCAAGACTGGGCAAGAAGAGGATTTCAGACTGGGCAAGAACAGGATTTCCCAAGGGAGGCTCCCGAGGTGTCGGCCCTGCTTCTTGATGATGCCACAGTCTCACCTTTTGGGACTCAAAGCATTCCTTGGCTGCTCATCAAGGTGGATTTAATGCAATCATCCTTTCACTTCTCTGCTTTAATTCAGTTTTCTGCTTGAAGAGCAGGGCAAACCCTATTTCACAAAAATAAAATAAAATGAAATAAAATAAAATGAAACAAAATGAAATAAAATAAAATAAAATAAAATAAAATAAAATAAAATAAAATAAAATAAAATAAAATAAAATAAAATAAAATAAAATAAAATAAAATAAAATAAAATAAAATATAAAATAAAATGCAAAAAAACCACAACTGTAAATTTTGGTGGCAGGTTTTTTTTTTTAAATGAATTGTGATGGAACACTTGATGCAGTAAATGAAGAGAGACTGAAAAAATGCACACCCTATGTTACTACAAATGGGGTTTTATTGGGTATAAATAAATTCTATTAATAAATAAAGTTGGGGCTGTTCAGCCTGGAGAAGAAAAGGCTGTGATGAGAGATCACAGCACCTTCCAGGGTCTGAAGGGGTGACAGGGAAGTTGGAGAGGGACAAATCATCAGGAGCTGGAGTGGCAGAACAAATGGGAATGGCTTCAGACTGACAGAGGGGAAATTTAGGTGGGATATTGGGAAGGAATTGTTCCCTGGCAGGATGGGCAGGCCCTGGCACAGGGTGCCCAGAGCAGCTGGGGCTGCCCCTGGATCCCTGGCAGTGCCCAGGGCCAGGTTGGACACTGGGGCTTGGAGCAGTCTGGGACAGTGGAGCAACCCAGGAAAGGAGGTTGGAATGAGCTTTAAGACCCCTTCCAACTCAAAACATTCCATGATTTTATCCTTGGCCATCTTCCTCCTCCTCACCCAGAGCTGCCAGAGGTGTGAGCTGTGCCTCACAGGAGGATTCTCTGTCCTCTTGGCTAAATTCATGCACAATTCCAAACCCTTCCCTTTCCTCTGCACCAGCCACAGGGCAAAGTTTCACTTTTGGTGCTCAAATATTGCCAAAACCCCGTGGCTGTCACTGTGGCAGAGCCTGGGGCAAGTGGATGTGGCTGGCAAGGAGTCAGACAGTTACAGGAGCCAATTCCACTGAAAAATTCAGGATTGAAGCCATCCAGGCCACGGTGGTTTCTGGGACGCTCCTGGCTGGAGGGAAACGAGGAAGGGCTGGCTGCAGGGACATGGCTTTGGGAAGAACATGCTGCAGTCTGTGTGGTCTCTTCCCCAGTGCAAGGGTGGAAAAGCTTTCCTAGACAACTCCAGAGGTGAGGAAATTGGGAAAAACACCTGGAATGTCCCTTCCAACAATGCATGGATTATACTGCATGGATTATACGCTTGCTGTTTTCACTTAAAAATATTGAGATATTTTTTCCCCCTAAATTGCCATGCTCTCCTCCAGTTAAGCCACAGTCACGTGTACAGAGCAAGCTTGGTGATCATGGGACTCCTGCAGGTGTTTTCTGAAGGTCTTGAGCTGGGAGGGAAAAGGTGGCTTGGAATTAAGGACAGGATTCCCACATTACCATACCCTAGTCCCATATCCTTGGAAAAAACCCGGTGGATGCAGCGAGAGGAAAAGGCTCCTGGGAACCCACTACCAGGGAGCTGATCCTGAAAAATGTCAAGCAATCCCCAGGAGCTGCAGGGCACACACAGCCCCCAGAAATTCTGCCACAATTCCCAAAGAAACAGGGAAAGTTATTCCAAACCCCAACAGGGATCAACCCAAGCCAGTTCCCACCTTGTGTTATTTGCCTCCTGCTGTGTTTAACTCCAGATCCCAGATCTCCTTCTTCTTCCAGACCTTCTTGCTACACAGCTCTGTAAATTTTCGTCCTTGAAATCCACCTTTCTATCCCAGCAAAGCCTTGGCAAAGCTTTGGCTGCCCAGTGCCAGAGCAGAGTTGGGCTGGGAGCGTGGAATGGCGAGTGGGCAGCGGCAGGGGGTCGGTGTTCTCCCAAAAACTGAGTCTCTGCTCCCACCCTCCTCCAGCTCCACAGCCAGCTTCAGGGGATGGGAGATCATTCCAGAGGCTGATGGATCATCTCCACGATGGTGAGGAGGCCACTGGGTGCTGCTGCTTCAGGCTGAGGCAGCAGGAACAGTTAAATGCACGTAAAAATCAAGGGAATGACAACAGGAAAGGAAAGGTGGGAGCTGGAAGGGAAATGGAGTTTGGACTGGAGCAGAGGGTGGAAATCAAGGAGTCCTTGGGATGCCTCTGACTGCTGCTACTGGAGCTCTGCACCATGAGTGGAATCAGGAGCCTAAAAAACGTCGTGGGGCCACCAAACTGGAGATGAGGAGAGGACATGGAGCTGAACCCACCTGTGAACGCCCCGAGGTGAGGCCTCAGCCCTGAGCTGAAGGCGAATGTCACACAGACACACAAGTTCCTCGACATGCAACACCCAGGCCTCTTTTTTTTGGGTCAAAAAATACTGCATTTGAGTGCCTGTTTTGCCAGACCTCGAATCCTTTCAGCACACCAGGGCTGGTTCCTCGTTGGGGGATAACCACAAGCCAATTAGAAGTTAAATTGTTGAGCACTCTGCATCTAATTGAAGTCTCTCCCTTCTGCCCACTATTTTTAGTGCCTGGCCCGAGCTGCAGCTCCACGTAGGGTATAATCATGTTTATTTAAGAGCCATGTGTACCTCAGTGAGAAAAATAAAATACAGCAGGCAGAGCTGTTTTTTTTACCAAATATACATGGGTGGGTGGTAGAGGTCAGGTCTAGACAGCTCTGTGTCTCTTGCTGTCCCCCTCTCCCATCAGGACACATCCTTTTCACCCCAAAACCATGCCTGAAATGTCTTCATGCATTTCCCCTGCTCTTTTATTGTCATTTATTGTCATCTTCTTCATCCTCTGCTACGCACAGAGCCGTGACAGGAGATTCTGGTTGTGCTGGAGCAAATAAAGGGATAACAGAAAATAAAAAAAAATGGAAAAGGCGCTGTGAGTCAGCCCTGAGGAGCTTCCCCTCTTCCCAGGGCAGTTTGGGGATGGGAAAGAGGGTTGGGAATGATAGCAAGAATCTAAGAAATTATTTCAAGGGCAACAACAAAGTCATCATGTTGGAGTTTCTGGGAGGCTTCCAGCAAGGGGAAGGAGATAAAATGGTTATTTGTCAGGAGTTTTCAATGTCTGGGCTCTAAACACTGGGATGAGACAACCTCAGAATGCTGAAAGTGAAGAAATTTTGGTCTGGGCTTGATGGGCCAAGAAGGGTGGAAGGCAAAAGAAGGGCAAGGAACAAAATTCTGTCAAAAATAGAAGAAAAGGACTTTTCCAACAGCTTTTCAAGAGGTCACTTGGTTCATTCAGCCTGGAGAAAAGGAGACTGAGGGGAGACCTTTTTGGGGTCTTCAACATCCTCCTGTGGGCAGCTCCAAGCTCTGCTCTCTGGGACAGGGACAGGACCCAGGGAATGGCTGGAGCTGGGCCAGGGGAGGTTTAGGGTGGATTTCAGGGAAAGTTCTAGGTTTTAGGTTCTTCCCCCAGAGGGTGCTGGCACTGCCCAGGCTCCCCAGGGAATGGGCACAGCCCCGAGGCTGCCAGAGCTCCAGGAGAGCTTGGACAGCACTCCAGGGGTGCCCAGGGTGGGATTGTTGGGGGGTCTGGGGACTGGATGATCCCTGTGTGTCCCTGCCATGGCTCTGTGACCGTACAAGGGTTGAGGGAGGTCATTGGGGCAGAGCAGGGAACGTCACAATCCCAGGGATGCGTGCCGGGATCCAGAGCAGAGAGGAGCAGATTCCAAAGGCGAAGCTCAGCCTGCAGGGTGAGGGAGGGAGAGCCCAAAGGCTCAGAGGTTGCAACAGAAGCTCTGGCTCTGACTAAACCCCACCCCAGCCATCCTAGTAAAGATAAGGAGGGAGATAAGGGGGCCAACTTGTGCCTTAAAAAGCTCTGTCTGTAGCACCAGTGCTCCCAGTGACCTCATCATCTTCTTTCCCCCAAACACCCCAAGGAAGTAAACAAAACCAAAGGACTCCCTGCTCTCCTTCTTCTTGGCAAAATCTGATTTTTCTTGCTCATCTCTGTTTTATCTCAACCTGGGGAACGGCTCGTGTGCACACCGAGTCACGCTGGGAAGAAAACTGTGGGGTTTTTATTTTTCCTCAGGAATTTTGCTTATACTCTGGTTTCCCACCCCAGAAGGGATTTGAGTTTGTGTGTCAGTGAGAAGCCAGAAATTTTATTTTAAAGATCCCCACACTGATTCATCCTATTTCAGCAGCCCTGCAAAACATAAAGGGAATACTAAACCAAACCCAGAGCCCTTCCTGAAATACAGACCTGGAAAGATCCACCTCAGAACTTCTCCTGAGTGGAGAAACACACGGTGCTTATCCTGTTACACAGGATTAGATGTGAAGTGCCCAGTGTTGGTTTCAAAGTGATTAAAACTGTAGTGACAAGGAGGAAATTAAAGCTGAAATACGTGCAAAAGGGATGGTCTGAGGCTCAACAGGATTTAAGGGATGAACTAAAAAAATTGAGGTTGAGTTACTCCCGGAAAATACATTTATCTTATCAAAGCCAGTGTGGGCTGCAGTCTTCTTCATTTTGATGACAGTGAAGGCTCTGAGTTAGGCTGGAAAAGGTGCTCAGGTCTAAGGGTTCGTGGCCACACTGAAAACTTTGAAAACTCTGAGCTTTGAGAGGCTCTTACTTTACTCATTTTTGATTTAATTGCACCCACAACTTAAGAGAGAGACAGACCTAAGGAAGGATCGAGATGCCCAGGTAAGGAGGGCCTGGTTTTCTCAGCCATTTCTGACACAAGGAGGTGAAATTCACCATCAGGAGCAGGACCCCATCTCCAGGGGGTACCAAAACCCTGCTGGGAGCTGGGGGATGCAGCAGGGCACGTCACCACCCCAGGCCACGTGAGCAGCACTCTGTGCTCCATCAGGGGCAGAACTTGGCCTTTTCCCAAGGCCAGGAAGTTCAGCAGTGCAGAGACGTGATCTGCAGGCAGCAAAAACGGGGAAAAACATCCCAGCCAGTACCTGGGGTTGCTCAACAGCACGAAATCCAGCGCCAGGCAGCTCCAGAGTTTGGGGTGGTCACCCCTCCTTGGCTGCCACGAGGGTCACAAACAGTGACCCCCAGGGTAGCACATTCCACATGGAAATCAGCTTTTAAGGAGCAGTGAAGCCTGGGAGAAGGTCAGCAGAGGGAACTGGTGTTCTTCAGTGCAGCTCAGCGCTCTTGGGGCATTTTAAAATCAAAATAAATACTCACAAACCCAACGGGATATAAACAAATCCATGGAGGGGGCAGTAGGATAATAGGAACCCTGCTAGAATTCCTTCCCTGGATCCATGGAATTGTCCAAGGCCAGGCTGGATGGAGCAATCTGGGACAGTGGAAGTTGTCCCTGCCCATGGCAGGGGTGGCACTGGGTGGGCTTTGAGGCCCCTCCAACCCAAACCATTCCATGGTGGTTCCTTGCTCCAAGTTGTCAAAATCCCAGCAAAACTGGACCCAGAACAACCTTGATGGATTTTTAAAGGGATCCAAACAGGTCAGCTGGAAGCCTCTTTACCCAATGGAATGCTTTGGCCAACAATTGAATGGTTTTTGTTGATTTTTTTTTTTTTTTTTTAACAACATGATCTCTAAACCAAAATTATTACAAGAGAAAATTTTAAATGCATGGGACATTAATTGAAAAAAGGGATTTCCCTCCCTGTTGCTCACTCTGGCTGATTTTGGTTTCAAACCAAAACCAGGGAATTGCTGAATGGGTTTTTCCAGGAACCCATCCCACCACTCCATGCCAGTGTCTTCTCTTATTGTGGTGGGACCCCTGCAGCCCCTGCCAGCTTCCAGTGGCGTGGAGCTGGTGCTGTCCCCAGCTCCTGAGTCCCTGGGACAGTTGGGTACAAAGCTTCCCTTTGGCATTCCTGCTGCTTCCTGGTGGCCAGCTCCTGCCAGTGGGCACTGCCAGCCTTCTGATGGAATGAACATTTGCTTGGGCAAAGGATCCAGCTCTGGAATGGTGTTACCTGGGAGGAGAGGAGATCACTGGCACGGGGACAGGTTTCATGGTGTCCCAAGTCCCCATCTGCCTCGGCAAGGAGGAGCTGGAAGATAACACAGGGGGACAAAACACTTCAATATTGCCCATAATAGTGCCTGGCCTTGGCAGGGGAATTCCATCTTGCACAAATAAACCTCCTCTGAAATCCCCCCAAGGGCTCTGGGACAGTGCTGGGGTTGAGCAGGAGCCCTGAGGCAACAAAAGTGTTGGGGACAGAGAGGCTGGAAAAAAAATCAGGTTGGAAAAGACTTCCAGGATCATGGAGTCCCAGCTGAGCCTGATCCCCACCTTGTCCCCTGCCCAGAGCACTGAGTGCCCCCTCCAGCCCTTCCTTGGACACCTCCATGGATGGGCGCTCCACCACATCCCTTCCAGGGACTGACCACCCTGTCCAGGAAGGAATTCTTCCTGCACAAAAACTGGAACATCCCCCAAACCCTGACAGGTCAAAAAGCTGCTTCCTGCAGCAAGGATCTGTGGCTGAAGCTGAAAACTCCAAGTCCATGATCTCCCTGTGGATGGGGTGGAACAAAGCCCTGGCAGGAACAGCTCCAGGCTCTTCCCTCACCTCCTCCCCGAGGGCTGTGGTGTGCATGGAGCAGGGCTCCAAATAGGGGCAAGAGCTGGGCTGGCACTGCCGTGGCCATCCCTCATCCCTGCCGGGCTCCTGCATTCCTGGCACGGTCATTTATGGGCAGGCAGCGCTGCTGGCACGGCCCCAAACCTGCTCTGGGGGAGGGCTGGGATGGCCCAGCCACCCTGAGAGGGACGGGGGGCTCAGCCTGGTGGGGGGGGGTGGCTTGGGGCCACCCCACACGTGTACGGACCTGCTCACACACCTGGGGGTGCCACACACCTGCAAGGACCTGCTCACACACCTGGGAGTGCCACACACCTGCACGGACCTGCTCACACACCTGGGGTGCCACGCACCTGCACGGACCTGCTCACACACCTGGGGGACACCCCAAACCACCAGGGACATCCTCACACAGCTTGGGGTGTCCCAAACCACCAGGAACATCCTCACAAAGTTTGGGGTTACCCCAAGACATCAGGGACACTCTCACACACACCTGGGGGACACCCCAAACCACCAGGGACCTGCTCACAAACTTTGGGGCCACCCCAAATCAGCAGAGACATCCTCGCACACCTTGGGGTGCCCCAAACAACCAGGGACCTCCTCACACACACCTGGTGGCCACCCCAAAGAAACAAGGAACAAACCTTGGGGTGCCCCAAACCAGCAAGGACCTGCACACACAGCTTGGGGTGCCCCAAACCACCAGGGACAGCCTCACATACCTTTGGGGCCACCCCAAACCTGCACAGAGCTCCTCACACACTTCAGGGCCACCCTGAAACTGCAAAGAACTTCTCACACACCTTTGGGGCCACCCCGAACTTTGAAACCATCCCCATTCAATAGAGAGGTGTTAAAATAAATGAAACTCAAATCATTGTGGTTTGGATTTATTGCTCTTTGTATGAATCCAGGCGTTCAGAAATAGAAGGGTGAGGTCTGAGATTTCCAGGATGGTCCAACTTCTCCCCAAATTGGGAAGCTGGCATTTTCAGGGGTCACCTGGGCTGGTGATGAAGCTACAACCTCCCCAGTTTCCAATAAATTAATGGAAAACAGAGAATTAAAGGAAGATCAAAGCTGTGCAGAAATACTTTAATTTGTGGCTCTCAGGATTAATTAAAAAATAAAATAGAGAAAGGGAAACAATCATGGACTGTGTCCTCCAACACTTTGCCCTTCTGCTCATGCCATGAAAATCCATACCCAAGGATGGAGAAAAACCTTAAAAACCATCTAGTTCTTTAATGATTTGTACTGGAATTGGTGTATTTTAAACCCAATTCCATAATCCCCAGAAACATTAAACCAGGAACAATAAAATCAAATATTTCACTTTTGAAATTCTTATCAAATATTTTTATTAAAATATTTGTATCAAATATTTGGTATCAGTTATTGATATCAAATACCAAAGACAAGAACCCAACCTGCCACAGGAAGATGGACCTGAGAGATCACCTCATCTCAACCCCTGCCGTGGACAGGAACACTTCCAACCAGAAAAATCCCTTTTCCCTCTCAAAATCAGCATCTTCGACCAATGATGGGTTTCAGAGGAGGGTTTAGTTTAAAATTACGTATAAATAAATAAAATACATAGAAATAGTATTAAAAATACAGATAAAATAATAAAATTATAGATAAATAAAAAAGGACCGGCACTTCCCTGTGGGTCTGACAGCAGCCCTGGACCACCTTCTCAACAAGGCCTTAAGGAGCCAGCATCCAGGAAAAACTTAATTAATAATTAAATAAACCCTCCCCCAGCTCCAGACACTTCCAGAATGATCCTTCCCAGTGCCCACAACCAGCATTTAGAGATTTTCTTGCCAGCAATCCCTCCCCCAAATTTCTGCCTTCCATGAATTCCCCTTGTCCCCAAGTGACTCCAGCCAGGAGATTTATTTGTGGCCCCCAGCTGCCCAACCTGGGTTTGTTCTGAACTGGGCACTCCAGCTCCTCCTTGCATTGGGAAGGACAAAAATAACCCTCAGACACATCCTGAGCATTGTTTACAGCCTCCCAGACCTGTCCTGCCCTCCCTTTGGCACCTGGGAGCTGCCACATTTCCCTAGGAACATGCTCCCACCTCCTCATCCCGTGTTTGCCACTGTTCTGTGCTTCTGGAGTTGCAATATTTTCTGAGTTGCAATATTTTCTGAGTTGCCTGCCTGGATTTTGGTTGGATTGGATGCTCTCAGAGGTTTTTCCAGCCTTAACGACTCCATGGTTATTTTCTTTCCCCCCAGATTTATCTATCCTGACTCTCTGTCACCTGTGGATTTAATGTTAGAAAGCAAAATAAAAGGTGATCAAAGCTGCAAAGACCAAATGCCACCCTTGTAGGATGCATCATTCCCTCCTTCCACCACAGCAATAACACTTTGTTCCCAATTATGGAAAAAATTTTATGGCTTGCTCCCAATTATGAAAAAAAAAATTTAAAAAAAAAAAAAAAAAAAAAGGAGAATGCTTTTGGGGTTTTGCAGCAGCTTCACCCCTTTCCTTGTGCCATCCTCAAACCCCTCCTGGAGTGGCACAGCGCCCCTTCCTCACGGAAAACCTCACAACATCCGTCCATCATCCACCCATCATCCATCCATCCATCCAAGATTCCATCCATCAATCATCCATCCATGATTCCATCCATCATCCATTCCTCCATCATCCATTCCTCCATCATCCACCTATGATTCCATCCATCCATCCATCCATCCATCCATCCATCCATCCATCCATCCATCCATCCATCCATCCATCCATCCATCCACCCCTCCACCCATGATTCCATCCATCCACCCATGATTCCATCCATCCATCCATCCATCCATCCATCCATCCATCCATCCATCCATCCATCCATCCATCCATCCATCCATCCATCCATCCATCCATCCATCCCACAACCGCTTCCCTCTCCTCACCCCTCGCCTGGGATTTGGGGGAAATCCCTCCCGGAGCTTACAGCTCCCCGGCAGCCGAGCCAAGCCTTTCATCAGGCCGTGCCCATTTAAATGCTGATGATCCTAATTCTCCCAAAAATCACCTGCTAATGGGTCCCCTCCCTCCGCCGCGGCTGGATTAGGAGCTCTGCCCAGAAGTGCCCTCCTAAATATCCCGGTTATCCTCACCCCCTCTTAAGGTGTTAATTAGGGACACAAGTCAGGCGCTGAGGGAGGGGAAACAAAGCTGCTTGAGAGAGGGGGGGAAAAAAAGAAGGGAAATAAAAAAGGAATAAACATCCCTTTGGATTAGCGGGGATGCGTTTGAAGGATCGCAGGGCATGGGGATCCCACACCTGGACCACCTGGATGCTCCGCTTCCCCTCCCGAGGGAGATCAAGGTTTGCCCGGCCGAGCCCGCAGTTGAAAGGCTCGGGACAAAGAGCAGCTCCAGCAGGTGGGTGAGCTCCCCCAACCCAGAAAAAGGCGGCCCCAAATAAAGGGGAAAACAAACCCCAAAGCCACCCCAAAGCTTTGCGTGTTGCCTTACAGCCACAAAGGTTTCCACCTGCTGCCCGCGTTTCATCTTCCCGAGCCGAAAGGGGCAGGACTCTGCTCTGAGTCGGGAAAGGTGAGGATAAAAACGACAGGGATTTTTCCCTTTTAATGCCTGCGGGTAGGTTTAAGGGGTTTTGTAACCCTTTCTTGCGCCGTGTGAGGTTTTGTTCCTCACACGAGCGTTTTTAGGGGCGTTTGGTTTTAAATGCCGCCCGAAGATCAGTGGGAGGGAGGAGGGTGTGAGCATCGGCTCTAAACAATTATTAAAAAGTAAAAAGGGAGTTTCAGGCTCCTGAAAGAACTTGGGAAGAAAATGAGAAGGAAATGGGATTTGCTTCCCTGAAATCTCCCCAAATGACAGCAATCATTGTCCCAGCCTCCCTCCTTGCAAGTTTAATTCCCTTGTGCCAGACTGTCCCCCAGCGCAGCAGAGAGGGGATTCCTGATGATCCACCTCCTCAGAATCTGCATCCACAGTGCAGGAAAATCAGTTCAGGAAAACCTTGGAGGGATCCAATTTCCCCTTCAAACCATCCTTGTTTATGCAGCCACTGGAGTCCTGGGATGCTGCTTTAGGATTTTTAGCTGAGAGGTGCAGAGGAAGAGTCCAGAAAGGGCTGAAAGACCCCAGAGCCTCTGCTGGCACCTAAAGGGGCTCCAGGAGAGCTGGAGAGGGATTTTGGAGTGACAACACGAGTGGGAATGGCTTCAAACTGACAGCAGGCAGGGCTGGATGGGATATTGGGAATTAGGAATTGTTCCCTGGCAGGGTGGGCAAGCACAGGGTGCCCAGAGCAGCTGTGGCTGCCCCTGGATCTCTGGCAGTGCCCAAGACCAGGCTGGAGCACCCTAGGACAGTGGAAGGTGTCCCTGTCCAGAAGAAGACATTGTAATAGTGCCTTGCCTCGACTGAGGAAAATCATCTTGCATGAGTAAACCTCCTCTAAAATTCCCACAAATGCTCTGGGACAGTGCTGGGGTGGAGCAGAGCCCTGAGGGAATGAAAGTGTTGGTCCCACCGAGCCGGGGGACAGAGAGGTCGGGCTCAGCCAGCATCACTAAGCTGCTTTACGGATTTCTGTGATTCTAAATATTAATACTGAACTTCACAGAGCTCTGCTGAAGCTCTTCCAGCCCTAAAAGCAGGAGCAGTTAGTACACCAGAGGTGCCAAAGCTCTCCATCCACCAAAACCTGCTGCTTTTATGGACTCTCCTCTTGCTTGGGGAAAAGGGGGCTTTCCTATGTTTTTGGTGGGAAAGAATTCAATTAGACTGGTGGGGAAGTGCATCCTGAGATGCCTTTCCCAGCTGGGGTCACTGGTTTGTGTGTCAGGAGCTGGAGGCTGGGGTTTCTCCCTGCCTTCCCTCTGGATCAGAGCAGGAGACCCAGACAGGACACACCAACCAGTCCAGACTCAGAGGCTCCACAGGTTCCATTTTTTCCCCCAAGTTTTATATTTTCTACTTCCCACAGGCCTCTTTTGTTGTTGTTGTTGTTGTTGGTTTTGGGTTGGTTTAGAGCTGGCAAGGAATTAGTTCAGGCATTTCTGATATGGAGAATCTGTCACAGTGGGGAAGGATCCAGGAGGGACCTTGGTGATGTCCCCTGCCCATTCCCCAGGGAATGCCACTGCCACCCACCCACACTTCCCCTGGGAAAGGGGGGCACAGCAGCCTTTGCTTCTGCCTCCCTGTGACCACATCTCCAGGGCTCAGGGGCTGTTTGTCCCCATTCCTCAGCTGCTGGAGGAGTGTTTGATTTCCCAGGATGATGCAGACCTCGAGTGGGGTCAGGTTTTGGGGACAGAACCATGCTCAGGGCCAAGGGAAGGCTGAAATCCCTCCCTGCAAGAACAGCTTTTGCTTAATCTTAACAGACACAGGGTCATATTCTCATGATTTTTTTTTACCTAAGGGATATTATTAAATCAAATTTCTTGGATTTACCTAAAGAACAAACCCTGCAAGTCCAAAAGGGACAGAAATGGGAAGAGATCCTGACTACAGATGTGGTGAAGGGGGAGAGGAGTGAATAAAACCCATAAAAAACCATTGTTTTTGTGGAATCTATCCATGAAATTAATGATTCTGGAGAAGTCTGTGGTAGCATCCACCCTGCTGGGCACAGGCCACGGGACACAGATGCAACCAGGGCTGACCTGAGCTCCTCTTTGCCTCAGAATGGCTGCTAAAAATGCTCTTTTTTCCTTCTACACACTGGGAAAGGGAAGGATATCGAGGCACAAGAAGCAAGGACAGGTGTGGAGATAGCCAGCCTGAACAAAACAAAGAGGGTGGAGGACAAAGATGCACCCAAGAGAACAAGAAATGGTGTTTAATGCCCCACAAGGATATTTTCCCCTGCCTCCAGAGGTGACAAAGCTGTGCTGGTCCCTCTCACTCTCTGGAGAAAAAGCCCTGACCCTAATGACAGTGGTTTAAATGTGCTAGGGATAAAATATGACGCTGCTCAGGACAGATTTGAACCCATCTGAACAGTTCCTGGTGCTTTTCTTAGCCAGGTCCCTTCAGTTTTTCACAGCCAGGTCCCTTCATTGCCCCAGTGCCACTGACTCTTAGTGGTCACAACATTATTATGATAATAAAATAATTATATTATCATGCATGTTGTGCAATCTTTTTTATTTTTAAGTATGATTTTTAAAAGTACATTATTTTTTTTTTTTTTTTTTAATTTTCACAGCCTGGAATTCAAGCACTAAACTCCAGCCTGTGAGTCAGGAACTCTTTTAGGGGCTGCTTCAACCCCCTGTTCATGCTGTGACTCCAGAGGGATTTTAAGGGTGGGTTTGGGTGGTTTAAGGACCATCAGTGCTTTACCCTCTAGTTTGGGGCAGTTTGGCCTGTTCTCAGCCAGTTCCAGAGCTGGAAGGAAGCTGGGAATGATCTTTCCCTGGGGCTCTTCTCCCTCCTTTACATTTCTTTAGTTCAGCACCACCGGGCACTGCCAGACCTGCAGTGGGGCTGGTATTCCACAATCCCGTGCTCCCCAGGGAATTTAATGCCCCAAAGAAGCAGCACCAACCTCAAAGGCACCGAACTCCCACGAGCAGGCAGCATTTAAAGGATGCTCCCCCACACGGTGCCCTGGGAGCCCCCCAGGGATGTGCGGGCTTTGGGCTGGGGTGCAAAGCGCTTTTGGGGTGTCCAGGGAAGGCTCCGCAGTGGTTTTGCGCCCCAAACCCCTTCCCCAGTTTGCAGGGATGCACCTGCAGCCCGGCAGCCCCACGTTCCCCACCCCCAACCGCCTGAAACAGGGGCGGGGGAAAAACGTGTGCTCGCAGCTTTCCCTCCCTCCCAGCCATCCCAAAAGGCTGAAGAGCCGCAGGAACAAGCCACAAAATGAAGGGAAAAAATAAAACTTTATTGTGCATGGAGCAAGGTCGAGATCGGCAGCACCCGCGGTTGGTCCAGCCCAGCCCCTCCGGTGGTCCCTCATTCCCTCCTCCCTCCCAAAACCAGGGAGCGGGATTCTGCTGCCAGGTGCCCTTCCCAGAGCCCCAAGCGCGCTCCCTCTCCTCGGTTTGGCGGCCAGACGGCATCGGTGGCGACCAGGGAATTCCTAAAAAGCGGCTGGATGAACAGCTCCAACCCATCCCGTTCCCATGGGATGCTGGGGATGAACCCCCCGCCCCCATCTCTCCTCCCCCGGGCAGGGACCTGGAGGCAGCGCGGGGTGAATTTAAAGAGTTTATTCGCTCGCACGCCCTCGGTGGCATCCCTTCGAGCCAGAACGGAAGAACCCAGTGTGTACAAAGTCACAGTCACGGCTCGGAGAGCGCCGGGCAGCGCCCTCAGAGACAACACCAAATAAAAAAACTCATTAAAAGCCATTAAAAGTCAGTCATTAAAACCCCCGGCGCTATGTACAGCTAAGTGCCAGCTCGAGTATTCACAACACAGTAACGTACTGCAAGAAGTCGCTGAGGAGAAGTTCCCTTGAGAAACAACCTTCGCTCCGGCGGGGCCGGAGTCTGTCGCGTCCGTCTGTCCCGTCCGTGTGTCGCTCAGTGCCCGCCGGCACTCCTGCGTCCGTCTGTCCCGTCCGTGCGTCGCTTAGCCCCCGCCGGCACGCGCGCAGGCGGGACGGGGACGCGTCCGTCTGTCCCGCCCGCGTCCGTGTGTCGCTCAGTGCCGCCGGCACGCGTCCGTCCGTCTGCCCGTGTGTGGCTCGGTGCCGCCGGCACGCGTCCGTCTGTCCGTGTGTCCGCGCGTCGCTCAGTGCCGCTGGCACGTGTGCAGGCGGGACGCGTCGGCGGGGCCGTGCTCTCGCTGCAGGCGGCACGCCAGCCCCTCGGCGCACTGGCAGCGCTGGAAGATCTCCAGGCCGTGCGAGCCTTTCCGCCGGTGCCTGGTGCACACCTGGCCCTCCCGCAGCACCGGCTTGCAGATCTTGGACCAGAAGTGGCGGGCGCAGCACAGCCCGGCCGCGCAGTCCGACGAGCGCAGGCAGAAGTCGCCCTCCTCTCCTGCGTGGGGACAGCGGGGGGATGCTCAGCCGGGCGGAGGGGGACACCGGGGGGACATCCCGAGCCGTCCCACGGGCAGGGTGGGCATCCCGGGTTTGGCTTCTAGAGATAGTGGGGCTGGGGGCATCCCGGAGTGATCCCACATGGTGCAGGAGGGAAGGGAGGCATCCAGGAGTGGTCCCACAGGGGGCAGCAGGGAAGGATGGGCATCCTGGGTTTGCCTTCTGGGGTCACTGGGGCAAGGGACATCCCGGAGCGATCCCACAGAGGACAGCAGGGAAAGGGAAGCATCCCGGAGCGACCCCATGGGGGACGCTGGAGCAGAAAGGGCGTCCTGGACTGATCCCGTGCGGGACACCGAGACAGAGTGGGCATCCCGAGTGATCCCACGGGGGACAGAGATGCAGGATGGGCATCCCGAGTGATCTCACGGGGGACAGAGATGCAGGATGGGCATCCCGAGTGATCCCACGGGGGACAGAGATGCAGGATGGGCATCCCGAGTGATCCCACGGGGGACAGAGATGCAGGATGGGCATCCCGAGTGATCCCACGGGGAAGAGCAGGGAAGCATGGGCATCCCGGACAGATCTCCGGGCAAGGGGACAACACGCATTGGTGCCCAGGGGACAGCAGGGAAGGGCTTCAGGCGGGACAGCGGGGTGACAGCAGCCGGTTCGCCTCACCTTTGGCAGTGGGGATCCAGGCGGGAGCGGGCGTCCGTCGGGGCAGCGCCTCGGTGCCCGTCTCGTCCAGCTCGGCCGCTCCGTGCGGCGGCTCCAGGGGCGTGCAGAGCCCTACGGGAACAGCGGGGCTGTCAGCCACGCGTGGCACCCCGGCCCCTCCCCAGCCCCAGGTGTGCCCTGCCCTCACCGTTGCTGCAGGTCATGCCGGGGCAGCACATGGCATCGCGCAGGCAGCGCTTGCGGCGCCGCCGGCAGCCGAGGCACAGCGGGGCCCCCCCGCCGCGGGCCGCGCCCCCACAGAACTCCTCGGGGCCGCAGTCCTCGTCCTCGGCGCACGGAAAAGGCTGCGGGACACAGAGGAGGCGGGGGATCAGCGGGGCCGGTGCTGCCATCCCCGAGTGTCCCCCCTCTTCATCGCCGCTGTGTTCCCTCTCCGATCCTCGGCACGACCGCTCCATCCATCCCCCGTGGGTCGCTGCCCGCCTCCACCCCCGTCCCTGGTGTCCCCTTCATCCCCGAGGTGTCCCCACTTCATCCGGTGTGTCTGTGTCCCCAACACCCGGTGCGTCCCTGTCCCCCGTCGCCGGTGTCCTCCTCTCCATCCCCGGAGTGTCCCTCCATGCCCTGGCAGCCCCTCCATCCAATCGCGCTGCGTCCCCCCTCTTCTATCCCTTCCACCCCCGGTGTCCCCTCCATCGCTTGTGTCCCCTACCCCATCTCCCGGTGTGGGTGTCCTCATCCCCGGCGTGTCCCCCTTCATCCCAAATGTGTCCCTCAACTCCATCCCCGACGGGTCCCCATCCATCTCCCGGTGTCTGTTCCCCTCCATCCCCCGGTGTGTATCCCCCTCCACTCCCGGTGTGTGTCCCCCTCCACTCCCGGTGTCCCGCCTCTCCATCCCCCGGTGTGTGTCCCCATCCATCCCCGGTGTCCCGCCGCTCCATTCCCAGAGTATGTCCCCCTCCATCCCGGCAGTCCCATGGATGGCAGAGCTCCATCCATGCTCTCTCCTACCTGTCGGGTGGCGGCCGGCGGGGCCTTATTGCTGCCGTCGAAAGGGGGTGCGGGGGCGGCGCTGGTCTCTGCCGCCCCGCCCGGGGGGGGTCCCTTGATGGCGTTGGAGCTGAGGGCACCCCCGGGAGCCGCCGCCCGCCCCGCCGGGGCCGCGCAGCTCAGCGCCGCCAGCAGCGCCACCAGCCCCCGCATCCTGGTGCCTCCCGTGCCCTCCCGTGCCCGCAGAGTCCCCGAGCAGCAGCACCGAGCCGCGAGCAGCGGCTCCTGCGCTCCTCCGCCGCCTTTATACCCCCGGGCTGCCTCCTGCCCGCCCCCTCGGGGCGGGGGGCCCGCCGGCTGCGATTTCAAAGCGTTCCCGGGGGGGGCTGTGCCCATGAGCCCCCAAAACCGCCTCCACCCCGCCCCGAGGGCTCCTACATTGGTCGGGAGGGGGTTTCGCAAGGGCGAGGGCAAACCCCCCCCCCCCCCCCAGCATTCCCCCCCCCGGCATCCCCCGCCCCGGTTCCCGGCCAGATGCTCCGTACTCCCCGACGCCGCCGCTGTCTCCAGCCGGGCGCGCCCGACGGAGGGGACCGGGAAGAGGGACGGGGGGGACACTCCCCCTTGTGCAAGCCCCCATAGTGGGTGGGAGCCGCTGTGGGTGCACAGAGCCCCCCCGCCCTCCCCCGATGGCAGAGTCGGTCCTTTGGTCTCCTCTAAGTCTCCCCCCCCGCCGCCTCCCCCGCGTCCTTCCTGGCGCCAGCGCAGCCTTGCAGGAAAGGAGAGGGGCTGCTCCGCATCCCCCTGCGCCGGGCGGTGTGCGGGGACACGGTGGGGGGACACACGACGGGACTCTCGCTGTCCTCCCCCTACTCCTCTGACCCCAGCCGGGGCGGGGGGCAGCGTCGGTGGGGGGGAGCTCCGGGCCCTTTGATGCGGGGAGATCAAAGGCGTCGCCCCCCCCTCCTTTCCCAATTCCCCCCCCCCGCCCCAATTCCCATTTTTTCCCTCCCCATTCCCTCCATTCCCCCCCCACCCCATTCCCCCCATAGGGGCAGAGCGGCCCCAGGGCGCCCCCTGGCGGTCCCGCCGGGACATCGCGCCTCCACTCCCCGCTCCGGTAATTAACTCTCGTTAATTAACCCCCGTTAATTAACCCGGCTTTTTCCGGCGGAGGGCCCGTGCTCCCGTTTATTTCTTTCCTCTGCTTGTTTAAATGAGAATACGAAGAGCCGGAGCAGCGCCCCCAAAATCGCCGGGGTGGGGGATCCCGGACGCCACAATTCCCGCAATGAACACACACCCCCCACCCCGGTATCGCTATCCCGGTATCCACTATCAGCTGTTCCAGCCCCGAATGGCTCAAGCCGGGCTAATAATTGCCTGGGAAGGTTTCGGGAGCACGGCGGGCAGGTGCCGTCAGCAGCGGCTGAGTCACGGCCGGGCGACATCCCCGGCACAGCCCGGCCACCCCTCCTGCCGTCCCTATTTTTAGCCTGGAATAAGGAGCGCCACGCCTCGCCCCGAAATCTCGGTGTTCCCCTGGCAGTTTCAGGTGAGGGCCACGTCACCCTGGGGTTTTTATTGCATTATTAACTTCGACCTGCGATTGCTGCATCCCGCGAGGAGATAGGTGACGATTGCCAGCTCCTCCTTGGGCTGTTACCACATTTATTTCCCTCCTGAGAGGATTTTTTGTTGCTCCTTTCTCCCAGCTTTTGCTCACCTCTGTGTCATCATCAACTCACAGAATGATTTTGAGTTGGAAGGGACCTCAAAGCCCATCCAGTGCCACGCCTGCCATGGGCAGGGACACCTTCCACTGTCCCAGGCTGCTCCAAGCCCTGTCTAACCTGGCCTTGGGCACCTCCAGGGATCCAGTCACAGCTTCTCTGGGCACCCAGTTCTGGGAGCAGAACCCCTGTAACCCCAGATTTCAGCATCACCCACAAGATCTCTCCCAAACTCAGCTCCTGTACTGGAAGAAACCCACTGACAGCTGTTCAAAAGTAATTATTTTTATTTCAACTCTATAAAGTATACAACAGGCACTCGGCAATTACAGCTGCAGGGGGGAGTACTGAGCGAAACAAAAGCCATGGAAGTTTATGAAAAAAAACCCAAAAACCCAAAGTTCCTCAGTCAACATCCAAAGAGTGCAAGCGGCCGATGGCCGGGGCGTGACCGACATCGGCCCGACAAACAAAACCTCTGCCATGGAAGGAGAGAAAATCAGAGTATAAAACAAAGGGCTGGGGTAAAACAAGCATAAATGGGGACTCAGGGGTGAGAGGCAACTCCAAATGGGAATTTCCCCTTTTTCTGAGAAAGCCCTAAAAGCGCCCAAGTCTCAGTGTCAGGGCTGGGGAGGCAGGAGGAGTTTCCAGGGCTCATCCCCGTGGATGCAGGGAAAGGGGCAGGGAAAAGCACAGATCCTGTTTGGTTGAGTGGTGCAAACGAGCCTCATCTTTGCACCGGGGTTTCGGGTCAGGAAAACACCAGCAGGGTGGATTTTTCCCAGGTGGGAGATTCCCCAGGGGGGGCTGTGTGGGACAGCACGGATGGGTGGGATCTGCAGAGCTTAGCAAAACAGGAATACCTGTCTACGGACTGCTAGGATGTCAGAGATTAATTTGACCCGCACATCACATTTATACATTTCACAGAAATGACTCTGTATCTCATTAACAGATACACAGCTCTGGTACATTGAACAGAAATCAGAGAACGACGTCATCATTTCTGGAATTCATCGAGATCAGATAATAAAGGCTTAGAAATCGGTAGCAGAAAGAACTGTAAAACGCAGCAAGCTAAGAAAGGACGACGGTTTGAGGTGTGTTTGTCTTTTGTCATGCAGCATAACACCAAATTTGTCTCTTTTTTTTTTTTTTTTTTCTCAATAAGATGCCATGGATTTAAGGCACTTGCAACAATGCCAGATAGCCAGTGACGTTCTAGAACTATGGGACGGGTGGGTGAACAGGACAGCTGACGGAAAGTTTAATCATACTGACAAATATGACATTAATTCAAGTCTACCTCGACCTAAAGACATTACATTACAAATAAGGAAATGAAGGAATAATGTCATGGAACTGGAAAAGAACAGAAAGTCCTGTGTGACCCACAAAACATCGACACGAAAATACCTATTTACAGAAATATCTGCTCGTGGTCCTGTTGTTGAAGAAGAGTTTGCTGTGGGCAGTGCAGCTCCAGGAGAAGCCACAACACCAATCAAAGCCCCCTCTGGAAACATGGGAGCCAATTCCCCCTTCCCTAAAAAACGCTGTCGTCCCATAGATCAGGAAAGGAGACAAACAACTAAGGACAGGAGGTGGAAACACAGAGGCAATCCCTTGTTGTGGATATATAGAGATATATATAAAGCAACTTAAATATATTATTATAACTGAAGGCTTATCATATACATATGCAAAGTGTTAATGCTCAGGAGAGGCCATGGGAGTCGAGTGAGGTGTTTGATATCAAAATAAACTCAGATTCAGCACAGTGCACGCTGCAGGTGACAATTCCCATGCCTGGCACAAGGAAAAAAAGGGACAGGAAAAAGAAACCCAACTGCTCAGCCCATTCCAGACCCTCCTTCCTGTCATGTTTTCAGGCTGATCCCCAAATCCTTGTGGTGCTTTGTCCTCCTCGCCTGCCAGCTGCATCAGGTGTCACCATCCTGGGACAAACTCCTACAGGAAGCTGTCCCCATGGAGTGAAGGTCCAGGGGGATGGGAGGGAAGCATTTGGCTATTAGGCCTATTTAAGATGCCTGGTGAATGTTTTAGCCCTCGTGCTCAGCCTTGGCTCTCAGTGCTGTCCATCCCTTGGAGAAAGGTGGAAAAGCCAGCAGGTGCTGCCTTTTCCCTGTGAGTTTGAAGGCAAACGAAGTTTTTAATGGTTAAAGAACAGCAGAAGTGACTGTGCCAGAGGTGTGGCCTCACCCTTTGGGAAACTGAGGGAATTCCAGGGCCACAGACTGCTTTCAAAGGTGTCACACGGCCCACGCTGCCAAAATACCCTTTTGATCACATCCTTTAATGAAAAACATGCAAAAGAGTTGGGACTTAGCATCAGGGAAGGAATTTTTTACTGCTCAAACAAACCTTTTCCATGTAACATGTGGGAAAAGTCCTTGTCAGCAAGACCTGATCTTTCCACGGTCAGCTCTTGGTAGCTGAGATTAAAAGGGGCTGGAATGAGAGGACCCTTAAGGTCCCTTCCAACCCAAACCATTCCATCATTCCATGATTCTGTGATTCCTTTTGGGGCCAGGTCTCTCAGAGAGACCCAAATTTCCTGTTGGATAACGGGATAAACTTTCAGTCCTGTGTGTATGCAACAAATGGGCACCCAGGATAGGATCCCTCTGCTGCATCCTACAAACCAGAAAAGGGAATTCAAGCAAAGGAAAAGTGAGGGAAAAGCATATCCTGATCATATTGTTTTCCCTGGTTCTTTTTTCCAAATGGATTTGGCCACCCCTGTGTTAAACACAGTCACGTGGACCTGGCACGCTGGAGACCTCACAGGGATCTTCCAATACCCACTTCCCATTGAATCCCACTGACTTTCCTGTGCAGCTCCTTAGCCTGGAGAGGCATCAGGATTGCTGGCAGTGTTCCATCAGAGCCAGGATTTCTATTTTAATGAGATTCTTTAAACATGGAAGAGAAGCAGACATGGAGACATGGAATCACCAGAAGGGAGAACGGAGCCTCTGCTACATATTCCTGACAGGAAGGGTCAGGGACAGGCTTCTTCCCAGGTGAGGGATGGATGTAGCACCTCGAGAGGACACCACAGGTCTCATGATTTTCCCTTTGAGCCCAAAAAGATCCCAATTATCCTTAATTCTGTACCTAACCAGAGTGGTGGGCTGCTGTTGCTTTACTCAGGACCGTGATTGGAGCACTGTGAAATGGATCAATAGATGTGACATGGATCAGTGGATGGACAACGGATCAATAGATGTAGAACAGATGGGTGGATGTACAATGGATTCATTCCATGGTTTTCTCTTTCCATGCATGTGTTGGTACCAAGGGAAAGGAGAACTGAAGCCCAAAGGTGGTGCTGCCACGTGAGGGAAGCGACCCAACCTCTGCCTTGACAGCATCTGCAGCAGCCAGTTGTGCTTTTGGTTGTGACCAGGCTGAGCCAAAATGTTTCCAAAACAAAGAGGAAAGGGAACATTCAGTCTCGTCAGGAATACTGCTAGGGAAGGAAAAGGACACATTCCCCACTGCTCTGACAGGAGTGCTTTGCCCGTGCTCCTCCTGGGCTCCAGCGCTGCCCTGTGGAGCTCAGAGGGTGGGAATAGCCCAAATCCTGCACTGGAGTAGCTGCAGCACTTCATAAGTTACTACTGATCCTACGGAAAAAGCAGCTGGAATTAAGTGCCTCTTACTCTACGGATCTCTCACTCTGCTAATCAAGAGTGTGCCAGGATCTCTGTGGCCACAGAAGAGGAGTTCTGTGCCGGAGCAAGGCTCTGTGTCAGGACCACCATGCCCAAGCCAGGTCACGTTCCAACAGAAAACATGGAGAGCACTATTGTCACTAAGCAAGAAGTCCTAATGCCACTGGAGTTACTGGAGCAGCATCAATCAAGGCATCGTGGTGACCCCGAGCACGAATCCTCCCCGATTCTGGTCTTCCTGTTCCGCTGGCAGCCACGTCCCAGGAAAAGCTGTCCTCAGCAAGGCAGAAGCAGGTAAGAGAAATAACATTAAAAATCTATGTCCCATCCTGAGTTGTCGTCAGGGGGTGGCTCGTCACTGTCCTCTGGGAAGCTGTCGAAGTTGCTCGTGTCCGTGGGAGACGCGACCTGCGGGGGGAAGAGCGACAAGAAGGGGGTGTTCATCCCAGGGCTGGCATTCCCTCTTCATCCCAGAGAATCCCCAGCAAGGCAGGGAAGTGCTGCATGCACAGCTTTTTGCTGGGGGATTTCCCCCAGCTCCCCTACTCTTCTGAGTTTTCCTACCCGTTCCCACAAGGTTATCCCAACAGGCTTGGGGAAAGAGCCCAGGATTTCCCATCCATGGCTCCAGGAGGCTGAGCTGAGCCCTGCTGCCTTGAAGTTTCCTGACATTGCTCAGCCTTGGGATCCTTCCAGAGAAACTCATCTTCCCAGGATGAAGGTCAAGCCCATTTCTTTTTCGGAAATCAAATGACATTTGAAACCTACCCTGGCTATAGAATTTATGGTTTTCCTGCTTTGTGACAGCAAAGGAAACTTTCTTACAGTGAGGACTTGATAAAGTCAAGACAATTTAAAAAAATAAACCTTTTAAGAGGAAACCAGCAACTCTCCAGCCCAAAGCAATGAGAGTCTTACTAGAAATTTAATACTTTGAGTTTTACCCAGAGCAGGAAAACACTTGCTGCTGTTTCCAGTCATTACATTTGGGAAGAGCCTGAGCCAGGGGACAACTGACAGTCATTAAATCCCAGAATTTCAGAATGGTTTGGGGTAGGAAGGGACCTTAAAGTCTCATCCAGTCCCACCTGCCATGGGCAGGGACACCTTCCACTGTCCCAGGCTGCTCCAAGCCCCAAAGTCCAACCTGGCCTTGGGCACTGCCAGGGATCCAGGGGCAGCCCCAGCTGCTCTGGGCACCCTGTGCCAGGGCCTGCCCACCCTCCCAGGAATATTTTTTTTCCCAGTATGGATTGATCTCAGGGGGTGCCCCAACCCACTTGGCTTTGTTAACCCTCCTGAGATTCCCATTTGATGTTGGATGCTGCTGCAAGCCTTGGGAAAAGACAGGAGTTCCAACTCCAGCCCTACATTTAATGTGCTGCCCAACTGCATCAGCATTTTCCTGCTGCTGAACACATCTGGGGGGAAATCAGGATTATGGAAATCACTTTGGAACAAAAACCCCACCCTACAAAATCTTAATTTCTTTTGGATTATCTGGATCTGTTGACTTTGTTGGGGCTCCTTCACCCTTTGCTTGCTCAGCTCATCTTTGGCAGAGTCCTGAGCTTTTAAGGAGAGGTAAAATCACAGATTCCAGCTGCGGTATCAAGGCTCAGCAGTGTCCTAGCAGCAGGTTGTAAATTGGGATCTTTACAAAAATCCCATGAAATCAGAGCTCTTTGATTGCCTCACTGGCAGAGCCATGCTAGAAACGAGAGTTAAAGAGCTGGGAAAAGCCTTTTTTAAAAAAAGAAAAAGGAACTGATCTGTATGTTTGGTCCTGCTGGCTCTTTCCCAGCTAACAAGGAGAGGTGGATTGAAGGAAAAATGGATGTCTGCTCCCAGAGTTGTATTTTGGGTCCCTTTTCAGAGTGGCAGTCGAGACTTTGCCAAAAAAACTTATAAAAAACGAGCTGGAGTAGGATTGACAGCTCTGGGGTGACAAAATTCACAGTTCATGGGTTTGGAGAGGATCTCAGGAGTAGGTCTGGAGGAGCTGCTGCTCCCAAGAGCTCAGGGAAAGGATGAGCTGGGGTGAACCAGGATTAGGGCCAGCCTGGAGCTGTCCTGGAAGAGGGAAGGATGTTCCCATCTATTCCAGTCAGCCTTCCTATGTGGGGTAAGAGCAGCATTAGAAATGCTCCTACTAAACTAAAAATCCACCAAAACCAGTTAGGAAGACATCCTGGGGTTTTTTTCAGGCTACATGGACACCCTGCATTCCTAAAGCAGGAATTGCAGCTGGATGTGAAGGGGCAAACTTGACTTTATTGCCTGATTTGAAATGTGATCCTCCTGATGAATGAATTGGCATTAAAAATAGGCCAAGGCCAGGTTGGACAGGGCTTGGAGCAACCTGGGATAGTGGAAGTGGAAGATGCCATGGAAGGTGATGGGAGGGGATGAACTCAAAGGTCCCTTCCAACCCAAACCATCCCAGGATCACAGCTGGAGCTTAAGAGAAAAATAAACCCCAACCAAACCCAGCTTTGATCTCTAAAACATTTCTGAGTTGTTGTGGGAGAGATTTGCCAAGTCCTGCTTTCCCCACTGACTCCAGCAGCTCCTGCATCCCACAGGGCAAAAGGGGGGGGATGGGAAACCCTCCTGCTCTTTCCCTAAGCAAACTTTGGGATGGCAGATTCAGCCCCGGAGCTGGGCCTGCCCCTGCTGCAGGAGCTGCAGGATGGAGCAATGGGGTGCAATTAAACCCCCATTAATGGCATTCTCCCGGTGATCCCGAGGGATTAAGCTGGAACAAGGAGGGGAGGCTGCAGGACAGAAGGGGCCGAGGTAATTTCTGTCAGCTAATCCTGTTTGGTTTCCCTTTGCAGCGGGGCTTTGAGGGCAGGGAGCTCACAAAGACATCAAAGGAAGGGCTTTGCTGCAAAGGAAAACCAGCGGAGCTGTCCCTCCGCGCCCGCTCCCGGTTAAACATCAACAGCTTTTCATGTAGGACATGGATGCAGGGCAAAGAGGGCCACAGGCACAAAAGACAGCACAGAAGGGAAGGTTAATGTGAAAGGAAAGGGAGATGGCATCCAAATCCCACTTGCCTTTGCAAAGGAGATGAGAATAAAGGAGAAGGGAAGAGAACACAGCTGAGAGAAGGGGTGGAAGGGGCAGCTCTCCAAGGAAATGGGAAAAGGAGATGCAGAAATAAGTGGAGCAGGTGAGAGAAAGGAAAATGTGCTGGAGTGGATGATCCTGCCTCAATCCCCTGCTACAAATTTCTCCATGGCTGTGCCCTCCTCACACTGCCTTCCCAGGGAAGAGCCTGCCTGGAGAGCAAGCTTAGCTGGGAATGTGCCTGAAGTGACTTTTTCAAGCATCTCCAGAAGAAATAAAGCACATTATTCCCACTCAACCCAGTGTACCACAAAGCTCACAGCATCACAGAAATTTGCCATGGAGGAGAAAATAACGATAGGAAAACTTACACTTGGGATTATGGGAGGTGTCAGTGTCCCTTTCCGTAACCCTTCCCAGTTAAAGCCTTCAAACCATCTAAAAGGGAGGGAAGAATCCAACAGTTAGACAGGTGTAGCACAAAAAGAACCAAAAATTGCTTGAACAACAGGTTTCATCTCCCACAGACTTTGCCTTCAAATCCCTTTGGAATTTTTCCTGGTTTTTTTGGGGGGGACCATAAAGGAAGAGTGTGCAGCGACCCCGTGGTGATACCACCCAAGTGGAAGTTGCCAAAGCTCAGATGGGAACCATTCCTTGTTGCAGGTGTCCTGGAAGCTGCTCCTTCCCTCCCAGAGGTGGATCCATCCCACAGGAGACCTTTTTTCCCTGTGGAATTGGGATAACTCCCAACTTCATGCTCAGCAACCTCCCACTTGTGGTTTTCCCCAGGTTTGCTCAAGGCGGGTGGATGAGCCCCGAGCCTTCCCACAAAAACATCCACACAATCCGTTCCTGCTGCTTTGGGGATGGGAGAAGAGACGATCCAGCACAGATGGATGAGAGAAATTCTTCCTGGAATGGTTCTCTCACCTGTTCTTATCCCAATGACCTCCTAAGACTTCAGGTAACCCCTTCCATGGGACCAAAAGGGAGGATGATTTAAGGGATGGATAGGAAGTGGCTTTTAGGGGAAAACTGAGGTGTTTGACATGCCCCTTTCTGGGGTTGGGAAAGACACTTACTTGTGCTTTTGGATATCTTTCACTCCATTTTTCAAGTTCCCTAATCTTTCTGATGGATTGTCCCTGTAAAAGGAAGAACAAATCCTAAATCCCTCTGCCCAGCTCATTTCTTTGCAAACATCACCAAGGCTTTTTGTTTTATCCTTACACCCACTTACCTGCATAGTTTTTTAATTAAGTTAGCAGCATTTTTGGCAATCTTCTTTGGAAATTCAATCATGTCTATTCCCCTTAATATGATGTTATAGGTCTTCATGGGGTCTGGGCCTGAGAAGGGGGGACTTCAGAGGGCACAGGGAAGGAAAAAAAAAAAGATTAAAAACTTTTCTTTCATAGGAATTTGTCTTTAAAACAGCATTAAAATCTGATAAAATATACCCAGATGAGAAAAGGCAGATGTCAACCAGGAATGCTTTGCTTGCCATAATCCTAACCACTTCTCAAGGAGCTCTGCAATTCAGGGATGTTAGCTGCAGGGAAGTACCCAAAAAGAATTTTCCATGCTAAAGCTCTTCTTCCCATGGCTTCCAGTGGGGATTGATTGGCTTTCCATGGATGGGGGGCTGTGTGTGAAGGATGGGCAGGTGGAGGGGCTGCATCTCCTGGGGGGAGTGCTGGGGGATGAGGTGAGGGAGCTCCAGGAAGCCAAGAGCAGCAGAGATATCCCAAATGAAATATGGGAAGGGATGGATGGTGCCCAATCCAGCAGTGAGGAACCTCCCCAGCTGAGTGCAAACCCTTCCCCTTTTCCCATCATTTCCAGATCCTTCAGGAACAAACCTCCCCACCTCAGTGCAAACCCTTCCCCTTTTCCCATCACTTCCAGACCATTCAGGGCCAAATCTTTCCCCTTTTCCCACCATGTTCAGCCCACTCAGGGCCAAAACCTTCTCCTTTTCCCGTCATTTCCAAACCCTTCAGGGCCAAACCCTTCCTCTTTTCCCATCATTTCCAAACCCTTCAGGGCCAAACCCTTGCTCTTTTCCCATCATTTCCAAACCCTTCAGGGCCAAACCCTTCCTCTTTTCCCACAATTTCCAGATCCTTCAGGATAAAACCTCCAGAGCCGAGTGCAAACACTTCCCCACCATTTCCAGACCATTGAGGGCCAAACTCTTCCTCTTTTCCCATCATCTTCAGCCCACTCAGAGCCAAAAAAAAGATGATGTGAGTGGAAAAGCCAGCATGGAGTCGCCTGGCCCAGCCCTGCCCCTGCCCTGGCCTCATCAGGGTGAGAAGGGCAGAAATCTTGGGATGAATTTCGATGCCCATACCTGCCAGTCAGGAGCTCATACATCAGGATTCCCAGGGACCAGTAGTCTGCTGAAATGTCATGACCTTTGTTCAGGATGATCTCGGGGGCTACGTACTCCGGGGTGCCACAAAAAGTCCATGTTTTCTTTCCAAATCCTATTTTCTTTGCAAAGCCAAAATCGACCTGGGGGAAGGGGCAGGAGAGAGTCAGGGCAGGGCATCAGAGGGGATGTTAGCCCTGGGCTCTGCTCCTCTTGAAGTGAAGCAAGGCAGAAAGGAGGATTCCTCATGGGAATTTTCTCTCAATTGAAGCACCGAGGGTCGTTCCAGGACCAGGGAGCCACAGTGACCTTTTTGCTGATTTTTCCTTGGGAAAATTCCCATCAGGGAAGCAAACACCAGCACCAAGGGTTCCTTGGGGGTTGGAATTATTGTCACTCACAGCTCTGGTTGATTTATTTTGCTTTTTTTTTTTTCTTTTAAATTTAAATTAACACGGGCGAGGAATGATTTTAAGCTGTGAGAGGGCAGGGCTGGATGGGATATGGGGAACGAATTGTTCCCTGGCAGGGTGGGCAGGCCCTGGCACAGGGTGCCCAGAGCAGCTGGGGCTGCCCCTGGATCCCTGGTAGTGCCCAAGGCCAGGGCTTGGAGCAGCCTGGGACAATGGAAGGTGTCTCTGCCCATGGCAGGGGTGGAATTTTGGAGCTTTAAGGTCCATTCCAACCTAAACCATCCTGGGATTCTGGGATTTTAGGAGAAGATGGAAAGAAAAATAATGGAGTAAAAGTGAAGTCGACAAGACACACTGTAGGCTAAGTTTTGAAGGATGAATCCTTCAAAATTAATTCCAAGTGGGCAGCAGGGTGGAAACTGTCTATGATGTGCCCACAGCAGTGGCAAGCATGGAAAATCAGATTATCCTGGGAAGTGGAGTCCTCTGGGACTGGTCAGGAGCCCACATGGTCACAGGGCTCTGGGACACTCAGGGACATGCCTGAGGAGCTGGGGGCTGCTGAGGGACCAGCACTGACCCAGTCCCAGATGCTCCTGGGGTGGGAGAAGGGCAGTCCTGCACCTCATCCTCCTCTACCTCAGAGGAGCCCCAGGCTCAGGGAAATGCTGCAGAGGGTACATCCCAGTGTCACTCAGGAGGTGACACATTGGAGGCTGCCACCAGGCTGGGTTACTGTCCCCAGACACAGAGCCCTTGGCCCCCTCTGACCCCCAGTGCCCTCAGCCCCTCCTGGACCAGCTCCTTTTAGAGCTCCTGTCCTTCCCTGGTGGCTTGCCAAGGACCCACATCCTGCAGCACCTCCACCAAGGGAATAATTTCTTCTCTCCTGCCCCTCTCCATGCCCTCACCGGGCCATTTGGGGTACCCCTAAAAAGCAGGGTGCTTTTCCTGAGTTCTGGGGCAATCAGGTAATTTTTTGGGCCAAGACAGCCAGGTGGCTTTCTCCTGATGCTCTTTTCTCAGCATTCCAGGAGCATGGACCTGAATCCCAAGCCAGAATCACAGAATTCAGAGAATCACTGGGTTGGGAGAGACCTCCAAGATCACTGAGTCCAACCCAGCCCCAACACCTCAACCAAACCCTGGTACCCAGTGCCACATCCAGCCTGTTTTTAAACACATCCAGGGATGGTGACTCCACCACCTCCCCAGGCAGAACATTCCAGAACTTTATCACCCTTTCTGTAAAACACTTTTTCCTGATATCCAACCTATATTTCCCTTGGTGCAGCTTGAGACTCATCCCCTGATGGATCCTGTGGGGGGGACTTTGCTCCTCAGCCTTTCTGGTCAAACCTGGGGGGATATTTTTGGGCACTCACCAGCTTGGCATAACCTCGGTGATCCAGGATGAGGTTCTCTGGCTTGAGGTCCCTATAAATGATCCCTTTGGAATGCAAGTAGGCAAAGGCTTCCACCACACATGCCGTGTAAAACCTGGTGGTGGAGTCCTCGAATGAACCCCTGTGGAAGGAAAGGAGGGAGGGAAAAGGGGATCAAACCATTAGATGAATCCTTGGGAAGCGGTTTCCTTCCCCGTGGAATTCATTCTGCTGTTAAAACATTTATTGCTGCAGTAAAATCACTTTTTAACACCTGGAGAGTTCCTGGTGCTAAACTCACTATTATATCTCTATATATAAAATATATCTCACTTTTATATCTCTCTCTCTATATATTTTCACTTTTTTATCTCTATATCTCTATAATCTAGTTAAATTTCCATTTTTGAAGAAGCCTCTTTGCCTCTTATATCTGAAACTATTTTAAGGTTTATTCTACAATTTAGAAATAAAACTCTGAAATCCTTGTCCTGTAAGCAAAAATGTATTTTTTTGTAATTACAACTTTGGGTTTTGAGTGCTAAAACTCTTTTGAGGAGCGCAGATAAGTTCTGTATTAATGTTTCTAACTGAGAGAAAAGGCAGAAAAATCACAGCTGCTGGGACTTGAGAGTTAATGCAAATTCCAAACTGCACCTTTGGCTCCTTGTTTCTGAAGTTTTCAAAAAAAAACCACATCCCCCTGCCTGCTGGGGGCTGGCTGAGACCAGGAGAGTGTCTAAGCTAGATGGCAGCAGAACCTCAGTTTAAATCCGAGAATTAAAGATGGAATTATCAGGCCCTGACAAAAAAAAAAAAATCAGGAAAAATCCCAGCCAGCACCTTCTAACTTTGCTCCAGTTCCCCTTTCAGTGAGAAAAAGGCTGTTGGGAAAATGAAGAACTACAGAAAAAAAAAAAGTTCTGGGAAATTAAAAGACAATTTAATTTTCTGCTCGATCTTTCCAGATTTAATGGAATTCTGCTCCAGTGATGAGGCTATTCCAGAATCACAATTCCCTGCATCTTTTCCTGCTCTGTGGGCACGTCCCATGTGCACCCAGCAACCCCAAACACTCCAAGGTGACCCCTCCCAAGGCAGGGACTGAGGGGTTTTGGGCATGCATGTTTTCCTAACTCATTTTTTCCTGCTGCATCCTGATGGACCAGTGCTCCTGGCAGGGTGTGGATTCTGATTCCCACTTGAATCAGCAGCCCTGGTGCAATATGGAATTTCTGGGCCAACAGACCCTGCACAGCTCTCAATTTCCTCCTGCTCATTGCTCTCAGTCCTGGCTGGGCCATAAATCCCAGGAAATATTTATGGATATTATTTAGCAGTGTCCACGTGGCAGAACTGAGAGTTGGGATTGACACTCACAGAGGGAGGGCTGCAAACACAGGGGTGGGAAAATGTGATTTAAAAATGAGATGGGAAATTGTGATTTAAAAACTGTGACATCAAAAGGACCTGGAGCTGCTGGAGCAAATCCAGAGGAGGCCATGGAGCTGCTCCAGGGATGGAGCCAGGCTGGGAAAACTCACCTGGAGAGGAGAAGGCTCCAGGGAGAGCTCAGAGCCCTTCCAGGGCCTAAAGGGGCTCCAGGAGAGCTGGAGAGGGACTGGGGACAAGGGATGGAGGGACAGGACACAGGGAATGGCTTCAAAATGACAAAGGGGAAATTTAGATGGGATATTGGGCAGGAATTGTTCCCTGGCAGGGTGGGCAGGCCCTGGCACAGGGTGCCCAGAGCAGCTGGGGCTGCCCCTGGATCCCTGGCAGTGCCCAAAGCCAGGTTGGAGCAGCCTGGGACAATGGAAGGTGTCCCTGCACATGGCAGGGGTGGCACTGGATGGGTTTTGAGGCCCTTCCAAGCCTTCCAGCTGGAATTGTGCCATGTAAAGCATCTCACAGTGCAGGACAAGTGCCAGCTCACCTGTCCCTGAGAATTGTCCAGAGCTCTCCCCCCAGGCAGGCCTCCATCAGCATGTACAGGTACTTGCTGTCCTTGAACGTCCTGTAGAGCCTGAGGGGGGCAAGCAGAAAATCACAAATAAATCCACTCTCTAAGCACTCAACTCCCTGGTTTGACAGAGTTTAAAGAAGCTGAAGTGCTCTTCCTCTTCCTCCCAGGCAGGAATGTGGAGGAAAAACTGCCTCAAGGGATGGGCCAGGCTTTGTGAACCCATCCTGGAGCTCTGAGCTGTGCTCTAAAATCCATGCTCTGTGCTCAACAGGATTTCCTAATGATATTACATTAACTGGATTTATAGATGTGTTTAATAATATTAAATGACTATGGTGAAAAAACCCAGAGATTCCTTTTTTAACTTGATTTGAATGTTCAGTTGCTTTTGTACTTCCTCTTCCACGTGTGGCTTTATCCACCCAGGTTTCCAGCAGGGTGTGGATACAGGGAAGGTTTCTTTGCAGATAGTTTGGATAGCAATTTCAATTTTTGTAATTTGTTTCTGTAATTAATTAGGTTAATAATTTTTGAAATTAATTTGTAATTTTGGGATAATAACTTAAACAATTTCTGCAGCAGAGAGGAATGCTGAAGGCAACTCCTGGTGCAATTCCTGCATTCCTGGCAGTTTCCAGGAGTTAAAAACTCAGGATTTAAAAACTCCAGGAGTTACAAATTCAAGAGTTGTCACCACATGATGGAAATGAAACCAGGTGAGTTTTGCAGATTCCAGCACTTCCCTGCTAATCCCAGTTATTATTTTGACAGAGCTGTGGGATGGATCAGCAGGAAAACACTGCAGGATTTCGTTCTTTTGGAAGACATCCATTTCTATTTATATAAAACCAATGGTCAGTTATAACTGGCCATTAAAGAATGCTAAAATTGCTGGTTTTTACAAAATCCCCCCATTTATTTCTTGCCACTTGGACAAAATAGCATTTATCTTAATACACAATTAATCACTAATAAAGTTTACAGAAAACTTCTAGAATCCAAAATGCAATTTCATGTTTTTAATTGCTTGGTAATTTAAATTACCAAGTACTGAAATACTTTCCCTAATTAAGGCAGCCCTGCTGAAAATTTTATGGGCATTAAATCTGGCCTAAAATGCACAGATTTAAAAAAAAATCAAATTTTATTTATCAGCTATCATGGAAGCATAAAGTTTAGACACATGAAAGGATGTTATTTCCTAAGTTTAAATGACATAATATTTGAATAACTTCTTTATTTATTTCTTTATTCCTTGAAATATTTGCACTTGTTTGGCCCCTGATCCAAGCCAGAGCATTTTGTTGTGTTTGAGTTTCAGTTTACATAAAAGTCAATTTTATTTAGTGCCACTTGGCCTCTCCTGCTCCTTTTGCCTGGTTTAATTCATTTTAATAACCAAACCAAATGACTTTTCAAAGACTTTTTAACAAACACAATTAATTAAGAAAATGACCAAGTTCATCAGGAATTTTATCTTTCCCATTCTAACATCCCAGAAGTTGTGTCCTTGCTCCGAGATTATTTTAAACCCACCTTTCACCTACCAGCTCAAAACTGAATCAGTTTACTGAAATATTCAAATTTCTGCCCATTGCACTGCCCCAAAAAAATTTATCCCAGCTGGTCCAAGAAATGGAATAAACAAGTTTTGGAATAAACAAGTTTTTGAATAAACAATAAATAAGTTGAATAATTTAGGATAGATACTATAGGAAAACTTCAAATCCCTGTGGATGGGCAAGAGGAGAAGAGGAGAAAAAGCAGAAATCAAGTTTGATAAATCAAATGTTTTCTAGCAATAGCAAAGGGTTGGACTTTGAGACTTGGAAAGTCCCTTCCCAGAGCAGGGTTTCCATGGGATATTAACTATAATTCAGGGATGGTTGCTGTTGCAAAAGGTGGGAAACACTTCAGGATATGGAAGGAGAAGATGCACGGGTAAAACATCCTTGTTCTGCTTCCCTGCTGAAGGATGAAGAGTGGGAATTTCATTTATCAGGCATGAATGTCACTGGCTCCATTAAGAAATGTTTGGAGTCCCAGGTTCTATTTAGGAGTGGGTATTTCTGGGAATGGTGGCTTGGCTGGCCCTGCACTTCCCCTCTCATCCCAAAACAGCTCAGCCTTCCAAAAATCCAGAGGCTGGAATGGCCCACAGGGAATTTTTGGCTCCAGCCTGGGTTACAAGGAATGTTTCTGGATCCAAGAGCACATCCTGAAGGGAATGGCAGCCTGGCAGTGTTGGGCTCCAGTTGTCACCCATGAATCACAGCAGAAGCCATGGGCTCTGTGGGAATCCCAGGGATGAGCCTGGGAAGGAAACAGCCCCTGAGTACCCCAGCCTGGCCACGTGCTTCCCTCTGGATTCATCCCAGGGGTTTGGTTTCACCCAGGGTTTGTTTGCATCTCCTGAGCAATTTCTGGGAGCAGGGCTGATCTCCTAAGGCAGAGAATTTTCCAGGTATCTCTGAGGGTGGGATGAGGCAGCCTTGGCTTGGATGCCCTTCAAGGTGGCTCCAGGGATCCTCAGCACCCACTGCTCCATCCTGACCTGCAGCATTGAAAGAACTCCCTCTCTGTCCTCACAGTCCTTTAAAAGCCTGGGAATTCACAGAATTCACAGAATCCCTGGGTTGGAAGAGACCTCCAAGATCACTGAGTCCAACCCAGCCCCAACACCTCAACTAAACCCTGGCACCCAGTGCCCCATCCAGCCTGTTTTAAACACATCCAGGGATGGTGACTCCAACACCTCCCTGGGCAGAACATTCCAGGACTTCATCACCCTTTCTGTAAAACACTTTTTCCTAATATCCAACCTATATTTCCCTTGGTGCAGCTTGAGACTGAATGTTGTTATTAGGGTGGAAACAACAAAAATTGGCCCTTTTATTCCCTGGAGATGTGCTTAGGTTTGGGGCAGGGAGATGGTTTTAATGTGTTTGTCCGTGAGGAGTCCAGGGATGCTGAACTTGAGTTGTTAATATTCCCTAAAGAAAAATGCTGGACACAGCTGCCAATTGTCATGGCACTGTGCCATTTCAAAGGACCAAGCTCTGCCTTCCAGCTTCCATAGTGGGAAGGAAAATTTAGAAATTGGGAAGGAAAAGGAAAAGAAACCTTGAGCAGGGACAAAGCCAAGTCATGATAAATACATATATATATGTAGATGTATGTATAAATTCTTGATGGTGAGTCCAGTGCCTTGTCACTGTCAAATTTTCTGAAAAATCCCTTTACCAGGATTTCTTCTCCTGGGAAGCTGAGAAGCCTCAGAGAAAAAAACAATATTATCTCATTTGCTTCTCCCTGTTTTGCTGCTTTGGAATGTGGCTGGAGATTGTTTACCAACAAGTGCATGTTTGATTGGTTTCATGTGAATTGTTTTTATTTAATGACCAATCACCATCAGCTGTGTCAGACTCTGAGGAGTCAGTCACGAGTTTTTCATTATCATTCTTGTTTAGCCTTCTGTCTGTATCCTTTCTCTATTCTTTAGTATAGTTTTAGTTTAGTATTCTTTAATATAATATAAGAACATAAAATAATAAATCAGCCTTCTGAGAACATGGAGTCAGATTCACTCATCTCTCACCTCGTCCTGGAGACCCCTGCAAATACCACAGTGCCTAAAGGAGCTCCAAGAGAGCTGGAGATGGACTTGGGTCAGGGGACACAGGGAATGGTTTCCCACTGCCAGAGGACAGGGATGGATGGGATATTGGGAAACAGGAATTGTTCCCTGGCAGGGTGGGCAGGCCCTGGCACAGGGTGCCCAGAGCAGCTGGGGCTGCCCCTGGATCCCTGGTAGTGCCCAAGGCCAGGCTGGACAGGGCTTGGAGCAGCCTGGGACAGTGGCAGGTGTCCCTGCCATGGCAGGGGTGGCACTGGATGGGCTTTGAGGTCCCTTCCCACCCAAACCACCCTGGGACTCAACATGGAGCAGCACCAGCGAGCTTTGCCCAGCACCTTCCACCTGCTCCACAGCTCCATTCCCTCCCAGGAGGGAGCTGAAGGCTTTTCCCTGCCATGGCAGATCCCTGTGGGGCTCCCTGTCCCGCTGAGGGCCCAGGGCAGGAGCAGGTACCTGACGATGAAGTCGGAGTGGGCGCTCTGCATGATCTGCTTCTCGGAGCGGATGTGCTCCTGCTGCCGCGTGTCCACGATGTGCCGCTTCTTCAGGATCTTCATGGCAAACGTCTTGGCCTCCTCGCTCTTCAGCTGCACCTGGGCATGGCAGGACAGGCCAGGGTCACACACAGCTCACAGCCCCACCTCCCTGCCAGCAATCCCACCTGCCTGCCTCCCAGGAGTTCCTCCCACCTCTCCAGTCACAATCCAGGTTTCTGACTGCATGGCTTACTGCTAAAAAAGCCATTTCTAAACACCACGATTTTTAGGGAAAAGCTAAATATGTTGCTCTGGGGTCTGTGCAAACCCAGAGCACTGGGAATATTTCTCTGTCTGCTCTGGGGTGCCCTGACCCCACAGGGGAGCACTGACTTTGACCCTCATCCATGGAGAAAGTTTCCTGGACTTCAAGATAGACTGGAACCCACAAAAGTGTGAAATAGATCATAGAGAGCAGTGCGGGTGTGTCACTGGGTGAGAAATTGAGGGTTTGGGATTTTTAGTGTGTTGTGGATGGAAGCAGGATGGAGGGCACAGGGTGTCATCCTGGGTTTCTTCTTCATGCTGCTTCTTCCTTCTTCTCCATGGGTTTGGGTGGCATTTTGTAATTGGGCAGAAAAGTCCCCACTGCAGCTCTGTGGGATCAGTTATTGGGGTAAAAGGGAAAATAATCCAGGTGTCAGCTCTTCATTAGACAGTTTAGTCTTAAAAGACCTTGTACCAAGAGATTGTTGGGCATTTGGTGCCTTGCTGCCAAACTCACAGTAGTGAGGCTGTTTTACTGATAACAAATAATAAACACCTGAGTCTGAACATGAATTACTGTCTCAAGTGCCTTCAATGCAGACCCAGAGAAACCAAAAACTGGTACCCTGGCAACTGCGACCCCCACAGGGTCAGGAGATGTTGCCAGTTAACATCTGGCTTCCCCAACCCCCCTTTCCTCCAGGTCACCCCACCTGGGCTGGCTGTGGCTGGGAATTGCAGAGCTGGGATGCCTGCAGAGGAGGAGCAGACCTGCCTTCCCAGGAGCACTGGGCAGGAATTGCAGAGCTGGGATGCCTGCAGAGGAGGAGCAGACCTGCTCATGGCTTGGCTTATCACCTTAAGCCTCTGCCCCCTATTTTTAGCCTGGTTCCCCAAGCTGAGGCTGACAGGAGTTGTTTGCTTGCTCTCAGGGTAACCCTGGCAACTTCTGAACCCTCAGCCACCCCGAGGGGCAGGTCCCTATCCCAAAGCCAGCTGGAAGGCAGCCACCCTTCCCATCCTTGCCAACCCTCCCAAAGAAACCCCGCTGTTGACCTCCCAGGCCTCCAAGTCTGCTGAATTCCCCCGGCAGCTGCTCACAACAATATTCCACTGAGGTGCTTTCCCCCTGTCGAGCACGAGGTGCCATCTGGCAGCTTCTGTTTGGGTGTTCTTGTAGGAATTTGGCTTCTGCCAGAGGGAAGCAGCTTGGTTGTCACTGAGCCCAATCAGAAACCCAGCCTGCCTTTAGGGTTAGGAGGCAACACATGCAATCAGAATTGATTCAATGCCAGATCTGGGTTTGTATTGTTTTGCTGACAGGAATGTGGGTGGGTATGAGACGTGGCACCTTTGTAGAACCAGGGAATGTGCTGAGTTGGAAGAGCCCCTCAAGGATGATTCACCTCCAGGCCCTCAGACACCTCAATAATCCCACCATGTTTCTGGGAGTGTCATCCAAACTTTCCCCTGGGCTTTTCCCAGACCACACACCCTGAACTTGAACAGTTTCTTGTCCACCTCCTTTGTTCTGGTGTAGTTCAAGGATCAGGGAAACACCAGGAAGGAGGGGATCCCCATGGAAACACCAGGAAGAATGGGATCCCCATGGAAACACCAGCAGGGATTGTGTCCCCCATAGAAACACCAGGAGGGGTGGGATCCCCAGGGAAACACCAGGAGGAATGGTGGAATGGGATGGGCTTTAAGGTCCCTTCACCACTCTGGAATTCTACAAGCAAAAAAAAAGGCAGAGGAAAAGGAGAGGTGCAGCCTCTTGGCTTTTCCATATCCTTGTTTCATAGGATCACAGCTGGCTCCTCCTGTAGGAACCACTCCAAAATCCTTCCTTTGCTTTATGGTTTTAAACTTCCTCAGTTGCCAGGACACACAGAGAACACCAGGCCTGATTTTTGTCTGGTTTTTAACACTTACACAGAAATAAACATGGTTTTACACCTTGGTGCTTTCTCAGGCTGGCTGGGAAAATGGGTATTGAGGAGATGAAACCCAGAGTTTGATGGAAAAGTGGAAAAAAAAAGAGTTATGCATTTCTTATCCTTCCTCCTTCCCTGCCTGTATTCCCTATAAATCATCCCTTATATGTGCGATTTACAGTCTGCAACTCCAGCAATTCCTGTGCTGATCCAATCCCAGCTGACCTTGGGAAAGTGGAAACTTCCATAAATATTTCCCAGGATGCAGAACAAGCCCCAGAGAAGGATTTATTTCTGTGACTGGACATTCCAGGATATTTCCAAGGGATGGAGGGACAGGACACAGGGAATGCCTTCCCACTGCCAGAGGGCAGGGATGGATGGGATATTGGGAAGGAATTGTTCCCTGGCAGGGTGGGCAGGCCCTGGCACAGGGTGCCCAGAGCAGCTGGGGCTGCCCCTGGATCCCTGGCAGTGCCCAAGGCCAGGCTCGACAGGGCTTGGAGCAGCCTGGGACAGTGGCAGGTGTCCCTGCCATGGCAGGGGTGGCCCTGGATGGGATTTGAGTTCCCCACTCACCACAGTTTCCCTTTGTGTCTCTCTGAATCTCCAAAACAAAGATGTTTTTCCAAGGGAATTTTGCTTCCTGTGGAATTCTTCCAACAGAAAAAAAAGCCAGTAATCCATGCTTTGCTGAAACGTGGCTATTTCCCCATCCCATTAAATAAGAACTGACTCAACACTTTGGGAGCTGAATTCCAAGTGCTCCTGCTTGCTGGCCACTGCCAAGATCCTGCATTTTCTCTGTTTCCCAGCTCGATCTGGTGGAACCAACAAAAATAGCAGCAGCTGTTGCTGAGAGCAGCGTTTGCAAGCTGAGCTTCCCTAATGCTGACAGGTGCCCTGCTGCACACACAGAGTGACTGCTCCTGTCCCAGCAAGAGGGGACAGCCTGCTTTTCCTGCTAAAGGCATTCCTCTTCTCCCAGGATGGAAGAGAATTCCCCATCATCAGCTACAGGGGTGGTCAGGGTGTGCTGCCAGGGAACAGGGACAGGACAAGGGGAAAGGGGCTCAGGCTGGGCCAGGGGAGGCTCAGCTTGGACAGCAGCAGGAATTTCTGCATGGAAAGGGTGCTCAGGCCTTGGCAGGGGCTGCCCAGGGAGCTTTGCAGTGCCCATCCCTGGAGGTGTCCCAGGAAGGGCTGGAGGTGGCACTCAGTGCTCTGGCTGGGCACAAGGTGGGCACTGGGCACAGCTGGGACTCCATGGGCTGGCAGGGATTTACCAGCCCAAATGGATTTTTAGGAGCCTTTCCACATTTCCCGAAGGCCAGATTCAGCCTCTCTCCTCACCTAAGTTTAGAGAGAAATTATAATTTGTACATACAAATCAAATTCCCACTCCCTACCTCAAGACCAACATTAATTTAGGGTTGGCTACAGAACACACTGTGCTGGGTTAGGCTGGAAAATAAGTCAAGACCTAAATAAACCCCACCTAAGACAGGGCTCAGGGTGGCTGTGGCTGTCCCTGGATCCCTGGCAGTGCCCAAGGCCAGGTTGGACATTTGGAGCAGCCTGGCATAGTGGAAGGTGTCCCTGCCCATGGCAGGGGTGGAATTTTGGAGCTTTAAGGTCCATTCTAACCCAAACCAGCCTGGCATTCTGGGATTTAGGAGAAGAAGGGAAGAAAAATCATGGAGTAAAAATGAAGTCTACAAGACACATTGTAGGCTGAATTTTGAAGGATGAATCTTTCAAAATTAATTCCAAGTGGGCAGCAGGGTGGAAACTGTCCATGACAGTGACTTTATTTCTTTTTTTTTTTTTAGTAATCCAGATTCCACTGGTTGGGAAAGCCCTAAATTTCCTATCCCAATTAGAGCACTATGGGACTCTATAGAAAAATAATTTGCAAAATTATATGCTAAGAAGACACTCAAAAAAGCAAATTACACAATTTTTAAACAAATACTCAACTGTGCTAAACCCCTTTAACTCCACATCCTGATCCTTGCCTAAAAACTGATTTTTGTTCCTCCACAACAAATACAGCCAGGTTTTTTATGAGTAAAGGGCAAATATATTAAAATACATTAAAAATTCTGTCTCCTTATACAGCCCAGAGGTAAAAATGATTTTTGCAGAAATGTCTGGAAGCAAAAGGCTAAAAAGCAGAGAGGAATGTCAAGTGTGTCATGCATAAAATCTTTTCCTTGGAAAAGTAGAGGAAGAAGGAATCTATGGCTAAGATGTGTGGGGAATGGAAAAACTCAGTGCTGTGGGATCCTGGAACTAAATGGAGCTAAACTCCAACAATCCCATATGTGATCCTGCTCTGCTTCCCAGTTTGGATTTGTCTGAAAAAAACCCCCTATTTTTATGTTTAATTCCTGCCTCCAGCAGGAGCTGAAATCTCTGGCTCAGCTCACATCCTGATCCAGCCTCTGCCCAGATTTGATGGGCTCCCAACACATCCCATCCTTCCAAAGTTTGCCAGGACTCTTTCCATGAACAGACAAGCCCAAGGATGTGTTTCCATCTACAAAGGATGCCTTTAGCTTCAACAGGAATTCAAAATCCAGGGAAAATTAAAACATGGCCCTGCAGTGGTGTGATAAAAGTAAACATCTTGCACATGCTGGAGAAGGGAATATACTGCTAATGTTGGGAAAGGATGGGAAAAAAGGGTCAGATCATCCCAAGGATTTTGCTGAGCTGAGAAAGAGTGATGTTGTCGGGTGAGTTTGGGACTTCCTTGGGGATTTGGCTTGAAATTCCTCACTGAAATCCCCAAATCTTCCCACTTTCATAGCAAACAAAAGATCTATTCATTCAAAAAGTAAAAATTCACAAAATCCTGGGATCCCCTGAGGCTGGAAAATCCCTGCCAGCCCATGGAGTCCCAGCTGTGCCCAGTGCCCACCTTGTGCCCAGCCCAGAGCACTGAGTGCCACCTCCAGCCCTTCCTGGGACACCTGCAGGGATGGGCACTGCAAAGCTCCCTGGGCAGCCCCTGCCAAGGCCTGAGCACCCTTTCCATGCAGAAATTCCTGCTGCTGTCCAAGCTGAGCCTCCCCTGGCCCAGCCTAAGGCAATTCCTGACAATTAAACCCAAAAATTAGGAGATTTCTAAGAGAAAAATGACCTTTCTAATAAAAAACTTTGCATTACCTCAGAAAAGCAGCTGGCTTGGGAACTGGAAAGTGGGCACAGTTGGAAATTTCCACCAAGAAATACCTGGATTCTGCACCTGGCAGCCTATCAGAAGACAATTGCAGCAGGTTTTTCCTCGTTATCTAATTAATTCACTAATGGCTTTGTTTACAACACAGGCTGGAGGCTGGAAGAGATTGAATCGCACTTCAGAACCTGGTGGCAGATTTCTCTTTAAAACACAAATAAAGCTGGAAAATCCCATTGTGTCCACATTGTAGAGAGCCTGTAAAACATGGCTGTGACATTTTAGGAGCATGTTTTCATTTGTGTCTTTAGAAATCCCCATATTGCAAAGGAATTTTGCTTTCTGGGGCCACCACGAAGCCAGAAGGAGTGCAGAAGGTAAGGACGTGATTTTTAGTCTCCCTGTGCTCAGCCATCACCTACAGGCACCAAATCCATGGAAAATGACTCCAGTCCTGGATATTCACCTATTCCAATGTGTTTATTTCAGAGCTGTCAAAAATAATCTTGGTTTAAACCCAGAAGAACTGACCTGGAGCAGATGCTCAGGAGCACGGGACTTGAAAAATGAAAAGGAAATTAAAGAACAAAGCCAAGAGCAATAAAGGTGAGCAGAGATGATTTCTGAGGACACCTGCCCTCCCTCCATCCCTGTCACATGAGGTGACATTCCCTATGCCAGCGGCACTTGAAATTCCTATTTTCCTGGTGTTAATCCTGGATCCCACCTCAGAGGATGTTCAGCTGACATAAAGCAGGGAGGCTGAGCTGTAAAAAAGGAGTGGATGCATCCCAAAAAGCCCTCTCCTGCCATTTCCTGTGGTTCCTCCAAGCCTGGATGATTTAACCCTCAAGAAAAACCTAGATAAAAGTCGATTGCATAGCCCAGTTTGGGATGAAAAAGGGCATCCATAAGGATGTTGGAAGAGGCACCAGGGAGCCACCAAAAAACTGAGCAAAACCCACTCATTTCAAAGCTCTGGAATTCTTTCCCTGAGATACAGAAAAAAAAACTGCCTGGAAAATCAAGACAAAAGGGGATTTCCATGTGTAATATCCATGGAATCGAAAATAATTTCTATTTTGAAAATAATTTCTATTTTTGGCTGTCTGACCTAAGAGCCAAGGGCAACCTCTTCAAGGCAACAGCATTCCCAGAGGTGTCTGGGAAACCACATCCAATGGGAATGTTATTCCTTTTTGGCCAATCCCAGCCCCAGACATTCCAGTTGCCCCCCAGCCACCACCAGTTGCCCTCTCCAGAGGTGACATTCTGAGGCTTTGTGCCCAAAGCTTTAAAATCCCTTTTTCTCACCACATCCTTCACTTTTTTGATCCATTTTACTCCTGGAAAGCACAAAACCTGGGAATGTTTTCCAGGAACATTCCTGCACTTCCATATTCAGGCAATAAAAGAGCTGATTCCTCCAGTATATTTTTCATTTTTAGCCCGAAGCAATAAACCATATTTTTAATGGAGGAGGTGGAAGCATGAGGCTGCAATTCCAGGCTCAGTTTTGACAAAAGGAATATTTTCTTGGCTTTGTAACAAAATTTCCTTCTGTGGTAAAGAAAAAACAACAAAATCTGGTGTGTTGAGCTACACTTTTAAATATGTTTTATCTGTGTGCAGTTCAGAGCTACAAAAAATGAGCTTATCCAGCATTTTCCTGCTCAGGAGAGGGGCACCCACCCTGGAAGAAAACCTCTGGGAATGCTTTTCCTACCTCAGGTGGCTCCAGGGCTTCTTGGAGGCTTTTGAAGAGTGAATATCTGCTCAAAATGGAATATTTCTACTCGAGCTGACACCTTGAAGGGACAGAGCACCTCCTGCTCTTCCTCTCACCTGGACCAGGGTCACACATCACCAGGGTGGAGCTTTTGTCACTTCAAGGCTGTCCATGTCACCTGGCCATGGCCACTGGTGAGGGTCCCACCAGCAACCCTTCATGGACACAAACCTGTGCACCTCCCCAGGAAGACCTTGAGATTGGCAAAACCCCTTAAAAATGACCCCAAAACCTTCACAAGGCTCAAACCAAGGGGCAAAACCCCTTAAAAATGAACCCAAAACCTTCTCAGGGCTCAAACCAAGGGGCAAAACCCCTTACAAAAAATGAACCCAAAAACCTTCACAAGGCTCAAACCAAGGGGCAAAACCCCTTAAAAATGAACTCAAAACCTTCACAAGGCTCAAACCAAGTGGCAAAACCCCTTAAAAATGAACTCAAAACCTTCACAAGGCTCAAACCAAGTGGCAAAACCCCTTATAAATGACCCCAAAACCTTCACAAGGCTCAAACCAAGGGACAAAACTCCTTACAAAAAATGAACCCAAAACCTTCACAAGGCTCAAACCAAGTGGCAAAACCCCTTAAAAATGAACCCAAAAGCTTCACAAGGTTCAAACCAAGTGGCAAAATCCCTTACAAAAAATGAACCCAAAACCTTCACAACGCTCAAACCAAGTGGCAAAACCCCTTACAAAAAATGAACCCAAAACCTTCACAAGGCTCAAAGCAAGCCCCAGACTGGTGGGTCCCTCACTACAGGGTGGAGAAGCCAGATGTTAATTTAGGGGGCAAATCCCTGGTGTCAAGAGAGGAGGGAGAGACTTCAAAAGAGAGGCTAAGCATGACCTCCTGTTCTAAAGCATCCTCAGCATTTTGACTCCTTCAAAATACTCATAAATTAAATATTCATAAACAAAATAATCATACATCAAACCCCAGGAAGGGACCAGTGTTCCCACAGATGTTCTTTGCTCCGCAGGATTTTATATCCAGTCAGAAAAAGTCGGGGAAGAGCAAGCTGAGCTTTGCACACCAAATCTCTTTTATACATCACCAATACCCACCAAAACCACCTGGTTTTGCCCATTTTACTATTCTTCAGCTCCCACGGGGTTGTGGAGTGGTGGCTTCCCTGAGGTTTTGTGGTGGCAACAGTGACTCTGTTCCCCTTGTGCCCGGGCTTACAGGAGTTCCTGACATTCTGCACCAGTGTCCGGTGTCCGGAGCTCCTCCTGGTGTAACCCAACTCCCTCTTCCTACTCCAAGGTTTTGTGTTGCCTTGGTGCTGCAAACAGCTCGCCTCTCACCATGGCTCTGCTTTAAAGGAGACCACAGAGCTCCAAAGCTCCAAGCAGAGCAAAAAACAGGCTCGGATTTTATCCTTTCTCTGCGGTTCTGCACAAAACCAGGCCCTGTCTGGGGTGTGTTGTCATGGGTCAGGTGCTGAGTGTTCAGCTTTGAGGATAACCAAGTGCAACCACTCTAGAACTGAATAAAAAATGTGCAGGAGAGGCTTTCTATTGTTACTTAGAATCTGGTTAAATAAGATTTTAGGTTGCTCTTCCAATCCCAGCACTCACCCAATTCTCCAGGTTGTTTTTAAAAGGCCATGAATCAATGCCATAAACCACTTAAGAGAGAGAGGAGATGTGTGTTCCTCTCTCAGCCTAGGATATAAATCCTCCTTGGCTACTGCAAAGCATTTATTGGCACATTTTTTATGTCTCAGGAAATGTAAGTCAGCTTTCTTCACTAGATAATCCCATTTTTCTCGGGGTTATTGGGGTGTGCTAACAAAGAAAATTAAGCTTTTAATACAGCAGTCTCATGAGGATGTCACACAAGAAGAAGAGGTCACCTACCAGCTCCACTCTCCCGAAGCCTCCGACTCCCAGGGTGTCGATGATGTTGAAATCCGACAGTTTCAGGTTGGCAAAGAAGGCAGCTTCGGCTTCGTATCTGGAGGTTTTGAGGCGAAAAAATGGAAATTTCTTAGAGGTGCAAACCTGAGCAGTGCGCGCCGCTGCCGCCGCCCCCGAGCTGTGGGAGCCTGGGCCAGCCTTTACCTGCTGCACTTCCATCCCAGCTCTCAACATTCACTGTTCTGCTGCTCCCAATCCCAGCATGGCTCAACTTTTCCAAATTTTCCAATTTAATGTTTTTTTTTTTCCATAGCAAACATCCCTACTGATTGTGCAAAGCCAATGCCTGCCACCACAATCCGGCTTCCAAGGCTGGGCACTTTCTATCCATCTTCTCCTGGGTGAGGTTTGCTTGTAAATATTTTGGTGTCTTTAAGGATTGTTGGAAGATAGAAGTCTCTCCTAGGAGTTTCTCATATCCACAGGCTGGCAGCAGTTTCTATAAATGTTTATTGGAAGTGGCAGGATCACTAAAGGTCCCTGGAGAGAAATCCCAGCCAGGTTTTATGAAATCAGATCTGATAAGCTGCAAATGCCTGAAATGAATGACTTCAGGCACAGATCAACATTCCTATAAGGATATCTTCACTTGTTCTCCTCCTATAAACCCATTCAGAGCAGCCATCCCAAGCAAGGAGGTCCCAAAATCCTGATGCTCTCTGTTTATTCCCACAACACCACACGCCTGAGTAAGGATCACGCAACTCCAACCCGAGCAAGCCTGCCAGAATCAGCTTCCCATGCCTATCCATGACCATAATTCCCCCAAAATAGCTTCTTGTTAAGGTTTAGGGTATTTTTAGAAAGGCTTGGAGGGGAAATGGATGAGCAGGATCCGCCCCCTCCATAAAATGTGACACTTGTCAGCCAGAGAGTCCCTGGGCGTGTCCGACCTTTGGCTGCGGGTGACTTTATGGGAAAAGAGTTGGCTGGATTATGGAGGGAGGCCAGGAAGGTGCAAGGCTTCATTTCAGCTGGAATAGCTTGGAATTAACAGCAGGGCATAATCACTGGAGGCTTTGCTGGTGCTGGGTAACAGCAGTGGGAAGATGAGCCACCATCCCACTCCCGTGGCCACCTGGCCAGCTTTGGGACATTACCACCCTGATTATTTCATTAACAGATTCCCTTCAAACCATCTCCTCTGCTCTGTTTAAAACCTCAATGCCAATGGAGGAGAGAGAGAAAAACTCCATCGTTTTCCAAGGGAAAAGGGAAACCTACAAGTAGGAGTCCAACAATGTGAAAGGTCACATCACAAAGCCCCAGATCTGAGGCAATAAAGCCCAATTCTCTCCCAGGGGGTGCTGTCAACAAATGACTTCAGCTCTGCTTTATTTTTTATGCTGTCACCAGATCCTGTTGGTGACCTTGCTCCAGATACATCTGACTTTGGAAGCCAATCAGCTCAGAGCCTGCTGTGAACTTGGGATAACCTTGTGTGCCACAGCTGCTCATTGATCCCTCCGTGCTCATCACGAGGTGAACGCTGAGCTGGCGCTAAAAAAGGACTGAAATGTCCCCTTTCAAAGCACAGCAGAGCCATCATTCCAGGGCTGACAGAGCAGTGAGTGCCTCTCATTTCCATGATGAATGGACAGAGCAGTTGAATTCCTTTAATGATTTCTAATTGCTGGGAAGATGAAATCCCAGCATGGAAAATTTCCTGCCAACGCACAAATAGAGGTAAAATTTCAGGGTCAGGGTCACACCACAATTTGGGTTGGAAGGGATCTTCCAGACCATCTGATTTCAACCTCCCTGCCATGGGCAGGGACACCTTCCTGGGTAAGGAAGCTGAAATCTTCTGGATTTGCATTGGAACATGCCAAAAAAGCCTGCATTATTTTGCTTAGAAAAATACTTGCTGCATTCTTGGGATTGCTTTGGGAAATCCCTTTGCTAATTCCCTCTGCCACACTCCTTGGATGTAGTGAGAACACACAAGTTTGGATGCATTTTTTTTCTAAATACAGTGCAACAAACCTCCAATCCCCAAAAGAATGCCAGAAATATGCAGTGAAACCAAAACACAGGTAAACTCAAGCAAACAAGCCCTTCCCATGCCCACTAACAACAGTCCCACTGGAATTATGTTTTATTCCCAGCTACAAAAGTCCAAGTCCACTTAAACACCAAATTCCTGTAAATTAAGTCATTATGCATTCCAAACCTGCTAAGCTGGAGGATAAATATCTTCAGAAAAAAGATGAAAACACAAACATTCCCAAGCTAAATCATACCTCAGGGGTATGATCCTCATCATGGAGTTTGGAATTCCTTCCAAATCCCTGAAGCTGAGCGTGCTGCTCCCTAAAGAGAAGATCCCAAAGTTCTGCAGTGTGAGCTCCTCGCTCGACAGAACGATGGTAAAAACCATCTCTGGTGTTTGATTTCACCTCCCAAAGTAAAGAGGCACTGGGAGGGCAGTGCTAAGGAATACAGAAGTTGATTTATTAATATTTTTCTGTAGGAAAATGTTCAGTTCTGGATCAGCATAAAGAATCTGGAAGAGTCAGGAATGTTTGGGATATTCAGAGGGTGGCTCAGGCTGGAAGGGGTCACAGCTGGTGTCCCCTCCCTGCTCCAGCAGGGCCATGGCAGAGCCCAGGGCACAGCACTGTGTGCACCCAGCTGTGCCCCAGCCCCAGGGAGGAGAGCCCCCAGGCTCTGTGGGCAATCTGCTCAGGAAAGCAGTTTCATAGAACAGAGGTGGGATGAGAGTAGGGACAGTTTGGCCCCACTTGTGCAGGATGAGGTGGGAATAACTCACCCCTTTGTGGGACAAATCCACCTGTGCCAGGGCAGGGTGCTTTTCTCCACCTTGGAGATGCCAAAACCTCACGCCACTCCTCTTTAATCAGAAAAGCAGTTTTATTGTAAATCCCAGCCTTATGCCAGTGCTTGGAGACTTTCCAAATAATCAGATGTTTGTCTGACTCTGGAAGAGCTCAAATTCCTGAATTAATTGATGGGAGGAACGCTGGGAAGACACCTTGGAGGCACGAGTGGCATCACAGGCACACACTGGAGCTGTGCACACACGAGGCCTGAACTCCCTGCACTGGGATTTCTGGGCTTGTTTTGTCTCCAGTGGAATTAGCTGTAATTAAGAAAGAGCTTTTCCCTGGATATTTTGGTAATTATGCTGCTCATCCCAGGTCAAAATGCCTGGAAAATTCTAGCTGGAAGTGCACAAAAAGAAAAGAGTGTGATCCAGAAGTAACTAACAGTCTGTTCTTTAATAAAGAACTTTTAAAATTAAGGCTGAGCTTTTCACAGAGGCTGGTGAGACACCAGGAATCAACTCCCAGTGTGCTCCTAATGGAACTTTTTGCTTATTGAAGCAGGTTTTTGTCACCTGCTGAGACTAGCCCACCCTTGCCAGAGCTCACAGCCCACTCCTGAATCTGACAGCAGAGTGGGACCTCAGAGAGCAGCACAGGAGATGTTCAGCTCTGAGTCAGGTAGGAGCATCCTGCAGAGCATCCAAGCTCTCCTCCCAGATTTCCTTGAATCTGAATGGCAGAAAACCTCCTGAAAGCTCCTCTGGAAGAGCTGGGGCTTGGGAACACCACTGCTTTCCCTGCCTCCAAATAAAATACCTGCTCCTGAGGAGCTGCCTGGCCTCAGCCTCCTCTTGGGCAGGGACAGGCACCACGTACAAGACACCAGAGCAATCAGGAGGAAATTCCATTTTCCGGTATCCCAATCCTTTGAAATGGCAGTGCAGGAGCCAGAGCCCAAATATCTGGGCAATGCTGTGCCCAAGGGGAGAGGAAATCCTGTGGCTCCTCACACTCCTGGAGGTTTCCCAGCATTTAAATGAGCCACTGCCTCCTAGGATGGTGATTGCTCCGAGAGATATTTCAAGCTTTGCCTCCTAAAACTATGAGCAACAACAAAAATTATGAAATAATCCAGTTCCCCAGGCAGCTGATAAAGTAGAAAATGTGAGGAGCAAAGGTTTGCAATTACCCAACTGCTCAGCTCTGCTGAAGTAGCTCCTGATTCCCATCCTAACCGTGTTGGGAAACATCAGACATCTGTTAGCAAACTGTCATCTCCAGAGAAAACTTGGCTCCTCTCCACCTGCAGGCCGCCAGCCAGCCAGGAATTGCAACCAAATGAAAACCAACCACCCTGATCCAAGCAAATGCCACCAGTCTGGGGGGATAAACCCAGAATTTGGGAGCCTTCCCCACTGCCAGACACCAGCTTTGTTTAACAAGCAGCTTTTTTCTTGGTTTTTTGGTCAGCCTGGTCACTACCTCACCCATCACAGAGGAAATGCATTTCTGAAGATGGAAATTATGGAATGTCTGAAAAAACTGGGAAAAGTGGAGCTGCAACACCTGGATGCTGATGATCAGAGCCAGCCTGCAAGGAGATAGAGGTGAAGTGGGCCTAAGATCCACAGGTGGGGTGAGGAGGGAAATACATCCCAAAACTAAACCTGATTTCTGTGCCCACTAGAAGTCCTCTCCTTATGGTTCAAAGATACAGTGAGATTCTAAAGAGGTCACAGAATCATGGAATAGGTTGGCTTGGGAAGGACCTTCATGATCTTGTTGTTCCAACCACCTTCCACTAGATCAGGTTGCTCCCAACCTTTTCTTGAACACTTCCAAGATGGGGCAGCCACAATTTATTTCTTATTAAATGCTGTTTCACCTGATGGGGCACTTAAAAAAATCTGTGTAAAAGAAAGCAAAAATTCCCCCAAATCTTCAGTTCTGTGACTGTTCTTACTCTCCATCTGACTGCCCATATTTTAGCTGGGATGAAATGACCCACGTGGCTCTGATCCCTCCATGGGACCCTGCCTGCCTGGTACCCTGAAATCATGTAAAGCTCCCTAGATTGGGTTTGTGCTGTGCCAAATTTGAGTGAAGGTGAATAATGGCAAGTGGCAGAGACATGGCTGCAATTCCTGTCACCAGGAGGCTTCATCCTTGAAAGTGATGTAAGGAGCAGATGCAGCAAATGGTGGCAGGGCTGCCACAGCTTCCCTTCCCTTCCAATGGCTCCAAAAACCTCAGGATCATGTCTTTCCCAGGGATTTGGGGCAATGGGGAATCTAGGAAGAGGTGAAAGTGAAAACAAAAGCACCTTGTGCTGCATCCACGTGGGATGCTGAGCTACAGCTGTGCCGTGTTTGAGGGACACAGGGGAGCAGGGCATCAACACAATCAGCAGGATCCAGAGCCTGGGAATGCCTGGAAGGAAATTCCTGGGAGGCACTGAGAGCAAATCCCTATTTCTCTGTGGTGTGTTGCCGCTCATCCTCTCAGAGATCCCACCCCAGGTGCAAAACCTTCTTATCCAGCATTGCTTCTGGATATCAATCCATGGGGTCAGGACTTCTGGGGAGATGTTCCTTGACAAACCTTTGCAGCAGGAAAAAGCAAACAGGGCATGAACCCAACCCTTGCTGGGAAAGGCCAAACCTGCTCTCCAGACTTCTCCAGGATCTGAGCACTCCCAGGTCTCCATGGATTAGCTGGAAGGGGGTGCTGGCCCCAAAATGCCCCTTGGGCAGAGCTGGCAGTGAGAGCAGGGAATAACAATGTCCTGAATGTAGGGGTGATGTCTAGAGAAGGCTGCCCTAGAGCAGAGGCTGGACAGAGATAAAGCAGGGATTTATGAAAAGGATCTCCTCCATGGATCCACCTTGGGCAGCACAAGAGCCCAGCCAGGGCTGCACCCAAGGTGAACCAAAATGGGCACAAAATGGACACCTGGTCATGGGAGTCTGTCACTTTTATAAGATCTGCTCCATTTGCACATTGGAGTTAATTGTCCTATTCCAGCTTCAGGTTATCAAATCCCATCCTTCTTGTTTTTCTCTCTTCAATTCACCATTGTTTGTGCTCTTGGGCCTGATATTTGGATCATTTGTCCTTGGTCCCCAGCTGGAGCAGGAATTGTTTTGTCTCCCTGCTCTGTGCAGAGAGCTCACCATCCCTTAATGTGAAGCTGGGAACTACACACTGAAGCAGCACAGAATGTGAAACATAGAAAAGCTAAACCCTGAGACATGATGGGAAAGGCCTCTGTGCTCCTTCCTCTGCAAACCACATGTCCACCTCCTCATGATGCACAAAAGCACCTGGGAACTTCCCAAAGCTCCCTTCAGGCAAAGCTGCCATTCCAAGGAAAAGCCCAGCTCTTTGCCTGTTTTCCAGTCCATCACAACCATTACAGAACAGCTGAATTCATTCCCAGCTCTGTCACGTTATAGCCATTTATGAGCTCGCTCACAAATTCAGATCCCAAAATTATTCCAGGATATCTCCATCAATAATTCCTGCCTGGGGTTAGCTACCCTATCATGCCAATCCAGCCCAGGGAGGGATGGATGCCACCCACTGACCCTGGCTCCTCAGAGAGGATTTACCTCCAGATGAGGATTTGCTGCCCTGCCCCAAGGAAGACCAAGAAGGAGAACATCAAACTCATCTTCTATTCTCTTTTTTTTTTTTAATTGCAAACTGAAAGAGTGATAAGATGGATCTGTGGATAGATCCAGGGCAAATGGATGGGAATAATAACCCTTAGGTCAGGTGTCCTCCTTCCAGCCCATCCTTCTGAGGTGGCTTTAACTCCTGATTTAGCTGCTCCTCTCACTGCCTTCCACATCTGACAAAAATCCAAACCAAGGGCCTTTTCCTTAGGATTCTTAAAAGCCTGCAGTTAGGATTTTTCCTTAGGATTTTTTGAAGCTGCAGTGGCTGAGACCATTGCATGAAAAAGAAAGGCTGGATTTCTTTTCAAGTCCATGCTTTAAGGGCTGGGAATTTCACTTGGATGCCCCAGCAACCAAACTCACAGCCTTTCACATCAGGAAAAAATTGCACACCCCTGCTTCAGGTTTTCTTACAGAAAGAGAGCTTTGAGTGGCAGCTAAACCAGACATTAAAGCCATGACATCTCTAACTTCCTCTGGAAGGGGAAGGAGATCTGAAATTAAAAATATAGGGTTAAAAAAACTCACCGGTTCATTTGTCCCCTCCCCTTTTTTAAAAGCAAATAATTTTTCAGTGAGAGCTCAGCACCACAAACACAATACTGTGCTGTGGCAGCAAGCTGAGCTCATCCCAGGATAGTCCAGTAGTTAAACAAAGACATTTGTTGGCATTATTTGGGGCTTTGAAGACTTGGATGTTGCACAGGTCTCACCCAGAATTGTAACTGAACACACTGAAATGCAGCCAAAGCAGCTCAGAAAGTGCCTCTCCTCATCCAGGCTCTTTGAAAAGTCTGGATTTTCTGAAGTGAGGCTTGTTTTTGTTGAAGCCCTAAACGTGCCAAGAGATTGGTGATACCTCATTAAACACCTTGTGCTGCTGGGTTCAGTGCCTCCCACCCCACAGTGGGACCTCATCGGAGAGAAAACCCCTTCAAATGCAAATTTCCCCCCCAAATATTCACACAGGATCCTCTCCTCTTGTAACACAGAGAAGTTCATCACTCCCTTCAAAGCTCACCACAGCCCCCAGAAATCTGAGCTCCCAAAATCCCAACCTTCCACTCCCCAGTTCCAGCACCCAAGCTGTGGAATTGTCCATCACACATCCACAAGATGCCAATGGGCCAGAAAAAGCCACAATTTTCGTGGAAGAGCCAAAAAAAGAAAAAAAAAAAAAAGGATAGAAAATGCCAACTGATGGGAACTCTGAGGAGATCAGAACCCAGGTGCTCTCAAGAGAGCACAAGGAGGGTTTTTAGGGAACACAGTCCCTGGTTTTCCCTGGAAGTCAGAGGGAGATCCCCATGGAAATGTGTATTTGTTTTTCAGATGCACATGTTCATCCTGAACTCCTAAGGAAACAGCTCCATGCTTCCAACAGGACTCTCCCCACCTCCTGCTCTGGGAAGTGCTGGATTCAGCTCTGGGTAAAACAACATTTGTACTGTTCCTCATGCCAGAATGTCCTGAAATAGTTCAAACAAGACACCCTACAGAATAGTCTGATTAAACCCCCCAGATTTTAATCCATTTTAATTAAAATGGGCGGAGGGAGGATGTGGAGTATTCCTTCCTCTGGTGGAGTTTCCTGTTCTGTGCAGTATTAGAGGATATTGCTTAAGGATGGGGGTTGTTCCTTCTCATTTCCCTCCCTTTTTCCTGGTCTCTTGTTTTAACTCTGGATGGTTTTAGCTGGAGGCCAAAGAAACGCCTCATATCACATTCAATCCTGGCCCAGTGAACAAAATCCTAAGGAAAAGCAGAAGACCTCTCATGGCACCTCAAATGCTGCACTCAGACCTCCCACAACCTCATTTCACTCCACCAAACAGAATGTTTGGTGTAAAATGGAAAAGAAGTAAAATGTTATTTATCAACAGCCAAATAAATTCATACTCAAATCATGGATTCCTGGGGAAATTGGGGTTTAAATCCCCAGATTCAGCAGATTCAGATTTCTGTGAGAACACACACCCCCCCAACTCCTAAAGGAATAGCACAAAGGCTGTGGAAAACAAACATCCCACCGTGATCTTTAATGCCCTTGAATAATTTAGAAGGGAAAAAAAAAAAAAGAGTATTTTGGTGAGGAAGGAGACAATTCCCTGAATTCCCTCTTTTGCCCTCATTAATTTCAGATTCAACAGTTTGGATCTATAGACAATAAAAATCTCTCTGGAAAAGAAGGCATCAAGGGTGTTTCCTTTCACTTTTCTGACTGAATTCAGAGGCAATACCTACAGATCCCTTGGGGATTTTTTTGCCTTTGGAAAACACCAAGGGGAACCCAGGCTGCTGTGGATGCTGAGGAAAACAAGATTTTACATTAAAATTCCAAATGAAAATTTGGAAAATTCCATGAAAATTCCAAATGCATAGGTAATAAACCCCAAACTGGATTCCAAGGCACCATTGAACAACACCAAAGGTATTTTAGGGAAAATTGTTGGGATTCATTGGGAAAGAGCCTCAGTTCCACCCTTGGAAGGCCAGACATGATCTCAAGGAAAGCTCAGCCTAATTACACCTTGAAATTGCTCAGATCACACTCGGGCTCTATGAAATCTCCCCAGCTAATTGCAAAGTGCTAATTAGATCCCAAGAACCCCAAAAAGGGCTCAGCTGAGCACATCAACTCCAAGGAACCATTTTGCCTCCAGCCTCCAGGCAGGACCTGCATGGGAAAGGTCACCATGGCAACTGGGTTGCTGCTTTCTCTTCTTAAATTTTTTTAAGGAATGTGGGGAACAGATCAATAAATTAATGATGTCAGACACATTTATTTGTCCACCTTGCTGTCTTCACCACTTACTGTGCATTTGTTCAAATCCCAGGGGTTTCACACAGCTCTGTCAGTGTTTTGCCCTCAGCTCTTTTTTCCAGTGGTCCATATCCTCTGGGAGAAAATCCCTTGCAAGAGGGATTACAGCTTGGCAGCCGCTAAGAGGCAGAGCTCTACCTTGAGAGAACTTGTGTTCCTTCTCCAAGGGCTGCTGAGGGGCATTTCATGGAATCACAGAATGGTTTGGAATGGAAGGGACCTCAAAGCCCATCCAGTGCCACCCCTGCCATGAGCAGGGATGCCTTCCACTGTCCCAGGCGGCTCCAACCTGGTCTTGGGCACTGCCAGGGGTCCAGAAACTTCTCTGGGCACCCTGTGCCAGGGCTTGCCCACCCTGCCAGGGAGCAATTCCTGCCCAATATCCCATCCATCCCTGCCCTCTGGCACTGGGGAGCCATTCCCTGCATCCTGTCCCTCCATTTTTATCCCTCTGGCCAAAGCTGGAGTGCTCCAGCCATGCTGCCACTGCTGTTCCATCTGGCATTTTCCATCCTAATTTACTTGGAGAAAGAAAAGAGGTGACATGGAAGAGGAAGGCATGAAGGAGGGGAATATCACATAAAATCCTACTGGAAAAGTGGGAGCAGGCAGGAAGCAGATTTTCCCTCACAAAGAGGGGTTTGGTGCTCCCCTTGTTTGCTCTTGCAGACAGATGGAAATGTGGGAAGAGCTCACTGAACCTGGGTCCCACATAACCAACCCCATCCTGGGATCTCCCTGCTCCAAACCCACTTCTAAAGGGAGTTACCTGCTAAGATTTTGCTTTTTGTGTGAGCATCATTTTGGAAAGCAAAATCAACACCCTGGGCCATGTGAGTCCTTTTGGCTCCAAGTGGGATGGACTCTGCAGAGGCAGGAAGAGTTCAACACCTCCACACAAACAACCTCTGCCTGGGAAAAGGCAGGAAAAGGCAGAAGAATGAAAGGATTTGGAGAAAATCTGGAGAAGCAGGAAAACCAAAGCACCTGTGCATGCACAAACATCCAAGAAAGGTCTAAGGGTGAAGAAGAGGAGAATTAGAAGGTCTCAGCTCTCAGGAAGGTTATTTTGGCACAGGGGAATGGCAGGGGGGCCATCTCTGGGATGACAGAATTACACCCCCAGAAGATGCTGGAGACAGGAAGGCTACACCAAACAGCTTGTCCTTAAAAAAAGAGTAATTTATTGTCCTAAATCACCTTAACAAAACAAATTATCAAATCAACTGAAATTCCAGTGTAAAGAAGGAAGGATGAAATTTCTGGCCACCCAAAGGATGGGCAAAGGTGATCTGGTTTGGGTTGTAAGGGACCTTAAAATCATCATGTGATGGGCAGGGACAACTTCCACTTGCTCCAAGCCCTGTCCAACCTGGCCTTGGACACTTCCAGGGACTGGGCAGCCACAACCACATGACAGATAAGAGAAGATAAGCCAGGCCCAATTCAAAGTCCTACCCTTGGGAGAACCTCCTTGTAAGAGAAAAATCATGATCTAATACTGCTGAGAGAGGTTTCACATGAAAGCACCGCTTTAAAAAGTCACAGAAGGGAATTCAAAGAGCAGCTGAAGGAGCTGATGAGGAGAATGAAATCTCAGCAGTGGCATGTGGGGATGTGGACACAGCCAACACACCCAGCATGGTCCTACAGAGGCCAGCAGGAATTTGGAGTGGCTGAGTGGCAGCAGGAGCCAGGACATTAAAAGCAAGAGCACCCTTCAAATTTGAAGTCATTTCAAACAAATCAAGAAAGAGAAAAGAAAAAAGAACCAAACCATGTCCAGTTAAAAAGAAAACTGCCATAAGACAGAACAAAAAAAGGCAAATAACAACTTCAAAAGGCTTCAAACTGAATAATAAACCCTTCCTGACCACAGCAGCAGCACGAGCCTGACCATGGGCTGTAAAGACCCTACAGAGACCCTCTGGAAAGAGCCCACCAAGGAGAACAAAGCCATGTGGGAGAAGCTCAGTGCACTTTTCACCCCTGGGCTCAAGGTGGAAGCTCCTGGGGAGAGCCTCCCAGCACATCTTCCTTCCCAGGGAAGCTCCGGGGGAACCCCACTGAAGTGTCAGGAGGGGACCCAAGCCCACCAAGGGACCAGATGGGCCTCCCCCAGCACTTCTGTGTGACCTCCAGCATGGAAGTGGCTTTTTGATGGGATCCAGAGCCCTCTGGTCCCCTAAACCCAACATCTGTCCCAACAGAAGCACTTGACACATGGATAAATCGGAGTTCTTTGGGGAAGTGCCAAGGAGCTTCCCAAGCCTACTGGAGCTCTTTGAAGGAGTCCCCAGGCACATGGGAAGGAGAGATCCGCTGGATACAGTTGGCTTGGATTTCCTAACGGCATCTGACGAGGTTTGAAAGGCTCTTACAGAAGGGATGTAAGAAGAAAGGTCTGTGCATTGATTAAAACAAAAAAAAAAGTTCAAAATGGGAAATGCATGGCTCATTTTCCTAATGGAGGGAAGCCAGCAGTGCTCAGATGCTTCCTGTTGAACATCTTTAGGGACGAAATGGCAAAACAAGGAGAAGAAGTGAAGTGACAGCATCGATCAAAGATATGAAATCACCAAAAGCAGCAAACAAAAGCCCAAGGTGAAAAACTGCACAAGGAATTAAAGGCACCGAGGGACAAGGTAATACCTACACTTGGAATCCTGTAGGAATGAAGGGGGGGGGGAAATCCTGCACAAGCAGGTGCTGATGGTGTTTCATCCACCTTTACTGCCCTCACCTCAAAAGCTAAGGAGTAAAGTTGGAAAAGGTACTGGGAAGTGATGGTGAGGAGCACAGATCTGGACTGGATTCTGTGCCAGGGGAGAAGACAACTGGCAGGAGATGATCAGAGTTGAAAAGGTCAGGGTGTGCCATGGAGAGCAGCTGTGCAGATTCAGGCAAGAGAAACCCACCAAGGAATGCTCAAATCTGTCGACAGCAGGAAGGGCCCGAGTCCCAAACCACTGGAGACCAGAGGCTGCCAATTAATAAATCAATAATCACCTCTCTGCTCTTCCCCCCCTTCTGGACTGCTGCTGGGGGGCATGGGCAGAGACAGGACCCAGCTGGATGCACTGAGGCACTTCCAGCAGATCTGCACAGAGCTGGGATAAACTGGGAAACTCAAGACCCCTCCTGCAGTGTCAGAGAGCACTAAAACCCAGAGCTGCTCTCAGCCTGCCCTGGAAGCTGTTTGTGTCTGACATGGTGAGACAGGAGCTGCTCAATCTTACAGCTTGTCCTGACCAGATAAAAGGAAGTTCTTGTCAGGCATTTATTTATTTATTTAACACATGGCAGCCAGGCAGAAACTGAGTTCTTGCTGCTCTGCTGCTGCTGTGCTGAAATTCACCACAGGAGAAACTCCCAAGTGCTCTGACAACAGTGGATTATTAATTATCCTGTGCTAATCAGGAGGGGATTAGAAAAACAAGGAACCAAATAAACCACCTGAACTCCCAGGGTTTTTTACCTCAGATAACTCCTTGGCTGGGAAAGGGATGCAAGCTGGCTCATTTGGGGAATCCAGTCACCAAATCCAGCACATCCCAGCAGTTCAGCATCATTCCTGCTTTTCTGCTGGAGCACAACATTTCCTAAAACACCTCCCACACACTCACCTGGGTTTGGAGAAAGGCTTGTGCCAGCCCAGGAGCTGAACTTGCATGGGTGAGAGCTCCCCTAAAACCCCTCAAGCCACGTTCCCAACATTGGAATCTTGCCCCAGCTCTGGAAAATTCCGTGGGATACAGGCACAGCAGCAGCTCTGGGGTGGGGAACACAGAGGGGACCAAGGGCTCTGGTACACAGCACCAGGGGCAGCTCAGAGGACAGAGGATCAAAAGCAAGGAGCTTCCTGAGGGTTTCTCAGCATCCCTTCGAAGGTTCCCATCTCTTCTCCAGCACTTTCCCATACTTCCACTGGAGGGCAGGAATATCCCACATTTCCAAGGACGACCCTGTAGCCCATTGCTGCACATCCTTGAACAGCCCCAGGAAGGTCCAGCCTTTGGGGACACTTGTGAGCTCCTCCACACCCTCATTTGGTTTCTGTGCTGCTTTTATGGAGCAGGATAATTAGCAGAATGTTTTTTCAAAACGTCCTAATTACTTTCATCAAACGACTGCAGCATTCACAGTTTGTCCCCACAGCCATGCCTCCCCTCCCAGGGCCCTCCTGACATATTTTTTAAGCAGGTAGCACAAAGATACTGGAATTCCATGCACCTGCATGGAGCAGGAGATTACACCCTCACTGCTTCCTCAGGAGACAAGAAAACTTTTAAAAGAAATTTTTCTGCCTGGAGTGTGTCTGTGCTGGAGGGCAGGCAGCTCTGCAGAGGGGTCAGGACAGGCTGGATCCATGGGCTGAGGTTCAGCAAGGCCAAGTGCCAGGTCCTGCCCTGGGGTCAGCCTGGGCCCTGCAGCTCCAGGCTGGGCAGAGGGGCTGGAAAGGGCCCGTGGGGAAAGGCCCTGGGGGCTGTGCCAGGGCTGGACAGGAGCCCAGGGGTGCCAGGGGGTACAAGGCCAATGGCCCCTGGGCTGTGCCAGCCATGGGGTGGCCACAGGTCCAGGGCAGGGCCTGTCCCCTGGGCTGGCCCTGCTGAGGGACCCCGAGGGCTGTGTCCTGTTCTGGGCCCTCCTGGCCAGAGAGCCCTGGAGGGGCTGGAGCGTGTCCAGGGCAGGGAATGGAGCTGGGGAAGGGGCTGGAGCCCCAGGAGGGGCTGAGGGAGCTGGGAAAGGGGCTGAGCCTGGAGCAAAGGAGGCTCAGGGGGGACCTTGTGGCTCTGCACAACTCTCTGCCAGGAGGGGACAGCCAGGGGGGGTCGGGCTGTACTGTCAGGGAACAGGGACAGGACAAGGGGAAAGGGGCTCAGGCTGGGCCAGGGGAGGCTCAGCTTGGACAGCAGCAGGAATTTCTGCATGGAAAGGGTGCTCAGGCCTTGGCAGGGGCTGCCCAGGGAGCTTTGCAGTGCCCATCCCTGCAGGTGTCCCAGGAAGGGCTGGAGGTGGCACTCAGTGCTCTGGGCTGGGCACAAGGTGGGCACTGGGCACAGCTGGGACTCCATGGGCTGGCAGGGGTTTTCCAGCCTCAGGGATCCCAAGGTTCTGTGACAATCTTGCACAGATGACCTGGGGACCTCTGGCTTGTATTGCCTGTATCTTTCTTAGTGACAACTCTCACCAAAAGCAGAATAAAATAGATTTACTGTCTCCCACAATGGCACATAAGGAGGGTCCTGAAAGGGTCACACTTAAGGTTGGTCTGCTCGACAGATTTTATGTGGTTTCCAAAAGTTCTCTCAGAATGTTCCCCAGCAAAGGCCATTGAAGACACAAAGCTGCCAGGAGACAAAAGGAGAGGTTTTTTCATGGAGAAAGAACTGCTCTGGAGAGCAGGAGGCCACCACCTCTGACCCTGAGGCTGGGGCTGCTGCTGCTTGGTGGAGTCAAAAATCAGATGAATAAAGGCTCCTAAAAGGTTTCTGTGAACACTCAGCCACTCAGAGCAGCAGAAAAGAAACAGAGTGAAGCAAAATGAGCTGCAGAAGAACCTTGGGAAGAGCCTGGCAGAAACACCTCAGTGCTTTCCCAATGAGGATGAAACCAAACAGAGATAGAAAAAAATAATTCAAACTTCCAATGCCAAAACCAGGCTCTGGGGTGACAATTCCCCTCAAGATAACCACAGGAAAGCATCAGCTCCATGCTGATGGGCTAGAAGAAGGATGGAATGTCAGGGATCACATGGAAAACAGCAGGAAAACACTCTGGCTTTATACAAACTACAGCACCACAGGAGTCATGGCTGAGCAGGCTGGGACTCTCCAGCCTGAAAACTGCCCAAAATTCAGCATTTTCAAGATTTATTTAGTAAAGGGAGAAATCATTTCACTAAAATCCAGGGGGTTTTGGACTATCTGAGTGTTTAATATCTGGGATCATGCTGAACATGCCCTGCTGCAGGAACTCCTCTCCCCATGAAATACCTGACTTTTCCAGCCTAACTCTATGCTATAAAGACCCAGTGTTAGCTCCTTACAGGGGAAGTAATTCTGCAGGTGGAGCTCTTCCCACCTGGGGTCCTTCTGTGCCAGTTTTTCCCAGGAGATGGGAGAGAGCAGGATGGTGCCAGACCTTTTTATTTTATGAATTCTGCTTAATTCACTTCCTCTCTTCAGATCTATTTCCTGATGTGGAAAATGAAGGTACACTGGAGATTTACCCTGGGGCAGATCACCTCTGGGATGTCTGGGATCAGGACAAAGGGCCATTTTTCTCCTCAGGAGAACAGGAAGCATGTGAAGAAGCAGAGAAAATGTGTGGTGATATTCCCTGGAATATTCTGGCAGGCTTGGTGGGTTCACAGGAGCTCCTGGAAAGGTTTTGCAAGAAGGAGCAGAATGTTGCACACCAAACCCACCCTCCTTGTGCTCTTCCAGCAGGAATCTCAGCCCTCCCAAGGGGATGATGCCTTTGTGTGAGCATTCCAGATAAAACCCAGATCACAGCAAGGATTTGAGCTGTTGGAGCAAGTCCAGAGGATTCACCAGGATGAGCAGAGGGATGGAGCAGCTCTGCTGGGAAGACAGGCTGGGACAGTTTGGATTATTCAGCCTGGAGAGAAGTTCTAATTGTGGCTTTCCAGTGCCTGAAGGGTTTCCCCAAGAAAAATTCCCCAAGAAAAAAAACAGAGACTCTTTGTAAAGGCCTTCACTTCTCCAGTGGTCAGTCTACACAAAACCTTTCCAAAAGCCCATTTCTATTTCCAAAGGGGATCAGCTCTTCCTTTACAAGTAGGTTTTACTCTGTCAGCATCTTTAGTAAGCACCCAAACTCCACCTGCTGCTCACTGAGAGGATGAGAGACCCAGAAACATTTCTTTTTAAATGGAATAAAACAATCCTTAACCAAGGGGGCAAACAGTGATTCCTGGGGTTGAACTCTACAGCCAAATATGTGGTTTCTGATAAAGATCATCTTCCTGCACTTCCCCTCTGCTAATGGCTCTGCTGTCACTTGAAACTCCCAGGAGAACCTTAATGCCTTCTTCCTTTCCTGGAATTAGCAGTGGAGCTTTCAGATGAGCTTCCCTTTGACTGAAAACGAATCAGGGGAGGCCTGAACTCAGCTCTGTGCCAAACAAACATAATTCTGTGAGATTTTCCTGTCAGGCTCCTCAGCCTGATTAACACCAGGCAAGGCAGGGGGGGCAGAGCTCCTTTGTAAGCTCTACATGGGGATTAGGAGTGTCTGCATCCCTCAGGACTAAATCAAAATTGGCTTTTTAAGTAGGTGCCAGTGTTTTAGCTTATTAAGGCACAAAACATGTGGTTCTCTGTTTATTTTTAAGCAGAGTGGATTTTGAGGCTTTAGCTGTGGTATTTCCAAAGCTGCCAGGGCTCCAAACCCCTCCCTGGGATTTGGGGATGGGAGGATGAGCCAATTTCAGCCCAAGGGCTGTGGAAAAAGGCTGTTCTCCTGGAGCCTCCAACATCAGAGCCTCTGCTGGTATTGAGCAAGTCACTCTGCTGAAATCCCAGAACCATGGAATGCTTTGGAAGACACTTTAAAGCCCATCCAGTGCCACCTCTGCCATGGGCAGAGACACCTTCCACTGTCCCAGGCTGCTCCAAGCCCTGTCCAGCCTGGCCTTGGGCACTACCAGGGATCCAGGGGCAGCCACAACTGTTTCAAAAGCCTTTTTGTTGTTTATATCCTCACTAAATCTGCTGGATTTTATACACAGACATCCTGGAAGATGTAAAATTCATCTTCAGCTTGCTGACACTATGCATTCAGAGCATTGCACCCACATCCTTCCCAGTCAGGTTGAAGTGCAAACACAGAATTGTTTGTGTTGGAAAAGACTTGTCAGATCATCGAGCCCAGCATCTGGTCCAGAATTCACATCATGGTGCTGCAAGGAATGTCCTGAAGGGGATTCTCCTAATTATTTCTTGCTCATTATTTCAGCTCATCTGCACTAACCACTGAGAGAAGCAGCAGATCCTGAAGGATCCCCTGGAATGGGTGATCTGCACTGTGTTTCTCAGGTACAGAATTGTACATGAACCACGTTTCCACCTCATCAGCTGCAATTAATTACACCAAAAAGAGAGGACTTTGATAAAATTTTCAGTTGCACTGGAGCACTCTGCACTAAAATAGCCATAAAGTCAAGCACCACAACCTGTTATCTCCTCCTCAATCCCAGCTTCTCAGCACCTCACCTGGATTTTCCAAGTAGAAAAGCACAACTGAGGTGTTTCAGCAAGGAGGGATTTGATGGTTATCAACTCTCCTGCCTTGATTGCTCCTTTCCCAGTTTATTTGGATCTCAGCTGAGTGTTTGTGCCTGCCAGTCTGCCAATTCAGAGGAGAAACAGAGTTGTGTTTTCCAAGACTTCTTCTCATCTCTTTATTCCCCACTGCTGTAACAGCCCAGGTTCCCATAGAAACTGAGAGTAAAGAGCAGAAGTGTAAAAATACAAATGAACAGGTCCAAGCTGGCAATGTTGTGTTTTATTAGACAAATAAATATCACTAATGGGCACGAGGCTTTTCTAAGGGCAGAGCCAGATAAGGCTGCACCTTATCAAATAAAGAGATGGCACACAAATGATAGTGCCCAGACTCACTGGGAAGGGGTCAAGTGAGAAGGTTTCTCACTTCTGGAAACTGAGCTGTTTTCTGCATTATTCAGTTTTGGAGGCACCAAAACCCCAGCTCCTCTTTCCCAGGACTGATCCTGACTGCCCCAAGTCACTCAGGATTCTCATCCCTCAACACTGGAGCTTTGCAATGTGGGAGCAGGGCAACAAGCACTAATTTAGGACCTTCTCAGGTGGACTTAATAATTGTAAATGAGTATTGGCACAAGGATTGAAGTTCTCTGCACAAAGAACTGTAAAAATGGGTTTCTGAGGAAAGAGCAGGCTGGATGCTTTTGGATGCATCTTGAAAGTGGTCCTGGATAATTTTATTTTTTAACAGTGAAAGGGGCTTTTTAAATTGAAGGACTTCAGGAAAATTATCAAGTTGATTGAAAATTATCACCTTGAAATTATCAATTCAAGTCCAACATGACAGTAGGGTTCTTCCCAACAAGAACACTGGAAATGGGAGAGAGATACTGCTGGGACTATAATCTATTCCAAGCCCTGGAGAGTTTTTAGAAGGCCATAACAAAATAATATTTCTTTTTCTAGAGACACTTTCAAGGCCATTTACAAATATTCCAGGAGTGTTTATCCTTGGGCACCCCTGTTGTGCCTTCTCCAAAGGGGTGGCACAGATCAGCCTCTCCTGAGCCCCTGCAGCAGAAGGAGTGATGCCCTCTACTAGAAATGTTCTTTTTCTAAGCAATGCCATCCACTGAAACTTGGGGAAAATTAGGAAAACTTTCAAACAGCTTAGTTGTTGGCAATTATTTTCATTTCCAAGCCAGGCTGTGCCATCCAACCCTCACTGACTCAAAAGGAGAATTCCCTGGAGCAGCTCCTGTTGGGTTTTTGAGCAATGCAGCCCCTGGCACCCCCCAGGCTCAGTTCTCTTATGCTCCCCTCCTCAGTATGATGACACAGGAGAGGCTGCAGGTCAAACAAATATTTGAATTTCTTTCCCCCAGCCATGTTTAAAACAATAAAATGCTTGAAGCCATGCAGAGAGATTCACATAAAAGGACACTTGAGTGGAGAGACTCCCACCTGAAACCATCAGCAACCCACCAGCAAAGGGAAGGTACAGCACTACTTGTTCCCAGCCTTTCCCCTCCCCTGGCTCTCCTGGGAAGTCTGAGTGGTTTCTCCATTTCCAAGGAGTTGGATAACAAGGCACTGATAAAAACCTGCCTGCCTGGGAAACAATGGAGAGGTTGAAACACAAATAGAAACAGGAGGAAATATTCCTCATTTTGCTGCTGCATTTCCCAAACTCAGTAAAAGGAAGTTCAAATGACCAGCGTTATAGCTGGCTGCAAGAAAAACTAGCTAAAACCAACTAAAACCAGATAAACATCATATATTTCATTTTATTATTTAATATTAATAGTTAATAGGAATATATTTAATTCTCAGGGGACTTTGGGAAGTGCTGAGTGTGGTCTGTGACCGGTGCAAGGCTCACTCCTGCAGGACTTTACCTTTTTCAACCACAAAACATGAGAACAAATCCTTTTTGCTTTAAATGTCAGCTTCAATACTTAGCAAGGGCACATGTGAGCAGCAGGGAGCAAAAGCCTTGGAGCAGCATTTTCTCCTGGATCTGCTGTTTTTCCAAGCAGGAGGTCACATCCTCACTAAGCACTTGCTCAACTCTTAAATATTTTCATGTCTGAATCTGACCCAGATGCAAAATATGACAACTCAGCTCCTGCATCCTTATTAAAGCAGCTGATTTGGAGCAGTGGGGTTGGTGAAACAGCTTTCAAAGCTGAACTGCAGGCAGTTAGGAAATAACTGGGAAGTGGAAATGGTAGAATTTAAGGGCACAGCTGATGTTTTAAAGCAGCCGAGTGGAGGCTTTTAGTTTTGTGCCAAGCCAGCATCTGCAGGGACTCCCTGGCAATTTCCCTGTGTGTTCCAAGAGTCCCAGCCTTGCTCCCACTTGGGGCTCCTCAAAGAGTTCTGAGCCATGGGAATTCCATGTTGCCCTCCAAGAGAAATGAGATCACTCCTGCACAGGGGCAGCCTCCAAAGGGCTGAAGGAATAAGGATCCCTGTGTGAGGAATGCACCTTGCTGAGGAAGCATCTTGGGATGGAAATGCACCCAGCTGTGAGATTTAATCCACGACTAATGCTGCAATAAGTTACCAAGACTCCATTGTCTTCATGAAGGAAAAGCCAGATCGTTGTTGTGTAGGTTATGTTTTATAGGATTGTCAGAAGGCACTGGGTCAAATCTTATTTGTTGATAATGCATCCACATTGGTTGGTACATGGTATTTTGCATATCTATCAAACCTCTGTATTTCTGGTTAGTTTACATATTTTCTCTACTGATACTTATGAAACAGATCTTGTTGTTTATACAGGTGCACTTATTTTACACCCTAGGAATAGACTGTTGTGTTAACAAGCTCTCATTCCCCAGCTTGTTTTTACATGGGAACTTGCAAACTACTAAGCTGCACTTAGAAGTGACAGGCCAGCTATTAATTTTGTTTAATTTTATGAGGCTTTTCTTTTATAATTTCTCTACCTGTCTGTGACAGACTCAGATCAGGACCTGGAGCTCTGAAGGCCTTGGAGGAGGTAGGGCACAGTTGTTTAACACAGATCATCAACAGCTGAGCAGATTCCAATTGCACACTTTGATGCTCATGGTATCACTCTAATCCCTCGCTCTGTGATCAATAAATGATGTTATTTGATGTTTTCTACAGAGCAACCCAACAATTGTACAGGAAGTGACAGGAAACGAAGAGATAGCAAAGACAGGGCTCAAACACATCTCCCTGTGCTGCTTTGCTGAGCAGACAGAGCCAGGAACACCTCACTGCCATCACGAAAAAGAATTTTAAATACAGCCACGATTGAGGGGCTTTTAACTCGCATCAGAAATTTAATAACAAAAGCCCCATTAAAAACCTCCAGGCAGTTTTACATTAATGTCCAACATAATGGGCCAGATGAGGCTTTCATCTCCTCTTTCAAGGTTTACAGGCACTGAGCTATCACACATATTCACAATGTCATCTTATCTCTATTTCTGATGTTTCATCTTGTTACACCTCTGCAGAAACTGTGGGATCAGCTAAATCATGACAACTGCCTTTCCTTATTTTTTTTTTTACCTTTTTTTTCAGATGATTTAAAGATTTAGAGCTCAGTACTTCTGAAACCATTCCATGGAGTATTCAGTGAGACACAGAGAAAATGGAGCAAATGCAAATGAGGGCAAATCAGTGTAAATGGAGGAGAGCACAGCCAGGAAATCCAAGTGCACTGCTCAGTGTGGGCTTTGGGATGCCCTAAATCTGGTCCAAGGCCAGGCTGGATGGACTTGGAGCAACATGGGATTAGTGGAAGGTGTCCCAGCCCATGGAACTGGATGGGCTTTAAGGCCCCTTCCAAACTAAACAATTCTGGCATTCCAAGTGCTGCAAACAAGCACATGAGAAAATAATAATAATAGTAATAATAGTAATAATAGTAGTAATAGTAATAGTAATAATAATAATAATAATAATAATAATAATAATAATAATAATAATAATAATAATAATAATAATAATAATAATGATGTTAAAAACATAAACAAAACTAACTAAATAAATAAATAAACTTCCATTACTCAGTGTTATGGTATATATTACTGTAATGGGAGGCTGGCACCTTCCTGGTGATCCCAAAAACAGGAGCATCACATCCTGAGGGTCCCACAGCTGGGAGCAGGAAAGGCACAGACCTGTCCTAGAATCCTCTCTCAGAATCCCAGAATGGTTTGGAATGAAAGGGACATTAAGGATCATCCAGTGCCTCCCCTGCCATGGCAGAGACACCTTCCACTGTCCCAGGTTTCTCCAGCCTGGCTTTGGGCACTGCCAGGGATCCAGGGACAGCCCCAGCTGCTCTGGGCACCCTGTGCCAGGGCCTGCCCACCCTGCCAGGGAACAATTCCCAATATCCCATCCATCCCTGCCCTCTGGCACTGGGAAGCCATTCCCTGTGTCCTGTCCCTCCATCCCTTGTCCCCAGTCCCTCTCCAGCTCTCCTGGAGCTCCTTTAGGCTCTGGAAGGGATGAGATGAGGGTAGAAATCCTGAGTGGAATAGGGACAACATTTAGACTGGAAGCTCTGCATGGACAGGAATTTGAGCCCTCAGGAAAAGTGATTGTTTTCTAAAGGGAAGAATAAAAAATGTTTGTTTTGGTGGCCCAGCTGCAGGTGAGATGGAGATGTTGGCAGCACCTTTGGAGTTAAGGCTGCACTGTGTTTTTCACTTAAAGTGGGATTATGTTCTTCCATTTCACAGTTGGGTGATTGAATTTCATCTCCCAGTGTGACACAGCTTCTGTCCTGGGGTCATCTGAATCTGCTGGGCAGTTTTTAGGTACCACCCTCACTGATGTTTGCAGGGAGAACAATGAATATTCACTCATTTTGAAGCAGGAACCTCCACCCTCTACTCCTTCCCCTCTCCCTACAGTTAAAACAACCAGCATGCCCAAACCTTGGAGCTACTCCCATAAATCCTGGCCTGGGAAGTTTTTTGGGAGAATGGGAAGAAACTTCTTCATCTGGCAATGCCTTTGCCAAGACAATTTGACAGCAGGGACACAACACTGTCCCACCTCCTGCCCTGGTGCTTCCCTCTGGGTCCCAAATCTTTTGCTGCCAGACCTTTCCTGGGTGCCAGCACCAGCAACATACCCACCCTTCATCTTTCACTGGCTCTGCATATCCTTCTTTCCTTCCCCTTAGAAACTCTTGGATATAAAAGTGAGGTCTGAGCTCCTAGGAGCTGCTGAGGCACAGCCAAGCAGAACTGGACTAGCAGGGAACTGCAGCTCTGGGAAAGGCACAAATGATCTCACACCTGTTTCCAGCAGTTCCAACATCACTGGCTCCCTGTAGCAGCAGAATCACTCAGTTTTATTGGCATTGCATTTTCTTCAAGTGCCTCCCTCTTATTTAAGTCAGCAGATAACAGTGGGACAGAAATAGCCTAACTTCCAGTGGTGTAATCCTTAAAAGCTGTTTAGACAAACCCTTGGGACAACTCCAAAATGTGCTGGACAACCAATTTACACCACCAGGGGTGCATGGAAATGTTTTAAGGCTGCTTTTGCCTCAACCCCCCCAAAACTGGCCAAGGTTTCTGAGCCAGTGCTGCACAGAGCTCCAAACTCAGGGATTAGCAGGGTATTGCCAGCAGCTCCTGAGAGAAGGATTCCCATCCATGCCACAGGAATAGTTGATATTTCCAAGGAATGGTTGGTAATTCCAAGGCCCAGACCACCAAGTGCTCCCACCATGTGCAGCTGGAATGGAGTCATCCACACTGCATTTCTGCTCCCCCTGGGATTTGTTATCCTAGGGATGATTTCTGCTGCAGTTTTGCTTCCTCAGGACAGCTCTAATTCCATAAAACAAAGAGGACAGCCCCAATCCCATAAACAAATGCAGCCAGCTTTTGGAAGAGCAGCCCATTCCAGAGGCCCTGACTTTTCCACACCAAGGTTTCCATCTGACGTGCCCCAGCCCATTATCACATCCAAAGGTCAGCTGAGCAAGGGGAGAGCACAGAGATTATTACCTAAATAAAACAACCTGGCTTTCAAAAGGTCATCCACATATCCCTGGTGGGGGACAGAGCATTTCCAGTGCTCTTTCTCCAGAGGGAAGCAGTCACCAAGCCTGCCTGGTGTGGTCTCTGTGTGAATAATTCAAGTCTGCAAACAAACAGCAAGCCCCCCACAATAAACAAAGTCATATTTAGCATTTACCTTCACTTAGGGACGTCACCCTGCGTGCTCTCTTGCTGGGCTCTCACATTTTCAAATGATTTCTGAGATGTTTTCTAATTCCAGCCCTATTTATTACAGCAATCAGGAGAATGTAACAGAGCTGGATACAAACTAGCAGCAGCTTCAGGATGGAATGACAAATTATTTAAGGCTGGATGCTGGGGAAAAGCAAAACTCTTCAGCAGGAAGAGAAAAAGCTCTTCCATATTAGAGGCCAAATCATGCCACCTAAAATCTCAGTTTTTCTGAATATTAAATGTTCCAGCTGTTGCTTCCCCACAGCCCTCACCAGAGAGGAGAAGGGTTTTAATTATTTACACAGCTTAAAGGAAATGACTGCAACCTCTGCTTTTTATAGCCCTGAGGAGCTTTTTGCCAGCTTTTTGCACATCCCACAGGATTTCTCCCCAGTCTGGCACCACGGATGGCCGAGGCAAAAGCTGCTTCCCAAATGGTCCCTAATTCAGGGAACAAGGGACACAGAGGGGGATGGAGCCCCTCAGCACAGCTCCCTGATGCTGCAAAGCCAGCAAACACTGTCTCTTGCAGGAAAAAATTGCCTTGGTGGATTATTCCAGCCAAAGTTTTCCAGCCCAGCACCAAGTCAGACCCTCACTAAATCATCCTCTCTAACTGGCAGCTCCCATTTTGGAACCCTAACTCTGCCCCTTTCCCTTCTGGCAGGGGTTAAAATCTTTCTTGGCTTATCTCAGCTGAATTTCTAAACAAAATAAAACCCTCCTTCCCTAGTGCCCAGGGCTGTTTTAGCCACACAACCCCAGGGCTGGCTGGATGTCCAACCCAGCAGGCTGGACAGAGCCCTGCAGAGGCAGCATCTGCAGGCAAAGCTTTCCCAAGGTTTTCCATCACACCAAAACAGGAGCTTCCATGAAGATAAGCTGGTTTCTGCTCCTTTTTATGGAGATGAAGGGCCAATCCAGCCTCATCCTCAGTGGATCAAGACTGTGACCATCACTTGGACCCAGAGATATCAAAATTGCAACAACCAAGTCTCATTTCTGGATGGTGGGATCTTTACTCTCTCTCCTCTTGCCCTTTACTTCTTTTCCTTAGATATCTTTATAATTCTATGTTGTTTCATTTCCATAGGTATATAAAATAGAAAAAATATTCATAACCACCCTCTGCAGCAAAATTAAGTCAATTAACTCCTGGGATGCTTTTTTATGAATAAATGGAGTGAGAGAGCGGGTGTAAGGTGAAAAAAAAAGGACATCTCAAGGACTGAAAAAGGGGACTAGAAAAAGGGACTGAAACAAAAGGTTTGGATGGAATCATTCAGGTTGGAAAAGAGCTCTCAGATCTCTGAGTCCAGCTGTTAATGAAGCTCTTCATTAAAATACAGTTCCAGAAAGATGAAGGGCTCTGGAGCTGCAAGGACATGGAAAGGCATCATACACTAAATAAAGGTCCCTGTCCCCTCAAGCCCTGGGAGAAGCAGCTAATTTTGGCTGTGAGTTTCCAGACATTCCCCCAGGGCTGCAACACAGCTGGAATGGGAAATAAAACAAGGGAGAAGTGCAGTCAGAGCAACCTCTACCTGCAGAGAGCTTGGAGCAACAGCATGAAGGCACCAGAGTCCAGGCTGATGCCTTAAGTCCCAGCTTTTGTATTTTTCAGATTCTGTGCTGCTTTAGTTTGTAACTCTGAGCTTCATATGAAGTGTTAGCAAGTTCTCTTCACAGGGCAGTGAGACAAAACAATCCTTTTCCAACTTGAGACCAAGGACAACTGTTACAAAGCTCCAGGCCAAAAAGTATAAACAATGGTTAAGAGAGAAAAAGGAGAAGGGTGGGACTTCATAACCAAAACCTGGAACTGGACAATGAACTCCAAGATGCAAATGGAGCAGAACTGATCAAAGTGACAGACCCCATGACTGGGTGTGCATTTTGTGCCCATTTTGGTTCACCTTGGGTGCAGCCCTGGCTGGGCTCTTGTGCTGCCCAAGGTGGATCCATGGAGGAGATCCTTTTAATAAATCCCTGCTTTATTCTTTAACTCTGTCCAGCCTCTGTTCTAGCTCAGCCTTCACAGGGCATCAAGGCTTCAGCTGGGACCAATTCCAAGCCCTGCTGCCACAGGCCACGGGCACTGGGAGCCAGTTGGGAATGTGATGGGAGCACAGGGACAGGGCCTCTGGGGGCTGTGCTCAGCTGGGCACAGCCAGGCAGCTGCCAGCTGTCCCAGCTGGGTGACAAGGGACACCTCAGTGGTGTGGCTGTGCCACAGCCCTGCCCTGGAAAGGTGCCAGCAGCTAGAGAGGAACCTCTCCAACCTTGGTAAGGGTTCAATAATCGCACAGGATCAATGCCAAGAGTTCCCAGGCTGGGATGAGCCCAGCAGGAGGGATTGGTGTGCCCTGAGCAAAGGGGGTCACTGAACCTCGCCCCACTTGGCACCACCAGCTGCAGCAGAAGCCACCCTCCTGTGTCCTCCTGGATTTATGGAAGCTGCTGGAGTGGCTCCATCTGGAAACCACCTACACTGAGATAATCCTGATGATTTGGGCATCTCCTTCATGCCCTAAATGCCAGCATGGCTGGGCCTGGCACTGGGACATGAATGCTGCTCTTCTGGATTCCCAGTTCCTCAGAGCATGAAGCAAATTCGCCTCTCTCCTTCCCTTTTTAGGAGGCAACTATAATATCCATTAGTTAATTAATTCATTAAGTCATTTGAATACATTCAAAGAGTAGAATATTATAATTCATATTATAGTCTGCTTAATCCTATAATTAAAATCACAGCCTACAATTAAAACCTTGGTCTCACAGATGACGTGTCTGCAATTGCTGATTTAAGAGAGGGAACACCAAGGATGGACATTAAAGGGAGCTGCCAACCCCAAGCTGACAAAAAACAGGAAAATGCCTCTAAAATAAGAATGAACTCAATAAATAGTTCAGCTCCTCCAGGCCTGGAGGACAGATGGATACATGGAAAGATATTCCAAGCCTGTAACTTCTGCCTAACAGCCCCTCAGCCATGCCCTGAGCTCTGTGACTCCAGGGATGTGCTCCAGCATGGAGATGGGAAAAAAAAAAAAAAACCAATGCCACTAATTTTGTAGGCATTTAGAGTCCTAAAATGGTTTGGGTTGGAAGGGACCTCAAAGCCCATCTGGTTCCAACCCCTTCCACCTCCCACTAGACCAATCCTGCCCAAGCTGGCCTTGGTCATCCTGATCCACTTATCCACAGGAGGCATCCCAAGGCCTTTTCCCAGCTGGCAGCGAGCTCTGAAAAGGAGATGTGAGCTAAAAAAAGACGAGCAAAAACATTCCATGGGATTTGCATAAAGCCTCACAAACCTGCCCACGTTTTATGTTCCGAGTTCTTCCCTACCACAAACCTCCCCTTGGAAAAAATAGGCCCTTGAAGGACAATTAGCTGGAGCTAATTAACTGCTGCTTGCAAAGGAATCCAGGTTAAACTTGCTGCCAAGGAGACTTTTCTCCCAAGGAGTTTTGCCTCGACAGGTAACTCTGGAAAACTTTCTGGAACTTTCACAATTCTTCTGGGCTCTCTCTCCAAGGAACTTTACAATTTTTCCCTCCTCTATCCATCCTTCTGCTGGTTTTCAAGGAGCCCAGCAAACAGGAATAAGGAATTTGACTGCTAAATACTCCATTTTTCAATAGGACATTCCTTTTTTCCTGGATTTTTTCCAGGCAGACAACATTGATCCCTCCTGATCTGTCTGAGGCAAAATGTCAAGATGTGACAAGAATGTCACTGTCACCCCCACTCTGGTGACCCCCACACATGGTTTGTGGTGGCACCTTCAAAAACCTTCTGTGACCATATCATTTACGACCCAACCCAAAATTTTCCCAGTTTTATTCCCAATAATGTTTTCTTCTCTTCTGCTCCGATAGAAATCAATATAACCCAAATAGGAACACACAAAAATGAATATAAAATAATAACTGAATGACCAGGGGATATTTGGGATTATCTGACTGAAGCATTCCATGCCCCAAATCCCCTTTTTTTTTGGGGATGGTAAAGGAAGTTGATAGTCTCCCATTTTTTTAATTGGGTCAACAAGAATTTAGGGAATTTAACTTTTTTAATGGAACTTTTTTATAAGAAGAAAGTTTACATTTGATCTGAGGCAGGGAAATATTATTCCAATCTAAAATGCAACCATTTAGACACCTTAAAATTAATTAAATATAATATTTCAAACATCACTCAGACATAAGAAAAGAGAAATAATCTGGGGGTATTTTGCAGGATTAACAAGTTTTGCTAATGATCTGAAGGCTTTTGAGATGGACCTTAGTTTCTGAAACAGACCAAGAGTTATTTTTAATCAACACTTAATTGGGAATTCTCACTTTCCCTCCACAGAGGTGCCCAATACCTTCAGCAGACACCATTCCAGCCCCTGTGGTTTAATGAGAAATTTCCATGTATAACCCAACTGGAATCTGCAATTTAGGCAGCATTTGACTTTGAGAGAACACTTCCCCCCTTCTTCAATGTGCTATGAAAAAAATCCCCATAAAAGCAAAATAAGTGAGAGGGAGGAAAAGCAAAGAAGTTTTGTATAGAGCAAATTGAATTTTCTTTTCAACAACTTCTGCCTTTCAATTGTGTTTGGTTGACACTGAGCATCTCCTGAAGCAGAACAGGATCCTCTTGAAAAGCTTTAATCATTGGGATAGAATCAGAGCTCAAAGATTACAGATTAAAATCAAACTGCAGCTCAGGAATTAATAAAAAGTGGGGGTTTAAAAAATACAATACTCTACAGCTCCCTTCTGAAAGGAATGAATATTTATTGTGGACTTCAGATGAATATATTGCTTCACATCAAGGCAGCTCTAGTTTTTTATCCTCACATGACAAATTCCACTGCCCACCCTTTGTCTCAGAACATGTTTGACTTCGGAAGGTATTTGAGAAAGGTCAGAGCTCTCTTAAGAAATGAAATGCCTTCAACAACAATTCCCTCCAATGCAATTCCAAGATCTGGAGTTTCTCACCTCACCATATATTTCTCACCTCAATATTTCAGGAGGATTTCTGGAAGATCCACTGGATTGTGGATCTTCCAAAAATATTGTGATTGAGCAGGACCTTGGGCCCACCTGGCTTTGGAGGAGACCCATCTCCGTATTCACGGGGAGAACCAGGGAGACACAAGGAGGAAAATCCCTCCATCCACAGGAGGAATCTCTCCTTTTTAAGCTGCCTGGTATTATTGCATGGAGAACAAGGAGGGGTTTTTTGGGAATTCCAGAGGTGCACCATCACCAAACAGAGGTTTGAGATTTGATGCTGAGCACTTACTTTGCTTTTGCTTCTGCATCCTCATAGGCTTTGTTGGAGACGTCATCCAGGCCCCCGATCAGGTGCTTGAAGGAGCTGTAAAGACAAAAGGAGACTTTGAGAGGAAAATCACAGAAACACCAAAGTTGCAAAATCCCCTGAAGATCATCCAGTCCCACCAGGTCCACTGCTGAACCTGAAGGGATTCCACCTGGGAGCCAAGAATTCCAGCGTGGCTTTTTGGCAGCTTTTTGGCAGATGACCCACCAGGCCCAGGCCTCAGAAATGCTGGAGAGGCACAAACCAATGCCAAGGAGATCCAAAATTATTTATCCAGCCCACTGAAATGGCTGCTGAAGGTTTTCACCACCAGTAGAAGTTTCAGAGTAAATGTGGCTGGTGGAGGCACCTCGACCATCACATCCCTGTCCTCCCACCAGGAACCCTGTAAATCCCTATGCTTCCAAAGTGAAATTTTCACTTCTGGATCCCAGCTTTCTCATCTTTAGAGAAAAAAAGCATCCAAAAACACATCAAAGGGGGTTCAAATTGGAAGAGAGGGAATTCAGGTTGGATATTGGGAAGGAATTGTTCCATGGCAGGGTGGGCAGGCCCTGGCACAGGGTGCCCAGAGCAGCTGGGGTTGCCCCTGGATCCCTGGCAGTGCCCAAGGCCAGGTTGGACGGGGCTTAGAGCAGCCTGGGACAGTGGGAGGTGTCCCTGCCCATGGCAGGGGGTGGCACAGGATAATCCTTAATATTCCTTCCATCCCAAACCATTCTGGGATTCCGTGAAAAACCAGAAATTAATAACTGAAATCAGTGAATGCCTTCAAACAGAACCATTCCAGGTGAAAAGCTGCTTTCTGCTATCCAATTCCAGTATTCCCAGTCTGGGTCTGTCACACACAGGTTTTCTTTTTTTCAAGGAAGAAGAATTTGAAAAGATGAACTGCTGCAAACCAGAGTCTCTTGACTGATCTCTGCCTTAATGTCACAGCCTCACAAATGAAAACCCTGCAATTCTTCTGTGCTCCTGACACTCCTGAGGCACGAAACACCGAGCTGAAGAAAAGGAATTGCTCTAAGGTGACAAACAAATGAACTGAAACATTGAAAAAAAGAAAAGAAAAAGCCACATTTCTGCCATAAGGAATAAGCAGGGGATGTTTAATATGGCCCTTTCTCAAGGAGGATTTGTAGGATCAAAGGGAATGAATGGCACTGAGCAGGTGAGGGAAATCCAGGGCAGGCGGGGAAATGCAGTGTCCTGCCAGGCACGGGGTGAGCTGGGGACACTCAGTGTTCCTGGGATGGGAACAGTGGGACCCTGAGTGGCTCAGACACACAGACAGACCCAGGAGGGTCCTTCAGGAGATATCTGACCCTATGGAATGCACCCCATGGATGTGTGGAGATAGCACTTACAGCAGAACCAAGGGAGGCACAATCCTGTGGGCAGGAGGTGACAGCTGGGAGAGCTGGTTTGGATCTGGAGCTGCTGGAAGAGCTTTTCCAGAGGAATTCTCCTCCCTGGGGCTATTCCAGAGCTCTGTGCACACAACCCTGTGCTCTGGGATGGCCCTGCTGGAGCAGGGAGGTGCCACCAGTGCCCACTGTGGGCCCTTCCAAACTGACCCATCCTGGGATTCTCTGCTGGGAATTACAGCTCAGGAAATGCCCTCTGCCCACACCAATTTCCACAGTCTTTCCCTCCACTTAATCCATTATATTTCAAACCATTCAATCAAGGAAATAATTTCTGCAGGCAGATTAATTAATTCATTAATGAGGAAGAGAAGGCACAAACCCTTTGCTCTCACATAAACGCCTGTTGGCGGTTTTTAACCAGTGTGGTAATTACTAATATTTTTATTATTAGGACATGTTAATCATGGGAGTGCTTTTCAACCCCAAATTCCCTGCTCAGCAGTGAAAACAACTCAGCTCCTTCAGCTCCTCAAGTTTTATCTTCCTGCTGCTGGGAATGTGCCTCAGGATGAAGGCAGACTTTGAAGGTGACAGTGAGAGCAAAGCAGGATTGGGGTGTTCATGCCTAAATTGCACCCCAAACAGGTATTTAGGCAATTAATTAACACAGTAACACCATCCTGGAAGGCCATAAGAGATCACCTAAGGCATAAATTGTGATTTAGGCTTGGTTTGCTTGGGAAAACGTGGCAGGGTTAAAAATACCCTTTTTTTTGGCAATGCAAATAAATCTTTTCTAGTGAAACAGCAAAGAAGAAAAAGTCACTGAAAGGAGCAACAACAGTTTCTCAAAACCCCTTAATTTTTATTAAAAATTTTAAGCCAGATTTAGCACTGGGCAAGCTATCAAAGTTCACCTGAGTCCCTTTTTTATTGCCCATCTCAACGTTGTTGAAGTCTCGGCTCAGTCCCAGCCTCCCCCAGAATTCAATCAGAAACTGTTCAGGTTTTTTTCTCCCCGTGGCCTTTTTCTGTTCGTTTTTTCTATTCTCTCCTCATAACCAATTTTCTCCATGGATAAACTTTGCTCTGACTGGGAGAAACAGCAGAGCAGCAAACCCTAAAATCTCCACTGAAAGAGCTCGGCTCAGCTTATATGGGGTCAGTCATGCCAGGATAATACTTTTTTATTTCATTTTTCTCCAATTTCCCTTGCCAGGAGGGCCGATCCAATAACCTTTGTTGACATCACACAGCTCTCCCTGAAAAAAAAAAACCAAACCCAGGCTTTGAAACACAGACAAAAAATGGGAAATGCAAAGTGGAAAAGCAGAAAATAGCTGAAATATTTCAAATGTTGCCTTAAAAAAAAGTGCATCCTCTTGCTAGGTGCAGCTGAAGAAGATAAGGAGCTGGAAAAACAGCATTTAGAGTAAATTCCAGGTAGTTCTGTAACTCTCTGTCAGCAGCAGCTGGGCTTTGAGTTGTTCTGGCTCTGATCCATCAGCTCCTCTCTCTCTCTCCATTTGCATGAGGCAATTTTGTCCTCCCAACACCCACAGTGTTGCTAAATCTCCGAGCTCCAGGAAAACGTTGTTGGCACCATAAATAAATTATATGGAGGAGAAAAAAAAATCCCATATAAATAAGAGATGAACCCGAATCAACCTCGGTGTAAATATTCCGACAGTTCAGGAGCAGCCACAAACACTTTCAAACACTTTCTCAGTTTCAAGAGGTAGGTGTGAAAAAAAAACAACAATTATAGAGTGGCACCAACTTGTCCCTGAGGGTGCCAATGATGATCCAAACGTCAGGAATGAGTTTGGAGCCTTTCCCTCCTGTTTTCTCTCCACACAAAAGGGCTGTGAGTGAAGTCTGCCTGTGCATCTTTATTCAAACTGATCCACAGAACAGATGCTCAAGGCGTGTCTGCACCATTTTTATCAGAAGACCTTTTACAGACAAGTTCCTGAAGGACCAATCCATCAAATCCAGCACATATTTGTTAACTTTTCCCCAACTGTACTTCTGGAACAAATCTAATAACGCCTCCAAGGAGCCTGTAAATTCACCAGGATGAGCTCTGACAAGGCCAAGCTCAGAACAATTTGGAGGCAGCACCATGGAGCAGCTCCCAGAGTAACTTTTTTCCCAGAGGATGAATTCCTGCAGTGCCACCACAGGAAAAACTTCATTAACAACAGTCTTGATCTTGTAGGGTCAAGGCAAGTCCTAAAGACAGAAAGTCCATGAATTGTAAATAAATTTTTTTAAAAAAAAGCGCTTGGAAATAAAAATGCCTAAAAGCCATCTGAAAGGGGCTGTAAAATAATAATAATGTGTGTTCCCAGAGTGGAGGTTTGAGCAGCAGGAAATGGTGGGGCTGCAATGAGCTGTGTGGCTCCTCAAGTACCCAGAGGCTTCTCTAAATTCCCTCAGATGATCAGATATCCAGCTGGCCTTGTCTGCCACAATTCCCATGAATGCTGTGTGGATTTTCTTGATGTTTCCAAGCCAATTCCATAAGCCCGTGGTTGGGTCTTTGCTCCATGGCAGGAAAGACATTGGATAAATCAATCCCAACCCACCAGAGAGCTTGAGCATGGAGCCTTGCTGTGGTCCCTCACAGGGCTGCCACCTCATTTCCTCAGCCTTGTCACCCTCTCGCTTCATTTTCTCCACTGGACCACTGTGCCTCCTCTTCTGTGTTGAAATTTTGATGATAATGGGAAATTCCTTGGAATATTTCCTGTCTGAATTCCAAGTTCTTCCTTTCAAATGCACTTGACCAGGTAGGACTGCACAATTTTTTTATTTTCTTCCTTGGGGGACCAAAATGAATGGTGCTCCCAACGGGAACCATAAAATTCCTAGAAAAGTTTGACTTGGAAGGGACCTTAAAGCCCATTCAGTGCCATGGACAGGAACACCTTCCATTATCCCAGGCTGCTCCAAGCCCCATCCAGCCTGGCCTTGGACACTTCCAGAGATCCAGAGGCATCCACAGCTGCTCTGGGAATATGTGCCAGGGCCTGCCCACCCTCACAGGGAAGGATTAAAACCATTAAGGACCAAATCCCACTGAAATTCATTATTCCAGATGGAAAAAATACCAATGCTTTTTGTAACAAATAATTTCAGGACAAGGACAAGTGGGAACAAAGACCATGGGATGCAACAAATGCTTCCTGCAGGTTGTTTTCACTGTTAGGTCAGGATTTTGCTCATTCCTACCCCAGAAAAAGATGCTGGAAATGCACTTTGCAAAGCACGTCTTCCTAGATTGGCGAAAATAGCTGTCATAGTTTTTGGGAGTCTTTGGGGTGTTTTTGAGACTGGAAGAGCCCTCTTGTTTCACAAGGAAATTAAAAAGCAAGGCAGCACCAACATCATCTGGTAATTAAAGACCCATCATGAGCTGCAGTTTGACTTCCCTCGTGGTATTTCCCACTCCTGCTGCTTCAGCCCTGTAGCCATTTTATTCATATTTTATAAATTCCAGAGATCCTTTTAGGCAAAGCATTCCCTCATGTCATGCTTCAGCAATTCCCTTCTCCAACCCAACTTAGGCAATTCTCTTCTCCAACCCAACTTAGGCAATTCTCTTCTCCAACCCAACTTAAGCAAATCCCTTCTCCAACCCAACTTAGGCAATTCTCTTCTCCAACCCAGCTTGCCCAGAGCTCCTGGCTCATCCCTGTGATGAAGGTTTCCCACATTATTCACCCCCAAACTACAAACCCTGCAGCAGCTAAACCAGCCCTAAAATTGCTGGGAAAATTGACAAATCCAGAGCCAGGCTCATGCCTCCCTTAGGAATAACTTCCTGTGGCAACAAGGTGTGATTGGCTTTGTAAATGAGATGGAGAGCGTGGCAGCTGGAACAATTTTTGGATGTCTTGGGAAGCCTTTCACAAGGAATTTGGAAGAGTTCCCCTGCTGCAGATAATTCCAGTGGGTGATGCTGGTCAGTGAGGCTGGAATTCTCCAGGAATTCCATGTGTTAAGGTCTTTTGCCATCACTTGTTTTTCGAAACTGCAACACCAGTTTTGCTGAGCGGCTTCAGATGGGGACACCCACAGAGCATGGAAATCGCTGCTTCAGTGGTTCCATCTGATTAGGCAAAGAGCTTGTCGGGGAAAAGGAAAATATTTGGCAGCTTCAGTGACTTGTGTCACCCCTCCTGCTGCACAGAACAAATTCCAGCTGCAGGGAACACCCACTCCCTGCTCCCACTGCCGCCTCCTGTGTCACTCAATGTTCTCATCCACCAGCACAACCCAAAAGATGTAAAATTTGCTCTGTCTGGATATAAAAAATTGGTTCTTTTTTTCCTCAGCCAATTTCCCAAATTGCCACAAGTTTATCTCCACATGAAATGTTGCTCCTGCTGTTGTCATTCCTATAAAATAACAGCCTAAGGAAGAGCTGGGACATGAAATTCAGCACTGGCCAGGACACAGGACAGCCTGCTCTGAGCTATAAATAGGGCTATCAATAGGGTCACTTTTCTTGCACTATAAATAAGAATTTTTTAAATAGTGTTACTCTGCTAATTGCACAGTGTTAATAGAATCTCTGAGGTAGATTAACCACAGCTTCATCAGTTTAAATTTAACTTGTACTTCCTTACTATTTCAAGGGCATTGTATGCTGAGGACAAGGCACAGGAGACAAGGAAAGGAACAGTCTGGGAAATTATCAGGAATGAGTGACTCGAAATATTTGGGGTTTTTAACTCTCACAGTGCAAACCAAAACTACCTGCTGCAAAAGTGTAAAAATAAAAAGTGTACATTATTCATTGCTTTTTATTTCTCTGAATTAATGATGGCTAAATTACCTAATTAGTAAAAGCATAGAGATTATCAAAATATTATCTTGCTAAATGATCAAATTCCTCTTCCTCTCTTTGCCCCTCAGCATGAGAAGGGAGGGTGGAAGTTTTCCCTACCAGTTTGAGAAAGGAACCCTCAGGTGTTTCCCACCTGTGTTCAATGGACAGACCATGGGTTTTGCAATTAGTAATGAGTTAACATAAATCAGAATTTATCAGGATTTCTGAAGATTTTCCCCAGCTCAGCCTGTACAGAATGCTGGATTTCCTGAAATGGAAGCCTGTGAGATAACACAAACCACTGGTGTCCCAGCAGGACTGAGGGGATGGAGATCAGCCCTAACAGAGCACAGAATCCCATCTCTCACCAGAACTAGAGAAGGGCTCCAGAATCACTTGAGGGGATCCACAGGGATCACGGATCCAGCTCCTGGCCCTGCTCAGACACCCCAACAATCCACACTGCTCTGAAAGCTCCAGGCCCACAGGTGGGTCCCACATACTTCAAAAATCCAGTGGATTTATTTTCCTTTCCAACATCAGCAATTTTTTGTTGTTATTTCACAGTTTCTGGCTCCCTCCTGCAGGTTTCTTGGGACTCCTGCAGTGAAATTCTATTCACCCTCTCTGTGGGTTTCACAGATCCTTAGCACATTCCCATGGAAAGATTCCCATCATCTTGGGAGTGTCCATGCCTTGTACTGGTCTGTGCCAGTGCTGCACAACAGCAAAACCAGCCCAGGAATCATGTTCCATTTTTATGTCATTTTTTAATCCCATTCCCAGTAACTGCAGAGAGCAGCTGGATTTGCAGCACTGGAGCATCCAGGCACAGTTTTTTCTGGATTAACCCCCCTTAATTCTCTCAAGCTTCCTGTATAAATTATTATTTTACTCTTCTGATCTCCAGAATCTCCTCTGAGTGACAGAGCTGCCAACAGGGCTGTGGCCTTCTCCCAAGGACTCTCCATCCCCACATGGACTGGGATAACACCTTGCTCCAACGTTTGCCAGGAGCAAATGCTGTGGAATTTCCACAGTCATTCCAGCTCCTCCTTTATTTCCATTTGGACTTTCTGTGATTCTAATAGTCACTACTGAGTTTTGTAATTGTCACTGTTGAGTTTTCTAATTGTCACTATTGAGTTTTGTCTCGTTGATCTAGGGGCACCTTCCCTCCACTCATCAAATCTGTGACTTCATCACCCCAAATTAAGAGGCCTCTCTGGAGAAGATGATCCAAGGCTCTCATTAAGCTCTGGAAAAGGTTTAAACTGGAGTTTTCCCCCAGCCCCAGGCAGAAGGAGGAACTTACTCTCTGTCTATGACCAGACAAGTGACTGCTTCAGCTGCGATGACGTTGGCTGTCCTGACATCCTCCCTGCAAGAAAAAACACATTTCTCCAGTTATTTCCGTGACAATCTTCTGATTTCCAACACACAGGGTTCTTCAAACACTTTGAGGATGAATTTCTGGCTTTCACAGCTTTTCTTTGCTGTGTTCATCACCCATTTAGGCTCATAAAAGACTAGAATTCCAAGACTAATAAAAATAATCAATTTAATTCATTTTAATCGGATCGATTTGGTGTTCCAGCGTTTAAGAGTCAGCGCTGCATTTTCTGGGCTTACTTTATCCCAATTCCCTCCAACCTTTCCAAGTGCCAAGGGTAAGTGGATTACAAGCAGGAGAGACCTCCCCTCTTCTGCACACCCCTCATTCATTTAGGCTGGAACACCACTCTAGGCTTCCACTGAGGCAGAAAATCAGATTTACAGGTGCTGGTAGGAATAGAAATTCCCATTTAAAGACTGGAGGTATTAAAGCAGGAATATGGTTAAAAAAGGGTGATCCACCTGCACTCTCCCTTTGAGGTCACCATTAATTAACTTTAATTTCTTCATGTTCATACCTTGAGAGCAGAGCAAGCAGAAATACATTGATACTCCAGCCTGTGCTGGAATGCTGACTCTGGGTCTATTTGGAATGGAATTAAGTGTGTATTCGTGCTAATTAACCCCACTGAAAAATCACATTGTGCTAATTCAAAGCAATGAGAAAGAAGTAGTGGAATAGAAGTGGATAATTATCTCTATTAACTCCTAAAACTTGGGTAAATGCAGAGAGGATCAGGAAGGACAATATTGAACTCCTCATTTAGTTGCTGCAGCCAGCTTTTGACAATACATTGATCCTTTAAAATGAGAACTCAAACTTGTTGGTGTCCACTAATTCCCATTAAAGCTCAACACATTTGTCCCATTATCCCAGATGCCACAAAAATACATTTATCCCTGTGGATTCGTGGATCACAGACATGATTGGTTACTGTTTTATACTTAGATGATTACAGACCAGGAAAATACAATAAAATGAGTGGCCTCAGCTCCAACATTTTCAATAAAATTGGAAATGAGATTCCAATAATTCCAAATAATTTCTGCTATCTTCTATTAATCCATCCTTTTCTAGAAGGTGACTTTGGCCAGCAGCTGCAGCACAGGGAGGTACAGAAATCCATGGCATTAAAGGCCAATGCATGGCATGAAAAGCTCCAAGTGCAAGGCATTAATTGGGAAAGAAATTACCAAGAGGGGATTACAGGCAAGAGCAACCACCAGCAAACGCCCAGCATTAAATGAGAGAGTAACTACTCCAAGTAGGTGGCATTAAACACAACAAATAATTACTACAAGTGCAGAGAATTCAGTGCAGAAGTTGCTATTACAGGTGCATGCTATTAAGGGCAACAAGTAATTACTGCAAGTTCAGGAGTAATTCCTACCAGTGCACAGCATTCAGTGGAAAATTAACCACTAGGAAGTGCACAGCTTTAAATGCAGCAGGAATTACTACAGGTGCATGGCATTAATTGCAAGAAGTAATTACTACACATGAACTCCACTAAATGCAAGGGTAATTACTATAAGGGCACAGCACTAAATGTAATAATTACTACAAGTGCAAAGCATTAAACCCAGAAGTTACTACTGGTAAATGCACAGCATTGAAGGGAAAAGTAACTACTACAAGCGCAAGACATTAAATTCAGAAGTTACTACAAGTTCAGGGCATTAAATGCAACAAATAATCATGGTATTATCTGAAACAGTAACTACTACAAGTGCAGAGAATTAAAAACAAGGTAATTACTCCCAGTGCACAGCATTAAATGAAAAACTAATTACCAGCAAATACACGAAACAACTAATTACTACCCAGTGCAAAATATTAAATGCAGAGGTTACTCCCAGTAAATGCACAGCTCTAAAGGCAAAAGTAACTACTACCAGTGCAATGACAAGTGAAAAGTGCTGCTTTATATGGTAAAAAAACCAGGTAAAAATGGTATAAAAAAAGGTTAAAAAACCCAGGTGGTTTAATTACTGCAAGTGCATTAAATGCAAGTAATTATTTGAAGAGCACAGCACTAAGCAGCTATTAGAAGTACAATGTGTAAAACAGAACTTATTGACAATTAATTGATTAATTCATTCCTGGCAGTCCCCCACCACCCCCTGTGGCCCCAGGGAGGAGAGGAGAGCACTGACTCGGACACTGCCTGGCCTTCATCCCCTTCCTCCTCCTCCTCGGAGCTGCTCCCCAAAAATCCTCGTTCCTCATCCGTGGAGCCGCCCTCGCTCCCCTCGCGCTCCATGGCCCCGGCTGCTGCCTCATTCCCTCTGGACACAGCTCATCCTCCCCAGCTCCCAGCTCCGTGCCACCCCCTGGCATGTGCCAGCTCCCCCAGCCCAGGGCACAAAGGGCACAGCTGCTGCGGGGGCCCTCGGCCGCGGAAACCCAAGAGGGGAGGATTTGGGAGCCCGCAGGACATCCTTGGCTGTGGATAAGGGCCAAAAATCCCAGCAGGAGACCTGATGTGCCCTTTCCAGCTCCTCAGCCCCACAGTGGAGTTAGGTGGCAACAACAGCCACGTTCCTAAATGCTCCCAGGTGTGCCACTGTCACTCTAGGACAAGGAATAACACAGCATGGACATGCTACTCTTTTCAATTTCTGAAAATTTTTTAATTTCTGACTCTAACATTTATAGATTTCTAAAAGAGACACTGGAATGGAGGGTGACAGTGCCACCTCTCCAATGACACTGGACAAACCAACAGCCTATCAAATTTCTCTTCCTCTACAGAAGAATGCAAAACAATAAGTTATTTACATAAAGTGTGTGAGAAAGTTCATTACAAGAATGTAAACATCAGAAGGCTTAGAAAATCTTAAAAAATCAGGGTGACATGCCTCCACACCAATGGAAACATGAGGATGTTATTTAAGGGATGAAATGCACAGATCTGTTTTCCTCCTTGGAACTTACAGCCAAGTTCACTGCATTGGGAAGTTACAACAATTTTGACAAGCTGTCAACAACTCAATTTCAGAAGAGATGACTTTATATGTCAGCCTCTGTCTCATGGTTTTACTGTAGGCTGCCATAATTTGCTCTAAATGTAAAAATGTTTGAGGTGATTCCCAATTTTTTTGCTTTTTCTTTTTTGCCTTCCTACATCCCCCAACTGCTTGAAGTCCTGCTCCAATACCTTCTCCCATAGCTCCCACTGCTCCCAATTCCTTGGATAAGAACTCCACCTCTGCCTTAGGCAGTCAGTCCAATGTCTGACAGCCCTTTCTGAAAAAGGAATTTTTCCCAATATCTAGCCTAAACCTCTTCTGGAGCAATTTGAGCCCCTTTCCCCTTGTCCTGTCCCTGTTCCCTAGCAGCACAGCCCGACCTCCCCTGGCTGTCCCCTCCTGGCAGGGAGTTGTGCAAAGCCACAAGGTCCCCCCTGAGCCTCCTTTGCTCCAGGCTGGTGAAATCCCAGCACCATCCCCTGGGATTTTTTTTTTACTTTTAGAACCCTCAGTGCAGTAAAGACAGAGCAGAATTTCCTTGACCAACAGAGCCTTGAAAGACCTGAGGCCTCAGCTTCATAAATATTCCAGTCAATTATCACAAACGGCTCCTCTTCCTTTGTAAATCTTGTTGTACAGCCCTTGGCAGGGCTTAAACCTTTCAGCTGGAGCCACTGAGAGTAAAAATGTATTTCAGGAGCAGTCAGTAAGTGCTAACAAGATGCTCACAAGGCATAAAACAAAGTATTAGAAGGAGCTGGTACGTTTTCTATTTGAAGAGTTGTACATTTGGCTTATACTGAGTAAAAAAAACAGTAAAATAGTATTTTTGAAGTCAACAAGCTGAATTGTTGTTCTCTAACAAATGTTTTGCTTCCCCAATACCCATGAAGCCTAAATCACATGGGCTTTTTGCTACATGTCCTCAAACCAGGGTACCTTGGAGTCAAATCCCTCCTGGTGTATTTCATTCCCTTTAGGAAGCGAGATTTTAATGCCTGACGGAATTTTTACAAGATCTTTTATGAAATAGCTTTTCAAGTGCAGCTTTTTCCAATAAAAGGTGCCCTTTTATTAGTTGCACATTAAAACCCATAAAAGTTTAGTAGAGCATGCTGTGTTTATTAATCCCAGAGATGCATTTTTATATCAAAGCCAATGGCAAATGGATGTTGGGTTCTCAGGAAGATGACGGGTTGGAAAGCCAAACTTTGGTCTGGGGTGGATTTCACCCATGGAAATCTGGCAGATCCAGGTGATTGATGCAGACATGGACCACAGAATTGGAGAAGAACTCCAAAGTCATCAAGTTCAGTTTTTGACTGATCCCCATTTTGTCAACTCCTCCCCTGGCAGGGTGGGCAGGCCCTGGCACAGGGTGCCCAGAGCAGCTGGGGCTGCCCCTGGATCCCTGGCAGTGCCCAAGGCCAGGTTGGACAGGGCTTGGAGCAGCCTGGGACAATGGAAGGTGTCCCTGCCCATGGCAGGGGTGGGAATGGATGGGCTTTGAGGTCCCTTCCAACCTAAACCATTGTGTGACCCCATGGACACAGCCACACCCAGTTGTTTCCTCATGTTGACCATTTCCTTCCCTAAAAATGAGGATAAACCCCCATTTCTTAGCTCAAGAAATTGGAGAACCTCCAAGGACCACCCAGAGCAGGTGGGTCAGTGCCTGGACCTTGGTGGCTGCCCTGCAGAACCTGCCTGGGAGAGTCCCTGGCAGAAACCTCCCGTTCTCTGGGACCACAGGAAAGATCAGCTGAGAATGCTGTTAATGAGGCTTTTCAGAAATAAAAGAATGAGGTCTTCTCTGGTGGGTTTTAAATTATGCCACAGGACTATCCAGAGGTTCCTCATTTGCTGCTATTTGAGTTCTTTAATGCATTTTTCCACCTTCCAGCACTGTACACTTGACCTTGTTACAATATTCTTAATGAGGCTGATTTAAAGCATTTAGGACAAGACACGTCAGATAGGGGGAAAAAATGGGAAAAGTCAGTTACTAGCTCAGGTTTAGCAATAAGAGCTCAAAGCCCACATCTCTATCTTCACTTCTGTTTCACTGGGTATTTTCTGATTATACCATGACTTTCAGGTGGGAGATAAGAATCAGTTTTATTGGGTATTCTGAGGAGTGGTACCCAAATTTGGTGATCTTCTACCCTTTAAAAAGAGGGATTTGCCTACCTGGAGACTTAAAAATGTCTTTTTAAAGCTTTGATTGCCTTTTGTTTCTATAAATAAAATAAAATGAAATAAAATTAAAATAATAATAAATACATAATTTCTATAACTTCACCTGCATCTTGGCCTATAGTTGCAGCAGGGGGAGATGCAACAACCTCCTGCCTATTCTTGATTTAGTAAAAAGAAATAAATGAATATTCTTTTCAACTGGCATGGAAAGAAATTAATTCCTGGCCCTGGTGGGGGTGACCTGGCACTGGGAGTACAAGAGCAGCATTAGGAGAGCAACTTAGGGTTGTGAGCCAGCAGATTCCCAGGAGGAAAGGGATGGATCCCCATTCCCAGGCTCATCTCCCACTGCAGGTGGTGTGCTGATGGATGGTGCTACTGCTCTGAATACCCAAAAAATGTATTTATGGCAGTGACAGTTGCTGACCTCGACACCTCCACCTCTGTTGTGCTTTTGGTGGAGGTGTCCCACCCTGCCAAGAAGGATTTCAGTGCTCTGAGGACACCTTTAAGGTGATTTTGTGGGGGTTTTATATGGCAGGTGCTGCTGACCACCCAAATATGAGGGTGGAAGATTCAGCACTCAGCACTGGGGAGGCACAATAAAAACCTCAGCAATTATTACACTCATCATTTCAAGCCATGATGACCCTTCAAGAAATCCTTTCTTTCTTTTTATCATTTTTATGAGGTGAGCAGGTATTTAAGAACAAATCTGGATGAATTCCAACACGGTGTTTGAATCTGAGGCCATCCAGCACAGGAAGGACTCACAGCACTAAAAATCAGGAACAAAAGTGCTCCTCCTCCATGGGAGGGTCTGCACTAAACCACCTCCAGTGTTAAAATGGGCAAGAATTTAAGGAAATTTCATTATGGAGTAAAAGGGTTTTTATAAAATAAAATGTCTGTCAAAAGGAGAAATAAAGCTCAAAGCTTAAATCAAATATATATGGGGAAGAAACCCAGACATGAGGCTGAATTATAGCCCTGGATTTTGAAAAACAGCACTGGAATAGTCTGGGAAAGTCACCTGGAAATTAAGAATTATATTTTCTTAATAAATGTTCTGATATTAATATTCCCATTGGTCTTTCAGGCTCAGCAGAAAGTGGCACTGGGTGTCCTTGGGATGTCAGTGTCTCCATGGGAATCAAATTCCTCCTCAATTAGCTGTCTAAAAAAGGGGAATTTGGCTGCATTCAGGACAAAGTGAAGTTTCAGATAAAAGTTTCTGTCTTCTGTGAGAATTTACATTCCAAATGTGAATCCAAGGAAGGATCCCACGGTTGAAATGTCCAAGGCCAGGTTGGCTTGGAGCAGCCTGGGCTAGTGGAAGGTGTTCCTGGCCATGGCAGGGGTGGGAATGGATGGGATTTAAGGTCCCTTCCAGCCCAAACAGTTTAGGGAATTGACATTTGGGTTTGATATTCCCTAGATATATAATATATAAAGAAAATAATAACTATTTCTTTCCTGACAAATAGCCCTTTCCAGATCCACAACTCACAGGTTTTCAAGCCCCAGGGAACACAATTCCTTGTGGCTCTCTCTCTGTTGGTGATGAGCCAGGAGCCAAAGTTGGACTGGAACTTCCAGAAGCTGGAGTGCCAAGGGAAGATGGCAGATGGATTGGGGATGTTTGCCTGCACACCTGTGCAAAGTGGAACCCTCAGCTCAGTTTCCACCCAGGGACAAACAGCCTTTCCTGAAACATCTGCCCACAGCCAGGAGGATCCATTTCACAAATTCCATTTCAGCCAAACAAAAATTCCACCTCCTGTTAATTCCACTGAGCTTTCCTGAGTCCTTCAGGCAAACAGAGGGATTGATTATTGGCAGTGCTGGAGGGGGAACACTGGGAAGTCAGAGAATCCCAGAATGGTTTGTGTTGGGAGGGCCATGAAGGATCAGCTCATTCCCAACCCTGTCATGGGCAGGGACACCATCCACTGTCCCAGGCTGCTCCAAGCCCTGTCCAACCTGTCCTTGGGCACTGCCAGGGATCCAGGGGCAGCCCCAGCTGCTCTGGGCACCCTGTGCCAGGGCCTGCCCACCCTGCCAGGGAACAATTCCTAATTCCCAATATCCCATCCAGCCCTGCCCTCTGTCATTTTGAACTCATTCCCTGAGTCCTGTCCCTCCATCCCTTGTCCCCAGTCCCTCTCCAGCTCTCCTGGAGCCCCTTTAGGCCCTGGCAGGGGCTCTGAGCTCTCATGGAGCCTTCTCCAGTACCTGTGGGCTGCCATCTGTCACAGCCCCTGCTCTGCCTTTTGTCGGGGCACAGAAATTTCCATTTGTGCCACCCCTTGGGGAATCCACCTGCCTGGGAAGGGAATTCCTATTAAATCCAAGAGCTGCCACAACACATTGAGGATTTATACTGCAGGCATTCCCATATCCTGATGAAATCCTTACTGTGGCTGACTTTCAAGGCTGAAAGAGATGAGCATCTCATCCCTAACCCTTTGCTTCCAAGTGCTGCATGGAATCTCTTTTTAACCCCTATAACTGCACCCATCCCAGCATGGCTGGATCTGCTGGCATCAGGACAAGCAAGGAATCACAGAATTGTTGGGAAAGCCCTCTAGGATCATCGAGTCCAACCAAGTCACCCAGCAGTGCCCAGTCCTCCCCTAAACCCTGACCCCAAGTGCCACGTGCACAGTTTTAATCCCTGCAGGGAGCCACTGTGTCCCACTGGTGTTTCCCACTGCTGAGGTGGGAACAATGCTCAGAAATCCCTCTCTGCTGATGGTAAAACCATTTCCAGGGGTTCTTCCATTCCCACTGCTCCCAGGAAACCCTCAATGATACTGATATCACTTTCTACAGTGTTTCCAGCAGCTCAGAAAGGCTGGGAAGAGCAAACACAGCTAGAGGAATATTCTAGAGGAATTAAAACTGGTATTTGTAGGTAAACTGTGGCTTAAATTTAATCTGAAGTGACAGACAAGCCCAAATCTGAGTGATACAATGCTGACACTGGGATGGTAGAACCTCCTTGCCTGCCAAAGCCATTAATGATTCAGCCCAATTACTTGTGCAATGTATTCAGAATTATTGTAATGAACCAGAGTCTCACTAGTCTGTAATTAATTATATTCCCCAAGTGAAACGACCCAGGGGTACCAAATGGCCACTTTTTCATTAAACTGAAATAAAACCCTACCACACCCCATCCATTGCTGTTTTAATCAGCCAGTGGGCGACAAGAGCATCTTTAAGACATATTAAATGCTAATTATCCCATTCAAGGACAAATCAATTAAACCTTGAACAAATCAGAAGAGTTTCTAGAAACTGGTGCCTTGCAGACCTATTCTGCATAAAGAACTTATCTGCCAGCCCTGATGTGGTCATTCAAAGCCAGGCAAAGCCAAAAACCCAGGAAATGCCAAAAAGCCAGGAAACTGGCACAGATAAAAAGGAAACCATTGATTTGCATTATTTTCCTTAAAAAAGAAGTGCAGCAATAACAGAATTCAGCAGCCAGAGCCACACGAAATGGTCCTTGACACATTTTGCTCCTGAATGACTTGCAGCTGCACTTTAATATCATTAAATAAGTAAGAGACAAACACAAAGAGGGAATAAGAAGACCTCCAGGACAATTGATATACTGACCCTCACCTTGTCAACTCCTTCCCTGGCAGGGTGGGCAGGCCCTGGCACAAATTCCCAGAGCAGCTGTGGCTACCCCTGGATCCCTGGCAGTGCCCAAGGCCAGGTTGGACAGGGCTTGGAGCAGCCTGGGACAGTGGGAGGTGTCCCTGCCATGGCAGGGGCTGGGATGAACTGATCCTTAATGCCCCTTCCAACCCAAACTGTTCTGGGATTCAAAGAAATCCAAATCCATTTTCCCATGGCTGCTTCATCCCTCACCAAGCCCTGGATACCAATAACAGCTTGGGCCTGGATGGAAAATGTGGATCCCCCAAATTGAGAAGGGATCCAATGCTTCTCTGGGCTCCAGCAGGAACACAGGGTCCCAGGGTCATTGTCCCATGATGACTTCAAAGCTCCTGACAATTAAAATCCTTCCCTTCCCCTCTCTCCCTATCCTTAATCTGGAATCTCCACATAGGAACAGTATCTTCTGTAGCCATAAAAGGAGAAATAAGGCTACAAGGTTAACTCCAATACTTTATTACAGGCCTTTCATCAAGAGATTCCAAATGATAAAGCATTTCCTAAATGAGCCTGCATTCCTTGGAGATGTCCTGCTTAGGGACCTTTATCCATAAAATATCTGATGTTGCTCAAGGACACACTGGGGGCGAGTTTAAAATCTGAATTTTTCCTCTTTTTCTTTTTTTTTCAGCAGCAGGACAAGAAAACAACAGTGCAAAAGGCTCTGACTTTTTCAGCATTCCAAAGATTTTCAGCTCTCCCAAGTTTCCCAGGTGGAGGGATCTCTCCCAAACCTTCAAATTATTTTTTACTTGTTATTTCTCCAAGTCTCTAAGAACCTGTCTAGACAGGACACATGATGAAAGATTAAAAAGACATAATGCAATGCCTATAGATTCATTCTGTGCTCTTGGGGACACCCCAAAACCCATGGGGATTAGATATAATTCCCATTTTCCTGACAATAAAAACCAGGCTGAAGAGTTTTTGGAAGCAAACAGTGGCAATAATCCCTGTTAAATACCAGATTCTTTAACTTAGATTACTTCTCTTGGGATTTATTCCCCCAGGAATTTTTTTAAAGCAGCTCCAATTTGTCATTTGGGAGATTTAGCTTGGAAATGATGGAAAATTTCAGGAAAACTTGGAGCAGTGCAATAGGTGATGTTCCTTCCTTGGAGAAAATAAGATGAGGCTGGACAAGGGAATGATGACTTTGCTCCAGGAGTTGGGACATCCCTGCTTGGAGCAGGAACTTGGGGCAGGGACCTTTAGAGCTCTTTTTTGGCCAATATCCAGCTGAATTTTCTCTATTTCTTGCCCATACTGCCCCACTCCCTCTGGCAAATCCAGCTCATCTGTAAATGTCCCAGACTAAAATCCACAGCCCCAGTTCCAGGTCCCATGAAGAACAAGAACCAAATCCCTTTTTGTGCCAAACACCTCCATTTTCCTCCAGGAACATTTATCCTAAAAAGGTTGAAGAGAGCACTGAGAGAATTTCAGATGCCAATTCCAGATGCAAGACAGGAGAGAAAATCCCAGCCAGAGCCATCCCTACAAGCACTGCACTAACCCATGGAAACAGGAGATGTTGGGAATACCCAGCTTCAGAAAAGAACAATATTGGCTTTCAAATTCCAGAACCTTTTGCAAAGTTCCCTGGAGGACATTTCATAGTGTCCAAGGTTAAAAGGTCAGGATGCTAAAATCCCAGAAGGCTTCACCAGCAGTGGGGAACTGGGATCACGTCCTGGTTGTTTGATGCAACATTTACTCTGCAGCTTCTGCAAAAAGGCTTCGACATCGTGGGTGCAAAATCTCCAGCCTCTTCACTGCCTGATGCATTCCCTTTGCTCCACTCAACTCCCAAATATTCCCAGCAGGTTTTACCTTGCCTAATTCCTGCCCTTTCAGCACGGAGAAGACGCCCCTGCCAATGCTGCAGCCAAGGGAGTGGCTGCATTTCTCCTCACAGAGAAAAGCAAGGCACGATTTTTCCCAAGGATTTTGTGGGAAAGGCAGAAAGAAGCCTCAGAGAGGAGAAAAACAATTCTTATCTCCATTCTCTGCTCCTGTTGTTTTGCACATGTGGAATGTGTTGGAAGATTGTTTACCTGAAGGAATTTGGTAGTTGGATTCTGCTGAGGATTGTTTTGTTTCCTTGGCCAATCACACAAAGCCGTGTCCTGACTGTCACCAGACAGTCACCAGTTTTTCAGGAGTTAGAAGGAAGTATGATTTACTATAGTTATAGTATAATAAAAAGTAATATAATAATGGTTTTAATAAAGCTTTTCAGGAGTTAAAAGTAACTATGATGTAGTATAGTTATAGTATAATAAAAAGTAATACAGTAATAGTTTTAATAAAGTTTTTCAGGAGTTAGAAGTAAGGATTATGTAGTATAGTTATAGTATAATATAAAGTAATACAATAACAGTTTTAATAAAGCAAATGTTCAGCATTCCAAAGCCTTGGAGTCAGATGCCAATCATTTCCTGCCTCGGGGGTCACCTGAATTTACTCTACAAGGGTGTAGAGGAGCTGCAGTACCATGGAAGAGCTGAATCCCTTCAGTCTATAGGAGCATCCAGGAATTTCCTGCCCAGGAGCTTCACGTCCCTTTCTTTCTCCCTGATTTAACTTCCTGTCATTTTTTTCCCCCTGGGAATCCAGGACCAGAAGCTCATTTATTACAAAGGAATTGTTCCCCTGGGAGGGTGGCAAAGCCCTGGAATAGAATTCCCAGAGCAGCTGGGGCTGCCCCTGGATCACTGGCAGTGCCCAAGGCCAGGCTGGACAGGGCTTGGAGCAGCCTGGGACAGTGGAAGGTGTCCCTGCCCATGGCAGGGGTGGCACTAGATGGGCTTTGAGGCCACCACTGCCCCATGTCCTCAAGTGCCACCTCCACACATCTTTTAAATCCCTCCAGGAATGCTGATCCCACCACTGCCACGGGTGCTGTCCCAGTGCTTGACAACATTTTGGAGGAGAAATTTTCCTTGGTATCCAACCTAAACCTCCCCTGGTGCAACCTGAGGCCGTTTCCTTTGGTCCCTTTGTGTTTAAATTACAGCAAGCAAAATGCAAACCATGAGCTGATATTATTCTGTATTTTAGAGGTGGAATTATTTTAACATGGCTCTAATAGAGAGCATTTGATTATTTATAATCACAGGCCTGAACTTTTAATTACAATGGTGCCTCATAATGAGTGGGCCCTGCATCCCAATTCCAGGTTACTGTGCAGAAAACTCCCTCAATTTTCTAAAACTGATGAATTTACAGGAATTTTAAATGGAGCTCCAAAGCCTGACACACAAACCCAAATCCATCCTAGGTACAAAAAGGGATTTGAACAGGAGCCACATCACGAGGTGCTGTTGTAAATTTAGCTATCAATTTAAGCTGATATCCCATTTTTTTTTGTTTTTCTCCTCTTCAATTCCATCTTGTTGGAACCTGCTCTGAGGGCTTGCTAACATGGATTATCCTGTCTACATCCCATGAATTAATTCCTACTCCTGCCTCCCCCATAGGCATCTTCACTTGTTTGGGTGGTTTTTTTTAAAGGAAGTTAAGAGAATTCAAATTCACTGCTGCATTCTTCAGTTCCACTTTATGCTTACAAACTTGAACAGAGCTGGGGGGAGTATTTTGTTGGAAGCATTTTCCCAGGGAAAATGTGAGATTTCCTCACTGGAACTCTTGCACAGGGATTTTTGTCTCCTCTCATTAAAAATACATTTATTTCAGAGCATGCATTTTTTCCCTAACTAGAATAATTTGTTCTAAATCATCATTTTGACAGAAACATTCTCATTTTGAAATTCTAGGATAAAACATTTGGATCTAATAGTTGATGGTTATTGTTGACAGCAAGGTATTGCTGCAGGACAAAAATCACATGGGAATTTTTTTCCCCTCCATTGTTTCCTTTTTTTTTCTTTTACACAACACAGGAATTGCCTGCAAAAAATCATGAAAAGAGGGAAAAGGGAAGAGTTTGGAGCCTTCAGCCCTGCCAGGCTTTTTCACACCTTCCAGATGGGAAAAACAAAGTGCAATCCCAGGGTTTTGCTCTTTCCAGGAAGCAAGGACCAGATCTGACCCCTGAAATCTCTTCCATCAGCACTCATTCCACTCAACCCACTTCAGACAGGACAATAAATCCTCCAAATTGTGCTACTTAAAAAAAAAATAATTATAAATTAAAACCATCTTCTTTTGATGTGAATGGTGCTCCAGCAGCTTTCTTAGCTAATAAATAGCAATAATATTTATTATTTCCTATGCATTGCTTAGTGCAGCAATTTTTTCTTCAGGCTCTGAAGGAACACAGAGGAAAAAAGACATTGGAAACATTTTTGGAGATGTTCACTGCAGCAAAAGCAAATGTATGGGTAACTATAAACCTTCTCTAGAGCTGCTTTGCCCCAAACCCCTGGAATTCTGCCTTCCTTCCTCCATCTGGCACACTCTGCTTGCCCAACATTCAATTTTTTTTTTTTTTTTTTTTTTTTTAACTCAGCAGGAATAATACTGTCTCTGCTCTTTAGACAACATCTTCAAAAGCAAAAAACAAACCAAAACAAAAACAAGAACAATTCGAGTTCCTGGGCTATGACTCAGTTGGAGAAAAGCAAGAACAATTTGTAAGCTGTGATTTTCTAAACCAACAGCTGTCTTTAAGACTCCAAACCACTTGATTATTTACTAACTACATTTGAGTCATCAAGTTGGGTCTGAGTGTAACTCCCCCACACAAATTAATGGTATTTATGCCCTTTTTGTGAGAAGGAGAGTAGAGAATTTTTATTTTTTAGACTCCTAGAGAGGTTTGGGTTGGAAGGAGCCTTATCTCCTAATGGCTTTTTTTTCCTTGAGGGAGATTTTGGGTTGATAAAAATATTTTAAAGGCAGACATTAAAGGCTGAGAGAATTGGGATTGTTCAACCTAGAGAAGGGAAGTTTTGGGATGACCTCACTGTGTCCTTCCAGTGCCTGAAGAGGATGACAGGGAAGATGGAGATTTTGGACAAAGGGTAGACCACAGGACAAGGGGAAATGGCTTCAAACAGACAGAGGGAAAATTTAGGTGAGGTATTGGGAAGGAATTGCTCCCTGGGAGGGTGGCAAAGCCCTGGAACAGAATTCTCAGAGCAGCTGTGGCTGTCCCTGGATCCCTGGAGGTGCCCAAGGCCAGGCTGGACAGGGCTTGGAGCAGCCTGGGATGGTGGAAGGTGTCCCTGCCCATGGCAGGGGTGGAATTTGGAATCTTTAAGGTCCCTTCCCACTCAAACCACTCCATGATTCTGATATTTGGTTTCCTTTTTATTTTTTTTTTCTTAGAAAATAAATGAACAAATAAGGTGAATGTCTGTGCACCAGCCTTTCATTCCTGACCATCCCCATCCCTTCAGAACCAGAGGTGTTTCCATGAGGATCTATTTGACCACCCTAAGGTGGTGCCAGCTCTCTGCACAAAAATTAGGAAGAACCCTGAGATTATAAACTGAGCTGTTTGTCAGAGCACAGAATTGCACTGCAGGGTGCTGAGTTCCAGCTCCAAACCTTAATATAAATATCATATTTTATGTACATTATATTTATATAGAAATATATTACAATAGTTTTAAGACACAGCATTTTCTTTTCTATAAAAAATGTGATCCTTGTCAATGAAAAAGTTGGGCTGAGCTCAGAAGATCCCAGAATGGTTTGAGTTGGAAGGGGTTTTACAGATCATGTACTTCCAGCTGCCTAGCCATGGGCAGGGACACCTTCCAGAGATCTTCACAAGTCACTAAATCTGCCAGAAAATGTGAAGACAGTTGAGGAAAATTGGCTTCACCTGGCTTGTTGCCACATGTATAATCTCAGACAACAGACTCTAAAAATCAGCAAGTCAACTGCACATCTGAGAGCTCAGAGGAATGGCCTCAAGCAGCAGATGGCTCATCCAAAAAGAAAAAAAAAACCCAAACAAGCACCATTAAAAGCCCCAAACCTATTGTGGCAATTAGTGCCACACTTTAAAGTGTGCAGGAGGAGAAGGAAGATTTAAAAACTGCCTGAGGATATTCAACCCAGCAAGGATCAGGAATGATTAAAGCTGCAGCTCTGGTTCGGGATGTTGGTCAGCAATTAATTCTGGGTGCTGGAAATGCCATGTTAGATGGAGCTTGGGGAGAATTTGTTCTGTGTTGGGATTTTAGGCAGGAAGAGACAATAATATCAATTCATTCCTGCTGGAAAAGCAGAAATAAACTGTTCTTCAGGGGTCCCAGTGCAGTGCTCCCAAGCAGGATGCTGTGAAAGCCACCAGACCTTGCTCTGCCCTCTGGGAAATGTCCTTTCCAGCTCATTCCTTCATATATTGGCAAAAAAAGGCCCAGAATCATGGAAATCAGCACAGAATTCTGGAATGGTTTGGGCTGGGACCTTAAAGCTCATCTTGTTCCAACTTTCTGGCATGTGCAAGGACACATTCCACTGTCCCAGGGTGCTCCAAGCCTTGGACACTTCCAGACCACGCCAGGATTCTGCTTTTTGGGGATCCTACCACTTCCCTAGGCACTCTGTTCCAATGCTTTACAACCCTCTTGGTGAAGAAATTCTTCCTGATGCTCAGCCTGAACCTCCCCTGGCCATTTCCTCTTCTCCTGTTGCTTGGTACCTGGGAGAAGGGCCTGACTTGGAGAAAGGGAAGCAAATCCATCACGCTTGTAAACACCGGAATTAAACCACAAAGCGCCTGATGGAAATTCCACAATTCTGCAGCCATAAACCCCCTCCATCTGCTTGAGCCAAGGCTGTTGAGGCCAGGCCACATTTCCCACCAATAAATTGAATTTCTGTCGTGGGGTGCCCTCAGGAAATCAATCAGCTCCAAGGCCCAGCTGCCACAGGAGGAACTCCATCCCTGAGGGGAGCAGATGGTGACACCATCCCCGTGTCACTTTGCCTCTCTCTTGCAGCTGTCCCAGCTTTGGTGCTCTCACCCTCCAAAGCCTCTGGGAGGGTTTAGTTTCAGGGAATTGCCAACAGCTTTCCCAAAACCTGGAAAAGCTTCCTGAGCCTCAGGGCAATGGATCTAAATCCAGCAGGGATGGATCTAAATCCAGCAGGGCTCCCACCTCCCTGGCAGGGAAAGGGAAATAAAGGCTGAAAGATCTTCAGAGATCACCCAGTGCTTGCCAAAAGTGTAAAAAGCATCTGAGATAATGGATGACAAAAATTCCAGCCAGTCCTTGGAGATCATGTGTCGGATCCACAGTCCATGGGATACACACAGGGCACAGGTGTTGGGAAATAGGGGGAAAACACCCTGCATTTATGGGAAAAAACCCATTATGTAGCAACAGGGGTGGCAAAATTGCTTCTCAGGTTGCCAAAGTTAGAAGGTTGGGTTTATTCATTCTTTTGGAGTTGTTTTTCTTCATTCTCCTGTGCACATCAACACTTGAAGCACTGCTTCCATTTTATGGTGGCCTCTGCACATGGGTACATCTCCATCTCCATGGAGCTCCTGGTTGGAAAACTGCATTATCCTGCATTATCCTGGACTGCATTCCTACCCCATGGCTGCTTTTAATTCCCTTTTCTACTCTGCCAAACTGGGAATAGGGAATGTCTCAGCATTGTGACCAAGGAATGGCTTCATGCCAAGAGGGATCACCCCAGGAGGGAATCTTCCCTCATTGTCCTTCCACCCCACAGCCCATTTTTCCAGCCCTTTCCCATCACAAATTCCATCTGCTTTCCTACACCAGAATTTTGCTGCTTCTCAAGCCCTTTCCCAACACTTTTTGGTGATTGGATGCCTTTTCCCAAAACCACAGAGATTGCAACAGAAGGAGCTCTGGTTCTCCCTAAAGAAATAGGAATTACAAAGGTATTTTCCTATTTGTATCCTGTAGGATAAATATATCTTTTAATCATATATTTACCTCTAAAATGTCACCCTGAGATGAAATACCTGCCACATTTACACTTGTGTGCCTGCCTCTGGGTCCCAGAGTGACAAATATTTCCAATTCTCCATTCCACTCCCTTTTCCCTGGAAAATTCAGGACCATGAGATTCATAGGGCAGCAGATGGGAAGGTTTTAGTGGGAGCAGGGGAAGGCAAGGAAGGTGTCCCAGAAAAATGGAATATAACCCTCATTATTCCTGGGAAGTTCATTTCAAGGACATTGGAAAAGGATTCAGCCCATAAAAGCTGCAGAGAGGAAGAGGAAGGAAAAGGGGAAAGGGGAAATGGGAAAGGGAGAAAAGGGAAAAGGGGAAAGGGGAAAGGGGAAAGGGGAAAAGGGAAAAGGGGAAAGGGGAAAGGGAAAAGGGGAAAGGGCTCCTTTCCAGGACAGCCAAGAAACCTGAAAAAAGCTGGAGAGAACAAGAAAGGAGAGAGCAGGGCAGCAAGGTGAGGCACCCAAAAGGCTTCTAGGTTTGGGTTATAAAGTTTTTAAAGAAACACTGAGTTTTTCAGTTATTCCCTGGGAAAAGGAGCAGTGGAAAGGTAAAGTCAGTCCAGCAGTGGCATCACTGAAGGACACAGAAGGAAAGTGGGAATTAGAGCAGGGAGCACAGGAGCAGGATTTGGGGTGATCCCAGTGCCTCTTGCAGAGTTAATAGAGATTTATTTAAAAAAAAAAATTAGTTTTGGAGTCAGACTCAAGAAAAAAACCCTCTATAAAAGCAGGAACAAAGTCCTACTTCTATTGATGTCTTGTCCTCAGCCTTTTAAAAAGCTTTTGGCATTAAATTCAGCTCCATTAACATTAACTTCTGCATAAAGAGAGCTCTGACATCACCAGCTGCAATCCTGATTTGATATTTCCCATGTGCATTGCCATGCTTTTCTGGTCACTGATGTCAACATCCATAAGAGCAACTCCCACTGTTCCAGGTGGGAAATATGGTATCAGGTTCTGCAATGGTCAGCACAGAAATTGTCCTGCTGACATTCCTACCCATATCCATGGATACTGTTTTACTGTTCCAGGAAATTGTCAGGGCACAAATCATGCCCCAGGGATTTGGGCCAGGTAAAGGAGAGCTGATTTCTGTAACTTAGGGAAAATAACTACCAGAGATGGAGATGTAAATGGGAAATAGCACAAATTTTCTTGGAAGCAGATATGCTGTCCCATGAGGAACAACTACCACCATTCTCATTTTCAGATCATCAAGAATGTAAGAAAAAAAAACAGATATAAATCAGTCCCAACAGCTCAGTTATCACTGCTGGGGTCACCAGGGCACAGCACCTCCAGCACAACCCAAGACCACAATTTGTTCTTCTCCCTACACACCACAAACACATTTTGCAAAGAATCAATCAAAAAAATGTGTATTTCAGTCTCTACAAAGCAGCAGGATGAGGGGAGGGCACTCTTTGCCTGGGGACTCTCAGTGTCAAACAGGCGCTTCCTCCAGCAGTTCCACCTTTGAGCTGACCTGCCGTGACCATGGTGGAGGCATGGCTTCCCAAATTCCCACACCTTCTCCATGTGCCTTAAAATAATTCATAATAATTCTCCATGTGCCTTAAAATAACTCATAATAATTCTCCATGTGCCTTAAAATAATTCATACAAGTTGCAGGGTGGCTGAGGCTGCAGGAGCTGAGCGGGCACCTGGTGTCCCCTCCCTGCTGGAGCAGGGCCATGGCAGAGCCCAGGGCACAGCACTGTGTGCACCCAGCTGTGCCCCAGCCCCAGGGAGGAGAGCCCCCAGGCTCTGTGGGCAATCTGCTCAGGCTGGGCACTGCCCAGGGAAGAAGTTGTGCCTCCTGGGCAGGGCAATGGCTGGGCTCAGGCCCTGCCCGTGGCTCTGGTGCCATGGCTGGGCCCCGGAGCAGAGCCTGGGCCCTGCTCTGCCCCTCCTGCCCCCAGGGACAGCCAGGCCTGAGGGCCCCTCTCAGCTGGGGCTCCTCTCCAGGCTGGGCAGCCCCAGCTCCCTCAGCCTTCCCTGGGCCCCCAGCTGCTCCAGGCCCTTCCCAGCTCCAGCAGCTCCTGGCCCTGCTGTGCTCAGCCCCCAGAGCTGGACACAGCACTCCAGAGGTGCCTCCAGGGCTGCCCAGGGCCAGGATCCCTCCCTGCCCTGCTGCCAGGGCTCTGCTGCTGCTGCCCCAGGCTCCCCTTGGCCTCCCTGGGCCCAGGAGCCTCTGCTGGCCCGGGGACAGCTCGGTGTCCCCAGGACCCTCTGCTGGGACAGGGACAGCTCGGTGTCCCCAGGACCCTCTGCTGGCCCGGGGACAGCTCAGTGTCCCCAGGTCATTCCCCACAGAGCAAATAACTTCCTCTTTTTCCAGGACAGCCATCAGGGGCAAATGAACAAACTCAGCAGTTTTCAGAATAAAACAGCATTAAAAATCTCCTCCCAGAAGTGCAATGAAACAGCCTTAAAACCAGCTGCTGTTGTCATGCCATAATGTGGAATATATTTGTAATAACTTTGTGCTATTCCTGTACGTTTAAATCATCCATATTCCCATTGCTTTTCTCAGTAGGCTACACCCTCATATTTATATTTATACATAAATATACCCAATGGACACACACTTGTTATAGAGGCCCTGTCTCATCTTCAGCTTGGGCTACTCGCCCATATTCTTCCTGCTTTGCCACTTGGCCAGTTTGGTCAAAGCCTTATGCACCAAACTATGAATACTTCCATCAAATCCCTCCCTCTGCTGCTCCATCACCAGCTCTCCAAACATCAGCTCCCTGCCCCTGTCCACTGCTCCAGGTCCAGAACTCCTCCTGAATCCCAGAACCAGATGTAACCCACACCACCCAAACCCCCTAGCCCTGTGTAAATCCAATATACGATGGAATGCGTAGCAGGAAGGAGGACTCCATGGAATCCCAGAGTGGTTTGAGTTGGAAGGGACCTTAAAGCCCATCCCATTCCACCCCTGCCTTGAGCAGGGACACTTCCACTATCCCAGGGTGCTCAGAACCCTCCTTTGCCTATAGACCTGCTCTGTGTCCTCTTTTCTTCCCCAAGACTCCTGCCACATGCTTTAACCACGTTTTCCACCCAATGGGATGGGTGGCTGCTCCCAAAACATCCCTCTGGAAGGGGCTGTGCTGTGCTCCAGATGTTCTGGAGCAAGATCCAGCTGTGTGAGGCCAGCAAAGCAGCACCCCCTAATTTATCAGCCAGTTTTAGTACCTGAGGCACACTGAGTTATTGCCATTGAGTTATTACTGAGTTTAGCACCTGAGATGCAGGGAGTTCTCCCCCTGTGCTGATTTGAAGGAACTTTATTGTCACCATGATATTTTCTGAAAAATCCCTTTGCCAGGATTTTCCTCCTGAGGAGAAGATGAGAAGCCTCAGCTTCTCCATGTTTTGCTCCTCTGGAATGTGGCCTGGACATTGTTTATCCAAACATGTGAATTGTTTTTAATTGATGGCCAATCACAGCCAGCTGTGTCAGACTGAGTTTTTATTATTCATTCCTGTCTAGCCTTTCTCTTTCTTTAGTACAGTTTTAGTTTAGCATTTTCTTTTGATATAACATAATATCATAATATAATAAATCAGCCTTCTAAAAACTTGGAGTCAAATTCTCATCTCTCACCTCGTCCTGGGGACCCTCAACACTGCAGCACTTTATTTCCATGCTGATAGAAATAATTATTGCTTTACAATAAATCTTTACACTATGTTATTATGTTTATAAATGTTGTTACATAATAAATGTTTTTACTGCAATGAAGAAAACAACACCTGATTGTAGAGCACCCTAAATTATGTCATGCTAGACTGCAAATTATCCATCTGCTGCCTCCAATTAGCCAGGAAGGTACGAGAGGGCCTGGGAGAGGATGTTGGATCATCATTTTATGCCTTGCTCTGCCAGGGTGCAACGGGATACTGGGAACTAATGGGTGCCATCTGCTGTGAGCATGGAAAATAGGATAATGCACATCAGTCCCTGATGGCTCTGTCAGGGACATATTGCTGGGAGGGATTTGTTATCCCAGCTCCTGCTAGGCTGCATTTCTGCATTAGTTTCTATCTTAATGAAGAAATGATTTGTAGCTCTTGTTTTATTCTGCACACACGGAATCTATCAGGTTTTAATAAAGGCTCCCTTGGTCTGTAAGGTCCAATCCAACCCAAACCATTCTGGGATTTCAAGTATTGCTAAGGCCCTGGTAAAGTTTTAAAAAATTAATCAAAGATAAAAAAGGAAAGAAAATAGAGTAAAAAATCCAATTTTCTCTCAGGCTCTCAGCCATAGCTGTATTTTACAGCAGTGGAATCATCCTAAAGGTTTCCCAAGGAAACCAAACAGGGATGTCTCACACAATCCTGACAAACTCATTAATTAACAATTTATTGAGCTACCAAATGTTTACATTGCAATATATTCACATTATTCCATTTAAATCTCCCTGTAAGACTCCTGTGATTATCAGCAAACTGGAGGGATGGTTCTGGAGGAATTCTCTAACAAAAAAAAAAAAAAAAAAAAAAAATCACAGAATGGTTGGATTGGAAGGGACCATCCAGTGCCACCCCTGCTATGACAGGGACACCTTCCACTGTCCCAGGCTGTTCCAAGCCCTGTCCAGCCTGGCTTTGGACATTTCCAGGGATAGCAGGATTGTGCTTTCCCTGCATGCTGAGAATGTCCTCTCAATAATTAAGTTTCTATTTCCAAATTGAATATTCAAATTTATGCAGCCAAGTATTGCAAATTAACCAATCTCAAACTGCTCTATTTGAAATGCCAAGGAATTCCCACCCATGGGGATGCTTTGTGTCACCAGGGCTGTGCAGGGATGGAATCAAAATCAGGATATTTGTTCAATTACTACAATATTTTGTAATTAAGGAAGAGATTCATAGACTTGAGGTTTGTGCTTGATACATCTCTGGCTGCCAAGAAGTGCCAGGAAATTCTGCCTTCAAACATTCTTCCATCTTTTATTGGGGAGAAGGGTGGTAGAGGAGGGATTGACCATGTTACCACGGCATCCCAAAAAAGCCCAAGAGCTCTGGCACCCAGATAAACCCCTCGTGTATCCATGAAGATGAACGAGTGTCCCAAATTCCTGCCTTAATGAAGCCTATTTTTATAGCCTGAATATGAATTTGCAGCTTCTCTCCTTTTAGTTCATCTCCAAAGGAAAATGTTTATATAGAAGTGCTCACTCACATCCAATTTCCACCTCCAAAATCCCACATAAATACAGCACAGCAATTTAAACCCCCCAAACTTTCAGCCATCCACTCCATCAGGATGACCACCATTATCCTTTTCCACACAGGAATAACACTCCAGAGTTGCAAAAATCAAACTCTTTGAGCTTCCAATGGATTTTTGGGGAAGAAGCACAAAGATAAACTATTTTTTGATGTCCACAAGCAAGGGAAGGTCTACATTTGGCTGTTCAAGTGCAGAACAAACCCATTTCCCACTGAGGTGGGGCCTCCTTCTAGCACAAATCCAGTGACTCCAAAAGAATAAATCCACTCCCAATCTCTTCCCAAACAGCCAGAACCACCTGAAAGCTGGAAAAAAATCCTGGAGAAAATACCAAAATTCAAGAACTACTTCTTAAGGAGCACTTACCCTTGGAGGGCTTTTTCTCCAAACCAGTCCCCCTTCCCCAGAGTGCGGAGGAAGACGGGATCCTCACTGGGAGAGTCCTCCCGGGTGACGTTCACCTGTGGAAAAGCCAAAACCCCACGGGATTCAGCAAATATTTTAATTAACAGCTACAACCTCTTTGTTCAGAGGGGAATTTGTCACCTCCTGGATCTGTTAGGAAAGGCTCCTCTGGGAACAATGGGATTCCCCAGAGTCCTGCACTCTTCTCTTGGCATCGCCAACCAACCATGCAAGAAAATGAGCGGTGATTTTTCCTACCACTCCTGCAAAAACACACAGCTTTAGATTTTTGGGAATGTTTTTCATTCTAAATATGGAGTTGGCTGCACAAGCACAGGGGAATAAAATTCCAAAAGTTTGCTGTATATCTATCATCTATGGCCTAAGCTTCCTTTAGCTTTGTTCCACATGGTTCCCAGCATTCCCAAGTTCCCTGAAGGGACAGGAAGAACACAAATCACCACCATCTGGACACAACTGAAGTGACCCAGTTTGGGGCATTGCAGGAAGAAGTGTGGCTCTGCTCTCTCTCCAGTTCAGGGAGGGGACAACTCCAGCTGGAGCAGAACTCAAAACTTTCCATCTTTTCAACCAGAGCCTTTTTGCATATGAAAATTCCCAAAGCTAAAAGGTGGGATGTGAGGCACATCCTTTTGGATTCAGGGATACCCCGGTGTAATTTCCCTATTAAATTAAACTTGTGGCCTGCACCTTCTCCCAGCTCTTTAAGGGGTGGCAGAACCAGAGGGTTTGAGAGGTTAACGAGCAGCACACGGTGCTGAACGCCTGCCCTGACTCATGGAAGGGCAGGGAATGTGGGGTGGATGAGCCAGGAACACCCCTGGACAAACAGAGGGAACTTCAATGCAGATTTCAGCTCTTTTTCCCACGACTTCCAATAATCCCAAGCAAAGACTGTTTAGGGATTAGGACAGAGTGACTTCTACAATGTTCAAAGCTCTGAGCCAGCCTCCAGTGGGGAACCTGAATAAAATTGGTGCCACATTGTGGATTTTAAAGGAAAAGGGTGGGAAATGACACAGCAAGGCCCGTGCTGCCTTTGGATAAAGGCAAGCAGCACTTCCCAAGCAGAAGGGAATGAGCCATTTCCATCCATTTTTATTCCACAGATTCCTGCACACAGCATGGCTGGAAATCACTTTGATTTCTGCTTGGTAGGACTTGAGGAAACAAGTTAAAATAAATGTACTAAAGGAGCTCAGGAGTGGGGTCAAGTGGGGTGGATGGAGCTGACAGGGAAGAAGGAAAAAAGGAATTTGGTCCTAAAAGAATTATCAATGGAGAATGGGCTGAAAGAGGAGAAGTTTTTTCAGTATTTCTGAGAGAAGTGATGGGCTCAGAAATATTAAAAATTATCTCTGCTCACTTCAGCCTGGAGAAGAGAAGGCTCCAGGGAGACCTTAGAGCAGAATTCCAGGGTCTAAAGGTACAAGAGAGCTGGAGGGGGACTTGGGACAAAGGATGGGGTGACAGGATACAGGGAATGGATTTCCACCGCCAGAGGGAAGGGAGGGATGGGATATTGGGAAGGAATTGTTCCCTGGCAGGGTGGGCAGGCCCTGGCACAGGGTGCCCAGAGCAGCTGGGGCTGCCCCTGGATCCCTGGCAGTGCCCAAGGCCAGGCTGGACAGGGCTGGGAGCAGCCTGGGACAGTGGAAGGTGTCCCTGCCCATGGCAGGGGTGGCACTGGATGGGCTTTAAGGTCCTTTCAATCCAAATAATTCCATGATTCTGTGTGACTCCAGACACTGGGACGTGACAGGCATGGCAGACATTCCCTAAGGAGCTCTCCCTGATCCTGCTCATGCTGACTGCAGACACTGCAGGTGTGCTCCAGGAGCTGCTGCCAGCATTCTCCTGCCTTGCTGAGCTGCCTGAGTCAAATTTTACCACAGGACATGGGAGGTGATGTGCTCCAGCTTCTCCAGGTGCCAGGCAGCACACGCTGACTCTAAAATTCTGTATTTTGATGTCATTTATTCCCTGTTTCACTGCTGAGCCACTATCCAAGGCTTAGCATGGATTAATTATTACATCCATCCTAAGCCAGGCATTAAAATTAAACTCTCTCCAGCTCCATCCACCCATCAGCCAGTGGTGCCTCTTTTCCAAAGCAATAAGCTTGGAAGAGAAAACTGGGCAGGATTTAACTATCCCTGTGGGAATTTCTGTCAAGCCATCAGGCCCCAGCTGAGAGTCTGGGAATTTTTTAGCAAGTCCCAGTGCCTTGTTTTATTTTAGCTCCCTTTTTCTGGCCTGCAGCTGTCACAGCAAGATAAAGGAGCAGAGGCCAGGGACAAAGCCAAGGAGCTGCTCCAGGAGGAGTCCAGGGCTCTGGAGCAATGGCCAAGGCCATGGGAGGTCTTCTCCATCCTCTGGGGGAGGGTAAAGGGCTGCAGGCCAACAACTGGGATTTGGTTTTTATATTTCTTTGTAGATTGGGGAATGTTGGAATGAGTCCAGAGGAACCATGGAGTTGTTCCCAGGGCTGGAGCCCCTCTGGAGCCAGGCTGGGAGAGCTGGGGTTGTTCACCTGGAGAGGAGAAGACTCCAGGGAAAGCTCAGAGCCCCTTGCAGGGCCTAAAGGGGCTCCAGGAGAGCTGGAGAGGGACTGGGGACAAGGGATGGAGGGACAGGACACAGGGAATGGCTTCCCACTGCCAGAGGGCAAGGCTGGATGGGATATTGGGCAGGAATTGTTCCCTGGTAGGGTGGGCAGGCCCTGGCACAGGGTGCCCAGAGCAGCTGGGGCTGCCCCTGGATCCCTGGCAGTGCCCAAGGCCAGGCTGGATGGGGACAGGAGCAGCCTGGGACAGTGGAAGGTGTGCCAGGGGTGGCACTGGATGGGATTTAAGGTTCCTTCCACCCAGGACCATTGCAGGATTCTGTGCTGCTGGGAAGGGATGGGATCCACCTGACCAAGTGGGGCAAAAGCCTCTGTGACCACCCCAGCTCCAAACACTCGTGGGAGGGAGTGGAGATGTGGGAGGGAGATGCACCATCCCAATATTTTTCCACATGAAAAAATGGCAAAAGAAAAAGGATTTGAAGCTTGGCTCGTGACTGTTCATACTCTGAGAATTGAGGGAATATTATTTCTGATTGAAGGGAAGTGAAAGGGCATCAAACCAACTAACTTGGATTTCTGCAGGCTATGATTAACTTCATTTCAAAAGCTTCTCCATGACATTCTTATTGATCTGAAAAAGACCATTTTTTGCCTTACAATAAAAACCGGCTCCCAGAAAGTGGAAGATGATGGTGGAAAATGAGTTGGCAGCTGGAAATCACTGTGCATTCCCTCCAAAATCTCCATCCTGCTATGTGGAAAGAAGCCAAGTGTCTCTCAAGTGTATTAGGCAGGCTAAAAAAATATAAATAATTGTTGAATAGAAGGAAGAAACTTTTCTATAAAATCCCATCAGCATTTTATGGGAAAAGAGGTCAAAAATATTTTCCCTGTGAGCAGTGGAAGAGAAACTTAGACTTTTTTTCCCCTATGGAGAAAGCTCAGAGATCCCTGCCTTTCTATTATTTGCAGAAGCTGGGAAGAGAGAGCCATGGGAATGAAACCTGGAAGCCAGCCTTGGAAGGGGGATGCTTAGCAAAGGAATCATGAAGTATTTAGGAGTAGGATTTATTTCAGAGAAATTGAGTTTCATGGTCATTTACCCAGAGACTCAAAAACAGTTTCCACCCCAAAGAGTCTCCCAGGAGCACATGTGCAAACCAGCAGGGATTTCATTTTCAGCCCTTCAGCCACTCTTCCTTTCCTGACCCAGACAAGGAGCTCCATTAAATGTCAAGTGCTGGCACATTTGTGCCTCAGGAAGGGGGAGGGAGAGAGGCTGGAGCAGGATTTTGGGAGGCCCTTGGCCTGGGAAGGTGTGAACTCACCTTTCCTTTGCTGATGATAAAGAAGGTGTCCCCTCGAGCCCCTTGGCGGATGATGTACTCCCCACTCTCGTAGTGAGTCTGCAAGAGGGAAAGGAACCAAATTAAGATGAACAAATAAAAGCAGAGCCTGTTCTCCAGCCCATATTTTGGCAGCTTTGCAAGAACATCACCCTGGACCCCTTTTATCCCAGCTTGACATTGGCTGTGACTTAAAGATTGTCCTGTGGTAAGGAATAGAATAATTAAACTGGAAGCATTTGTGGCTTGCCCATTTTTCTTCTGGCTGTGCTGGTGCCAGCCTGTGCCCAGATGAATTATCCTCACAGCCTGAATCCATTTTTAACACATCAATGAGACAGAGGAATTTCCAACAGGGAATAAGCTACACGAACTAAACTGTAATAAGAAGTCTGGTATAAAAATTTTTTTTCCTCCTTTTTTTGGTTGGTTTTGGTGGTTTTCCAGCTTTGCTAGCAAGGGCTTTATTCAGCAAGTAAGTTTTGCTTTTCTCCTGTTCTTGCAGTACTTTAATCTGTCCATTTTTGCCTTATTTTGTGGAACAGCCCTTGCTAAATTCATGTCACAGCTTATCAATGCTGGCATCTAAACTTGTTAGGATACTTTCGTCTCTTGTGTCACCCCATCAAAAGCAATGTGCACTTACACATCACCAAAAAAACCCAAATATTTTCTAAATCAAGACATTCAACTGATATTTAGACCTCCCCCCAAACATTGGAATTTTCATCCCAGATGCTCTGCTGCTGCAAATTCAACCAACACCAGGCTGGGGGGATGCCAAGAGCTTCCCATCCAACCTCTCCTGCATCTCCCTTGGGATAAATGTCTCTTGGGTTTTTCAACCATGAGCAGGAAAGCTGGAGGTATTAGGTATTCTATCCCAGCCCAAATTTGAGACAAAGTCACCCCAAAAATGCCCTGCACTCACCATCAGATCTTCTAATCCCAAAGTATGTAAAAACAAACGAGGAACTGGAGCTAAAACAGGGGAATTAATCCAAATCCTCAAATTTGGTTAAGCTGGAGGGTTTTTTTCCAAAGGTGTTGTGCTGACCTGAGTTTGTTTATTTGTCTTTACACCCAAATCTTTTTATCATTTACAGACCAATAACAGAACCCCCAGCTTTTCCCACTTTCATGTGCCAGAGTGGGAAGAGGGAGAGGGAAAAAAAAAAAAAAAAGTCTGGAGGAGATCTGGACACAGACTTGCAGAGTTTTACTGCTTATGTTGGGTGTTTCTGGAGAGCAGATTATAAGTGCACATTTCTGACCATCCAGGGTGAAATTCCTTGGAAGGGCCTGATTTTAGGAGGTGTTGGGATCAGACCCCCCTCAAGTGGAATCTTGTAGGCACCCAAAAATAGAATTAATTAAAATACTGGGCTAATGGCTTCTAAATTTACAATAGGTAATCCATATTCATTAGAAACATGAATGGCATTTTTGATATGATTTCTGGGCAATTTAACATGATAAACCTGCTCCCTAAAAGGCCACTTGGTCCTGCTGACCAACCACCACCAGCACCAACAACTGCAGAACTGAGTCTCAGTCCTGCTGCTCTAACCAATTCCCACCCACAAGTTCTCCCAGCCTTCCAACCCAACCATTCCACCCTTAAATCTTCCCAATCATTCCCACACATGGCTCTTCCCAACCCATGAGCCCTCTCAAACTTCCCACCCAGAACTCTGCTAAAGGAATGGGAGGAACACAAACTTGAGCTTCAAAGCACCTAAAGCTGCCTCTCACTTCAGCAAATTTTGTCTCCTCTTTTTTAAACCGAGCTCTAATCTCAGCCAAGTTCTTCCAACATTCCAATCACATTCCTCTAGTCTCTCCTCGAGTGCCCAGAGCTTTCATTTCGCTTGACCTGCTCCTCACTGATGTCTCCTTCCACGCCCTCCCTGCCACCCACATCCTCACATTTATGTATTCCAAGCCATTTCTTTCACAGCTAATTCCACACACAATTTTTCATGCTTGAATCAACCCATCTTTCCCATCCTTTGGCACAGCTCCTGCTCTTAAATCCTTGTTTTCAAACACAAATCAGCTCGTCTCTGTGCTTCGCCCTTCTGATGGAATTCTTGCTACCTGCCCAGTGTCAGAACACCATCCTGGGCAGGCCAAGTGCCCAGGAGCTCGCTCAGGGCACGAGGAGCTGGAAATAAAGACAAGGCTCTTGCTCTTAGCCCTACTTGAGAAGCAGCAATACCTCCTCAGGTACCTCTGGTACCATCACACATCTCTGAGGAAGCATTTTGGCAAAGGTTCACAGAATTTTGAGTTCCCAGAATGACTAAAGTTGGAAATGACTTCCCAAGAGCCAGGAGTCCACCTGGTGACTCATTCCCATTTTATCCCCATGTCCAGAGCACTGAGCGCCACCTCCAGCCCTGCCTGGGACACCTCCAAAGCTCCCTGGGCAGCCCCTGTCAAGGCTGAGCACCCTTTCCATGCAGAAATTCCTGCTGCTGTCCAAGCTGAGCCTCCCCTGGCCCAGCCTGAGGCCCTTTCCTCCCACCCTGTCCCTCAGCATACAGAGAGACTGGAATCTTTCACAAAATAGCATTTCCAAGCTAAATGAACAAAAGTGAATCTCTTCCTCCCTTTGAAACCCTCCATCAGGTGCCTGCCATGGAGATTTCTGTTTGTCCAGCAAGAACAGCTTCCATAAAAATCCCAGGGTTTTTTATTCCCTGTACTTCTATTGTCAGCTTTATTTAAAGTGAGCAAAAAAATCCCAGCACCAAGGGGGGGATGGAGGGGGAAGAATGCTCACTTAGCAGGTTTGAGAGGATAAGACATGAATAGAACTCCATGACCTGCTCCAGGTACCCCCCAGCAGAACTACCAATCTCGTGACTGAGTCAGGTTTGCTCTAAAAAAGGCAACCATCCCATTTTGTGAAATCCCTCATCCCATGCACAATGGCAATGACTGGACACAGACATTTCTTGGAGTGGAGAAATACCCAATGCAAGTTCTCTTCAGCAGTGACTGGACTTTCATGAGACCAGCAGATATTGAAAATGGACAAAATTAGGAACAGGGGGGCCCAACAGCATCAAAATTTGTCAATAAACTCCTTTTTTGAGTCCCAGTGCTCCCCAGGATGAAAATCTCCCACAGACACAGGACCCAAAGCAACGTACAAACCCTATTTCAGTGACCACCCCAATCCACCCATCTCAGAACAACTTAATGTGTGATTAATTTCTTTGTCCCCAACACAGCAGGGCACATCTCACCCACCACACAAAAAACCATCACCTTTGCAATTCAGACCTTCACATCTGGCTGAGGACTTTGGCCCGCTGAGCTTGGTTGATCAGTCACAAACTTCAACTGGAGCTTCTGCTCCCAAATACCACAAAAAAAAAAAAAAAAAAAAGGGGATGTCTGAGAGCCCAACCAAGCCTCGTGGAGAAACCAGGACTGAAAATGAGATGTCTGAGAGCTCAACCAGGCTTCATGGACAACATCTCAATGAGGCCACATGGAGAAACCTCAACTGAAAACAAGATGTTCGAGATCCCACCCAGGCTCCTGGAGAAACCTCAGCCAGGCATTAGGAAAAAACTATGACTGAAGACAAGATGCTAAAGACCCCTCCAAGGCCTCATGGCAAAACCTGGACTAAAAACGAGATGTTTGAGATCCCACCCAGGTCTCGTGGAGAAACCTCAATTAAAAATGAGATGTTTGAGAGCTGACCAGGTTGTGTGGAGCAACCTTGATCAGGCCTCCTGGAAAAACCTCAGTTAGGTCTCATGGAGAAACCTTGACTAAAATTGAGATGTTTGAGAGCCTGCCCAGGCCTTGTGAGGAATCCTTGACTAAAAACGAGCTGGACGAGGCCTCGGGGAGAAACCTTCACTCTGGAGACCAACCCAACAGTTCAACTTGAGAAAAGCTCATTTTTCCTCCCCCTGGATGCCTCTGGCTGCCGTGTTTATGCTGAGAATGTTTGGGAAAAGGTGGGAAAGGGGGAGTTTGGAATGCTCCGTGACCCACGGCGCCAAAGGTCTCCTCAGGGGAGCAGAAGCACAAAGGTGGCTTTGAAATGAGGACTTCAAAGCTGGAGCTGGGTTTGGACCACAAAAACCAGCGACAGCAACACGGGGTTGATGACAGTTCTCCATGTCCCACCCATTGCATCCAGGGTGTTTTTAAAATAAAATAAAAATAACCTAAATATGTTATTTTGTTGGAGCTTTAAAAAAATATTCACAGAACTGTCAGCAAAACTCCAAACAGAAGCAGCTTTTAGAAGATTTATTTTTCCTGTTGAGGATTTGCTGCCTTAAACATCCTAAAATGACAACAGGTATGCAAACAAAATGAAATGGAAAAAGATATTTATTTGCTGAAAATGCTGCAAAACCAAGCAGGTAAATATCAGTCTTCTGTACTAAATTCCTTAAGAATCAAACAGATTTGTTTCCCTGGTTTTACAGTGTGTCCTACTCCCAGGGATTATCTAAAAATGCTGCTGCTTGAAATAGCCAGAGGGGAGGATTATGCTTTTCTGGTCCTCTCCCCATTCATCCCTAATTTTTGACACTTAAAACATCTCAAGACCCAAGCAGCAGCTTAACTAGAGGGCAAGAAGTGGGAAATTAAAACATGAGGAAGATGCAGTGATGAGGGGAAGAGAGGGTTAACTCATGCCCTTAATTCCACAATAATTATGGAGCAGAGAATTGAGAAAGGAGACGAGGAAGGGGAACCTCACTGTGGCCTTCCAGGACCTGAGGGAAGCCTGCAAGACAGATGGAGAGAGACTATTTCCAAGGGATGGAGGGACAGGACACAGGGAATGGCTTCCCAGTGCCAGGGGGCAGGGATGGATGGGATATTGGGAGTTAGGAATTGTTCCCTGGCAGGGTGGGCAGGCCCTGGCACAGGGTGCCCAGAGCAGCTGGGGCTGCCCCTGGATCCCTGGCAGTGCCCAAGGCCAGGCTGGACAGGGCTTGGAGCAGCCTGGGGGAGTGGAAGGTGTGGAACAGGATGGGCTTTGAGGTCCCTTCCTACTCAAACCATTCCATAACCTGTCATTTTCACTCAGCTGGCTCTGAGCTGCAATATCCTGCAGCAATTTTTTTGTTTAGTTTTTCACACTGATGGCATTACAAACTTACTCTTCCTCCTTAAAGACACAGCTCTTTGATATCCCACCAGCACTCTGAGTGTATATTAGAGCAGAAGCTGTGCTGTGGCAGTGACAGGAGCCTGCCTCCCTGTCCAATCCTTTTGGGAGACGTTTCCTCTGCCCTGATTCACTGTGGCTCCTTAACAGGCTGTGACAGCACTGAGGAAAACACTCCTGGGAATGAGCTGGACACTCTGGCTGTCCTCTCCAATTGTGGGGCCTTCTGCCTTGATGGGTTCCTTCCAATTCCTGCAAAACCATCCCTGAGCAAGGCTCCTAACACACCTTCTAAGGGGCTGTTTGTGCATGGACACAGCACAGCTTCTGGAATAATACAAATCCTGGAATTCTAGGGTTGGATATAGTTGGAACACATGAGGATTATTGATCCAACTCCCTGGCCCAAGAGTAACTGCTAAAAATTAAACTATGATTTAAGAGATGACTCCCCACAATGAGTTCATCTGTCCTCAACAAGATAAAACCTGTATTATATCAAGATATAATCTGTGCTGCTGAGGGATTGCTCCAGGGAAAAGAAATCTAAGAGAATGGATGGGAACAGTAAAAAAAGGATATTCAACAACTATTTCACTGAAGCAAAAGCAAGTGCAGCCTCCACCTAATCCATGGGATACACACTGAAAAGGATAAACCAAAGGGGATAAACAACAGGGCCCTGCTGTTCCTGAAGTGCAAAGATGTGAGAAATGTCCCTAATTTGAAGCTCTTTGGTTAAATGATTACTTTAATTTCTGGTTGTTTCTTTTGGTGTTTGGCATTGCTGTTCCCCGTGGTGTGCTTAGAGTGAGCAGGAGAGAAGGAGATAGGGCTGGCACCCTCCTGCTCTCCCTTTTTCTCAAAACCTCCTCCCATTTCAGTGTCTCAAAGGTAAAAAAAACCTCCACAAACTGAGCTGGATGCAGCCCTCTCCCAACTGAGCAGCTGGGATAAGGCAGGAGATGGGAATAAAGTTATACAAATGGGAGCTGTGGAAGAGAGAAACTCAACACATTCTAATTTAGAGCAAAAGGCCATCTCCAAACTGTGATTTTTCCAACTCTGACCAAAGCTCTGACAGCTCCTCAGGTGAAACTGCTGATCATGAAAGCCAGGCTGAATTTCTACCAGGAATTCAAGTATTTTGCATTGGGGTGTAAATAAGGCACTAGTGTTGTGATAATTCAGAAGCTGCCTGAAGGTTGAATTCTCTCATGGAAAGAAGCAGCAGCTCCCCATATCTCTGGCATTTCCATGACCCAGAGCACACAACTGAGCAGTCTGGTTTCCTTTTACACCACCAAAGTCAAGGTCTTTACACCAGAACACCCACCCTTCACAAAACTCTCCTAATGGCAATTGACAGTGGATAATTGGGAGCATTTGTGAGCTACCAAAGAGGATTTATTAGGTTTGCCATGGAACAAGCACAGCTCATCTCAGAATCCCCCTTAACCAAGCAGTATTAAGGAAAAGGACACAAACTAGGGATGGTTTCATCTCCTAGTCATGCAAAACATGGCATTGTCCTTTTGGCTGTGATTTTATCCCCTTTCTTTTCCATTCTACTGGACTTCAACCCAAGGCTTGCTGAGTGCAATTTTCAGGGATAATTAGAAGGCAACAGGGTGGATAAGGGACCACGTTTGGCAAATGCTGGCCAGGGTTCCTGCTTCCCAAAGGGAAGGTGCACGAGATGGGGGGAGCTCCTGGCCCTTTCCTTCTGCCATTCCTGCAATGCCCTTGGCACTGGCCAGAGAGCAGGAGCTGGCCTGTGTGGGTGAGGATTTGTTGTGCTTCAAACTTGGCTATTTTTTAAGGACTGCCTGCTGAGAAGAAAGAGGAATTTGGGGAGGTCGAGGATGCTGAGAAAGCTGGGAAGTTCAGAGATACGGGGGGGGGTGAAGAAGGCAAAAGGTCAAGACCAACCTCAAAGATCAAGAGGGAGAACTCAAAGAGTTCAAGGATTAAGAGAGCAGAGAGAGGGTGAGAGCAGCATGAGGTCAGGAGAAATGGGAGAGGAGCTGTAGCAACAAGATTTTCCAGGAAAACAAGATGAACTGATATGGAAAAAAAAAATAGGTTTTATTCCCAGGGGAGATAACAGATAAACTAGCTGGGTAAAACAGGCAGTAGTGAGATTTGGCTACAGATCCAGGCACAAACTGGAGTCAAAACCCCAAAAACGCTTTGCTCAGGAATTTAAATAATACCAGTTTCACAGATAAAGGCTGTGAAATGTGGAGAATTAGCTGAGAATCAGTAATTAGAAAAAGGATCCCCAGGCAACAGAGTGGAATCAATTCATCAGTCGCCCTGAGTAAAAATTAGCAAACAGTAAAATTCAGCAAAAATAAAAACACAATTAAAAAAAATTAAGACTTTGTGCGCCCTGGGCCAGTCACATTAATGTAATTTTAGGCTTTTGTAGGATTGAAATCTCTGTAATTCCATGACATTCCCAGCTTTCTTTGGACATTACACACAGGAACTTTGAGGAAATCCAACCAGAAACAGAACCCCACGATGGCACTGCACCACAAAACCAATCACCAGCAGCTCAGGTCCATGGGGGTTTAATTAAATCTCATTGAAATGCAAGAAGATCTGCCCTTCAATCCTTTCCCAAACAGCTCTGATTTTGTTTCCCTCATCATCATGGAAGAATGTGTGCAGAAATCCCAATGCCCTCCCTAAATCCACAGGTCTGTTCCACAGTTATTAGAGTGGGAATCAATTCCTTGCCAAAATGAAACTGGAAGTAAACAACTTAAATCAACACATTTGTTTCATTTCTTTTCCTTCATTTCCTCCAAATTTCACATGCTTATTCACCCCAGGTATTTGCATTGCCACCAGGATCCAAACTCATTTCAGAATCGATCAGGAGGAATAAAAAAATGCACATTAATTCAATATATTCAGCCACTTTTCCAGTCACCTGCTATGAAATGTATTTTCTCTTTATGGTCTAGACTGAAGAGGAGACTCTACATCTCCATATGAAAATGCACTTCAAATTATCACTGGAAACCAACTTTACTGGAAGGGAAATCATGGAAAGTATTGGGTTTATTCATCCTCAATAGACTCCTCCTGGAACAGGTCATTTTCCCAGTTTAAACCCCTGAGTTCACCAGTTGTTTCCACTCTGAGGGTTCTGTGCAGGTGACTGAGTTTGGCAGATGAATTAAACAGTCACATTCCCTGTTATATCCCCATGGAGTTTGGCTGTTGCTGGGAATTATCCTCCTTTTCCTTTGATTTCGCTCATCAACTCCCCAAAAGGTACCAAAAATGCACAATTTTATCAACCCACAAGACACAACCTCAGCCTCTATTCCCAGTCTGCTCAACAAGGAATTCTGGAAGTAAAGCACACTTCCATAAGATCAAATGTTTGCCCCAAATATATTCATTAAAGCAGCAAGTGAACTTTCACTCTGTGCATAGACTGGGAAAAGGTGAAATCTCAATTTTTGAATCATCAATAACAACTTTTCCCAAATGAAAAAGAAGCTGCCTTGAGCCACTCACCTGGGTTGCCACCATCTCCTTGACAACAGAATTTGGAAAATTGGGATAAAACCTGTGCTTTACAATGGAAATGCAAAATATCTCCTACCTAAGTGCAGAAATCAGTATTTTTTACTGTTTAATAGAATCTCTGCTGCTAAAATTGGCATGGCTGGAGCTGCATGAGCCTATCTCAGCTTTGCTTGGAGGAAAACTTTACAGGACCTTTCCACTGCCTCCAACTTATATTCAGGATTTTGGACAACTGGTAACTAAAGAGGAAGGTGTGAAAAAAAATAAATAAATCACATCCTGAATTCAGAAGATGGTAAAAGCTGAGATTTCTGAAGGATGAAGCACACCAAGGACTGCCCCTGCAGCAGCAGCACTCCCATCAACCTCTCGTGCAATGACTCCACTCAGAAATATTGGATTTTTCCCAGATATTTTGTGCTTCAGAGCAGATTTTTTGGGAGCATCTCTTATATCAGTCCTTAAAAAAACCCAAAAAAACCAAAACAAAACGAGGGCAAGGCTGGGAAATGTAATCTAGGTCAGATTTTTAGCACAAGGCACAGCTGACCCTTTCCTTACCAGGCAAGGACACAATGGTCCCAAAATTCCTTCACCAGGGCTTTTTAAAACTCTGATTTCCACTTTGCATGGCTTTCTCTGCAGGAATGTGGGAAATGGCCATTTGGATTTACAAGCAGAGGGGTGTGACCCCAATGGAGATGGGACCCCACCCCACACAGGGGAAATCCTGGGGCAGCAGCAGCTTAAAGCTGGCAACAGCCCATCCATGGATTAAGAAATAGATTTTTCCATCTCGAGGACACTTTTCAATTCCTATTATTACAACCCAGACACTGCCAATGCCACCCTGAGAATGGGGAATTCCAAATCCATCCTCAAGGCCTCTGAGGGAATGTTTAAAACCAGAGAGGCACAAACCCTCACATGTGAGCAATCCTATTTCCAAAGGGAAATAAATTCCCTGGGAAAGGACACAGCCATACTTTGAGGAGGTCTGAGGATGGGAAGAGGATCTCCCCATCTTCCTGTTTGATCTTTGCTTTAAAGCTGGGTTTTACCCATTGATCCCATGGATGGAGGATCTCCAGCTGATATTCCCAGCATTCCAAGCCTGGTGGCCATTCCTTGGGTGGCTGTAGGTGTCTCCATCACCTCATAAAGTATTCCCTTCATTTTTTTCCTAATTAATCCCTGGCAGGACTCACTCAGCAGGACCTGCATGCCAACCCTGTCCCAGAGTCCAGCAGGTGTCACTGTGGGCAACACTATGGGAAAATCCAGCTGGAAAATGTTGGAATCAAAGGGAAAACACTCACCAGGGTAATTAATATTTAGGCTCTCCTTAAAATAATTGCTGATTGTATTTTTCCCCCTGTTTTTACAGATAAAAAGGCATTGTCTGTGTTAACTTCTTCAGGGTTGAAGGGTGGAAATCATGGAATATTTTCAAGTAAGCACCAGGCTGGATTTTCATTCTGGGAGTCATTCCCACAAAAATTAGCCTGTACGTGCCTGTAAGTAGGGATATGTGGATGACAATGAGGGAATTTTGGAAACTGCTGAACAAATTCTCAAGAGGAGATGCCCAAAAGACCAGAGAGTCACACGCTCTCCTTGCAAGCTGCTCACAAAGAATCCAGCACTGAGAGCAAAGCCCTCAGCACAAAACAAAGAACTTCATCCATGGGAAGATCCATCCCAAAAATCACTGCACTGCTTGGGAAGAGGGGATTGAGCTGAGTCACCTCCACCACAGTAAAACCACCCTCAGTGCCCAAATTTTAATTACATTTCAGTCAGAATGAATTGATTGGATTTTCTCCACCCAGGAAGTGAAGGACAACCACCAACCCATGGGCCCCAAGCTGTCTGCAACCAAGAAAATGCCTGGAGAAGCAGATTCCATGGGTTCCTTGCCCCAGGGTTGCTGTAGAGCCTCTGGAAAGTGGGAACAGTAAACAAACAGATATTGGGAAATTAGGAACGAGGCTGGATCAGGGAAGAGACAACTTGGAGCTCCTGAGCTCTCCCCTGTGACCCCTCTGTTGTTCCAGGTGCCATGACAAAATCCACATCCATCCTGCAAGTCTCTAATAGAGCCTGCCAATCCACCAGGGCAAATAACAAATTATGGATTTGCTTAAATCCTCTCTTTTCATATCTGTGAAACCTTGGAAAATATCTAAGATCACAGCAAAAAATGTTTTGTTTTTCTTTTTTTCCTTTCTTTCATAACTGTGACGGATCAGCTGGAGAATCCGCTTAGAGAGCATAACAAAAAAAATAAAAAAAATCTCCCAGATAGGTTTAACCCAGCTGGAAACAGGGAATATTTAAATCCCAACACCTGCATAACCTGAGAGGGGCAGCTTTAGAAATTAACATTTTATCAGTGACCTACTGAAAACCCTCACCATCCACTCAATGCACCAATGCCAAACATAATAACAATAAATTAAGGAAAGAAAATGCAGGGATGAAGCAAATTTGGGGAAGTTTTTTTTTTGTCTAATGCTGCCTTTGCCACATGTGCTGTTGGTGACCATGGCACTGCTGGAATGGCTTTTCCCACCACTGGGAGGTTGACTGAGGAGAAGGAGGTGCCCAAAGAATGGGGAAAAGTTGGAAAAGTGCTGGAAAGGCAGCTGGAAAACAAGGAACTACAGAACTCTCTTGAAGGAAACATGGCTGGGGTTGGAAGGAACATTAGGGGTAGAATGGGATCATCCCATTCTACCCCTGGCATGGGCAGGGACTCCTTCCACTGTCCCAGGCTGCTCCAAGCCCTGTCCAGCCTGGCCTTGGGCACTGCCAGGGATCCAGGGGCAGCCCCAGCTGCTCTGGGCACCCTGTGCCAGGGCCTGCCCACCCTCCCAGGGAAGGATTTCTTCTGTGACAGCTGAAAATATCTTAAAACTACCAACTCCCATCCTTCTGAGTGTCCTTGGGATTCTCATGGAGATTTCTAAGAATCCATGTGCTTTGGACAGGTGGAGGAGATGCAATTCCCAGCTGGGATGCTCTGGACTAACTCCAGTGGATTTTACAACACACACTTGAAAGAAAACCAAGCCAGCTCCTCTGCTTGGGGTTTGGCAAAGGAGCCCAGAGACAATGGCAGGGGGACTTCTGACAGTAAATGAGATGTTAACAAACTCCCCATGTCTCCAGAGGAATCCAGCTTTGCATGGAAAGCTCTGGATAAAGATCCCTCTGATACCACTGGGACTTTCAGCCAGAACAAAAGCTGCTTCTTGAGGGGTTTCTAAATTCATTTCATAAATTTCAGTTAAAAAGAGAACACCCTTCCCTGCCTGAAAAGTGCATTTGGCAGAGGCCAAAAGCTGCTCCTTACACCTGACACAAACACCCAGCAGGTCCTACCAGGAGAAGACCTGAAGTTCCCCCATGTGTCAAGAGCATGCAAGGAAAATGCCATTTGCTCCAGGCAATGCCTTCCCATGAGTTCAGCACAAGGAGTTTACTGGGGAAAAAAAGGAGGGATTTGATGTTAAATCAAATGGGAAGAAAGGGCAACAAATTTTCCACTCCACCTGCAGTGGGTGTCTATCTGGGATGTGGAGCTGCTGGTGAGTCCAGAGGAGGCCATGGGAATGCTCCAGGGCTGGAGCCAGGCTGGGAGAGCTGGGGGTGCTCACCTGGAGAAGAGAAGGCTCCAGGGAGAGCTCAGAGCCCTTTCAGGCCCTAGAGGGGCTCCAAGGTGTGGAAACCCAGGGCACTGGGAATATTTCTCTGTCTGCCCTGGGGTGCCCTGACCCCACAGGGGAGCACTGACTTTGACCCTCACTCATGGAGAAAGTTTCCTGGACTTCAAGATAGACTGGAACCCACAAAAGTGTGAAATAGATCATAGAGAGCAGTGTGGGTGTGTCACTGGGTGAGAAATTGAGGGTTTGGGATTTTTAGTGTGTTGTGGATGGAAGCAGGATGGAGGGCACAGGGTGTCATCCTGGGTTTCTTCTTCATGGGTGGCATTTTGTAATTGGGCAGAAAAGTCCCCATTGCAGCTCTGTGGGATCAGTTATTGGGTTAAAAGGGAAAATAATCCAGGTGTCAGCTCTTCATTGGAGAGTTTAGTCTTAAAAGTCCTTGGAACAAGAGATTGTTGGCCATTTTGTGCCTTGCTGCAGAACTCGTGGTTGTGAGGCTGTTTTACTGATTAGAAATAATAAAAATAATGAACAATTGAGTCCAAACATAAAACTACCATCTCAAGTGCTTTCAATGCAGACCCAGAGAAACCAATACAGGAGAGATGGAGAGGGACTGGAAACAAGGGATGGAGGGACAGGACACAGGGAATGGCTTCCCACTGCCAGAGGGCAGGGCTGGATGGGACATTGGGACTTTAGGAAGTAATTGGAGCCATGAAGGTTTTCTCCATTTGCCTCACCTTCCAACAGTAAGTGCTGCAGAACTGGGGAAGAAAAATCCCAAATCCAGCCCTATTTCTACCACTGCAGGAGAGCAGAGGAAGAGCAATAAACACACACAGGGATGACCACATTCCTGACAAGAATCCACAGAAACCAGGGAATACTGAACTCTTTTCCTGTGCTAACACAAGCAGGAGATTATTTTTAATTCCCTTGACGTGCTCTGTGCCCACATTAAAGAAAAACAAAAGGAAAATTTAACTCCAAACAACACCTTTTATCCCAGTCCAAAACTAGAGCAGCTCCTGCCACTGACTCCATTGTATTCCTGCACTCCAGTTTCTCCAGCCGCATTTTGTTTTCTAATGCTTTTTTTCCCCAAAAAAAAGCTTTTATTTCCTGGTGCACCTGCAAACCCAAAGCTCTGCTCTCATGAGCAACATTTGAAAAAATAATGGAAGTACAACTCAAGTTAAAATTTTGTCCATTTGTGATGGAGCCAGGTGGGACTGAAGCTGATTTGATGCCCCCCCAGGCAGCATTACCCTCTCCCACAGCCCCTCCAGTGAGCACTCCCCAGAGTGCTTCCTTTGACAAAAAAATATCAATAACAACATTAACATTTTTATTCTTAACCAAAACCTTTTACTCTTCCCTGTTTATTTTGAATCCTCCCTCAAATCTGATTGCTGGCTCTGTTTCACATCAACACCTGCCTTGGTGCTGGCAGAGCCTGCAGGACAAACCAGGGCCCTGATTCCCTTTATCCAAGAGCCATCCCCACTCCTAAACAAGCCTAAAAACCACAGATTCTATGGAAAGCTCATTAATTTTGCACATTTTCCCTCTCCTATTCACTGTTGCCACACAATCCCACAAAGGCAGGACTGTGTTCAGCCTCTGTTAATTAACCAGAGGCATCCCAAGGCCACCTGATCCATACTAATTGGGCAGTGTGGAGCAGGAAGGATGCTTGGAAAGGCCCAGGAAAGCCCTGAAAGCTGAATTAAGCCATAAAATCTCCACCAAGATCCCACTCTCCACCAGGAGCCACAACAGGAGCTCCACGAGCAACAGGGAAGAATTTTGAGTTGTGTCTTATTCTTTTTTAACATTTGTGCCTTTTGAAATCCAGTCTTTCATTGGAATTAAAATGAAAGGAAGGACAAGACAAAGGCTGGCAAGTGACACTCAGCACACAGACTGAGCTGCTGAAGTGGCTGCAGACAGGAGCTGGGATCCTAAATTTCAGCACTCAGAGTGGCAGGAAGAGTTTCCATCCCTGGCAGCCTCTGCCTCTCCAGTTTGGCTCTGCTGTTTGTCCAGGGATTCACTGGGAGCCAAGGCCAGGCTGCCTGGGGCTGGAGGAAACACATCCCTGGCATTTGGATCTCAGTGGTGCATTCAAATAAATTAAAATTGTGATTATTAATGCTTCCACAGTGAAAGAATTCCCAAAACACACACTGGGAGATGTGGGAATGGCATTCCCTGTCACCATCACATTCTCTGAAAAATCCCTTTGGCAGCATTTCTTCTCCTGAGAAGCTGAGAAACCTCAGAGAAGAATGAAAACAATAATTATCTGATTGCTTCTCCTGTGTTTTGCTGCTTTGGGATGTGGTTGGAGATTGTTTATCCAACAGGTTTGATTGGTTTCATGTGAATTGTTCTGACTTAATGACCAATCACAGCCAGCTGTGTCAGACTCTGAAGAGAAAGTCAAGAGTTTTTAATTAGTATCTTGTTAAGCCCTCTGTAAGTATCCCTTCTTTATTATAGTTTAGTATAGCATTCTTTAATATAATATCATAAAATAATAAATCAGCCTTCCAAGAACATGGAGTCAGATTCATCTTTCCTCCCCATGACGGGGCACCCCTAAATTACCACAATTCCCAGCACTTCCAAGCTGTGGCTGCTCTCCTGTGAACCCAGGATGAGTTGATCAAGTTCTCTACAGCTGGATTTAGGGCAATCAGCCATATTCATATTTAAATATCTATTTATACCTCAACTGTGATAGATAAATATTATATATTTCAATGTGTTATAAAGTATTGTCAGAGAATCATGGAATGGTTTGGGTTGGAAGGGACTTTAGAGTCCATCCCTGTGCCATAGGCAGGGACACCTTCCACTATCCCAGGCTGCTCCAAGCGCTGTCCAGCCTAGCCTGGAGCACTTTAAATTCCTATACATCCAGCAATAATCCATAAATACACACATGTGGTGTTTGTGAGGTTCCCCAGGACAAGGTGAGAGATGAGACTCTGACTCCAAGTTCTCAGAAGGCTGATTTATTATTTGATATTATATTATATTATATTAAAGAATGCTATACTAAAACTATACTAAATAAAGAGAAAGGATACATCAGAAGGCTTAACAGGAATGGCAATGAAAGCTTGGGACAGACTCAGAGAGCCCAACACAGCTGGCTGGGATTGGCCATTAATTAAAAACTACTCACATGTTCAGATAAACAATCTCCAAATCACATTCCAAAGCAGCAAAACAGGGAGAAGCTGAAGCTTCCCAGGAGAAGAAATCCTGGTGCAGGGATTTTTCAGAAAATATCATGACCACACACACACACACACAAAACACACATAAATATCAAAGCTGTCTCGAGCCCTGGATACACAACAAAGGAGGCAAATCCACGTGATGTGGTTTAGACCTGACATGATCTGCACAAGGAACTGATCTGCAGGGTTTTGTAAGCAAATCACAGAGCCTTTGTCGCAGTCTCTCGCTCCAGCTGCTCAGATTCCCGCACACAACATCTCCCATGGATTACCAGGCTAAATCCCAAGCAGCCAAGGAACAGGATTAGGAAATGCAGATGAAGAGGCCTGGGTTGAAAATGCCAACGAGACCTTAATTCCACCTCCTCCTGTGCATCGGCAGCCACAGAACTTTAAATTCTGTCTGGGGCACCGACAGCACCTGGAGCTGCTGGGGTGAATCCAGGGGAGGCCACAGAGATGTTCCAGGGCTGGAGCCCTTCTGGAGCCAGGCTGGGAGAACTCACCTGGAGAGGAGAAGGCTCCAGGGAGAGCTCAGAGCCTAAAGGGGCTCCAGGAGAGCTGGAGAGAGACTGGGGACAAGGGATGGAGGGACAGGACACAGGGAATGGCTTCCCACTGCCAACAGGCAGGGATGGATGGGATATTGGGAATTAGGAATTGTCCCCTGGCACAGGATGCCCAGAGCAGCTGTGGCTGCCCCTGGATCCCTGGCAGTGTCCAAGGCCAGGTTGGACAGGGCTTGGAGCAGCCTGGGACAGTGGGAGGTGTCCCTGCCCATGGCAGGGGTGGGATGGGATGATCCTTAGTGTCCCTTCCAACACAAACCAATGTGGGATTAGTTACTCCAGCTGCCCCCAGCTCTGTGAGTTCCTGCCTCTTTCCCCTTCCCTGAAAAACCCAATTCAGTGGAGCTGGGACAGGTGTTCAGGCAGGTAACACCTCCATCCCTGACATCCAGGCAAATGGGACACTTCTTTGCAACAGGAGTAGGAATTTGGAGCTGGGGAACCAAATTTAGAAGAATCAGCTGTAGGCACAATGCAGAATGTGAGATCAAATGGAAAATTACAAAATCATGGGTATCTGGAAGTGGCTTCAGAGGAGAAGAGGTCAAGGAACCTTAATTACATCTACCAGTATCTGAACACCTGATTTGAGGTGGAAATCCCACGAGTTTTACATCTAAATGGCACAGGGAATAACCTTAGAGAGGAAAAGCACTGCCAGGATGTGAAGCAACTTCAGGATGGAAAGGAAATCCTGATTTTGTGCCCCAAAACCCAAATGAAAACAAAGAGAGGAAATGAAGGAGAGGAGGAAATGCCAGCCCAGATCTCTGAGCACTGCTCACACCCACCAAAAGCTCATCCCACTCCTCAGCCATGCCAGGAACACACTCCCCATCCCACTCCCTTTAGGATTTTAATCCCATTTGCTGAATGCAATTATCCATAAAGACTGAAATTATTGGCAACGTTGGCGCCACCCAGATAATCCCTGTGGGAGTCACCAGACACGTTTTCCCATGGAATATTAACAATTCCCTGATCCAGAGGGGTTTTTTCCAATACTTCACAGGTGTAACCTATGGAAAGGGGGCTGTAGCCAGGTGGGAGTTTATATCTAAATACACAGATCTGAGAGTGACTTTTTATTTTTAATTTATGCAAAACACAGCCTATTCAACCCAAGGTACACCCAGAGAAAATAACACTCATTCCAAGCAGAAAACTGGGAGCATCCACCCCAACAATCCAGATTTATTCCACAGAAATGCTGCTTTTGTGCCTCATTTATTCACTGCTATTTATTAAGAATTTTTTTTCCCCAGCTGCCACGAAACTTGAAGTGTTTCTGGAAAAGTTTTATAGACTTTATTCTCCTCCTTAACTCTTGATAAGGAGCTTAATGCTGGTGATGTGATCCAAGCAAATTCTGGTTGGGAGTGGGGTTTTGAGATAGGCAGATGGAATTTACAGCAGAGGGAATTCATATCCTTTTTTTTTCCCCTTAAATCAGAGCATTCCCTGGCAGTAAAGGGAATAAAGCTTATCTGTGAATATGCAATTATTCAGGGTGACAAACAGCTGATGTGTTGGAGCCACAGAATTTATCTGGGCACTAAATAAAAAGGCAGAGGAGGAACAACACCCCAGCAAAGCTCAGAAAGAAAAGAATTCAAATCAACTCTGATGTCAGCAGCGCTTTTCCTCCAAATCCACGGGAACATCTTCCCTGATGGAGAGGCGTGGATGAAGAAAAGCCAGCAGGAATGAAATAAATTACTGCCACACTCTCATTCCCCGCACTTAAATCACCTTTTGGAAGGTTTTATTAATGACTTTCTGGGATATTTAATTCCTCAGGCTCAGAAGGGAGTGCTGTGGGAATAAAATATGGGGGGGAAACTGTGCTACGACCCAAATATTTTACATTCGTTTTACATCTGCTTATGGGGCAAGGTTGGGAGGGTTTGGTTTTGGGGTTTTTTTGGGGTTTTTTTTTTTGTTTGGCAGGATGTAGGTGAGGTTTTTTGCAGTTTTGGGGGGTTGTAGGGTTTTTTGAGTTTTATTCAGAGGTTGTTTTTTTTTTGGTTGGTGTTTTGTGGGTGATTTCTTTGTTGTTTTAAATAGACTCATTAAAAGCCTGACCCAAATGAGACCCCAATTAAAGCCAGGTAGGCAAAGCCCAACTCCACCCCAGCATCTCAACACTGCTGCAACTCTTCCCAGAGCACCTTTTCCATGACACCTTTAAAATACCCTCCAAACATAACTGTCCCATCAAATCTGACTTGAGACCAGCTCTTCCCATTCCCCTCCTCCCCACCACTCACCCACAGGCTGGGGAAACTCATTCCCTTCTGGACACCACAGGAAATGATTGATTCAGTCCCCAGTTGGATACAAATCCAATTAAAATATATAAACCCCATTCCAAACTGGATTCATTTCCCCCGCAGCCCCTCTCATGGCCTCGATGGCTGCCAAACTGAGGAGCTGCTCTTTGGGGGAAAAGAAGAGGCTGGATATTGCCAGCAGAAGGTTCTGAGCTTGTGAAATCCCAGCATTCAAAGCTCTTACCTCTTCCAGGACATCTGCAAGCTTACTGAGGATCTCCTCGGGAAGGCTCTGGAATGTGGGAACGCTGCAATACAAAAAAAACCTCCATTAATGGATCCCTTTACCCAGGGCACACATCCAGCTGCTTTCCTGCCATCTCTCTTCCTGAGATCCCTCCTCCATGCTCTGGTGCTGAACAGGAAAAAGGTATCATGGAAAGCTGCTCCTTTTCTAGAAGCCAGGATGGATTTGGTGATGATGGGAGACCACTGGGATAAACTCCTGCAGAGCCACCCCTAAAGCTGGTAATCAACTAGGGATCTCCAGGAATAAATCACACAGGACCCCATTTTCTTCCTAATGGAAAAAGCCCCTTCTTCATTCACATAACTCCTTTTTATGCAGTTTTACAGACCTTGTGTGTGACTCCAATTGGTCAGGAGCTTTCTTGCCAATTACTTTATTGGTTATTAACAGTTTATTATCCTGTATTGATTGGTCACTCAAACCCCTGGTGTGTACATGCAGGAAAAGTTGGTGAGAGATAGCTTTCATTTTTCTCTCTGATGGTACAAAAACAGTCTGTACAGGTGCTGGTTGTTTTTTACCCAGTGATAGATTGTTATGCTAAGGAGCTGCTCACCCCAGGATTGCTTTCAATGGGAACTTGCACAGTGCTAGCCTGGCAAGGCCAGCCACTGATTTTAGGAGCAGACCTTTCTTTGTGATTTTTCTACCTTACTGCAACAGGATCCATTCAGGATCCACTGGAATTCCTGTGTGCCACAAACCTGCTCAGTCATATTCCTTCCTGCTCTGCTTCAGCCCCCCAGAAATAAAATGCAACCCAAAAAAGGGGCAGGGAAGATCAGCCCCAAGCAGCTCCAGATCAAAGGGTGAAACCACACCTGGATGGACAGAGGGCAGAGCTCTGCAGCACTGAGTCCCCATCCAAGCCCTCAGGGAGTTTCTGAGCACTCCCCTGGTGGTTTGCCAGCCAAATTTGTGGCTTTTCTTCAGCCAAAAAGGGGACTTTGTCACTTGTTTGGCAGCAATTCCCTCAGCAAAGGCTGGGATGAGAAGGGGATGCAACCATAAAGAGCCCCCTGAGCCAGGGTCCACAGGACTGCCCCTAAACCAGTCTGGAGCAGGGTGGGACACACGAGTTTGGGTCTCCAAAGCTCCAGGGACTATCCTGACTTAGAAGCTGTATCTCCACTGCCTTACAGCCCACCCAGGGAGGCTGTGGAATTGCCCTCCTTGGAGAGACCCAAAAGCCATCAGGACATGGTCTGGCGTCCTGAGATGGAACCAGAGGACCTCCAGATGTGTCTCCCATCCTCAACCATCCTGTGATTTGTAATACTCTTATTTCTCATCCTCTCTTTTCCATAAAAACCCGAGATCCATCAATATTCCCAGGTGATGCTGAAGGAAACACACAACAAAAACTTAACCCAAAATACACCATGGCCCAGAGGAGCTGTGGCTGCCCCTGGATCCCTGGAAGTGCCCAAGGCCAGGCTTGGAGCAACATGGGACAGTGGAAGGTGTCCCATGGCAGGGGTGGAACTGGGTGGGATTTAATGAGAAAAGGAGACTCAGTTGAATCTATTTAATAAGACAAATCTGGGCTGATAAATGCAGAAAATATCACCTTTCATGCTCCCAACAACAGCTTTTTTTCCCTTAGGAGGAACATTTTTATTACTGGGAGCACATGGGCCCACAATGTAACAGGAGCAAGCAAACAACTGGACAGGAATTCTGTGACAGCCAGGCCTAAGCATCAAATGAAAACTGATTACATCAATTCCAGCATTCCCAAATGAGGAATGAACTTATGGGAGAGGGTAACAGCCTTGGACAAATGGCCAGATTTTTGCACCCTTAAATTCCCAAACTGGAGGAAAATCACCACAGGGTATTTTTTAATGGATAATTATGCCTGTGAAATCCAAGGGAGGATAGTGAAAGGCATCTATTATAGACCAAATCCATAAAAAAAAAAAAAAGGGAAGTAGGCCCTAAGTACTTAAATTCCAACTCTTACCATGAGAAAAGCCCAAAACTCCAACTCTGCAATAGAGCAAATAATTTATTAACAAAAACTCCAAACACATCACGGAATTACACCATCAATACCCCAGATTTAGGGGGGTTTATGGCAGGCCAGCATTCCCCTTAACAGCCAGAAGTGACAAAACAGCCAAATATTTGAGTTTCTTTGAAAAGAAGAGAACAAGACTTGATTCTTCAGGTCAATAAAAATCCCCCTCTGCTCTCCACAGGACAACATTAAATGGATTCATAAACCAGAGCCTTGTTTCCCTCCAAAAACTGCCTGGATTTTTGAAGGACTTGTGTACAAAAGGAGCGTTTCCATGATTATTTCCAGGTGGGCACTTGCCCTGAAAGGCAAATGGAGCCTCAGCCCTCCAGGGAGAGCCTTGAGCACAACAGCTGAGCTGCAAATTGCTGCAAGTGGGAAAACACATGGGAGGGAGGCAAATGGGAGCAGAAAATCTCACAGGGAATTTTTGATCACCACAGCAAGAAGCAGGAAAATTGCATTTCCCTTTCTACAACTGTGTGGAAAAGGTATAGAGGGGCAAACATTCAGCCCTTGAGCTGGGATGTATTTAGGGTGAAAAAAAATCACAGCAAACTCTGCTCCAGCTGTTCAAGGAACAATTGTTCTGCCCAACAAAGGAGGGTCAAACAAACACAGACTTTCTCCACCAGGTTCTCCTCCTACTGCTCCTTAAATGCCATCAATAATGAAGATATTTAAACACCCACTCCAGGCAGTAACAGTGCTACAGCTGGCAGAGCAGATATCGTGGTATCTAACATGAAAATCCTCAGCAAAGTTTGAAACTTGGGACTTTTCTCCCTACCTGCAGCACAGGTGAAGGACTTCACTTGTTCCTCCTGTTCCACAACCATCTCTCATCTTACCCAGGAAGAGCTGGATTTGATGATCTTGGAAGTTTTGTCCAGTTCAATGATTGGAATTTGATTATAGAAAAAACAAGAGCCACTCACCAACCTCTCCCATTACAGTGAGGCTCCTTCTGCTCTGCTCACCCAGTCCTTATAAGGGACTTTCCCCAGCTGCTTCTTATTCCACCTAATGAGGAGCAATTTCTGCACCTGCCCTGAATCCACTCCCTGGATGAGGCTATGGAATCCAGCTGGGGATGGAATGGATATTCACAACTGACCTCCTGCTCTGCTCACATGCAGTCCTCAAAGTTCTGGAAGGCAATATTGGTGTAAAAAAGGTATGGAGAGCAAATTATTTATGCCTATTTGATAGGCAAAATATCAAGGGTGGATCCAGGCCACCCTAGAGAGGCAGCAAACAAGGGCTCCAGGGATTTGAGTTTTAAGAGAAAATGCAATAAACTGGATGATTTTAATCCATCCTCAAACAGCATTTTATCAGGAGAGCGTGACTGCCATGGCAGGGAACGGGATGAGGAACCTTCTCCAGGCCCCTGGGCAGTGAGCAGGGGCAGGAGGAGAGGTGACATTGTCCTGGCTGCATTCCCACTGCTCAGCCATGGAACATTGTGCAGGGATGATGGCAGTTCCTGGGCCCAGAAGAGTTTCCCATGGGATATCACTCCCTGTCTGCAGCGATTCCGCCTGGCTCTAAACGTGACACATTTTCCCAGAAAGCTCAACGTGCCCAGCACCAGCTGCCAAACTCAGGGAAAGCAGCTGTGCTGAAACATCCATGGATTGACTCCCAGTCCCCATGGAAGAGCAGGGATATGCACAACCCAAAGGAGTGGGGAAAGGTCGTGGCTCCATCCCAAGCTGCTCTCAACTTCCAGGTAGAAGCAACATCCCCATTAGCCACGCTTGGATTCATGCCTGTGATCCATCCTGGACTCCTGCCTGTGATCCATCCCATGGGATGGCTCCTGAGGAAGCAGCAAGGGCTTCCAAGCAGTGCTGGCTGTGGCCCAAGGCGTTGTTTGCAGCCTCAGTCACTGCCAGCTCCGACAGGACATTTATCTTCTGACACACACCACAGCCTGCAGGGCTCCTGGCTCTGCTCTGCCTCCAGGACACAAAAGCAGCCATTCACTCTCTAAATCCCTTTCAAGACTCCTTCCCAAACTTTTTGAAGGGTGTTCAGTGAGGGTGCTCATCCAGGTCGGTGGCAGATGCTTCTCCTGGGTTAAGCCTGGAACAAAAACCTCTCTCTTTTATTGCTGCTTGGCACCATCACAATTGCAGTTGTTGTCACTGCTCTGTGCCTTGAGTAAGTAGAGCTCCAGACTCCAACACTCCAGTAAAAGGAAACAAAGGCTGTCTGAGTTCCCTGAAACTTTTTTTTTTTGGCACCTAACTGGAACGAAGGCTGAAAAATGCAAATGTTCCGCTTTAGCACACTTGGGATGCTCCTACTGCTCTGTCTCAGCTCCAAAAGAACAGAGGCTACATCTGAACAGCACCAGCTGATCCTTGATTTGGGATATCACCAAAAAATGGTGTTTTGGACAACTGAAGCTGTACAGGCAGCCTCCCACTGTTGTGTCAGGGAGGGAATGCTGGCTCCATCAGGATCATGGCATCACTTCATAAAATCAGAGTGGCTGGGATTGGAAGGGACCTTAAATCCCATCCAGTGCCATCCCTGCCATGGGCAGGGACACCTTCCACTGTCCCAGGCTGCTCCAATCCCCAAAGTCCAGCCTGGCCTTGGGCACTACCAGAGATCCAGGGGCAGCCCCAGCTGCTCTGGGCACCCTGTGCCAGGGCCTGCCCACCCTGCCAGGTACATTCCTTTGGTGTTGCAAACTGCTGCATCAAAAGATAATTCTTCTTTTCTGTCAGATTATTAAATATTATTTGGAGAATCAGCTGCTGTTTATTTTCATTCTTAGTACCAACAAGAGAAGTGGCAGAAATTAGTTTTAGAAAAGGTTTATCTATTCCTCAAAAAACGCCAGTCCTTTCCCAGTCACACAGGTTATTGCTAAGCCAAGGCTGGTTTTCCTGCAGCAATTTCCCCTATGCTTTGCTTGGATTCATGGAATCCCTGAGGCTGGAAAATCCCTGCCAGCCCATGGAGTCCCAGCTGTGCCCAGTGCCCACCTTGTGCCCAGCCCAGAGCACTGAGTGCCACCTCCAGCCCTTCCTGGGACACCTCCAGGGATGGGCACTGCAAAGCTCCCTGGGCAGCCCCTGCCAAGGCCTGAGCACCCTTTCCATGCAGAAATTCCTGCTGCTGTCCAAGCTGAACCCTTCCCTAGCTCCATTCTCTTCCCTGGGCATTCTCCAGTCCCTCCAGGCTTTGAGGGCCCAGAACAGGACACAGCTCAAAGAATATTAGAGAACCAAGAGGAAAGGGCAGGGTGACAGCCACTCACATTCCCATTAATTTCACTTTGGGTTGGAAGCATCTCCTGGAGCAGAAGTGCCAGGAAGAGAGCAGAGATTTGCTCTGCAGGTGCTGCAGAGGATTTGTCTGCTGTGCAATAGCCACATGGGCAGTGAACAATTCACAATTATTCATTTTGGAGAGGGTGAAAATGGAACAGCCACAGTTTGAGCACTCTGCCACTCATTACACAGCCCTTATCAGGGAACTAAAATCCTGAAAGAAGGTTGTGGGACATTTGTTTTCAGGGATCTGTTTATATCCTAAGCCCTACTACAGACAGGAAAACGGGAGAGAAGCAGAACTGATCTTATCCCTGATGAGCAAATACTGAAGCAAAGCAAGTGCCAAGAATTGCATTTTTCCCTCTTGTGCTGAAAGGATACCAAGGGATGAGCTGACATCACGAGACCAGAACTCTCAGTGTCCCTGAGGGGAACCTGAAATGATCTCAAAAAGATCAGAAAGGCTGGAAAGATCTCCAAGAGCAGAGTCCCACTCAGGCATGTCCATCAAGAGCCCATGCCTACCCACCACATCTGTGTGGTGTTTGAACACTGCCAGGGGCCTCCTTTCAGCCTAGGCTCTGTTTGTGTTCAACAAGCAGAGCAGGAACTCTGGAGGAGTGTTTTGCCTTGCTCTGTCAATCCCTGCCTCTCCCTGACAGGGGTTCATTATCACACAGAGCCCTCCTACTGCCTCTCCTGTGGCAGTCACTGGGGAGATGGGACTGATTTAAAAGAAAAAAATTCCACTGTTGATGTCAGAATGAGAGGGAGGGAGAGTCACCAGCAGGTATGTGAACCCCCTCCTGCCATTGCACATGAATGTACCCAGGATGATTCATCTTGAAAAGAACAATTGCTGCCTGAGAGCTACCAAGGCTCAGCAGAAGCAGCAGCCAGTCTGGGAACCTCAGGGAAGTTTGGGCAGGCAACACTTCTGGTTGCTCACCTCAAGGCACAGGGGTCACTCTGCTGCTCCTGAGCCCCCTCACAGAGGGAACCTGCTCCTGCTGGAATCCTTGGAGGATGGGATGGGATCATTTTGGATCTAGCAGGTGGCACTTCTTCATATTTGCAAATCAAATTCAACCTGCAGTCCAAAGCAGAGTTTTCTACCTTCCAACTGACACAGCTTTTCCAACACTGTTGTATCACAGAATCCTGGGATCCCTGAGGCTGGAAAATCCCTGCCAGCCCATGGAGTCCCAGCTGTGCCCAGTGCCCACCTTGTGCCCAGCCCAGAGCACTGAGTGCCACCTCCAGCCCTTGCTGGGACACCTCCAGGGATGGGCACTGCAAAGCTCCCTGGGCAGCCCCTGCCAAGGCCTGAGCACCCTTTCCATGCAGAAATTCCTGCTGCTGTCCAAGCTGAGCCTTCCCTGGCCCAGCCTGAGCCCCTTTCCCCTTGTCCTGTCCCTGTTCCCTGGCAGCACAGCCCGACCCCCCCTGGCTGTCCCCTCCTGGCAGGGAGTTGTGCAGAGCCACAAGGTCCCCCCTGAGCCTCCTTTGCTCCAGGCTCAGCCCCTTTCCCAGCTCCCTCAGCCCCTCCTGGGGCTCCAGCCCCTTCCCCAGCTCCATTCCCTGCCCTGGACACGCTCCAGCCCCTCCAGGTCCTTCCTGGACTGGGGACCAGAGCTGGACACAGCCCTGGAGGTCCCTGAGCAGGGCCAGCCCAGAGGGACAATCACTGCCCTGGTCCATCTGGCCACACTGTGTTTGATATAAATACACTGGTGATTAAAGATAAAAGCTGTCATGCAAAGCCTCATAGCCCTGAACACTGATTTTTATGATCCTGCATTTGCAATACAGCTGAAATTAAATTGTCTTTGGCTTGCACTGTAATTACCTCTTCAAAACAGTTTGCTGTCAAGGAGTTTCTCTCCTGTATTTTTTTCCCTTTGTCTAGGACATTTCATGGGGAATGAAACCTCCCCCTTCAACCTCTGGACAGACCCAGAGTGGGTGCACCAAGGAAATTTTCTGCTTCTTGACTGAACCACAGAATCCCAGGATGGTTTGGGTTGGGAGGGACCTTGCAGCCCATCCAGTGCCACCCCTGTCATGGGCAGGGACACCTTCCACTGTCCCAGGCTGCTCCAAGCCCTGTCCAGCCTGGCCTTGCAACCCTGGAGTGCCAGAATGAAGTCCAACAAAGACCATCACCTCACACAAGGTAGAAAACAAAAGATTTCTGGGACTGATTCTCGTAGTGTGCCTCAAAAGAGATCCTTAACACTGGTGAATGTGTCAAAATCGCTGTGAGTGTAAATAAGGGACAAGTGGCATTTGCATGCACGGTCTGTTGTCTCTCTTTCCTCCAAACTGGGTATTTACATCATATCCAAGACCAAATGAAGGCAGGAGTTTTGTGTCTGAGAGATCTCTGCTGCACTTGACAGCATCATAATAATAATAATCTCTTTTTCATGGAGGCACTGACACCCTCTCCAAGCACAGCCCTGTTTGCTGCTGCGTCCTCCTTTTAGCCACCCCCATGAAATGAACATATCACAGAGATCACCATCACTTGCTGCCTTCAGAATTACATGTACACAAAAGAAAGACAAGCTGTAAATGTTTTGAACATCCTCTGAATCACCAGCTTTTCACATTCTCCTGGGCAACTTCCCCAAAGCAAAGGGACCTGGAAGGAACAGGAGCTGCTGGAGCTGGGAAGGGCCTGGAGCAGCTGGGGGCCCAGGGAAGGCTGAGGGAGCTGGGGCTGCCCAGCCTGGAGAGGAGCCCCAGCTGAGAGGGGCCCTCAGGCCTGGCTGTCCCTGGGGGCAGGAGGGGCAGAGCAGGGCCCAGGCTCTGCATTAAAACACCTCAATATCTACCTTTTGTTCTTGTTGTTAGTTACTGTGAGAAGAATATAAAAACATGGATGTCCTGCCCGACACATTCCTAGGCTGGGAGCTGGCAGGGGTGACCCCGTGGTTGGCAGCATCACCAAATCCCAGACTGGGTTTGGGAGCAACCTTGAGCTCCTCACTCTGGCTGATACATCTGAGATGATTTATGGAGGGACAACTCCAAAGAAAATCCCTCCTAAGTGATCACCAGAGGATCATTCTGAGCTCACCAATGAGAAGAGACTTCAAGAATGATTTAGTTACCTCCCAGAGAAATAAGCCACAAAACACGGCACCAAAATCCAAAGAATTTTGTTTTTTAATGGTGAGAACCCAGCACAAGCATGCCAGGATGAAATCCTGGGATCGGCCCCATGAAAATCCACCTCAGAGGCATTTGGGACCTTCCCACAAATAAGCAGTGCTCTGCCAACCACAGGGACCCCCAGCAAGACCCCCAGGACACCCAAACCAGCCCAGCTCTATGATTCCAAAACCCCTCTCCTGGGATTTATTACCAGCACAGAATCCCAAATGTTTTTAAAGCACCTCTAAAGCCATAGGTGGGACATCCCTTTCTCCAGGATAAGCCTGAGTCCTTTATTGAATTAAAGAAAGGAGAAGGATAATTTAATCCCAGACCTTACAACTCTGTTGATTCTCCCTCTTGGAGACCAAAATTCCCAATGCACAGCAAAGCCTCTGCAGCTGGAAATGAATTAAAGGTCGAGGATTTTCAAGGGGCCTGGGCTGCATTGGAGAAATAATCAAATAAAGCCTGACAGATTCCACACACAGCTCGAAAATACAATTGTTTATGAAAACATAATCTTGGGAATATTAGAGACAGGCGAGCAGCATAATGGGCAACATAAAACCCAAAATAAACAGAAAAACCCTCTGTGCTGGGAAGCCAATTGCAGTAATTCCATATAATTGTGTTCTGCTGCTGTCAAACCCTCTCAGCTTCCTCTCCCAGGCTGGTGATTCCAAATCCAACCCTCTATTCTCGAGCCTGCACCCAGGTTCATCCCAGTCCTGGCTTCTTCTCCCAGCACAGCCCACCTGGGGCTGGTGGTGATCCCAAATCTAACCCTAATTCTTCATCCTACATCCAGGTTCATCCCAGTCCTGGCTTCTTCTCCGAGCACAGCCCATCTGGGGCTGGTGATCCCAAATCCAACCCTAATTCTTCATCCTACATCCAGGTTCATCCCAGTCCTGGCTTCTTCTCCGAGCACAGCCCATCTGGGGCTGGTGATCCCAAATCCAACCCTCAGTTTTTGATCCTACATCCAGGCTCATCCCAGTCCTGTTGGGAGCAGGACACCCAAGGTTCCAACTGGAGCATCTTGGGTTTGGATGATCCATGAGGGGGAAGTGCAGCATTCCAGGTCCAAAGCAGTTTGGAAAAGGGGAAGAACCTTCTGGTCACTGGTCACCAGTGAGACTGACCAGCCATGGATCACTCGATCCATGGAACAGCCCCTGTCCTGCCATTAGAGAGAAATTATTCCTGGGGACATTTCCTTTGGATCCAACAACCATTGGATCCATCCCCGCTTGAATCCCAACAGATGTTTCATTTTGCTCCCTCCAGCATTTTCCCTTTTCCATTATTTTCTCCAACATGAAAGCTTCACTAAATTCCACCAATTTGTTTCATTAATTGCTGTTCAACAGATGACAAAAGGTCAGCAGATGACGGGGTTGTCTCTGTATCCCAGGAAGGGAATTCCCCCAGCACCCGGCTCCATCATTCCCTAGGCCCATGGCTGAACCTCCAAACCTCTTCCTCCTGTCCTGTTCCAAAAGTGATGAAGACAATCCCACAACTGGGGTGTCTGGGAACATCTGTGGCCTTCCTGGTTGATATTTGGACAGAGAAATAATCAAAGGCAGGACAGAATTCCAGGGTTTCTGTGGCGGACGTGAAGCAAACAGAAGGGAAACCTGACCCCACTTTATCCCGTGAGGAGGTCAGGGAAGGGACAGGGAAGATGGATCCAAAAGGAATGAACCCAGTTTTTTGGGCTGAATTTTTGCCCTGAGCCATGTAATCCAGGATATCCTGCCCTGCCTCTTTTCCCAGAGCAGCATCCATTCCCAGAGCCCATCCTCATCCAACAGTGGCTCCACCAGCCCATCAAAACTGATTTTAAAATATAATTTATGCCAGTCAGCTCTCTTTTATTTTATTTTTTCATTGAAAGAAGGTCACCACGATACGATTATGACTGTCCTGCAGCTCTTATTTTCTGTACACTGATTTATGCAAGGCCACATTGCATCCTGATTAAAACCACCATTCAATGTGTTTAGAAGGAAACACTTCAGATTAAAATTTGACTCATTGACAGATATCAAAATACTGTTAAAAGGAGCCAGCAACAGGTGCTGAAAGCACTTCCATAAATCCATTCCTGGTTCCCTGTCATTTCTGATTTATTGATGATCATTCCACATGTTTGCAGATGACTCAGTTTACTCCTCTGGGGTGATTAATGTCTAATAAAATTCCCTTTAATGGCCCACACGTGCTCAACAGCTTAGCTGTGGACCAGGAACAGAGATCAGGGCAGCAGCATCGGGGTGGGCACACAAGGATTGATTTAAAATTGGTTTTTCCCAATAACATCCCCCCAAAAATCCCATTAAGCGTCATTGGAATAACACATTTGTCACTTAATATGGATTCAGAGTGGTTATTATCCATATGGGAGGAAGACCAGGAGGCAAAGATCATCTACAGGTGAAGGAAGGCAAAGCCCACTGGATTTAGAAACCCCATAAACTGAGATTTTTTTCTCATTCCCCCATTTCCAGCAATAGGGAAAGGACTGGAACGGCACCATGTGGGGCAGAGCCCTGTCCAGGAGGGAGCCAAGGACCCAAGGCTGGATATTTTCTTATCAAGAGGGGCTTTTACCTTTCTCCAATCCAAATCCAGTGGGGGCTGCAGTGGAGCTCAGAGGCTCAGGGACACTGCCCCTTATCCATTGTCCCTTAGATCTAGAACCTCATGGAGACAGTGCTGGGAACACTTTGTGAAGGACTGGGATTTACTAAACATCAGTTCAACCTGGAACACGGGGGAACAGAAGGTCCTGGATTCCTGGTGTCGTTGGAAGGGTAAATCCCATTAGCCTGGACAGAAAAATCCAGATTGCAATCCTGATTCCCTCAGAGGATCCAGGAGCTGCTGACATCTCCCATCCTACAGCTGCAGAGGAATGGAGGCTGTGCTGGACAGGGCATCTGCTCCCTCCAGATTCCTCTGGGGTGGTGGTGGGGTCAGCTCAAGCTCAGCTGTTTGAAAGGAGGGTTTGGAGCAGATGATCCCTGCAAACATGAACCACTCTGTTATTCCATGCCCTGGGAGCAAATGCTGATTCCTCCTGCATTTCCCTCCTCTGGATAAGCACTTACACTCTTAATTACTCGTTTCAAGTGACATTGTTTTATTTTCAACACCTCCCTCTATCTCCCCACAAAGCATTCCAAATCCCATGCCTACGGATGTGTGTGCCTGCACCCACGGGTCCCAATTTGCTTTGAGTTTTATCTTCCCAGTTTTCCAGTGGTTTGGATTTTCTTGTTAAACCAGATTCTGATTGATTCCTGGTGTGCTCTGGCCAGCTGGTTCTGCTCCCCCTCCTTGTCAGCAGCTTAACAGAACAGTGATTCACGGCAGGTCAGCTGGAATTTGCTCAATTATTAACAACTTCAGGATTTTTTACCATCCCTCTGAGGACGTTCCAGCCTAAGCCTGATTTGTCTTCATCTCCAGCTCAATTCCACAGCACAAATCCTGTGAGTTCTTTGAGCTCGTGCTCAGTGCTTGGAATGCCCTTTTCTGACTTCCCCTACCCTTTAAAACACTGATTTCTAATTGCACATCGAGCTGCTGGGGCACCCAGTGAGTTTGTCTCCATTGAGCTGCACAAACTCTTTTCATCTCCTTCCAGAAATAATTATGCTGGTTTATCAGTGTCTATATGAAGCTTGAATTATTCCTCCTAATATGCACTAACCTGTATTTTTTGGAGTGACAAAAATTGGCCCAGTGAAGTTATTCCAGTGATTACTGTCCCCGTTAGTTTCCAGTAATCCACGAGATGTATTTATTGGCAAGTCACTTGTGTGGTATTTCTAGAGACAGTACATAATTGAATTTAAAATGCATTCCTGATGCCCGTAAAAGCAATAAAAATGTCACCCTCTGCCTGCACATTAAAAATTCATCCCATGCAAGGAGAGGACAAATGCATAAAATGATCATTATGATGTGCAAATGGACTCGGCGCAGGAAAACCAGACCCGTCTCTGCCTGGACATAAAAACATTAAGATATCAGAGCACAAATGGCACCATTTAGAGAACTTTTAAAGGTGCTGAAGAGAAAATGCTCCCATTAGTAGCATGACTAAGGCTTGCTTCAAAAATGGGATTTGTACCAGTATTAACAACAGCGTGGCTCCAGTGTGAAAGCAGAATTAACTCCCTGAAATAAAAACAAACCAAAACCACCATTCCATGTTGGTGATCCTGCCCAGGCAGCCACATTATCCATGTGACTCCTTTTCTGATGAGCATTTATGAGCATTTTAAATCTCATCCCACTCAGGACAGAACTTCCACACTTATTTATGGCCCAGAAACTCATCCCTGACTTCACCATGCCAGGTGTCCTTGGAAAACCCAGCCCAGGCAGCTGCTGCCCTTGTCCTTTACTTTCTAAAGGCTTCCCAGTGCCAGAGGGCAGGGATGGATGGGATTTTGGGGAGGAATTGTTCCCTGGCAGGGTGGGCAGGCCCTGGCACAGGGTGCCCAGAGCAGCTGGGGCTGCCCCTGGATCCCTGGCAGTGCCCAAGGCCAGGTTGGACAGGGCTTGGAGCAGCCTGGGACAGTGGAAGGTGTCCCTGCCGTGGCGGGGGTGGCACTGGATGGGCTTTAAGGCCCTTCAGCTAAATTCTTTCTGGGATTCTATGGTTCTATACAAATCCACCTTTTTTCTGGACTTGTCATTGTCAGCTGGGGTACCACAGTGCTTCTGCTCTCCTTTTTCATTTTTGTCTTGGCTAAAGAACTTTCATCACTCTCTGCCCAACTCTTATTTTCTGTCTGCTCAGCATAAAGTAATTTACAGGTAATTAAGTACATTGTGAGTCATTAACTCTTCTCCAGAATCCCAGGAGAAGCCTACAAATTGAGTCCAGATGCAGAAATTAAGATCCATCTTTTTGCTGGCACAGATTAATTTTTCATTGGAGGGGGCTATTAAAAATCCCTCCTCTTCCCACCTCAGAACTGACTGACTTTGGTTACCACAGGCCTGGGGTCCAGCCTTGGCCATGGAATCAGAAATCCATGGAATGGTTTGGGTTGGGAAGGACCTCAAAGCCCATCCATTCTCACCCCTGCCATGGGCTGGGACACCTTCCACTGGCCCAGGCTGCTCCAAGCCCCAGAGTCCAACCTGGTCTTGAGCATTCCCAGGGATTCCAGCCATTCCACCCTGAGCAGCAGGTTCAGGGCAGCTCAGGAGTGAGAAAAGAACTCGATTTTGAACTCCCAGAGACAAGTCCCTAATTTTTGGCTCCAAACAAATGGAAAAAAGGGCAGAGCTCCATTGCTCTCCACTTCGGTGAAGGTCCCAGTTTGAGTTCAGCTGGAAGCTCCCAAAGAGGAGCCACATTCTCTGCTTTCCTCAAATCAACCCAAATTTAACTCTTCCCATTCCATAAAGGGGAAGATGCCAAAGGTTAAAAGCCTTTCCCTGGTCCTGCTCAGCTCCTGAACCAAACTCCTGCCCCAGGCTCCCACCACTGAGAATTTTCTGTGACACAACGAGATCCACTGGGAGTTAGGGGCACAAAAGAGTAAATAATCAATTTACCAAATTTATAATCTCTGGGCATTTAGTGATCAAATCAGCTCATTTTACTCAGCAGTGATTTCATGCTCAGCAACAACTTCTGAACAAGATCCCACAGTGCCAGGGGCTTCTTCCTGAAACATCTTCTTTGGTGCTAATTATTGCCTATCTTTAGATCAATATTTCTGTATCTATCCTTTCACGAGGGGAGAGCACTGCCTGTGTGGGGAAGGCAGCCTGCCAGGCCTCCAGACACTCCACATAACGAGATGCACATTTAACAGCTCTCTGTAATCACATTAAAGCCTTTGTGCCTCATCTTTCCTGGGCTCTGCTGAGACAAAACACAACAATTACCAGGTAGAGGATGTGAACTTCACTCGGGAGAGATGATGGGAGATGGGCACGAACAGAATCATTTCTAATCTTCAAGCACAGAAACAAGAATTTACCCAATTTGTACATCTTCCAAACAAATCCACCTGGCAAACTGTGGGAGCACCCAAGGTTTGGAAGGGTCAAAACTGCACAACTCTGTTGCAACAAATATTGAAACAAACATTCCTGGCATTGTTGAGCAGTTCTTGATGAGTTTTAATTCAAATATGGGTTGGTTTTGGTTTGGAAAAGACAGCTGTTGGATTAAACAGATGTAAATCTCACTTTTATTATATTCCCCGTGGAGTTTCTTCCTGGGAATGGTTACTGCTTCATGCCAGAACAAACTGCAAACTGGGGGGTTTTCACCTCTTAAAATCCCAGCTCAATTTCATGCCCTGGGATAATTAAGGAGGAGAATAAACCCCATCACCTTCACTTACTGCTCACCTTGCCCCAAATTCCAGAGGACAGGTGGAATATTGGGAATGATGTGAATCACAGAGGGATACAAAAGCCACCCCGAGGACAAGCTGGAGGAGCCACCACCATCCATCACCTTCTAAAAACACATCCACCATGTCCTCCCTGCTCTCATCCACCTGGGTGCAACTCTGACAGCACACAGAGGTAACCCCAGTGAGACTGAGAGAGAGCAGGTGGCTAAAAGCAGAGATGATTCCACTCTGAGAGGGAAGCAACTCAGTAAGGAATGATCTGACACCCTCCCTTTGCTCCACCAGCAATTACAGAGGTTGTTGAGGCTTTCTCCAGGAAAAAAAAAACAGGAAAGAACCTGCCACTCTGAGCAAAGAAAGGGCAAAAGCTCCCTAAACCACCTTAGGAATCATTTAAAATCCTGATTTAAGCCAAGTTTCTTGCTTTACCTGCCAGATCAGCCATTGATGAGCTCACCAAGCTGCAGGCATGTGACACAAATAATTGCAAGGCAGCAGCACACAGGATATAAATTGTATAGACACCAACTCACTGCATTAATGCCATATTTATATATCCTCCAGCCTCCAGTTCTGCAGAGATCCAACCTAAACACAACCTAAACACAGGAATGATCCCATTTCCTCATGAATCATGGCTGTTATCCCGTGAATGTGAGGAAATATTGCCACAATATTTCCCCCATTGCACCCAAACAGCAAGGCAGGGGCTTTTCCTGAGCCAGGGCTTCATCTCCAGCAGCATCATTCTGTAATGTCAAGGCCAAAATTAGCTCTAATTCCCTGCCAAGGAGCATCCAGGGGTGTCCTCATGCACATCCCAGGGGTCAAAGCAACACAGAGCTGGAGTTAATGAGCTTTTAGTTTAGAATTGTGCCCAGATCTTTGCTTAGCTTGGCCTTCAGACTCTCACACACTTCACAGTGCAGATGTGCCCCCAGGTCCTGTGCTACAAGGTGCTTCCAAAGATTGTCCCTATTTTTCCTCTTGATTTGGGTTTGGGGTTTTTTTTAAATTTGTATATAGGACATGATTTGGCTGCACTCAGCAACTGTTTCACCCAGATCACTGACAGACATTAAAATCCCTCTGTCAGAAGGGTCTGGATGAACTCAATCATTTTACACTCCCTCTGCAGGGGAAGTAATAATTCCCTTTATTTCAAAGCTCCTCAGAGCCAGCCTGTGCTATTTTGGTTTTGCCTGAACAAACAGAGGCTTGGCCACATCTCCCTCCCCAGAGGATTCCAACCAGCACACCAGGATCTCACCAAGCTCATCCCAACACACACCTCAAGGGCTCTGTGCTGGTTAAGAGTTAAATAAAGTGACAGCTCACCAGACTCCTGATGAAATTTTTGTTCTTACTGAAATGCATTTTCACGACGCTTTGTCATAAGAAAATATAAATTTAAAAAATAAAATGAAAAAACCAATTATGCCCCAGCCTTTTCCAGCAGGGAGAAAACCCCACCTCTTCCTAGTCTAAGTGGGTTTAAGTGACAGCATCAAATCTGCACTGGAGCTTTCTGATTCCCACCCAATTCCCACCAATTAGACCATGTGAAGGACTAACACCTTGCCTTGGCTTTTGCCATGGTGTTTTTGATCAGCCCATGACAGGAAGGTGGCCATGGCCAGTGAATTTCTCTTATCCCAGGGTCACCTATTTCTTAAAAGAATTGCCACCACCCAAGCACTCCATTACTTTGTAGGCACAATTCCATTTATCTCAAGTTCTCCCCTCTTCCCCAGCCATGGCAATCGAACTTCCACTCGTGTTTCAGGCCAGGGAATTCATTTCACAGCTCTGTTTCTAAATCCCCCTTTCTAACAGAACCCAAAGTGTGTCTCCATCCCCCTCCACGTTACTGAACTCCTGGGAATTGGTGCCAGGAGAAAGCAGCTGTGGCAGAGGCTGTTCTCAACAAGGCTGAAGTCCTGGATGTGCAAAATGCTGGGTCTTTGTACTAAAAACCCACTCAGGAAACCCTGAAAAGCTTCAGAACAAAATGCTGGGGCTTTGTACTAAAAACCCACTCAGGAAACCCTAAAACGCTTCAGAGCAAAATGCTGGGGCTTTGTACTAAAAACCCACTCAGGAAACCCTAAAGAGCTACACAGCAAATTGAAACTTCAATGAATCCTTCATGAAAAGAAGAGGAACTCCAAGTTACCTACTGAGTATTGATGGACACTGCAATTCCTGCTGGGATCTGAGGTTTTCTACCTCCACTCCAACCTGAGGCTTGGAGACTTTGGGAATGCTGTCACATCATGGGCAGGAATTCAGGGACCAGCTAGAAGGGACAGCTGAGAAACTCAGCAAACATTGAACACTCACTGTGAGCCCTGCCAGCACCCTGAGGCCCTCAAGTGCATCCCTTGGAAGTTTCATTTTGAGCTCCTCATGACAAAGGGCTGGAGCAGAACAGAGCTGGGGAAGGGGCTGGAGCTCCAGGAGGGAGCTGGGGGTGCCCAGAACTGGAGAGAGCCCTCGAGGAGTGGCCTTGAGCAGTGTGAGAGGAGATGTGGAGCATCTGCCTCACATCAACCCCAACCACCCTCTGCCTTTCCCTGGCACCAAGCAAACATCAAAGCCATTAATTACCCCTCTCCAGGCCTGCCAGCCCTGCCAAATTCCAGCCCATTTAATCATCCATCCTCAGCTTCCAAATGCTGCAGGCAGCAGTGTCCCCAGCTTGTCTGACCCCAAACCAACCCCACCCTCTGCTCTGCCCTCTTCATCCTGGGAGGGATCCAGCACCCTGAGAGATGAAATTGTTCATTTCTGAAGCAGCCTGCCGATGATTTATTCAGCCCCAAAGCTGCATTTTCCATCAAATTAATGCTCCTCCAGAAGGCTTTGCTTGGCATTGTGGATTTGCAGGCAGACTCCAGTTTTCATCAGGCTCCAAAGGCAGTTTTAGAGACAGAGTTTTCAAACATGAAGCCTGAGACATCCCCCTCGTAATTGGGCCGTGCTCAAACTTTTCCACCAGCTGTGCAGAAAAAGGCCCTTTTCCCTCGACTTTCTCTCCCTAACATTCCATGGATTTTAGCATATTTTAGCCCAGTTTCCTTTGGAATTCTCTAAAATGTTACACCAGAGACCTCAGCTGGTTTTTCATCATAAACCCAAGCCAAGGAACAGTTTTGCAAGGAGAGGAAATCCCAGCAAACACCACCCAAAGGCATCCCTGACCCTGGCAGACCCAACATTCCCACAGGAGCACTTCTCCCCCCATGGACTTCCATGGCTAATCAGATGCAATCCAGAACACTGCAGGGAAATTGAGGCATTTCTTTTTAGAAGAGACAGAAAAACACGACAGAGAAGCTAAACTTCAGCCTCTGACCTGTCCAGAAACGCTCAGGTTCCTCCCTCATTTGAAAAATAATCCTAAAGATACAGACAGTAATCCTCTTATCACACACGAGCTGATGTGGTCACGAGCCAGGCAAGAGGAAAGAGAGTTTGGAAGCCTCCATCTGCATTTCTGCCCCTGTATGGAGAGCTCCTTACCTGGAACTCAAAAAGCAAAATATCTCCAAGCAGACTGGAGATCAAAAAGCAAAATATCTCCAAGCAGACTGCTGGCCCTGCTGAAATCCTTCTCCTCTGAGGAGAGCAGGCTGTCAGCTGCTTTGGCAGGGGTCTGTTTGTTAGCTGAGCAGGAAGATGGACACAAGAATAGGCACTGTCTGGGTGACAACAGGCTGGGTAGGGGAATAAATGGCCTTTTATGAGAAGTGTCAGGCACCAGGATGAGCTCTGAAATATCTGTGGTAATCAAATGGCTGCACGCTGTGCAAGGGTTCCCAAAACACCTCTGGAGAGGAAGGGGAGCTTAATGGGTCAGGGAAACTTCAAGAAGAAGGTGAAGGGACAGACCCAAAGTGCCAAATCACATTGATCCTGCTTAAGGTGAGCATCCTTTGCTGAGGCTGAGGGAGTCAGGTGCAATGAGTCCTAAACCTGTGCTTCTGTTTTGGCCTTGGTTTCCAATCCAGTGATGAATAATCCAATCCTGATCACTGAGCAGGAGCCAAGGTCCTTCAGAGGCACCCTGGTGGCACCCTGAGGGGCTTTGTGTGGGAGACACGAGGGGAGCACCACAACCTGAGGACAGCTGCAGTCATACCAGAGAGGGACAGGGATGAACATCAAACCACTTGATAGTTTCCAACAGTTCCAGGATTGGTTTATAAATTAAGGGGTAAAATCTGTTGCATTCCACCTCCAGATGTCTCATCCTTTCCAATTCACCACAACTCATCATTTTTAATACTTGAATAACAAGCACGGTTGTTCCTCTCTCCTCTGGCCCAGCAAGGGAGGGAACAACTGCCCTGAGCATTTCCTAGAGCTGACAGTCACAGCTCCAGAGAGTCTCAGCAAAACAACACCCAAACAAGTCTTGCCTCACTATTTTGGGGCAGTGATGCCTCAGGTTTGAGTTTTTCTATTTTTCAGGTTCTGTGCTGCTTTAGTGTGTGGGTCTGAGCTTCACATTAAGGGATGAGCTCTCTGCACAGAGCAAGGAGACAAAACAATTCCTGCTCCAGCTGGGACCAAGGACAAATGAGCCAAATCTCAGCCCAGGAGCACAAACCCAGTGGGCTGGAGAGAGAAAAACAAGGATGGGACTGCCTGGGCTAAAGCTGGGATGGAACAATGAACTCCAAGATGCAAATGGAGCAGAACTGATCAAAGTGACAGACCCCGTGACTGGGTGTGCATTTTGTGCCCATTTTGGTTCACCTTGGGTGCAGCCCTGGCTGGGCTCTTGTGCTGCCCAAGGTGGATCCATGGAGGAGATCCTTTTAATAAATCCCTGCTTTATTCTTTAACTCTGTCCTGCCTCTGTTCCAGGCCAGCCTTCTGAAGGTATCCCCTCCTGAAGGAAACCTCAAGGAAGCCATGCAGATTCAGCATTCCTGCAGATCCCCACTCAGAGATCACACCACCTTTCAGAGCCCTGTGTTTCAAGTCACTCTATAATATGTTTAAAATATTTAATAATTACACCTGCTTTAATACTGGCAGCAAAAAGCCCCAAACTTTCACTCCAATCCCTCCCATCACTCCACTCTTCTCCACATTTTAGCAAGCAACACAAAACAATCCCCTTGCTATGCACAGCCATCAATATTTCAATCCCAAATGATAATTTGGAAAGGATGAGTGGCTTCAAACAAACCCTAACACCTCAATAAATCTCCAGTTGTGCCTAATGTTCTGCACTGAGCTGTGAAGAGCTGGAGCTGCAGAAAACAGGATCTGAAGTCCTGTCACAGCCTGCTTTGCCCTGGAGCTCAGAATACCTGGGCCACGAGCCAGGATTGGGCTTGACTTGATGCAGAATTCCTGACAAGAGGAGCTTTCTTTCCCTGAACAGGCAGGATGTGAGATGGAACCACCCCTGAAGGCTCTGAAACACCATTAAGGGTTGGATTCCAGGCCTGTCTGCATCAGGAGAAAACCACAGAACATTTGTTTTACCAGTGATTTCACCCTGTTGATCTGTACCTGAGATCCCACTCTGCAGGTGCTGAAAAGTAAAATGTGATTCTCATTGAGGGCAGAAGGAATGGCCAAAAAAAAACCCCAAAAGGCAGCACTCCTCCTTCAAAAAAAAAAAAAAAAAAAAGAGAGATTTGGAAAACAAAAGTAACAAGTAAAAATAAACACCATTATTTTTAAAGGATAAAAACCAGAGGAAAAAGTCCAAGATTTAATTCCTGGCATCATCTTTTCAAATTCTCAGTAGAAGCACAGCAATAGAATAATCTTTAAATAGAAGGCAGCAAATTAAACCCAAACCAGGCCTTGTGCCTCTGGAGATCACAAGTGGGTCTCTGAGGGTGTTTTTTCCCTCACTGACAGAATCAAGAAAGCGGAAAAGGACACTGAGGTGTTGCTCTCCTTGGAAATGTACAGCCAGGATCTCCTGGAGTACAGCAACCTTGCCAGTAAATTAGAGTTTATCTCATCAAGTACACTCTGAGGTGAAAGAAAGAGGAAAAAAAAACCCAAAAAACAAAACCTGAAAAAGCAGGGTAAACACTGCAAAACCCTCAGGGATCCAGGATTTATTCCCCAGGACATCCAGGGCTGCAACCCCTGGTCCTTGGAACTACCTCCATCCCACTGAAGGCAATTCAGCATTCCTGCACAGCCCAGAAGTGCCCCACAGAATCCTGAGATCCCCGAGGCTGGAAAATCCCTGCCAGCCCATGGAGTCCCAGCTGTGCCCAGTGCCCACCTTGTGCCCAGCCCAGAGCACTGAGTGCCACCTCCAGCCCTTCCTGGGACACCTCCAGGGATGGGCACTGCAAAGCTCCCTGGGCAGCCCCTGCCAAGGCCTGAGCACCCTTTCCATGCAGAAATTCCTGCTGCTGTCCAAGCTGAGCCTCCCCTGGCCCAGCCTGAGCCCCTTTCCCCTTGTCCTGTCCCTGTTCCCTGGCAGCACAGCCCGACCCCCCCTGGCAGGGGGTTGAACCCACCTGACCTGAGACCCCACAGATGCTGTGTGGGAGCAAAGTCACTGCCTGTGACCAGCACATCCCATGGGGTCACACCAGGGCTGTCCCTCCACTGTGCCAAGGAACAGCTCTGTGCAAAGAGGGGGGCTTGGATTGGGGGTGAGGGAGGAATTCCTCCCTGGCAGGGTGGGCAGGCCCTGGCACAGGGTGCCCAGAGCAGCTGGGGCTGCCCCTGGATCCCTGGCAGTGCCCAAGGCCAGGCTGGACAGGGCTTGGAGCAGCCTGGGACAGTGGAAGGTGTCCCTGCCCATGGCAGGGGTGGCACTGGGTGGACCTTCAATGTCCCTTCCAACCCAAACCATTCTTTAACCCTATGAATTAGCAATATTAAAATGAGATATTGACTTACTCCAATGTGCATTAACCAACATTTCAATCCCAGCTGACACCACAACTGAGGGAATTAATCCTCCCCTTCTATCACGCCCTGAATCAACAGGAACCTGACCCTTCTGCCTCCCTTTCCTTTCTCCTCCCTTTTCCCTGTGGTGCATTGCCTCCAATAAGGATTTCCTTAGTTTAAAATGTGTCTGGCCAATATTTAACCTCTCTCAGTGAGCAGTATCTGCCCCAGCCCCCTCCTGCCCACTCCCAGCACTCACAAGGGGTTACAGAGACTAAACTCTGGCTATCAAAAAAATTCAGTACAAAAAGCATTTCAAGAAAAACCTGAGCCTGGCCTTCTCCACAAGACAAGAAAGACAATTTTTCCTGTTAAAGGGCAGCAGGAATGGACAGTTTGATCCCGTGGAGCATCCTTTCAGTTCTGCTCCAGTGCCTGCCCGTGCACCGTGGAACAGCAAATCCAACTCCTCCTGCTCAGCTGCTTCCCTGGCCATGCCCTCAACATCTCCAGCACAGCCTGGATTTCAAATCACCTGGTAAAAACCAAACACACCAGGCAGACAAGAGGTGAGGCCGTTCCCAGAGCTTCTTTTCCATGCAGGGGACTGAGAGCCCACAAAGCCTGGAGGGCAGGCTGGGCTCACACTTTACGGATGACCCCAGGAGGTGCAGGGATGTCCAGAGAGCTCCTGTGGGTGTCCCCACCCTCTGCAGCTTCTCACATCCAGCCTTCTGGAATCCTTTCCCTGCCTGCCCAAAGAATTTTTCCAATCCTGGGATTCAAGGCTGTGTGTGTAAGTGGGAATTTCCCCCCAGTATCCACCCCTAAAGCTCGACCCTGCCTCCAAGGTGACACCAAACATCCCTCACCCTCTCCTGACTGCTTCCAGGGCCTTGGAGGAATTGGAGTTTACACCACAGACCAGAATCCACAGCCTCTTTTGACTGAAGGAAGCTTTTTTCATTTATGAAGCATTTTTTTGGGAAGAAAAAATTGCAATATTTACTCTTTGAAGGCATTCTGATCTTATTATGTTTAGCAGGAAATTCCTGCCACAGCACAAGTTCCCACCCCCCAGCCCAACTTTTATTCCCTGGACAAATTAATTTAATAAATAGTTGTTTCCTTAACTGAAATATTCTGATTTGAATTAAATGGAATGATTTTTGGGATTGGCTTGAAAAAGAAATCCTTGTAAGCCTGGGACAGTGAATACTGCAGTGAGAGGTACAGAGGCATTTAGCACAGCTGTGACCTCCCTGCACTTGTGTAAGGACAAACATATCCAATTACACACAAAAAGCACAATTTGGGCTGAAAACCAGAGAGGAATTCAACAAAAACCCCCTGTACCATCAGGAGTTACTAAACCTACACCACTAAATTACATTTCCCTTTTCACTGCTGGTTGCTCTATGATCTACCTTGACCTAACACGGATTTAGTGACACACTGAGCTACCAAAAGTCTGAGTTTCCAAGGGAGTCACTGCTCTGATTCATCTTGCAGGTTGTCTTAGGTTGCAATGCAAGATGGAACCAAAATATGTATTCTATTACCAGGTGGGGGACTGTTCTTCATCTTTTCCATGACTCATCCCCCTCATAACTCCAGGGGGATATCTTCTGTTCATGGGCCAGCTGTTAAAACCAGGTGGAGCAGTTTTCTTTATCTCTCCCACAGCCAATTCTCCCTCCAGGAGATCTCTGCTGTTCATGGCCATTAATTATTAATTATCTTCTGTCCATGGCCAGTGAGTGTCCCTGCAGGGCTGATCAAATTCCACCATCCCATGGGGAGATGCCCCACCCAGGGGAGGAGCCAAGCATTCCTACCTGGATCCAATCTGAGGTTTGGAACAGCCCAGCAGCCTTTGCCCCCTGCATTCCCAGAGGAGCAGCTTTCTGCTGCCCTGCATTCCCAGAGGGAGAGCAGGCCCATCTCCAGCAGCCCTGGAGCTGCAGAGGAAAACTCCCCCCTTGTGCAGGATCCCTGCTCCAGCAGAACCACAGCTGGCACTGCAGGAGGGCTGAGCCCCCCTGGGATGGGACTGTGCCAGCACCCTGAGCCCCCCTGGGATGGGACTGTGCCACCACCCTGAGCCCCCCTGGGATGGGGCTGTGCCACCAGCCTGAGCCCCCTGGGATGGGACTGTGCCACCACCCTGAGCCCCCCTGGGATGGGACTGTGCCACCACCCTGAGCCCCCCTGGGATGGGTCTGTGCCACCACCCTGAGCCCCCCTGGGATGGGACTGTGCCACCACCCTGAGCCACCCTGGGATGGGACTGTGCCACCACCCTGAGCCCCCTGGGATGGGACTGTGCCACCACCCTGAGCCATCCTGGGATGGGACTGTGCCACCACCCTGGGATGGGACTGTGCCACCACCCTGGGATGGGACTGTGCCACCACCCTGACACACAGGGGGTCAGGGCCTGTCTGACTCTGGCAGTGTTGGGGTTTTTTTGTTTGTACTATTGCATTTGTATTTTTATTTTTCCTAGTAAAGAACTGTTATTCCTATCCTCACACCTTTGCCTGAGAGCCCTTTAATTTCAGAATTATAATAATTTGGAGGGAGGGGTTTTACATTTTCCATTTCAGGGGAGGCTCCTGCCTTCCTCAGCACACACCTGTCTTTCAAAGCAAGACACAGGTACTCACAGGGATCAAAAACCAGCTGGCTTTTCCAGCCCCTCCTTGGAGCAGGCACTGCCATGGAATTAGGGCAGCTTTTGATCCCATCAAATATCATCTGCTGATTTTGGGAAGGGAGGCATGGACTGGTTCCTCAGAAGAAGGATATTCCCTTGCTGCTTGCTCCAGAAGAGTTGCTTTACATCAGTCAGGGGAGTTATCCCAACTTTTCCTAGTGCACAACTCCTTGGAGCAAGGTGAGATTCAGCACTCCAGCCCGGGATGCGTTGGGAAGGCACTCCTGGATTTCTCAGCCAGGAAATGGATTTTTCCTGGTTTTCTGGTTTTCCCCTGGCTTTCAGAAGAATGGACTGACACCTAAGGGTGGCCCTAAGGAGCAGCAGCTGCCCTGTGCCAGTGGGATGTTCCTGCTGGGGAAAACTCCAGCAAACCCACGATGCCATTGGGGCGATATTCCCAGAGAGCCCTGGAAACCCAGCTGCACTTATTTTCAGCAGGATAAATAGGATTAAAACAAAAAACCATAAATGAACAGCCTCACTTCACCCCCAGAAGTTTAATTTCTGCTGTGCTTTGCTCCCACGTGAAAATCTGTTGTTGGAGACGGTGATAATTCTGTTATTGGGATAATGGCACAATTAGAGAGGGACTTTTTAAATTAATAGCAGCAGGAAAAAATCCTGCCCAACCCCACTGACATTTCTGTGGGCAGCCACCATTCAAACCTTTATTTTTTACTCAATTTAATTCTTTACAAGGGCATTTGCATTCATGCATTAATACAGGAAAGTAAAAAAAAATTCCCAAATCCCACAAAAGCAAAGAATAAAGTCAACAATCAACAAGCTCCTTCTTTTCAGGATTTATCCTGGTTCTCATCAGAAACATTTTGAAGGAAAGCATCTTTGAAAATGAGAATTTATTGTAGCAGATGAGATTTTAAAATGAACATTTAATGTAGCAAATGGGACCTAAAAATGAGTATTTCATGTTCCATATGAGATCTAAACTGAGCTTGAGACAGCTAAAGATGCCCAGAGTCCAAGTGGAAGACCCAGTGGGCAGCAACATTTTTTAAGGACCTTCCTACAGGTGCTCCAAATGGAAGAAACACTATTCCTAAACTGGAACAGTAAGATTTTATAAAATAAATGTTTATTTGCTCTCCTTAGGCCTTTCTAATGAGCCACAGGTTGTGTTCAAGCAGCACAGCCACGGAGTGAGGAAACACTCCTTGATTTCCTCCTCACATCATTTGCTTTAAAATTAAAGCTGGGCAGGCTCTGCAGGACCTGAATCCAAATTAATCCTGACAATCTTCTGGAAAATCTCTATTAAAGCTCAGAGCTTCAAAGCTAAATGTGAGCATGGGGCCTGCTCCAGCAGCTCCCACCCCAAAGCTGATCCCATTCCCAGGCTTGTTGAAAAGCTTTTCAGTGCTGGAATGGATGGGTTTTAAACCCCTAAAACACATCAGCAGATTCTGTTTCCTCTCCTGAGCTGGGTTGCTGATAATCAGCAGCAGAGACACCTGGAAAAAGTTCAGCCACGCTATTCCAGCTGTTGGACATCCCCATGGAGCTCCTGTCCCTCTCCAGGGAATCCCTCACCTCACCAAGTACCCGAGTTTCATTCCTTTCCCAGGAGTATTTCCATCCCAGTGGAATTCCAGCCCACAAGGAGTGGCTTGGGCAGGACTCTGCTCCCAGATCAAATCCCAGCTTGCATTAATTCCCTGCCTCTGGCTGTTACAGCCACCCTCATCCCAGGGCATCAATCCCATGGGATCACCTTCCTGGCTCCTCTGGAAGGTGATCCCATGGAGAGATCTCCCCTGGAGATCAGACTGTGCTCACCCCCTGCTCCCAGGGAACAAGAGCAAGAGGAACAGCCTCAGGCTGGCCCAGGGCAGGTTTAGATGGGATACTGGGGGAAATTCCTCCTGGAAAGGGTGGTCAGGCACTGGCACAGCTGCCCGGGGGGTGGAGGAGTCCCCATCACTGCAGGGGTTTAAATCCATGTGGATGTGGCACTTGGGGACATGGTCAGTGGTGGCCTTGGCAGTGCTGGGGGAATGGCTGGACTCAGTGATCTTAGAGTGTTTTTCCAACCTAAAAAATCCTATGAACCATGTAGATATTATACTTTATATACATATATATTTCTATTACACGTGGTATATAATATACATTTAAAATAATATCTACTTCTATAAACTAATATTTTATTAATAATGGCATTAATGACATTTATTAATGATATGATTGTTGCTATTCCCTTTTCCCTAAATCCCTTTCTTCTGCAATACTAACTGGGACAAGCCTGGTGTAGTAACAGCTTAGTAATGCCTGAGTAGCACTGGGATGGCTGAAAGCTTCACAGTAGGCTGGGCCTCCCCTTCCCCACAATTCCTGACACTTCCTTCCCTTTGGGATCATTCTGGTGACATGAAACAATCTGTTCCATACCCTGTGGCACTGGATTTCATGAAACCATGGAATGGTTTGGGTGGGAAGGGACCTCAAAGCTCATCCAGTGCCAGCCCTGTGAAAATATATGTAAAAAATATATGTAAAAATATAGTAATTTTTCATAGAATGATGGGATGGTTTGGATTGGAATGAACCTGAAATTTTTTTCCCCTGCCATGGGCAGGGACACTTCCCACTGTCCCAGGAAGCTCCAAGCCCTGTCCAGCCTGGCCTTGGGCACTGCCAGGGATCCAGGGGCAGCCCCAGCTGCTCTGGGCACCCTGTGCCAGGGCCTGCCCACCCTGCCAGGGAACAATTCCTAATTCCCAATATCCCATCTAAATTTCTCCTCTTTCATTTTAAAGTCATTCCCTGTGTCCTGGCACTGTCCCCAGTCCCTCTCCAGCTCTCCTGGAGCCCCTTTAGGCCCTGGAAGGGCTCTGAGCTCTCCCTGGAGCCTTCTTCTCTCCAGGTGAGCACCCCCAGCTCTCCAAATAATCAGGATTATTCACTATTGATCCTCTCCAAGCCTTAAATCTCTGAAGGAACCTTTGGGAAAATCAAATCGAATGAGTGAAAATTTTGGTTTTCTGTCTTCATTGTTATGTTACCCATCCAACCTGCATTCTGTAGCAACCTAAAGATCTGCTTTCCTAACAACTCCCATTTTACTTCCAGAAGCACAAGGACACACCCCCAGTGGGTCTGAACCAGTTTAAACCCCAGATTTTTCCCTTGAAAGGGTTTTTTTTGTAAAAATGTGTCTTTTCTGACACACTTTGAATGACTCATGTGAAAGCTTGTCTCTCACCCCTCACTCAGCTCTGGGACTCTTTGCCAATGAATAACTCACAACAGGAATGAAACTCCCCCACAGCAAAGCTCCCTCTCCTCTCAGGAGGATGGGCAAACAGCAAATAAAAATCATCAGAATAATAATAATAATCATCATCATCATCGTTAAAACCGAAAGAGATGAGAAGGAAACAAATCAAATACTGCACTGACAAAAAAGAAAAAAAGGCAAGAGAGGACGGCAGTTTCATAGGATTTTTTTGGATAAATAAACAAGTGCCATACCTTTTCAAAAATTCCATATACTCAGTATGCTTGATGAGGCCAGTCCTCATCATTATTGTTTGAAAACATTGCCGATCAATAGCCCAAAGTTTCACATTTACGAGAGCTGGAAAAAAAAAAAAACAAGACAAGGGGAAAAGGTGATTAGCAAAAAATGTCCAGATTCCTGTTGTGAACTGCAGAGGAAAACGGTGTCAGTGGGAATGGGGAACACTGCAAACCAGGGAATTCAGCTGCTGGACATGAAACATGCACGGAGAGGGATTGGGAAGGTGCTGGTGCAGGAGGTGGATGTGGGGTTTTGGAAAGAGGGCCTGGAAGCAGCCAAGAGAGGGGGAGAAATCTAGGAAGGCCAAAGGTGAGCAAGGATTTGGGATCAGTTCATCACAACCTGAGTTGTTTTGGGACACTTTTAGTGCATTATCCAGCAAAATAAATCCATTGAGGTTTCATCCTGCTCCCAAGGAAATTTCCAGACCCAAGCCCTGATAATGAAACACCTCCCAGCTGGTTCTGAGGGTTTGAGCTTTTCTTTCCCAACTTTAATTTTTGAGTCCCTGCTGAAATTCCAAGACTTCTGAGTCACTCACCAAGCACCACATCCTATTCTTCAGAGGCAAAATTCCATGGAGAATAAAAGGGAAAACCAGTGCACAGAGAGCAGAACCCTGAAAGGTCCAGCTTTCATCTCAGCTGTGGTTTAGACATTTGCATTAGCCATAAATACTTGAGTATATACAGTTTATAAGAGGGCTTCTCCTTAGAGAAACAATTTGATTAAAACTATCCCCAAGACCTCCACACTAGTATTAATTTTTCTTTTTTTTTTTTTTTTTTGCAGACAGTGAGTGCAATAAATTCCATCCCCATACCCCCGTTTGACTGCAGGAAACAGCACGAAGCAAAGAGAATTTCAGCAAAATATTTACAAATACTCTCACTGATAAAATCCATGAAATGAATGGGCTTTGATTTGCTGCTCCTTCAGTTCCCAAAGCTCCTCCTTAATGAGTTTTTATCCCTAACTGCATTTGCAAGACAGAAAGCCTTCAAAGTGCAAACTCAAAGATTTCTGCTTGACTTGTAGGGCAGAACAGCCCTTAAAGCCCCTTCTGGTTTTAACACAGAAACTTCTCTGGGAGAAGAATTTTTAGTTTTATTATCCAAGCAGCACCTCCAGGGATGGGCACTGCAAAGCTCCCTGGGCAGCCCCTGCCAAGGCCTGAGCACCCTTTCCATGCAGGAATTCCTGCTGCTGTCCAAGCTGAGCCTCCCCTGGCCCAGCCTGAGCCCCTTTCCCCTTGTCCTGTCCCTGTTCCCTGGCAGCACAGCCCGACCCCCCCGGCAGGAATTGTGGAGAGGTGCCACTCTCTCATTTAACAGCCATAACACACTGTTCTAGCCTAAATAATTTAATAAAATCCTGTATATTTAGGATATTCTCTATATAGGATTTATATGGTACATATACATATATATATAATTTTTTTATATATTTATATACACACACCCCCTATATGTTATATCCTACATATTTTTAATAAATTCACATACCAGCCCCTCCCCACAAGGTGCATGCAGCCCAGGAAGTTGCTGAAGTGCAGACAATGCACTTCTGTATTAATTAAACCACTAATCACACCTTATATTCTCCTTTCTCCTGCCTTAATGACAAACAGCTGCTTTACTAAAGTCTAATCAGGGGAGAGATTTAAATGTCAGCAGGACCCTTCTAATCAGCATGAGCAGCATCTCCTGTTGTGCTCAAACCCCCTCTCAGGGCTGAAGAAACAGGAGGAATTCTGTGGGATTTGATGCCTTTAAAGATTTCAAAGTTATCTATTTAGGAGTGCCCTGAGATGAAAAATACATCCGCGGGATGCATCCCACAAATTCAACACCCACTGGGAATTAGAACTCAGACAGAGATTTCCTGGCCCATCCCTCCCCATAGAGCCTGTGCTGGATGCTGGAAGTAAAATATAAAATATCCCATTCCCTGACTGCAGGAGGCACAGCCAGAAAGGAAAATGAGCAACAAAATGATGGAAGCAGGTGTGTCTGCAACAGGAGTTTCCCTTCTCAATAACCTGAAACATCACCCTGCAATCAGAGCTGGGATGCTGCAATTTAAGTTTATTGCCTCTTTTTACACTTTTTCCCAGCAAAATGCCAGAGCTGAGGCTCTGTTTGATCTTTGGAACAGCACACAACAAAGTCACTGCTCATCCCAAAACCCCCAGGAGTTTGGGCAGGGATGGCCAAACCTGTGATTTCTGTAGGAGCTCTCCAGGAGAGGGGATTGGGCACTGCAGAATATTGGAATTGCACATTGAAGCCACAGCTTGATGGGAATTAGGATTCCTGACAGATTTCTGCTGTGGTTCAAGGAAAAAGAAAATGCTGCTGGAGAAACAGGGAAGGGCTGAGGCAGAACCGTCAGGGTTTCCTGGGTCAGAACTGGATGGGGGTGGAGATGTTGTCATTAAATTTTAAATTGAAATGCTTGCCATGGCTAAGCCCTAATTTGTGACTGAAGCTGACTGAAATTCTCTAAATCAATGATTTCAGTAAATGAATCAAACCCCTCTCTCCATCAACACGCCTGATTAAAGCAAATTAAAAAACTCAATAACCAATTTAGAACTTCTTTTCCAAAAAGAACTATTCCCAAACTTTTCTTCCTATTTATTTACCTGGGAACACATGAATTTATATCCCAATTGAAAGGGGTGAACAGAGGGGTGCAGAGTCCATCCCAAATTCTGGAATATGTCCCAGCTGGTTCACCCATGTCCAGAGCCATCCCATCTCCAGGCTGAACAGCCCTAAATCTCTAAATAACAGAGATTATTCATTATTAAACCTCTCCAGGCCTTAATTCTCTTTATTTTCAACACTTCCATCACACCCCCAGCCTGCCAAGGGACCAAATTTGGGCTGTTTTGCTTCATTTCTTCTCATGGACCCAGTGGCTGAAGATCATCAGCTCCTTTTTTCCTTCCTCAGTGCAAAGGCAGTGAAATAAGGGGGAAAATGCAAAGTTTTAAGTTAAATATTTAGGGCAGAGCCACCTAAATGCTGTTGATGTTATTTAATCTGGTCCATTTTATGTTAGACAGGTGGGGAAGTCCTGAATATTAAAAAATCCTTGCAATCAGAGCAGCCAGCAGGGGCATTACTTCCCAAATGAAATGCAATATTCACATGGCCCTGCATTCTTCATGCATCTTCCCAAGTTTTTTCTGGGCTCATTGAAGCCTTCCCAAGTTTTTTCAAGGATCACCAGGTGATTCATCTCCAGCCCAAGTGCTGCTGGCAGCGTCACCAGACCTGAAAATGATCATTCCTTTGCACCCCAAGCTGGAATTCATCAGCTCACTTTGGCTTTTGGGCTATTTTATCCCAAAAATTGTTTGTTTATCTGCCCTCAGGGAAAGGAACAGCCAAAACTTTGTGTCCTCAGGGCTTTTTTTGGCAGACAGAACGTCAAATTTTTGATTTTCCACTCCTATTTAACCCTCCTCCCACCTGGGCTGGGTTTTGCAGGGAATAGTGTGGAAATTAGGAAAACCCAGCCATTTCCAGCTGTTTCTGGTGCCTCCTGTTTCAGGTATGCAATGATGACAAAAGCACATGTAACTGAACAGGAGGAGCACGGGGAATTGATTTATCCCACCAAACACTCTGGGAATGATGAGGGAGGCTCCAGAATACAGCATGGAGTAATGGAGAGGATGCATCCAAGGGCTGGAGCAGGAATAAATTCCTTTACTCCCTGATGTTTCTGTGCCAAGTTTCTGACAACAGCACTGGCACCAGGATGGCTTCATTCTGATATCCCAATATTCCCAATATTCCCCAGGGAGGTTCTGGCAGCAGGGAAGGAGTGATTTTAATTTGGCTGAGAATAAATGCAGAGACAGAGAAAATCTCCCACTGCTAGGGGGTGGGGTTAGATGGGATTTTGGGAAGGAATTGCTCCCTGGAATGGAGCAATTCTTTCCTCCTCCTTCCCAGAGGAGCTGTGGCTGCCCGTGGATCCCTGGAAGTGTCCAAGGCCATTCCATGCCTGGAATGCTTGGGCTGTTGTTCAGTCCCTGGTCTCAGAGGTGACAAGTGATAAATGCAGGTTTTGTCAGGAGGAAAGGAAGCAGGAAGGATGTGGGACCTCCAGGAAGCCCAAAAAATTCCAAGGAAGTGTGTAAGGTTTGCTTAGGAACAACACCTGCCTGGAGGAGATCAGAGGAGACCAAGGCAAGAAGCAGAGAGAGAAATTGTTATTACCAAACTCTGCTCTTGATCAAAACCACCTGAAGTATTATAAATATAAATATAAACTGAGTATTAAAAAGGCACCTGAAACTATTGAATTTAACAGTATTAAACAGACCTGACAACATCCATCAGCCACAATCAGCTGGAGCAGGTGCTGTGCAGGATCCTAGGATTTCTCTTGGAGTAATCCAAGCTGCTGTCCCAACATGTCACAGAAAACTCCCAATGAATTATTCAGGAATTGCCTCACCCAGGGTGATTTGATCAGCTGGAGGCCCCTGGTGTTTCCCTGCTCTTTGTTTTTCTCTAACCTCATTCCCAATCTTTGCTGTCTCCCCCAAATCTCTCCATCCTCTCCTGCAGCCTCCAAACTCCTTAATGAGAAGTGCTGGCAGGGATTAATTAAGGAAGTGTTCAATTACATCAGGTGTTTTTCCCTGGAATTTCAAACCACTTGTACTACAACCCCTGCTAATTACCCATCCTGATCTGCTCTTTGCAAGCTGCTCTTTTACATAACCTTTGCCTGTCAACTCTTATTCCTCCCAGCTCTGCTCTTCTCACATCCTTACAACACAGAGGTTTGCCCAGGTTTTTAATTAACCCTTGTACAAGCTCCCAAACTACTCCAGAAACCTTCTCCAGTCCTGCACACTGAAAGCTGGAATAATTCAGGAAGAACAAGCTGGAGGCCACGAGAAATCCTCCCAAATCTTATTTGGAGAGTGATGTGTGTGAGGGGAGATGAGTGGAAAGCCAAAAAGGATCTCAGGCAGGTCAGAAGTCTTAAATTAAAGAACTCATTTAGTTCACTGACTGTGAGATGGGGTGAGGGAAAACATCTCCAGTTCTTTGGGGAAGGAAAAGGGGAAAACAACACAAATCTCTCCTGGAAGGGGGAGATTCAGCCTGGGACAAATTGGCTCACTGGCATGCCAGGAAAGGGGAAGGAGAAAAGCAATAAATTCTCATTTAAAAGAAATCACAAATCAGTTCTTGCTTGTTCCCTACAGGAGCTCCAATCCCAAGGAAAATTAATATTCCCAATTAAAGAGGGGATCTTAACACAGCCCTGGGTTGGAAGGGAAGGTGTTGATCAGTGGAGAAGTTGGTGTGGGGCACCATTAAAAAGGGAACAGGAAGAACAGCACAAAAAAGACAACTAAAAAGTGCAGTTTTCCCTCCATAACCAGTCCCAAACATCCCAGTGCTAACCCCAAACATCCCTCCAGGTCCCAGCAAGGGAATTTTGCTGCAGGAGCTGAGGGCATCCCTAGGGTGCCATTCCCTCTGCAGGGATCCTCCCCTCCAGAGCAGCCACCCCTGGACACCCAGCTCCAGAGTTTCCAGAGGGAAGACATCACCTCTGCTTCTACAGATGCTTTGTAGCTTTTATTTCTTTTTTTCTAGTTCAACTGCAGGAATTTATTTTGCTGCTGGAGCTCCGAGCTGCTCCCTTGGGCTTTGGATGGGACAAAATTAAAATGTGCTCTGAAGGGATGGCCCCTAAAATGCTAAAATAGCCAAACTGCAGCTGTCTGGGTGTGTAACAATGTGAAAAGTCTCTTTTTGCAGGATGCTAGGAGCAGAATGCTTCTGCTGAGCAACAGGACACACAGAGAAAAATGAAGGAGTTTTGGACTAAATAATATAAAATAAAGCAGTGGAATGAATTATTCTGGGATTATAAGACTGGTGAAGCTGAACTCCAAAATCCCCTCCACAGAGATGACAGGAAGAAAATGGAAATAATCACAACACTGAGATCCTTGTACATCCCAGGGACAATTTCTTGTCCCTTGTCCAAGAGGCTCCAGGGCTGGGATTTGATTTTACCAGGAAAAGGACATTGAGGAAAAGGGATAGAGGGAAAAACCACACACCTTTCAGAGGCTGCAAGGAGAACAACCTCACAGGAAAGCCATGGCATGTTCTTGACCTTCTATTTTCTCTGCAAGCCTGAAATGTTGTTGTATAAATCAGACCTTCTCTCCATTTAAATCAAAACTCACTCCACTTTCTGAGATCTACTAATTTAAATCAGATTTAGATGAGAAATGAGGGAGAAATCCTTCCCTGGCAGGGTGGGCAGGCCCTGGCACAGGGTGCCCAGAGCAGCTGTGGCTGCCCCTGGATCCCTGGCAGTGCCCAAGGCCAGGCTGGACACTGGGGCTTGGAGCAGCCTGGGACAGTGGGAGGTGTCCCTGCCCATGGCACTGGGTGGGATTGGAGCTCCCAACCCCAAACCAGTCTGGAATGAGCTTCAGCCAGCACAACTTCAGCAGCAGGGGTGAGGATTTGGTCTCCTTGCCCCACACTCAGCTGCATGTTTCCTGCAAAATGCTGCCCACCAAGCTGCAGCTGACCTCCCAGCAGAACTGCTGCATTGCTGCCACTGCCAACACAGCTGAACTTCCAGCTGTGAGCTGCAATCCCAACAGCTGGAGAGACACAGAGCAGTTCAAGTGGGGCTTGGCAGCACACTGGGAACATGAAGCAGCTCAGAACCCCCACACAAAAGCTTCTCTTGGTGGGACTGAAAAGAGGTACTTAGCTAAATGAACTTTGCAGTAATTCCTTGTGTTTCAACACTTTATTTCCCAGGAGCAGCATTTCCTACACAATGATTAAATAAGCCCTGCTCAGATTTTTCTCTCCTGAGCATTCCCTGTTTTCCACACTGGACAGAAACCTGTCCCATCCTGTAAAATCCCTGGGCTGTTATCCCTGGCTTGCAAAGGTCTGTCCTAAAGGTTTTGCTATTTAAGCACAGAGGAGGTGCAGAGTAGGGAATGCATTAATCCATTGCCCAGGGTTTGTGTGTGCCCTGGGGAAAAGCTGGGGTTTCTAGGGACTTCCTCTGTCCCACAGATCCCAAACTCCATGAGATCTGGGATAACAGGATCATCACAGATTCCCAGACTGGTTTGGGTTGGAAGGATCTTAAATCCCATCCAGTCCCAACCTGCCATGGGCAGGGACACCTTCCACTGTCCCAGGCTGCTCCAAGCCCTGTCCAACCTGGCCTTGGGCACTGCCAGCTTAGAGATCTTTCCCAGCCTGATGGATTCTCCAATTCTGATTCAATCCTGCTCCTGTGCAGCCTCAGTATCGTGTCAGGTTTGACATCCAGTTGTGTTTCAGCCCACTGGCTTTTTATTCCCAACTCTGCACCTATCTCTCCCTGAAATGAGCTGATCCCTGGGATTTTCCTTGGAGAGCTGTGGGCCAGCACAGGCTGCACAGAGAGCAGCAGCAGCAGGTCCTGAGGAGCAGGGAAAGGGAAAAGGGCCATTCTAAAATACCACAGGAGGGAACTCTTCAGACACCCCAGGGTGGCACTCCTGTCACTTCAGAGCCTTTTTGGAGTGTCTGCTCCAGAGGTCAACATGGGAGAACTCTGGAGGGTGGCAGGAGGGGGTCTGGATCCAGCAGCACTTGGATCACACGGGGTGGGAGCTCTGGGAGGTGTCTCTCCACCACAACCAAAGGGTGGCAAAATCCTTCCTGTGGCAGAGCAACCCATGGAGGTTGGGAGACAAGGAGGGCACTCCCATCAATGCCTCCAACCCCAGCTGGGAGGCAGATGGAACCTTAAAGTCACAGGGTCAGGCATCACTAAGGCTGGAGAGGACCTCAAGAACCAACCAAGAAACCAGATCCACCACTAAACCGAGCCACTGGCAGTGCAACAGGCACAAAGCTTGCTGGAATCCAGCTGAAATCCAACTCTTTATGGGCAAAATTGCAAAAAAAAAATATCAATATCAGGAATTTCTCTGCAGAGGGAAAGGGGGATATAAAGAAATTAGGGCAACATTTGTTGCAGGGGGTTTCAACCATGCTTGACTCCCAGGGCTGGAAAATCAGCCCCAGGGTGCACAGAAAGAAGTGGAAATTCCTCTTTTTGCCTGATTTGTTTCCTCTGGGAGATGAATTCCCCCCAAATGCCAGGGTGGGGTCACTCCCTGTGCCACAGGAGCACAGGCAGGTTCCCACCTGTATTCCCACACCCCATCCAAAGTCCCCACCAGAGGTCCAGGAGCTCTTGGACAATGCTCCCAGACACAGGGTGGGATTGCTGGGGTGCCTGGGCAGGGCCAGGAGCTGGGCTGGATGATCCCTGGGTCCCTTCCCACTCAGACATGCAGATCCCACCTGGAAGAGGGGCCCCAATTCTCCCCTCAGAGGTCACCCATCAACTTTGGGAAAAGCTCTGAGCCCCCAAAGGTTGCTCCTCAAACCACCCCATCAGCAGTGCAGGTGAGGCTGGATTTCCCTGGCTGCCAGAGTGCTTCATGGCATCCATGAGGAGCTGCTTTTCCAAACCATTCAATCCATAATACCAACAGCAAGAGCACCTTTTATTCCACCAGGGAAACTTGGGGGGTTTCCATAAACGCTGCCAGGGACAGCTGGAATAAAAACATTCCCCCTGCATGTACAGGAGTTGTTCAGAGCCATAACACTCCTCTGGCTCTTGATAAATACCTATATCAAATAAAAAAGCCTTCCTGATATGCAGAGGCATCATTCCATCATTCCAGAGGGTTCTGACTCGGGTGGGAACACTGTTAACTGAACACTGACTGGGGAAGTTGATATCTGGGCTGGAATGCTGAGGAATCATGTTAAAAATGGAACACTGAGGAGCTTTTTTTTCCCTTCCTCCAATAACATTTATTAATTATTTTGAAAAGTCTGCAGTCCCCAGCCAGCAGCCAGTTTCCATCATGCACACAGCACTTGCTGCTGCATCCCAAAGAGAGCAGTGAAGGTGGTTAAAGCACACTGAAAATTTGCCTTCCCTGGAAAATTTGCTCATGGATTTCAGAGAAAATTAAGTGCCAGTGCTGCTGTTCAGGAGCTCTTATTTTTTGAGAGCCAGCAGTGAGCTCAGCTGTTGAGGAAAAACAGACATGAAAGACTGAACTAACAAGTGTGGAGGTATAAAATATGGATTAAAGCTGGATTTGGCTGATTGGAGTTGAGAAGAATTGGGAAGGAGCAGGCAAAGGAGAAGTGGCCCTGACAGGGAAACCAGGCTGAGATGAAGCTCAGGAGAGTTTGATGTAAATTAGAAATACCAAGAGAAACTGAGGTAAACCTGGGACAGGCAGGAGAGGCTGTGGCAGATGGGATCCCAGAATCTCAGGATGGTTTGAATGGAAGGGGACCTTAAATGCCACCCAGTGCCATGGGCAGGGACACCTCCCACTGTCCCAGGCTGCTCCAAAATCCAAAGTCCAGCCTGGCCTTGCCCCTGAACTCCAGCACACGGCAGGGATGGTTCTGTGTCTGCCCCCATTTCAGGAGGGGAGCTGGAAGAGGGAGACCATGGACACTGAGGAGAATCTGCTCCCCTGAGCCACAGGGAAGGCATTTCCAGCTCCTTTCCAGCAATCCCAGCAGCTCAGCCTCTCCAGGCACAGAGCCAGAGCAGCCCTGGGAGCACTTCAGGAGAGCCCTGGAGGGGCTGGAGCGTGTCCAGGGCAGGGAAGGGAGCTGGGGAAGGGGCTGAGGGAGCTGGGGAAGGGGCTGGAGCCCCAGGAGGGGCTGAGGGAGCTGGGGAAGGGGCTGAGGGAGCTGGGAAAGGGGCTGAGCCTGGAGCAAAGGAGGCTCAGGGGGGACCTTGTGGCTCTGCACAACTCCCTGCCAGGAGGGGACAGCCAGGGGGGGTCGGGCTGTGCTGCCAGGGAACAGGGACAGGACAAGGGGAAAGGGGCTCAGGCTGGGCCAGGGGAGGCTCAGCTTGGACAGCAGCAGGAATTTCTGCATGGAAAGGGTGCTCAGGCCTTGGCAGGGGCTGCCCAGGGAGCTTTGCAGTGCCCATCCCTGGAAGTGTCCCAGGAAGGGCTGGAGGTGGCACTCAGTGCTCTGGGCTGGGCACAAGGTGGGCACTGGGCACAGCTGGGACTCCATGGGCTGGCAGGGATTTTCCAGCCTCAGAGATCCCAGGATTAATTTCTCCCCCAACACCAGGAGCTTGGAGTTCTTATTAAACAGAGAGGGGACATCACACCTCCTTCAGGTGCTTCAGCAACCAGATCCAGCAGCCTCCAGCCCTTGTGGAAATGGGAATTTCATCCTCCCTGCACCCTGGAATCCTCCCCTGTGTGATTCCTGCACTAACATAAATTCTGCCTCTCGTTGCACATTTAACCTCTCCCAAGGGCCACCTTTCAAGCACTGATTTCTCCTGATTCAGGGCATTGTAAGGTACTTATCCCTCAAGATTCTGATCCTGTGAGACACAGGACTTGTTGGACAGGCTCCAAAGCTGCACAGAAATGAATACAGAGATATAAAAAACTCCAGGGTGCTTGCAGCTCCCTGGAGTTCCACACCTTCACTGGCCTGTGGATCATATCCTAAAATTATTAGGAAGAAATAAAATAAAAATAAAAATAAAAATAAAAATAAAAATAAAAATAAAAATAAAAAAAATAAAATAAAAATAAATAGTAATAGTAATAATAGTAATAATATAATAATAATAATAATAATTTTATATTATTATATATACGTTTTATTATTACTATTGCATATTATATATTGTAGCATATTATTATTACTATATATAATAATAGAATTATTCCTATATTATTATATATACTTTTTATTATTACTGTTGTATATTATTGTTATTATTGTTATTATTATTACTATTATTATTGTTATTATTATTACTTTATTATTATTACTATTATTTAAAATAATCCACAGTTGACTGAATGAGGCCTTTTTTGAAGAATAATTTGCTCTCTGAAAATCTGCCAGCTCTGACATGAAGGGTGAAATCAGACTGAGCTGAGACTCAGCCAGAGCAGCAGCACCAATCCCAAAACCAACTGGTTTTCCCTTATTCCCATTATTTCCAGTTATTCCTTCCCACACTTCTGTCAGGATGAGGTGGGTGCCTATTGAGCCTCAGTGATTTTGACCAGGGAGAATTTCATCCTTAATGTTCATTTTTACTGCTTTAAAACTTTGGGGTTTGTGTTCATCAGAGAGGAGCTGGAAGGTTTATTAAACATGGAGCCTCTGTAGAAATTCTGGTGGGAATTCCAGCAGAACAGGCTGATTTTAATCGAGTTTTAACAGCACAGAGCTGAAGGCAGCTCCAGTTCATTTACTGAGGTCTGGGAGTTTTGAGAAGTTGCTTTTAATTTGGAGCTTGAATTGTATTTTCTCCTCACTTTCTCTTCCACAAAGGAAGTGAGATTTTGTCCTACAGATTTCTACAACAAAGAACAAGGACAGCTCACCAGAGTGGAAAAAAATATCCAGGACTAAATGTTGCAGAGGAATGAAGGGGTTTGAAAACTCCATTGCCTTAAAAAGACAGGAAAAACAGCACTAATGAACTGGCACTTAAAGGAAGCTGCATTTAAATCAGTCCCACAGAGATGGGGAGTGGAACCAGAACCAAGGGCAGGCACAAGTGCTGGAAAATCCATAAATTAGGATATTTATATAAAGTTGCAAGGTCTTATTTTAAGCTGAAAATTCTCAGCAAAATTCACTGAAAAGGAATCTGTGCCACAGGACAAGACACGTGGGAAACTGCCAGGTCAGAACTACTGAGTGACCTCAGCTGGACCCTTTTTTTACCCCAAACTGTCTCATCCTTAAAGCAGCATTGATCCCAAGTAACAATTCCCCAAATTTCAGCTTTTCTGCTGAAAATACTCCAATTTAGTCCCCATGAAAATGAAAACTCCCAACTTCCACCCCATGGTCAGCCTTAAAGATAAAACAAATTAAGAGAGAAATGTGGAAACGTGAAAGGAAATGAAAAAGAGCAGGGAAAAGGGAAAGTGAAAATTAGTGGTGGCATTAAAAGCATCTCTTTGCATCCCTGAGGATTTGGGAAGGAATATAAACCAGATATCCCCAAAATGACATGAAATGGGGCAATAAAAAATCTGCAGGAAAGTGTGAGAAGAAGAAAGACAATCTTTTAAAATGCTGATTGTACCTGGATGAGGGAAAAACAGGGACAAGCCCATTCTGCTTCCAGCCAGGAGAAAAAGGAACCAAAGAGGGGGCAGGAAGCCCTTCCAGAGAATACCTGGGATAAGGCATGGCCCACATGGAACTGTGCTGGCTTTGATACACCTGAACTCAGGGCTTCTCACAGGGTTATTTCAGCACATTCCCCTCACTGTGCAATATAGGCAAAAATAGAGGTGGGAAATGACTCCCAGAGGCTTCGAGAGAATTTCCCACTGCCTGGCCTTATGTCTGGAATCACACAAATCAGTAAAAATTAGGTAGGAATATATCCAAGGGGTCACTGCTACTCTTGCTGAGTGTAGGAGGAGGAAATGAGGCCCTTGGTTCCCCAAACTCAGCCTGGGGAAGGGCTGGAATTGCTTCCCTGAGCATTCCAGGGGCACTTTCACGTGGTCTCTTCCTAAAGGCTCTTAGGGAAACTCAGGAGGGTTAAAGACACCCAAGAATCCTGGGATGTACAGGGGGATTCCTGCTGTCCAACATGCTCTGGAAAAGAAGGGGAAGGTGAGGGAAAGGGGATCAAACTGGCTGGGGACATAAAACCTGCTGGAAAAAGCCAGAGAGGAGCTGCTGGACACTGTAGAACCCACAAATCCAGTGGGATTTGGTGCTGTAGAACCCACAAATCCAATGGGATTTGGTGCTGTAGGACCCCCAAATCCAATGGGATTTGGTGCTGTAGAACCCACAAATCCAATGGGATTTGGCCAATAGAACCCACAAATCCAAGGGGATTTGGTGCTGTAGAACCCACAAATCCAATGGGATTTGGCCAACAGAACCCACAAATCCAATGGGATTTGGTGCTGTAGAACCCACAAATAAAACAGGATTTGGTGCCATAGAACCCCCAAATCCAATGGGATTTGTTGCTGTAGAACCCATAAATCCATGGGATTTGGTGCTGTAGAACCCATAAATCCAATGGGATTTGGTGCTGTAGAACCCATAAATCCAATGGGATTTGGTGCTGTAGAACCCATAAATCCAATGGGATTTGGTGCTGTAGAACCCATAAATCCAATGGGATTTGGTGCTGTAGAACCCATAAATCCAATGGGATTTGGTGCTGTAGAACCCATAATCCAATGGGATTGGTGCTGTAGAACCCACAAATCCAATGGGATTTGGTGCTGTAGAACCCACAAGTCAAATGGGATTTGGCCAACAGAACCCACAAATCCAATGGGATTTGGTGCCGTAGAACCCACAAATCCAATGGGATTCGGCCAACAGAACCCACAAATCCAACAGGATTTGGTGCTGTAGAACCCACAAATTAAACAGGATTTTGAACCACAAGTCAAACGGGATGTGGTGCCAATAGAACCCACAAATCCAATGGGATTTGGCCAACAGAACCCACAAATCCAATGGGATTTGGTGCCGTAGAATCCACAAATCCATCAGGATTTGGTGCTGAGGGGTGGAAAACGATGCATGAGGGGAGAGCTGAGCTGAGCAAGCTCCAGATTAAAATCCTTGCCCACAGAGGCAAGGCTGTCGTGGCTGGGCAGGAGTCACCACAACCCCTCAGTCACCAGCTCTGTGCTCAGCACAGCCAAAAAGACAAAAGGATTGGGGGGAAAAATGTGAACCAAGGAGAAAATCCTGCTGGGGTCCCTCCCTCCAATCCCACACGGAGCCACTCGGCCAGAAGGCTGAAGGAGCATGGAAAAGGCAGGGGAGGAGGATTAGGGACATCTGGCTCTGGGAGAGGGATCTGGTCCAGGTGTTCTGGAAGCTCCAAGGGAGCTACAGCCTCCTTCTGATGGGCTTGGAAAAGGCAAAAGCAAATCCTTAAAAAAAAAATCAGCTGGGATTTGCTTTTGCTGCCTATTCCCTGACAAAGCTGCATTTGGAAAGATTTCTGCACTGGGTGCAGGACAGAGCCTTTTTAAATCACCAACCTCATTCCCACCCATGTTTATTCCCTACCCTGAATTCCTGGAACCAGGCTACACAAAGGGGACATGGATCAAGGCTGGGACAACACCTACACCAGGATACAGATTTTCCTTGGATACTCTCCAAGTCTGGAATGCAAGAGAAGGGCAGGAACATGAATTATTTCTGGGTTTTGGACATTTCTGAGCAGCTCAGAATCACGACTTGCTGGAGATGTCCTATGGCATGGCTACAAATTATCCAAAATCTCTGTCTTGTTCTGCCCATAAAATATCACCATAATCTCCATTACTAGCATCATGGAATGCCTTGAGTAGGAAGGGACCTTAAATCCCACCCAGTGCCACCCTGCCATGGGCAGGGACACCTTCCACTGTCCCAGGCTGCTCCCAGCCCTGTCCAGCCTGGCCTTGGGCACTGCCAGGGATCCAGGGGCAGCCCCAGCTATATTGCAATGTATATTTTAAATATAAAAAAAAACAAATTCAAAAAGCAGCTATGAGGGCTGGGGCTGATGAAGATGCTCCAAGTGGGAAAACACTTAAAAGGAAAAACTCCATTTGTACAAATCCCCCCACAGTTGTCAGCAGCTGAACCTGCTCTTCTCTGAGCTCATTTGAATTCAGCCAAATGTGCAAATCTCATTAAAAATACTCAGGATATGGACTTAAAGTCCACATCACTACTCTTTTTCTGGTTTTTTTTGGTTTTTTGGGGTTTTTTTTGCCAGTGCACCCAATGACCTAATCTGGAAATCAATCAAAAATCACTCCAAGGTCTTAAATGTCTTACTGGTGCCAGGAGTCTGGGCTTGGATTGACCCCCAAACTCTGCCAGGTGTAACCTGAAATCCCAAATCCCTACAGCACCCACCCCAAAATATCCCCTGAGAGGTTCTCCCACAGGAATCCCTCAGTGGCTGGGAGGTACCTGAGCCCCAAAAGGCATTCCCAGCCCAAACCCTTCTGGGATTCTGTGATCATTATGCAAATATCCCCCACTGGCACATCTGGAAAACCTCTGTAATTCACATGTCAGCCCTTCCTTGGCTCTCCTCAAAAAGCTGCATCCTTCTCTCTCAATTTCCCAGGAATGCAAATTATCCCAGCGAGCTCTGTGGTGTAATTAAGCCATAACCTTGATTACATACTCAGCCTCCCAATAGATTGTTTATTCCTCATTATCAGCATACAAATATCCCAGGTAATCATTCCCTGCCTCAAAACTTGGCCAGGTTGTTCTGATTTCAAGGCAGAACACAGGCCCAGCTCACTGAATCCCAGGATCCCAGAAAGGTTTGGATTGGAAGGGATTTTAAACCCATTTTATCCCAGACCTGCCATGGACAGGGACACCTTCCATTATCCCAGGCTGCTCCCAGCCCTGGCCTTGGACACTTCCAGGGATCCAGGGGCAGCCACAGCTGCTCTGGGCACCCTGTGCCAGGGCCTGCCCACCCTGCCAGGGAACAATTCCTGCCCAAAATCCCATCCCTCCCTGCCCTCTGGCAGTGGAAGCCATTCCCTGTGTCCTGTCCCTCCATCCCTTGTCCCCAGTCCCTCTCCAGCTCTCCAGTTGGCCCCCATGGCAGGGGGTGGAACTGGATGAATTTTCAGCCCAAACCATTCTGTGATGCAGAAAGGAGGAGCAGGGAGATCATTCTGCCCCTGTACCTGGCACAGGTGAGGGCACACCTGGAGTGCTGTGTCCAGCTCTGGCCCCTCAGTTTGGGCAGGATGTTGGGATACTGGAGCACATCCAGGGGAGGCAACGAGGCTGGAGAGGGGCTGGGAACACAAACCCTGTGAGGAACCACTGAGGGAGCTGGGGGTGCTCAGCCTGGAGAAAAGGAAACTCAGGGGTGACCCCATCACCCTTAACAGCTCCCTGAAAGGTGACTGTGCTCAGGTGGGGTTGGGCTCTTTCTCCAGAATGAGAGCACACAGTCTCAAGCTGCACCAAGGGAAATATAGGTTGGATATCAGGAAAAGTTTTTTACAGAAAGGGTGATAAAACTCTGGAATGGCCTGCCCAGGGAGGTGGTGGAGTCACCATCCCTGGGTGTGTTTAAAAACAGGCTGGATGTGGCACTGGGTGCCAGGGTTTAGTTGAGGTGTTGGGGCTGGGTTGGACTCAGTGATCCTGGAGGTCTCTTCCAAACCCAACCCAGTGATTCTGTGATTCTGGGAATGATACCATGGCATGGAAATCCCCAAGATAACTTTGGGAAAAGCAGTAATTCCACAGGTACAACCCTGTGTTCCAACACCTCCTGGAGTCAGCAGAGGGGGAGAATGCTCAGCCTCAACCCTGATGATCCAAATCCTTCCTGGATTAGGAAGATCTCCAGCCTATCAGAATCATTTTTCCAGCTGGAAATGCTCCTACAGGTGAAAATAACCACAATTCCAAGCTAAAACAGAAGGAATTTAATCTAGTGCCATGTCAGTAGCTTAAATATCATTTGTCGGGCACATCTGGGGGATTGATTTTCTGATTGAAAATGCTGCTGCTCAGCTTTTTTCAAAAGGAAAAAGTTACAGGTGTCAAGAGTGAACCCTTAATTCCATGAGAACCCACAGCCTGATTTAGGATTTTATGGGATTTCAGGCAGAGGAACCCAAGAGTACAGGAGATTTAAACTGGCCCAATAATAAGGCAATTATTTAATGGATTAGAATTAGGGACAACTTCAATTCAGCAAAATTCTCTTCCCTTCTGGGTGGAAGGTTCTGTCCTTTTTGGTTTTATCTGGTTTTATCTACAGTGGGGGATTTAATTATAAGGTTTCATGGGGTCTGCTACAACATATGGACCAGTTTTCATTACTGGAAACTTCCAACCCCATCCCAACCTCATCCCCAGCTAAGAAATACTGACTTCAAGTACCTTTGGATTTGATCTGTGAAGTATTAAAGGTAATTCATGTTGTATTTGGGATCTATAAATCCAATTATTTCCTGCTGAGTGCATTTTACTCGAGGAGTGAGATCAGGGTAACAACAGAGGCCATGACCATGTGGCACATCTGGGAAAAACAGAACACCAGCAAGAATTTTCCCTCCAATTCCAGTCCCTGCCTGGACAGGGATTCCACCAGAACCAGGTTGCTCAGAGCCCCATCTGACTTGGCTTTGAAGCAGAAATTTATATTTTATTTATATATCCATCTAGTTGTACATTTATATATGTGCATGAAGAAAATATGGATATATTTCCATGAAATCCTGGCATTTTGAGCAGCTCCCCACTGCAGTTCAGCTCAGGGCTCATCTCCTCCTGCAGGAATTGTGCTTTTCCTAATAAGGCAGACCCACCAATTCCAATAATCACCTTAATTCTGCATTTCCCTGATTTTATTAACTTAAATGGGACCCATAATCCAATTGCAGCACAGACTCCTTTAAATCAGAGCGAGGGCTCTGCCTCTGTCCTGAAATATCCATGACAAATCCAGGCTGGATCCCTCAGGCAGCCCTCCCACACCTCAGGGCTGAAGGCTCAAACCTCAAACCAGCCAACCAACAGACAGCATTTCTTATAAAATAATAGCAAAAAAATTATTAAAAATCAACGTTGGACTCCTTGTTTGAAAGGTGAAATTTGTGCTCAACAGCCAATTAAATCAGGAAATAGAAAGTAATTAATTGTTTATGCTTTCCCTTGTTCTGCAGGTGAAGGTGTGACCAAAATGATGAATGAATTTTTACACCTTGTTAAATATACCCTATTTTTAGTCTCACCCTTTCCTCTACTCCTGTGTCTATATTTCAATTCTGTTTAAGAGATTTTTTTAAATGAATATCTACAGATGATGCCAAAATCTTTCTCTCACTCTTTCCTGATGATCTGATTTTAATGCCAAGGTCACACTGGGCTGGGTTAGGCTTTGGGGTTAGGGCTGGGGTGACATTAAATGTCCATTAAATGTCACTCCAAGAGTTGACAGAGAAGCACCCAAGTAGATGCTATTCAGTTATTAATGTAAATCCAGTCAGAGTTACTCCAAAATTCCCTCACACAAAATTCTCAGGACTCACATTTTCCTGCCTCCAAACAACAAAAGGTTTTGTCCATCCCCTTCCTGGGATTTGTGCAGATCATAAAGAGATTTTTGGAACACCTTCTGGGTATCAATTCCTCTTCTACAATCACAAAAATATCTGTTTTCTCCCCACACTTCATCCAAGGAACACCCATCCCACATCTCCTGATTCTCCTCTGATGGCCCAGACTGATCCATCCTCACCCTCTTTGTGCTGTCATCAAACAGCTCCATTTTCCTCTCCCTTTGCCTTCAGGACACCCCACCAAGCTGTCATTCCCTAATCCCAGCCTGTTTTCCAGGTCAGCAGTTCCACCTCTCCAGGCTCTGCCGGAGTTATCCCAGATGAGCGCCTCGCCCGCGGATTGTTCTCCCTGTGCCTTTGGAGCCCACACCTCCCAGAAGGGCTTCCAAAAACCTCTGCAGAGGGTGGGCACTGAGACACACTGAGCCTCCCAAACACATCAAACCCATGAAGGACAGAAGGGAATCCCATCCACCCCACAGGCAGCAAAAAACATGGAATATTTAGGGCACGGAAATTGTTGGAGCAGAGTTTTCCTGCCTTGAGACAAACCCAAGGGCTTGGCATCAGTCACAGCTCAACTCTGCCACTCATTTCACTCCATGCCCATTTTCCCAAACCTGGACAGGGCTTGGAGCCACCTGGGACAGGGGAAGGTGTCCCTACCTACCCATGGCAGGAAGTGATTGGGATGGGATGGGGATGGGGATGGGGATGGGGATGGGGATGGGGATGGGGATGGGGATGGGGATGGGGATGGGGATGGGGATGGGGATGGGGATGGGGATGGGGATGGGATTTAAGGTCCCTCCAACCCAAACCCCTCTGGGATTTTATGACTCTAACCTGACTTCTTAAAAGCCTGCCCTGAAAACAACAAATCTCTGAAGGTTCGGGATTAGTCGGAATGTTTCTTGCAAAACCTCCCAAATCCACTAAAGTCCTGGAAAGATCAAATGTAAACATGATTAGCACTGATTCCAAAGAGTTGGTTTGTTGTCCCAGTTCTGGATTTCCAGTTTTCAGTCCATGAAACACCTCCCTGAGCAAACACAACTGAATTTACACGGGATTTCCATGTTCCTCACAGTTGCTCCCCCCTCCTCTGGCACTGGGATTTACACTCACTGCAGGCAATCATTTCTTTAGCTGAAAGGTCTAAAGGCAAGGATTTCATGCCATAAACTCTCAATAATTCCACTCCTGCTGGAGATAGAAGGAACTACAGAATTATGCACATTCCTTCATGGCTCCTCTACATCCTAAACCCATCAAAAACTGGGATATAAAATGCCAGGATCTCACTTGATGCTCGAAAAATGCTGGATTTTGCCTTGGATTTGGGGATGGAAAGGACCTCAAAGCTCATCTCACCCCACCCCTACCATGGGCAGGGACATTTCCACTGTCTCAGGCTGCTCCAAGCCCTGTCCAACCTGGAATATTTCCAGGGATCCAGGGGCAGCCACAGCTTCTCTGGGAAATCCATCCCAGGGCCTCACCATTCCCACAGGCAAGAACAGCAGAGGACATTTAGGCCCTCTCTGGGTCATTAATTTCCACCCAGTTAAGCAGGATTTGAGGTTCTGGCTCAAACTGACAGAAAATAAAACGTTCCACCACTGAATCCCAGAGAGAAAAGAGGGAAGAAAATCACACAGGAGAATAGAGGAATTATTTTCTATCTATACAATATGAGATGTGGTACATTTTTTTGACAGTAAATAGGGCTCAATAAGATTTATTTTATGTCATGAAAGGAAAATAAAGAGTAAAATTTTGAAATTTGCTCAGAAAAATGTTTTGTCGCAGTTACAAGCTCTACAATTCTGCTTTCATTTTCACCTTGCATTAATTTTGTTTCAGAACTGCTCTTACACACAGAACCAGATTTCCACATAAAATATCTGCTGTGAAAAGCAGAACAGCTTGAGGCCAAATGGAACAATCTGACCCTTTCTGAGTGATTTACTCTTTTTTATTGTAATCAAATCTAAATGCAATTAAAATCAACATGTTCCTGTACAGAACTCCTGGCATGACAGAGAATTAAACAACCCCAAGCCCCTTCTAACAAGCATTAAATGTCACTCCAAGAGTTGACAGAGAAGCACCAAAGTAGATGCTATTCAATTATTAAATATAATTTGGGTTATTTTTCAAGAGTGATGACTCCAGAGTCACCAGGGAGCTGCAAGGAACTGTAACTGGAGTTTTGACATCTGAAATGATTTGTAAATAATTCATGGGACCTAGCAAGGCTTTACTCTAGAGTTTTTTCTATTGTTTAGATGAAAATGAATCATTTGGGGGGGAAGAATGAACATCTGCTGACAAGCTGCCAGCAGAGAGGGGGGATGTTGACAAGCATCTGTTCCCAGCAGCTTGGGAAGGGACTGGGAGAAATTCCCAGCAAGAAATAATCCACAATTCCCGGAGGGGGCAGGGATTTGTCCCTCCTGGAGTGGTGGGATGGGGGATGCTCTGCAAGGGAGCTGTCCTGCTCCTCACTTGGGTTTAACCTGGAACAGTTCCACTGAAATGTCTCTAAGGCTTTGCACTCCTTTGATCTCAGATTACTGCATTTTTTTTAGGGGAAAAACTCTTTCTTAATTCAAGGTCCTGTGTTTTCTTTGATTACAGGGTGCAATCTTTTTCCTTGGAAAAGGAAGACCTTTAGCACCATCGAGTTCAGCTGCTCCCCCAGCACTGCCGAGCCCAGCCCTAATTCCTGTCCCCAAGTGCCACATTCCTTGGGACACCTCCAGGGATGGGCACTGCAAAGCTCCCTGGGCAGCCCCTGCCAAGGCCTGAGCACCCTTTCCATGCAGAAATTCCTGCTGCTGTCCAAGCTGAGCCTCCCCTGGCCCAGCCTGAGCCCCTTTCCCCTTGTCCTGTCCCTGTTCCCTGGCAGCACAGCCCGAACCCCCCCTGGCTGTCCCCTCCTGGCAGGGAGTTGTGCAGAGCCACAAGGTCCCCCCTGAGCCTCCTTTGCTCCAGGCTCAGCCCCTTTCCCAGCTCCCTCAGACCCTCCTCACTCTCAGCACCTCAATGCCTTGGTGAATTCTTGTGGAATTTTTTCACACTGCAGAGAAAATTGACCATTTCCACTCCCACCTGTCCAGAAGGAAGAACTCAGCAGGACACTGAGAAGGAATTTCACTCAGATTGGCCTTTTCAGGAAGCCCCAAGTTCCCTGCATCAAACACAAGGAGCTCACCCACCACACCACCCCTGTGAGGAGTTTTGGTACAGATCTCCAGTTTATCATGGAAAACTACTCCTGGTGGGAATGACCTTAGCATGGACACTAGAGTTATCAAAATGATCTCAGCCTCCTGCTGCCCAGCATAAATCCCACCTCCCTTGCTTCACCCCCTGTTCTCCAGCTCCTCCAGGAACACCAATGTGCTGCCACACAGGAAATTCCCAGTTGGAATTGATCAGGGCTGAAGTGCAGCCCAGTATCACAAAAGCAACACAGAGTTTGGTCAGTGATTCCCAAGGGGCTTCTGAAGCTGTTGCAGGTCATTCCCTAAATCTCACAATCTATCCCAAAATATCCCAGCTCCATCAACAACCCATAATGGATCCAGGAGCAATTCAGCATCACCAGGAAGGGGAGGGAAAATGAAGATTATCATTATGGAATTCTTGTTTACACCTCCATTATGGACTGACTGATAAATGCAAACAGAGCAGGGACAGTGAATTTGTTGGTTGGGAGTTGGGTGAAAAGAATAATTATTAAACTCCCAAATTTAAACAAACTACAGCAAAAAATTTGTCACAAATGAACTTTTCCTCCCCTGGAAATTTTCTTGGAACAGCAGCCAGGCTGAATTCAACAAAATCTGCATATGGAGGTAAAATATTTCACTATCAAGGAAATGGAGCAGAATTTACACAGTGCAAAGTGTTTGCTTGTAAAGAGGAAATACTAAAGAAAGAAATGCCTAAAATAATTTCTACTACACAGTAAATCTCCAAAGCAGACTTTGCAGCCCAGCTAAACGTAACTTTAGGAAGGCAAAAAAATTAAAAAACCTCAAGCCCAGCTGCAAACAGAGAGTTTTGGTATTTTAGGGTGTAATTTAGAGTAGAAAAAGCTGTAAAAACCCCACACCTGGGAGGGAGAGGAGATGGATGCAGGCAGGCACTTGGACACTGCTTTTGGCTCCCCAGTGTTACATTTTGGGAAAGGTGGGGCTGGGACTTGGGCAATTGAATTTCAGGAGAAATTCTGGTTTGGTTGTGGGCAACTCAGATGTGCTGGTCCTCTCTCATTGCTCTGTCCTCCTCAGTGCTTTAATAAAACAAAGCAATAATCCAAACTACCAGGAAATCAGATGGAAAAAGGGAAGAAGAGGGAGAAGGTTGAGGGAATTGAGCAGAGGTAATAAGCACTAATCACAGGCACAGAGCTAATGAGCAGAGAGTTCTTAAACTGCAGTGTGAATTAAACAGATTCATTTCCAAACTGGGTTCATTTCCCAGCTTTCATGGCCCTGTTGATGCCTTGAGAAGGCTGGCCTGGAACAGAGGCTGGACAGAGGTAAAGAATAAAGCAGGGATTTATTAAAAGGATCTCCTCCATGGATCCACCTTGGGCAGCACAAGAGCCCAGCCAGGGCTGCACCCAAGGTGAACCAAAATGGGCACAAAATGCACACCCAGTCACGGGGTCTGTCACTGGGATCAGTTCTGCTCCATTTGCATCTTGGAGTTCATTGTCCCATTCCAGCTTTAGCCCATCCAGTCCCATCCTCTTTTTTTCACTCTTCAGCCCACATTGTTTGTGCTCTTGGGCTGAGATTTGGATCATTTGTCCTTGGTCCCAGCTGGAGCAGGAATTGTTTTGTCTCCCTGCTCTGTGCCCAGAGCTCACCATCCCTTAGTTTGAAGCTCAGACCCACACACTAAAGCAGCACGGAATCTGAAAATAGAAAAGCTCAAACCTGAGGCATCACTGTGCTGCAGGAGAGGCTGGGAAGGGGAGCTGGAGAGCTGCTCCTGGAGCTCTCCTCCCTGAGCACATCCCAGATAATCACACGTGGAGAAGGAGACAGGGATGGATAATCCTCAGACTCCAGAGTTCTGTCATGTTCCTGCACTGGGGGAATCACTCAGGAACAACCCTGAGTTATCACCTGTCTTATCCCTGGAGCTGATATGGAATAATGCTGCTGCTCCTTGTCTTCCTTGGGATCTCTCCTCAAGGCTCAAAGCAGACCAGGACCCCCCCAGTTTTACTGCAGAGAGCTCCTTTCATCCTTCCCTCATCCACACATCCAAAAAAATCTCTTTGTGACTTCTGGGCTGCACCACTGGAGTTTTGCTTTAGCAAAATCCTGCTCCTGGCAGGGGGAGCAGGGATGGGGCTCTCCAAAACTTGGGACAAATAAGGAACAATAGCAAGGACAGTTCAGGACTGGGGTTTTTAACCCAAATGCTGCTTTGTAAATGAACCCTGGAGCAGGACAAAGGGAAATTCCTGCCATTTTCACCTCTTTCTACTAATTCCTTGCCTTTATTCCAAATGTCCAGCCTGGCCTTGGGCACTGCCAGGGATCCAGGGGCAGCCCCAGCTGCTCTGGGCACCCTGTGCCAGGGCCTGCCCACCCTGCCAGGGAACAATTCCTGATTCCCAATATCCCATCCCTCCCTGCTCTCTGGCAGTGGAAGCCATTCCTTGTGTCCTGGCACTCCAGGCCTTTATCCAAAGCTTCTCTCCATTTATATATGTTTACATTTCTATATTATTATACCATTAAAATATTGTATCTACCTATTACATTTTTACTTCAGACACAGATAAACTGATCTTTATTTCCTTACACCACTTTTGGGGTGAATCTCTCTCTCTCTCAGTAACTCATTCCTAATTCCAGCTGCTTTCCCCTCGCCATGAGAAGGCTGAAATTCCAGAATGAGCAAGCCTGGCACAATCCCCAGCTTATCCCAAACCCTCCCTATATTTCCCTAACAGTGATGAGGGGTGACAGCCCATTAAGGGAAAAGCCTGAGCATCCTTCCCTGGGTGCCACAGCCACCCCAGAGCCTGGCATGATGCAGCAGCTGGAAAACAAGAACTGGCAGGGAGAGGGGATGGGGAAATTGGGATGGGAAAATCCAGCCAGCCCCAGGATGCAGCAGCAGCTCCATGTGGGGATTGAACAAAAGCAATTGGAAAAGATGATTTGCTTGGCCTTATTCATTTATTTGCTGCAGATTTCTCAGGGTTGGCTGAGCAAAGCTGTCCCCCACTGGCATAAACATTCCTACAGCACTGAGTGTTTTCCCAGGATCTGCTTTTCCTCTTTTCTCACTCTGAACTGAGCACCTCATCCCACCTCTGCCATGGCAGGGACACCTTCCCCTGTCCCAGGCTGCTCCAAGCCCCAAATTCCAGCCTGGCCTTAGGCACTGCCAGGGATCCAGGGGCAGCCCCAGCTGCTCTGGGCACCCTGTGCCAGGGCCTGCCCACCCTGCCAGGGAACAATTCCTGATTCCCAATATCCCATCCAGCCCTGCCATTTTAAAGAACATCTCTAGGGATCAAAGCCTGTCTCCTTCAAGACTCCCAGAAGTCTCCCTGTTCCCAACAGGTATTAAAAACCAAATTTAAAATACAAGGGAAAGCAGAGGATTCACCCCTACATGCTCCACTTCCCATTTCCCACTTGTGTGTGTTCAATATTTCACCCTCCAAAATTCCAACCCAGGCTGCTGCTCCAAAAACACGGAGGGGGGGGGAAAAAAGCAAAAGTATCAGTCCAGGAAACAAAAACTGCATTCTGTTGTCGTGGCAACAAAACTTTTTAACAACACTGAAGATCTGATGGCTCATCAGGAGCTGCCTCTCGTCGTTATAGCAACAAAAACGTTCCCAGTAATTGCTTGGAAAGCTTCCTCTGCCTCCTTTGCATTTTTATAAACACCCCGATACAATAACGAGCTCTTATTAAAAGGAAGGAGCTTTCTGCCTTTTGGCAAAGCAAGGAACACTGGCAGGGATTTAACCAAGCAATTCCTTGTGGGAGCCATCAGTGGGCTGAGTGTGGATCCAGGGGAAGGGGGGCTGGAGTCACCAACTCCACAGCACTGCTGGGGAGCTCCTGAGGAGTCTCAGGGCTGGGAAAACTTTGCAGCCAGAGCCAAAATCTGGATGGAGAACAGTCAGTTATTGTTGGAACCCTGAATATTGAGAACTTTAGATTTTCTGTGCTAACACTGACCCCCAAGAGAACACTGCATTTGACCTGAGGTCGTGGAGAAGGCTTCCAAAATTAAATTATAGAAGTGGGATTTGAGGTGTGCAGTTTGAATAGAAGTCTGTAATATCACATGGGAAAAAACTTAGTTTTAGAATATAGTAATATATATCAAACAAGATAGAAAATTTAGCCCAGAAGCTATTCCTTCTTCACCTTCTTCTCCAAGAGCATAAATAATATTGTATAATTAAAAAGTACTCATTGCAAGACACAAGTAGTTAATTACTAAGATAAAAATAAGAATAATTTAAGTGTCATTTCTTAATTAGTTTATCCTTAAAAAGTCTTGTAGAAAGAGAAATACAGCTCCATTTTTACCTTATTTGATTAGGTACTGTAGAAATAACGTAAGCTTATAATATAAATATATATAGAAATAATATAAAGTAATATAAATGTATTAATATAAATTAATAATATGTTATATTAATAAAATATAATAATAAAAGATATATTCTTTATTTAAAAATACAACCTTATTTCTATTATAGTCTCACAGTTTGTGAGACTGCCAAATAAATAAGAACTAATAAACATCTGAGTCCAAACAAGAAATACCATCTCACACATTTGATTCCAACCTTAACACAAAAGGAGCAAAAAAATCAACAAGTTGTAGTCAGGATTTTACTGCAAAGCTGCATCATAAAGATGGTTAACAGTGCCCCAAAGTCCTGTGGATGATGGAATAATCAGGAATAATAGTAACCAATCTTCCTGGATGATGGAATAATCCGGAATAAAAACCAACTGTGGGTCCTGCAGATGGGCAAGGGGATGCACTGGCAGGGATTTACTGCTGCTGGTGCCTGGGTAACACCTCCAGGATATTCCAATTTCACTTCTCCCTTCCCCAAAAATTCTCCATCATCTGTATTAAAATTTCAGTCTTAACCTGGTGAGTGGTGCAGGGGGGTCATTTGGGGATAGCTCTGGAATAAGGAAGGTTTTACACACTGGTTCTTGCTTTTTTTTTTTTTTTTCCTCCACAAATTCCAACAATTTTCCCATCTTTATTTGGACTAAGCATCAGCAGATTCCCCAAAACTGCCACTGTGCCTCTCTGTATGCAAGGAGCAGGAAAAAAAAAAACCCATTTAACTCCATGAACTGATGGATATTTTGAAATACTTAAAATTAGCATAACTGCCTGGAGCTGTTTGAGATGGAAATTCTATTTTTGGTCCCTTTTCCAAAGGAATCACAGCCAAACAGGCTCAGGGCCTGCCTGCATCCCTCTCCAATAGCCAGGGATCCCAAATAGATTTTTTCTGGGGGGAATAATGGGGGTATAATGAAACAATGCTCAAAATCAATGAATCAGCCCAGCCTTCTGCCAAGAGGTGAAGAGGAGATCAGGTGATTTTGGAGTGCCAGAAAACAGCTGAAATATTGGTAGGGCCTGTGGAAATGCCAAAAAGGAGAGCCTGGAAATGTGAGTTCCTGGAAATGCATTTTCCAAGCATGGAACATCAAGGGAAACTGAGGCAGCGCAGCTTCAGGCTTGTAAAAATAAAGTAATTTTTTATAGAATCATGGGATGGTTTGGGTTGGAAAGGACCTGAAATTGTTCCCCCACCCCCTGCCAAGGGCAGGGACCCCTTCCACCATCCCAGGCTGCTCCAAGCCCCATCCAGCCTGGCCTTGGACACTTCCAGGGGTTGCATTTTCCATAAGCCAAAAAAGTAAATTTTGCATTCCAATCCCTATTTCTAAACTCACTTTCCCCTGAATTTCAGACTCCACAAGAGGGTTTGGCTGCAGGGAGCACAAAAGCAAGGGCTGAAGCAGCCCCATAATTCCCCTAAAAATATCACCAAATAAAACAAATATCTCCCTGGGGGGATTTCTGCAGCAGAGGACCTGTATATTCCTGCAGGAAATATCACAGGATCCCATCCATGCCACTGGCTTCACTTCAGGCAGGGAAAAGTATTTTTCCTGAATTTATTACAATTCCAAATTATCCTCTGGGAGCTCACATAGAGAATTTTTTGTACACGTGGAAAGTCAGGTCTTTAACCCCCACACTGCACTGAGCATCAAACCATTCTTTTGGTAATGGGCTGGAGTTGAGTGGGGTGCTTCATTAATTAATTTTGAGTATTATTTTGGGGTACATGTGAATTAAAAATGCCCAGTGACCGCCAGGTGCTTTGATTCCAAACCAGCAGACGTTCAGAGGAACACAAACCTCTTCTGGTGGTCCCAAATCTTCCAGGACCACAAAGGCACCAATCCCACCCCAACCCCTTTGGCCCTGCCTGGATCTGTGTCCTGCAGAAGTCCCTTTGTTTATCTGCTTTTCCTCATTCTGCTCAAACACCATTATTGGCACATTTCAGGGTTGCTGCAGGCACCATCAGAGTGGGAGCAAAGCACCTGATGAAACAGAAAAGCACCATGGAAATGAAAAACCCTTCATGCACTGCTAGAACTTGTTAGGGCAAAGCAACTTGGGAGGGGAAAAAAAAAAAACCCAAACTAAATTAAATTTGTCTCATGCTCCAAATCATTTAAGGCTCTAATTTAAAGCAAATATTGTCAAAGCATTTCTAAAGCTGTTTGAAACACAAGAAACTGCAAGGCAGTGTGTTACCACTACTGCAGGCTGAGTTTTATGCTGGGAAGTCTCATCCAGCTCCATTTTTAATGTTGAAATGTGAGGAGTTGTAGGAATTTGGTCAACACCACATTCACAGAACCATGGAATTCCAAGACCTTAAAGCCCATCCAGTGCCACAACCCCTGCCATGGCAGGGACACCTTCCACTGTCCCAGGCTGCTCCAAGCCCTGTCCAGCCTGGCCTTGGGCACTGCCAGGGATCCAGGGGCAGCCCCAGCTGCTCTGGGCACCCTGTGCCAGGGCCTGCCCACCTTTCATTCTCCTGGTCACCTTCAGGAATCACCACCCTGGCACTCATGGGAAACCCACAACCATCCCCAAACCATGCTGTTGGTCCTTCCAAGAGGGAAAGGCACTCCATCCCAAAAACATGGAAAATCCAGGGATAATGCCCCCCTCCAGACTGAGGTGCATTAATAATCACTAGAACAAGAACAGCACCAACACATTTTCATGCAAAATTCCTCCTTGACTTGACTTCCAGGGAGAAGCAATCCCTACTTATTGCTGTTTGTGGATAAACAACATCCAGAGGAGTGATGCATTAAGTTTTAGCTTTTAAATTTTCAGGTTCTGTGCTGCTTTAGTGTGTGGGTCAGGGCTTCACATTAAGGGATGGTGAGCTCTGTGCACAGAGCAGGGAGACAAAACAATTCCTGCTCCAGCTGGAGACCAAGGAGAACTGATCCAAATCTCAGCCCAAGAGCATAAAGAACAGAACAAAGTAAGAAAAAGAAAAAGGGAGGGACTTCATAACCTGAAGCTGGAACTGGACAATGAGCTCCAAGATACAAATGGAGCAGAACTGATCACAGTGACAGACCCTGTTACCTCATGTCCATTTTGTGCCCATTTTGGTTCACCTTGGTGCAGCCCTGGTTGGGCTCTTGTGCTGCCCAAGGTGGATCCATGGAGGAGATCCTTTTAATAAATCCCTGCTTTATTCTTTAACTCTGTTCTAGGTCAGCCTTCTCCAGGCATCAGGGAAATAACCCTTTCCTGTCCCTGTGAGGAGACAACCCAGACCTGCTGTGCTCCTGAGCATTCCCAGCAGGCTGCAGCTTCCCACAGGAGCCCTGTCCCTAAACTGCTCCCCAGTGCCTGGCAGCTGTGGCCAGAGTTGCTGTTTGATGGACTCACACCATCCCATTCCTCTCCTGGACTCCTTGGCCTGGTGGCATTTGGAATGCAAAGGATGTCCCAACACAAAGGACACCACAGGAGGGATGAGGTTTGTTTGAGTCACCTCACTTGACACATCAGCTCCTCTCCACGTCATTATCCTGCAGTGACACACAGCTCCTGCTGCTCAGCTGCCTGCCCTGAGGGAGCTCACACTGGGAAAAGGAGAAGTGCCAGATTGATCCCTGTGTGCTGCTGTGTTCAACCCAGGTGGAGCCCAGGGCTGGGCAGGTGATCAGAGCTCACCCACAGAATCCGAGGATCACGGATCTGCTGAGGCTGGAAAAGCTCTCCAAGGTCATCAACAACTGTCCCCACACAGCCAAAGCCACCACTGTCCCCAAGTACCACATCCACACACCTCCATGCTGCCCTGGACAGCCTGTTCAAGGCCTGAGCACCCTTTCCATGCAGGAATTCCTGCTGCTGTCCAAGCTGAGCCTCCCCTGGCCCAGCCTGAGCCCCTTTCCCCTTGTCCTGTCCCTGTTCCCTGGCAGCACAGCCCGACCCCCCTGGCTGTCCCCTCCTGGCAGGGAGTTGTGCAGAGCCACAAGGTCCCCCCTGAGCCTCCTTTGCTCCAGGCTCAGCCCCTTTCCCAGCTCCCTCTATATCAAAATTACCCAAAGCAGTGGCTTAGAGTTGGTTTCTTTGCCATTCCAAATGCAAGAAAATAAATGTCACCACCCCAGTGAGAAAAAAAAAAACAAACCATAAAATATTCCTATGTCTAACTGGATTATAAACAGAAGGTGTTTTTCCTTCTTTAACTGCTTTAGCTTTTAAATTTTCAGGTTCTGTGCTGCTTTAGTGTGTGGGTCTGAGCTTCACATTAAGAGATGGTGAGCTCTGGGCACAGAGCTGGGAGACAAACAATTCCTGCTCCAGCTGGGACCAAGGACAAATGATCCAAATATCAGGCCCAAGAGCACAAACAACATGGACCGGAGAGAGAAAAAACAAGGATGGGACTGCCTGGGCTAAAGCTGGGATGGGACAATGAACTCCAAGATGCAAATGGAGCAGAACTGATCACAGTGACAGACCCCTGACTGGGTGTGCATTTTGTGCCCATTTTGGTTCACCTTGGTGCAGCCCTGGTTGGGCTCTTGTGCTGCCCAAGGTGGATCCATGGAGGAGATCCTTTTAATAAATCCCTGCTTTATTCTTTGCTCTGTCCAGCCTCTGTTCTAGCTCAGCCTTCTCAAGGCATCAACTCCACCAGCCCCAAAAATCTAGCAGGGCAGCTCATGGGCAGGAATTGTGGTGATGCTGGCCATTACCAGCAATATTTGAAGAGAACTGGCATCAGTTTTTAATCAAAAAATCAGGGCTGAAGGGGGAAAATCTCATTTAGAGCTGGCCAAGAGAAGCAGGATTTCCAGCAGCCCCTGCTCCCAACACCCACAGAGGAGAAGAAATTGCATTGGAGTTATTATTTCCTCTGCTTTTGTCCAAGCTGGAATTAAGATGCACTTTCCAGGAGATGTGAACAGGAGCTCACAGGGTGCCTGTCCATGGATGCTGCATCCTGAGGAAGAGGTAACAGGAGAAAGGATCCCACCCCCAGGTTCTTGTGGAGATAACAGGAAAAAACAGTTCATGGGTTATCCCACTCCTGCCCTAAAAGGACACATCTTCCCACAGCTAACAGGATTCACAGGCTTCTCTTTCATGCACCCCTTGCCTTCTCCGCTGACAACTCAAAATCCTGACCCAAACACAGCTCAGGATGTGAGACAGGAATTAAGAGCATGGAAAGCAGGGATGGGCCTGCCTGATAAGGCACTCAAGGAAGAGGCTTTGTACTGAAAGCCCACAAGGTGCAAACCACCTGTGCTTGCCAAAAAGAGAAAGGAAAATAAGAGGGAAAAGCTCTGCCACAGGGAGAAAAGATGGGTGACCTAAAATGGAACAGCAATTTCTAATTTTATGGAACAGTATTTCTAATGTTGGCATTTATCTCATATTATTTTTATATTCCAATCTACTCCTAGTCAAGTTACAAATATTTAAGTTATAAATATCAGCATTGAATCAGGTGCAGCTGTTCTTTCACAAGAATAATAAAATATTATTTTGCCAATTTTTACAGTTCAGACCTTTAACCTCTCATTCAACTGACAGCTACAAAGCTGGGCCATTATTTGTAATTAAATCATAAAATCATAATTATAAATCATAATTAAATCATAAAAGGCTCATGAATATTCAAATTACCTTCACATGCATCATGCTATTTTAATAATTAAAGAGGGAATTTAAAAAAATAGAAAACCACCCCCAGTCCCTAAAAACCTCACCCAATCCCTGGAAAACACAAAGCCACAAATGACAGATGAAGTTTGGTCCCAGCACAGGAAATTAAAAGTTCCCCTGGCACATCCTGCTTTCCCAGTGAATGGCAAGGAATCTTCAGGGTTGCACGAGGAATGTTTTTATTGCTCCTGGCTCCAAAAAGAAGGATAACCCTGCAATACCATTTTCCAGGAACAAAGATGTTGAAATAGTGACAGAAAATGCACTTAAAAGCTAAAACAGTTCATCCCCTTGGTTTGCAATGCTCCTGGTTAATCAGATCCAGAGGAATTAAGTCTGGACACCACTTCCAAGGATGCACAGGGTGGGATTGTTGGGGTGTCTGTGCAGGGCCAGGAGTTGGCCTGGATGATCCCTGTGGGTCCCTCCCAGCTCAGGATATTCCATGGATCACTTTGGAGATGAAAGGTCTTTGGGTGGCTGTAGGTGTCACCAGAAGTTTGGCCACTCCATTTGTTTCTCTGGCCACAGAAATTCCTCCCCATCTGATTCCCAGAAGCAGCACCAGTGACTGACCATAAAAAAACCTGGATTTGTAATTAAATCTAATTATAGAGCTCCAAAGGTGCCACCTGCCTGAGCCATGGGCTGGCTTTGCTTTAGAATTTAACCAAGTCCTGTGGCTCAAATGCCAAACTTCCCACACTCCCTGTGTGGATGCAGCACCCACTTCCAGGCTGGCTGGATGCAGTTTTCACCCCTCTTTTTCCCAAATCCTTCATTCCTTTGGCATGCTCTGATGATCCCACAGTCTGTTTCATGCTAGGATCAGCTGGGAATTAAATAAAATAACCACTATTTTAGCCAGAAATTGCTCCCAAGCCTTGAGCAACACCATCTGCCTCATGCCCTCCTCCAGATGTGCAGGAATTTCTGAGCATCACTGAAGTGCCCCCACAAAGGTCTCGCCAGCTGTTGCAGCTGATTTGCATATTTAGTCCAGATTTGTCTTAATTTCAAGCAGCCACTTTCATCTGAAGCTGTTGTTAATTCTGCAAAGCAGTTCAGGGAATGCTGATGGATCCTGGCAACCTCATCTGACACCTTCTCCTTTCCATCCCAGAAATTCATCAGTTCATTCCTTCCTTCCCATGCCTTCCCTCTCTCCTTCTCCTAAATATTGACACCCATCAAAGCCAGGTGAGATTTTTCACCTGGGGTTGGCTGAACAACCCAGGGCTGCTTTGGATTTCCAGCTGCAGAAAGGAAAACCCTGCAGGAACTCAGGAAATCATCATATTAATGAAAATTAGCAATAGATACAGGAATATATTTCTGTTTTAGGTGAGTTCAGTGAGAGGATCCCTGAATGCTTTGGGATGAGGGGACCTTACAAATCATCCCAAGCTCTCGTGGTCACTCCTGGCTCTGTCAGACCTGGACATCCCAACCTGCTCCACTGGGATAATCAATAAAAAGCTGAGGTTTTTATGCCTTTCTTTTTCTAGTTTGTCCTCACACCTCCAGCTGTGAAAGATCTGGAATGAACATCCCCACTGGGAGTGTCAAAAGCCTGGATAAGCTGCCAGACTCCCCCTGGAGATGGGGTTTGGGATGCTGGCTTCTGAGGCCATGGGAAGTGGTGCTGATGTAATTAGAGCAGAGGCATAATTAGGTTTCTCCACTAATTTGGCATTTGACACAGGCCACACCAGAGACCAAGGATGATTTCGAGGCAATTTTCTCTACTGGTGCACACTCACCTACTTGCAGCAGAGAGGAAAAAAAAGATTTTTTTTTAAGATTTACAGATGGGAATTCCTCCATAAAATCCTACAGATTGACATTTGGAAAACTGCTCAGAGGATGTTGCTGCCACATTTTTTGGTAACAGAATCACCTGTGATTGCACCACTTCCCTTGTGAGAAATGGATCCCCCCCCAAATTCCCTGCAGATTTCGAACAAAGGCAGAAAAAAATCTACTTCTGTTTAAGGAACCCTGTTTATAAATGGCAATCAAAAGCAGACATTTATGGAAGGATGAAGCTGAGGAGTTCCTTGCTCCTTCAGAGGAGTGGCTGTGTTATTCCTGCCTTTGAAATCCAGCATGAAAACAGGGGGCCCAAGGAATTACCTTGTGTTCATTTCAAATAAAAATTGTGTTATTCTGCTTTCCCTCCCTTCTCTTTTTCCTTTGAGCTTCCCAGCTTTTTCAGCTGCTGAACCAACTGCAGGCCCAGCTGATCTTGTGGAAGCTGCAGGACAAAACTATCCATGGAACATTACACCCTCTTATAGATCCATCTATTTGAGGCTGATACACACAAAAATATGATTTTTAGCCTTTAACCTGTAATTTTCTTCCTGGTTTGTTTGGTTTCTCCCCTTACCCCAAGGAATAAATTGCTGCTTCCATTTAGGAGGAAGCACAAATCATGTTGTCATTACAACAGTGCTAAATCCTATAAATTTTCGTGCTGTGATGAAGCATCCAGGCACTTAGGGAAGGCCCTGGGAATTGAAAAGCAGGAGTTGAAAATCATCTCACTCCTCTGGATTTTTAATAAAGATTTCTTACTTACCCCATGCTCCCTTCATGGGAATTATCTGGCATCCAACACAAACCCCATTGCAGGATGGTTTTAAGGAGCAAAAGCGGTGCCAGGATTTTCTTTCAGGTGGATGCTCAGATTGAAGAAACTCCCTCAGCACCCCAGGGAACCCCAGAGCCCTTTAGGATGGAAAAGCCCTCTGAGACCAGCACTGCCAAGGCCACCTCTAATCCGTGTCCCCAGCTGCCACATCCCACATTGAGCAATTCCAGGGATGGGGACTCCACCACCTCCCAATGTCTGATCATGTTCTCCACAAATAAATATTTCCTAATATCTGACTTAACACTTCTGGAAAACCCCAAACCCCTTAAAAACTCCCGTGGGATGATGCCCAAGGAGCCAGGCAAGGGTTAAGGCTGGATCTTGTGTTCCTTCTGTGTTATCCTTGGGGATGGAGGTGGCACCAAGAGAGGCTGAGGTGGCCAAAGGAGCTCCCTGGGGACAGGACGGTCCTGGTTGGGTGCTGACCAACAACACAAAGTCTTTTGACTGGGGTTTTGAAGGACACCACGGCCAAGAAGGAACTTTTTTTTGTTTTCCTGCCCAGGGAAGACCAGATGGTGTCTTTAACTTCATTGTGGGGTCTGGTCTCAGGAGGGTTTGAGATGAGCACAGAGATACCTGCAGTAATAACAACCTCCCCGTGGCAGGAGTGGGAAAGCAACGAGTTCTGGACATGAATCTTGAATTCAGACCTGCTGGAGCGTGGCAAGGCTTTGATGACAGCATAATTGCCAACACAATAAGCACATTTCTGCAGATAATCCCTTTTATCACCCACTGGAGCCTTTTATGTAGGGCCACGAGCGTTTCAAAGTAGCAGCAATTGGGAACAAAATCAAGGCAGAGGTTTTAAAAATATTTCCAAGCCAAAATATTGGGGTTTGACTCTGAAAAACTGTTAATAGATTAAAAATGAAAGCATCAAAAAAACAAACCCCCACCAAACACTAAACTTTAAAGATCCTTTTTGCACCATTTGTGGAAAATCACCTTTTTCCCACTAAGCTTCATCACCATCATCTTTTCAAGGAAGATTTGAGCCAGTGGGACTCTCATGGCTCATGAAAAACTGAATTATTTAAAATGCACTCAAACTTTATCAGAAGGACTTGGCATCTTCCATCTGAGGTTTCCTCTCTGGGAGGCCTCCCAAGCTCTGCCCAAATGGCAGTGGGAAGCTTCAAAAAACAGGGATAGGCTCTTGTACATCTCAAAAAATTCAATTTCATCTGCCTTGGGGGGAGGGAAGGAGGATTCCCCAGGACATCTGGAAAAGTCTGTGGGCTGGAACAGGAGTGGCTGCTCCATGTAGAACCATGGAAAGGTATTTTGTGGGGAAAAGGAAGAATTTCTCTCGGAAACCATGAAGAAATTGGCACTAAAAGGAGGACAAGTATCATTTCAAAGCAATTATTGCCCTGCACTGGTGATGAGATAAAGCTGCAGTTGCCAGCATCGTTTTTGGGAAAACAAGAGTAAAGCTAGGCTTAATGAGACAAATTTAGTTTAATACTCCTCAGATAAACCCACTTTTGACTGAAGTCACCCCAGCCAGTTGCTGAGGCATGAAAATTGAAGTCCCTGCAGCGCTGTACAAACACTGACAAATTATCTCATTTTATCAAAACAGCCCAGGGAGGGGGGGTTCTGCCAAAGGCAACCACAGTGAGAGCCAGGAGAGGAGCTCAGAGGCTGCCATGCAGTCCAAGGGATCATCCTTCATCATTCTGTAAGGAATCACTGCTTGGAAAGCTGCTCCCAGCTGAAACACCATCATGCAAAGTCCTCCAAGCAGTTTTCCAAGCTTGGACATACACAGGAAGAGATCCACTAAAGGCTGCCACATTCCTTGTCACCGTGAGATCTTCTGAAAAAAAATCCAAAATTCCCCAGGGTTTTCTCCTGGGAAGCTGGGAACCCTCAGAGAGGAATGAAAACAGGAATGATCTGATTGCTGCTCCTGTGTCTGCTGTTTGGAATGTGGCCTGGACATTGTCTGCAGACAGGTGAATGTTTGATTGGGTCCATGTGAATTGTTTTTAATTAATGACCAATCACAGCCAGCTGTGTTGGACTCTGAGGTCTCAGTCCTGAGCTCTCATTACCATTCCTGTTAAGCCTCCTGATGTATCCTTTCTCTATTCTTTAGTACAGGTTAGTATAGCATTCTTTAATATCATTTCATATCATAAAATAATAAATCAGTTGAGGGGAGACTCACTGGGAGCTGCAGCTCCAAACTCTGCTCTCTGGGACAGGGACAGGACCCAGGGAATGGCTGGAGCTGGGCCAGGGGAGGTTCAGGGTGGATTTCAGGGAAAGGTTCTTCCCCAGAGGGTGCTGGCACTGCCCAGGCTCCCCAGGGAATGGGCACAGCCCTCAGCCTGCCAGAGCTCCAGGAGAGCTTGGACAGCACTCCAGGGGTGCCCAGGGTGGGATTGTTGTGTGTCTGTGCAGGGACAGGAGCTGAATCCATGATCCTTGTGGGTCCTTCCCAACTCAGCCCATTCCATAACTCTGGTGACTGAAAAAGGCCAGGAATGGCACTGAAAATGCTGCAGAGCTGCAGACCAAAAGCCACTCTCTGCCTCCAGCCATGCCTGGCTGAAACAGCAGCAGCCAGAAGTGCTGGAATCCAAAATGCAGGGAACTCCCAGAACTTTGGGCCTGGAAGCCAAAGCTCAGAATTAAACCCAGGATTTGATCTGAGACCTTGGAAAAGGCTCCCAAACTGAGGTGCTAGAAGTGAGAATGTGGATTTGTAGTTTAAAGCAGAGACATGTTAAGTAAAAAAGAAGAAAGTTTAAAGATACAAAAATAGTTACAGAGGTAAACAAGGATTTAGAATGCAGTACTGCAGGTCTGTGTGTCATGCCATGATTGTCTAAGAAAGCTTACACTGTAACATGGGTCCATAAGATGAAATATTTAAAGATTAGGTCAAAAACATAAATATCTTTGTTGGCAGTGTTTTACTGCTCAATAAATCCTTCAAAGGTCTTGTAACTAAAGGTCTTGTGACCTTCTAAACCATGCTGTAATGATGTGAGCTGAATTCACCCTTCCTGCCTTTGTAGAAAATAAGAAAATAAACCACATCATCAAAACCAGCTCAAAAGTCCTGTCTCTAACTCGTTCAAAACTCCCCACAAGTGAATCATCACACAGAAGTGATGTGGAGAGCAGGGATGCTCCCAGTGGCACTGATTTATGAGCTCCCACTACTCCAGCACGAGGCAGAGGAGGAGGGAAGTGGGAAGAGCCCCAGAGGGAGCATGGCTGTGGCTTGTGGGTCACACAGACACACACAGAGAGCCCTGGGAATTGCAGAACAGGAACCCCCCCCAGCCACAGCTCCTGGCAGCTGGGCCACTGCAAAAATGACATTTCCCACTTTGCTCTCTGCTGATTCCATCCTCACACCCCAGAGAAACCGCCAATGGCCCTTGGGAACAGCTCCTCTGGGGAGGAATAGTAAAAAACACCTAAATCACCAAAACTCCCACAGATTTTTGAGCTGTGTCAGCCAGGGGCACCCAGCCACCATGCCCTGACTCCTCCAGTGGAATGAGTCCCACCCCAGCACTTCCAGAGGCAGCAGCTGATGCCAACTCCCTGGCACCCCACCAGGCTGGCTAAAAGATGGCAAAATGACCCATCAGCACTGGGAGCCACGTGGATTTCAGGTAGAAAACCCAGATTTCAGCAGAAAAGGTGAGTCAGTCCCTGCAAAGCAAGGCATGGCTATCCTCAAATCCTTCCCTCCTGCTCCAGGACCTGCAGCAAGATGGGAAGAAGCCACATCTTGTTGTCACAGCACCCTTGAGCTGTTTGAAAACATTCAGAAATTGGATTTCTCTTCTTTTTCTGAGTTATAACCAGTAAAAAAATTGAGATGCAGCTGGGGAATTCATTTAGGGATGCAGACGAAAAGGCCTAAGAAAGATTTCCCTTGTCCAAGCAAAGACCTTTCCATCCCATTTCCATTCCAAGTGATGCTGGGCAGGCCCAGGGAGCCAAGCACTGCCAGGGAGTGCCTGGAAAGGGCACCCCAGGCAAACCATTGGAGAAACCTTGGACTGTCATCCCAAACCTCTTTCCAAACACTTCCAGCACCAGCAGTGCCATCAAAGTCCTGGCCCCTATGAAATCAATTGCCCCTTCTCTTCAGAAAAGGGAAAATACAAAATTATTTCAGATGTCAGAGCTCCACCCATGAAAAAGAAGAGGGAAAAAGAAGAGGGAACTTTTTCTGCAATACTTTTAAAAATGAGACTTTCATGGAAAAGAAAATATTACGTTCTGGAGTTCTTCATTTTACTGGGGTTTGGTTTTTCTGGTTTATTTTCAAGTCCTTAAGTCATGGTTTTCCTCCTCCCCACTGTTCTTTCTGCAAAACTTAATAACGCCAGGAAAGTGTTGTGTGGCAGCAATAGAGCAGCGAGGAGCAACAACAGCAAAATTACTGGAATTAATCACAAAAAAAGCCATCTGGTGTGTAAAGCAGTGGCTAAACCTCAGTAATCCTTCTGAAACAGGAAAAATCTGGAAAGGCAACTCGAAGGAGCAAAGCAGTAAATACAGAGGAGACTGGAGGAATAAAAAGGGCTTGGGGATTTGGGGGAGCTCCAGACTGTTCAGGCCCTGGTTAAGCACTGTGGGGGAGAAAGGCCTGGATTTGTAATCCCTGTTTCCTCCAAAAATCCTGATTAACCCAATCCCAGAGCTCCTGAGACCTGTCCTGCAGCAGCACAGGAGGGAATTGCAGGGAATCCACCAAAAGCAGCCTGGGCAGCAGGGGAGGGGGGGATTCTGCCCCTGTGCCCTGGGCTCAGGTGAGACCCCACCTGCAGAGCTGCCCCAGCCCTGGGCCCAGAACAGGAGGGACCTGGAGCTGCTGGGGAGAGCCCAGGGGAGGCACCAGGATGGGCAGAGGGATGGAGCAGCTCTGCTGGGAGGAAAGGCTGGGAGAGCTGGGATTGTTCACCTGGAGAGGAGAAGGCTCCAGGGAGAGCTCAGAGCCCCTTCCAGGGACTGAAGGGGCTCCAGGAGAGCTGGAGAGGGACTGGGGACAGTGCCAGGACATAGGGAATGACTTCCCAGTGCCAGAGGGCAGGGCTGGATGGGATATTGGGCAGGAATTGGGCAGGCCCTGGCACAGGGTGCCCAGAGCAGCTGGGGCTGCCCCTGGATCCCTGGCAGTGCCCAAGGCCAGGCTGGACACTGGGGATTGGAGCAGCCTGGGACAGTGGGAGGTGTCCCTGCCCATGGCAGGAGTGGGATAGGATGGAATTTAAGGTCCCTTCCAACCCAAACCATTCTGGGATTCTGTGATCCCAAAGAAAGAAATGAGGATTCCTTCAGAGATGGCACAGAGGAAAACAAAGGATGTTTTCCCAGGAGCTGAGCTCTCCATGGATATTGTGCCCACCTCCACAGAAGAACTCCAGGTTCCCTCCTCTCCCCATCAGCAGAGCTGCCTGATCTCAGCCCCACACCCTGCTCCTCTGGATGGCTGTGCACAATCCAGCTGCTTCCCATGCACACACAGCTGCAGCTTCCAAATATCCCAAGGTTTCCTGGGGAGACACAAGCACTGTCCCACTGAGCAAAAACTAACCCTGGTAGCTCAGAGCAGCTTCACTCTCTGCTCACAGGCACCGGACAAATATTTAATTCAGCACTGGGGAAATATTTAATTAACAGCCTCTGTTTCTAATTAGGAGTGGAGATGATGTGAAAAGTGACCCAAGCTGCTGCTGCAGCAGTGATGCCTCAGTGCAGAGAATTTGGGTTAATATCATGTTATATTAAGCAAATTCAATAATAAAGCACATCACACATGTCCCACCCCAAGGCCACACAAAGCATCACGTGCAGGACACTCTTCAAAGAGGGCAGGACTGGGAGAACACAACCACTGAGGGTGAGAGGGGAAAGAAAACCCTACAACACCAAGAAAACATCACCTCAAACCACCTGAAAACACTGCACACCCTGTCTGTGACTCCTGGAGCTCTGGGAAACCTAAAGGCAGCCTGGAAAATCCCTCTTTGCATGACAAAAGCATCAGGTTTTGGATTCATTCAATAGGCAACCCCACAGAGGTGTCAGATTTAGGAATTCTAGGAAATCCTGATTTCTTTCACTGCTTTCCAGTGAGATTCCCTCCTCTCCTCCAAGAGCAAAGGGTAAGGGTGGGGATTACAAAAGCACCTGCCCAGTGCCCAAAACAATCCAGGTGTGCACCAGGACAGGACAGTGGAGTTTTTTAAAGCCCTATTTAACCCTTCAAACTCCTAATAAAATCCACAAATTTTCTGCTCCTCCACCCACACCAATATTTTGACCTGCTGCAGGTTTGGGCTGATTTCCCATCAAAATGAGTTAACATCTGGCAGAAAAGATCACACAAAGCCACGTGGGAATGCCTTGGGAGAGTGGATATCCCTCTCCAGTCATCAGGTATGTAAAGAATTTGCTTGGGGAGTGAGTTTATCCATTTAACCTACATGTGCCACCAGCAGGGAAATAATTACCCACTCCATTGACTCATTTCTCATGAGCTCCAGAGGGCAATGATTGCACCAGGAGCAGGAGGGGAGGCAAGGCCATGGTGGGAGTGGCAGCACAGGGGATCTGGGGGGTTTGTTTTCCTTTAAAAAGTTCCCATTTTGGGCAGCATGGTGCAGTTCATGCTTGGAAATCAAATATATTTTCAACATGTTAGGGAGGCTTCTTTAATTCTGTGAATTATTCTCCTGCAAGGCAGGAAACACCAGAGTAGCCTTCCTTTTGTCATGCCTTCTTTTAAAAAAAATAAAATTATTTTATGGAAAAGCAGGCTCCTAAAAATGAGACATCTGGCAACTCTGTTAAATGTATTTTTTTTTTTTTCCTGACTATACTTCCAAAAATATTTTTTTCTAGGTTTCTGAGGTGAAAGCCTATTTATTGTATTTTTGAGGTGCCCCGATGAAGGGAGGAATGATGCATCTGACTCCATGTTCTCAGGAGGCTGATTTATTACTTTCTGATACTATATTATATTAAAGAATGAAGAAGAAGACAGAAAGGATACTTACAAAATGTTAAAAAGCTAATAATGAAAACTCCTGACTCTTTCCAGAGTCCTGACACAGCTTGGCCCTGATTGGTCACTGAGTCAAAATAATTCACATGAAACCAATGTAACAATTCACATGTTGGATAAACAATCTCCAAACTCATTCCAAAGGAGAAAACACAGGAGAAGCAAATCAGATAATTATTGTTTTCATTTTTCTCTGAGGCTTCTCAGCTTCCCAGGAGAAAAATCCTGGGCAAAGGGATTTTTCCAGAAAACGTGAATGACAGAAAAGCCTTCGTTTCTTCTGGGAAAATCCAGTTATTCCCATCCTCAGGATTTGGTGCTAATCCAGAAATCTCTGGTGCACACCTTGCTCGTTTCCCTTGGCTGCCAGAGGAGGGCTGGGACACCTGGAACCAGAGGCTGGTTCTTGCCCAGGGGTGTGAGCATCACTTTTGGGGCTCACAAGAATGAGGTGAGGGCGATATCAAATGGGGAAATGACAGCACAAAGGAACTGCTGCAGAAACTCCAAAACCAGCTGGAAATAAATGAAGAATTTATCAGAATACAATGTGGAGGCTTTTGGAGCAGCATCTGCCCTGCTCCTTGCATAACCTCCCTCCCTTCCCATCAGCTTGGGGAATGCTCAGTCACATTCCTGACTGGCACTGGCACCTCATTATCCAATTAAAATGGCTTGCTTTTAACAAAGAAATAATGTTGGGATAAAAATGATTAGGTCAATGATTAATTTGAGCTGCTGGTTTTTGCAGTTAATTTGGGGAGGTTTGCACATGTGAAGCTCCTCAGTGCAATTGTGACAAGTGGCATCGCTGGGGCTCCTCTAATTAATTTGTTAATGTGAGCACAGGGGGTCACCCCCGTGCCAGAAGTAACAGGGGAAATTATATCTATTTTCCTTTGAAAACAAACCACTCAGGAATAGTTTCCTGATATCTCTTGTGTCCCTCTCTTTCCAGCAGCAGAGCTGCCTCCTGCTTCCATGGGAGGAGGAACACACTGGATCTGATCAGGCAGTGAAGGGGTCTGATTTAATAGTGACATCAACATTGCAGGGCAGAACCAGCCAGCACAAATTCCCCAAGGGATTAACCCCTGGAAATGGCACTTCCAGGTCAAGGCTGGACTGGTTTAATAGGTTCACTGTGAGATCCTCCAGGACTGTTCAGAGGGGAAGGTGTGGCTCATTCCCAGCACAGAAGCCGCAGAGGTGCCATGCTCCTCCTGGAATCAGGAAGGTTGGAAAGGCCCCCCAAAGTCATCAAGCCCAGGAACTGACCCAGCACTGCCTGATGCCCACAGCTAAGCCCAGTGCCCAAGTGCCACATCCACATGGCTTTGGACACCTGCAGGGATGGGCACTGCAAAGCTCCCTGGGCAGCCCCTGACAAGGCCTGAGCACCCTTTCCATGCAGGAATTCCTGCTGCTGTCCAAGCTGAGCCTCCCCTGGCCCAGCCTGAGCCCCTTTCCCCTTGTCCTGTCCCTGTTCCCTGGCAGCACAGCCCGACCCCCCCTGGCTGTCCCCTCCTGGCAGGGAGTTGTGCAGAGCCACAAGGTCCCCCCTGAGCCTCCTTTGCTCCAGGCTCAGCCCCTTTCCCAGCTCCCTCAGCCCCTCCTGGGGCTGCTGGCATCCCTTCCATCCCTCCTGGATCTCACACTCCCAGAGCCTGCTCAGGGATGGAAAGCAGAATTGTTTTGCATTCCCTCTGCATCTGAGATCCCAGCTGTCAAACCCTCCGTGCCTGAGCTCTGCCTCTTTCCAGAGGTAACCAATTAATTTTATGGTGCCACTTGAGAGGGCTGGAGATGGAGTTACAGAGCATCTAATGATCAAAGAAAATAGTGAATGGCATAAATAGAGATGTCCTCCCATTCCCCATTCCCCCATTGATATGCTTTCTAATAAAGGACACTTTCTAATAAAGGAGTCTCCAGACCTCCCTGGGAATGATCCCATTTTCATGTGAAAGGCACAAATAGTGCATTTATCATCCCTGGTGACTGAAAGACACTGACAGGGACAGCAGGTGACACTCTGCAAGCAAAGATACAAGAGGAGATGGGCTTTTCCTAGTCCACATCCCACCAATTCCATCAGCTCTTGTTGTATTTAATGTCAGGGGGATCATGTCACCTGGGAGAATCATGGATACACCCAGGGTGTGTTCAAGGTGTAACTGAGACTCCCAGGCTGGTTTGGGTTGGAAGGGAATTAAAGACCATTTATTCCTGCCATGGGCAGGGACACCTCCCACTGTCCCAGGCTGCTCCAAGCCCTGTCCAGCCTGGCCTTGGGCACTGCCAGGGATCCAGGGGCAGCCCCAGCTGCTCTGGGCACCCTATGCCAGGGCCTGCCCACCCTGCCAGGTAACAATTCCTAATTCACAATATCGCACCCATCCCTGCCCTCTGGCAGTGGGAACCCTGCCAGATTCCCTGGATTCCCTGTGTCCTGTCCCTCCATCCCTTGCCCAAAGCTGTGGGAGGAATGAGGTGTCCCCAGGGCTGCTGTCACTGTCCCTGCCCATGGCAGAAGAGGTGGCACTTCTCCCACAGCAGCACAAATGAGCTGTGACCTGCAAGCCCCACGAGAGAATTCCATTTCTTTTCAAACACCCCTGCAAATAAAAACCCCATCTGAGCTCGGTACTTCCTGTTGCAAATCCTGATTGATGAATTTTGCTCTGCACAACCACTGCTAGAATGGCCCAGGGGTGCTCAACCTGGGGGGCATTTGCTCTGCTCTGGCTTCTTTAATTTGGGATTCATTTCCTCCAGGGAAAAGGAATGTTCCCTCTGAGGGTGATATTCCTGTGGCAAAGCTGCCTTTCCATTTTAAAGCCCATCTCTGACGTCAGGGATTGACTCATCCACACCTGTCCAGGGCATTTGAATGAATGAGCCAGGAGATATTTGCCAGAAAATACTCACGTATTATTTGCCCAAAATTACATCTATCCCCCTTCCTACTGCACTCCTTCCACTTCAAAAAGGTTCATTTTTCAGATTTAGCAATTGTTATACCCACCTGATTCCTGGGAAATAGGAAATCAAAGACCTGTCCTCACTGCTGCCTTCCAATAGGATACAAGGAATTATTTCCTAAAAATAAGTAGCCTCAGTGGAAAACTCCTTCCCAAGACTTTTTCTTTCAGAACACTGAACTTGGAAACTCTGGGAAATCCCCAAACTGTTGTTTTCCTGTAAAAACCATCATGCACAGATGGAGTAAGCCCATCAAAATTAGGATGGCAAGTGATTCCTATTCCCTGAGTGCTGCAGAGAAATGGAAGCCCATCCAGGAGGATATGCCTTGAAAAAGGCTGTGGAAAGGGAAAGCACACTGGGAGCAGGAATTGAAACCTGTATTAATCAACAAAACCTTTAAGAGGTTTTTCCCATCTCTTTTATCTTCTTTCCAACATAAAAAAGTTCAAGGCCAGGTTGGATGGGGCTTGGGGCAACTTGGGATAGTGGAAAATGTCTCTGTTCATGGCAGGGGGTGGGACTGGAAGAGATTGAAGGTCTTCTCCAACATAAACCATTCCAAGATTCTGGGATAAAACAGAAATTGCAATTGTTATTGGAGATGGGAGACAACAAAAGGAGCCCAGGTCTGTACTTGGACTGCTTTAGGCTTTGGGTTTTTTCCTCCCCTCAGCAGGAGGGATTATACAACACTTCATGTTCTATTCTGTGCAACTCCACTGATTTTACAGAACAAGCCACTAAATATCCTAAATGAGAATTCTGAAGCTTCCACGAGGGATTTGAACAGCCAGCTGCTGGGGAAGCTGAAATTATTTGCAAATTTTCAGCTTGTGAGGGATTTTAACAGTTGCTCTTAGTGAAACAACTCCACACAGCTCCACAAAATCCAAGCTGCAGGATCCTGACCTGCTCCCCCCCAAATCATCTGGGTCACCCCTTAGGGACTAGCACAGGGTTAAAGCTGCTTGATAATTAATAGTCCATCACTCATTTATCAGCACATTTACTCACCAAAACCCCCTCATCTGTCGTTACCTGCTTGCAATGGAAATGCTTTGAGCAGTATCAAGTCCCCACAGCAAAGGCTGCTGTATTCCCAAAGCCTTTTACTGCTGGAAGCAATGGTTTAGGGGGAATGATAAAGATTTATTTTCACTGCAAAAGCTCTAAATACAGCCCAATATTTCTCAGCAATACAGGGATGGAACACCCAAAATATTCCACAAATGCTTTCTCTTCCCAAGCTGCCTTCAAACCAAGCAGAACCCCTCCTATTTCAACACTGTTCTGTTTTCTACCACCACATTGATTTGCACTGTTTGAAAAACATTTCCCTGGGATAAGCAATATTTTAGATCTCTTGTCACCAGAAGAATATTCTCAGCCTAATTACAGGAATTCTTACAATTAATAGAAGCAAACCAAGTCATTAGCCTAGAATTTTATCCATCTAAACTGGGTTGTGCTGGGAAGTTAAATTCAATTATCTTTTTTTGATAACAGATTAACTGAGGGATCAGTGCAACTAATGAAATACTTAATGAACAGGATTAAAAGAGCTGAGGCAAAAAAAGGAAAAGGAACCAGGTGAACCAAAGCCACTGGAGATGCACTGAACAGGAATGGAAACTTTGCTTATTTTCCCCATGGAAATTTAATCCCCAGACTGGGGTGTCCACAGGAAGGTGGACAGAGCTTTGACAGCTGGGGAAATCCTGGATCTGCTGCTCCGTGTCCCCAAAACCTCATTCCTGTGCTACACCAAGATCAGGGCTTCCAGTGGCCACCACGGCTTGGATCACCATGGATCACCATCAGTCACAATGGATCACCATGGATCCCTGTCAATCACAATGGATCACCATGGATCATCATCAATCACCATGGATCCCTGTCAATCACAATGGATCACCATGGATCATCATCAATCACCATGGATCACTGTCAATCACCATGGATCACCATGGATCATCATAAATCACCATGGATCACTGTCAATCACCATGGATCACTGTCAATCACCATGGATCACTGTCAATCACCATGGATCACCATGGATCATCACAAATCACCATGGATTACTGTCAATCACCATGGATTACTGTCAATCACCATGGATCATCATAAATCACCATGGATTACTGTAAATCACCATGGATTACTGTCAATCACCATGGATCACTGTCAATCACCATGGATCACTGTCAATCACCATGGATCACCATGGATCATCATAAATCACCATGGATCACTGTCAATCACTATGGATCACTGTCAATCACCATGGATCACCATGGATCATCATCAATCACCATGGATCACTGTCAATCACCATGGATTATCATAAATCACCATGGATCATTGTCAATCACCATGGATCACTGTCAATCACCATGGATCATCATGGATCACTATCAATCACCATGGATCACCATCAATCACCATGGATCATCATAGATAAGTGTCAATCACCATGGATCAGTGGGTTCTACCAGGAAGCAGCTGACTCTCGGTGCAAATCAAGTTTGTTTCGGGGTGGATCTTCTGTGCTGGTCCCCATGGCCCCAACCAGGTCACATTGTCACCAAAGCCCAGTGGGACACCCAGCCACTCACCACTGGCCTCAGCCAAGGAAATGTCATGGAATCCCAGAATAGTTTGGGTGGGAATGGACCTTTAAAGCCCACCCAGTGCCACCCCATCCCATGGGCAGGGACACCTTCCACTGTCCCAGGCTGCTCCAAGCCCTGTCCAACCTGGCCTTGGGCACTGCCAGGGATCCAGGGGCAGCCCCAGCTGCTCTGGGCACCCTGTGCCAGGGCCTGCCCACCCTGCCAGGGAACAATTCCTTCGCAATATCCCATCCAGCCCTGCCCTCTGGCAGTGGGAAGCCATTCCCCCTTGTCCAGAGTCTCTCTCCATGTTTCCTGCAACTCTTTCAGGTCCTGCCAAGCCACAGTTTGGTCACATCCTGTTTTCCTCTCCAGGCTGAACAATCCCAGCTCTCCCAGCCTTTCCTCCCAGCAGAGCTGCTCCATCCCTCTGGAGTCCCTCATGGCAGATGGAGCTGAACATGCCACACTCAAACACAAGGAGGAAGCCACAGAGGAACCCGTGGGTGCCCAGGGAGCAGAAGCTGGGACATTCTACTGGGACACAAGGATGACATCCACTGAAGCAGGAACTCTGCTCCATGCCAACTTTTCTTTGTGGTAATTTTGCTGTAACACCCCATCAGAGAGGCTGATCTGTAGCTGGCTCATTCCCATCATTTCCACACATCCCACTCAGTGCTCCAGGGACCCTCAGAGCCCACATGCAGGAATTCCCTGGGGGAATGCCAATCTCCAAGGGGATTCAGAGCCACACTCCTATTCAGGATTTTTGAGCTTCTTGTCCTGAACGTATGAAAAATGCTCATATTTAGGTCTCCTTCCAAAAAACTTCTTCTTGCCCTGCTTTCTCCTGAAAGCTCTTGGGAAACTGCTTGGTCTTTTCTGTGACTCCAGGTCTGGGTAGCCTGATTTCCACTGCTTCCTTTCTGTGCACACATCTCCAACAGGAGGACAGATAAAATGAAATAAACTAATTATTATTACTAAAGAACCCACTGGCTAAACAAACTGGGCTTCCCACCACGTGCCAAACCAGCTGCAGGCCTCCAGATGCTCTGGGAAATTAAGAATCAGCTAAAACCACATGTAAAATGGAGAGATAAAAGCAGGTAAGCTCCCACCCCCCAGAATATTGTTTGTCCTGGTATCAGGAGCTGGCCAGTCAGTCCTGTCTCATTGGGATCACTCTGCAATTTATCTGCCAACAGCATAAAACCAGCAAAGTCACTGGGGGGCTCTGGCAGCCAGGCTGGGCTCCTTCCCTTTGTGCATCACTGGCTGCAGCCTCTGCTGCTCCCAGCAGTTATCCCAGCAGCTGGGATAAAACAGCTAAAAATACAGAATTTGTCATCCCCAAATGAATCACTGGAATCGTTTGGAAAGATGCTGAATGCAAAGCTAAAGAATTAAAGCAGGAAGGCAAGCACAGCTCTGCACATGTGCATGGGGAGGGTCTGTCACAGGGGCAGGTTTGCTACCTTGACACAGGGCAAAGGAAAAATCCATCTCTCGTTAACAAACTCGCTCATATGACTGTCTCTGCTCCCTTTTTCCCTCTCACATCTCCATTTTCCTGTTGTCTCACAGGACACCATTCCCACTGCTGCAAATATAAGGCACAAGCAGATTGAGAATCACAGAATCCCAGAATGGTTTGGGTTGGAAAGGACCTTAAAGCTCAGCCAATGTCACCCCTGCCATGGGCAGGGACACCTTCCACTGTCCCAGGTTCCTTCAACCTGGCTTTGGGCACTGCCAGGGATCCAGGGGCAGCCACAGCTGCTCTGGGCACCCTGTGCCAGGGCCTGCCCACCCTCCCAGGAAACAATTCCTTCCCAAAATCCAATTTAAACACATTAAACATACCCAGTTTATATCCATCCCCCCTTACCAGGAAATGCTGCTATGACACAGGAAGTTGGCATATCCATAAAACCACCTCAAGGAAAATCGTGGATTAATTTCTATGTGCACTCAGAGAAATAAGTTCTGGTCTGTGTTCTGATGATTTATTGTATTTTAAATACACAGGCTCCTGCAGTGTAATTGGTCGTGGCATATTTTGCATGATGAACACAACAAATTGGCTTTTGTGGAGCTGTTCCAAGCAGTTGTTCAAGACAAAAAAAGTAATTAGTGAAAGCAGCGATTAGTGACAAACTAAATAGGAAAAAATGGTTTTAACTAAATCTACTGTGAAATCTGCACCACACAATTTTACTGAAGCCTCTTGGATTCCAGTTCCTTCCCAGGACTTGTTGAATTGCCATTGCATATAAACGTTCACAGACCACTGTGTGTAAATAACAGCTTAAAGAACAAAATGAACCATTTGCATGGGAATTGAGAGCATTGACTTTGTGACCAGACAATTTTCAGCCCATTTTAATATCCACTTTATAAACAGAGGCTTTGCAGAGAGTTTAGGAAAAGCAATTCAGACTGGAAAATTGTTTTTATAAAACAGAGCTCATAGGCAAAAAGGTAGGAGTTTATATATGAATTATTGGATCAGGGAAATGCTGGAGTAGGAAAGGACCTTAAATCCCATATCACCCCATCCTCTGCCAAGGGACACCTTCCACTGTCCCAGGCTGCTCCAAGCCCCACCCAACCCGGCCTTGGACACTTCCAGGGATCCAGGGGCAGCCACAGAGCTGAACAATCCCAACTCCCCCAGCACAAATCTAAATGTCTCAGCACCAAACATAAAATAATCTCCAGACAACATCAATGCACAGGATTTAAAACGGGACCGTCCTCTCCCTGTTTGCCAAGACAAACCATCCCTAGGATTTCATCAGCAAGGAATTCTTTCCCCTGACAAACACAACCTGGAATTGCATTGCATCACCTTGGAGCTTTCCAGGCTCATTGCAGACAGGCAGAAGCCCTTGTCGGTGTGTGCAAAAACTTCCTGCCCACACATGGAACCTCTCCCCAGGCCTCAAAATCCCTATTCCCCAGCAGCCATCTATTGTATCTATGGGGTGCCCTGTGGCAGGAAGGAATGATCCATCTGACTCCATGCTCTCAGAAGGATCATTTATTATTTTATGACTGTATTATATTAAAGAATACTACACTAGACTATACTAAAGAATACAGAAAGTATACAGACAGGAGGCTAAAAAGATAACAATGAAAACTCCTGACTCTTGCCAGAGTCCCAACACAGCTTGGCACTGACTGGCCAATAAATCAAAATAATTCACAGCAAAAAACCAATGACAATCACCAGTTGGATAAACAATCTCCAAACACATTCCACATGAACAAAACACAGGAGAAGCAAATGAGATAAAAATTGTTTGCCTTTTTGCTGAGGCTTCTCAGCTTCCCAGAAGAACAAACCCGGACAAAGGGATTTTTCCAGAAAATGTGACAGTGACACCCATCCCTTCTGTTTCCAGCACACACCTCACAAGAGCTTGGAAACAGCAGGCAAAAGGAACAGGAGGAAAAGGTGGATGCAAACCCCGAGGGTGTCAAGGAGAGTTGGGACAGAGTGGAATTGCTGGGATGTCTGTGGAGGAGCAGGAGTTGGACTGGATCGCCCTCCAGCTCAGGACTTTCCATAATTCCATGAGAGGATTTATGGCATGAGTGTGACAATCAGCTTTTAATGCTGACCAGAACAGAACCCAAGGAGAGCAGAGGGAAGCTGACCAAGCCTTTCCCAATGGATCTATTCCCAAAGCCTCACCTGGAAATCACACCTTAGTTATTCGAGGCCTGGACATGCAATAAGTGGCCAGGATTAACTCCTGCAGGATAGAAATGCCCAGCCTATCCCAAACCATTCAGAATTCCCTCACTGGTGTCATGACAGGAGGAGTTTGTACATCCAGCTGTGATGTTTGTCCCAGCCTGTGGAATCTCTGCCATTCCAAAACATGCAAATCTCTTGGGACATGGAAATAACTGCAGGATCACTGATGAGTTCAGATGTCTTTGGACTCAGTGAATTTACAGCAGTGATTTGCAGAATGTTTTCCCATACAGTGAGAAAAACTAATTATTACTGCACTGAAATTCATCACTGTCATAAGAATTAATGGAGTTTGAGGAGCAGTGGAGTCACCCCGAGATGTTGCCTTAATTATCCCGTCAGTCTTTAGGAGTTTGAGTCTCTGCAGTGGTTAATAAAGGTTAATGCTTCCCCTATTCCAGAAATATTACATGCAGCTTGACAAATATTCGGGAAAAATAAGTTGGAGAAGCTGCAAAATAACTCCACATTACAACACAATTCATCCACAAAAGGTCTCCCAGACAGGCCACTCTCCTCAGGAGGGCTGGCAGAGGCTGACTTTTAATGTAGTTAACCTTTACGGGCTTCTAAAATTCCTAATTTTAGTAAATGTGGACTTGAGTGGCTGGGAGTTGGAGCCCCAGGATTTCTGGGGTGCTTCCAGTGAACTTTGGAATGTATCGGATACTGGAATCTCTAAATGGCATCAGGCAGCTTGAGTGAGTTTAGGGTACAACAAGACCAGCACATTCCTCAACTCAAACCTCTGAAATTAGGAATATTTCCCCTCTTTCACTAAGCAAACCTTCTTAAGGGAGAGATCCCAACAACAAATGACTCGTGGCCTTGCCAGCAGGGAATGTGTGTCCTGCTGGTCCCTCACTGCCAACACCCTGTGACACACAGCTGTCCCCAGCACAGGGGGGACCTGGAGCTGCTGGGGAGAGCCCAGGGGAGGCACCAGGATGAGCAGAGGGATGGAGCAGCTCTGCTGGGAGGAAAGGCTGGGAGAGCTGGGATTGTTCACCTGGAGAGGAGAAGCTTTGGGGTGACCAAACTGTGGCCTGAAGGAGCTACAGGAAACATGGAGAGAGACTCTGTACAAGGGGGAATGGCTTCCCACTGCCAGAGGGCAGGGAGGGATGGGATATTGGGAATTAGGAATTGTTCCCTGGCAGGGTGGGCAGGCCCTGGCACAGGTGCCCAGAGCAGCTGGGGCTGCCCCTGGATCCCTGGCAGTGCCCAAGGCCAGGCTGGAATGTGGGGCTTGGAGCAGCCTGGGACAGTGGGAGGTGTCCCTGGGTGCAGCAGGGCTGGGAATGAGCTGAGCTTTAAGATCCCTTCCCAGCCAAACCATTTTGGGATTCCATGATATTAATGTGGATGTGACATCAGCCTCAACCTCAGCAGCTGGCAGAGGATAAATAACATTTTACCAAGATTAAATCCTCCTGGATGGAGATGCAGCTCTGAAGTGCCTCATCCTGTTCCCAGGCTGGAACACAAACAGAAGCTCCCAAAGCTCCCAGTGCCTGCTCCTGTCCCAGCACCAAAGCTCTGGGCACTCCAGAATCAGACCAGCAAGGACATTTTATTTGTGAGGGGTTATTTGTGCACATCTCCAACAGCCTGGAACACCTGGGTGAGGAGGAATTCACACAACTGAGTGTCAGCTCCCTGCTCCCAGCACACCCCAGAGCTGCAACACCCCAGTGCAGCAGGAATTACAGAGGTGATTAAAAGACATTAACGTTGTTCCAGTCCTAATGTGAGGGCTGAGAGCAGACACACAATGAATTCACAATGCTCATGGCCCACACAAACCCACAGCAGTTCATTAGCTACAACAGAACATTAAGGAAAAAAAAAATAAAAAGAGAAAGAGAGAAAGAATATGGAAATGAGTGTTTCTTTCCACAAGCAATCATTTCTTCCCCAAGTTCTGCTCTTAAGCTGTTGAAGGATAAACTGATATTAGAGGACAAAGCAGGGAACACTTTGCCTTTATCAAATTAAAGCAATTACAAACTGTTTATAAAGATGCTTTCATAACAGGAGTTTTGTTCTCAGAAAAGAAGACTTAATTTGCAAACTAAGCTGGAAAATTAAGATTGGCTCCTCCAAATTCACCATCCTCCAAAAAAACTCACTGCCTGACTAACTGCTCAGTCTTCCTGGCTGATCTCAGCTGTAAACCTTCCCCAGAGGAATTTAAAAGTGCACATTTTCAATGGATCTCTGCCACCTCTCCATCTTCCCAGCACAGAGAAGAGGAGACTCCAGGGAGACCCTAAAGCACCTTCCAGTAGCAAAAGGGAGCTTCTAAAATACAGAGAGAGAGGGACTATTTCCATGGTTAGATAGAGATGGGACAGGGGGAAGGGCTCTGAATCAAAGGAGGTGAGATTTATGGGATATGGGGGAGGGATTGTTCCCTGGCACAGGGTGCCCAGAGCAGCTGGGGCTGCCCCTGGATCCCTGGCAGTGCCCAAGACCAGGTTGGACAGGGCTTGGAGCAGCCTGGGGCAGTGGAAGGTGTCCCTGCCCACTGGATGGGATTTAATGTCCCTTCCAACCCAAAACAGTCTGGAATTTTATTAATTTTTTTTTTTTAAGCAACAGCCATCACAAACCCATTGATTCTGGGGTTTTACTGGGCAATAGATTGGCACCAGAGCATCTCTGTGATGAGCACATCCATGTGCTGGAGTCACACCAGTTTATTTGGGAAGTGACCCCAGGAGTGCAGGATTCAGGAGCACCCACCACAAATCCAGCAAGAATGGAACCACCATTTTCCAGACACTAAGGAGAAAGTGATGAAAACACACATTAAAGCAACCCCAAGGGGCACTGTGCTAATGAGCCTGCTTGCTCCCATGCCTGGCTTTACATCTATTTTTTAATACATTCCCATTGAAGAGATATAGAATATATTCCCATTCCCACTGGGAACGCAGCACATCCCTGCTCTTCTCCTGCCAAAATGCCCAAAGCAGCTGAAGGAGAGCCTGCCATGCCAGGGGCTCTGCATTACCAGGATGGGATCATCCTGTGCAGTGTGTCCCATCCCAGACCTGCCTGCGAGCTCATTCCACACAAATAGTTATGGAATGAATATTTCCTGAAAGGAAATAAGTTTGCAAGGGGTTAATCAGGGAAAAAAATACATTACCACTGATGTCTTTTGTTAAAAACCATGAGGATATGAGGGCACAGCAAAGCCTGGGAGCCTCCCAGTTCCTTGCAGTGGCTGATGGAGTGATGGAGCATTTTATTTGCCCACAGTTGAGGGGGATTATTTTAGTAATGAAGCAGGAGTTGAATATCAGCTGTTAAGTACAGCCACCATCATATTCCTGGACTTGCAAGGAGGATTTCTTTTAAACCCCAAAAAACACTGCAGTAGCAGCAGCCAGAACAAGATTATCTCCTTTCCCAGTGCTCCATAAAGCTGGGGAATTACTGAGTCTTTTTAGATATTACAGTGTTTGTCAAGCAACAATTAAAAACGCACCAGCGATTAAGCAAACACCATAAAGCTTTTACAATTCATTTGAAGCAGGCAAATATTTGTGCAGCCAAATAAAAGAAAAAGAAAAATCCCAAACAACACTGAAGTATTTGGCTCTCTGAAGATTCAAAAATCCTTCATTTTGAAAATGGATTTTTAAAAATAAAAACTCCCTTTAAGACTCCAAGGCTGTCCAACCTGGGATACTTCCAGGGATGGGACAGGCACAGATTATTTTTTTGTTCAATCACAAAGCTGTCATCAGCAATGGCACACAAATAATTATTACTTGCATTTGCAGCCATACAGGCCTGATGGCATGGGATAAACCAGCCCCTTCCCAAGAAGTTCCCAATCTCAGGTATGTAAATTGAAATTATCCCAGTTTTTCAGACACCTGTGCTAAAGGGTAAGAAGGGCTTATCCAAAGTCAAGCTTCCAAAACAAAGCAGAAATCTCAACTCAATCTGAGCTGTGAGCTTCACTCCAGGTGTTATCTTTCCCTCCAATAAAAGGAAATGCCATCCCCTGGGAAAGGTGGGACAGTGGGGATGAGCTCTGCAGGGCTCCTGATGTCCAAAAACCTCCCAGTCTGAAGCAGGAGAGCACTTGAAAGGTGTTAAATCTTCCCCAAACACCACAACACAGAATAAAGAGGATTTTAAATGTTTTTCCCTCTTTTGTCACCACTACCTGCAGCAGCCCTGAGCACTCTCCCCATTCCCATGTGCTCCCCTCCCTCCTGCCAGAAAGTGTTTACCCAGCTGTAGGGGGAAAAAAAAAATCACCCAAAGGAGGGGGTTTAGCATTTATGGGAGGTTAATGGTTAACCCAGACTCCTTCCCAAAGCAGCTCCTGTGTCCCTGGGTGCTCTGGAATAACAGGACATGGCCACTGCTCCATCTCAGGAGATGCACTTGGAGAGGTTTAGGTCGGACAGGAAGGAAAACTTCTTTTCCAAGCAGGTGTCCTGTTGGAACCCTGGTTGCTGAGAATGTTGGACTTTGTGTGTTAACAAACACTGACCCTGAGGTCGTGGAGAAGGCTTCCAAAATGGAATGATAGAACTGGGATTGTGGGTGTGTAATTTGAATAGAAACGTGTAATACCACATGGTGGGAAACTTAGAGTTTAAGATTTTGGCACATAATAATATATATATATAGGAAGCTGAAAGTTTTAAGGCAGGCTAATCCTTCTTGTTCATGGGTTTGGGTGGTTTTGTGTAACTGGACAAAAAAGTTCTCATTGCAGAGCACTTGTTAGTTATTAGGTTAAAAGTAAAAATAATTTGTGCAATTTCTTAATTCAACAATTTATGCTTAAAAACTCTGGTGTATAAAGAGATACACCTCCTTTTTTAATTCATGAGAGTAAATTACTGTAGAGCTCACAGCTCATGAGACTATAATATAAATAAGAACTGATAAACATCTAAGTCCAAACAAAAAAAAAATACTATCTCACACATTTAATCCAAACCTCAACAATAAAAAAAATATAAAATAAAAAAAAATCCATAGTGTCCCTCTGGGTCAGGGTGCCTTCAGGGTGCCAAGACCTGTTGGACAAAGCTATGGGCAGCCCCTCTCCCAAAGAAAGGTTGGAGAAGCTTTCCTGAGGTCCTTGCAACCAGCACAAGCCCAGGATCAAGGGAGGGGTCTGATGACCACCTGAGTTTCTCCTTTACACACAAATCAGCTCCTCACCTGAATTCCCTGTTTCCCCAAGAGCAAAGCCAACTGTGCTGGGTTAGCAGAGAGTATCTGACAAAAATAAATCTGTGTTTGGCATCTCTTGCAATGGAAGGATCACAGCAGCGCTCAGAAATGGTGAAGGACAGGCAGAAGAAATTTGAAGCACAAAGAAGGACTCAAAAATGGTGAAGGACAGAGGCAGAAGAAATTTGAAGCACGTAAAGGACTCTGAAGAGGTTCAAGAGACTCCTCAAGCAGGGAACACAGGATCTAAGCAGATGCTAAACAGCATTTAAGCGGAGAACCTGCCTTCCCAAGGAGGGAATGCGGGAGAGGCACATCCCAGCAGTGTCTCTGCTCTGCATGGGGCTGGTGACAGGGACAAACCCACCACGTGGCATTTTCACACCCCCTCAGGCAACTCATCCCACTGCAGGCAGCTGCTGTGACCCTCGTCAGGCAAAGAAAATCCAAGTTTAAAAGACAGGCTGCGAGCTGGGTGCGTTGTGTGAATTCCATCAGCGTCTGCTCCTGCCCTCTACTACAGATAAGTCAGGCAGAGTACCCTCAGAGCTGAAAAACACACACAAGAAATAAAGACAATTCTGTTTCTTCAAAGGCAGCCAGGATTTTGCCTCGTTCAGATCTCTGCCCTTAGCTCCCAGCGCTGTCAGATCTCTTCAGATGCCTGGAGCTCACCGCAATTCCCATCAAAAAAAACAACCCAGGGTGTCCAGGCCATGTCACAGGAAAAGACAAGACAGCTTTAAGGTGGCACCTGAACCTTCTGCTGTCTACATGGACTACCCTAAAAAAAACAGCTAACAAAACATAGCTGAGCCCCTCCCCAGGCACCTCATTGCTGCAGTTAATTAAAAAAGAGACACCATTTAAATCTCATTTCCTCCAGCTGGGTGTCAGGCACGGGCTGCAAAGGGCAGAGCTTCAGCAAGCCCATTTCAAACACTACTGACTTTGATATTGTGGAGTAAAGGCTTCTGCAAATAACTTCTGAGGAGGGAATGCAGTTGTCAACACTGCTGTTGTCTGGATGGGTTTTATTGCAGCCTAAAGATAAATAAAAGCTCTCCCATTCCCAGAGAAGATAAAATTCATGAAATATAATGAGTTTTTCAAACGTGCAATACAGAGAACTTGTTTGGTGCTTTTTTTTTTTTTTTTAATTAAAAAGCCTATCTGCAGTTTTGTCAATTTATTTGGTATCCAAATGCTTTTAACACTGGCACTTCAATAATGTGAAATCCATCTTTGCAAGGGAACTTCAGATAAATGCAAGTAAACTACAGCCCTCTTCAGCACCCCAAACTGGGGGAGTACTGGCACTCTTATGGAGCTGGGGAAGGGGCTGAGCCTGGAGCAAAGGAGGCTCAGGGGGGACCTTGTGGCTCTGCACAACTCCCTGCCAGGAGGGGACAGCCAGGGGGGGTCGGGCTGTGCTGCCAGGGAACAGGGACAGGACAAGGGGAAAGGGCCTCAGGCTGGGCCAGGGGAGGCTCAGCTTGGACAGCAGCAGGAATTTCTGCATGGAAAGGGTGCTCAGGCCTTGGCAGGGGCTGCCCAGGGAGCTTTGCAGTGCCCATCCCTGCAGGTGTCCCAGGAAGGGCTGGAGGTGGCACTCAGTGCTCTGGCTGGGCACAAGGTGGGCACAGCTTGGGCTGGATGATCCTGAAGGTCTTCTCCAGCCTTAGGGGTTCCATCATGGGAACTGAAATTATTGCTGGAATTATTATTATTCCATCAATTTGGTTATTGCTGCATCATTGCCACGAGCAAATGGATTTAAGGTCACACAGTCCATGGAGGAGATCTCTGCTTTTATGGACAGCAGGAAAGGCAGCTTGGGGTGGCTTCATGTCAGCAAAGAGCTTCTAACAGTGGCTCAAGAGAACAGAAGGCAGTGGTTGCTTTGGTTCTGAAACACAAATTGATCAGTTCTGGGCCTGTCTTGGTGCCAAGTGACCTCTTGTTCCCCAATTACTACCAGAGAATAGTCTAGAATGAGAAATTTCACGTAATGTGGGGCAAACCCAGCCCCTGTGTTGTCTGTTGCATTTTAATCTGGGAAAAGATCACATGCCACTGAGCCCATAAATTGATATTTATGGCAAATATTCCAGTGCATCCCCTTGTTTATCAAACTCTGCCCAAAGCAAAGCTTGGCTGTCAACAGCAAAGTTCAGTCACCTCATTTCTCACAGCTGCTCTGGCCATATTTCAAACATCAGCAACATTCTCAGTGACATCTATAAAAAGGGATGAAATGGGAGCTTTTATGAACTAATTATCTGACATCTGCTATTAATATTAACTAATTCTTCAAGGGTTGCACAGGGAAAGCCATCATCTCCTTGTAACCATGTTTAAGTGATGGGAACTCAGCCCAATCCACTCTGCAATTAAATTAACATGAAAAATACCAACAAAATTATTACCACAAGTATTCCAGAACAACAGAAACTCTTCATTTCCCTGGAATGGTGATCACCCTCCTTCTCTAGCAGACCCAACAAACAGGCCTTTGTTATTTATTGTTACTTTATCTGCTTGGCCATACAGCTCTAGAGGGTTTTTAAACATGGATTTAACACTGAAAGTTTTTCCCATAAATAAATACCCGGTCTTAAAGCTGCTCATGATGTCAGAACCTCCAGGTGTTCACCTAGAGAACAGAAGGATCCAGGGAGAGCTCAGAGCCCTTTCCAGAGCCTTAAGGAGCTACAGGAAAGCTGGAGAGGGACTGGGGACAAGGGATGGAGGGACAGGACACAGGGAATGGCTCCCACTGCCAGAGGGCAGGGATGGGTGGGATATTGGGAATTAGGAATTGTTCCCTGGCAGGGTGGGCAGGCCCTGGCACAGCTGTGGCTGCCCCTGGATCCCTGGCAGTGCCCAAGGCCAGGCTGGACAGGGCTTGGAGCAGCCTGGGACACTGGAAGGTGTCCCTGCCCATGGAAGGGGCTGGGATGGGACTTAAGATCCCTTCCAACCCAAACCATCCTGGGAATCTGTGATCCCAAAGATGGAAATGAGGAGCCACAGAAATGCCATTCTGAAGACACTCCTGAAGAAGGGGGGAGGGGGGGAAACTCCTGCTACACCTTGTCCATTGTCCTCAACATCATTTTCTCATTATCATCCCCTTGGAGGAATAATCCAATCCCATTTTGTCACATTACTTGCAAGCCCTGTAAAGGTCACAGTAAAACACAGGCAGTGGAAGGGTGAGTTTAAATTACTGTCTCCCAGGATATATCCATTTATATTCCATTTATCTCCCACCAGGCACACCAGACTGGCTGGGCCATCCCACATTTCTTATCTCCATGTAATATCAGAGAGATTTTAATCAAACAGTTGAGTACCTAAAAGTGAACTTCCTTCCAAAGTGTGTTTTAAGGAGAGCTGAACAAACTTTACCCTGGCTCCTGTAATTGTTGGAGGAGAATATCTAAAGGCAGATCCTTCTGCAAGGCTTTAACGAGTCTCTGCAGTTTTAATTGGCAACTCGCTGCTGCCTTATTTTCCCCCACAAATTATCCATGTTACCAAGCCCCTCAGAAAGTTCTGTCATTCCTGGGGCTGCAGCAAGCAGTGCAGAGGACTCCATTAAAACAAAAACCAGCAGTTGAAAATTCAAACTCATCCAGGCTTGGCAAGGAAAAGCCGAGCTCCCGCCTTAATCCCTCTGCGCCGCGCCGGGTTTTGTACAATTAGTGCAGCTGGCAAGCACAGCAGCTTGAGGGACTCTTGTGCTGCCTTTTGAGGGCCAGCAGAAGGATTTACATAATTTAGAGTTTAATAACTTCAGCCTCCACTTGCCTTTTTTTTTTTGCTAGCAGTTCTCCTGACAACACAAGCTGGTGTGGAGCGTAACTGCCCTGAAATCGTCAGCCTCGCACCGAGATGTTTCCAAGGGATGGTTTTATTGGAATTTTGCCCCCAAGAGAATCTATTTCAGGTGTTAAGACCACTTCTAAAATAAGCTGAACATCCTTGGAGGATGGAGAATCTGCTCCTTCCAAAAAATCCAGCCTAAATCACCTGCAAAAATCTGCTCCACGCATTATTCTTTAAGAGGAATGAGATCTCTGCACAGTATTAACAGCAGATTAATTTCACTTCCTCCCACATCTTGTTATCAAAATGAAAAATCCCAATGTTTTAAACACAACCCCAATTCAGCTGGGGGGATTTCTGTCTTCTTTTTGCTGACACCTCATAGCCCTTTTTTCCTTTTGTGTCTAAAAACAGAGGATCAGAGACATCATTTTAGGTGTAGCCATAAAAAGTGGTGCTTTTCTCATTCTGAACCTAATTATTTGTTGGAGAAAAGTCTGTGGTTCTGCTTTGAATTGCAAGCAGCATCCAAGTTTGCATGCAGGCACTTGAGAACTCTGGATAATCAATACAGAGAGAGGGAGAAATTACTGCTGATTTGGATTTCACTCACTGTGCAGTGGAAGGTGACCTGTGAACATCAAGGAGTCAGAAAGCCTTGACAATCCCATACTTGGAGCAGACTGATCAGATAAAAAAGCAAACCAAAAATACCCCCAAACCCTCTACTAATATCTGGAAATGTAAGGCAAACACTGCAGAATAACCAAACAAAAATCAGATGTCAAAAATTGTACATTTCTCTTAAAGGAAGGCCACGTGTCAGGAGATGCATCCCTGCCTTCCCCAGTGCTCCTCACCACCCAAGGGTTTGGATTCTTCCCATGCCCTGCCTGAACTCAAACCCCACCCTGCTTTTATTTAAGACTGCAATGACAGGGGAAAAAAATATTAATAGTGCTCCTGGGGCAGGCTTTTCAAAGCCCTGGATTGTCTTATTAAAGAGGTCATTATGAGAGAGGAGTCAGATCAGAATCATTAAATTTTAATGTCTCCTAAATTCTGTGGCAAAGACAAAGCCCTTCCTCCAGTGATTTATAGCTGAAGTTTGCTCCTGCAGAGTGAGCACAAGCTGAAGAGCCCGTGTAGACTAACAGTGAGTAATGACACTAAAAATCTTTATTATTTACAAACCAAAGCCAGGGTACACATAAAACCCAGTTCCAGCTGGAGATGTCAACTCAGCTGACACCTCATTATGGCCCAGCTGTAACACAGAGATCCACACCCCCATAAATCCATCCTTCACTCAGCCTCTGCTGCAACTTCATCCTCAGAAAGCAGCACTTAATGTCCTCATAATGAAGTACAGGCAGGCCCATCAAAACACACTCCTGATGCTCTGGAGATGATGGAAAGCTCTCTCCTGGAAACTGGGAAGCCCTGAAAGTTTCTCCAGATGGGAGCTGGATGGTGCTCCCTGCCACTTCTTCACCACCGGTGCCGAGCGTCCGCTCTCACTAAATCACCAATTTTATTTCTCACAAAATAAACCTTGCCATGATCCGGGGCTTAATGGAGTATTTGCCACCACTCACCTTTCTAGGGATTTAGCACATTCATTGCTCCATTCCCAAAGGAACAAGCAGGTGTTTGAAGCTATGATCATCCCAGAGGGGATGTGAGCACCTCCACACACTCAGCTCAGCGAGGGTGAGCTTCAGCAGCTCCCCCAGCTCATCACAGCCCCAGCTGCACTGACCTGTGCACTAACCAGAGAGAAAACTCCTCCAGGTCCCTTGCTGGCCCTGGGAAAGGGATTAAAACCCAGCAGAACTCTAATTACACAGTGCTGCTGGGAAGGGAACAAGGGACACAGATTGCTTTTCCTCGAGGCAAGGATTCTCTGAGTAGTGCCCTTACTCCTGCCCCCAGTTTAACCAGGACAGAGGGATTTGGGACAACAATGCCACGTGCCAGTCTGGAGGTTTGCTCAGGAGGGGAGCCTGGGGGTGTGGAAAAGGCAGTTAGGGGAAAAAAACCAGGAAAATCTGCAGTGGGAGTGCCTTGCACAAGCAGGGGGGAATGGCCACAGGAACAGAGTGATTCCGTGGGATTCCACTCAGGTGCCCTCCAGCTCTGCATTCCCAAGGGGAACTAGACAGCAGCCATGCTCTCACTGCCTGTTCTAGGCTGTGACCTCTCTCTCTGCTCTTCCCAGCCTTCCCCAGCTGGATTTATCACACAAACCTGCTGCTTCTCTGGACTGTTCAGCCTCACCTGAGGTCCCCTGCACTCGTGAAAAGGCAAGGTTTGCACAGGTGAGAACAGAGAACATCAGTCATGTCCTTGAGCCCTACAGAGAACAGCACATCCTGCAGAAAATAATCCACTTATCTGTTCCTGCTTTCTCAGTCCTGCCCATTTGTTCTTTTCCTCTCTTTTTTTGAAGCACAATTAGATATTTGGAAAAGGTTTTCTTCTGAGCAGGGACTTGCTCAGCTCATTATTCTGGCACAAGAATACCACTGGTTTGTATTATTCAAGTTTGTATTCTTCAAATTTGTACCTCTTGTTTGGATTTTTCTGTACCATCCGTATCCTTTTAACTCCACCCCCACAGCACCTTAAAACCACACAACTATTTATTATCTCTCTCACAACTATTTATTGTTATCTCTCTCTCTGCTTCAGACACCACCACAAACTCTTGTCCTCAAGATCAAGGAGAACTGTGATATCCTATATCTGCATCTGAATTTAAACAAAATCTCATTTAAGTCTTGCATAGCAATGGGATTTATTTCCTCTGCTTAATTGTGCAAGCCAAGCTTTTGCCCACAACATTCGTAAAAGAAAACAGGTAAGAGGAGAAGTGCTGAGGAGTTTAGAGCTGGGGGTCAAGCACATTCCAGATTTTTTTTTCCTGATTTATTTTAGTCCACTTTGTGGGAAAACAGTGACTTATCCTGCACAAAAACTAAGCTTGGCTTACTGAGTTACCCTTGAAGACTTACACAGGTCAGAAAGAGTCTTCTAGGCAATAAGAAAACAATTATCATGAGATCCAGCAGGAATTGTAAGGAAAACAGTGGTGCAAGCTGGGACTAACCTGAGTGACTGAATGATGCCTTTCCTCTGCACCTCCTTCACACAGAGTGCCTGAATTCCATACCAAAATCCATGCCCTAAAGAGCTGAGTTCACTGAGAAAGTGAACCATCTAAAGGAGGCTGCAGCTTCCAAGTGAAGAGATGAACAAACATCAAAAAAAGCTCTTACTTTTGACAGTAGCTGTCCGGGTGCAGTTGTAGAGGATGGCCAACTCCCCAAACACTTTGCCAGGTCCCATGGTGCAGAGCTTCACTCCCTCTTTTGTCACTTCAACCTTCCCATCTGCGAGAAAAAGAAGAGAGAAGACCATTTTGAAAGGGCAGTTAGTTAATTTCAGACACTTTAAAAGGAAAGCTAATTTTTTTTTTAATTTAACTTTTAAAATTTGTTTGATTACAGGCCAGGTTGGATGGGGCTTGGAGCAGCCTGGGACAGTGGAATGTTCCCTGACCATGACAGGGGGTGGAAGTGGATGGAATTTAAGGTCCCTTCCAACCCAAGTCATCCTGGAATTCCATCCTGTGAACAAAAAAACCACCAGAGCCCAACAACATCAAGAAGAACTAAATGTATCACAAAGAAGAACACATATATTCAGAAAAAGGTTAAAACCAACTGTTGCATGCAGCAACTTTTAACACTTAAAGTGCTTTTTAGTGGAGCATTGTCACAGTCAAGATAGCCACCATACATTTTCAGGGAGCTTCACCCCCTACACAACAACACCTTACCAACTCAGAAGGCTTCAGCTGGCAGCCCATACAGAGGAATATCCCATCACTTCAGGAGGCTGCAAGCAACTGCCCTTGCTATTCTTCAGCCCAGCCTTTTATACCCCCATGGTTGATGCACTGCACCTGTGTGCCCTCTGCTCCCTCTGTGATTGGTCAGTGCCCCTGGGCTCATTAACACCTCATTAATTTCAATAGCAGTCACCTGTCCTGCACAGCTCCAGCCAGTTAGAATTCACAGAATCCCAGAATCTCTGGGTTGGAAGAGACCTCCAAGATCACTGAGTCCAACCCAGCCTCGACACCTCAACTAAACCCTGGCACCCAGTGCCACATCCAGTCTGTTTGTAAACACATCCAAGGATCGTGCCTCCACCACCTCCCTGGGCAGACCATTGCAGAACTTCATCACTCTTTCTGTAAAATACTTTTTCCTGACAGCCAACCTGTATTTCCCTTGGTGCAGCTTGAGGCTGTGGGATGAGGTTTGAGACACTGGGGATGAGGCTCCACTCCCAATTACCACAAAATCTGTGCCTACATAGCAGCTGTACAGTCAGGACATGCAGTACACCAAACTCACTTGGAACTTTGGGACACCCCTTAGACTTTCAGGTGAAATTTCTCCCAAATTTTATGTTCAAAAAAGAAAAGATTTAGGTCTTTAAGACCCCACATGAAGACAGGGGTGTAATTTTGGTCATTTTCCCTGAGAACACTCATCCATGAGTAACAGAACTATCACAGAAAAGGAAATTACTCTGACCTGTGGCTATTATTTAAATCCCATCTCTCCACCCCTTGCCTTTCTGAATATCTCGTTTTATGAGGAGAAATCTGCTTAACCAGCTTACCTGCACCATGCTGGGAAGGGATGTGTGAGGAAGGGTTAAAATCAAAATCCCAGGTTGGATGGAAAGAAAGGAGCTCAGGACCAACCTGGGTCACCCATCTTTTAAATAATGGAGGGTTTTAAAAGTAAGATTTGAAAAACAAGAGCCAGGAGAAAAGAAGGAAGAGGGGAGAGACATGAGGGGGTTATTCCCACCAAAAAAAAAAAAAAAACCCAAGAAGTTTCAAATCTTAGCTGCCACAAAAAAAAACTCCCCTGGCACCCCAAGCTGGGATACAGCTTCAGGGATCACAGAACACAAGAGAATACAATCAGAGAACTGAAACACAGACTCATTTAGGTCAGAGAAGATGATTATTTATCAAGCTGAAAGCAGCTGTTTGGTAAATATGATCAGCTAAATGTTACCTGGGCTGTGGGAATGTAAAATGGCAGCAGTCTTTTCTGTGACAGAGAAGCAGAGTTAGGGGGGGACTCTATCTTCATTACAAGTAAATTTTTATGACTCTTTCTATAAATGTTTGATTCATTTCTTCATATTAAGTATCAATCTAAGAAGAACAAAAATAGGTGTATATCTCAAGAATGAGCAATATCAGCCTTTAGTGGAGCCTCCCACACTTCAGAGATTCCTAAATCATTTTGAAGAATGTAATGTTTTGTTTAATAGAACTGAGTTTCAGCAGCTTGTTCTGCAAAAAGCACTGCTGGATAAAGCTTACAACAAAAACCTGCAAAGGAATTTACTTTACCTGACCTTTGGCCCATGGGCTCCAAAAGAAGATGGGCAATTCTGAGCAGTAATGCACAGATGGGATCACATTGTTCCCAAGTGTTGGGCAGCACAAGAAACACATTGCTGATGAAATTAAAATACTTGTTTTAAAAGCAAAGAGAAGATTTCCCCAGCATGATATTGCAGGTATTGGCAAGATTAGATAAAACAGTGCTCTGTGGTTTGGTAATTAACCTGCTCTTTAATTACAATTTATTATCCTGGAGAAAACCTCCCATTCCCCTGCTGTGTAACTAAGCAATCTGGAACATTAAACACCTCGCCATAAGATACCCAGACCATGAGCAAAATTCACCTCTTATGGAATTAAAAGGTGAATTTTTGAAAGACTGCTGTAGGATTTTTCCCATTTTCTTTTCCTACCAGGCAGCTTATTCAGTGCACATTTCAAATTGTTCTGCTGTATCAAGCAGATAAAGGAACCAAATGGAATACAACACAATATTGATCAATTAATGGAGATACATCTGCAGCTTGCCTTGGCATCTCCATCAGACAAACACTAAATAATGCAAGAGATGCTTCTCTCCAGGCAGGAGAACCAGAAAATGCTGCATTCCAGTCCAAATATTGAGCATTATTGAATCCAACATTATATTTAATTTACAGCTTGAGCTGATTTTGGGGCATACAAACAGTGCACTTTTCTGTCAGCTGCAAGAAGCTATTCCAGAACAATGAGCAATGTGTATGATTTTTCAAACAGAGCATAAAATAAAAATCTCAGTGCCTTCAGCTCCCCAGTTCCAAGGGCTCCAGCCATTCCCTTTCCAGGATGAACATGAGAAGGTGACCAGAGATAAGGGTCAATAAAAGAGATCAATGCCTCCACAAGCCACCAGCCTCCTCCCAACAGAAATAGCTCCAAAAATCCCTTTAATCACGCAGAACTCAAAATATTTTGGGTTCTGCAGACCCCCAAGTCTCAGTTCTTTGGTTCTTTATCCTTGGACACTTCCTGGGATGGGGCAGCCACAGCTGCTCTGGGTAACCTCTGCCAGACCCTGTTGCTTTGCAAGATTTCTGGGAGGTTCACTAAAACTTCATGAAATTAAGCTTTACTAATGAAAAGCCGGTCCCAGGAGTTGGAGTTGAACGATGCTTGAGGATATTCCATGAAATCCAAGAGGGAACAGCTTCCCTTGCTACCCTGATCCCCAGCACACTTCCCTGAACCTCGAGCCTCTCAGCCAGAGCCTGGCTTTCCCAAATTAAACCCGGCGTGCTAATTACACTGTAGTTGCCAATTTAATTGTGGAGCAATTAAAGTTTTAAGTGCCTGACTTCAGAGCCGGTCCGATGAAGATGTGCTAAGGCTGGTGCTTGTTTGGGAACACAAACCCATAATAGTCCGCATCATTCATGAATTATTCATGCATTATCCATGGGGTTGTGCCCCGGGCACTGGGAATCCTCCCCTCGGTGCCTGTGGAGTGTTCACTTCACCACGAGGAATATTCCCAATATTAAAACGAAGGCAGGATTTAGGGGATTTTTTTTTTTTTTGTCACAGCCCTTCTCTTAAAATAGTGGAAGGTGTCCCTGGTCATGGCAGGGGGTGGAACAGGATGAGCTTTAAGGTCCCTTCCAACCCAGGTCATCCTGGGATTCCAGACTGTGAACAAAAAGCAGGCTGACACTGAATAAAATAGGCTTAAAATAGGCTGGCACTGAATTACTCCCAGTGCATCTCTGTCCCAGTTTCAGGAGTCATGGAAATATCCTGGGAAATCATGGAATGGTTTGGAAGGGGCCTTTAAATTCAGCCAGTGCCACCCCTGCCATGGACAGGGACACCTTCCACCATGCCAGGGCTAGCCTGGGACACTTCCAGGGATGGGCAACCTGTGCTCTGGAAAATTCCTGAATAACCTCCCAGGATGCCAAGTTAAACACGGATCATTTGAACCACAGAAGAGGAAAAATACAAATGAAGCACATAAGAACAAAGCAGGATCAGTTTTGTCCCCTACAACACCACCAGCAAAGCACAGAGGTTTTGTTTGGATGGGGTTTTGTCACTCTGAGTCCAACCAATTAAACTTGAAATAACTGGCTTGAAATTAAACCTGAAATCTCTGGCTGAACTGCATCCATGTCCCTCAAATGAATGGAAGGATAAAGTAAATTGCACTCATGTGACTCTCTCAATCAGGAAGATCATTCCCCCCCCCCCCCCAATAATTAAATGGTCGTTTTCTCTTTCCAGGCACAGAAGAAAACAGATTAAGTTGACCTGAGGAACTTGTCAGCCTCTGTGTAATTTCTATAATAGACTAAATTTTTGCAATGCATTATCAGCTCTTCCTTTTTCTTCCCAGCACAGGGGAAAGGGCACTTGCTGCTTTAAGCCAAAACCTTCCATGACTCCCAAATCCAAATAAACCTGAATTTTAAAGATACAAGAATATCCAAGAGTGTATCTGAGAATCCCAGGTGGATTTTTGTGTACAAAAAAATGTTTCTTCTGTTGTCCAGTAAAGGCTTTAACAGCAGGAATGAGCCAGGGACTTTCCCACCTTGTATTTCTCCACAGCCAGCAGACACCTGCAAGGTCTAATTCCTCATTTTCAGTTGTCTGTCCCAGCAGTGCCTTTGGAACGTGGATAAGAGCAATGGGTTTTAGTATTATCCACATTCCTGGACCCTTAGAGAGAGAAAAAAAGGCTGGTTCTCCCATAAAGGCACTAATTATTCATCACAATCCCATGCCAGGTTGAAAATTACAAACACTGCTAGTGAAAAATGAGGAATGCAAAAAAGCAGGGTTCAGCATGAGCTCATGTATTCCTAAGATATAAATTTCATCCCACAACTCCAAAAATGCCAGGAGGGGTGGGAGGAGGATTCCCTCAATTCAGTGCAGCATTCATGAATGACTATTCAATATTTGATTTCATCTGTGCCTGTTTCACACTTGGACTGCAGCTTGGCTTGTTGGATGCTATTCAAGCTCTGCTCTGAAAACTGAGGAATGATTGTTTGCAGAAAGTTTTCTTTAGGAAATATCACTCTGGATCTGCAGATTTTCCTGAGCAAGGCTGAATATATTTCAAAAATGGCACTTGAGACAAAGCACAAGTTGCCCTTACAGTGACAAGCCCCTGTGTGTGTGGGAAATACAAGCCCTGACAAGTTTCTCCCTCACCAAAATTCAGGAAAGTTCTGACAGAATAACTACAATATCAGTGAGGAAAAAAAAATAAATAAAGCATATTTTGCCAAATTTCAAGTTGTTTTCCCTCTGCAAATTGTTGAGAGAGTGCTTTGAATATGGAGAAAATAGCATTTTTCCTCAGATGTCCCCCTGGGAAAAACCAAATAAATTCTGATAGCATTTCCCAGGCTTATTTGGTTTTAAGCTCCTGCAGCAGCAGTTTAAAGCTCAATCTTTTAGAGCTGTGCAGATGAAGAGGAACTGAACTGGGGCAGCTGGGCAGCCTGGACACTGATGACCCTGCAGAGCCTCATCCATATCCCATTCCCAAAAACCCTCCAGGGAGCTTTACCCTTGTTGGATAAAACCCAAGAGGAAGAGAAATGGAGCCAGACCTGAATTCTGGCTCTCAGACCTCCAGCTGTCACTGGTGACAAGCTCCAAGTCCCTTCAGCAAATGCATTTGGGGTTGAACAAACTGATTTTAGCTCCTCTCAAACCCTCTGGGGAAGGCAGTCCCAGTGTGAGGGAACTGGGGCACCCTCCCCAAAACCAGACCCTGGAAATCCTCTTTTTTTTTTTTTTTTTTTTTTTTGGGAGGGATTTCCAGTGCCAAAGTTTATTTAGGAGAACCTTACACCGGCACAAACCCAAAACCAGAAAAGTATTTACCAAGCTGGCCCCACCTCCCTGGCAGGGACCTGCCAGCAAAAAATGACATCCTAAAAGTGCTTTTTAACACTGGCTTTTAGGAGATCGTTTAGAAACTGAGCTTGGAGCCATGAATCCACGTGTACCAGGTCTGCAGCCTGGAGCTGTGACTTCAGTAACACCTCTTGGATTTAAATCAAGGCACACTCCGGAGGAAGGATTACTGGAGATAAGAGCACAGCTCCATCCCAGGTTCCAGCCCGGCTGCAGGAGCGCTTTGAAAAGCAGGGAGTGCAAAGAAAGGAGGTGATGGCCGCAATCTGTAACAGCAGCCTGGGGGCAGAGAGGGGCTGGGAGAACTGAGAGCAGCTAAAAAAAGGATAAAGGACTTTAAAGATAGGGACTAAAACCCAATGAGAGGAAGGCACAGAGCGCTGAGAGCCAGAGTGTGGCAGCCTGTGGAGATCCCAGAGTCACTGGGGTTGGAAAAAACCCTCCAGGATCTTCCAATCCAAGCTGTGCCTGATGCCCACCCCACCAAACTGCCGACATTCCCCTTGAAAGGAGAAGTAGAGAGACCCTAATGAATTATCCCAAAAAAACCCCACTCTGCCTGCACAGGAGTGGGCACTCCCAACTACCTCCTCCTGTGACCCACACAACAAAACTCTGCAGCCAAAGCAAAATAAATGACTTTTTTTCCCCTCTCTGTGAGAACAGAAAACTAGTTTGGGATCTTTTTTCTATTAAGATAATGATGATGATGATGATGATGATGATGATGACTATTTTCTGTTGCAGGTGTGTTGTAGTTGAGATGGAGACAAGACAAAGCAACACACTCCGTTTTCAGAAGGCTTCAAACTGGTTTTATTCTTGCATGCAAGCTTTTTATACATTCTTACAAAGCTCATAAGTTTACACTCTACTCATTGGTCACACAGTGCTCACTGGGATTGGAAATTGCAGGTTTCTTTTATTTATCCTTCTTTCTTTCTTGGTTTCTATGTCAATGACCTTGGTAGGAAACTCTTTCAGGGGTAAACATGGATCCTCTTATCAAACTTCTCTCTGGCTCACAGAAATTGCTCTAAAACCTCTTCCACACAGGTGGGCTGGACCCACTCCCAAGGGGAGATACACATCCTCAAAAACCATAGAAAACCTCAAAAACTATACACACAGACTTATATTTAACCTGGTTTTCCAAGGTCTTTCCAACTGTACTACAGATCCCTGCTCAGGGTTGTGGAGAGGTGACCTCCAGAGCTCCAGCACAACCTTGGTTCTTGTGGGACTCACAGATATTTTGTCTGATTTAAGATCTCCCTCAGCACCAAGGCACAAAGAAAACAGCCTTAAGCTGCCCCAAGGAAGGTTCAAATTGGATTTTGGGGAGTGTTTCTTCACAGGAAGGGGCTGCTGGAAGAGGTAGAATCAGCATCCCTGGAACTGGGATGTGTCACCCCAGAAGGAGCACTGATCCCACACTCTGCCCCTCAGCTGGATAGCTCCCAGAAAATGAAGAGCTCTGCCTGATTCATCCATCAGGAGGATGAAAAAAAGGAGGGAAAGAAAAGTCTTGAATCCCTGGGGAAAGCAACAGAAGGTGTGGTTTGCTCATAGGGATTTTTTAGGAACTCAAGGAGTTAAGCTGAAATTCAAGAAGACCTGCAGAGAGTGGGAGATGCTGGCAGTTTATCCTCACACACACTCCCTTATCCCAGTCCTTCTGAAGCCCAGATGTGAGCAAAAAGTGACCAGAGAGAAGGGATAGGTTTCCTATTTTTCCTGGATAAAATATTGAAAAGCTCAAATACCCTTCAGGGCACACCTGTCTAATTTGCCTCACTCTTACCTGGATAAATAACGAGTTTCAATCCCAAAAGCAAACAAACCCAAATGCAAACTGCTTTTCCCCCAAGCATTCTGTGGAAGGACACAGCCTGCCCTGCTGAGCTGCAGTGTTTGTCTCAAATTTTGGTTCAGCACCTCTTAACCTGGAATTACAGCTTCAATTCCAGGAGTGCAAACTGACCCTTTTTTGGTACTCAAAGCCTTTTGTGTGCAAAACTCTGATTTGTTTCATTTTCACAGCCCTTGGTTAAAACAATCCCCCTTTAAATACTGAGGTGTTCCCTGTGGAATACTCTGAGAAAAGACCTTCTGCTCACCTGCCCCCCTGCTCACCAGCTAGATCCTGCCATCCAAATGTATTTCCTAGTTGCAAACCTCCTCCCTTGCTTTTCAGAGCTCTCATTTTCATTTCTTGGCATTTCAAAATAGTTTGGAAGCATTTCAGCATGAGAGAAAACCGCCTTCAGCTGCCCCAAGGAAGGTTTAAATTGGATTTTGGGAAGTATTTCTTCACAGGAAGGGTGGTCAGGCATTGGAAGGGGCTGCTGGAAGAAGTGGAATCAGCATCCCTGGAAGTGTTGGAAAGCCACTTTGATGTGGCATTTGGGGACATGGATTAGAGGTGCCTTGGCAGTGCTGGGTTAATTGACTCAATCTTGGAGGGCTTTTCCAGCCTTAGTGATTTTATGTCAAAATTTTAACTAAAAAAACCCCAACCAAAAGCAAAAGTTGAAGCTATAAAGAAATAAAACAGAGGAACTGAGGAGTCTGTTTAAATTTATCCTTCAATCAAACTGGAGATCACTTTTGATATGTGATTGATAAGTGATACTGGGACATGCAGTCACTGCAGTCTCATATCAAAGATAACAGACCAAACCCAGAGGCTGAGATCCCTAAAACCAGCACAAATTCATTCCCTTCTTTCCCTTTTTACTCAGGAGAATCTTGCACTTGAAAGGCAGCAATAAAAGAACAAATACTTTTAAAAACCCTGAGACAGCCACTTCCTGGAGAAGCTGTAACTCACAGAAATAAAAAATTATTATTGATAAGAATTTACACACCCATAATATTTGACACTGTTCTGCAGGTGCACAATCCACACATCAATCTGCCTGGAACAAATCCCGGTGCCAAACACTGACAGCTCTGCAAGGAAATCCCACAAAACTCCCTTCCCCAGAGGGTTTGAGAGGAGCTAAAATCAGTTTGTTCAACCCCAAATGCATTTGCTGAAGGGACTTGGAGCTTGTCACCAGTTACAGCTGGAAGTCTGAGAGCCAGAATTCAGGTCTGGCTCCATTTCTCTTCCTCTTGGGTTTTATCCAACAAGGGTAAAGCTCCCTGGAGGGTTTTTGGGAGTGGGATATGGATGAGGCTCTGCAGGGTCATCAGTGTCCAGGCTGCCCAGCTGCCCCAGTTCAGTTCCTCTTCATCTGCACAGCTCTAAAAGATTGAGCTTTAAACTGCTGCTGCAGGAGCTTAAAACCAAATAAGCCTGGGAAATGCTATCAGAATTTATTTGGCTTTTCCCAGGGGAACATCTGAGGAAAAAATGCTATTTTCTCCACACTTCAGTAATTTTGTGGGGTGTGGGGGGTTTATTTAGCCCTGTTTTAGCCAAATGCTCTGATGCCATAATACTGTTTAAGGCCACTGCAGCCTTAGTGATGTTGCACGTGCTCACAACTCCTTCCTGTGGTAAATAATGTGAGGAGATGGATAAATCCACCTGAGGGACACCTGGGATTAGGATTGATTTGGTCCTTCCAGCCCACAGGGTTTGACCAAAGAGCCAAACAGTTCTGAGTGACTGCAAGTCCACCTTTCCCACTCCAGGTCTCATGTTCTCACAGCACAGCTCCTCTCTGCCCTGTTTTCCACATTTTCCTGGTAAATAAACCTGGGATGAGGCTGAAGGGGCTGGGCAGGCAGAGCACTCACTGGAGAGACTCGGATGCAGCAGGAGAAGATCTCCACTAAATCAATATTTTCACCTGACACCTGCAATGAGCTCAGCTCTGAGTTACAGAAGCAGCAGCACTTTGGTGCTTTCATTCCTCGTCCAGGCACGAGGGGTTTGGAATTGCTGGTCAATAAAACTTGGCAGGTTTCTGACAGCAAAGTATTCCTGACAGAACAGGAGCTGCAGAATTTCCCTCTGCTTTTCTCCCCTGAAGGCAGGAAGGGAAGGATTTCTTCAGAAAACAAATCCTTCCCCATTTAACAGAAATAATCCAGCTCTGCTCAAATTCCCAACCACCTTCACAGCACAGTGAAAAACTCCATTTAAGTTTCTCCACTGGGAAAGAAAGGTGCAGGCAGGGCCCTCAGGAGCTGCTTCCCTTCCCATGTTATCCCGCAGCCTCCCAGGGAGATGGCTGCTGTGATTTCCTTATTTCTCTCCAACATTTAGTTCACTTTGCACCTAACTCTGATTTAGGACCTTCAAAGTATCCTGTGGGAAAAGGAAGGACAGTTCAGAGCTGTTTTCTTCTAGGAAGAGAGGGGAAAATAACATCAGTGGCTCAACCTGAATTTTATTAAAAAATGCCAAGTGGATCATAAAGCATCCAGAACAACCAAGTTGAGAAGCAGGAATATGAGAAAAGTGTGAGCAGCAAACAGAGAGGGGATTCCCTGGAGACCCTCACATGCCTGGAGGGTTCAGGCTCCACCACAACATGGAAACAACGACACCTATGAAATAATGATTTCACTGCTCTAAAAGATTCTGCTCCTTTATTGCCCCAATTCCCTCCCTGTTGGTCTCACAAATGGCTCTTTGTGGTTTCTCCCAGAGCTTTTTGAGGGCTGCTTCCTTCCACAGGACTCCAAAAGTCCACAGTTCACTGGGAAACAGGGAAAGGATGGGAGACAGGTTGGATTAAACAGAATTGCCTCTGCTAAAATATGGAGCTGAGTTTCCCTGGAGGCCACGCAGTGAGAACCTCACTGCAGACAGCAGAGAAAGGGAATGGTGGAAGTGGTCAGGAAAACATTGGGAATCAGTAATTTGGGAAAAAATACTCGTGCCATGAACTGTAGGAGGCTATTTGATTCAAACAATAAAAAACAGGAAGAAAGGGAGAGAAACCAAATGTGTCAAATCAAGTCTTGGTTCTGAGAGAGAGAGAAAAGGAGAATTGATCACCCAAGGGCTGTTTGTTCTGATAGCCCAGTGCCCTCAGCTGAGAATCAGGGTGGCAGCTCTGAGGCAAGAAACCAGGGCTTAAATCACACTAAACCAGAGAATCCCAGGCTGGTTTGGGTGGAAGAGCCCTTAAGGACCATCTCATTCTTCCCTCAGGCAGGGCAGGAGCAGGCCAGCTGTGAGCACACAAAAATCCTCCTTCAAATCTTGATTTCACCAGAGCTGCTTTTCACATCTGCTCTTCTCTAGATAACCCAGCACTGCTGACCCCACTGCAATGAGTAAAACAAGCTCCAGCAAAGCCTGCCCTGTGCTGGCAGGGATGGAACAGCCCAGGATGCAGCCTAGGACTTCTGAATTCTGCAATGTCTTTGATTCTCAAAGACAGTTCAAAAAAGAAACCCTGGTGCAGGGGGAAGTGGCATTTTTGGGAATAGATATCCCCAGGGATGGAAATCAGCATAGCAGGAGCTCTTTGGTTTGTTACACAAAGGGCTGTGAGGAAGATTGGACCCATTTTATACAATCTTGGAAAATGCAGGTAGGAACCTTCATTTAAATAAATAAATTTAATAAATATATATAATATATAATATTATTTATAATTTAAAATAAATAAATATTATATACAAATTAAGAAATAATTTAGTAAATTATTTTAATAAATAAAATTTAAATTATTTTAATAAATAAAATTATTTATTTTTATAAAGTTTGCTGGGTGATCACTGCCTGAGCAAGAAACTCTTTGGAAGTACGAGCTCTCGTTCCAAATCCAAGGTGACAAATGGGCAAATGACAAGATTGGAAACACCTTGTGATATAAAGGAACGTGATTTCTCTGTCAAATGTGTTTGAAGTCTCCTCTGAAAACACAACAAATTGAGTTTTAATTACTTTTGCATACATCAAGTCTGCACTGAACTTTGAAGTAGCAAAGCTTCGCTTCACTCTCTGCTGCTGCAATTTGCAGCACTCCAGGTTAATGCAATCTCTGCTCCCTACAAATGTGAAATGCATTCTCTTATGAGCTGCTACTTCATGTTTGCAAATCAGCACGTTGGCTGGGCTCAGAAAATGTGATTTATTACTGTCTGGGACATGAGAGAGCAGCAGGAAGCAGCTTTTGATGATGGAGGGAATGCAGAGTGACAAGTCCCATTTGCTTCTGAGCTCTGTCACCACTCTTGACTGTGGAAAAGAGGGGAAAATCTGATATTGCTCTCTCTGGGAGTGCAGAAAGCAAAGCACTCAGATCTGAGCATCTGCCTGCAAACAATTTCTCAGCTCACACACAGTGGCTTCGTGTGACAAGGTGCCCTGAAGAGACTTTTCCTCAGCAGGCCAGGAAGTTCTGGTAATCCTGAGACAGCAAAAGTGCAAGGGCCAAAGATTAAAGCCAAACTTATCAAGTACCAGTGCCCTGGCCAACAAAATCAGGGTGGGAGTTTGGAGTTTGGATGGCCAGCAGGTCTGGCCTGTTTGGAATTATTTTCCCATGGCAAACACCTGTTTTCATGGCCACAGCCCAGGGCTGGAACACTCCCACCTCCTCCGTTCCCACACTGGCTGCTTCCTCACCCCACCTGAGAAGCTGAATCCCAAAAATCACACAATCCAACACAGTCCTGGGTTGGAAGGGACCTCAAAGCTCATCCAGTGCCACCCCTGCCATGGGCAGGGACACCTCCCAGTGTCCCAGGCTGCTCCAAGCCCTGTCCAGCCTGGCCTTGGGCACTGCCAGGGATCCAGGGGCAGCCCCAGCTGCTCTGGGCACCCTGTGCCAGGGCCTGCCCACCCTGCCAGGGAACAATTCCTAATTCCCAAAATCCCATCTAAATTTCCCCTCTGTCATTTTGAAGCCATTCCCTGTGTCCTGTCCCTCCATCCCTTGTCCCCAGTCCCTCTCCAGCTCTCCTGGAGCCCCTTTAGACCCTGCAAGGGGCTCTGAACTCTCCCTGGAGCCTTTTCCTCTCCAGGTGAGCACCCCCAGCCTTTCCCCATAGGAGAGCTGCTCCTCATTCCTGTCCCATTCCTGCCCAGCAGGAATTTGTCCTCAGCATGGATTCAAACACTCACACACAAATCTTTTTTGATTCCTTTCCTTGTTAAACTTTTCACAATCTCCATCACCTGTTCCTTAGAAGGCTTGAGAAGAGGAAGGAGAGGATGAGCAGGGCTCAGAGGGTGCTTTGGGTGTGAAAATCAGGAGAGCTGCATGAACTGATCCCTAATTAATCTCTACCAAACCCATCAGGGCCGCAGGGCCTGGGTGAATGCACACAACTCTACAATTCAAAGTTCACAGGAGGCTGAAGGCTGGAATTGCAGAAGGGAACATCACTTAAGAACAAACATCCACAAAAGAGCTGGAAAGGTTACAGATGAGAGCTTCTGAAAAGAAACACAGAACCACCCACAAAGCTCATCTGCTTTGTTTTCTTTTCTTTGTGAGCGCAGAGAGAGAATAGAGGAGGAGGACACAAAGCCAAAGAGGGTCCCAAGACTGAACTTTCACATGGATTTCTCCTCTGACGGAGGTGATTTACTCCTTTTCATTGTATTTTTAAGAACCAGCTCCCAGCTCTTTCCCAAGAGGACATTTAACTTCTCTTCCATTGTGCAGTTTACATAAAGCTTTTTTTGTTCCTACTCCTCCAAGTGACTGCCTTTCTTCTACAACCTGGAATCGCCCTGACATTTCTGCAGGTTTTTAATATCAAGCACATAATATTCTATTGAACCCTAAAGGACAGTGAAACTGCCTTGCACAACACTGCAGAGCCATAAATCCAGGTGATGAGCACAGGTGCTTTGTATTTGTCATCACAGAGGTGCAAATTCTGTCAAAGAGAAACCCTGTGAGGATACTCCAACCTCAGCCATGGGAGAAAGCTGTCCTCCCCAAAAATCAATTCATCATGCTCTGGATGAGCAAGCCCCTTTCCAAGTGATGGTCTCATGATTGAATATCATCACCTTCCCAGAATGATTTACCCCTGGAGATGGAAAATGAAAAACAGCACTATTGTAGTTGATGAGTTGTTGATCCGTCCTTAAGCTTCAGCCTTGGCAAATTTGACTGTAAATGTGAGGAATTTTGAAAGAATTCGAGACAGGACTTCTGAGGTGGTTTAGATGATGGGATTTTATTTACTTATCTTCTACATAGGCAGGCAGAGTGAGTTCAGCTCACATCTTCACCACATAGTTGAGAAGGTCACAGGACTCCTAGTTACAAGACCTTTTAAGGATTTATTGACTAATAAAAACACTGCCAACAAGGATATTTATGCTTTTGACCCAATCCTTAAATATTCTGTCTTATGGACTAATGCTACAGTGTAAGCTTTCTTAGCCAATCATGGTATGACACACAGACCTGCAGTACTGCATTCTAAACTTCTTGTCTACCCTTGTAACTATTTTTATTTTTTCTATATCTTAAACCCTAAAACTCTAAACTTTCCTTTTCTTAGCTTAACATATCTCTGCTTTAAACTATAAATCCATGTTCTCAGTTGTAGCACCTAAGTTTGGGAGCCTTTTCCATGGTCTCAGATCAAATCCTGGGTTTAATTCTGAGCTTTGGCTTCCCAGCCCCAGAGCTGGACACAGCACTCCAGAGGTGCCTCCAGGGCCAGGATCCCTCCCTGCCCTGCTGCCCCCACAGCACCACAGAGATGGAGCCTGAACGGGCAGAGGTGCATCACCCATTTCCCAATTCCCAGAAGGAAAGCAGGGCAGTGACCCTGTGCCTGGAGCAGGATAAGGGTCTGGATGGCTCCTGCTGCCAGGTTCTGGCTGTCACTAAGGACAGGCTCGGTGCCAGAGGAGCTGCAGGGAGGGAGCTCCTTGTGCTGCCAGCTGAAAAGGCCAGGTCTGAGCCGAGCCAGCCACGTCCTGCTGAGCCATTAACGGGGAGACAGAGCTGGCTGACAGCACAAACCTGCTCTCAGCTGCTCCTGCAGCCTCCCTCAGTCCCCTCTGACCTTCCCCAGTGACAAGAGCAGCACAGCCACCGCAGGGAAACGTGTGGCACCAGCACCTCAGGAATTGAGGGATTTGTAGCTGCCAAATAAGGCTTTTCATCCACCTGCCTGACTGCCACTTGTCAGAGGACCTGACTGTGCCAGGAGCTACCTGGGGGCCCACCTGAGCCTGGAGCAGCTCTCCCAAGGATGCTGGCTGCCCACCTGCTGCTGAGGAAGGGAGACATCACCAAGGCTGAAGGCTGGTTCATTGATTATTCCTCAGCAGATAATCCATCCCAGGGATCAGGATTAAGGAAAGGATCACCTGGAGAATGCTCTATCAGGGCACAGATCCCATAAACCTCTGGCGTCCCACAGGGAGGACGTGTTCATTGTGTTGCCCAGCAGGCACTTTGCCAACAGCAGAAAGCACCAGGATTCTTCTCTCTCATCCCTCATGGAAAGGCTGGGAAAAGCAAAAGACAGCTGTGACAACAGATATAAAATGTACCCAAGGCCTGAGATTAAGCACCAAAGATTTAGGCCCAGCCTATCCAGAAGACAAGCTGCTTTCTTGTATTAACTTTCACTGGGAGGAGAGAAAAAATCCCATCCAAGAGGCACTTAAGGAACTCAAAACCACAGCCCCAAATATTTGAGGGCTTCACAATTACAGAAATGGAAGATAGTCCTCCTTCCTGTCAGCAGTTTGCCAGCCTGCCTGCTGAATTTAGATTTCTATTTGGAGAGGAAACATTAATTTGGATACCTTGAGATGGCAAGATTCAAATAGGAAATAAAAACAGCAGGAGAAAAGTAAAGTATAGACACCTGTATGGATGGTCCAGCTGAACCATGCCCCAGGAGGAGGAGGTCGTGCAAACCACAAAGACACCCAGAAATACCAGTCTGAGCAGGCTGGTGTGTAAAATACCACTGAATGCAAGATGGGAGAAAGGGATCCATCAAATCCCAAGGGCTCCAGAAGGCAGAGATGAGTGACTGACAGAGCTGCTGTATCCAGGGAACCCAGCGATTTATTCCTGCTGGGGAATGTCACAAAGCAGGATCCGCAGGGTTTCTAGCCCATGGAACCCTCAGCTGCCCCAGAAACCCTGGAGCTCAGCCAGCAGGGAGCCAGCACTGCCAGCAATCCATCCATCCATCCATCCATCCATCCATCCATCCATCCATCCATCCATCCATCCATCCATCCATCCATCCCTCATCCATTCATCATCTCTCCATCCATCCATCCATCCATCCATCCATCCATCCATCCATCCATCCCGCCATCATCCATCCATCCATCCCTCCATCCATCCATCCATCATCCATCCATCCATCCATCCATCCATCCATCCATCCATCATCCATCCATCCATCCATCCATCCATCCATCCATCCATCCATCCATCCATCCATCCATCCATCCATCCATCCATCCATCCATCCATCCATCCATCCATCCATCCATCATCCATCCATCCATCCATCATCCATCCATCCATCCATCCCACTGGCCCCCCCAAACGGTGCTGGAAAGGTTGATTATCCCAAAGGAGGAGGCAAACACCTGCAGCAACTTCCCCATAATTCCCATCTTTACCTGAAAATCCTTTCCCTATTCCACATCCCCAGTTCCAGGTTCTTCTTTCAAGGCTTAAAAAGCACGAGAGGCAAAAATCTGAAGTGTTCACTATAGGCTTACCCAAATTAAATGTCATTGTTTACATTTCCCTTATTTCCCTTAGTTGGATAATTGTGTTCTGGGCAATTTGGGAAACAGGAATGTTGTGAAATAAAGACATCATGTGCTTAATTTGATGTGCCTGTTCCATCCCTATTTCCCAGCAGGGAGGAAAGGCCTCTCCTTGGATTCCAGTGGCTCCGTTGTTCCCACAACTGCAATTCCCTTTGTGCAATTCAATCCATTAAAAGCCACACATGGATATATCCAATTCCCTTAAATTCCACTTCAGAGAAGAACAGGCAAGAGCTGGGGGAGCAAAAGGCCAAGCAAGGAGTTGTCTGGAAGGGTTTATCACAAAAGTAAATTTGCATTAAAATTTGAAACCTGGAAGATTTTGGTACAAGTGGCCATATTTGCTCTTTTCCAGAAAGAAGTCATGGAAGATTTACTGCTCCAACTCCATGGACTCTTATCTCCCCCACACACACTGACAGGAACAGAATTAGGGAATAATTGAAACTCCATTGCAGAACAAGAGCTACAAACTCCTGATCAGCATCAGGAACATCAACCCCATTGAGGGGGAAAATAACAAATATTTCCACAGCAGCAGGCACAGATTGTTTTACCTCTCTTGATCGTGGAGCTGCTCAGCCAAGATCTGTAAACATCAGTGCATTCCAAGGAGCCCAGTTTCATCCCAGGCCACCCTGACTTTTCTATCTTTTATTTGTTTTGAGCACAAACCTCCAAGGGCACAGGTGGGTTATGGAATCAATCACTGTTACACTTCCAATTTATGACTTAAAAGGGCAAAGGAGGGCTGACAATTTCCTTACATTTAGGAACCAATTAGGAGCAATTTATTACAGATCATTTCTGAGGATTGCCACGAAGCTGCTGGCAGGGGGAGAGCACATAACTCACTATTTACACACTGTTTACTCACAGTTTGTCCTTGCTTTTCCTCTCTACAAGCAGCTCTTCAGAGCACCTGAATTTGTTGGAACAACACTGCAGAGTTGTAACCTACTATTGATTTTTACTTAACCCATTTCCTACTGGAATTGTTGCATTGGAAAACAAACCTGCATTTTCTCACAAGGTTTTGGGTTTATTTATCAACCTGGTTCATCCCAGAGATTTAATCCATGGATTAGACATATAACCCCTAAATCTGTCCATAATTTCGAGGGGTTTGGGTCATTTCTGCTCTGGTTCATCCCAGAGATTTAATCCATGGATTGGACATGCAACCCCTAAATCTGTCCATAATTTTGGAGACATCACAGCTTTTGGGCACCAGAAATTCCAAAAGGACCAATTTGATTCAGTTCATGGAAGCTGAGGAGCCACTGGAATCCAAATTCCACATTCAGAAGGGGCAGATCCACATGGAAAAGGGGTGATGGAACTGCTCAGGGCCAAGCAGGAGCTAAGCCCTGTCCAGCCCCACTGAGGATATTCTCCCTCAGGCTATGGGAGAGGGTGGAACGCTGCAGATGGAAGCAGCAAGTCCCAGAGGGCTGGGACTGCTTGGACAGAGAGGTTTGGAAAGAGAAATTTAAGATCTGGATGGACTTGTTGGATCTATCCCAGGCCATCTCTCCCACCCTGCTTGGTGCACTGGTGGGGGACTGTCCTGCTGGCAAGTCACAGGAGTCGCATCCCAACCATAACCAACCTGAAACGTGGAGTTCTGGGTCAAACTGGGGACACAGGAATTCTGGATTTCAGCTTTGACCAGAGGCAGCACCAGGGCAGAGAAGATTTTTCCTGCAGGTGGGGCCACCCAGAGCCCAAAGCCAGGGATTTGTGTTTGACTTGAGAGCTTTACCAGCACTCTGCTTACAGTTTGTTGTCCCAGTTTAATTGAGCACGAGCACTTAACATTTACTTTTCCCAGGCAATTGAGCAGGGAAAACTCAGTCCTACATCCACACAAACTCAGCAGATCCAAGTACAGCCAGCCACAGTTTGATGGGAACAGCTACAAATGTGGCACTGCCATCCCAGCAGCTGGGAAGCACGAGGAGTTCCTTGCTCAGAAGCATAAGAGAGGACACAGGGCAGCCCCCACAGCAGAAATTTGGGAATGTTGGGAAGGAATCTTTCCCTGGCAGGGTGGGGAGGTTGCTTAGAGAAGCTGTGGCTAATACAATTAAAAAATAATAAAAAAAAGTTAAAACTCAACACAGCAGCTTCCACTCAAGACAAACTTTGGGACAAATACAGCCAGAGGAAGGGATTTGAGAGCTTGGGATCTTTTCTGTGGCCTCAGGCACAGCCCTGGCTCGTGGTATCATGGGTCTAATCACACCCAGCTCTCACTTTAAATGCTACCAGTGCCAAATTCTTTACCTCCCAGAGCCAAGCTCTTTGGATAATCAATGAGGAACCAGGATAACCAAGTTTTTGGACTCACAGAGCCTACCTGGAGCAGGGAGAAATTATAGCAATGATAAAAAGAGCACATGGCCACACAGGGAGCTGTTTTTCCAGACTGCCCTCCACCACTCAGAGGTTAATGCAGCACTCTCCAAGCCCTGCTCAGAGGTGGAACGTGGCTTTTCAGGCACACTCCAATTTGCCATGATTCACCTGGCACTTAGAGAGTCACTGATCCCTCAGCTAATCCTACATCACAGCCCTGCAGGACAGAAAACACTGCTGATAGTGGAGGGGTGAAAATCAAAGCTGAATTCGTGCAGTTTGAGGGGGCTTCTGGTTAAAAGCTGCTCTTAAGAAAAGGATCCTGGCAGGCTTTGCACTTCCCCATCCAGGAAAAAAAGGAAGTTTAGGCTGCAGGGTGATCTCTGCAATGGTTCTGCTGTCTGGGAGCATTTACACACAGGGGCTGCTGAGGCAGGAAAGCATCGAAATATGAGAGATTTGGGCTCTGAGGAGGGGAAAAAGGGCCAGGGATAGAGTTTGGAGTAGGTTTGAGTTTGAACCCTGCCCAGGGCCAGCACTAAACCACCCCTGACACAGAGCTAGGGTTGCATGTGAGCCCTTCTTTCCCTGTGCCTTCCACTGCTGCCCACTCAATGACAGGAATCACCATGAAGGTGATTCCAAAGGACCTCCAAGAACATAAAATTCTTGACTCAACACCACCACATCAAATAAACCACAGCACAAAGTGGTATGAGGAGCTTCAGGTGTACTGAGTGCACAGCTTTACCTCTGTGTTTTCCTTCCCCACTTTTATGGAGCTGTAATTCCCACCTCAGTCACAAGGATGGGAACTGTGTGTCTGTGACAGACTCGAGCCTCTGCCACAGCACCAAGTGAGAAAGGATGGGAGTGGGATTTGCAAAATAGCTGCTCTGCCAAGTTCAGACACAGAAAACATCACCACAAGGCACATTTTTGATGATTGAGCCTGAAAGGCAGGAGTTATCCTGGAAGGAGAACCCATGGAAGTTTGAGGAGCAATAGGAGACACAAGTTTCACACAGAGCAATTCCCAAACCCCAAGAGCTCTGCCTGCTCCAGCTGATGACAAATCACAGTTTAGGGAAAAAAGCAGGGAGTTCCATTCCTCCCAAACACTAATTCTGTGCAATGGTTCTCCCTGACAGGAAAAAAAAAAAAAAAAGAAGCAAAAACCAACGTGGGGTGGCTGTGAAGTGATGCAATCAATCCACATCTAAGTGGCACATTAACAACCACAATTACCAGTTCATCTTTCCCAATTTGTGCGTGCAGATTCTTAAAAGTCAGAGCTGGAGCTGCACACGTCCTTCAGGAGAGGGAGATGAGGAAATCCTGCGTAGGCAGCCCTTCACTGGGGGTTGGTTTTGCACCATTATTGATGAAACACAAATTCCTGAGCCCTCACACTTTGTTATTTTGCTGGTTTTCCATTGCCAGAACTCCTGCTGGGCTTGCCAGTGGGAAGCACAGGAAGAACTGAAGTGAGCAAGCGTTGCCTCGGTAGCAATGAGGAGCCAGGGGTAGCAGCCTCCAACAGTTCCAGGTTTCACTCTAATAGTCCACAGACATCTCCAAATCTTTTGGGACAAGCCCCAGGATATTTCCAGTGCAGCAAAGCAGGTCAGAGAAAAAGGAGGGTTAAGGGGATCAGAGAATCATGGAGTGGTTTGGGGTGGAAGAGACTTCAAAGCCCATCCAGTGCCACCCCTGCCATGGGCAGGGACACCTTCCGACTACCCCAGGCTCCTCCAAAGCCTGTCCAACCTGGCCTTTGATGTTTCCAGGGATCCAGGAGCAGCCACAGCTTGTGTGGAAAACTCCCTGATACTAATTTGAAACAGTTCTGAAAGCTGAGGGAATATTTTGTCTTGTTCCTAAAGCAGCAGCACAAGTTTTACACAGCGAGCACTTTGCTGGCAGGCAGCACCAACCTTCAGAGCCTGGGCTGGTTTTCCCTGGCAAACCCTACCTCTGTTTGCCAATCAAGTGTGTTTTAGCCAACACGACAGCTAAATGATGTTTTTTGCTTTTGTTGCTTTCCCATTTGGAGAATTTTCCAAAGCCCCATTTGGAGAAGCTGCCAGCTCTGTAAATATTGTGTGTGCAGAGCATATGTTGTAATAAATACCAGGATATACATTAAAGGAGAGCACACATTAATGGCTGCTTTGTTATTCTGCTGCCTGAGGTGGAATTTCATCTACTGCAATGCCAAAATTTCACCCTCCATCCCCAGCTGTGAACCTCAGAGCACCAAAGACCACTGCAGAGCACCCCAAATTGTTTCCCAACTAAGCTATTTGACCTAAATTTCTTCCAAAATATGATTAAAAGAGAGAAGTTTTGATTTTAAAAAATCCTATTTCTGCTTTATTTTGTTGAGTACACATAAATAATCACTCACAAATCCCAGGCCCTCAGTGAACAGCCCTGCATGACAAGGATGATTTGTCCTCTGCAATTCATGGATACAAGAGGAATTTTTAAAATTGTGTATTAATTACAGAAGGAACCAAATACAGCAGAAGACCCAAATCTTGGCCAAACCTCCCAGAACCTTTCCATAGCTTCTAACCCCATAAGAGCTGAAAAATCATGGACTCATGGATTATTTTGGGTTTGGGAAGGGACTTTAAAACTCACCTCACCCCACCCCCTGCCACGGGCTGGGACACTTTCCCCTATCCCAGGTTGCTCCAAGCCCTATCCAGCCCAGCCTGGCAGAGAATTGTTGTTTTTCAGACTCCAAACCAGCACTCTGGTCACAAGCAGGAATTAAGGAACACATCTTTCATCTTCCTGAAGGATTTTGTGAGCACTGCAACTGCCTCAGGCTGGCTGAGACCTTCCCTGCACCACTCAGGGATGCTCATCCCTCCCTCCCCATCCTTTCACTTTTTCCAGGTAATAAAACCTCTGGGAATTCAGGCAAAGAGGTACCCACAAATCAAGGCCTGCCATTTCTTCCTTTGGCTGGTGACAAACAGCCCCATGAGGAAAAGGAAAAAAGCAGTGTCTGCAATAAAACCCAGCCAGCTTTTCTTTTCCTAAGGCTGTTTGTCACTCTTCAGGGCATGCGAGAAATGAGCTCAAGGAATTTGATCAAAATTGCTAATTTTGGAGCCAAGCACATCCCAACCCAGCACCTGGGAAGTCTTTAATTTCCCCTCTTAAAACAGAAGCAAGAGTTTTCCTTGACTCACAGAGTTCTAGACTGGTTTGGGCTGGAAGGGACTTTAAACCCCATCCTGTTCCATCCCTTGCCAAGCTGCTTCCCTGCTGTCTCACACACAATTTTCCTCTGGATTTAAAGTGGTGAAGGACCCATGTGGGCAACAAAGGTGGGCACCTGCATGGCTGCCCTTGCAGGGGAAAAATAAAGGAGTATTTTTTAACAGACAGAAGCTGTCCCCTGAAATGAGATGGATGAATTTACTCCAAGAGATTGATGAGAGAAAACTCAGTGTGGGCAGGAACCATAAATAAAGGGAGAGAGGAAAATCTCCTGGGAGGGTATAACAGCATAGGAATCCAGGTCTGCAGCTCCACAATCCCCTGAGGGAATCCCTGCCTGGGGTCTGCAAACCAGAGGGATTCCTGTAGGAACCCCAGCTCTGCCTCTGCTGGGCACAGGCACGCCAGGAACACCAGGAATTCCTGCCCATGAACTCCCATTTGCTGGGACAGGGAGCCTGGAGACTCCAGCTCTGCCCCACCTTCAGAAGCTCCAGCTACAGCCACAGGAATTTGCTCTGTATTTGGGCAAAACCCCCAAAATGAGACCAGTGATGAAGCTTGGGGGAAGGAACCCATGGAATACCTCTCCTTTCCTTGTGTTCTGAAGAGTGGAACACAAAAATGCTAAAATTCCAAGTGGGTTCCTCGTAATTGATGCACTGATGAGTTGATCAAACAAGGCAAGGACTTCTTTATTGCTGTAAATGCTGATTTAACTCAGCACACCAGCAGCATTTCCTTGATTTATTTTCATCTTCATCAAACAAAAGATTTAAATTATTTCTCTTTTAATTGCTGAGCTTAAACCAAATAAACAGGCTGAGAAAGTAACAGGGAGACAAAGAAAGACAAAAACAATCCCTTTTTTGGCCCTGATTGATTTTAGCCCAGCTAATTACAGGCAATTACACCCAGCTGAGGAACTCCTGGGTGTTCAGGGGACAGTGGCTGCAGAGACCCTCTGTCAGTGGTACCCAGAGCTCTGGGCAGCAAAAAGTTCTCCAACCTCAAAACACATGGAAAAGGGAAAAGACAATTAAACCAGCCCTCAAATTACCTGCCAATTACTCATTTTCTGTCTTCTTTTATTACTGCAGAGCACCCAGCAGCTTTTTCAAATGTTGCCATAAAACGAGAAGCATTAAACCAAACAGACTCAGCCAAAGCCAAGAGCAGCAACATCTTTCAGCTTATTTTTCCCATATATTTGTGATGAATCAAACATTTTAACCTGACTCCATCAAACAAAGTGCTTGAAGTGATGCTCAGAGTGTCTGAATGACCTTTGGATTTCAAGGTGGCCACAAGAGAAGCACCAAAATACAGATGGGCTTCACCCAGGAACAAGGTCACGAGCTGGAGAGAGGGCAGGTGCAACAGAAAGAAATAAAATTATGATTTCTGTCCTTAAGCTTAGGGAAATGGAGCAGGGAAATAAAACCTTCAATTCCAAACTGCATTTTATTATCACTGGTCCCAGCACAGACCAGTGCCACACACAGATACAGCCCAGGGAATCACACAGCCTTTTTCCAGCCACACCACCCAGCTGACAAAAAGCTGATTGAGTCTGAAAATCCCAGTGTGGTTTGGGTGGGAAGGACCTTAAAGTCCATCCCATTCCACCTCCTGCCATGGGTAGGGACACCTTCCACCATCCCAGGCTGCTCCAAGCCCCATCCAGCCTGGCCATGGACACTTCCAGGGATGGACACAGCTGCAGGATTTGCCCTTCCAAGCCTCCCCCAAGCCCATGCCAGAAAATTTCTTGCCATTTTGGCACAGGCTCTCCAGTGCCCACATCAAAAAGCCATTTGTAACTTATTACAGCACTGCCATTCACTGTCATATCTACTGCAGGTGTTCCAGCTTCGGCAAAACGGGTTCCTGGGAAGCAGGTGACATTCCTTTAGGATATAAGAAATGAGCTGTCAAAGCACAAGCAGGGATCCTATATTCACAGGGCTCACAGTATGCACAACTCCCACTCAGTGCTTTGAACTTCAGTTGAGCTGGAACCAGCCTCTCTCGTCAGAAACCTTTCATTTCTGCGGGGCTCACAAGGAAAATGCTCCGATTCCAACCCAAATCCCTCAGGAGAAGTCACCTCTCTGATTTTTGACTGGATGCAAGAACAAGATCAGAGGTTTGCCAGCCCCAATCTGCCTACCTTGTCAGCTCCTTGACTTCAAAACAAGCCCACAAAGGAACAAACACCACACACAAGATCCTTGAGGCAGCCCTGACTAAGGGTGCTGCGGGCACAAACCCCTCCCTGCTCAGCCCATTCCTTTAGAGGGAAAGAGAAAACCCAAAATTTGGGATAATGGGACAAAACTGAAGAGATCAGGTCAGAGGAGATGGAGGAGATGTAAGGAAGGAATTGTCCCTGGGAGGGTGGGCAGGCCCTGGCACAGGGTGCCCAGAGCAGCTGGGGCCGCCCCTGGATCCCTGGCAGTGCCCAAGGCTAGGTGGGACAGGGCTTGGAGCAGCCTGGGACAGTGGAAGGTGTCCCTGCACATGGAATGGGATGAACTTTAAATCTCTTCCACCCCAAAGCATTCCATGATTCCATGGACAGACCTACATGGTTCTACCCAGCTCCTGTTCCAATCCCTTGTGATCCCTGGCTCAGCAGCACCTGGAGCCTGCTCCAGCATCCCTGACTCAGCTCTCCATAGGATGAACTCGGGGTAAACAATCTCCATAACACATTCCACATGTGCCAAACAACAGGAGCAGTGAATAGAAATAAGAATTGTTTTCTCTTTTTCTCTGAGCTTCTCACTGCCTTTCCCTAGGAGAAATCCTTGGGAAACTTGTGCCTGTTGCTGTCAGTGAAGAGATCTGTGGCCACAGGCACGGGACCCTCTTTGGCTCAAAGCGTGGTGTTTAAAAGGCTGAGATGTGCCTCAAAGTCTATCTGGGGACACGGGGGTGCCAAACACCCCCTGCCCTGGCTGTATGACAACAGCCACTGCAGAGCAGGGAACATTTGAAAAGCAATTTAAAAATCTTGCTGCTGTCCAACTCTCAGCGCCTGTGCCGTATCTCTCCCACATCCCATTGTCAGGTTAATTGCCTGCCAAGCGCCGCTGGGAAGACTCGGGGAGCAGAAATAATTTACCTAGAAACTGATGTTGGAGTTCTCCAGCTGGCACCGGGGTCCTGAGCATTTGTAAAAGGCCTTTTTAAAGCACAATAGCTGCCCTTCAGCTCTGGGGACACCAACCTGCCAATCCTGGCTGCTCCATCAAGCCAGGCTTTCAGGGATGTGAGCAAGCCAAGATCCCACACTGCCAGGGAGCCACAGGCTTTGGAGGGACACTGGCTGCAGCTTTCCAAAGGAAAATACATCCCAGCACCTGCCAGACAGCACAGGGGAGGATGGCAAGAGCCAGCCAGGGATGTGGGAGGGAAATGCCAGTGAATCCTTAAAGCAAAACTGGAAAAGGAAAAGCTGAACTAAGCAAACAAAAACTTTGGTGGCTCCGTTGTCATCTTGCTTCACTTCTGGTTCCTGTGTTCTGCCAGTCATTCCCACTACCAAATCTCCTCCCCAAATCACTCATCTGCTACTTCAGTTTCTCCCAAGGCTAATTCCACACTGGATGAGGCTGAAGGAAATGGGAAATCTCTGCAGGAGAGAGTGGCCAGGGACCTTTTCATTTCCAAAAAGCCACTGCAGAGCACAGCAGCTGCCTGAGACTGACAGGACTAATCCTCCCCGTGACCTGGCCTTTGCCAGAGGGACAAACACAGCCCTGCCTCCCACTGCTGGCTCCTGCTGCATTTGGGAAACCCACAGGGACTGATGGGCACACCTGGAGAGTGAAAGGCTCAGCCTCAGAACAGCATCACTCCCAAAACCTAGCCCTGCCTTCTTCCGTGTGCAGTTCCTCTGGAAACAAAGCATTCCCCCACTCTGGAGATGAAGGAAACCAGCTCTGGTGCCTCTCAATCCCATTTATGCCTGTCCTCCTCACACCAGACAGCACCTCCCAGGCAGGAATCTCCACCCTCCACCTTCCCACAGAGCTACAGCCCCATAACTTGATAAGTTTTCATAGGAAATCTGGGAAAAATCAATGGAAAAGGAATATAGATTCAGTAACGTAGGAGAACAGGCTAATAAATATCAGAGATGCCAATAATATATCAGAGATCATCTCATGTCAGAGTCTCCAGCCTGACCTGGAGGTGTCCAAGGCCAGGCTGGATGGGGCATGGAGCAGCCTGGAATACTGGAAGGTGTCCCTGCCCATGACAGGGGTAGTACTGGATGGGCTTTGAGGTCCCTTCCAACCCAAACCATCCTGGGATTCTAAGCTAATACAGGTATCAAACACCACCAACCAACAAATGACAGAAAACACAAATTTTAGCCATTTAAGGCAAAAGCCACACAAGAAACTCTCAAAAAGAGGAGCTATGAGTAAACGTTTTCCAACCCACTTGTTACTCTTCTTTTTAATAACAGAAAATGATCTGGCTGAGAAAAAATAATGAAGGTGCTGTCAAGGAGGCTGCTTAAGTTGATCGATCATGTGTTTAAAGGCAATCCACCCCCTGCTGCCAAGCACAAGCTCAGGCAGACAAAAAGCAGCAGTTACAGAGCCCAAAGTCTCACTGATGGCCTTCATTAGTGCTCTGGGGAACCATTACCCTCAGTAGGTTTTACTGGCACTCTCCAGGAGGAATAAAAAGATAAAAATCTCTCCTGGAATAAGTGCTTGCATGATCCACTTCCTCTGGATTCTCTTCTGGAGCATTTCTCCTCACAGGTGGATCTGAGCAAGCCTCCTCTCAGGGGGACAGAAGAGCTGGCAGGGAGAAAAGCCAATGCTCCTGAGAAGTTGCCCAGAGAGGTTTCAGGCTCCTTATCCCTGGAAGTGCCCAAGGCCAGGAAGGAAAGGGCCTGGAGAAAGCTGGAATGGCTTTAAGCTGAAGGAAGGCAGGTTTAGGGAAGATACATGGAAAAAATTTCTCCTGGCAGGGTGGGCAGGCCCTGGCACAGGGTGCCCAGAGCAGCTGGGGCTGCCCCTGGATCCCTGGCAGTGCCCAAGGCCAGGTTGGACAGGGCTGGGAGCAGCCTGGGATATTGGGAGGTGTCCCTGCCCATGGCAGGGGTGGCACTGGATGGGCTTTAAATCCCTGCCAAGCCAAACTGGGATTCTGGGATTCCAAGCTGGAGGTTTCCAGGTGTCCCTCACCCAGGCCCTGCTGATGGCAGCCTGTCCTGAGGTGTCACAGCAGCAGGACAGGCACTGTCCCCACAGTCCCCTCGCTGCACACCGCAGGTCTGGCCCTCGTGGCTTCCCCATGCTGCCGCCAATCCAACCCACAGGACATTTCCTGCTGTGGCCACACTGTCCCCATTCCTTGTCACCTCTTCAGCTCCATGTGGCCTCACACAGCTGGAGACAGCAGGGGGCACGCTCAGAATCCAGGGATCAATGAGTGTTCCATTCGCTCCTGAGGGCTCTGAGCACAGGCACCAACATCCCTGAGAGCTGCTGGGACTGCAGTGATTCATCACCTGCCCGGGCAGGGCACAAGGACAGGGCCTGCCCTGTGACAAAGACAAATGGCTCAGGAGATGAGGCTTAATTCACTGCTAGAGGAAATGTTACCCTTAAAACATGGCAGCTATTTCCCACATCCGGTGCTACCACAGGAATACAATTTCATCAGGGAGCAGGGTCAGGAGCTGGGCAGGGCCTGGAGCAGCTGGGGGCCCAGGGAAGGCTGAGGGAGCTGGGGCTGCCCAGCCTGGAGAGGAGCCCCAGCTGAGAGGGGCCCTCAGGCCTGGCTGTCCCTGGGGGCAGGAGGGGCAGAGCAGGGCCAAGGCTCTGCTCCGGGGCCCAGCCATGGCACCAGAGCCACGGGCAGGGCCTGAGCCCAGCCATTGCCCTGCCCAGGAGGCACAACTTCTTCCCTGGGCAGTGCCCAGCCTGAGCAGATTGCCCACAACGCCTGGGGGCTCTCCTCCCTGGGGCTGGGGCACAGCTGGGTGCACACAGTGCTGTGCCCTGGGCTCTGCCATGGCCCTGCTCCAGCAGGGAGGGGACACCAGGTGCCCGCTGAGCTCCTGCAGCCTCAGCCACCCTGGGGTCCTGTGAGGAAGACAAGAGCTGGCTTTTCCTGCCCACAGGGGGAAGATCTGCAGTAACACCCTGAGGGACTAAACAAGAGATGCCCCTCCTGGGCCTGCCCTTAGCACCCCAACCTCACTCAGCCAGCAGGACAGCGAGTGCCAGAGGAATAAGTCCACTGAGAAATGTCCCATTCCAAGCTGTGGGAACAGCAACATCTCTCCCACGTGCCGGTGCCCTGAGCAGAAGCTGCTGACAAAGGTCTGCATTGGCCATTTTGGAAGTGCCAGGAAACACCACGCGAGAAAGCAGCCACTGCCATCTGTTCTCCCTCCAACTGCTTGGGATTGTTCTCTTTACCTTAAATTTATCCAAATACATACAAACACCACACACAGGCCAGGACAACAACTCAGCAGAACCCTTCATGCCCACGAGGACAGGGCTGGGTGGCCTGTGGCTCCCACAGGTGACATCCCAGCCCATCCCTGTCCCATGGCACAGGGACATCACTGCTCCACCTCCCACCAGCTCTGACTCTAGCAGCCCATAATAAACTATTCCTGCCACACCATTTCTCACATGGCCCATGTGCTCTCTGCCAGTATTTTGAGCCCCTCCAGGAGGGGCAGGGTGCAGGAATGTTGGCGTTCAGTGTGGAGCCCTGTGCTGGTTGCCTGGGAAACGGCCAGAGCAGGGGAATTACATCAGATCCACTGGCCAGAGTTTGCAGTGGATCCAAAACACCTTCTCCTCACTCTGTTCAATGTGCCAGGGTGTTGAGAGGCTGCTGTGTGCTCACACACTCGTGGGAGGTAATGGACACCATGTCCTTCCAAGAGCTGGGATGACTCCCTGCCTTGCACCATCCTTTTCCTGACACAACAGGTCAGGCCAACACTAAAATCTGCAGCCTTCACACATCATCCAGTGCCCAAAGTGACTAAAATGTTCTCTATGCCCTCAGTCCTGTATTCCTTCTCCCAGTCCCACATTCCCTCTCAGTCCCATATTGTCTCCCAGTCCCACACTCCCTCTCTCAGTCCCATATTCCCTCTCCAGTCCTGGATTTCCTCTCTCCATCCTGCCTTCCTTCTCCCAGTCCCACATTCCCTCTCTAGTCCCATATTCCCTCTCCCAGTCCCACATTCTCTCCCAGTCCCATATTCCCCCTCTCAGTCCCACATTCCCTCTCCAGTCCTGTATTTTCTCTCCCAGTCCCATATTCCCTGTCAGTTCCACATTCCTTCTCCCAGTCCCACATTCCCTCTCCCAGTCCCCCATTCCTGCTCCCAGTCCCATATTCCCTGTCAGTCCCACATTCCCTCTCCAGTCCCCCATTCCCTCTCCCACCTGCTGCTGCCTGGCTCCCAGGCTCTCCCCCAGCCCCCCTGCCCAGCAGCTCCTCTGTTGTTTTTGCCTCCACAGATGCAATTGATAACAATAAAAGGCACTGATTCTTTTGGGTGCTGCCTTTTTCTCCTCATTTGACAGAAATCAGAGCGAAGCACGCTGACAGATGGCTGATATTAAAGCCTCCAGGTGAGGAACAGGCTGCAGCAGCAGCAAGGAAATTCCTGAGCCTCAGGAATTTGTGAGGACTACAATGATCCCAAGTTTAGATGTTTCCTTAGAGCTGAGGAATCCTCTTTTCCCTTGGAAAAAAAAAAGAGTGAAGAAGTACTTCAAGCAGGCTATTTTCCTGAAAATAACCCTTCCCTTGAGCCATTTTTTGGGATGATTCTCCAGGCAGTTTTACTCTGTTAAAGCAACAAAACCATTCCTCACTGGAGCTCAGGGATCTTTTTTCCCCAGGGATTTATAAGTTATGGAACCCAAAGTACTCCTCTCCTCCTCTGCCTTACCCAGTTCCTTACAGGGCTGTGATTCAATACAGCCCAAAATTGGATTACAGTAATTTACTGCAGGACAGTGAAGAAAAAGGGAAAAATAAGGAAAGGAAAAGTGTATCAGTCACCTCTGAGCAGAAAATAGAAGATGGTAAAACCTGCCAGGTGCTTCCTTATCTTATTTATTACATGCTGATGGGAACAAACTGTTTTTCAAAGAAAACCCAGGAGTGGAAATCTGAACTAAAAATCCCAGCAGATCATGTCAGAAATTCCTTGGCTGCTCAAAGCTGAGCAGGCCAAACACCCACTGGATGTCAATGGAAGGAAAAACAACAAAATTCCAATTTAAAGCATCCCAAACCCATTGTTGGACTTCCTGGAGGAGCCCATCTCCACCAGCCAAGAAGCAGTTGAGCAGCAGAATTCAATGCAGAGGAGATGTTTCTCTTTAGAGGGCATTAATAATGGCTTTAAATGTAATTAACTTGTGTCACTGGCCTGCTATTAATTTAAGCATGCACTAAACAGTAAATCCAAACAGGATCTGTCATCCTGCATAAAAACCCTCATGGAAAAGCTTTCAGCAGTGAAATGAAAGGGAAAACCATCATCAAGTGTGTAGGAAAGTCTCCTCTGGTGGTTATTTTCATCCTATTTTTGTATTAAATACTGGCCCAGAAGCTCAGCACCAGCCAACCACCCCTGTGCAGATCTTTGCAGGCATCTCCCCTTTAATTTCCTCACCAGGCAGGGCTGTGCCTGCCCTCCCCATGGACACACAGAGCCTTCCACAGCTTTTCCCAAGGCTCAAAACAAACTTTCCCAAGGCTCAAAAGTTTTCTCTTCCCTTGAACTTTGGGCAGTAAATTCTGCAATACTGCATATTTTGCTCAGTTCTTGTTCCAGAGACTGGTGAAGAACCCTTTAGCTTCTCCCTTTCTTAATTTCCATGAATGATCTACATAACATGGGGGTCTCTCAGAGATATTTGAAGTGGAAAACGGTAGAGGGTGATCTTGCAAGCCCAATGGGTTGCAGCTGTTTCAGTTGCTGAAGATTGGAGGCAGGCCTGATCTTAACAGGCCACACCTGCAATCAATAAGAACTAGTGCTAGATAAGAGTGAGGAAAGAGGAGTGAGGAGAGTCAGATTGCTGTGAGGTCCTGGAACGGTCAGTGTGTAGAGGAGCTGCCTGTATCAAGAAGGTATGGAGCTCTGATAATATGAAATCCTTGTACTATGATGATGATAGAACCTTTGCTATCTAAGACAACAAATGGTGACCCCGACATGATTCAGGACTAAACTACATTGCCCCATGGATTTGGGATGCCCCATGGATTTGAGAGAACTGGATTTGACCAAATGACCCTGTGGATACGGGAGAACTGGATTTGACCAAATAACCCTGTGGATTTGGGAACAGGACTTGAACACTGAACTATTGGCAAAATATATCAATTACAGCTATTGGTGTTTGCTAAATATGAGTGTAAAAGACCTTGAAGATAAGTGCTTTTGTAAATTGGGAAAAGCTGTAGAACCAAACTAATATTTAAATATATATATGTATGTTTGTACTGTAATGTGCTGTCTTGAACATTTGTATAACTCTTAATTCTAAACAAAATATACAAGTATGTAATAATTTATTTGAATATGTACTTCTGGAAATGCTGCAACTCTGTGGTTAAAAGAAAAAGGGGGAATCGTAGAGGGTGATCTTGTCCCCAGTGAGTTGCAGCTGTTTCAGTTGCTGAAGATTGGAGGTGGGCCTGATCTTAACAGGCCACACCTGCAATCAATAAGAACTAGTGCTATAGAAGAGTGAGGAGAGTCAGATTACTGCAAGGACCTGGAACAGTCAGTCTGTAGAGGAGCTGCCTGTATCAAGAAGGTATGAAGCTCTGATAATATGAAATCATCGTACTGTGATAATGATAGAACCTTTGCTAGCTAAGACAAGAGAAAACATTCCCAAAATCACCAGGGATTGTTCCTGGGGTGCTCCTCCTTTTTCCAGGAGTATCAATGTGTGGGGTTTGAGGCAATGAAGAGCCAAACAGGTCCATCCAAACCTCATCTTGGGCACTCCATGGATTTAAAGGCTTGAGATGTTTTCAGACTCAACTCTGTGAGACCAACACAGCAGAAATACAGAAATCTGCTTTGAAATAATCACAATTTGCTGGGTTTCCTCCAAAATTTCTGTATCACTGCTGGAAGCATTTGCAAATACAAAGGATTTTGATTTGAAGCCCGTGTGTGCAAGAGCAGGTGAATCAAAGGTGATGGGTCATGTTTTATTCTATTTATCAAGGGGGATTTACCTGTTTTCAATTATTACTTTATTGTAATGCCAGCTAGAGGAAGCAAACACTCCAGGCTTCATCCGAAGGCTTTCTGTAATTCAGAATTTTATTCTGGCTGAACATGAAATTAATTATGACTGAGGGGCAAAACCTGCCTACAACCCTGCTGGGTTCGGTTATCAAGTGTCAATCCCAGTCCCCATCCAGTGAGGAGATATTTTAGCAAAGAACCAACAAGATCAACTTGCAGACATCACACAAACTACCAAAAAAAAAAAAAAAAAAAACAGTGAAAAAGAGTGGGAATGTCAAAGATGAGTAGTGTTATTAAATCATGGATTCCCTCCAGGTCACTTTGATCCCATGGCAGGTGCCAAGTGCACCAAAAGCTGCCCTTGGTCTGTGGCACAACCTCCTCTGCACAAACCAGAGGGAAAATCTCTCCTCTGTTCTGTCCAACAACAACAAAAAAAAAGATTATTATGGAAACAAAGTGACAGGAAAGGAGAGAAGAATTATAGCACTTAAACACATCCTCATGGCAGTGGGTTTGGACACTGCAGCCTCCAGCAGGGCTCAGGAATGCCTCTCCAGCCCTGCTGGAAGAGGGCAGGACAAAAAGGAGTGGAAAATGCAATTTTAATGGTACTTGTGCTCTGGGAAAGTCTCTCCCTTGTGCTTTTCCATCAGCTTTTAGCTGAAGTGCCATAAAAACCTGCAGGCAACACTGCTGCCTGTGGGAATAAGCCCAAGGAGCGCATCCAGCCCTGCCTGCAGGCATGGGAAGAGGAGCAGGAAATGGGAACTGGCTGGTGCTGCAAAGCTGAGTGGGAATTAAAGGCACGTCTCAAACCCAGCAGGCTCAACCAGCCCCTCCAAAATGTTTGGGAGCACAACAATCAACCCAAACAGCACAATATTCAGGTTTTTTGGTCTTTGCCACTGGTTGATTTATTTATTATTCGCACCAGCCACTCCAAAGCAAAGGTTCCACAGATACAAATCTCAAAGGTGGTGCCTTCCAAACTTCCCTGTTCTTGCAGGGAATGGCATTTGTAACCCAGCAAATTGGATTTCTCCCTTTGGATCTGCTGGGAAGGGCTGTTTGCAGGATGAGACAAGAGCCTGATGTCTCATTAAGGGTCCCTTGGTATTCTTTTGAAATATAGATGGTGTTAACTCTCAGTTCTTGGCTGATTCAGAACTGGTAATTGCTAAGGCTGTTCAGTGTTTCCTACCCCACTCCTGCTGCTGGGGGCTCAGAGCTGCTCCCAGATTTCCCTGTGGGAATGTCCTGCCCAGCAGCCCCAGGAGCTGGGAGCAGGTTTGGGATGGAAATTAAAGCTTCCTCAGTTTCCCATGCAGATGTGCAGAGCAGGAGGAGCCCTCCTGGGGCAGCACTGCTGACTGCAGCCTTGCTCGGGTACTTGCTGCAGGCTGGGCCCTCCCTGGGGGCTCCCCTGTCTGGGGAAACCCTCCTGCAGTGGTCTTGTGTCAGGAAAGAGAGATGCACTGGGTTTTTTCTGGTCTTCAGGTTCTGGTTTATTGTTATCTAAAGTTTTGCACGCTGTCCACACCGGGCTCAGCGTGCTGGAAAAGCACCACAAAATGCCCAACAATCTCTTGTTCCAAGGTCTTTTAAGACTAAATTGTCCAACGAAGAGCTGACACCTGGATTATTTTCCCTTTTAACCCAATAACTGATCCCACAGAGCCCCAATGGGGACTTTTCTGCCCAATTACAAAATGCCACCCAAACCCATGGAGAAGAAGGAAGAAGCAGCATGAAGAAGAAACCCAGGATGACACCCTGTGCCCTCCATCCTGCTTCCATCCACAACATCCTAAAAATCCCAAACCCTCAATTTCTCACCCAGTGACACACCCACACTGCTCTCTATGATCTATTTCACATTTTTGTGGGTTCCAGGCTATCTTGAAGTCCAGGAAACTTTCTCCATGGATGAGGGTCAAAGTCAGTGCTCCCCTGAGGGGTCAGGGCACCCCAGGGCAGACAGAGAAATATTCCCAGTGCCCTGGGTTTCCACACAGCCCCTGGATTTCACTTGCACACGCCACTCCTGGACACCCACACTCATGGAAATGGAATTTTCCATTTCTCCACAGCCAGGAGAGCCAGAACAACCAAATTACCACCCAAAAATGTCCATTGTGTTGATTATTTTTATGGGGTAAAACTGTACTTTGAGCTGACATTTTGCATTCATGTTTTTCTTCCTTGCAACAATTATCTCCTAAAAAAAAAACAGATCAGCATCCTTCTGATCCTGAACATTTGGGAAGCTGCCTCCAAACATGATATCCCAGATACTGAGAAGGGATTCAAACACATTGCCTGGAGATGTCCTCCTGTACTTTGTTATAGATACACATTAGAATATTGGCTTTTCACAAAGGTTAAAATTCATTTTATAGGTGGAGTCTTAAATTAACTCTTATAAAAATACAGTTTTTAATTCTGTTGTTAATTAAGCTTAGACATGGTAATAAAATAGCTGATATGAGTGTGTTTATATTAAAATGCCTACTTAGATAACATCCAATGAAGATATGATGAAGACACCTACTACAGATACACCAGCTATCAACACTCACCCTCTGAAGACAGTACAGACCAAAGCCCAAAAACTAAAGGTAATTAAAAGGAAATAAAACCACAACCAAAGAATACACATAGTCTAAAAAAGTGAAACCAAAGAAGAGCCATGCCAAACAGTTCTCAGAATATATAAATTAGTTTAGAGAAAATGTTCACCATGCATAATTGTCTATGAATATGTAACAGGCTGATGTAATAGAAATAATATATAAAGATTACAGATTATATAGTAAATAATATATAAAGAAACAAAATATATAAATTTTGTTTCCAAAATAGCAGTTGTGCTCTTGGCTGAGGGCCAGGATGCACCCAACCACAGTAATTTTTGCTTTATTGTCTTTATCTCCTGTTGTCCTTTATGAAGCTTTTTTAATTTTCACAACAGAGTGAATGTATTTTTCACACCTTTATTTTCCCCTGTACCAAACTGATCCAGCTCCCAAAACCCACCCAAATTAACAATCCCACACCTCTGAAATCACTGTGGTTCTGCAGAGCCCCAGACTGAGGCCAAAGCCTGGCAAACCATCTCCACCAGGCAGTGGGGAAAGGGGGATCAAAGCTGTGGGAAATGTTAGCACCCTTTTGTTCCTAAAACACGGCAGGAAGATGTTGCTGCAGCTGAGGAGATGAGATTTGCTGGGTTTATTATTTTTATTTTATTCCTTTCAGAGAGCTGTGGGTGGTTTACCTCCACAGCTGCCAGGAGCATGGAGAGCAGCATCCCTGAGGAGCTGGAGCAGCAGGACCCAGCAGGAACACTCCCAGTGCCTTCAGAAGAGAAGGGGAGGGAGCTCCTGCCCTCAGAACTGCTGATCCTCGTTAAAATAGAAGCAGTTAGACCAATTAATGGGATGTGCTCTGCAGACACCTCCCAGCACAACTGTCCATGTGGAAATGGAGCCTTTAAGAGAATGAATGGATCTAAAATATATCTGGGCACCAGAGAGCAGGGACACCAAATTTCAGACACCTCTGAGGGCTCACACTGCCTCAGATAATGAACATTTGCTGGCAGAGAGAGAGGAAAAAGAGCACTTTAGGCAAATTGAGATCACACTTGAGGGAAATAGCTGCCTAAGGCTCCCTTTCACCAGCAGTGCAGCTTCCAAGGGTTTCCTGGCCACACCCAGACGCTTTTAGAGCCCTCAGTTTCCTTCCCAGCAAATATAAAGTGTTCCCAAGCAGCCTGAGGTCTCTGAGAGAAAAGGAGAAGAGGAAAAAAGCAGCTCTGTAACCCACATTTTACACAAGACATTGCTGGTTTGGGTGAGCTGATTGTGCCTTTCCAGTGCCAGGAGGAGAAAGAGCTGGAGAGGGACTGGGGACAAGGGATGGAGGGACAGGACACAGGGAATGGCTTCCCACTGCCAGAGGGCAGGGCTGGATGGGAGATTGGGAAGGAATTGTTCCCTGGGAGGGTGGGCAGGCCCTGGCACAGGGTGCCCAGAGCAGCTGGGGCTGCCCCTGGATCCCTGGCAGTGCCCAAGGCCAGGTTGGAGCAGCCTGGGACAGTGGAAGGTGTCCCTGCCCATAGCAGGGGTGGCACTGGGAGGACCTTCAATGTCCCTTACAACCCAGACCAGTCTGGGATTGCTGCTGTTACAAACCCACCCATTTCCAACAAAATCCATCATTGCCTTTACCCCAAAGCACCTCAAACCAAAATGCTTTCATTTCCTCCAAAGAAAGATACCTTGAAATAACAAGGCCCTTATTTACCTCTTGCCAGAAATAATAATCCCTTCCTCTTGAACTAATTATATATTTAAGTCCAGACTTTTTTCCACCTACACTGAGACACTCACACAACCAGCAAAGCTTTCCAACAGGGCTGGTTTGTGGGGAGTTTATTGGCAAAGGAATGCTATGGTCTCTAGCATGTCTACACCTAAATCAACTTCAGAACAAAAACAAATAGGGCTGAAGGGCATCTCTGAAATTTGCTCTGCTTCTTTCACAGCCAAGCAAAGAGGGTTTTATTCAGGCTCTCCAGGAGGCTGCTGTAGCCTTTCCTGAACAAGGCCTGGATTCAGCAGCCAGAGCAGGTTTGAACAGTGCAGTCATTGTAGGATTCTGCAACCAAAAGCCCTTTCACATGCCCAGGTGCTGCTACAGTGAGAAGCACACCAGACATCTTGGGGAAAAATCAGTATTTCAATAGCAAAGGAAGGAAAAGATTGCTCTGGTAATTCCTCATGGCAAAAAAACCCACGTGGCTTGCATCAACAGTTGCCAAAGATTCAGGAAATGAAACTGTGGGATTTCTTTTCCTTGAGTCTGTGATAAGGAACTGAGGGCAAAAATCTTGTACTGAAGCCAAGCTGTAGGACTGGAAACCCTGGGAATCATCACAGGATTAAAGACTTGGATCTTATGAAATGATCACCTTAGAGAGATGGATTTCCCTGGGTTTAAAAGGGATGTGGCTTCATCTGTGCTTAATTCCCCAGAATCACAGAGAACTGGGCTGGGAGGGACCTCTGGAGATGACCCAGTGCAGACAGGGTCACCTGGAGCAGGTGACACAGGAGCACTTCCAGGTGAGCTTGGGATGAATCCAGAGAGGGAGACTCCACACCCTGCCCAGGCAGCTGTTCCAGGGCTCATGGAAAAGAAGTTCATCATATGGAGGTGGAGGTTGTGCAAGACAAACCAGCTGGATTGACTTCAGCTGCAGTGACATGGCTGTCACCATGCAAAAAAAACAAATTCCCAGTTTCTTTTGGCTGAAGATCCCAGGGTTTGATGGGCAAGTGACATTTAGGAGGTAGAAATCAGATAAATTCAAACATGCTCTGTTGCTCCCTTGAACAAAAAGCACTGGAGTATTCCCAGTGTATTTCCAGTGCTGGGTGGAAATACACTGGGAATTCCCAATACACATTGGGAATTTCTTTCCAGCTGGACAAACTGGGCAGGAGCTGCCCCACAATTTTCAGTGCAGAACTAAAACCAAATTTCCATCACAGCAGAGCAAACCAGAACAGTTCCAGTTCAGAGAGGGAGACTCCACAACCTCCCTGGGCAGCTGTTCCAGGGCTCTGCCACCCTCATGGGAAAAAATTCTTCCTCATGTGGAGGTGGAAGTTATGCAAGACAAACTTTAGCTGCAGTGATAGTGACTGTCACCATGCAAATAAAACAAAATTTCCAGTTTCTTTTGGCTGAACATCCCCCAGGGTTTGATGGGCAAGTGACATTTAGGAGGTAGAAATCAGATAAATTCTTATGTGAACAAAAAGCACAGGAGTATTCCCAGTGTATTTCCAGTGCTGGGTGGAAATACACTGGGAATTCCCAATACACGTTGGGAATTTCTCTCCAGCTGGACAAACTGGGCAGGAGCTGCCCCCCAATTTTCAGTGCACTCCTTGAACAGAAACCAAAGGTTTTACCTAATTTCCATCACAGCAGAACAGTTCCATTCTGTAAAACCAACGTGGGGTTCTGCTCTGCAGCTTTACCTTCCAGAAAGAATTTTGTATTCTTATTTTTTATTCTTATTTTTCAATAAACCAAGCATTCCCATGCTCCTCAGTGGAACAAAGGGAGGCTTTTGACACTTTTGACAAGGAACACTCTTGGACTAAATTCCCAGCAGTGCTCTGCTGGTGTCAAACAATCTGGGAGCTGTTGCTGTGTGTTCCTACCTACAGAGTTTTCATTTTTGCTGCCAAGTGCTGCCATTAGGAATTCCCAAAGATCAGGAAAAAGAGAAATCAGGGAAAATTCCCAAAAATCAGGCACCAGCTGAGCTCATGCTCCCTACCTTGATTGCCCAGCTCCAGGAAGGGTTCCAATGGATATGCAGCTCCAGCAAAGGCCTCATGGGATTTAATGAAAAGAAGAATATTTGGGGTTAATCCCCTTTTCCATCTCACAACAGGACAGAAAAGGCAAGAGGAATGTTAGGAGAACACAGTGGGAATAATCCAACACGTCCTCGTGGATCCCAGGCTGTTCAAAACCAATGCCAGGCACCTGAGGAGCAGAGGAAAATGATTCCTGAGCAAATGAAGGAGGAGAAGGCACCTTTGAAAGGCACTTTACAGCCAGAGCCCTGAGGGCTGTTCAGCAGCAAAATGGAGAGAGGGGAGAAAAAAAAAAATAATCATTAAGAACCCAGTTGTGTTTTAGCTCCCAGCAAAACTTCCCACTTCCAATTAATTCCTACACATTTGAGCAAAGGGAAAAAAAGAACAAGTGAAACTGTGGCTTTCATCAGATTTCACCTCTCATGCAGAGAGGCAAATTCGGGGTTTTGTTGGAGCGTTTGTGCCCCTGGCAAATGATTTCTTGGGAAAGGCAACCTTGTCCTAATCCCCATCAAACAGAGCTCCAAACAGCACAGGGAGAAAGGGCCCAAAAGAGAGATTTTGATTTGTGCTTCTTGCTGTGTTTTGGGGAGAAATGATGGGATTGGGATTACGTGGCACATCTGGGCTATCCATGGGTTCCACCCATTTTTGCATTCATCACAGGACATATTTATTATCTGTTGTTTCTAATAAGGGGAGATGCCAAACCCCTCCTGCCAGGGAGCAGCTTCCTTTCTTATCACACAGCAACTCCACTTTTGAGAATATTCCCATATATTGATGGATATTCCCCACATGGCCCAGCTAAAAGGCATCCCAGGAATACTGATTGCATGAAAACCCAGGAAAACTCAAATTTCAGAAGCTGTTATTTACACAAGTGGAATGAAAACTGTTTTCTGTTGTGGTCACGTGCAGCAATTACTCCCAAATAGTTTGGAACAAACAAATAAATTCCTTTTCTCCTGGAAAAGCTGCTTATTCACACTGTCAGTGCTGATCTGCAGATTGGAATTTGTTTCTTTCAGAAACTTTTGTGAGAAATTCTAGAATACAAAAGCAAAAGCTCTCCCAACCCTGTGATTTCCTGTCAGATTCCACCTCCCCAGCTCTTCCCTGCACGCCCCATTCCACCCTTACATCCCCATCCTTCAATTCCCACCACTGAGGGACTTGGAAAAATGACACTTTAATGAATGCTGCCAACAAATAAACAAGGAAAAAAAAACCCAGCTGGCAGGAAAATCTGAGAATGGGGTGAACTTCTACTCCTGAGATTATCCATGACATTCCAAGTGAAGAGCCATCCAAAACACAGCCCAAATCCCTGAAATTTGTAGAGTACACAGAATTAAACCCCAAAAAATCCCCTGTGTGTTGCCAGCTCACCACCAACTTCATTCTGTTTAATCAACCCAAAAGCTTCTTGCAATGACTCTCACCTGAAAAATATTTTCATGTTTTCTTTCCTTTTGCCTCCACCCCTTCCACAGCCCCTGGAATATCCCATTAAAAATGGAAAGCTCTACTCTTAAATTCAAGATTTCCTCCCTCCCTTTTTTTTTTTTTTTCTTTTAAAGTGGTGTGGGGAGAAAGAAATGTTATTAAATGGAAAAAAAAAATCTCCAAGAAAAGGACTTGCAGATCCAAAGATCAAAGTAAAAGCTCTGCATTTGCCCTCAGGAAAATAAATTAGAAACTTTTCTTTCAGCAATAAGAGCTGCTTTTCAAGGAAAAGCATTTTAATTTGATGATTTCAATTCCTGTTTAATAGAAAATTAGAATTCTACCCTGGAAGTTGGAGCTTTGCTTTTCCACATCTGCTATTACTGAAAGAAAGGGAATCAAAAAGGAGATTCCAAATTTTGCTGCACTTTCCCTTCCCTAAACAGAGAATTCCAGCTACAGAAATCATTACAATATTTTAAATCCTGAACTCTTCCTGTCCCAAAAATCATTCAAACAGTTATATGTCCCCAATATCTTCTTCTACAGTAAACTTCATTAATTGCTCTCAATTATTTCTTAAATCCAAGGCTGGTGGTCTTGAAACAAGTGCAGCAATGGCTCAAAAACCAGGAAAACTTCCCATCTGTGTCTAATAAGTCTCACAGGGATAAAAAACTTGAGATTTTTACAGTCTCCAAATGTGTCTCAAGAAGGCAATTCCACCTCACCTTGCCTGGGGCTTGGTCAGAAAAGGAGAGGAAAAGCAAAGATCTCCAAGGAAAGGCACTTCAAGCTCAGCCAGAAATAAACTCCCAAAGCCCCCAGTGCACCAGGAAGGGAAATTTGGGCAGTTCATACTCAGTAACTGTGGATTTTGTGTTCCTTTTTTCTGCCAAGGTTGGGATTAAAGGTGTGAGATGGCAGTTCTTGTTTGGTCTTAGATGTTTTTAGTTCTTATTTATATTCCAGCCTGATAAACTCTGAGTTTTACAGTACTTTAATAAGTTAAAAATGGAGCTGTATCTTTGTTTCTACAAGGCTTTTTAAGGATAAATTGACTAATTGGGAATGACACCTAAATTATTTTTACTTTTAATTTAATAACCAATTACTTGTGACTTGCAATGTGGACTTTTTTATCTAATTACACAATACTGCTTAAACTCATGGAGAAAAAGGTGAAGAAGAAGAAACTTCTATATTGTTTTATAGATATTACTGTATTCTAAACCCTTAAACTCTGTTTCCCACCCTGTGATATTTACACACTTCTATTCAAACTCCACACCCACAATCCCAGATTATGGCAAGAATTGAATTCTTTCATTCATTCAGATGGAATTGAATTCTGTTACTCAATTTTGGAAGCTTCTCCATGGCCTCAGGTCAATGCAGTGTTCTCCTGGGGGTCAGTGCCTGGCAGCACAGAGAGTCTGGAATTCCCAGCAGCCAGGGTTTTAACAAGTCACCTCTGTGAGAGCCTGGACAACGAGACTGGACCTAAATCCTGGAGTCATGGAAGGGTTTGGCTTGGAAGAGATCTTGGAGATTTTCCACCTCCCACTGTCCCAGGCTGCTCCAGCCTGGCCTTGGGCACTGCCAGGGATCCAGGGGCAGCCACAGCTGCTCTGGGAATTCCATTGCAGGGCTGCCCACCCTCCCAAGGGACAATTCCTTCCCAATGTCCCATCTATCCCTACCGTCTTCCAGCCTGAAACCATTCCTTGCCCTGTCTGACCATATTTTACCAAGTCCTGTCAAAAATGAATTTTATAATTATCAAACAGTGCTTTTAAAATAACTAACTGCACTTTGGGATGAAAACCCCCAAAAGATGGAAAAACCTCAGGTGGGAAAAATGAGGCTCTTCCCAAGTCCTCCTCAGGGCTTACCCAGAGCTCTGCACCTTTTGCTTGGTTCAGGCCAAATTAACCCCAATCCGTTCAGCAGCAGCATCTCCTCCAAGGAATGAGGCTGACAAATCCCAAATTCTAAAAGCTGCTTCTCATTCCAGCTGGAATAAGGGCACAGAAGTTATCAGGATGAAAATACTCCAGAATGAAGATGTTCCCTGGAAGAACATCTGGGAATTCTGGGGGGAACATCTCAGCCCTGACCAGTCAGCTCCAGCCTTTCCAGGGCTTTTCCGGCCTCTGGACACAGCTGGGATCAGCTTCCTTCCCACAGGATTTAGGAAATATTCCTAAATATTTCTGACTGTTGCTGTTCCATCCAGTTCTTGTAAAAGATGGATCTTCTCAAATTCCTCAGCTTCCCCATAATTAAAATTATCCAGTGGGTATTGCTGTGGTTTTTCTGTAGAGGGTGATCTTGCAAGCCCAGTGAGTTGCAGCTGTTTCAGTTGCTGAAGATTGGAGGTGGGCCTGATCTTAACAGGCCACACCTGAAATCAATAAGAACTAGTGCTAGATAAGAGTGAGGAAAGAGGAGTGAGGAGAGTCAGATTGCTGTGAGCACCTGGAACTGGCAGTGTGTAGAGGAGTTGCCTGTATCAAGAAGGTATGAAGCTCTGATAATATGAAATCCTTGTACTATGGTGATGATAGAACCTTTGCTATCTAAGGCAACAAATGGTGACCCCGACGTGATTCGGGACTAAACCATGGATTTGGGATACCCCGTGGATTTGGGAGGGCCCGTGGATTTGGGACTAAACTATATTGCCCCATGGATTTGGGAGGACCCGTGGATATGGGAGAACTGGATTTGAGAACTGGATTTGACCGAATAACCCCCTGGATTTGGGAACAGGACTTGAACACTGAACTCTTGGCAAAATATATCAATTACAGCTATTGGTATTTGCTAAATATGAGTGTAAAAGACCTTGAAGATAAGTGCTTTTGTAAATTGGGAAAAGCTGTAGAACCAAACTAATATTTAGAAATATGTATATGTCTGTGCTGTAACATGCTGTTTTGAACATTTGTATAACTCTTAATTCTAAATGAAATATACAAATATGTAATAATGTGAATTTATTTGAATATGTACTTCTGGAAATGCTGCAACTGTGTGGTTAAAAGAAAAAGGGGGAATTGTAGAGGGTGATCTTGTCCCCCAGTGAGTTGCAGCTGGGTCAGTTGCTGAAGATTGGAGGTGGGCCTGATCTTAACAGGCCACACCTGCAATCAGTAAGAACTAGTGCTAGATAAGAGTGAGGAAAGAGGAGTGAACGGAGTCAGATTGCTGTGAGGACCTGGAACTGTCAGTGTGTAGAGGAGCTGCCTGTGAGGAACATCAAGAAGGTATGAAGCTCTGATAATACGAAATACTCGTACTATGATGATGATAGTACCTTTGCTGTCTAAGACAACATTTTCCAATTTAATTCCCCAAAAAAATTTTAATAGCCTTCATTAAACATTAACTGAATTAAAAACACAAGTTACACAGATGTCTCTGCTATATGGAACTCACATTCCCTGGAATTTGTTGCATCATTCCACAGGAATTAAGAACCTACAACAAACTGAAAGCTGTGATCGTGTTTTCCTTCACATTTTTGTACAGTTCTGGCACAGAGCTTGCAAGTATAAAAAATGTATTTATTTCAATTTCAAAGAGGAAAATGCATTAGAAAACTTGCCAGGACTTTCCTAGTGATATTTAAAGATCCTATAGAAATCTCTGTTACTTTTCTGGCTGTTTATTATTTATAGGCAAAGGGAATTTTTGATCCTGCAACAATAAATTTTTTGTGGCTCTTTTTCAGATGGAGTTCTGGCTTTTCCTTGACTCTTTGTCTCTGAGTGTAGACAAAGAAATTCACTTTCAAAAAAACAAACCACCCCAGTGCTGCTGTCATTTGCAGGAAAACAGAGAAGATGACAAAGGCTTGGCTACCTCAGGTTTTTGAGAAAAGAGATGAAAAGTGGAAAAAAATCTTTGCAGCAACACTTCAGGAAATCAGCCCTGGGAAATGAAAGGATTTTGGGGTTGTTTTTTCTCCACGTTCCACAGCACCTCCAACAAAAGCTGAGGTGGAAACAAGAGCATGAGCCACTTACCTCCAAAGAATAAAAAAAATGCCAGTGTATTTCCATCTCCAAATCATTTTGCCAAGTGTATTTTCCTTTGTCAAATGATCAAATAACTCCCAGGGCTGCATTAATGGAAAAATAGCTACAATAATTCCAAATTACAGCTGCTTTTCCCAGGGATACTGTGGGAGTAGGTATGGATTTACACAAACCTGTGGTCAATATATTCCCTCAAGAGCTTCTTGCTGCTGGTTCAAGTTATTAATAAATTATATAGAATTATTTCTGGTTAATTTTTCATCCGGCCTGGCATTTCTTTGAGTACAATTCCCACCTGGACTCAGCTCATTCCTGCAAAAACCCCACCAAAAAAATAAAAGAAAGAGGTGGGGACCAGGCAAATATTGGATTTTGGGAGGTCTTTTCCAGCCTCAGGAATTCTGTGATTTTACTTAAAAAAGCATCAATTTTAGGCACCTGAAAGAAGCAACACCCAAAAATCAGGAAGCAGTGATAAAAATGGGAATAATTCCTTAGAATTCTGTGATCCCTTCCCCCATCTCACATCCCTCCAGCAGATCCTCTATGTCCAGCACAAAAACCAGGATTTCTCCAGGATTTTCTTCAGTCTTCCAAAAGATGAGGGCAGAGCCACAAAAACCTTTTACAGCCCAAAAAATACTGAATTCCCCTCACGCTCCTCTCTGGGTTTATTTCCCTCACCTTCAGACACCAGCTAAGGATGCAATATTTCTGTCTGAAAATATTGAAAAATAAAAGCAAAGCAGCAGAGCTGCAAAAATGTTGGGTTTTTTCCTTTTCCCTGGATCTAAGCAATGAGGAAGAGTGATGGGACAAGAGACTCCTCATGCTCTTGCCCACGTGCTCAGGACTAGTTGAAAAATGAGGGGAGTTCTAGGAAAAAATGGGATTTTTCTTGTAGAAACTGCACTTCATGCAACAGAAATCAGAAATCCAGCCCTGTTTTGGCTTATTTAATGCTGGATTGATGCAGCCCCTCAATGTAACCAGAGGATGGAGAGAGACAGGAGGGGACAGCCCAGGACATTTGGGTCGCCAGTGACATTCCAAGTGTTTAGAGAAAGGGAGATGTCATGAAAAGAAACAAATAGAGAAGATCCAGCCAGGAGGACACCCCTAATCCTGAGGGATGGACTGAGATTCTATCAAGTGAAGGTGCTCTCCACCTCATCTCACACATCCATAAAAACACAGAATCATGGAATGGTTTGGGGTGGGAGGGACACTTAAAGCTCATCCAGTTCCATCCCTGACACCTTCCACTGTCCCAGCTGCTCCAGCCTGGCCTTGGGCACTGCCAAGGATCCAGGGGCAGCCACAGCTGCTCTGGGCACCCTGTGCCAGGGCCTGCCCAATTCCTGCCCAATATCCCATCCCTCCCTGCCCTCTGGCAGTGGGAAGCCATTCCCCCTTGTCCAGAGTCTCTCTCCGTGTTTCCTGTAGCTCCTTCAGTCCCTGCAAGGCCACAGTTTGGTCACCCCAGAGCTTCTCCTCTCCAGGTGAACAATCCCAGCTCTGCCAGCCTTTCCTCCCAGCAGAGCTGCTCCACCTCTCAGGAATCTTTGTGGCCCCCTGTGGCTCTGCTCCAGCAGATCTGCATCTTTCCTGTGCTGAGGGCCCCAACGCAATGCAAACCTCCCTCAGGGTGGTATTGGAACTTCCCAGTTGGAACTGTGGCCAAAACTGAGCCTGGTTGTGCTCTGAAGGCCCCTTCCGAACCCCTGCCCAGCTGAGCAGAGAAAAACTCTCTCAAAGGAGACTCAGGGGTGACCTTAGCACTCTGTACAGCTTCTGAGAGCTGGCTGTGCTCAGGGTGGTTGGGCTCTTCCTCCAGAACAACAGGTCACAGTCTCAAAGGAAATATAGGTTGGATATAAGGAAAAAGTGTTTTACAGAAAGGGTGATAAAGTTCTGGAATGGCCTGCCCAGGGAGGTGGTGGAGTCACCATCCCTGGATGTGTTTAAAACAGACTGGATGTGGCACTGGGTGCCAGGGTTTAGTTGAGGTGTTGGGGCTGGGGTGGACTCGATCATCTTCGAGGTCTCTCCCAACCCAGTGATTCTGTGAATTCTCTGAATTCTGTGAATTCTGTGAAAACCAGTGGGAAATGCCAACGGGGAGGATTTTTCTCGCTGTGCCCTTTTGCTGATGAAAACACAAAAGTGACATGAAAACTCTTTAGAAAACAATTTCAGAGGGATCAGCAAATCTCAGCTGCCAATAGAGCGTGTCCCCTCAGCCGTCTCAGTGCCTGGTGCTCCCCATGCAGGGGGCTGGAAACAGCTCCTGCCAAGGAGTGAGGGACATCACAGCCACATGCTGAAACACCAGCAGCTCCTCGAGCACAGGGACAACAGCAGGAACACATTTCAGAGCAGTGAAACAGCAGCTGGACTTTCTGCAGGTTGAACATCACAAGGAAAATGGCTCTTCTGGACAGCAAGGATGGGGCAAAGCCTCTCATTGCTGGGGTTTGAAGGATCACATTTGACCAAGGTGATCAGAAGGATGGAGCAGCTCTGCTGGGAGAGCTGGGGTTGTTCAGCATGGAGGGGAGAAGCTTTGGGGTGACCAAACTGTGCCCTGAAGGAGCTGCAAGAAACATGGAGAGAGACTTTGGACAGGGGTAGAAAGTGATCTTGTCCCCCAATGAGTTGCAGCTGTTTCAGTTGCTGAAGGTTGGAGGTGGGCCTGATCTTAACAGGCCACACCTGTAACCAACAAGAACTAGTGCTAGATAAGAGTGAGGAAAGAGGAGAGTCAGATTGCTGCCAGGACCTGGAACAGTCAGTGTGTAGAGGAGCTGCCTGTGAGCAACATCAAGAAGGTATGAAGCTCTGATAATATGAGATCCTCGTACTATGATGATGATAGAACCTTTGCTATCTAAGACAACAAATGGTGACCCCGACGTGATTCGGGACTAAACTATATTGCCCCATGGATTTGGGAGGACCCGTGGATATGGGAGAACTGGATTTGACCAAGTAACCCCATGGATTTGGGAGAAATGGATTTGACCAAATAACCCCCTGGATTTGGAAACAGGACTTGAACACTGAACTCTTGGCAAAATATATTAATTACAGCTATTGGTGTTTGCTAAATATGAGTGTAAAAGACCTTGAAGATAAGTGCTTTTGTAAATTGGGAAAAGCTGTAGAACTGAACTAATATTTAGAAATATATATATGTCTGTGCTGTAACATGCTGTTTTGAACATTTGTATAACTCTTAATTCTAAACAAAATATACAAATATGTAATAATGTGAATTTATTTGAATATGTACTTCTGGAAATACTGCAACTCTGTGGTAAAAAAGAAAAAGGGGGAATTGTAGAGGGTGATCTTGTCCCCCAGTGAGTTGCAGCTGTTTCAGTTGCTGAAGATTGGAGGTGGGCCTGATCTTAACAGGCCACACCTGCAATCAATAAGAACTAGTGCTAGATAAGAGTGAGGAAAGAGGAGTGAGGAGAGTCAGATTGCTGTGAGCACCTGGAACAGTCAGTGTGTAGAGGAGCTGCCTGTATCAAGAAGGTATGGAGCTCTGATAATATGAAATCCTTGTACTATGATGATGGTAGAACCTTTGCTATCTAAGACAACAATGAACCACTGAAACTCCTGCTCCAGCCACTGCTCAAGCACTCCAGCTGCTTTTTTAGAAGCTTTTTGAAGAATTCAGCAATTTTGTGTTGTGTTAGTGGATCATTTCAATGGGAAAAAAGGAGAATTGTCAGAAGGAACACAAGATTTGCCTCTCCCCACACAGCTGGGGTTGGATGCAAGCTGATCAGACCTGGGCCACTGAAGGGTTTGCCTGGGAGGCCAACAAAGCTATGAAAACATTGCCTTGTTATGGGGTTTAAAAAAAATACAAAAAACATTACATGACATAAGTACAAAGCTGCAGGAATGATCACTGATTCCTATGATTCTAAAAAATCAACTTTTGACTGGAGGGTTTTTTTTGTTTTCACAAAAAATGAAGAACCCTCTTGTTCCCATTCAAAACTGAGAAATCAACATTTCTGAAGGCTTGCTCTGGATTTCCATGGATAAATTCTTCCCCTAGTTCACATAAAGAACTTTTTTTTTTTCCCTCTTTAATCAGCCCTGAACATTCTTTGCTGTGCTGCTGCTGGGCACCAGGCTGGCTGGGGTGCTGATCTGCCAAAGACCCCCCAGAAGTGCAGAATTCCTGTGTGAAGAAGCAGCTGATGTGATTCCATCCATCCTCCTGGGGATGCACAGCATGTCTGGAGACTTCTCCATGCCTAAGGACAGCCTCAGGTCATTTCCTTGGGGAATAAATGGATTTAATACAGGTGGAATAAACATCCCAAAGGCAAGGCTGTGCTCAGTGTGGATGGATGTGCACAGGGGACTCACACACAGATTTTCCACACTTCAGAGGCACAGGAGTGACAGAATCCCAGGGTCCCTGAGGCTGGAAAATCCCTGCCAGCCCATGGAGTCCCAGCTGTGCCCAGTGCCCACCTTGTGCCCAGCCCAGAGCACTGAGTGCCACCTCCAGCCCTTCCTGGGACACCTCCAGGGATGGGCACTGCAAAGCTTCCTGGGCAGCCCCTGCCAAGGCCTGAGCACCCTTTCCATGCAGAAATTCCTGCTGCTGTCCAAGCTGAGCCTCCCCTGGCCCAGCCTGAGCCCCTTTCCCCTTGTCCTGTCCCTGTTCCCTGGCAGCACAGCCCGACCCCCCCTGGCTGTCCCCTCCTGGCAGGGAGTTGTGCAGAGCCACAAGGTCCCCCCTGAGCCTCCTTTGCTCCAGGCTCAGCCCCTTTCCCAGCTCCCTCAGCCCCTCCTGGGGCTCCAGCCCCTTCCCCAGCTCCATTCCCTGCCCTGGACACGCTCCAGCCTCTCCAGGGCTCTCTGGCCAGGAGGGCCCAGAACTGGACACAGCCCTGGAGGTGCAGCTTCACCAAATTAAATCCATGAACATGATTTATGAACAGCACAAGCAGTTCTGCAGGAAAGGAATGGACATGGAGATTTCCCAGCTCACCCAGGGACGGGAGCACACAAACCCCGCCGTGTGTAAGGAAAGCAAAAATGCAACTCTGCACCATGGAGAGGCCAAAGCAAGTGAATATTTTTGGAAAAAGCGAGGCAGAGACTCCAGACAAGATCCCTGCCATCCCCCAGCCTGTCTGTGCTCAGGCAGGTGGGTGGGTGCAAAGTTACACCAGATGCCAACTTATGTTCCCTCCAAATCCCCACAAAATACAGCTTAAACCTCGTTTGTGTTTGAAATCATCATGGGAGAGCCTCACATCCAGCAGGGAGAAACTTGGAATCCCAGAGTGGTTTGGGAAGGGACCTTAAGTCCCATCCCATCCCACCCCTGCCATGTCAGGGACACCTCCCACTGTCCCAGGCTGCTCCAAGCCCTGTCCAGCCTGGCCTTGGGCACTGCCAGGGATCCAGGGGCAGCCCCAGCTGCTCTGGGCACCCTGTGCCAGGGCCTGCCCACCCTGCCAGGGAACAATTCCTAATTCCCAATATCCCATCTAAATTTCCCCTCTTTCTGTTTGAAGCCATTCTCCTTATCCTGTCACACCAGTCCCTGACACAGAGTCCCTCTCCAGCTTCCCTGTAGATCCCTTTAGGTTGGAAGCAAACACTTTGGATCCTTTAAGCCTCCACAAAATGTAAAACGTTGGAAATAATCCATTCCATGCTTTCAGAGTGGGTGGGCAGCAGAGCAGTGTGGAGGAGTGAGAAAACCACACCACAACACGGTGACTGCAGGGCCAGAGGAGCAGCACCTGCTTGTTTCTCTCTGAATATGAAGCCAAACAAAGCAAAGGATGAAAATAAAATGTTTTATAACAGCATCACTACCCAATGAATTTTTATTTTCTGAGCCCGTGGTAATGAACTCTTATTTTGCGAGCCCACGCAAAAAAAAAAAAAAAAAGGAAAGAAAAGCAATTCCCAGACAGCAGCAGCAAAAAAACCCCAAAAAACATCTTTGAAATGAACTTTTCCTTCCTCTTGCTGAGGTGCTTCCAGCATACGGAAGGTGTTGCTCCTCAAATCCTCAGCAGGTTTTCACCATCCCACCGCAACATCCTCAAGGTGGTTCTCACTCCCACTCCAACATCCCTCCCCAACATCCTCAGCAGTGTGTTCTTCACCCTCCAACACCACATCCCCAGCGGGTTCTTCATCCCACCCCAACATCCCTCACCAGTGTGTCTTCACCTCAACCCACATCCTCACAGGGTCTCACTCCACACCCACCCTACCTGGTTTCCCTCCTAAACCCAACATCCCCCATGTCTCACCCCACCCCAACATCCCTCAGCAGGTGTGTTCTTCACCCTCCAACCCCACATCCTCCAGGTGTTCTCACCATCCACACCCCAATCCCTCACAGGTGTTTCCCATCCCACACCCCATCCCACCAGTGTGTTCTTCACCCTCAACCCCACATCCCTCACAGGTGTTTCACCATCCCACCCATCCCCAGCGTGTGTTCTTCACCATCCCACACCCCAACATCCCTCAGCAGGTGTGTTCTTCACCATCCCACACCCCAACATCCCTCAGCAGGTGTGTTCTTCACCCTCCTAAACCCCAACATCCCTCACCAGGTGTGTTCCACAGCTGGAAGCAGGAGCTCCATCCCCTGAAGGACCAACCAAAGCACCCCCTCCTTCAGGAGGGAGCCAAAACCAAAGGGAATTCATCCATGGGAGAATTCCTTGGAGGGGGTTTATGGACTTCTCTGTATCTAGAAATATTCCCAGGGTTTGAGGCCAAGGTGTCACTGGTTCCCCTCCAGGTTCCAAATTCAGCAGTTTTCCAGATTAAATCCAACTCAGTGTCACTAAAATCACTAAAATCCACTAAGAAATACCTGTGTCAGGAGGCTGCTCTGGAGAACTTCCACAGAGCAGCACAGCCAAGAAGCAAAAATCACCATCCTGCTGTGGAAGGACACCTTCATCCCTGCCACCCCATGGATTCAGCTTTGAGGGACACACAGAAAATGCCACAATTAAGAGTCCACAGCTGATGTCAGGAGAGCTCAGGAGCTGCAGAAAAGCTCCTCCCCTCATCTCCAGGAAAAATCTCCCGCTCTGTGATCCCTACACAGCAGTTAGAGAAAAGAAAATGCTTTGCTTGATAACTCAAAGCAAATTCTGGCTGAACAGGACGAGTTAAAGGGCAGAAAACAAAACCATATCAGTGATGTAGCTGAGGCTTTCTTCCCTTGTAGCCTCTTATCTCAGTGATCACTTTGCACAAATACACACACCTGGGGATTAAAACCTCAGCTTCTGGAGGGGAATGCTTGGAAAAATGAATCCAGATGAGTTTTGAGGCCCCTGCAGTGTGAAATTCCAGCATCACCCTCTGGAGTCTGGACTCACCAGGAGCAGTGGCTGAGCCCAGCAAAACAAAAACAAAAAGGTTTTAAAATTTAAAAACAAAAGGATTTATAATTATCCCCTCAGTTCTGTCCCAGCTCAGGGGCATGGCCAGGAGTGTTGCTATGGGTGGAGGGTGAGGAAAAAAGGGGGTTTGCCCCAACCAAAATTGTTTTAGTAGGAACATCAGCATTGTCCAAGCCTTGGAAAATAGGAATGAATAAAATGTAGTGCCAGGCACCTGTTCCTTCACCAGAACAGGTACAGAAGAGACAAGGCTGCAGGATGGACTGTGGCCTAGGACAGTGTGAGCTGAACAAATACAAAGGGCACAAACACACCAGCACAGCAAAACCCAACTCATTTGTCCAGTCTTTAAATTAGGCAAACCTAAATGCAGCATTCCAAGCCCAGCCTGTAAAGCTTTGGCCAAAGGCTCTTCCTGGCCACAGAAGGAACCAACAGGAGGGAAACCTGCATATTTCTGCCCAGGGCAGTGGTGGGGTCCCCATGCCTGGAAGGGTTCACAGGAACTGGGGATGTGGACTTGGGGACACAAGTGGGTTAGTGGTGAACACGGTGCTGGACTTGATGATTTTAAAGGTCTTTTCCAGCCTTAATGATTTAAAGGTCTTTTCCAGCCTTAATGATTCTATGACTCCATGATTTACTCTGTAAAATAAGTTGGTTCCCTCTCCTTCCTCACACCATCCCTGGGGATTTTCTGTTCCCCCTTCCTTGCCCAATCTCCTTTCAGAATCCTAATCTTTCTTTTCCTTGCTGAAAACACTCCTGCACCACAAAGCAGCAGGGGAAATGCCCTTTCCAGAGCCAGGTTTGTGTTTACACCAGGGCTGAGGCTCAGGCCATGCAAGAGCCCTGGAATCTGTGCTCAGCCTGTGTTAAGTGCAGAGTGAGAAACGCTCAGCCCTGTGCAATTTTCCACACTGCTGTTTTCCTCCTTCCCTCCAGCAAATTCCCCAGCCCAGGCAGGAACACTGAACATTATCTCCTCCCATTATCTCGGGTCCTGATTAGCATTCCAGGCCAGGGGAGCGTGAGGGAATTTTTAAACAGAGCAATGTTCCTTGGGCTGACTTTTGCACAGAACACCACCAGGCTCCCATCTCCCTGCCGTGCTCCAGGCCCAGATTAGCAAAAATGCTTGGTTTTGTGGTGAAAAACAAGATTAAAATAGGGAACAGGCATCACTAAGAGCTTTAACTAAGCTGAACAGAACTGAAGCATCGACAGAATTCACTCACATGGCAAAGGATGCTCATGAAACACTCAAAATACCAACAGGCATCACTGATGATTTTCACCAGCTGAGCCAAGACTGAGGAATGGGCAAGGACTGAGCCCAGCCATTGCCCTGCACAGGAGGCAGAGCAAAACTTCTTCCCAGCCCTGAGCAGATTGCCCACAGAGCCTGGGGGCTCTCCTCCCTGGGGCTGGGGCACAGCTGGGTGCACACAGTGCTGTGCCCTGGGCTCTGCCATGGCCCTGCTCCAGCAGGGAGGGGACACCAGGTGCCCGCTCAGCTCCTGCAGCCTCAGCCACCCTGGCATCCTGTGACTTTAAATTCCAAGTGTTCAACAATGGAAATAAATCACAGTAAAGGACACTGGGGCTCAGTGTGAAGACACCATAAAATCCCAGAAGCACTGAGGTTGGAAAAGCCCTCCAAGATCACCAAGTCCAACTTCTGACCAAATCTCTGCATGCCCGGAGCACTGAGTGCTGCATTTACTCATTTTTTGAGTGTCTCCAGGGACTGTGACTCCACCACTCCCTGGGCAGCCCCTGCCAAGGCCTGAGCACCCTTTCCATGCAGAAATTCCTGCTGCTGTCCAAGCTGAGCCTCCCCTGGCCCAGCCTGAGGCCATCTCCCCTCACCCTTTGAGCTCTGTATCCATCAGCAGAACTCAACTCTAATTTGATTTTCCTTTATGTGCATTATCCACACAGGAAGGAGCAGAGAAATCCTTGCCATCCAGCATGGCTGTGCTTTTGCAAATTAACATTAAAGCTTGGTTTTGCTGATACCTGTGACAGTGTGGCTCCCTTGCCAGTCAGGATATTCCATGATTCTCCATGTCAGGACAGCAGCTGGGAAACTGCAGCCCAAAACCAGAGATGGGAGCCAGGATGTGCCCCTTTTGCTCATTGCCCTCACTGGATTTAAGCAGCACAGATCATTAATGAACCACAAAGACAGGCCTGGCTCTCTGAAATTAAAAAATTGCTATTATTGGTGCTTCCAGCTGGATCTTATCTATTCTCATTGCAGTGAAAAAGCTGTCCTTGAACAGCACACAGATCCCCATCTCTGCTGGCTAAGCTGGAAATAGCTCTGTCTTGCATTCCCCACTAAAGAAAGATTTCTTAAAATGAGAGCTCTTGGAAGCTGAATAAAACTTTACAATAAATTAAAACAATTCCAGGCACTGCAGACATCAGAAACAGTGGCCTTGAATTCAGGGGCTTGTTACAACTCTTTTCTCTACCATAAGGCAATTATGTCTGGCAATTAACCTGACATTTTTCTTCAAAGGATCCTTTCTTTTAAACCACCTGATTAAAAGAAAAGGCTGATCTGGGTCTCCACAACACGTTAATTGCATCATTTAAGATACAATAAAATGCTTCCAATTCATGGTGGGAAAAGTCTGAGAGTTCTGCAAGTTGTAACAGCCTTCTCTGGGACTGGTCCCTTCCAACCCAAACCAGTCTGGGATTCAAACACCCTCGTACCCCTAATTTAGAGCTGAGCCTCTTGTTCTGTCTTTAATGATAAGAAAGGTTCATCTAAGGCTGGTGACAGATCCCAATTTCTCCTCCTGAAGAAAGAAAACAAAACCTGCAGAGCTTTGCTCCTCAGCTCTGCTCTGTGGAAGGACCTGGAGCTGCTGGGGAGAGCCCAGGGGAGGCACTGGGATGAGCAGAGGGATGGAGCAGCTCTGCTGGGAGGAAAGGCTGGGAGAGCTGGGAGTGCTCACCTGGAGAGGAGAAGCTCTGGGGTGACCAAACTGTGGCCTGAAGGAGCTACAGGAAACATGGAGAGAGACTGGATGGAGGGACAAGGGGGAATGGCTTCCCACTGCCAGAGGGCAGGGAGGGATGGGATATTGGGAAGGAATTGGGCAGGCCCTGGCACAGGATGCCCAGAGCAGCTGGGGCTGCCCCTGGATCCCTGGCAGTGCCCAAGGCCAGGCTGGACAGGGCTTGGAGCAGCCTGGGACAGTGGGAAGTGTCCCTGCCCCTGGCATGGGATGAGCTTTAAGGTCTTTTCCAGCCCAAATCATCCCAGGATTCTGTGCTGCAGCACTGAGCCCATCCCCAGCAATGCCCCACGAACATTTGACTCTGCAAACAACGTGGGCAAAGTGTCAAATGGCACAAAATGCTCTGCCAGGGGAGTCTGGGGAGTTCCTTTTTCAAGTGAGCCTTCCCAGGGGGGGCCAGGGAGGTCAGGGCTGCTGCTGGGGAGAGTGCAGGGGGAAAGGAGCCCACAGACAGATGGGAGCACAGGAGCTGCGACCCAGGCAAACACTGCTTCAATTTAATGAGCTCTTAACATCCCAACCTGCTCCAGCAGCAGCCCTGGCATTGGTCTGCAGGGTAGAGGCAGCAACAAGTAGCAAACAGCCAAGCAAACACTGGGGTTTTACAGTATTCCTGTAATTACTGTGCCTTCCACTGTCCTCTTAATTGGTGTTTGCAGAGCTGGGTTCCTGCAGTGCTGTCTGTGGGAAGGCAGGACCAGAGCCAGCGGCAGCAAAGTGAATTGAATTGAATAAATTAAACCACTGCTGCCACTGCCCAGACTGGCAGGTTGGGGGAGTGAGCTCAGGTACCTCCTCTGGGAGAAAAACACACCCTGGGAAATCACCAGCTATTCCCACACAGAACCATGGAATCAGCAAGGCTGGAAAGGATCTCCAAGATGACCAAGCCCAGCCTTTGACAGAACAGCATCTTGCCTAATAAACCACCCAGCCAAGAGCCACATCTCCTTGTTTTCTGAACACTTCCAGGGATGGGCACTCCACTACTGCCCTGGGGAGCCTCTTCCAATGTTTAACCACCAGAATTTCCATGCAGGAATTCCTGCTGCTGTCCAAGCTGAGCCTCCCCTGGCCCAGCCTGAGCCCCTTTCCCCTTGTCCTGTCCCTGTTCCCTGGCAGCACAGCCCGACCCGCCCCTGGCTGTCCCCTCCTGACAGGGAGTTGTGCAGAGCCACAAGGTCCCCCCTGAGCCTCCTTTGCTCCAGGCTCAGCCCCTTTCCCAGCTCCCTCAGCCCCTCCTGGGGCTCCAGCCCCTTCCCCAGCTCCATTCCCTGCCCTGGACACGCTCCAGCCCCTCCAGGGCTCTCTGGCCGGGAGGGCCCAGGACTGGACACAGCAGAGGCAGAAGATCTCCAGATCCAGAAAAAAGGATGTGTTGATGCTTTAGGTCCCACTAAGGGTCTGATTTTTAAAAAAGGCAGCTCCAAACCAGCTAATTTGGGTGACAGGGCACAGCTTTTCAGGCTATTTCCCTTCCACACCACAGTAAGCTCATGCAGTGCTCTGATTTGAAGGACAACCAACAAGTTTGGCCATCAGAACTCAAGAGATGTCTAACAACATGGTCCTACAGGTGCTGTTATAAATAAGAGGCTTCAGCAAAATAAAAAAACAACAAAAATCAGGAAATTGACTGGAAGAGCTTCAGCAGGCAAGTAACAAATGTGCTGCACATCCCACAGCCAGGAACCCGGGCACCTCTCCTTTGTCACAGAACACTTCCAGCTTTTTTAATTAAACTGATGGTTTTCTACAAATTACCTGCAGTGATGCCAAAGCCCCTCTCTGTGGCAAAGCTGAGCTGTCCATCTCTGCCCTGTGGAAAACTGGATTTTTTGGTTTGGTTTTGTTTTGTTGAGGTTGGGATTAAATATTTGAGATGGTATTTTTTGTTTGGATTCAGATATTTATTAGTTTTGATTTATATTAAAATCTTTTTAAGTGTGAGTTCTATACTACTTCTTTTTAATATGGTAAAAATGAAGTTTTATCTTTCTCTCTATAAGATTTTTTAAGGAAAAACTGTTTAATTAAGAAATGACACCTAAATTATTTTTACTTTTAACTTAATAACCAACTACTTGTGACACATAATGTGGACTTTTTTATCTAATTATACAATATTACTCAAACTCATGAAGAAGAAGGATTAGCTTCTGTCTTAAAACTTCTATCTTGTTTTATATCTATTACTATATTCTAAAACTTTAAGGTTTTTTTACTTATGTGATATTTACACACTTCTATTCAAACTCCACACCCACAATCTCAGATTATGGCAAGAATTGAATTCTTTCATTCATTCAGATGGAATTGAATTCTATTACTCAATTTTGGAAGCTTCTCCATGGCCTCAGGTCAAATGCAGTGTTCTCCTGGGGGTCAGTGCCTGGCAGCACAGAAAGTCTGGAATTCTCAGCAGCCAGGGCTCCAACAGTGCTCAAACTTCCCCCAGCACTCTCTGGTGAGGAGATTCTCAAAATTCCAGAGAGCAATTGGGCCTCAGGTGAATACCAGCCTGCTTGGAGCAGCAGTGAGCAGCAGAGCTCCTCCCTGTCCTGCCCTGGGGAGCTCTCCAGCTCCTTTCCAACCCACCCTATTCCACCTTGCTGGGATCAATCCCCAATGTGCCCTTTCCCCTCAGCACACAGAGGGTAATTAAAGCCTCCTGCTGATCCTGTGCTCTCTGCCTTCCCTGCTCCCTTCTCCTGGGCTGATTTTGTATTAAATCCAGTGATTCTTGCTGGCACAGGTAACTCAGCACCTTTTGTGTGTCTGCAGCCAGCCCGTGCTGGCTTTTGTACCCTGAGGTGTTTGGTGGCACCCAGGCAGAGCTCTGACTGTCCCCTGGCCACCTGCCTGTCCTGCTGAATTGGCTCTTTGCATTTTCTTATTTGAAGTCTGTTCCCTTTTGCCCTGTCCCTTCCTTTTTCCCTGAACAAAGAGTTCCCAGTGCATTCATTTCTGCAGAATATGCACAGAGAGTTCCCCTTTGGGCACTCCCCTCTGAATTGGACCTGCAGAGGAAGGAGAGATGGAAAGATGAACTCTTGCCTTGTCACCTCCAGCTTTAATTAACTGAGGAGCCTCTTTTTCCAGCCTGCCCAAAACTGTGCCCCACATCCCCATTCTCCTGTTTCACCAGAAACCCTGAGGCTGTTCCTGATTCCCCAGCCTTCCCAGGCTGCTGCTCCATCCTCATCATCATTCCACCAGCTCCATCTGATTTGTTTTCCCCTCCCACGTGTGGCTTATCCCCCTCCTCTCCATCTTTTCCAGGGAAACAGCTCCACCCTGCCTGTCCTGCCCCAAAGCCACTCCTCAGTCACAAGACAGCTGCTTTCAACCTGCAAATTTGTACTAGAAAATTACTAAAATCTACTAAATCAAGCTCTAAATATTTCTTTTGACAATTCCAGCTCCACGTGGACTTTGCCTAAAATCTCCCCTCCCAAATTCCCTTGGGACTGGGTGATTAACTCTTAAACCTCCTTAAAAATCAGCCCCAGTCCGTAGGCACAGAACAAAGGCAGAGTAGAAAATCAGCCATTCCCAGGCCAAAGAAACCATTTTCACACTGAATTTCTGCACACCAGCCCTTCAGAGGAAGGGAACGTTCAGTAAAATGCTGTTTTCACCCCCAGGCCACCGTGACCATGCCCTGCCACTGATCCTGGGTCACTTAGTGTCCTGCCAGGGCCAAAAAATCTCCCAGAGGAGCTGTGGCAGGAAGGATCCAGGAGCAGCCTGGGGAGCTGAGCTGGTTTTTTTAACAGGAGCTCTGTTTCAGCAATTGCAGCCAATAGTGTGGATGTTTCAATGGCAGAACATGTTTTGGGGTTGCTTTTGGAACAATCAATGCCTTAACACAGCTCTGAGCTGGATTACAGGCTGATTATCATCGTCTGCTGTAAGCCTTGGATCCTCAGGTCTCACCCCAAACAAGATGCTGCTGACACAGGATGAAAAGCTGCCTAATGAGCTTTTCTTAACGATTAAAGCACATTAATAGAAAATTGATTTAATTACACTCTGATCTACTGGAAATCATCAACAGCTCCTTGTGAAAGCTTCAGGCCTTGTGCTTTTCCTGCTCAGAAGGAGGTGAATGCCTCAGGAATGGAGTTCTGCTCCCAGTTTTTCCTCTTTTTTTCCTTTCTTTCCCCTCGAGTTCTTAACCTTTAATATTGGCTGTGCATTAGAGACTGTTAGAATAACAAAATTCCCTTCAGAAATTGATTTGGCTCAGAATCAATTGCCAGGCAATTTGCATTGCAATTGGCTATTTCCTGAAGAGAACAGAAAAGGGAAGAGCTCCGTGAAATCCAAAATGCAATTCCCTGGCACCCCGAGGACACTCTGTGTGCACACACACATCCTCACACTGGTAAATATCCCTGCTGTCATCTCCTACTGCTGGAACCCTGGAAACTCAAAATTTAACCACTACATTTAACCTAAAACCTTGAAAATTTTTCAAAAATTAAATATTAAAACTAAAATTATAAATATATAATTTAAATTAAAATATATATAACACAATAAAAACCTTTATATTTACAAATTTAAATGATAATAATATCTAAATATAATACATATATAATATATCTAATATATATACATATATATAATATATATTATATATATCTACAGATATAATATATCCAAATATAATACAAAATATATAAAATATAATATATAATATATCTAAATGTATAATATATAATTATCATATTTACATCATAATTATAAATTATATATGCTATATTATATTTATATTTATATTTATATAACTACAGATATAACTCTAAATATAAATATACCTATAAATATATATGTTATATCTATATAACAAAAGTTTAAAAAAAAACCTAATCCTTCTTCTTCATAAATTTAAATCATATGATTAAATAAAAAATTCCACATTATAAATCACAAGCAATTAGTTCTTGAAATTAAAAATGCAAACAATTTAAATATAATTTCTTAATTCAACAATTTACCCTTTAAAAACCCTATAAAAAATACAACACCATTTTTAACTTATTAAAATAATATACAACTCACACTTTATAAAACTATAATAGAAATAATAACTAATAAATATCAAAATCCAAACAAAAAATAGCATTTTCCACACATTTAATCCTAAACTGGTATGGATTCTGGCTGTTGAGTAGAGCACAATACTCCAGTGATCCAGCTGGTAGGATGTGGATTTTTTCTTTTTGTGGATTTTTGGGGGTTTTTTTTGTTTTGTTTTTGTGTTTGTTTTGTTAAGGTTAGGATTAAATGTGTGAGATGGTAAAAAAAAAAAAAAAGCAAGCTCCACATGGAATTATTATTTCACTGTGCTGACCCAAAATTACCACAGCTCCATGGCCAGGAGTGGCAGCTGTGCCCACAGGGATTGTGCCCTTCTCCAGGGAACCACGGGGCACAGGCTCAGCAGGCACTGAGGTTATTATGGAACAGCCTGAGGGATTCACAGGGATCATGGATCCTCTCCTGGCCCCACACAGACCCCCCTACACTCCCACCCTGGGCATCCCTGGGGTGTCCAAGCTCTCCTGGAGCTCTGGCAGCCTCGGGGCTGTGCCCATTCCCTGGGGAGCCTGGGCAGTGCCAGCACCCTCTGGGGGAAGAACCTAAAACCTAGAACTTTCCCTGAAATCCACCCTGAACCTCCCCTGGCCCAGCTCCAGCCATTCCCTGGGTCCTGTCCCTGTCCCAAGAGCAGAGTTTGGAGCTGCAGCTCCTGGTGAGCTCTGCCCTCAGTCTCCTCCAGCTGCACAATCCCAGTGCCCCCAGCTGCTCCTCATGCAGCCCCTCCAGACCCTTCCCCATCCCTGTGTCCCTCCTTTGGTCACTCTGGAAGGACAACTTTAGATCTTTTCTGTTCTGGGGTATAGGAATGTGCCCTTTGTTGACAGAGTGACAAAAGTGTCCTTTGTCCCCTCAAAAAGGAAAGGAGCCCAGAAGTTTCTCTCCTCAATTAGATAAAAAGCCACCTCACAGGCTCAGGGGACTTCACCTCAAACTTAAGGATAGCTAATTGGACAGAAGCTAAAAAGTCTTGTTTGGGCAATTTACTAGAAAAAGAAGTGAACAAAGACACTAATGGCTTTTGTGAGGTGTTTTACCAGGAGCAAGAACCTCTGGCACCCGGCTGGGTTTTTCTCTGCTTGTTGTTTTGCCTTTTATTAAAACCTTTTTGTTTCCAACACTGCAACAGAAGCCATCCTGCTGATTTTTATGCCTCCAAGGGCAGCTGAGCTACCTTGGGTGTGTTATAGACTCTGAGAGCTTGTGAGACCTGGTTCGAGGAGGCTCCTACAACACTGTGGTGTCCAAACCACCCCTGGGACAGGGATGTCCCTCTGGCTGCAGGACACTGCTGTCCCATCATCCAACCTGCCAGAGACCAGGACCTGCTGGAGAAACCTGCCACAGCTCTTCCACATGATTGCCTGCGGACACATTTGGCTCTGCCTCTCACAGGAATAAAAGCCCACCCAACACAACCATCCTGACACCTTTCCAGGACACCCACGAGCTGGCAGGGGTGAGGCTGTGTCCAGTGAGGAGCTGGAGCAGCTCTGGAGCTGCTGCCACCACCCCAAGGCTGTCACTGCTTTATCAGCTCAGCAGCACTTCCAGGCTCATCCCACACATCTCCCTCACACGCTGCTGGGAATGTCCCCAGGTGTGGAAACAAAGCCCTGGGGAACCTTTTGGGGCAGATTTCCAGCTCAGTGAAGGGAATTGCTTTAATGAGCTCGGGAAGGGGTGACACATGGCAAATCTGGGCAATTTGTCTTCACAAGTATTTGGGACAACTGAGCTGAGGGCAGTAGCAGCACTACAAACCTCGCCTTGCTCCTGATGTGGGAAGGAATATCCCACCCACATTCCACCCCTGTTGATTCCTTATCTTCTTTTCTGCTTCTGCTAAGGTTGGGATTGAAGTGCTAGAGAATGTTGAGGCTCAAATGTTTATTATTTCTTATTTATGTTACAGTCTTACAAGCCCTGAGCTCTACAGCATTTCACTAACAAGCTACAAAAAGGCTAACTAGCTTTCTCTACAAGGTCTTTTAAGGCTACACTGTCTAATTAAGAAATGACACCTAAATTATTTTCACTTTTAACTCAATAACCAATCTTTCATGTCTCGCAATGTGGATTCTTCTGTCTAATTACAAAACACCACCCAAACTCATGGAGAAGAAGGTGGAGAAGAGGGACCAGCCACTGCCTTAAAACTTTTATCTTAGCTTTATAGATATTACTGTATTCTAAAACCTTCAACTCTAAGTTTTATACCACGTGATATTGCACACTTCTATTCAAACTCCACACCTCTAATCCCAGTGTATCAATCAATTTTGGAAGCCTTCTCCATGGCCTCAGCTCAAACGTAGCATTCTCCTGAGGGTCTGTGCCTTTCAGCACAGAAAGTTTAAAATTCTCAGCATCCAGGACTCCAACACACTCCCACAATGTGGCAGTGCCACAGAAAATCAGGGCACAAACAGGCACAACAGCACAGCCAGACACTCCACTTGCTCCAAGTTTCCCTCCCTTGCCAAAATCCTGGCCAGGGAGACTCCTGCACTCAGCAGCTCCAGGGAGCACAGGCAGAAAGGTGCAATTCCAGCCCAGGAACCTCGGGGAGCTGCCTAGGGAGGACCTCTTGGCAGAGCTGACTCCATGGCAATGCATATTCATGGCAAGAAAAGCTGAATACACAGGAACAGCCTTCTCCTGGGACACTCCTACCCTGTGTGCATTAATGAGCTTTCAAAAGTTTATCATTAAACACTCAGGTCTGTTCCAAGGGATGCTCCCTGTGCAGCTTCCAGGTATTTATTCAATTAGACATCCTGACATCTGAGCTGTTTGCCATCGGTTTTGTGTTAAACTCATTCCAAAGATTGATTCCATGCTCACTGCTCCCTTCCTGCCCCATGTTCCTGCAGCATTTCCAGGCATTTTCCACAGACACTTCTAGGGGATTCTCTCCATTTTCTATCAGATGGATCTGCCCAGGTTAGCCTGAAGAATCCCTAAGAAACACCACATGGCTGAAGTTGGTGGAAGTTTTTCACTAAAACACCTGCATGACTTCTCAGCCTGGTACTACCTCATGCAGCTTGGAAGGACCAGAGAGCAAAAAAACCAGCAAGTTCCATGGAAAAAAAAATTCCAGATGGACCAAGTAAGGCTCCTTTGAGCTTGAAAAGGCTTCCCCAAGCACTTTAGTCCTTTGAGATGTGTCTTGAATTATGAACTCAACCTAATCATCCATGTTAGGTCACAGCACCAAAACCTGCAAGAGCTGAGCCATCCCAGGGTTGTAATCCAAGATCAATCCAACTTCAAACACTTCAGAAAGAAATCAACCTCCAATTTGCTGGCCATGGAGTAGGCTCCATCCCCTAAAAAAGCCCAGGGAGCCAGCACTGATAGGAAAAGCAAACCACAGTTCCCATAAAGGATTCCCCCATTTGCTGGGAATCAGCAGCTGTGACAAACCCCAGGAGGGGCTGCCTGCCCCCCACAAGGCCCCTGACACACAGAATGGGTTTTTAAATCCCCCACTCTCCCAGACCATTTGCACATTTTCAAAACAGGACCTCAACTCCTCATCTCCAATAGACAAAAATACAAACGTGTTTCTAGGGACTCATTTCCAACAGTTTGCCAAAGAGAGGAGGAGCTGAGCTCCAGCATTTAATGCTCCTGTCTCACTTCCACTCGCTTCCAGCAAAGTGCCTGCGTGAAAATTCATATCCTGTCTGATATCTTCAAATCCCTAAGCAGCCCAAGGCCAGCTCTTTGCTTCTGGTTCTTGTTTTTTTGGGAGGAGAAGGGAAATGAAGAATTTCATGCACGCAGGACCCGCCAGCAGTGTGGATCAAAGGCTCTGCTCCACATCTGGGCACACGGGGGATGCCAGGGAAAAGCTGCCAGGATTGCCACAGGGCAGGGAGCTCAAGAGGGGAAATCTCAGTCAGACCTAAACACCTGCTTAGCTTCCCTGCCTCCACAAGATAATAACTTAATCAGAGTTTCAGAGTGAAGGTACTGAGCTCCTGATCAACACCGAGAGGGATCCACAGGATTTGTTCTCTTATCCTGGGACTAGGGAGCAAAGGACATCCTTATCAGCCTCATCCTTATCAGCTGCACTGCTCTGCTCTCCCAGCCAGCATCTGGAACTCATCACACTTCCAAGAGCCATCCTGAACCCACAACTCAGCCAAGGTGGGCAATTCCCATCCCTGGCAGTGCCCAAGGCCAGGTTGGACAAGGCTTGGAGCAGCCTGGGATGGTGGAAGGTGTCCCTGCCCATGGCACGGGGTGGCACTGGATGGGATTTAAGGTCCCTTCCATCTGGAACACATCACACCTCCCAGAGCCATCCTGGACCCTCAACTCAGCCAAGGCGGGCAATTCCCATCCCTGGCAGTGCCCAAGGCCAGGCTGGACAGGGCTTGGAGCAGCCTGGGATGGTGGAAGGTGTCCCTGCCCGTGGCACGGGGTGGCACTGGATGGGATTTAAGGTCCCTTCCATCTGGAACACATCACACTTCCAAGATCCATCCTGAACCCTCAACTCAGCCAAAGTGGGTGATTCCCACTCCTGGCAGTGCCCAAGGCCAGGTTGGACAAGGTGTGGAACAGCCTGGGATGGTGGAAGGTGTCCCTGCCCATGGCAGGGGGTGGCACTGGATGGCCTTTAAGGTCCTTCCACTCCCAGTTTGGGAGTCTCTGATTCTTCATCTGGGACCGTCGTGTCCCTCCAGGGAACACAGCAGGAGAGGAGCCAACTTGCAGCTCTCAGTGCTTTTTTAAAGATAACAAACAAAACCTGTCACATTTTCACTACCAGAGCCAACTCCAGCTCCTACCCATCCCAACAATACCCTGGGTTTTAGCAAAGCTTTCAAAGGAAGGAAAAGTATGTGTGTAACTGGCTCATGAGGTCTCTGGGGGGTTAAGAAGAAGATGGGAAAATCCATGAAATTCGTGCCTTAGTGTGGAAGTCATTTTCATGCCCCACTTTTTCAGCTGAGGAATATTTCTTTTGGAAAATAGTCACTTACAAGTAAACTCCTGGGGATTTTTTCCCCCCTTAGAACAATAAATATTTCCTATGAAACAGTGTTCTGAAAATCTCAACTGGTTCAGAGGTCCAGTTTCATACACATGAGCATCCAAGAGCTCAAGGCTCCTTTGATCTCCACCCCAGACTGGAAACCCTAAGAGAAAAAGCTTTCCTGCAAGATTTCCTCTATTTCTAAATTTTTTTACAAGGTGTAAACACTTTATTGCTTTTATTTCCACCAATAAAATGAGACACAGGAACAATTTCAAGGGAGGAATTCAACTCAGAGTCAGTTTGGACATAGAAAATACACAGGAAAAACACTCCTTTGCACAATGATCTTATAGGAAAAGCTGGCAAAAAGCAGGGCTAACCTGCTTATAGCAGCCAGGAGCACAGGGATTAGCTCAACCTTGCACAGGCTCACACCTTCAGATCAAACAGGAGTGAGAAGTAAATATTTGATACTAAGCCTAGAGCCACCTTCAGGCCCTTCAGCCCCAGCTGCTGCTGCACCACAATGAGTTAAACCAAGGTGTTGTGCATCAACATTTCCAAATGTGCAGAAAAGGCCTGAAAATGAGAGAAATTCTCTTCTGCAACATGATTTCTACTGCCAGGATTCTGTGTGCTCCTGACATGAAGGGCTCCCAGCGAGGAGAACTTAGGAAAGGCTCTGCTGGTTCCTCCTGCAGCCACCAACCCTCTGAAAGCACTGATGGGGACAGCAGGGCCCCAGTGTCACAATAATTGATGTCACCCATGGGCTCAGAAGGCCAGAGAAACCCTTGGAACTGCAGGATTAAACAGTGGAGAAGCTGCACCCATTCCAGAGTCAGGGAGGGAATTTGTGTCCCAGCCCTGCTCTCCAGGAAGGGTTGGGGAAGTCAATCCAAGTGTCTCCAGAGGCAGGAGGATGAGCTGGGTGTGAGCACTCAGCACCTCTGCACAGAGCAGGGCATGAAATCCCAGCCAGATGTGGGTCCTGCTCATTCCAGGTGCTGAGGAGTTCCCACACACCTCCAACATGGGATTTGTCTGGAGTGACCAGGAACAGGGAAGGGAGGGAGTCTGACAGGCTGGGAGAGTTCACCTGGAGAGGAGAAGGCTCCAGGGAGAGCTCAGAGCCCTTCCAGGGCCTAAAGGGGCTCCAGGAGAGCTGGAGAGGGACTGGGGACAAGGGATGGAGGGACAGGACACAGGGAATGGCTTCCCAGTGCCAGAGGGCAGGGAGGGATGGGATATTGGAAGGAATTGTTCCCTGGCAGGGTGGGCAGGCCCTGGCACAGGGTGCCCAGAGCAGCTGGGGCTGCCCCTGGATCCCTGGCAGAGCCCAAGGCCAGACTGGACAAGGCTTGGAGCAGCCTGGGCCAGTGGGAGGTGTCCCTGCCCATGGCAGGGATGGGATGGGATGGAATGGGATGGGATGGAATTTAAGGTCCCTTCCAGCCCAAATCAGGCTGGAATTCTGTGGTTTTGTCGTGTGGGACTCAGCCCTGCTTTTCCTATTGTAGAAGAAGACACAAACCTCATCAGGTGGATCTGGAAGGAGGAAACCCAAACCTGACCCAGAAGAAAATCACCTTCTCATATCTGCCTTGCAGGAACACAAAGAGCTAATTTCAAATGTAATAAAAAATATTTTAAACATCATTTTCCACTGCTCTGCACTCACTGTGGGTTAACACATCAATGGGAATGACAGATGTCTCGGCTGGTGGGTGTTACTGGGAGCTGGCACAGCCTGGGGGCAACAGAGACAGGCACCAGGTAGCCAAAGCTGCTGGATTTACCCCAAAACTATCCCTGTCCCTGTCACTTCTCCTCAGTGAGAACACTGCCCTTCTCCCAGGCTTTAATCAGGGAGGTGTTCATAGCAGTGGTGTTTAGATGCAACACAAATCAAGACTTTTTAACCCAGAAAGTTCACCATTAAAAGAAATTATTCCTGTAATTTTTACTATTTAAACTGCCTTTTTTTATCTGAACAAAATAATCCCACTGGGGGTGTGCAAACACTGTCCCTTCAGTGGCTCCACAATTTAATAAAGCCCCCACCACTTTGAAGTGTCCTCTTGGCTCTACTGGGCCAGCTGGGGTTTGTCTCATCTTTGCTGTGACTCAAGGCCCAAAAATACTTAAAATTCACCTTATACTTTTGGCCAGAAGGCCTAAAAATATTTAAAATTCACCTTATTTTCTCTCACACTGGTGTGTCTGGGGCTGCTGCTGGCATTGCTGCCATCCCTCTCTCTCTCTCTCTCCATTCCAAGCTCTGATTTCAAACCTTCCTAACCACAGAGCAGAGCTCCTGCTGTCCCACCTTCCCTGAGGCTGGAAATGCTGCATCCAAACCAGAAATCCCTTCAGGCAGCTGGAATGTTCCATGAGAAAGGAGCAGAAAAGCACGGCAGGAACCTGCAGGAGCCCACAAAGCCATGACCCAACGGGGAGGGACCTCCTCCCACCCCACAGCCTGCACCCTCCACGAGTTCTGCAACTTTTTTGTGTGTGTTTTTCAGCTTTAGGTGTGGTTTTGAGCATGTGTGTGTATTTTTGAGCTTTAACATCCATGGGCATTCAGCCATTAAATAATCACTTTTAGGATTGAGGTCTTGAGGCAAAAATCCAGTCCTTGGAGGAACAGCCAGGTGGAGGAGAAGGGATGGAAAAGGACAGCTCAGTGTCTCTGAGCACAGCCCCTCACGAAATACCACTCTGGGAGTAATTCAGTAAGCTTTGGACTGCAGAAAGCAAATTATTTTTGCAAGTCCAGTGATTTCTGAACTCATGGTTATTTTCCAAGAAAAATGTGGAAATGCTTTAGGTTTCCAGGTGAAAATATTAAAAATAATGGCAAAGAATCCCAGAATCATTAAGGTTGGAAAAGACCTCCAAGATCATGAAGTCCAACCAGCAGCACCAGCACTAAACCATGTCCCCAAGTGCCACATCCCCACAGCTTTGGGACACATCCAGGAATGGGGACTCCACCATTCCTCTGTGCAATTTGAAGCCACCAGGGGAATAAATAAAATTTATTTGAGTATTTCTTAGAAAAGTGAGATACATTTGGAAACTCTGAGGGCAGTAAGTTGAGAAGGAGGTTTGGTGCTCTCACTTTCTTTGGTGCTGATTATTCTATATCTGTTTATCAAAACCTACAAGGAGACAGCTGCCAAGGTGTGCAGATGTCTTTTTCTCCTGAGCTGGGAAATAGATATTTGATGTACTGGGATAATATTTCAGCTGTCAAGGCTGATTGGCACAGAAATATCCAAAAATTATGTGACATTCCTGCCTCTCTCTGACCCTTCTGCCTGACTCTCCCAGGATTTTTTTAATCCCTTTGGAGCAATTTAAAGAATGGGAACAGAATGTGAATGTGGCTTTTTACCTGGTGCCTATTTCTAGCTGGTTTGGATTTGGTATTTATTTCATTTGGGTCATGACTAATTGCTGAGATGCCACACCAGTGTGACCAATCTTTACAGAGCTGTATTTTCAACTCTTCTTCAGAGCCCAGAAATACAGCAAAATGCTCAAAGCCAAGGAAAAAAAATATCACCTTCCCAGAAAATCACCTGAAATAATCCCAGCAATGTGTCAACTAAACCAACAATCCATCATTTTCTTCCTTAGAAGCCTCACTGGTGTTCAAGAGGTTGAAAATGCAAGGGGAGGCTGAATTTGATTTTCCTTCTGAGCTGTGGGCACTGTCCACACTGATATTTCTGACTATTGTACTTATTACATGTGACATGTGGAGGAATTGAAGGGCTCCTTTCCTCCACCAGCAGAATGGGAATATCTGATCTGACATTCTCCCCACATTCACATTTCTCTGTGTGCAATTGGAAAACACTTCAAATGGCCTTTGTTTTTTCCTCTGGGATACCAAGATGGGGCTGGGAGCCACCTGATTTAGTGAGCAGCATCCCTGCCCATGGAAGGGGGTGGAAGGAGATGACTTTTAATGCCCTTCCAACCCAAACCATTCCATGATTCCATTGTGGTTAGAGCTCCTTAATGTTTTTAATTTCATTCACTACAGGTCCCACAGCTCTGGAACAAACACAAAACCTCATTTAATGTGCTTTTTCAAATTTATTAACCTGTTCAGGTGCTGATTCTGGAAAGGTTTGGGGTTCTGAGAGAAAAGAAGGGAAGCACTGGGAGCAGCCCCCTTTGGAGCCCCCACCCTGACCATGCCTGGGGGGCACTGCTGAGGGAGGAGCTGGCAGAAATCCTTTGCAATCTCTTGGATTTGGAGCCTGTCAGATGGGAGCAGTGCTGGGAAAAGTCACAAGGTGAATAAATATAATAATAATTATAATTAATATTATAATATAACATAACGAATAAACATAATAATAAAAATAAATGTGAAATGTTGGCTTTTCTAGGGTATAAAGATGGTGTCCCTGCCATGGCAGGGGTGGCACTGGATGAGATTAAAGGTCCCTTCCAGCCCAAACCCTCCAAGGAATCCATGATTCTATATTGTTAGGAAGCTCTGAAGCCTGAGAGGAAAGTTTAGGAATGCTCCTGAAAGGATTATCTTGGAGAATAAAATGCACTGCCGGGTGTTTCCTAGGCTGTGTTGGACCACAGCAAGCCCACAAAGAGAAAAGGGAATCCCCCCTCTAAAAACTCCAATCAGGAGCAAATCCAGTTGGATTTGGCTGGCACCTGCTCCAGTTCCATGAAAATCTCATTTTATGCAGGCAGTTCTTTGGGCCTTGGGCACTTCCAGGGATCCAGGGACAGCCCCAGCTGCTCTGGGCACCCTGTGCCAGGCCCTGCTCATCCTCCCAGGGAACAATTCCTTCCCAACATCCCACCCAATCCTCAATTTAAAACCATCCCCCCTTCTCCTGTCACTATTGGCCCATTTAAAATTCCCTCTCCCTTCCCCTCCCAAAATCTCATTAGTGACCCTCAAGTGCTCCATCGGAGGAGAGGGATAAAACAGCAATAAATATAAATATAGATAATAGAGATATCCATAGACAGCAGCTCCTCCAGGTCACGGCCCTGCCAAACACAGCCATATGTTAAATGCAACCACAACGAGCCTGCCGACAAATTAACGAGCTAATTAACACCAGCACAGAAACACTGAGCAATCACACCCTGTCCTCCCACCTCCAGAGGAAGCAGGAGGAGAATCTCTTCCAGAGAAACAGGATTTTTTGGGTGGAAAACTCCATTGTGACTGTGGCCCACAAAGGAACCTCGAGAAGCTCTCATCAGTTAGGAAACAGAACAACAAAAATGCCCCAAAATCCTTCTGGCCTACCTCAAAATCTAGCAAAATAATACCCCTTGTGTTTAATCAAATGTAGTATTTTAAATATGAGCTTCATTTAGCTGGTTGAAAACAAAATATGAGCTTAATCACTCGAGGCAACTCACCTCTGCCATGCCAAAAGAAGAAAGGAATTGACCCATTGTACCTCCAGAAAAAAAGCAGTTAATTGCTTAAAATACACAGACTGATGTTTAGGAACAGCTTGAATCTGCACTGCAAACCATCTGTTCTGCATGAGAGATTTCATGACTTCCCAGGTCCATTTCCAAATTGAAATGGATGTTTTAATGATGAAAAATGGGGAGAAGCAATGAATACTTCATTAAAACACATTATTTCCCTGTCAACTTTCTATTCTCCTGACTGTAAGCAAAAATAATGTCTGAGCAGAGTTAATGTCTCGGGTTATCAGAGCTGCAGATGCCTCTTGGCATTTGCCTGAACAAATAAGCTATTTCATAAACCTGCAAACAGAAATGATTCAATAAATTGGAATTTCTTTCCCTTCTAATGAAAACCAGAGTTCTCCAACTCTTTCAATTACCTCCACGGAATGCAAAAGACACTAAAGAGAGGGTTTTTCTCCCTGTTTGCTGCATTCTTAGGACCATAAAGGCACATTAAAAACCTCAATACCTTCGCAGGGGAGACTCATCCACACTTCCTCTGGAAAACTGTATTTAATTATTTCAATGAGATGCAAGGATATCATTTCCTACCGCCATGATGAGGCACCAAATTATCCAAACCATTCGTATCTGTCACACAAATAAACACTTTCTATAGCATTTCTCAGTGTATTTGCCAATTACCTTGTAGTTTTTGGACTAAAGCAAGTGTCTGCTGAAGCACTGAGAAATGATAACAGAAATACCCAAGCAGGGCTTGCTTTTGTGCTGAAGCAATTTATTAAAGCAACAAGACATTCCAACATGCCATGAGAAGTGAAAAACAACAGGCTGGAGGAGAAGGATGGCATTGGAATTCTGAATAAAAAGCCTTGAAGGCGTCATGCAGCAGGGAAACCAGGCAAGTCCCAAGGTGCTCTGCTGTCCCATGCTCTGCTGGTGCCAGGACTTCCCAAATTAATCTGATTTTCAGCGTGTCCCCTTCTGAAAACACCCAGCTGGAGACTACTTAAAACCCTTCAATATTGAAAGGGTCTCCCTGGCGCCTTCCCCAATCAATTTCCTCTTCAGCCAGCTAAAAGATCAATGGATGTTTCTACAAACCTGAACCTCTTAACCCAGCCTTAAGTTTCTTATTAAAGTCGTTTTATATGAAGATATTCCCAATGAAAAGCCAAGCCCAAAAGGTGAGGGCAGCTACCTCAACTCTTGGAAATAACAAGACAAAATATTTGGGCTTTTCCCTGAGAACCTCCAGTCAAAAGAATTCCACACAACCTCCTTGGTACAGCTTCCCTGATCCTCAGAGAGGCTTTGACAGAAATGATTCTGCTGGTTGAAATGTCAAAATTAAAATCATCCAGGCAAATTAAAGCAAATTCACTTTAGCCATTCAGATGTGGGACACAAAACTCTACCCTTGAGTCCTCCTCCCTGAAGGTTTAGGGAACAGCTCAATATCTGGAATTATTCCCAAATAATGAACAGAGCAAGAGCTCCATGGAGGCACAATGATGTTTCTGTTATTTAAAAACAAAATTCTATGTTATGGCGCAAGACTCCATTGAAAATTCCGTATTTTAATTAGAAATTTGATTTAACCAGGCAAATTCCAGCTTGCCAGCAGGCACAGGAACCTTCCTGGATTTCTCCATGTTCATCAGAGCAGGGTATGAAGAGGAAAAGGATGACAGCAGAGACGTTGGGCAATCGATCCATAATGAAACAGCTCTAAAGCAATAATGTTTGCCTTGCTCCATGCCTGCTTCTTTTCTCCATAATTGATTTTGCACTCAAGGGCTCAGATTGCATAAGCAGCCTCAAAATCACGCCTGTGAGAGCTGCCAGTTCCTTTTATTCCTCCTGTATCTTCTCCCAGCGAGTTAATCCCAGGTGGGAAACACTGCCCTGATAAAACCCGACAGTCCCAGCGCTGGATTTTAATGAGCCACTGCGTTTTTGCTGTTTCTCCAGCACAAGGACTTCACAAACGAGTTCTCTTCTGCTTGTGGAGCTGGGCCAGGGGGGTTTAGGTTGGAGATCAGGAAGGGTTCTTCCCCCAGAGGGTGCTGGCACTGCCCAGGCTCCCCAGGGAATGGGCACAGCCTGAGGCTGCCCGAGCTCCAGGAGGGTTTGGACACTGCTCTCAGGGTGGGATTGTTGGGATCAGGAGTGGGATCAATGATCCCTGTGAATCCCTTCCAGCTCTGTGTGGTTCTCCTCACACCTTCAGCTGCAGTCTGATGCTGCCATCTGCACCTCTGCTGGATGAAAACCCCACACATTTATTTAAAATATCCCATTTCACACACTCTTAAAGGAAGGGTTACGAGGGGATTATATCAAATATAAGAAAAATCCTTTCATGGCAGTGAAAAATATCATGGCAAGTGTACAGGTCATTGCCAAATGGGATCTGATTCCTGGGAGCTGCCAGCAGCTTTTGAAACCAGTTTTGGCACCACTATAAAACACATTTCTCTTGGTTCAGGGAAGGAGAAACAACAATGGAAACTCGGCTTTTGAATCAGATCTGAAGAATTTGAGGTAGAACATCTGTCTGTCATTAGAGCTCCTCTGCAGCAGAAACCCTCCAGTCAACCCCAGATGTGTATGTTATTCTATATCTATGATATTGTTCACATTATCCATACAGTTTCTGTATGTCCCTTCATACAGAAACTGCTGTGTTTCTCTTGGATCCAGACCTTAAACTTTTTCAACATGGAGCCAAAAGGATTTTCAGTTTGGGTTTATTTTCCTTTTGGTGAGTATATTCCATATATAGCCCTCCTTCCAAACTGAGAATTCTTCCATATGTAATATAAGAAGAAAGGCAAGATTTAGAAATACACCAACAAAGGACAAAAGAATTCACCAAGATAAATGCACAAGCACAATAAATTCTATCATTTCTTAAAAAAAAAAAAAAAAAAAAGAGAGCAAAATCAAGAATAAAATATTGTCTCCAAACAGGTTTGCTTAAAATATTTGGTTTTAAGCCAAGAAACCACTGAGCAGAAGTTGTTACTCAACCTATTCCATCACTTTAAAAAGCTGCATACCTAAAGGCTCCAGTGCATCAGGTTTTCAAATGCCCTTTTCACAGAGCTGCCTGCCAACATTTTGTCTGGATTCACGTTGCAGACAAACTGTTCTTCCCCTGGACAAGTCACGGAAAAAAATCCATATAAAAGCAGAGGAGGCAAGGACAGCTGAGACATCCATGGTGAAATCCTGCTTAAATCACACTGTTATTAAACTTTAATGGAGAAACAAGAGGTGGTTGAGCCCCAGCAATGGGAGCAGCCGTGTTTGCTGTGACAGTGCTCAGGGAAGAGATGGCCCAAGGTAACCCAGCTCCTTTCTCATCTTCAAAATCAAGATCCTGGGAGATAAAACAAGATAAAACAAGCCTGGGATCTTGGAAATGAATCCTGGGCATTCCAGCAGTCACTGGCTCAGTGGCACTCACTCCCTTAGCAGGATGTCGTCTTTAATTCCTTATTACACAGGATTTGGGTGTAAGGTTTTGGTGTTGCCACTTCTGGAATCTGCAGACACAGAATCCCACACTGGTTTGGGATAAAAGGGACTTAAAGCCCATCCAGTGCCACCCCTGCCATGGGCAGGGACACCTTCCCCCATCCCAGGCTGCTCCTGGTCCAGCCTGGTCCAGCACTTCCAGGGATCCAGGGGCAGCCCCAGCTGTACCAGGGCCTGCCCACCCTGCCAGGGAAGGATTCCTTCCCATATCTCACCTAAATCTCCCCTCTTTTGTTCAAAACCCTGTCCTGTCTCTCTGTGCCATGTAAGAAGTGCCCCTGCTGTTTTTCCAGGCCCTGAAAGGCTGCAGTGAGTTCTGCCCTCACTCTCACTGAAAAGGCCACTGCGATTTTTCTCTCCACAAGTAATAAAAGAAAATAGCCAAGAGCCAGAGGCCACAGGGGAGGAGCAGAGCCTGCTCTCAGCCAGCTCCCACTGCAGACAAGTCTTCCATCATCAAAACAAAAGAGAGAATGAACCATTGTCTCCTGACTGCAGCAACAAGACCACACTTTTCAGATCTGCTTGGACGAAAGCAACACCACGATTCCTAAATATATCCCTGGGGTGTGTAACCCAGCTCTGCAGCCTGTCCTTCATTGTGTGAGCCTGAAAACCTGAGAGGTTCACCCTTACCCAGCACCTCCTTGTGCTCCTGCTGCCTTTCTGGGGAGGAGAGCTGGATTTCCTGGCGTGATTTCTATGGTTCCAGCTCAGCCCTGCTTTTCTCTGCCTCTACAATTGCATTTCTACATTGCATTTCTGGGATTCCTGGGGATTGAGCTCTCTCAGGATGAGGGGTTTAGGATACCCAACATGGAGGAGAAAGGCGTGTCTGAAGGGAGCCTACAAGGAAGATCAAGGAGTGTGAATGAGGACCTGGAGTGCCAGGACACAGGGAATGGCTTCCCAGTGCCAGAGGGCAGGGATGGATGGGATATTGAGAGGGAATTGTTCCCTGGGAGACCCTGAAATGGATTTCCCAAAGAAGCTGTGGCTGCCCCTGGATCCCTGGAAGAGTCCAAGGCCAGGTTAGACCAGGAAGGTCCATGGAAGGTGTCCCTGCCCCTGGTTACAACTGGATGGGCTTTAAGGTCCCTCCCAAACCATTCCACAATTCCATAAATCAATAACCTTTATTATCAGTAGTTCTGTTCCAACTGCAGACCGCTGAGATTTTTTTTGTCCTCACAAAATGTGTTACACCAACATTATTTACAATAATATTTCAGGCAGTGCTGGGCAAAGCCAGTACTGAAGTAATTCTTTTCCAATCCCAGTCTCTGAGGTTTGCAGGAAAACACACATTTACTGGGAAAGGGAGATGAACAGGAAATATTCCCTAATGCCTTTCTCTAAAAGTGGTAATTAGCATCAAAATCTGTAGCCTTTAGGGAAATAGGGCCCTCCCTACATAAAAATTGCTCTTTTAGGGACACTGGCTCTGCCTGTTTGGCTTTCTGAGACCCTGAATCCCTGGAGACTTCCACCATGAGATGATATCAGTGCAAGACAGGGCCAGGCAGGCCTGGTTTCCAAAAATACCAAATTGAGATTACATAAAACGAGTGGGAAGACTGACAAAAAATAAAAAAAAAGCAGGGTTTTGATCAAACAATTTATGGCATTTCTGACTGGGAATGCAAATGAATTAATCTCAGTGACCTTAAAAATGAACTGAAGCAAGGGGTCCTTGGAGGCACAGAGTGAGAATAGGAGGCTTTTTTCTCAGGGAGTGAGATAATGCTTGGACTAGAGCTTTTTAATACATTGTGCTCAGTAAATTCAGCTCAGGGACAAAACTCCTGTGGAATATTTGATTTCTGGCTTGGAAACTACTACACTGAATTCCTAAATCAGTCTGAAGTAAGTTCAGTTGTGGAAGCTCCAGAACATTTATTTTCTGGATTTGTACTCCCTCACTAATCACTTTCATAGGCATTAAGTAACAAGTAAAGGCAGTGCTTCTGCAAAGTGCTTTATTTTTCTTTCTTATGCAAGAGCCATGTTCTGTTCCCATTTTTTTCCCATAGGAAACTGCTGATCTTAGCAGTACCCAAACTTTGGAAGAATGTCAACAGAGGAGACGTGGAAAAAATTCCCACCCTGAATGTAATTTTTTCCTGTCTCACATAACATGTTCCCAAGAAACCTGAAATATAACACAGCCATATTTACTTTTGTAGGGGTTATCCAGCTGCTGCAGCATTCCCCACTGAATGGGGAACCAGTGATGTCTAATCCCAGTCTGTGTCTGGATCCCAGCTTCCAAAGGAGTTTGGGCAGGTGTGGGAAATGGATTTGTAGAGAATTCTTAAAGTTTGATAGAAGTTTTACATAGTGTGTATTTGTATGTCAATTTTGAGTTAAGAAATGCTGACTTAAAAAGGCAGTGGAATAGGACAGACATTGTTGAGAAAGAAATTGAATTAGAAACAAGTTTCCAAGGATGGCCTTGCAAATAAGACTTTGGAGAAACAGGACTATGAAAAATCCAAACTATGAAAAATCCAAATCCATTTCCCACAGGCAGGAAGCAGGAAATGGAGCCCTTCAGCTGGCAGGTGCTTCCCAAAACAGCACTCCAGGGTTTTTCCCCTACCCCTGCCACAAAACTCTCCTTCTTTACACACCACCTCACTTGGGCTGGCTTTGAGCTGCTAAATCCTGGAAAACCCCTGGGATGGAGAGCCCACAGCCTCTCCAAACATCCCTGCTCTGGTTGTGCCTGGAGCAAGAGCCCAGAGAGCAAGGGATGGAAATCCACCTCGCCTTGCTTGACATGGCCAATCCTCATTTGCCCTTCCACTAATTAGTGACCATGGGGACCAGAGATGTACTGGGGTTGGAGGGATGAAGGAGAAGGAATTTTTCTTCCCCTTGTCCAGGATGGAAGACAGACACTGGAGATATTGGGAGTCCAAGCCTTTCCTCAAGCTACCCCAGCAGTCTGGCACAACAGCAACGCCTCCTAGCAAGGACAGAGGGGGAAATCCCTCATTATTTCTTGTCTCTATCTAAAGCCTCCTTCAGTCTAAGCTCACCAACAACTCTGAATCACTCCCAGTTCGAGTGAAACATAAAAAAAGAAACCTCAGGACTGCAAACACAGACACAGAATCTAAAATTAACAAAAGGAAAACCTCTAGGCTGCCGTGGATTTTCTCAGAGCTCAGCGGTCCCTTCTCACCACCCCAAAGTGCCGATGATTTCCTCTCCCACATCCCTCAGAAACGTCTGCACCCCAGACAGGGCCTGCTCTGAGCCTCCCAGGGGCTGTCCCTTCCCTTTCTCCAGCACTAATAAACATCATTTTGGAAGAGCAATGGGATGTGTCATCTCCATGAGCTCCTGCAGTCATCCCACGGTGTTTCAGTGGTATCAGACACATCATAATTACTCCTTCTGCTCCCTTCAAACAGGCTCCTCACCACAGCTGCTCTGCTATGGATGTGCAACTGGCTCAGGAAACAGCTGAAGAACTCATCCAAAATGGGATTTTCACAGTGGAAATGCTGTGGTTTTACCTTCTGAAGCCTCAGCAGTGGACAAAGCTTTCCTTTCACGCCACTGTGTTTTTGAGGCGTGGCTGCTGCCTTGTTTCTGCATCCATCTGGATGCCAGGGGAAGAGTATTCCATTAAAACCAGCAGTCAGGCTTTGGCAGCTGGCACAGCAGCTCTCCAAAGCACGGAGGAGTTTAAGGAGATGACAGTTACCCAGTTGCTTTCCAGCAGGGAAACAGCAAAAATCATCTGCGTGCAGCGGGCAGGCTCCCAGTGCCAGCTGAAAATCCCTGCCAGTTAAGGCAAACAACCATTTAATTTTCTTGCAGACAGGGACAGGATTGACTTCCCATGCCAAGCAGCCCTGAGAAAGGTCAGCAGACACCAGGAAATACTGAAAATTTGTGTCAAAACCCAAGCCAATATGGTTTTCAATGTACTGCAAGGCAGGGGCTGAGAGATTTGGCACCACCAAAAATTCAAAGTGCAGAGGAGCTCCAGGAAATGGTCACAAACTCCATCAGGAACACCTGGAATGCTTGTGATGCCCCAGCTCTACAGCTGCCACACAATTCCTGCTCCCAGATAAACAGCTTATTCCTCTGCTCTGCTTTTAAAAGGGAATTCCTTAGGTAAAAGCACTCTGTGCCCCCACTGCTAAACTCCTCAACCACCTTCTCATGGCAAGGGATTTTGGACAAGTTCTGCTGAAATTATGATAAAATTTACACAGGAGCTCAGGGAATGTCAGCAATTACCAGCATGACCTCAAGGCTTAGAGAGGAATCAAGATTAGAGGGAGGCTTGTTTTTCTGCAGTGATTTGGTAGCAGATGGTGACTTTTATTTAGCCCTTTTGAAGAAAAGTAGCCTTGAAACGGGCACTTTCCCAGCTTCATTAACATGATATTGAGAAAAATATCAAATGTCTAAAGCAGGGACAATTCCCAGAGCCTCACACAATCCTTAACAAATCCAAACTCTCGTGCTGCAATCTGCTTGGTGGCTTTTGGAGATGTGAGCTTCCAACTTCTGCTGCTTCTTCCTCTGTGCTTTCCAATTTTATTCTGCTGTGAAACCAGCTCAGCTCTCTTTGCTTGTAGAATTCTGAGTGTTTTCCAGCAGAAGCTGACACCACTCAGTTCTTCCCCTTGCATTTTGTTTGCTGATAGGTAAAGCAAAATATCTGGCATTGTAACATGAGCATCTTCTCAATCCACCCTGAGCAGCTTCACTGAACCCTCTGGGCTTGCAAAACAACTGAAGTGACCCAAAAACTTCAGAAGTTTAAAGCAAGAGCAAGGAAAGAGTCAAACAAGCCAAGGCTGAAGAAGCCAGCAAAAGCCTGAATTTAAAGCACTCAATGAAGGGTCAGAAGTCATCAGCATTACATTCAAGAGAACAAACTGGGGCTAAATAGTCCAGATAAACCAGACATGGCTCTAAATTTAAAAAAATATTGCCATGTTTTGGCGTCTCTGGACTGAAAACACTCTTCTGGTTGGATAATTCTGTAAGAAGTACCTGCCAGCCTCCCCCTGCCTGAAGAAAATCCATGTGCTGGCTGCTCCTGTGCCTGAGGCTCAGGAGGATGTGTTTACACCGGTGACATTTCACAAACTGTGTCCCCATTCCCCTCCCACTCAGTGCTTGACAGAGACAGCACCAAGCCTGGACTGATTCCTGCTAACAGGAATAAAAATGGTCCCTTTCAGCTGATAAATGGGCACAGGTCAGGAGGAAATCAATTACAGACAGAAAATACACTTTTCTAACCTGTACATTTAAGCAATTCCTTTACAAGTGCTGAGATACAGCTGAGATATCTTTAAATCTCTTTTACACAGCTAAAAACCCTGCACTTCTTGCTGGCTTGCAGCAGCACATATGGCATGCCAGAAAGCACATGAAGGAATCATATGAACAAACAGCTCCTGCTACATAAATGAAGGCAAAAATCGATTCTCCCTCCACTTATTGTTGAATGAAAACCATCCAGAACCATTAAACATTACAGGGGGGGAAAAAGGCCCGAAAAAGGTGAAATCAAATTGTGTATTTCTATTTTGCTGCAACGTGTTTGATTTGATTTCACTGATCATGGAGTCCCTGGATGGTTTGGGTGAGAAGGGACCTTAAGGACCATCTAATCCCATTATTCATATTCCCAACACTCCCTCAGCTATCCTGCAACTCCACAGCTTTTTAAATCTGTTCCCTTGTGTTTATTTATTCTGCAGGGCAATCCATAATAACGCTCAGGTTAAACCTGCCCTATCATAAATTCCAAGAGGCGATCTCCAGCTGAAGGAATTAGTTACTCAAAGAGCTCTCAGCTCCCAAAACCTGTGTATAAAACAACTCAGCCCAACTTAAATCACATCAGATTTGTACCCAAAAAAAAAACCCCAATTCCTGTGTGGAGCTGCCAGCCCTCATTAATCATGTCCTGATGAATGAAACCCTTTCCAGGGCTGGCAACAGCGATTTGCTCTGAAATGGTGGAAATGTTTCAGGTTAATCTTTTTGACAAAGCAGTCAATTCCGTGAAATAACTTCCTCCACATCCCCTGCATTCCCAGCTAGGATAAATCCAAGGAGCTGGGCTGGAGCAGAGGAATCCAGGCTGATTTCTATCCGCTGTAGACCAAGCCAACATTTTTTCCCCTGTTTCAGTGCCTCGGTTAAAATCCTCAGGGAACCTTGGGACGTATTTTCACATGTTGGGCCGATGATCTGCTTGGAGAGGCTTCCAGATGAATTTGGGAAGACAAGCTGAAAAATGCATGGTCATGTTCTCCTCTAAAATGGTGCTGTGAGGGGCTAAGCTGACCTTTGCTGAAGTGTATTTTAAGAACAAGAGTCACTTAGGGAATACTTCACGTCTTGGGATAAAAATATTTAACTGGAAACGAGACCTAAAGGAGAACAAGATATTTCAAACTGGTTGTGTGTCACAGCCTACTGTACTTACAGCAGCTTTTCTTTACAAAAGAGGGACACAAAAATGAGAACTTTGGACTTGAAGTTTTCTTTGACCCTTTTAGAACTGAGCATGAGAAGTGCAGCATCACAGCACCAGAGTAGAGAATGTTTAATCAAAATGTTGTTTCTGATGGGAAACCCTACTCCTCATTTTAGCAGGCTCCAAAAAGCATTTTTATACCACTTGGTGCTGAAACTTTATTGCACAACACGTGTTTATCCAGAATTAAGTTTTTTCCACCTTTCTGAAAACACTTCACAGTAATGGTTAAGGTTTGGATTTTTTTCTTAACCTGCAATTCTTTAAACAGGCCTGGGACAGAGGCACTGGGAATAGGAACAGTTTTTGAACCCTTCCAGGAATGGAGATACCACCTCTGCCTTGGGCTACTGAAAGTGAGGGCCAGAGCAGAACCTTATATTGTATCTGCTGTCAGATTTCAAGTTCTTTGCTGTTCAAAAATCTAATCAAATCCTTCTCAGAATTTTCATTTGCAGGATTCTTCCTGAAAAGATCACACACCAAAAAAAAAAAAAAAAAATCTAATTCTAAACTTCTCTTCACTGCAAGCAGAAAGGGAAGGGTAAGGAAGGTCATCCCTGAGTGCTGCTGTCTGAAGGTCGCTCTACTCCAGCTGAGCTTTTAAATATCAGAAAAACCAACAGGGATCAGCAGCACAGAGTCGAAGGTGACACATATTAGTGAGACAAGGGATTGCAGTGGGTGGAGGGGGAGGTCTGCCTGCAAATATTTACACAAACTGGAACAGATTTAGGACAGGCTGAGCCAGCCCATCCAACCACGAGGCAAAGCAAGGCTTCCTCTGAACGACCCCGAGTTTGATATTTATTGTGTCCTCTGGGCATTCAGGCCTGCCTTAGGCTAAGTCAGGTCAATAAAAATGAAGTCCAGCTCCTGAAGTCTGGTAATAGCTCAGCAACTGAAAGGATTAGAAAGAGGAGGTTAATCCTGGGGCTAGGTCTCGAAGCAGGGTGCCTGTGCTGAGCCCAAAGCAGCCAGTCTGGGCTCCTCAGCACTGCAGGAGCTGCTGGAGCTGGGAAGGGCCTGGAGCAGCTGGGGGCCCAGGGAAGGCTGAGGGAGCTGGGGCTGCCCAGCCTGGAGAGGAGCCCCAGCTGAGAGGGGCCCTCAGGCCTGGCTGTCCCTGGGGGCAGGAGGGGCAGAGCAGGGCCCAGGCTCTGCTCCGGGGCCCAGCCATGGCACCAGAGCCACGGGCAGGGCCTGAGCCCAGCCATTGCCCTGCCCAGGAGGCACAACTTCTTCCCTGGGCAGTGCCCAGCCTGAGCAGATTGCCCACAGAGCCTGGGGGCTCTCCTCCCTGGGGCTGGGGCACAGCTGGGTGCACACAGTGCTGTGCCCTGGGCTCTGCCATGGCCCTGCTCCAGCAGGGAGGGGACACCAGGTGCCCGCTCAGCTCCTGCAGCCTGGGCCAGTCTGGGGTCCTGTGAATATTCACTACTCAAATATGAATTATTCACTGCTACCCCAACCTGACCCATGCTAATGATGCCTCAGGTTTGAGCTTTTCTATTTTTCACATTCTGTGCTGCTTCAGTGTGTAGTTCCCAGCTTCACATAAGGGATGGTGAGCTCTCTGCACAGAGCAGGGAGACAAAACAATTCCCGCTCCAGCTGGGCACCAAGGACAAATGATCCAAATATCAGGCCCAAGAACATAAATAGTGTGGACTGAAGAGATAAAAACAAGCAAGAATTACAGCTTTCATAACCTAAAGCTGCAATTGGACAATTAACACCAAGATGCAAATGGAGCAGAACTGATCACAGTGACAGACCCTGTGACCGGGTGTGCATTTTGTGCCCATTTTGGTTCACCTTGGGTGCAGCCCTGGCTGGGCTCTTGTGCTGCCCAAGGTGGATCCATGGAGGAGATCCTTTTAATAAATCCCTGCTTTATTCTTTAACTCTGTCTGGCCTCTGTTCTAGCTCAGCCTTCTCAAGGCATCGATGGAGCCACCAGCAATGGACACACAGCACCTCCAGTCCAGGTGAACATGGAAACCTCTGGAAGCACCTCCTCTGCAGAGCTCTCCCAACACTGCAGAACAGCCATGTCCATTCTGCCTGACCCTGGAAAATCTGGAGGTGGCCTCTGCCTCTCCCACAGCCCCAAGTCCCTCAGGGTGTACTGACCTCCAGGCTACCTGAACTAACCCATTCCTAGGCAGCTGCTACCTTGCAGACTTTTACCAAAACCTCACTTTTTGCGTGGAAGAAGACAGCAAGGAGAGCAGAAACTTGTGCTGCTTTGGAGGTTATTGAACATTACCCATCCTGTCTCAACCATTTTGTGTAACTCCCAGCTCACCCCAACCAGGAGAGCTCCCTGAGCCAGGCAGGAACCAAGGCCAAAATCCAGCTAAAATTCATCCTAACAGCAATACCCACTCACTGAATAAACCAGCTGGGGTTGTCACAGCAAATCCCTGCACCCAGGGCCCCGAGGGACAGCAAGGGAACACAAACACTCTGCCCTTTACCCGTTGCTGTCCTAACCTCTGGCTGGGAGCTGCACATCGTGGGGACAGGCTGCAGTGGATTCTGTGACTGCAAAATACCCTGCAAGAGCTGTGCATCCAATGCTGGAATGGTCTGGCTGCTTCTTCCCAAGAGCTGGCACAGGCTGAGTTTGGAGCCAGGATGGCTCAGGAAAGAGCTCCTTGGGAAAAAGTGATCACCTCTAAAACATCAGCATTACTCACACAGTGCAAATAAAAACATTGGGCTGGGTTCTTCATTTCTGGTATTAGCAGCACAGGAAGATAGAAGCACCAATTTCTAAAAATACAGCATCCTAGTAACAGCAACCTTGTAACATTCCAGTACTACAGAGCAGTTTAATTTCTAGTTAGAAGATGACACTGGGAGAAATGAACTTTATGGATTTTGTGGTACGCAGCAGCAGTGGAAAAAAAAAAAAGACATTTTTAATATTTATTCCTAGAAGTGCTGCAGAAATCACGACCAAACAATTCCACCACCTACACAGGACATCTCTTATCCTGACAGAACACTCCTTGCCCAGGAAAAGGAGGGCAAAAAGGCACCATACAATGCTCACATCATTTCCCCATTTCACCTTCCCAGTCAGAAACCACACACAACTGCCAGGCCTGGTTTTCAAATCTTTGCCCCCACCAAAAAAAGATTACCAGACCTCCAAGACAGAAAAAGCCATGAAGAAGATTCCAAAGTCAAACCCCACTTGCAAACACATTCTTGTGCTAATACTTGGGGTAAACAGAAATCCAAGGAAATTAAAGCTGTCATTTGGAGCAATCCAGACACAACCATCACCTGAAATGCCACAAATCCTGCTGGGTTTCTGACTCTTCTGAGCTGTAAGCAGAGCGAGCCCTGGGAGTTTTTTAATAGAAGAGCTGCCTATTTTCCCCAATTTTATTTTACCTGCAACTAATTATTCTGATTTGTGGGAGGGTAATCAGAAGTTGTGCTGCCAAAATGACACCTGGGCTGGGCAGAAAAGCACAGGCACAGCCTGGTTGTGTCCAGCTCCTCCTCACTTTTCCCCAAAAAACCAACAGAAGGACTGCAAATCTGCGAGCAGAGCAGCTCCTTTGCTGCCTGAGCATTCCCAGATCAATCCCACAGGAAATACTCCTGCTCTGTTCCAACAAGTCTTGGGGCTCTGGGAAGCATCACTGTGGCAGGCAGTGGGGCTGCAGGGATTCCAGAGCAGCCATCCCAGCAGGAACTGCCTGCCCAAAAGGGATCTCTCCTCTGGGGGCAGCAGCCATCCTTCCTGCACACCCTTCAGCCAAGTTTTAGCCCCTCCAACCCAACCCTGGCTCCTGCTCTCTCTGCCACACACATCCCAACACTCCTGAAATTCTGGAAGAACAATTATTTCCTTGTTTCTGTGGTATTTTTTCCTTTTAAATTTATATTTTCCTTTGTCCCACTTGCACTGAGAAGCTACTGCTTCATGAAGAACCAGCAGTGGAAATCCCAGAATGGTTTGGGTGGCAAAGGACCTGAAAGCCCATCCAGTCACCCCTGCCATGGGCAGGGACATCTTCCACTGTCCCAGGCTGCTCCAAGCCCATTCCAGCCTGGCCTTGAAATGATCCTGACTGTTCACCATGGAAAGGAGAAACCTTGGGGTGACCCAGTTGTGGCCTTCCAGTGCCTGAAGGGGCTACAGGACAGAGAGGGAGAGACTGGGGACAAGAGATGGGGTGTTAGGACAGAGGGAATGGCTTCCCACTGCCAGAGGGCAGGGCTGGATGGGATATTGGGAAGGAATTGTTCCCTGGCAGAGTGGGCAGGCCCTGGAATGGACTTCTGGCAGCTGGGGCTGCCCCTGGATCTGTGGAAGTGTCCAAGGCCAGTCTGGAGCAGGCTGGGACAGTGGAAGGTGTCCCTGCCCATGGCAGAGGTGGCACTAGATGGGATTTAAGTCCCCTCCCACCCAAACCATCCTGGGATTCTGTAATCTGCACATCCCAACAGGATGGAGCCCTCTGGCTGCTGCCTGCATCCCAGAGCCATTGACTCTCTCGTGTTCCATTTCTTGTGCCCAGCAGTCAGGAGGCAGCACAGAGACATCCTGAGGAGCAGAGAATTAATCCAGCCAAAACTGAGTGCAGGGAGACCTTTTCAGAAAGGACTGACTCAATGAGGTGATGAGAAGAGCAGTGCCTGATGACCTGGCACACACACCCCAGGCAAGCAAGAGACAAAAACAACTTTTCTTTTAAAGCTTGGAAACTTATGGATTCTTTTTGTGCTTAAAATACCAAAGCCAACAAATTCACAATACGCCCCTGCACAAAGGATGCTGGAAAACATTGATTTCAGGATTATTCAATAACCCTTCTCTTCCCTGTTGTTAAGATGAATGAGAATTTGAGCTAATTTTCTGGAGTTAATTATTTATTGTTATAGAACCTTACAGCTTGCAGATGGTCACTGTTATTGTAAGAATTGCAGGGGACCTGCAGCATCTTGCTGGGGCCTTTCCTGCTTTATTTAATTCCAGAAGAAAACAGAACTATCTATCTGCCAATTCCCCCCAAAAAAGCCCATTTCCTCTGTATTACCACTGGAGCTATACCCTCTTCCCACTGCTGGCTGCTTCCCTTTTTCCAGTAAGAGCCATCAAGTGCAGATTGGTTTCAAAGAGAGAGAATTAAACTCCTTTCGTGGAGGAAAATGAACTCTCAGCAAGGAAACCCTGCTGTAAGCAATATCACTCAAGGATTGTTCTTGCCTTTTCCAGCAACCATAACCCTCACTCCCAAGGACAGAGAATGTAGCACATTCCAATAAATAAATCCAAGATAATAAAGGCACAATTCTGTGCCCCAGATTCCCCTAAAAATCTGAGCCATTGAGCTCACTGGCCCCATCCACCTCAGATTTGAGGCTTGGGCTTTGCCAGGAGGTGATTAAAAAGCCAGAGGGATGAGGAGTGCAGCAAACACTGGAGGTCTGTGACCCCTTCCCCAAACAAAAATATCAACTGCAGGAGAAGAGCAGGGCTCTGGTTTCACCCTGCAAGAGGCCAAAGTGCTGATCCTTCTGTTCCAGGAAGGGAAAAAATGAGTGAGTGAAAGAGCAGAGTTTCTTTGCGAGGTTTTGGAACATTAACCCTGGTAGGACAAGTGCTGGGATGGAGACTCAGGCAGCTGGCTGAGCTTCAGGAGAAGTGGGAATCACTCAGCTTCCCTTAAAACACTCAGTGGCAAAACATAATGGTGATATTCTTCTGTTAAATAAAACAATTTGGGTTTTTTTTATATAAAACATTCTGTTTCCTCACACGTAAATCTGATTATCAGCTATTCCAGCAGGAAAAAAAGGAGCAATTAGATTTGGAGAAGTGTAGCCAGCAGTGAATGTGCACACAGAGTGATCCTGGAGTGTAAACAAAGCTGGTTTAAACCATTCTGCTTTATTCTTTTTCATTAGTTTGTAGAGATTATATTCAACTATTTGCTTTTTAATCACATTTGAAAACATTAATTTCCTATCAACAGTCCTGATTTCAAGTGCAAACACTGCTTAATTAGAACTCGTGGGGAAATGATTTTAGGTCCTGTGGAAAATGAGCCTGCTTTCATTTCAGAAAGAAAACCTCTCTCAGCCCAAAGGTTATTCCATTTATTCCTGGGGAATAAATCCAAATGCCAAAGATGAAAACCAAAACTGCAGGCACTGTTTGATGTGCATCAGGGTTCCTTCTAATTCTCCAGGACAAGGTAACTGGAAAGGTGAAAAGAATGTTCCATTCATGGATGTTCCATCCATTACTGCATAGCATCACACCTTTCACAAATTCCAGAGCCTAGAAAAAGCAAATCCCCTGGGTAAATAAAATTTACTGATAGGAAACCAATTTTAAAGGGGGAAAAAAAAATCCCTGCAGCCACATAACAGGATAACCAAAACCTGAGGATCCAAAAGCTTTTTTTAAAAGTCCAGTGAGGATATGGAGTCTCTGTTCCTTCATGTGCTTTCTTCTGGTTATAGAATCACAGAATATCCTGCACTGGAAGGGACCCCCAGGGATCATCCACTCCCACTCCTGGACAAACACCCCAACAATCCTACCCTGGGCACCCCTGGAGTGCTGTCCAAGCCCTCCTGGAGCTCTGGCAGCCTCAGGGCTGTGCCCATTCCCTGGGGAGCCTGGGCAGTGCCAGCACCCTCTGGGGGAAGAACCTTTCCCTAATTTCCAAAGTAAATCTTCCATGGAAGGGAAAGAAGCTTCTAAATTGTGAATTACTGAGCTTTGCTTCAGCAGAACCAAGTAGGAGACACAGGCTCAAAAAAACTGAACTTAATAGGACTGTGACAGGTAACCTCAGTTGGTGCAGAAGGTGGACACAAGGAGGAGGTGATTAAATCAGCCACATTTACTTAAGGAAATCAGATGAGAAGTTATTTGGAAGGAAGGGAAACAATACAAGAAGTAATGAGAGTTTTGAGGGAGACATATCATAAAGCTCCCTCACCAAACAGCCCCTCTGGCCATTGGAGACCCCATTAGTGCTCCTTAACCACCTCAATTACTGACTGCTGGGCTGGATTTCCTGCAAATTCCCAGAGCTGCCCAGCTGGCAAAGCCTGGCACTAACACAGCCACAGGACCCCAGGGTGGCTGAGGCTGCAGGAGCTGAGCGGGCACCTGGTGTCCCCTCCCTGCTGGAGCAGGGCCATGGCAGAGCCCAGGGCACAGCACTGTGTGCACCCAGCTGTGCCCCAGCCCCAGGGAGGAGAGCCCCCAGGCTCTGTGGGCAATCTGCTCAGGCTGGGCACTGCCCAGGGAAGAAGTTGTGCCTCCTGGGCAGGGCAATGGCTGGGCTCAGGCCCTGCCCGTGGCTCTGGTGCCATGGCTGGGCCCCGGAGCAGAGCCTGGGCCCTGCTCTGCCCCTCCTGCCCCCAGGGACAGCCAGGCCTGAGGGCCCCTCTCAGCTGGGGCTCCTCTCCAGGCTGGGCAGCCAAGGATGGCAGCAGAGCCTCTTTTATCCCCCAGGATGTGCTGTAGTCTCACTTCTCCAATTAAACAAACGTTTCTCCTCCAGATTACCGAAATTCCCACTTGGAGCATCCAGCTCCAAGCACCAGAGCAGTGTGGCACAAATGTTTTCACTCAGCACAACCAGTATCTTCCCTTGGCTTTCCTCCTCCAAGTCAGACAGGATCATAATGGAATGAAACAAAAGGGGTTGTGTCAGTCAAACTCCCTGGAACTTTGAGAAGCAGAGGCTGTTTGACTCAGGGTTGTGTGGGACACAACACCCCACAAACAGAAGAGTGATCCTTGCCCTCAAATTCCTGGTTTTCCTTAGGTAGTCCCAGCTGTCCTCAGCACTGGCCATTACTTTGAGCCTTGTCCTGTCATTTCTGGACTCTGGGGTTGTTTGAAGAGCACAAATAAGGTGCACGAGCACTGACCTTTCTCTGAGTGCTCAGAAATGTTGTATCTCTTAGGGTACCAAACAGCCAGGAAATTTTTCATCTTTTATTCATCTGACTAGCTCTTACTGCAAAGGAATTGGGAAATTGAAAATTAGAAACTTTGGACAGACCTGGGAAAGCAATTCAAATGCAAATACCAGCAGCTTAGTGCAAAGACAATGAAACTCAACACATGGACACCGAGTTACAACAAAAAATTCATTAGGAGAGGTGTCAGACCAGACAAAAAACTGAGTAACCTGGTTCAAATCACGATGGCAGAGATTTCAAAAGGCCTGATTTACAAAATAATCAGGAACTAAATATTTCATGGAAAGCTTCACCAGACACCTGTTGTGAAGTGTGAGACTGGGGCCATGCCCTGGCTCTCCTGAGGTTTATCCCACTTACAAAACTGTCTCTGTGCCCCACACAGGAATTTCTGTGCACCTTTCACTGGGAACACTCACAGAATCACAGAATATCCCTGGGTTGGGAGAGACCTCCAAGATCACTGAGTCCAACCCAGCCCCAACACCTCAACTAAACCCTGGCACCCAGTGCCACATCCAGTCTGTTTTTAAACACACCCAGGGATGGTGACTCCAACACCTCCCTGGGCAGGCCATTCCAGGACTTTATCACCCTTTCTGTAAAAAACTTATTCCTAATATCCAATATTTCCCATATTTCCCTTGGTGCAGCTTGAGACTGTGTGCTCTCATTCTGGAGAAAGAGCCCAACCCCACCTGAGCACAGCCACCTTTCAGGGAGCTGTAGAGGGTGATGGGGTCACCCCTGAGTCTCCTTTTCTCCAGGCTGAGCACCCCCAGCTCCCTCAGTGGTTCCTCACAGGGTTTGTGTTCCCAGCCCCGTTGCCTCCTCTGGATGTGCTCCAGCCTCTCAAGGTCCTTCCCAAACTGAGGGGCCAGAGCTGGACACAGCACTCCAGGTGTGCCCTCACCTGTGCCAGGTACAAGGGCAGAATGATCTCCCTGCTCCTGCTGGCCACACCATTCCTGAGCCAGGCCAGGAGCCATTGGCCTTCTTGGCCACCTGGGCACTCTGCTGGCTCATGGTCAGCCAGCTGTGGACCAGCACCCCCAGGTCCCTTTCTGCCTGGGCACTGTCCAGCCACCCCTGGACTTCAGGCAGTTAGCAAGGCTCTCATTTCTCTCCCCACAAGTCTGAATGGGTGAGACTTCCATCAGCACAAAGGCCTCTGCAGTGCAGCTCTCCAGCTGCTCAGCTCCCCGCTCTCCCCACTCCAGGGTTATCAGTCCGTTCCCGTGTGTCCTTTGGGATGAAGATGCTATTTCGTCCTCCATCTCTCCACACTGCCTCATCCATCCTCTCAGAGCTTGATGAGATCATTGTCTTGAGTGCTCTGAGGAGTGAAGAACGCACCAATTTCCAGCCAGGACTGCTGGCCCTGCATGCTAAAGGCTGGCTGGCTCCAGGGATGTCAGCTGGTGTGCCCAAGAGCCACTGGGAACAGCAGGAAGGAAGGAGAAATTGCTCCTTGGATGCCTTGGCCTCAAAGTTTGGAAACTGAGGTTTCACAAGTACAGTGTGAAATATGATTTAAAACCGGAGGTGTTATTCACAGCAGTGTGAGGACAATCCAAAACCCACACTTGTCCCTGAGTGCAGCAAAAGCCCCTGGCACAAGTGTCCCAGCAGGACTTTGGGTGACAACACCTGGTTCCATCAGCGCTTGGGATAACTCAGAGGGAAGTTAAAATAGAAGTTGGCACAATCAGCAAGATCAGAGAGCTTCCTGCTCTGCTCCTTTACAAAAGTGTGGATTTCATTCCTGGCAAAGCCAAGGTTTGCCAGCTGCCCAGCACTGCTGATGAATTCGGCACATCAACTCTGGTGACTTCTGACTCTACTCAGGCTGTTTGCTCCAAATGCATTCCTGACACCCCTCCTTCCAAATTCCAGTCACTTTTTACCAACCTGGTACAGAATGATACAATTAGGAGAAAATCCCAGAATGGTTTGGGTTGGAAGAGACTTTAAATTCCATCCTGTCCCCAGCCCTGCCACGGCAGGGACACCTTCCACTATCCCAGGTTGCTCCAAGCCGTGTCCAGCCTGGCCTTGGACACTGCCAGGGATCCAGGGCCAGTGAGTTCTTCATGTCTGGGATGTGCAACTGTGCTGCCCCAACCCTACCCCAGAGCCCAGAAACACCCAGCACAGCCTGGAGATGCCATCAAGCCCTCCAGACAGGACACACATCCAAAATGCTGCAGGAAATGCCAGCTGCTCCCTTTTTGAGGGATGCTGAGAAGGAAACTCCAGCTCCTCCCTTTCTGAGGGACGCTGGCAAGCTGTTTGGCAGGAATGATGACTTTCTTGCCTCATGTCCTCCTCGATAGCCAAGTATTTCTCCAAATGATGCTTCCAAAGTCAGGGGTATTTAAAAGCAATAAAGAAGAAAAGGGATGAGGATTTTGCTGTACAAACATGATCTCAGCTTCATCTGCCCTCCTCAAGGACCTCCAGCCAAAGTGATCTCCACAAGGATGAGATGTTTGCCATCTCTCCCCCCAGACCTGCAGGCAGCTCAGCAGCCTCCCTGCTGGCAGCAAAAATCCACTCGGTTTCAGTTAATACGCAAGAGAGGAGCCCGTGGTTTCTGAGAAGCTGAAAATGAGCATCTTCCAGAAAAACAAACCCATAATAAACAGCCCAGCAATGCCTGACTGCTCTATCTCCATCACACACAAGCAAAGCACAGATTTTCTGCTAGATCACATACACAAATCCATTTGAAAACAACAGCTCATAAACACTCTTGCCACAAGTTTTGGGGGCTTGGTTTTGTTCAGGGCGTTTTTTGTTGAAAGGACGCAAACCCAGCAATCCTGAACGTCTGAAAGGCTGCAATTGCTGCCAAATCAGAACTGAATCAGCTATTAAACACCTCTACAAATTACCCTGATGTCGGGAAAACAAGCCATGCCCATGTTAGCCAGAAACATTGGAGGCTCTGGGATGAATCACAGCAGTGACGTGGCTGCCATGCTTGAAAGGACACAGTCATGACTTGGGGACGTCACCAGACAGCCCAAAACAATCATCCACCAAGACATATTTTTTCCTAGGTGCTCTCCAGAGCTTTTCAGGTCCAAGGCTGGTGTGTGCTGTGATTTATTTTGGGCTGGGAAAGCAGCAGTCTCACCTTACCAGATACTTTATCGAGCCATTAAGTAGCAAATTCCTCTTAAATCTTGTTTTTCTTTGAAGCACCTTCCAAAAAGTAAACAAAGGCATTTAAAAGATCACAGACAGGTTTTCTTTCTGACACATGAAAGATGGAGGCATTTTTAAGCCTGCCAATATTTTCAAAGCCTGTATTGCCTCCAAATAGCTGGGAGAAGAGAAAATGTCTTTCTGCACCTGTATTTTCTCCCCCTAAATGAAAGGGTTGTTTTGTGACCCACTGAAAATTATGAAACAGATCAAGAATGACAGAAAACGGTTTCAGGCTGAGGGAAAAGGGACTCCTGTGGGCAAATGTGATTCATCTCAGGAGGGGATGGCAGACTGAAATAAATGAGGGGCTGAGCGATCTCCCTGAGCTTGGAGCAGCAATATTGTGAAATATTGGTTTATCCAAAAAGGGAGGCAGATGTTGGCATCTGCTCGTGTGCTGTGGAAAACCAGAAGCTCCATCTCCTCAGGAGTTACACCCCAAGGTGAGACCCAGCAGGTGCAGAGCCATAAGGGAATGGGTTGGGAAGGAAGGATGAAGGAGAAAGGCATGACACTGCCAGAGGGGTGTTCCAGCACCCAAATGTCCTACAAATACCTGCTGGCCCACACTCCCTCACACAGAAAAGGGATCCAAGGTAATGGAGTGCAAGTCCAGAGCAGAAAATGGGATTTCTTTCCAAGCAAATCAGATTTGGAAGTACAACAAAACCTTTAGCCACTGGTCCATTCCACAGGGTTTGGTCAGTAAAGGACACCAAAACAAACAGGATGGTTTTTTCCTGGATTACTGAGGATTATGGAATTGCCCAATATGGATTCACTTAGGAATATTCAACAAAGGGAGTCACTGCCTAATTGGTGGTGTGCAACCTGCTGGGAACAGCTGCTTTGAATACTGATCACCTGAGCAGATTAATTCATCATTAATGTCTGCATGGAACCTGAGGGCTTCTAAAAAGAAATGTCTCTTCCCAGCCAGGACAATTGGGGTTTGTTTTGTTCCTTTGGAGGTGAAACCCAGCTCTTTAGGAAAGTTCCATGCTTTTCCAGGCTGGGAGTGTTGGGGAGACCCACAAAAAAATAGAACCCCTCAGATTTTGTCACTCTGCTGAACCCTGTGGGACTCTGCCTTGGAGACTCAGCCCAACCTGCTTGCCAAGGTGATGTTGGCTCGCTCACAGCACTGAGTGCTCCTCTTTCACCCTGCTCAGGGTTTACTCCATGGGTTGGGCAGGTTTACAGCTCATCCCAGGGCTGCATGTCCACACGGAGCACAGGCTCCATCCCCATGTTTCCTCTAACAGGGAATTTCTCCTCCTCCAAGCCCTGCCTTTGTTTCTGCCCCAAGCAGGTAAAATGACTTTATTAGCACGACCACCCTGCCATTCCACCCTAGCAGTCAATAAAACCCTGTCTGTCTGTCTGTCTGTGCTGCTTTTCCTCAATGGCTTTATCTGTTTGCTGATAGTTTTTCCCCATTCACTGAGACACAAATCCCACAAGCTGTTACTCCATTCCCCAGGTTCCCACAGTGCAGGAATCGATATCTTTTGAAAGACAAACCTAAACTGCCTTTTCCTGAGGCCAGCATTCCCTTCCTCTCCCCTCTCTGGGAGCCTTGGCGGTGTTGGCTGTGAAACAAAACCATTATTAACCAGCACAGGGGAGCTGAGGGGAGAATTCCACACATCCTCTAGAAGAGATTCCTCTGGATTGCACAGCAGCCCAAGGAGCTGTTCCCTGGCAGGAATAATAGGCCAAACACACCAATGGCTGTTTTCAGCCCACGTTTCAGGTTATGGAATTGCTTCTTGCTGAGGTTATTGTTGAAATTAGGAGAGTTTCAGACTGCCTGGGAATGCAAATTCTAAGGGCAGCTTAGCAACAACAGCTCAGGGGGTGACTTGTAACAATGACAGAAGGAAGAAAATTGGAAGGATTGGGGGAAAAAAGCCTCCTGCAAGACCTTTGTTAAAGCTTGTCAACAACAGAATCTGGCTGCTCTTCCCCTGTAAGAATTAGGTCTAACTTTGGTAAAGACCACAAAAAAACCCCTCATTTTGTCAGCTAAAATAATTTCATTTCTACACACAGTACTTGGGTTATTGTATGGGGAAAAGTGCTTAACAAAGCAATCCCTGATCACATGAAGAAATTTGGGATCAAGACAAACCACACAGGAAGGAAGGACTGGATGGCAAACTGTGATCAGGAAGGCTGCAGGGGGAAAATAGAGATCTTTTCAAAGACACAGAGAGATCATTTAGCCAAAAATAAGAAAGTGCCCTGTGATGGTCGGGCTGAGGTGCTTCCACCCAGGCTTGCTCCAGGACAGCAGCCTGGCACATTTGGATTTTCAAAGCCTTGATAATTGCTCCATTATCAATATTTCAATAATTAATCAATAAATAACCAATATTTTTAGCTGGAAGAGTCCCTCCAGCTAACTTCCCACAGCAAAGACAAGCTGCAAGCACTTCCTGTGCTTCAGGAGTGGCCCTTAGCTCTGGAAAGCACAAAGTTTTACCCTCAAATCCTAAATAATGCACTGAAGCAGGAAAGCTCTGCTAAAAAAGAACACAGTGAACCATTTCTGTCCAAGAGTGTAACAGCAGCACACAGTGTTTATATTCCCATTTCCCAGGAAGATCTCTTGTGTCCCAGTTGTTCCCTTTTGGTTGTTTTATGCTGCCATTAGTCAGCCACGGGGGTGTGAGGCCTGAGGGGTGCAAGAGTTCTCAGTACTCCATCAGCAACTCTCCAGACTCCCTGTGACTGGGACTTTTAGCCCTGTCCAATATGAGCTGGAGGAAAAATCACTCAGCTTCCCTGCTGGATGACTTGAGGCTTTCCCAGCCAGATGTTCTACCTGAGCATCCCTTCCCACCGCAGAACCAGCAAGGAAAAAGCTGAGACACTTTGCTTTAACCACCTTCATTAACAAACTAAAGTTTCATTTCTTCACCAGATAATAAATTGAGGTGCTGTTTTCTCCCAGCACAAACCAGTTTTCAGGCTGGTTTTGTGATGGAAAGCCCCGAGGAGGAGCTGTGGTGCCCAATCCTCCAGGCAGCACCAAGGCAGCCCAGCAAACCTTTGTGCCCAGCTCACCACAGGGAACAGGGAAGGTGCAACTGAAGCACTCAGGGAATTGGACTGAACCACTGGAGCTGTGACACGAGGCAGCAGTGCCTGATTTTGGAAAAACTCAGTCATTTAACAAACCCAGTTCTCTTTTCTCTGCCCGACTTTGATGTCCTGAAGAACTTGAGCCCCACAAGGAGAAGCAGGGTGTGCTCACAGTCCCAGTGTGAGGGGATGATGTCAGAATTCCAAGCAGGCTGGAAGCAGCAGCAGCAATATTCCAGCACATTAGCAATCATCTGCCATGGGGAGAGCTAATTTTTGCCTCATTAGAGCCTGATAGGAATCTGTGATGTTGAGCAGTTCCATTTGCAGCTGCTCCCAACCTGTTCTGGCCAGGTTTTTGTGGTAATCACTAGGCTGAACCAGAGCAGGGATGTTGGGAAAGCATTTCTTTCCAAAGAAACATCTTGGTGTGCTGCTGTTAATGCACACCAAGATCCAGTGAACCCTTCTGGTTCTTTAAAGGGAACTTTTTCCACGCTTCAAATCTTTCCAGGGATCAGGAAGGACATCCAGGGATGAGTGAGCACAAGGTCTCACAGGCCACCGGGGATATATTCCAAATATCCTGCACATAGCAAAGCTGACAGAACAAATGCCATGGAAGGAAACAGCTAAGTCAAATTAACAAAATTACACATTCCCTTAGGAAGGGAATCATACTTGAAATGTAAAACTGTCTACATTTCCTAAGGAATTGTTTATGTCAAATGTCTATCCTGTCTTTCACCACTGGAAAAAAAGAGAAAAAAAAAAACAAAACAAAGAAAACCCTTTTTTTTTTTTTTTTGTTCTTAAGACTTGTTGCCTCTTTGGGTCTGCTGGTGGCTCCTAATTCCCAGATGGTAGAAACCCCCTCACCCCTGGCACTATTCCTCTTCTCCACAATCCAGAGGACTCTGCTCTGGTGGAAGCTGTCCCTGCCCATGCAGGAGGAGGAACTGGATGAGCTTTAAAGCCTTGTCCAGACTGGCTTTGGACACTTCCAGGGATTGAAAATCTACAACTTCCCTGGCAACCTGTGTCAGGACCTCTCCATTATGGGGAATAACATCCTGAATAAACACAGGACAACCCAAATCAGGCTGACAGGACTCTGTGAAACCCCAGCACTGATGCGAGTCACACCCACAGCACTGTCACTGCATTAACTTGTTTATTCTGAGCTTTTAAAAACCCTGATTCCTTCCACTCCTTATGGAGCTCTTAAAATCACTAATTTGTAATATTGGAGTGAATACTCCCTGATTTCTATTCTGGCATCAGAGCCATTCCTGATGCAGATATCCCACAGTCTGACAGCTGATCTGCATAATGTGGTGAATGTACTTATAACTCATCTCCAGACAGGGAAATAAATCTCCAGCACCTCTTTCTGCTGTGTGCTGCAGCACAATGCACAGCTCTGGAAACGCCTCCTGAGTGCCAATTCTGACTTGCAGGGTTCAGAAAATTAAAACTGTATTAGGAAACAGATCATTTTCATCACCTACTCAGGGGGAACAAAAGCCCAGCAAGAGTTTTTAACCCTTAACCTGCTCAGATGTCAGTAACCCTAAGGAATGGGATTTATCCTTTCCATGGGGCCCCAGCACAGGAGGGACCTGGAGCTGCTGGGGAGAGCCCAGGGGAGGCACCAGGATGGGCAGAGGGATGGAGCAGCTCTGCTGGGAGGAAAGGCTGGGAGAGCTGGGATTGTTCACCTGGAGAGGAGAAGCTCTGGGGTGACCAAATTGTGGCCTGGCAGGGCCTGAAGGAGCTACAGGAAACATGGAGAGAGACTTGGGACAAAGGATGGAGGGACAGGACACAGGAAATGGCTTCCCACAGCCAGAGGGCAGGGAGGGATGGAATATTGGGCAGGAATTAGGCAGGCCCTGGCACAGGCTGCCCCTGGATCCCTGGCAGTGCCCAAAGCCAGGTTGGACTTTGGGGCTTGGAGCAGCCTGGGACAGTGGAAAGTGTCCCTTTGAGGTCCCTTCCCCCACTCCTTCCTGCCTTGGCCCGATCAGCACTGAACAGCCCTCAGTGGAAGTCCCAAAATCCGTATCCCATTCCACACTCCATTGCCTCCCATCAGCTTTCATTTACTGAGAGATTTTATGTTCTGCTTTGGCCCCAGCCCTCAGTCTCTTTTTCAGCCTGCCTGGTTTCAGGCCAGAGCACGAAGGAAAGGTTTCACTTACTGCTCATCTTCCTCTGGTAAATAACAACATTAAACAGAGCATGGAGACAGCAGCTCGGTGACAGATGGGGCTGTGCTGGTTTGTGTCACCCAAGGACCTGGCTCAGAATGCTAACACATGGAAATCACCCAGCTGCAGAACTGGGAAGCAAATCTGGGGACCAGGAAAAGGGATAAAGAGCTCCAGCCCTGCTTTTATTGTCAACTAAATCAAAGGCTTCCCTGGAAGTGTTCAAGGGCAGGTTGGAGCAACCTGGGACAGTGGAAGATGTCCCTGCCCATGGCAGGAAATGAAATGTTCTTTAAGGTCCGCCCCCAGCCCAAACCATCTAGGATTTATTTTGCCAAAGTAAGACAGAAAACTGAGATTAATATTAATATTTAAAAGGCAAAGCAGCATAAGAAGCTGTTGGGACCTCTCAGCACTCTCCATGCCCTTGATCTTCCCCACCACCACCCAAAGCTCCTGAGGAAACCCAAATGCTTTTGGTTCCAGTTCACAGAGCAGGATATAAATGACCCTCCCAGCAGCAATGATGAGCAAAGTAAGTTCTGCAGTGTTAAATATGTGCTGCAGTGTTAAATATGTTCAGCCAAGTCTGTGAAAAAGGCCTGGTTTTTCCAAGAAGGAAAGCAACGTCCTGGAGAGAGCTGACAAATGATAATAAGCAGAGGCTGCTGGTGGAAAGCAGAAAATAAACTTCCTTTCTTTTCATTCATCATGCAGCAGGTCCACTTGTTCCCTCCAGATGAACATTCCCAAGGACGTCTCCTTCTCTTATCTTGTACCAACCAGGAACAAAAACATTCCTTTTTTAAAAAAATAAAGATCTTCCATGGGTTTTTTTCAGTCCAAATTTGAGCACAGGAGCACAGTGCTAACTGGAGATCTCTGGAGCTGGTTCTCACTTCAGGCCACGTTGACCAGCTGGCTCTAAAAAACTCTATCCTGGGACCTGACACTTGGAGATTTTCCTCAGCCACTGTGGAATTTTTACCCCATGGGTTACTACAAACCTCCTCCAGGGATCACTGGAAAACTTAAATTTCAGGGGTGATGTCAGTTCTCCATCTTACTGCTGCCAAATAAATCCTAAACTTTGGGCTGGGAGGAACTTTGAAGCTCACCTTGTTCCACCTCTGCCATGGGTTACAGGTTTAGGGGCACAAATGGTTCCATGATCCTTAGGGACATTTTTTGCAGGGACTCCTGCAGTAAATTCCTGAGTTATTCACCATTTTCAGTGGAGTTATTCACCATTTTCAGTGGACAATCCTGTGCCAGGTGCTCTGGGATGACCCTGCTGGAGCAGGGATGTGGCACCAGATGTCCCTTCCACCCTGACTTGTCCCATGATCCTAAGGGCTTTGCCATAGCAGCTCCTCACTCCCCACTGCACATTTTTAATCCACATTACAACTGGACTTCCCTTTTCTAAGGGGAATAACTGTCACAAGAGAACAGGCCAAAAGAACACAGTGTTTTGGGCTGAAAACTCTGGGGGGGAAAAAAAAAAAAAAACCTCATTTCAGTCAGATTCCACATAGTTACAAACAAAAGCTCGTGGACCTCTCCATCCCCCCAAAAATGTAATGAGAAGAAAGAGCTGGGAGCAGAAGAACAAGCAACAAAAAATACAATTAACTTTAGGAAGTCTCTGAAGTTATACATCACTACCACTAAAAATCAAAACAAACAAAAAAAAAAAAAAAGCCTCCCAATCCAGGCAGAAAATGACTTCAAGTTACCTCCTACTCCAAGATAAGAGTTTTCAGAGTTTCAGCAGTGATAAAGAGTCCCTTGTGGAGCTCCTCTGGAAGGATGGGGCTGCAGAACCACCCCAGGATTATTGCTTTTCCAGATCTGCAGCATCTCAAATCCTGGCTGCTGCTGCTGCTATTTAGAATATGAGAAAGCTCACCCACTGTTATTTCATGTTCTGGTAGCTCCACAAAATAGCTTTTGCAGTCAGGACCGAGAGGCTATGAAAATATTTAGCACAAGGATGGCAAACATCTTATTTTTATTAGTTTTTCCATCTTAAATGCAACGTGTTCTGATTGCATTTAATTATCATCTGTGCCTGGATGTGCGAGGAGCAGCAGCTGCTGGGATACACTGTAATTTCCATTATTTTAGATAAATACAGTGCAAACATTGATCTGACATTTTGATTTGTTTCCTGAGAGCAGAATTCTCATTTTTCCCCCAAAACCATCTGCCAGGGCTGCAAAGAAGTTGCAGATCAGGACCCCTGCACATCAAAGCAAAGGAAAAAAAATCAGAAAACTTTGACAAATAAGGCAATGCAAACATCTCCCCCCACCATCCCTCCCAGTTTTATCCTTTTGTTTGGATTTATTCTCAGACCTGTCTCTGTCAAACTTCTGGGCTGCACAAAGCCTTGGCCAAAATAGAGAAATCCACAGGAGATTTTCCCCACCAAAACAAAGGAGAAGAAAATGCAGGAAATGTTCTCCTGAGCTTCCCATGGGGTGAAGAGATGTTCAACCAAGGTGAAACGTTTAAGAAATGTGGAAAAGCTCCCTGGGACCAAGAGGAATGGTCTCCCCCATGTTACCCATTCCTGCCTGGAATAGCAGTGATGAACTCACTACTCAGCAGCTCTTTGGGATGAGCTCCTCCAGGAAACTCTGCAGGATTCCAGAAAAAGCAGGAGCTGATCCTGATGGGATCCCTTCCAGCTCAGGCTATTCTGTATTTGTAGAATTGTGACCCAGCCTCTCTCTCCTTCCCCTTCCCAAAATTGGTGATTTTGAGCTCTCTCCTCACAACCAAGAGCAGGAACAAAGGGCACAGAGCTCCCATGGTCTGATTATTTTTGTAGATGAGTTTTCCAAGCAAACAAGGAACCCAAAGCCAGTGCAGCCCACCCGAAGTGAGCCTTCCCTTTACTGGTCCTTTAATGATAGCTTGGATTCTAACCATGGAATTTTTCTATCTGCACACACAGCCTGAGTTGCAGAGCCCTGGAGTTGAAGGGGCACAGCCAAAGGTCAGAATCCAGGCTCCCCCATGTTCACTGCTGGGCTGAAAAGTCCTTTTATTTCACATTTCACATGTGGGAGCCACAACAAAAGGGAGTCATGGAACAGCAGGGGGACAAGAAAGACATTTGTGCCTCCCTTTCCAGCTGCTATTATTAATAAAATGAATGAGGCTTTATCTCCCCAATTTCTTTGGTAAATAAAACCCCCTTCACCACAAAGCAGCCTTCGAGTAACTGCTGAGCAGTACAAAAATAATTGGCACATCAGCTATGATCCTATGTGGGGGGAAAATCCATTATAATTACATTGATCATCCAGTGGGAACTGTTTTGGAAGAGGTTACACCTATCCCCTGTTTTCCGTGGAGAGGGATAGATGGATATCTGGCTGCCTGGGGATGAAGCAGGTTGTAGGAAAGCATTTACAGAATGATTTATCTGTTTGATAAACTCAGAGTTCTCCTCCCCAGCGATGAATTCTTTCAGCTTTTGCCAAGGCTGCCCCAGTTTTGTGTCAGTTCCACACTGCAGAAAGACTCAGAGAGGCTCAGGTAATGATTAGAGGAATGGCAAGAGGAGTAAATCACTGTGAATAGGAGCAGATCCCAAAGAAAGCTGGGCATTCACTGGAGAAATGAAAGGAATTCTCAGGTCAGCTTGACACTCAAACTTCTACAGCCCTGCAGAAGAACCTGCCAGCAGGCCCCTCTCATCCAATTCCAACAGGAATTTGTGCTGGCAGCAGGGCTTAGCTGAGGACAGAGACACCAGACTTTGCTCTTTGGGGGATTTATGTCTGTATAAATCATCAAACATCTGTATAAATCATCAAATATCCTCCAGTCCCTCTTCTCCTCCGCCAGTCCGGCAACAGCTTCACAAATTGGGGAAGTCTGAAGTCATCAGTCCCAGCTTGGATCCCATTTTCTTCTCCTGCCTACCAAATATTGGCTTAGTTAACCAAAGATTAGGTTTTTCTTGCTGAAAAGGGATGACTTCACCATTATTTCTGCTTGCATTTTAAGTGCTAAGGTTTAGTTGTGTAGTTTTAAAAATAACTGCTCTGTCCAGAATATCAAACCACATCTGTCACAAACCCAATCATCCTTTCATATCCCATTTCATCTCATGAACACTTCATGAAATAAGTACAAGAAGTGTTTAATTCCCCATCACTAATATGGGTAAATAATACTTTAGAAGAGTTAATTATTAAGACACTGTAAAATTAAAATAATGAGCTGATAACAGTGGAAGATTTCCTCTGGGTATGGCAGGACAACCCAGTTTCTCCAAGAGGCAGGAAAGCCATGAAGCCTGCAGAGGAAAAACCCTGATCTGACTCCTGCCCAACCCTGCAATACCAGGATGAAAGAAACAAAAATGAACAGTACAAAAGCAGATGAAAGCATGAAACAGGAGAGAAGGAAGACATTTTCCCAAACCCCATGGGAAGCCCTGGGAAAGGCAGGCTCCTTGGAGAACAGGGATTTGTTGGCAGGTTGTGCAGAAATTCCCACATTGCCATCATTTCTAATTCATTCCTTGCCACATGGAGTGTCTGAGGTTGGAAATGGGGGTGTGTATTTTGTCACCATCTATCAGAGGTGGGGCAGTTCTCTTCTGTTCAATGGGCAGTTTTCTTTATCTCTTCCACAGCCAATTCTCCCTCCAGGAGATCTCTGCTGTTCATGGCCATTAATTATTAATTATCTTCTGTCCATGGCCAGTGAGTGTCCCTGCAGGGCTGATCAAATTCCATCATCCCATGGGGAGATGCCCCACCCAGGGGAAGAGCCAAGCATTCCTACCTGGATACAATCTGAGGTTTGGAACAGCCCAGCAGCCTTTGCCCACTGCATTCCCAGAGGAGCAGCTTTCTGCTGCCCTGCATTCCCAGAGGGAGAGCAGGCCCATCTCCAGCAGCCCTGGAGCTGCAGAGGAAAACTCCCCCCTTGTGCAGGATCCCTGCTCCAGCAGAGTCACAGCTGGCACTGCAGGAGGGCTGAGCCCCCCTGGGATGGGACTGTGCCACCACCCTGAGCCCCCCTGGGATGGGACTGTGCCACCACCCTGAGCCCCCTGGGATGGGACTGTGCCACCACCCTGAGCCCTCCTGGGATGGGACTGTGCCACCACCCTGAGCCCCCCTGGGATGGGACTGTGCCACCACCCTGAGCCCCCCTGGGATGGGACTGTGCCACCACCCTGAGCCCCCTGGGATGGGACTGTGCCACCACCCTGAGCCCCCCTGGGATGGGACTGTGCCACCACCCTGAGCCCCCTGGGATGGGACTGTGCCACCACCCTGAGCCCTCTGGGATGGGACTGTGCCACCACCCTGAGCCCCCTGGGATGGGACTGTGCCACCACCCTGAGCCCCCTGGGATGGGACTGTGCCACCACCCTGAGCCCCCCTGGGATGGGACTGTGCCACCACCCTGAGCCCCCTGGGATGGGACTGTGCCACCACCCTGAGCCATCCTGGGATGGGACTGTGCCACCACCCTGAGCCCCCTGGGATGGGACTGTGCCACCACCCTGAGCCATCCTGGGATGGGACTGTGCCACCAGCCTGAGCCCCCCTGGGATGTGACAGGGCCTGCTCTGACTCTCACAGGGGTTTGGTTTTGCGGGAGTTTTTTTGGTGTTTTTTTTGTACTCTTGTATTTTCAATTTTCACGCCATGGAAGGACTCCCATTTGTCTCTGTACTTCAAACAGCCACACAGACCTTGTTTGTGTTCCCTTATCAACACCCAGCTCCATGTCCCAGCAGATCCACAGTTTCTAGGAACATACTGCTTCCCAAGACTCCCAGAAACCCACATTCCCATGGGAAACCACAGTTAGATCCTTCCTTTTGGGGGAGCTACCAAGAAGGAAGCAAGAGACAAAGTCACCTTTAAAAATAAAAGGCAAATCCCCATGGCTGAAGACACAAATAAAAGGAAATTTACGAGGAGAGGGAAAAATACTAAAACAGGGGCTGGTTCTCAAAAAGCTGCTGCTTCCCTCTCCATGCCTGTAGAAGCAGGAGCACACAGGGGATTTTTCTTCCCTCTGGTTCTCCAGGTGTGTGCAGAGCTGCAGCCTCAGAATTCATGTGCAGCACCCACTGACAATACAAAACCAGGAGCCACAAAAGAGTTAATCCAAGGAATTCCTCTTTCACTCTCTGTCACTGAATTATTTCTTCCATGCTTCATGGGAATGTCACCAACCCTAAAAAGGGAGGATTCTTTACACCTATGACTAAAATTTCTAAAAAACCTAAAAGAAGTATATTCTATTCTAAATTTTATTCTAAAAGAAATAAAAATCTGTTTATCCACAGGAGAGCCTCAAACCTGGACCTTGCCACCTGCTTTCTGCACAGGATCTTCCTGCCCTAATCCAACCTGACAGCCTACAAAACCATGAGCCACAAAAGAGTCAATCCAAGGAATTCCCCTTTCCCCCTGTGTCACTGAATTATTTCTTCCATGCTTCATGGGAATGGCACCAACCCTAAAGGGAGGACTCTATACCTATGACTAAAATTCCTAAAAACCCTCGATTCTATTCTAATTTTTTTCTAAAAATAGCTATTTATTCACAGGAGAGCCTCAAACCTGGACCTTGCCACCTGCTTTCTGCACAGGATCTTCCTGCCCTAATCCAACTTGACAGCCTGCAGCTGGGTGGCTCAGCCAGAGGAAACATTTGGGGTCAGAGGTGAGATTTCACATTTATCCTCATCAGTGTGAGGCAGCACCCACGCACAGCCCCAGCCTGTCAACACCACCCAGATCTGAGGTGGAGCTCTCTGAAAACACCTCTCCAGCCTGCCACGTTTTTAAAGTGCTTTCAGCAAAATGTTAGGAATGTTGCAAAGTCAGCAAATGCAAACCTGCAAATGTAGCACTTGGAAAATTCACAGAATTCACACCATCACTGAGTTTGCAGAACTTGAAGACCATCGAGCCCAACCCAGCCCCAACACCTCAATTAAACCATGGCACCCAGTGCCACATCCAGTCTGTTTTTAAACACATCCAGGGAAATGTTTAGGGTTTTTTCCCCTAAAAAAAAAAAAAATGGAGGTAGCAGACTCATCTATGGTTAATTAATAAATTTTTTTGGCTCTAAGAACTCTCCATTTGAACCCCTCTCAGAGCAGCAAACTTTCTCTCAGGAAAGGGAATATACCCAATAAATAAATTTATTTTTCTCTCACAATTGTTTTTCCCTGCAGAGCTGAGAGTTTCAGTGTGGAGTAGTTTAAGGCAGAGCATCACTCATCCCCCTTTTTTCATTCCCAGTCTCACAGCCTGGAGGAATATTCCTGCTGGAGGTGGGCACAGCAGGGATATTTAATGCTGCCAGCACTTTCAGCCCCTGATGGGTACCTGTCACATCACAAATACATTCATTCCCACCTTCAAAGCACAGCTGTAAGGGAAATATTTGGTGTAGGGCATCTCTTGACCCATTTCAGTTAATAAAGAAAAGGTGAGGGGGTTTCTTGCTACTTTTTGAACAAGAGGGAATCAAGGGGTGTTCTCAGAGGGCTGAAAGAACAGCACAGGGAGGGTGAAGCCAGAGAAATAAAGTGGTTTAAAAAATAGGATATGGTGGGGCCAGAGCCTGAAAGCCTGAACCAGGAGCCCTTCTACCCCTAGAGGTGGGAATTTGGCTGGCAAGACACAGACTGTGGGTATAGTCACTACAGAATAAAAAAAAAAAAAAAAAAACAAAAAAAGAAAAATTTAAAAATGCTTATTAGACTTATTAAAAGCAAAGAAGCACTAAATTCAGGATCCTGCTTGCTGAGAAACCTCAGCTTCAGCTCCTGACTCAAAGCTCTGGTTTTTGTCACTAGCAGCTTAAAGAAGAGCAAGAGCCCAAGTAAGGAAGGGAAAAGGAATGAGAATTTCTTTGATTTTTCAGGAAACACCTCTCAGTAATACTTAAAGATGGGTCTCTCCAGTAGAGTTTTGCAAAGAACAGAGATTTTATTTGGGTTGATTGTGCTAATAATTGAGAGGACAGAGAATGATGAGCCAAAATGAGCTCTCAGAACCATAGCCCAACCTATTTGATAATGTCCTCTCCCATTTCCATGACTTCATCATCACTCATTACATTATGTCTAAACACAGACTATAAACTCTCCATAATTGGGTTTGCAAAGCATTATGCACATTTAGGGAGCTATCTAAATAATCTTAAATTAAGTTACAAAGCCAAAGGGAAGAGCCAAGTCGTGCCCTCACACACACACAGGGCTGCCAGGAGAACATGGAAAACCTCAAGTGCCCAAAAAGCACAAAATTTGGTTTTGACACACATTTGTTGCACACTCATCACCACAAGGCTAAATAATGACCATAAATATGATAAAAATCTATCAGCAGTAAAGGCTGATCTGATTACCAAGCTATGCTCAATACCCCAAACCATGCTGGAAACAGTTCTGCCCCTAAATCCCCCCCAAAATCCTCTCCAGGGAGTGGGAAGAGGCTGAGCAGGAGATAAATGCACCCTGATTCCAACATGTGTCCTGTTCTTAGGGTTTTTTTTCCAGGGACAGCACTGAACACAACATCCCAAAAGCAGCCAGGCAGCAAAAACCCCGTGAGCAAACCTCTGGTGTGGGGGGAGTTTGGGAAGTGAGCACAAATCTGCACAGGGCAAATCCTCCACATTTCTACTAGGAAGAAAATACCATTCAAGAATTATTTTAAAGCAGTTTTTTATCATCAACAGAACAGACTGTGCACCTCAAAGTAGCCTCTGTATTCAGAGGACTGAAAACCTTAAATCTTTCCATGCAAACCTTAAATCTTTCCATGCAAACCTTAAATCTTTCCATGCAAACCTTAAATCTTTCCATGCAGTGCTGGGGTTGGAAACACATAATTCACATAAAAACCCATTTCAACGTGCAAAATTCAAAACTATGAAAAACCAGAGGAATTAAACCTGTGCCTTGAGAAAGGACTTAACCTTAAAAGGACAGAAGCTTCAAGTTGTTTTGGGAAAGCAGTGAGGAGTATTTGCAGCTATACAGCCTGAGGAATTTGGCAGGAAAGCTTGTTTAAAGGATGGCTTACTGCCTTGGAAAGATTTCTGTTTAAAAGAACAATTGTAGATATTAAAATATGGATGAGCAAGTGAAAAGGTGTTATCTGGCCAAAATGTTTGAGTCTACCAGATAGTTCTGGTGAGGAGCAAGAAGAATTTGATAAGCTTTTATCTGTTGTGGTACCAAATCACAGCAGGAAGGAAAACAGGGATATTTCCCTGAGAACTCAGGATCAGCCACTCTGGATGCACACGAGGTTTGCTCCAGCTCAGTAACTCTGACAGCTGACATGCACTTCCTTAACAATAAAAAGCACAAATATACACAAAATATGCTCAGTTTGACACGTGGAGAGCGAGACAACCTGGAAAGCAGACAAGGACAAGGAGCTGGGATTTTGGAAAGGCAGAGCATTGGCAACACCTGCTAAAGGATTTTTACAAAGCTGAATGAGAAACCCCAGCACATCCTGGGACACAGCACGTGCTGGAACACAGGGGCTGATCTTCCTTTGTGCCCAGGATGCACCAGCACCATTTTCCATCCTCCCAAGGATGAAAATTAGAGCCCCATGGGCTGTGCCCACACTTCCAGCTGGGAGGAGGCTGTGAGCACCTCCTCCCTGCTCCACAGCCACTTCCCATCTCCATTCCTTCTGCTAAAACCCTCATTGATCCAGCAAACCATCACCTCCAAGCACAGCCACTCTGCTTAGGGGAGGTTCATTCCAATGCAGGGTTAACAGCTTTCACCTCCTTTCTTTAGCCAGGCAGGCACACAAATCCAGGCAGAATTTTCCAGGCAAAAGCAGTCCACACAATTTTTAAGCAACCATATTTAGACAACCTCTTTCTCTGAAACCTTTTTTTTCCCATGAAAGGTTTTGTGTGCAAGTGTTGAAAAAAACAAGGAATAAGTAAGATTTTTCCCAACCCTACCTTCCATGACGTAGACCAGGGATCCCACATCTCCCTCCTTGATGATGCAGCTGTCCTTGCCATACTCCACAGGGTACATACAATCCACAATCTCCTGGATCTGGGACAATTCCAGGTTCTTCATGAAGTCATTGTCAAGGATTGCTTCCTTTATTAGCTCCTTGGACCTGGGGAACAAATAAATTCAGAAAAAAAATCAGTGTTTTCCCTAAAAACTTGCAGAGAAGTCAAAGAAAAAAATTACAGAGATGTGAACTTGAAATTGTTTTTTGTAAATAAGCTCTAGACACGTCCAGCATTGCAATAAAAATAGATTTTGTGGAGTTGCAAAATCCTCTTTTAGCTACAAGTTTCACATCTACATTAACACAGCTACTTGGAATATCTTCCATACACAAAACTGAAAGGAAGCACAAACAGGAGGGTAACAGATTTATTACTTGGTTTATTATATTTTCTATTAATTATACAAACTGGAGCACACCAAAGGGTGACACTACATGGATTCTCTGAGTATTTACATTCTAATCACTACAGGAGGCATTTGGCACAAAATCCCTAAATCCACTTGTGCAGGTGGACAACTGAGAATGGTCTAGATCAGGATTTAACAAAACTCAAGCTCCTAAAACACCTCCAGGCTGGACAGCAGCTCCTCACCCTGGGGGCTGAACTGCTCCCTGCAGAGCCTGAACAGCCAGGAGGGATTTAATTGTTGGAAATATGAATATGAAACAAAGCTTTCAAAGAAAAAACACTTTAATGGATCCTGTCTTCTTGAAAAAGAGCCAAAGTGGGACTTGGGGAGACCCAAACTGTGGGAAATGGATTTGTAGAGAATTCTCAAAGCCTGACTGAAGGCTCAACACAGTGTGTGCATCTGTAGGCAAACTTTGGGACAAGAAATGCTGACTTAGAAATGCCAGGGAACAGGACAGACTTTGTGGAGAGAGAAATGGAACCAGAAACAAGTTTCAAAGGATGGCCTTGCAAATGAGACTGGGTACTTTAGAGAAATAGAACTATGAAAAATCTGTTATAATCATAAACACTTATAGTGTAATATAATTTAAAAATAGTTGGCTTTGATTGTGATGTCATGAATTGTAACATCTGTATTTTCTCACCCTTCTCCTAAGGCTGAAAACAGAATAAAAGTTTTTTAAAACCCCTCTCACTTACCCCATCTCTAAATCCAAAAAGAGCTTAATCTGACACCAAACCAGCCCAGCCTTGCACAGGGTTAGAGCAGCTCAGGGTCCCACCCACCACACTGCCAGCTCGGTGATGTTTAAGATTCTTTTTATTCCTTTGATAGTTTGGAGGTTATTTCAACACAGCTCATTCCACTGGACACCAGAGGCCACCAGAAGTGACCCTGCTGAAGGGCAGCAGGGGACAGGACCAGGCTGCCAAGGACATGGCAGGCTCAGGGCACCACAAAACCATTCCTGAGGGTTGGAATCTGCCCTCACACCCATCCCTGGCTGCCCCTCCAGTGTGCAAATAAGGACCCCCAGGTAACCCTGCACCTGGGGCATGCCTTCCTTTCAGCAAAGCTGGGGACTTGTAAGGCTGAGCAGGTGCTGCACAGCCCCACTTCCTCCATCTGCCAGACAATGCTCTCCCTGCTGTGCCTTGATTCAGCTCCTGACTGCTCTTCTGACAGCCACCCCAAACGAGCTCCTTATTGGTGGTGCCCAACTGGCTGCCAGAGAAAACCTAATTAAAGCTTTTGTGCTCATCATGTCAACCTGCACTCCAATCCCAGGCTTTTATGTCATTCCAAGGCTCCAAAGTTATTTCATTTCTCCTTGATAGAGTCAGGATTTCAAGTGGAGTTGCTGCAAAAGTGAAAAGACCCAAAAAGACAGTGGGGAATTCCTGGCCCAAGTCAAACCTCCCTCTGGATGCAGAGATGCTCAGCTCAAAACAAAGCTCTCCTTGTTGGAATTGAACATGGGAAAGGATTTGAGGAGGAGTTGGGAAATTTGGTCCAAACAACAGCAAAGGAACAAGAAAACTCAGTTGGACTCAATGAGCTTAAAGATCTTTTTCAGCCTTTATGATTCTAGCTGGGGGAGAAGCAGCAAAACAGACCCAATGTGAACAAATTTAGGGAATTCAAGAGCTTAATAATCTTATCAATATTATATTAATAATAATATGATCTCAGATGTGTAAGAGAACATCTGAACCGCCTGATTCAGTCTCTGTCCTCAACACAGGAACATCACAGCAAGCTCAGAGGGCCCCCCAGGTCATCCAAACCCTTTTAACCACCCCACAAAATACATCACCATGAAGGAAAACACATTGGCTGAGCCATCAATGAAACACAGCTTCATCTCTGCCACATCTGAGCATCCTGAAATTAAATACCCACAAGGAAAGGGCTGGATAATAACTCAGTCATGCTTGAATGTGAGCAAAATAGGCTTTATTAGTAGGGATAATTGGTTAAGATGAGACTTGGACTACAAAGCCTGTGAGAAAAGCACCTCCAGCTGCCCTTAAACAGGGCTGGCTGGAGGAGAAAAACCACCTTGCAAGGCAGCTACTTATTTATGAGAGCATTTCATAGAACCCCAGGTTGCTTTGGGTTGGAAAAAACCTTAAAAATCATCTCCTTCCACCTTTCCCACCACAGACTAAACCACCCTCAATAGTCTGGGAGCTCCAAACTCTTCCAGCAGGAAATATTCCATCCATCTTTTAGAATAGAGTAAGAAAAACAGCAGAGTTTGACTCGCCTGAAAATGAGTTGGTCCTAAAAAATACAATGTCAGAGCTTCAAGCAGAGCTCCTCTATTGTTCCCTGTGAGAGAATCTTCATCACTCTTAATAATTCAGAAAAATTATTCATGCACTGTGGCTTGCCAGTCCCACACACTCACACGTGCCAGGCTTTCAACAACTTCCACATTATTTTATTTTTATTATCTTTTCTTTCCCTGTAATTCACAGGAGCCATTTCAAATCACCAGGCTTTTTTCTATTGTGTTTATTCTCATGTCCAATCCCAGGTGGGAAAAGCCCTCCCAGACCATCAAGTCCAGCCTATGCCCAATCCCCACCTTGTCACCAGCCCAGAAACAGATGAACCTCAGAGCACATGAATTAACTCCTAGTTCCCAATTATTCAAATAAAAATTTATAGCAAATGCTTCTCCAAGCCACGCCATTCCTTAATCATCACCATTATTTCAAAGCAGCAGCTATCCCACACATGTGAATACAGGAATCTACCCAGTAATACAGAATAAAAAGTATTTTAAATGGTTAAAAATCACACTCCTGCCACGGCAAGTAAGTGCTTTAAACAAGATACAGCTGTTCCATTACCTCTTATTTTCCAACAGCATTTCTTCTGTGCTTTCTGGTTCAGGTTTCTAATAGGAACAAGGCACAAACAAAATAACCTACAATATTTGTAAGGCATCAGGACTGTTTCCAAGTGAGCTTGTCTGAAGGAGGAGGATTTCCATGAATATTTACTTAGCACTGGAGTGGATGTCTCTGCCTTCAGAGGGTCACTCAGAGTAGAAAGCAGTTATTGCCATCTTTCCTCTCCAGAGCAAGCCTGGCACCAAGCCATCCCTGTTTTCCTGCAAGATTAATGACCAAATGTGCTGGAGACTTGATGAAGAGTTTAAAAAGAGGGCACAATCCTCTGTGATACATCCTGTCCCAAATCAGTTTAGGTCCATCACAGTAATTAATAAGGCAACAGGAGGAAGAAGCTAATTGCATTCGAATTTGCAGAAGTCATGCAAAAAGAACCTTAACAAGTTCCCTACAAATACACTCAATGCATGAAAACCTGCTCGTGCTGTCTCTCAGGAGCAAAGCACACAGGGGGGTGTCCATCCACCCCTCCCAGTGTCCATCCACCCCTCCCAGTGCTGTACTGGGCTGCTCTGCTCCCCCAGCCCAACCAGAGCCAGCCACCAGCACCCCCAACAAGACAAGCCAAAGAAATTTAGTTTTTCTGTCCCAGCAAACAGGGGCCCTGCAGAGAAGCTGTGCTGAGCTGTGGAAAGCTTTGTTTTAAAGGTTTGCAGTGGCCATAAAATGCAGAATTTCAAACCCTGCTATGGACATCCACTGGCACAAAGGCAGGAGATAAATAAAAATACTGGTTTGGAACAGATGGGAAATAAAACCCGAGATGCATCCCCAGCAGGGTGGAGAGCTTAAGAGAGGGGGATTCTGCCCCTGTGCTCAGGTGAGACCCCACCTGCAGAGCTGGCCCAGCACAGGAGGGACCTGGAGCTGCTGGGGAGAGTCCAGGGAGGCTCCAGGATGAGCAGAGGGAAGAAAGGCTGGCACAGCTGGGATTGTTCACCTGGAGAGGAAAAGGCTCCAGGAGAGCTCAGAGCCCCTTCCAGTGCCTAAAGGGGCTCCAGGAGAGCTGGAGAGGGACTGGGGACAGTGCCAGGACACAGGGAATGGCTTCCCACTGCCAAAGGGCAGGGATGGATGGGATATTGGGCAGGAATTGTTCCCTGGGAGAGGGGGAAGGGGCTGGAATGGAACTGCCAAAAAGCTGTGGCTGCCCCTGGATCCCTGGCAGTGCCCAAGGCCAGACTGGATTTTGGGGCTTGGAGCAGCCTGGGACAGTGGGAGGTGTCCCTGCCCATGGCAGGGGTGGCACTGGATGGGATTTGAGGGCCCTTCCAGCCCAATTCTTTCTGGGATGCTCTGCAATGCCTGCAGTAAAACAGCCAACCCTAGAGCACAGGCTGCTGTTATCCTGACAGGAATTTCCATTGTCCAAGGAACACAAGGAATGCTCATCCCAGGCTCTTCCCTCAGAGCAACAAAAGCCACATTCCCACCGCTGGGTTTGTACCTTCTGGCATGTACAATAAATATGGCACACAAAGTTGTTCTTCATCCCAAAAGGACTCATCTCAATGTGGAAAAGCTATTTATTAGCTTTTAAGGAAGGGAAAAATTTAGGAGCAGATGAAAAAACTTCTGACAGACCCCTCCAGGGATGCTTCCAGAAACCAAAGCCCTCCCACCACACCCTGTACTGGTGCAGCCCCAGTTTGGAGTCTGCAGGAACCTGAGGGTCAAGGGGAGCTACCCAGGAATCATCCCCCAGGGAATCTGCTGCTGGTTAAGCAGAGGTGGGTCAGGAAAAATAGAAGAAATTAAAAGTTCAATTTAAAGATTAGTGACATGATTCTAAATGTTAGGGTGCTTTACACCACAGCTTTGAAGCAAAACTATTTGAAATTATCAGTAAGGAAAACGAGAAGCAATGTACTGGCTGGACAGGCAGAAAGATACCTGCAAAAAAGGGGAAGAAAAAACACACTTCAGAGTGACAAAAATAAGAAAAAACATTTAGCTGTTTCCATCTCAAAACTTTTCAACATGCCAATACTAAAGGGGGGAAGGAGTTATTTTTTCTGATGCTTCCCCCATCAGGAATTAGCAACTACTACTACTAACCTAAATCTCCATATTTAGGAGGGAAACACCCACAGGAACTTGACCAAGCAGACAGAGAGAGTTCAAGTTTACAGAAGTAAAAACACAGGGTCCTGGGAGAGAAGAACTTCTTACTTACTCATACAATAAACCCTGCTCAAAGCTACTACAACCAGTGGCACCTTTTGGGGCTGGGTCATCACTGCTGTAAAAATCCAAATTATTTGTATTTTTTGGGACCTTCCATATCCCTGCCCAAGGAATTAAGCTGATTTCAGAGATAAGAAGCATGGAAAAAAAAGCATACAGCCTCTGCCTCCGAATCTGAGGAGGGATACAAGAACCCAGCCAATTCCTACAACAACTGTTTAAAATCCACACTGTGAAATGTTTAAAAGTGTTTACTTCTACAAAATGTGGCCATGGAAAAAGGAAAAAAAAAAACAAAAAAAACCCTTCCTTAAAAAGGGATAACACAGCCAAGGATTATGCCTGCTCCAGCTTTCCAGAAACTCCAGCAGGATACAAACACACAGCAAGAAGTGTTAGATTTTTTTTTTTAAAGCTGTCTCCAGATGTATCTCCCTTTCCAAGGGGTTGTCCATTCCAAGAGGCACAAAAAGCAAAGTTTCCAGCAGGGCTGGGGAAGCTTTTTGCTCAAAGCTCACCTTTGTAGAGCTTCTAACTCTGGTTTAAGCATTTGTGCAGTTCAAAGAGTAGGCAAGACTAAAACACACACTGAGCTCTGCTCTGGAGGAGAATCCCAGAGTGGTTTGGGTTGGAAAGGACATTAAAATCACCTCCTTCCACCCCCTTTGGGCTGTCCCAAACACCTTCCACTATCCCAGGCTGCTCCAAGCCCCAGTGTCCAGCCTGGCCTTGGGCACTGCCAGGGATCCAGGGGCAGCCCCAGCTGCTCTGTGTCTGTGCTGGGGCCTCTCCACACTCACAGAGAAGAGTTTATTCTGTCTAAGGAACCTGAATTTCCCCTCTGGCAGAGGGAAGCCATTCCCTGTTTCCTGGCACTCCAGTTATTGGTGCAGGGTCCCTCTCCAGGTTCCCTGTGTCCCTTCAGACCCTGGAAGGAGCTGGGAGGTCTCCCCACACCCTTCTCATAGCCCTGCTCTCCCAGCCTGGCTCCACAGGGAAGCTGCTCCAGTCCCCTCAGCGATTTCAGGGGTTGCTCCAACAGTTCCACATCCTCCTTCCATTGAAGTATCTGCAGAACTCATCTCCTGTGTCCTGGCCATGCATCCAGAGGTTCCAAACTGGCAGCTGAGACCCACAAAGCCTTCAGGGATACCAAAAGGAGCATCATCAAGAGACAGCAGTCCAAACCTTTTTCCTGGGCTATGGATTAATGTCAGCTCCTAGGTTCCCACCTAAGAACCAGAGGTAGGAAGCAGAACTTCCAGGATGATCATTTAATCTCTCAACCACCAACCTTCAGCAAAGCTGCTTTTGCAAGCAAAGTGAAATTCCAGGTGCCAAGGCAAGGTGGAAGGTCCTTCCTGAGGGCCCTGGGTGCCAAAGCTCTCAGAGCAGGAACAAACCCCCAGCACAGGGCACTTCCTGAAGGCTGGAATGCTGGATAATCCTAAAAGCTGCAAGGGAGCAAATGGATCTCTCCATAACTCACCCCGAGGAGCAGAGCAGGAGAGGAAAGCTCAGACCTTTGGGTAAGATCTGGGGCTTGTTTGGGCTCCAGTGCCATTAATAGCTGATAACTCTGCATTAGCTGTTTGTTTTGGCTCTGGATAAAGCCCACTCTGGATGTTCCTTCAAGGGAATTTTAAATATAACTCCAGAGAGCTATTCTTGTGTCAGTAACTGGGAATAAGAGTAGGATTTAAGTCTGGGACCGAGTAACATGGAGGCCTTTAAATACACTCGTGGATTTTCTTTACAAGGCCTCCCATTCCCACAACACACAACCCACAGCCCATCTTCAGGTTGTAGGGGAAATTTCTGAGCAGGATCTCAGCATCTTCAGTGTGGCTGCTCCTGAATAGCTGGATGGAAGTATGTTCTTCACAAGAATCCACTCAAATTTTTAACCAAAATGCCAATTTAAAAAGAGGTTAAGCAACTCTGCCCTGATCTAAACCTGTAAGTCAGGAAAATAGCTTCCACATTTCTAGATTTTCTTGCACTTCAGTACCACTCAGAGTCACAGAACCGAGTTGCTCTGCAGAGAATGTTGCTCAGACAGCTCCATTTAGGATTTCTAAATATATCAGTACACTGCTGTTCATTATATCATATTTTGGCATTCGACATTTAAAAAGAAAAATCATTTAAGAAAAAAAAAAATATTCAAATCCCCTTTCACCTACGCTGAAAATTGCTGTTGGTGTAAAAATACCGTAGGCAAGAGTTGGTTAACTTGAATTTTAACGTGTCTCACCCCACAGATCTTAATTTACCGCCCTTTTTTAGGCTCCTATTTTACATCCTACAAAGGCCCAGGTTTAGATACCAGAAATGTTGGCAGGCTCAGGCAGGAGAAGAAGTTGGCTCTTGCCAGCACAATTTGCCTCCTCCTGCACTCTCTGACAGCTCCGAGGAACTCCCACGTGAGCTGCATTTTGAGAAACCACTACCAAGGCCCTGGAGCAGGATTAAGCAGCTCCTTGATTACCTGAAGCAAATAGAAGAAGCTTTGGGCAGATAATGGGAGGTGAAAACACAAAAATCAGAGAAACATTTGGGTTGGAAAAGATCTCTAAGGCCATGGAGTCCCAGCTGTGCCCAGTGCCCACCTTGTGCCCAGCCCAGAGCACTGAGTGCCACCTCCAGCCCTTCCTGGGACACCTCCAGGGATGGGCACTGCAAAGCTCCCTGGGCAGCCCCTGCCAAGGCCTGAGCACCCTTTCCATGCAGAAATTCTTCCAGAACACGTGGCAAAGCCATGGTGAAGGGGGATGGGTGTCTCTAAGGGATGCCTGGCCAAAACCAAGCAGACTTCTCAGGGGTGTTACCCCGTGCATTTCACAGTTTCAGCGCTCACATCCAGCACAGCTGTGCTGGAGCCTTCTTGCACCTACAAAAATAGCAGAGAAAACACATGTCCCCATATGTCTCCCCACCCAGGAACCCAGAAACAGCCCAAACTCCTCCAGAAGGAGCTCAGTGAGCAAGACAGAGTCACAGAGACCCAGACAACACATCCTGAAGGTCACAGTGATCTTGAAAAGAACCATGGAGTTGAAAGGCAGGAGTTTCTCCATCCATCAAACCATTATCCATGTGGGCTTCCAGTCCTGGCAGCTCCAGGCAGTGACCCCTGACTGGAGGCAGGGATGAGCAGTGGAGCTAAATGGCAGCTCCAGTTTGCCCCAAGTTTGTCAGTGCCCTTGGAGATCTGCGTGGCTCCCTGGGGATAAATGAAGGTGTGGGCAGTGAGCTGCACCCAGATTCCCTGGACAAGGGAGTTACTGATGGCCACCATGGAGATGGCTTCACCCTGGTGCAATGGGCAGGAAATCTGCCAAGGGGATGATAACCTAATTTACATAGAGGCAGAAATCCAATTAGAGATCCTCTGAGCAGAGACAGCTCACTCTGCTCTCCTGGATTAGAGGCTGAGAACACGTCAGGAGCTCCTCCAAGTGCACCGTGGGCCAGGAGAGATGGATGTGCTCTGCAGAAACACTTTGCTCCTCCCTGACAAACACATCCACAGGGAATGCTGTCACAGCCAGGGAAATATAGAGCTGCTCCAGTGAAAGTTCAGGAGGGGGATTCACAGGAATTGTGATGGATGGGGAGGGGAGAACAGCGACAGAGATTTCACATCCCTCACTCTGATTCACCCAGCCCTTGTGATGGATGGGACTGTCACCAGGGAAGTTCCATCAGCTCTCCCCAGCCTGGAGAAGTCCCTGGCTGAAATGCCATAGGCATGTGGCAGTGGAATGCAGACAGTGCTTAGAGCCTGGGTCTTCCAATAAATATTCCTGAGGATTTTAGGGAAAACTATTTCTTCCTACTTCACAAGTCAGCAGGAGGCCTGACATTTGCAGGCAGGCTCTGGGACATAAATATCTGCAAGATGTGTGGCACTACCCAAATAACTCCCCACTGACAAGGGCCAAGGAGCAGCCAGTGGGGACAGAGGGGCAAGATGTGCCTCCTCCCAGAAGGGTCACTCCAGGATACAGCCATGGGAGCACATGCTGCAGGCTCTGTCTAGCCTGCCAATAAACCAGATTAGAGCTGGACAAGCACCTTGTGGCCGGCAAGATGAACTCTGAGCAGCCACACAACTTGATAAGGTTTAACTAGAGAAAGAGCAGCAGCAGCAGGAAGCTCAGGAGGTGTCTGTGAAAAAGCAGGGGGATGGGGCTGGGAGCAGGGCAGCGCTGCTGCTGCCTTCCTTCTGCTCAAAGGCAAGTTGGGGAGAGGTTGGCACTTAAAATATTATTTTCTCATTCCTATTTCTACTGCATGAGCATCGACCATGACAATGCCACTGAGTTTTGAAGAATACGCCAACAACAACTGCTCTGCACAGCTCCCTGAATCCAGGGACAGGACAAGGGGAAAGGGGCTCAGGCTGGGCCAGGGGAGGCTCAGCTTGGACAGCAGCAGGAATTTCTGCATGGAAAGGGTGCTCAGGCCTTGGCAGAGGCTGCCCAGGGAGCTTTGCAGTGCCCATCCCTGGAGGTGTCCCAGGAAGGGCTGGAGGTGGCACTCAGTGCTCTGGGCTGGGGCAATGCCTCACGGTTTAGCTTTTCTATTTTTCAGGTTCTGTGGTGCTTTAGTGGGCAGGTCTGAGCTTCACATTAAGGGATGGTGAGCTCTCTGCACAGAGCAGGGAGACAAAACAATTCCTGCTCCAGGTGGGGACCAAGGTCAAATGATCCAAATCTCAGGGCCAAGAGCATAAACAACAGTGGAATAAAGACAGAAAAACAAGCAGGATTGGACTTCATGGGCTAAAGCTGTAACTGGACAATGAACTCCAAGATGCAAATGGAGCAGAACTGATCAAAGTGACAGACCCTGTTACCTCATGTCCATTTTGTGCCCATTTTGGTTCACCTTGGGTGCAGCCCTGGCTGGGCTCTTGTGCTGCCCAAGGTGGATCCATGGAGGAGATCCTTTTAATAAATCCCTGCTTTATTCTTTAGCTCTCTCTGGCCTCTGCTCTAGGGCACCCTTCTCAAGGCACCAGGTGGGGATCAGGCACTGGGTGGACTCAATGACCCTGGAGATCTTTTCCAACCTTAATAACTCTGTGGCACTAAAGCAACACAGGGCTTGTACTCAGAAATTCTCTTGCTCATCATGTTTTAGGAATTCCACTCAGAATCTCATGGTTGTGATGTTGCCTATGGCTGTAACCAAAAAAAAAGAACCCAAGCTCTGAAGATGGAGGACACAGCCCTTAACACTGTCCTCATGGAGGAGAGATCCCCCAGCCACAGAAGGAATGCCCAGCACTGCAGGAATGAGGGCAGCACAAGGCAAACACTTCCACAGAAACCCTCTCACCAAAAAAACCATAACACAAAAAAACACAATCCCAGGCATGGAAAGCTCCTGTCTCAGGGATTTTAAATCCTCATAAAATCTTGGATTGTAACAAATCTGCAGGGGGCAATGGGTGGTGGGTTGGGGATTCAGAGAAATTTCCCTAATTTCCATGAACCATAGGGGACAAACTCCAGGGATACCTGCAATCATCCAGCCACATGTAAGCACAAGAGAGAACTTAAAGGAAATGTTTTGAAGAATAAGAGTGACAAATGAGAGAAAGCAGGCACCAAATTCTGATGGAAGGCAAGGGAAAGATGAAGAGCTTTGAATTTGAAGGACTTTAGGAAACAGCCCTTTTCTTTGATCAAAGTAACTCTCCTCCAGAAGCACTGAATGTTTCCAGGAATTTCAGCCTGGAAGGATACTGAAAGGAAATGTCCTATTTGTGGCAAATGGGAAGATATTTTTGAACAAGTTGTAACCTCACATTTCATGGCATCACTTGTCCTCAGAGAATCCTAACAGGAATGGACACACAGAGGTGAAACAAGGATGCAGCAATACAAAAAGTGCTGCCCAAGGAAAGCTAAGGAACGGCATGGAGACTGTGAAATCACAGAACCAGTTAAGCTGGAAAAGGCCTCCAGGACCATCCAGTCCAAGCTGTGCCCAGTGCTCATCTTGTCCCCAGCCCAGAGCACTGAGTGACTGGCACAGCACACGTCACAGCTGAGACAGCTGACACACAGAGCATCACTAAACAATTTCAGTAAACATCAGCCCCTACAGAGCAACACCTTACCAGGTCAAAAGGCTTCAAGTGTCTGCTCATACAGAGGAACATCCCATCACTTCAGAAGGCTGCAAGCAACTGCCCTTCTTGTTCTTCAGCCCAGCCTTTTATACCCCCATGGTTGATGCACTGCACCTGTGTGCCCTCTGCTCCCTGGGTGATTGGTCAGTGCCCCTGGGCTCATTAACACCTCATTAATTTCAATATCAGTCACCTGTCCTGCACAGCTGCAGCCAATTAGGGATGAGGCTCAGCCCCAGCCCCACTCCCAATGAGCACAAACTCTGTGCCTACAGTGCCACCTCCAGCCCTTCCTGGGACACCTGCAGGGATGGGCACTGCAAAGCTCCCTGGGCAGCCCCTGCCAAGGCCTGAGCACCCTTTCCATGCAGAAATTCCTGCTGCTGTCCAAGCTGAGCCTCCCCTGGCCCAGCCTGAGCCCCTTTCCCCTTGTCCTGTCCCTGTTCCCTGGCAGCACAGCCCGACCCCCCCTGGCTGTCCCCTCCTGGCAGGGAGTTGTGCAGAGCCACAAGGTCCCCCCTGAGCCTCCTTTGCTCCAGGCTCAGCCCCTTTCCCAGCTCCCTCACAAGGTTCACATTCCAGACCCTGAGCAAGTTTTGGAAGTCACTCACTCTGGTCCTTAGGAGTCACTGTGACCTCCTGGTGTTACAGCCTGGAGAACCAGAATCCCAGTGTGGGATCCATTGAGGCATTCCCAAGAAAAGGCTCTCCCCTTTACAAACAGGGCCATTCCAAGGAGAAACAGGAGCAGCACTTGTTTCTGAGGACAGACAGAAACAGGCTTTAAGGCACACAGCTCTTCTACCTCTCTCAGCAAGCCAGGAAAGCCCCAAAATTTACAGCTCAAATGTGCTGCCATGCTGCTGCCCAGGTGCTCAACAAAAAACATTTGGTTCACAGGAAAGCTCCACACAGGGCACCAGAGAGAAGAACCAACCACACTTCGAGGCTGAGAACTGGGACAGAACAAATAAGCCAGAGGAGGGCAGAGAATTAAGCTTCCTTTATCTGCATCACATGAGCAGAAAACGAGGTTTGTTCCCATAATGTACTGCTGGCACTGCTGTCCTGCCCTTAACTCTCCCCTCTTCCACCTCCCTCATGTCTCATCACCTTCCCACTCCATCTCCCAACTCCAAAACGCTTGCTCCCATTGCAGCCACTCTGGCTCCTGTTCCTTTTTCATCTGAGTGCTTCCTTTGACATTCCTGGTGCAGAGCACCATGGATTTCTCTTTCCTTTCCCTCCACCATCCTCCCAAATGCTTCCTCCCCTCCTGCTCCTCCTGCAGGTCCCTGCCCCTTGCTCTATCACTGCTCTCATGGGGCAGCTGAGCAAATAGCAGCCAAAACAAATGAGGAAGCTGAGCCCCAGGCCACGAGAAATACTCACATTGGAAAAGGGCTGCAAGGAGCCAGAAGGACCCCAAGGGTTCCACCTGGCAGAAGAGGAAAGGAAGAAGGAAATAGCAGATGTGTCTTGGATGACATCTGGTGGGATATTGGGAATTGGGAATTGTTCCCTGGCAGGGTGGGCAGGCCCTGGCACAGGGTGCCCAGAGCAGCTGGGGCTGCCCCTGGATCCCTGGCAGTGCCCAAGGCCAGGCTGTACATTGGGGCTTGGAGCAGCCTGGGATGGTGGAAGGTGTCCCTGCCCCTGGCATGGGTGGGCTTTAAGATCTCTTCCAACCCAAACCATTCTGGGATTCTATGAATGGCTTTCAAAGTGTGAAAGGAAATTTAATTGCCCTGTGTGGACAAATACTATTAAATCTGCAGGATCTTCCCTCACACACAGACCCTTCCACCCCCTCAGTTAAGGATGCACATGGTTAAATAAAATTGCTTTTTCAGAGCTGTAAGAGTTGGAGTTGCTGTTGGAGGGTTGGGCTTGTTTTGCCCCACAATGTTTTTAAAAGGGAAACAGGACTTTGTGGGCTGACTTGAGGAGCTGAAATCCATGGAGGAACATGTCCAACTATTCAGCCATTTTCTTCTGAATTATGAATGGAAGGGGTGGCACTGAAAAGGCTTTAAGGTCCCTTCAAGCCCAAACAATTCTGTGATTCCATGACAATGAAGAAATAAAAAATCCCACAAAAAAAGCAGAACAGGACATCAGTGCATCACAAGGAGACAGAAATGGTGCTTCTTCCAATAGAGCACATGTAGGTTTCTAGGGAAACAGCTCCTTTCCTCTGTCCCAAATATTTCACAGGACTAGAAAAGAAACCTTGTTCACTTTCTGAAAAGCACTGCTACAACTCTTCTTCATGTTCTGAGTCTGTTCCATGCCCCACAGGCTGCACTGAGGAAATATTTACATGAAGGAATACACAGAAAGAGCTAAAAAGAGATGGAGAAAACGTGCCTGCCAAGGAGCAGGGTTATTTCCGTGGAGGAAACAGGAACTACTGGAGGACACTGAAATAATTCAAATCCAGTTTAATCCCAACAGGCCCAAAAAGTGTCATTTAAAATTTAAGTGTATTTTAAAGATAACAGTTATTTATTCAAGTCAAAAGCAGGCACGAGCTGTTTGCATCAATGCTAATATCCCATATATTCAGGTGATTGGAAAGATCAGCCCAAGCCTGTGTTAAACACAGAACAATGAAATTAACTGGCACTGGAATTCTTGGAAAACACACCTTCCTTTAATGAGTTTATGAAAAAATAAAAAACATTCCAGCCTTTTAAGTCAATGAGAAAACAGCACAACAGTGTCACTGTTATATTTTCTGGAAAAATTTCTTTGCCCAGGACTTTGCTCCTGGGAAGCTGAGAAGCCTCGGTGAAAAATGAAAATAAGAATTATCTGATCTGCTTCTCCTGTGTTCTGCTGCTTTGGAATGTGGTTTGGACATTGTTTACCCACAGGTGATTGTTTCATTGGTTTCATGTGAATTGTTTTCAGTCATTGGCCAATCAGTGCCAAGTTATGTCAAGACTCTGTAAGGAGTCATGAGTTTTTCATTATTCTCTTTTAGCCTTCTGTCTATATCCTTTCTCTATTCTTTAGTAGAGTATTCTTTGATATAATATAGATCATAAAATAATAAATTAGCCTTCTAAGAACATGGAGTCAGATTGATCATTTCCTCCCTTTGTCAGGGGTCCCAGAAAATAAAACAACTTTGAGCATTCTTTTTACAATCTAAATGCAGCCTGTTCTCCCAAACAGCCACAGCAGCCAGAGCTGAATGGAAAACTCAAACCCAAAGAAAAGCAGCCAAACCCTGGGTGGGTCGTTGTTCATCCTGGGGCCTGCACTTCCACATCTCCTTTTGCAGCAGGTTTGAAAAGTCCTTCCTTTTCAATGGAATTCACTTTATTTACCCTATTTCACCCACAAAGATCCACCTTATCTGAAATGAAACACCTCTGCTCACCTAACAAAGCCTTTCGGGCAGCTGTGTTGCACAGGCAGATTTTGGAAAAGTATTTTAACTGTGTCCCTACGAGACATTTTCCCTCCAGCACTGAGAACTCCTGGGATTCTTCACTGTGGAACACTAAGAAGAGGAATCCACCTCTTCCAGCTAAAGGAACTGGGACATTCTGCTTCCTTGGACCCACTTTGTAATGCCAGGACAAGGGGGAATGGCTTCCCACTGCCAGAGGGCAGGGCTGGATGGGATATTGGGAATTAGGAATTGTTCCCTGGCAGGGTGGGCAGGCCCTGGCACAGGGTGCCCAGAGCAGCTGGGGCTGCCCCTGGATCCCTGGCAGTGCCCAAGGCCAGGTTGGACAGGGCTTGGAGCAGCCTGGGACAGTGGGAGGTGTCCCTGCCATGGCATGGAGTGGAACTGGATGAGCTTTCAGATCTCTTCCAACCCTAGGAATGCCATGATTTTCCCTATCTATTCCAATAATAAAATTACCAGGTTTTGAATAATCTGTAGCCCCAGTGTCCTTTAGGTGCAGTGGTTCCAAATGGGGGCTAAAAGCAACATTAAGATTTAAATTCCCCTCGTTTTTCCCTCTCCAGCCTGTGATTCCAGCAGCTGGCAGCTTTCACTTCCCACCACAGAACTACTGAGGCTGGAAAACCCCTTTAAGATTGAGTCCAACCACCACATTCACCCAATGTCCCCAAGTGCCACATCCACACCTTCATCCTTGGATACCTCCAGGCATGGGGACTCCACCACCACATTCACCCAATGTCCCCAAGTGCCACATCCACACCTTCCCTGGACACCTCCAGGGATGGGGACTCCACCACCCCCCCAGGCAGCCCCTTCCAATGCCTGACACCATTTCCATGGAAAAGTTTTTCCTTTATCCAGTATAAACCTCCCCTGGCACAGTTTGAGGCCACCTTCACAAGGTGCCCAACCATCCCAGCATTTCTTTCCTCCCAAACTGTAACTCTTGCAGGAGACCTCAGGAATACAACATTTTCCACCTGCCAGTTGCATGGATCTGCTTTTCATTTTTTTTCTGGCAGCCATCCCAAAAAGCTGGTGGATGTGAAGCTATTTTCTCCAAATCCTGCTTGGACAATTTGCCTTCCTGCTCAAGGAATAAAATCTAACAATTCCTCTCTGTGCTGGTTAATAAATCTGCATGCTGCTTTCAGGTTTTTCCTTTTTTTTTGTTTTCCAATAGAGAGACAAGGCTGTTCTATTTATAAAGGTCAAGTAAATTGTGTGCAGTCTGTGGAGCCTTAACATCTCTGTGTTATTAAAACAGAATATTTCATTTAAACAGCCCCTTTCAGAGAGAAAAAGGAATTTCTCCCACTAACACCTCTTCCCCCTTCCATTCTGAGCTAAGGTCTGTGCACACGGAGGAGAACACAAGTCTTTGTTTGTTCTCCACTTGAATTATAACAACTATTATTTTTTTAAACACTCTACAACACTTTTACAGGTTGTTTGGATAAGGCACAGCCATAAATCCTGTCATGCCAGGAAAAAGGCTGGCAGAGAGAAAAGCTGCCAGGAACAGCAAAGGGGGTTGGGGCTGAGGGGGGGTTAATCAAGGTTTAAGAGGCTCAACCTGGATAAAAACGTTGCCTTGGGACACATTTCTGCCATCTTCCTGTACTGGAATGATGTCCTGAGGGACTGGGACTTCCACATGAATTTCACATGAGGTCAGACAAGGATTCAAGAGCTGCCAGTGCTCAAACCTTCCTCAGTTCTGTGCTTAAACCAGACTGGTTTAATCTTCATCCACTTAACAGCAATCGCAAATAAACGGGTTTTTAGTGGCCACAGTGGTGATTATGGCACAGCAAAATGGGGCAGACTGCATAAATCCAAGGTTCCAGTACCTGTGATGCTGCTGGCACTGCACAAAGCCCAGGCAGGCCCCCAGGAACACAACAAACACAGAATTCCCATCTAAGCCCATCCCAGTCACAGCATTCCCAGCTGAACGCTGTGCCTCGCACTGAAAGCACAGCACAGGAGACATTCCTCAGCTGGACCAGCACAGGAACCCAAATTCCTGATGGCATTTTGGGTTTGGCTGGTGGGTGGCTGAGAGCTGAGGGCTGTCCTGTGCCACCAAGCCAACGTCAAAGAACACAGGCACAACCAAAAACAGAGCTGAGCAAGGGATCTCCCCAGGCTGGTTATTATATTCTCCACCAGAACAGCTCAGAGAAGGCTGTAAAGGCAGGACAAAGAAGTGCCAGGCAGAATTAGTCCCTGCAGGTGCTCCAATTCCATTTTTCTGGACAGATATGCCCAGCATTGCCAGCTGGAAGCTCAGCAGCAGAAACCCCAAGTGACCAGCTCTGCCCCACGACAATCAAACTGGGCTCCACAAAGCCTTTAGATTAACAAAAGAAAAACAAAACAAAAAAAAAACCCACCTAAAGTTTCTAACCTGAGCTTTAACTATTCCAAACTCTTCACACCATTAGCACACTTCTAATAGACATAAACCCAATTTTAAAGATTGCTGTGTGGTTTAGTCTCAGGTTACCAGGAAAAGAAAGTCTTAAATAACCCTGTAATTAACCTGTATCTGCATTAATGTTTGTTCTTTAGGTGGAAATTTGAGGAAAGCTTTTCTGCCTGTGAAAATCAATGTCCCTGAAATGAGAACACTGGAATTTTAAGTGTCCTGGTTTTGTTATAGAATGTGCCTTGCTATTTAATCAGGAATGAAAAGTAATTTCTAATCACCAAGCGCCCGTGCTTATGAAGCAATTACAGTTAAGGCATTCTCTGGGATAGAAAAAAAACTCATCAGCACTAAAAGCCAGACAGATGAAAGCCTGCAGTGATGGACAGAGCAAACCTTGTGCTGACCACAATTCTCTCCTCCTCGGGTCCAACACCCCAAACTCCCCAACTTGTCATAAATTAGGAGGCAAAAACACATGAACAGCGTAAGCACATCTAAAAAGGAGAAAATAAAAGAAAAAATGAACTTCCTACTGCTCTCTGGCCACCCCTGAGGCTGCAAGCAGCACTTCAAGCAGGCTGATGAAATCCTCCTCGTCAAAGGCAGCAGAGGAGTGTTGTGATCTGCACACTCCCTCTCCTAATCTGTTCTGGCAAGGCGATTACAGGAGCTGCTTCCTTTAAAAAAAGTCAAATTTATGCACACACGAAGAAAGGGCTAACTGTACAATCAGTCCCAAGAGCAGTGCCAGGAAAAGAGCCTGCTGCAAGGGGAAAATGGGATGCAAAATGCAGCCTGGAAGGGAAGATGCTGGCTTTTCAGTTCCTGCTTTATAAAGGAGCAAAAGGTCACAGTGGTCATAGAATTCCAGAAGGGTTTGGGTTGGAAGGGACCCATTGGAAGGTTCCCATCCAGTGCCACCCCTGCCATGGGCAGGGACACCTCCCACTGCCCCAGGCTGCTCCAAGCCCCAACCTGGCCTTGGGCACTGCCAGGGATCCAGGGGCAGCCACAGCTGCTCTGGGCACCCTGTGCTAGGGCCTGCCCAATTCCTTCCCAATATCCCATCCATCCCTGCCTTCTGGCAGTGGGAAGCCATTCCCCCTTTGTACCTCCATGTTCTAAAGGATGTCTCTCCATGTTTCTTGCAGCTCCTTCAGGCCACAATTTGGTCACCCCAAAGCTTCTCCTCTCCAGGTGAACAATCCCAGCTCTCCCAGCCTTTCCTCCCAGCAGAGCTGCTCCATCCCTCTGCTCATCCTGGTGCCTCCCCTGGGCTCTCCCCAGCAGCTCCAGGTCCCTCCTGTGCTGGGCCCAGGGCTGGGGCAGCTCTGCAGGTGGGGTCTCACCTGAGCCCAGGGCACAGGGGCAGAATCCCCCCCCATCCCCTGCTGCCCAGGCTGGGGCTCAGCCCAGGGCATGGGGGGGTTCTGGGTGCCAGCTCTCACCCCCAGCACCCCCAGCTCCTTCTCCAGGGCTGCTCCAGCTGCTCATCCCCAACCTGGATCCATCCCAGGAGCTGCCCTGACCCAGGGGCAGCACCAGCACCTGGCCTGGTTAAACCCATGGGATTCCCAAGGGCTCGCATGGAGAAGAGTTTGGGGGTTCAGGGTTTTGTACCTGAGCCAGGCTGTGCAGACAGGGCTGAGGAAGGACAGAGGAGAGAACATGGCTGGAGAAGGGGACTGTGTGCCCAGCACTCACCTTTCCCATGTCCAGCTGGGACAGATGTCCCTCCCCTACTGCTCCCCATCACTCTTCTTGAAGGGAACAGAAGCCACCAACAGCCAAGACATTTGCAGACAGCCCAAGAAGCAATTTTGAGGGTGTGAGGGGGAGGGTCAAGAGCAGCAATCTGTTTATTTGGCACCTAAATATAGCCCAGTTAACTCAGCAAACATTTTCTCTCTACTACATTGCTATTTTGTCTGCGTGCAGAGGCTGCAAGGAACCAGCTGCAGCATCACCAGTTGATTACATTCTCTGATGAGGAATTTGCTTTTGTTCCTCAGCAGAAATTTCTGCCACTATGTGCCCCTGACCACTCTCCCGGGTCTTGGGTATGAAAATTCACTTTTTTGCTAAAGCCCCAGCACAAAGAAGGAGCTTTTCACCTCAGCCATGCCTGGCCAGGAATCAAGCCCCTGATAATCAAACAGGACACATCAGGTGGCTGCTCTTTCAGGCTGGCCACAGGCTGATTAATTGTTTCATTCTACACCAGGTTTATTAAGTTCTCTCATTCCACACCAGGTTAATTAATTCTTTCATTCCACACAACGCAGCTGCTGCTAAAAGAGAGGTTTCTCAACCAGCTGCACTCAGAGTGGAGCCTGCTGCTCAGAAAAGTCTTCATGGACAGTAACCAAAAATAAGATTGGGCATTTTGAGGTTCTTGTTTAAAAGCATTGTAACCCTTCAGAGCATTTCCAGAGGTTTTTTTCCCTTTTTGTTACTTTTTTTTTATAGGACTGCACACCTGGACACCTGTAGCATGTAGAGGAAAACTTTTTCACTATGAAAATTAGAATGAAATCATAGAATCCCAGAATGGTTTGGGTTGGAAGAGACCTTAAAGCTCATCTCATTCCACTCCTGCCATGGCAGAGACACCTTCCACCATCCCAGGCTGCTCCCAGCCCTGTCCAGCCTGGCCTTGGGCACTGCCAGGGATCCAGGGGCAGCCCCAGCTGCTCTGGGCACCCTGTGCCAGGGCCTGCCCACCCTGCCAGGGAACAATTCCTAATTCCCAATATCCCACCCATCCCTTCCCTCTGGCAGTGGGAAGCCATTCCCTGTGTCCTGTTCTAAGTCCCTCTCCAGCTGTCTTGGCACCCCCTCAGGCCCTGGAAGGGGCTCTAAGGTCTACCCAGAGCCTTCTTCTCCAGGCTAAATCCCCAACTCTCCCTTCCTTTCCTCCCTCCCAGGAGAGGTTTCAAATGATTCATCACTGATTTTTTTTTCCCAGACCCACTTAAATCCCACCTTGCCTGAAGTTCTACCACGCAGGCAGATCCCTGTCAATGCAGCATCTGATTTATTCTTCAGATGAGTCCACAAACAGACAATTGATTTAACTTTTAAAAGCCCTCCCTGCACAACAGATACTCCTTAAAAAGCACAGGCCACGGGCAGAAGGAGAGATCTCCACTCTAAAATAAAGACAAAAACACCAAAAATACACATCTACAATTCCTCTGCCGTGCTTTCACACTAATTTGCTGAGGTGGCTGCCTTTTATCCTCAATGTTTGTATTGCAGCAAAGTGCACTTGAGTCAACAAAGCAATCCCACAGAAAATGGTGTCAAGGCACTGAGTGGCTGTGGCTGAGCAATCTCAGGCTCCCCAGCCCAAACTGATTTTAAAAGAACACAGCTTTTAAATCTTCTGGAAACACTGAGCACAAGAAAGGTTTAAAGTGAGCAGATATTGGTAGAAGGAAAAAAATCCTGCTGTTGAGCAGTGAGAGAGATGTGCCAGTGATGGGTCTGAAACCAGCAAGGGATGCTCAAGGTGTGCATCCTGCTGTCCTGCCCTGCCTGTCCCTCAGTGTCCCAGGGATTTGATGTCACCTGGTGGCTGCAGACAACTGGAATTTAGGGTGGGAAGGCCCCTCTCATCATTTTACTGGGAAGCCACAGGGAGAGAGCCAAGGCAGCTCTAAAGGAGCCACAGAGCAAACAAACTGACAGCCAGGCAGCTTTTTTGTGCATCCTGTTCTTCAGTGGAACTGATAAAAATTCCATTAAGAAGCTTGGAATGAGCATGGAATATTATCTCCCCGTGATATATCATCTCTTCAGTATGAGCAAAAGCATAAAATATTTCAGCTGCTGACCAAGGAAATCAGGATAGGTAACAGAGCTCAAGGCTCCCCAGGAAGCACCTAAGCCTCAGAAGGCTCCTCCAGCATATATTAAAACTCCAAATCCCTGTGAAGATCCCATTCTGGGTACATTCCACAAGCATCCACACTTTCCACAAAGCTTCTGCTTTGCCCCAGTGCCCAAGGCAGCTGTCCCAAGTCACCCTTCCCAATCCTGCACCCTGCCAGCACAGCTTTGCTGAGCTTTACCATTTGGTTGCTACATATTCATGGATTTTCCATCAATAACAACTCTGCCACAGTGCTCTGAGCGTTGCTCAGCTGTATTTATTGAGCAGGAGCCTCCTTCAGAGCCCTACAGCCAAAATGTTTGTGCCCAGCCAGCTTAAACAAATAATTTGACTCCAGTTTATAACACTTGCCCATCACAGAGCACAGCAAGAACCTTTTGTGGTGGAAAACAGAAGAAATAAATGGATATAGAGTAGGCCTGCCATTGAAAAAGTCCTTTATAGCTCACAGCTGGAACTTCAGTCAAAACTAGGAGGGTGGAGAGCCACTGTGCTCCAGAGGTGACCTGTGACATGCCCCTGGCTCTGCCCTGTTTCCAGCAGGTCTCTCACATGTCTGGCTATTGTATTTGCTGGGAATGCTCCAACAAAGGCAGGGATGATGAATCTGACTCCATGCTCTCAGAGGGTTAATTTTTTAATTTATAATACTATATTATATTAAAGAATACTATACTATATTAAAGAAAGGATACCTACTAAGTGCTAAAAAGCTAATAATGAAAATTCCTGACTCTCTCCAGAGTCCTGACACAGCTTGGCCCCAATTGGCCAAAGAGTGAAAACAACTCCCAGCAGAATGCAATGGAACAATCACCTGTGGGTGAATAATCCCCAAACACATTCCACATGAGCACAACACAGGAGAAGCAATGAGATAAGAATTGTTTTCCTTTTCTCTGAGGCTTCTCAGCTTCCCAGGAGAAAAATCTTGGGCAAAGGGATTTTATCAGAGAATGGGAATGCCACATTTGGCCTCACCAAACAGCCTCAATCCCTATGGAAGCTTCTCCATCTGTGCCTGCAAAGGGTGGGATAATCCTTAACCCAGATTTGTACATCCCAAGTGATGCTCTCAGCACCACACCAGTGGGCTCCCCTTTTTGGCTCTCAAATTAAGAAACCATTTCAAAGGGGAAAATCTTGGGGATTTCTGAGGGAAGGGATCATTTGTTCCTAGCCATGGACAAGACACCAAGCACCTGGCAGGGTGGTTGAGGAGAAAATAACAGTGGTGAAGGTGAACAGAAGGTGAAGCAGGCAGAGGTTGGGTTTGTCACCCCACAGAGCCCAAGGTCACTTTTCCCAGTGCCAGGTCCCAACAAACAGCAGTGGCACACAGAACACACCTGTGCTGGCAGTCACTGTGCTCGGGTGTCCCAGCTTGCTGGAAACACTCCTGCAGGCACAGTAACAAAGCCAGCATGGGAATGGAGGGAGATGAGATGGATATTTAACAAAATAAAAAATTTAAAACAAAAGCTAGCCCTCCTTCTTCACAAATTTAAATAATATTATATAATTAAATTTTAAAATCCACATTAAAAAACACAAATAATTAGTTAATAAATTAAAACTAAAAATAATTTAAATAACATTTCTTAATTAAAAAATTTATCCTTAACAAACCTTATTTAAAAATACAACTCCATTTTTAATTCATTAAAACAAAATACTATAAAACTCACAATCTATAAAACTATAATATAAATAGGAACGAATAAACATCTAAACCCAAACAAAAAAATACCATGTCACACATTTAATCCCTACCTTAAAAAAAACCCAAAAAAAACCCCCAAAACTCCACAGTTTCCCTCCTGTGCCTTGCAGAGCTGGGCTTCCACCAGGAGAACAGAAAGAAATGATGGATCTGATGGGCAGGAGATGTTTTCCCCTTTGTGCAGTCGCTGTCAGAACAGCAATTAAATGTGTAAGGAGGTGTGAGGAGCAACAACAGGTATTACACACACCCCCAGTACAACAGGAATTACACACACCCCTCAGTTAGTTTGTGGCTATCTGCCCTGCTTGGATGCACAGCCCTGTTCCAGCACTCAGACAAGAGCTGTGTACAGAGGCACACACACAATCCCACGTTTCTAACGGATTTATCCCTGGATATTCCCCAGCAGTGAGGCCTGGCTGTGGTTTGGTCCCCAGGCAGGACTGTCAAAAGGACAAGGAATGCCAAACACGGAGCCTCTGGAGCTGGGGCAGGGCATGGAGGTGCCCAGGATGTCACTGAGCCAGCACAGGGCGTGCAGAGGGACACTGTGACAATACAAATTGGTATTTGTGGACACCTGGACAATAGGTGGTTCCAGCTCCAGCTGGAACCTCATCCCTCAGCCAGCATCTCCAGGGTGAATTTATCCACAGCCACACTTACTCTGAGTGCTCCTGTTCCTGCTTGGCCACCTCTAGGAGCTAGAGGCTCTGTAGGAATGAACCTGCTCCAGAATGGATTCACCCATAGACCCTGCAGGAATGAACCTGCTCCAGGAATGAACCTGCTCCAGGATGGATTCACCCACAGCCCCTGCAGGAATGAACCTGCTCCAGGAATGGACCTGCTCCAGGACTCCAGCATGGATTTACCCATAGCCCCTGCAGGAAGGAACCTGCTCCAGGATGGATTTACCCAGAGCTCCTGCAGGAATGAACCTGCTCCAGTATAGATTTACCCACAGCCCTTGCAGGAATGAACCTGCTCCAGGAATGGACCTGTTCCAGCATGGATTTACCCATAGCCCCTCCAGGAAGCAACCTGCTCCAATATGGGTCTTACCCTGCTGTGCCATGAGTTTATCCATGGCCTCAAGCACAGCTGCTGAGGCCTCAAGGTGTTTCTGCTCTGGGATCTCTCCTTGGGCCCCAATCCCTCTGGAGGTAGAGACACTTTGAGATATTCCTGCTGGAGGTGGAAGCCCAGCAGCACCACCCACTCAGAGCCCAGCTGGGATGGAGGAGACAATGAGAAGGGCCAACGGGAAAAAACTCATGGGTTGATATGAAGGCAGTTCAACAGGTAAAGCAAAAGCCACAAGGAATTCATTCTGTGTTTTCCATGGGCAGGTGGGTGTTCAGCCATTCCCAGGAATGTGGGGTTCCATCCTCTGTAGTTGTCCTTGGGCAGTTGGGATCAGACCTGGCTTCATCCTCTCCCAATTTCTTGTGTAGCCCCTGTCTGCTGGCTGGTGGGGCAGGTGAGGAGCAGAAAAAGCCTTAGCACACCAGAAAAGATGGACTGGCAGGAAAATCCAGCCTCCTGTGGCATCTTGTGCTCCTGGCACTGGAGGTTCTCTGCCTCCAGATGCCCACAGGAAACAAGGCTGATTTTTAACAGAGATGCAAATTCTGGACCCCGCTGGATGGGACAGCTGTGTAGAAGATGAGCTTTGGGAGTGCCAGGGAATAGAATAAGCAGCATCCATGAGAAAAATCTTGGGCAGAAGGAGGAGCAGGAACAAGACATCTAGGGAAGTAAAAAAGGGCTCAGAGGAAGAGGGAGAAGAGGATGGTGCTCCACACCACAGAACTCAGGAGCTGCTGAAGGATGTTCATCTCCTCCAGCTGACCATGCCCACCCTTAAGCTTCACACAACCTTTACCAATTTGGGCAATACTGCAATTTGAAGGCAAAGACCTGGAGGCAAGCTGCATTTCCAGGATGCCTGATCTTCCATTTCACCTGCAGGAATTTCTCAGGAGTTCAAGAGGCAGATGTTGAAAGTCTCCATAGCTGAAGCCGGGTATCATTTCCAACAAGCCTTAAGGTACAGCTGAGTGGCACCATTTGCATCACATTTGCTTTATCTACACCTTCCTGAAGTGCTTGGCCACTGCCCTGATGTGCTGCTGGCAGTCCCAGGGCCATTGATTTCCTCTATTCACCAGAAATATCTCCCACCAAGAAGGTTATTTTCCTCATTTAGCCTGTGGACTCCAAGAGCAGTAATGAATTCCCCTCAGCCGCCGGATCTGTGCACACAAATGACAGCAAATAGGCAGTTTAAATCCTAACAAGCACTGACACATCCCAGGGACCCACTTCCACTGGGGGCAGGGAACACTGCCTCTCCATTTCCATCACATCCATGTTATTTACTCCTGAATCTCAATGATACTCTGTGGTCACAGAAACCAACAGCATTTCCACTTTTGGATTTGAAGGGACCTTAAAAATCACCTTGTTCATGGGCAGTGGCACCTTCCACTAGACCAGGATGCCTTCCCAGAGTCCTGCTCCTTCTGTACAAAATTGCCTCCTGTCCACTGATATTAAACCCTGACTGTTTCCCCTCCTAATAAAAGTGTATTTGCATGAATGCTATACTCCCCTACAAGTGCTAAATACATGAGTGCACATATACATCATTATACATATATTCCTATTCACATCCAACACAAAGTATGTGTGCACTTACAAGACTGCAATTCAAATTTTCCATCAAGCCAGGCAGCTCCTTTATGATTTGTCCTCTTTGTTCACATCACCCACAGCCACCACCTCAGAGAACATTAAGTAAGTGAACAAAACAAACCTGGCCTGGGCTGTTTCTAAATCCAAGTCAAGCCTAAGTCAGAGAGCTGCTGTGCAGCTTTCCTGGCACAGCTGGGGTGTTTGACAGCAAACACCTCCAATAAATACGCTCACAAACCGAATCAAAGAAGAGAATTTGGGGAAAGAAGCACTGCTTCAGGCAGGAATTGTTGCAGCCTGACAAGGAGCTTTTTTCCGCTGATACCCTACTTCAAGTTTGCTCCTAATGAACAAGCCCCAAACACAGCCCAAAGACCCCAGACTTCAGAAAGTCTGACAGCCCGTTTTCGACTTGGAAAGCAGGCACTGGTGTTGAAGTTTGGCTCTCCCGGCTCAGGCTCTGGTTTCCAAGGAAACCAGTGGCTGCAAGAGCCTTGCAAACGCCGGTCCTGTGCTCCTGCTCTGAGCAGGCTGTGCTGGAGCTTCCCCTGACACCAGCCCTGCCAGGAGGGGCTTCAGCAGCGTTTCCAGAGCACCTGGATGCAATTCCAGGCGTTCAGGATGTCAGGATACACAGAACATACCCGACTGACTGCACACTTAGACCAAACCACTTTCTGTAGCTGCTGAGAGGAGAAAGGTATTATGGTCATGGTTCAGGCTCCAGCGTAGCAACAAATACTTTTGTTTTTTCCTGTTCTCTCTGCCCTTCAAAACAAAGACAAGCTACACAAAACAAGAATGTCAGGCACTCCTCTGCCTGCACCTACCCACTAGAAACAGCAAAGCAGCAGATGAAAAACATTTACAGAAATATTTAGACTTTCTCCTGATGCAAATGCAAGGATTTGAAAAGCCAAAAGCAAAGACCAGCAGCACGGGCAGCAAGGACTATCACTGATGGCCGCAAGTGGCGTTTAATCCATCTCCAGCTCAGCTTTCCTGAACCCCTTCCCTCAGGAAGATGTTTGTATTCAGTAACTCTTATCATCCTACATCATCTAGCTCAAGCAGGATAAGCACAGAAACTGATATGTAACAATTCACTGTATCCTTTTCAACTCTCAAAAGAAACAAATTTTCCCCTTGACTCTTATTTTCCATCTGGTGCTCAGCAAGCTCAGGACTCACAGGGTCCTCCGTCCTTCCAGCTGGCCGGGCTAAATTCCATGTCCATTTCTGTTCAGTTTCAGAACTCTGACCTGGCTTTTTTTTATTATTGTTAATTTCAGAAACAAACGACACATCCTGTGTTTAGGAACGTGGGATGTTGAAGGTCAGGAATGCTTCCACAGAGTCTGGAGAGAAGGAATTCGTGTCCGTGGCCTGGGGACCTTATTCTGTGTTGAAGCACTTTAAAACTCTCCACCTACAGCATTCATACAGCTAAGGATGAATGTAACACAGCTCAAACAAGCATAAGTAATTATTCCAGTAGTACAGATAAAAGGGGAAAAAAAAGTTAATTCTGCAGAAAATGGAATTATGGAGCTGTAGTACAATTTAAAAGAGTCTCTATGTTAATTACCAGCTGTTAGTGTGCTCGGAGCTACTGTACTTGCTGAACAGTGTTATTTTGTATATTACCACCAAGAAAATGTCACTGTAGTTTCTGAAAAGAGCTACTTTGCTTTAAAACACAGTTTACTGACACCACACTGCTAAAATTAATCTCCAAAAGCAGCAGAAAAACCCAGGGAAGTCTGTGTTGCTTGTTGAACAGAACTAAGAATAAGTGACATTGCAGCAATGTTTTATCCTGCAATTAAACTCATCTCGGCAAGAACCAGACAGAAGATGACAAAACAACTACGTGGCTTTAATAGCTTTATTGGGAGATTTGTTTTTTACCTTCCATTGAGTCAAACCCCTCTGGAGCTTACACTCAGCACAGACATCACCAGCCTGAACCAACGTGTTTAGAGATGACCCAAAACACTGCTTCAATAGAGAAAAATCATAGTTCTGTGCTTAACAGCCTAACACCACACAGCCACCCCTTACTACTGTGAGTAACCCAAACCTCAGAGGGCTGTAATGTATTACACAAGGAGCTGAGCTGTCACCATGTCCCCTTGTCACTTCCCAAGGCATTAAAGCGTGAGTCACACGAGTGCACAGAGGGGAGCCCCATCAGTGCCACCACTGCCGAGCCAGACCTGTCACAACACGGGGACATCACACTCGGCTGCCTGCTCCAGCACTACCCTTCCTGTGCTCACAGCTCTGCCAGGGAGAGCTTCATGCCTCACAGCACAGCACCAGGGATCCTCCCCCACCTGTGCCATAAAATCCTGACCCCAAACCCTGACCCTTCAAAAAACCCCAGTGACATTAATGGATTTTTGTCCGTCGAGCATCAGCTTAAACCACACTCAGATGGATTTGACATTAAAGCAACCACAGCGTTTAACAGCTCTCACAACAAATGATAAATGCAGTTCAATTAATTGCTCACTGGACACGTCACAGTGGACTGACACAAAAAAAATAAAAAATGAAGGTTGCACCACTACATCCATCTCTGCTGACTGCTCAGGGCAAGATGCTTCACCAGAAAGTGGCAGGACTCAAGAGGCCACCACCATCCCAGCACCTCCCCCACATTCCAGCAAACCATCACTGCAGGAGTGTGCCTCAGTTCCTCCCCCATCACCTCCACCACCAGTTCCCAGTGGTTTCATCGTTAACCAATCACCCCCCAAATTCCTGTAGTGAGGGGAGAGGGGTTTGGGTCATTTCAGGGGTTTTTAGATGAAACTGCAACATCCATAGCACTGATAAACACCAGAAGAGCATTTCGTGCCAACACCCTAAATGCAAAGTACTTTTCAAGTATTTCTGGGGATTTTATGACTATTATGATCACTTAAAATATGCCTCTAGCCCCCAGAGAATGTGCACATTCGCCTTCAAAGAACCAATCTGGCTGTTGCAGGGATTTTGTTAAACCTCTTGTATGGATGTTGTACTTTCCCTAAGGCTATGCAACCAAGTATTTTATATTTCTTAAACCAGACCTCTTAAACACAACTCACAGGCTGCTCCTCCCCTGACAAACGAGTCTCTGGGATTTTGGCAGATTCCCCAAAAGTCTGCTAACTCCCCAAACCAAGTTATTTTTCATTTTACTCAACATTTCTTACAAATGACACAGCACTTTGCTGCTGACTCTGTTACCAGCAGATCTTGTTCCACCTCAGCCAAGAGATCAGGCCCTTCACACTCACGAGCTCCGTGCTTTATTCTGTGCTCTACTTCTATGTTTCTTTTTTTCTCCCTTCTGGAAAAGAAAACACGCTGATTACACAGCCCTCTAAAAAGGCAAACAGCTGTTGCAGATCCCTGAACAAAGCAGCCTGTTAAAATTAAAGTCCTGGGTATTTTCCCATGGCAAGAAGGAGGCAGGGAAAGGGAAGAGTTGGTTGCAAAGGCTTCTCTTTGCTTGGCTGCTCTGTAGAGTTTAAAGTGCACAGGCAGTTGGTACAGACTCGGTCTCCCAGTATTCCCTTGGTGCTGACAGGCTGTTAGCAGCCAGGATATGCCCTGCAAGAGGTCAAAGGTGTGGAAAAACAAACGCAAGCAGCAATTTGGGAAGATGAAGAGGAGAGAACGATCTGTCAGGGCATTTTTTCTGCAGCGGAAAACCAGCCAGCTTCCGCCCCAGTCTGCGCCCTCTTACTCGGTCACTTCTGGCAAGTTATGTCCTTTGAGAGGGGGAGGGAAGAAAAAAGCCACTTATTTTAAATAACTCCCTTCTAGTTACTTCAACAAGGAGACTGATAAAGATGCTAATGCCCAATTCCTCTCACTCATAACTCAGAAGAAAATGGCTGAATGGTTGGACGTGTTCCTCCATGGATTTCAGCTCCTCAGGTCAGCCCACAAAGTCCTGTTTCCCTTTTAAAAACATTGTAGAGGCAAAACAAGCCCAACCCTCCAACAGCAACTCCAACTCTTACAGCTCTGAAAAAGCAATTTTATTAAACCATGTGCATCCTTAACTGAGGGGGTAGAAAGGTCTGTGTGTAAGGGAAGATCCTGCAGATTTAATAGTATTTGTCCACACAGGGCAATTAAATTTCCTTTCACACTTCAAAAGCCATTCATAGAATCCCAGAATGGTTTGGGTTGGAAGAGAAAAAAAATAAAAAATAAAAAACAAGCGAACAAACAAAAACCACCCAGAGGTCAGAAAATCCCTCTAAAATCATCAAGTCCAACCATTCTCCCAGCAATTCCAAGGCCACCACTAACCAACATCCCCAAATGCCACATCCACCTGCCCCTTGAACACTTCCTGGTGGCTTGACAAAACCAAAGGTTGGGTGCCATCACCTCAAGAGTCACTGAGGTTCAGCATGAACAGGGGAAAAAAAAAAACAACATTTTGGTGCAGATTTTGCTATTTCCAGGTCCTCACCACCACCATGAGTTATCTTGGCCACCAGGCTCTTAGGGCTGACACAGAGATTTCAACTCCTCCCAGAGCCAGGTACACTCCTAAATCATTAGCAAGGATCTTTTCCTGTAATCATAGCTTGGTTTGGGTTGGAAGGGACCCTAAAACTTCTCATTCCACCTTCTACTATCCCAGGCTGCTCCAAACCCCACCTGAGCGATCACAACCTGCAGCCACGAGCTGACTTCGATATTGTAAATAATATTAGGAGTATTGGCCACGGATGATCGATATGAAACAACCCCCAGAGAAGCCGGGCATTCCACCCCACACCAGACCGCAGGGCTGCATTTACACAAGGAGCGGTTAAAATCCCAGCTGGAAAACGTTCATCCAAGGCTTCCTACACATCCCACTGGGTACGGCAGAGGCTGCGGGCTCGCTCTGCTGGAACCTGTGGCGCTTTCCCGGACTTCTGGGAGCTCCATTTGCACTTCCAAGAGCGCCGAGGGGCAGCGACACCGACAAGGAAACCGACACGCGTGGGGCTTTGCATTGCCAGGGGAAATTAACACCGAGGGATGCTTGGATGTTTGCCGCACACCCCAGGGATTTCACGGACCGCCCGGCCTCAGCCACCCCCGTCCCTCCAGCCCCACTTTTTGGGGTGTTTTTTACTCGTTTTGGGGGCTGGAGGGGAGGCATTTCACGCGCCACCGCCGTTCCTCCCCTGACATCCCTTTAAAACGGCCTTAAAAGGACAAAATATCTGTGGCGGTGGGAGTGGGGGGCGGGAACAGGAATGTGGGAATGGGAGCGGGAATGGGAAGCGGCGGAGCGGCAGGAGGGGCACAGCGGCCCGGCCCGGCCCGGCCCGGCCCGGCGGGGTCCCGCCATGGCGGCCGCCCTGAGGGCGGGCAGTTGCCTGGAGACGGCGGGGCCCGCCATGGCGGCGGGAAAGGGCTGAGGCTGCGCGGGGAGCGGGGCCAGCCCCGCCACGGTCCCTTAGGGGACGCTCCGGCAGGGTCCCCGTGCCCCGTGGTCCGCCATCCCTCCCCGGAACCCATCCCTGTGCCCCGGCACCGTCCGCCCCGTCCCCGCATCCCGGAGCCCACCCGGCGCACACGCTCCCCGCTACCGGGATGGCTCCGGGGATCCGCCAGCGCTCCCGGTTATCATCCCGAGGAATTCCTCGTACGAGGAAGATGCCGGCCGAGGAGGGCAGGCGGGTTTGCCCACCGACGGCGAGGTTGCGCCCCGGCCCCGCACACACACGGAGCCCGGCGCGGCGAGCATCCGCTCATCGCCTCTTCTCTCCTCCTTTTTTATCCCTTGAGGAGCGCTGAAGCAAAGGCACGGCGATGTACGGCCAGGAGAAGGCACCGAGCGAGGGAGGGCTCCGTCTCCCCATTAAGGCGCTCTAATTTCCCTAATCTGCGGCAGGTGTGAAACCGGGGCAGCGCATCCCCCGGCGCGCCGGCACCTGAGGATCCCCGCAACTTTCCCTGCCCCCCGCAAACCCTCCGGCGCACCAGGACACCGCAATAAGCTCCTGCTTCTGCCGAACCCCCCTCCCCAAAACACCAGCCCCCGCCCGGAGAGCCGGGCAGCGCATCCCGCCGGGCTCCAAGTTTCCCAGCTGAGAATGTCTCCCTGCGGGGTCCCGCAGCGAGCCCCGCGTTTCTCCCGCTCCCTCCCGCAGCGATAAAGCCTCCTTGCCCAGGACACGATCCGGTCCCCCTCCGCTGCCCCAGTCCCCCGGAGGGATGTGGCGGCCGGGTCCCCCCGCAGCCGGGACGGGCTGTCCGGGACCGGGACGTCCCGCTCTGGCGGCACCTCGGCGCTCGCTCCTGCCGCTCTTCCCTCCCAGCGCTCGCAACTTTCCCACCCCGCGGGGCCACCCGGGGAGGATGCGGGATGCGGGAATGCCGCGCTCCGCTCCGCTCCCTGCCCGGCGGGCGGCGGCGAGGCCGGGGATGGAGCGGGATGTGGCAGAGAGGGGAGGCTGAGCGGCGGGGTGACCCCCTGCTTACTGCGGGCTCTTGGGGTAGAAGGGGAGGGTGACGTGGCTGAGATCCTGGATGTCGAAAGCGGTGGGCTCGGCCGAGATCGCCTGGCGCTTGGTCCGCTGCTCGCCCTGCAAGGTGCCGGCGCTTTGCTGCTGCGCCTGCTGCGTGGCGGGCCGGATCACCGAGCGGTACTTGTCCAGCTCGTTCTGCAGCTTCTGGATCAGTTCGTCCTTCTGGTCCAACTCCAGCTCCAGCTCGTCGATGAGCGCATCCCGCTGCCGCAGCTCCTCGATCTTCTCCTGCAGCGCGTACTGTAAATCCCGCAAAGTGCCCATGGTCCTGCCACCGCGCTCGCCCCTCGCCGCTCCGGGCAACTTTCCCCCCCCGGGGCCGCCTCCCCGCGCTCGGGCCACCCCGGCCCCCGCCGCTCCCCTGGGCTCGGCCCGGCCCCGCGGGGCCGCCGCCGCCGCAGCCGGACCCCCGGCACGGCGCTCCGGAGCCGGGGTGTTGTCAGGGGCGATGTGGATCCGCCTGCGTCAGGCCGGGCTGGCGAGGGAGCCGAGACACACACACACACACCCGCGGCGGCGAGCGGGGAGGGAGGGGAGGCGGGCGGGCGGGCGGCGGGAGGGAGGCAGGGGTGGCGGGGAGGATGCACATGCTCGCCCCGCTCCCTCCCGCCGGCCCCGCCGCGCCCCGCGCCGCCCACTCCCCGCGGGCTGCCGAGGAGGGAGGGGGCCGCCCGGGGGCAGCGACCGGTGCCTGCCCTCCCGGCCTTCTGCTGCGGTCCGAGCCGCGCACCTCCCGTCCTGCTCCCCTCCCTCCCTCTGCTCCGCTCAAGGTGCCACTTCTCCTTAAAGAACTTATCCCCCCCCTTTACTTTGCTTTTAAAGAGCCGGGTTCTGTTGTCTTCCCTGAGTGGAAGCACAAGCCAGCGTCTGGCATGGCTCCTCCTCAAGCCTCAGCAAGCTCCGGGCTCCAAAAACCCAGATTTTCACGGGAATATCGGTCAAGTCTGTCTGCACTGGAAAAGCCTGGAGGCAGGGCATCTGGCTTTCAGAGCGCTGAGAAAAAAAAAAAAACCCTTAACTTAAAATCTGGGAGATTTTCTGCCTAGCCCAAATAACCATGTGAAAGCCCAAGTTTCTGCTGTAGAAAAATGATCAGACTTCCCCGGAGTGCAGTGTTTTCCTTCGTGCACTCAGGTTTTCTGTGCAGCCCTACCTCTGCCATACAGCCCATGGGGCTGCAGCACAGAAATAACAAAATCAAACAAATGAGCCACAGTGGCCAAATCCTCGGTGCCAAATGATTCTGGTTTCTTCCATTTGCCAGGCACTGAAGGGCCAGCAATGCCCTGAGAGCTCAGCTCCAGCCTCGGCTCTCTGGGAAGAAACAGGGGGCTCTGAGCTGTTTTGGGGGCTCCTGGTCAAATCATCCAGCCTGGAGGAGCCAGTGATGAAAGCCCCAGAGCACAGAAACCTCACAAAAGCTTCTGCAGCACTGGAGCACTGGCACGGTTTCACACTCAGAGGTTTCCAGCAGCTGTTTCTGTTCCCTCTTGGGGAGTTGGATTTGAGGAGGAAAAGGAGGATGCAGCCCTGACTGGGTTTTTTGGAGGTGGGTGGCACCTCTGTGTTTGTGTCTAGACCTACCATGCCAGGCATGAGCTGGGAGTGCCAGACATCAGCCCCTGCTTATGGGGCTGAGCTCCCTTTCCCCCCTCCCTGTTACACACTGGCTCCAGCTTTCAACTTGCAGCTGGTCTTTATAAAATAAAGTTATAAAAGAGAACAGATGAGGAATTAGAACTGCTCACTGCTCCACACTGTTGCTGGAAAGAGCCTGGACTCTGCTCACAGACATGAGGCTTTGAAGGTTTTTCATGCATTTGACCCATGTGCATTTTTTGAGATGCACATGGATAGAGGGGGGAAATCTGGGTTATGCAAAACTCTGCAGTTTTCAGTCCCCTTGATACATTTGTGCCAGGCACAAAGCAAAGTCTCCCAGTTGTTTCCACAGGTTTAAGTCCAGACAGCAATTTTTACTGTCTACTCCTCCTATTTCCATCTCACATAACTCACTGGGAACAAAAGTACCAGATATCTGCTGAACATTTCCATTTTAAAGACAACAGGCATTAAACAGATGCATTCCTGCTGCCTACAAACTGGGAATCAGTGATAAATAAAATATTTTAACAGCGTTCAGCTGACATGCTGCAAGTTTTATTGCTTTTCTCCCTGTGGAAGTGAAATCTGCAGGAGGGAGAGGTGATACAGTTACCTGAAGCCCACCAGGCTTCAAGAGAATCGAGGCCCTGGGGAAAGCTGGTGCATAATTTCTCAGTGACAAGCAGTAAAATAATATGTGAGAGGGGCACAGCCTGGGATTGAGACAACAGTGCCCCAGAACAGAAAGGATCCACAAAAAGCCATAAGAAATTATGGCACATAAAGCTGTCAAGGAATTTAGCTGAGTGTACCTAAAATATATATTTATCTCCAGGTAGGAAGCAGATTTTCATTAGACCCTTGGGAGTCTCAAGAGAGATTTTTATGGCCCAGGTTTAGATTTGGGACCATAACCAGCAGCTGTTAAGCCCCAAGGCCAGTGTTCCCTGGTTTAAAGATGAGCCAAAGCAGCCCAAAGGGCTTCACAAGCCGACAGGAGAGCTCTTCCATGGGGAGACAGCCTGCAGTTACCTATTCCTGGCTATTCCCTGCTCTCCCAAAGAAACCAGAGCACAGAAACCACGAGGCCAGCACAGATCCTGCTGTGTGATCTCAGGGTACCACCCCACTCCAATAAAAATAAATCCTATGGTCCCATTCCTTTTGATTTAAAGCTGCCAATAAATTAAATAAATAAATAAATAAATGTATCTCAGGCTCAACAGAGCAGCTGATTTGTCTGCTTGATCCAGGGAATGGAAAGAAACAGCTTTAGGGAGAAGAATGGCAGGAATGAACCAACTGGCTTGGTGTTGGGTGAAGCTGCTCACAGCTAAAGAAAACCTTCAGTTATGAACTTCCCAAAGCCTTTCCCTGCTCTCTCCACTGCCAGAGTGTGCCTGGATGTTGAGTGGGAAGCCTAAAAAAAGAGCATCTGCAGAGATCTGCCCCAGAGCACAGCACTCCAGGGCTGGCTGGTGGGAATCACACGGAGCAGGGATGGTTCTCCTCTCTGCTGCACTCACAATATTTCCTCTCTGCACAGCTCCGGGGCTTTGATACCTTCTGCTTCTGAACCTTTTCAGGGATCATCTGTCACCAAATGCACCCACTCAGCTGCCATTTTTCAAGCTGAAACTGTGTTTGAGCACTGCCTATCCTGCAAACACCTCCCCGGATTCCCGAGACAGTGCTCAGGGAGCTGGCGCGATCCCTGACAGGAAAATGTCACCTTGCTCCAGCCGGCCAGGACAGCAGGGACAGAGAGGCTGGACATGCACCACTGACCACATACATAAACATCTTCCTCCTCCTGGATGTGGTGTTTGTTCCCTGCCTAACCCACTCCACTCTTTTCCCAAAAGATCTGCAGGGGCAGATCAGCCCATGGCAGAAAGTTGAACCAGCTGGATTTTGTGCTGGATTATCCTGCTGGTGGGGGCTTGGTGCAGCTTTGGGAAGGTCTGTGACCTGCAGGGCTCTGCCCTCCACTGGCACACAACCAAATTCCTGCCCTACCTGCACAGTCACAGCAACATTTATGACGAGAAGGAACTACAAAAACACAGGAAAATTTCGAGGGAGGCAGCACAGCAGCTGAACGCTTGCAAAAAGCACCTCGAGGTGTGGTCACACCTAAGACTCACCACCTCTCATCCATGGGATGCCACCTGCTATTCCACCACGTCCCCAGAATGCACGGCAGTCCCCATGGCAGAGCAAGGAGTGCCACCTACTGAAACATGGGCACACCCGACTCCTCCCTAAGGCACATCTGGCCATTCCTTTTGCCCCAGAACGCCTCTGGCAGCTCCTCCTCGGGCCACAGAGCCCTACAGATTTATAGGGGGCACCTGGGAAATAATTCAGCCCCCAGGGATGAGGATGAAGCTGAAGTTACTGTGTCAAAGCAGCCTTGCCAAGACCACAGCAGGAATTGAATATCCCGGGAGTGCTTCAGCCTCTTTTCTCTAGGAAAACAAGACCTATTTTCTCATGACACTGGATGACTTCCCCCTCCCTATTTTGGTCCTTTCCAGAGCTTGTAAAACAAAACCGAAAGCCATTTGTTCCTTCCCCACAAAAGGATGGAGATGTCCAGCTCTGAGCACTGTCATTCAAACCCCATTGATTCCTGCGTGCTGGAAGTCAAATCAACACCTGAACTGGATTATCCTGATGACTTTCCTTTAGGGCATCAGTTCTTTCCACGCTCAGTAAAACCATGAAGAAGTGTGAAGAGCATGCAGCCATTCCAGGAAATCCTCTCAGGATGAATCTGGGGTAGAGTGCATGAGAAGGAAAAGAAAAATACCACAAGGCTTATTAATGGAACAAAAAATTGCTCGCTGCAGAAGAAGCTGAAGGAAAAAATAACAATGTGCTGTTCTGCAGTTGTAATGCATTTAGCTTTTTATATCACATTAGGGACACACAGAACACCAAAATGAATGTTTGTGCCATGCAAAGCCCAAGGAGGAAGACATTGGGAGCATGGAATAGCAGAGGATTCTCCAAGAACACAATGGTTTCAAGCACATGTCTCATCACATTGAAGATTTAAATTCTCCTCTGCGGGCTCTTTGCCTGGAAGGAAGAGATGGATGGCACAAAGCACCTCCTGTCAGTACAAGGTGAGAGATCTCCCTCCTCTTGTTGTTTTTGCAGGCTGGAGCAAAGCCTGGGCTGTGCTTCCTGCTGGGTGGGCTGCAGAGCTGAAACAACAGGAGTATCACTCATCTCATTATAAGCTCTATAGAAAAATGGCAGCAAAAAATCATCCTCAGTAGCCACAAGTTCAACAAGCCCTTCAAAGCTTGTTCCTTCCATCAGAGCAACCAAAACCATTTCTCTGCCAAGACCCTATTGCCACCATCTCTGGCCACACATCTACAGAAACCTCTGCCCCCCAAAAGCAGGAAGATTTTCTCCCATGATCACACAGAAAATTGGATTTTCAGCAGCTCAGCCCTCCAGCTGGGTGCACATGGTGGCTGTGTGTCCCCACAGCCCTTCAGGGTTAAGGGAATGCTGTGGGATTCCTGGAGCATTTCTCACATCCTCAGCCTGAATGACTTCCTTGGGGCCAGGCTTTCTCCAGGAAGGACCACACATGATCCCAACCCCTCCTGTAGGAACCAGTGCCACAATCCTGATCCCTCCTCTCCAGACACACATCAAGTGACTGGTTCATTTTTCCCAGTTCCCAGGAAAGGCTGGACTGCCCAGCAAGATCACACACAGGCAGAGCTTAAACACTTCTTCCTCTGGGCTGAATGAAGGCAGAAACCAGTTCTAAACAATTCAACTGTCTTAAGAAGTCTCGTTGGGCTCAGCTTAAGCAGAAATTTGTTCTGCAAGCTGCCAAATAAACACTCAGCGCTCTTTGCAGTTACCACAATCAGACACTGCCCATGTCCTGCTTCTCCCAGCAGTCCCAGGGCACTGACTATGTAGAGCAAAAAGCAGCATTTAGACAAGGCAGGCCCTGGAAATGCAGTTTTCCATTTGCTTTCAGCCATAAGCAACCAGCAAATGAACCCAGGGACCAATTAAATGAAATGCAGGGAAGCAGATTTAGTTGTGGAGCCACAGGATCCAGGATGCAACGGAGGTGAAGTCTGTAAAAAACATCAACTCAGTGGATGTTGCTGGGAAAACAGGTTCATTCTGCTCCCACACACATCTCTGTTGGACTGGGGGAAGCTGGAACAGTTGAAGGAAGGTGGGAGCCATGTGCTGGGTCTGGTTTCCACAGGGATAGCCAGGCCAGCTTCCTTCCACCTCTCATCAGCCAGAGCTGAAGGCTGGGGACAGCCTGTGCTCAGTGACCCTGGGACATTCACTGCCCCCCCCCCACATTCCTCCTTGGAGTGCATCTGTTCTACATCTTTTCCATGTGAAATCACCTCTGGGCTTGTCTTTATCTGGGACTCCAACAAGCAACAACCACTCCCAGAGGACCCTTGGAATCACAGAAGGGTTTGGCTTCAAAGGGACCTTAAATCTCAGCTCCTTCCACCCTCTGCCATGGCAGGGACAACTTCCACTCCCCCAGGCTGCTCCAAGCCCTGTCCAGCCTGGCCTTGGGCACTGCCAGGGATCCAGGGGCAGCCCCAGCTGCTCTGGGCACCCTGTGCCAGGGTCTGCCCAGTTCCTTCCCAATATCCCACCCATCCCTGCCCTCTGGCAGTGGGAAGCCATTCCCTGTGTACTGTTCCTCCACCCCTTGTACAGAGTCTCTCTCCATGTTTCCTGTAGCCCCTTCAGGCCACAATTTGGTCACCCCAAAGCTTCTCCTCTCCTGGCTGAACAATCCCAACTCTGCCAGAGCACTGGTCTTTGTCAGATGCTGGGAAAAACTTGGGCTTATCAAAAAGGAGATTTCTTCCACCAGACAGCTACAATTCTTCTGTTTCCTTTTAAAACACAGCACAAGCACAGCTGAACTCCTCAGTTTCAGCTTTTCCCCTCTCTGACCTGCACCTCGCTCATTGTTTTAGTCACGGTGCTCTGGCTGCAAGAGGTGGAAAGCAAAACCCTCAGGAAGGTGAGAACAGCAAGAAGCTCATTCTCCCCCCCTCAAATTATATCAATGGATAAAGCAGCTCATTTCTCTCATTTCTCCAGCCTCATTTTGAGGCTGTTTGATGCCATTCCTTCACTTTGGGGGTTTCACAGTGACAAACCTCTCAGCAGCCCCGAGCATTTGCAATTCTGGGTGCTCCCTCTGCTCACCCCTTCAGACCCTGCAGTTTTCTTATCTCTCCTCACCAGTAATGCACCACTCACCTCCCATAATTGCCTTGGTCTGTTGGGTTGATTTATCCAGCCTTCAAAACAATTCATTTATATTTGAAATTGGATTAGAAACAAACACAAATTCCTCTCCCCCGATATGAAAATAACCAGTGTGTTACCATTATTTCATGATGCATTGAGAACAAGTGCCCTGTCTCTTCATACAATCAGTTTAATTCCCTTGCTTATTAAAAAAAAATATTATTTGGCTGTTTCAGGTATTTATAATAATAAACACAAACCACAGATTTTAAATCTGGGGTTTACATGCTTGGAGAATAGGCTGGTGTTGCTTTAAGTTGCACTGAGAGTTGCTTCCTTTTTAAAAACAGATTTGTGGCAGAAATTATCCTGAAACCTTTGATGTTTGCACGTCCTGAGCAACTGGAAATATTCCACTGAAGCACCAGACTCTTATTTAGGGATCTACAGGTGTTTATGGCCACAATTCCAGCAATGCTAAACGCTTCCCAAAAAGCTCTGCCCACAGGAGCTGAGCCCTGAGATCATTTAAGGCTCAGAATCAATGGCTGCACCCCACAGAGGGCCAGGCTTGTTACAGTACCAGGGAAATATCCATGAATCACCCAGGCACAATCTGCAAACAGGGCTCACATCAGGCCTCACAAAGGTTTTACAGCGCTCCACTGGCTTCTACAGCCATTTCTTATTTATGCTTGGGGGAGCTCCATCAAGTTGGGCTCTCAGAGTGTGTAAAATGTTTATATTCACAGTTTTCTCTGTCAGTGTTTGCAGGGACTGATTGCTCTACTCAGAGCATTCGAGACCAGCACTTGCCTGATTCCTCACCAGCACCAACATCTCTCAGCTGAGTGCCCTGGGTGAGTCAGGGATGGGCAGAGCTTTTATCCTCTCCTTTCTTCCATTTCTGGTGCAGATCTGCAGCCAAACCCCTGGCTGAGGTGCAGGGCTCCCTCCTGGCTGGCACTGCTCCACCTCCTCACCTGCCCTGGTGTTCCTCACTCCAGTTCCATTCCCAGCTGCTTTTCCTGATTAACCCCTCCCCATGGCAGAGAATTCAAACATGCCAGGAAGGTTCACCCGTGCACCTCTTCCCCACCAGCTCCCAATCTTTGGTTTGTGTGGAAAACACCAGTTGTCACTTCTAGGGAATTGTGATACCAGCTACTGGGAGCTTCCTCCAACCTAAAAGGGAACAATCTCTTGGAAGTGATGCTGCTGCAAAGGCAAAATGTTCTGGGTCTGCTTCTCTGTGGTTGGGAAAGAAACATTCCCAGGCTGGTGTTGAGCTTTATATGATCACAGAAGTGTTTGGGTTCAGAGGGAATCAAAGCCCATCCAGTGCCACCCCCGCCATAACAGGGACACCTCCCACTGTCCCAGGCTGCTTCAAGCCCCAAAGTCCAACCTAGCCTTGGGCACTGCCAGGGATCCAGGGCTTGCCCACCCTGCCAGGGAACAATTCCTGCCCAGTATTCCCATCCAGCCCTGCCCCCTTCCACTGGGAAGCCATTCCCTGTGTCCTGTCCCAAGCCTCTCCCTCTCTTTCCTGTAGCTCCTTCAGGCCACAGTTTGGTCACCCCAGAGCTTCTCCTCTCCAGGTGAACAATCCCAGCTCTCCCAGCCTTTCCTCCCAGCAGAGCTGCTCCATCCCTCTGCTCATCCTGGTGCCTCCCCTGGGCTCTCCCCAGCAGCTCCAGGTCCCTCCTGTGCTGGCACCAGGTGATTTCTCTGCAAGAACCCTTTGTGTTGCTTTATCTCCTCTGCTTTCCTTGAGCAACCTCAGGCAACAGGGCCCATTCCCCCTTCCCAAATTTCTGCAATCCCAGCACACAAAGCCCCACGTCCAAACCCATCTCCAGAGCCCCTGGCACAAGAGGAAGGATCAAAACAAGGCACAAACCCTGCACTGTGCAGCAGGAGGGGAACACATCCCAGACCCCTGTGCCCTGAGCAGGAGAGCAAACTCACAGCCTGCTTCCAAACTGTGGGAAATGGATTTGGAGAAAATGTTTAAAGCTTGACAGAAGGCTTACATAGTATGCATCTGTATGTAAACTTGGAGATAATAAATGTTGACTTAGAAATGCCTTGGAATAGGATAGACATTGTTGAGAGAGAAATGGAACTAGAAACAAGTTTTAAAAGGTAGCTTTGTAAAAAAAGACCAGATATTTTAGAGAAATCGAGTTTTGAAAGAGGTATTGTAGTAGGGGTAGTTTTAGATTATTTGTTTTAAAGTATTTATAGTATGGTGTGCTTAAAGTTGATAGGTTTAAAATGTTTATTGTACTCTAATTAAGAAATTGTTGGCTTCTGATTGCTTCCAAACCACCCCTGCTCCTTTCCCCCCACACAGAAATGGCTTTGGTTTTGCTTTGCACCCGCAGTTTCCTTGTTTTCCTCTTGCTCCCAAGGCAGGGCTATCAGCACAGAGAGTCTGCAGCTGCTGCTTTGGGCATGACGCGGCTCCTGTGCCACCTCCGCTCCCTTACATGGCCCGCAGCTCGGGCAGGCACAGCATTCCCCACATTCTTCCCTTTTCCCCTGCTTTTTAGCCCCGTTTCCCTCGGCACGAGAGAACACAAACACAAGGAGTAAGGCCGCCCTCTGCTGCCCTACACCAAACATCGGGCGAGCGACAACATCACAAGAAAAACCCAACGAAAGAGAAAAGCTACCGAACGAAAAACGTCCCCAAAGCGACCAAAAAGCAATGTAAAAATTAAAAAAAAATAGTCATCTCATTAAAAAAATTAGCAATACTGTTGGTCAAGCCCAGCTTTAATATAGTAATTTATTCAGTTTCTCTGCAAGGGGCTACCACAACTTTTTAATCACAAGTTTTTTTCTGAGTTACCCACTACAACGCCCCAAAAAGTGAACATGTGGCATCTTAAGGAGCTTATTTATATAAAAATGGGCTTTTATAAAACCACAGCAATGTCGGTAGGCCCCTTACAGCAATCCAGCTCACAGCCTGCTTCTGCTTAATATTCATTTTGCCCAATAATCAAATTATTTCAGAGCTGTAACAGCTCTGCCTGCAGACATCACATTTTGGGTGGGTTTTTTTTACCATTCCTGTGGTAGGGTAAATAATACCAGACTTTAATACCATCTCTTGGCTCCCCCTTAAAGAGAGGTAAAAGATGGATCTGGTGTGAGCTGGAATCAACAATTCAATGCAGTAATGGACATTAAAGCATTGATTTGCATCCATTCCTGGCTCAACTCCCAACCACTCTGAGTGTGCACACAAAATTCAGGACACACAGACCCCAAACATCCCTATTGTTTAGCATTAATGACCAATCTGAAAAATGGAGGGGGTTTATTTCCCCTGTACATGCCACATTTTTGTCTCACTCACTTGAATTTTAAATTATTCCATTTTCAGGAGTCTGTCTCTTTTTACTCTCCATTTATATTCCCTTGTAAACTCCCAGAAAAGTCAATTAAATTTAAATAGCTCACACTAATACCACAAATATTTCACTGCAATTGCAGTTAATCCATCACCTCCCCAAAACCCCACAACAAACCCTGGCTTCCCAAAGTGCTCAGATCTACAGATAAAATCAAGTTTTGCAAGCAAACCCTGATTTTAAAAACCAGGAATGCAATCTCCAAGCAGAATCAGTATTGATTGGACAGCAGAACAGCAAATGCTGAGCATGGAGGGGTAAATTATGGGAGAAAAATCCAACCAGAAGCCTTACCAAGATAGGGAATTTAAGCAAATATGTTTTTTATCCTTTAAGCTTCTATATTTTTGTAGGAGACACCCAGGACAGGGGGTAAATAAAGTTTGTAAAAGACAAACCAAACTCAAACAGATTAAATGATTCAGGAAAATAAATCAATCCTCAGGTGAAACCTCCCAGTACCCAATTTTTTAGTAGCATAAAATCCCTCCCAGGAGGTGCAATTGGAGTTGGAAACCCCAAACCCAAAATCCAGCCTATGGATAAGCCACATTCTGCCATCTCTGCTCTTCCAAAAGAAGGTGAAACTAGAGACTTTTCCCCTCTCACTCCTCCTATTTAAAGGTTTCACCAAACCCCTCACAGCTGGAGCAGGTCTGGAGCTCTTCCGTGGAGAATCCACCTCACCTGGGTAATTCCTTGATGAGAGGCAAAGCTCAGAGCAAACCCTTTCCCTGTCAGCTTGGAAAAAAAAATCTCAGGCATTCCTTAAAAACTTTTCCTTCATGAACCCAATTCCAGCAGGGTTATTCCAGTTCTTCCCAGTGCCACCCTAAATAATGCATATTATCAACCCAAGAGCAGGGGAGAAATGGGAATATTCTCTGCTTTTAATGAAATTCTTTCTTTCTTTTCACCAGAAAAACCTTTGAACATGAACTCAGGTTTTGTTGGCCACTGAATGGCAAGTGATGTGTTTGCTTTCCATTTGTAGGGAATTATTAGGACTCATTTCATGATGCTGATGCTAATTTTTTTTTCTTTAATTTTTCTTCCTCTTCAGCAACACACAGGAAATAAAAAGAAGAGACTGGCACATCACACTACTAAATCTGCAGAAACATCTTCAAGTTCTTGCAGAGAGCAGTGATTAAAGCTTTAAAAATGTACCTGTTTCTCCCCCTGAAGGAACAGAGGGCTGCTGGAACATAAATCCACCTGAATTAGAGCACAGCTCATCTGCTGATCATTGAAACCACATGGTTTAACCCATCTCTTGTAACTGCAGCTTTGGTTTGTTTCATTTCATCTCATTTCTGTGCCTGTAAAATCACAGCAGCCTGAAGGATGAACTTAATTGCACCTCCAGTGAGCTGCACGGGTTAATTAACATAATTACTCATTCCTAGCCTGGTCAGCTCCCTGCATTCATCTGCTGCACACCCAGGCTGAATAATTCAGCAGGTATTAATTATTTATGGCCTGAAGCTCTTCAGGAGGCAGTCAGTGCCAGGATTGGACCTGGCAGGCAGAGCCAAGCCCTGCCCCACCGGGCCCAGCTCAGGCTTTCCTTAAACTTCCCTCTCATGAACCCAATTCCAGATTCTGGCTTCTTCCAGATTCTGGGTTCTTCCAGCAATGGCTTCTCCCAGATTCTGGCTTCTCCCAGATTCTGGATTCTTCCAGATTCTGGGTTCTTCCAGCAAGGGTTCTTCCAGCAATGGGTTCTTCCAGATTCTGGCTTCTTCCAGATCTTCACAGTGCAAAGCAATGCTTGCAATGGGAATATTCTCTGCTTGTAACTAAATTCTGTATTTCTTTTCACCATGAAAAGCCTTTGAACATGAACTCAGGGTTTGGGCATCACAGATCCTGGGCATCACAGCAGGGAAAATGGGCTGGGGTTGCATTCAGCCACCAAAAAAAAATTAAAAATCCTGTTTTAAATCTCCCCACATCCAGATCTTGATTTATCAGGGCTGCCAGTGACACCAAAGGAATCTGGGGTGGAGGGAAAAAAAAAAATCACCTTTTCCTTTTGGTTCCTTGATGGAATGTGCTGGAAAGGAGAAAAGTGGCAGGCACGGGCATTGCTCCTCTAACCCCTGCTATGATTTGGTGTTAAGTTTTATATCTTTTGTGTTTTACCACTTTTGAGACTAATAATAGAATAAAATCTTTTAAATCACCTCTCAGTTGCTTCATCTTTAGAATAGAAAGAGAGAACATTGAGAGACTGAGCTTGAAACAAGTTTCAACTAGCTTCAAAATATAGCCTTGCAAAAAGAGTAAATATTTTAGAAAATTAACACTGAAAGATACATTGTAGCAAGCACAGTTTTTAAAAAAAAAAAAGTTATTAGTGTTAGAAGTAATAGAAACACTGTGTAGTACAAGCTAATAAGCTAAAAACCAATTTATAAAGTATTGTAACCAGGAAATAAGTTAGCTTCTGATAGAATGGTGTCAAGTTTTACATCTCTTGCGTCTCACTATTCATCAAGACCAATAACAGAATAGGATCTTTTAAAACACCTCTCAGTTGCCCCATAAAAACTGAAAAAAAAAAAAACAAACCAGGGTGAAGTTTGCCCAGTGTGTGAGTGGGAAACCGTGAACTCAAAAGAGAAGATGCATCCAGAGGCCAAGAAGGAGCTGTGACTCCTGGTGGCTGAGGCTGAATTGCTTTTTTGGAATGCTAAATCCCCCTGTGGTGAAGGATGCAGCTGGAGATGGTGTTAAAGAAGGTAAACAAATACCTGGGAGCTGGAATTTGTCAAGGGCAGAGGGGGCTTATGGAAAAAAATAGAATAAAAAATCTTATTTTACATAATATCGATGCTATAATTGGTTAAATGCTCAGTATTAAGTGGGATTTTAGGAGGAGCAGCAAAAGGCTTTAAAAGAACTGGAAGATGGGTGAATCCATATGAAAAATGAGGCACCTATTGTGAACAAGGACAACTATCCAGGTGCACAAAATCCCTGGGAAAGGCTCACCCACATCTCCACCTGCAGCTGCAGGTCAGCAGTGCCACCTCCAGTGGCCATCACCACCCCAGCTGAGCAGATTTATGCTCTAAAAACCCCAAACCACCCAGATTTTTCCCTCCCCAAGTGTGTTTACCCCCAAATCTTCCCCCCTGCAGTCTCTGCTGCCGTGCCAAAATATTTCCACAGCCAAGCCCTGGATGCCAGCACACAGGAGAGGCTTCTCCCCACCTTCCCACTGGGTTTGGGGCTTTGGCAGCCTCCCCCCAGGAGCCCTTCCTGATAAAAGCCTGGAGTGGGAACAGGGCAGCCTTTCAGCCTCCCCCAGGCAGGGCCAGCCCGGCTCCATGGGCAGCTCCTGGAGGGTGCTGTGGTTACCCACAGGGCAGCACTGCCCTCATTCCAGCCCTCTGCAGAGAGATCCCTGCTCTGTGAGGCCCTTCACCAGGGCACAGGGTGGGGAGGCAGAGCTGAAAGCCTTTCTTCATTCCCAGGAAAGCCAGGGGGCTCTGCAGCTTTTCCCTCCCTCTATTCCCTGGCATCGGTTTTTGGGAGCTTTTTTTAACCACTTCCCAGCACTGAGCTGAGGGTTGTCCCCATGCTGGACTATGCTTTTTTCTGACCCAGAGAGGGGACAACTGAGAGGTGTTTTAAAAACTTTTATTTCAGTTTTAGAAGGGTGAGACAACACAAGTGTTATAATTCACACCATCACAATCAGAAGTCAACTCTTTCCTAATTACAATACACTCTAAGTATTTTTTAGCTTATTAATTTTTGCCACACTATGTTGTAAATGCTTTAAAACTAATCATCTAAAATTACTCCTCGTGGGTCTTACTACAATACATTTTTCATTGTTCTATTTCTCTAAAATATCTACTCTTTTTTACAAAACCATCCTTTAAAACTTATTTCTAATTCTATTTCTCTCTTAACAATATCTATCTTATTCTACAACATTTCTAAGTCAGTATTTCTTATCTCAAAATTTATTTACACATACAGACTATGTGAACCTTCTATCAAACTTTAAGAATTTTGTATAAATCTATTTCCCACAGTCCCCGGTGGACTTTGTCAGGGTTTTACCCCAAGACATGGCTCTGTCACTGCCTTAAGCATCAAGTATTTCCAGCCATGTGGAAGATAAAGCTGAAATAATCCAAGTGTTTAAACTGCACTTTTCTCCCAGATCTCCTTTCCCTCCCAGAAGCCACGGCCAGGAGGGAGGTGGCATAAAAGCCATCAGTCAGCTCAGCCTTACACTGAATTTCCATTAATGCTCCAGATTATATATCCAGAAAACACCAGACCCAGTCCAGCCCTGGTTCTCCCACAGGGTACCAAACCCTTTCTTTTCTTGCTTACTTTGAACTGAAAATTTAGGGAGAGGTTGGCATTGCAAAACAAAAAAAAAAAAAAAATAAAATAAAAAAAAGCAGGAGAAATAGCCCAGGTCTGACAGTTCTTTTACTTTCAGTCTGGGATTTTTAGGGCTGGGTGGTTCATGTTCCACAGAGAACCCTAAAGGTTGGAAATCCCCTCTGAGATTGAGTCCAACCATTCCCCAGCACTGCCAAGACCACCTCTAACCCATGTCCCCAAGTGCCACATCCACAGTTTTGGAGCACTCACAGAATTGTCAGAATTCCCAGAATCAGGGTTGGAGGAGACCTCCAAGACCACTGAGTCCAACCCAGCCCCAACACCTCAACTAAACCCCGGCACCCAGTGCCACATCCGGGCTGTTTTTAAACACATCCAGAGATGGTAACTCCAACACCTCCCCGGGCAGGCCATTCCAGGACTTTATCACCCTTTCTGTAAAACACTTATTCCTGATATCCAACCTGTATTTCCCTTGGTGCAGCTTGAGGCTGTGTGCTCTGGTTCTGTCAGTGCTGCCTGGAGAAAGAGCCCAACCCCACCTGAGCACAGTCACCTTTCAGGGAGCTGTTGAGGGTGATGGGGTCACCCCTGAATCTCCTTTTCTCCAGGCTGAGCACCCCCAGCTCCCTCAGTGGTTCCTCACAGGGTTTGTGTTCCCAGCCCCTCTCCAGCCTCGTTGCCTCCCCTGGATGTGCTCCAGTGTCCCAACATCCTGCCCAAACTGAGGGGCCAGAGCTGGACACAGCACTCCAGGTGTGCCCTCACCAGGGCCAGGTACAGGGGCAGAATGACCTCCCTGCTCCTGCTGGCCACACCATTCCTGATCCAGGCCAGGAGCCACTGGCCTTCATGGCCACCTGGTCACACTCCCAGGATTGTGACTCCACCACTTCCCTGGCAGCCCCTACCAAGGCCTTTTGGTGAAGGAATCTCCCCTGATATTCCATCAAAATCTACTCTGAAGCAACATGAGGCCATTTCCTCATCCTGTCCCTGTTCCCCAGGAGCAGAACCTGAACCCCCTGGCTGCCCCTTCTGTCAGGGGGTTGTGGAGAGCAATAAAATTCCACACAGGGCTTGATCTTACTGGGGAGATGCCAAAGCTCCAGGTCCCAAAAAACCTGCACCACTCCTCATTTCCAGCCTGATTTTCCCTGCAGTGCTTCTGAATGAGAAGCCCACTTAAAAAGACAAATCTGTGTTTAACCTCCTGGACACTTTTATTGGTTGGAGACTGTCACCGTGATATTTTCTGAAAAATCCCTTTGCCAGGATTTTTCTCCTGAGAAGCAGAGAAGCTTCAGAAAAGAAATGAAAACAATAATTATCTGATTGCTTGGAATGTGGTTTGGACATTGTTTAACCAACAGGTGCACCTTTGATTAGTTCCATTTGAATTGTTTTAACTTAATGACCAACCCCAGTCCAGCTGTGTCAGACTCTCTGAGTATGTCATGAGTTTTTATTATTCATTCTTTTCTTGCCTTCTGATGGCTCCTTTCTCTTCCTTTAGTATAGTTTTAGTATATAATTTTCTTTTAATATAATATAATATAATAACATAAAATAATAAATCAGCCTTCTGAGAACTTGGAGTCAATTCTCACCTCTCACCTCATCCTGGGGACCCTCAACACCACAACAACTGGTGACCACAGGAGACCAGTAAATTCTCATTTCTTGGAGTGTCCAGGCTGCTTTATCAGCCTGATAACCACAGCCACTACCCTGAGTAAGGCTGGGGATGTGTACAAGTGGAAAGAGGATTTGGGAAGGCAAAAGTGAGCGAGGACCTGGAGCTTTTAAAGATCAGCCAGTAATGGGATGGCATTTCCTTTCTCCAGGAACATTTGTCTGCAATGAAAGCCATGCCTGAGCACATCAAACTGGGCTGTAATTATCCCATTATCCTCCTGTCGGGTCTGAAGGCTAAACTGAGATAATGTCAGTGGAAAATGCTTCCCCCACACTGGGGAATCATCCCCTCCATGGTTTCATTAGGGGAGTATCAGGCTCAAGCAGCTTTTGCTGTGAGCAGGAGCAGCTTGAAACAGCACCTGGGCTTTTCCCTCAAATCCTGCTCCTGAAATCTGCCCCTTAGGGTGTGGGCTGGAGAGAGAAGTGCTTGGGATGGGAGCAGCAGAGAGAAAAGGGCAGAAGAAACCTCACCAGAACATCCTCATGTCATCAGCAAGAGACTCAGGGCAAGCCTGGTGTTCTCCAAGCCAAAAACCACCCTTGTTCCCAGGGCCAGGCAGCTCAGACTGAGTAAACTAAACTAAAATAAAATAAGGAATAATTTTGTATAATTAAATGGAAGTGTTAGCACAGCTTAGCCAAGGCAGCACGGGCTGGAAAGAGAAACCTCCAGCCTATCAAGATGACACTAAAATTGCCCAAATCCCACTTCATTCCCATTAGTTGAAGGGGACAGGAAGAGTCACTTGATGGGGCAGTAAACTCATGGTCACAGCTGCCTTAGGAAGGAAAATATTGGGAAAGTCCCTGGCTAAAAAATGATCTTATGGGTCAGCACCTAAACATATAAAACCTAGAGCAGGACATGAATACAGACAGCCAAAATACTGGAAAATAGAGTGGCTCAGGTCTTTACACACTGGGGGTTTTAATTTTCAATAAAAGGTGGCACAGAGGGTCACTGAGTTCAGGAATTAAAAAAAAAAACATTTTGAAGAGCAGAGGAAAGCAAACAGTCCACCAGGATTTCAGCAGGTAAATGAAACCCCACAGGCAATTGTGTCAGCCTGACATCACACCCTGCACATCCTTTGGGATGTTCAAGCCTCCATTTAATTGCTGGGAAAATTAAAGCAGAAAACAATGCCAATCCATAGGGTCCTATGGAAAACATAAGGATGGGTTTTATTAAAGCAGCTCCAAACTGGGCTGAAAGAAGCATTTGCAGCCGTGCAAGGCAATGAAAAGGCTTCTGTGAAGAGGCTGAGTCACAAACCCGAGCTCCTTGGGAGCATCTCCAGCTCCGGGGGATTTTATCCTGGCACAGGAAGAGTTAAAAGTGAAGGGAAAAGCGCTTGGGAGAAGCGTGGGAAGGACAGCAAAGAGCCAGGGCGGGAGGAGCAGCTGGGCCGGGAGGCTGAGACAGATCCAGGCTGGAAATGTGGAAGCGATACTGAAAGCAGAGCAATTAGCGCAATTAATCTCCCCTGCAGCGCGCGGGGCAGGGCTTTGAGCCGGGATGGGAAGGGGGGATTGTATTAATGACAGAAACGCACCCCTGCAAACAAAACCTCCAAGGTTTTCTTTTTTACCCTCCAAGGAAGGCAAGGGAGCATCTGCAAACGGAGCTGGGTTATCAATTTTGGAGTTTGGGATTGAAGGTTCTCGAATGGTAGTTTGGGTTTGGATTTAGGTGTTTGTTATTTTTGATGAGTGAAACAGCTTTATAACTATGAGTTTGGTAGTCTTTCACTAGTAAGGCACAAAATGGCTAACCATCTCTTGTTAGAAGGTCTTTTAGGACTAAACTTAAAGGACACAGATTATTTTCTTTCTTAACAACTGATCTTTTGAAGCTTGCAATGTGGACTTTTCTGTCTAATTACAAACCAACACTCAAACTTAGGAAGAAGAAGGTAAAGAAGAATAACTTGCTTTTGTCTTAAAACTTCTGTCTTGCTTCATATTTATCTTTATATTCTAAAACCTTGAACTCTAAGTTTTCTACTTTGTGATATTATACACTTCTAACTAACTACACACTTGTAACCTCAATTAATTTTTGGAAGCCTTCTCTACAGCTTTAGGTCAATTGTGGTGTTCTCTTGTGGGTCTGTGCCTTTAAGCTCAGAAAGTTTAACACTTTTAGCATCCAGGATTCCAACACTGGATGAGCAAAGCTGACCTCCTGAGATTCCCACTCAGGAGCACTTCCCATTCCTCCTCTGCCACCCAGCATCTCCCAGCCCCACCAGAAGGGCTCCACAAATGCAATTTTAAATCTCCTTCCCCAGTCAGGGTTGCACTGCAGGCTGGAATAGGGATGCAGGGATTTATCAGCTGCCTGTTCTCCCTCACAGTGTGAACACCATGAGCACAACACCCACACAAGGAGCTGCTGCTTCCAGTTCCCAGGGAATCACAGGCTGGGAGCAGGGTCAGGAGAGGAGTCACTGTGGGGGAAACCAGCTCCAGGGGATTTTTCCATCTGTTGCCTGGGCAGGAGCCACCACAGAAACGAGTGCTGGGGAGGTTTGTGACATCATTCCACGGGAAGTTTCCCCCTGTGTTTCCCATTTGCTTTAAAAAGAGTCGATTTTTATTCAGCTACTCAATATTTGGCAGCAAAACAAAGGAGAAGAAAAGGAGAAGGCTCCCCAAAATAGAAACCAACCAGCCCAACATAAAAGATGGGAATCAGCTGTACCTGCTTTTAATCTCAGAAACTACAATTTAGGGATGCAATGAACAGCAGCAGGAACTGGCAGTGTGAGACACAACTGTCCCAAAATCAAATGGTCTCTGCAGCTGATGCTTTAGGATGGATTTGACTGCACAGACTCAGGAGAGATTAATCAGAGCCCAAAATTTCCCTAAAAGCAGCCTTCAGTTGATCCACAGCACCACTTCCACTTCCTTTTTTTGTTTTTCTGCCTCCAAACATATGGAAAAATGGGGTAAAAATTTAATATTCATCATGCCCACACCAGCTCAACCTATATTTTTCCAGCATCTTCCCATAGATGAACAAGTTTCTGGTTGAAGTTGCCACAAGCACTCTCCTATCAAAAGATAAAACACTTTGAAATTCTTTTTTTTTTTTTTTTGAAGGTGATTATTTTAGAGGGAGGGATAAATTTCAATCCAGCTTCAAGTCTCTCTGCCCCAGCGGTGCTGAGGGATGTGGGGAAGGAGATTTAAAATGTCAGGGTTTCTGCAGGGGAGACCAACTGCTCTGGTGTGTGCTTCCCAAAAGGCACTGCAGCCTTTTCCCTGGATGGGACATGGGATAATAATGCTGCAGATCAAAGTGAGAAATGTGCTCCTGGCAGGGAGAGCCCAGCCTTGCATTCTGGGATGAAAGGGAAGGCAGAGATTTCACCCTTTACCTGACACAGATTTCATAAAGCAGCATGAAAATCAATGAGGGGAAAAAAACCCTTACAACCACCACTTTTTATGCTGCTTTCATTTTAGTATTTTATTTTTTAATATTGAACAGTCCTTTTCTGAACTACAGAGCAGACAGAAATAAATTAGCCAAGGAGGGAGCTGCTGTCTATTGATAAAATACACTCTCAGTGTCATTCCATGAAAGTTTTCCCTCCAAGAGCTGATTTGGGGATTTTTTTCCTGCCCCCCATGCAGGCTGAAATGGCCTCAGAAATGCCCCCAAGGCTTTGTGAAAAGGGTAAACATCAAATGCAGAAAAAGCAGAATCCCTGACTGGTTTGGGTGGGCTGGCAGATGGGAAGAAAACCACCTTGGAGATACAGCCCTGGCATTTAAATAAATATTAAAAATTTATATTTTATATACATTTTCCCAGACAAAGCAACTTCTGGTGTTTTTCCCACCTTCCCAGATTTTATCTACTCTGCCTTTCCAAACCTCCAGAACCTTTCTGTATTTCTACAAGCATTGATTTATTTTCTTTTGAATGTTAAAAAAAATCCATAGGCTGGAGCAAGAGGGGACACTGGATGTATTTATTCCTTCCAGCTTCCTCATTTTTTTTAAGATCAATTTTTAGAAAGTGTAGCAACTCCCCAGGTGTCTCTCCCTGCATTTTTCCCTGCTCCACAATCACTTCTGAGGTTCTTTACAAAATCCTAAGCTGGAAGCCACCTTTGGGATGCATTTTTTTCCTGTTACTCCACCCATTCCAGGCTTTAAAAGTTGAATTTTGGCTTATTAATTGCAAGCACCAAAATTCTGTGTTGAGCCACTGAGAAGATTTGGTTGTAGTTCTTTGGGGTCTCAAGGAATTATTCCCAGTTTTCCTTCCCACTCCCACACACCACAGGAAAAATAATACAGAGCACAGCTCCTCACAAACTGATGGATTAAAGAGCTAAAAAAAGTTAAATATTGGCAATACAGTGCAGATACATAAAGTGGAATTCCCAGATTTAGGATCTCATCCCTTACTACAAACAGCTCAGTAGATTTTTTTTTTTAAAGCAGAATTTTTATACTAATTGGTCACTTAAAATCCTGGTGGTGATTCTTACCTGGGAGGATTTTATAGAAACTCCCAAGAAAGAGTAAAATGCAAATGAAAACAACTCAAAATTCCCATTCTGCTGTGCTTGCTGCAATCAATCAATCAATCAATCAATCAATCAATCAATCAATCAATCCATCAATCAGCCACAGCCTCCTTTAGAGCAAACTTTGTGCCAGAAACCCAAAATATTAAGATATTTCTCCTGAACCTGTTTCCCACCTGCACAAGTCTCCTTCTGGGTATTTTATATGAAATAATTCTTTGTTTTCTCCCCCTGTAGCTGCTGTTTGAGTTTTCATCACCCCACTGGCCTGCCATTAATTTAGTGCCATGAGATGGATGTTTTTACCCCACTTTACACCTTAAAATGTCTCAAAACCACGAATCACCAAGAAAAATCACAGGCAAATCTATTTACACTCCTTTGAGTCAAACAGAAGAGATTTGATCCCATTACTGGACAGCTTTTCCCCTGTAGCAATTCCCACAATGCTCAGGCTCAGCCCCCAGCATGAATTAAATCCCAAAAATGGAATTTGAAATTTAAAATTACCTCAATCCCTTATCCTTGTGGATCCCCAGGATCCTCCCAGCTCCCTCCACCACCCGAGGGCCCGAGCTCTGCCTCCCTCCCTCCTTTTTTAGCATCTTCTGCCTCATTTCTGACTACAGGGTTTTATTACTAATGGAACAAAAATGCTCTGAGAACACCCAGGAGAAAGACACAGAAAAAAAAAAATCTATTTGAAAAAAAAGCAATCCTCATCTTTTCCACTCAGGAGGTCACAGCAGAGGGGAAAGCCCTTCAGGAAGCCCCTTGCCAAAGCTGTGTCAGAGATTTTCCAGGAGCTGCAGCAGCTCCACAACCAAGTGGAAACCTTGGGAAGGCTTTTTCCTGAAGTTTCTCGTTAGGAAAGAGGCACTCTGAGTTTTATTTCAGTCCTTTCTATCCCATTTTCCTCTGATAAGATTTCATCACCAGGGGGGATGTTTGCTGGAGAATTACCTTTTCCATCCTGAGGGACCGTTGTGACAAAAATGACAGAACAGTTCTGACAAAAGTGACACAAAAATCCTGAAGGAAAGGATACAAAGATTCTGAAGAAAGTGACTTTAAAAAACCTGACAGGAATTACAAAAGAGGCCAAATGAAGAGTGAGTGAGGCCAAGCAGTTTTACACCATCACATCCACAAGCCACTTTTAAGATCACAGCAGCAAGAGGGACACAGGACTCTTTTTCTCCTCCAAACCAAGAAATGTCCACAAGCTGCTGCAGAAAAACAACACAGTCCCAGCTCCCAACTCCTTGTATTTTTATAAATCCACTCACACCAAAGATCCAGGAGGGAAAAGCAGTTTCTGGTGGCCCTGCCTGGGAGCACAGCTGAGGTTTAGAGCCCACATAGAACCAGGTTTTCAGGGGTTGGGAAGCAGAGCTCCAGACAGGGGAAAGGTGGGGGACATGGAGATCTGGCAGCTGCCCTAAAATCTCTGGGCCTGTGGTTTGGTGCCCCAAGGGAGGCTCCAAAAACCTCCCAACTTGAGGCATTTAAAAATAGGCTGAAGGAAGAATTTGGGATGACGCCGCTGGGACAGAGCCTGCGTCAGCCAGGGATGGGCACTGCCCCATTCCCTTGGCAAGAGTGTGCCCTTCCTCAGGGCAGACTGAGAAACACACAGCAAAGGCTCCACGTTTTCATCCCAAACCACTCAGAAAAATGATCATTTTTATAATTTAAAAAAAAAAAAAATCCTGCCATCTTGCCCTTCCTTTCTTCACCAGGACCAGGGATCACATCAAATAATCAATTTTTTTTTAATTTCACATGTTTATGTATCAATTTTCACATGTTAATATATAAATTAATCTGATTTTTTTTAATTTCAGATATTTGTAGATAAATGAATACCTGTTTTGTACTGTTTTTGGAAGGGCAAGCTGAGTTTAGCTGCTCTTGCTGTGCTGCCCTGGCCCATGAGGAAGCACCAAAGGGATACGATGGCAAAGGTGGATTGGGTGACCAGGGCTGCTGGTGACAGACAGACAGACAGACAGACAGACAGACGCCAGGCTGTACCCAGTGGAAAGGCACCATTTGATGCCTTTTGGGAGCCAAATTTCCCCCCATCCTGGCTCGATTTTCAGGTCTCCTGTAAACCAAAGGGAAGTGATGCCCAGGGAAAGGGGGGGGAGCAGTGAGTTCAGCCCATTAAAAATTAAAAGACAGGAAATGATTTCCATTGATTAACCATAAACATTTGCTTCTCTCTCTTTCTAAAACCTTTCTGTGCTCATTTGTCTGACCTTGGACTTCTCGAGGGGCTGATGTCACACCTCTCCCTGCTGTGACAACTCACTTTGTCCCCACCCCATCTTCACTCCACTGCTTCATGCCACAAGTTGCTCCATCCAAATGAGGACCAAGCAAAGAATCCATCTCCCATTTCCATCTCTCTCTTTGGAATATTTTCCAGCTCTCCCCAAATTTAAGCAACCCCGTCAAACTTCCCTCTGTATTTCCCTCCCTTCCAGCAGCCACGCTCTCCCAACAACAGCAAGCAATGAGGACAGTGTTAATTCCTCCTCTGCCAATATAATTCCAGCTAATAAAATCCTTCTGATCTTTGGTGGGGATCACCCAGGGATGAAGCATCCAAGGAATTTGCTGTTGCAGCGCATCAGGAGCGGATGGGAAACGGTAAATGAGGAAGAGAGGCGTTTTTAGAGTCGTAATTAATGGCAAAATCACTGCTATCCTTCCTCTGAGCTTTGCAAAGCAATGCTGATCCTGACAGAGAGAAACCAGCAGCCTCAGATCCAGCAAAAGCTCCCTGTTTGAACTATTCCAGACACAGCTGCTGAGTGGTGTCAGATATTGCACGAGGACTGTCCCAAACAGTCCTTCCTCAGCTTAAAGGCTGGAGTGTCACACACAGGCAGCAGGTCACGCACTGGTCTCCCATCAGTAAAATAAATGAGGCAAAAGCTCCTTTTCCAGGCTGGCCGGGCCCTGAGGGAGGGTGGTTCCAGGTAGTGGGGGAAGCAGCTGGGTTGTTTTTCACGGGCTGGCTGAGCGCAGGATCGATAGCGCTTTAGTGGCTGGCAGCTGATGAGATCATGGCTAAATTAACAGAGCTCACTTCCCAGAAAGGGGCTGAGGGGGGAAGGACACGGCTCCAGGGAGGGGAAACATCCCCCTGGCCGTGCTCAGGGGACTGGAGGCCATCCACAGAGCAGCTCCAGGGCTGGTGCAGATGTGAGACAGAAGTGTTATAGGGGGGAAAGTGATGGAGAATTACAGGGCTGTGCAGGACATCTCTGCTTTTGTTTTAGACTTTTTGTTTTGAGTTTTGGGCTGGAGACCTTCCAGGCTGCCCAGTTTTTACCCTGAGCATGGCTGGTCCTGGCCTGAGCAAGACCCACACCCCAGAGATGGATTGATCCTGCCACAGCCATCAGTTTATCCCAATAATGAGCAATTTATCCAATAATAACCTTTACACTTTTGCTGCATAAAGTCAAGAGGATCCACTCCAATCCTCCATCCCCAGTACCACAAAAAGCCTTTAATCCTGAGTTTAAACACTTTGGGTGAACACACACCCTCAGCAAAGTATCTCCCCCACACCTCAGGGCAGGTGGAAGCAGGAGAAACAAGGATTCCTGCCTGATTTTACCTGGAAAACCACAGGCAGGAGGACTGGTCCAGGACTGGGAGGCTGAAACCACAATACACCCCAATACCTCGCCTTAAATGTTAGACCCCACTGCCATCTTGTGGCAAATGCTTCTTGAAATAAAGTTTAAAAGGGGGGAAAATCCATTAAAAAGTTGCAGAAAAAGTTAGGGAGCCAGGAAGGATGGGTAAATTACCAGGAACAGGGTGGGGAATCTCATCTGTCTGAAATGATGCTGAGGCTGAGCCTACAGCACTGTGTCAGACTGAGAGAGGCATGGAAAAACCCAGGGATGGCACTGTCCGAGCTGGATTTGGGGAATTGAGGATGTAACCACACACAAAACGTGGAAGTGCCTGCAGGGCCAGGGCTTCAGCAAAGATTCAGTCACAATTCCAAAAATATTCCAGAGTTCCCAAAGTCATTTCATGCTGCCCTGGTTTGAAGAAGACTTCTTACCCCAAATAATCAGGATTTGGGTGGAATTAGAGATTGCACCTCAGAATTAAGGCAGGCAGTAGCTGGAATTTCCTGGGAGGATGATCTGGAGGTGGGATTAGGGATCAGGTGGATCACTCCCAGGGCACAGAGACCTCTGGGTGCAGGGACAGGCAGGGCTGACCCAGCTCCTAGTCCTGGCTTTGCCACACCTCAGCATTTACTTTTTTGCATCATTGATCATCTGCAGCGCTTTTGCTTAGCAACTGGGCATCACTTTAGCAAAGTGCCTGGATTGCTGCATTATCCATGGATGGCTCCCACCCCACCTGGAAAACCAGGGACAAACTTGTTTTCCTTCTTTGTGTTGCCATAAGGGCCTGGCAGGTGCTGGATCAGACAGCCCTGAGGCCTTGTGTGATCTGAAACACTCACTGGCTGTGGGTGAAAGTGAAGCAAAACTCACTGGCCATAAATAAATTAAGGAATCATTTACAAGAAGTGCAGTTCCGCTCTCAACTCAAACCTCTGCTGGCAGGAACGAATCAAGAGACAACAGGGAGGAATTACTTTGAAGACATGCAAGGAAAGCAGCTCTTCTGAAAGAAAATCTGATTTACAGATTGGCTATAGATACATGGATAATTCCATACACCTGGCCAGCTACACAGCAATGCTTCCTGCCATTAAAATTTATATTTCTGTGTTATCAGAAAGAGCAACAGAATAAAAACACACTTCCAGACCAAAGATAACACATCCTTCACCACCTTTCTGTTTACACATCCCAGTTCTTTGGATCTCTGCAAGCCTCTTCAACCCTGCCCTTGCTGCATGTGACAGGGGTGCCTTACAAGAGGCACAACATATTTAAACCAACTCCATTCTCCACTTTCAGCTGGGATTTATCCCTGTTTGAGGTCCTGTCATCCCACAGTTTGCTGCTTTCAACTCCTTGACAGTTTTACTTGTCAGTGTATATTACACACAATAAACAAATCCAATTATATTGTCAATAACTACATCTTTATCTTCAGAGGTGGAAAAGTGCTTGGAGGTTGATCCCAGGTAAAAAGAGGGAATTTTTGGCATTCAACTGAAAACAGGTGGGCCTGAGCATCCCCCTGGGGGTTTTGGAAAAGAGGTGTTCCCCATCCTCAGTCTCCCAGGGACAAGGAATGGAGAGCTAGGAGCTGCTGCTGTTGCTGGAGCACAGGTAGGAGGCTCTTGGAGGTACAAGAGCTCCCCATGAATAAATCAGCCAAGTGCTGTCAGCAGTTCTGAGATGCCAGAGGCAGAGAAAGCCCCGGGGACATTGAGGGGAGCTGGCATCAGCCAGAGCCATCCCTGCCTCCAGCCAGCACTGGGAGCAGGGAGAGCTCATCATGCTCTTGGCACAGCTCTGCAGCACAGCCCCGTGCTCCCTGAGCCCAGGACAGCACCCTGGAGCCACATCAAGGACCCACACACTGCTCATTGAAAAAACACCTCGATCTAGCCCGTGGTGGGGAGGGATTTGGGGGAAAAATGGTGGAAAAAGGGAGGTTTTGGGTGCAGCGTGCTCAGCACACCACAGAGCCGCCCGCCGCTCTCCCAGCAACGAGACGGGAGAAGAATTAAGCAGAATTAAAGGAAGAATTAAGAATTAAAACCCAAAAGGAATCCCAGACTGGCTTGGTTACCATTGTCATGGCTACCACGAGCGAGGCTGAGGCATGGGGGATGTCAGGGGATGGAGTTCCAGCCTGGAACTGCCCGCAGGCCCCATCAGGAGTTTTTCCTGCCGGCTGAAACATCATCTGTGGATGATGAGAATGATGCAGGATGGGCCAAACGACCTTCACTGCACCACATGGACACAGCTTTCCCTGAAGCTGACCTGCCAACCCAAACTGGGAACAGCACGGGAAAGCCTCAGGCCAGGACTAAACCTCACTAGAGCCATGAGCAGGTTTAACAACTTCTAAATAAGTGATTACTCACGGTGGGGACACTGGGTCCTGCCCTCACCACAGGTGCCAGGTCACTGTCACCTTCCTGGGGCTCGGGATGATCATTGCCTCCAAAAAAACCAACAGCAAAAGGGAAAGTTGGATGTGGTTTCTCCTCCATCCACAACACCTGGCCTCTGCCTTGGTGCACAGAGATGTGCTGCCCCAGGGAAGGACAAACGGACACACTCAGCTCGCACTCACACACCTCCCTGGGCACAGCAGTTTGCTTTATTAAACCACCACAGGAAGGGAAAAGAATAATACTGAATTAAAAAATAATAATAATACTGAATTAAAAAGTAATAATACTGAATTAAAAAAGTCCAAAGCCAAGTGCTCCTCGTTTGAGCAATAATAAGGGGCAGGGCACAGGAGAAGAAAGGGCTGCAGTTTGGTCTGGACACATTTGGGGAGAGCTGTGGATTCACACCCACACACAGATCCCATCAGGAATGGCTCTGCTGGAACAAATCTCTCCTCACAGGGGACACGGGACCGTGCCTTGCTCGAGAAGCACCAGGCACAGCTTCTGCCCAAAGCAGAAGGGTCACCACTGTGGTCATACACAACTTCTCCACCACAGCCACCTCCCCAGTAGCCACCACGCTCCCCAGTTTTCCCACATGTAAGGAAGAAGGACAACCCTCGAGATCCTGGGTTGAGTGATGCAGACCCCATGCTCCCCCCAAAAAACCTCTCCGTGGGTGCCTGACAGCAGCACAGGGAAACAGAATCATGGAATTATTAATGTGGGAAAAGTCCTCCAGGATCAGCGAGTCCCACCGGGAGGCAAAGCACAGCTGGAGCAGCGTGGGCTCGTTTTTGGGGAGAATGGGGTGGGGAAAGGGGGGATTGGGGCGAGGGGTAGCACCTGCCCCGGGATCGGGGCTGCCGGGGGTGCTGGCGGCTCTCGAGCAGCCACGGAACAACTTCCCGGCCCCGCCGCAAACTTTTCCCAGCGCCGGGGAGGCACCGCCGCCCCCCCGCGCTCCGGCCGAGCATCCCCCGGGAGCGGAGCCGCGGCGGGGAAGGGAAGAGCGAAGCGAGGGAGGGAGGGAGGGAGCTCCGGGCTGTCCGATCCCCCCGCAGGGCTCCTTCCCGGCGGCTCGGAGCCGCTCCACGCCCGGGGCACGGTCCCTGCCGGCGATGCCCGGCGGGGGGACGCGATGTCCCGGCTAACCCGCTCGGGACCGGGGGTGGCAAGAGCGGGGAAAAAGGGATGCCATGCCTACCTCTCGGCCTTGGTGAACTTGCGGAAAGCCTGGCGGAGGTCGTGGAAGGAGCGGTAGGTCTGCGGCTCGGCCGAGATGCCCTGCGCCCGGGTGGTGCGGGGCCCGATGTGCGGGCTGGGGGCCGGCAGCACGGACTGGCATTTGTGCAGCCGCCGCCGCAGCTCCTGGATCTCCTCGTCCTTCTCGCCCAGGCGCCGCTCCAGCTCCTTGATCCGCTCCTCCTTCAGCAGCAGCAGCTTGGTGAAGTCCCCTTCCAGCTCGGTCATTTTGGGGCTGCCGGGCCGGTCCCGCTCTCATGGAGCGGCTCCCGGGCAGGGGCAAGGGCGGAGGAGCGGCTGCGCCCGCCCCGGCTCAGGGCAGCGGCCCCGACATCGCGCCGCGCCCGCCGGCAGTGCCGAGCCGGCCCGGGGGCGAGCAGAAAGCGCCCCGAAAACAGCGGCCAACAAGGGAAAAGGCGGCGGGGAAAAAAGGACAAGAAAAGGGGAAAGAGCTCTTGTGCCACTCTGCGAGGCTGGGATCCTGGAAATAGCAACAATTACCATGTGATCGCAGGGTGACGCAGCTCCTTGTAACTGGAGCCGAAGACTTGGGATTCAAACAAGAACACTTCATAAATATTAAATTGCCTCCTGCTAATGAGCCACGTGGAGCCGCCCCCTGGCCCGCCCGGCCCGGCCCCCGGCAGCAGTCAGCATCCCGGCTTGTCCCACCGGGAGCTCTGCATCCCATCCTGCCCCCCTCCAAGGAGCTCAGCATCCCATCTCTCTCCTCACCCCTCGTTCCAGGCTGCGTTACCCTCAGCAATCCCAAAGGGTACCCCCCTTTGGCACCTGGGCACTTTGCACGCCTCCCTCCATCCTTCCCTGCCCAGATTATCCCGTGTATCTCATGGCTGGGGCACCGCACATCCCACCCCTCTCGGGTACCTGCATCCCATCCCTCCCCATCCAGGACTCCACACCCCTTCCCACCAGGTTTCTTTGCTCCCTGCCCTCCAGGTCACCCCCCAGTACATGCCAGCCCAGCCCCACCATCCTGTGGGACACGCAGCTTTCCAGACACCCCGTGTCCCTCATCCCAACCTGCACCCACACCCTGAGGGAGCAGAGCCCGTCCCCAGGCACAGACACCGGGGCCCTGGTGGCACCTGAGGGGGGAGGCAGCCGGAGTGCTCTGCCAGCTTGTCCAGGGAGGGAGGAACTCATCCTTCCTGGACTTATTTGGAAGAGCCCATCATGCACATGAATTTTTAATGCCTGCTGGCAAAGGGCACCATCAGCTCCCCTATCACATTTCCCTCCCGAACCACTCTTGTTTCCAAGCAGGGATTTCAGGAGTCCCTTGCTGCAGGCAACAAAAAAACCCTTGGGGATGGGAGGGGGTTTTTCCCAGCCCCCACAGCCAGGCCTTGGGCACTCAGGGAGCTCAGGAACCGCTCAGGGTCCACATCCCAACCCAGAGAATCTTGTGCCACGCCTTTAGGGACAGACTCCCTAAAGGGCAGGGCAAGGAGAGAGCCAAGCATCTGAGCTGAAGGACAATGGAGTATTAAATTCAGGGTTGAAAAATCAATTAGCAGCGTCTCTGTCTTTTCAGGAGGGTGGGGTGCTGGGGTGCTTTTTCACCCTCGTGTTTGTGCCTCCAGCCTTTCACGTGTGGCTGGAAACCTCCGGGCTCGGAGCTGTCCCATCCTCAGACTGGAAGCATCCCTGCGGCCAAGGAGCCAGGTCGTCCTTGCTGGGGGAGAGATAGAACTAATTAACAATTATTAATAATAATTGGGCTTTATTGGCGGGCAGAGAGCGCCACCTCGTGGGCAGAACGCCCGAGCAGAGCGGGGCTGAGATTTGGGGACAGCGCGGCCCTTCCCGGGAGCTCGGGGACGGAAAGGGGGATGCTCCAAGAGCCCTGGGAGCGCCCATGGGGCGCGCTGGGATCCCCACACGCTCCCATCAGGATAAATGTCCCAGAGCGGAACGCCCCATGCCCGGTCCTACCGCTTCCAGTACGGCGGCACAGCCCGGGGCTGTGTCACAAAGGGTGCCCGGGCCCATTGTGACACCGGGGCCCCGCGGTGCGGCGGGGCCATTGTGACACGGAGACGCCTGGCCTTGTCCCCAGGGCCCGTGTGGCACCGCGGCTCCCGGGGCTGTGGAGGGAGCATGCCGGGCCGTGCCCTCCAGCAGCGCAGGGCACCGCGCTCCGGAGGCTGCAGCTCCCCGGGATAGCTGCCATGGAGATGCCCACGGAGAAGAGCCAGCTCGGCCCTCAGCCGTCCAAGAGGCACCTGCTGAAGGATGGAGCTGGAGGGACAGGCGGGGACGCGGCCAGCATTTCATCCCACACCTCCCGCGTCTCTTTCTCCTCTCGCCTCCACGTGCAGCTGTCCCAGAGCCCGGCTCCACCCGCCCGTGGGGAGAAGCCCTCACGGAATTCCCGCCCGCAGAGCTCCAGGAGCCGTCCCAACTCGGCCAAACCGGGGCGGGGACGGCGCTCCGCCGCCTCCAGCCCCTTGCCGCTGCCGCCGCCGTCCAACGCCGCGGCCCGCGGGCAGTGCCGGCGTCTGCGGAGCTGCGTGGCTTGCTCGGGCAAGGCCACGCCGGACACCGTCTCGACAGTGCCCTCCACACCCTCCACCCCTGCCCTGACCGAGACAGAAGCGCTCCTGGTCCACCAGTTCACCCAGACACCCGAAAGCTGGCTTGCCGCCGAGCGCGTGGATCGAGACGTGCAGACCGAGAGCCCGGGCCGCGAGCGGCGGACTGTCCCCGTCCGGCTGTTCATGGAGCGGGCGGCGCAGACCCTGCCCTCGGCGCTGCCCCCCAGGGCGGCCTCGGGCGGGCCGGAGCCGCGGCGGCGGCGGCAGCGGCTCTCCCGGGTGCGCAGGCTGCTGAGGGCCTGCCGCGGCTCCTACACCGCCTCAGCGCCCGAGCAGCTCGGCGCCGGGCCCAAACCGGGACAGCAGCCGCAGGCAGCGGCTCAGGGACACACGGCGGGCATCGGAGTGCTGATGGTGATCCAGGAACCCGCCGAGGGCACCGCGTGGTCTCCGTACTCCTCGTGGCCGTGGCTTGCTGAGACCAGTCTGTGATTCACCGCGGGACTCAAATAAAGAATTGCTCAGCTAATGGTGCTACTATGGGCCTGGTCATCGGGTCCGTGCGGTAGGAATGGCTCCAAACGAGCAGCTGGGAAGCGTGTGGGGGAACGGGGTGAGCTCTTGGGTGGGAGGGACACTGCTCCCATCAACTCCCTCAGCCTCGGGTCACACCTCAATGGTGGTGACCGACCCCCGACAGTCACAACCGGAGAAGACCAGAACCAAAATCATTGGCAAGACAGAGAAAATTCCAGTCCAAAACGGGAATAGCATCTCCCTTCAGCTAAAGGAGGGAAGAAGATTCATCAAGGAAGGAAACGAGCATGTGGGGGCGGTTCCCCTCGGGATCAAACACAGCTGGCTCCCGAGGAGGGATCTCTGTGTGTCTCTGTAAACCTGGCTCTGTAGAACCTGTCCCAGGGACAGGAACTCAGCCTGGAGGCAATTCCTGGATTCCTCCTGTCAAAGTGCCGAGAATGAGTAGGAGAAAAGCATCAGTAGTGAGAATGAATGTCTGACAAGCATCCAGGTGGAAAGGCCCAGGGTGGAGAACACCTAGATGGGGCATGTGTGGCTTGGGTAGGGACAGAAAATGCAGGAACCACCCTCAGTCCTCACCTGGTGCCTGCCCTGAGCCTCAGGAGGAGGAAAACGAGGATCCCTCACACCTGGCTGGGAATAAAGCACAGCAGCTTCAGATTTTGAGGAAGATGAAGGTGGGCAAATCCCTTGGGGATGAGAAACCTTCATCTCACTCAGGTGTTGAGCACAGTTATTCATCCTGGCATGTTTTGCAATTGAGGTTTCAATGAAGCTTTTTAATAAGTTAAATAAATGCTGAGGGTTCAAGATAACTATGTCTTGGGGTCACAGAATAGTTGGAGTTGCAGCTGCTTCCTCCACACTGGAGAGTTCATGGTAGAGTGGCAACTACCTAATCTCTATTTTTAAGGCAAATTAAGGTTTTGGAGGTGAGGTTTTTTTTAACCTCTTTGGTTAAAGGGAAGGAAGAAAAAGTCTCTTATCAATACAGTTCATGGTTTTCTATTTGTGTATTAATGATGCACTTGAGAACCCTTTGCTCCCCAGAAAAGAACAGCTTTAGGTTCATTTTAAAGGCCAAATGATCATTTCCTGGTGTGTTTTAGTTACTTCTGAGATGCTTCAAAGCTTCCTTTTGGGATTTTTATTGTCACTGGGCAAGTTCTCAGTGTTTTCTTGGTCTTTTTTTTTGTGTGTGTAAGGCAGTGGGCTGGTTATTATTTTTCATCACTGATTTTACAGACTTTATGTTTTTCCCAGGAGAATATTAACTTGTGTAGAAACAAAATTAGGGTGAAGAGTATCTCAATCTAGGGATAAAAATACTCCCCTGGGAATGAGACAGAATGAGTTTGTATTATTCATTTAACAATTTCAGCTGCACAACCATCACTTTCATCCAAGTTTTTTACGTGATACAAGAACCCTTTTCTCAAAACATTATTATCTGTAGCAGTTTTGTGTTCTCTTATCAATGAAATTCTTTATTTTCCATTTATAGATGTAATTATGGATGTGAGAGTCCTCTGTCTATTTAAATTAAAGGCTTGTGGCCTTTCTCCCAGGATACCCCGTCAGGAAAGGAGGATCCCCTTTTTTCCACACCTGAGGCAGTTTCAAATCCCTAGGAACACTTGTGTTGACCTAGCTGCTGCCATTCTCAAACCTCTGGCTTTCCTGAATGAGAAAAGCAGAGGGATCTCCATCAAGCATCAGCCACCTAACTGCTCCAAAATGCAGATTTTATCCTACAACAATCTCACATGCAGCAGAAGAAGGATGCACCTTTCCCCAAAGAGATTTTTGAAAACCAGTTTTTAATTGGAACTGTGTAATTCCACATTTTTACCCCAGGAGCACCACGTTTGGTTTGAGTTGTTTTGCAGCTCTAGGTGCCAGCAGCACAGAGAGGAAACTCCAAGGATGCTGTGAGTTAAGGATAACTATGTGTTTTCTGTGAATTAAACCACCAGCTATGGCCTTGTCCTCAGCCCCACACTCTGACAGTCACAGAGCTATGACTTTCTTTTGAGAAGAGCTTTCACTTAAAGGAAATCCAATCTCTGGAGCAGAGAAGAGCAGAAACAGGTCCCAGGCTGCCTCCCCACCCTGGCACTGTGGGGTTGGAGTGTGTGAGCAACACATGGTCATTATTAATATCCCAGCTGCCTTGGGCTGCTAGGGAGGCACAGAAGGGGAAACACATCGGTGAAACATGCTCAGTAATCTGCTTTGGGTCTAGATTAAAGGCTACCTCGATATATTTGTATATAAAATGTGTGGATGCACTAAGAACAGCTGGTGGCTCGACTCCATGATCTCACTGACAGCTCAGCGAGTCACCAAGGAGTGTCACCATTTCACATCCAGCAACTGATGCCGCTTCAAGGTCAGCTCCTGGGAGGCCAAAATCGCAGAGCAGGAGGCTCTGGGATCCCGTGGGGTCGCAGCATCCCCCGTGTCCCCACGCTCTGCATCCATCGGCCCTTCCCGGAGCGCTCCCAGCGCAGGGTCCGGCTGCGGCTTCATCTGCAGATAAGCACCGAGATAAAACAGCCGGCAACAAAACTCCAGCCCTGAAAAACTTCTGCAAGGAGACCGAGGGGGCCAGGAGCGGCAAGGAACAGCGGGGTGAGGCTGTGTCCCTGCCGCGTCCCGCATCCCTGTCTCGGCTGGGAGCCTGCATGCATCCCGCTGTCCTCCCGGGCTGGCACACAGGCAGCGCCCGAGGGATGCCCCGGGCCAGCAGGAGGAGAGTCTGGAAGAAGAGGGACAGGGACACTGCGCACCACCGAGGCACAGGAGCAGCGACATCCCGGTCCTCTATGTGCCCAAATCCCGGTCCCCTCTGTGTGCCCACCGGGATGCCCAAGAGCCCGGCCAGGAGCAGGGAAACTCGGCAGCTCCTCGGGGCACGCAGCGGGAGATGCAGACTGAGCCCAGGCCAGGACAGCAGGGGAATTCATGTGTCTCGCAGTGAACCAAGAGGCACAGAGGGAGGTCCCGGAGCTGCCCCAGCATCGCCCCGGGGCTGAGCTCCGGACAGTCCCGTTTTTCAGGGATAAACCCAGCCCAAGGTTGGCACCGCGCTGTTAATTAGGGACAGTGGCAGTAAGTGGTGAGGATGCGGTGCTCCAAGTGCTGGGAAGCGCTTTACAGCCCCCTCGTTCTCGGTGCCTTTCATTCGTGCACGTTTTTACTTTAAAGCCTGCCCAGTGAGACCCCGCGGTTTATCCGAGCAAAGGGCACGATCCCATCCCTAAGGAAGGAGTCCCAGAATGGATTGAGCCCCCCCCTTCCCACGCCTCCCAGCGGAGGGTGAGCATCCCCAGGCACGTTCAGAGGAGGCAAAACACAAAGTTCTTCTGGAAATAACCCCTCGGCTTCAGCCAGAGCTCGTTGTGCTGGCTCCCCGCGGTTTCTCTGTGACGAGGCACTATAGAAAGCAGTTTGCAGGCAGCAGAAATGTAAAATATGCCAGCTATTGAAGCCAGGAAGGCTCAGCGCCCGCGTTTCTCATGGCAGCACGCAGACATTACTCAGGCTGGGGCCGTAATTATCCCGCTGGAAGCCGTGCCAGCTCTCCCTTGGTGTAACTTTAACAGAGTATCAAAGGTGATGCTGGGTTTTTATAAAATCAATACCCTGCCTTTTACTCCACCTCTGCAACCCCCACCATTCTCTCTTCCAAGCTGCCTTTTGCAAGCAAAGAGCCTCTCCAGTAGCAGCAGAGTGGACTCGAGGTCACAGCCCTGTGTAAGTTGGAGGAGCTGGAGGAAAGCAGCAATCCCCACCATGTTAAAAAAGAAAATATTCAATATTTGGGACTTACTTCAATAGTGGCAGAAGTCTGAAGCTATATTTCCCCCCCAGTCTCTGAACATCAGCTGAAGTTTTGTGGCAGCTTCCCAAGGGATGGAGCTGCCTTATGGACACAGAAGATTTCAGTGGGAGGACATTTTAAGGCCACAAAAAGGAAGGATTAATTTTGTGCTGTTTCTTTCTTCATTTTAGTCCCTATTTCACTGGGTAATTTAATAAACTGTGTCACCTCCTCAGTGTCTAATTTACTAACAGATAGGAGCCTGCTCACCACAGAGTAACTCCCTAAATGGGAACAAAGATATTTGTATTAAAAATCAGCCTTGGAGATGATGCCATGGAGCAGGCACTGAGCTGAGCTCCTTCTGAGCTTGTCACAGGATTTTTTTGTTGCCACAGGATTTTGTGGGGTTAGCTTGGGGCACGAGCAGTGTGAGGATGTGTGAGCTGTGTGTCCTACACACCCTGCAGCTACTGAAGTGTCCAAGAATCCACAGAAAGCTCCAGGTGATGCAGCTCAGGCATTTCCACAGAATCCCAGAATGGTTTGGGTTGGAAGGGAGACCTTAAAGATCATCCAGTTCTAACCCCACTGGGGAAACTGGGTTGAATTCCCTCTCTGCTATTAATTATAATCCATCAAACCTCCAGGCACAGTGACACTGCACATTCAGTAAGTCAGAGGAAATTATTCCAATCACCCAAACCTAGGACTTTTTGCTAGTGAAATCTCATGAGTTCACAGAGCCCCTCTGCTCTGGAGCCAGGCTGGGAGAGGAGGAGGCTCCAGGGAGACCAAATTGTGACCTTCCAGAGCCTAAAGAGGCTCCAGGAGCGCTGGAGGGGGACTGGGGACAAGGGATGGAGGGACAGGACACAGGGAATGGCTCCCACTGCCAGGGGGCAGGGATGGGTGGGATATTGGGAATAAGGAATTGTTCCCTGGCAGGGTGGGCAGGCCCTGGCACAGCTGTGGCTGCCCCTGGATCCCTGGCAGGCTGGACAGGGCTGGGAGCAGCCTGGGATGGTGGAAGGTGTCCCTGCCCATGACATGGGATGATCTTTAAAGTTCCTTCCAACCCAAACCATTCTAGGATTATATAAAACACGGTGATATCCCACATTAAATATTTTTTCTTGAAGAAATAACCTGGAAATATTTCCTTGTGTCTTCCTCTTTCTTTTTGGCATTATTTTTTTCCTCACTGCTGCTTATGACACTGCTCTGGAAATGGTCCCACAGCTTCAACTTCTTCCCCCATTAATATAAATTAAAATAATCCCCAGAATGTCACAAGCAGGATGTCATTTTCCTTAAGGAAAACGAGGAAGCTAAAAATATTCCTTTGGCTACAAGGGTAGCATCACATCCATGCTCTCACCACAACTGCTCCACAGCATCAGAGGATCAGAGGCTGGTGGGGGAAAAAAAAAAAAAAAGCCCCTCCAGTGACTCCCAGGATAGCAGGGATTTCATTCTGGTTTTATCCAGCCCAGTCCTCCAGACTCCACGTGGGCTCTGGCATGTTTTAGATAAATATTATTAACTCTCCCCTTTGGAGGCACTTCCCCAACTGGACACTCCAACCACGGACTGCAAAGAGTTTTCTTTTTAATAAAGAGGAGGGGAGAAAATAAACTGAACAAGTGGGACCTGTTGGGGCTGCAAAACTCCAGCATCCAAATTTAGATGCTCTCAACATCTACGCCTGAATTCCTGCTGGGTTTTTCCCCCTGTCTGCTATCCCAGAAGAATTTCCCACTCTGCATTTGTGGTTCTTAAGGCTGTATCCTCCCTCCCACTCAGCACGGGGTGACTTTTGAAAAATGGTGAATGTGAACAAAAACTGAGAGTTTGGTCACAACTCCATCTAAAAAAAGAAAAAAAAAAAAAAAATCACTTTCTGCCAGACTTGTAAAGGGATGATTGCATGTAAATACTTCCTTTTTTGTCATATCCCATCACTTGATTTATTACAAATCTAGGCAAAGACTTGCCTGAACTGTCTCTAAATTTATTTAAATAGGCAATTATTATTATTATTATGTATTATTGTTATTATTGTTATTATTGTTATTATTATTATTATTATTATTATTATTATTATTATTATTATTATTATATTTTAGTACATTTTAACACATTAATTTTTAATTTTAATTTTCATTATACATCTTATTATTATGCATTTATAAATATACATATATACATTTATACATATATGTATATACATATATATGTATAAATATATAGAAAATAAATTTTAAATATATATTAAAATTATATATTGAAATATGTAAAATATACACAAAACATATATTGAATATATATTAAAATGTATAATATATTGAAATATAACATTTAAAAATATATTGACATATATATTAAAATTTACAATAAAATATATTTAAAATATTTTTTTTTAATTTTTTTATTTAAAAATACCAAATTTTAAAATTTTATTTCTTTGTAAATCAGTAATAAAAATGCTTCCACCTTTCAGGAAATCTCATCCCCCAGAGCATTTCCCCTCTGCAGCCGTGGAACAAAGCCCTGCCACCCCTTCTGCCCCTGATGGCAGCGGTGGCAGGGGGTGACATCCAGCACCACAGCACAGCTGTGACAGCCACCTGGCCAGCCACAAATCCATTCAGCCTCCCACTGGCTATTCCCAGACAGAAATGCTCCTGGAAAATGCTCAGCATCTCATCTGGGACTGATCTAAAAATCTTCCTGCTCCTGGCTGTCGTGTCCCCTGCCAAAATTGGGTGACAACTGATGGTTATCTTGGGAAGGCGATGCCACTAAAGGCTGCTCCTCATCAGCACCCTCCAGATTTATTTTGGATCAGCTCCAAGAGCAGCCTGGCTGTGATGGGGGTGTTTGGGGCAGTGGGATTTGAGGTAGAGCCCAATTTTCCATCCTCGTGTCCTGCCTTTGGATGCAGAGCTTGGAGGTGACTAAATCATCAGCCAGAAACTCTTGGCATGACAAAAGCAGCTCTGGAAAATCAGGAGGGTGACAAAGCAGTGAGAAAAGTCAAATATTGAAAAGGCCCCAGTGGGAATCCATAAAATCAGAGGGTTTTGGGAAAGCTGCTCAGAGACAGCAGAACTGTGATTGGAGCTCAGCAGTAGCCATGAGATTGGTCAGCAGAAAAATTATGTAAGAAGTGGAAAAGCAAGGACAAATAGAACAATGGTCTGTGTATTAATGCTTGTCTAGGATAACTCCCTAAGCTGCAGAAAATTTTATCTAGCAAGGTATCAGGAAGTTCTAAGCTTAATAGTGGAGCTCTGTGCATTGTGTTTTAAGGCTCACAAGCAGGCATTGTGTTTGAAATAAGCAAGCCTTGGTTTAACCAAAGGTACCTGTGCTTATAGTGGGGTTGGATAGAACTGCTGTCAGTGTGCTTCTGCTTTGTGTGATTGGTCAAAAACCTTATAAAGTGAGTTGTGACATGAAGTTCTTGGGATGGGAGCTGCTGGCATCTTCCCATTGTCATAACCATGTAATAATGAGGCTGATGCTGGAAAATCAAACAGCTCAAGGCACGTTCCTAGCAGTCCCGTCTGCTCAAGGGAATGTTGAGCAGGAATAACTCCAGAGTGAGCTGGGCTTGGGCCAGCAGCAACTCCACAGGATCCATATGGGAATGTCAGCCCTGAGCGACCTCCCTGCTCAGCCGTGAGCTCCAGGGACATTTTCCCACCAGTGGCTCTGGCCCTGTGCTGTTGTGACCCCAAATCCCCCTCAGGAGCCACGTTCCTGAAGTGGCAGCATGCTCTGCACTGGCATCCCCCAGCAATCCCAGCTGGGAGCACTGGGAAAGGGCTCTGGGAGCACCAGGGCCACCCCCGAGGATGGGGATCCCCCCCTGCTCAGGGCTGCTCTTCCAGGGCCCTTCTCACCCATCACTGGGGTTATTTTTAAACCCCATTCCTCACTGTGCTCCTGCCCAACCCAGTCAGTAACTCCATTACTGGGGTTGACATTCCTTTATTCCTTGGCTCACATCCTGCTTTTCCAGGACACCACATGAACTCCAACTGCTTCACAGGGACAGAGAAGATTTGACTTTCCAAGCCTGCCCAGTGCCCTGGGACATCCCCATCACGTGCTGCTCTGTGAAGCCTCCTCGACTTTTACATCTTTATATCAATATTTAGGTGTTGGAGCTGAACTGTTTATTTCGTTTTCTTCCAGCAAAGCTTGCATCCTCCGAGAACATCCTGTAGCTTCCCAGCCTTTATTTGGATTTCCACAGCATTTTAACAACAATAATGTAATTTCCCAGCAGAGCCGTTAACGTCAGGCTCCGTGAGAAATGAATATTCTGAATATCAATGTTCTTTTCCTCTTCAATTTCGCCTTGTTTGGCAGCTATTTTTACCTCGATTCCCTCGAGGACTCTCTTCTTTCTGAATGGATTTTCAGTTTAAAATCCCAAGCAACATTCAGCTTCCATGACTTTTGCTTTTGGAAGCTGCTGAGCAGAGAAACCATTCTGAGATGATCCTGAACTCCTGCAAACTCAGGTGTTCAGGTTTATGTTCCTTAAAAATGGAATTTTCATTATTAAATCCTTTTTTACTAAGGAATGACACCCTATCGTATTCATACTGTCTTGGGGAGAGGAGAAATAATGAAAACCCCACAGACTTGCAAAAACACCAGGAAAGTTACAGCCTAAAAGTTCAGTCAACATTAATTGTGGCACTAAAACCTGAAGTATTTCAAGTGAAAAATAATCAAATTCATCTCAGGATGTACAGATCCATCAGGGCTGCACACGGGAATTGGAGAATTGTTTGGAGCTTTATTTTTAAGCTAGGAAATATTTACAGTGAAAAAGGAAGAATTCTTGATGCTGCTGAACTGCTACTGAAACCTCTTGCATATATAGAGCGTGAAATTGCTGCAAGCTGGGTTTAGAAGCAGTTTTGTCTGTCTTTTGGGGGGATTTTATTACTTTTACCTGAAGTCAAAGCTGTATCTATGACCTTTTTCTATGCCTTCTGTCACAGCTGAGAGCACCAGCTCCATCAGAAATCCCTGACACCAAGGGAGCATCTGCATAACCCAGTGAGCAAAACCAACAAAACCAGCTGCCTTTTGGAAAAATCTAAATTAATATTTCTCCTCTGCTTGGTTTGTTCTGCACTGGAGCATTTTCTGCATCAGCTGCTGCCCATGTTGGAGCCTGGGAACAGCCAGGTAAGCACGCTCTGCTCCCAGGAACCACCTCATCCACCAGCTCAGGGGCAATTCCAACCAGTTTGGAAAGGAAAAGGAGAGAAAATTGCCCTTCAGAGTCCCTGTCTGCCCCCCAGGTGTTGATGAAGAAATTAAAAACCAAGGTGAGAGAGCCAGCTGTATTTTTTAGAGCTTTGTTTTCTTGCCTTCCTGAGCACATTCCCATAGGCAGAGCTGCTCCCAAAGCCTGGTGTTCCTGCAAAAGCTGCTGGCAGCTCACCTGGAGGGGTTTTATAGCCAGCCTTGCTCAAGATGGGGACAAAACCTCTCCATGCCCCTCTGCACTGAGGTCAGGACCTGTGAAAAGCAATTTCCAAGATGCACAAAGCAGAGCCCAAGCTGGCTTCGGGTCTGTGCCAGGCATTTTTCCTCTTCTAACTGGATTCTTGCCATTTTAAATAGATATTTTTAGTTTCCTCCAGCATTAAAAGTCCTGTCACATCTATCTCAGTTTGAAGCCTGGGAAGCAACACTGGGTGCATCCACATTTGATCTTTTCAGAGCTATTTGAGCAATCCCACAGGTGCCAGCCATCCTCCTTGGGAACACAGCATCCCTGTCCAAAAGCCCAAAGCTTGGGCAGCAGGAACTCCCTTCCAAGGCTGGAGAAGCAGCTCTGATTCATCTGTGACCTTCTCACAACAGAATTGGCTCTTGCAGACCATGAATGGGACAAAACCTTGAGTTTGCTCTGTACAAGTTGGCTCCTCTCCCTTCCAGAGGTCCCTTTGCATGCTCTCAATTCTCAATTTTTGTGTACACCAACATTAGGAGAGGCCTGCCCAGCTCAGGGAGCCCCATCCCACGCCAAAATCCCAGAGATATTCTGGTTGCTTTCTACTCCAGTTGAATGCATTCCCATTTAAACCTCGCTGCTTGATAAACTGCCAAAAAAATCTGAGCTCCCTGGGAGGATATTTATTTACAATTCAGAATTTATACATGCATTGCACGGCATCTGAAGGTTGTTTTTTTTTTTTTTTTTTTTTCCTCCCAAACATACAAATCAGCAATTAAAATATTTAGAATGTGCCATTTCTAGCCAATGCCCAGGGCTGTGTGTTATCTCACAGTTGTAATTTGTTGCTGGGTGCTGGAAAGGCTTCAGCAATTTCCAGCTGCACGAAGCCTGGGGAGAAGTTTGGCTGCTTTCAGAGCAGGGGAAATAAAAGCAGAATATGACCTAAGTGTTGCTAGCAAGGTTTGCCAGGAAGGGTGGACATCTCCTTTGAGACAGCTTCAGCAGAAAGCTGGGCTGGAGCTGCTTGAGAAGCCACTTTTCCCTGGGGGAAATGACACCTTGGCAGAGCTGGAACTTTCTCAAAGAACTGACAGAACATCAGGGCAGGTCGAGTCCAGGATGGTGGCACTGCCCTCACCAAGGGAGGCCAGGAAGCTTTGGAGGGTGGATGGTGTTTTTATAGAGTTTAGTTTGTCCAGCAAGACCATCCCAAGCCACCCCATCCACAGCAGGAATCTGATGGGATGGCAAGAGCAAGGATCACTCAGAAAGGAGAAGATGCCACCAACACCACCCACACCAGAGCTGATCCAAAAGAGGGAAGGAATTGTTCCCTGGGAGGGCGGGCAGCAGAGCAGCTGTGGCTGCCCCTGGATCCCTGGAAGTGTCCAAGGCCAGGCTGGAGCAGCCTGGGATAGTGGGAGGTGTCCCTGCCCATGGCACTGGATGGGATTTAAGGTCCCTTCCCACCCAAACCCATCTGGGGTTCTGCTCTGGAGTGCTGGCTCCCACCTTTTTTATTTAAAGAAACACCCTTTTCACCAGACATGGGAACATTGGAAGGTTCAGGTCTGGCCACAGCTGGAAAGGGTTTGTTTAAAAACATTCACTCCAAATGAGTGTGTTCCCATCCCTCACCCTGCAGGCAGCTCAGAGGATGGTGATGGCAGAGCTCCTTTGGAGCAGCAAACTGCAACACACCAAAAACTGCCAGGGTCCCAGATTCATTCAGAAAATAATAAAAATAAAATAAACACTTGAAGGGACAAAAGACACCCCTCACACCTATGTTGAAGTGACACAGGTCTGCTTAAAGTACTATTTTTACTATTTTTCCATTCTTTTCTATTAAATATTGACTCCGTTTGTGGTTAGCAGTCACACATCCCAAACCAAACACCACTGCCCTGCATCACAGACCCTTTTTTGTTCCCATTTGGCCTCAGGGGGGGAGATCCAGCTCCACCACCCACCTGAATTTAGGATAGCTTGGCAGCCCCCCTGAACTCCAACAGTGGGATTTTGCTGCCTGGATCCAAACCCAAACCCTCAGGGAAGTTCAGGTTTAGCCCAGGCAGAGGGGCCAAGCCTCATGCTTTGAGTCTGAACTCCTTTTTGTAGCCTGCTGAAGGAGCAATGAGCCTCTGAGCTGGGCTCCAGCAAGGTGCCCTACCCCAAAACCCAGCTCTGCAGCAGCCCCTGCCTCGAGAACCCCAACCCTTCCAGCTCAGGGCCACCCATGAGCAACCCCAAACCCAGCCAACAGAATAAATAACAGAATAAATGGTCTTGCTGTCTCCTTTGCCCACCAACCCACTGGGCAAAGGAGACAGCAAAAACAACAAGGCTTAGGGAAAAAGTTTAAGAAACCCAGCCCCTGGCCAGCACTATTTTGGGTTCTGAGCACTCTGAGGCTGCTGGAGCAGAGGTGTGGAAGTCTCCAGCTCGAGCTGGCTGTGTTTAGGGGAGCAGTGGGGCACTTTGGCACCTCTGCAATTTGTGGAGGTGAGTCATTCTTCCTGTACCTACGAGCTGGAGGAGTTGGCCACCCATTCCCCGCTCAGGACTTCCCTCTCCCAGGAATGCTCAGCACCCTCTGGTTGTTCTTTGAGTCACAGGAGCCTTTTTTCATTCCTTTTGCAGTTTCCCATAGCCACCCTCCCACACCTCATCCCTAAGGTGACTTAGGACAGTCACCTTAGGCCAAACAATTCCTGATCTTCTCCAGGCACCTCTGCCTGAGCAAGAGCAAAGTCAACCCTGCCTTGCTTTTCCTGCCCCAGGGAAAGTCAGGGACAGGGACTTCTGCCAAGGGCATGGAGTGACAGGACTAGAAATGGCTTAAAAGTGACAGAGGGCAGGTTTTTATCAGATATTGGGAATTAGGAATTGTTCCCTGGGAGAGTGGGCAGGCCCTGGCACAGGGTGCCCAGAGCAGCTGGGGCTGCCCCTGGATCCCTGGCAGTGCCCAAGGCCAGGTTGGATGGGGCTTGGAGCAGCCTGGGACAGTGGAAGGTGTCCCTGCCATGGCAGGGGTGGCACTGGATGGGCTTTAAGATCCTTTCCAACTCAACCCATCCTGTGATTCAATTTCTCAATGAATTCATAAACCAGGGACCTACAAAGCCCACTCAGGATATCAAAGCCTATCCCAGCCACTGTTTCTTCCCTGAATCCCCTGTAAAAATTCTGTACCAGTTTTACAAACTTTGGTGCCCAAATGACAGCAAGATGTCCCAAGTGCTTTTCTGCCATCCCACAGGATGGTAAAACACTCCTGAATTCAATGTGCTGCAGAACCATTTTTCAGAAGGAAGTTATTACACATCAGGAGGGTGCAGTGAGTCATGAGCACACAACCACCCTTAAAGGGTGAAGTGGGAAATATTCCACAAATGCCTGAACCCACCAGGCAGGTATGAAATGGGCTTGGATGAAAAGCACAAGTGGAAAAAAGCAAAAGCTCCGTGGAAGGAAACAAGTCACAAACTATTTGCTCTTGCCTCCCCAGTTGGCCAAAGCTCAGAAGAGGTAAAAGACTCAGCTTAGTGGTTAGGACTGGCTTTACAAGTCCCAGCCTGCTGCTTGGAAAAATCTCATTTTCCTCCCTGGTCTTCCAGCAGAGGAAAAATCTGCAAGGCCCGACAACACATTTTTAATTTTGTTAAAAGCACATTCATATTTTAAAATAAAGCCTCATTCCTGTCTATCTCTCCTGCCCAGACTTGCCCAGTTCTCCATGCAAATTGTTCCCATTTCTCTTATCAGTGCCCTTATATCCCCAGATCAATACCACTTTTCCTACCTCCCCTCTTTGCCCCCACCCACAAACTGGAGCAGTGGCCTTGACCCCATTTTCTTTACACCTGCACCCAGCCACTGGGGTGTTCCCTTCTCCCCAGCAGGAAGGATATATTAAATCTATCTATTAGGAAATATTAGGATTTCTGCTGTAGGCAGCCAGGCAGGCTGGAGCACTCTGAGTTCATGCCACCCTTGTGCAGGGTGTCCTTCCAAAGCAAACAAGTACCTGTGCAAGTCCTTGCCTTTCCCATCCCATTTATTTGTACTGAAACAGAAAGAAAAAGGAAAAAAAAACACCCAAGGCTTTTCTCCTGCACACAGAGAAGCCACAAAAAGGTGCTGCAAAATAACCACATCTGGCCTTTAAGAGTAATTATTAGCCTTGGGAGCTTTGGTTTCAGCTGGGAGAGAGGTTTAAGTCTATTGTTTTAAGGAGTCCTAACAGCATTAGAGGACTTACTGTCAGTGATTTGTACAGTAAATCCAATTACTGCTTTTCACTTCTGTTCAGCGTGAACCATTATTATCAGAACATTCTGGGTTTTTTGAATGCACTTAGAGGAGAAATAAGAGCTGGAAGTGCCCAGGGCCAGGTTGGATGGGGCTTGGAGCAGCCTGGGAGAGTGGAAGGTGTCCCTGCCCATGGAAGAAGATGAACTTTAGGGTCCTTTCCAACCCAAACCAGTGTGGGGTTCTGTAACATTTTGCAAAAAAAGGATTTTCTTTTTTGTGCTGCACACTTTGGGAATCTTAACACCCATGACTTCAAGGTTTGCCTTCATTCTTAAAGGGAGGACTTTGTTTTATACATTTACAACTTATTTCTAAAGCACCTGCTCTTTTCAGGCCCATGATGCCCCTGTGTTTCCACAAGACCAGGTGGAGGTCACATTCTCAGGATCAAGAATCTGCATGGACAGAAATCAGGAAGCAGGTTGGGAAATTGTTCAGCAGAAACAAAAACTACATTCTAAAAACATTAGAATGTAATTTCCAATTAAACCTCCCAAGTGTTTGGGTCTGATGGTGCCCTTTGAAGAATTTTTTGCCAAAGGGGAGGACACGCCAGCAGGGACAGGATTCAAACATTTCCCATGTCAAACACATTTGCAGGAGCACTGTTTTGCCACCAGCTCCAGCTTGAAATCACTCCTTTGCAATTATTTTTGGACACGGATTTTAGGAGCCAATGCTGAGCAGAGAAATGGGGAATGGGGGCATTTCCTGAGCTTGCTGGCTCCCACTTTCCTGTGTGCAGGTGCAGGACCTTTCCCTCTGCTGTGATTATTCAGGCTGGCATTGCACACCCTCTATTTATATTCCTGATATCCAGAGGCATTGGAGAAACACCTGAGACTGAAGGAGCTGTATCCACAACTTTACAAAAGTCATTTCTGGAGCAGCAGAGTGTCAATATTTGACCCATATCCCAACATCAGCCTTACACAAACACAGGTCATATCAGACCATCGTAAAATCAAAGGAATACTTACAACCACAGATTTATCTTGAAGCCACGGGCACACAAAACTTTTATAATTAATTCTGTTTTCTTTGGCAGCAGCAGGATCCAGCCCCCTTTGGGCACAACTGTTGCTTCTCCATGGCACAAACAAACCCAAAATGTCTCAGCCACAACAAGGAAAAACTGGCAGCTTGAATATCTGGAAAGTCCCAAGCTTGAGGAAGAGGAGTGCAGAAACCTCATTTGTGCCCATTTTTTAAAATATTTTTTTTTTTCCCATCTAATATCAGTTTTGGAATTAGGACCATGTGGTTTTCATATCTCTAAATACCAATACACACAGGCTGTTTACTCCACTATAAATTCCTTTTCAGCCTAGCAGCAGCTCTCTAGCAGGGTATGAGTCAGGCTGCTGAAGCAAAGGATTGTTTTTGGAAAGCATTAAGGCTTCAATTGAATTGTTCCTAATTACAGAGCATTGCAGCATGCAGATTGATTTGAGGGAAAAGGGAGAACTGTGATGTTTAGAGAGCTATAATGAGCTGCAGTGGTGTTTAACAACCTCTCTCTGTACACACACAAAACCCTCCCCAATAACTGACATGCATCCCTCTCAATCTGTAGCTAACTTGGGAAAATCCAAAGTTTTTTGGCAACATCCCATTTTTTGCCCAACTTCCAGTAGTGCCTGCAGTGGGAATGGCACCAACCACACACCTGGATCACAGCAGGGTCTGTCTGACCAGGGTGTCTCCACCAAGCACAGCACTCAGGAGATGCTCTCAACATCAGCATTTCCATGTTTTTCCATGGCTGGGCTCTGATCCTGCTCCTCCTGACACCAAGGATATTTTTATTGGCTTTATTGCTGTGTTAAAGGAGAGCTGCTGATCCCCAGCAGGGCTTGGCACAGCCAGAGATTTGCCAAAAACCCCTTGCTGGACATCCTGGAAAACTTCCTGTAGCACTTCCAGGGAAAGCTGGAGGATCAGGCTCCCATTAGGGGGTTTGTGGCAGTAAATAAATCACACAGAAGTGTCATTTTTCCTGAGCTGGAAGTGCTTTTCCCTAATCCTGGCAGGCTGAGGCAAACCCTGAAGGAGGCAGCCCACTAGTGCTGTGATTGTGGAGAAGGAAACAATCATGTTCTGCTGCTCTTGGGTCTGCTCCTCAAGAGGCTTTCAAGGAAACATAAGCACAAATCACATCTCCTCTCTTGATCTCTTCTGAGCAAAATCTGTGGCAGAGAGGGGAAGACGGGGAAGGAAAACATCACAGCTGCCCTTCCTTCACAACCTCAAAAAACGGTGCTGAATTCCAACCCCTCTGGCATCAGAGGGGCTTTCCATGTCCATGTGTGTTGTCGTGCTTCCCTCTGTCTGGGTTTGAAAGGCAGGTGTCTGCTGAGGAGGGCAGGAGCCTCCCTTGAAATGGAAAATGTAAACTACCTCCTTCTGAATTATTATAATTTTGAGATTAAGGGGCTCTCAGGCAAAGATATGGGAACAGGAATAACAGTTCTTTACTAGGAAAATAAAAATACAAATGCAATAGTACAAACAAAAAAAACCAACCCTGCCAGAGTCAGAGCAGGCCCTGACCCCCTGTGTGTCAGGGTGGTGGCACAGTCCCATCCCAGGGGGGCTCAGGGTGGGGGCACAGTCCCATCCCAGGGGGCTCAGCCCTCCTGCAGTGCCAGCTGTGTTCTGCTGGAGCAGGGATCCTGCACAAGGGGGGAGTTTTCCTCTGCAGCTCCAGGGCTGCTAGAGATGGGCCTGCTCTCCCTCTGGGAATGCAGGGCAGCAGAAAGCTGCTCCTCTGGGAATGCAGTGGGCAAAGGCTGCTGGGCTGTTCCAAACCTCAGATTGTATCCAGGTAGGAATGCTTGGCTCCTCCCCTGGGCAGGGCATCTCCCCATGGGATGGTGGAATTTGATCAGCCCTGCAGGGACACTCACTGGCCATGGACAGAAGATAATTAATAATTAATGGCCATGAACAGCAGAGATCTCCTGGAGGGAGGGTTGGCTGTGGGAGAGATAAAGAAAACTGCCCATTGAACAGAAGAGAACTGCCCCACCTCTGACAGATGGCGACAAAATACACACCCTCAGCCTAAGACACCCTCACACCTGTGGGTCCATCCACAGCTGGTTTCTACCCCAAAATTGGGCTTTCCATCCCAAACTGCCCTATTTCCATGCCATGGCCACCTGCATTTCATCCCCTCTTGCTGACAGATCACCAGAGCCCCATTACCTGCTCTCAGGTAACACCTCACATTTCCCTCAGAGAGAGTTTTTCATTGTTTGTTTTGAGTGCTGGTGTGTGACACTTGATTTTATGGAGCTGCTTTGCTTCCCCCATTGTCCCAATTCCAGGGCAGAGGCATTTAATTGGTCACTGAATGATTTCAGCTCATTTTCCTGTGCAGTCTGCAGTGCTCAGTGGACACTGGGGCCTTTGGTCTGAGATCCAGTTTACACCTTATATAAACTATATATATATATATATATATATATATATATATTTATATCAGCCTGAAATCCCAGCAGTCCCTTAGGACAGGACAGGATGGCCTGCTAAAGACATAAAAATCCCTTTGACAAGGAAAAAAACCATTGTCACATCTTGCTGGAATCCAAAATATAGAGGATTCTTAGAACTTTGAGTTTGTAAGTTAAAACTTAGGATTAAACACAAGATTTGATCTGAAATTTTAGAAAAGACTTCTAAATTTAAGCATTAGAAATGAGAAAGTAGATTTATGGTTTAAATTAAAAATATGTTAAAATAAATAGAGGAAAGTAGAGAGTTTTAGAATACAGTATTGTAATTTTGTGTATTATAATAATTAACTAGAAAAGTTTATATTGTAACATGAGTCTGTAAGATGAAATATTTAAAGATTAGGTCAAATATATAAAACAACTATTTTTGTTGATAGTGTTTTAACAGTTAATAAATTTTAAAAATTTTTGTAACTAGAAGCATTGTGACTTTCTGAATCATAGAATTCATATTCATATAAAATCATATAAGGTGAGCTGAATTTTATATAATTTATATAAAAATCATAGAAGGTAAGCTGAATTCATCTTTCTTACCTATGTAAAAGGTTAAAAAAAATAAATTACATTATCTGAAATGACTCAGAAGTCTCATCTCTAACACATTCCAAATTCTTTTCACAGATCCTCACAACATCTGCCTCCCACTCCCAAGCTCTGCCCTGGAGATCAGGAGGCGCAGCAGATCCCAAACTGTGCTCAGAGAGAGGAGCTCCTAACTGCTTGGGAAGGGCTTGTTTGGGGGTTTTATCCTCTTTGAGGGTGCCCCAAAAGCTGCCCTTGAACCCCCAAATCCTGCAGGGAGGTGGAGAGCAGAAGGCAGAGGTTTCCTTGGGAGCAATCCCGTGTTTGGGCCAGGAAATGGGAGCTGCACCCTGGTGAGAAGAGAGGAAGGAGTGAGGTGCTGCTCTCCAAGAGGGATCCAGCCCTGTCACCTCCCCCCTCAGGGACACCTCGTGCTTTTAAAGCTGAGCAAACACAGGGATGGCACTTTTCCCAAGCTGGAGCGTCAGCAACACCTAATTACAAATGCTTCATTTAACAGGGCTGCAAATGAAGCCCAGGACTGCATCCACGTGCTGGGGCTCAGCTCTGGGATGGCAAACCATGGCCCAGCCTGGGCGGGCTCCAGCTCTGAGCTCAGGGTCAGCCAGAGGAGGATGCAATTCCAGGGGTGGATCCCCATGCTGGGATCCTAAACTGGCACATTCTACAAGGAAAATGGTCAGTGCTCAGTGGTGAGCACAGCAGTGCTGCTGGTTTGACTTGATGATCATAAAGGGCTTTTCCAAACTTCACAACTCTCTAATTCCAGGAAATCTCTCTGCTGAAGTACCTTGGTGCTCCATTTCATCCCTGTGAGGGTCCAGAAGGATTTTGGAAAGAGCCAAACATTCTATTCAGCTGTTGCATCACCAAATGTGGCACAAGGACCACTAAATGTTGGGGGTTGGGTTGGTTTCTTTTGTTTTTATTAAGGTTAGGATTGAAGTGTTTGAGATGATATTTTGTGTTTAGATTTAGGTGTTTATTATTTTTATTTCTATTCTAGTTTATATAAGGTGTGTTTATATTGTTTATATAAGGTTATATATATAGTTTATACAAGGTGTGAGTTGTGCAGTATTTTATAATGAGGTATAAAATTGTTTGCTATTTTTATAGGGATTTTTAAAGTTAAACTAACTAAGAAATTAAATTATTTTTATTTTTACCTTAATACTTAATTATTTGAAGTATGTAATGTGGAGTCTTTTAACTAAATATATGGTATTTAACTAATATATAATATTTAACTAAATATATAATATTGCTTAAACTTATGAAGAAGAAGGTGAAGAAGAAGAATTAGTATTGTTTTAAAACTTTTATTTTGTTTTATATATATTTGTTATATTCTAAAAATGTAAGTTTTTTACTTTGTGATATTATACACTCTTATTTAAATTATATACTTGTAATCTTAATTATGAATTAATTTTGGAAGCTTTTTCTACAGCCTCAGGTCAAATATAGTATTGGGATGCTCAGAGGTTGGAAGCCACTCCTTGCAGAGATTCCTGGCTTCTGGATTTATTCCCAGATTCTGGATGTATTCTGGGTTTTTTCTGGGTGCAACAAAGCCTCCCCAAAACCTGCACTGACTTTCCTCACTCTGAATCTTTGCTTGGATAACATTTTTGCAGCCATTTCTGCAAGCCCACAGCTTTGCTTAGGCCACCAAGAGGAATTTCTCCACCAAAAAGGATTTCTCACTCCTGCCATCATCCTCCAGCAAAGCCAAACCTCCTGTAAAGCCCAAGAATGTCACAAGGCTGGGGATGGATCAGGTGGGGAAGGTCCCAGCACGGAGCAAACCGGCATCAGCATGACCCCAGCCCTTAAACTGGGATCTGCCTGGGGTGCCCTGCATTTATTTGGGGAAAGCTGGGCCTGGTGGGTGCTGTCTGAGGCAGCTATCTGGTCAAAGGCCTGCTGGCAGATAGGGCAGGTTAACGTTTAACCCATGGGACTGTAAAGCAGCCCCGGGGCTGCTGAACCTTTGGAGTTTGATATGATGATTAGGGAATAACCGCAGTGACACGTCGCAAACTCCCCACCAGCAAGGAGACCTCTTTCCCGGGGGGCCACCTCCAAAATCGCTCAGGTAGGAACATGATCAGAGGTTTGGGGGTGTGGGAGGGTCTGGGGGTGCAAATGGGGGCTGCTGGTGGGCTGGGGAAGGAGCAGCTCCATCGGTAGCTCCCAGCCCAGCAGTGCCCAGCATCGGACTCACAGCCCGGAGCAGGGCTGGGCTGGGGGGCCGGGACCCCCTGGCTGGCCCCATGCAGCCCCACAGCACTGGAGTTGAGTTTGGGATGAGCAGGGTGGGCACAGAGGGGCTCCTAGGAGGGCTCAGTGTGGTTTTTACCTGGCAAAGCTGTGGAAAGAGGGAGTTTTGTGCTTTTCCTCCGTGCCTGGAAAGCGAGGTGGACGGGGAGGAGGGATTTTCCCTGCCATAATTCGCTCTGCATTTGTTAAAGCACAACTTTCTGAGGCTTAATCATTAGAGATCTTTCCAGCCAACTTGGTGTCCCTCCTTCTCTTTGCCAGAGATCAGTCTCCCTAGCCAAGGCAATTGCTGCTCCCAAAACCCCCTCAGTTTTCCCTAATCCCTTCCAGCTAGCAGGGAGAGTTTCTGCCCAGCACAGAATGCTCCTCCCAAGCTCTTTCCCTCACTGGGACAGGATTTGGGTGGGAGCGGGCAGGGAAGGAAGGATGGTTTCAGAGTGGGGATGCAAATAAACACTAGGGCAGGAGGCTGGACTCAGCATCACTGAGTGGCTTTTTGGGAGCATTTTGTGTGCATTTGGAGACAGAGCTGCAAAAGCTGTGCCCAAGAGGAACAGAATTCCAAAGGGAGAAACTGATTCCCAAGCAAAAGATCTGCTGGATTAGGCATGAAATATTTCCTCCAGGCTCATGTGCTGCAACACCTTCATGCAGCTCCAAATTTACCCTGTTTTCCTGCAAATGTCTGTGAGTTCCCACTCTGAGTGGAGCCACCAGAGCTGGAAAACAACCCCCCACCCTGGGAAGCCAAGGGACGAAAGCCTCGTGCCGCGTTGCTCAATCGGACTCCGTCCCCCAGAGTGTCACCCCAGCAGGGAGCTGGGGCAGCTCACAAGGCTTCCCATTTTGGGGAACAAAATGAAGCAGGCTTGGTGTCTATGGATGGATAGAACGGAGTATTTATTGCTTGGAGCCTGGAGGGAGGGAAAAAAATCCCCAAAATGTTGATAACCCAGAGGAAAAACAGTTTCTCTAGTGACCTATTTGGGTTATTAGGGCAAAGGGTGAATATCATTGTCCAGTCTTTCCAAAGAGGAAAGAGGAGCAGTTGCACTGAGGGGATACCAAACAAAAGGGCCTTATTTAGATGTGTCCAAGTGGCTCAGCACAGTCAGGTCTGTATTCATCCTGTGGGATAAACATGGGCTTGTCATCTCCTCTGTGGAACCAGGAACCAGCTTTCCCCAAAAAGGCTGCACAGCGGCAGGCTCTGCCCTCACATACCCCCTCAGCAAAAATCCTAGCATGGGACACATCCTTTGGCTGAGGAAAGAGACTCCTCCTTTTCCAAATAACCCAAGAGTGAAGCAAAATTTTCCACAATTTTGGGGGTAAAAGCTTCTGGATTCATCTTGCTCCTGGATGGATGGAGCAAAGCCAGAGGATGGGTTGTAGTAGGTGTGGGGGAGCCACGTGTAGAAGTAGTCATGGAGAGGTGGTGTCATAACAGGTTTGTTTCTTGTTGATGGGGCTTGCAAGGTATAAAAGGACCTTTTCTTGCCTTGGCACTTCAGAGTTTCAGCAGAAACCTAAAATAAATGAGATTGGAGAGAGGAAAACCAGACCCAGTGCTACTCTGATAGAAGGTAAAAGCAGGACCTTCCTTTTCTTGATGCTGTGACCATGATAAGGTGGTGTTATAGTAAAAATTTCATCACAAATGAGGATGAAAGAGGAAATATGGATAGTTTGCACTTCCAAAGGTGTTAATTTCAATTTAAACTTCTGAACAAAATGCTACTTCCCATTCTCCTTTTTTTTTCCCCTTTTCTTTCTCACGTGGTGGCCGTTGTTAATGATAATCCATTTTAAGGGCAAATCCCCAAAACTGGTTGAATTCCAGGACTATTATTTCTATTAAGTGTGGCTGGATTGATTTTTAAAGCAGAGCTGAAAGCACTGCCTGAATTTGCTGCAGTCATTCACATTTTCCATCAGCAGCCACAGAAGGGGGGTTTTCCCCAGTGAGGGTGGATTTGCTAATTGATTCCTGGCTCAGGGAACAAAGAAGGAGAGAAAGTAATCATGTTTCCTCTGGGTGACAGGAATTCTCCTCCCTTAAAGTAAAAAAAAAAATATCCCAGCACACTGGCAGTGCTGCAAGGACTGGAGCTGGTGCCTGCATCAAAGGGAAAGGGCTGGAATTCCACAAGTTTCAGAAATAAAACATCCCCCTGTGATTTGTATCCTGGCAATCATCTGGATGCACTGATGGATGGAAACATGGATGTGGCACCTGGGGATGTGGTTTGGTGGTGGGTTCATGGTTGGACTCGATGGTCTGAGAGGGCTTTTCCAACTCAAATGATTCTGTGGTTCCATGAGATGGACCCTTGGGTGGCAGAGGTGGAAAAAGTGCCCTGTCCAAAAGCGAGTTTAGATGTTTAATTCAAGGGAGGCAGGAAGGAAGGAGGGAGAGAAGAAGTGCTTGGAAAACTGCAGAGTGGAAAGCCTGTTTTCCTGGGCTCGGGATTTGTTGGGTTGGGATTTACACCTCAAAGAAAAGAAGGGTTTGCTGTTTCCATTCCTGAGAAACCTCACTGATGTCTGAAAGCTCTTTAGCTTATCAATTACCTCTGAGTGACGTCGGGCTGTAATTAGTAGGTGTGAACTGGCTGCTCAGAGTGGGGCTACCAAACCATACCGGGGTGTCCACACTGTGTCCAGCCCTGAGTGTGTAGTGCAGTCTTGGCCTCCTTTGGGATCAGGGGTGGGGGCTTGCAGATCCCAAAGGAATCAGGAGTGGGGGCTTGCAGGGGCTCCTGGGGTGGGGGTCTCCAGCTGGACCCCACTTCCAGCAGGACCAGCTCCACAGCTCCAGGTGAGTCAGGTCATGCCTGAGGATGGGCATCCTCCTCCTCTTCCATGGGGCAGGGTTGTTTCCTTGGGGCTTTCTCCAAAGGCAGGAACGTGTGGAAGCACCAGGCACAGATTAAAGCCAGATCTTTGTTAGGAACCCCCCAGAGCCCGGGTTTTGCAGCAGGCTGTGGTTAATAGTTCCATTGCAACCTTGAATGCTCTTGCTCCCTGATTCCAAGTGGATTGCTTCAGCACATCCTGGAGTGCACCAGTGTCTAGACATGCTGGTCTAGAGCTGAAATCTTTGCAGGATGCCTTACGAGAAGAGCCCAGAAGAGCTCGGCTGTCTTATCTAATAAGGCAGAAGGCAGAGAGGGATATTGCTGCTGCTGGAAAGGCATCAGCCAGGGAGATGCTCTGCTCCCATCCACCCGCCAGCCCTGAGGCTGGTGCACACTGCTCAGCGTGAAATCATTCCCGGGGGGAGAGAGACCTTCCTGGAAATCCCTCCTCCCTGCAAGAGAAGATGCGTGTCCTTAAAGGATCCACGTGCAAGCGCATCCAGAGCAGCAGCCCTGCCGGCATCCAGCCTGGCAGCGCTCAAGGCCAGCTCCCAGGGCTGAGAGAGACCCATGGGGAGCTGCAATTTGATCCCTCAATTCCCCGATGAAGCCAGGATGCTCCAAAAGCAGAATAAAAGGGGCCAGATTTGCAGTGGGACAGAGCTTTCCCCTATAGGATGGATATGGGGTGTCTCTGCCCAGGCAGGGGAGGGTGCAAAACCAATCTGGATTTTAACTGGGTTTTTTTTTGAATGCTCACTTTCTCTTTCTGCAGCAGCCTGGGAAAGGCTCCAAGTGGTTTTTGCACAGCAGTGTGCTAATCCTGCCCCGTGCCTGCTGAACGCCAGCTCCGGAGGAGGCAGCAGGCACAGACACCACAAACATCAGCAGGGTTCTGTTGCTGCCCTCAGAAGGGCAAAACAAACCAGTAACTGGGCTCCAGCTGCTGCAGAAAACACTCATTTGGGAATTAGAGACATGAGAGAGAGCTGTTGCATTGGATAATGCATGTCCCAGCCTCTGCACTTTGGTAATCAAAACACTGGAGAACCTGGGAGCATGGGAAAAATTAAAATAAAATAAAATCAGAAGAGCCTCACCAACCTCTGCATTGAATAGCTCCAAAATCTGGCATTACAGAGGTGCCTCTGTTTGCAAGGGTTGCAGTCACAGTCTCTGGATCTCAGTGTGGTAGAGCCAAAGTGACAGGAGACTGAGATCCTCCAAATTCCTGGGCTTGTGACCCATTTTTGGTGCTGGGAATAATCCACTTTAAATTGAAAGCAGCTGTTGAAGACTTCCAGGGCACAAAGGCATAGGAGCACAGGGCAGGTAATGGCCAAAACCAAATTGGGCTGCCCTAAACACTGGCTCCTCCCTCAGTGAACCACAGAGACAGCTGATAAAAAAGAGGTTGGTGTTAAAAGCTGGGTGGAAAAGGCTTTTTCTGTCACTTCTGCAGAACCATGAAATGCTCAGAAAATCAGCTGTAACTACACAGATTGCACTTCTTTACCTGCATTTCTTTACATGCAGCGCACACCTTATGTGCACCAAGGGACTGCAGGGGGATTTAGGGTCTCCTCCTGAAAATCTGACACCAGCAGGGGGATTTAGGGTTTCATCCCAAAGACCTGGGACTGGCAGGGGGATTGTTTAGGGTCTCCTTCTGAAAATGTGGCAGTAGCTCAGGGTGCAGCACAACAATCCACCTTCCTTCCACATTTCTGCTGCTCTGGATTTCCCTTCTGCCCCCTCACCCCCAGTCCACCCCTCCCAGCCCCTTTTGGCCCTGTTTGCTCTCCAGGCAAGCCTGGCAGGCACCACCTTTCCTTGCCTCCACCTTTCTAGGATAAAATGCAATTTTAGGCAATAACAACCATGCTGGATGACACAATTTAGCATTTTCCTGCATGGAGTCCTTGGTGCCACTGGCCCCCAGCTGTGGCTGGGGTCCAGCTCTAGACCTGAGGAGGGAACTGAGTTTGTTCTGGCTGCTGCTCAGTGACAGCCTGAGGGTTCAAGCTCAGCCTTGCACCTACAGACCCTGCTTTTATGCCTGGAGCACATAAATGGATTTTGGACAAGCTCAAAGCTCAGCATTCAGGAAAAACAGGGAATCATCAGGAGTGAATCCATGTTGTAAATGTCCCTTTCCCAGGGTGTAGCCCAAGTCAGATTCAGATTTCAGTTTTATGAAATTTTCAGCCCAAACCAAAAAATCTTGAATCAGCCATGACCTAAAACTGCAGCTCTGAATCAAAATGCCTGAACCCAAGGTTGCTCCAGCCCTGAGCTGAGCTAAGATCTGAAGGTCTCCTGTTATTTTCAAAAATAAGAATAGGCCAAATCTGGGGCCAGGTCCTGTTTCTCATGGAGTTCTGGACGTGGCTGGTCCAAGGTTGCCTTCCCAGTGTCAGCACCACACGAGGCCTGAAGGACTCATTGTTGTGCACTCAGTGCAGGATTAGGCACTTACATATTTCTTCCGCCTGAGACACCACCAAAAGGCTACAAATTCCCTCTGCATCTCCCCAGGACCTGGCTGTGGGTTTCAATGCTATTTATTTCCATTCAGCAAGGGGGACATTTCTGCTTTTTCCATGGTCTCTGCTGTTCTGTTTTGGTTTTATCTCTGAAATAACTGATTTAGGGAGAGCGACCCTGTAAACTTTCTCAGGAGGGTGGACTTTCTCCTCCCAGCCGCATTAATTGATTTAATTTATCTTAAATTTGATTGCAGTGAGCACCCCTAATTAACCTGATTTTTTGCTGATAATCACTCCCAAATGGAATCAAATCACAAATCCGGGGATGGATTGACCGGCACACAGAAAGAAGCCGCCCTGCGTGCGTTAATTCAGCGAACGGGATATAATTTGATCCAGGTAGGAATCCACGGTCCCATCCTTTTGTGCTTCATCCTGAAGCTTCACTGGGGGCGTGAGCAGCCAATCCATGCTCCTGAATCACTCCTTGCTTGCTCCTTTTCGCTCTGTTTCTCTCTCACATCCGTGCTGATCATCACTGCGTTGTCTTTCACAGAGCAGGGTGGTATTCCTCAAGGAATTACTTGCTTGATGGGAATTACAATAAAGGTGGGGGTAGGACAAGCCTGAGCGCTTCTAAATGTTGGGAAAGGTCAGGATTGGTGTCTCAAAACCAAAGAAAACCCACAGAGCAAAGTTTTAGAAGAGGGATAAGGTGGGAAGTCCAGCACGTCACCTTTTGTGCAGATCCTTGCACAGGTACATGGGAGGCAGGTGCCTCACCTGCTCCAAGGTTTGCTCCCAGTTTAGGCTCCAAGGTCTCCAAGATCCAAACCTCCCATGGTTAGGGCAGGTGGAGCCTGGGCACAGCCTTCAAACCCACCTGAGAAAGCCTTTCTTGGCTACCATGACCAAGCTCAGCCTTGGAAAGCACTGGGCACTGCCATGACCAGCCCTTGCATCCTGGAAGAAGGAACTGGAAACACTGGATTTTAGGCAAGTGGAGGCTGTGAACCTTGCCTTGTTCTGCATGGCACTAGAGGGCACAACAGCCCCAGGCACAACCTGAGATTCCTGGGGAAAAGCACATTCCAGGACCAGGCCAGCAGCTGTGTTTGGTGCCCTTTCTGCTGTACCTGACCCATAAGGGACTTCTGTATGTCTTGGACTCACTGTGGCTTTCTTAGAAGCACAGGGGTCGGGGGTTCCTTAAAGCCCATCTCGTTCCAGCCCCGTGCCATGGGCAGGGACACCTCCCACTGGCCCAGTTAATCCAAGCCCTGTCCACCCTGGCCTTGGAATTATCCTGGGGTTCAGTTTTCCCTACTGTCAATCTAGCAAAGCTCAGATTTCCTAAAGCACAGATTTCAGCTCCCAATCCCCCCCGCACTTCAACATCTTCTCTCTCCTTTCCTTTTCCATTCCAACCTTGCTATTTTATCTTTTTCTCTTCCCCCACACCTTTCTCTTAATTTCCCTGTACCTTAGGGATTTTTCTTCCAGCCTGTCTGTGGATGCAGCCAAACATCTTCTTCCTCAGTGCACACCTGGGTCATTCATTTTTGGGAAGTGGCTGATGTCCACTTTCCCTCCAGGCACCTTGTCAAGAAGGGTTCGTTGAGCTGCTGCCTTCCAGCCACAAACAAAGCCACTGCAAATTTAGGGAAGGGTTTATTTCTTGCTGTGCCCCCTCACACACCAGCTCAGACATAAAACCAAATGTCCCCAGGACTCCATCACTGCTGAAAACATTGGAAAAACAGGAATGAGAGTGGATAATTCAAGGCCTGTTCTAGGCTTGAGAAAACTGAAAGGGTTTGTGGTATATTCCTGTTTTCTTGTAAGAAACTCTGTTTGTTTAAGTTCCTCTTAAATCAGCTGTACAAGGCATTTGCTTTCCTGGAATAATCCCAGAATGGGAAGTGACTAAAGAAATGGTCAGGGAGCCAAAAATGGAAAAATTCCTGGAGCCCCAGCTCCTCTGGGAGTAGGGAATCACTGTAGGGAGAGGGAAGGAAGGGAAGGGAAGGAGGAAGGAAGGGAAGGAAGGGCAGGAAGGACAGGAAGGGAAGGAAGGGAAGGAAGGGAAGGAAGGGAAGGAAGGAAGGAAGGAAGGAAGGAAGGGAAGGAAGGAAGGGAAGGAAGGGAAGGAAGGGAAGGAAGGGAAGGAAGGGAAGGAAGGAAGGAAGGAGGAAGGAAGGAAGGAAGGAAGGAGGAAGGAAGGAAGGAAGGGAAGGAAGGAAGGAAGGAAGGAAGGAAGGAAAGGAAGGAAGGAAGGAAGGAAGGAAGGAAGGAAGGAAGGAAGGAAGGAAGGAAGGAAGGAAGGAAGGAAGGAGGAAGGAAGGAAGGAGGAAGGAAGGAAGGAAGGAAGGAAGGAAGGAAGGAAGGAAGGAAGGAAGGTTGGTTAAAAATAGGGGAGGAGAACAGAGGCACACTCATCTAGCAAAAAGAGAGAAAAAGGAAATACTGACTGGCCTTCACATCTTTGAATATTTTTTGGGGCCAAGATTTGTTCTCTGCCAGAAGGACCTCCTGAGTGGGCAGGTGTCATCCTCAGACTGGATGAAAATCCAGACAAGTTATAAATTTTGCAAGTGCTCCATTGCCCAGCCCACAACTAACACACAGCCCACAGAGATTCCCCTGCCAGAGGCAGGGGGATTTCCATTTTCCAGGGAGTTACTGACTGTCTGCTCTTGGACTTCTGAAGTATCCCAGCCTTGGCAGCAGGACAAGTGTTATCCCTGCTGAATCCACCAGGAGCTGAAGGGAAGGAGGGTGTCTGCCCCAAGGGTCATTCCCAGAGACAGGGTTGGTTTGATCCATGTTTAAAAGTTGATAGCTGAACCTTTCTTTTCTTCTCCCCCACGGCAGGAAAACGGGCAGAGGAAATATGGGGGACCACCACCGGGCTGGGATGGCCCTCCACCAGAGAGGGGCTGTGAGATCTTCATTGGGAAACTGCCCCGAGACCTCTTTGAGGATGAACTTATCCCCCTCTGTGAAAAGGTGAGGCTTGGTGGCAGCTGATCAGTTGCTGGTGGTCAGAGCTGCATTTCAGGGCTGAACTGAGCTGATTCCAAGGCCAGGCTGGGCAGGACTTGGAGCAGTCTGGTCCATGGAAGGTGTCCCTTTAAAATTCCAGTCTTTAAAATTCCAGCCTTCTCTAACCACTCCCACCTTGCTGATAAATCTCTCTCACTTGGCAGATTGGCAAAATCTATGAGATGAGGATGATGATGGACTTCAATGGCAACAACAGGGGCTATGCCTTTGTGACCTTCTCCAATAAACAGGAGGCCAAGAATGCAATAAAGACACTCAATAATTATGAAATCAGGTAAGCAGGGCAAAAACACCTTCAAAGAATCTTTAAATTATATGCATCAGTCTATTTTGGCACGTAAGGGATATTTTCCCTGGCAGTCCAGAGTAAAGTTATTTAGATCCCTGTGTTTTGAGGGGAAATCTCCTCCTGTCTCCCTGTGCAGTCACTGCTCATTAAAACCAACATCTTCCACAGGAAATTTCTTGTTCACAATTAAAAAAAAAAAAAAAAAAGAAACCCAACAACAACAAAATCTATCAGAACATTGGGGGAGAAAATGTTCTGCTTTGGATCTAATTAACTTTCCCCTAACCAGTGCTGTTTATTATGTTCCCCTCAGGTTGTTTGTTGTTGACTTATTCTATTCACAGTCTCCCTCGTGACAGGTTGTGCAGATATGTTTTGGTAGATGGAGCAATTGCAAAAAATGGTGAAATAGGATGGAAACCCAACTGGCAAAATAGTGACATTTCCTAATAGAAAGGAACAGAAAAAGCCCTCATGTTTGAGTGAACAAAACACCCAGAAATCAACAGCAGATGGCCCATTAATACGTGTTGGTTGGATTTCAACCTCACTAAATGGTTTTTGCCAGTTCAGAGTGGGATGAGTTGATGCCTTTGCTTAAAAACCTTTGGGGATAAACCATTCTGGCAGTTGTACAGATTTTTTAATAAAAAAAGGGATGGGTTGTGAACTGCTTTGAGCAGATCAAGGCACATGGAGGTCTTGGAGATGGGCTTTGTAGCAGAGGTTGGAAGGTCTTAAGGATCAGGCTTCACCCACCTGCACCTCCTCCACTTCCTTCCCTGGTTCCAAGGACTCCTCTAAAGAAGTTTTGCACTTCTCCAGGCCTATAAGAGAAACTTTGACCCCAAAGAGGTGAACGAAGTAATTTTTTTTTGGGGGGTCTGCACAAAAGTTGGCATTGGTGAGTCCTCAAATGCTGTCTCTCCATGACAAGGGATTTTCTTCCCCCAAAACCTCAGTCATGAGGTGAATGGGAAGCTACAAGCCACTGGTGACAACACAAGGATCTGGGTTGGGGGTACAGTTGCCTTGTGGCGCCAAGAGGGAGAACCTCAAGAAGGAAAAGCAAAATTTGGCTGTGGTTTCTCCCTCAAATCCTTCATGTCAGCTGTGCTGCCTGACTTGGTGTCACATTTAGCAGAGTGGCAGCTTTTGCACTGAGCAAGGCCACTGGAATACCCCAAAGAACAGCTGACACCCAAGCCTGGTGCTTAGCCTTGAGTTTGGGGATGGAAAAGGGGCTTTGCTTTAACCTTCCCCTCTCTTGGCTCCTGACTCCTGACCAAGCAATTCCCTTGTTCCAGGAATGGGAGGCTCCTGGGCGTGTGTGCCAGCGTGGACAACTGCCGCCTGTTTGTGGGGGGCATCCCCAAAACCAAGAAGAGGGAGGAGATCCTGGCAGAGATGAAGAAGGTCACGGACGGCGTCGTGGACGTCATCGTCTACCCCAGCGCGGCCGATAAAACCAAAAACAGGGGCTTTGCCTTTGTGGAGTACGAGAGCCACCGGGCAGCAGCCATGGCCAGGAGGAAGCTGCTCCCAGGTCAGCAGGGATGGCTTCACCTCAGGGGTGTGGTGACAACGTCTCTGTGGGACCCAGGAATCCAAGGAAGTGGGCATGGCTGGGGTTTCTGCTCTCTCTGCTAGAGACACCCAGAGCAGGAGGTCTCCCAACACACCATGGGATGTGGGATTCACTGCAGCTCCTGCAGTGCTGGTGATCCATGGTTGTCCTTCAGGAGCTTGGGTTTGTTGGAAATCCAGCCAGATGGATTTGGCTGTGTGTGTATCCATGCATCTCTGCTTGGTCCTGTGCTTGTCTTGGGTTGAACATAAAATAGAGACTCATCTGTGGCCTCTCAGGGAGTGTTGGGTTTTCCAGCTTTTACAGAGACGGGGTTACTGAGAGGTGTTTTAAAAGATTTCATTCCATTATTAGTCTCCATAAAAGTGAAACATAAGAAATATAAAACTTAACACCATTCCATCAGAAATTAACCTAGTTCCTAGTTGCAATACCTTATAATAGGTATTGCAGGTAGTGAATAGGAAATTTTATGTAGTAAATAAATAGGTAATTTTTCAACCTATTAATGGTTGCTACACAATACTACTATTACTTCTAACACCAATCACCTATATTTTTACCCCAAACAGTCTTACTACATCTTTCACAATTCTGATTCTCTAAAATATCTAGTCTTTTTACATATTTTAAACCTTACTGCATATTTTAAACCTTGTTTCTAGTTCAATCTCTCAACAATATAATCTCTATTCCATGACCTTCCTGAGTCAGCACACCTTATCTCAGTGTTTACATACAGATGTACAAAACCGTGTAAACTTTCTATCAAGTTTGAAAAATTCCTTACAAATCCATTTCTCAAAGGGAGAATCACTCAGGAAATCATCCAAGAGCAGATTCAGGCTGGAGCATGGACTGGAAACTGATATTTTGGCAAAAAAACTTGGAATGAGGAATTGCTTTAGAGAACATCTATGAAACTCAGCACTGGGAGACAGCCAAAAACCATTGTGAAGGAGAGAGAAGTTTAGCAGGTATTAGGTGAAGAAGTCACTTAACATTAAGTACATTTGCAGGGATTTCACCAATTTTCTCTTGCTTTCTTATGCTCTTGCACTGCTTTGTTGAACACACTGGCTGCTGAAAGCATCCTACAAACCTTGGGGTTTGAGATTTGTTCAGAACCACCTTCTTTCACCTGTTTTATACACTAAATACCCTGAATCAATTAATTTTTTTTTCTTATTGTGTAAAAAAATGAGCATGATTTTGAGCACTGAATTTGCTTTTGTCTCACTCTGACAATTTTTTTCCTTTTATTCTGCATTCTCTTCTTCAGTTTAAGCATCTCCCTGATGGTGGGAGCACATTCTGTGCTCCAGCACGACTTTCCCATGGTTTTTATGAGGAAAGAGAAGGCAGGGGCAGGCAGAGCACTTGAAATCCTGAGCAAAGATAGCAAGACAGATGGAAGGAACTCAGAGCCCTGAGCAGACATGTGCAGTGCATGAGGGGTTTCCAGTTTAGGGACATCTCAGTAAACAATTTAGGGGATTCCAAAGGCCTGGGCAGGAGCCAGAGACTTCTGAAGCCTCAGGCATAAGGCAGGAACTGGAAAAAAGTTTCAAGCCAGAGCTGAATGTGTCTCCAGCAGATGTGAGATTGAATATCATTATCAGATGCTTCCTTTAAAGTGAACCTTGTTGCTTTTTTGAGGGAGCTTTGTAGGCAAAGTGCTCAAAAATTAAGGATTTTCATTGAAAAATTTAAATTTTTTCCTGTCTCTGGCTAAACAAGAGGGTGGAGAAAGACTGATTTTCAGCAAGAGGCACCAAGGTCAGCTCCTTGCTGCAAGTCAACCAGTTCATTATTTCCACCCTTGAAATGAAAATAGCAATTCAGAAAGGGGCACAGAACAGCCTCACTCCACAAATCCCAGCTCATTCCTGAGGCATTCCAAGGGAACAGCACCTTCCCATTTACTTGGATCATTTACACTTCCAACAAGCCTCCAAATTCTATCCTCACCCTCTCATTTCACAGCTCCCACCCCTTCTTAAATGGGCTGTCCAAGCAGAAATGCCTTTTTAGGTGTTTTGCAGGACTTTCTTTGTCCCCTCAGCTGCAAATGTGTGGTTTAGGTCACTCAAAGAATCACCAGCAAAGTCTGGGCAAAAACAGGTTTAATATCAATTTGTGACAGGGTTTGATGGCAAAGGTCACTCTATTACTTATTATACAGATAAAGCAGACCAAGAAATATCAGATTAAAGCAATTAAAGAAATATCAGAGAAAGCAATCAGATTGCTCTGATTAATATCAGATTAGAATGATTCATGTGGAGACCAGGGAGGCAAAAAGGTGAGGAGGGAAAAAGTGAAGGGATTCCAAGGGTTGAGTCCCAACAGAATAAAACCCCTTGCCAATCTCAGCTCAGACTGGCTCAACAATTTAGGTCTAAATGGTTTATTATTCATAACAATATCTAATCATGGTTTATTGTTCATAGCAATATCTAATCAACAATAGCAATTCTTAATAAATTGACCAATTTAACACCTCAAATTCAATAGAATTTTCTGTGAGCACTACAGAACCATAAATCTGACTTTACCAAAATTTGGTGGCAAATCTAAAGTGGCAACCTTGGTGATACACATGCGTGGAGACAGACGGAAATATGGACTTCTGAAAACTCCCCTGGAGTTCTGTGAAAGCCTCACATCAGGTACCTTTGAATCTGGAGATGAGCCTCGAGGAGTGAGGACACCAACCCAACTGCATCATCAGCTTTCAGCAATGTGAATTATTTGCTTTTTTTCTTCCCTGCCCCTCAGCAGCTCAGTCCAGTGTACACATAGCCCCTGGGTTTATCCTCCACACCACCCACAACCTGTTTTATGCATCAGGACTTTTTGTGTCCCCCCTTTCTTCTGCTGCAGCTTTACCCAAATAAATTCCAGCACACAGAGAGACATCCTTGCTTTTGCTGTTTCATTCCATCCCACTGGAACTTCAGGATCCCTGTTCTGGTCTGGGTGGAATGAAACTTTGCTGGCCAAAAGGGATTTTTATGAGTGCATTAAAATATTTCCCTTTAGGGAGCGCTCCAGGAAATGCAGGCTAAAAGTGAATTATTCCACATTTTCATTTCTCTCAGTTCTGGTGGCTCCAAAGGTACTTGCAGGAGGCCATTCTGAGTGTGACCATCTGCCTTTGGAAAGGCAGAGCTAGGAAGGCCTTTTTTGGGTCATGTTTGTAGAATTTGGCCTGTTCTGCCATGAAATAGAGTGTGAGCAGGAGAAAGAGGAAGCAAAGCCCCCCCCCAGCACTGACCATGCCTTGTTCCCTTAAAGGAAGGATCCAGCTGTGGGGACACCCCATTGCTGTGGACTGGGCAGAGCCAGAGGTGGAGGTGGATGAGGACACCATGTCCTCAGTGAAGATCCTGTACGTGAGGAATCTCATGCTCTCCACCACCGAGGAGACCATAGAGAAGGAGTTCAACAGCATCAAACCAGGTAGGAGCCCACTGGTGCTGTGCCTCCTAAACAAGTGCTGCAAGTGGAAATGTTTCTTTCTGCCTTCCTAAAATGCCACAAGAGATAAAAATAGCTGGGTTTTTCTGCTGTGAAATGCCACAAAAGTTGTCGTGGGGCTGAAGGCTCCCACCCAAAATGCCATCCCATTAAAGGCTGCTTAATTCCCAGCTACAGCCACCATGGAGGAGGGTGATTGGCAACTGGAAGAGACCCAAAAAATGTTGTCTGGGGTTGCCATCAAAGTGCTTTGGATTCATTTGGTCTTTCTTAAAAAGAGTTGGTGAAGCAGCTGGGTGACTTCAGCATTCTTCTGTGGCAAGGGATGGTGATAAAAATAGAGTGATTTAATACAACTCCTTTTTATCTGATCTATCTAAATTCTGAACTCATTTTCATACATCCCCCCCCAGTCCTCGTGTAAATTGGTGAATAATTAGTGCTTTCGATTTAATTCAATATTCCTTTGTGGCATATCTTACAGGCACTTAGGGTGAGATTTTTTTCAAAAACAGCAAGGATATTAGTTGGGAATAAAATTCCTGCTGGCTTTCAAAGGAGATTTTACTTCTGAGTTGCTCCAGCTTTAGGAAATTCCACTCAAAACCAACAAAGTAAAAATAACCCCTTTCTGCAGCTCTGCAAGCCACAGTCCATTAGGCATTAGGAACTGGTGCCTGGCAATGGCAAATCTCCTTTCATCCCACTCCTGTTAGCTTCCTTCTATTAATTTTTTAAAATATGCTGCAGAGCTTCAGTTTTCCTCCACTAACTTTTTCATTTCATGCCTTTTTCTGGACTAGGCTGCAATGCAAAGGTCTTCATGAGTTTTCCTTGTGTCCTTCCAGCATTTCTGGCTCATACTTTTAGCCACTATCGAGCTATTGCAGAACCCATTTTACTCCTGAGTTAAATTTATGTTATCCCACTCTCTGAACTGTTTCCTGCTTTTATTTACCCAGTTTTGTTCCCAAGCTTTGAGCAATCTCACACTCCCCAGAAACACATTTGTGGCCTTTTGACACTTTGGTAACAGTCATCTGCTTTGCTCCTAAAGAAGTTTTCCACTATAACAACACAAGTTCTTTCATTTTCCTTTTATCATTTTGGCATTCACATTGGATTTTTTTGTATTTTTTTAATGGACAGCTGTGATTTTGGTGGCTAAAATCAGGAATGGGTGCACTAGAGCAGCAAAACTTCCAGCTTTGGGGAGAGAAAATGCAGTTTAAGTTACAGTGAGATCAAAAAAGGCAGCAAGGATCTGAAATGATTCATTGCCTTGCCGTGGTTCTCTGCCTCACTCATTGAGCCACACTTCAGCACTACCTAGCTGAAATTACCTTGGATCCAGGTCTGGTTTGACATCAACAAATCATGCAATAAAAAATGATCCAGTGCTTCCAATGACACAGCAATTGCCACATCTCTGAGGGCTCCACAGGCAGCACCAGGAATGCTGCTTGTGCTCCTCAAGCTGGGACTCAGCACAAGTAGCACCCCTTAAATCTGGGCCAAAATTCACAGCCTGATGACTTCTGCAGAGCTGTCTCTCTGAAAAGCCCTGCCCTTGCTCCCTAGGAATCCCAAGGAAATTCCTCCTGCCTGGTGGAGTTCCCAGCAGGAGGATTGTGCTGTCCCCATGTGCTGGAGGGACAATGCTCCCTCTCTAATGCCCCATGGATGGGCTCTCCATGGAGCTGACCCAAGGCTGGGTATCACATTGCTTGGCCCAGCAGAGGCAGAAGCAGGGGAGAGCAGAATTTTTGGCTCAGGATTGGTGTCCTGGAATGCTCTCCAGGAGGCAGAAGGGGGATATTCAAAGCACAGCGAGTTCATTAAAGCTTCCACTCGTAAACAAAGCATCAGTATATAACTCCCATAAATTCAGGCTTGGAAAATCATCCTCTGTCCCAGAAGGACCACAAGTGCTACTTTACCATCCCTGTGTCATTCCAAAATGTGCAGCCTGCTTGGGCTGTGGGCTGGGACAGGCTCATTTAGCCCTCTGCAGCTCCCAATGACTCCCCTGAACACCAAAGAAATTTGTTTCCTCCTGCATTTTTCTAAGTGCAGGTTTTTTGTGGCAATATGACATTTCCCTGTGCACCTGTTCAGCTTTAGGAGGTAAGAATCCAACAGAAGAGCTGTTCAGCCATGTTTCCAGAGGATATTTCTGGGGGTTTTACAGGAGGCTGGGCTGGCTGATGTGCCTCCCAAGCCACAGGAGCAGAGAAGATGAGGAATTAAAGAAATGGCTGAAGGCTGTGGCCATGGGGAGCAGGACTGGTGGGGTTATTTTGGAGACAGACTCCTCAGTGCAGAGTATGAGCTCCTGGCAGCAGAGCAGCTGACAGAGGAAAGGGAAAACTGTGGGGGATGGACTTAGAAAAGAAGAAGTCATTTACATATGAATTACTTTGGATAAATTGGATGTAAGAAAGATTTGGGCTGGAAGAAAGAGTCTCCAGCCTAAGCCCTATCCCAGGAGGGCCAACCCTCAGCTGCAGAGCCTGACTGGGGCCGTGTCCAGGTGAATTGGGGCATCCAGGGAAGCCCCACTGCCATGGGAAAGGCTGTTTCCTAGGGAGAGGCTGTTTCTTAGGGAGAGACCTACTGCCCCATCAGCCCCAGCCCATCCCAGTTCCCTGGGCTGCTCTGTCCTGGGCAGGGCTGGCTGTTCATTCTTCCAGAATATCCTGAGCTGGTTGTCAAGGAGAAAAACCTCCATGTTTTATGGCAAAAGCACCAACTTTCCCCAAGCTGCCTCCAATGCACTTACACAAGCAGGGAGATGGAGATCACAGGGGGATGTTCCCACAGCTGGTGCATGGCGAGTCGCAGAAGGGAGACGCAAGACCAAAGGCAGTGTCCAAAAGAATGGTTTGGACAGGATAAAACTGCTCCATTTTAATGGGAATCCTACTGGTGTCTGATCCCAAACCCTTCTAGTTTGCCTTGAAATGCTACAACCATTATATATTGATTTTCCTCTGAAATATACATCCAAAGACGTGAGAGAACACGGGGACACTGACCTCTTGTTCTTCTACCCTTGCTCAGCCTTTGCTCTCCAGGGGCTCAAAACCTGACAGAGCCCCTCTTTCAGATCTCTGTTTTCTGATTAACCCCCACTTCCCAGTAATATTCCAATGTTTTCCACAGGTGCAGTGGAGAGAGTAAAGAAAATTAGAGACTACGCCTTTGTGCACTTTAATAAAAGAGAACACGCAGTGGAGGCCATGAAAGCCTTGAATGGGAAGGTAAAAGCTGCTGTAAATGTTAATTCCTGGGGCTTACAGTGCAGTATATTATACAAAGCCACCTGCTTTATTAGCTCCAAAACCCTCCTGGAGGTGTTATCCCAATTTGCTCTTTGCTGGTTGCTTTTATACTCCTGAATTTGTTTTTCAGCAGCTCTGTTGTACACAAGCGATTCATTTTGGCTCCTTGGATTTGTGCTAAGTGTTTGCCTGGCTCTGGCTCACTGCTCAGACGAAAAAATAAACCAGGAAAAGCTGAAAGAAAAACTAGGAAAGGAGGGGTGAGGATCCCCCCTGGCTCACACTCACATCCTTGTTCCAGACTGCCAACAACAACACTGGCAGGGCAGCGTGTGAATGGCAAACTGGGACAAACGAGGTCAGCCCAAACATCTGCTCCGAGTTCAGATGCGGATTTGCGAGGAGGCTGCTGAATTTAGCCCTTCTTGCACTGCAGAAGGGCTAAATTCAGAGCTCTAAACCCAGAGCTGTTCCCAAAGAGGTGTTAACCCCGCTCCTATTTTTAGTGCCACTGCTGTTCTCCACGGGAGCACGTGGAATCTCGCTGCCTTACGAGCTGCACTGCAGGGAAGTGAGGCCTTTTGAAGGCTTTGCTGAAGGAGCCTCTCCCAGCTGGAGCCAGGGCTGGGCACTCTCAGGTTAAGCCTCCACCCATGTGAAGGAGATCCAGGGCTTTTTTGGGGTGGTTTCCTCCACCTTCCCATCCTGTTAGGACGTGGGGGCAGCTCCCCCATATGTTGGATTTCCATCAAGCACTTTTAACCACTCCCCCTGCTGCTTTAAACAGCTGGAACAGAGGCTAGACAGAGTTAAGGGGAAGGATATTTATATTTAATAAAAGGATATTTATCGCAGGACCTTCACAGGCCACACTCTGGCAGTACCAGAGCCATGGCTTTGGCTCTCCCCAGATGGCTCCAAGATGGAAGCAAAGGAGGGCTTGGTCACAAGATCTCACATTTTTATAAAGTTTTGGTCCATTGCCATATTGGAGCTAATTGTCCAATTACAGTCCCAGCCCATGAAGTCCATCCTTCTTATTTTCTCACTTCAATCCACGTTATTTATACTCTTGGGCCTGGGATCTGGCTGTCCTTGGGTCCCCACCTAGAGAAGGCATTGTTGTGCCCACCTACTCTGTGAAGAGACCTTACCATCCCCTTATGAAACCCAGGAATCAAATCAAAAAGCAGGAATAAAAACCCAAGAAAGCTAAACCCCAAGGCACCATTTCCCCGCTGTGCTTGCACTCTTTTAGGTGCTGGATGGCTCCCCCATCGAGGTGACCTTGGCCAAGCCGGTGGACAAGGACAGCTACGTGAGGTACACGCGTGGCACGGGTGGCAGGGCCCCGGTGCTGCAGGGGGACTACACCTACACCACCCTGGGCCACCTGTACGACCCCGCCACCGCCTACCTGGGCGCCCCGGTCTTCTACGCACCCCAGGCCTACGCGGCCATCCCCAGCCTGCACTTCCCCGCCGCCAAGGGGCTCGGCAGCAGGAGCGTCCTCCGGCCCCCCTCAGTCCGAGGTAATTCCCTCTTGGAGTTTTGGGAAACTGAGAACCAACCTCCCCGTTGGTGTCTCCTCCAGGGGTCGGGCGGCTGCTCCCCAGAGGGGTGTTGGTGACATTGGCACTGCCCCAGTTCCCGGATGCCATTTTCTCTGATGGAAAACATTGTGTTTAGGCTCTCGTCTTTCCCAAAGGCAACATTCCAGCTGAAAAAATAAATAAACTGTTTTCCTGGAAGGAATTTCTAGGTTGCCCTCAGTCCAGTGTAAATAACCCACGGATCCTCCTGGTTTTGCCCCAGTGGGGAAGACCAAATAAAACACTTTTCCTTTCCCCCTTCAGAGCTGGCTCCCACAGCCAGCCACCACCACCACTATGTTTCCTCTTGGCTTTGAAAGTCGCAGGGAAAATTTTAGCAGTCCTGGTGTTTCCCGACCCAAAGCTGTGGAGTTTTCCAAGGAAGTCACATTGCCCTGGTGCAGGGTAGGGAATCAAACAAGCCATTCTGTGCCCTGGGAGGTAGAGGCCCCCTTTTGAGGGATTGTTAACTTAAAAATAATTAATTCAACTAATTCAATCTATGAATAAAAGAGAGTATTTCTGAAAACTCCTGGGTGACCCTGCCTGGAGCCAATCAAATCCCCACACTCAGGTACCCCCAAATTAAATGTCAATACAGACATTGTTTGGTCAGTGCAGGTGTAAGTTTGGGGCTAGCAAAGAAATAACTCTGTCATCTGATCTTCCTTCCAAAGATGACGCCTTGTGTCCCCAAGCCAAATCCCACAGCAGGCTGGGACTCTGTGTGGCACCTTGTTAAGCCTGGCAAGGATGATGATGGCCAATTTTTGTCCCTTCACCAAGAAGGAGACAGGGCAGCAGGAACACCCCTTGTTCCTCGGGTTTTTTTCCCCACACAGGTGAACCAGCTCCTCTAAAGGTTGCTTTAGGAAAGGAGCAGATGGGATAATTCCCCACCCATCTCTTGCCTCATGGTCTCCCCAGACTCCCAAGAAGGGCTCCCTGAGAAAAAATGGAAATGTAATAGGGCAAAACCAAAGAGGATTTTTGTCCATAAAGGTATGACATTGTGTAAGCTGTGACTTCTTCAAGGTGAAATTACACTGGTGGGTAACAAAAGATGCCAGCTTTCCCCTCTCTGACTTCCAGCTGCAAAGCTGGCTAAAAAAGCTGTCCTGAAATCAAAACTGACCAGAGATGATGAAAAATGGGCAGACAGAAGCAGTTTTTCCCCCAAAACCCCTCACCTCTCCAAGAAAGGGTGTCAGTGTCGAGCCTGTGTTATCCCACCACCAGGCCCTGGGACCTCCTGCCCACCTGCTTCCCACCCCTCCCAGCAAGCGGGGCTAACTTTTCCATTTCAGCAAGAATCAGGGTCCTTTTTGCCGTGATTTGATTCGGTTTAATGCCTTCTTACATTCCTAGAAATTTACATGAATGTACCTGTAGGGGCTGCGGGCGTCCGAGGCCTGGGAGGCCGCGGCTACCTGGCGTTCCCGGGCCTGGGCCGCGGATACCACCTCAAGGGAGACAAGAGGGGAGAGGAGAAGCTCTACGACCTCCTGCCAGGGATGGAGCTCACCCCCATGAACCACGTCACGCTAAAGCCCCAAGGGATCAAACTTGCCCCTCAGGTACGTGTCCCCAAAAGGAGCGTCCGTGTCCCGAGGGTTGTGCTGGGAAAACGGCGCCCTCGTTGAATCCGCGCCGCGGCCTGGTAGATAAATCCGTTCTTGCGTCTCAAAAGGCGTTGAAAAATGAGCAGCAGCCTTGTATCTTGCAATATCCACCTGCCTCATGGAATCTGGAATGGTTGGGGTTGGAGAAGACCTTTAAGATCACCTTGAGTGTCAGGGGAGAGTTGTCATAAATGCCTTAATCCAGTTCTGGCTCTTGTGCCATAAAAGCACCGCGGGTCAAAGAATTCCCACCCACCATGGGTTTGATACATAAAATGCCTCCCCTGGGGCTTCACTAGGGAACGATGCACAAAAAATAGAAAAATAATGCACATTTTCAAATCATTTATGGTGAAAGAACTGCTGACATAACCCAGCCTAGCACAGAAACTCTTTGCTTTGGTTGAGTGTGTCGATGCAGATGGATCAAGAGGGCTGAGGAGAAATCTACAATAAATTCCCTGAGTTTCTGGATGTCCAGCTCTGACAGTAACTCTTTTTCCCTTATATTGTGCAGAGCAACACGAGAAATCAACTTCAACCTGAATTTTGAAGCATGTCTTTGCCTTTTAACACTTTAATTGCCACAGCATCAAGTTTGCCCAGGTTTACAAAACCATCCTTCTTTTCTCCCATAAAACTGGACAGTGGGATTTTTCCCTCCTGCAAAAGTCCCCTTAGTCTGTTTTGTCAGCAAATCACAGAATCAAAGAATGGTTTGGGATGGAAGGGATCTTTAAGCTCACCTAGTACCAACTCGTGCCATGCATAGAGGCACCTTCCACCAGAGGTGTGAAATCCCTGGAATGGTTCTGCAGGGCCTTAGGGCAGGTGGAATTTGTTTTTATGAAACCAACATATAAAGGAGTTGGGACAGCAGGGAACAAGTGTTGGCACAGTAGAAAAATGAACTGTTGTAATTGAGAACTGAGCTATGTAATGAAGCATTTTACACTGCAAGATGCTAAACTTCAGCTGGAGCTGTAGTGGCAAAATTAAAAGCAGCAGCGAGGTTTAATTTTTTCTTTTTAGTTTTAAATCCATTCAGTGTAAGCTGTAAATGAGGTAAACCTCAGCAAGACTTCAGGGTGACCTAATTGTGGTCTTCCAGTGCCTGAAGGGGCTGCAAGAAAGATAGAGAGAGACTTTAAATGGGCCTGGAGTGGCAGGACACAGGGAATGGCTTCCCATGCCAGGGGGCAGGGATAGATGGGATATTGGGAGGAGATTCTTGGCTGGGATGGGGGTGACACTCTGGCACAGGTTTTTCAGAAAAGCTGTGACTGCCCCATCCCTGGAAATGCTCAAGGCCAGGTCAGAGCAACCTGGTTTAATGGAAGGTGACCAAACCCAGCTGGGACAGCACACAGGCAGTGGGTTAAAAACCCCTGGAATCCCAAGCCAAAGCAGGAGTGTTTCTGGACAGCAATTCCCAATTACCAGGGGACCAGCTGTGCCAAGGCTGAGGGCAACGTGGTTCAGCATTTCAAAAGCTGCAATCGCCTGCTGAAGCCCATGGAATTAATTGGATGGAAACACAACCTTTTATCTTTTTTAAAAAAAAGCCTTTTTGGACTTCTCGTGCTCTGTAACCCACTAAGCCAGGGAGGCAGCAGAGCAGAGAAGATGAATGCAACCCGAGCTGCTTTAGTCCTCTGAAACAGACATCCATGAGACAGAGCTTCTGAGGAGGATTCAAAGCACACCACACTGAAATAATCTAATCAGCAGAAGGACTCAGCTGCCCAGCTGAACAGGGAATAATTTCAGGAATTAAACAGATATTAATGTATAAAGCGTTTAGATGAATCTTGCGCTTCAAGGTGGGTGCAGTATTCTGCCATTTATTTTGGATTTTTTGCTAAGCTTTGAGGAAGCTGCCAGAGCTCCCTGAAAACTCTTTGAGGGAAGGCAGCTGCTCAGCACAGGGGCTGGAGCTAGGCAAGGAGGCTTCTGCACAGCAATTAACCCCAGCACAAATCCCTATTTTTTTTTTCCTTCTAGATCTTAGAAGAAATCTGCCAGAAAAACAACTGGGGACAGCCTGTGTACCAGCTCCACTCTGCCATTGGCCAGGATCAAAGACAGCTCTTCCTCTACAAAATCACCATCCCTGCCCTTGCCAGCCAGAACCCCACCATGTATGTCATTAGTGGAAGGTTTCTGAGGCTTAGGCTTTATTTCTTAAATTATATTTTACCTAACAGCTGTCTTCAAAGTCCCAAGCACACAGGTCTTCATTTCCTTTTATTTTAAAAAAAATTTATTAAATATATTTTAGAATATATATTGAATCTATATTTATATATATTTAATTCAAAATTTTAATTAATTTTATTTTTAATATTTATTTTAATTTTAAATCTATATTTATTTTTATATACATATATATTTATTAAATCATAAGTGTTTACATAATTATATATACATATATGTATAGATGTATAGGTAATTATATATGATCTATTTTTATTATAAATTAATATATTCATTTCCATTATATAGAAAGAGATAATTATATATATTTGTATAGTATATATTTTATTTAATAGTATTTGTTTTATATAATATGTATATATTTTAATATATATGTATGTATATATATTAATATTTATGTATATTCATATACATATATATTACATACTTTTTAAAAAAAATACAGGGAGAAAAACATCCACAGAGTAAAATTAACTGCTGTGCTTGGTGCTCTCTCTGCTGGTGCAAACATTGCAGAAAGCCAGGCACAATCAAGCCAAAGGGCGCTTTTTTTGTGCAAAAGGAAAGCAAACGATAGCCCTTGTGGGAAATGAAAGGAATTTGAAGGAACATGCTGAGATTTCAGCTCCAAATATGATTGTAAACATTTCTGACCAAAACCACTGTTTGCTGGGTATTGTAAAGAAAAACCCAGGCTGGGTATTGTAAAGAAAATACGCAGCAGGGTTTTGGGGGGATTTTTTGGATGGAAAAAGCTCAACAAACTGTGCAAGGACATCGTGTCCAGCATGGGAGCCAGGGTTGATAACCCCAGCGAGGGAGCAGACCGCTGGGAGGAGAGCAGCTCTGGTCACGCACCAGCTCAGGGAAGCCACGCTTCCATTTGCCATGTGGGGTGGTGCCAGCTCTAAGTGGATCAAAAATGGATCCCAAGAAAAAATATAAAACCTTTCCCACCACCCAAGAAAACAGATTGTCCTATCACCACCCCAAGGCTCCTAAGTGAGGATCCATCCAACATCGCGATCACCTCCAATCGCAAGCGAGCGCGGTGGAAAGATCAGGAGAACCCAGACCTTAATAACCCTGAAGAGCCAGACCTTTATGCCTTCTTTTGTATTTAAAACTAAATGATAAAAACATCTGGCAGGAAAGCCCTGGGGGAAGCAAACCCAGCTAACTTTGTGCTGTGCTCACAGACACCCCTTCACACCGCCCAAGCTCAGCGCCTACATCGACGAGGCCAAGACCTACGCGGCAGAGTACACACTGCAGACCCTGGGCATCCCTGTGGAGGGGGCAGAGGTGCCTCCTGCAGCACCAGCCTTCCCAGGTATGGGCATGTCTGTACAGCAGGAGGTTCCTGGAATGTCATTTTTCCTCGTGGCTCCTTGTGGGTGTGTGGAATGAAGCAGGTTTTGGTCGCTGAGGACTGGCCTGGTTGTGCTCCCCCACAGTGACTCATTGCTTGTGTGTCTGGCATCTTTAGCAGAGAATTCCAGACTGCTTTGGGTTGGAAGGGACTCTAAAGATCACATAATTCCACCCCCTGCCATGACAGGGACACCTTTCACTTTCCCAGGCTGCTCCAAACCCTGTCCAGCCTGGCCCTGGACACTTCCAGGGATCCAGGGGCAGCCACAGCTTCTTTGGGCAGCCTGTGCCAGTTTATTGCCCATAAAGGATTTTATCTCTATCCCAGGACTACCCAAATTTCTGTGTCCACACCCCAGAGCAACTCAGGCTGGGGGCACTAGGGTGGGGGGCTTTGATCCAACCCTGACCCCTCAGGTCAATGCCACAGCTGGGATTATGTCCAGGGGGGTCAGAGCAGTGTCCAAGGGCAGAGAATCCCAACATTGGAGGCCCATCCCCTTCTCTCCTCCCAGTTTGTGAAAACCTCCTTCAACTGAGAGCCCCAGAAGCAACACAGGATGCAAAGCTGGCATCCCCAGTGCCACATCTGGCATGAGTCCCCTCCCTGGCCCTGATGTCACCAGGGTGGAGGAGATCCTCCTCCCTGCAAGGACACATGGCTGATGAATTCATGGGCTCTCCGTCCTCCCCCAGCACCCCCAGCCCCTTGTGAACCAACACTTGGGATTTCATCTGCCAAAGAAATGATGCAGCCGTGGAAGTTTGGATCCAATCCCAGCTCTCACACCCCCACAGAAGGTTTTTCTCCCCGTTTGAGAATTTGTAGTTCTTGCAACTGCCCAAAACAGCTTGGAAAATCATGGAAAACACAGGAATTACATTTGCCATGCTCTCCAGCATGACAGCAGTTCTGATGCAGAGGCAGCACCAGGTGCCAAGCTGCACATGAGGAACCCATTAGTCAGTACTACTGAGTTGTTTGGAGTGTCTCAAGGATGGATTTAAAAAAAAAAAAATAAAACATCTATCCGGCTTCCTGCCACAGGAGTCCGCAAAAGCCACAGAAAAATCAATTTGTCTGGGCTTGTGCAGCTTCCGCAGCGTGGAAACCAAATGGGCTCTTTATTGAATCCAGCCTCCACTTACTGCTTAATTAGCATCTCTCCTTTTCTTTCATCCACCCTTATTTATTTGTCTTGGGAGCTTGGCAAATGGACGTGCGCTAAAGTTGCTGCTTGCAGCACACACTGGTCCTTGGTCAGGGCTCGCTAAAGCTCAGCTCAGACCATGCCCAGCTTGCAGCTCATTTCTCTCCCAATGGTGGCAGCTGTGCCATAAGTCCCAGATTTCTCAATTCCTGCTTGAGATGTTGCACCTGGCTTAGCTGGTGCAAAGAAAATACTCTGGAGAGCCACAATATTCAAATTGTGAGGAATTCCTCATGTTTTTCCCCAAAGTGACACCTCCAATGAGGCAATGTGTGCTCCCTGTTGCCCAATATTTCCATACCCCCACCAAGAGGACCTTGGCTCTGCGTGACCTGGAGTTGATCCCATTGCCCACATGGTCAGACAGGATCCTGGGAGATGTATTTTGGCAGCAGTGCCTGCTCCAGCAGATCCAATGCATACCCCAGCCCCTCTTTCCAAATTTAGGCTTTGTCTTAATTCCTGATTCTTTTACAACAAAACACTGTGGTCTGCTTGACAAGCTGCTATGCCCTGCCTCCAGAGGAACAAGCCCCAAATGATGCTGTTTTCCCAGTGATTCATTCTCAAACAACAATGCTTACATCTTCCCATGGAAAATCTGGAAGTGTTGAAACCACATTTTCCATTAGAAACCAATGGGAGAAAAACAAAAAAATCCCCTCTACTAAATATTTGCTCCCTGCTGTTGCAATTAGAGGGTTTCCCTACCATGGCTGTCCTGAACTGTCTGTATTGGTATTTTTTTTGGCTATGAAGGGATCAGAGCTGTATTTTCTCCAAGAATCCTTCCCAAATTTCCCCTATTTAAGGGGAATTTATTTCAACCTATTTACAGTTGTTTCCTTGCCCTCCTTATGCCATATGGGGGGGAACTTCTCCAGAGCACCATTAGAAATAATCAAAACCTGAGGAAAAAACATTCAACCAGAGAGTGTTTTTCCAGCACTGTGTTTAACAAATCATGGGTGAGGAAATGCTTAAATTTTCCTATTAATTATTTAATTGATTTACATTGTTCCCACTAACAAACTCACTGCTACCCAGGCCGTTCCCACTTTAGGTCATCCCATCCAAACCTATCGGGCGATGGTGAGTTTGGGATGGATTTTCATCAATCCACAGGTTTTCCTTCTTTGTTTCCTTCAGGATACACCATTGCTAACGCAGCTGCCACTGTCACAGCCACTCAGCTCAAGCAAGCAGTGACACTGGGACAAGATTTGGCCACATATGCCACCTACGAAGCCTATCCTGCCTTCGCTGTCGCCGCACGGAGCGACGGCTACGGAGCCTTTTAACCAAATTCCCTTAAACCCAGCACAGGCAGAAAGGCAAAGAAAAACAATCTCAGTCTGGTAATTCAACACCCTCATGATTTTAAGCTAATCTCTGGCCTAAGGTGAATTTCAGTCAGAGTTTCAGCCTTGTAGGTCTTTAGTTTTGTGACGGGGCAGGGGGGGAGGAGAAATTTTTTTTTAATGGTGCAAAATCAGATTTTCACACTAGAAAGCAAAATCTCAGCCCAGGAAATGAGAGGTTCTCAGGTGTATATATATATTTTTATATGTATATATATTTATACACCTATTGTGTGTGTGTTTACAAGCAACAACCTGTGCTGAAAGCAGTTGGTCCCGTGGCTGTTGGGACCGGGACTGGGGAAGGATGGGGTGGCCCAGCAAACCCCTCTGTGCACCAGGAATTCTCCTGCATCCACCCCAAAGTTTCCCAGGCCAGGCAGAGCAGAGGTGCCCCTTGGCCACATGAGTTTGCCTCTCCCTGCCCCTGATCCCCTCATGCTCAAGGCTCTTTGAAATTCTCCTTTGCCAAGGCAAAAAACCATTTATCCTAAACATTTTTGCCCAGCCCAAGAGGCTAATTTTTAACAGGCTTCCATGCTAATTTTATTTTTAAAGCAGGGCACAAGAATTCAGTAGAGCTTTCACTCTTACTTTGCTCCCTCCCAGCCATATCCAAAAATCAGCAAATACTGGTATATTTTTTGTGTGCTTCTCATCAAATGGCACATTCACTGAAGAATTGGGAAACTTTTAAGCCTGAGGAGCAGAAAAGTGCTATTCATTAAGGCTAATTCCCTCCTTAATTAGAGCACGAGAGCTCCCAGCCATGGCCTAGTAATAGCAGGCACCTCGGCAGGAATAAAATTATATCCAAAGAACATTTTCCCAGGTTGGACAGAGCCCCGCCTGGCTTTACACATTAAATCAGGGTTGCTGCCTGCTCTGATTCCAGCAAAAATTAATTTAGTGGAAGAGGTTTCATGCCAACAGTAAAGGCACCTCTTAATTTGGAGAGCACCAGAGTTGGTGTTGTGTTTGACCCCTTTGGGGATGCTGAGAGCATCCTTTGGTGTACAGCAGGGGCATTATCCATTTATTTTTGCAATGATGCTATGGAGATATAGGAGGAATCCAGTGCTGGATAACTACAGCAGACATATTAGTCCTATATCATAAATCCTACATGGTGGTGCACACTAAGAAGACTTGAATTTATTCAGTCTAGGACCAAAAGAACCCTTTGGGGAGGAAGAATTTCCAGCTGGGTTGATGACACCCACCAGCTCTGGGCCCAGATTTTACAGCTGCTTTAGATGCTGTGATGTGGCAGAGTAGAAGCCATTCCAAGGGGAGCTTTTCCTGTGCATCCCCCAAGCTGTGCAAAGCACCAGGGTCTGTGACAAGATGGTGATTGCAGCAACCAAGTGTTTCTTTCCTCTTCTGACTCAACTTCCCCCGGAATGGAACAAACCCCATCAGCTGTACAGTCTGAGATCCCATTAGACCCCTCCTATTTATGAAGTAGCTGGTTAGGGTGACCCTAAAGGTATTACAAGCCCTCTGTGGCTGCTGCTGGCCACGTTTGGCTTTGCAGCAAAGGACAAACCTGGTCACAGAGGGCCAAATAACCAAGAGTGTTATGGATTTCATGGCTTTTTTCTTTTTCTTTTTTTCTCTTCTGTATATGTCTTTAAGTGGTGTTTGCCAACGAGGAATATAGCCAGGAGAGTCTCTCAAACCGTTGGCAGGAAGTGTTTTTCACTTTCCATGTTCAGTCAGTTTAGTCTGCTTTTTCAGCTATTTATATAAGTTCAGAAAGATGTCAAAGCAAAGGGCAAGAAGCAGTATTAAAAATGTGTGCATGAAGCACTTATTTTTGTACGAGTAGTACAAGGTTTGTATAGAGTTTTAACACTGTGAAGTGTAGCGAAAAATCACAATTTCCATTTACTGGAGGACAATCATGTATGTTTGAAGGGAATGAAGGGGAAAATGGCATCTCAATCATCCATTACAAATTAGAACCAGGACTAAATTCTGTGAAGCAACTCTGTGATTTTAGAGTAATCCGAGGACATTCACTGGACTTTGAAATATCATTAAAACTTTTTAAACACAAGCCTCAGTCCTTGTATACATCTGTGGTAAACAGGAGCACACTTTGCTCCAGAGGGATCGATCCCAGGTCACACTGGCAGGGTCACAAGCTGTTCAGGAGTGTTTTCCACATGCACTTTGGTGACCCTCACCAAACACACACAGCAGAAAATTGGCAGGTTTTGTACTTCTGCACTTCTAAGTGAAAATTCAAGGGGTTCTTGGCCTCTTTTCCCAGCACTTCTTTGGTCAGTAATCATTTACCTGTCAGTGCTACAGGAATTGGGTTTGCTGTGAATTTATTACAGTGGTAATTGTTCCTTACCTGATCCCTGTATGGATTTTCTGGGGGTTGTATTGATAGTGAGAAAACACTGAGCAAAAACAAGGGGTAAATGTGGAAATCTGTGATTTAGGGCAGTGAGGGATTGGCCCCACCTTGAGAAGAGCCTGTTGCCAGCTCACTGATAGGTAAATTTTTTTAAAAATGAGGCCCTGCTCCTTGAAAGACCATTATAGCTAAATGACTGAGAAACAGCAACTCCTGGCACGAGGGGTTCTGGGTTTGCACCCTTCCAGAGACATCCAGAGCCCAAAAAATGGGGGAAGCTCTGGTACCTTGCTACTGATGACACAAGCCAAGGCCTCCCTGCCACTCCAAATGAGATTTTGCCAAAATGGTTTGACATTTTTCTTCCAAAGAGGTCAGCTGTACTCCAGGCTCCAGCAGCTCTGCCAGCTCTATTATTTCCCTCATTAGCTTTTCCTGATGCCCTGCTTTCATTTCCTCTAAAACCAGGGCAATGGAGAATTTGCTGTTGGGCTGTAACATTTCTCCCCTGGCACAAGTGAGACTCCCTCTTTGCTCAGCAGCAGCTGGCTGGTCAGTTTGGGAGAGCAAGGATGGTTTTCCAAGGAATCTCAAACCCCACAGCCCAACTTAAAGATAACAGTATTTCCCATTTGTAAAGATGTGGGTTCCCAGTGGAGAGCAAGACAAAGCCAAAAACCATATCCACCTTCCACCACCAATTCTAAGACAAGTTTGAGGTGTAAGTGATGAGATCAGTGCCCAGAAAAATCAGCAGATGGCCTCATCTTTGGCTGCTGGCAAGACAGGGGGTACAAAAACTGCATTTTCCATCTCCCTTCTTCCAGCTAGCCTTTTCCTGGAGGTCTGTACAACACAGGGCCTCTCATCTGAGGTGCAGAGTGAGAACAAAACATCTCTGAGGGTGACAAAACTCTGTGTTTGGAGCTGGCCAGACCCTGGAACATCCCACAGGGAAATTCCCGTGTTCCACTGAAACCCCCTCAGTCCATGGGATAATGTGGCTTTCAAAGGGATCTGCCTTACCTTAGAGCTTGCATGGCTCCCTGTTCCCACCTTGATCTCCCAGGGACCATCTCATCTCATTGCTCCATCACATGCCTACCTGGATTTCCCCTTTTTGAGGGAAAAAACCCCAAACCAAACAACCTTTGAAGGTGACATCCCAGTCAGGGGTCACCAGTCCCTGCTGGTCTCTGACTGGGGGCCAGCCTGGCCCTGGTGCTACTCATGGTGCTCTGATGGGATGGATGTTCCTTTCTTCTTCTTTGTTGTGTCTCCCAAAATCTCAGTCTTGGATAAAATTCCATTTCTCAGCTGTCCTTTTTTAAGTGCTGGTGAGGGCTTAGACAGCCCCTGCCCACCAGGTCTTCTCCTTTGGGGATGTTTGGGGTGGCTGCTCTCTCCCTGGACACCTCAAACTCCTCTCCATGCCCAGAGACTCGTCCTGGCCTGGCTCCAGCTATGCACAGGATTGTGCCCATCCAGATTTGGGATTGCTTAAGGAATAAACATTGGAAAATTGACATTCCTTGATCCCCAGCCCCACCTCGTGTATATCCAACCCTGGCTGTGGAGATGTTAAAAACCAGAGAGCTGCAGATAGGCTGCACAAAAATACCCTCTGTGGGATGCTGGGAAAAAAAAACCAGACAACCAGAGGATCCCACAAATCCCAAATCCTGCATCAAAGCCTGCAGAGGATTCTCCCCTCTCCCCCAGGGCCTGGGGTCAGAGCCCAAATTAGCATCTCCTAATCCCGCTGGTGAATGGGGAAGGGACACGATGTGCAGGAGGGAGCACACAGCAGCTCGGGCTGCCGACACAAGTTTCCCGAGTTCCTGGTAGTTTATATCCCACGCCAACAAAAATAAAACAAAGGTGGAATTCTGCCCTTCTCCCCAGCACGTAGCAGGGCACAAATGGCTCCACGTCGAGGGACAGCAGCCCGGGAGAGGGACGAGCAACTGTGAGGAGTAGTGAGCGCTATATTTAACAGCTGGCGAGGTGCCCAAATTCCTGGAAAATTCTTTTTTTTTCCAGGCTTTGGCTCGGGCTTGTTCTCGTGTAAAACAGCACTGGCACCTAGTGGCGGCTGGATCCAGGCACAGCATCCCAAAAAAGCGTGTAGGGAAGCAGGGAAGGGCTGCTGGTCATTGCCTGCCAACAGCCACGATGCTGTACAGAGCAAATAAAAGCAAGGGCTTCTCTCCCAGAGAGTTTTCTATGCACAAAATAGGATGAAAATCCTCCCAAAAATGCTCCCTAAATTCTGCCCGCTGGTGACAGCCAAATAAACACGAGATGCTTCACAAGGGGACATGCTCTGGGGCACCAGGGGCTCTCCAGATATCCCAGTTCTGGCTTTCAGCACTCCCTCTCCCCTGCCTCCTAAAAACTCTTTTAGGGTCAGATGTTCATGGTTTAGAGGGTAGATATTTTAATGTGCAACTCAGCTTGGCTTAAACATGTGGGAAAAAAAATAAACTCTATTGAACAAAACCCCTGCTGTTAGTGGGGTGGCTGGGGGGGTTATTAGGACAGGACATCAGGAGCATCTCCAGGGATTTGATTCCCAGTGATGTTCTTTCAAAGCTCTCTCTTTTTCCTGACTCAGTATTGCAACTGCTTTGAGCTCCTCCGGATGGGGATCTCTGAGACTGACTGCAGCTGCTTGGAAATGAATAATTCATCCTCTCCTGCTGATTTTAAAGAGAGGCAAAATTATCTGATTGATGATTCTCTGAAGAATTAAGGAGATTGCATACAAAATTGGTAGACATTATTGGAGCTTATTAAACATTTACAGTTGTTTTGCTGTCAGGCCCTACAAGAATCCTAAACCCAGACCTGAAATACGTTTTCTTCTCCCTGTGGCCCCTGATTCTACCACTTACAGAGGGCAGAGCAGATTTAGGGACTGTGGAGCTGTCCCCACCCATGAGAGTGCTGGTGCGAGGCAGCTGAGGAGGGACCTGCCACCAACACTGGGTCAGGGTGGTCATGGCTTTGTCCAGGCAGCTCTGAAACCCTCCTAGGAAGATCCTCTACATTTCTGTGGTGAATTTTTTGTGGTGAAACCCTTTTAGCCAACAGGCTTGGGCACTGTCCTTGTACCCTGCAATGGTATTTTCATTCTGTGCTTGGATGAACTCTTGTGTGGGTCAGAGAGGAACCATGAACCCTTCTGGTGACCCACCCACCTGTAGGTGACTCTGGGTGGTCTGCTGGCCTTGGGTCCTTCCTGATGCTCCAGCAAAGCAGGCTGGGGTCTCTTCAGGGCAGCCTCACCCACAGCTTTAACTCACAAATTCAGTTCTTTCTGATTTCCATCTAATTCCCTCCAGGAGAGCCTATTCACCATCAATAGGCACAGGTTTAATGACTAAAGAAGAATTTCCATCATCATTACAATAAGAATCAGCTGACACCTGGCCTGGCCAGGACAGAAACCACTTGACTGAGGACACATGAGGAGACTCAGCTGCAAGGAAAAGCCAATACTTCCCAGAAACTCGACTTTTGTACATCAAATGACAACCAGCAGCACCCAAGGGGCAGCAGTGACAAAAAAAAACCCTCCAAGAACATCCTGGAATCACCTGGAGTTGGAGAGCACCGACAAGAACCATCCATGTCCAACCCCTGCACAGCCCAGACACCAAATCTCCTGCCCATTCCTTTAGGGAAGGGGGTCACCTATGGAGCTGTGATTTGAAAAGCTGAGGATGAGCCCTCAAAGGGGACAGAGATGACACGAAAAAGGGTCACCCTCTTCTTGTAGTGCCCGAAGTAGCGGAGCCGGTACACGCCGGGCTCCGTGCCAGCCGGGATGTGCCACTCAATGGTCACGTTGCTCTGGCCACGGGAGCCTTTGCTCCAGTAAAACCTGGAAAACAGGCCCAAAACTGCAGTCAGCAAGGAAATCCACCTTTCATCAGAGCTCACTGCGTGCCATGAGATAAAATAGACTTCCCTGGAGTGTCTTCAAGTCCTCACTGTGCAGGGGCAGAGCTAAACTGAGAGGGTGGATATTCACTTAAATCACAAAATCTGTAATTATTGAGCTCAGAACTTTTGGCACCCATTTCCACATCAAAAGCTCATTATCTTTTACAGACTCCTCGTGCAAAAACCTTTCTGTTCAACCCCCAAAACTCTACAGAGAATGCTCAACCTCAAAACCCCACACATCATCTGGACACGAGGGATTTTTCAGCTGGCTTTGAGGGAGCCCTTCTTGGGAAGCTGATGAGGATTCACCCACAGCTCTGAAAGGTGTCACCAGCCTTGCTGCTTTGTGGATATGTCTCCAGAAAGCTGACAATCTCCAGCCTTCACTTTTCTTCCTTCCAAGCTTTTAAAAATTGCTGTCAGTTTGTTCTGCACAGCACATCTGGCCAGTTTTCCCTGTGAGTCTCTCCTGTTTTCTCCTTGGCATCTTATTCATCCCCACAGTGTGCCAGAGGGATGGATATAGGCTAGGAGCAAGCTGGACTATAAACCTTCTGTAATTCCTTCCCTCCCTTCTCCCTTTCCCAAATTTTCAAGCCTCCATTCCAGACTCTGGAGCCAAGGGGAACACCAGTTTTGCCAAATTAACCTCCCAAATATCATCTGGAGGGCATCACCTGCAGGGCCAAGACTAACCTGGGGTTGGGAGCTCTGGAATGAAGCCCTTCAGGTTAGACTGGAATGACTCCCTGGATTCTGTGGGACAGGGAAATTGCTCAGGGCACCCACCTGGTGTCCCAGGAGGCATCATTCAGCACCACACGCCAGCTGCTGGAAATGTTGGAGTATCTCTCCACTGTCAGGAAGTTATGCTCAGTCTGGAATAAAACCACCAGAGTTAGGCAGACACTGAAGGGACAGGCAGATTCCCACCTCCTGTGGCACCTCAAACTGGATAGGGACTCTGCTTCTTCGTGCTTTACTGGCTAATGTGGGAATTGCTGTTATATTTTACTGCCAAAGCACAAATTTAAGCTGATGAATGATGCAAAGAACTTTTCTGAGGGAAGAGAATAGGCAGTCACAATGTCCATGCAAGGTAAGTGATGGAATGAATTAAGTTCTTTTCTGATTTCTTTTGTTTAGTTAAAATAAAGCAGCAGGGTGGTAGGATGGAAATTAGGGACCAGGTTTGCCCTGGATACCAGCCTGGCCTAACACACACCTTCAATAATATAAAGAGATCATAAACAGCCCAAATTCACTTCATTGCCCCAAAAGCTTTCTGGTGGTGTGACTTCCCAAAGCACAGCATTCCCATCTTCCCCTGGTCTCCCAGCAAAGAAAAAATCCTACCCCAATATCCATTAACCCCAAACACCCCAGTTCCAGCATCATTCCATCAATCCCAAACACCCCAGTTCCAGCATCATTCCATCAGTCCCAAACACCCCAGTTCCAGCATCATTCCATCAGTCCCAAACACCCCAGTTCCAGCATCATTCCATCAATCCCAAACGCCCCAGTTCCAGCATCATTCCATCAATCCCAAACGCCCCAGTTCCAGCATCATTCCATCAGTCCCAAACACCCCAGTTCCAGCATCATTCCATCACATTTACCGCGTTCTCTGCAGAGTTCCTGGGGTTTGCACCCACAAAAGTCACTTCAGCCACTTCTCTCTGGGAGGGAAATTAAGATTTGTGTTAAACCCTGAGCAGCACATTCACAGCATCCTTTGAAGAGACCATTTGAGGTATTTAAGGGTGGGTTGGTTTTGTGGTGTTTTATTGTGCTTAGTTTGTTGTTGCTGTTGTTTTAAATTGTTCATAATTTCTCTTGTTGCAGCAGCAGTGGGCAATCTGTGCTTTGAACTGCTGCTCTGGGCCTTTCCATTCCACTTGTCCTTTGTGCTGGATAAGTTCCACCACTGCACATTAAAAAGGGAGGAAATAAGGGGGATTTTTCAGAATGCCTCCCTGCCTTACTGCAGGGCGTAAGGAGACAGCAAGGAGGTGAAACTCTTGCTCTGAACATCTTATCTAAAAGCTGAGCATTAAAAACAGAACGATTTCTGACATTTTGATTTCATTCCATTTACATTCCAGCAGAGGCATCAAAGGTGACCTGATTGCTGCTGGTAAAAAATCCCTGTAAAATATTTGCCTACTTAATCAACTGCTATTTTGATTTGAAGCAGAAGGGGAAATCTGCTTTGTGCTGAATGAGGGGCTTTTATTTCCCCCTGTATCCACCCATTTTATTCCCATTCAGCACCATGGCATGGAAATGCTCTGTCCCTGCCTCCCCAGCCGTGCCCACCAGAGAGACGAGACCTGTTTGGTCTGAGGGCACCACAACTCACAGCCTTGTGGGGTGAGAGGCAAGAATTTAAAGGCAATTTCTCCAGCAGGTTTTGGGGCTTCCCATAAGCTCTCACCTCTCGATACTCTTGTCTCACTTCTTCCAGCACATCCCCAAAGGTTTTATTGGCCGGCGCGCTCTCGGCGCTCAGAGAAGGCAGCAGGGTCAGGCTGGTTACGTTGAAAAAGGGGGGCTCTGGACCAGGGGACAGCTCCTGAGTGCCATTCTGGGAGAGGGAAGATGTGCTTGTTAAACATCCACATGGACAGATAGGATTCCCTGAGGAACCACAGCTCTGCCTCCCAGCCTCTGCTGGCACAGATCGTAGGAATAATAAAGTGAGCGTGAAAGCAAAGCAGAGGATCTCCAGCTGTGCTCTGCCTGCAGGAGCAATCCCTGCAGGACACCTGCTGCCCTGTTGCTGGGGTCTCCTAAACCCAGCCCCAGAACTTCCCAGGATATTCCTGCCCACTGCTCCTGCCCATTCACATGGTCACAGTGGTGATGGGCACCACCAGGCACACCAAAAACGCAGCAGATTAATTTTCCTTTTGGTAGAAAAGCAGCAACTTCAGGCCATGCTGAAAGTATAGAAGAACTGATTTCCTACACTTTGAGCTGCAAAGCCCCCAGAATTTCTCAAGTGGTGTCAGAGCCCCATTACAGGAATTACTTTCACACCATTTCTCAAGGTGGATTCTGAAGAGAGGGCACAGCAGTGGGGTGGCCTCGGTGAGGATCAGCCACCTCCACTGATTTAAGATTTAAGACTGAGGTGTCCCCAGCAGCCTGTGGCATGTAGGAAATGCTGCTTACCAGAGCAATAGCCTTGGCCAGGCCCCTGTACAGCTGGATGTAAGCAGAAAGGGTGTGTGGCCCATAAATAGTCGAGGCAGCCTCGTATCGTTGAAGCTGGAAAGGACAAATTCAGGAGAGGAGAGTTGGGAGGGCTCTGAGTGGTTTGCACATCTCATCCCAGCCAGCTCAAGATCAGCAGTGGGTTATTTATTCCCTTTCTGATAAGGAGACAGCCCCAACGACCTGCCAAAGCATTTCTGCTCCAATTTCAGGTTACTCCTCATTCTCCAACCAGCTGCAAACAGGGAGGGCCTGTTTGCTCTTCCAGTTTTTACCCTCTTTGCTCTTCCAATTAGCACAGTTTTTACCCTCTTTTAAAGGCTTATGATGCAAGTTGCCACCCCCTCCAACTTTTTGGGGTGGGATTCTTCCAACTCCAGTTCTTCCAGCCTTCCCTCCCAGTTCTCCTCCGTTTTTGAGGCAGAGGAGAAGAACTCTAAGCACACATCATTTCACATGAATGATTAGCCCCCGGAGGCAAAAGGTGAACTCAGACAGACTCAATCACCAGTTTTAACATTTACCTGGTATTCCTCATAGGTGGTGATGTAGTGGGTGTAGACATTGCACAGACCTGCAATCACAACGTTCATCCCTGGTGCCCCATGGGAATCAAATTCCTAAGGAAGGAAATAAAACCTTTACCTTGAAACAACTTCTTAATGCACAACTATGCTGTTATTTTTATTGTTGCTATTATGATTATATCAATATTTTGTTATTATGTTAGTTGGTATTATTATTATTATTATTATTATTATTATTATTATTATTATTATTATCATCATCATCATCATCATCATCCAGGACAGAATACACAGTTATGGTGGGAAGGGGGCTGGATGCCCAGGAATGCAAACCTACAAGTGCAATTTGCCTTTTTTAAGGTCACCTCTTCACTCCCCAAAGAAAAAGAGGACAAATGACCTCACATTCCAGTAAATCTAGAGGGGTTTTTTTGGGAAGCTGATGTCTGTAACACTCTTAAAAAATCAGGGATATAAGTATGAGAAAGGCCCAGTGAATTGGGATTTTATTTAGGCTGCAGCCAGGATGTGTCAATCAAATTGAAAAAATACTTTTGCCTTTTTTTTTATTTTTTCCCTGCAGTTGTTCTCATGTTGCAGAATTCTGGTAGGGATTAAGGAGCTGAACCCCTCCATCCCAGAGCCAAACTCCTGCTGGCATCAGTTGTGCCTGGATCCCTGTGGAATTGGCTTAATGGACTGAAACCCGATCAGTTGGTGTTTTGGGGAGGATATTCATTTCTCCTGCCTGTCAGGAAGCAGATGGAAAATCTGTCTGAAGAAAATGGGAGAAGGAAACATCTGTGGGACATGAGCCCCATGAGCCCAGCTGGGAGGAGAGGAGGGAAAACCCAGGAGGCTCAGGGGAAGGGAAGTTCCAGATGTGCTGCACTCGGGGGAACCTCAGCAACTCACCCTTTGAACAGCCTCCCTCAGCCTGCGTCCAGACATGGTCCTGGGGCATGGAGGGAACAAAGTCAGGCTCCAGAATCATGGAATCCCAGAATTATTTTAGGCTGGAAAACCCCTGCCAGCCCATGGAGTCCCAGCTGTGCCCAGTGCCCACCTTGTGCCCAGCCCAGAGCACTGAGTGCCACCTCCAGCCCTTCCTGGGACACCTCCAGGGATGGGCACTGCAAAGCTCCCTGGGCAGCCCCTGCCAAGGCCTGAGCACCCTTTCCATGCAGAAATTCCTGCTGCTGTCCAAGCTGAGCCTCCCCTGGCCCAGCCTGAGCCCCTTTCCCAGGCTCCAGCACTGCCCAACATCCCTTAAAAGCCTCTGTGCTCAAGTTCAACCAAAACACCTCAAAACATTTCACACCCATCACCACAGCCAGAGAGGGGCTGGAGGCACCCCAGGGCAGGGTAGAAATAAAGGTGCTAGAGATAAATCATGATCCCATTTAAATTTGCATCACTGCACCACCAACAGTCAGTGCAATTCATCCTTGTGGTGTTTGTGGTGCCAAAAACAGAACCAAAGTTAACAAATCCCTTTGGTTTCCTTGAAACTGCTTTTTGTTACAACCAAAATGATTCAGGACACTTGAGTGCATCTCAGTCATTCTCAGGGTGAGTCTGGGGATAATTTTGAGCCTACCCCCCTTTCTACCTGCAGGCAGGAGTGTTCTAGGAGGTCTGAGTGAAACCTGGCTGCAGTAAATGCTGCCAGAGCCAAGGAATACACACGTGAACTCCCCGGGCACAGCAAGGATTGCCAGGGACCCGATGGCAGCAATCTGCACATCCACGATGTCTGGGTGCCAGGGGTGGGGCCGGGTCATCTGAGGGGGAGGGAAAAGTGCATATAAACACCCTGGTTTAGTAGGGGAAAAAAAAAAAAATCATCTGAGGTGTTTTCCTTCCTACAGTCACCAGCCAGGCAGATGAATTTGGTTTGTGAATTTATTTGTAAATTAAATTTATTTGTGAAACACGTGAGAGGGTGCTTTACCTTCATATGATGTCTGACCATAAGAGTCACAAAAGGCACAAGTAAATACTATGGGTAAGGACAAAAAAAACCTAAATAAGGTGTTGCCAGAGGGGCAGCTTCAGGCAAAGTGGGTAAAGAAGGCCAGGGTAGCCCCTAGAAACCCCTCACCTGCATGGAAAAAGGATAGAATTTGGATTGATGAGGAGATGAAAAATCCCACTCCAGTGAGCCAGAAAAGGGTTTTTTTCTGAGGAGCAATTTGCTGGGGGCAAAAAAACATGAATGACAAAAGCTTGTGAAGCACATCAGAAGCAGGAGGGCTGCCAGAGCATCCCTAAAATGTGCTAAAGCCCTAAGAATAAAGTGTAATTTACTCTCAGTAACACCATCCTGCATGGAGGAGGAGGCTGGGAGGAGCTGGGGCCTCTTTTGGGGAGAGCTGAGGTGAGGAGCTGATTGAACACGAAGTGGCAGCAGGGAAGCTTTTAACGAGGCTGGTGAAAGGAATAACAATGAATTTCCTTACCCAGATGGCCTCGTTTAAGTGCTCTGAGAACCTTGGACATGATCCCTCTGCACAGCAGCTACGTTTGCCTCAGTGCCAGGGGAGCATCAGGTGGGAAAAGGGGCACCAATTTCCATTCAGAGTGGTAAGGCAGGGCTTGGGGAGAGCTCAGAAAATGCCAAGCCATGCCCTGAGCATGGGGATGGGCTGGGATCAGTGGAGCAGCAGCCCTGCAGAGCCCGTGTACCCTGTGCTCCCTCCTTGTTCTTCAGCAGCCATCACAAACACTGCCTGGAGCTGAACCCACGAGGGATTGGGATCTCTGATCCCAGCCCAGTGATCCCTGCACCCCCAGGGCACACACAGGCGTGTCCTTACCTCTCCTGTGTTGAAGAGGATGGGTTTGGGTTTGTGGCAAGCTTTGGTTTTGTTGGAGGGCTCTCCCAGCAGCTGGTCCCGGATTTGATCCCAAAAAGGATCCCCTTCCACTGAGCCTTGAGGGGGAAACACCTTTCAACTCTGCTCCTCAGCTGCCCCAGCAGCAATCAGACACTCCTCACTCCCAGGTAAGGAGGACAAATGAGCAGGACAGTCCCAAACCAGCTCTTTCTTCTCCCTATTCCCCAACCCATCCCCTTGCTCTCCCTTCCTCCAGGGCGTGGCCATATCCTTTTCCCAAATGGCCACAGACAAAGGGGGTTTCCTCCACCTTCCCAAAATCCATCCCTCTGGATGCTGTGAAGTGGCTGCAGGGCTGTCAGTCCATCTGGGGGATGCCCCACTGGGATCTGCCCCCAAATTACCTTGGGTGAAGTTGAAAGCCCCCACTCCGTCAATAGTCCCAGCAGCAAAGCTGTGCCCCAGGGCTGGCTTACAGGTTTGGACCTAAATCAGAAGGGGAGGAGGAAAGGGAAAAGAGACAAACCCCATTTTCCCTCACAGTGGCAGGTGCTGCTGCAGGGGAAAATGGGACAAACCCCATTTTCCCTGCTGGGGGAACAGGGGGTTTCCTGCTGCTCTCACCGTGTGCGTGGCGTTGAGCTCCACGGACACATCACTCATGTTCACCCACTGGTGGGCTGAGCTCAGGGGTCCTGTCACCTCCTGGGAGGCTTTTTCATACAGCTCCTAAGGGACACATGGGATGGAAAAAAATCCCTGTGGGACAAATGGTCAGGAGCAGCCAGATGGATATTTCCTCACGTTCATGTGTGGCCACATTTCTCTTCCCAGAGAAAAGCAAGGCACAATTCTTCCCAGGAATAGTTCTGGGATTCACATTCTCTGAACCTCAGAGAAAGAGAAAACAATTCTTATATCACCTGCTGTGCCTGTGCTGTGCTAAAGTAGAATGCAATGTGGAGAATGTTTCCCCAAAGTGATGGTGTTTTGTTTCCTTGGCCTGTCAGGTGTGTGTGTTGGGACTGTGGGCTGGCAGTGCAGTTGTGTGCAGAGCTGGGTGCTTGGCAGGTTCAGTTTAGATGCAATGTAATATAATATAGAATAATATAGTACAATCAAGTAATTAATTAGCCTGCTGATAAGATGGAGTCAGATCCATCATTCTCTCCCCCTGCAAATTCTATATTAATGCACAACTCTAATTCCAAAGTCCCTTTGTGTCACCCCCGAGCTCTCCCTGTCTCAGAGAGGGAGGACACTTCTCTTTTACAGCTGAAACATGCCCCTCTTTCAGCAGGATGGCAACTCCCTTCCCCCTGGTGGCATTCCTCACATCTTAGACCAAGCAGAAAAAGTGTTTGCTGTGAGGAAGAAGAAGTTTTGCTCTGCTCAGAAGGAGTTTTGCTCTACTCACTGCCCCAAAGTGCTGCAGGGATTTACTGCACTCCTAAGGTATTTACCCCACACACTCAGCCCCTCAGGGAATGGTTTTCCAGCCTCAGGTGGGTCCATGGGAAGGGTTGCCAGAAATGACACAGCTTTAGTGACATTCCTGGGAGGAGCTGAGGGCACAGACTTGGAAGGGCAGGAATCTGAGGTGCTAAAGACAGCAGCAGTGATTTTCCCCTGTGTCTGATGCACACACCAGCACTCTTGGACTGGGGACAGGGACACGCAGCCTGGAGTGACTGCAGGGCACAGCCTCTGCAGGGGTGACTAAAGGAAAAGCCACCACCAAGCCTCCTGCTCTCCCTCCTCTGCTGCAGTTCCTCCAAGCTCCTGTCCCTCAAATGCTGCCAAAATCTCTCCTTGCACTCCCTGCTCTCACATCACACAGGAGGGGAAGCAGCAAATTCAGTCCAGGGTGGCTTCAGGGCCCACAGGTGACAAAAGGGAGCCCTTAGGGCTGAGGAAGTTCAGGGCCAAGCAGAGCAAGGGGAGCATCCCCTGTGGGGGCTTCAGTCACACGTTTTACCTCCCTTTTGTGCCAGTTTGGGAATGTGATGCCAAACTGGCCCCCAAGGGGTGTGTGTAGTGGTGTCTCTGAGCTCTCCCAGGAGGATTTTTCCCATCATGATGCCTTTGAGATGAATGGCAGGGAGGGGGAGAGGATAAGAGGGGACATCCTCATCATGTCCCATTGAGGAATACTGAGATCAACGCCCCAAACCAGCATTTTCAAATGACAGCACCAGCAAGGATGTACCTAAATAAAAGCATGTGTTTTAAGTCTAAATTCATGTTAAAGTATGTTTTTAAGTCTGAATTCAGGTTTCTAATCAGATGTGTTCTACTTGAGGAAACTTTTCCCTACCATTAAGTTGTCCTAAGCCTAACAAATTCCAGGCTCTGAGGTCCTCTTGATTCCAGCAGACAGAGACATCACCAGCTGGTTGCAGAGCTCATTTACCCAATAAAAACAAAATCAAGGAACTTTAGGGTAATTCAAATCCACAAACATTCACCAAAGCAAGTACAAGATAGAATATGGAATGTAGGAGGTAGGATATGGAATATCCAGAGGGAAAGGATCCACAAGGCTCATCAAGTTGCTTAAATGAGGATGAATTCCTGTCCTAGCAGCACTCACACACACACACAGAGCAGAATAATCCCTTACCTTTGCTTTCAAGTAGATATTTTGCCCTATAATCCTGGTGCTCTCAAACATATCGCTCCCGGGCCCCTTGGCCATGCACATGGCTGCCTGTTGGGAAATTTGCGTGGTGATCAGTGACCATGGAGAGCATCTGGCACTGCCAGACTGTGGGAACTGAGGGCTTCTTGCAGGCCACATCAAAATTAGCCACGGGGTTACCACACTCAAGTGAAATTTGGGGTGAACCACCGGAAAATCGGGTGCGCGAGGGACAAAGCGCGGTTAATTCCTGGAAGTGGCACCTAGGATGGCCCAAAAAGAGGTGATTTTTCACTTTTTAGTGGCCTCCCCGTGCCCAGGGGTCAAGCAGAGGGGGGGACAGGTGGGACACACTCACCCCTCCGACGGGACAGGTGCTCTGGGGGTTGTCACACGACTCGCCCGTGTTGGCGCAGAAGGGGCCCCGCGTGTTGGGGGACACGTCTCCCAGGTTGGACGAGGCAAAGGCGGCCACAAAAGAGCCCTGCCAAGGCCACAGGAGCGTTGCAGTGCCTTGCAGGGAAAGCTGCAGCCCTCCCTGCAGCTGCTGTGCCCAACAAGCAGGACCCTGGATTATTCCCAAAGTCACTGGGAGCTCGGGGATGGGGGTCAGGCACATCCCAGGGGTAGGGCAGGAGGAGCAGGGGAGGATTGGATGCACACGGTGCCATGTCAGGGGGAGCTTCACACCACCTTGGTGTGCAGTGTTTCCTCCTCCCCCTCTTCCACCTCAGCTTCTCAGATGTTTATGGGTCACTGGAGCACCTTGCAGAGGATTTTTTTTCCTTCCAGGTGTTCACCATGACTGATTTATGGGGTGAGAACTACTGGAGCTGACTGCAGGGACAGCTCCCAGGTTGTTCAAGGCTTGAACACTTGCAGGGATTGGGCAACCACACAAACTCCCCAGATTTTAACCAAAATAAATGAGAGTTATTCCTCAAGGCTGAATAGCTGCCACTGATTACTAGCTTGGAAAGTCAAGAACACACCTTCCAATTTCCCTTCTGAAAAAGGAAATAAATCAAAGCATTCACCACAGTCCTTGTGTTCCTGTGTCCCACCTGACCCCTCCCTGGGTCCCCCATTCCTTTGGGTGCTCCCACCTCTCCAGGGAGCATTCCCTTGTTCTTCTCCTGCTCGAACAGGTAGGAGGCATAGCCCACGTTGTCACTGTTCACCAGGTGGTTGGAGTTGTTCATGCTCACCGGGTGCACGGCAAACCAGCTGAGTGAGGAGGGGTCAAAATCGAAATTAAAGTGAAACTTAAAAAGTGAAAGTGCTCTGTTCACTCCGTGCAGCAGCAATTGAGCTTTCAATCCTATTGAATTTCAATCCTATTGAATTTTCTTATTCCCAATTTGGGGGGACTTTCTTTGGGAGAACACACACAGAGACTGGTGGCACCTAGGGATCCTAAGAGGATTCCCATCCTGTCCCTTCCTAACCAGGAGGGCTCGTGGCTGTAACAAGAATTTGTCACTGTCATTATCAGGGCCACCAAAAGCTCCTTCAGACCTGAACTGACTCTTGCTGTAACCCATAAATTATATTTTGCAGGGATTTTATATTCAAAGGAACCAGGAGGAGTCAGTGAAGTGAAAAGGTGGGGAAAACAGAACATCTTCATTTCTACAAAAAATAAGGAAGGTATGGAGAAAAACCTGCTGCTCTGGTGGTCAGTACCTGATGAGGCCTAGCTCGTGTCCATCCTCATCTACCATCTTCAGCAGCACCATTTCTTTATCCGTGTTGGAGGAATACCTGGATGGGGACAAAGCAGGGAAATCCCATCAGAGTCAGGGCCGTGCTCTGATGCTCCGGCAGGTTAAATCCCCTCTGGGCTGAACAAGGATGTGAAAAGGTCTTTCCAGGTACCACCAGCACACAGCAAGGCCTTGGAGAAGCACCTGGAACCAGCTGGGAAGGTGAGGGAAGAGCTGTGGCTGTCCCTGTCCTCAGGCACCGCTCCCCCAGGGAATGGAGATAACACAAATTCATGCACCAAGGACAGCAGTTAATGCCCTCTGACTCTTTGTTTGTTAAATAAAGCACAAGGTCACATCTTTGACCAACTCCTCATGCTTGGAGAGGGCAATTACAGCTTTCAAGCCCTTTTCAAGCAGTTAATTTCTTTTCTCCTGCCTGGGGAGATCTTACCTTTTCCGCTCGGATGCCGGGTTGGCGAGGTAGGAGAAAGGGCTCCGGTTGATCTGGCTGTTTTCCACCGTGCCTCTGTTTATAAAGAGCCTTCCTCTCTTCATGTTCTCATGGGCAATATCTATGCTCTGCAAAGCAGCAAGACAGCGACTATCAGCCTGTAAGGCACGTGGGAGATTAATCTGGAAAAACTCTTTCTTTCCCTCCTCATCCATCCCCGACCCTTTCTTGGAATTTGGGGGTGCTTGTTCAGGATTTTTCCCTCAACTCAGCTAAAATTTTCAAAAATTACATTTTTAAACCACCAACAGCTGTCTCTGAAGAAAGGGTCCAAAGCTCCTGCTTTTTGAGCTGCCAACAAGCAAGCCCTCCCGAGAGCAGGCTGTGCCACCCCAAACCCCACAGCCAGAGCTGTGCGGGCACCAGCGCTGGGAGCTGGGCGGCACCGACCTTCACGATGCCGTTCACGATGGAGCTGAGGGCTGGCTGGACCAGCCCCTTGCTGGTGATCCAGAACAGGGTGTACTGGAAGTAGCCTGCAGGCCCTGAGTGCGTGTGGGTGCCGCTGAGGATGACGTTGTCCTGCCGGTACAGCTCGCCGTACTTGCTCCGCAGCTGCTTCAGCACCTGAGGGGGATGAGGTGCTCCTAAAAACCCCTTCTCCTGCCCAAAAAAACCCCATCCATCCATCCATCCATCCATCCATCCATCCATCCATCCATCCATCCATCCATCCATCCATCCATCCATCCATCCATCCATCCATCCATCCCTCTCCTCACCCTTCTCCTCCTGCCTGGCACAAGCAGCTGTTGGCTTGGCAGGAGGCTGAAAACAGGAATATCTGGTGAAAGACCTTTGTATCCAACCCAAAGCGCATCCCAGATCATCCCAGGAGGATCCACAGTCCTCCAGCACCTCCCTCTCATTGTCACTGCTTTGTGATGAAGGGATGGGACTATTTTGGGGCTGAGACCCATTTATTGCTCAGATAAACATCAGTCTCAGGGGCTGTGAGATTTTAGAGGAGCAAGCATTCAGCCACAGCTCAGAGCAGTCACAAGTTCTTTGTTACAAGGCAATATAGAACTTTCTAAACCAATGGATAGATGCCACAAGGTTCATTTTGCTTTTCTAACCTACCACCTTTACTTCACTGTGGATACTTTTGCCCAATGGGCTTCCTCACACTTATATGCTTCTATTACAACTTCTAAACTCTTGGCCCACTCTACACAACCACACCCCTACATTACAAACCCTTCACCATGTTATCAGTGCAGTTTTCTACATTACAAACCCTTCACCATCTCACCAATGCAGTTTCTCACTTAAGGCACATTCTTACAACTACAGAAACACAGGTTTATGGGTTTTCTGCTTAATGTCTGCATGTTTTATTTTTACATCAATCCAAGCTCCTCCCAAGGCTGCAGATCAAACCCTTCAGTGCCTGTGGAAGTTTCTGGTTTTCTCATTCACATCCCTCTGCTGCATTAGAGGCACCATGATAATTTAGCTGTGATTCCAATGAACTCCTGGCCATCCTCCCCCTGACAGAAGAGCGAGCAAAGCCCAGCCTCCTTTGCTGCGGGGCCCAAAGCAGAGACACAGCCCCAGCCCAAGGGGATCCCAGAGGATTCTCCCAGCCCTGCTGTGCAGCCCCTCTGTACCTCCAGCCTCACTCTCTGGGACACCATGCCGATGTCGGCGCTGACGAAGACGACGCGTCGGGAGCCCTGGGGCTCTGCCACAATGAAGGCTCGGCTGTAGAGGCGGGAGAGGAGCCCCCCGCCCACCTGGTCGGGGTTGGCATAGCCCATCTGCAAGAGAGGAGCTCTCTTGGGATTTCTGCTGCTCACAGACACTCTGAGATACGTACACATCTCTTTTCCCAGTGGTCGAAAGAGTCAGAGCTCTTCTGTTCTCGCTCTCAAGGCTGTTCGTTGTTTCTTATCTATAAAATTCTTTCTCTGGCCTGCTGAGGTCTGTCCAGCAGGTCAGACAGAGGCACTCTGACCACCTCAGGGCAGTGCTATCTTCTTACACTAAAAACTACCTGTGCAATATTTACCATAACTCCCCAATACCCATCACCTGTGTTAGACAGTGAGTTCCTTCCTTAAACCAATCCAAAAGTGCCACCATCACCCAGAAGATGGAGGTTAGGAAGAAGAAAGAAGGACAGAGCACACCCAAATCCCTCCATCTTGGGACCCTGATCCCCCATTCTAAAAACCCCAAAAATCTGTTTTTCACCCCATGACAAACTATTATTCTACTTAAACTCTCCTGACTTGTAATTCTTCATATAAAGGTGGTGATTTGCTCCATGGGTCAAAATCAAAGTCCCAGGTGCCTTGGGCTCTGTGCCAAGGTCTCTGAGCCCCCTGGCAGGGGCTGGAGCCATCCAGAGGGATGTCCTGAGTTCTGACAGAGCTCCACCATAAATATTGAGCCATTTATTCCCCTGCTTTTCCTGAGCAGATTTCCCCAGGGGTCATTCAACAACTCTGAGCTGCAGCTCTGTCTTGCCCCTCATTCCATGGAATGGTTGGGCTTGGAAGGAGCCTTAAAGCCCATCCAACCTCCCACCAGCCCACGTTGCTCCAAACCCCAAGGAAATTTGCACATTTGGCAAGGCAGAGGCTCTAAACTCGAAATCCTGCCCCAAAAACACTCACAAAGGAGGAACAATCAGTATTTCAGCCACGCCATGAGGAATTCCCCCAACTCACCAGAGGCACCTGTGCCACAGGGCCCGTGCAGTCAGCCCTGCCAACACCCACCAAGTACTTTGCCTCCTCTGCTGTGTCGTTGGTGCAATCTGCAAGAGCAAGTGGCAGATCAGGGGACACACCAGGGAGCAGAACTGGGGACAAGAGAGGCCAAAAGGCTCTGGCTGAGTGCTCTGAGGGGATTTCCAGCGAGCTCCCCACGTGCAGAGGCAGTGAAAGCTTCTGGGGTGGCAAAGCAGGCATGAAGAACCACCCAGGGAGCCCCCAGAGGGTCACTGGGCAGTGTCAGTGGGTGGTGGTGCACAGCCAGGGGGAACCAGCCCAGCATTCCCAGTTAAACCCTCCCAGCCCACCAGTACCACACAGGAGCCAAGTGCTGTTTGACACATCCAATTCAGCTCAGCTGTGGTAAGAAAAGGGATGGTGTGGCAGGAGCCGTTGGGAAAGGACTAGGGCAGAGAGAAGGGCACATCCAACACACCCTGTGTCCAGGGATGGTGCCCTGGTCTTCCCCAAAAAAACACAGCAGAGCCAGCTGAAGCTCAGAGCTGGGAAAAGCAGCTCTGAGCAGTGATTTCCAGGCAAATGGTGAGGGAAAATTTCTCCCAAAGGAGGTCACATATCACCCCAACCAACAGGAAGGTGCAAAAATCCTTCCAGGATGGGCAAACCCGTGGAAGAAAAGCCACGGATGGCTATCCCATCATAATCAATCAGAAAGGTTATCTGCATCTCAGGAAATCCCAGAGCCACAAATCACTGCAGGCTGAGATAGCACTGTGGGAAAATATGAAATATTTCTGTGTGCTTGCCCTGTTCCCACAGCCCTCCCCAGGCAGCTGCTTTGGGATCAGGGGATGCTCCATCTTCCCAGCCTGGCCTTTCCTGGGCTGTCACTTGAAACACAGGAGAAGGGAAACTCCCACTGGCCACAGACTGATGCCCTTTCTGTCATTTAAAATGACACCAGCCAACCGAGCCACCCCTTTAGAAACACCCTTCCTCCTCCTCCTCCTCCCCCAGGAGCTCTGACAAAGAGGAGAATCACTTGTGCAAAGCCTAAAAAGGTGAAGTTTTGAGTCCCAGATGTGAACTACATCCAATGTGAGACCAAAACCCAGGAGCTGGAAGGTCCCAGTGGTGAGATGCTGAGCCCAGCCCCTGACACCCTCACACCCTGTGCCTGGGATGGGTTTGGAGGCACCACTGGGCTGTGATGGGGTTGGTCAAATCCTGGGAGTGAGGGGCTCTCAGCAGGCACAGAGAGGGAAGGGAGGATGGAAGGAAGGGATGGATCCCTGCAGCCAATCTCAGCCCACCCCTGGGGCTGTGCTTGGGTGGAAAGACCACGTGCAGAGCTGGTGGTGACAGCTCAGCAGTGACCTGGAGACTTCCACCTGCGCCCCTCTGATCTCAATCCTGCCCTGGGCACCCCCTGGAGCAGAGGGCTTGGAGGGGCTGGGGTAGCTCCACTTGCCATGGGTGTTTTTGGTGAGGAAGTGCAGGACCAGGAGCGCCACGGTGAGGGAGATCATCAGCACCAGGCACACGATCAGGATCACCTCCAGCCGGGAGAAGGAGCACCTGGACCTCTTTCCAGGCATGGTGGGGCCACTGTGGGAGCAGAAAGGAGCCCCTGGCACACCCCAGCCAGAGCTCACATCCCACCCTCAGAGAGCTCTTGGTGGTTGTGGTGTTGTGGGTCCCCAGGACGAGGTGAGAGGTGAGAATTGACTCCAAGTTCTCAGAAGGTTGATTTATTATTTGATGATATTATAGTATATTAAAATAAATTATAAACTAAAACTATACCGAATAAAGAGAAAGGAGACAGGAAAATAATGATAATAAAAACTCATGACAGGCCAGAGAGTCTGACACAGCTGGACTGGGATTGGCCATTAATTAAAACAATTCACCTGGAACCAATCAAAGATGCCCCTGTTGGTAAGCAACCTGCAAACCACATTCCAAGCAATCAGATAATTATTGTTTACATTTCTCTTCTCAGGGTTTCTTCTCAGGAGAAAAATCCTGGTGAAGGGATTTATCAGAAAATATCATGGTGACAGTTTGTGTCCTCCAGCACAGACAAGGATGGGAAGGGGAGATTTACATTTCAGCCTATGACAAAAATGTGTCTCCTGCTGGCAGCAATCACCCCCTGACACCAGGCCTGACAGGACAAATTCCCAGCCCTGTGCTTCCCAAGACACCTTGCTCACCCTTCTGAAGGGATCTGGGAACAAAGCCCACAATATTCCACCAGGAGCTGTGTTCTCTGAGTGGCTGCAGGAGATGCTGAAGCTCAGAGCACTGCAGAAGATAGCACTGTCACCATAACAAACATCAATTTAGGAATCTCAGCTTCAAGGTCCCTCCCAACCCACCCCAGTCTGTGATTATTCTGTGATTAGAGGAGGAAGAATGAGACAGAGAATCTGATTTTCCTGGCTGCAACATTTGCCAGCTCTGGTGAAGCTCCTGCCTGCAGGCTATTCCTCACAGGGAATGTGCCCTGGGAAGAATAAACCCTCAGGAAACAGCTACTGGAGTGAGCACTTCTGCTCCTGAAAAGGTTGCAGTGAGAAATGACACCAGCAGAGAGCCAAGTGGTCACTCAGACCTGCTCCAGGTGACCTCTCTTATCAGCTTCTTCTGCTACAGCACCCGTGGCCAGGGCTGAATTTCACAGAGCAAATATTTTAGTGACAACAAATCTAAAGTCACAGGTTTCCTTCCTGCCCTCCCTGTTCCCTGAGCTGTCCAGAGTTATCCCAGCCCATCAGCATCACACACACTCACCCTGCTCACCACCCCCCTGATCAAACTGCCCCAAAACCACTGGAAGGTGCAAACCCCCATCCTAGGGGATCCCAGGGGAATTTCCTTACCTGAGTTCCCTGGCCTGCTCCAGCAGCTCCCAGCTCCAGGCTGGAAAGCTCAGGTGGAAAATTCTTGCTGAGTAACCCCGTGAGTCAAGAGTGGCACAAGATAAGGAGAAACCAATCAATAATTGGAATCCCACAAGGAGGTGATGGAAGGTTTTTCCCTGGTGTGTTTCTGCTGAGCTGCTGACAGCATCTCCCTCTCGCAAAGTAACCTTCCCACGACTGCTCTGCTGCTCAAGGAATTTGGGAATTTATTTTTTTTTTTAATCTCTGCCTCATCACAGCTTGGTCCAGCCTGTGGGATGGTGGCTGGATGTGACTCCTGGTTCTCATGGAAGCTCAGTGCTCTGGGTTTCCATCCTCTACCAGAAGAGCTTGGAGACTCCTTTGTATTTTAAGTGTGAAATACTTTTTATTAATGCATTTCTATTTAGCCAAAACCTTATTTGTTAAAACCCAGCCTTTTTTTTTCCCCACCTGTTTCAAGTCCCAGCTAGGCCTGGATAAATTCTCCAGCTGCTCAAATAGCTTTATCCAAAGGCTTTTGGCACTTTGCTCCTCCCCAAAGGGACAGGACCCATCACAGGACCCTCAGATGTTGGCAGGGAAGATCCAAGCAGCCACAGCCCTTTCTCCTCCTGCACTGTGGTGGGGATTAAAAGCTGGGAGCACCTCTGGGGTTTGCCTCCCCTCTGAGGGAAGGGAAAAGAGTTCCCATCCCCTTTCCCTTGGTGCATCCCTGCTCCAAGGGTTAACATTCCAGGAACGGCTGCGTCAGAGCCTCAAGGTCACGTTCAGCTCTGCCCTTTGGCTCCAGTGGTTTTTGGACTGGATTTCCTGATACCTTATCTCCTGGCTGCAATCCCCAAGGAACCTGCAGGGCCTGGAAACAGCCCTGTGGGCTGGCAGACCTCCCTGGACACTGCAGTGCTCCTGGGAATGCTCGGGTCCCAAAGCCTTGGGGGCAGCTGGAGGGGACAGACACAACCATGGAGCAGCTGCTCTGCTGGCATGGGAGAGCTGCTGGCACAGGGGTGAGCCAGGATCAGGCTGGGAAAGGACAAGAGCTCTGCCTGCAGGGGATCTAGAACTGCTGGAGCATCAGAAGCTGATCAGGGATTGAGTTTTAAGGAATTCTTCTTGTGATGGAGAGTCCTGCCAGCCACAAAATGCAAACAGCTGAGGAGAAGTGGCTCTGTGACCACCTGTGGCTTCAGGTGGAGGAGGGAAAGGGGGACTGGTGACAGCTCAAACACACCCTGGGGAATATTTCAGGTTGTTTTCCTGTTGAGGTTCTGGGCACTCACAGCTCCCCACCTCTCCTGGGTGATGGGGCTGTGCCCAGGCCCAGCACTGCAGGAGCAAGGAGCTTTTTGGTGCAGAAAAGGCATTTTCTGGGCTGCAAAGAGCTGAGCTGAAGTGCTAAGGGCCTGGTAGATCTCTCTGAGTGCCTCCCTGCCTGTGGCAGTGTGAGGAAGGTGGAATTTCCCACAGACCATCCTCCTTCCCCAGACCAGGAGTCCTCCAGCTTCTTCCCGCTGCCATCTTGTGCCAAATGAGTCTAAAGAAAGTGGTTTTTTTAAATTATTTTTTTCAAACAATCTTCATCCTGCTGAAAAAAGGTTCCTCCCCATCAGTGCTACCACAGGGCTGCTCTCTGTGACCTCCCCAGGGGCTGCAAACAACCCAGGGATTCCAAACTCAGCAGGAGAAGTGTTCAAACCCACCTGGGATGAATGGATCCACTGAAGGAATCAGGCACAGCTGGCACAGGGAAAACCACCCAGCACAGATGGCCAAATGTGCCCTTCTGCCCCCAGTGGGCTTCCAGATCATTGAGAAAGAGGAAAAATAAAATGAATTGAGAAAATTGGCTTTGAAATACAAACCCATGATGCATTTGCTTCCCTTTCCTCATTTTTCAGTTCCTCATCCCTCCTGAGCTGGATCAGAGAAGTGGCCCTTTTCCTAACAGCACCCAAATTTCACTTTAAAACCTGCATTTCCTGGTCTCTTGCAGAGCTCCCTTCCTGTAAACCATCCAAGCTGGGACTGGGTAAAACTAAAACTGGGTAAAACTAAAACTAACTGGGTAAAAGTAAAACTAACTGGGTAAAAGTAAAACTAACTGGGTAAAACTAAACTCTTCTGCTTCTTAAACATGCTCAGGCCACGATCTTCTCTGTAAACCTTCTGGAACAAAAACTTTTCTGATGGGCAATGAAGAGACTAAAAATTGCTTGAAAAAATTACTTTTGAAAAGAAAATTAGAAGGCCTGGAAGGATTCCTGAAACTGGCTGCATCATTTTTGTCCCACTTGTTCTAGGGGGGGAAAAAATTCCTTTTTTTTTCCTGAGAAGCCAAGGTGGATCAGCAGTGTCAGGGTCTCACTCATCCCTGCAGGAGAGAAAAGGTGATTCCAGCCTGTCTGCTACACCCTGGCCAGGTCCTGAGCAGAAAACTGGAGCAGCCATCAGCTCAGCATGAGCAGGGGGCTGGTGCAGAGCTCAGACCCTGGATGTGAGGGCTCTCAGAGCCTCTTCCATAATGTTGTTTATTTATCAGAAAACGGCCAAAGTCCTTTCTGCTGGGGCTCAGGGTGGCAGGAGATAAAAGTGTTTGCACAGAGCTGCCAGGCTTTGGCAAGGACACACCAGGGCTGCTCTCTGTGAAAATCCAACACCACGTGGATTTTCTTCCCTGCTCCAAACACACAGCCCCATTCCAAGCAGCAGCTGCAAGTGGGAGAACTTCTTTGTGGTGGCAAAAGGTGACTTTCCTGCTGGAAAACACAGGAAGGGCAGGTTGAATGGAAAGGCAAAATTGCAGTTTCTGAACTCAAAATCCTGCACCAGGTCACTGAGTGACAGCTGAGCTGCAGGGATAGCTGGCAAATTTAATTAAAACGTTGTCCTGGGGTGCCTTGCCTTTCCTTCCCCATCCTCCCTTGCCTTGCCTCAAGAGCAAAAACTCTCCTGCCCTCCTGGAAAATCAACTCATGGTGACTTTTTGCTGCTAATAATTTATGGCCAGACATGTGAACACCCCAGAATTCCCCAGGGGATGTGCCTTAAGTCTATCCAGGGGTTAAAGCTTCACCACAAATAGAGAATATTTTGCCATCCCTCATCAGAAGCTGCAGCAGCAGCCCCAGGGCACTTCCCTGGGATGTGGGAGAGCCCCCAGGAAGAGCCAACAGCACATGCCCAGCTAAAAAGCCCTGGCACAAAACTGGGAGAACCTCAAGACTCAAAACCAGCCATCCAGACTTGGGCAGATTCAAATTCAATCCCACTGGGGTTTTTTTGGGGGGGAAAAAATGGTCATAAAATGAATAAGGTGGGCTGCTCTGTGTCCACCCCTGCCAGCAGGGGCTGAGCTGCTGCTGCTGTTGAAAGCCAAATTTTGGGAGCCCTGTCTGCTCCCAAACCTTGAGACCCCCAGGGACCATCAAATATCCAACTCCTGGTCCTGTGGAGTGCCTGAGAGTGGTGTCCAAACATTTATTGATTCAAACAAAGGGTGCTGTCCCCAAATCCTGGTTCTCACTGGCATTCCCTGCCCAGCCTGCAGCACACGAGGACAGCCAGGGGCAGGAGAGGCATTGAGAGGATGCAAAAAGAAACCCCAGATCCTTCTGGCAAACTTTTGTGGCCAATAGCAGGAATTTGGGAATCTCTTTGGGCAGTGCTCTGATCTGCTGGCACCAGGAAGAGAAGGAGCACCCAGCTGTGTCCCGAGGAAAAGCAGGAGGGGGAGGTTGATGGGATTGATCTTTCCAGAGCACAGGAAAGTAAAGGGATCACTGCCCTTGCTCTTGTGCTCCTCCCACACCTCCCATCCCTGCATTGATGGGTGTCAGCCCTTCCCCACATTCCTGTATCCAGATGGATCTTGGCAACATCAGTGCCCACCCTCCTGGCAGAGATCCTGGTGTGCCCAGGTCCTTCCCCACCCTGAACCTTCCTTTTCTGGTGCAGACCCCTCTTCCCACTTCCAGCTCCTGGCACCTGCACTGGCCTGTCCAGCTTTGCCCCTGCACACCCAAAGCTGGCCCTGCCTGTCCTCTCCAGACACCACAGAGGAGGATGGCTCCACTGGGAGATCTGAGGGGTTGGGGCAGCACAATGCCAGATTCCAGCTTTTACAGCTGGTGGTTTGCTGTGCTCACCTCTCTGAGGAGCACCCAGCAAAGAGGAGCAGGAGCTGGGAGGGAGAGGCAACCATGCACCAGGGCAAGGGGATCACTGAGGTGGTGGCTCAGCCTCTCAGTGGGACAAGATTGTCCCTGGAAGTCACCCAAGGATCCCAGCCCAGGAACACAAAGCTCACAGGCCAGGTGATGGCAGAGGAGCCCCAGCAGGCCTGGCTGCATTCCCCAGACAGCAGAGGCTGAGGGATGGCTGCAGGTGGATCTTACCTGAGGTTTTGGGGGGAGCACAGATGGAAATGTGGGGTTCTGGCCACCAGCCCCACGCCCTGACCCCGAGCCACGTCCCATCCCAGCCAGGGAAGGCAGCACGAGCTCCCCAGCCTGGACTGAGCCAATGCACAGCACTTCTGTCCCAAACCCATCCCTGGGCCCCTCCTCCCCCATTCCCAGGCTCCCTTCCCGAGGCAGCCTGAGCACAGATGGGGCTGTGAGGAGCCAGGGCCATGCACAAAGTCAGACACCACAAGGCAGGGTTGAGCAGATTCCATTTAATGTCATGTGCATATATATCCATACATTTACTAATGTCAATGGTTCGGGTGTGCGTGATGCCAGGTCTTGAAAAATCTACTCCTTGGGTTACATCTGGGAGCACCAAATCTCTCAAAAATCACCTCAAAAATCAGCTGGGCTGGGCTTGGGCTGCTGAAAAACCGACTGTGAGCCCCAAAAAGCTGTGAACTGAAGGCAGAGCAGGCAGAGCTGAGCCCTAAATTCCCACCCAGCTCTGCAAATGCTGCTGCAAAGGGCTTGGCCAAGGAACCCTTCCCTCCCTCCTTCCTTCCCTCCCAGGGAGACAGAATTGATAGGGAACATCCCCAGGCAGAGCAGCAGAAGCAGCACCCCACCAGCTCTCCAGGCTTTTGGCCAAGGCTGAGGAACAGGGCAGAGAGGCAGAGATAAAACATCCCCAAACAAAAGAAAGAAAATTAAAAAAGGGGAAAAGTGACACTTTCACCAGCAGGGACGCACAGAAATTGGCTTCTCTTTTTTTTTTCTGGTGTCCAGGGGCCAGGACTGGCAGCTCCTGGGGGAAGGGATGCCCACCCTGCCCTGTGCTGCATCCCAGCAGTGGCAGGGTAGATTTTTCAAGGCCTGGAGATGGCTCCCAGGAAGGCTCCTCCCAATTGCATAGCATTTATTTCAGATAAGGCACTGTTTTGCCCAACAGCAATTCCACATCAATGCAGTTTCCATACAGTCCACATCGGATGGCCTACAGTGCAATAACATCAACTTAAAGGCAAGGTTTGCAAGAATAAACCCAGCTTTAAATTTCAACTGAATTATTAAGAAGATAAAGGAAACTACATTTTTCAAAAGCCTTTTTTATTTTTCCTTCACCATTGTTGTTTTACAATACAAATATCACCTTGTGAATACACAAAAAACCTACAGAAGATAACTCTGCTTCACGTAAAATACAGAATGGATAGATATATATATATATATATTTATATATATATTTTTCTCTTCTTCATTCTTTTTTTTTTTTTTTATATATAAAAACTATTTTTGTTCTGCACATTGGCAAGTTTAGGATAGGAGACTTCCCCAAACATACAGTATGTATGGTAGGAGTGGAAACTTAGAATTACATGCAGTTTCTGCACAAATATTTTAAAGAAATAGATTATCTTTGTTGTTTTTCAACAACACTCCAGTAAGGGGATGGAGAAACCATTCATAGTTCACTCAGTGATCATTTGTAAAATTCTTAAAAAACAGGAATTCATGGCTGTTTTGCTTTTTAAAACCCAGTAGACAATAAAGTGATACTTTTTTAGCTTGACCTGCCCACAATGTGTGAGCAAGGTTGGATCCTTTTTCATTTGGTGGGGTGGGAGGTTTTTCCCTACACGTGGCAATTTCGACATTATAAGCAAATTTCCAGTTTAATTTAGCTATAAATGCAAAAGTTAGTAATTATACAGTATATATAATTCTGCTTTCATGGAATACTTTATTTTAAATAAAAACATTTAAGACTGCCTACTGACCATACAATCAAGACAAGAAAGGCACTAGAAACATAGACAAATCTCTCTCTCTCCCAAGAAGCATTTTCTTTAAATTTTTTTAACTCTCTATTCTCTGACATGTAAAAATCTTTTTAAATTTAATTTTTTTTTCATACACATTTTGAAAAATAAAGTTAGGAAATACTTAGAAAATCACTTTACATTTTTTCTCTCTCTTTTTTTTTTTTGGTTTTTTTTCCCCTTTTTTTTTTTTTTTTTTTTTGCACTTTTTTGACACAGTCAGTCACTGCAGAATCTACAAAATCAGGATTTACCAAACCTTTCTGTGTCTATCATCTTATTCGTAGCGCGGTGCAACAGGTAGAAAGATTTCTTGATTTCACCCAAGGCAGATATTTAGAAACCTTCATATAGTCATTTGCTAGAAAATGGCTTACAGCCCAATCTTTGGGGCAAGAGATATGAAAAGTATGTTTTCCCAAGAAAATAATATGCTTTGTTCCCAGACGTGACTGGAAAGACCAGAACTCATGATATAAAAGCTTTTTCATCTATGTTGTCGCATCATATACAAAGGAAGGTGGTGATGGGCAAATGCAAATCCCAACTCTATCAACAAGAAATGTGTAACAGTGCATGATCAGTTAAATTCTCTTTATTGTTGTCCAACGCAGATCCTTTGGAGAGAAAAAAAGATCACAGTGCTTACCAGGTAACTGAACGGGTCAGGTCCAGGGAGCTGCTAAAGAAAGGGGTCAGGGAGCGGTGGGTTTTTGTTTATGGCATCTTCTCTTGGAGTTGTGAGCACTTGGGACAGGTCCTTGGGGGGCTCTGGTGACACTCTCACGTGTCACTCACCAGGCGGCTGTACTTGACCTGCCGGCCCCGCGCCAGCGCCGGACACCGCAGGGGCCAGTGGTAGGAGCGAGGTACAATGCCTTGGACATTCTTCTCAAAGTACTGGAAGGGCTTGTACCACCAGACCCTTGCCAGGAGGTTCGTTTGGGAAGCTTCTTTTAGCACCTGCGGGGCGAGGAGGACACAAAGAGGATCGCTGAAGGGCAGGGCCTTAATTCGCACATCGGTGCTTGGTGCCGTGGGATTTCAGGGTCCCTCCCCTGATCATTCCCCCCCAGGTGTGTCAGTCACCTCTCTCCTTTCCCCTCCCTGACCCCTCCCAGCACTGTCAATCCTGGAATTCCAGAAGGGTGTCCAGGGATTGGCAGATTCAAAGGATGCCCTCTGCCCCCAGGGGGGCACTGGGCCATCCAGGTGTCCTTTGTCCCTTGAGACCTCCTCTCCTGTACCTGCTTAGTGGCTCCCAACCCCTTCCCTCCTCCCTTGTGGGTCCCACCTCGTTATTCCCCTGGCCTGGTGCTGCCTGAAGCCATACACCACAGCCAAGCCTTGTGCTGCATTCCTAGCCAGGTGCCTCATTGCCACTTGGGTGCCCTTTGCTGTTCAGTCAGCTTGGGAGCCACTGGCTTCTGTGCCCACGCTCTGCAGCTCTCCTCACACAACAGCTGAGGATTCCACACTTTCACTCTGCTCCTGGGCTCCCAGAGCAGTGCTGGAGTCAGGAGTGCCCCCAGTGTTGCTGAGGAATTGCTTCAGCAGAGCTTTGGTGTGGAAATGCTCCTGTCCTGCTGCCTGAGGTGACTGGGGAGGTAGCCCAGGTAAAACAACAGCAACCACACGGTTCAAATAATTCTGCAGGAGCTGCTGCTGGATTCAGAGACCTGTGGGCCAGAATAAAGCTCTGGATTGAAACCCTCCATCAGAACAGACTCCTTTTCCTCTACCATCACCTTAAAGCTTCTCCAGCAGAGGGAAACCTGAGGAGCAGCCCCTCTTAAGGGAGGAAGCTCCATCCCACCACCACCAGAGCTCCTGCAAGCCTGGACTTGTCTCCACGTGCTCAGCTGCAGCACCCAGCCAGCCAAAAGTGTCTCTGGGGTGAAGCACCACAGTTGCCACTAATTGGTTCAGCAGCAGGGCCAGACAAGCTCAGGCACACCCTGTCCAGGAATATTGGGAAATGTTCCAACAGGTGCTGTCCTGCTCCCAAAATCTCACCTCCCAAACAGATCCCAGCCTCCCTGCACACACCAAACCTGCCCAGCCCTGCCTACAGCACCTCAGCTGTTTGGTGGGCCCACAGGAAAGGAGTGAGTGGCTCTAAGAGTGGGGTCTGCTCTCCTTTGGGGATGAAAACACCATCACAAGGCAGGATGCTCCGTAAGGATGTCCCAGGTTGTTCTGTAAGTGCCTCTGAAATTCCATGGGGCTCAGGAATCACTTTGGACCTGGCTGTGTGCCTGTGGAGCTATGGGAATACATCACACAGCACTCCATTTTCTTCATGGAGGAAAAAGCCCCTTTTTTAGTCACATAACTCCTTTCTATACAGTTTTACAGACCTCATGTGTGACTCCAGTTGGTCAGGAGCTTTCTTGCCAATTACTTATTTATTAGTTACAAGTTTTTATCCTGTATTGATTGGTCACTCACACTCTCAGTGTGTATGTGCAGGAAAAGTTGTTGGTGAGAGATGATTTTCATTTTTCTATCTAAGGGTGTAAAAACAGTTTATACAGGTGCTGGTTGTTTTTTACCCCGTGATAGATTGTTATGCTAAGGAACTGCTCACACCAGGATTGCTTTCAATGGGAACTTGCACAGTGCTAGCTTCCCTCAGAAGAAATGACAGGACAGCCAGAGCAGGCTTGATTTTATAAGGCTTTTCTTTACAATTTTCTCCCTTACTGTAGCTTGGAGCCAGGAGCAGGGCACGTCCCAACCCATCTGGAGGAAGTCAGAGCCCTGCCCTGCCCTCCACATGCCCCCAGACTGCTCTCCCAGACCTTTAGCTTCTCTCAGCCATGAGCAAGCCCCAGCCCACAGACCAACCACATCCAATCTCCTACTGCCCACTATCCATGCCAGAGCCAGGGATCTCTGTATCCACCCCCCCAAAGAGAACACACAGGTACAGGGCTTGTACACTGAGCTTCATCTCCATGTCAAGCTCATGTGTCAAATAAATCCACTGCTGCTTTTAATGTTAAGGCCAGGCACAAGCCCCAGCAGGAGGAAGGAGAGAGCAGCACACCAGTGTGTGCTCAGGGAAGGAGGCAGGGACTGGCATTTCCCAACACCCTGGCAGCTCAGGGCAGCAGTGCTGAGCCACCTCCCCAGGCAGCAGGACAGGAGCATTTCCACACCAAAGCTCTGCTGAAGCAATTCCTCAGCAGCACTGGGGGCACTCCTGACTCCAGCACTGCTCTGGGAGCCCAGGAGCAGAGTGGAAGTGTGGAATCCTCTGGACTGTGTGTGGAATCCTCAGCTGTTGTGTGAGGAGAGCTGCAGAGCGTGGGCACAGAAGCCAGTGGCTCCCAAGCTGACTGAACATCAGAGGGCACCCAAGTGGCAATGAGGCACCTGGCTAGAAATGCAGCACAAGGCTTGGCTGTGGTGTATGGCTTCAGGCAGCACCAGGCCAGGGGAATAATGAGGTGGGACCTAGATGACCTTCAGGACCCCTTCCAGCCCATGATGATTCTGTGATGGGATCTAAAAATCTGCACTGTCACAACATAAATTCATCTGCTACCATTGTAGGAAGTCTTTATTACACATAATTAACAGCACATGCCACAGATAAGCAAAAGATCTTTGACCATGAGCACAGAAAATATTTGGACACCAATGTGCTGCTACAGACTTAAAAATGTCTCTGAACTCCCTTGTCCACTATCCGTGGCAAAGACTTGTGCATTTCCTCTCAGAGAATCATGGAACGTGCAGAGCTGGAAGGGACCCACAGAGATCACTGATCCAGCCTCTATTCCTGCCCAGACCCCCCAACAATCCCACCCTGGGCATCCCTGGAGTGTCCCAACCCTCCTGGAGCTCTGGCAGCCTCGGGGCTGTGCCCATTCCCTGGGCAGTGCCAGCACCCTCTGGGGGAAGAAGAACCTTTCCAGATCTCCTGCCTGACCCTGCCCTGCACAGCAGAGGAGGTTTCAAGGTTTCACCTTCCTCAGCACTGTCAGCTCCTCCCTGATTGCTCCAGCTGACCAGCCAGGAGAACTCTCCACCCCCTGGAAACACTTTCAAACACCAGCTCCTTTTTAGCTGAGGCCTCCTCCTGTACCTCGAGGGACCCGTGGCACAAGCCACAGAACACAGAAAAACCCCAGCTGGCCTCAACAACCAAACTAAACAAAAGCAAGGCAAAAAAAAATCGAAATGGTTTGTTGTTCTGTCACAAATGTGGCCATTGGCCCAAATTCAGAAGACTTCAAAAAACTGAGGTTACCCAGGGGTGGGAGAGCCCTGCCTGCCTTTGGGAATCCTTTCCCATATTTTTGTGCTCAAGAACCCAATGAATGATGCCTCTTTCTCCCCTGCAAACCCAGCAGTTGGGAGGAAGAGAGGGACTCTGCACAGGACATGGGTGAGCCTGGCTATTCTCACCCCCCCAGGCTAGAGCAGGAGCATCCAAGGAGTGGGAGGAACTCACTTGCTGGTTGGCCATTGTGTGGTACCACCAGAATAGCCTTGTAGTGATGTAGTAAGCCACCACCACGTCCACAGTGTAGTGGTCATGAGCAAGGAGGATGCAGAACATCCCCACCATGCTGAGAGCCCAGCAGAGCCAGTGGTACCACCAGAGTCGCCGTGGGGAATCTGCAAAGAAGCACAAGCAGGGGTTGTTACTCCCAAGGGGAACCTTATCAGGACTACTGCAGTGATTAGCAGAGGTCATGGACTGCAATCCTGCCTGACACAGAGATGCCAGGGCTGAGATTAGGAGCAGGAATGCTGAGATCACAAAATAAGTATCACTCTCTTAAGGTGTAACTTCAAATTGTACTCAGGGGTAATGAGATCCTTGAGATATAATATACCCTGGCCAGTCAAATCAACCTGCTTGTGTTTAGAAGGGATATTGGGAAGGAATTGTTCCCTGGGAGGGTGGGCAGGCCCTGGTTCAGATTCCCAGAGCAGCTGTGGCTGCCCCTGGATCCCTGGAAGTGCCCAAGGCCAGGTTGGACAGGGCTTGGAGCAGCCAGGGACAGTGGAAGGTGTCCCTGCCCATGCCAGGGATGGGATGAGATGGCTTTTCGGTCCCTTACAATCCCCCTGGTGAAGAACCTTCCCCCAATACCCAGCTGAGGCCGTTTCCTCTCACCATGGAACACGCAGGTGATTTAACTGGAATTGTGTTCCTGAGCACACAGAAACCCCTGAGTGAGGAAGCAAGCACAGCAAGGAGGGCAGCAGGGCACTCACACTCTTTGATGAACAGGTAGGTGAGGGTGAGGATGACGGTGTGGCCGCTGTACAGGTAGTCCCCACACATGTTGTGGGAGCCCGTGATGGACAAGCCTCCGCCAGCAATCAACTTCATTATCCTTCTCAGGTGAGATTCCCAGTCTCCAAAGAGCTGGTGGGACAGCAAAACACAAGAGCACAGTAAAATATCACAGCTCAAAGCAATGGTTTAAGCAGCAATTTTATGGCCTTTCAGTTCTCTATTGTATTTGCAGGGATCCCCCGTGGCAGGCAGGAATGATGACTCTGACTCCATGTGCTCAGAAGGATCATTTATTACTTTATAATACTGTATTATAATAAAGAATGCTATATTAACTATGCTAAAGAGTACAAAAAGGATACCTACTAAATGCTCAAAAGCTAATAATGAAAACTCCTGGCTCTCTCCAGAGTCCTGACACAGCTTGGCCCCAGTTGGCCAAAGAGTGAAAACAACTCCCAGCAGAATGCAATGGAACAATCCCCTGTGGGTGAACAATCCCCAAACACATTCCACATGAGCACAGCACAGGAGAAGCAAATCAGATAATTATTGTTTTCATTTTCTCTGAGGCTTCTCAGCTTCCCAGGAGAAAAATCCTGGGTGAAGGGATTTTATCAGAGAATGGCACAGTTCTCCTCCCCTTCTGCTCTGATCCACAAGATCAATCAGCAGGTAAATAAATCCCCAGCCTTTCCCAAAAGCTGGCAGCACATTTCTAGCAGGAAAAGGACTGGAAATGAGACACGAGTGTTTTGATGCTTTGCACCTCCTGTAGCTGGTGCTCAGGTGAGATTTTCCTTCTGTTCAAGAGGCAGCACACTCTAAAATAAATGAGGCTTAACTTAGTTCATGTTGCTGGTAACAGCACAGGCCCTACTGGTGATCATCCAACAGAGAGCAGGAGGAACTGCCCAGACTGAACAGCCAGCTGCCAAAGCCAGGATCTGATGAACAGAGGAACACCTCACTCCAAACCCCAAGGCCTTGGAAAAGCCTGCTAGATTATTTCCTTCTGCTTCCCACTCCAACAGCAACATCTGGGCTGTCAGAGCACAGGGCCTGACTTGTCCTTTGAACCCACAGCAGCCCAAACAGGGATCTCCCTCCACACCCAGATTTGCCCTGACCCACCCCAACCATGGCAGGGGCTCACAGAGCACTCCTGGAAAAACTTCCACACCCAAGCAACCCAAGTCCTCCCCAGAGGACACTCTGCTCCCTGTCCCGAGTGACCGAGGGCAGCTGGCACTGCCCAACGCTTTTGCTGCTCTCAGCTCTTAGCCAAGGCCAAATATTAAACAAATCCACCAAAAAAGTGTGCCATGGGACAAGCAGGATGTGTGGAGAACCTCTGGGACCCATCAGGAAGCAGGGACTAATGGATCAGTGCACACCTGTGCTGGTGTTTGAAAATCCATGGAAACCACTGAACTGGCAGAAGGAAACACAGACCCACCCCAGGCTGGCCATTATGGTTTTTATTTTAAAGCTTGCTTTAAGAAGTGGAAATTAATAATTTCTGACAGGCTTGAGCATGTTCTTTGCAGGAATTAAACACTTCCTGCTAACAGTTGCTCACAAACACTGAACTGCTCCCCAAAGCCCACTTTTCACAATCTGACAGAACTCAGTAAGGTGTGCAGAGGTTATTCTTTTCCCACCAGTACATTCAGGGCTTTCAAGAAAACTCCTTAATCTTATCAGCTTGTCTCTACTTGAGTAATGAGAAGGATTTGCCAAGGCCATAAATTCCCCAAATTCCCCAAACAGGCAGATTTATTCACTTCAGCTCATAAATACCTGTGTTCTCTCTTTTTTAATTTCCTAGCAGCAGGCTGTTCAAGCACAGTGCTGAACCCTCTCCTACTCATTTCTCTTTCAAAAATCTTTCAAAAAACCACAGAAGTTCTGCCTTGACAAACACTGGCTGGACTTCCCTGAGGAACCAAAGCTTTGTTTGGATGTGCCAACCCTCACCAAAACAAGGACAGCACATGGATCAAGTCCAATCAGGCTTTTACTACCTGTACCTCAGCACGTGGATCAAGTCCAATCAGGTTTTTACTGCTTGTACCTCAGTGATTTTTACAACTTGCCAGCTGATTTATGGCTGTGCTGGTGCCCTTTCTCCTGCTTCAACTGCGTCACAGCACAGCCAGCCCCAGGAATTGCAGCAAGGACAAGGATTCCAGCAATGCTGGAGTGGCCAGGGGTGGATGCAACCCCACCAGCTCTGTCCCATCTCCACCCTGAGCACGTGAATTACCCTCCCAGGATGACCACAAGGGTCAACACCTCTGTCTCAGTAGCCTAGTTTCAACCACAGCTTTCACAAGCCTAATTTATCCCTGGGAGTCAGGGCTGGACTGGGGAGGAGGTGAGAAGTCCTTGTGCTACCAGAATTGCAAAAATATGTGCAGGAGACAGCCTTAGGAAAGTCTCTCTGGGCCATTTCCAACCACAAATTCTAGTTGGATTTGGCACACTGAGGTGTGTATTTATTTAGAAATCAGTGACTCACACATGGCAAAGGTTGCACACCTTCCACAGCTTCAGTGGGGACAGGAACATGCTGATCATGCAAATTAGTTGAAAATGCCACAGAATTTGGGTAGCTCAGTGCTTTGAAAAGGGTGGGAATTCCTGCACTGCCCTGCAGCACCTCCACTGAGAGGACAGCCAGTGACCTGCAGAAGGGTGCCCCTGGCACACCAAACTATAAAGTAAAATTATAAAATGGTTTGGGCTGGTTTGGGCTTAAAGTTCACCCATTCCACTCCCTGCCATGGCAGGGACACCTTCCACTGCCCCAGGGTGCTCCAAGCCCTGTCCAACCTGGCCTTGGGCACTGCCAGGGATCCAGGGGCAGCCCCAGCTGCTCTGGGCACCCTGTGCCAGGGCCTGCCCACCCTCACAGGGAACAATTCCTTCCCAATATCTCATCCCTCCCTGCCCTCTGGCAATGGGAACCCATTCCCTGTGTCCTGTCACTGCAGTTCCTGTTGCAGGGTCCCTCTCCTGTTTCCCTGTGCCCCTTCAGGCTCTGGAAGGAGCTGTGAGCTCTCCACACACCCTTCCCCTCTCCAGGCTGAGCATTCCCAGCTCTCCCAGCATGGCTCCACAGGGAAGGTGCTCCAGACCCCTCAGCACCTCCATAACCTCCTCTGGACCTGCTCCAACAGGTCCATCCCTCCTTATACTGGGACCACCAGAACTGTGCACACAATCCCAGGTGTCCTCTCACCTGAGCAGGGCAGGGAGGCAGAATCCCCTCCCTTGGAAACACTTGTTGAGAAAGCAGTTTTGGAAAGAGCAGGGTGAAGGGGAAACAGGCAGAGGAGGGCAGGCAAGAGGAATTTACCTTTGGAGAACACTTGAAATGCATTCCAGGTACTGGGAGTGTAGTCACATACATGGTAATACACCGGTACAGGTATAGTGTGCCAACGATACAGAAAAATCTTCTGCTAATTATAGACCTGGCAGGGAGAAAAAACAGGCACAACTAAGGAGGTAAACAAAATCCACAAAGGTAAATAACACAAAGCAGCAGCTGGTTTCTCCTGATGCTTTGGAAACTCGTGACACTATCAGCTTACACCTGGCAATGCTGAACTACTCCACAAATATTCCCACGCCTTCCAGGCCAGGAACACAGGAGCAGCACAGCTCACGCTGCCTGTGGAGGTGATTACAGGAAATCTAAGGATTAGGATGCAAAAGCCTGTGCAGATTGGGTGCTGAAGACATTAAAGGGGATTTCTTGCCCCACACCCCTCCATTAGCTGTGGCCAGTCACTGATTTCCTATTTGAGGCAGGGGATGAAGTTACAGGATTTTCACTGTGAGATGAAAAGGAGTGAGTTTATTTCAGCTGACACACAATTTAGTGATTACAAAGAGTCTCCTGTATAACCCAGAGGAGTGAGAGAACACATCTTTCCTGAGCAGCATTATAAAGGAAGCAGTTCCCATCAGCAAGGAAAGCTCCCAAATAAAAATGCAGAGCTGGCCTGGCTGCAGGACAGGGTGTTTGCAGGGCAGCCACTCAGCAGCCACAGCTGCAGGGACATTTATTAGGGAGGGCTGATGCTCACAGAGAGGGCAGATGCAGATCTGGGGTACTGTGAGGTGCTTCTGCAAAATCAGCACGAGCACCTGGGGTAAAGGATGGGCTCAGGAGGGACAGCCAGCCACAGAACTGCCCCACTGGGGTAACACCTAAAAACACCTCAGAGAAAGACAATTAAACCCCTCCTGGCACATCCACCTGGACAGGAGCAACCTCTGCAGAGATCCTAAGGAGAGATCACTGTCAGGGTTACAGAAATTGGGGGTGAATCCAATTAGAGCAACCACCTTTCATGCGCCACTGGCTGCAAACCCTGTGAGTTTGGGTCATTTTACATCACTGATATTTGCACTCATGGCCATTTCTAGCTGCAGGTTCTGGCATTCACAGAATCCAAGAACAGTCTGGACTGGAAGACACCTTCAAGCTCATCTCATTCCACCTTCCACTGTCCCAGGCTGCTCCAAGCCCCATCCAACCTGGCCTTGGGCACTGCCAGGGATCCAGGGGCAGCCCCAGCTGCTCTGGGCACCCTGTGCCAGGGCCTGCCCACCCTGCCAGGGAACAATTCCTGCCCAATATCCCATCCATCCCTGCCCTCTGGCAGTGGGAAGCCATTCCCTGTGTCCTGTCCCTCCAAGCCCTTCCAAAGAGTCTCTCTCCTTCTTTCTTGGAGGGTCCCTTCAGGCACTGCAATTCAGTTGTTGCTATTTTGCTCACTTAAAAAAAAATAATATTCTTATCAAGCTGAGCTCTTTCAAAATTTAAAATTAGCCACCTTTTAAATTTTTCAGTGCTTTTGGCATACTATTAAACTGGAGTGCTCCACTCTTGGAGGAGTATGAGTTTGCAGTGCCAGATCAGAAACACCTTGAGCGCCTTGATTTATCAGAAAAATTCAACTCTGGCAGGCTAAACACACTTTGCACTGGAGTACTCCCTGCTGTAACACACTATTCCAGACTTTTTCCCCCCTCTCCTGGTGTAAACATGGGCAAAGCTGTGAGTTAAGGACGATAATTATTAATCTTGTTCCACAAACTGAAATTTAAGTGTGGAGGGCACCATTCCAGTAGAGCAGGGGTTCTCCTCTGCAGAATTTTTCCTCTCATATCTCACCCTTGTGGCTTTTAGAATCAGACATGAACCTCCTTTTCTCTTTTGAACAGGGGTGGGAATTAAAGGCTGAGCAACACCATATTCTGAGAGACCAAAGAAGCATTTCTCCAAGCACTAAATTTCTTTTTTCAATTAAAACTACCACTTGATTTTGCTGGATTTGGCATATTTTAACTTGGGTAAATCTGAGAGAGCTCTGCGCTGTAATATAAAGTAAAAATAAATGTGAAAAGCCTCGTATTTCCCTTTCCCCCAGGAGGATTTGTGAGTGTGATACTCAGAGCCAGCCAGCAAGTGCAACCTCCACATGCATTCCTGGCCCAGAGAACTCCACCCCAGCTCTGCAGACCTCCTTCAGCCCCGGGAGCCAAACACATGGCCAGTCCTGGCATTGTGCTTCTCCCACAGCATCTGGGAATGCTTCCCAGGGAAGTTCATCTGCCTCAGCAGCTGCCTTGAGATCCCTGAGGAAACTCCAGAGTGCACAGCCAGACCTTCTGGAGAGGGTCATCAGCCCAATCCCATGTCATGGACAGCATTAGAATCATGGAATCCCAGAATGTTTGCCTTGGAAAGGATCTTAAAGCCCATCCAGTGCCACCCCTGCCATGGGCAGGGACACCTTCCATGGTCCCAGGCTGCTCCAAGCCCCATCCAATCTGGCCCTGAACACCTCCAGGGATGAGGAAGCAGAAGTGAGGAAGGCCCATCTGGCCCAGTGCCCTCCCTTTATTCCAGAATTAAGTTTCAAAGGGAGGGGATAACCCCACCACAAAAGGGATTCAGCTCTTTCTGCAGCACTGAGTCACCACCCTTTGGTGTGCCCCATCCAAAGCCACAAGAACAAGGTCCTCCAGATAAAGGCACCTCACTGGGCTCCTGTTCCTGCCAGCACCTCTCCTGCTCTTCCCTTTCTCCTGGTCTTCCCTTTCTGCTGCTCAGCCACAGCTTAGGACCTTGATCCTTCTGCTCATGGATAGAAAAGAGGGATTTTGGTCCTTGAAACATTCCATGATCAGTGCATAGACTGACCAAGCTCTGGCATCTTCCCCTCACACCAGAAAAGGCCCTTCCAAAGGGGACTTTCCATGGCAGGGGGTTGGAATGGGATGACCTTTAGGGTCCCTTCCAGCCCCTAACATTCTGTGATTCTGTAACAGAAACAAAAACAAACACTCCAGAGCAAACGGGGACACGGTAGGGGGGGACCTTCACATCTGCCAGTGACACCAATATATGTATGTCATCATCAACTCAACCCACACCTCACTCACTGCTTCAAAATCTCCAAGGATTCTGCTGTTCCTCACCTACAGGCTCTGCTCAGTTCCACCACAGGGTGTTTGATCCCTGGTATGGCCCTATTAACCCCACACCACCTTTTTGGGGGCAATCTAGCTGTTTCCCTTGGGTTTAAAATCATGGAATATCCTGAGCTGGAAGGGACCCTCAAGAATCACTGACCCAGCTCCTGTCCCTGCACAGACCCCCCCCAACAATCCCACCCTGGGCACCCCTGGAGTGCTGTCCAAGCTCTCCTGGAGTTCTGGCAGGCTGAGGGCTGTGTCCATTCCCTGGGGAGCCTGGGCAGTGCCAGCACCCTCTGGGGGAAGAACTCTTCCCTGAAATCCAGCCTAAACCTCCTCTGGCACAGCTCCAGCCGTTCCCTTGGATCCTGGTTCACAGCTGCCCTCACAAGAGCATGAGTTGTGCTCCCTCTGAACAAACAGTGAGTTCAGAACATCGTTTCATCCAATCCATGGCTTTTCACCCATGAAAAGGTTTGAGCTAACCACGAGGCAAACGTGAGCAGGGGCGTTGCTCGGTTTCTTAGGGAACATTTGGACCTCTGCCTTCTGCACAAGCAGCTCCCACTGCATGCTACTTCACCTTTGAAAACTGAGATAGGAAGATCACAAAGAAGCTTCATTTTGTTTGGGTGCAAACCAGCATCTGCCCTCCGAAAGCTGCCAGAAGCACTCAAGTTTTGAAAAGGTTTTACTTACTTGTATTTTAAGAGCAGCCACTGAACAAACCACAGTCCTACAAGGATCATGCCGTTGATTTCACAAATAGAAAAAGCCCATTGCACCCGATCAAAGCGATCAAAAAATGCATCTGGGAGGGGAGGCTGCACCTCCTTGGGAGGCACTCGTTCATGAACCACCGAGATAGTCACCGTGGTGAAGACGAAACAAAAAAGTGCATAAATAAAAGCCAGGAAAGTCTTGCCCCACTCCATGGGATACTGCGAGCGCTCCGGCTCCGGCATGGGGATCTTGATCATCTCCTTCTTGAACCCGTTGGGGACCCCATTGAGCTTGAGCGCGGCGCCGAAGCCGTTCTGGCGCGCGGCGTCGCCGGCGCGCACGTGCCCGTTGGCATGGCCGTTCTTGTGAGCCTCCATGTGGTGAGCCATCTTCAGCCCCTCGATCATGTTCAACAGCCGCTGCCCGCTGTCGGAAGACACCCGGGACAGAGGGGATTTCTTGAAATCCTCCTCCGTCAGGTTGATGAGGTCCCGCCCGGTGAAGTTCTTCAGGGGCTCACAGTACTCCGGCACGGCATTGTCCGTCAGCCAGCCGGTCACCTCCTCGGGTGACCACAGCACCACTTCTTTCATCTCACCAGGGACGGTGGCACATGGGCTTTTTAAAGTGGGCAGCAGTCACTGCGGCTCCAGCGTGGTGGGAAGCTCCTCCTTGGCTTCATCTTGTCCCTGGAATGGGTTTGGCCAGAGGCAGAGCCCGTCCCTACCCAGCCGACACCAGCGTGCGGCCAGCGTAGGAAACGCTCTACTTCATCTTTGTGTTGGCATTCTTCTTCCTGGGCAGGGGGAGAAAAACACAGAACCAGGCATTAGCACGACATTCAGCCTGTGGCTTGTGGCCGAAGACAAAATTCCTGCACAAAACCAGCTGGGCTTGGGATGGACAACAGACTCTGGAGGGAAAGAGCAGCAGATCTGTGCTCCAGCCTTGTACACACAGCACTGTCCTTTCCGAGCTTGCTGTTGGTTTCTTAAAAGATTGAACACCACTTTGCAGCTCTGGGAAGCTTCCCTCCTGCTCTGTGTTTGTTACATTTTCCATTTCAATGCTCTACTCCATGAGCAGCATCCAAATTCCTCTAACAGTCATCATACTCATGGATTTAAGGAGCTACAGAGCAAATGTTTGGTATTATTTGAGGGAGAAGCCTTTTCTATGCCTTACAGACTGGTACCTTAACACAATGTGTGGCACCAGTGATTGAATACGAAACCTGTTTTTCATTCTGCAAGGCAAAAATCATAAAATCACAAAATCCCAGACTGGTTTGGGTTGGAAGGGACCTTAAAGCTCATCCCCATTCCACCCCCTGCCATGGGCAGGGACACCTTCCACTAGAGCAGTTTGCTCCAAGCCCCATCCAACCCACCCTAGAACTCCTCCAGGTGCCACACACAGTCATCAGCACTAAAAAACTGATGTAGATAAGCAAGGATCAACTGTCTGGGCCAAAAGAGCAGCAGAAAAATCAATAATCAAGCAGATTAGTCTGAAAATAAACGGAATCATTTAGGTTTGCAAGTATTTAGCAGCTATGTGAGGTAAAATTGACTGTTATCAGGGTATACTGCTCCAATTCAAAGAAATGTTGTCTAACAGATTCAAAAAAAAGGAACCAGGAGAAATTATTTTTTTTTAAAGAGGAACTAGGTAAGAAACTTCGATACTCAATGAATTGCAGAAATAGCTTAGAAAAGCTGATTGCTTCCAGTATAAAAGTTACAAGCACACACAAGTTACTTGCTTGGAATCCCCTCTTGAATTTTGGAGACACAGGCAGCAAACAAGGTAGTGATGGCAGTGACCAGCACCAGCAAATCCTCAGGTGTGAGGTGTTTATTCAACCAAAAACCCAAATTGCTCCTCCCCAGAGCAAGGAGAGGAAAGCAGTGGAAGCCCCACCATCCCACAGACCACGTGCTCTGCTGCAGCTCACAAACATGAAGTGAGAAGGTAACAGCACAGAGAAAGAAACCACTTCATATTTTCAGAAGTCAAACCAAGCCTTTATTGGCTGTAAGAATATTTTTAGCCTCTTACAGGCTCCCAAGTGTTTGTGTTTCATCAAAGGGAGCAAAGTTGTGACTGAGGAAAACCAAAATAATTTACCCTACTGGCATGATTGGAGCAGAAGTGGCTCAGAACAGATACAGAGCTTTACTCCTATGACCACACTGCACACAATCCATTTTTTGACCTGATACCTCTAACTCAGCAAGAAACACAAGGTGCAGTTTTTAATTTGGTTTTTCATGGAAGGACCTGTGATGGTAGAGAAAAGAAAAAGCCTTGGATGGAAGGACTGGCAGTACTTTGGACAGGCCACCTCTCACTCCTGGACACCAGGAAGGAATGTGCACATATTTAAATCCACAGAGCAAGGGATGAAGATGACCCTTCCACTTTGTGCCTATCTGTGTTGTTTTAGAGCAGAAGTGAGGACACAGCTCTATTTGCTTCCTTTTCTTTCAATACTGAGGAAGGCTTTCAAGCCACAGATTGCTTCATTATTCAAGTCGTGTTTAGCAAATCAGTATTTAGTTACAGAGCTCTGAACATGGAAAAAGGATGCCCTGAATTATGCATGGTAACCCACATTAGAAGCTCCTACAAGGCCAGGACTGAGCAGAAGCTCAGCTCCACCTGCCCATCTCCGTGTGCTCACTTCAAATCCCAGCTCTGGCAGCACAAATTCCCAACAGACAATACTAACAGACTTCTTGTTGCTTCCCAGGATGGTGCCTCACAATGATAAAGCCAAAGTTGTTTATTTTTAATGCTGTTCCCCCACCTGAGCTCTGGGCCTGCAGCAGCCATCCAGCCTGGGCCCAAAAGTGGACCAGTTTTAACTAAACTTTTTCAGTTTTCAATGCTGGAGTGCCTAAATCCCAGTTTCCCAAATCCCTGAACCTGACAGAGCAGCCTCCTGCCCACCCTGACATTTAAGGACACAGCTCAGGAGCCTGCAGCCAACCTCCAAACTATATCTCCACTGCCAGGGAAGGTCTAGATTGGATACTGGGAAAAAATTCTCCATGGAAAAGGTTGTCCAGCCCTGGAATAGTCTGCCCAGGGCAGTGGCAGAGTCACCATCCCTGCCTGGAGGGATCTGTAGATGTGGCACTTGGGGACATGGGTTAGTGGTGGTGCTTGGGGGAATGGTTGGACTTGATGAGCTTAGAGGGCTTTTCCAACCTAAACCATTCCATGAAAGCTTCCAGCAGGTTCTAAGATAAACTCCAGATGGAAAAATCTGTTGCCAGCTGCAAACAGCACTTGGATACTGGCACAAGAGTCCCAAAATGTTGGTGGGACCCCAGGACAGCTGGCCTGGCAGCCTGACAAAAACCAACAAATGTGTGCTTTGCAGTAAAACTGCAGGTTTGGGCACTATTGCTGGAAACTACCTTCAGTCCCAAAATGTGCTCTCACACCACCAGTGTAGATAAATCACTATCAAGCACCTTTTGTAAAAGCAAAGTAAATGACACAGGAGGAAAGGTAATCCTCTGCCAAGGACACAGGCCATGGAGATGAGTTGTTTTCACTGAGAGTTAAAATGAGGTTAAAAACCAACTAAAATTTTTAACACCACTTCTTATTCAAGCCTGTTTTCACAGCCTGTCTAATGGGGGAGGAAAAGGCAAAAAGGCTTCTTTACTCACACCTTCCAGCTTGTCACATTAAAAATTCCTCTTTCCTTATGGTGTGGCCATGATGGGGTGTGGTTTGCAGAAACCATGGGGGACTCACAGCTCTCCCTGAGCCCTTCCCTTCCACAAAAGGTCTTCTCCTCTCCTGAAGACAGAAGGTGGGGAGCAGTGTTAGCTGCAGCCAGGCCACATGCCCAGGCTCAGGCTCAGCGTGGTCCCACGAGGATGAGGCACACACAAACCACAATCAGGTTCTTTAGCCTGGGTGACTAAAAATTCCCTCCATCTGCAGCAGAGCTGCCTCATTAAGGAGCCTGAACCCAAGAAGGAATTATAAATAGCAATGTGATTATCATAACAATACCAACTGCACCTTGATAATGATGCTGTGGAAAACCAGTACCTCAAAATACCCACACAAAGAGTGAGCAGGATGAAACACCCTCATCAAGGGCTCCAGGTGGCACCTCCTCGTGTTTACAGGAGCTTTTCTCCCTGCTGCCAGCAAACACTGAGGTGCAAACTCAAAACATGAGGAGTAATTCACCACCACCACCACTTCCACCTACACCTTGGCCAGGGCCATGCCAGAGGGTTAAACAAGAATTTGGGGTGCACTGCTACAACCCTGCCTGTCAAGACCAGCTCTTCTCAGATCAGCTGGGCACAAGAAGCAAAGGTGGGAGCATCCACCTTTTTGGTTAAAGAACAAGCTAATCAGCCATGAAGGATCAGCTGATTACCCCTCCACACTTAGAACCATGGAATGATCAGGCTTGGGAGGGACCTTAAAGCTCATCCAGGGCCACCCCCTGCCAGGCTGCTCCAAGCCCCAAAGTCCAACCTGGCCTTGGGCACTGCCAGGGATCCAGGGGCAGCCCCAGCTGCTCTGGGCACCCTGTGCCAGGGCCTGCCCACCCTGCCAGGGAACAATTCCTTCCCAATATCCCATCCATCTCTGCTCTCTGGGTGTGGAAGCCATTCCCTGTGTCCTGTCCCTCCATCCCTTGTCCCCAGTCCCTCTCCAGCTCTCCTGGAGCCCCTTTAGGCCCTGCAAGGGGCTCTGAGCTCTCCCTGGAGCCTTCTCCTCTCCAGGTGAACAACCCCAGCTCTCCCAGCCTGGCTCCAGAGGGGCTCCAGCCCTGGAGCATCTCCAAGGCTTCCTCTGGACCTGCTCCACAGCTCCACATCTTTCCCATGCTGAGGACAAGGCCCAGGTTTGGGGGTCTCCTTGCAAGCAGAAATGGTTAATTCTCACAATTAACACTGATGAGACAAAACCACATCCACTTAAACCAGTAAAAAACCACCTCCCTTATCAGTTTGTTCATCTTGAAACTCCTCCTAAAGCACTTTGAAACCCAACCAAAGCAAAGAAAACCTAAGCCTTCTGAAATGAAATCATGCCCTGCTCGTGTTTGTGCTTCTACTCTCTAAGCTTTGCTGCCAGGGCAACAGTCACTATAGAAATCAGTCAAATAATTAGCTATTTCAGCAACTCGTCACCAGGAGCCAGGAAATCCTTTCAGAGACAGTGGTGTGCTCCACTTGCAAGCCTCAGCATCCTTCCCAGACAGCCCAGAAAAGTTGAGAGGATTCGACCCTCGGTGAAAAAATGAGAGTCTAAATGAGAGAGGTTCATAAGCACAGCTGGAAGGTACAATAATGGTGTTTTGGCCCTTGGAAACCAAACTCTGAGGTTCACACTGATATTGTGTGCACACAAATAAGCAGAGAAAGCAGCTGCTGTAAGGACTGAAGATTTAATGCCTTCTAACCCAGCCCACCAGTGAATTCCCCATGAATGAAGAGCAGCAGCCACACAGAGACAGAGTGGCCCGAATAAAAGCTGGGAGCTCTTGTCCTGTGTTTTCAGAGCACAAAACAAACTGTTCACAGCAGCAGGGCCTGAGTCACTGCTACAGTCACCTCCTCTCCAGGCATTTCATCATGGCCAACAATAACACTCTGACACCTCAATAACTGGACATCCTGTACTTGACAAGCACCTCTGCACACCAATTTGCAAGGGAAGGGAGCTGCCTGCCACAAATTATGTGCTGGATAGCCCTAACAAGCTCTCAAGCAGTGTTTCCCTCCCTCCAGGACAGGCTTGCCTCCAAACCAGCATCACCCCTTCTGCACCACTAACAAGCAAGAAACTGCTGGCAGTGTAAAACAGGCCAGTAAAGCTGGGTTTGTGGTGGAAATGCAAATATATGCAAATATAAAATAGCTGTAAGTATAACACTGAGGCACAGGTGGGCTCACAAGTTGCACAGAGCTCTAAGACAGTTTTCCAAGGTCAGCCTCAGATGGAAAACATTGGCCTGTGGATAGGAAGTCAGAGCAAGAGGAGCTACTACTATGAAAAGAGAGGCTGGGATGAAAATGCAAAGCAACATCCCCTGAACACAGCTACTTACACAGCTTCAGAGGGAGGAAAAGCCCTGCCTGAATACTACATCAACCCCTGAGCAGCCTGCTTTTTTCTAAATTACTTGATACCAAGAAGAAAAAGAAACTCTCACCATATACTTTCTATCCTAATTGAAGTTATAAAAACCACCCAGAAATGAGAATCCACTCCTGGGTGTAACAGCTCGGAACACAAGCCCAGAGTGAAGCATGGAGGATTTAAAACCCAAAGTACTTGCAGCACATCTGGATAACCAAACAGGTCCCACCTCCAGATGGGAACACAACCAGGGAGTATTTTCCTCCATGAGACTCCAATGATCCTGGAATGGAAAGGATGGAGCAGGGAGGAGGGCAGGGCAGGTTTAAGTTACAATAATTTCAGGCTGGGAAGTTGCCCCAAGTCAGGGAGGCAGAGCCTTTCTGCCCATTCCAGGTGTAACCCAAGCACCCATTCCATTCTGTTCTCCATACCACAATCCTAATGTCTCAATCCTAAAATAATTCAACATTTGCAATGAAGTGGGACCAATAGTGGCTTATTTTTGAACAGCTGCCATAGGAAATCCATGCTCCCCACCCCAAATGCAAAGGGAAAATATTAACAGAACATCAGAAATCTTTAAAAATTAGCTTAGTCTGGATATTAGGAAAAAATTCTCCCCTGTGAGGGTGGTGAGGCCCTGGCACAGGGTGCCCAGAGAAGCTGGGGCTGTCCCTGGATCCCTGGCAGTGTCCAAAGCCAGGCTGGACTGGAAGCACCTGCAGAAGGTCCCTGCCCATGGTAGGAGGTGAAACAAGACGAGCTTTAAGATCCTTCCAACCCAAACCATGCTGTGATTTTATGAATAATCTGCTCAGAAACCAGGATCTTCAATGCTTCAACAGCTTCCAACAGCAGAACCAACCCCATAAACCAACCCACACCCCTTGAACACCACACCACAGTCAAACCTTGCCCATGTGGGACGGGGACAGGAGCAGCCCTGAGTGCTGAGGGCTCTGTGCTCAGGCAGCAGCAGGCTCTGGCTGCTGTCCCCAGCAGAGCAGAGCTGAGCACACATCCCTGTGCTGCCTCAGGATCTGGGTCAGGCAGAGCCAGGGCAGGGCTGGAAATAGAGCCCCACGTCCTCGTGCAACCCCGCAGACAATCGGGCACTGAGAGCGCACAGCGACGCTCCTGACACTACCCAGACTCCCCAGACTGATACACAAACTACAAAACACCTTCAAAGGAAAACAGATGAAACACTGAAAAGGCAGGAAAAGTGGGGGTTTTTTCCCTATAAGGCAGGGCAAAAGGGTGGAAGCAGGAAAATAAGGAGAGACTAAACATTTGTGACATGTTCCATATTTTAATTCAATTAGTGCAGGTGTTTTGAGGGTTTTGTGAGGTTTTTTTACCTCCAGTAACTACCTAAAAGCCATTTATTATTAGAAAGTCAGATTTGTTGGAAACCTCTGGGAATCTAAGTGGCAGCATGAATATAAAATTAAAAAATCATGGGAACAGAAAGGGAAGTTGTGCCCAAGGAAACTGAGAGCAGTCTTGTGACTGATGGTAACGTGGCTCTGAAATGCAGACTCCAGCATAATTTGCCAAACCAGCCATGCAGATTAGGAAAAGGAAACCTGGCAGAAAGCACAGAGAAAACAGATCCTCACTGAAGGCTTAAATCAGTTACTTGGCATATTTTTAAATATTAGGGTTTGTTACTGGCCATGTATGAGACAGTAGCCAGACCACAACAGTTGCTCCCTCCCAACTGCCTTTGCCAGGGTTGTAACTAAAGCAAAAGAAAACTAAATTTACACGCTACGATTCCCAGCCTAGAATAATATTTCCATATTTCATTAGCAATATAAATATTTTATTTCAAACATCCTACTTTTGAAGTCCCAACACATCAGACCCACATCAAAGACTCCAAGGCTCCAGAGCTGAAATGTGAATATCTTCATGCACAATGCTGTTCTCTGCACTTCAGCTGTTACTTTTCATAAATACACACCATCAACATTATTCATTTTCAATGTCATTCCTCTTGGAAAACAAAACAATCCCTGGGTTTGCCTTTATTAATTTAGTCTCATGTAACACTGAGTGTTCGTTCCTTGGTCTGAAAGACAAAACACCACACGTATTCAAGATTACTTCTGGTATAAATAGTCTGAATTTTGAAAGCAGAGTCCTCCTCTTTCCAGCAATACCTGCTCAGAGTTGCACCAAAAATCAAATAAGTCTCTTCAAGACATGTATCTGCAGGAAGGAGAGAAAGGCTCTTATTGCATAGCTGGTCTAGAAAAATCATAAACACAGGAAAGGGAAGAAAAATGATTGCCAACAAATTATGGGTGTACAGCCTGCATGGTGGGGATGTGTCTTAGAGCCACATCTCCTGACACTGCAGATGAACTGTCCTGGCATCTTCCTGTTTGTGGTTATGCTACAAGCAGTTGCATTTCATCACTCAGTGTTTTGCTGCATTTGCTGCTCAGTGTTTTGGGCACTGAATGCCACACTTTGGTGATTCAACAAGCTCCAAATTTCAGAATTTGGTCTCCAGAAATCAAAGCTATTCCTTGCCCACAGATTTATCTGTGTGTCAGACTATTCCTACTCATTCCATCCACTGTTCCTACTCAGCTGCTCCCAATCCATGCCAGATGTGACACTGCTCCCATCAGGGATCTGTGACACCAGCAAATCCTGCTCAAATCTTGCTGCTGACACTGAACCCAAAGAACAGGAATACACAAACATCTTCCCTGAAACATGAAGCACTCCTTACAATTTTAACTGACAGATGATTGAAGATCACAAAACAACACTGAAAGCACACTTCCTTCCCCACTGACAGCAATGGTGACAGCACCACCAGGTACATGTCAAACAACTGCCCAGATCACAAGCAGAGTCACTTGAGGTCATTACAGTGTGTTTAAAGGCTGCAAAATATGTCTTACATATTCCCCTCAGCTCAAAAGTTATGATCAATTAGGTTCACAAAGAAGGAGAAATAAAGGAAGATAAAAAACTCAGATCTCACCATCTAACTGTTCTGGAAATTATGAATATTTCAACAACCACCTGAAAGCCTCAGAAGTAAATTCCTCCTGCAGACACATCCAATTGCTTCTAAATTCCTTTTCTAGAGGCACAGGGATGTGCCTGTGTCATGATGTCCTAACACCTTTATGGAGATGTCCATCAGCCACCTGGCTATGGACAATCCCAGGGAACATCTCTGCAACTGTGGCTCTCAGCCATCCTTTCTTCTGCAAATCACTCCACGACCTGGCACACTGAACAGGAAAGTCTGGATGGCTGGGTAACACATCCACAGGCTGAACTGGCAGGATTTGAAGACATCAATTAAATCAGTTCCAAAGGTAACCTGTAATTCCAGCCAAACAAGGGAATCTCAGCCGGAGGTCCTGGGTAAGTGTCAGCAGCTTGTGTTCCTGTCATGGAAATGAAGCTGTGTTTAAAAACAGAATCCCAGAATGGTTTGGGTAGGAAGGGACCCTAAAGCCCATCCAGTGCCACCCCTGCCATGGGCAGGGACACCTTCCACTGTCCCAGGCTGCTCCCAGCCCTGTCCAGCCTGGCCTTGGGCACTGCCAGGGATCCAGGGGCAGCCCCAGCTGCTCTGGGCACCCTGTGCCAGCGCTTGCCCACTCTCACAGGGAAGAATTTTTTCCTGATATCCAGTCTAACCCTGCTCTCTGTCAGTTTGAAATTGAACAGTATTTCACCTTCCAAAGTCCCCCACCTGGGGAAGGCTATCATCCACCACTCACCCACAACCCATAAAACAGCTGCAAGCAACCCAAAACACGGTGCAAAGCTCAGCCAGCACTTTGTCCACCCTTCACAGCCAGAAATAACTAAAAACACTTCCATCAGATGCCTCCTGAATGGGTGGCCATGTGATCCCTCTCCTCCTGCCACAGAAGGGATGCAGGAACGTCCAGCTGCCAGCACAGTCTTGAGCAAACTTTCCTTACCAGTCTAGACATTTTCTTTTAACTACAAGAAGGCAAGCCAAAACTTATACTACAGACTGGAAGATGCCCTCCTGCATGTTTCCTCTTGCTATAAATAACAAATAGTTATTGGCTTTCTCATTTATGTATTAATTTTTGTTTTGCAAGTTATAACTGGTCACAAAAATCCTGATATAGTACAATTTGTAATTACTGCTTTTGATATAGTATAATCTGTCAGTTTATGCATGCATCATACAGGTTTTATAAGTAGTAATGTCATATATACTATCTTAGACTGTAGCATAATGTTGAAATTATTTTTCATGTAACTAACTCAGAAAATGGTATAAAAGAATTAAAAGTGATTTCCCACATTCGGGGACTTTCTTATGTGAAAGACAAGATAACAGAAACAGAAACCAGAGCACCAAAAAAACAAAAAGAAGAATTTATTGACCCTCATTATCAGGGAATGAAAATACAACAAGATGGAACCAGAAGAAAAACTAAAATATATTGGTTTCATCTGCAAGATGGCATGAAAACAAGTCAAAGGTTAAAACTCAAAAGAATGCTTGAATATGTATAAACCCTTATAAATACACATGTACCCCCTATAATGTAACAGCATATAGAGAACATATGGTTTAAGAATGGCTTCATAGAGAACATGGTTTAAGTTAACTGTGTGCAAATAGCCAAGCATCCCAGCCCTTGGATTTATCTCTTTTATCCCTTATAAACCTTTATAAAAATGTTCAACAGTGAGCTGTGTCTCTCACACTCTCACGAGGCCGTGCATTAGTGCAACTCCCTGCAGGGCACCCGCCACACGCTGCTCCCAGCAAACACAGCAAACACAGCCCACTGCTTGGATAATCTCAGTTGGTTCAGGCTCTCAAAAGCCACATCCACCCTTGGAAAAACAATTAATAAAAGCCAGCATTCCATCCTGGGAAGTGGACACGGGAATTAACTATTTAATTAATGAAGGGACGCCCGTCGCTTTGGGAGGATCGCTGCAAAACCAAGCCTGGCTTTCACAGCCGCTGTACACAAACAGTTAAATGCAGCAAGGACCAGCCCTGCATCTGACAACAGCCAGAACTGCAGGAACTCAGTGGCTCTGCTCCTCTTCCAGAAAGAGGAACCCAACCAAATCAACCTCCTTCCCTTCTGTGGCAAAGTATCGCATGACCAAGCAGCTCCAGAGGCACCTGGCTTAAGGAGCTTTAATTATTTGTTGTTGTTAAGTGTGAACAGATGGGAGGGAGGGAGAGGAGGAAAGATTTCAATCTGCACGTGGGTGAAGCTCAGATTAGCAAGGTATTAAGGACAGCAAGGCAGTGAGGTGCTGCCTGAAAATAGCCCCACTCTCACCTATCTGCTCTCCCAGATGGATCAGGAGATCCATGGCCATGGAGCCAGGGTTCTGTGACTGCTGGGGAAGGATGGGAAATTGCAAGAGTATTGGAAAAAGCTGCTGAGGCTGAAGATAAAAGGGTTACAATGAAGCAGCAGTCTGAATTTTTGAACAGAGAGTCCCCTCTTTCCAGCAATACCTGCTCAGAGGTGCACCAAAAATCAAATAAGTCTCTTCAAGACATGCATGTGCAGGAAGGAGAGGAAGGCTCTTGTTGCACAGTTGCTCTAGAAAAATCAGGACATGCAGGAGAGTGTGACGCTGCTTTCCATCTCCCTTGAGCTTGCTGGGAATAAGCCCTTGCCATAGGTAAATCTCAGGAGACACTTTCCCTGGGGATGTCCAGCAGGATCCAATATCCCTGCTGCATGTGAGCAAGGAAACAAAAAGAGGGAATAACAATTCTGCTGCTCTTTCAGAGGAGCTCTCAGGGGCTCCTCTGAGCAGGAAGGGTGAGGTAAGATGTTCTGGTACTGCAGGAATTCATCTGGGGTTTAGACTGGATGCTGGGAAGGGTTTGCTCCCTGTGAGGGTGGGGAGGCCCAGGGTGCAGCAAGCTGGGATAGTGAAAGGTGTCCTTGCCTATAGCAGGGCTTGGGATGAGAGGATCTTTAAGGTCCCTTCCAAACAGAACCATGCTGGGACTGTGTGATCTGGCAAGGAGCCCTTGGGAGCAGGAAAAGCCCATGGAGGCACCTCATGACAGCCTCTGACTCCCCAGCATCCCCTCCAGGCCTGGGAAATGCCTGTGGGCCTCCAGAATATCTTAAGAGTACAGAACAAATAAAGGGCACCCTGCCACAGCTGCTGCTTTACCCAGCCAGCCCACAACCAGACCTGCTCTACAGGACTGTCCTCGAGCTCTGCTCTGACATGCAACTTTTAGAGAAGTCTCCCACACCTTCTAAACCTGATAAAATAGGACATTTCAATAAAAGGTTATTAAAAAGGAAAAAAAAAAATCTTCCTGCAAGCCACACGAGAGCTGTTGAAATGACTACTGGTGGGAAAATACAAGTGGTATTCTGGAAACAAGATAAAGTACTAAATATACACCAAAAGATGTTCAACAGTCACAGAAGTTGGAGTTTGGGGGTTGTTCAGGTCTTTTTGTTTTGCTTGTGTGGTTTTTAGAGGTTAGGGTAGGGCTACTAGATATAGCACAGGATATAAATACACATGAGGTTCTCTTTTAAAAGTAAATATATTATTATCTGTCCTTGGGCATTGCAAAAGCTTTTCACTGGGACTGAAAATAACCTAAATCCACAACTATTTCATGTGGGTGAGGGGAGAGAAGTACAGTGGCAGAGATCCTGCTGAAATATACAGCTCATCCTGTGTGGCACCACAACAGCACTGACAACAAGGGTCTAATTCTAGGTTTGATTTCACATCAGCAGTGAAACAATGAGGGGTCTGGAATTTATCTGATCCTGAGACAAACTTGTGCTGGTCTGGATCAGCCTGAAATATAAGCACATATGGCACCATGTAAATTCAGATTTAATGGGGACACAGTTGAGCTCAGCCCAGAAAAGCCAGCAGCTCCTGGACAGCACAAGGAGACCACATTCCTGGCTGGTTTGGGGATTTCTTGCCCTCCCCAGACACGATGTGCAGGTTGCCAGCAGCAAGGCTGCAAGCTCTCCTTCCTTTCTGGAGGAGCAAGGAGGAAGGATCAATACTCAGAAAGCTCTTGAGAAGCAGTGGAACAGCCCCTGGGGAGCAGAGCAGACACAGCGCCAGCCCAAAATTCAGGAAGCCTGGAGCTCCTCAGCCCACTAAAAGCCACTTTTTGCCAAGTAACCAATTTCCTTACACTCTCCAGTAAATAAAACATGAAGGGCAGGCAGAGCCATAAAATATGAATGCACCCACGTCCGAAAGCAACAGGCCCTGTTATTGTAGATGCTGCATAAATCATTGAGGACAAGGGGACTTGTGTCCCCTAAGGGAGGGCACAGAATTTGGGGTCAGTCAGCAGGCAAGGGAGCTTGATATTAAGAAATGTTGCATCTATGCTCTCCTTTGTGATCTGCACTGCCTAAAAATAGCAGAAAACACTTTAGTGCATGGATTATTTAGTCAGGCCAGATGGGTGAAAGGCACAATCAAGCCTCAAGACAAACATCAGATGATTTTGGTGTGGGCCTCCACCAAACACAGCACTGGGAATGGGATGGCACAGCACAGAATCCCAGAATGGTCTGGAATTGATAAAACCCATCCTGCCACGGGCAGGGACATCTTCCACTGTCCCAGGCTGCTCCAAATGTCCAACCTGGCCTTGGGCACTGCCAGGGATCCAGGGGCAGCCACAGCTGCTCTGGGCCTGCCCACCCACAGGGAGTCCCACTGGGAATTCAGCCAGAATGACCAAAATGGTCCTTTCTGCCTGATTTCCCTGCCTGGGGCCACGACAGTAGTTATGAGCTGCACTGTTGAAACTCACTGCTGTATCTGTTTCCCAGAGCTTTGCCACACAAATACAACATCTTCACAATTTCAAGTGTTTGCAGTTACAAATGTTGCTCTGGCAAATTTCTCTAGGGAGGAGTAACAGCTACTTTATGGAAAACTTGCCCCCAGTCACTGCCACCTCCTTTTTCTTGAGATTTTTTATTTCAGGCAGTTGACTGACAAATAACACTGCTGCTTACAATGCACAACATCTTGCCTTTTTTGTGTTTGTACAATTTGATTGAAAAGGCACAGCAGCTTTCAGACAGCTGGTGGCCGACAACAACCTCCAAGTTCAGTCATGACAGCCCTGCAGGTAGCTGAGAACCACTTTCCACTGCAAAAATGTGACCCCAAGTATTTTTGGATTACCTTTTCACTACTCTGTATTTACAAAGTGGCCTTGAGGTGATCCTGGATGAGTTGAAGCAGATGGATGAGCTCAGGATGAAGACTGTGCTCAGCTGTGTCAGTGTATTCTCAAGGCCAGGACATGCAAAGCTCCAAGCCAGTGGTGCTCAGGGCATTCAGGGACTTGACACTGCTCCTTCCTACCTTACAGGAGCACAAAGCTCAACAGGTACCACTGAAGATCCACAAATTGCCAATCTGACCTAGCACTCAGCTTGTGGATGCCTCCTCCTCTTGATTTTCCAGAGGTTCAACAGAACTGAAAGTAATCTTCAGCCCAAAGTTATTTCTGAGTGTAAAACCACTTCACAGAGTCCCAGGACAGTTTGACTTGGGAGGGACCTTAAAGCCCATGCAGTTCCACCCCCTGCCATAGGCAGGGACACCTCTCACTATCCCAGGCTGCTCCAACCTGGCCTGGGACACTTCCAGGGATCCAGGGGCACCCACAGCTTCTCTCTGTAGCTCTGCTCACCTTTTTTCAAAGGTACTTTTCAAGCAGGACTCCCTCTCTGCTTCAAAGCAGTGCATGGCAGAGCCAGGAGGCAAACTGTATTATGTAGGAATCTCACCAAATCAGGGAAATGACAAAGAAAAATCAGGAGCATTCATCTCAAACTGAGACCTAGACAAGAGCCAGCAGGAGTGTTAGTGCTCTTTGGCTTTTTTCTTCCTAATTTTCCTTTCCATCTCAGTAGAGTCTGTTCTTCCTTCCCTCCTTTCCTCCATCTTCTGAGGCTCCTCCCAACTCCAGGCTGGACCCTTTCCTGCCCAATGGCACAATCAAGATGAATAATCATCAGGATTAGGAGAAAGTGGAGAGGCTGCTAGAACCAGGGAAATGCCAAACCACCATCAGAAAGAGAGGTCAGAGTATTTTAGATAATTTTGTGATGTCTCCTCATCCTCCTCCCCGCCCAAAATGAGAATCAGCGTGAAAGGATCCCAAGAACTGTAAATAAATGATGACCCTGTTCATCAATGAGCTCAGGCTGCAATGAAATGAAAGCCACAGCAGGCTCTGTAATCACTCACAATAAACCCCTCCAACAGGATCACTCCTGCACTGATGGCTCAATTATGCCTGGGCAGAATGTTACACAACATTAAACATTAACAAAAGTCTGAGCCTGGGTCACTTTTCTCCCAGATAAATCCAAATCAGTAACCCAGTGCTCTTAGCTTAAGTAACCCAGAATTATCAGATCAATTCTTCTTCCACCTTTCCCTTCACATCTGATAAAAGCCAGGCCACCACACAGAGAGAAAAGTGTTTGCAAACAGTCCCTGTGCTAAACAGTTATATTGTTATCATTTAAAATACTGTGGTTTGGGAGAGAGGTGCTAATGTAAATTCAGTAGCTCACAAATTAAACCAGGGGCAAGCTGTTCTGGGCTATGAGGCTTCACTCAGCTCCCCAGAAGGGTTTCTTCCCTCCTCTAAAATCCTGTTCCCAGCAAACAGTTGCACCACTTCTGTTACCAGAAGCTGCAAGAAGACCCGTGAAGACAACCACAGCAGAAAGCTGCTTTCATTTCTCCTTTGGCTTTTGCAATATCACTTTTTGTAACTCCACCAGAACTAGAGATCCCCTCAGCACCTGAAACAACTGTCCACTCTCTCTGCAACTGTATTAATACAAACTAAAGCTTCTCAAGGTTTGCCCAACAGACCACAGGACCCCAGGGTGGCTGAGGCTGCAGGAGCTGAGCGGGCACCTGGTGTCCCCTCCCTGCTGGAGCGGGGCCATGGCAGAGCCCAGGGCACAGCACTGTGTGCACCCAGCTGTGCCCCAGCCCCAGGGAGGAGAGCCCCCAGGCTCTGTGGGCAATCTGCTCAGGCTGGGCACCGCCCAGGGAAGAAGTTGTGCCTCCTGGGCAGGGCAATGGCTGGGCTCAGGCCCTGCCCGTGGCTCTGGTGCCATGGCTGGGCCCCGGAGCAGAGCCTGGGCCCTGCTCTGCCCCTCCTGCCCCCAGGGACAGCCAGGCCTGAGGGCCCCTCTCAGCTGGGGCTCCTCTCCAGGCTGGGCAGCCCCAGCTCCCTCAGCCTTCCCTGGGCCCCCAGCTGCTCCAGGCCCTTCCCAGCTCCAGCAGCTCCTGGCCCTGCTGTGCTCAGCCCCCAGAGCTGGACACAGCACTCCAGAGGTGCCTCCAGGGCTGCCCAGGGCCAGGATCCCTCCCTGCCCTGCTGCCAGGGCTCTGCTGCTGCTGCCCCAGGCTCCCCTTGGCCTCCCTGGGCCCAGGAGCCTCTGCTGGGACAGGGACAGCTCGGTGTCCCCAGGACCCTCTGCTGGGACAGGGACAGCTCGGTGTCCCCAGGACCCTCTGCTGGGACAGGGACAGCTCGGTGTCCCCAGGACCCTCTGCTGGGACAGGGACAGCTCGGTGTCCCCCAGGTCCCACCCCACAGAGCTGTTCCAGCAGCTCCCCCCCAGCCTGTGCTTTTGGTCTTTGTTGCTTTAACCTCAGTACAAGATCCAAACACGCTGAGAGAGCTGAACAATGCCAGGATTTAGGTGGGGTGTGACTGGTTTAGAACAGACAAACCAAAGTCCCCAGAGCAAAGCAGGTGGCTGAGATGAAAAGGGAGAATTGCAAAACACCAAAGGAGTTAGAAATTATATGGAAAAAACCCAGAAAGGTGGGAAGATGAAGAAATTGAAATCAAAGTTACACCAAAACTCACTTGCTGGCGGTCTTTCAGCTAAATCCCTCTCACCCTTGATGCTTAACACCCAACAATCCCAAAGCATCAGCTTCTCCCATACAAATAAACAGAAGTCAAATGTCTTCAACTTCCTTGTTTTAAAAAATAAATCAAGTATTACAGCATCATATCTTAGTGGTGAAAAACCTGCTTGACAGCTGAAATGATCTTTAAAATTTACAAGAAAACAGTGTTATATCTATCACTGAGACCAATGAATTTTTACTCCTGGTTATGAAAAGCAGCCCAGCAATTAGTGAGGAAATCATGCTGAAGTGTTGTGAAACAACTGAATAAAAATACCTGCTTTTCTTCAAGATACAATTCAGTTCAGTTTCTCTTTCAGAGGTTGAAATGTAACTTCAATTCTTAAATTCACTTTTAAAAGGTAGAACAATTCCAGGTAAAGGTAAACTGATACTGAATCCCACCTTGTATTCACAGCTTCTCAAAAACAATAAATGCTGTTTGTCCTCAAAGTATTTGCCCAGGAAATGTGACAGGTTTTGAAAACTAAGTATTAGATGAACATTCTTTAGCTATGATAAATAACTGCTGCAGCCCTTTCACCACATCCTTTGCAGGGAATGCTTGGTACAGGATGCATTCTGGGTTTTAGGATCTATCTAGGATATATGAAATGCCCCTGGATATTTCTTTCTTTACACTGTACAGGTTGGGTCACTGTTTATCAGTGCATGGCTGGGAGTGCCACAACAGCAGCTGAAAAAAGGAGAATTCAAATTGTTCTAAAGGTTGATAAAGAGTTTAAAAAAATTAAAGAAAGCAAATAAATACAAACTCAAACCCCCCCAAATCAAATCAAGGGGGGGGGGGGAGGGGGAAGCAGCAGGAAACAAACTTTTCCCAAAGAAAATAATGGTTTTCCTAACTGAATTTTAGGAATTCAGTTGTTTTAGGAAAGGCAACAGAAAATATATCAAAAGGACCAGTGATGTTCCTACAAGGAAGGGTGATAAACACTGAAGGCTGGTGACAAAGCACTGTACAGTGAACACTTCCTAAAAGCAACTTGAAAAGTCCATAGTTTCCAAAGCACAAGTTATTTCCCCTTGGCTTGTCTGTTGACACTTCACACACTTATTGCAAAATAAAGTCTCTTCTGAGAGTGTCATATTACACATTCACATTCAGTGAAATCACACCCTCACTATTTTTTGGTTTTGCTTTTTCTTTCCCCCAAGTAGAATTCTCTTCACAAAACAGCAGAATAAGAACAATTCAAAGAGCAGAGTAAATCTCCTAAAATCTTTGTCCTTAACTTGGGCAGACTAACCCAAATGAGCTTAAACCAAACCTTTCCAATGAGAGCCTTCAGCTGAATTCCAGTCCCTGCACACCTGGGACTGTATCACCTGTGCCAGCAGAGCTCAACAAGCTTTTCTCAGAGGCATCCCCCTCCTCTTCTCCTGTACCTGGGTGATTCCATGGTGGAAAACCTGCTCTTTTGCTGGTTTTCTGCAGGAAAACCTGCTCTTTTGTTGGTTTTCTGCAGGCAAGGAGCACGAGCAAGTCCTTCCCCTTTCGGTGGCAGCAGCGAGTTGTGAGAGCAGCCCTGCTGGATGCTGAAACCATACCTCACATTTCCTAATCTGCCTTTCTATTTTTAACCAGAGTCATCTCCCCCACCTCCTCTGCCAGGCAGACAGCTGCAGAAAGCAGCTGGAGACAACAGAGTGCTCCATCAGGGCCATTTTCCTGGCCAAAAACCATCCTCAGGCCAGATGAGAGTGCACAAGGGACATTCCCAAGGTGTGCTTCCTTCTCCTTGTCCCTTGTGGCCACAACAGCTCTGACTGCACACAGAGTGTGGCAGTCTGGTTACCCAAAGGACCGTGGCTCACCTGAACTGGCTGAGATCCCAATCTGCCCCTCTTGTCCCTAAAAACTCAAGGGAGAAAGGCTCCAGCAAGGATCCAGAGCATGGATCTGCTCCTGCACTGGGCTCTCCCAGGATAGGGAGAAGGGACCACCCTGCCCTCTGTAAGGCAGCATCACCACCTGACACAGCCTTTGGGAACACTTGCTGGGGTGTCCCCAGCACTGAGACCTCCTTCCACAAGCTCACACCTCCTGGGGAAAGGTCTGGAGTCACCTTCTCCTCCAGGTTTGGAAATCTCCTCCCCCAGGCACTTTGGTGTCAGGTGTCAGATACGCAGCAACCCCTGAATTCTCTGCTCACATGGGAGAGCAGCTTTGAAAAGCTCAGCTTTAAAAAGCTAATGTGCAGCCAGGCTGTAAAGTTAACCAAGCAAAAAGGGCACTTTCCTGAGCAGCAGGAGCAGTTTGGAGCTTTCCCAGGCAGCTGGAAAGCCGGGCACGCAGAGCACAGGCTGTGCAGGGCGCTGAGCTGTGCCAAATTTGGGCTCGCAGCACTTGGGGCATGGGCTAGCACTGAAAGTGAGGTCCAGCTCTCTGAGCTGTGCCCTCCAACTGGACTCATTTTCTCCCTGGAGATGCCAGAAAATGCCCTGGTAGGATCAGGCAGACCTTTTGGCAGAAGACAGCCAGGCTGAGAGTTTGGCACTTGAAAACAGACCTGGCTTATTTTGGGGGGGGGGGGGGGGGGGGAAGGCACAACTCCAACACCGACTCAGGGAGCTTAGAGGAGTTTAGCTGGAAGTTTTGAGTCATGCTCTTGGACATGGGCAGCTAGAACAGCTTAAGCCCTTCTTGAACCCTTTTTCTTTTGTTCAGGACATGGCTGCAAACATCACAAATGGAACTACTTCTGCTGTTGCCCATGTGCTACAGATTTTCCACGCTTTAAGTTACTCACACAAAACAAACTCACTGCCAACACGATCAATCAAAATGTAAAGCAAATGCAGACAGGACTGTACAGACTCTAAGTATTAAATGCTGAAGAGAAACCCATCACTTACATGCCTAGAGAAACAAAAGTCAACCAAAACAGAAGTCTGGTGTGGAATTAAGCACAGCAAGACCCACAGCAAATCTTCCCAGCTCAAAGGGATTTGAATCACAGGATGCCAGGAAACGAAGCTGCTGAGCAAAACACTCCATCAGCCATAAACCCACGTGAAATTACATTTCATTAATGAATGACAGTGTTTTACAAGTAAGTAAATGCTGTGTTTCCCCTCTGCCTCAGCTGGAGCTGCTCTCTTAGGAAAAAGACCACAGGGTGAGCAGGTCCTCTCCCATCATTAATCCACTGGACTACAGCACTTTGTTAACAGGCATAGAAACCACGGCAGCAGCAAACACCCACGTGTGAAACCAAGATCTGAAAGTAATTTAATTTCTTACCTTCTGGAAAAGGGGAATTTCAGGGGCAGGAAACCTCTTTAGCATCTTTTACAGGCACCAGGCCCGTGGGTTAATGATTTACCTGACAGTGTTGTTAAGCAGATTAGATAAGAGTGGTTTTGTTATGGTCTGTTTTCCTGCCTGTGTCTGCATAACCAAATCAACCAGCAAATGAACAAGTCAGGGTATTACTCGACAGAGCAGAAAGAAATTAATGCTCCCCTCAGCTTGCTCACACCATCCTGCTATAAAACCACATTTTTTATACAGATACACATGCCCATCTATACACACACAGCCTAAAAAACAACGCCTGGAGTAGCTCTTCTCTGTGTGTACACTTGTGTGTTCATATACACAAACACGTCTCAAAAATACACACAGATAAGCCACTGCAGGCAGTTTGGTTTAGTTTCTTCCCCAGAAGTCAAGTAAAAAAAAAAAAAAAAAAAAAAAAAGAAGCCTCATTGACTCATCGCTCTAAATCTATTATAAAGCTTCCAGCTTAAAGCACTGAGTTCCAAAGAGGTTTAGGATGAGCAGAAGAGGCAGACGAGCCCAAAACGCACAAATAGGATCACAGCCCCTGGAAAGACTCAGCAGCGGATCCAGGGATAAAGTTCTGTTCCCCTGTGCCCTCCGAGAGGGTTTCTGTGTTCTCCCAGTGACTCACAGGCTGCTCTCCACACCCGGGGCCACCCTGCTCTACACCCGCGGCTGGGTTTGTGCTGGGGGGCAGCGGTGACACCGTGACAGGCACAGGCACAGCCACTCTACAACATCACAAAGTCTAAAACACCTTCGTGCTCCTGCTCCTTCCTACAAACACCGCACACAGCTGCCCTGGGGATATCTGGCAGCAGTCAAAGGGGAGGTCAGGCGTGGGGAGAGCTACCCGAGGTGCCAAAGGGGACAGCAGATTGTCCCTGGCTTTTCGTTTGTGCAGGCAGTGCCCTTGCCAAGCTGTGTAACTCTGGTTCTCTCTCACAGGTGTGCTGCAAACAAACCTACAAACCCAGAAACCAGGTGGAGATTCCGTGCCCCGGCAGGAGGTGAAGCTGCCTGATGGAAACACAACCCTGACACAACCTGGGGGACAAGCCACCGGCAGGTCGCTGCTGTCCCACATGCTGGCAGCTTGGCTGGTTTCTAGTAAAAAAGACCCCGAGCTAAACTAAAAACTAAGATTAAAAGCAAGCAGTGAACAACAAAGTAACCACAAGTTTAAGCGCCACTTTCAAAAAAAGTAACCCGAGCAAAAAGACAACCGACTCCCCATAGCTGCGCTGTAGACCTGACTGTATCCAAGCCCCTCTGTGGCTCCCCAAACGCAGCCCCCGGCCGTCCAGCAGCAGCCAAACACCCCTTCACACACTCAAACGGGACCATCCGGAGAGGAAAGCTACTCACTGCTGGAAATGAGGCGGCAGAGAGCAGCAGAAAACGCAGCTTTTCCTCTTCCAGCCGCAGCCGCTCCCGGCAGCAGGACGGGGACACGGCGGCGGCGCGGCCACTCCCGGAGCGCGGAGCGCACCCGCGCCTCCTTGGCCAGCCCCAACTTCCTTCGCCTTCAAAGTTGCCTTTCAACTTCCCTCAGGCTGGGCTTCCTCAGTGCTCCTCTCCCAGCTGCTGGCCAGCCCCGCGGGAAGCGCCTGCGGAGGGAAACGGGGAGAGGTGAGCGGAGATCCAGAGGGGATGGAGCGAGAGCGCTCCCGCCGCTCCTTCCGCGGGCGCGCCAGTGCGTCAGCACCGAGAGAGGAGGGGACGGAGCGCCCGCCACAGGAGGAACGGCGAGAGAAGGAGGAGGAGGAGGAGACCGGGAGTGCCAGCCCGGCCCCGGGTGGTGCAACAGATCCCGGCAGTGCTGCTCTACCGGCAAACAGCACCTGAAACACGAGGAAATGGGTACATCACCGGAGTTGGGTCTGGTGATTCCTATCGGACGCGCGGAACGCTTTCATTCAGTGTCACTTAAAAGTCACTGCAGGGAGGAAGGATTCCTTTTTCCAGTATATATCAGTACCAGATGTTAAGTTCTACCCTACAAATTAGAAAAAAACCCCTCCACCAAAAAGAAAGTCGCGTTCTACCACACTAACACGAAACAAAACAACCAATTCCCCACGCTTTCCATGAATTTTTTGGCTCCAGCAGCAGAGTCCCTGGCCAGGCAGCATCACCATCCCCCGAGGGCTGGCATCCAGCCTCTATCCCAAAGGCCACAGCGAGGACTGGAAGCACACAGGATCTCCTGCCTGCAGATCCAGCGGGAAAGGCCGGTGAAAGCATCCCAGGTGAGAGGGAGCAGAGGATGCCTGCTGGCCGCTGCCTCGGGACAGCGGGGAGCTGCTGTAATTCGGTACAAAACCACAACACAAAGCAGGCTGAGTCACTTTGGGAAGACTGATGGGATGAGCAGCGCTGGCAGTGTTTTCCAGCACAGCACGGACTCTCCCGAGCCTGCTGGATCCAACAGAGACACTGTCCAGGAGTGAAGTCAGAGGTGTAGGAAGCAGCCTGCTTCCACTCCACAGATGAAATAATGTGGAAACTGAAAACTACGCAGCAGCAGTAACAAATAGCAGCATCAAGTTTTCTGAGCTCCATCCTGAGAGAGAGAGAGCCTGTTGCCAGGAATACTGAGGAATCTGCAGAGCCACATCGAAGAAGCACAGGGTGGAGAAAGAATTTTCAGGAGCTGCACACAGAAATCCATCCACACTCATCCTATCACACAGAAAACAAGTATTTTAAAGGAGGAGTAGCTGCTTTGGGGGTTTTTAATAGATCCACGCCCCTGAACATGGCCCAGCAGTGCTTTTTCCTAACACATGGAGACAGCCAAGTATGCAGTGGAACAATGTGCTCACCATCAGCTCCTCCACAAAGTTTAGACACCTAAAAACAGCCCATGGTCAAGCCCAACTCCGCCCATTTTATTTAAAATCTGGGGAGACACGGAATGAGGCACCAGTGAGCTCTGTTTTTTTTTCCAGCAGTCTTTTAGTAACTGGGCTCTGTAACACTCAGCAGATGTCATCTGCCCAACCTGGCCCCCCTTTCCAGGAGGGATTCTGGAGTGAAGACAGTAATTGCTCATCACCTAAAGATTCCTTAGATGTAATTCAGTCAGTACCAATCCTGTAAACCCCTCCCACTGAGAATATACATAAGGCATCTACAGCTTAATTAGAAGATGCCACAGGCCAAGGACTCCTTGTTATGCTGAGGACGCTCACACACCTCTCAGGACAGCAGAAGTCACCTGGTGAGGCCAGAGGCCAACTCAGTATCTCCCTCCAGACAATAAATGCATTCATATTTGACAGAAATGCTCTTGTGTTCCTCCAGCAGATCTTATCTTGGTGATATTTTTTTCCCCCCATGATCCAGGCCTGTGTGAGTTCAGTGACCTCAAGGCACATAACAAAGGCAGCCCTGTGTTCCCACCAGTCAGGTGGGGCCAGAAGGGAGAACAGAAGACAGTTGGACGAGTATTACAGGTAATTAAAAGGGAGCTTTGAGAACACCTTTTCAACCGTGGCACATTTAAATACTGCATGTGTCCAGACAGATACAACATAACACTCTGCAAAGCCCTGAACAAGTAAAAAGAAACACAATGAACTCCACTGGATGTGCAAAGGAAAGTGTTTTTTTCTCCTACACAGAGCAGCCAGGACATATTTAGCCTAAGGGCTGAAAGAGAGGACAGCCTGAGCTGATGACATAATTTTCTTTCTATAGGACTGGATATCTGGGACTACTGCCCTCAGCTCAGTGGCTGTTGCTGTTTCACCTCTACCTTCCCCCATCCTGCTTCAACAGAAGAGTGACAATCACCCAAAAAACACTTTAAGAACAGAGATGGCCACAGAGATGTTGTTTCTTTGCCACCAGAACACGAGCAATGTGACAAAAACCAGATCTGAGGTTGACTGCTGGCTCTGAGGAGAAAGGGCTGCTACCCCAGTCCTGATGTGTCTTGATCACTGAAGCACCACATGCATTTGGAATGTCCTTCCAAAGGCCTGGGGAAAGGCCTTCCTTGCCTTGACAGCTTAAGTCTGCCTAAACATCAAAAACAGACAGATTATGTTGAGCCCCCTTTTACCCACCCATCAGAAAAGAACTGTGTATGAGCAGGTGAAATCCAGCACTGAGGGTGGTAATGAAAGTCTTGGACAAGTGAGAAAAAACTGCTCAGAATCCTGGGATCTCTGAGGCTGGAAAATCCCTGCCAGCCCATGGAGTCCCAGCTGTGCCCAGTGCCCACCTTGTGCCCAGCCCAGAGCACTGAGTGCCACCTCCAGCCCTTCCTGGGACACCTCCAGGGATGGGCACTGCAAAGCTCCCTGGGCAGCCCCTGCCAAGGCCTGAGCACCCTTTCCATGCAGAAATTCCTGCTGCTGTCCAAGCTGAGCCTCCCCTGGCCCAGCCTGAGCCCCTTTCCCCTTGTCCTGTCCCTGTTCCCTGGCAGCACAGGCGGACCCCCCCTGGCTGTCCCCTCCTGGCAGGGAGTTGTGCAGAGCCACAAGGTCCCCCCTGAGCCTCCTTTACTCCAGGCTCAGCCCCTTTCCCAGCTCCCTCAGCCCCTTCCCCAGCTCCATTCCCTGCCCTGGACACACTCCAGCCCCTCCAGGTCCTTCCTGGACTGGGGACCCAGAACTGGACACAGCCCTGGAGGTCCCTGAGCAGGGCCAGCCCAGCACTGTGAGTGTGTGATGTGTTCACAGGGCTTCACACCAGCAATATAATTCTTTACATCCACCCCATGTATCCCAAAAAAACTTCAAAGCATTTTTTTTCTTGTCTTTCCATTCAAGAAATGCCCTGGTCACTGACATATCAGAAAAAGTGTGCTACAGGAGAATTATAAAGCTACTATGACCTTAAAAGTGTTTGCATTAAAACAAACACTTAGAGAAGTAATGTGAAACTTTATTATTACACGTGTAATTAAATAATTATTATTATTTCAGCTGTGTTACAGCATTAAAAGCCATTACAACTTCTTATGTGGAAGGCTGTTAATGGACAGTTGCTTTTGAAACTAAAAATATTGACGTTAATGGGGTTCTGAGAGAAACCAAAAACTATGAAAGAGCTGAGTTTAAAATCTCTGAAGTACTATCAGAACAGCTTCCAGAAGCAGCAGGTGAAGAGCTTAGGTGTGTTTGCTAGGACAAAGGGAGATTCCAGAGCGCTGATGTGCTCATCACTTCCAGCAATGAAGTTTCCCGGAGGAATGCTGTGTCATGTAACGTGTGACTCACAGAGCAACGTCGGCAGGAAACCACTCTTCTCCCTCTCTCCCTAAAAAAAGCTCAGCCTTGCCTCTAAGTTGAACTGAGTTCCCTGAGCAGAATTCCTCCAATTTCAGCATCATGTGCTCCAGCACGTATGCAAGAGGGAAGGTGTATTTTAAACCCTGGCAGCAAACCAGAATCGTCTGGAAAATCAGCTGGAAGCTCCTCCTGCTCCTGGTTCAGCAGGGAGTGAAGAAACACCTTGTGCTGCTGTGTTTGGACACGTGGCTGTCCTTTGCCCTTGCAGCAGTTTTGCAACCCGGGATGCTCTGCCTGGCTGGGCTGATCCCGGGCACTCCCAGTCCACTCAAACCCTACAAACCCCCAGACATGGGGCTGCACTCACTGGGACAGCTCTGAGGGATCACACACCCTCCTTGTGCAGGCACTGTCACTCTAAAGGGGATGGCAGGAGCAGCAATGGGATCCCAAACCCCTGGCGTCCACCAGGATACCAGACTCATGGTGAGGTGTCTCCACTGTGAGCCATCCCTCATCCAAGCAGCTCCTGGAGTTCTCATCTAATCTAAGTGGATAAATTCCTCCCTCTGCTCATCATGTGTGCTTCCCAGGTGTCCAGCCTTCTGCTCTTTTTGATTCAAGGCCGTGGTTGACCTTTAGGTCCTTGGAGAAACACATGGGCCTTCCCAAGGGTGGCTCTGCAGAGCTGAACACCCAGCACCTCTCCAGGGAAAACACTCTGGAATGGCAATTCCATCCAGGGCATGTGCAATCACAAACCCAGGCCAAAGCTAGAATTTCATACCACTGAGGTCCCTTTTGAGCCTGGAAGAGTGAAGCTTTCCATAAAAGAGAAGAATAGAAACAAGACACCCTTTTGAAACTCCCCACTCAACAATAAGGACATTTTTCACAGGGCAGGGTATCACTCCCACGTGACTGCATCCCACATCCAGCACTTCCAGCTTGGGAAGTACCACTCCTACTCCCTGATCCACTTACTCTGCCCTCTCAGAAGTCTCATCACCCAGATGTGTTTAAAACCTCTGGTTAAAAAGTCACCACCTCAAAATTCCAATTTACTTCTGTCTCTTCCAAACCCAAAATTTCAACCCAGAGGCCTCTGTTACAGAGAGTTTCCTCACCAAACAGTGTAATGGGACACAGATTGGTGTCCCACTGATTTTTCCATCTAAAGAGTTTGCTGTTTGCCCCACCCCTTGGGACAAGGCTGCTGGTTTGTATAACAGCAGTTTGGAACTATCAGATGCTCTGGCTTCATTAAGGCCTTAGACACCATCAAGCAAAATAAACATTTCAAGACAACAAACCCCAAGCAACCAAAAATAAACCAAGCCACAACCCCAAAAACAAAGCAAGAGTTGATGCTTGGTGCTAAAGTTCAGCAGCAGGGCTCATGGGTGTGGAGGGGGCTTTTTCCTGTTCAAGATAAATCAACCCTGTCTCCACATCCTGAGCGTTTGCTTGCACGCCACAGCCACACCAAGCAGTGAGAAATGCATTCCTTGGGGCTCTTCAGCAAGATGTTTGTTATCCCAAACACCTGACCTCCACCTGCTGCTCCTGCCAGGAGCATCTCCCTCCCAGCCAGGCAGCAGACCCAGGACTGGGACACTCCACTCCAAGAGTGTGAAGATAAAACACCTGCTCCAATTCATCCCAGCCTCCAGCTCCACTCTCCCTGTGGAGCTGGCAGTCAATAGCCAAAGGTTAAACTGCCCTGACATGTCCACCTATCCAATACCTTTGTCATTAATAAGCATGATGTGGATCAATACCAAATACACACTTCCTGTGCCCCAAGGGCAAAGGGAACGAGGCACAGGAGCGATAAGGAGCTGCTTGTGAGGGCTGCAGGGTGTTGTATTCCCAGTATCCTGTGTCAGGGCTCCACACACGCCTGAGCTGTGCAATTCCATCATTCCAGCTCTCATCCTCCTGCTTGTGACCTCCCCTGCCACGAGTTCACCTGGGTTCTCAGGATGACCTTAATTAAGAGCTGGAAAGAACAGATTATGCTCAGGAAGCCAGAGCCATTAATCTCAAAGGCTTAAAAGGTTTTCAGGGGAAGTGTGTTTATATGTCCCCTTATCTCATCCTACAAAAGAGGGAATCGGCAGCAATGCCACCACAAGCAAAGGCTGCTTTTGGTGTCACTCAGATAAAATCTAACTACTTTCATCTCCACCAATGATCAAAATGCAATAAAAACTTGGCCTGTTAGACCTTATTTTTATGACCTTGACCTTAAGTCCAATTTTTTCTTAAAAGATGTTCCAGCTCTGTGTAAGCATGAAAAACAACAGCCTGCTCCTTCTACCAGGACCATTAAAATTCTGCTCTCTGGGATATATGTCCTAAAAAAAAAAAAATCAGCATTCAATGAAATCCCAGCTCATATTTCTTACAGGGACACTTTTCTACAAGCACCTGAATTATGTGTCTCTCACTACAATTCCAAACAGGAACTTGAACCTGAAGGAACTTCATCCTGCTCCCACCAAAGCCAAGTCTCAGCAGCTTTGACCACGAAAGACATAAAATCATGGAGTGGTTTGGATTGGAAGGGACCTTAAATCCCATCCAGTGCCACCCCTGCCATGGCAGGGACACCTTCCACAGTCCCAGGCTGCTCCAAGCCCTGTCCAGTCTGGCCTTGGGCACTGCCAGGGATCCAGGGGCAGCCACAGCTGCTCTGGGCATCCTGCTCTGTCTGGGCTTCATCATGTGCTGGAATTTGAAATGTAAGGAACTTTTAGAACTTTGGGTTTATAAGTTCAAGTTTAGAATTAAATAGAGGATTTGATTTGAGATCTTGGGAAAGGCTTTTGAACTTAAGTATTGGAAGCAAAAACGTAGATTTATAGTTTAAAGTAGAAACATGTTATATTCATTTTTAAAAATTTAGTGGTTTAGAATTTAAAATATAAAAAAATGAAGTAGTTACAGAAGTAAATAGAGATTAAAATATAGTACTGTAAGTTTGTGTGTTATAATTAACTAAAAAACTTACACTATAAAATAAACCCATTAGACAAAATATTTAAAAATTAAGTCCAAAACATAAATAGCCTTATTAGCAGTGCTTATTAGTAAATAACTTCTTAAAAGGTCTTGTAACTAAAAGTCTTGTGACCTTCTAAACCGTACTCAATACAAACTAAACTCACCCTTCCTACCTATAAAAAAAGAAAAAAATAAACTACATCATCAAAACAACTCAAAAGTCCCATCTCTAACTCATTCAAAACTCCTTCAAAAATCCCCATAATCACACACAAATTAAACTAAACTTAAACAACCTTAAATAAACATATTATGCTGTAGCACACACAGAGCAGCTAAATCAAGTCATGGCCAAATACCTTTCCCCTGGCATTCATCATGCCTATTTTGGCTGGCATTTACTGTGCTGGCACTTGCATTTCTCTTCTTGACACCCATCACAACACACAGATTAGGTTCCTGTTTTCAAACCCCAGAACACCAAAAACCCCTCTCCAGGAGCACACACACACAAGGGGGTTCACTCTGCTTGATACCAACAGCACAAGGACCTGGAGCTGCTGGAAGGAGTCCAGAGGAGGTCTTGGAGATGCTTCAAGGGCTGGAGCCCCTCTGCTCTGGAGCCAGGCTGGGAGGCCTGGGGAGGAGAAGGCTCCAGGGAGAGCTCAGAGCCCCTTCCAGAGCCTAAAGGGGCTCCAGGAGAGCTGGAGAGAGACTGGGGACAAGGGATGGAGGGACAGGACACAGGGAATGGCTTCCCAGTGCCAGGGGGCAGGGCTGGATGGGATATTGGGAGTTAGGAATTGTTCCCTGGGAGGGTGGGCAGGCCCTGGCACAGGGTGCCCAGAGCAGCTGTGGCTGCCCCTGGATCCCTGGCAGTGCCCAAAGGCCAGGCTGGACAGGGCTGGGAGCAGCCTGGGACAGTGGAAGGTGTCCCTGCCCAGGGCAGGATGAACTTTAAGGTCCCTTCCAACCCAAACCATTCCATGATTCAGTGACTCTGTCATGCCCTGCTGCCTCCTGGCTATTCCCAGGGGATTCCCAAGGTTATCACAGAGCTGCTTCCACAGGAGTTAAGTGGGGTAGATGTGTATCTCAAACTGGGACACCACCATCCTTGCCATGCTCTCAAAGAAACCCCTGGTGGTTTTTTAAGCACCTGTAGCTACTCCCAAAGGCTGACCTCACTTGGGTACTATTGTGCTGTACCCACGATTTCCTAGAGCAAGAATAGCTCCACTTCTCCTCCATCCACACCAAAGAGCTCCAATCCAGAACATCTCCACAGAACTTCCACTGTCTGTTGTGTTTCCTAAAAATCCCTGTCAGAGGTTTTACCCCTGCAATTACAGGTCACAAAAATGCAGTTTGGTTAGGAGTTAAAAATATCTAATAGGGAGTAAAACAGTGAAGGTAAATACTTCAATTTTCTAGAGAGGCAGACTTGCTCTCTTGGCTGTTTATTTATGCTGGACTGTTATATTTGCTGAGGGATTGGCACTTCTGCAAAAAACCAGGGCTCAAACATGCTCAGCTTCATACTGAGCACTTCAAAACCTTCGAGTGTGACTTTCTGTGTCTTCTACAGCTCACAAGCAGCAAAAAGTAGCAAATGCAGCTTCAGATGTCAGAAAACCTGGCCTTAACCAAAAGTAAATGCTCTTATTTTGCAAACTACCCTACAAACACAATACAGATAATTCAGCTTATAAAACTATCAAGCAAATTCCTTATTTTAGATTCAGACGGAGCACAATAATAATAGAAAGGCTTGGGAAGTTTCAGAGCCAGGGCTCTGAAGGGCTTAGAAAGCTTCAGATGAGGCAAAATTCAGTTTCACTGTAAGGAAATCACTTCCACAGTGCAATCACAATAACTGGGGAGCAGGAGGGAGAAGGAAAAGCCCCCGTGCATCACCCGATGAGGGAGCACAGCAATCCCTGAGCTGTGATGCTGTGCCTGCAAGCAAATGAGACAAATCCTGCTGGATTATTAAAGAGCCATTGTCCTGAGCCTGGAGGCTTTCAGTAACTCATTTCACAGCTCCTCTCGAAAAACCACCCCAAGTTTCACGCCTCCGCCCCCCGGAATGAGAAGTTCACGCGTTTTGGGGGTGGATGTCACTGCATTAGTCAAACAGCAAAAGGCGATTACCTTGCCAGGCTTCCTGTCCTTCCCAGGTGATCATTTCCTCTGACTCCCCAGGCCTCCCTTCTCCCCAGCAGGAGAAGAAAGGAATGCTTTGCTTTCTCCTGCAGCTTTGCTTTCAGTTTGGCTCAGACAGACGGAGAGATTTCTTCCAAAGCAAACACTCCTGCAACGTCACCGCGGATATAAATAGGCAGAGGAGAAGGAGGGAGAAGCACAGCCCTTCTGGAGAGACTGGAAACATGCAACTAGGGGAGAATATCAGACAGAAATAAAGCTTTTCTTTTCCTAAAGCTACACACACAGCCTCGACTCGGACAGCACAGCCGGGCTGAACGAGCCAAGAGAAATATATTGCATGCATGCAGCCAGAGAGGGAGGCTCTCACATATCCCGGGCTTTGCCAGGAGCTGTGCTATTTCTGCTGCCACCCTGGAGCTCATACACATGGCTGCACGTCCAAATAAACAGCAGCAAAGCCACCTGCACCCACCCACCGAGGTGAGCACGCAGGAGAGCCTGCAGGGCTCCAGGGACACCGCCCAGAGAAGCTGGGGATGCCCCTGGGTCCCTGCAAGTGTCCATGGCCAGGCTGGATGGGGCTTGGAGCACCCTAGGATAGTGGATCTCATCCATCTCATCTCCCTGCCCTGCCCCTGGGAGTGGATCTCATCCTCACACAGAGGCAAGAACTGGGCAGGGGTGTGAAAGTCTGGGCAGCTCTGGCTGCACTGACCATGGAGCTCAGAGTCCTCAAAGGAAGGAGCTGAGGGACAAAGCTGCACCACAGCCCTGGACTTGAGGAGAACAGGCATCATCTTCAGGGCTGTGCCTGGAGAACCCCAGGGGCTTGGAGAGGAAAGGAACCCAAAAGAGCTGGTTGATAAAAAGGATCACCTCCTCCAGGCTGAACAACATCCCAACAAGCAGCTGACCCAGCTGAGCAGGCAGGGGCAGCTGATCCAGGAGGAATCAGGGAACACTGATTGGCTAAGAGAGACAAAACACATCTGGAATTGAATCTGGCAAGGGATGTGAAGGGTGCCAATAAGGCCAACCTTCAGGAACTGCAGGCCCCAGAGGCCAAAGGGGAAATCCAGACAAGGAAGACAATCCTTAGTGGAAAAGGATCATGTTAGGGGACAGTAGGCTGCACATACTCATCCCATGGGACCTGATGGGATGGATCCACAAGTGCTGAGGGAGCTGGCTGCTGTCACTGTGAGGCCACACTTGATGAACTTTGGAAACCATCTCCAGTTACCAAAGGACAAGAGGGTGATCAGAAGTAGTTAGCATGGACAGCTGAAGGGAAAAAATCCTTCTTCACCAGCCTGACCTCCTGGTAGGATGAAACAATCTTGTTGGATGAAGGGAGTGCAGAGGATGCTGTCTGTCTTGGCTTTGGCAAGACTTTCAACACTGGCTCTTCTCACACCCTCAGATGAGCTGGCAAAGTATGAAGCAGCCAGGAGGGCAGGGAGGTGGGTGGAAAAGTGGCCAAATGGGCAGGCCCAGCAGGGAGAGGTCAGTACCAGAAAGTCCAGTTGGAGGACAGACACTTCCCACAGGCTGATATGAGAGCCAAAATCATTTAACCTCTTTTCATGACCTGGAGGATGCACAGAGTGTGCCCTCAGCACTTTGCTGGTGACACAGTAACTGGGGTGAGTGGCCAGTACACCAGAGGGTCACAGTGCCACTTGGATCAACTCTAAAGGCTGGAGCAAAGGGCAGGCAAGAGCCTCAAAGTGTTCAAACAAAGGAAAGGCAGAGTCCTTCCATCACCCAGGGGGAGGGGTGACCCCAGGAGCCAGCACAGGCTGGGAAGCAGGACCTGTGGATCTGGATGACAACAAGCTCCCAGGAGCCAGCAAAACACCCTCCTGGCAAAAAAAGCCACCAGCTGCATGACAAGAGTGACCCTTCCCCTCTACTCAGCACAGGTGACAGCATTCCTGAAGTGCTGGGCCCAGTTCTGCACTCCTCACTGCAAAGGAGACATGGAGAGAGTCTGGCAAATGGCCCTGGACAAGCAGCTCTGGGTGACCCTGCTTGCCAAAGTGACCTTGCAGAGTCCATGGCAAGCTCAGCCAGGCTGGGATCCTGGGAGCCTTCAGCCAGTCCACTCTCCCAGCCTGGATATCATCTGTGATACCCCCAGGAATGGAGGAGCAGCACCTCAGGCCTGTGCAAGGCACAGTGCCACAATGTCACAGCGCTGACAGGGCACATCCCAGCCCAGCAGGAACACCTGACATGTGCCCTGTCTCACTCCTGAGGTGGAGATTCAGTTCCCAACCCTTGCCCACTCATCTGGGCCATGGTTTGACTCCGCTTCTGCTTTCTCAATGTGACACAGGGGTCAGAGGCAAGTGAACAGACCAGGCAGGAGGTGTTTCATCACTCCCATTCCATAAAGGTCCCTTACAGTCTCCATTTTTGCTTCCCTTCTGCCTTTTTTTTTTTCCCTCAAACATCACCACTGGGATGAATGCTTTAAAAAAGCCCTCACAAATGCTCTGTTACACCTCTAAAAACCAGAGGATGATTATCCTCTAATAGAACAAAGCAAGAAGAGTTAGACATGGGTATCATTTAGGTTTTCAAGCCAAAATCTTCATTAACTTAGCAGGTAACTACTTCTTGCTGGTGTAAAACAATAGGAATACTAAAGTTTTTTATTTGAAGGCCAAGAGATAAATTAAAGTTGTAATTTCTTTAAATCTCCAAAATTCCCTGTTCCCACAGCTGGAGGTGGTCTGGCAAAAAGAGGCCAAGTGAGAGCCATCAGCAACAGAGGGAAGTACAAAACTGATCTTACCTATCAACATTTCACCCTAAGAAGGAGGGACAGGGAAGAATCCATGCAATATCCAGGTTCTTGTCCAAAAGCTCCCAATAAAACATGTTTCTCTCTAACTGTCAGTGCATTTGCCTTGCCTGCTTCTCAGTTTAGCACACCTCCTCCTCCTCCTTCTCCTCTCTTTGCAAATACACTGGGGGCTGAGCAGGGACAGGGAGAGCCCAGCTGGGCTCTGCTGCGGTGGCAGCTGGCACAGCTGGGGCCAGGGCACTCAAGGTCTCTTCACACAGCAAACATAAAAAAGGCACCAGTGCAGTTTTAAACTGACTCCCTGCAAGCATTGGCTCACAGGGATTTAAGGCCATCCAGGGTTCTGGCTTCTTGCCATGGGTGCTTTCCCAGTGTTAGCCTGGTGTCACCAAACCCAGATGCCCCATGTTACAAGGGACTTTTGGGGTCAGCTGGCCCAGTCCCTGCCCCAAGCAGGTGCATTTTTTAGCAGGGCCCTAACCATACCATGGTTCCATCCAGGAGCTTGGGAAGGCTTTTATGGATTGTTCCACTTGTGTCTACCAAGCTGGATTCTAGTGTTACATGAAAGGATGGGCTGGGAAGTGTCTGAGAGCAGCCCTGGAGAAGGAGCTGGGGGTGAGAGCTGGCACCCAGAACCCCCCCATGCCCTGGGCTGAGCCCCAGCCTGGGCAGCAGGGGAGGGGGGGATTCTGCCCCTGTGCCCTGGGCTCAGGTGAGACCCCACCTGCAGAGCTGCCCCAGCCCTGGGCCCAGCACAGGAGGGACCTGGAGCTGCTGGGGAGAGCCCAGGGGAGGCACCAGGATGAGCAGAGGGATGGAGCAGCTCTGCTGGGAGGAAAGGCTGGGAGAGCTGGGATTGTTCACCCGGAGAGGAGAAGCTCTGGCGTGACCAAATTGTGGCCTGAAGGAGCTGCAAGGAACATGGAGAGACATCCTTTAGAAGATGGAGGGCAAGGGGGAATGGGTTCCCAGTGCCAGAGGGCAGGGCTGGATGGGATATTGGGAAGGAATTGTTCCCTGGGAGGGTGGGCAGGCCCTGGCACAGGGTGCCCAGAGCAGCTGGGGCTGCCCCTGGATCCCTGGCAGTGCCCAAGGCCAGGCTGGATGGGGACAGGAGCAGCCTGGGATGGTGGAAGCTGTCCCTTTTGTGGCAGGGGTGGAATGAGCTGAGCTTTAGGGTCCCTTCCAATTCTTCTGGGATTCCTTGAGGAGGTGCACAAAGAGGCAGCCCCAAAACAACAGACACTCCCTGCAAAGATCTGCACAGGGCTCAGATTCTCAGCTCCCAGTTTCATCTTTACAACTCCGGCAGCTGTGAACACAAAGACCAGACCAGCACCCCCAACCATCACAGCAGCTCCTCCTGGGAAGGCTGAGGAGGTGCCTCACACTTGTGGCACTCAGGGCACAAAACAAATCCCATTTACACAGGACTTTTCTCTTGGGCAGCACGAGCTACTGTTCCACTCTGAATTAAACCCCATAAAGCAGAACCAACTAAACACAGAAAGAACTACTCTGGACTTGCAAGGGAAAAGAGAGGCTGCTAATTACAGCCCAGCTCAGCTCCTCACTGCCAGCAAAGCATCACCAGCCCTGTCTTGTGTTACCCTGCTGGAGGAGAGTGGCTCCTCTACAAGAGCCCCAGCTGGAAGGTGCCAGGAGGTTGTAGCTGGCACTGAAACCCAGAACAAAGCAAACCAGTGGGGAATCAGGGATGCTGCATGTCCAGCACATTGCTGAGATCCACCCCAAGGATCATGACATGCTGCTGGCAGAGGAAGGAACAACTGGCCAAAGTTTCAGGGAACCAGAGGAATAAAAACACAGGCACATGAGGAGAAATAATTATATATGGAAGTTTTACATCAATCCAGAGGCAGCCAGGACTCCATCCTGCCCCAAAGCAGCAGATCTGGAGCCTGGGTATCACCTGAGGCAGCTACATAGCCAAGAGTTATTTTTGGAGTGGTCCTGAATCAAAAAAGCAGGAACTGAATCACAGGGAACATCCCTACACCCAGACTGAGGGCATGGATGGGGACCAACCATAAACCCAACACAGCACAGCCACGTTTCCATCACAGGCTCACCCAGCAGGAACCCAAACAGAGTTGAGGATCATTCATCCGGTGACAAAAGGAACAGTGTTCCTTCCCCAAATACACCGTGTGACAGGGCAGTGTGACAGAGATGGACACAGCAGCTCTCCCTCCTGCCCAGGAAATGCTGCAGGACTTTGTGTGGTCAATGTTACAAATTCAGAAAGGTTTTGGCCCAAAACCTCCATTACTCATCAAACACTTGCAATACCAAGATATTCCCCCTCTAAGTCACTGCCCTTGCTGGTATGAATGTGACCCTTTGTTTATACAGCAAAAGGCTGGTTTTGGTACACTACTAAATAAAGGAAAATTCAAACTTCCACATCCATCATGCAGCTCCAAAATAAAACAGGAAAAAACTCACTTTGTCTTCAGCATCCCAAAATGGACCAGGCTTTCCAGGGCTCTCAGTGCTAAATGAAAGCTGACCATAGAAAATTCCCCTGTAAATGTTTATTATTCTAATTTTAACCTCTGGACATTTTTAGGGCCAATAAAAAAACAAGATCAAAACCCAAGAGAGCAAATAATCCACACAGGGATTCTCTCCTGCCTGTGCTGGTTCAAAAGTCATTCTGAGATTTGAGGGATATTTTTATTTTTAAACCTCTGTTTAATTTCTGGTACTGGAAGCATTAAATCCCACCACAATGTCAGATCAAAACAAGTCTCTTAGAAAGGAAGGGAGAAGGATTCCCACAGGAAACAACACTGTCCAAATTTAAATACCCCACAGAACCCACTGGGCAGCAGAAACCCCTTTTTAATTTGTCTTTTCAAGGTGAAAGGAACTCAAGGAACACAGGGATACCTTGTGCCAGTACACTCTGGGTAAGCTCTGCTGGATCCTGCAGAGCTCTTTCATCCATCCAAACTCTCCAGAAGTGTTCAAAACATTTCTTTCAAGCCTTAATTGCACCTTTATGCAGCCAAACCAGATCCACTCTTGATTTTGGACCAAGAGTGAGATTTTGGCCAAGAGTGAGAGCAGCCAGACACTGTGCAGCTGGTGTCACCTGCAGAGGCTCATCCCAGTGGCACAGGGACCACAGCTAGCCCAAAATCTCCAGGCAGAAGCACAAATGCAGATCTGCAGGACAGCACCTCTGTTCTTCTTTATTCTCCTGCCCACAAAGGTAATCCCTTAGGTGCAAGCAGACATCCTGCAGTGTGTTTTGGAGAGTTACTAAGAGGAGAAAAAACAAACAACCAAACAACAAAAGCCAAAATTGGGCTGCTGGGGTGAGCAGCTGCCTGCAGGGATAAACTTCACTTGCAGACAGCACCGTGCTGGTGCCAAAAGGCTTTCCCCAATCATTCTGACCTTTGTTCAGGGCCAGCCTGGTCCAAAAAAAGCAGTGAGAAGCACTATTCCTGTGTCTCACAATCCTGGCCCTCCTGGCTGTATTACAGCCTTCAGTCTTCCATTTCATCATCAATACAAGTAACAAATCCATAATTTAGCTGGTTTGCTTCCCTGTCCACCCCACAAGCTCACCCTCACACTGATGGGACTCCCGTAAGCTGAAAAATGCACCTTCCTATAGTTTTGGGGCCAGTGGCCTCTCAGTTTGATCTGCTGCTTGTTTTGTTCCACCTGCTAGGGGACCTGGCATTTCCTTGTCAAACACAACCTGAATTTCCCCATTCCAAATTGATTCCAGAGTGCACATGAAGGCAAAGTGGAGATGCCCCTTGACCTACAGATGAGAAAGGCACTGCTCTCTGGGGGTACCATCCCTTCTGTCTGTCCAAAGACATCCCCTGGAGGCCTCATTTTGTCTCTGTGCTGCCCTAAACTCTTGTCCTCCCTCTGTGTCACAGCAGCAGTTTAATTCCTGAGCTCCCAGTTGGGCTTTGTTTGGAGGGTTCTCCCCCTCCTTGTTTATTTTAATCCATAAACCTACACACCCATAGCTCCAAAAATAAGAAGTCACAGCAGGAAAAAAGCCTCCAACACACCAAAAAAAAAAAAAAAAAACCAAAAAACTTAAGCACATCAGCAATACAAAAGCACTTTCAAACATAGGAATTCAAAACCTCAACAGCACCAAGCAAGAGCAATAATGAAATCTTTAACAGAGCCCAGGTCAACAGACAGGATGCCAGTGAAGTGACCTGTGTGACAAGTTTGTTGGGGGGAAAAGTGTCACACAACTGCTCTCAACACCTCTGATCCAGCTCCTCCCTTTAGTTTCAGATCCCTGCATTAACTGAGCTGGCCACATATCACAGTTCCCTCCCATCTCCAGCTTTTCTGTCCCTGCATCCTCTGTCTCACACCACAGCTCTAAGACTTTTCAGCAGTGTCACAGCAGTACTTTGCATGTGATAACAGAGAGGAAACAGCTTCTTGTAGGCCATTCCAAGGGTAAGAATCAGCAGGAAAAGGCCATTGCAGGCAGCTTATGAAACACTGGTTACAAGAGGAGCAGACAATTCTGGAGGTGAAAGGCACCAGCCAGCCAGGCTTTTGTTGGGAAAAAGAAACCTGACATCAAAACAGCTCAAAGTTGTACATCTTACCTAGATGAAGGTAATTATCTCCTTATTAAATATTCCACACTTACAACGGTTACAATGGCAAATCTCTGGATTCAGGGTAACCATCCTCTGACATGCACCCAAACATGCAGAATCATGGAATGGTTTGGGTTGGAGGAGACCTTAACCTCCCAACCCCCTGCCACACAAGCAATCAGTAACTAAATAACAGGCCAAGGACTTTTCCTAAGCAATTTATGCTTAAATCATCACAGGCTGGGCAGAAGACACAGGGAAAAAATTAAAAGTATGAGTTAATAGAGTCTTGCTGCTTCCTGCTGCACACAGGCTTGTTTTTTTCCTGCAATACAGAGGAGGGATTTTTTTTCCAGCACCACTTTCAGCTGCCACAAGCAGGCTATTGTTTGGATTTAGCCAGGCAGCAGGAGTCCCCATGCAAACCCAGGGCAGCAGGATGGACTGCTTGGAACTGAAACAGAACAGAAGGGAATTCAGTCCCATGAGGATGAGAAGAGAGGTTTGTACTAAATACCTGCTTGGAGCAAAGCCAGAGGAAGCCCATCAAAGGAATCCTGGGATACTTCCCAACATCCAGGTGCCCACAGGGATGTTGTGCATCAAGTGACAGCTCAGCAGCCTCTTCCCAGCACACATCTCCCAGCTTGTGCCCCAAATCCAGGCAGCCTCAAACTGTTCAGACTACATCTCTGCCTCCTCCCCCGCACACCACGGCATCCTCTCCCATTCAAGAAGTGATTCCTCAGCCCTTGGACACACCAGAATGAGTCATCTGGGTGCACTGGTGCCTTCACTCTGAAAACTCCTGCTCGTCCCCAGCGGAGCACTGAAATGCTGTGAGCTCACTTGTAGCTGTGGCAACAGAAATGCAAATCCTGCCACACTGAGAAACTTCACCACCGACTCCTCCACTACACGGGGACTATGTGTGAGCAAAATCAGTTTTTTCTTCTTCCTCCCTGAGGATAAATTGGGTTTTGTGAAAGCTGTGCCCTACACCAAAAATCCAATCAGCAGGGCAGAGTTAAACCAGACACACGTTGCTTTAGCTGTGCTTCAGTGCACGCAGAAAACAGGCACAGAAGAGTTTGGAAACAGGGTACAAAACCAGGCTGGAGGTCTCTCACTGCAAGGGCTCTACTCACTGTTTACACCTGGTGAGGAGCTTCTCCATTTGCAGCCTCAGTGAGTCATACCATGGCTGGTTTCATACAATAAAGGTACAGTGGATATAGAGACAGAGAGGAGAAAATGGCTTTCAGTTAATTGTTCCCTGGCACAGGGTGCCCAGAGCAGCTGGGGCTGCCCCTGGATCCCTGGCAGTGCCCAAGGCCAGGCTGGACGGGGCTTGGAGCCACCTGGGATAGTGGAAGGTGTCCCTGCTCATGGCAGGAGTGGATAAGATGGGCTTTAAGGTCCCTTCCAACCCAAACCATTCTGAGATTCTACAATTAAATGATCCATTTTTCAAAAGAAATCAGAAGTCTAAAAAATATCAGCATATCTGGATGCAAAACCATGAGCTTTTCTTGGGGGATAAATAGGATGTTTCTAACAAAAATGCAGGCAGTAACAGCATAGAGCAACCTGAGGTTAAAAACAGCTGATGAGGGTGGTGAAGAAAGAGGGGGAAAAAAAGGAGCAAGCCTCACCTAACAAGTTTCCAGCAGCAAAACCTGTGTGAACTGCAAGACCCAGATTGCAAATTTAGCTTTGGTGAGAACTGTACCTCACTCACAGGGTATCAACCTGTGGTTTGCAGAAACTTCTCAGACAAGCTTCAGTATCCTGAATGGCAAACAAAGAGTAAACTCCCAGCATGTTGAGAAGTTTGGGTGGGGAACTGGGAGACTTCTGGGCTTGGTGGGGGCTGGTGTTGGTTTGGAGCATTGTGTTTTGTGGTGCTCTTTGTTCCCCTTTCAATTTGGGTTACCGAGGGCAAACCGTTGGCAGGGAGTGAAAACCCTGCAACCTCAGCCTCACCTGTGAGTGAGCAGAGGCAGTGTAATCCCACAGGCAGGTTATTCTATCTGGGAGCAAAGCAAAGGAGCTAAAAGCAGAGGAAAAGGAGAGTTACCATGGGATACCAGGATGCGTCACTTCTCTTGGCTCTCCTGGCGCCACGTGACGCCGCAGCCGCCAGTGAAGAACTCGGCAGATGGGATAGGGGGAAAAAAAAAATCTAAAAAGGTCCCTGGATTATAGCAAAGTTTAGGCTTTAAAATCTACTGCTTATGGCTACAGAAATAGAGGCAACAATATTTATCTATAAACCAAACTATCTGTCTATAAATCTATTGCCACGGAGCAGTAAATACACGCTTTCCCTTCCAGCAGTCGTCACCATCTCCACTTTTCAGTTGCCTGCAGTAAATTTAGTCCAGGCACATGCAGAAATACCACCCCTGCCATCTCAGAGAGAACTAGCACTTGCCTTTCAGAGGAGGCAAAGCAGGTCAGTAGTTTCCACCTCGCTCATAAATACAGAGGCAGCCACTTGACAGCAACAGACACGAGCAGTCAGAGTTCAAGAGAGATCAGAAAAGGGATGAATCACTTGGAATTTACTCTCCAAGTTATCACACAGGTCATCAAGCTCGTGCCTTGGGCTGGAGCCCCCTGAACCAAGAGTTTCTTTCCATTTTCAAGCCATGTGTGTGCAGCATGTCAGTGACCCCACACATGCTCACTCACACTTGTGTTTCTACCCCACTCAGACCAGGAGCAATTCTCAAACAGCTCCTGCTCCAAGTCTTTCTTCTCTGCACAAAATCCTAGAGTAGCCCAAAGGTTGAGGATTTCTCCCCTCCTTTTACAGCAGCCAGTTTCTCTCTAGCAGATCAAAACAGCTCTGATTCAAAGGACATTATTCCAACTCCATCCTCCTCCACCTCCCAAAGCCTCCTAACACCCACACGCTGCTGAACGTCAACATCTCCAGGGAAATTCAGTCCTTGCAGATGGCACCAAACAGCCCCCAGGGTGGAGTAAAAAGCTCTGTGCAGCATGAGGAACCTTGGCCCTCCCTGGGTGAAGGTGCAATCCCAGCCTTCCAGCCCTACCCAAACATTGCATGGGGCTGGGAATGGAGTGTGCTGGGGCCCATCTGCCTCCAGTGCACCAGGGTAACCTGAGCATCACCCCATACCAGCTGGCACGCTGCCACCCCAACCCACCCACTGCCAGCACACTCCAGACTGCAGGATTTTGGGAAAGGAACACAGCCCCATCAGCCAAGACAGCTGCTGCCATCATCTGCTCCTGAGCACCAGCTTTCTGTCACCTGAATCACTTGCTATGCCTGCTTGCCTGTTTCCCATTACCTACCAGAAGTAGGAAATAGTCTGGAAACCAAGAAACCCCACATTTCACCTGCTACTTCGGGTTGTAACCCCTGTGTTACAAAGCTACACAACAGCTGGGTGTTATTTCTGACCTGCTTACAAAAGGAAGTTTCAGGTGTCTACAAAAAGTTTTAACACAGACAGTGATACATTTTACAAAAAGGGGAATGCAGGTCCTGCACCTGGGCAGGAACAACCCTGAGCACCAGAACAGGCTGGGGAGGAGCTGCTGGAGAAAAGCAATGGGAATATGGATGATTTAAACCTACAGGAACAGCACAAAGTCATAACAGACATATTCCATGTCACAGCATGAGAACAGCAGCTGGTTTTAAGGCTGTTTTATTCTGAAAACTACTGAGTTTGTCCATTTGTCCCTGTGGGCTGTCCTGGAAAATAAGGAAGTTATTTGCTCTGTGGGGAAGAACCCACAGTCCCAGCCACCCTGGGATTCCTCCCTGAGCCAGGAGACACTGTCTTCAACAGCTTTGAACAGGATGGGTTTTATCCAGCCTCCTTTGAACCTCTCATCTTCCAGCAACATCCTGGCCACCAAGGATACCACAGCAGAACTGAGCACCACCAAAAGAAAAGCTCTCCCTTTTATAAGCCCATTGCTTCCTTTTTTTTTTTTTGAGTGAGGAAGGCTTGGGTACTCCCAATCTGCTTAACATTCCTCTCCTCACTTCTTCCCCTCACAATCATTTCTGCTCCATGCTAAAGAGACAAAGTTTATTTATCTCCCTTTATACAACAGCTGTTACATGACTTCATCATCCTTTGTTGAACCTTTTTCTTTTTGGGGATGAAGGATTCAGGACATGGAGAATCATGGAAAAAAAAAGTGATTTTTTAAAAATTTTATTTTTACAGTAGTTTGTTGTGTTGTCTTCTCCTTCCCTAATAATATTTATTCATTTACTACTTTGACTTTTCAGCTATTTGCAGTGAAAAAACCTCCCAATTCAGGAAAAAAAAGCCTCCCGAGCATTGTCTTAGATATCACAAGTTCTAGCATCATCATAACACAAGGTGTTTGTATTATCAGAGCTCCATACCTTCCTGATGTTCCTCACAGGCAGCTCCTCTACACACTGACTGTTCCAGGTCCTTGCAGCAGTAATCTGACTCCTCCCATTCCTCTTTCCTTATTTTTATCTAGCACTAGTTCTTATTGATTACAGGTGTGGCCTGTTAAGATCAGGCCCACCTCCAATCTTCAGCAACTGAAACAGCTGCAACCCATTGGGGGACAAGATCACCCTCTACAAACAAGAGCAGAACAAAACCCAAAACCTATAATGCTTCTGCTTTCTGCCAGTGTGGCAGAAAATAAGCATTAGGCTTCAGAGACAGGAAAGAGCCTGCAAAATGCAGTAACCTCTCAATATCTTGAAACAGAGGCTTCCAAAACTTTTCTTAACCCAGAGCAGCAGAGTAAGGAATTAACCACATCCTTGGCTGTGCATGTGCCTTTCCTCCCCTCAGCTGAAGATGGTTTTTGGTAATAAAACATCAAATAAATACACATACACACACCTAGGTCACCTACAGTTATTATTTCCTCATGCAGCACCAGCAAAGTGACCCCTAAGGAGGTGCACAGAACATGACCTGGATTTTTATTAGTAACCAATTGCTGCTGCTCTCCAGCCTCATTGACCTTGCAGCACACACCTGATTCCTGCTCAACACACCTGGGTTTCCTCTTTTCATGTGCACAGTCCCCACAGCTCTGTGTCATTAATATTCACAGTACACCCAGGGGCAGAGCTGTAGCCTCAAACTCCTGCTGGGACACAGATCTTTAGTTTTTTTTTCCCCTGTTTTCAGCATCTCAAACTCACAGGATGACAACACAGGATTGCTTTGAAGTGTCCATTTTCACCCCACCTCAAATTACCCCAGAGAAGCAGATCCTGGCTGAGTATCAGAATTCTCCAGATAAAACTTAACAACCAGTGCATCAACATGGAAACAATGGGTGAGGTTTTTGTAAACAAACAGAGAAGAGTTTCAGATTTAGCAAGACTTTTACAAGGATGGTGCCTCTTACACAAGCAAGAAGCAGAAGGATGCAAAAAATATACTTGCTGTTTTATTAAGCTCACTTATCTAAGTTTTCAGAGTTGCTTTTTGCAAGGCTGTGGTGTAAAAATAAAGCTGCTCTTTGGGGCAATTTGTCAGGTACTTCTACTGCTCAGTTTTGGATGCTGGAACAGAAAGAAAGGATGAGAACAGGGTTTTTCACTGAAATGACCATCTAGAACCCCCCCTTGAGAAGAAAGAGAGTAAACAGGTCCACAAAAAAACAGACTCTCTTGGATACTCTGATGTCTCAGGTTCTAGCTGTTATATGTTTCAGATTCTCTGCTGTTTTAGTGTGCAGGTCTGAGCTTCACATTAGGGAGGGTGAGCTCTCTGCACAGAGTTGCTAGATAAAATAATTCCTTCTCTAGCTGGGGACCAAGGACAAATGATCCAAATCTCAGACATAAGAACACAAACACCTTGGCCTAAGAAAGAAAAAGAAGAAGGATGGGACTGCATGGGCTGGAGCTGGAATTGGACAATGAACTCCAAGATGCAAATGGAGCAGAACTGATCAAAGTGACAGACCCTGTTACCTCATGTCCATTTTGGGACCATTTTGGTTCACCTTGGGTGCAGCCCTGGCTGGGCTCTTGTGCTGCCCAAGGTGGATCCATGGAGGAGATCCTTTGAATAAATCCCTGCTTTATTCTTTAGCTCTGTCTGGCCTCTGCTCCAGGGCAGCCTTCTCAAGGCATCAATTCCACGTGGAATTTCAGGAGCAGGAATTTCTGCATGGAAAGGGTGCTCAGGCCTTGGCAGGGGCTGCCCAGGGAGCTTTGTAGTGCCCATCCCTGGAAGTGTCCCAGGAAGGGCTGGAGGTGGCACTCAGTGCTCTGGGCTGGGCACAAGGTGGGCACTGGGCACAGCTGGGACTGGATGATCCCACAGGTCTTTCCAACCCTAATAATTTTGATGAGTCTATGAATTTCAGGTTTCAAAAGAGTTCTCTCTTGTTAAATTCAAACCATGTATCTGTGGGCTGTGAAAGAGCATTCCTCTGTTGGGCCACTCTTAAGGCAGTCAGGTTGTTGGGTGCTGTGTCCCATTCTGTTTCCAGGATGTCACCTCTCTCCCATCCCATTTTCCCTCTGTACAGGGACACATTCCTGCCCTGCCCAGGTCCTCAGGGGATCTGAGCACAGAAGTCACATGCTGGCTTTGAGCAATCCTCACAAAGCATCACCACAACCTCGTGCTGAGTATTACTTAAGTGTAAGAAAAATCATTTAGAGAAACAGCAGCTACAAGAGAGCTCCATGCTTTATCTCCTCTGTAAACAGCTTTTAAACTGCCAGCTGCAGCTAGGAGCTGGAGACAGAAGAGACATCCCTGCAGCTGCTGACAGGTAAGTTTATTGGAGCTTCAGCACAAGCATTTCAAGATGAAAGAGCACAACGAGGGTGCTGAAAGACAACTGACAGCTTGAGGAGTACGCACTGGTTTTCAAATTGTTTCTGTGATGTAGGGTAATGCTTGTGATCACAGCATTCACCGGGAATTAGATCATCCATTTAGCAGCAAGTTTGCCTGATCAACTGTCTGGGGACTTCAAACAGATCAGCAAAAGTGCAGAGCTGGAGACGGTGCCTTGGTATTCAGCTGCCTTCCCTGAGAAGCTTCACAGAGACCAAAACACAGGCGGGGAAATCCCAACAAAACATCCAGAGCAAGGTGGGGGCTGCCCCTGAGTTTGGGAAGCAGCAGCAGGGCAGGGCAGTCCTGCTGGCACAGAGCACCTGGGGCAGACACAAGGAGCTGCCTCAGCTCATCTGGATCAGCAGCAGCACCCACAAAACACCTGGAGCCACCCCATTTACATCTCCTAACAACGACACAGCCTGTGTGCAAAGCCTGTCCCTCACCTTTCTGCCCTTCTGGAGGTGCCACCCACAGCTCAGGGAGCTCCCCAGCTTTCCAACAAACTCCTAGCAAAGCTTGGGGAATTGAGTGATGTGTTAGTGTGTGGAGATGGCTGTGAGGATGCTCCACAATGCAGGAACCTGGAGATGGGAGCATGCTCTGGACAGGAGGATATTGAAACCTGCCTGGGTGTAGCAGGGATGCACACATGACTTGAACAGCTGGGACAGCCACACAGGACTCTGGTGACAGAGCAGACATCCTGTGTTGGCACTACAAAATCCCTCAGTATGTTCATATCAAATATTTCACACACCCCTTGCTGAGTATTTATCCCTGCATAGCAAAATATGTGAGATGTAACTTTTTGTCTTCTTAAGCAGTACATGAAAATCTGTCAAAACAGCTGCTGACAGCCTTGCAACTGCTCCCTGGGAATGGGGACAGCACAGGCCAGGGAAAAACCCTTCCATGTTCATTTCTTGCAAACACAGAGAGAAACATTTAAGGAGGGAACTGAAACAAAGCATCTTGTGGAAGAATCCAAATAATTGTATTATCTGCTAAACAATAAAACTGCAAAACTTTGGAGTGATTTTAAACAAGTGCATCTCTCATTAAGATAATGACCAAGTGAGTCAGTGCTTATCCAGGAAGAGATATTTAAAAGAATCACAGAAAAGTTTGGCTTGGAAGGGACCTTAAAGCCCATCCAGTGCCACCCCTGCCATGGCAGAGACACCTCCCACTGTCCCAGGTTGCTCCAAGCCCTGTCCAGCCTGGCCTTGGGCACTGCCAGGGATCCAGGGGCAGCCCCAGCTGCTCTGGGCACCCTGTGCCAGGGCCTGCCCACCCTGCCAGGGAACAATTCCTTATTCCAAATATCCCACCCATCCCTGCCCTCTGGCACTGGGAAGCCATTCCCTGTGTCCTGTCCCTCCATCCCTTGTACAGAGTCTCTCTCCATCTTTCCTGTAGCTCCTTCAGGCCACAGTGAGGTCACCCCAGAGCTTCTCCTCTCCAGGTGAACAATCCCAGCTCTCCCAGCCTTTCCTCCCAGCAGAGCTGCTCCATCCCTCTGCTCATCCTGGTGCCTCCCCTGGGCTCTCCCCAGCAGCTCCAGGTCCCTCCTGTGCTGGGGCAGCTCTGCAGGTGGGGTCTCACCTGAGCACAGGGGCAGAGGGTTTAATTCAACACAGGAGCAGAGCCTGTTCCACCCATCCAAGGACTGAGGGAAACAACTGATTAACACCCCAGCTTTCCCAAAAGGCACAAACCCAGGGGTGCTGCCCTCAGCCTGTGGCTGCAGGGGTGGAGAGCAAGAGGCACCTTCAATCTCTCAGCGTGGTTTGAGTACAGCTCTGCTGATTGCAAAGAAAGCAGAGAGCAAAACAAGATTAGAGCTCAGCCAGACAGCGTGCCCCTCGTGAATCCAAATAAACAAGACATTTTGAACTATTTCCAGCGTGACTTCAGCACAAAATAACATTTGCACATCAGTGTAATAGCTGATGTTTTAACTGCTTGCTCAGGGAGCAGTCACGGACTGCAGCCCCGAGTTCAGTGGTGGCTGCTCAGCCTTCAAAGGAAGCAAAAAGAGCAGTGCTGCACTTGAAAGCCTTTCAGAAAGCACTAAATGTATTTGTGCTCACTCTTGAACCCAAGGAGAACACAGCCACATGCCCTGGGTGGATGATGAGGCACTAGAAAGGAGCAGGGATGGCAGCAGCCATCAAATCTGGGTTCCAGAGTCAGGGAGGAAAGGGAGGCAAAGCCAAGGGGCACAAGTCCAGAGGATGCAGCACAGGGGGGAAAACCCATTTTCCCTTTGAACCTGTGCAAGGACTGGTGACACACCCTCACAGGAAATCCTATTACTGGGGGCCCTAAGCCATGAATCAGTCCCAGAGTCATTCAGAGCCAGCCCCAGGACAAAGGAATAGTCAGATGCTAATTCAGGCCACAAAACTGGAGAGGGAATGTTCCCTCTTTAGATTAAGGATTAATCATCAGCAACTACAACCTATTTTCATTAACTGCAGCCATTTCCTGCTGGCACATCCTTTCCATTTTCCTGGAAACACGGGAGCAGCTACATGTCTGAAGGCAAATAAATTAGGAGACAAGGAAATTATCCACAGCACCCAGAACAAGCCAAGCCACTGAATAAAGCAGCTAAAAAATCTACCAAAACCCAACTTGATTGATCCAACAAATGGAACACAGGGTATGTAAAATCTCTGCTCCAAAATTCCATTAAACCTTAAGTTTTGCAAAGATGTCATTGCCTGGAGAGGCTGTGGATGCCCCTGGAAGTGTCCAAGGCCAGGCTGGATGGGACCTGGAGCAACCTGGGATGGTGGAAGTTGTCCCTGTTTGTACCAAAACCACCCAGGCACATCCTGCAGCATCCTCTCAACATCCCCACTTCTCTGGGATAGTTTTGATGAATTAATCTCAAGCTGTGTCAGGTTGGATATTAGGAAGAAGTTTTTCACAGAAAGAGTGATTAAATATTGGAATGGCCTGCCTGGGGAGGTGGTGGAATCACCATCCCTGGATGTGTTTAAACAAAGACTGGATGTGGCACCATGGTTTAGTTGAGGTGTTTAGGGCATGGGTAGGATTTGATGTTCTTGAAGGTCTCTCCCAACCCAGTGATTCTGTGAAAAGTTAGCAGGAATCATCAAACCCTTTAGGTTGGAAAAGACCTCCATGAGCACCCAGTCCAACCTCCTCAGTCAGCAGCAGCTTCAAGCTCAGGCTTGCAGCAAAACAAACCAAAGGTGTCACTTAAAAAGCCAATGTCACAACCAAAGTGTGGCCTACAGAGGACACAAAAAAACTCCACGTGACTCATAAATTCCCCCCAAGGTGTTTTTATGTGCACAGGACAACACCCAGGAAACAGCCACCACTTCTAACAAAGATTATTTGAAATTCACAGGGTGGTGAGTGTTTGTGGTTGATGGATTTTTGAATTTGTGGGAATTTTTTCGGTGGGGATGTTTTGTTCATTTTCTATTTAAACATCTGCTCTAGCCACCTGCTGCCCACTTCACTGGGAGATCTCACCACTGAGTGCTCTGCACTGGAATTTACTGTTAACCATGCCAAGCCCTTGCTGTATTCCCACACAATTCTATTCCTGAGCAAACAACTTCAGCAGGAATATTGTCAAAAGACTGCAAATATGCTCTCTTCCCATGGAGCTAAATTTGGTAGGTATGAGCATACCTGGCTGTAACAAGCTGAAACAAAAATCACTGAGACACAGAAACCGACTTCCAGGCACAGAGCCCTGCTTTCCACTGCTTTAAATAGTCCCTGTTACACTGTGATTACACAGCAAGCAGTGCTTGCTTTGCTCCCTGAGCCCAGGTTTTTCCTTCATAGCCACTGAAATTCAAGTTTAAAACAGAATTCAGCAAGCAGCTCTGTCAAGCACATTCAGTGCCAAGCTGGAGGATGAGTATATTTATATAACAAAAGGCTTCCTGGATTATTTTAAGGCTCAACTTCTGCAAAGGGAACAATTGATGAAAGGGATGTTTTTCATTTGTTTAAAAAAATAATACTCATACCAAGAAGAAAAAAAAAAAAAAAAAGAGCCATTGAAGAGACAGCAGTGCCTTGATATTCCACTGTGAGATCCCTGGATCACAGCAGAGTCATCCACGAGCTCTCTGACCCCACGAGGACAGAACCTGTCTTGTCACAGATTGAGATAAATACAGCAAAAACCAGAGGTCACAGACACCAAGGCAGCTGCAAGTGAATATCTGCACACAAATTATGAGCTGTGCCACAGAATCACAGAATTATTTTAGGCTGGAAAATCCCTGCCAGCCCATGGAGTCCCAGCTGTGCCCAGTGCCCACCTTGTGCCCAGCCCAGAGCACTCAGTGCCACCTCCAGCCCTTCCTGGGACACCTCCAGGGATGGGCACTGCAAAGCTCCCTGGGCAGCCCCTGCCAAGGCCTGAGCACCCTTTCCATGCAGGAATTCCTGCTGCTGTCCAAGCTGAGCCTCCCCTGGCCCAGCCTGAGCCCCTTTCCCCTTGTCCTGTCCCTGTTCCCTGGCAGCACAGCCCGACCCCCCCTGGCTGTCCCCTCCTGGCAGGGAGTTGTGCAGAGCCACAAGGTCCCCCCTGAGCCTCCTTTGCTCCAGGCTCAGCCCCTTTCCCAGCTCCCTCAGCCCCTCCTGGGGCTCCAGCCCCTTCCCTCGACACACTCCAGTCTCTCCAGGTCCTCCCTGGATTGGGGACCAGAACTGGACACAGCCCTGGAGGTTCCTCAGCAGGGCCAGCCCAGGGGACAGTCACTGCTCTGGGCAAAGGAACAACCCAACAACACAGAGCCAGCCCCACCTGGTTTGAATCTTTTCCCTTTATCACAGAGCAGAGCAGCCTCCTCTGCACCTCTTGATGTCCAAGCCCGATTAAAGCTGCATTAAACTTTAAGTAATAGATGCCTGCATTATTCATCACTGCTGTGTGTTGGATGCAGAGCAAACAGAAGCTGAATCAATGCAGTGACAGGAGCTTCAGGTGTCTGCTCAAAGTGTCTCCTGCTCCCAACACTGATGTGCTTGAAGAAGGGTGTGGAAAGTAGCAATTTTTCAATTTTTCCCAAGTGCTGTAAACAAGCCTTGTAGTATTAGAGTTTGTCCAGAACAGTGACACAGAGGCAGCTTTCAGAGAGCAACAACTGCAAAAAACCTGCTCATCATTCATCTGACCTGTGACACACAAAAAAATCATTTCCCTCTATTTCAGCAGCCTTGGTGTTTAGTCACAGCATTTTTCTGAGGATTTCTGGTGGTGTTTCTTAGAGATTCTGTGGAAAAGCCACTGAACATCTCAATTATACAGCCTTTGAGATCCAGAGAGATGCAGAACTGGGACAGCCACAGCAGAGGGGCTAAACCCAAATTTTCCCAAGACAAACGTGCTCAGCTCCCTGAATTCTCTCTGCAGGGAGAATTCAGCTGGATTAGGAAGAATCTCAACTGAAAGATGCTTTTCTGCTCTGTCTCCCACCACAGCCTCTCACAATCAGCCAGTTAAGGCTCACTAATATTCCAGAACATTTTCAGAAAAAAGGTAAAAGGTTTCCCAACTAGGAATGGGAGGCATGAGAGACTTGGCTCACTCAAGGTGCTGGACACTGGGGCTGCACACAAACAAATAACAGCTTTTAGAACACTTTTTCTCAGAATCTTTATACCCAAAACTCCACTTTTATTTCCTGATTCTCACTACACCTCCCCTCTACTTCTTCAATCAGTCATGGAGCTTTCCAGCACGGATCAAACCCAACAACACCATGACAAATCTTATGAGGTGCCTTTCAGCAAATCCTCACACAGCTTCAAAGGATTACTGAAAGACAAAAACACAACTACAAGCAGCAATAAAGGGCATACACCCTGTTTATTCTCTCTTTGCAGGTCATTAATCCATGCCAAAGCCAGAGCTGGGAACAGAACACAGGTATTCCAGCCCCCACTCTGGCTGTCTACACAATACATCACCAGATTCCACAGCCAGAAGGGCAAAAATTGCCTTACAAGCAGAGTTTTGGGAGCATTTACCCACAATCTACACCTTCAAGTTCTGCTCTTAGTCATCCTTTCCTGGAAGCAGGCAGAAGGAACTGATCTAAGGGATCTTTCAGCTGTCTTTCCCCAAGATTTTACAATTTAATAACACTGGAGATAGTTTGTGAAATATCCAAAATGTCCGTAACAAGAACTTATCCCAATTCAGGTCACAGTAAACAAGGTATTGAATGAACAAATCACTCCAAAACACACTTGAAAATGCAAAATGCAAGATGCCCTGACCTACCTGAAACTGCTTTTCTAGCCAGAGCACTCGATGCATCAGGTTAGAAACTCATTTGGAACAGGAGAGTGGAAGCTCAGACCTGCTGCTGGCAGCTTCTCACGTAGTCATGAGAGTCACTGTTAACAAAAGAGCAAACAAATAAAAATAAGGACACCTAAGAGGTGGAACTAACAGCAAGGCTTCATTAAAGCATCAGGAGGTGTTACAGTGTGATGACCTCAAGAGTTGGGATATACAGGGAAGGCCATGCTAACATAGAATCATGGAATGGGTTGGGTTGGGAGGGACCTCAGAGCTCATCTCATTCCACCCCTGCCATGGCAGGGACACATTCCACTATCCCAGGTGGGTCCAAACTCCATCCAGCCTGGCCTTGGGCACTTCCAGGGATAGAGAACCTGCATTTTAAAAACAGTATTTCCCACAGGACTCAGAAAGAGAGAATATCCTTGTGTCCAAAGAGGCCTGGATGAGGTTTGGAGGATATCACCAAAGGGTTATCGGGGACAGCCAAAAGTGATACAGACACTCCATCCTCAGAAGGCATGAAAAGACACTTTATTGTTAGAAATCCACAGTTCTTATAGAAACTATGGTGGACCTAAGATCTGACTGGCCTTTAGGAACCTTCTCTCACACTCTTGGTGAACTATGAACAGCACACTCTGGAGAACCAGATCTATAACCAATGGTTATAGAAAGAGAGATAATAATTGTTTGAATTCTTTCCTCTAAGTTTCCCACAGCTTCTACACAGCTTCCCAGGATTTTCCTGGCAGAACCATGTCTCTCTCTGTTCAGAGGATATGAAATTACTACAGGAAGAGACCACCACCCCCAGAACAATGTGCTGACCACCCTGCTACACCCAGAGCACCTTTTCTTAGCTACAAGAGCAATCCAGAGAATCATGGGATACACACTGCCACGTGGAGCCCCAAGTAGAGAAATTAACCTCAATGTTTGCTCTGAAGGGAGCTGCTCAAGGTTGGAAGTCTTTCCTGATAGTCTCCAAGATAACCAGGATCAGTTAGGAGAGAAGAGGAAGAAGCAAGGAGAAGCAAACCCAAAATGCTCATGGCCAAAATCCTCAGATGGCAGCACCCAGGGACCACATTTCTCCCCATCCCTGTGCCCACCTCTGCCAGCAGCAGCACACAGACCACTCATCCTGCCCTGGGAAGCAAACTCACTCTTCATCCCATCCCTCCAGCCTCCAGGGGAGGCAAAACCAGAGGGGGAGATTTGGAATAGAACCAGCCCTATGCTGCACATGGCTCATCCAACTCAGCTTTCCCTCTTAGATAAAGGAAAAGCAGAGGTCTCCCTGCTCCATTCACATTAGTTAGTGCAATTCATACAATTCCACTCAAATACAAGTTGGGGAGGGAGGGAGGGGGGATAAATAAATCCAATTCTGCTTGTTGAAGCAGCACCAAACCCAAGGAGCTGTCTGCCAAGAAAAAAGCAGATGGAAGCCTGGTAGTTCTAATTTCTTGAGACTCCTTTTTGGCTACAGTTAGGATTGCTTGAAATTTGCTTTTGAATTTTTACACTGCCTCACCTTCAGTGAGTCCTGCAGGGAGGGGGAACACCAGGCACCTCCACCTGCAGGCCAGAAGATTCTTCTGTGCCACAGGCTGGAAGAGGCTCTGTCCAGATGGACAGACAGAGCCAAAAAACCAGGGAAAGGCTTCCCAGCCTCCTGCCCTGCCTGCTGTAAGATCATGAGAGGTGTCACCCATTCCAGAAAATTCTTCTGTGCTACAAGCTGGAAATCAAACAGCTTTTGTCCATCTGGACAGAGCCAGGGAAAATCCAGGGACAGAGCCATGGAAAAGCCAGGGGAAGCCTTTCCAGCCTGCTGTAGGATCATGAGGTGTCACCCATGCCAGGAAGGCCCTGTTTCCATGAGTAACTGGCCATTATCTCCCAAGTGCAGCCCTCCCAGACTAATCACACCCACTTATCAGCAGAGTTTGCTGAGCCTCCAAAAGGCACCCCAGGAGGAAGCTCCACACCCTGCCTGCCCCCTCTTCCAGCCATGATGGCTCTCATGGAGTGGTGCTCAGACACAAAGACACGTTTTTGATGAGCAAGCTGTGAATCAGCAGCATTTGCCAGGAGAATCCCGAGCTGCTCCCTCGCAGCTGCAGCCTCTCCCTCTCCTCTCCATGGAGCCTGCAAGGACACGTTTCCTGCCACATCCAGAATGATTTCTGGGCTGGTGAAAGGACAGGAGGAGCAGTTCACAGTGACAGTTTGGGTACTAGCAGCTATGCTAGCAGCAGGACTGCGTGGCAAGGTTTGATTAGAGCTCTGTGCTGTCTGTCCTGTAGCACACACAGCACTGCCCAACTCTAACACTGCAAACACACTTCCCAGAAAACACAAGGTCTGTCTTCCCCAAATCAATGAGCCTGGATGCCAAAGCCCTCCCTCCCCTGAGGGACACCCTTCTGCTGGCAGAGCACTGGCTGCTGCTCTGCTGGGGGACAAGCTGCTGGTTCAGGGCCCTGTTTCCCTAAACTCAGTATCCCTGTGGAAAAGGTGCAGCTCCTGGAGTTGCTAAGTGATGCTGAGCTGAGGGATATCTGCACATAAATGACAAGCTGTGCCACAGAATCACAGAATTCTTTAGGCTGGAAAAGCATTCTGCCCAATGCTATTTACAGAAAGGGTGATAAAGTCCTGGAATGTTCTGCCCAGGGAGGTGTTGGAGTCACCATCCCTGGATGTGTTTAAAACAGACTGGATGTGGCACTGGGTGCCAGGGTTTAGTTGAGGTGTTGGGGCTGGGTTGGAGTCAGTGATCTTGGAGATATCTTCCAACCCAGTGATTCTGTGAATTTCAGCATCTAACATGACCATGCTCAGCTCTGGCTGTGCCACCCCTTGCTCTGACAGCAATGCTGTGACATTTCCTTCGTGCAGGAGCACCAGCTGAGAAGAAATTCGGGAGGTTTCGAGGCTGTGAAGATGAACAAGTGAAGTTAGCACCAGCCTTGTTCTCCATGTCACAGCACAGCTTAGAACCACCAGGCAACAGGACCCCAACCCCTGCCGAGCTCTGCTGCCTTATTCCCAGAAGATTCCCCATTTCCCAGCACAGTGTCCCCAGCACAGCCTGCAGCAGGCTCAGAGTGGGAGCTCCATCTCTGACTGATGCATCTGGAGATGGCACAGCCAGTGGAGAGCTGCAGGAGTCCCAGACAGAGCATGTGATTCCTCTCATTAATATTCAAATGTTTCCCAGGTGAATGCTACCATCCTTATTATCCATGTGGAATTACAAGCAAACCAGGATTTAGGAGAGTTAAGTGGCCACATCTGAGTGCTGAGGGCCACTTTTGTAGACTTTACAGAACTCCTTGTGCTGCTCATCAGCAAAGCTTTGGAGTTGAGGATTCTCCTGTGTCTTTTTCTTCCCACATCCACACAAGCAGCACCGTGGTAAAAAGAGCAAGAGCAGGCTGTTGTCTCATTTTCTTGTTCCATTTAATCAGCAGGGATCAGGAATGTCTGGGAGGGCTGAAGAAGGCAGAAGAGAAGGCACAGGGTATTTCCATATTTCACTGCTTTTTTTTTGCACCATTTCACCAGTACTGAAGCACTCTTTAAAATACTCTGGAGGAATTCAGCCTAAATAGATCACTGACACAAGTTCACCAACCCAGTTTGCTTGTGGATTGAAGAAATCAAATTAATTGATTTAGAGACAACCTAAGGGATTTTGAGAGGACGTTTAGCTGATGTCTGAGATGTCATTTTAATCCTCCTCACAGTTAATTCTTTGAGTGTAGGGAGCCAGTAAAATTTGTGGTGCAGCCCTTACACAGAAAAACATCTCCACAGGCGTGCTAATCAGGGAACTATTTTGCAAATTGTTCCTAATCTACAGTTGCTTGTCTCTGCTCTCTTCCTGCAGAGACAATAAAATCATCCAGCTAATAGCAATGTGAAAGGAAAGGAATGATCCTCATTTGGTTTAAGTAGACAGATCTGCACTAGGGAACCACTAAATAGTGCAGTGATGAACTCAGGGAGGCAGCCCAGAAACATCCCTTCCATCTTTTGGGCATGGAAAGCTGCTAGGAGACCTGCCAGCACGATACAAACTCATTCCTAGTGTCCCAAAAAGTGGAAAAAAAATGTTACTGCAATCAACAACAACATAATTATGTGAATTAGGAGGATTTGTTCATGGGATTATTTTTTTTTCTTAGTTCTTGCAATATCTTGGTGACCTGAATACAGCTGACCTCTGCAGCAGGAGACTCTTTCCCTGTTTCCAAAATAATCATTCCTGTTCCCAGACCTCCTCTCCCACCTTATTGTTGCTCATCCTTCCAAAAAACACCTTCCAGGGCACATTCCTCTCCACAAACCTGGCCCCAGTGTTGCTATGACCCTTCTCACCCCTTAGAGAGCCATGGAAATCTCAGCCCTACATGGATGCCTGGACACTGAGAAGTGACTTGGTACACACTGATATTTTCAACAGTCCCCAAAGGGTGTGATGCTCAGAATTCCCCAGATTCACCCAAAAAGAGTTTGAAGAGAAAAAGCTAAGATTGGTTAATTCTAAGAAAGCAATTTATGGCTAGGTCAGAAAACATTAATAACAAGAAACACACTGCAACTGCTCACTGCTGAGGCCTTGCCAGGGTCTTGGAGATTTCTTCCAACCCAATGATTCAGTGAATTCTGTGAATTCATAGCCAGACCCATCAAGATAAAAATCCAGGGTCTGATCATTTAGACATGTTAGGGATAAGGAATTCAGGGAATGACCAGAGTTATGCACTGCAACAACATCAGAGAAGTTTCCTGTCGTCCACCACCAACAGGAACCACTTCACATTGCTTATTATACAGCTTTATTTTACCAGTCAAACTGGTGTTTGGCATCTCATGAACCATTTCCCAGTGACTGGTACCTGTTCTGGTTTTGCAGGAGGATGGGATGAAAGCTGAGGACTCCGGGACAGGCTTGGTCTACATGCTCCTGCTCAAGAGATGGAGACAGAAATGGTTCACCTTGACCTGTAGATAAGTCAGAATTCCCACTGTACTTAAACCCATGACTTCCCAGCCAAAAGCCTGTCAAGTTATCCACTGATTCAGAAATGAGCCACAGCAGCTTGAATTTAGCTCTTCCCATTTTGCAAGTGCCTTGAAACAACAGCACCCCAGACATATCCCACCTTTTAACAGAGGTGAGATTCAGCCATTGCAAAGACAGGAATCACAATAATTCCTTCAGAAAAAGAGGTCCTCAAGGATCAGAGAGCTGAGAAACCAGAAGATTTCCAAGTTTTTAACACCAGAACAATTCCTAGGAGGATGAGACTTCACTAAGTGGAACATGACTCCTGCAGAGCAGTGGTGGGATGGCCTGGGAAGGAGGAGAGAGACCAGGATGGCTGCTGGTGCTTCCCTGCAGATCCCAAAGGATCCCTGCAGATCCCAAAGGAAGGACAGGCAGAGCAGAGAGACAGAGTCATTTACAGCCTGCAGAGACCACACCTAATTAGAGAATTTCTCTTTTCCTCACACAACAACAGTCCAACCTGTTCCTGCAATTCATATTGAAAAATCTGTTTATAGGAATTGTTCCCCAGCAAGGGCAGAATGTCTGTGAAAGCCCCAGCTACAGTGAGGTGTTCTGTTTCACACGAGTCCCTTTCAATTTAAATTTTGGTACAAATAAAAAGTGTAAATACAAGGGTTTATAGCTGAATATAATAAATAGAATAATATAAATATAATAAATAGAAGAGATAGATAAATGTAGTAACAGACCAAGATGAAAGGAGCAGGGCAGCAGCCCAGACCTGCTGGCTGTTCTTCCAGCCCCAGCAGGGTTAAGAGCATTAGGGGACAGGATCCTGAGCTGGTGACTGCCTGAATGTCTCCTTTGTGAGCCACCCCAGGCACAGGGCTCGCTCCAAGGACACATGGAGCACAGCCAACTCCACAATTCCACAAGGATGCTGTGGCTCTCCTGGGCAGGGAGGCCAGGGGATACTTCTCAGGACAGCTAAAAACAACCATGAAGAACCCTGAGAGCTCCACTGAAGTGGGAAAAACACACCTAAACACATTCTGCTCAAGTGGCAACTACCTCACAATGAGCCCATGCAGCTTTCCCCAAGTTACTGCAGTAATTAAAAGATCTTCTGAGCATAAAAAATGTGCTGCTGGCACTTAAAATTTATAAAGGAGGCTTCTTTGAGCTCTTAAAATATCACTTCATATGTGGGTCTCATCTAGGTGAGGATTTGCACTATAATTGTATTGATATCAGCCCAGCAAACTTCCAGGTATGCAGCTACCCCTTGGGAAACTTTGCAATTCACCTTGCTGCCCAGGAAAACTCCATCAAAGAAAGGCTGAAAAATGGGAAAAGGGAAAGTATGGTCCCCATGGCACCTCTAGGAAGGAATCAGCACACCCAAGACCAGGGATGACTTTTTGCAGATTCCCTTTGGTGCTGCAAACACCCAACGCAAAGTCAGGGTTTTGCCTCTGCTGTTACAACCCTCAAAGTTACTCACCCCAAGCTTTAGGGGTTTTTATTTCCTTTATAGCCTCGTGCAAAAGAAAAACCACAGACAAGCAAAAGCACAGAGAAGAAGCAAAAAATAACCCAAACCCTAAACCTCAAAGCTGCTCAGCCATAGCAGCTAAATCACCATTTAAGAGCAGCTGAACTGCCCCAACCAGACAAGGCTCTGCTTGAGGCTTTGGCTACTTTCAGCTCCAAGAGCTTCCTGAGCATGGATTTAGCAACTTTTTGGGAAACTTCTCATCCCAAGAGCTGCTCAGCTTCCCTCCACTCCCTGCAACTTGGTCCCACTGAAACTTTGGATCCACAACACTCTCTGGCAAGGAGTCTGACATGTCCCTAAGAGAGGAGTCTGGGTGCCACTGCCACTCCTTGGATTTCCAGTCCCTGCCTCATCCCACCTTTCCCAGTCACAAGGGTGCAAAGAAATCCTTTTTCATTACTCCAATGCCATGCAGTTATGTTTAAATTACTGCCTAACAAGCTGGGAGGGTTTGCTCTCTCACAGACACTAGGTTGGGAAAAACTCTTCCCCTCTGCAAGTAGGAGAGACTGGAAGTTCTTTACTGTAAAACAGCAAATATCAGAAATGTGCTTCTCCTCTGGAAGCAGAGCAGATTTTATCTCAATAGGTTCCTCCATGATTCCTAAGATGCCACACTAGGATTTTCCAGCACATTTCTAGCTGCTCCTACTTACTTACCCAGCAATATCCAGTGGAAATTTGGGGGAGAAAAGCTGACTGCAGACTGATCCATAAATAAAAAATAATCCTGCTATGGATGCCAGTAATTCTTCATACAATAAATGGCTTGGAATGTGATATGCCAATCAAAATTAACATTTAAATATGACATGGTGCCCCACTCCATCCCACTCCTGGCCATCAACTCTGTTAAAGGTCCTTGTTCCCACTGCACTTCTCCCCATGGCTGCATTCCACTCCGGGGGTAAAGGTTGCCTGTAAGCACTTTGAACAATATGTGAAAAGCTTTGTTTATCCAAAAATATTTTAGCTCCGAGAAACATTAAAGCAAGATGTAGATTTCAGCATTTGCACAGTAAAGAACTGCAACTCCTACAGATATTGCCAGAAACTTTTTCTCCTTAAGGCTTTCCAGCTATGAGGGACTATTTTGCTAAAGCAAAGCTACAAACAAAAAGTGTCATCTCTTAGTAAGGGGCTGCAAAGGATTGTCACAGCAAGGTTGAGGATGAAGCAAGGCTGTAATTTTTGTCTTGCTCACTTTTTCAGAGCAGATAATTGATCAAACAGTAGGAAAAAATCTAAGGGTGCAGCAGGGAAACCCAAAACTTACGGGGTCTTGCCCAGTAAGCAGCTCTAGAAAGCCACTATCAAAATAAAGGGAATTTCCCTGCAGCCTGGCCCACAATTTCCCTTCCAGGAGTGAAATCCAGCCAGCCTGCAGATCACCTGCTGTCCTCCAGCCCTAAAACACTCACACCCACCTTAAAACACAGCTTTGCCCCAAGCACTCAGCAAGGCTGCTGCTTAAAACAAGAGGAATCAACCCCAGTGGTCACCAGAGGCAAAAGCACAACAGTCAAACAACATATGTAGCTGATCCCAGTTATCCCAGGGGAACAGGACTGCAGGACAAGAATATTTAGAATGTTATTGCCTAAAAGCAGCTCATTTTCCAGCTCAAAGCTCTTCTCAGTTGAAGGCTGCTGTAGACACAATCCTTGTTTCAGCAGAGGAAATAAAATGTGCTGGACCCTGCTGCCAAGGCCAGGCTACTGAGCCTGGGGGATTCTTTGGGAGAGGGCAGGGGGGAGTTATCTCCCACCCCACTGGTTCTGGAGCAGTTATCAATTAGTGCATTTTCCTGGGCTGAACCCTTATCTATCTCTACAGGCTCACCAGCCCAGAGCTCCAGATCCATGTTTTTCTTGGGATATGGTTTGGTTGTTTTCCTCCTGCCAGGGAATTCCCAACCAGCAGCTGGTTCTGCCCCAGTTCCTTACATCCATAAACTGCCTAATTCATCAATGGACTTATCTCTTCCTGCAACAGAAGAATTAAGCAAGAATAAACAGAAAAAAAAAAAAAAAAAAACACACACCTTCACTTATTCCTACTGTCTTCCAAGCTGGAATTTGCCTGGTGTGATTTTAAACCAGACTTTATTTCCCTTTTTTTCCCTTACACCTGGGAGAAAAGTAGTTACACCAGGCATGCTAAGTGCCAAAATTAGCTGGTTTGCCTAAATGCAACACATCAACCCAGCTGCAGCACTTCCTGAGGTACAGACCACACAGTCAGCAAGTCACACAAGATCCTCAATGCTTAACTGAAGAGAAAAAAGGAGGGGAAAGAACTGTTTTACACCTCTGAGAGCACAAGAGGGGCAGAAAGGCAGGCTTGTCATACACCAAAAGGCTCTCACAGCACCACCATCACCTTTATAAAGGAGATCTCCCTCCCTCTTTGTCCAAGGACACTTTCCAAAGCTGGGGAAAGTCATTCTGAACCACACAGAAATCATCATGCAAGAGGCACCAGAGCTGGGGCCAGCTGCCAGCTCAAACAGAGATTTCAGTCCTTGCTGCCAAAGCACAAACAGCAACAGGCAGAGCTGCCCCGGACCCATGAATTCAATGTCAGCACTAAAGCAAAGAGGTTGGAATACAAAAGTGACCTTCAGGCCTCACTGTCCACTCCATTTCTCCTCCAAACACCAGTGAAATGACACAACTGTCCCAGTCAGCCCAAGGAAGCCATCAGTTTGGCACAGGCAGAGCAAACCCCACCACAGTGCCCTTTCAGTGGTGACAGGGCAGTCCATGGCCACCTCACCTGAGACCTTTCCAAGCCACTGCAGAGCATGGCAGCACAGCAAATAAATCTGTCTCCTTCCCTTACACAGATCTACAAGGGTTATCCTCACCTCAGGGAAACTCTAACAACCTTTCTGCCTTCTCCAAATCCTGTTTTTTTTCAATTTGGAGTCAGGCAGCAGAGCTGGGTGGTGACAGCCTGCACTGCTCAGCCCCTGCTGGAGCTCCCCCACCAGCAGAAAGTCTCTCAGCACAGGGCACACACACAGCAATAAAACCTGAAATCAGTGATGCTGTCTCATTTCCCACTCCTCTGCACAACACAATTTATTTTTAGGTCACCACTCCTGATGCAGGACGGAAAGAAAGGATGGGCACAGGCACAACAGCTGCCAGCAAACTTGGCAACACCAAAAATAAGACATTTCCACTTGATGTTTTGTTAAAACAGCTCCACCTTCACCTCACACTGAGTATTTCTGGAGCCAAGATTTGTACTGGCACATGGATGTCACCTTCTCATGTGACTTCCCAGCAGGCACAAGCTGCTTACAGAACCTGTCACCATCCTAAAAGCTGTGCCAGGAGAGGGTCAGGTTGGACATCAGGAGGAATTTCTTCCTGGAAAGGGTGGGCAGGGAGGTCACTCAGTGCTCTGGGCTGGTGACAAGGAGGGGACAGGGCACAGCTTGGACTCCATGGTCTGGGAGGTGTTTTCCAACCTAAATGCATCTGGGAGCCTTGTGAGCTACAGCAAATGCTGCTTTTTGTCTCTTGCTTCACAGGGAAAGAACAGGATTGAACAAGCTGGGTCAGGTGTGGGGGAGGAATATTGAGCAGGTGACTCCTGAGTGGTGGCTGAGCAAGGCAAGGTCTGCTATGAGGAGCCAGGAGTCAGTGAAACTCCTCTCCAAATCACCTGAACCAAAGGCAGCAACCAAACCCAACACACCACATCAGAGCAAGAGTTCCACAGGGAAACCTGGGCAGCAAGTCCTGCAAAAGGCAGGGAAAGCAGAGCTAAGGAAAAAATCAGCAAACTGGCCACTAGCAAGCACAAGCACAGCTCCTCCTGAAGCAGCTCTCTTGCTGGAGAGCCCATTTTCACCTCAGCCAGCCAGGAAGGCTGGGATGCACACCCACAAGTGTCTCCAGCAGCCTGAAGCTCTGCTGCAGCTCCTTCCTCCCCCCTCTCACAGCCAGGCTTTTTATTTCTTAAACGTATCAAGCACGTCTCACAACCCTCTCACAGCCACTTAAAGCCAGGGGTTAAGTGCAGCTCAAGTGAGGCAGCATTTCTGCTGTTACACTAAAATTGGCTCACATGTTGCTTTTTCTGTTGGTGCCACAGGCATCAGAGGGAAGCAGGAGGGAGCTGGAAGGCAGCAAGTGCAGGTACAGGCACAGGAACCCAACTCCAGGGTGGCTCTGCACAGGCTGGGCTGCAGCCTGCTCCCAAATCCCACTAACAGAGCCTGTTCCCTGGCTGTCCAGAGCAGGGGATATGTTCTCCAGGTGCTGGGATGGCTCTATTCTCCCAAATCCCACTAACAGAGCCTGTTCCCTGGCTGTCCAGAGCAGGGGATATGTTCTCCAGGTGCTGGGAGTGCTCTATTCTCCCAAATCCCACTAACAGAGCCTGTTCCCTGGCTCTTCAGAGGCAGAGGATGTGCTCTCCAGGTGCTGGGATGGCTTTATTCCCTCATGGCAAGCTCCTGCCAGGGCATCATACCCAGGGAGGGACCACAGACCTCAAATTCCAAGCAAGGCTTTGCCCTCAGCTGCCCCACACATCAAATTCAGCAGGAACATTTCTCTCCTGACACTGACTCGAGTCTCCTGGGAAAAGAGACTCTTCTGGGCACTGCAAAAAAAAAGAATGAATGAGCCACCTGCACACAGGGAATCCAAGCTGGGTTTGCTGATTCATTTGCTGCAGGTAAAGTTACAAGAGGACACCTGTGACATCCAGCTGTGTGTTTAATTAGTCTAGAAGGCAGGTCTAAGAGTAGCAATTGCTCTGTGCTAACCATCCACATATCCCCAGACCTCTAAACCTCAGGAAGAGATTTTAAACAGGCTTAACACCAACATTAACAAGTTGCTGGAGTTGAGAGGTCATCCCTGTGGAAGAACAGCACAATGTGTCCATAAATAAACCAACTCAACAAAACAAGTACAGCTGAGCCCTAAGGAAGCAAAATAAATTAAACAAATTGAAACTTCCAGCTACAGAAGTTATGTCAACTTTCAGAGGTTCCCATAGTTTGCAGCAGAAATTTGTTTCACATACTCAGAGTTTTTTACCCTCTGTCTTGGCCTCAAAGCCATCAACTTGGAGGAGGAATTTAACTTGGAAAAGGTATTTTCTGGATAACACACCCCTGCCAGACTACAGGAATTGCTTTTTAATCTTGCTTCTTTCAGGCACTGCTGTAACAATCCTCCTGTGCAGGTAAATAAATGGTAAGGGATGGTCATTTTCCAGGCTTTGATGGGTGTACAGGTAGAAATTCCATATAAAAACAATATATCCTTTCAGAGTTAGCTTTGGAGAGCTCTCTGTTAGCCAAGGCTCTGCCTTCCTCCTGGAAAAAGCCCTTTGGGACAGGCAAACGTGGCCATGCACTCTCAGCATGAAATCTGGCACCTGGCAAAGTCCTACTGGCCATTCTGCAGGGGAGTTTGGCTGGAATTCCACAGCTTTTCCTGGAATTCCACAGCTTTCCTGAAACTACACAGCTTTCCTGGAATTCCCCCCCCTCCCAACCCCGAGCAGCAACAGCTCAATCCTGAGCACTGCAATAGTGAACACACACTTTCACTTTGAGCAGAAGCAGGTTGTGATTTAACTCTGACCCCTTCAGTCCCACCCACTGCCCCTCAGCATCCCCCCATTCCCACCCCAAAGTTTTCACACTTGGTTTTTGCAGTGGTTTTGGTATTTCAGCAGGAGCTGCCTTCCCCTTTTTCTCCTGAAAGTTTCTGTGGTAAACTTTGGCACCCAGTTACCAAACTGTGGCTTTTCAAAGTCACACAAGTTCCCTGATGAAACCACAACACTGGATTGGAACAGGAGGGAGGGAATTCCCTGCTGTGGTTTGCTCCTGTTAAAATACCCAGCTGGGAGTCTGAAGGCTGCACCTGCACAGATGTGAGGGATTAATAATATCTTCCAAACAAGTTTGTGAACAAGGAAAATACAACTGGCTTTTGCACTACTTCCCTTTTTGAGAGGCCATTTCCTGCAAAGCATCCTTTACTCAAGTTTTCCATTAGCTCTGTAAATGCCAAACAGTCTCTTCCAGCTTCAGCAGTTCATCAGATGATTTATGAAAGGTGCAAAAGCACTACATTGGCAGGAAGGAGAAAAACTGAGCTCCACAAATGTATTTGCAAATTTGACCTGAACAAAGCAACATATTTTTGATAAAACTTAAGAGAAAATAGGGTGGAAAATTGAGCTAAATCTTCCATAAAATGGGAAAGTGCTGCTGGGGCTGCAGGCAAATCCTGTGCTCAGGAGCAAGGAGTCACCCTCAGTAGAAAAGACCTTCCCTGGAATGCACAAATGCCTTGTTCAAAAGGGGTACCAGGAACATAACAGCAAGAGGAGCACTGCATAAAACCGCCAAAGTCATCACAATAAACAAACCCATTAGAAAATGGTTGTTTGTCCCCATTTCCGTGGAACAGCCCAAACCAGGGATTGATTGTCTGCTTTCAGTTCCCAATGTAAGCAAGAAATTTAAGCTCCCTGTCCTCAGAAATACCAGCAGTACAAGATATCCCATTTCTCAGCTACAGAAACTTTTCTATTGCAGATGTGACAAGCCAGCTGGCCTCATATCTGGCAAAAATGCAGTTTCTGGATCCACCTCTCCAAAACTGGACACACCTCAGCATCAGGAATCTGTTCCATCCCTCTAAGAGCCATCTGCAATATCTTGGGGCTCTGGCCAAGCAATTAATTCCTCCTAATTGCTGGAATGGGACCACCCCTAGCTGGAATTGCAGCCAGCTCTCCCTCCCTGCCCTGCCCTTGGGGGGATGCTGATCCCTGACTCCAGCTTCAGGAACTGTGCTGGGAAAAGCAGCCATTGGAAATGGGATCCTGGCTGCACTTCTGGAGGTGAACGTGCAGGGGGATGTCCTGCAGGACAAGCAGGACCTGGCATAGTAGCACCTGGGACTTGGCAGAAGCAGCACTGGGATGCCTCCAGCTCCATCCTGGCTCACCACAGCCAGCTTGGGGAGAAGGCAGACACATCCCCTGACAGCCTGCAGGGTGAGGATCCTCCCTCCTCTGCCCTGCAGCTCTGCTCAGTGCTTTGGTTCCTAAAGGGAGGGCAAGGAAGTGTGGCAGAGCATCCTCCCAGTCCCCACAACCCACACTTGGAGGGGTGTCCCAGTCCCCACAACCCACACTTGGAGGGGTGTCCCAGTCCCCACAACCCCACACTTGGAGGGGTGTCCCAGTTTCCCTGGAAGAATGTCCCAAACCCCATAATCCTCCACTGGAAAGGATGTCCCAATCCTGCATTTTGAGGGGTATCCCAATGCCCCTAGTCCTGCACTTGGAAGTTTGCTCAACAAACTGACAGGGGAAAGGATGAAAAACAACTTGGATGACACAAGCCAGCTGCAAAAAGGAGAGCTAAAGTCCCAAAAGCAGCAGAAGGTTCTGCCCTCATCAAATACAGCCACAGATCTTCCTACTTAGGATTTAAGATGGACTGACACACCCTGCAAAAGCAGTTTTATTAAGGAAAAAATAAAATATCCTCCATAAACTGTAATACAAAAGAAAAATCAACACAGCCCCTAAATTTCTGACACTGACCTTACCAAGCCAGGCTTTGTTTCCTTCTTCATCACATGAAAAATCCAGTTTATGCTTCAATGACTGAATCACCAGCTGCTACCAACTATCTACATCACTTTCATTCCCTCCCTGAAGTTTCCAGGAAATTCATTGCATCTGCACATGACAGGAGAACCCAAGTTTGAACAACATTCCTGCATTCTGTGCACAGGGAACAGCACACACTAACAGGGGGCTGACCTGGCAAAGGCAGCTGCTGCTGAAATGCCAAATTTCCCTGTCCTCTCCCCAAAAATCCCAAATGCAGCACAGGGGTCCCAAAGCAAGGCAGGACTTGGGGCTCACAGGACAGGAGAGGGTCTGTGGAGGTGGGAATGGACACCAGGAGGTGGGAATGGACACCAGGAGGTGGGAATGGACACCAGGACACTGGATGCCAGGACGTGGCAGTGGACACAGGAGGTGGGAATGGACATGATGAGGTGGGAATGGACACCAAGAGGTGGCAGTGGACACAGAGCAACAGCAAGCAGACCAGTCCAGGAGAGCCACAAGATCTGCCCCCAGAGGTGATTTCCAAGTGTGTGATTTTATCTGCATTGCTGAGCCTTGCACAAGCCCCCCTCCCTCTGATGCCAACAGGCAGCATCAGAGGTGTTTAGCCAAACTTAGGAATATTTGCAAAGTCATGCTGAGAATACTTGTATTAAAGGTTGTGTGGCTTTGCTGCACATCAATACTTCCATGGAGGAATTATTTAAGTACACAGCTCTGTAAGCACCTAACAAAGTGTCCAGATAAGGAATAGCTCTGCTCCTTCTCCTTGTCTTCCCACTCGTCTGAGGCACTGCAGGAACGGTGCTGCCCTCACCCTGCCGCTGTAAATCACAGCAATAAAAACCCCAATTAAAACAAAAAAGGTACTTTGCTCAAGCCAATCGGGCAGGACAATCTGTCTTCTAAGGGCCTGACTTGAACACTTCATTTTTAAAAGTCCAGCCCAAATAAAATAAGTAGGTTCTTAAGCACTCAGCAGTCCCTTCACATAAATGTCCATGGAGTAATTCACTGCTTGTATGAAAAAGGAAATGTTTTTAAGGCAAACCAGGAAAGGAAACAAATCCTCAGAACCAGAAGATAATATTGCCTCCAGAGAAGCCACTACAGAAACCATTCTTCTTTTTATTTATTTTAATTCTTCACCCACCCTTCTTTTAAGGCTACAAAGACAGCAGCATCAGCATGTTCAGCTCTCCAAATTCTCCTCCTGTCACTTTGCAGTGTCTGTGGAAACAAACGGACTTTTCCTCCCTCTCAGCTGAAGTCTGTGGGGCCTCTTCCATGACCATCAACACCACAAAGACAAAAGGGTGCAAGAACTCTACACCACCATTCTGCACTCAAGCATTGCTCTAGCACCCCCAAATCCAGCAACCCTAGGCAAAGAGACTCCACAACAGCTGAGTACTCCTTCCCAACAGGGAGTAGCACCAAGTGAACAGGGAACAGCCTGGTGTGCAAATGTTACACTGGAATACACCCCACAAGCTGCACTGGGCTCTATCCCAGCAATCCTAATTTAGGACAGTACTGGAAGCAAGCAAGTCCAGCTGTCTGCACACATCCTGTCACTGCACTGGCTATTCACCACCTTTGTGGAGAGCCTCCATAAAACCTTTATTTCCAAAAGCAAGACCCACTTCAGCTCAGTCTGCTGCAGAGCCTCAGCTCTCTCTTGTTTTCAAATAAAAATAAAACTCAACAATACCTCAGTCCCAAACACAAAGTTTGTTGACACAGCTGACAGTCACTGCACAAGTTACTCTTTAGGGGTGCAGAAAATGTCATTAAAGCCAGACCCAAAAGAAGCCCATTACTGATATTCCCTGTGCTGCTGTTTCCCTCAGTGCTGTTATTTCCCTCTTGATAAGGCTCCACCCTGCCAGGCAAACCACACAGCCTGTCTCCAAAGCCTCATGGAACACCCTTTAACACTGGAAATGGAACATGAAGACAAGGTGAGCGGAGAGAAGACTGCTCTTTAACAGCCATGAATTCAATCAGCCCAGAAAGCTCACCTGGAAGAGATGTACCCCAGCCTTGGGTTTCTCTGGGAATGAGAGCTGAACCTGAAAGCAGAGGTTCAGTGATAGGGATCAGAGATTACAGCTCTGAGGTGTGCCCTCCTCACCTGGGTGCCAGGGTGGGAAGCCTCTGCCTGCCACAAGCCACCCTGCCACCACAACCACTCCCTCCCAGAGGAACACAGCAGTGTTCCAGGCTGGGAAATCCAACAGGCTCTTCTCCAGTGAGCACAGAACCGTGGAATGGCTCCATCCTGGCTTGGAAGGGACCTTCAGGCTCACCTCTGATCAGAGTTCTGCACCTGCAGTGAGCCCAGAGTTTGGAACCTGCACCTTGCAGAGGTTGGGAGCTCCGTGTCCCCAGAGCTGCCCGTGTCAGGAACACACATCCAAACCCCCTCTGCAAGGTGTCAGGGTGTCTCTGCATGAATGCAAGGCTCCCACCCCATAATACTCATGGTGAAAAGTGCAGCAAGGCAGGCAAAGCTTTATCCACGTCACAATTTCTGGGAGGCTCAGAGCAGAAGGGCCAAGCTCTCCCTGGGTTATTATCCCATGCCTGGGTTATTATCCAATCTTCAAATAAACACAAGTCATTAATTTATTAGCCTGACATCACATCCTTCAGGCTGGATTTCAACACACGGCCATAACAGTGGAACCATGTGAAGAAATAAAACATTCCCTAGGATTTCTAATCTGCTTTCCAACCTTTTACCTTGGAAAGACTTAAATGAATGTCCTGAACATGGAAACAAGATCCCCAAGGAGTTAATAAACAGAAGACAATCAAAACAATCTATAAAGACAAACAACATTTTCTAAAGTCAACAATTATTTTAAATATTTGCTCATATCCAGCTACAAATGGGCAGCATTAAATCCCAATTACAGTGTGAGGGTGATTACAAAGTTATGAGGTTAAAGGAGATTGTTTGCATTAAGTACAAGAAGTCTAACAGGAAGAATCATAAAAGGATTTCAGACTGGCAGCCACTCAATAAAGTGGCCAAGGAAAGTTCCCTGCAGACAGTTATAAATGATGCAGCTCAATTCACTTGTGCCCTGATGGACCATGAGTTAAGGAGCAGCAGTCAGAAATTAAGATAGCTAAGGAGTAGTTCATTAAGAACAACAACTCAGCTGGCCAGGCTCAGAGGAGAAAACAGCTAATGGCCTTTAGTGCATCAATCTGGTGCACCTGGATCCAATATCAGCTGGGTCTCAGGTTCCCTCTCCTCCCCTGGCACTGAACCAAGCTCGCAGGGTATCTCCCCACTCCAGCTGGGAATCCCTCTCCCCAAAGCAGCCCATCTCCTTCTTTGGGCATTTTCAAACCCTAAGGGGACCCTGAGAAACCTGACTTTTTTTGGGGTTAGGCCTGCTCAGAGGAGGAAGTAATATAGATTTGCCTGTGGTTTGTGATTGTCACCTCCACAAGTATCCTCCCAGCCACTTACACTTCCTGAACCCGTGGCTGAACTCTGGCATTCCCTCTCAAAAACATTTTCATTCTTGGATACAAGACACGTGGTGCTGGATGGGTCTGTGTCTTCTCAGCACAGACACTCAATTTTTTGTAAGCAAAGGAATTCTGAACAAACCATCAGAACTCAAATAATCCCCTTCTGATAAATGTGCTTAGGGCCCTGCTTTTGTTTTTAAAATGGCCTTTGATAACCCATCTATTTATGTTTTGAAAGGGAGAAAAATTAATTAGGAAATTGCACAGGCACAAAAACAAAGGCAATGTCTGACAAAGAGTTGTGTTAATTTGTGGGTAATTGCTCATTACTGCAAAATAAGGTTTTTGCAGTGTTTCATGGAGAGTAGATAAGAACCCCCAGCACATTACTGAGTATTGCTTTTGGCAAAGGCCAGCTTCTCCCAGGGTGGAGAGCCTCCATAAAACCACAATTCCATTAAATAGGGATCCTGACATCCTAAAAGCACCCAGGGAAAGGGAACAATGTGTTCTGTCGAGTCATTTAGCAGGGATCTTCACGTGCTTGCACTCACCCTTCTCTGTCCACTCTTGCCTCGCTCACAGCTCTGCTTTGAACATCACCTCCCCCCCACTGCCACTGCTGAGCACCCCAAAGTTCAGCACTTTGGAACATGGGTGTTCCCCTCCCTTCCTCTAAGCCTGGTTTACTTTCTTATTCCACTAAAATGTATTCCCCAGACTCTCAACACCCCTCAAGGCCACTGTGGGCAAGGGGCAAAGCTCACCCCCAAGTGCTGGAATTTCCCTCCCAGTTAAACCAAGTGGGTTTTGAGCCCTGGTGCAGCACAAAATCCCAGAATGGTTTGGGTTGGAAGGGACCTTAAAACCCATCCAGTGCCACCCCTGCCATGGCAGGGACACCTTCCACTGTCCCAGGCTGCTCCAAGACCTGTCCAAGCTGGCCTGGGACACTTCCAAGGATGGGGCAGCCACGGTTTTTGTGGCTGCCAGCCCTGAAGGACACCCTGGAGTGCTCCCTCTGGGAGCAGCTCATCACTCCCATGGCCAAGCAGGTATTCCAGCAGCAATCCCTCTCAAAGCACTTTCAAGGTCTTTTGCATCATCCTAACAGCAGAGCCATTTTTAAGCTTTTCAAATAGCTTTAAATTAACTTTCCCTGAGAAACTTTTCCAGAGCAATATAACCTGGCTATGTAAAACTCCAGGCAGGGACACACAGAAGACAAAGAGCAGAGCTGAGAGAGGAGGAGACACTCGATTTTGATGGAGCTGTTTCATTACTATGTAGATTCAAAGCCATTCCTGCAGTTACTGAAGCACTACCCCAGCCCTCCTAGCAAGCAAAAATCCATTTTGTGTACAAAAAGGGCTTTTACAGCTTTGGCACAGTGCTCAACTGCAGAGTCAAACTTTTCAATGCCTGATAAGATTTTACTTGAAAGTGGCAGGAGAGCTCATGCCAGGAGCCTGCCTGTATGAAATGCCAGCTCAGTGGCAGAAGGTCAAAGCCTGGTATCAGGAGATTTAATGGAAGTGTTTCCAGACAAACTTCTTAAAAGCACTGTGCTATCTAGGGAGGCACAGATTTACACACTTGGAAAGCCAAGGACCAATCTTTATGACTCTTTTCCAATCCAGGGTTATTTCTTTAACACTTTACCTCACAAAAAGCACAGCAGTAGGGTCTCCTTTTCTCTGCCTATCCAGCCCATGGGTATTTGGCTGAAGTTAAGAATAAAGAAGTGTTTAATGCCACAGTTTTTCTTTTAGAGAAAAAAAAAATTACAAAAAAAAAAAAAAAAAAAAAAAAAAAAAAAAAACAAACCACCCCACAGAAAACATCAACCAAACAAAAACCACCCCAGCCCCTCCCAGAACAACAAACTCTCAGGTGCAGAAGTTGTTAATATCCTGAATAAAAACCCCAGAAGACAGACACAGACAGCTGAGTTTAAAGACCAACAGCCCAAACAATTAACCTTGCTCCAGCAGTGCCTAAAACAATGTCTGGAGAAGCAGAAATTTAAATTGCACTGAAAGGCTCAATAATCTTTACCATTTTTACAGAAGTATTTAAGGTTAAGTTGCTGTCAGCAATGACCCTGAGCAGACGTCAAGCATCAAGACTTTCAGCATAGTGGATTTTACCAGCTGTGACCAGGCTGCAATGTACAAAGGGACACCAAAACCCCATCAAACCCTGATCTGTCTGCTCAGGGTATCCCCTTCCACCTATGGATTCACTCACTCTTAAGAGCAGATTTGCAAGTGCTCCTCCACTCTCCCATTAAAGCATTTCAATTGTCTGCCTCTGCCATTTTAACAAATTCAAGTATAAGACTTTAAATTCAATTAGCACAAATCTCAGCGCTCCCAACATTAAATTTGCAAGTGACATTTAGTGGCATTCAACACACACGGAGCTAAGCTAATACACTAATGGACCAGCAAGGGAAATTGTAAAACACTCCCAATTGCAATGCTCTTTTTTAGTAAAGAAAATTAAAGGAGTAGGCTGCAGTGGACAGGAGGAGATGGCAGCTCTGAAAAATCCTTCTTAAGCCAAGCTGCAAAAGCTCTCCTCTCCAGATCCACCTGCTCAAAAGGGGCAATTTTAAGGCTCCTTCAGTCCTTCAGACAGGATTTACCTGGTTTTACTTCAGTTTCTTCCTACTTTTTTTGCTGAAGGCTTAGACAATGCAGCCCCACTGTTGTTCCCTGGACACAGAGAGCAGGGATAAAATTCCCAAGCCTTGTCCCACACAGCTAAGGCACCCCTAAGAGCCAGACCAGCAAAGCCACCTGAGGAATTCTGCTACCACACCTGTGCCTCACCCAGCTTGCTAAGGAAGCTGCCAGTTTTCCTGCACTAAAAAAACCCCAAAGCTACTGGATTTCAGAGATTCCTTTTTTGTGTGTTTCCCAACTGGCAATATGCTTTGCTTTAGTTCCATTTAAAGAGAAAAAGCTACCTTCAAGCAGTATCAAAATCAGGGAGGCACAAGGCAGACCAGGCTGGGAAGTCAGAGAGAAAAAGTGTAAGAGTCATGGCTCTCAGCAGAGGGAGATTTATTTTTATTTTGTTTTGTTTTGCATTTAAATCTAAGCAAATTATCAAATCAGGCAAAACCCAGGGAAGATGCTTTCCCAATAAGGGTTTATTAGTGGTTTTCACTGATTATGGATGTGTAATTGGACAGCAGCAGGACACAAAGGAAACATCAACAGGACTTGAGATTCCAACTGTCCCACTCGAGATTTGCTCCCCTGATTTGGATGAGTCAACTGTAAAGCTCAGCATCAGCAGGAACTGCCTTTCTTTATGAAACATGTTACAGACTCCAAAATTAAGTTTTCTCTTTCCAGCTGTTGATCAAGGACTATCAGAACAAAGCTCATGGGTTACTCTCAAGAATTTGGGGGGTTTTTTTCTCCCCTCAACTACAACACCACATTTGGTAAGACCAGAAACAATACAGACAAATATTTTGGAGATGTTTAAATCCCAGAATCCCAGAATGGTTTGGGCTGGAAGGCACCTCAAAGACCCTCTCTTTCCACCCCACTGCCACAGGCAGGGACACTTCCACCAAGCCCCACTACACAGTTACACCTGGAAGCTTAACAGGATGGATGTTCTTTCAATCCATGAAAGGCAAAGCAACCTGCACCAAACACTGCCTCTGCTCAGCAGATTTTCAAAATGATAAAATATGATGATGAAATCATCATTATAATCAAATAATAAAATATGATGATGAAATCATCCCAAAAAGCTGGTAGGTTTCACACAATCCTCAGTCTTCTGCATTTCTCCCAGCATTTTGGGGAAGGAGGGGGACAGGATTTAATAGTTAATTTAATGATGTCACACTACACACTCTGGGAATTCAAGCTGTATTAAGAGCTGGAGATTCCACGCAGAACACCAGCCATTCCAGAGGGCTCCTGCCCCTCTCTGTGTGCTGGTGCCCTGGGCCCAAAAAGCCTCCAATTACACCAAAAATCCTTTGAAAAGCACTGCCAGTACCTGGGAGCTGAGTTCGTGACCATCAGATCCAAGAAACCTCTGAAAAAATCAGGTTTTTGAGCTGCTTTTCACTTCAGAGCTGAACAGTTGGGTTTGATGTGCTGCACTTGAATCACGACTGAAATAGCATCAGGTGCTCTGCTCCACTTCAGCAAAGAACAGCCTGGACCTACCTGGCTGGGCAGCCTTAGAAATCCCTCCTGCCCTCCACGAGTCCCTGCAAACCAGCCCAGGAAACAGGGACCTCGTGCCATGGCCAACAAAAGCAGCCTTCAGGCCTGTGTGCAACACTCCTTCACTTTTTGATGATCCTATTTGGATTTATTCTATTACTCAAACAGGCCCTTTCTCCAACAAGGGTCTGGATTATTTCTGAGCAATTTTTATTTTTTTTTTCCCCTCACAGGATGTCCTGCTGCCCCAATTAAAAAGCCTTTAATTCCACAAGCATTCCTTACGGCCAAGCTGAAATTGCTTTTAAATCTGAGTAAGTCCCAGGCCACCCATATTTAGTGCAGCAATTAACCAACGCTGAGTGATGCACAGAGGCAGCAAGCAGAAGAAGGAAGAAGTTTTAAGTTCCCATCACCCACAGTGCACGGGTCCAGTTCCAGGGAACTCAAGAATTATCTAATTAAAAGTAGCACCTATTCAAGCTTGATGAGTGTTGAGACAAGCAATGAGATCCATGGAAATCCACAAATCACTGCCTTTCAACCATTTGAGCAGTCAAACAACATCCATAACACCTCCAAGTCCTGAAAATCATCCACCTACTTGGATTTATTAAATTTGTGTCACAGTAGAAGCTAATTAACATGAGAGACGCTGTTCCCAGGTTGATAATGTGGAAGGAGAAAGAAGTGTAATAATTTGGGAATCACCATTTGCTGCACAGATCACAAACACAGTCTAAAGGCATCTGAGCTGAATTTAGTTCTGCTCCACATGCCCAAAAACTCAGAACAATCACAGCAATCTCTCTGGATTTAGAGAGGGTTTATTACCCATATTGTAAAAGCAACCTTTACCTTTTGTCTGCCACCAACCAGGGCGACTGCCCTCTCTTTCCAAACTCTACACAACTTCACAAAGCTGGAGCAATTTTAACACCCACAAAACAAACCAGAATGCAACCCCAATACAGCATCCACTCCCCAGAAAAACACAGCCAAGCCCAAACCCACGACAATCCACAGCATCACCTCCACTGACTTCAACCAGGTGGTTTGCACTGGCTCTGTGTTTTGCACTGCTTTGCAGAAGCCAAAAAAATGCACTTTCAGCCATGTGGACCTGGGGGAGAAGGGAGCCTGAAGGCATCACTACAAATCCTGCTGTCACACCAGGCTGCACCATCAGCCAGAGTGACACGAGGACGTTCATCGACATCCCGGTGCTGCTCTGCTAGGAGAGCCTGCCTGCATCAGCAAGCTTCAGTCAATATGGCAGAGCTCCCATTTTTTACAAATAATCATCTTTTTCTCGCTCTTCCCATCCTCACTCCGTGTATTTATGGTGCCTTGAAGGCACCGAGGCACTCTTTAATAAGGTTTTCACACAAGACAGAATAAATTAGAAACCTTGATCAAAACAGGGCCTCCAGCAGGAACACAGTACAAAGACAGCCCCATGCCTTATACACCATGAAAAATCCAAATACTGCAGCCAGACAATCAGCAAACCATTCCACGAGCAAACAGGGAGCAACACCCTCCTGCCAGGGTGCCTGTGATGGAGAGATCTCTCCTTTTCACCCCCAGCCTGTTTTTCACCAAGAAGGGGACAAAGCCATCAGCCCTTTGCCACCCCACGAACCTCAGTCCCAGCGAGGCAGCACAGCCCCAATGTCACCGCGATGGGATGGATGGGATGGGATGGGATGGGATGGGATGGGATGGGATGGGATGGGATGGGATGGGATGGGATGGGATGGGATGGGATGGGATGGGATGGGGCTGCTCCCACTCACAGCAGATGCCTCCAGCTCCCTCTGGAGCAGGGGGCATCCTGCCTTTACATCCCAGCAAGCAGAGGGACCGGGACCGGAGCCCCGTCAGCCCCACACTGCCACCTGAGCTAAGGGGACCAGACGTCCCCGCAGAGCCTCTGGGGCAGGGAGCACCAGACCCGCCACTCCAACACCCCGGGGAGGAGGGACAGACCTGAGCAGGCTGAAGGGAACAGAGCCTGTCCTGGGGCCGAGGAGGCTGCAGCCCCTCGGGCTGTGGCTCCAGAGCTCCCCCAGAACCACCTGCAACCGCCCGGGCTCGGGCTCCCAGAGCTCCCCGGGGACCCGCTGCAGCCCCACGAGATCGGGGACCCGCAGCTCCCCCCGAAGGGCTGCGGCCCCCCGAACCGGAGATGCAGAGCTCCCCCGGGCACAGCACCGAGCTGCCGTGAGCTGCCGTGGCCCGAGCCCCGAGCTGGGCTCCCACAGCTGCCGTGGGCTGTCGTGGCCGCAGCCCCGAGCTGGGCTCCCAGCCGAGCCAGGGCTGAGCAGACCGCACCTTCGCGGTGCGCCCGGGGCCCGAGGGGCCCAGATCCGCCCGTGCCTCGGGGCCGGAGCTCTGTCACACCCCCGAGCTGAGCAGCCCGAAGCCCCCCCAAGGAGCCTACGGGGGCCGGAGGTCTCCTCGCATCCCCCGGGGCTGCGGGGGCCGCCGCCGGGATGAGGAGCCGGAACCCGCTGCGGCACGTCCCTGCTGGGGCGGCGGCGGCCGCGTCCCCGCTGTCACCGCCGGTGTCCCGTCCCGCCGCCACCCCCGGGCCTGCGCCGAGCCGGAGGCCGCTGGTTCGCCGCTCACTCACCGTGCGGAGCCGCGGCTCGCTGCGGGCCGGGTGGGTGCGGCCGCCGGGCGGTGCGGCGGCTCCAGCCCGCTCCCCGTGTCCCGTTTCCAGTATCCCGTTCCCGTGTCCCGTGTCCCGTGCGGCGGCCGCGGGCGGGGCGGGGGCACCGCGCGCCACGTGACCGCCGTGTCATCCCGGCCGCCATCTTGTACCCGTCCCTCCCTGTCGGGGAGCGCTGCGCCTCGACATTCCCATCCCCTTTCCATCCCTATCCCCTTTCCCATTCCCATTTCCTTCCCCTTTCCCATTCCCATCCCCGTTCCCATCTCCATCCCCATTCCCAGAGGGATCCACAGCCCTCTCTGCTCGCTGTGTTTTACAGAATCCCAGGCTCCCTGAGGCTGGAAAATCCCTGCCAGCCCATGGAGTGCCAGCTGTGCCCAGTGCCCACCTTGTGCCCAGCCCAGAGCACTCAGTGCCACCTCCAGCCCTTGCTGGGACACCTCCAGGGATGGGCACTGCAAAGCTCCCTGGGCAGCCCCTGCCAAGGCCTGAGCACCCTTTCCATGCAGAAATTCCTGCTGCTGTCCAAGCTGAGCCTCCCCTGGCCCAGCCTGAGCCCCTTTCCCCTTGTCCTGTCCCTGTTCCCTGACAGCACAGCCCGACCCCCCCTGGCTGTCCCCTCCTGGCAGGGAGTTGTGCAGAGCCACAAGGTCCCCCCTGAGCCTCCTTTGCTCCAGGCTCAGCCCTTTTCCCAGCTCCCTCAGCCCCTCCTGGGGCTCCAGCCCCTTCCCCAGCTCCGTTCCTTTCCCTGAACATGCTCCAGCCCCTCCAGGTCCCTCCTGGATTGGGGACCCAGAACACGACACAGCCCTCGGGGTGGCCTCAAAGAAGCCACCCTGAACCTTTCTGAGGGTGCCCCCAAAATATTAAGTTCTGCCATCAGTGTAGCTTGCTCGGAGCAGCTGAGGTGTAGCAGGGTGTGAGTTCTCCTAAATCCATCTGGCAGCTTTCCAGTACCTAAAGAAAACCTACAAGAAAGATGGAGAAGGACTTTTTTAGAAGATCATGTAGTGCCAGGACAAGGGGGAATGGCTTCCCACTGCCAGAGGGCAGGGTTAGATGGGATGTTGGGGAGAATTCCCTCGTGATCCTGGATTGGAATGAACATGTCCTGTCCCAGTATCCCCAAAAGCAGAGTGCAGGGTGTTGGAGCAAACTCTGCTACCTGCCTTTATTTCACTCTGCAGGAGCTCTCCTGGCCATTTGGCTTCAGTTCTATGTCAGCTCTGGAGATGTGAGAAGTCAGCTGTTACTAATAAAATCTCAGTTAAAATAAACTCACAGTACAATTTAGCTTAGGGGCAACCCCTGGGTGTCACCATCTCCAGGTAGAAAGAGGCTCAAATTTTGTTCCGTGAGCACTAACACCCATTTCAAATCTTGTGCTTCATAAATTGTGACTTCTAACACAAAACTGGAGGGTTTTTTCCATGCCAAAAGGTCAAAATCATTTCCTGGTGCCCACAGAGGGGTCCCAGCATGTGCTGAGCCTGGTTCCCTGCAGGGCTGTTCCCCAGCGTGGGAAGATCTGCAAGGTCTGATTAAAACTTTTCCCATATTTCAGGCATTTTTCCAGCCAGGAGATTGTGCAGATAGCACAGCCACACATCCAGCTCCCCCTGTCCCAGGCATGGGAGGATGACAACACACATGGGAGGGACTGGATGTACCGGTGTGTTTCAGTAACACTGAACAAGAGACATGTTTTGCTGATCTTGGCACGTAAACAAAACAAAATATAAAAAAAAACTCATTACTTTTCCCAATCAACAAGTGATTGCAGACATTACCCAAGCAAAATTCAGAATTAAGCTTGAATAAACAGTAATTTATGCACTGGGACAGGTGAAAGAAAATGGTGTCCTGGGCCTCTGTAAAGAGCAGTCAGATCCTACACTTTCTAAAAATGGAGTTGAGCCATTCTGAGAGAAAATTCTCTGTGTAATAAAATGCAAATTTCGAGTCAGCTTGGAAGTTATTTAAAGTCTGCTGTGACCTGCAGCTCCTCACAGATTTTCATCAGTGCCAGTGAAGAGTGGACAAGTTTTGTTTGACCTCAGGATCCAGTTTTCACCCTGTGCAAACTGCTTGGTAGTTAGGAGGGGAAATGCAGCTGGAAGAGAATGGCTTTGGAGAAAGGTTCTGGAGAAGTCCAGGACAGTGGTGCTGGGGACACCAGATGCCAACAGCTTTGATCCTCTCACCCCTGAGGAGGGATTTATTTGTGAGCAGATCTAATACTGGCAGCTCTGTTTTGGTTTTTCCCAGGCTGATCAGGCTGGCTTGCATGAGGAAGAGGAAACCAGGAAGAGTTTAGGAATAGGGAAGGCTTTTGGGGGTGCTGCTGCATCTCCCTTGGGGCAGTGGAGCCTTTGGAGGGTTTGGCAATCCCAATTCCAATTCCAATTCCAATTCCAATTCCAATTCCAATTCCAATTAATCTTTCCACTTGCTCCCCTTGTGTGTTGCCATCAAAGCAGGGGGGGTTAAGGGGGTTCCTGCTTTTCAGCAGGGGCTGTTTCCTTCCTGACCATGGTTTCTTGCCATCCCATCTCACAATGCTCTATAGGATTAATGTTGTTGACACTTCCCTGTACAATAAATCCCCCCTTCCCGGGGTTGTTCCCCCAGGATGGGCGTTTTCCGGCAGATAATGGGAACCTGAAGCCTGTGCAAATTGGTTCCCTGGGAGCCTGACCTCCCTGTTGGGAATGACAAAGGGCCATCCAAGAGGCTTAGGAATGGCTTTCCTGAGCTGCTGCCTGGGCTTAATCCTGCTGAGCCACTGAAAACAGCATTTCCTGCCTGGCTACAGTCCACCCCCAAGTGTGGGGGACATTCCACCAAGGCCAGGTTGGATGGGGCTTGGAGCCCTGGAAGGTGTCCCTGCCCAGGGATGAACTCAGCTGGGGCTTCGAATAAATTGATTCATCAGAATCAATGTGAATGGATCAACAGTGAAATGCTAATAGGTCACATTCATTAGGCACTGATCAATAATCCATAAATCGATGATGTTCCAATGGAAGAGATATTTTTATTTAGAAAGGTATGTTGATTAATAGCATGCTGACACTTTATTAATGAAATCATATGAAACTAACTTAAGTAAAATTTCAATTACCTTCATCTTACCTCACTCACCATGGGTCTTTCTTTGAGGGCAGAAATGACCCCCTACCCATCATTTATGCCACCACTTGATGACATCATTTCCCCATTGATGGTATTTATGACATCATTTCTGTGGGTTGTATCATTCCTTTAGTGCCTTTATCTATGACACCATTTACACCAAACAGCACCATCAGCTCAGTGTCTTTGAGATGTCATTTTGGGATCATTTTGACCCCATATGACATCATTAATTCAGTGTCTTCACACCAAACCCTGATGTTGGATGGGGTTGTACTGACTGTGATGGTTTTAAAAGCCTTAGAAACAGAAACAGCCAGAGAGGTCGTTGCTCCAAATGGGCAGAGTCCCACAGGGCTTTGTCCCTGTCCCCTGATGGTAGCAAGGGCTGTTCAGAATAAGGCAGCAGAGCAAAAAATCAGAATGAAATATATGGTGAATGGAGTTGAGCAAAGAGCACAGTGAATCCACATGCTGTGGCTTTAAGGAACTGCAGGGCAGGGCTGTTAGCTGCAGTATAAATGGCAAGAGAGACCAAAATCCCTGTGTTCCAAAGCATGCAGGAGATTCTGATTCTGCTACTTTGTTATTCAAGCAGTGATTAATGGTGTGGTGGCGTCATCCTCTCTGATCAGGATATTAAGCAGTGATGGGTTGCAGACAAACAGCATTATAAATGCAAGATTGTTTCAGATCATTAGGAAAATACGTAAACTCATTTCTTTAATTAATCTGGCTTTAATGGCTGATTGCTTCTGATTAAAATAGCACATGTCTGGGGGAAATGCGTCAAAATTAGAAGTCAAAGGAGAAACTTCACGGAGGGAGGGTAAAAACATTTCCCCATTTAAACAGAAGAAGAGAGAAAAACGAGGTGTGGAAGATGGTAAAAGAAGGAAGACAAGACAATTCCAAGGGTAAAGCAAGCCAGCAGTTCTCCAGATGGGAGAACCTGGGAACATTTGGGATGGGCTCTGCTCGGCAGGGCACAGCTGCATCATGGGAAGCCCCAGCCAGTCCCAAGAAAACCGTTCTTATTCTTACAAATTCACTGTTAGCCCCTTGCCTCAAGACATCTGCCTCTTCCCAGCCTCGGCTGTGCTGTAAGCTCAGCCCTGAGCGCTGGCAGAGCCTTTCCCTCCTGTTTTCCCGGGATTTCAGCATGTTGCTTGCAGAATGAACCTGCTGGCAAAGTGAATACAGGGAGCATCCACAAGGTAATCTCTCTTGGTGGGTTTTCCAGAGGCACAGGCTGTCACTGCCTTGCCAGAACATCCCTTGGAAGCAGTGTCCTGGCTGGGCTGGGCACTGCTCTCCTCAGGGTCCTGGGGAACTGGATGTGTCCCTGGGCTTCAGAACTAGAAACAGGAGCACCATTCTGTGCCTTCGGTGGATCCGTGCAGCATTTCCTTTAGTGCCATGCCAGGCATTTCCCGTGGGATAATGAAAGGGTGACAGAGGATCCCAAAAACGGCTCTGGAATAAAAGCTGCAGCTCCCACTGGGCTGGAGATGATGAGTAGCCGTGGGGCTGCGATGGAGTGACAATTCCAGGTGTCCCGCTGCAGATATCCCTGCTCCCAGCCCCTTCAGCGAGAGAGCTTCTCCAGGAAGTTATTCTGCTCCCTCCTTCCCTTGCTGCTAATGGGGTTTGCTTCTCCTCTTAGGGGGAAAAAGCAGTTTCCAGAAAGTGCTGTATTTCCTGAGAATGGAGGCTCCCAGGTTCATCAAATCGCTCACCCCCTTTCCTCCCCCGTGCCTGGCTCCTGCGCTGCCTCCTCTCCCAAGGAGCGAGCGCCTGCTCCCGACCAGGCTTGTCAAAACCCGCCAGGCGTTCCCGGGCTGGCAAAGCAGCTCCTCAGCTCCCGTTCATGGAGCAGGTTGTTTCTAACAACCCCCTTCTACACCAGCATGTGCTTTGCAGCCCTCCAGCAGAGTCAGCAAGGAGGGCACGGTGCCACCCTCTCCGCGTCGGAGGGTCACAGGTGGCACGACAGGGACAGCAGCAGCTCCACGGGGGCTTATCTCTGTGCTCCTGCTGTGGCAGGAGTTTGGATCTGTTTTGCTGTGAAATTCCTACCTAAATAATGCCTCACGTGCTGCAGCCCTTTGGTTTTTCCCACGATGCCAGCGCTGCTCGCCCCAAAAGCTTTTTGCTTTCCCCCCTTAACATGAACTGTGAATAAATAAACCTTGAAGTGGATGTGGATCGTTGCTGTGCTGCATGTCTCAGCGCGCCTGTTTCCTTGGAAAACCTGTGCTATCCCCAAAAGAGTTTTCCAGACGCACCAGCAGGGCTCAGCTGAGCCTGGACCGGAGCCGGCACTGCTGCATCCTCCTCCCTGCAGACGGAGCCTGCATGCTCGGGCAGGTCCGGCAGCCCAAAAGCCATTAATTATGGAGTCATTAAAACTCAGTTACCTCTCCAGGCAGGAGCTGGGAGAAGAAAGCCTTGCTCTGGGAAATCAGCAGCGCCAAGGTGGGGTTTTAGCAGTGCTGTGGCTCTGCAGTGACTCAGGGAAGCCTGATTAGCTCCAGGCTTTCAAGAGAGATTATCTTGCGGATGCTCCCTGTATTCACTTTGCCAGCAGGTTCATTCTGCAAGCAACATGCTGAAATCCCGGGAAAACAGGAGGGAAAGGCTCTGCCAGCGCTCAGGGCTGAACTTACAGCACAGCCGAGGCTGGGAAGAGTCAGATGTCTTGAGGCAAGGGGCTAACAGTGAATTTGTAAGAATAAGAACGGTTTTCTTGGGACTGGCTGGGGCTTCCCATGATGCAGCTGTGCCCTGCCGAGCAGAGCCCATCCCAAATGTCCCCATGATGTCTGTGAGCAGAAAGAGAGGTCACTGCATCCCCCTTTGCCTCCTCCTCCTCTGGAAACCTGGCTCCCACAGCCTCTCCTTGCTTTCCTTGGCTGCCATCCACCCCTGCCAGGGTGTCCCCAGGCTCACTTTGCTTTGGAGATGCCTTGGAGCCCCAAACTGGTCCCAGTGCACAGCTGTGGCCTCCCCAGTGCAGAACAGGAGGAAATGTCCCCCCTTAACCTGATGTCAAGTTGACAAACAAGATGATGCTTCCAGATCATCTTGAAGTCACCTCCTTTGGAGACCCAGGAAAACCTGGCTGTCCCCCTGTGCCTGAGCTCCAGACTGTGTCACCTCCATGGTGCTCAAGGGGCAGGAGCCAAAGGGTACCTGGAGGCTCCCAATGAAGCTCTGTGTGGTTTTCTGCTGAGCCCAGAGATGCTGCAGTCACCGGTGGCAGGTCTCCTTCCTGCTCAATCCCAGGATCCCATCCTGGAGGCTTTTTCATATCATGCCCTCTATTTGTCCTTCACCTCATGGGATTTTGGGAGCTGCCATTGCCAAAAAAAGGGTTTGGGGATTCTGTGCTCCTGTTGTGCTGGCACCCGGGGAGGGCACGAGTCTCATTCCCAGCTGGATTTTCTCAGTTTTCCCTGTAGGGGCAGGAGTTGCCTTTGAAGCCAGCCTAAAGGAAGAAAAATATCTGTATTTTAAAAACAAACTCCTGTTCCCAATGACTGTAGCTCTGATAAGAGGACTAAGGTCAGAATGAGCTTCTGCTAAGTGGGTTCAGCAGTTATCATGTTGAACTCAGTGCCTAAAGCTTCCTAGTGATTTGTGCCTTGTGTCCCCAAGCCAGCTCTATTCCTCAAATTAGCATAAGGTCTATAAATCAAGCTTCTTTTGATAATGATGATAACAACAATAATAATAATAATTAAAAATATCTCTTCATTGTCCTGATTGATTGCAGGCAATAGTCTTGCCCTGCAGTGGAGATCTCCAGAGCTCCCTTCCCAAGCCTGCTGCCATCATGCCTCAGGTGAGGGAAATTAAGGATATGTTCTTGGGGACAGGTTCTTTCCCCAGAGGGTGTTGGACACTGACCAGGCTCCCCAGGGAATGGGCACAGCCCCAAGGCTGCCCAAGCTCCAGAAGTGTTTGGACAGCCCTCCCAAGCAGCGGTGAGACTATTTTGAGGTGTCTGTGCAAGGTCAGAAGCTGGCCTTGATGATCCCTGTGGTTCCCTTACAACTCTGGGTATTCTATGATTCTCTCCTTAAAACAGATGAAATCTCTGTCTGGACCCTCTCATCCTTTCAAGGAAACATCAGATAAAACACATGGATATCCTCTTACCAGCTTGATAAACATACAGACTCAAATAAACCTTGAGGGCATCAGGTTCTCCATGAGAGGACAAGTATCAAACATTTTCCCAGATTCAGGGCTTCTACAGTTTTCCCTGCAACAGCCTCTGGATACAATAATCTGGTGCTGCTTAGGAAACAAAACTCACTATTCCAGGTTCCTGATGTCACTTTGCAGGAGGCACTTGGCACTGTCAAAGCAGCCCGAGTTGGCACTGGTGCCGTCTTGGGTCTGGGAGGCATCCTGCACCATGTGGAATTTCAGCAGAGGGCCAGCCATGCAGGGAAGAAAGGAAACAAGAGGAGAAGCTGGTGATAAGGGTCTCATTTTGATGGGAAATGTTGGTAATTTGAAGATTTAACACCCAAGTCCAAGTGGAGCTAGAGTGCAGTACTTGAGTGGGATTGCAAAGCAGTATAAGCCATAGAGAGCTCAGAATGATACAACCTCCTCACTCCTGCTGAGCCTGGACCCCTTCAGCGTGGCCACACCATTTATAACTGTAAAAAAAATGTCATTTCCACCTCTGCTAAAGAGAGAAAAGGCAGCTCAAAGCAACTTGGCGGCTCAGGCATTGCTGGGGCTCAGCCCTCCCTCTCCCGGGCCGCGGGTGCCTTTCAGAGGAGAGGATGGCAGAGGGTGTGTGGGAAGGAGGCGGGAGGTGGAGCGGCTCCCATCAAATCCAGCGGGAGTTTTGTGTGGAGCACAATCCCATTAGCGCTGTTATTCACGGGTCACGGCCCCAGGGCTGAGGGTTGAATGTGTTTGTTCTGCAAATGGGGCTAATATTGTGAGGAGCATAAAAGAGGATGTGTAACTGTGTTTGGCCTCTGTTTGGAGATCACAGCAGAGAATGTTTCCTTGAAATTGTGTTAGCTTGGATCCAATCTTAGGGTAACTTACAGCTAGGGAAAGCTTCCATGTCATTAACAAACACCACCACCTTTTTAATGTTTAATACATTAGAAATCAGAGAAATAAAGTTTTGCTCTGATTTCTGCTTTTCTCCTCAGTTCTCAATTAATAAAATTTTTCAATAAATGAGTCATGCTGAACACTTCATCGCTTAGCAGTGGGTATTGCAAATAGATTTTACCTTAACTTTAGCTTACCTGGGCTGAAAACTTCTGTTGTTCTGCTCTTCCCCTGGAACTCATCTCATCACATACTTTTGAAGCAAGTTCAGGAGTTGTATTAAAAAATAAATTTTGATCTAAGAATAACTGCAAAAAATACTATATTATGTGTTTATTGATGCCTTTAGAGCTTCCCCATGTTGGTGCTATTAACTTAATCTTTTCTGCTTTGGGAAACCATCAGTGGGAGCCCAGAAGGATCTAATGTGTTCTATTTGCAGGATCCACTTCTTTGGCTGTAAGTACTTCTTGATGGAAGAAAAGAATACTAATTTGTACTCAGCTGTTCTTGGAATTTTACTCTTGCATGAGAATGGTAACCATTACTGTATTTATCCACTGAAATCCTATTTGCACTTTCTTCTTCTTCCAGATCATAATATGATTTTACTTTCATGCCAAGGAATGATTGTTAACTGGTATTTTGCTGGGTTTTTTAGAGATTGGTTTTATCTCTAATGCTTTGTCTCCCCATATTCTAATGAGAGAACCATACAAAATCAAGTTGATTTCAATTGGGTACCTGAAGTTATACAAGAGGAACAGTGGAACAGGGGCCTGAATAATGAAGCTCCAGAACAACCTAGGGGCATGAACAAGGTGTAAGATTCATGTCACCAAACCCTGTTGTTTACACAAAGTAGATGTCAATATGTTCACAACATAAATTTGTCAATCTTTTGATTGATAATAATACGATTGTAAATATTAGTTTTGCTCTAGGTTTGGAATGAGACAGCTGGAACAAAATTAAATCTGAAGCCCCTCGAGTCAGCCAAGGCTTGGGCTTTGTCCTGGAGGGTGCTGTGACACCCAGGTGACCTGGCAGCCAGCAAAGGGAGAGGCTGCCCTGAGTTTTTGGATAAAAATGCAGATTGTGGAGATGGCACCATGAGAGGTCACCCAAAGCTCAGGTTAACCCAGCAGCCTTGTCACTGTGGTATTTTCTGAAAAAATTCCTTTGCCAGGATTTCTTCTCCTGGGAAGATGAGAAGCCTCAGCTTCTCCTCAGGAATGTGGTCTGGAGATTGTTTATCCAAACATGTGAATTGTTTTAATTAATGACCAATCAGCAGCAGCTGTGTTGGACTCTGAGGAGTCAGTCAAGAGCTTTCATTATTCATTCCTTTCTATCCTTCTGATGTATCCTTTCTCTTTCTTTAGTACAGTTTTAGTATATCACTTTTTAAATATAACATAATATCATCAAATAATAAATCAGCTTTCTGAGAACTTGGAGTCAAATTCTCATCTCTCACCTCATCCTGGGGGCCTTACAACACCACACAGCCTCACCCTAAAACAAGCTGTAGGTGGCTGAAACACCTCTTGTTACATGGGCTGTGCTGGAGTCCAGATTTGGAGCTGAGGATTGTCGCAGGGTTGTATCAAATGCCACAGCCAGTGTGGTGGCTTCACTGTCAGACCTCCTGGCCATCATTCCCTTTGTTGCTCTCTCTTTTCTGGTGGCACTGCCATTCTGTTGTCTCTGTCCTAGCTGGAAACAATTCCTTCTGCAGCAGCAATTTGACTTCCATGCCCAACCATCACTGGGTGTGATTATCACCACTGTAGGAGCACCCTTGGTGCAAGGAGGATTTATTAGACATGATTAATAAGCACAAAGAATTTATCTGGTGTCACCCAGTATGCCATGTCCCTCAGAGCTCAGCTTGTGCACCAAGAGTTGCAAATGTCCTTTGCAGCAATAACCCAGGGCTGATAATAATAGTCCTGAACCAAGCACTAAACCAGGGGAAAGCTGGTTCCAGCTGAGTGTGGTGTGGTATTTTTGATGCAGGAAGGGAGAATAATTCCTGTTGGGTACATACATGAATGCAGATGTGATTTGGATGGCATGAACAGGACGTTTAGAAATGGAAAAAATTGAAATCTCATTATCCTGACAGTAATTCAGGACTATTACAGGGAAGCTCAGGAGCTTTAATCAGTAACACTGTATTAGCATGACAGAGTTAATGGCGATAAAGTAAAAGATACTGATTAAAGAACATTTTTCTCCACCTAAGATCTGCCACCTATCCAAACACATCAGTGAGCCAAATCCTGCCTGTGATTTGCTGAACCCTTCTTCCTAGGCCAAGGGGAGCATAAGTGGGTTTGCCTCCTGGCCTGATCTGCTTGGCAGCAGCAAAGAAATCACATATATATATGTATACATATGATGTCTGTTACTTTGGAAAGGTTCTTCTCTGGCTTTTTTCAAACCCCACATTATTACCTCCATGCCATGGAGGCTGTTGTGCAGGTGTAGTCCCCATAGGAATGGGCATGGGGAGTCAGATGGGGAGGCCCATATGGAACACAGAGCTGCTGCAGCAGGGCTCTCCTGGTGCCACAGGAGGGCTTCTAGCACCTTCTCTGGGTGTTTAACAGCCCATGGCCATCTCCAGATAAAAATAAGGCCTGGGAAGAATTAGCTGGCTTCCCTGAGCAGGGAGAAGTGCTGACTTTCTGTGTCAGTTCAAAGTTATTCCTGGGGATGAATTAGCCCTTGTTCTGACCACATGTGTTGGAATGGGTTCCCTGACTCTGCTGCTGCCTCAGCAGCCAAATGCCAATGTGCATCAGGAGTCAGAGACCTCAGGAGGAGATCTCTGACCCTGGCTGGTGGGATCAAGTGTGCAAACTTGCACACTTTGAAAGTGTGTCTTCCTTGTGCAAAATACCTGGGGGCTTAAAATCATAATGGTGAGATAGTTTCAAATGCAACCAGCATTTCTCCTGGTTAAATAAACTCTGAGGAACAGCCTTGTTCATTAGCAGGAAGATTTATAATGACAACAGAAGCTGCAAAAGGATATTCAGTCTGCCATCAGCAGCTTTGGTAGGATCAGAAAAGGCAGGACAGGATCTTTAAACACACAGTCCATTAAACACAGAGACCACAAGTGTTTTGTTCTGTGTCTATTTACATCAGAGTAAAAATACACCAACAGAGGGAACAGATTGGCTTTTAAAATATTCCATGAGATAAACAACAGCTTTGGCTATGTCCAACAGAATGAATTTTACCTTATGAGAAGTTTAAGTAGTCTCGAGGTCAGGGAAAATGTTAAGGCACAAGCTGAGCAGCTTTGTAAACTTGTTCTGCAAAAATAAGCAACATTGGTTACATAGAATCACGGAGAGGTTTGGGTTGAAAGGGAGCATAAAGCTCATCTCATCCCACCCCTGCCATGGGCAGGGACACCTTTCACCATCCCAGGTGGCTCCAAGCCCTCTCCAGCCTGGCCTTGGGCACTGCCACGGATCTAGGGGCAGCCACAGCTGCTCTGGGCACCCTGTGCCAGGGCCTGCCCACCCTGCCAGGAAAGGATTTGTTCCTAAAGGCTGATCTACACCTACTCCCCCTTGTCCTGTCACTCCATGGTTTGCAGTCAGAGGGTCTGCTTCAACCCCAAAGTTCTTTTCAGGCTGAAATTATAGAGAGGCTAAACAAGAGGCTTTATGAAAGGAACAAGCTGCAACCTCTTAGTGGAAAAGGGAGTATTTTACAGTTAGTTCGAAGAGCCAAGTGTCACCTCTTTTTTATTTTAATCTTATTCCAACCCCGTGATTTCCCAAAAATAGACTCACTCACCAAGAACGTCACATTCATCTTGGTTTACCTAATGATATTTATTCTTTTATATTGGATGGGAATAATTTTCCTATCCTGTTAATACAGCATGTGATCATTAACTACCTTTACTGCACGCATAGACATATATTTTCTGTGTCAGAAAGGAAAGCAACTGGCATTTTAAATTACTGAGTGATAATTGTAGGTGGCTGATTTCCATAGTGCTTAAGGAATTCCTTTCATTGTGATAAATGAGTACAAGACTCCCTTTTTACACAGAATTAGTTCACAAGTGAATTTATTCGACAGTCACGGATTGTGGGTCTACTGAAGAACATTTTCCACAAAGGTGCCTGTGTTCATGTAGTGAACATGTGTAACAGCACCTTATGGAGGAGAGGCACTGAGACTTCCAAATGATGGGTTTGGCTACTACCACCTCGTACAACTAATGCTGCAGCTCACATCCTGCCAAATTTCACTGAGGCTTATTTTACATCCACAGCTCAAGAAGTGCAGGGAGTGCTTAAGCAAAAAGAGAGGTAATGACAAGCAGAGTAAATTATTATCCTGGCATTTTAAGTAAAATGTTTTACAAAATCCATTTGCAGCCATGCGCCATTAACGTATCAACTGCAAAAGTGAATTCCAGCACGGGGAATCTGCCAAAAAGAAAGATTTTATCCTGACAGGAGTGAAACAAACAGACATTCAATCAGGGTAGATGTCAGAAAAGCCAAGAGAAATAAGAACTCCATTCTACACTGTTTCCCCAGACATAAAAATAGTGATTAAAAAAGAGACCCTGCTGCTCGTGAAGCTCTAAAACTTGAGTTCATGGCTCCTGAATGGAGCAGCACCTTCCACAAAACCACCACGGCTCCTGTAACCTCCCACAGAAAGCCAGAAGAAAACTGCTGAGGTTTGACCATGTTATCAGGCAGCACCTCCCACGTGGAGCTTGTTTCTGTGCACAGAGGTTTCCTCAGCCACACAACACAGAAAACTTGAAAACAGAAAAACACTATTTTTCCTGTCAAACAGGAATTTGAGTTTACCTGTCAAACATGAATCTGAGTTACATTCAAAGGAAGGTATTTGAGTTTTGCTTCACAGGAAGCCTTCCCATCTCTTCCATTCAGTGTTGCACTGGTCCCTCATTCATGGGCTGTTTCAGGGAGGTTCCTAAACCCTCCTGGTGTCTCTCCTGGGGCTGCTGGCTTAGTGGGCATGGTGATGTGCCATCAAAGGTTGGAGACCCTGGAGGCCTTTTCCAACCATAATGATTGTGTGACTGTGTGATTCCATGGAAGGTGTGCTAGCCCACTCCCACCCTGAACCCCCCAGCTGCAGTCTGGGGTCAGGGGCCATCGGTCCCTCCCTGTTGCTAGTAGGAAAGGTTTGGCTTTGACCGCTCTGTAACCAAAGAGCTGCAAACACCAAGGATCCTGAAGAGGGGTAAAACATCCCATTCATTGTTTAATTTTGAGTTTGAGTGGATTCTCCATGCACACATAAAGAAAATAAGATGTTTTTCATAGCTTTCTGCTTTCAGCACAGGACTCAAAGTCATTCCCAAAGCAGGACATGGCAGCACCATTCCTCCACCCCTGCTGTGTCCAGATCCATGCCCCAAGAACAGTTGCACTGGGCAGCCCTTTTCAAGCCTGTGTAAAGAAGAGTAAATGACTTTACCTTAATGAATGGTAAAGGCCAGCCCACAACTCCTTTTCCTTTATCCATGCTCACAGTGTTACTGACACACACTGATTCAGAGGGGCAAGCACACAAAAGTTTTTAATTTGTTACTCCAGTCCTCCATGGGGATGTTAAGGATTTTCCAGACAAAAGACTGAGACTCAGCTAGCCCCAGATGAATGCCTCTTTCTGTTCATTTGCCTTTTGTGGTGTAACTGCTAACAGTGCTAAAAGAAAGAGCCTGATGACTGATGTGCTGCTTCATTCCCGTTATTGGAATCTGTGCTCTGAAACACAGGATCAGCTGAGCCCTGGGCAGAGCTGGGAGCACAACAACACATTTCCTCTGCAAAGCTCTGTCTGCCACCAGCCTCAGCCTGGCTTTGGGTGGGGCAAAACCTTTCCAAAAGTATAAATGGATTATATGTTTTGTTTGCAACCCACACTGCCTGGGCAGCATAAAAACTGCACAATGTGTAAGAGCCAAAACCAGAGTGTGAGTGCAGGGAACAGATTTGAGTGTGAGAGTTACCAAGGACGCCCTCAGTAACTTCACAGACAGCACCAGGCTGCCTGGAGTGTGGCTGTGCTGGAGGGCAGGCAGCTCTGCAGAGGGGTCAGGACAGGCTGGATCCATGGGCTGAGGTTCAGCAAGGCCAAGTGCCAGGTCCTGCCCTGGGGTCAGCCTGGGCCCTGCAGCTCCAGGCTGGGCAGAGGGGCTGGAAAGGGCCCGTGGGGAAAGGCCCTGGGGGCTGTGCCAGGGCTGGACAGGAGCCCAGGGGTGCCAGGGGGTACAAGGACAATGGCCCTGGGCTGTGCCAGCCATGGGGTGGCCACAGGTCCAGGGCAGGGCCTGTCCCCTGGGCTGGCCCTGCTGAGGGACCCCGAGGGCTGTGTCCTGTTCTGGGCCTGTCATGGCCAGAGAGCCCTGGAGGGGCTGGAGCGTGTCCAGGGCAGGGAATGGAGCTGGGGAAGGGGCTGGAGCCCCAGGAGGGGCTGAGGGAGCTGGGAAAGGGGCTGAGCCTGGAGCAAAGGAGGCTCAGGGGGGACCTTGTGGCTCTGCACAACTCCCTGCCAGGAGGGGACAGCCAGGAGGGGTCGGGCAGTGCTGCCAGGGAACAGGGACAGGACAAGGGGAAAGCCTCAATGACCCTGGGATTCTGTGATTGTATGACAACTGGTATGGACTGCCCTTGCTTCCATAACCATGAGGTACCTTTGGCATGGCTGCAGCCAACAACAAACTCCTGTCTTCATTCTAATGGTGAAGGGACTGGGAGTTCACTCTCAATATTTGCTCCTCTTGTAAGAGTGTATTGGCAAGTACAGTAATTTCTTGGCTTCCTAATGCCTCACCTCTCAAGTCTAGAGGATATGAAAACTAACTTCATAAAACAGGGCAGTGAAGAGCAGGCAGAGAAGCAAAGTGAGTAGTAGTGAGTTGTTACATCCTGCAGAAAAAATAAAGTGACAAAAGTTAACTCATCCAGATCAGAAAAAATTTTGAGCTGTACTTAAATTGCCTCCAAACTTCTTGAAATAATTCCCTAGAAACCAGCCTTTTACAACGAGACAGAAGTTAGCATGGCCTTCACTCTTCTAAAGGGAAATGAGGGTGATAAGCATTTTTAAAAGAAAATTAAAATTCTGAAGAGGAATAGAAAACACAGAAGGAATTGAAAAGCAGTATCACAAAGATAATTTACTGCCTTAGAATTAGGAGAAATGTTACCAGACAACATTTTGCTTCCTGAATCTATTAAAAACCTGCCTCGGTCATGAAGAAAATCTGTCTTAGATGACTGTGGTAATTTTAGAAAGCTGCTGACCAGCTGTGACTGTACATCTGCTGAATAACTTGGCAAGCTGCCCCTGTTTCCAGTCCTTCATCCTGAATGATTTAATAAGATGTGGCTTTGAATGCAGCGTGATACAGTTGGACTCATTTCATGCCAGCTCCTGACACTGAATTTTTCTGAAGCTCTTTCAGAGCTTTTCCACCCCTGTTTTCCTGCAGGGATGGCTGGCACTGGTCAGGGGAAATCACACTGTTGTAACTATAACATCCCTTTTGTCTTGGGCAAGAGCTGGCTTGTAAAAGAGAGCTGCAGGCTGGAACCTCTGGCTGGAAGCAGAGTAGAACAGGGAACAGGATGGAAACATCCCATGTCACCAAGCACCACCTTGATTGAGATTCTCAATCAAGCACCTCACTGAGATTGAGCACCTCACTGAGATTGCTGAATTCATCTGAGGTCAGCTGGGTCATTTACTGCTGGAAGGCTGCTCCCAAAGCGTCCCTTTCCAGCTGAGAGTCCTCCTGATGTCCCGTCCATGTTCACTCATGTCTGGTTTGCAGCCACCTGAGTGCCCTCTCAGAAGCTGTGCACCATCAGCAGTGCTTCCCTGAAGCCCTGCCCATGGGTGGCTGTGGCCACCCACAGTGGGGAGTGTTAATCTCTCCCTGTGTCCTGATAATGTCACTTCTGACCTGCCCCAAACTCCTGTTTGCCGTTAAGTGGCCGTGCCACACCCAGGGCTCCCAGCTGCCTGGAGATCTGCTGGTCTGTTCTGGTCTTTCTCTTCCTTTGTCCTTCTGAGCTTTGGAGTTTGCAGCAGAAATCCCTGCTTGCTGCAAGAAATTCTCACTGCTAAACTCCATCCTATCTCTGACTTGTTCTCTGTACTGGAGCACTGTCAGCTTTGTGCCGTCAGCAAACTTCCTTACCATGGTCTTCTTTGGGCCATCCAAGCTTAAACCCTGTCTGAAAGAACCATACTAAAAAGAACTGGATTAATTAAATAATTGCTCTTGCTGGTTCATAGAATTCCAGAATCATTGAGGCTGGAGAAGCCCTCCCAGCCTATGGAGTCCCAACCCAGTGCCCACCTTGTGCCCAGCCCAGAGCACTGAGTGCCACCTCCAGCCCTTCCTGGGACACCTGCAGGGATGGGCACTGCAAAGCTCCCTGGGCAGCCCCTGCCAAGGCCTGAGCACCCTTTCCATGCAGAAATTCCTGCTGCTGTCCAAGCTGAGCCTCCCCTGGCCCAGCCTGAGGCCCTTTCCCCTTGTCCTGTCCAGTTCTTACATGATTGACTATTCTGAATAGTCCCTTGCCTTTAGCATGCCTGAATCTTTGAGCTTTCTTTGTGCCTGTATTTTGGTGAAAATACAACCAAGAAATTTACCTTTCCATATACAGAGCACAGGTCCACATACTTTCTGTAGTTTCTGTCTTCTTCTTACTTCTGTGGAAAAGGAAAGTCTTATTTAAATTTACTTTTACCCTTGGAAAACCCAGTTTGGTTGGGGTTTGAGGCCTTCTGAATTTAACTCTGGGTTTTTGAATCTCCAAGCCGTTCCACAGCCTAACATGGGGTCATGCTGCTCCAGAACTGGAAGGGCCTGCCATGTTCCAGAAAGGCAACCACATAATTATGGGGTGGCCACGATGACAACGTTGCCCACACAGGGTGAAGCCACACTGTAAGACCAGAAACTCTGCTTGCAAAGAGGTCAAACCACTTAGGATCCCCAGAGGTTTCTGTGTTTTCTGGGAGAACAGGCTGTGTCACACACATTTAAACAGTGCTGTGCCCAAGGGGAGAGCATGTGGAGCACTCTCTCTCCATCAGGACAGCATGGATGAGATCTGAATTCAGCCCTTTCTGCAGAAAGCAGTAATTATGTGTGTCATTCCTTTCCCAGTTCTCTCACTGCTAACCAAAATGCGGCATCAGCTATGGAAAAACCCATTGTTTCCCTTGTGAGAAGAACCTGTCCCTACTCACAGACACACAAGGCAAAGGGCTGCCCAGAAGAGCAGAGAGTGCCTCTGGAGAGCCCACACCTCAAAAGGAGCAGCAGGGTCCTGGCAGTGCCCCCAGATTAAAGAGGTTTGGCACCCAGGGACACAAAACTGTGTCCCCGAATCAAGCATCACTCTGCTGACATGGCTTTGCACTGAGCTGAGATGTGATGCCAACTGACAGAGAATCAAGAGCCTGAGTTTCTGGATGCGTCCATCCTATCCAGCAGTAGCAACAACGCAGCACTGCCCACTCAGCACAAGCACCAGCTGCTGCATGTGAGCCAGGGAAGTTCAGGGGGAAGAGGAACACCCTCCTCGTGGGAGGCAAGGTGCACAAGGAACTCCCAGAGCCAACCTGCTGCCACATCACCTCCCAGTGTGAAGGTGTGACACAAAAGCAGGCTGAGTTTCTCCAAGCCCATACCCTCCACCTCATCTGAGCCTCCACCACACCCCTTCACCTTTCTGCCTCTCTCTAGGCCAGATCAGACTACCATCAGCTCATGTCTGCCTGGCCCCACTCCTCGTGCCCAGGGCCAGGACAGGGACACCCTCAGGGAGATGGGCTCACCTGGGCTGCTGTGTGTGCCTTGGCTGAGCCGAGCCAGTGCCAGCCTGTTCCGTGTCTGCAGGGCTCATCTGCTTGAGAACGATAAAGTGGGGGTGTGGAGGATGCAGTGCCTTGAGATCTTGTTGGCTTTGCTTTCTCCCTCACTACTTTAGGGAGAATAACTAAAACTGAACGAATCGAGGACATTCAGCTCTGGGCCACCTGGGTCAATGCAGAGCTTGGCTGGGAGGTGACACTCAGGGTGTCCCCACAGCAGCACTCCCGTGGGTCTGACTTCTCTGCTGCCTCAGCTCTGTGAGGCTCAAAGGCTGACAAACAACTAACAACAACAAGTGCTGGTGCTGTCCCTGGATCAGGGCAACTCCCAGGATCAATCCAGGGATGAGCAGCTGGAGCAACCCTGGAGAAGGAGCTGGGGGTGCTGGGGGTGAGAGCTGGCACCCAGAACCCCCCCATGCCCTGGGCTGAGCCCCAGCCTGGGCAGCAGGGGAGGGGGGGATTCTGCCCCTGTGCCCTGGGCTCAGGTGAGACCCCACCTGCAGAGCTGCCCCAGCCCTGGGCCCAGCACAGGAGGGACCTGGAGCTGCTGGGGAGAGCCCAGGGGAGGCACCAGGATGAGCAGAGGGATGGAGCAGCTCTGCTGGGAGGAAAGGCTGGGAGAGCTGGGATTGTTCAGCTGGAGAGGAGAAGCTTTGGGGTGACCAAATTGTGGCCTGGCAGGACCTGAAGGAGCTACAGGAAACATGGAGAGAGACTCTGTACAAGGGGGGATGGCTTCCCACTGCCAGAGGGCAGTGAGGGATGGGATATTGGGAATTAGGAATTGTTCCCTGGCAGGGTGGGCAGGCCCTGGCACAGGTGCCCAGAGCAGCTGGGGCTGTCCCTGGATCCCTGGCAGTGCCCAAGGCCAGGCTGAACATTGGGGCTTGGAGCATCCTGGCACAGTGGAAGGTGTCCCTGCCCATAGCAGGGTTTTGGAACTGGACGATCATTAAGGTCCCTTCCAACCCAAATAATTTTGTGATTCTATGATCATTTCCTCCCCTAAAATCATGCCACTCATCAGATAACAAGGAATAGCTGCCAGCCAGCAGGAAGAGATTCTTGCTAAGAGATCTGTTCCTCGACTGTGAGGGAATGAAGCTGTATGAGAAGGAAAGCAGAACATAGAACTAGGGGCTGACACCTTTCCTCCCTGGACCATGTAATTAATATCTTTGTGTTTAGAAGGATTACACATAGAGCTGAAACTTGTGCAGGTGCAGGCAGTGAGTTCTGTACTATGGGAATTACCCCAATGCTCAGACTGGCAATGGGAGCATTTTCTTCATTCCTGGAAACACCAGCTAATGGCAGAGTCTCAGCTGGGGACACAGGAAAATTTGGTTTCCCTCTCCTTTCACTGCTAAAGAAATACACTTCCACTAATGGCAATTACAGGCCAGCAAAGCAGTGAGGAGCAAAAGGGTTTATAAGGAAAAAAAAGGTGTTTTCAGAAGAGGTTGGTACATTACCTTTCTCAGTTGCATTTCGATTAGAGTTCAGTTTAGAAATAGATGCACCTCTACAGAAAATCCATAGATGAAGCAGAAACAAGGAAATTATTCAGGACGGGGCTATTTGATTGCACTGCAAAAAAAATGCTGCTGTGGAAATGTGAATCATGAACTAACCACCCTCAGCATCCCCAGAACTGAAGATGGAAAAAAAAAAAAAAAAAAAAAGCAATAAAGGAAAACAGAAGAGAAAACAATCATGATAATGTTGCATTTGGAACAGGCATGTCTGTAAATGGTTTTGGCCTCCAACTTAGATGTAAAGAAGACACCAAGACCAAAAACAGAACATCACAATACTTGTGGAGGGTGAAAATGGCAATGTGGCTGTTTGTAAAGAGTGATCTTGTCCCCCAATGAGTTGCAGCTGGACCAGTTGCTGAAGATTGGAGGCAGGCCTGATCTTGACAGGCTACACCTGTAACCAACAAGCACTAGTGATATATAAGAGTAAGGAAAGAGGAGTGAGGGGAGTCAGATTATTCCTGCAAGAATTTGGATCAGTCAGTGTGTAGAAGAGGTGCCTGTGAGGAACATCAAGAAGGTATGAAGCTCTGACAATGAGAAATCTTTGTGCTATGATGATGCTAGAACTTGTGGTATCTAAGACAACAGCTGTTGTGTAAAGGCTTTGGATATGAGCTACAGGTGTTGTGACTCCTCATGGAATGATATCGTCTTGATAGGATTTTCCCTAATAGAAAAAAATCCTGTGAAACCATTGAAAATACATATCTGAACAATTTCATGGGATACAATAGGCTGTGATGGTTTAATGTGATGTGAGAGGAGCAAGAAAAGAATCCCATGTGGGGTAACTGGCTGCCCTTGACAACTCAGAACACAGAAATCCCTTTGTGGAATGGAAACTGGGATCACAAACCAGTTTATTTAAGTACCTTTTAACTTCACATTTACAGTCTCTGACAGAAAACTCTTTGAGTTCTCTTTTTCTCCCTCACAGCAGCTCACAGGCACACTATAATATGCAAAATATTATATGTAATATGCAAAATCCTTTTTCTACTAAAACCAACTACAGATTCCTTGCAGTGAATATTTATGCAGAAGATGGAATGGGCATTTTTCTCAGTATTTATAAAATAGCCTCAACAGGCTTCAAAGCAACACAGTATGTAGTCTCATGCTGGTTTTGTTATAAAAGATGATATGCTAGAAGTGATTTGTGGGAGATATGTCTAATATAAACTAAATGAGCCACAGGAAAGGGGCCAAATAGCCCTGCACAGAGTCACTGGGAGACAGCTGAGTCATGCTGCCCTGCTCTAACAGAGAGCCCATACCTTTGCCCAGAAGCTTTAAACCACTAACTTATTCCCATATTTTCTTTTCCCTTTCTCTTTCATCATTACAGGCTTTCCCTACCCTGTTTGAGCCTTACCACACTCTTGCATTTACACTTTCTTTTGGATGTTGAGGAGGTGGGAGACAGGTGAGGTACACACTTCCCAACAGAATTTCACTAGTGGGCTAAATAGATCATGAAAATTTATTTATTCACTGAAAATTCTCAGCTGCAGAAGCAATAGCCTGAATATGCAGGCAGGGAGTAAAGTCTGACTCTGAATAAAACACAGGTCTCCCCAGGATGTGCTGTGGGCCAAAAGCTCAGATGACTCTGTTTCCTTAGCTACAAGCTGGTATCTGTTCAGTAGTGAGGGTTTAGCAGACAATGGGTATAATCAGCATGGGGATGTTCTGCTTATGCTTTTGCCCAAACAGTTTTATAACCTGATGTGTCACGACTGCACTGCTCAGGCTTTTCCACAGGATACCTCTTTCTATTCTTTGCTTTTCTAAGCCTCTCTAAGCTTTTCTGGATAGGTCATTGCAATGCCATCATTCCATGCTGCCAGCATTGCCAGCGGGATGTGACTGAGTGTCTGCAGGGAGGGGCAGAGCAGGGCCCAGGCTCTGCTCCGGGGCCCAGCCATGGCACCAGAGCCACGGGCAGGGCCTGAGCCCAGCCATTGCCCTGCCCAGGAGGCACAACTTCTTCCCTGGGCAGTGCCCAGCCTGAGCAGATTGCCCACAGAGCCTGGGGGCTCTCCTCCCTGGGGCTGGGGCACAGCTGGGTGCACACAGTGCTGTGCCCTGGGCTCTGCCATGGCCCTGCTCCAGCAGGGAGGGGACACCAGGTGCCCGCTCAGCTCCTGCAGCCTCAGCGACCCTGGCATCCTGTGTTTATAACCAACACAGGTGGCTCTCTGGACACAGCTCCCAGCTGGAAGCATCCCTGGCTGCAGACTTTGTGCTCCCACTTGTTTTTACACAGCTGTTTATTCCTACCTGCTCTTGATGGGAACTAAAAAGAGAATTAGAAGGAGTTGGACTCCTCTGAGGAGACTCAGAGCTGTCTTTATTATGCCATAATTCCCTGACAGGATGGTGCAGCCTGGGGAGCATCAGCATCTGCTGCCAGGACACAGGGACAGGACAAGGGGAAAGGGCCTCAGGCTGGGCCAGGGGAGGCTCAGCTTGGACAGCAGCAGGAATTCCTGCATGGAAAGGGTGCTCAGGCCTTGGCAGGGGCTGCCCAGGGAGCTTTGCAGTGCCCATCCCTGGAGGTGTCCCAGGAAGGGCTGGAGGTGGCACTCGGTGCTCTGGGCTGGGCACAAGGTGGGCACTGGGCACAGCTGGGACTCCATGGGCTGGGAACACTTTTCTCACCTCAATGACCCTTGGATTTTGTCGTTTGGTGATCTATGTGTGTCCCTTCTGACTCAAGAGATTCTATGATTCTTTGGAAATTCCACATGCCCCACACTGCTGACCCCTGCAACAGCCACCTCCAGTCCCCTCACAGCATCACTACCTTACCTTGAGTCACATCCTGGTGTTTTTTAGCAAAAAAAAAGCCAAAAACACCTGTTAAAGATCTTTTTTGGCTTTGGTCACTCATGTTGGAAGTTAAAGTGAGTTCTGAGGGGAGCTGCAGTCCCTGGCAGTGTTCCTGGTTTGGGATAAATTTCTCCCATGAAGAAGCAATAAAGGGAAGATTTTACTAACTTTTAAAAAATCTATCTATCTATGCCAGAGCTTCCCTAATGATGGAGATAATCACATCATAGCTGAAGTTTTCACAGAGCTCTGAGAAAGAGCTAGCTTTAAAGTTTACTTCTACATTCTCACTTGCCCCATTCCCAGCATGGCCTAGGCCCAGGGTTTTGAAGTGGTCTTAATATTTAGCCAATTTAAATGCTAATTAGACTAATTTTATGAATAAAACATGGTAGGGGTTTGTTAGCAAGTTTCTGCTGTTGCTTTATGTCAACAGATAGATTCTCTAAAACAGGAGTCGAAGGGACAGCAGCACATTCTGCTACCAGCTGAACAAGGTGTATTTTGGTAATAGTAAACCTTAGAGTTGATAATACATTGCATAGCTGAAGAGAAGAAAGAGGAGCAATTTAAAATTTTTCAGAACTGCCCACCAAGAAGGTTAGGTTGTCCTGAGCCCATCTGCTTCACGGGGCTTGCTCTGATTTTTATACACAGAGAAAGACAACATACTTTGTTTCCCCTACTGCAATCGATCCAGTTGTTCTACCTGCACGCAGGAATTAAACCATTCCCCTCGTGCCTGACTGGATATGGACTTTTTTGTTTTTATTGAGCTCCGTGAAGTCAGAGAGGCAAAGCAGATGCCAAAATAGGTCAGACATCTCACGGCTCCCCTCAGGGCTCCCGCCTGGGTACGAGTGTCCCGGGCTGGGGCGGACGGAGCCGTGAGGGAACGCGTGAAGCCGAGAGGGCCGGCTGAAGCTGGACGGAGCGGGGGAAACCGTGAGGAGCGAGGAGAAGCCGGAGGGAAGCCGTGATGGGGGCAGGCGGAGTTGTGAGAGGCGGGCGGAGCCGTGAGGGGACGGGCGGAGCGGGGCTGGTGGGGGGGGTCCCTCGGGCAGCCGAAGCCCTGAAGAGGCGGCCCCGCTCCGCCTCTTCCTGCGGCTGCCACGTACTTGCAGCCATGGCGCCTCGCCGGGAAGCCGGTCTGCTGCTGCTGCTCCTCGTTCTGCCGCTGGCGAGCGCGGGGCTGAACAGCTACTTCGGCACCAAGTCCCGCTACGAGGAGGTGAACCCGTACCTGCTGAGCGACCCGCTGTCGCTGGGTCCTGGGGCGGGCGGGTCGCTGCCCGCCTCCTGCACTCCGCTGCAGCTCCGCGCCGTGCTCCGGCACGGCACCCGCTACCCCACGGCCGGGCAGATCCGCCGGCTGGGCGAGCTGCACGCCCGGCTGCTCCGCCGGGCCGCGGGAGCCGCCGATTGCCCCGCCGCCGCTGCCCTGGCCGAGTGGCCCATGTGGTACAACGAGAGCATGGACGGGCAGCTGGCGCCGCAGGGCCGGCGCGACATGGAGCAGCTGGCCCGGCGCATGGCCGCCCGCTTCCCCGCGCTGTTCGCCGGCCGCCGCCGCCTGGCGCTGGCCAGCAGCTCCAAGCACCGCTGCCTGCAGAGCGGGGCGGCCTTCCGCCGCGGGCTCGGGCCCACCCTCGACTTCGGCGGCGACGGTGAGTGCACGACACCCACCCCCCTTCCCTGGGGGAGCCCTTGGCTTTTCCTGAAGGGCTCAGGGATTCGCCGCTGTCCCAAGGGGATGGGGGACTCCCGTGCCTTCCTGAGGGACTGCGGCAGCCCCTGGGATTCCCGGCTCCACCAAAGGGGATGGGGGTGCCTCACAGCCTCTTTGCGGGAGCGCCATCCCTCTCCTGAGGGAGCCCTGCGCTTTCCCGGTGCGCTGGGGGAGCCTCATGCAACCTTGAGGGTCTGGGGGACTCCTGATGCCTTCCTGGGTGGCTGGAAGAATCCCTCCCTGAGAGGGCTCTCAGAGGCATTGGGGATGTACCCTGCCCTCCCTGTCGTTGAGGGGGACTGTGCACAGCGTCCATGGGGACACAGCTCTGGTGGGTGGCCTGTCCCTTGGAGGGTGTTGTGGTGGCCACGTGCTGCTGGTGCCTTTGGGCATGGCGGTGCTCCCCCTGACGCCCATGTTTGCTTTCAGAGGCCGAGATTGAAGTTAACGACTCGCTGATGCGGTTCTTTGATCACTGCGCCAAGTTTGTAGTGCTGGTGGAGGAGAATGACACGGCCATGGGCCAGGTGAACGCCTTCAAAGAGGGGCCTGAGATGAAGAAGGTCCTGGAGAAGGTGGCCAGCACCTTGTGTTTGCCAGTGGAGGAGCTAAATGCAGGTAAGGAATTCCTGTCACAGATGGCTTTGGCTCCAAGGCTGGCCAAGAGCAACTTCCAAGATGTGTACTTTTGCAGAGTAGGTAATTTAGAGTGGCTGTGACTTGGAGATGCAGTCTCTAATTAAGTGCCTGAGACTGTAAGTCTGTGTTGGTGTTGCAGTAATGAATGGTTGTTGGATAGTGGTCAGAAGAAAAACATGCTTGAAAACATCTTTCCCATAGATAAAATCAGCTTTACCTGGTTTTGGAGGGATTTGGATGTTTTTCTTTTAATTTTGCTTTTGTAAAACCTGTTACAACTGCAGCACATAAATGGCCTGAAGAAAAGCAGCCCTGTGTGTTAACTCCTGTTCAGAACAGAAGTGCTGGGTTTCCCTGTGCACTTTTGGGGGGAAAATCCCCCGCCAAAATAAGTGCTACTGTTGAGATTGCAGCATCAGGGACATGCTGGAGACAAAGTTCAACCTGGTGCTGCTTGTACACAACTGCTGATGTGGAGGGGGTGTTGTCCGAGAGCTCACATTTTCCCTTTGACTCTTCTGACCTGTGTGGCTGCACCAGCAGCTGCCACCTGTTCCACATCAGCAGATGGGCAGCATTTCATGTAGAATGCTCTTGTTTTCCTCCTGTAATGATTGTCATGGTTTGATGCTGATGCAATGCCTGTGCACCCATGAAAATATATTCTCCCTTGTGTCGTCTGTGAGATGTGACCAGAAATAGATCAAAGCAGTCTCCAGCTTAGGAATAAAAGGGAAAAAAAAAACTTTATTAACTTACAATATGTAAAAGAAGCACACAGAACTCAGAATGAAAACCTTCCAAAAACATTCCTCCTCCTCCCCCCAATTTCCACCACCACACAAAATAGAACCTTAGATTCTCAATCCAGTTACCACCCCTGAGATAATTGACTCTCATCATCAAGAAGAGAGGAGTCCCTCTTGTACCATAGGCTTCTCCAGGAAACACAGTTGAAACTTCTTGTGTTTCCATGTCACATGTGGCACTGCTTGGAGAACATTTGCCCTTGTGACCCCTTCCTTCCATGACCAGTGCTCTCACCACTGTGCATGGACCAGAGCTGCTTCTAGGGTTCCCCTTTTAAGGATGCTTTGCTTGGTTCCAAAAGAGCACAGTCTCTCACTTTTGGGACACCACTCCCTCCCAAATTCACCTCCTGGGGCTGAGGGGTCTCCAGAACAGAGACCTTCTTCTCCACTGAAGAGCGAGGGCACTACCACCCTCTTCACCTGTCATCTCTGTCACATCAGACCACTGCAGTCTCTTGGCTCCAAGCCATTGCCTCCCCCTAAATGCAGGCTCTATGTCACAGGGGAAAAAAATGGTTCTGTCCATGGCTATACAAGAAAAGTCCAGCCAAAGGCCACTCCATCACCTCTTCCCACCTAGAATTCTTCTTAGCTTCTTCTGACCTCTTTCACTTGCATGGGCTTTCGTCACACTTGCCCAGTTCCTCCTATTTCATCTCTATCTCTTCTCATTCAGATCCAGGAGGATCAGCATTTGTAAGGTTTCCATCATCCAGGAAAAGGGTTAAAATCTCGGGCTCTGCCTGCCCAGAACTCTCCCAAGGCCACACCAGGTGCCAATATTCAAATCTGAGCACTGATTGGTTTGACCACAGCATCCCAGAAAAATCGCTTCCTTTTCAAACCAGGACAATGAGGTAATGCCAAGAACTTGCAGTCCAGAACTTGGATTTTGCACAATAGTTCTGTTAAACTGTCTATTTTTGGTGCTTGGTCTTTGTCCTGCCAAATATTTATTGGATTTCATTGTTTGTATTGCCACACAGTAATTACAATTTGTTTCAGAAGTAAACTGAGGAGAGGAAGTTGCTACTTGTGTAGCAGTGATTTATCTCTTGCTTGTTTGTTGGATTTATTGCAGATCTTGTTCAAGTGGCTTTTCTCACCTGCTCGTATGAGCTGGCCATAAAAAATGTGACCTCCCCGTGGTGTTCACTCTTCAGTGAAGATGATGCCAAGGTATGTGAGGCTTGGAGCAACCTGTTGTAGTGGAAAGTGTACCTGCCTGTGGCAGGGGGTTTGGATTGAGGTGATCTTAAGTGGCCTTCCATCCCAAACCATTCTGTAACGTGTGAATTTTCACATGATAGAATCACGTGATAAAATTCCCTCCAGGGTACATCAAATGAGCTCTTCCAGGGCCTCTAAGATTCCCTGTTTGGTTTTGGGGACTATCAGCTCTCTAAACCACATAAATGCCTATTGACAGAACCCAGATAGACAAATCAGATAGATGTTTGTTCCTCTTCTTTCAAAACTGTTTGATGTAACTTTTGATGTTCAGTAAGGCTCCCCCAAGGCTCTTAAGGAAAATTGCACCCCTGGGAAAAAGGGAGACCTTTGCATAGGTAGGTGTTTGGCTGAAGGGTGAGCAGTTAGGAATAAGTGATCTCCTGTCTAAGAGGATCAGGGTCACCATGGGCTTCTGCTGAGGCCTGCCCTGTTCAGTCTAGTTATAAATAACTCAGCAGGGAGGTGGGAAATGACTTTAATGCCAGGAATTGTCAGGAAAGGAACAGAGAATGAGGAGAGCACTGCATGCTCTTGAATAATTCCAAGGCACAATTCTGTCTATTTGAGATGTGTGCACGTCTCTGGAACGTGGAAACAGACACAAAACAAGCTGGGCTAAAGGTGTGGGATGGATTCTGTGAGAATGACAAGCCAAAGGCAAAATCAGAAGTGCCAAAAAAAGCAGTGGATAGTGATGTGCAGTACCTCAGGGGTTTTTTGTGTTAGTTACCAGATGCTGAATTTGGTCACTCTTTGGCCTGATCTGTTGTCTGGTTTTATGCTGAAGTGGTTTGAACTAGAGCCCTGATGATTGGGGTTGGTTTTGTGTGATTGCTGCAGGCTTTGAGCTTTTTGCTTTCCCTTGGTGCAGCAGTAAAAACCTGTGAGCTCTAACTTTAGGTGCTGGAATACCTGAATGACCTGAAGCAATACTGGAAGAGAGGATATGGCTATGACATCAACAGTCGCTCCAGCTGCAATTTATTCCAAGATATCTTCCAGCAATTGGACAAAGCAGTGGAGGAGAGCAAAAGGTAAATCAAGAGCCTGCAGTGCTTTGGGTGTGAGCTTTCTGTGCTCAGTCCTGAGCTGGCTTTTATAATATAGCTTTCTTGTGAAGAATGTCCTTGTTAAAAATAATCTGTTGCTTAAAGGTTAATTTACAGTCTGTGTTCATGTTCTTGTGTAAACTGAGCAATTAGAAATTGATGGTTAATAATCAGTCACATGAATTAATACCTTAGCAGATTAGTATGGAAACTTTATACAAGTAAAGGATATCAAGGACAGGGCCATAAGATTGTATAATGGATGGAGAGTGATCAGTTTTGTTCCCTTTAGTGTCCTTTCCTCTTTGAGCAGTGAGAGCCTTTCAGTCCTTGCATTACACACACTAGTTGCAGCTGTGCGTCTCAATTGTGTATCAGACATCGCTGTAAGTTTAATAACAACAATTTTTAAAAACCCAAGAGCTGTAATTGGAAGAAAGAGGTACAGATGGAGATTTCTGATTTATTGGGAGGTGGGAATAGCAGGTGTCTGAGGCAGAGCTCCCAGGCACAGTGGTAACTTTTTTTCAGCGCTGGCTATGAAGTTCATTTGCAGCACCAGGGGCTCTCGTGTTTAGCTGTTACAGAGGGAAGCAGGCAGGGAATGTAGAGAATCAGGACCCTAAATCTTGCAAAATTCCCAGCTGGGTGAGCAGTCTTCAGGATGAGCCTCATCCTAGACAGGAAAGGGAAAGCCGAGGAGTGCCGCAGGAATGTGTTACTCCCTTCCACAACAGAAGGTGGCAGTCGTAAAGCACTGGAGACCTGGGAATAAACTGGGTTGGGTAACCCTGGAGAGCATGTGGAAATCTACCAGCTTGTCTCTCTTGGAATCTAGAGAGCAGAGGTGCAGCTAATCCTGTTTCATCTGGAGAGAGAGGTTTGTCTCTCTCTCATCTATGGAGAGAGACACCCTGTGGCAGCGTGAGACTGCAGTGAAAATGAGAAAACATGCAAATAAGAAGGTATATAAAAGTCTGTCTTTTTATGGTGATGGTCAACTCCAAGGCAGCAGGTTAAACGTTTTTGCAGCTTTTTCAGAAAATGAACTTCTGTGGAACGTTGTCTCAATTTAACAGTGTTTAACATTGATTTATAACTGGCTGCTTGCTCTAAAAATTTAAGAGCAAGAAATTTTGTAAAAATTTAAGTAAAAGAAATTTACTTCCAGGGCACTATCTTCACCCCAAAATCTCTTTTCTTTTTGGAAAGCTTAGATTGGGCTATTCAGAAGTAAAAAGGGAAGCATTTCTGTTCTGGGATGTAGCTGAGGGATCTGCTATCTGTGATGCTCCAGACTTGACAGTGGGGAGCAGTGTTGGCAAAGCTACATTTTAGTAGCATACTTCATGCCTTTATGTTCAGTAGCTTTGTTCTGTTTTCATTCCCAGTTACAGTGAAATTAAAAAGAGAAAACCTATTTCTCCCATAAAGTCATTTTTTGCCCTTGCAATCTTATCACCAAACTTAATTGCCTTATCAAAGCTTGCTTTTATTTCCTTGGTAGAAAACTCTTCCTTCTGGTAAGTCTATCCTTAGGAACATGATGAAGGTGGTAATAAATACCTTATAATAAAAGGTCCAATAATAAATTGCTAAATGCCTTGTAATAAATTGCTAATCAGTCCCACTTCCAGTTTGCAGTGCAGAAGTTTCAGATGCTTTTAGGCTCTTCCATTGTGTGAAATCCAGTATAACTCTGGGGTGTAAACTAGCAATAGTCTCTTCTGTGCAGGTCTTGCTGTTAAAAGCTGTGAAAGGGAAAGGTTGGGGGCCAGGACTCTCTTTCTTCCATACAAATTTTCTTAGTTACAAAACCATAGTGAGATGTATATAAAATGAAACCATTTCAGCTTAAGAAATAGACTTTGGTTAACAGTTTCTCTTGTTCCATGTCAAGCCCATGTGTTTTGCTCTACTGAGATGGCATAGTTGGGCAGTTGTCTTATGTCTTCACATTTATGAAGCATTTAGTTTTTCCCAAGTCTGCCTTCCAGGGCTAGAAAATAACCAGAGAAGCTGGTGAAGAATTACTTTTCACTGCTGCTTTTCCCAGCAGTTTAATGAACAGTATTTTGCCCAAGGAAGTCTGTGTATGTTGATGAGAAATTCAGATATTTTGGTACTTAATGATATATGGAGCTGCTCATCTGATTTTAAAAATCTCTGCAGCTGCACACTTGGGCAGAGGTGGATTTGCGAATCAGTTGTAGCACACTTTAAAACACATCAGCTATTCACTAAAGCTCTGTTAGACTTTCTGATTTTTTTTTCCTTCTAGCTTCAAATATTTAACATTAATATTTCCTGCTGGTGAAAGGTTATGAAATACCTGTTATTGATTGTACTCTCCAAATGGGTTACCATAAAGCTCTGGAAATTGGGAGGATGCTTTGTGCAGCCATCTCAGTATTTGCAGTGTGTATTGATAATACCAGCCTAGCTGCACATATGCATTGCAAAATATTTGGTGATGGTTTCCTCTGAGAGAGTAAATGGGTCCAAGGTATTAAAAGAAAAAAAGAGACTTATTTGAATTTGAGTATGATTCAAGATCAATTGAAGGTGATCTTTGTGAGTTATAGTAAACAGACCAATTTGGCAATTTATTGGTAGCTTTTATTGTTGCATGCAATTTGCCTTCATTTTGCAGGTCACTTCCCAACGAAATTGGTGACCTTTCAGGAGTCATTTACTGCTGTGCCCTAATTGTTCCTTCAAACCTCTGACTCAGTGTAATGGATGATCTAAAACCACTTCACAGTTCAAAACTCCACAAGGGGAAGTGAGCAAAAAGCTTCTACATGTGCAGTAGCAATGGAATAATTAGATTGAAAATCCCCTTTTGCTCAAGTTCCAAATGTTCAGTCAGGTTTTTTATGAAAAACCCTTCACTGCTGCTGGGATGGCTTTCATTGCTAAACAGTCCAAGTCTCAGTCAGCAGCTCTGTGTCATAGTGTGTGGTTGGCTTTGACTGCTCCATCTTTCAAAGGTGGGACTTCTAACATGACGGAAGGGAGCTTCTGGGGAAGCCAGAGGTGTGAAATTCACCACAGATCCTTGTGGCACATTCAGCAGCATCCCTGTGTCTGCATTTCTGAAGTGTGTGTGTTTGGTGACTTCTCTCAGAGAGCTGGTCAGCCCAGGGTCTCTCCCCTGGGAGTGTGGCTGTTCATCTGTCTACCCAGAACTGCAGATTTAAAGTTTCTTGGGCCTTTCAGACTCCCCAGCATGTCCTCAATCTCACATTAATTATTTAATAGGTGCTTGCTCAGGATTGATCTGGAAAAGTATCTGAGCACCTTTGATAGCGTCATACCCTTTTATGTAAGAATGAAAAGGCCAAACTAAACAGTCCCTAGGCAAGTCACAGACAAATGAACTGGTCTGACCAGTGTCCACCTTGGGCAGAAAGGGTTTGCCAAGTGCCAGCAGCCTCTTTCTTTGGTTTTGGCTCATGATGGATCAACACTGAGCATTATTGTGGTGCTGCTGCAGGAATGCATTTCACCTCTGAGGTTTGAAACAATGGGAGAGGTGGTATCAGCCAGGAAAGAGCCTTTGAAAGTGCAGCAGCTCCCAGTGAAACACAAAGGGGCCTAGCCTAATTAGCTCCAGCTGATAAAGTGTTGCAGGACTAGATAAGAGCCTTTTAATCAGGGTTTTTAATGAGTTTTGTGCAGTCCAGTCAGCTTTTTAAGTTTGCTTTTGTCATGAGTGAGCTTGTTCCTTGTTGCAACAGAAGAAAATTTTTTCCTGTTAGTATTAGTGGTGGCTTTTTCTTGTGTTGGTGCTGATTCTGGGAATGATTTGCTGTCTTCTATTTATGGTGGAAGTTTTGACATATGAGGACTTTACTATTTAACAGATTTTTTTAAAAAAAGCTTTTATCCTTCTTCCCACTGGTGAAAACCCTCTGAGCTTTAACACTCTTAAATATTTCTGCTCCCCTCTGGGTGCTACCACTGCCTTCCCTGATCTCTGCTGCTTCCTGCTATGTTTAGGGTTTGCCCAGCTTTTTTTTTTTCCCATGAAATAAATCACAGGGGAAAGCGAGAAGGATGAAGAATTCTTCCCATAGCTGAAGACAGGTTTTGGAGTCCTTTGACCTGTCTTTTTTATTAGGGAGAAAAAGGACAAGATAGAGTCTAATTAGGCTTGTTAAACAGGTGGTAAATCTTACCTTCTGTGCAGTTGTTGGAGGGATTTTTACATGAGGTTTGGAGGTTGGCTGGTTGAGCTTTGCTGCAGGAAGTGTTTTGTCTTATCCCACTGTTTCCTGGGGTTTGAGTTATTTCTAACTGAAAATCCAGTCTGTGCTTAGGAAATAAACTTAGGTTAAAAGAAAGGTAGCTTTTTCCATGTGGAAAATGAACTATCAGTAGTCTTGGGAAGAGTAGGAATGATCTGCTCTGGAGGATGGGTGAGTTGTTGCAGAAGATTCAGAGTTAAACCCAAATCTGCTGAGATCCAGGAGAACTAGAATTTACCTGGATGATAAATCCCACATGTGTCCTTTTCCATGATGCCTTTTTTCCCCCCCATGGTGATACTTAGCTTTTGGGGTTGTGCTGCTGAATTGTTCAGTACTTTCTTCATTTTCATCTGTGGTCAGATTTACTTAAAAGGTTAAAAAAAACCCATAAAACCCCAGTGTGGGTAGTTCAGGACCTGGCACATCCCTCCAGTGAAACCTGCTTGTGTTCTGCCTCCTGAGAGCCCCTTCTGCTCACGTGGAAGTGCCCCATGAAATGAGTATGAAACCAATCACTTCCAGACAAGCTCCTGATATTTTATGGCAGAGGTTTATGCACAGTCCCTTCATCTCCCTTCAAAGCTGGGAATGAGATTTCCTCAGTGGGCTTTCCCAAGCCATGTACTAGTAAATAAAAAGGAGGGGAAAGGTGGATTGAAATGCCATTAGTAATTGCCAGAGTACAATGTTGGGAACTTTGATGCTTCCAGCAAGATGCTGAGTCATTGATAGATGGCGAGACAAATTGAGCATGGAAGCATCTGGCCTGCCATTAATAGGTTATTAATGTGCTACTGTTTATCACTGTTTTGTTGCTGGTTCTGCCTTTATCAGAAATGCAGGGACAGTGGTAACCTTTGCCTGTGGGTATTCTCTGAAGACATAATCTGTCCTCATCCTCCCCACAATTAAACATATTGCAGTGTAACCTTGATGGCCGTTTTGATTGTCATTGCTGGGTGATAGGAAACCACATGTGAGCTGGAGTCCTGACCCTGTCCCTGAACAGGGAGTGCTGGAGCAGTCTGGGAAATCACCAGTACTGCTGAAAGACCAGGCAGGCTGGGTTCTGGAGGCTGTGGAGACCTCAGGATTGTGTCTTATTAGGAAACAGTTTTAATCCTCATTGCACTAATCCAGTGGGATAGTGGTGAGTGGGAGAGGTTTGTTTTGCCTCCCAAGGCTCTTTGGCCTGTTGGCATGAGGATTTCATGAGAATAAAGCAGGTGAAGGAAGAATTCAAGCTACACTGAGAGTGAGCACCCTGTTCAGTCCTTTTTCCACTTCTTCTTCCCTTGTTCTTAAAAACTTGTCTGTGCTATAATTTGGTTTTTGTTTCCTGCTTTGCAAACATATGCCTTGCTGGTTTTTTATGATTTATTTTTTGCTCTGTTTTTTGTGATTTACTTCCATTTCAACATTCCAGCTTAACATGCTGGAAAGCAAAGCTGAACGTTGCTTAAAACCAGCATTGATAGCCAGAATGTTAAATTTTGTTTTTTTTTTTTTTCTCTTAGCATTTCTGAAGCCTCTTTTGAGTGGTGAGATGTTAAATCCATTCCCTGTGGAGGCAGTAACACCTATGTGAGGTTGTTTTGGGGATTCTAGCAGCATATTTGCATTCCCAGCTTCCCTCTTAGTTAACAAAACAAAGACCATGCAGCTGGGAAGACATGAAAATACAAATAAATAAGGGAAAAATTTAAAAAGCAGCTCCAGGAAACAATCAGAATCTCAGGCCAGTCTTGCAGAAATAATGCTCCAGAGTTGTAGTGCTGAGCACCTCGATGAATCTGATACACCTGAGAAGTGTTAGGATGGCTCTTTAAAAGGAAAACATTCCTCTTGGAGCTCTTGGGAGGGATCAGCAAATATAAAGTAGGGTGATCTGGTAGCTACAGTCACGGTTTCCAAACATCCTTCTGAACAGGTTTCCTTATCTAAGGAAGTTGAGCAGCTGGGGTTAAGTGGAAAGGTCCTTACATAGGGAAAAAATTGATAAAATTACAAGAAATGAGGGTAGGGACAGCTGATTGATTTTTTTTCCTAGCAGAGATAAAGCTGGAAAGATCTGACCTGCTTGGAATGTTGAGAAGAGCTGACAAGTTCAATGGCATTGCAAATGTGGCAGTTTTATTCCAGATAAATAAGATGAAGTGTTTCTGCTAGGAAGATTGTGAAAGGACCTGGAGAGACTGACTGGGCTGGAAAAGTGCAGAGCTGTCAAGTAATCCACATGGGGAAAATTATCTTCTTATCACCTGTTGGATAGAATCTGGGAGAGCCTATTGCTCAGGGGCTCATGAGGCTGTTGTGGCTGTCTGAGATATCTCAAACTCCAGGCATGTGGGGTTTGGAGCAGCCTGGTCTATGGAGGGTGTCCCTGACAGGGACAGGGAGTTGGAATGACATAATCTATTAGGGTCCCTTCCAATTCACATCATTCCATGATTCCATGTTGGAGATCAGGAATTAAGCAGAGAGCTCATCAATTTCTGTGTAGCTTATGGTTCTTGAGTATTGTGCATTCTGATATTCTGATCTAAAGGGATGTAGCTCATTTGGAAAATTCTGGAAGGACTGAGGTAGGATTGCTCAGCTTGGAAAAAACACTGTTACAAAGCTGTGAATAGAATGGATTAAATGGGACTTGGCATCTGCAGATAGAAAAATTAAGAGCAGTGTGTGAAGCTGTGCAACTCCTTGCTCCAGGGCATTGTGTGTGCTAGAAATGCATGTGGATTGAAGGAGAGATTTGGATTCATTACCTAGAAGCCACCTCTGGCCCTGGAGACTTCTGAGCTGGAAATTGCAGGAGATCAAAGGAATGGCCTTCTGTTTCCTTCCACAGACATCTGTGTCTTGCTGCTGTGACAGGAGGGATGTGAATGTGTCCTAAAACCTAAAAATATTTCCCTGCAGGTGTGTGTGGAAGGGAAGGATACATGTGAACTGTTCAAGTGGATGAGAGAGGGAAGAGAAAGGGATTCAAGGATCCAAAAGCTTTTTAATTTTAAAGTGAGTGAAAGAGTCATAAATAGCAAGGGGAGAACATGAGCAAGAACATTGATTTTGGAGGAGCTGGAAGAGTGTGGTGAATGTAAAGATCTTGGTGCAACAAAGGCATAGGTGGGAAAAAATACAGTGTCCTCCACAGAGAACCTTTGTGGTTTGAAGGCTGCTTCTTTTGAACAGAAAGCAGAGGCAGGGTTTGGATGTATTTTTTAAGGGATTTTTTGTCTAAGGGGAGAGTTCAAGGAGTGGAGTCAGAAGGGCTCAGGCTCACCAGGAGCATGGTACAAGGTGTGTGTCAGACTGTACAAACACCATGGCTGCACTGAGCTGGCAGGGCCCATCCTGGCCCAGCACTGAATTCCTGCTGAGCTGATCAGAGTTCCAATCCCCAGCCAAGTCTCTCAGTTAACATTTCTCCATTGCTTTGGGTGGGAGCCTCCTTTTCAGACCAGTGAGGATGTGTCTCCTAAAGGTTAACCTGTATTTACCTGTGCTAGATTTACATGGGCCACTTGGAAATGCTCCCCAAAAGCCATCATCCTTCTCTGGAGCGAGGGTCAGATTTTCCTCTTGGCTGGTGTTTCCTGGCACAGGGAGCCAGCTCTTATCTCCCCTTTGGCTGAGCAGTGTGTAACCCTTTGTTACATAAGCTGTCCTCGGTCATGGTACGAGTCAGTGCCTTGATTTGCTGACCTGTTCCTGAGGGAGCATCACCTCCTTCTGGCCTGCTTGGTGCCCTCAGGAATCAGTAATAGGAGAATTCCTGCTGGTCATTTGGACTGCTAAACTGGGGAGGAACAGCTCTTGCCCTGCATCACTGGATCTCTGTCTTCAGACTAAGCTGCTGATGATTTGGAGGAGACTCTCTCACATCTAAGGGCTTGACTGTGTGAGCTCTAGCCCCTCCAGGGCTCTCTGGCCAGGAGGGCCCAGAACAGGACACAGCCCTCAGGGTCCCTCAGCAGGGCCAGCCCAGAGGCCATTGGCCTTGTGTCCCATGGGCACCCCTGGGCTCCTGTCCAGCCCTGGCACAGCCCCCAGGGCCTTTCCCCACGGGCCCTTTCCAGCCCCTCTGCCCAGCCTGGAGCTGCAGGGCCTGGACTGACCTCAGGGCAGGACCTGGCACTTGCTGAACTTCACTGCATTGGCCTTGGATCAATACTTGGACAAAGTTTAGGAAGCTGCATTTAAAATGTCTGTTACAGCCTGAAATTCCCAAAGAGGTTTTTTTCTCAGGAGTAACACAAGTTCAAGATGTCCCTCAGCCATGGTCGCTGGCAGCTGTGCCACGCGTTGTTTTAAAGCACAACCTCTTGCTCATCCCTTCTGCTTCTTTTCTTTTGTAGCTCCAAACCCATTTCTTCACCTTTGATTGTCCAAGTTGGGCACGCAGAGACCCTCCAGCCCCTGATTGCCCTGTTGGGTTACTTCAAAGACGACGAGCCTCTCCTGGCCAACAACTTTGCGCAGCAGGCGCATCGCAAATTCCGCAGCGGCCGCATCATGCCTTACGCGGCCAACCTGGCGTTCGTGCTCTACCACTGCGACCACGTGAACACCTCCCAGGAGGAGTACCAGGTGCAGGTGCTGCTCAACGAGCAGCTGCTGCCCTTCCTTCACTCCAACAAGTCCACTTCCACCTACGCCGACCTCAAGGACTACTACAAGGACCTCCTGGAGAACTGCCACTTCAAAGAGGAGTGCGAATTGCCCCAGTCGATGTCGCTGCTGTCAATGAGCTGTGAGGGAACAAAGTGGAAAGGGTGTTGAAATTGATCTGGGTTCAGTTTCACAGGTGTTGGGAACAAGCACTTTGGATGATTTGCCGCTGCTGTGTTGACTTTCTAACCTTGCAGATCTAGGGGGTTGTCTCAGCTCAGTGCACTGGTTCTTTGTTGCATAAGCACACCTGCATAAACAACTGCTGTCACAGGGAAGTTGTAACAAATGCGTGATGCAAGACACAAATACCTGTATGTTTATATGTGCAAATAAGCTGATTTCATTGGTCACTGCTGTTATGAATGGGCCATAGATGGATTTAAGAGCTGGGGCAGCTTCTATTTTATTGAATCTGAAGGTGGTTGGACTGATTCAGTGTTGCTTTCTGCTGCCTGTGTTTCTAGCTGCTATTTTCCTGTGCTACGCATGAAATATTTCAAACCTTTTTTTCATCCTTTTCTCAAGCTTCTAGAAGGGAGAGGGTGCATAGTTCTTCTCCACAGCTGAACTTCTGCCTGGACAGCACCATTTCTATTTTGGGCATTTTAAAGCAGGAGGAGTTCCTGCATGCATCACCTGCTTGGAAAGGGGCAAGGAATTAAAAGTCTTAAGGTCATCATCGACCCATCCTGCATAGCAAGCTAGTCTTCAGGGTAAGTAAATTATCTTTAAAAAGAAGTAGGAAAAAAAGAAATAAAAGTGAGGAAATGGAGAGTAGCCACTCTTTCTTTTAGGTGCTCTGGGAAATGCAGCAGTTATTGTCTGAATACTCTGGAGTGTCCTTTCACTAACACCATCCATTTCTGGTGTTGTTTGGGTCAGGGCATTCAGGTTAGGCTATGCCATGGCTCTCAATCTCTTGATCCTGGCCAGGTGCTGACAGTTTTCCTACCAGCTCAGGCTGGACAGCACCTCTGATGTCTCCAGCCTCCTGCTTGAAATGGAATTGTTGCCAACTCTAAATCCAATTTTTTGAACTGTATAAAGATTGGGCTGAGGCTTAACTTCTGCTGACTTCAAGGCACCAAACAAGCTGCTACTTATGCAGGCCTTACACATTTGATGTGCCACCTTGCTTTTGAAATGCAGCTAGTTTTAAAGAGGTGAATGGCATAGAAGGACTGGTGATATTTTAAAGGAAGTGCACTTCAGGTAGGTTCCCTTATGCCTGAAAGCTGGGAAGTACTTTAGAGCTCTGCAGTGTGACAGTAAAAGGAAAGCTGATGACAGCTGATGAGAAAGGTCTGAATTAAGTCAGAAAAAGATTCCTTCATCACCTGCAAGGGACTGGCTGTTTGACCAAGTTGCCCCAACGCAAATGAAGGATGGATTTATGGTGCTGGTAGCTCTTGAAGTGTGCACTGTCACCATCTAATGAGCATTCAGAGCTCACCCTGTAAAGTGGGGTTTGTTTTGAAGGGTTTCCTGGGCAGCAGGTGAAGTGATTACCACAGCATAGCCTGCAGCAGTTGAGGGTATAAATGTCTGTAGTGCACCTGATAAGTTCTTTTTGTAGGCTCACCCCCAGAACTGGGAACTTAACTGCTGCAAAAACAAAAACAGAAAAAAGCCAAACTTCAAGTTGAGAAGTTACACTTATTGTATGTGGGATTTTAAATTTTTTTTTCTGGAGGACTCTGCCTTTGGTCACTTTTTTCTTCCTACTATACCTTGTATAAAAGCACATCAAGTTTACCTACTGTAAGTTAAGGAGCAATTGAACACCTGGTTTTTGCTGTTGCTCTCTGAGTAAAGGGCATTCCCCTACCTGTGGTTGTAGGGCCCTGTTGGATTAGTGCACCACTTGCTGCAGAGATCACTGAAGATACTGATTCAAATATTTCAGCACTTGCCTGTGTAAAATCCACAGCTCTTTGTGAAGTTGGGGAAATGGTTAGGGAGGAGTTCAGTGCTGCAACAACCAGAGGAATATAGGTCAGGATAATTGTCAGCCCCTGCATATGACTACTGCTCAATCACCTTTGCATGTCTTCTTTTTCACATGATCCTACCTGGAGACTAAGTCAACTGATGGAAATGGTTGTGACAGAGCCCAGTTAAGAACTTTATTGCAACATTTGAGTCAGGCTATAAAGAAATGAGCCTTTGTTTAAAGGCAGTTAAGTTTGGAAAGAGCAGATAGGAGAGTGAGAAAATCCACCTTTGAACAAATATTTTTTTTCTGTGAGTCAGTGATGATTCATGAACAGAAGGGATGAAAGCCTGACTTTGTGAGATGAATGGAGGATTCTGTTGTCAGTTCAGCAAGACTGATTTTAAGACATCACATTTGTTAAAAGATATATCCTTCTTCCTTATGGAGGGAGGAATCCCTTGCACTTGACTGCTTTTCTGATTGTGTGCCAGGCGAGGTACAGGAACCAAAAAAATCCTGTGGTGGAGTAGCCTTTGTGCATCAGCAGGTTGATTGTATGTTTAAATTCTGTGGGTGATGCCTCAGAAGCTGTTCTCTGTTTCACCTTGGAGCCTGGGTTCCTCATACCCCTCTAACCAATCTCTCTTCAGGAGCTGTCAGCAATTAACTGGAGAGGAAAATGTCCTGTTGGGGCTCTGATCTGTGTTTAGAGGATGCTCTGACTCACTCCTCTGGCAAAATTAGAGGCTCAGTGTGGAAATTTTACACCATTGTGGCACTATAGGAGTGTTGGGACATGTAAATACTCCAGGCACTTACTCTGGCTCTTAGCACTGGGGAGGTGACTTCACTCTGATCCTTTTGTCTGATAAACAAAGACATTTGTTTAGATACTTAAAAAAAAAAACCAAACCACTAAAATGGATCAAAATACTTCTCCAAGGCTGTGCACTAGCTCAGTATACAGTGTTTGATCAGGCTGCCACATCTCCTGGCAGTGCACATTCCCACATCCTGCAAGACAAATAATGCTTTCTCCTCCTTCCTGTGGCTCTGGAGGCCTCATCTCAGACATCTGTCAAGGATTCTCTCTGCAACCTTTCTGCAACTGGAAGCTTTCACTGATGGGAAATATCAACAGTGTTCTGGTATGCTGGCCTTCAGTATGTGAGAAGTACATTTTAATTTGTGAAATGGTTAATCTTTCTGGCAAGTGAATTTTTCTGTCCTGTAAGAGCTGCTGTTGTTCTGGTTAGTGCAAAGCTGTCAAATGCTGATTTGTAATGATCTGGTACTAACTGGATGAATTTGAGGAACTTGAAATGTGGATTTTTAGTGAAAATATGAAATAAAATAAAACTGCACACTTTCTTCATCTGTTTTCTGAGCAGCAATAATGACATGATCTTTGGAATCATGTTTTTTTTTCTTCAAAATACATTTGGGAAGTTACTGTTACCTGTGTTGGTGTCTCTGATTATTTTAAGTCAGACTTCTTGGTGGCTAATAGAAAATGCCTTAATTTGGAAAAAAACTAACCTTAATTAGGTTTTTATGCTCATATTTTGAGGAGACTAAAGATTTACTTTTGTTTCCAGGAACCCTGGTATAAAAAGCAGCAACAATTTCCTGACAAGGTTTTTGCAGATGCAAAAAAGAGTGTGGTGGCTGGGATGGCATCATCTTAGATTGAGGGCTGTTCCTACATTTTCTGTGAAGGTGTATTAGTCTGCAAGAGAGCTGGAAATGGAAAACAACAGAGGATGTTTTGTTTAAAGCAGGGAAAAGCCCCCCAAACTGTGCAGTCACAGGCAAAGAGGGAAATGCCTCTCAAATGAAGACACCACACAGATCCCTGCGGGAAGGAGCACAGTCACCACCATCCATCTCCCCTCTCCCTGGTTTTTGGGTCTTTAATACATTAAAGAGTTGTGTTTGTTGTCTGACTTTTCAAAAGGAAGGTAGTATTATCAGATGCTGCTGAGGCAGGAGTAATGGCTTATCTTTAAAGTGCTACATTCTTGCTTTTCTGGGCTTTAAATTACAGATTTTCTCCTGACATGACTGGCCTGGAGTGAAGGTCAGGACTGAGGAGGTTCAGGCTAACAGCATGTGGCATTTATGGTGGTGGTCTCATTTATTTATTTGATTTAACAATTCCTTTGAGTTTCAAGGGACCATTGTTTCTCTTGACATTCTGCTGAAAGGTTAGAGCACGCCTGTTACTGTGTTCAGTTAGCAGAAACAAATCCCTTATCTTCAGGGCTGGGATCTCTGTACAAGGAATAGTATGGAGGGAAGAAGGAGAATTTTGCATTATTTATTTAGGGGTCAGAAAAGCTCTGCAGGCTTGTCCACATGAGTGACCTGTAGCTCTCAAATGCTTCCCTGGCTGTGGTAACAGATCCTGCACCTCTTACAGAAGCAGAAGGTGCCCAGGTGCTCTGGGAAACACTCCAGAAAGAGGATCCAGGTGGGATCAGGTTCAGTGTCCTTTAGCCTGGTGCCCTCTGGCTTTTGGTGGGATGTGGTGCCTTAAGAATAGGGACAGCAAACATTCCCCATCCACTCCTGAGTGTGGCTACAGGTTTTTTTGAGTTTAGGACAGTGGATTTGTGTTTAGCTTTATATATTTCTCTTAAATAGTTTCTATTCTACACAGCTCTCCTGGCTTTCCTAACCCAAAGACAGGATTCTGCCCCTGTGCTCAGGTGAGACCCCACCTGCAGAACTGGCCCAGCACAGGAGGGACCTGGAGCTGCTGGGGAGAGTCCAGGGGAGGCTCTGGGATGGAGCAGCTCTGCTGGGAGGAAAGGCTGGGAGAGCTGGGATTGTTCATATGGAGAGGAGAAGCTCTGGGGTGACCAAACTGTGGCTTGGCAGGGCCTGAAGGAGCTACAGGAAACATGGAGAGAGACTCTGTACAAGGGATGGAGGGACAGGACACAGGGAATGGCTTCCTACTGCCAGAGGGCAGGGATGGATGGGATATTGGGAATTAGGAATTGTTCCCTGGCAGGGTGGGCAGGCCCTGGCACAGGGTGCCCAGAGCAGCTGGGGCTGTCCCTGGATCCCTGGCAGTGCCCAAGGCCAGGCTGGACAGGGCTTGGAGCAGCCTGGGTCACTGGAAGGTGTCCCTGCCCATGGCAGGGGCTGGAATGGGATTTAAGGTCCATTCCAAAAAAAACCTTTCTGTGATTCCATGCCTTGCTTTGCAGTGGGATGAGGTGGATGCTGGAGCTCAGCTGGAGCTTTGGGAAGGTCCAGCTCCTCTCATCTGAGTCTCCTGCTAGACTGGAATTTCAGCCACATTTCCAGGAGCTGTGATTTGAAAACAGTGAGAGCTTCCAGCATTCTCAGCAGAGTTAGTTACCATATGCAAATGGTGAGGCTTGGCATGTGTTCTGGAGCAGCTCTGGTGATACTGATCTTGTTTCAGTGCTGTTTTCCTCAACACCAGCAATTCATCCCATTCCTTGGAGCACTTTTGTTGGGAGAGCAGTTAAACACTCGACCTCTTTGCATCACACTTGTGCTACTTGTGACTTTGATTTTCTTTACCCCGCATGGGAGGGGCTCTTCTTGCTTCTTTATTCCTTGTGCTGAAGTTATTCTTTTCTTCTCATTGCTACTTTGATTTTTGGCATGAGTTTACCCTGTGCCTATAAATACATTTCCTGGGCCACACTTGCACACACTGTTCAAGGTGAGGCTGTGCTGTTGACTTGAAAAGGAGTGAAATGATAATTCTTGTGAACTTTTCTAGGTTTTTTATTTCACACTTCCTCCACATAAAATAGCATCCCAAGATGTCCTCTGTGTATGATGTATTGCTCCTTCTTGCTATTATTGCTATTTTGCTGCTCTCTCATGGTTTTGGTTGCCTGAAAATACTTCTGAAAATTGGAACAACTTTCTAATATTTATGAATGTGCAATATCCTATATTTTCAAATGTTGGTTGTTTGAAATGAATCATTGGTTTGTTAGAATAAATATACAAATGATGAGGTTGAGGGAATATTTTCAAACAATCAGTTCTGTCCAAAGCATAGGGAGGTGGCTCTTGCTCCTCTGTGATCCCACCTTTGTGCTGGATCAGCCAGGACAGAGTTGGCTTTCTGGGCTACCAGGTCATGTCCAGCCTCTCATTTACCTATCAAATTAAAAAACCCAACCCCCTAAGCTCCAGTTCCTGGTTCCTGTGGCAGAAGGGAGATTTGAAGTGCTCAGGGCTTTGGTTTGCAGCCTGTAATGTTATACTCACCCTTTGTCTTCCTGTTGTGGCCTGACATAGTCATTGACCTGATCCCTCTGGAGAGGCCTCTGGCATCTCATTTCAGTCTTGGCTTTGCCAGATCTGATAAGTTGGTCCCTCTCCATCTCTCCTCCTCACCTGACTTATTTCATGTGTGTGCTGGCTTGTTTCACTTCACTTCTTTTGAACTTTAGTGACCACCATTGTGCTTGGTTTTCCAGATGAGGTCCAACAGCTCGCTGCTGGCAGAGATCTTCCTCCCTTTTTTTCTCAGGAAAGTTAATCATTAGGCCAGTGAGGTTTTTATATTTATTTGGTTGGTCAGGGGCTGTTTTCTGTGGCCCTAAGGAGGTTTCATGCCCTGGTTCCCATCTTCTGCTACAGAATTTTCTCACCAGATGCCACAGGTCATTTCTTGCATGTGGATTTGTATGGAACAAATTTCATTTTTTGCAGTATAAAGAGTGCTGCCAACCCTACCCTGCATTTCTCTGCCTGCATGCCTGCTGCTTTTATTATCCAGGATCTGCTTCCCTGGGGCCTCGTGCTCCCAGCCCTCTCAAGCATGAAGCATATGCAAAATCCTGCTGGGTCCTGGCCTTGCAGGAAAGCCTTTGGGCTTCAGATTTCATCTCCCATAATCCAGAATTATCAGGCTGTTCTTCAGGTCTCGTGGGCCTTGCTGTGGCAAAGAGCAGCACATCTTTCCTCTGCAGGAAATGCAGCTCTGCCCTCAACCCACCAGTGAGGATGTTGGGCTTTCCAGGGGTTGATTATCCCTTGGGATAATCAGGAGGTTTCCTGTGGCTATTAATTGTTCTGGTGTTGTGGGTCCCCAGGATGAGGTGAGAGATGAGAATTGACTCTTATGTTCTCAGAAGGCTGATTTATTATTTTATGATATTATATTATATTCAAAGAAAATTATATACTAAAACTATACTAAAGGAAGAGAAAGGAGCCATCAGAAGGCAGGAAAAGAATAAATAATAAAAACTTGTGACTGACCAGAGAGTCTGACACAGCTGATGGTGATTGGTCATTAAGTAAAAACAATTCACCTGGAACCAATGAAAGATGCACCTGTCGGTAAGCAACCTGCAAACCACATTCCAAGCAATCAGATAATTATTGTTTAAATCACTTTTCTAAGGCTTCTCAGGAGAAAAATCCTGGCAAAGGGATTTTTCAGAAAATATCAGTGACACTTTCCCCTTTGCCTTTCTTCTCCTGGGTTTGAGGTCAGGTGGGATGGATCCTCCAGTGCTCCCATGGAGCAAATCTCCCCTGTGTCCATCTGCATCCTTTCCAGGCAGAGCTGGGAGCAGATGCCACTCCGGGCATGCCAAGGCCTGACTGCCCTGTGCCCCCTGTCCCTGCTCAGGCAGGAAAGAGGTGGTGACTCAAGGAGGTTCTTGATAGGTTCAGGTTCTTTTTTTTCTTTTTCTTTTCCCCCAGGAGGTGCTGCATGTGTTGATCAGCCCAGCTTTGGGCACAGGGTTGGAGCTGGGTGTCAAAGCCAAATCTGGGGGTGTGCTTGGAGCTTCCAGCTGGATGAGGCAAGACAAGGAGCAGCAGAGGTTCATGTGACCTACTTGTTCAGCTCTCACACACAGCCTGCAGAGCAGAGACCTGGGCTGCAGGAGACAGCTCTGCTGGGAAATGAGGAATTGTTTCCATCCTGCACAGAAAGGGAGAGCTTTCAGGAGCTTTGAACTCTGTCATGCTTATTGGGCCACTTTGCCCAGAGCAGCTGTGGCTGCCCCTGGATCCCTGGAAGTGTCCAAGGCCAGGCTGGACAGGGCTTGGAGCAGCCTGGGACAGTGGAAGGTGTCCCTGCCATGGCAGGGGTGGCACTGGATGGGCTTTGAGGTGCCTCCAAATCAGTGCTTGAATAAAGCACCCAGCACCTGAATATCACCCTGATTTTTTTTTTTAGCTTATCACTTCTACCTGACTGGCTTTTCTATGACAAGGCTTCTCTGGATTATTCTAAAAATAGCAAAATTGAGTTTAGCAAACCAGAAGTTGTTTCCCTTCACATGGTTTTCCTGTGAGAAACCATGAGGAACTTGTGAGAAACCTTTTCTTAGCTGGTGGCAGCACACATCTGTCATGGTTGACAGCTTGCCTGGAAATCTGTGTGACAAACCCCACTGGGGAATGGCACAGGGGGGAATGTTCTACAATCCAGCAGTGTATTGCAGATCCTAAATCTGCTTCTGCACAGGAGTGAAAACAGGTGGGGACCATGGGGTTTTCCCTGTGCTGGCAAAGTGCTTGGTGCTCCTGCTCACACGTGTCTGGAGATGGAGGGAGTGACAGGTAGGAGCTGCTGTCACAGCTGGCTGCTTTGTCAAAGGATTAGGATGAAATTAGACTTCAAAATGTGATAGGAGCTGACTTCTCACCTGTCTGGGCTTGTCCAGCTCCAGCACTGCCTGGCCCTGGAGAGGCTGGGTTTTAAATTGGCCCTTTCTGAACTGATTGAGCTTCAGTCCCCACTGTCCTGGTGGCAGCTGTAGCCAGCCTGGTATCTCTGTAGATATCTTTGGCCTTTTTTTCTGCCAGCCTGCTTTTAGAAGAAGACATACATGGCTTCTAATCTGACTTCCTGAGTTTCCAGATTACTGTAGGGAAGTGAGTCTGAAAAAAATTCAGGAGCTGGGATTTTTATTCTGGTATTGTAAAACGAACAAGGTGTAGGGGTATGGGTCAAAGTCTGTGATAGGGATAAGAAATCACATAGGGCAAAGGCAACAGACCTGTACTAGATAATTACACTCAATAAATAAATATCTTTACTGCAATATGACACACAACAAAAGGATAAAAATCCTTGTTTTTCTTCCAAGCCAAGATACTTTAAAATCAATATTCCCTTCCTTGTAGACTGTTGTCCAGGCCCTGGTAGGGATATATATTTTAGATTTTATTTTATCTATTGGAGCTGTGGTGTGCAATCAGAAGGAGAGCATGAGGTTTGTCTGCATGTAGGAGCTGGGATTGCTCTGGGTTCTGTGGGACTGGCAAGGAAACCTGGAAGGCACCACAGGTTTATAGAGAGGCAAAGGGAAAATTGAAATATTAATTTTAAAAAAATAAATTAGGGGACTGAGAAAAATCAAGTTTACAGATCTGGTTGGCAGAAGCTGATGCCCAGCCATTGCCCTGCCCAGGAGGCACAACTTCTTCCCTGGGCAGTGCCCAGCCTGAGCAGATTGCCCACAGAGCCTGGGGGCTCTCCTCCCTGGGGCTGGGGCACAGCTGGGTGCACACAGTGCTGTGCCCTGGGCTCTGCCATGGCCCTGCTCCAGCAGGGAGGGGACACCAGGTGCCCGCTCAGCTCCTGCAGCCTCGGTCAGTCTGGCATCCTTTGCTGAGCAGTGCTTGGAGAACAGGACACGTTTGTCCCTCCCCTAAAAATGAAAGTGACAGAAGAAGCTGTGAGATTGATTAATTTGCATTTTTACCATTTCCCTCATGATTATTTGGTCTGTGTGGGATGCCATCCCCAAGGCTGGACCAGTTGCACTGGGATCCTTCAGAGCTGTCAGTGCAGCCCAGAGGCTGTGTGGGAAAGCAAGGAGTGGATGTGTCACTGGGGCATTAAAAACCTGGCCTGGGCTGTTTAAAGTCAGCTCTACAGCACTATGAGAAGACCCAGGTAGGTGCAGGGCTTGTTCCTGCCTTGGGCTCCTCTCTCCCATTGTGAAATCCTGGCAAACTGGTTTGGAACTCTGTTTTTGGCCGTAGCAGTCCCCAACAGCAGTGGGTGTTGCCAGTGCTGGAGGCTTCAGTGGCTTATTTCTTGTCACTTCTGGAGCTCTTGTTCTTCCAACCAGCTTTCTGAAAGTTGGGGGTGATCCTGTGTGTTTGAATTATGGAACAAGGAAAGGAAAAACATTTCCTGTTCTCATTCAAGTCCTGATTGCTGATTCCAGGAGGTAATGCACTAAGCTGGGATCTCTGGTGCTTCCAGCAATCTGTGCTTGGCTTTCTTAGCTCATTTCTGATTTGACATTTCACAAGTGAGGCTTTAGGGCTGCAGATCCACCCTTGACTTATGCACAGAATTCAACCCCCTTTGTGCAAAGGGTGAAAGGTGAGGTGGATAAGCTGGAAGTGCTTGTTGGGGCAGTTTGGTATCTCTGCAGGCTGATGCCAGAGGAGTTACGTGTGTTCATTTCGGGAATACTCAGATTTCAAAGGTACCTCATGCACTGGGGACAGGATGAACAGAATTTGTCCCACTCCCAGTGACTGCAGGATGCAGCTTCCCCTGGCACTTTGGCAAAACAAAGCCAGAGAATCTGAGAAGAAATGGTGCTGAAGGCAGCAACCTTGTCTCCATCACCTGAAAAACTAAGCAAGGCACTTGTGGAAACCCAGGGCACTGGGAATATTTCTCTGTCTGCCCTGGGGTGCCCTGACCCCTCAGGAGAGCACTGACTTTGACCCTCATCCATGGAGAAAGTTTCCTGGACTTCAAGATAGACTGGAACCCACAAAAGTGTGAAATAGATCATAGAGAGCAGTGTGGGTGTGTCACTGGGTGAGAAATTGAGGGTTTGGGATTTTTAGTGTGTTGTGGATGGAAGCAGGATGGAGGGCACAGGGTGTCATCCTGGGTTTTTTCCTCATGCTGCTTCTTCTTCCTTCTTCTCCATGGGTTTGGGTGGCATTTTGTAATTGGGCAGAAAAGTCCCCACTGAGGCTCTGTGGGATCAGTTATTGGGGTAAAAGGGAAAATAATCCAGGTGTCAGCTCTTCATTAGACAGTTTAGTCTTAAAAGACCTTGTACCAAGAGATTGTTGGGCATTTGGTGCCTTCTAATGAAAATCTGCCAAACTCACAGCAGTGAGGCTGTTTTACTGATAAGAAATAATAAACACCTGAGTCTGAACATGAATTACTGTCTCAAGTGCCTTCAATCCAGACCCAGAGAAACCAAAAACTGGGACCCCCATAGGCACTGAACCTTGATCTGCATGTTCCCTGTGCTAGGAAAGCAAATTATCAAGAGCAGAGGCAGCAGCAGTGTGGAGTAGCTTGAGTGCAGGGAGCAGTGGGAGTGCTTTTCCACCCAGCAGTCATCAAATGAGGGAATTCCTGCAAGGATTTCAGAGCATAGCTGTGCAACTTCAGAGACAGTGACCTCCCCCTGGATCTTCCCTGTGGGAGAGCTCTGCCAGGCATGGCTCTTTCCTTCCATGGCACTGCCCAGAGGCTGCAGCACTTCTGGGGCTGATAGCTCAGGGCAGAAGGGATGTGGCCTCTTCATCTCCACCTTGTAGGTGGCAGAAGGTGTTGGTGAAGCTGTCCCACTGCTCATGGCCAGCTTGGGAATGCTGACCTGAGTGTTGGTGCTTTGGGGCAATTCCTTGGGTTGTGCTGGGACAGGAATTTGGGCTAAGAAGGTGCTTTGGAATGGGGAAGATGGATGGAGCAAATGCCTCACAAGCAGCTGCTTGCTGGGCCTGTTAGGGGGAGTTATATTTAGGTTCTGCTCTCTGTTAGTGTTAACAGCTTGCACAATGGGCTCCTGAGAGCTCTTTCTCTAGGGATTTATTGTTTCTTTGAGATCAGGGTGTCAGGGCAGAACAGACGTTGCAAGAAAATGCTGAATCCCAGTGTACAAGGGCAGCTCACAAGGGCATGACTTCATTTTGTCCTTCCCAGTAAGGAGAGGAGTCCCAGTTTACTCCTGTAAGTAGAGTGAGAATCACCACAAATAAAAATCTTCCCTGTAATCATAAAATAACTGAATGGTATGAGTTAAAAGGGATCTTAAAGCTCATCCTATTCCACCCCTGTGCCATGGCAGGGACACCTTCCACCATTCCAGGCTGCTCCAAGCCCCATGCAGCCTGGCCTTGGGCACTGCCAGGGATCCAGGGGCAGCCCCTGCCTGCTTTGCTGGGATGCTGCTGCTTTCCCTGGCTGTGTGAGGCTGAAGCTCTTGTTCAGTAGCCCAAGAAGTTCTTTGGTGAAAATTGAGAGTCACTAATTTGTTTGTCTCTTGAGGTAAGCAACTAGATTTTTTTTTCTTTCTTGCTTGCTTAGTTTCTGATTGTTTCATCAGTTATTTCCTTGAAAAGCCCCACACAAATTAAAACTTGTGACAATATCCAAATCTGTTTCATTATTATAGCTTAATGTAATGAAAGTTCATGCAATTCTTTCCATTGTGCTTGGGAAAAATAAGTGAAAAATAGGTGAAAAACCCTTGGATCTCTTATGCACAAAATATTTGCTAGAATTCTCGGGAAGGTTATGAGCAGTCAGTTTAATTCCTAGAAGGGAACTAACTTTGATGAAGTTAGAAGTGAAGAATGATGCAACAAATGGAGATGATGTTGACTAATTTTCTGTCTCACTGATAGGTATCTAGGGGAAACATGGGGGTGTTACATGCTCTGGATGCTAATTTTTCTGTTACATTGTAAACACTAGTTTTCTGTCTTTTCCCCTTTTCTTTCTACAGCTCTCTTTTAATAAAAAAAAAAGTTTGCCTTCAAAAATGCCCTCTCTAGAGCCAGTTGTGTGTCAGGCCAGGGTGGTTTAGATGGTCTGTTGTTATAGAAGCCCCTCTTTGTGCCTCTCCTTCTTCACAATCCCCTTTGTGCTGCTCCTTGTTCTTCAGTAAATGTGTTTCCCTGCTGGCCTTGGTCTGTTGGGCACCTTTTCCACCCTTCTGCTTTCCTGAAGGCTCAGAAAGGCAAGGTAATTCACAAAGATGGGAATTTCAAGTGTGCCAGAATGGACTTTTCCACTGGATATTGTATTCAGCCTTCTTTCCCTCTTCTTCCAACCTTGCTGTGTTGTTTCTCTGGCAGAAATTTAAGCTGCCCTTAATTGAGAAAAACAATATGAGGAAAAGCAAGGAATGAGTGATGCTCAAAAGCAACCCTGGTATTATTTAGCTGAGTTAATCCTGAATGTAATGCCATGGGTTTAACTGGAATTACACTGGGGATTAGTTCAGCTGATAGCTGATCACACTCTAATAGCTGCCTGGCATTGGGAATTGGTTGAGCAGGTGCTGCTGCCTCCTTCCAGCCCCATTCCTTCACGTCCCTGTTTTCCCACAGTGTTCTTCCTGCAGCAAGATCTCATTTGGGGAACCCCATTTATCCCTTCACTGCTCCCTTGGGCTTTCCCATTTTCTGTTTCAAGAGTTCATCAGGAGAACGGGGAGCATTGCAAAATCCCAACACGTTTTTCCTTTTCCTTCAAGGGGCTCAGTCAGGGCATCAAGGATTTTAAACTCTGCTGGAAGGAAGGGCAGAGATGAAACAGGAATATTTTATGGACTGCTGGTGATCATGTGCTGAAGAGATAAAGTAGGCCCAGCATGCTGGACCTGGAGGGAGCTTTGCTCTTGCAGGCACGAGGAGAAGTGAGGTATCTCCTCCTAGAGGAGAGGCAGAACAGTTGGCACAGCCATCCTTGTGGCCCTGGGATGGATCCATGGATGGGTAAGGAGCAGGAGGCGGTGGTCCAGGAGGACAAATGCCATGCTGGATGGCACCGTTCACCCCAGGTGGAGAATTACCCACCCACCAGGATCTTCCTTTCTGTGTCCCTGACTCACGGGCCATCCCAGGGTTGTACTGCGGTTTCTCTCCACCAGGGCATTGCTTCTCCTTTCCTCTGTTTCAGCAGAGTTCAGGGACCTGAGCTTTTCCAGCAGTGGGAAACCGAGGATTTGGGGCAGAGCTGTCAGTCACGGCGTTTCTCTCCCCTCACCTGCTGCCCTTTGTTTGCTGGGAGTCTCCTCTATGTTTCCTCTCAACTTTTTCTGTATTTTTCCCAAACCCTGAGGGACCAACCTCCAGCACCGCTTGTTTTAAACATCACTTTTATCATCACCCTCCTCCTCGGGAGCTGCTTTTTCGCCCGGCAGCGTTGTGTGGGCCGTTCCTCCTCCCTCTCCTCTCCCCGACCGCAGCAGCAGAGCCCCAAGCGCTTCATTCCAGGGCACTTCTCCCCAGTCACGCTGCCGGAGCTCACCGGGCGCTCTCCGCCCGCTCCTCCGGGGGCTGAGGGCCGCGCTCCCCGGCCCGCAGCGCCCTGCCCGGTTCCCCCGGGGGCCGGGCCGGAGGAGGCGGTGGCGGAGGCGGGCACAGGGCGAGAGGGGCCGGCCCTGGGCCGCGCTACGTGTCCCGCAGCCCTTATAGCACCGGCCGGCCCGGCCCGCCGCGGCAGCACCATGGCGAGCCGAGAGCACACGGTAGGGACGCGCCGGGGAGCGGGCGGCGGGCGGTCCCTGCGGGTCCCTCTCTCTGTCCCGCGTTGGGATTCCCAGGCAGCGGCAGTCCCGGCACCGCTGGGGAGTTTGCCAGCCCATCCATCACTCGGGGCGGCGGGATGGATGGATGGTTGCGCTGGCCGAGCATCCTCCGCTGGCGCTCGGCTGCATCCCGCACCTGTCCCGCTGTGCCGGAGGTCCGGGCAGCTCCTGCTTCGCTCGTGGCTTTTTGGGTGTCCCCGGTCCCGGTGGCAGGCTGGGGAAGGAGCTGGCGAGGCGCTCACCGCCGCCGTCAGGCTCTCAGCAGCGCTTTAGAAGACGCGCGGCAAAGCCAAGGAATCATAGCCAGGGCACGGCTCGGTCAGGAATTCGAATTGCAAATCACAGCCATTGCAGGCACACATCGCGTTCCGCTTGCCAGCCGCCCTCCCCTACTCCTTGGGGCTGGGATGGGAGCTCTGGGTCCCTCTGGCTGTCTGTGCGTTTTCCAGGTTTTAAATCAGAACCAGAAGAAATCTTGACGTAAGTCTTTGGGGCTGCTTTCTGCTGGTTGATTTGATTTTTTTAGTTTTTTTTTTTTAAGTTTGCCATAAACTTTTCCGATGGATTTGATGCATTTTGGACACAGTGGTAATCTGTCCGAGGAGGAATGCACCCAAACCCACAAGGAACAAAGCGAGCCTGTGCAGCGGGGCGTTCTTGGAAACGCAAAAACCTGTGGTTTAGGGATTATTTCAGGCAGGGGAGGTGCGAGCCGTGAGCTGTGTATGGGAGTTCTGTTCATTGCTGGGACAGGAGAGAGGTATTGCTGAACTTCCAGAATAATCCCTCTCCTTTGCCTCCACCCTGGGCTGGAAAAATGACCTTTATAAGGGAGTTTGTGGCTGACCTTTGTGCCGTGGCTGTCAAAACAGATGCTATCAGCTTGACAGTTGTAGGCGGATTTTTGTGTGCTTATCTGCCAGGTGTCCGATGGAGAGAGAAAAGGAGTGATTTCGCTAATTACAAGAGCTCTGGGGAGTGATGGTGAAACAGAGATGTCACATTAGCGATCTTCCTGTCCCTTGCCAGGAAGATGGGGTTGCACAGAGTGTAAAGGAAGTTCTCTCTCCAAACTGCAACCTCAGCAGCTTCTTGGTTTCAGCCATCTCCAGTTTATATCAGAGGCCTGGAAAAGGAATTTCACTTTCTTCAGGGTCCTTTGACCTTATTTTGGTGCCCACAGACCATTTGTCATGACGCTTTTTGTAGCTGCAGCAGCCAGAGGTGTTCCATTTTAAAAAGAAGACACAATAGTTTATCCTGTTGAGATCTCTATTGATAGAGCAGTAGGATCATCCTTCTGCTGCCCCTTCTTATTCCCCATTCTTCATTCTCCTTATTACCCCTAAAAATTCTTGTTGCTACTAAAACCTCAGTTTTATCACGGTTTCTTTGTCCCACAGACTGGGTTTTGTGAGGCTGGATGTTACCAGCTTTGTTCACCAGCTGAGGGGATGTCAGAGCTGGGTTCTGCAGGTGATGTTGATCAGCTGTCAGTTTTGGAAAGGCACAGCAGTGCCAGCTGTTGTGAGCTGGACCACTGTGTTATTTGGAAATGAAATAACTAGAAGCCCAGGATTTAAATCCTAAATTCAGCCTGAATAATGTTCTCTGGAGATAGAATCTGGTTTGGGGATGCTTCAATTGCACACCTATTTATTAATTGTTAATATGGTAAGGTGTAAAGAAGAAAACTGGGTTGTTTTTTTTTTTTTGCTTCTGTATGTGTTGTCCTTAAAAATGATCATGGCACCTTAATTCTGCCTTGTGTGAGGAGCAGAGTCTTGGTGTGCAGGAATCTCTCTTTGGCTGGTTAACATGGAAACACTTTGTGCTCTCTTCATTTCTGCTCAAGACACTGCAAAAGGCATGAAATTCTCTACGTGCCAGGCAGTGCCCTCCTGTTCCCAGCCCTCACTGACAGAAAGCATTTATTCCTGGCCACTTTCAGGACTGACTTTTTGGACAGTCCTGTAATGATGACTTTACAGCCTCAATGTCCCTCCTGTGTGCCTCAGTGGCAAACCCTGCTCTCTCTCAGGAGCAAGCACATGGTGAGGGGAGTGCAGTGAGGGAGGTGCAGCTGTGGGCCTGCCCTTGTTCATTGTGTGGGCTCTTGCACAGCGTGGCTTTCAGGGCTCAGGGCTTCTTTGAGCTCTGTGCGAAGAGCAGCTCCTTCTCCCCACACCTGCGGTGCCGCCGGTATTTCCGCAGCTCTCTCCCCGTGCCTGCCGAGCCAGCAGCGTTTTCCTGACGGCCAGGAGGACACAGATGGTGCACTGTGCTCCAGGGAAGCTTGCCACGGAGCCCAGAGCCACAGCCCTGCCCTGGCAGGGTCACTGCCTGCGTGGCTTCGTGTCCCCAGGGCTCTGTGCGAAGTGCAGCTCAGCCCATCTCACGGGATGGAGGCGTTGGGAGTCCTGCCCCCTGCCAGTGAAGTTTCTCTTCGGGCACCCTTGAAGGTGCTTGGGGAGAATGAGAGCCCAGCACTGAAACTTCTGCCCACTGAGAGCCCACTTCTGCCTTTTTCAGAAGTGTTCCAGCTTTGTCAGCTGCCTGGTGTGGCACAGCATCTCCAGGAATCTGGCTGGTATGGCATCCCTGGCTGGCAGTGGGATGTGCTGCCGCAGCCCGGCAGGTCGCAGAACTGGAACTTCTGCTGGTTCACTTGTGTTTGTGCAGGGCTTATGTGCAAATGATGTGGGCTTATTTAAATTTATTTAAAGGCAAGCAACAAACCCACAAGATCAAATCAACCCTGAGGAAAGAGGTTTCGTTCCTGTGCCTAAAAATTACTCTAAAAAATGGAGCTGCAGGGCAGAGTTCAGATGGACTGAGTGATACCCCAGGCAGAGCAGGAACAAATGTACATCTCCATCAATTTAATTGCCAAGCAACATGAAAGAAAAAGCTTATTAAAACACCCCAAAGTGTGCATTCATCACTCTCACACTTTACTCTTAACTGTTGCCTTGAAAGTAAAGAGCAAAACAACTTGAAAGATGTTTATTTTCAAAGCAGTCCTGAGTAGCTCATTGCAGTGACACTGCCTGGGGGACAGGGCAGCACAGCCATGATTTCATGGAGTTAGCATGGCTTGCTCTGCACTGAGTCACTCCATAAAGTGAGTTTTCTCAAACTCATGTTTTACCCAGCGAGTCACAAGCTGCTTGTTCTTCCAGCATGATTTATCTTGTGGAACACAGTGCCCAGCTCATTGCACCGTGACATCCAGAGGTGATTGTTTCCCAGCTGCTCATTGCATGCTTGGGATTTCCTGGTTTATTTCCTATTACTTGGTTTGCTTTCTATCTCTTTTCTTCAAAGACCATGGAAAGGTGAGGTGATGAGCTTCTGTTGCTTTGTTAATTATAACTTTCTCCCCTTTCTTTCCCATTTCTTCACTATTAGAAAGTTCCCTTTCCAGTCTCTTGCTCTTTCATTCACTTGGTCTGCCAGTGTGCCAGACCAGTGGTTAATAAGCACACTCTGCTCTGTAAGAGCAGGCACGTTCAGTTTGGGGGATTTCAGGGAAAAAAAGCCAGGAAAAGTTGCAGATTCTTAAATATGAATGCCTTCTCCTTTCGGTGCTTGAGCCCTCCAGGGGCTGGGGAATTAAATAACCATCTTGGTGTGGTCTGAGCACCTCTGCTGGTGGTGGTTGGAGTGGTGCTGCCATCCCTCACTACCCAGACATGTGCACTGCAGCTGCAGCTTAGATTTAGGCCAGGGAGATTTTGTTTTTCTGGAGGGTTTTCAAGACAAACACTGGCATATTTGCCTTTTTTTTTTTTCTTTTTTATTTTTAATTATTATTATTTGAACTGGGCTGATGTTGATCCTGGAGGGTGCCTTTAGAAATGACAAGCCCTTGCCTATCTGAAACCAGGTGTTTTAGAGAAACTCAGAGCTGTAGGTGCTCCCAAAAGATAAAGGGCACGCAGAGCCTGTGTGAATGCTTGAACTTGTACTTTGGTCACACTTTGCTTCTCAAAAATCCATTAAGAAAAAGGCTGTGTAATGCAGGCTGCCATTTATGAATTTGCTGCTATCATGAGCGGGGTGTCACAGCTGAAGGCAGTGAGAAATAGCTCCTTAATGGGTTCACAGCTTAATCATTTCCAAGTGAAAATTTACACAGAGTGTATCATTAACAAAAGGAGGGATGCAAGGAAGCCCTGCCTGTGCGTCATGCCACGGGATGCTGGGAGGTTGGGACTTGCCTGTGGGGCTGGTAGTTCCTTGCTGGCTCTGCCTCCTGTCCCTCCCAGAGTGGTCTTTGCTCACAGCTTGGCTCGGTTACAGCTCCATGTGTCAAATGCTTTGTCTGCTGGGTGGGTGCCAAAGTGTGTTTGGGAGAGCAAAGCTTGAGGAAGGAGTTGTTTTACACGGATTTGATTTGATTTTCTGTCAGCTGCAGCACTTGGTGGCTTGTTGAGATGAGCTTTTTCTGTGCATTGCTGGAAAACAACCATCTGCACCTACATTCCCAAGACTTTCTGACCTGGAGGTCTTCGTGGCCTCCCTGGCAGAACAAAATGTTTTCTTCTATATCAAACTGTATTTTAGCTTCCCACTGTGGTGCAAAAAGTGTGCTTGGGTGGGAGGTCAGCATTCAGGCCTGCCCAGCCCTTCTGATGGGAAGATCATTAGGCTGTGTTGCCAGTGAGCGTGGGAAGAGGGGGAAAAAGTCATTTTAGAGGAGGGTTTTTTTGCAGGGGGTTCTGAGCTGGGCATGATGAGCACCCCCAGCCATGGCTGGGGCAGCTCACTGCATCCCTGGAAATGCTCACTGCATCTCTGGAAAGCTGATCTGAGACCCTGGGGGTGGGTGTGAGGGGTGTGGAGCTCTCAGAGGTGCAGAGGAGCTGCTCTTCAAACAGAGGTCATTTTCATGTCTTGAATATTGTGGGAGCTAAAGTTCATCTGCTGCTGGTCTTGTTCACCACTACCCTTCTGGGGTTGTAAAAGTGGGGGTGATGCCGCCCTCTGAGAGATGCTGGGAGTTTGCAAGAACTTTTGAGGTGCCAATTAACAACAATAATCTCCAAGGAAAATGTGGAAGTGTCCTTGGGCCAGCCTGTGAGCAGCGTGGAATGACCAAGGGCTGTGCCTACTCCTGCTTTAGAGAGGGGTGGGGGAAATGCTGAGCAGCCACTCGTTCAGGAAGGGTCCAACATCCTTGGAGCTGACTCAGGCCAGGCTCTAGGTAACCCTGTGTGCACTCACACATTAAAAACCCATCTTGCAGCTCGTAGGGCTCAGATGCACAGGGAGATGGGGCAAGAAAACTTCATCCTCCTGATCCTCAACTTGCACTTGTCTCCTGCAGCTAGAGCAGCACATTCAGTGGTGCAGCAGTGAAAACAGCCTTGTCTCCATCCAGCAGGAATTCTGAGGGGACTGAGGAGGTGCTGAGTGAGGGGGAGATCTGGCCTTGTCTCCCATTCCCACTGCCAGCCAGGAAAGAGTTGATGGCTGGGACACCAGTGTATTGTCCCCTTTTCCACTGATTTACAACCTGAGATATCAGAGGCTGTGCCTTTCCTCCTGATAGTCCTTGATGAACTTTCCTTCCATGAATTCTTCATCATGGTTTTTTCCAGCCTAGTGAACTTTTGGCCCTCCAGGCAAAGTTCCCCCATTTAACCGTGTCCTGTGTGGTGCTTCTGGCCCAGCTCCCCTGAGCTCCTTCCTGCTGCTGCTTTTGCACTTTGAAAACCCTAAAAAAGGAGCTGAGATGGACAGAGGTGTCCTGTGGCCTGCTGGTGACCACTGACCCCAGCCTGAGGCACGGAGAGGCACCGTGTGCCACACACTGGGAGCTCACCAGCCTGGACTGGAGTCCAGCTTTTCCCTTTCTTCAGGCTGCCACCAGGTCCTGCAGAGGAGAAGCCTCACAGAAGAATGAGTTCTTTTAAAGAATCCCAGGGTTCCTGAGGCTGGAAAATCCCTGCCAGCCCATGGAGTGCCAGCTGTGCCCAGTGCCCACCTTGTGCCCAGCCCAGAGCACTGAGTGCCACCTCCAGCCCTTGCTGGGACACCTCCAGGGATGGGCACTGCAAAGCTCCCTGGGCAGCCCCTGCCAAGGCCTGAGCACCCTTTCCATGCAGAAATTCCTGCTGCTGTCCAAGCTGAGCCTCCCCTGGCCCAGCCTGAGCCCCTTTCCCCTTGTCCTGTCCCTGTTCCCTGGCAGCACAGCCCGACCCCCCCTGGCTGTCCCCTCCTGGCAGGGAGTTGTGCAGAGCCACAAGGTCCCCCCTGAGCCTCCTTTGCTCCAGGCTCAGCCCCTTTCCCAGCTCCCTCAGCCCCTCCTGGGGCTCCAGCCCCTTCCCCAGCTCCCTTCCCTGCCCTGGAATCAGAAATAGATGCATTTTAAAACCTGATGGAGCTGCTGGAAACACAGATCCTCTGTAGCTCCTGCTGCTTGTGAAACCCCTGGAGCTTCTCTAAAGACAGAGGATTTCTTTCCTGAGAGGGATATGCTGGGCATGGTAAAAGGGGGTATTTTATCCCCTTTTCATTGAGACTTGTTCTCAGGTTTAGGGTGCCTGTCCTGCCACAGCAGGAGGTGGGACATGTACAGTGCCATATTTACCATAGAGAACCACAACCCACAAATTAAATTCTTGAATCTCCTATTTAGGGAGGGAAAAAAAAATTATTTACATGTGGATACAATTCCTCCCTGGAAATCTTTTTGATACTGAAGTTAATGTGTAGTCAGAATCTGTACCTTTGCCCTCTTTTCCCCTTGCTCCTGCAATCTGAGGGACTGATACTCAGTTTCCCATTTCTGTAGCCTGATCTTTTTCTCCAGGAGAAGGCAGAGAAGCAGGGCCTTGTGATCTGGGTGGTTTTCCTGGCAGGCATCAAACCAAGGCAAGTTCTTCTGCAATGTCAAACCCACTGTTTGCAAAAGGGGCAGGGGCCCACCTGCCCAGGTGGGTTCAGCTGGGGGAGATCACTCAGCAGAGCTGCTCTGAATATTAAACTTTGGGCCACCATGGAGGGGTTTCGTGTTTAAATTGTTCTTTTTGAGAAAATGCTTTGTTTGTTAAATATTTGTTGTCCCTGCAGCTGTCCCTTGAGGTTTCAGGAATGAAAACGGGGAGATTTGTTTTTCTAACATCTGTCCTGGCCTTACAAGTCTATCCCAAAAATGTAGGAGCACAGGATGAGTCACTGGCTTTTCTGCATCGAGGAAATGAGAGTAGTGACATCACTTCATTCCAAGATAAGGAAAGGCCTGAGCTGGGAGCCCTCAGAGAGGCAGATTTCAGTCCCCAGCTGCTGATTTGGACTCACAGTGTAGAAATCAGCATCTGATTTGGGGAGTTACTGGAACATGAGCCTGATTTTGTTGATCTTCTTCTCTTTTTTTGTGTGCCAGTATTGTATAAAACTTGATTGTGACAACCCAAGCTGTGTGAATTTATGCCAAGAGAAAAAATATTTGAGCTGCCATCAGCAAATAAGGTCTCGCTAGGAGCTCAGAAATTCTTGTGGCTTAAGAAAACACAGCTTCAGCTGAACAGCAGCTTGAAAATCTTGTGTTGGTGAGGTTTGGCATCTGCAGCTGCCTGTCTCCAGGCTGAAAGGCTGCTTGTTTTGGGGCACTGGGATGGCTCTGCTGCTCTCCTTGAGGTTTTGTGTGCTACGTTCCTGGCAGGGCCCTGGGGGCGATGCCAAAGGAGCAGGCAGAGAGTGCCAAGCAGAGCTGAGCCTGAGCTCTGGGTTTTACTCAGAGCACAGGCTGCAGAAAAGGATCCAGTCCAGCATCCTGCCTGGAACTGGCAGGGCTGGCAGCCCCTCAGCCCCAGCAGGGCTGGGGGGACACAGCAGTGTCACTGCCCAGCTCAGCCTGGAGAGAAAACACAGGTCCTGTCACCTCCAGGGAAAGGAGGCTCAGCCCCTGGGCAGGGAACAAGGGGACAACAGAGGGGAGCAGGAAGGTGGTGGCACAGTGGGGACACCAGGGAGGTGATGGCACAGCAGGGACACCAGGGAGGTGGTGGCACAGCAGGGACACCAGTATGGGAGCAGGAAGGTGGTGGCACAGTGGGGACACCAGCATAGGAGCAGGGAGGTGGTGGCACAGCAGGGACACCAGGAAGGTGGTGGCAGAGCAGGGACACCAGTATGGGAGCAGGAATGTGATGGCACAGTGGGGACACCAGCATGGGAGCAGGAAGGTGGTGGCACAGTAGACACCAGGGAGGTGGTGGCACCAGCAGGGACACTAGCACAGGAGCAGGATGGTGGTGGCACAGCAGGGTCACTGGGAAGGTGGTGGCACCAGCAGGGACACTAGCATAGGAGCAGGAAGGTGGTGGCACAGTGGGGACACCAGCACAGGAGCAGGAAGGTGGTGGCACAGTAGGACACCAGGGAGGTGGTGGCACCAGCAGGGACACTAGCATAGGAGCAGGAAGGTGGTGGCACAGTGGGGACACCAGGGAGGTGGTGGCACCAGCAGGGACACTAGCATAGGAGCAGGAAGGTGGTGGCACAGTGGGGACACCAGGGAGGTGGTGGCACCAGCAGGGACACTAGCATAGGAGCAGAAGGTGGTGGCACAGTAGGACACCAGGGAGGTGGTGGCACAGTGGGGACACCAGCACAGGAGCAGGAAGGTGGTGGCACAGTGGGGACACCAGGAAGGTGGTGGCACAGTGGGGACACCAGGAAGATGGTGGCACAGTGGGGACACCAGCATAGGAGCAGGAAGGTGGTGGCAGAGCAGGGACACCAGCATGGGAGCAGGGAGGCAGTGGCACAATGGGGACACCAGGGAGATGGTGGCACAGTGGGGACACCAGCATGGGGGCAGTGGGGAAGTGGTGGGCAGTACAAAAGATGCTTGCAAGGTTCCCACTTCCCCTTCTGGGCCTGCATCCTGAGGGGTTAAAGAGGCAGAATTCCCTCCTTGCTGGGGTTTTCCCTTGGGAAAGAATGGGGCTGGGTTTGAAGCATTTTCTGCCTTAGAGCAGTAAATGAATATCTGGGGAAAGTCCATAGGGTTTGGGTTACAGGAGCTGAGCTGGAGTGTGAGAGATGCCAAGGTTTCTCCATTGTTCTTCATGTGATTGTAATCAAATCTCTGCTCCCACAGACAAAACCCCTGTTTTCCCTCTCTTCCTCCTTTTCTTTGGAGTATCAGTTTTGCTCTTCTTCAGCAAATGACTCTTTTACAGAAGGTTTTCCCCTCTGGCTGCTCATGGATACAGTATCACCCTTTTGCCACAGCAGCCCTGGTAAAAGAAAATAATTTTTAAAGGAAAATTTTGATAAATGTAATTTTTATACATCAAATTCAACTGGTAGGAACAAATACTTTAATTTTTTTTTTTTTCAGTATGCTGGCAGGAGTTGGGAGGGTTTTTTAAATGATAGAGTAGCTCACTCTCCTGAGGCTTAGGGAAGTGTTTGACTTAAAACTCAGAATCACGGAATCTCCTGGGCTGGAGGGGACCCACAAGGATCTTCAAGTCCTGTTCCTGACCCTGCACAGGACACCCCATTAATCCCTCCCTGTGCTTGATCCCACTGCTTGCCTGTGAGAGTGAAGGCTTGCTTGACCATTCCATCATTTTAAAAGCCCCTTCTACTATTTGCAAACAGGATCAGCTGCAAACAGTTCAAAAGCCTCTGTTTTTATTTAGCTCTAATTTTTCCTTCCTGCAGACATGTCCAGGCTGCGGTACCGAAATAGGGCGTGTGTGAAACGCTTGACTGGAGAAAAAAATGATTCATATTCCTGGTGCTGTGAGCTTGCCCTGTAAATCAAAAGGCAGCTGGGGGAGTCCTGACCCTGCCCTGGCTGTTGGGTCAGGGTTTCCCTGGGGCTCTGAGTGCTGCCAGCTGGATGCTGGTGCTGAGTGAGCGCGGTGCTGCTCAGCCTCGCCGTGATTTCAGGAGTGAGAAATGAAATCCCTCTCCAGAGCAGGTTGCTGCTGCAGCCTGCCATGAGCTGCAGCTCCTGGACAGCTTCCAGAGCCGTGTCTGTGCCAGCTGCAGCAGGCAGGGTTGAATTGAGGGCACCATAAGGACATGGGCTTGGATCTGATGGGCCAGCGTGGCTTTCTGGTGCCTCATCTCCTTCTGCAGCATCACAGAGCTCTGCCTTCTCTGGGTGGCTGGGCAGGGGTGTTGTGTGCACTCAGGGGATCTCTCAGATGTCCTGCTCAGCTCCCATCTTTCCTTCATTTCCACCCCTCAGCTGTGGAACGTGGCACTTGCAGGTGGTTCTGGCCTTGCTCCCACTCGTGATGCAGCCATGGAGATGCTGGTTGAAGAACTGGGGATGTGGAGGCAGGAGGAGGTGCTGCCCTAAGGACCAGAGTTTATACTGGAATTCCTACTGAGAGATGGCAAATAATCCATGCAATTTGTTGGGACAGCCCTAAACCCAAAAGGGCAACAGAGCTGGGGAGGGGTTCTGATGAGGAGCAGCTCAGGGAGCTGGGAAAGGGGCTCAGCCTGGAGCAAAGGAGGCTCAGGAGAGAACTTCTGGCTCTGCACAACTCCCTGCCAGGAGGGGGAAGAGCCTGCAGGGCTTGGGCTGTGCTCCCAGGGAACAGGGACAGGAGGAGAGAAAACAGCCCCAGGTTGTGCCAGGGGAGGCTTAGATTGGATATTAGGAAACTTTTTTGTGAAAAAGGCTGTAGAACATTGGAATGGGCTGCTCAGGGAAGTGGTGAAATCACCATCCCTGGAAGTGTTCAAAAACCATGTGGATGTGGCCCTTGAGGACATGTTTAGTGGTGAGCACAGTGGTGGTGCTGAGTTGATTGTTGGTCTTGATGATCTTAAAGGTCTTTCCCAGCCTTAACACCTCCATAAGTCTAGAATTATAAAGTCTGGTGCATTTTCTATTGAAAGTGCAGTGGTTCTGCTCCCAGCAAGCATCAGTGATGTCTGGGAGAGGCCCCACAGACCTCATGCTTTTAACTGTCAGATGAGAGCAGAAGATGCTGCCTGATAAGATCTCCTTGAGTTGTCACACATAATTTCTGTGGGCAAGCACAGCTACTCCTTTCCAGGGCCAATTACCTCAGGAGGAGCTGAGGTCACTCTTTGGGATGCTGTGAATTGAGCAATGGTGGCTCTCAGAGCAGAGGACACTGGTGGTTCCTAAATTCCAGCAAGACTCTCCTCTCTCAGAGGTCACATCTCAGGAGAAGCCTCCTGCCTCTGGCTGCACCCTGCTTTCACACAGCAGGGCAGCATCCTGGGGAAAGCTTCTTCCCTTTGGAAACTGAGCCAAGAGACCCTTGACAGGCAGCTCAGTCAAGCCTGATCCTAAAGACAGCCAAGATCTTGGTGTCCCCCTGTTTGCCAGCCTCATGGAAGGGTTCAGTAGGAGGTGAGGCCAAGAACAGGGTTTGGTTTCTTGGTCTGCTGCAGCCTCAGCCCAAGGTTTGGAGCGACGTGTTTGTTTTTTTCTCATTTCCTGGATGAGGTAAGGCAGGGTGGGCTGAGCACTGAGCTCATCCACACAGGGCCAAACAGCAGATTTCCAAGGAGTGGGGAGAGTGTGGCAGTGTCATCTTTAACCATCTGTCTGGCTGGGGATGCACAGCCCTTCTTTGGAGATGCTGCTGGGATGTTTATTGCCTTGTTTGGAGCTGAATTATAAGTCAGAAGTTCCTCTCCCAAACCTCATTTCCTTGATCCAGACTAATCCAAGACATACTTACCAGTGTCCTAAATTGTCCCTGCTTTAGGGGCCAACATCCAGGTGTTGATGTTGTGATGATGATTGGATTATCTACTTAAATATGTTTGATTTGCAGTGGCAGGGTTAAAACCCCGAGAATCAAATCAGCAGGACAGCCCTGCATCTGATTAAACCCCCTCCACTGCTTCTCTCTGCCTCCCAACCATCCTGCAGGATGTGCTCTTCCTAGGCAAAATCTCTCCAGGATTTGCTGTCAGGCCATTAATGATCAGTTTTCCTGGTGCCTTCACTCCTTCCCACCACACTTCAGCTCTGGCTTCCCAAACCATTCCTAGCTGGTGGATGATGAGGTGGGAAGTTGGTCTTTCCCATTCCCATCTAAGCAAGCTCCCAGCCCAGCCATCCAGTTGCTCAGGGTTGGGAAGTGTTTCCTGGGAAGTTTATGAAGAGAGCAGAAAAACCTGAGGGATTTGGTACATCTGGAGCTCCCAGCAGGTGGGAGAGGTGTGACAGTGCTGCTGAATTGCAGAAATGCCCTCAGTGGTGCTTTCCCAAGCTCCCAAAGGTGCCAGTGTGCAAAATAACAGCTCTGAGATGCTCACACAGGGCAGATTTATGGCACAGCACCCTGTACTTAGAACAATCTCCTTACATCAGCCATGTAGGAATGTGCCAGATCCTGCATCTTCCCAAGGCATGGATGTTATCGTGGCTGATCTCCTGTGGGACACAGCCTGAACTCCTGGGGATGGGAGGAAATTAATCCATGGTGCTGCTGTCTCACCTTTCAGAGCTTAAAATGGTCAAACTTTTGACAATCCCCCACAAAAAAGCCCACAAAAAGCAACAAAACAGAACAAACCACAGAAACCAAGTCTTGAGCTATTTATCTTTTATTCTCTGAGTCACAGGATGTGGAGCATTCACTCACCTTTTCAGGGGCAGGTCCAGAGATGTTTTGGGTTTTTTATAGAAGCACAGACTGGTTTGTGTTGGAAGGGACCTTAAAGCCATCCAGTGCCACCCCATGCCATGGGCAGGGACACCTTCCACTGTCCCAGGCTGCTCCAAGCCCTGTCCAGCCTGGCCTCGGGCACTGCCAGGGATCCAGGAGCAGCCACAGCTGCTCTGGGCACCATCCCCAACCTCACAGGGAAGGATTTCTTCTGTATAACTACCCTGAATTTCCCTTCTTTCAGTCTGAACCCACTCCCCTTGTCCTGTCACTCTGATGAACAGTCCCTTTCCAGCTTCCCATAGGCACCCTCAGATACTGGAAAGTTCTGTGAGGTCTCCATGCAACTTTCTCTTCTCTCTCTCTGGATATGTATCCCGGATATATTCATATCCTTGTTCCCTCCTTGTTCTTTCCCTTGCATGCCTCAGTTGGGAACTTCATCCTCTCAATGAACAAGGTCTTGTGGATATTTCGTGTGGAACATTCCTGGTGGAGGTGCTGTTGCTGGAGCTGCAGGGCACAGCCAGGCTGTTTCACCTGCAGCTCTGTGGATACTCTGGGGTCAGCAAGGTTAGGAGCCACCAGAATTAGGAAGCACCAAAATTCAGGCCTCTGGCTCAGCGTTGTGCTTGGGAATGCACAGGGACACATCAGGGGCTGTTTCCTCTGCCTCCCATCCATCCCATGTGTGCCCAGCTGGGGGCTGCTCCTGCCCCAGCTGCAGTTCTTGTGTTACACAGCCAGTAAATTAGCACCTGAAGTCACTCTTGTTTTGCAAGCCTGATTAAAATAATAGCTGAGGCTGTCTGTGTTTGAAACTGTCGAGAAGGCAGGGAGGGTGTCTCTGTCCAGGCTCTGTGTCCTGCCTGCCCTCAAGGGGGATCAGTCACCTGGCAGAGTCACCTTCTCCCTTCTCCCTGCTGGCACGAAGGCATCACCACCAGAAACACCCTGAGCAGAGGCAGGGAGCCTCCAAAAAATGAGTCTGTGCTGCTGAGACAGAAATCCAACTCACACCAAAGCACCAGAGTTCGCCGTGTGAACCACCAGCCCGTGCTACCTCATTCATTAATGAATTTCTCTCCCATCTGTTTGTCCCAGCAGAGATTCCCTTTTGCCCTGAGAGCAGCCAAGGTAACAGAAGTGCTTTGTTCTGCTCTGTTTTCTCAGGGATCCACCAACGTGGTTTACCAAGCCCACCATGTCAGCAGGAGTAAGAGAGGACAAGTCGTGGGCACCAGGGGAGGATTCCGAGGCTGCACCGTTTGGCTCACAGGTATTTCTGCCAGGCTGTGAAAGCCTGGCCTCACCTGTGAAACTCCATGTCAGGTGGGGATTTGGGATCTGCAGGGAACGTCAGCGCTCCCTGCGAGCCGGGAATTGCAAAACATCCCCACGTGGGAAACTCAGACACGCGGTGCTGGCGCAGCAAGATGTTCTCCCTGGCAGCTGCTGCCCAGAACTAATGTTTTTATGGATTTCCCAGCTGCTCTCAGGCTCCTTTGAACATGTCAGAGGCCCTCGGGGTAGCACTTGTTGTTCCCAAGTGTGTAGCTGAGGAAGCCTTGGCTCCAATCCAGCCAGTCTTTGGCAGTGGAACGTACCCGGGGCTGTCCGAAACGCGGATATTTTCATTCAGGAGCGGTGGGAAGTTCATTGGGACGTGTAGGTCTGCTGGGTTTGAGACAGCACGAGGCAGTCACCTTGTCTGGAGAATAAACACTCCCAGCCACAGAGGCACTCTGGAAGCAATCCCTTGCATTGGTTTTGTTGCCCTTCTCTTCTGTCTTGAAGTATAAACTCATTGTTTGGGGATTAGGGGCTGCCAGAAATGACAATTGCATTTCTCGTTTCTAATATTTAGACAAGTCTGTCTTTTGCCATTTGTCCAGTTGTTCCTTTGCTTGTTAAATATTGGCATTTTCTTTGACTGCTGGAGGATGTTGAAGGACATGCTTGGAAGGATTTGTAAAGCCATTCTGATTGGCCTTCCTGTCACCTTAGGTTGTAGATGCTGGATTAAAGCACGTTTCTGTTCTGTTCTCCTCCTCAATTTTGAAGTGCCCAATCTGCTTTTGTGTAGTGTCTGAAGCCAAAAGCCCAACCCCAGGAAATTTCCTTCCTTTTTTGAGTATTACTCAAAAATCTTGTGTCTGGAAGGTTTGAGCTTGCCTGGCTGATGATTATTCTTTGAAATATACACCTGGAGAAGGAGGTGATGGGGGCCCTTTGCTGCTGGAGCCTGTCCCACTCCACGTGGCTGCAACAAGAGCCTTCTTGGGTTCAGAATGGGATAGCAGCTGGCTCTTGACAGTGGGAGCAGGGGGAGGAAGAGGAAGATGAGGAGAGACCTGGAGGAAGCAGCATCCTTTCAAACCTCCCCTGCTTCCTGGGACACAGCATGGCCTGACGAGAGGCTGGGCTGTAGATGCTTTTCTCAGGACATTAATGCCACCCCTCCAATAAGAAAGGCTGAGAAGGTGAAGGTTCACCTGTGAAGGTTCATTCTTCATCTGTGAAGGACAAATCCAACTTCCTTTAGGAAGGATTGAGGTAGGGAACTTCAGACAGAAGGAGTTTGGCTGCCGGTGTCACTCGTTTTCACTCTCTTGACCTCAAACCTGACCCCTCGCTTTTCTGCCTCCCCCAGGCCTTTCTGGAGCTGGCAAGACAACCATTGGCTTTGCTCTGGAGGAGTACCTGGTGGCTCATGGCATCCCCTGCTACTCCCTGGACGGCGACAACGTCCGGCACGGCTTGAACAAGAACCTGGGCTTCTCGGCCCAGGACCGCGAGGAGAACATCCGGCGCATCGCCGAGGTGGCGCGGCTCTTCGCCGACGCGGGGCTCGTCTGCATCACCAGCTTCATCTCCCCCTTCACCAAGGTAAGGCTGTGAAGGTCCTGCTCTCTTCTCAGCTTCACCTCAGATGATGAGGATGGTTTGTGGAGAGGGTTTCCTAAAGGCACAAATGCTTGGTAGAACGCTGCCGACGCACAACCGCGCGCGGTCATGTCAGCAGCGTTCTACCAAGCATTTGTCAATGTTTGGAGGGCAGTGGCCTTGCTGGATAAATTCAGTGCTGCACCTTGGTGAAAAGCTAAGAGGAGCTTAAGATCTCCCTGCTGTCAATTCCTCAGAGGTAGAAAAGAGTCAGAGAAGCAGCACAGAGCTAAATGCACAAATGCTTGGTAGAACGCTGCCGACACACAACCGCGCGCGGTCGGTGTTTGGAGGGCAGCGGCCTCGCTGGATAAATTCAGTGCTGCACCTTGGTGAAAAGCTAAGAGGAGCTTAAGATCTCCCTGCTATTAACTCCTCAGAAAAGAGTCACAGAAGCAGCAGCCTGTCCTAGACCTCTCACTGCTTTTTTGGAAGAAGATTTGACTGCGATTTTCACTTCTGTGGCTGCTGTTATCAGGGTGATGCAAGCAGTTCCTTTTTTCGTAGAATCAAGGGATCACTGAGGTTGGAAAAGACCTCTGAGATCGTCAGGTCTGACCATTTTCACATAGGGCAGATAATTATTCACAATCTTATGTTCTGCTGTCCTGCCCAACAAAAAGATCTTGAGGTTTTGCATGGGAAAAGATAAAAACAGATCCAAGTTGTAGATTTTTACAAATTTTTTTTAAAGCATCTGTAAAGAAAAGAGGGAAGTGAGATGCAAAACTTTATTAGAACTCATTGAACAAATCTATAAGAAAGATTAATTTACTTGTGTCAAAATCCAGGGAGGTCTTTTTGCTGCAATTCAGATTTTTCCCATCTTTCTTCTAACAGGATCGTCTAAACGCACGGAAAATCCACGAGGCAGCTGGACTTCCTTTCTTTGAAATCTTTGTAGATGCTCCTCTAAATATTTGTGAAAGCAGAGATGTGAAGGGCCTGTACAAAAAAGCAAGAGCTGGAGAGATCAAAGGTATGGAGGAGTGAGATCTTATTTTGCCTTTTGCTTTCCAAAGCTTTGGATGCCTTGTCCTGGCAGTGCCACAATAGGGGTGGGTGTCTAAAGGCCCTTGGTAGTGCACAAGAGGATTCTGTTCCCCTAATCTCACTGTCACAAGTGTCACTTGCTGTACCCAGCATGGTTGAATGCCCCCTGGTTGTTTGTGTAGTGTTCTTGGCTCTTAGGCACTGATTATTCCATTAAAGGAAATTAATTTGGGGGTTAATTGTCCGTAGGATTCACGGGGATCGACTCAGAGTACGAGAAACCCGAAGCTCCCGAGCTGGTGCTGAAAACAAACATTGCATCGGTGTCTGAGTGCATCCAGCAGGTCGTGGAGCTCCTGCAGGCACAGGTGGGTCACTTCTGTGGCACTGGCAGCTTTGGGACACTGCCTTTTTGGTGTTCCCCTTAAAAACAGTGTGTTCCAAGCGCTGCCTGCCTCTGTCTTTCAGAACATCGTGCCCCAGGGCTCAGTCAAGGATGTTCTGGAGCTCTTTGTGCCTGAGGATAAGCTCAGCAGTGTCCGGGCTGAGGCAGAGCAGCTGCCAGTCCTGGAGATCACCAAGGTATTGTCACACACAGCTTCTGACACCACTTAGCTGCTCCAAGGGTGGGAGCTTCCAGGAGGATGCTGCCAGAGGGGCCTGTGTTCTCCTGATGGCCCTGACCTTTTTGGCTGTGGTTTATGGCGAGCTGAGGTGGGATCCTGGTCCTCAGCTGTTTTCTGCCATGCCTCCCCTCTGTGTGCTGCAGGGTGTCAGTCTCCTCTGCTGTGCTCATACAGCCCACAACTTCAAGCTGCCAGAGGGTTTGGTGGGATATTGGTAGGCCCTGGCACAGCATGCCCAGAGCCTGTGTGGCTGCCCCTGGATCCCTGGCAGTGCCCAAGGCCAGGCTGGACGGGGCTTGGAGCAGCCTGGGACAGTGGGAGGTGTCCCTGCCCATGGCAGGAATAAATGGTCTTTAATTCCCTTCCAACCCAAACCAGCCTGGGATTCTAAGCTGTGCTGTGAAACTGTGTGAGTCTGGCTTTAAAAGCCCCAGGCTACATCCCCCATGTCCTTCTCCCCCTTATGAATGTCCTGTATGTGAAGCAAAACAAAGTGGAAATGCTGTTTCAGCAGAAGGGAAGGAAAAGCAACCTCTGGGTGTGACAGGAGTGTGACCCCTCTGGGTTTGTTTTGCAGCTGGATCTGCAGTGGGTGCAGGTGCTGAGCGAAGGCTGGGCCACTCCTCTGACAGGATTCATGCGGGAGGCTGAGTACCTGCAAGTGCTGCACTTTGGCACCCTGCTCAACGGTATGGATCCCCTGTGCCCTCCTCTCCTGCCTGCTGGCACGCTCCTGAAGGTGGCCAAGGTCACCCTGCTGTGGCCACAGCCCTGGCTCACAGCTCTGACACCTCTCAGGGTGCTGCTCAAACCTTCCGGGAGTTGTTGTGTGGCTCTTGTCGAGCTTGGCTGTACCAGGCTGGGAATGGAGATGCAAACCCAAGGCCAAGGAAGCAGGGAGGCTGCCAGGCTCAGCTGGAGGTGGGAGGAGAAGGCAGCTGCTTCTTGGAAACAGGAGGAGAGCCTGGTTTTGCCCCTCACCCCATTTCCCTGCTTCTTCAGCATGTTGGCTTGAAGTAAATCTGATTTATCAATGCATTAGCAGCCTGCTAGAGGTGCTTCATCCCTGGAAGAGGCAAAGAGTGCTCAGGTGATGCCCATCCACAGCTGGGACTGGGGCACAGATGTTTCCACCACCTTTCTCAGCTGTGGATGCTGTTGCTGTGACTTCAACTGCACGTGGGGTGCTCACACTGGGGTTTGTAGATCCTGGCAGTGATCTCTGCCTTCAGGGATCTGGGATGTGGGTGAGCAAGTCCCTTTGAACCTTGCAAGCCTTCTAGACAATCCCGTGGTCCCACAGGGCAGAGATTTGGTGCTGCTGCTCAGATTTGGGCACAGAGGCGAAGCTCAGGACTGCTCACTTTGCACTGTGGGAGTGTCTGCCTATGGGGGCCCTGCTCCCAGACACTCCATAGCCTTTCACCTCCTGCCCAGTGTGCAAACAGCATTCTGAAGCACATGTCCCTGTTATCAGAGCCTCCTCTGTGGTCTTTGAGCTGCCTGTTGTGCCTGGGGAGGTCGCAGAGTGCCCTGGGATGGCCACGTTGCTCCAGAGCCCCGTACTTTGTGCTGGAGGCTCATCTCAGAGCAGATCTGGTTTTGGGGTGCCCCCCCAAACCTGCCAGCATCCCATAGCACATCTCCTCTGAGCTCTGTGGGCAGGGGTTCAGGTTTTGCAGAGCTCTGTGGGGAGCAGGGACAAAGGGCAGGAGAAGAGAGCAGCTTTGCAGGGGGATGAGCTCTCCCGAGCAAGCTCTGTGTAGCAGAGGGCAGCAGCATCTGGAGATCCTGTCTCCACAGGGCTCTCCAAACTCAGCACCAGTGTGGTCAGGCCCTCAGGGTGACATCTGAGTGGGAGGGAGAACACCAGCTGCTCCTGGAGAAGCTTTGGGAAGTGGTGGAGGGCTCCCTCTCACTGGTGTGGCACTGCCCGGGAGAGGCTTGAGCCTGCTCTTCCCAGAGCCATGGGCTGCCTCATGGTTTGGGCAGCTCCTGTGGGTTTTTGGGGACACTTGTTCCAGCAGCAAATCCCTCCTGGATGCCCCAGCAGGTGGGTGATGTGCTTTGAGTAGGGCCACCACCAGGAAAGGGGGTGCAGCAATGCACTCTGCCAGGAGGGGTGACAGTGACAGTGACTCTGGAGCTGTTGGATCACACTCAGCGTGAGGCTGTGGTAGGACCATGGCCACGCCAGCAGGAGCTTTTAAATGCTTTGAGTCTTGAAATGGTTTCTGTAAGGTGCCCCTGAGTGTTAATTATCTTAATTATGTTTGTGTTCTCCCAGGAAAGAGGCGCTTGGGAGCTGGTATGTATGGAACTGTTCTCAGGCTCTGCACAAATTACCTCCATGGAGATTCTTTTTGACTGTAATTTTTTGAGATTTATCAAAAAAAAAACCCATTGAAATTACTATGAAATTACTATGAAATTACTACAGCCATGTCCCATTTAAGATCCAGGCAGTTTTGACATGGCCTGACACACCCCATGTCCCAGGGACCAGTCTGCACAAAGATCCCAGTTGTGTAATTTTGTAATTACCTGCACTGGAGTGATCTTTTGTTACCTCTCCATCCTGCACTTGGAAATGGAGCCTGAAGATCCTTGCTTTCAGCAGCATTTGTTGGTTTCATCATGCTGCTTATTTTTTTTTTTTCCCTGTGCTGGCTTCACTGACTGATCATTACTAATATGATTTAAAGGTATGAAGTTGATATTGATTGGATCCCCTGTGAATATAATTATGATTATTCATGTAAATTGCTGCCTGGCAGATGAATGACAGCCAGTCGTGAATTTAAAGTAAATGCAAATATTTTCATAAAAATTAAAGTAAAAATCTACATCATAGCCAAAATCCTCAAATTAAGACTCTCAAGGGTCCAACCTGATTTCAGTCAGATCAGAATGAATTGAATCAGTGATTTGTTTGTGACTGGAAACCCATTGAAGTGACCAATTCTCTTGTATTGACATTGGAATATTGTTAATATCCAAATATCCAAGGAGAAGTGGGAGGACCTCAGTGGAACACTGGAAAATTGGGAGAGCTGGGTTAAAACCAACATGGTTTCAAGCTATGAGGGACAACACTGAAATTAGAAACTAGGTGTGCACTTACAGGCTGACAGAGAAAACAGATTAAAAATGGGCAGTGCAGAGATGTAAAGGAGGAATAGCAACATAGAGATAGCCAGGAAAAAACCCAGACAAGGAAAAAAACCACAAATTAAAACTGGATGTGGTGGAAGAGGCAGCCCAGGAGGTGTGCAGGGAATAGGGTGCTCCAGGGAACAGCAGCCTGGAGCCATCCCCACAGAGGTGGTTCTCCTGGAGGGGAAGGCATTTTCCAAGCACGTTGAAATTTTTCAGTTATCCAGGGCTGCATTTTGCCAGCACATTTAAATTTTTCACCTTCACAAGCAGCTAAAGAAGAAGAACCAGGGGAAGGGAGAGTGCAGGAACTTATGAGATGCTCCAGGTATCCTGGAGACACCTCTGGCCCTTAGACAAGGAGCTTTTTTATATTCTGCTAACACCACCTTTTATTAGCAGTGCAGAGAAAACTGCTGCAATGACTGATTTTCCATGAAAACCTCTGTTTCCTGTGCTCCCAGGGCTGGTTACAATTCTTGTCCATGCAGGAGGGTGTTCAACCTCTCCCCTTCAAGGGTTGTGAGCATCCCCACTGCTGCTGGTGTCCCTGTGTCCTGGTTTAGGCCAAATCTGGGAGAAAACCTCCAAAGAGGTTCCTCTGGGAAGCAAATTCAAGCAGCCCCTTCCCCAGGTGGTTGAGGAAAATATTTCCTTGGAGAAAAGTGGGAAAAAACCCTGTTTATTTAGCAGGCAAAAAAAAAAAATTGAACAATAGCACAAAAAATGAACAATATTAAACAATAGAAGCTCTCACTGTTCTGAAGAGATGGCAAACTCAGAAAGTCCCCTCTGTGGGCTGTGGCTTGGCTCAGTCAGTCTCTTATCAGTCTCTCACCAGTCTCTTATCAGTCCCTCTGGTGCTGGAAATGCCATGGCCCATGCCCAGCCTGGTGGGCCACAGGTGGAGCTGCAGGTGTTCTTCTGGGTGCTCAGTCCAGAGCAGGTTCAAACAGGTCCAAGAAAAAGTAAAACCACAGTGCAGGGAAATTTTCTGCCTCAGCTAGCTAAAAACTAACTAAAAGCAAAGGAGAGCTCTGTCCTGCTGTCTGTCTGTGCTGCAGACAACACAGTTGTGGTATTCACATTCTCTGATAAAATCCCTTTGCCCAGGATTTTTCTCCTGGGAAGCTGAGAAGCCTCAGAGAAAAGGAAAATAATTCTTATCTCATTGCTTCTCCTGAGTTATGCTCACAGGTGGAATGTGTTTGGAGATTGTTCACCCACAGGTGATTGTTCCATTGGATTCTGCTGGGAGTTGTTTTCACTCCTTGGCCAATCAGTGCCAAACTGTGCTTGGGCCTCTGGCAAGAGCCAGGAGTTTTCATAATTGTCTTTTTAGCCTTCTCTCTGTATCCTTCCTGTATTCTTTAGTATAGTTTAGTATAGCATTCTTTAATATAATACAGTACCATAAATAATAAATCAGCCTTCTGAGAACATGGAGTCAGGTGCATCATTCCTGCCTTTCTCAGGACATTCCCAGCAAATACAGTAACACAGTGCAGGAGCAGGATGCGGGGAGCAAGCGCAGTTTGTCCTAACAAACTCCACACTCCTTTTCTCCTCCTTTTGCTCTCAGAACTAATCTTACAGGTGCAAAACCTATTCCTTGGTTTTGCTAAACAGGGGGTACAATCCAGCACCATAAAGCCACCCCAGGACACCCTACAGGACACGTAGAGGCTGCAGGGTGCTGAGCCCCTCTCTCTGTCTCAGATGGTGTGGTGAACCTGAGCGTGCCCATCGTGCTGCCCCTGTCAGCAGAGGACAAGCAGCAGCTCCAGTAGATCAGCCTTTGCTGGGTTCAGGGATGTCCCCAGCAATTGAGATCAGCTCTTGAGTGATTAGCAGCTCATTGTGATTTCAGCCCTTCAGCTTGCTAGGTGCCTAGGCAGGCAGACTCAGGGAGGGAGAGGAGAAGGCCGTTTGGAGTTCCACAGCGATGTCTTTATTGAATCTTCTGAGAAGGGTTCCAGTGACAGCTCTTCTGCCCCAACTGGGCTAAAACAGCCCTTTATATAGGGTACAGGGGGATCAGAAATGGTCCAATGGCAAGGGTTAAAGGAAAGTGACCTATAGGCTTACAGAGAGATAAGCAGGGGTTCCAAAAGGCAGAAAAGGGACTTTCTAGAAAAGGGACTTGGCATTTCCTGTCTTTAGGCTTCTGCACACCACGGGGCCCTTGCAGAACCAGGGCGTGCTACACTGCAGGGTGCTGAACCCCTCTCTCTGTGTCTCAGATGGCGTGGTGAACCTGAGTGCTGCCCCTGTCAGTGCAGGACACACAGCAGCTGCAGGGTGCTGAGCCCCTTCTCTCTGTGTCTCAGATGGTGTGGTGAACCTGAGTGCTGCCCCTGTCAGTGCAGGACACACAGCAGCTGCAGGGTGCTGAGCCCTCTCTCTGTGTCTCAGATGGTGTGGTGAACCTGAGTGCTGCCCCTGTCAGTGCAGGACACACAGCAGCTGCAGGGTGCTGAGCCCTCTCTCTCTGTGTCTCAGATGGCGTGGTGAACCTGAGCGTGCCCATCGTGCTGCCGCTGTCGGCAGAGGACAAGCAGAGGCTGGAGGGCAGCGCGGCGCTGGCGCTCCGCTTCCAGGGCCGCCGGCTGGCCGTGCTGCGCCGCCCCGAGTTCTTCGCGCACAGGAAGGAGGAGCGCTGCGCCCGCGTCTGGGGCACCACCTGCCCCCGGCATCCCCACATCCAGGTGGGTCCTCAGGGCTGAAACCTGCCCAGGGCATGGAGAATGAGCTCTGGCAAGGTTTTGGGCACCAGCTGTAAGGAATGGTGGCTTGCTCCAAGCCAGCTAGCTGTGGACCCCAGCCTACACCATCTTACGTAGGACAAGAGGTGCTCCACATAGGGACTAAGTGCTGTTTAATTTCCTAGACTGGAGAACACCAGGTCATCCAGGTGACTCCCCAGGTGGAAAAAAGAGGGAGTGGTCTTCTCCCTGGGGGATTTTGAGCTCAGAGGAAGGGGGCAATGTGATACAAGTGAGGAGGGGCAAAGCAGGAGGAGAGCATCAACACTGAGGCTAAGGAGGTAAAAGGGAAGATCGTGTGATGGTAGGATACAAATCACATGAACAGTGCAAATTACCAAACACCCAGTGCAAATAACTAAATAACTATTTAGTGCAATACAACACAGGTGGGTCCTGCCCCTCCCTGCCACGGGAAGCACAGCCTTGGGGGTAAAACATGGCCAGGGATGGAAAAGTGAATTTTTCCAAGGTTTTGAGGGTGATGGGTTTCCTATCTGTGCTTCCAGTTCAGCTCCTCACTGGGAACCAGCCAATCCACAGCAGGCAGGACTGAATTTTGTTGCTACCAGCCCAGCCTGAGCAGGCAGGACTGAATTTTTTGGCTTTTCCCTACAGGCAGCCAGCAGGGTTGGTGTGTTTTTGCCGCTTCTCTCTTCCCACTTAGTCTGTGGCAGTACAAGGAGCATTGTCCTTGGGAAAGGGAGAGCTCTGGGTTCCACAGAGTGACTTGAAGTTTCTGCTTAAAAGGGCTACAGCTGTGCTGGTTCTTTCCCCTCCCTTAAAGTGCCTGGTTTAATTAATCAGCAGCAGGTGTGTGCCTTGCAACAGGCTCATTCCTCCTGTGTATTCCCAGCAGGAAAGCAAAGGGGGAGCTGGAGGAAGGTATTGTGCCCAAGGGGAGGCCAGCACCCAGCTGGGTGGGCAGTGAGTGGCTGCTGCCCCACTTGGTGAGGTTTTGCTGCCCAGGACATTCATTCACGTGGTCACTGCAAAGGTGTTTTCCACATGGGAGAAGGGAAGGTCATCCTTCAACAGGGTTGAGTCTCACACTTTTCAAAGGAGTCTGGGAGAGGGAGGAGTGTGCTGTCCCCTTTGCACTGAAGGTGTGTGTAATTCCCAGATGGTGATGGAGAGTGGAGACTGGCTGGTTGGTGGAGACCTGCAGGTCCTGGAGAAGATCACATGGAATGATGGGCTGGACCAGTACCGCCTGACCCCGCTGGCTCTCAAGCAGAAGTTCAGGGAAATGAATGCTGGTGAGTGCCCTGGGTGACACCAGTGACAGGGCTCTTCCTGCCCCACAAGGCCTTGGTGTGATCCATGACTTCCTCTCAAGCCCACAGCACTTCCAGTGGCTTCTGGATGCTCCCAAAATGGGGCTGTTTGGGAGGGTGGGCAGTAAAGGAGGACTCAGGGCATGGCACAGGTGTCACAGGGCTCCTTGCTTAGGGTGCCACTGAGCTTGAGGAGGTGACAGATCACGTAAGACACCAGTGCAGATGACCACTGCAAGCATTGCAGCAGAGCTGATAGGGCTGAAATCAGCCCCAAACAAGGGAGTGCAGGGAAAATAACCTTGGCGGGGCAATGTGTGTGTGTGAAACACTCAGGGCCTTGTTTGTGTGGAGACAGGGCACACACAGGTCTGTCATGGCACACAGGGCACACACAGATCTGTCATGGCACACACAGGTCTGTCATGGCACACACAGGTCTGTCATGGCACACAGGGCACACACAGATCTGTCATGGCACACACAGGTCTCTCATGGCACACAGGGCACACACAGGTCTCTCATGGCACACACAGGTCACTCATGGCACACGGGGCACACACAGGTCTCTCGTGGCACACACAGGTCTCTCGTGGCACACACAGGTCTGTCATGGCTCACACAGGTCTGTCATGGCACACACAGGTCTGTCATGGCACACAGGGCACACACAGGTCTCTCGTGGCACACACAGGTCTGTCATGGCATACACAGGTCTGTCATGGCACACAGGGCTCACACAGGTCTGTCATGGCATACACAGGTCTGTCATGGCACACAGGGCACACACAGGTGTCTCATGACTCTGTGGAAGCCCAGAGCGTGGCAGTGACCCCAGTGACCCCCCCACCTCTCCCCTGCAGACGCCGTCTTCGCCTTCCAGCTGCGCAACCCAGTGCACAACGGGCACGCGCTGCTGATGCAGGACACGCGGCGCCAGCTCCTGCAGAGGGGCTACAAGAACCCCGTGCTCCTGCTGCACCCCCTGGGGGGCTGGACCAAGGACGACGACGTCCCTCTGGAGTGGCGCATGAAGCAGCACGCCGCCGTGCTGGAGGAGCAAGTCCTGGACCCCAAGTCCACCATCGTGGCCATCTTCCCCTCTCCCATGCTCTACGCCGGCCCCACGGAGGTAAGGCAGCCCTTGGCTGCTCAGCAGGGCAAGGCAGGCAGCCTGTCCATGGGGGCTGTGCTCACTGCATGCCTGGAAAACCCTGGGAAGGGGCTGGAGCTGTGTCCTCACTCTTGGCTCCCTGTGTGGTTTGCCTGTGCTTGCTGCTGCTGCATCCCCTGCAGAGCTCAGCTCCATCAGCTCCCATCCTCTCCTGGGCTGTGGAGGGCTGGGGAGAAAGGACACCCCGTCCCCCAGCCCTCAGTGTCCCCTCCCTGCAGGTGCAGTGGCACTGCCGGGCCCGGATGGTGGCGGGGGCCAACTTCTACATCGTGGGGCGCGACCCGGCGGGAATGCCGCACCCCGACACCAGGCAGGACCTGTACGAGCCCACGCACGGGGGGAAGGTGCTGAGCATGGCCCCCGGGCTCACCTCCGTGGAGATCCTGCCCTTCCGAGTGGCTGCCTACAACAAGCTCAAGAGAGCCATGGATTTCTATGACCCAAACAGGTGAAGGCAGCAGCAGCAGCAGCAGCCGCGGTTCCCTCGCCGCGTGGGGTTTGCGCGCGCCGCGGGCTCGCGGATTTTTGGGGACAGGGAAAGGTCCCCAAGGAGAGGAATGGGGGAAGAACCTGGGAAAGCCACCCGTGTGTTCCACCAGGAGTGAAGCTAAAGGTGCCACCAGGGAGGACAAGCAGCACGGGCTGGGGGCTGAGAGGCTGTAGGAAGGCAGACTCCTGCAGGTGGGAAGGGTTGTGGAGACTGCAGCTCCTCTGGGATGAGGAGCCCCGAGGGTGACTCAGGCCTGTGGTGTTTGTGAGGATCCCCTGGGTGAGGGAAGAGATGAGAATCTGACTCCCAAGTTCTCAGAAGGCTGATATGATATATATTTGGAATGTGGTCTGGACATTGTTTACTAGTAGGTGACTGTTTGATTGGTTCCGTGTGAATTGTTTTTAAATAGTATATCATATCATATTTACTATATTATATTATATTCCTATATTATATTCCTATTATTTTCCTATATTATATTCCTATTATATTCCTATTATATTCCTATTGTATTCATCGTACTATATTATATCATACTATATTAGATCATATTATATTATATGAGTGCTATACTAAAACTATACTAAAGAAAAAGAAAGGATACATCAGGAGGCTTCACGAGAATGACAATGAAAGCTCGTGACTGACTCAGAAACTCTGACACAGCTGGCTGTGATTGGTCATTCATTAAAAACAATTCACATGGAAGCAATCAGACATTCACCTGTTGGTTAAACAATGTCCAGGCCACATTCCAAAGCAATCAGATAATTATTGTTTTCATTCTTTTCTGAGATTTCTCAGCTTCTCGGGAGAAAACTCCTGAGCAAAGAGGGTTTTTCAGAAGATATCCTGGTGACATGGGCCAGCTGTGCTGATGTCACCTGTCTCTGTTTCACACAGGCATGATGACTTTGACTTCATCTCAGGGACACGCATGAGGAAGCTTGCTCGGGAAGGGGAAAACCCCCCAGATGGCTTCATGGCCCCCAAAGCCTGGAAAGTCCTCACCACCTACTACCAGTCACTGGAAAAACAGAATTAACTCCTCCTCCTCCTCCTCCCTAGAAACACCTGTATTAATAGTGAGCAATGATCGATTGATTCCCTGTGACACAGATCACTTGGCATGACCCTGGGGTGTTCCTACCTGGGTCACAGTGGGTTTTTACCAATCAGAAATACTTCCAGCCTGATCCTTCCCCCCTAAAGCTGCTGGGAGTGTCCCCATGGAGCTGGAAGGGATGGGGAGCTGGCCCTTTGTTCCCAGGTGCTGCCAGGGCCACACAGCAGCTGCCAGTGCAGAGGGGACCAGGGTAAACCCTGCCTGTGCCCTGCCTGGAGCAGAAATGAAGAAGTGCTTTTCCACCTTGTGCCTTAGACAGTTTTTGCTAATTGACAGCAGAATCTTTTTAATGCCCCTTTTATAAAAAGGACTTTTTAAGATCAGCTGTGACCACCTCCAGTTCTTGGTGGCTGAGCCAACTCCTCGCTGCCTCTTTCCTTCCTCCTGCTTGACCTCTTTGGTCAAACCAATCCTGGGCTGAGCATTCCTGTTGCTCCATGTTAGCTGCCTGTGAGGATGTGCCATGGTGATCCCTGGCACAGGGATCCCTGCACTCACAGCTGGGGAGCCTCTCCTGGGAGGCACCGTAAGCCCTGAGATCCCTGAGAAAGCTCTGGACAGCAAGGAAAAGTCAGGGATGCTGGCACTGTGCTTTCAGGTGTTCTCCTCCCACCTGGCAGGATGGGATCCCCCTTCCCTCTGCCCACATTTCCCCCACCCCAAAGGCCAATCCGGGGCAAAACAGCAAAGTCACGGCACCAGGTGGGTCTGGAGAACCGGCTGGAGGAGGCTGCAGCTCCTGCCCTCATCCACACATGTGTGGGTGCAGGTGACCTGATTTATTCCGAGTCTGCGGCATGGGGACAGCCCGAGGATGGCAGGGGACAGCCCGAGGATGGCAGGAAACCCTTGGCCCCCAGCCCTGGGGGGTTCTGCTGCTGCTGAGCCGAGAGCCCGGTGCTGCCCCAGCCCTGGCTGTGGAAAGTCACCGCGCACATTGTCGCCTTCCCCACCGACATTGTCGCCTTCCCCACCCTCACGCCGGCACGGACATGGGCAATGCCCCGCCTGAGGCTTTTCCGCTGAGCCTCCGAGGTGACAGAGCAGTGACACAAAGCGACAGGACAGCCGGGCTTCCCTGGGCACTGCCGGGGCTGCCAGGGACGGGGCTGGTCCCGGCGCGGTGGCAGCAGAGCAGAACAACCTGCACTCGGTCATTGCAGCCCCGCTCGGGAATTTTGCACCTGGCCGTGTTCAGCAGCCGCCCCCGGAGCCGTCGGGATGCTCCCAAGGAAGGGGAATGAGCGTTCCTCTCTTCTGGTGCTGCTGTTTGAGTTCCAGGTGGATCCACGCTCAGCAAAACCAACCCGCTCCTGCTCGCTACCTGCTCTGCTGTGGCCAGGGCACACTGTCCAACCTTCATCTATCACTGGAAAATATCCTTGCAAAAGGGCTTTTTGGGTGGCTTTTTAAGTCTTTTTTTTTAAGCATTTGGGGGAAATCTGTGCTTTACCCAAATGCTGCAGCCTCCGTGCACCAGCACCAGCCTCATCCAGCCAGGCCCTCTGGCAGGTAGCCAAAAGTGATATTCCCATTTAGGATTTCTGAGGAGTGAAACAGCACTGTTGCTGCTCATCCTCAAATAATCCTGTCCTCCCCCCCCCAGTAAATCCAGGTGGTCACAGCAAAACACAGATGTTGTGTTATCATTTTAAACCAGTGCAGTGTCCTGATTACCTCTGATTCCTTTATAGGGGTTTATAGTCTATTTATTAAAGACATGAGACTGGAATTTGTACCTCAGCTGATGCATCTCATGATTTAATATATACTGAACTCGCTACTCTATGAAACACTCACTTTTAGTACAAATAAATATTTATATGTGTAAGTAGCTCTCACTTGGTGATTTTTGGGTGCCTGGGCAATGCTGTGCTGGAGCAGCTGTCCCTGGAGATGTCAGAGAGGAATCCCCTTAATGGAGGCAGGATCAGGGGCTGAGGGTTGGACCAAGCCTCTCATGGAGCCATGGAATGAAAGCAGCCACGTTCCAAACCCTCAGCCTTTCGAGGAAGCTGCCAGAGGGTTCGTGCTTTGACAAGGACTCCCACAGCAGCAGCAAGGGTGGGAGATTTCCTGGAGAAGTGGGAATTGCACTCTAGCTGCAGAAACTGCCCCCAGGAGCAATCAGGAATGACTCCTTGTGCCTCTTCAGCCAGGCCCTGATGGATTTGGGCAGCAGGGAAAGGCAGCTCTGGCCAGCAGTGCCCAGGGCCGGGCTTTTGGAGACACCAGCTGGAGATCAGGGCTCAGGCAGTGACCAGGGGCTGTGTCCCCGGGTTTGTCCTGCTGCCGTGCCCTCCCCCGGGGTGACACGAACCCCCCTGAGGACACACTTCACACTCAATTAAAGCTAATTAAGACCTGCCTCCACTGGGGTTTTACCAGGCAGGAAACAGCCCGAAAATAAAGTGCAAACAGCCCTCCAGCACTCGGTGCACTGTCTGATGCCAAGCTGAAGAGCCAGCAACCTGTACTACTGCCCTTTTATCCAGATATGTCCTGGGGGAAATGAAATATGGGTGGTATGGGGCAGTCTCGCTGTCACCAGGCACTGGAGGAAATGAGAAGGGAGGCACCCAGAGGTGCAGGAGGTGCAGGAGCAGCTTCCCAGGCTGGCATTTCTCATGTGTAACTGTGCCAGGCTGCTCCCAGCCCTGTCCAGCCTGGCCTTGGGCACTGCCAGGGATCCAGGGGCAGCCCCAGCTGCTCTGGGCACCCTGTGCCAGGGCCTGCCCAATTCCTTCCCAATATCCCATCCCTCCCTGCCCTCTGGCAGTGGGAAGCCATCCCCCCTTGTACAGAGTCTCTCTCCATGTTCCTTGCAGCTCCTTCAGGCCATAGTTTGGTCAGCCCAAAGCTTCTCCTCTCCAGGTGAACAATCCCAGCTCTCCCAGCCTTTCCTCCCAGCAGAGCTGCTCCATCCCTCTGCTCATCCCGGTGCCTCCCCTGGGCTCTCTCTCCTGGATCCCAGGCTCACCCAGCCCCAGCACTGAAGTGATTTATAGGATTAACATCCCAGACTTTTCTCATTTCCATATCCCAGCAGCTCTGCTGTACCTAAATTCCTGCAGCCCTGTGTTAGATCATTGTGCATCTCCCATTGCTTTGGATACAGGGAAGAAGTCTAAGAATTATTCAATTGTTTTTATCCTCCCCCTCCCATTTGGTTTTAAGATTAAATTGGGACAAACTCAGCCCTGCAGCATCACCCAGCCAGCATTCCAGAGGGCAGGACAGCAGGGAGCAGGCTGAGCTTGAGGGACACTGTCACCAGCCCCTGACACCGTGCCACGGCAGGGCTCCAGCCCTTCTTCTTTCACTTTATTTTCCTTTGCAGTGCATTTGGTTTTACATCATTCTGTGCCTCCAATGTTTCCCTCCCCTCACAGGCAGCAGAGCTGTGACACAGCATCCCAACCCTGGGCTCTGAACATTTCATTCCCTTTACAGATTTGGGGTCAATTAGTGCACAGTTCATAGCATTATATGAAAAAACCTCAAGTTCTTGACTATCTCTGACAATAACTTCACTAAAAAAAAAAAAACCCAAAACATTTTTGCCACTCACATTTGTAACCCTTGGCCTTTATCGCAACAGAACGTTACAAGAACTCACCAGAACTGGTACCAGCAAGGACAGCACGTTGCTAAACCACATCAATAAGCCCAAAACCCATTCCCTCCTCTTTAAACTCACAGATCTGAGCATGGGACAGTGTCCCATCACAGTGTCCCCGCTGTGCCTCAGGGCTGTGACACTTCAGGGGACAGTGCCACGGTGGGTGGCAGAGACTGAGGGAGAAGCAAGTCCTTGGGACAGTGCCCAGGAGCTCAGAGGATGTGGGGCTTCAGGAAAGAGCAAGTGGGATTCTACTCTAACTGCTCACAGCAAGGGAAAACCAAAAATAAAATCAGCCTTCATTTAAAAAGCCTTCAAAAGCAGAATTCATAAAAAAATTAAAAGTATTCAAACATTCTTACAGAGTAGTTTACTATCTTGACTAAATGGCACCAGATTTCAAGTGGTCACGTGGAAGAAAAATCAGTAGCATTTCAAATGTTGCTTTGTTCTAGGAGCTGTTTCTATCCTGGCATTTGCTGCTAAAAGGGAGAAGTGAACTGAGTATCGAGGAATCTTTCCCCTACACAGCTTCTGATTTGGTTTGCTTCAGGAAGGAAGTAGAAAAGATTTTCCATACTCAAGTTATCTACAGATTATGTCTATATATAAAAAAAAGTGTGGCTATGTACAGGTCCTGCACTCACACACCCATGTCTATACACACAGCCCGTGCCAGGTCCTGCCCCTGGCCCTGGGACCACCCACTCCTGCTGGGAGGCTCCAAGGGATCCCTGGGGACAGCACGCAGGCACTCGCTCTTGGTCTGGGCTGAATTGTTCCACTCATGATCTGTGCTTCCACTCCCAGTTGGAATTGCAATAACTTAAGAGGTTGTTGTTGTATAAAAACGATTCCAGGAACAGAACTCCCTTTGCCACCCCTGCTCCCACCCCCTGACACTGGTTTTGCTAACTGATTACAGAAGTCAAACTAAATCACATCAGGAACTGCAAACACACTCTTTTGTCTTAATCAAACACGATCTCCATGGCCAGGTTCTGCATGGAGACATCCTTGGATTTCCTCATCTTCTCGATGGCCCTGTGGAGATCCTGCTGCTGCACGGGCCGGATCTCATCTTCATCGTGCCTGGGCAAGAGAGACAACAGCCAGGTGAGGGGCCAGGGCTGGGACAGCTCTGCCAACCCTCAGCAGCCATCCCTGCAAACAGCAGCTCTGACATGGATCCACTGGAATCACAGAACCACTGAAGCTGGAAAATCCCTGCCAGCCCATGGAGTCCCAGCTGTGCCCAGTGCCCACCTTGTGCCCAGCCCAGAGCACTGAGTGCCACCTCCAGCCCTTGCTGGGACACCTCCAGGGATGGGCACTGCAAAGCTCCCTGGGCAGCCCCTGCCAAGGCCTGAGCACCCTTTCCATGCAGAAATTCCTGCTGCTGTCCAAGCTGAGCCTCCCCTGGCCCAGCCTGAGGCCCTTTCCCCTTGTCCTGTCCCTGTTCCCTGGCAGCACAGCCCGACCCCCCCTGGCTGTCCCCTCCTGGCAGGGAGTTGTGCAGAGCCACAAGGTCCCCCCTGAGCCTCCTTTGCTCCAGGCTCAGCCCCTTTCCCAGCTCCCTCAGCCCCTCCTGGGGCTCCAGCCCCTCAATGCATCCAGGATTGCTGCAGGCATGGCAAATACCAGAGGGATGTCCCAGCACCTTGGCAGCAGCAGGACCTGGTGGCTCAGGGCCACCCCCAGCTTGGGCACCTTGGAACACCCAAGGCGCTGAGCTTATTTTTGGAGCCAAAAGCAGGAACAGTCACAGAGCCTGTGAGGGGTTGTGCATAGTGACAAGTGGGCATGGAAGCAGGAGAGTGCAGCAGTGTGTGAGCCTGCAGGCAAGGCCAGCCCCAGAGGAGCAGCAGTGAGAGTGCAGCAGCCCCACGTACACGTCCTCCTCGCAGGCGTTGTTGACGTACTCCCGCACGCAGAGCAGCGCCGCGTCCCGGCACATCTCCTTCAGGTCGCTGCCCGAGAAGCCGTCCGTCTCCTTGGCCACCTGCAGCAGGTCCACGTGGCTGTCCACCTGTGGAGAGCTCCAGGTCAGCCCTGGGACAGCCCAAAGCCACTGGCTCTGCTCTACAACAGTCTGAGATCATCTCCATCTGGCATTTTTGGGGAGCTGGATTATTGCCTTACTCTTGGAACCTCCAAGGGGTTCACATCCTTACGGGACACTGATGTGTCGGCTCATCAAACGCTGCCAGTGGCTCCAAACCCCACAGAAACCCCAACATGTCACAGACATATTTAATGAAAAACATGAGAAGAAGCTTCAGCTTCTCCATGTTTTGCTGCTTTGGAATGGGATTTGAGAACTGTTTACCCAGCATGTGAAAGTGTTTCTACTTGCTGACCAATGACAGCCACCTGTGTCGAGGCTGTGAGCAGGCACAAGATTTTACCACCATTCCATTCCATTCCTTTCCTTTCTATTCCTCACAAGCCTTCTGATGAAATCCTTTCTTCTATTCTTTTAGTATAGTTTTAATATATAATTTCTTTTTAATATAATATATATCATAAAACAATAAATCAGCCTTCTGAAACATGGAGTCAAGATTCTCATCTCTTCCCTCATCCTGGGGCCCTGCAAACACCACCACACCAACCACCCTGTACTAACCCTGGCATGTCCTTGCTGATCCATCCTTGGTGCCCCTGAACATTGGTATATCCTGCACTAACCACATTCCTGCCTGGCAAAAACTGGGTCACAGCAATAGTGACCCCTTTTCCCAGGAGCCCACGTGAGTTTCTCAGAACTCCGTTGTCTGCACACCTGATCCTGCTTTACACAGCAACATTTTGTGTCTAACTCAGGGCACTGGGTCAGGCTGAACTCTTGCCAGGCAAGATCTCAGGTTTATTCCATCTTTTTATGGAATTTCTGATTCATTTCCCACCACCTGCATCAGTATTTCCTTTTCAAAAAGTTGAATCCAAGGCAGTCTAATAAAAGGCTGAAATTCTGGGGTAACTGATACAGGCTGGTTTTTTCTCTCCCTGAAAAACTAATTTGTGTGGTTCCCTGCTGGTGAGCTGCCATTTTTAGGCCTCTTCAAAAAATTTAAGTTGGTTTTACTAATAAATTCTATTTATTAGGCTGGAGCTCAGCCTACAGACACTTTGCAGCATAAATTTGAAGGCAATTAATGCTGCTGACTAAATTTGGGAGGAAGCTCTGAGGACAGGGATTCCCTGTCCTGCCACAGACACTTCCAGGTGTGCTCACACCTCATTCTTCCCCTTTCCTCTGAAGGAAATCTGAATTATGGATCAGAAGCAGCACTGCCAAAAAAAGCCATTCCTCCTCACTTGAGCTGAGCCAAGACAGAGTTAAAGAGTCAGCTTCTTCTTGATTTCCTTGAAATTTCCTTCCCTGATCTAAACATGATTCACCTGCAGCTCCTTTAGAGAGAGAAATCTCTTCTCTGCTAACAGAACAAGCAAATGGAGACAGGGAAAGGGAGTCTTTCTGTTCAGAGGGGGTGATTCACCACACAAGCCAAGGCTCCTGCTCACAAAGGAGCCAACTGCAGGGCTTTCATGTCAGGCCACACCTAAACCCACAAAAGATTCCCAAGCTCTCACCAGAAGTGCCCTGGCAGATCATCTCAGCCTCACTGCAAGGCAGGCAATTACAAACCACACAGTTCTGCAAGGCCAGGGCTGCACTGGTGGCAGCAATGCAGCCATGAGCCACTAGCAGGAGGCTACTCACATTTTCATTCTTCAAAATCAGCTTCAAGATGGCCTCTCTTTGCTTCAGAGCCTGAAACGGGAGAGACTGAAGTTACCAGAGGGCAAAAATGGACACTTGTGACATCCCAGGGCTTTCAGTCCCTTCAGTTCCCTCACCCAGCAAATGTGACACACACTGAGGAAATCTCTCTGATGGCAAGATGTGATGGCACAGGGAAATACTAAACCAGATAAATCACGCACTGTGTGATTCAAAACTCCACCAAAACCCCAGAGAAACCCCAACCACCCCACTGGTATATCCTGCACTAACCATGCTCCTGCCTGGCAAAAACTGGATCCCAGCAATAGTGACCCCTTTTCCCAGGAGCCCACGTGAGTTTCTCAGAACTCTGCTGTCTGCACACCTGATCCTGTTTTACACAGCCCCAAACTTGGGGGGTTTAGAGGCAAAATTTTGTGTCTCACTCAGTGCTGGAGGTTACTGAAGAATCAGTTGAAGCCTGAGCAGATCCTTCCTAGGAAGGTCAAACACAGGCAACAAACACTGGGTTTTGTGCCTGCCAAACCTCACTGCCATCATTAAAAAGGGGAAAAATCCCCCCACAAATAATCTGGCAGCTGAACAGCTGCTACTCTGTCCCAAAACCCACTCCTGCCATTTCCCTCTGCTTTGCAGGCAATTTCTGATGAGTAATTTGGGGCCTTCTCAGCTCAAACTCAGTTATAAAATCTGCAAGGCTTTCCCTGCTGCCCATGCCAGTTCCCAACCCACAGCACATCAATTATTCCACCTTTAGTAAGAGTCAGGGCAACTCTGGGCTGATCACAAAGCAAGAGAGGAGCAGGGCAGGGCTCTAGTGGGGTGAGGAAAATCTGTTCTCCTGTGGTAACCCTGATCCTGGGAGAGGAAGCCAATCCCTGTCATCTCCCAGGGCACATAATTCATCCTTCTAAAGAAGGGGGTTGATAGAATGACACCACAAAGTTCTCAAATCCACATCCTTGCCCCCTGCTAACTGCAGGAACAGCTGGAGATGAGGAAGGTGTGTGCAACAGGTATGGAAGCACAGCAGTTCCTAGGTTATAAATGCTGTTCCCAAAGGGATCCACTCCCATGGAGAAAGTTCCAACAACACAGGCGTGGGAACACAACTCCTCTCTTGCACAATCAATAAGAATTTTACTCCTCCAGTTTGGTCTCTGGGTTTCAGCAAAAAAGGATAATGATTTCTATAGCCAGAAGGGAATTCAACCACAACTGAACTTCTGATAACACTGACACAAAAATGCCTGGTCACATCAGCAGGCATTCAAAGGTGACTGAAATAGCTGGAAAAGGATGGCAAGAGCAACCTTTGGAGCAAGGACAATTGATAAAGAACTAATACCTGGGGCATAAATCATAGAATCATGGAATAGTTTGAGTCCTGAAAGACCATCTCATTCCAAGCCCATCACAGGCAGAACAAAACAGGTTTTCCACTCTGTCTGCTGTGGAAAGGCCTGAGCAGAACCCAGTTACAAACCAGCCCTTCCCAGTGTGCAGCATCCAAACAGCTCCATTCCCAGAGGAGAGCAGGGCTGGGAAGCTCATGGTATTGTTTCAGATAAAAGACCCAAGAGATCAAAACTTCACCTTAAAAATCCAAGTTATGGATGTGCTTCAAAAGCCCCTAAACCCAGCTGAGCAGAAGGCAGCATTTCCTGGAGGAAAAGCCCCAGAGCTGTGGATCTGCTGCCTGCTGGGGCAGGGCAGGCAGGACTCACAGGCTGGTTGATGTGGAAGCGGGTGGGCATCCTCCTCATGATGGCAGAGTCCAGGTCCTGGGGCCTATTGGTGGCTCCCATCACAATCACCTGTGGGACACCAAGAGACACCACTGAAACCAGAGCTGGGAAACATCCACAGCCTGGGAATGTCAACACCAGCCAGGGATCTCCCCCACTTTATCAACAGCATCTACATTTACAGAAGTTCCATAAGGGTTTCCTGGCAGTGATCTCAGCAAGGGCAGCCCTGGTGCCACAAATATCACCTGGGGGGAGATTTCAATGAGTCCAACTTGAAATTTCAAACCCCAAGGAGGAACTTAAAACTTCTGCTTGTGATGTCACTTTTAGTTCCTGGTGGAATTCAAAAGGAGATGTTTTGGCAAGGTGTTAAAAAATGTGGTGCTTTTGTGCTGTGCTGGAAAAAGAATCACAGAAGGTTTTGGGTTGGAAAAGACCTTCAAGTTCATCTTGTTGTAAACCCTCCATGAGCAGGGACACCTTCCAGGAGACCACCATGGCCATGGCTTCACCTGGTACCCCCATGGTGTCTTTATTCTTTTAAACATTCAAAAAAAAAGCATTCCAGGACCTCCAGGTCAGCAGTGGGTTAAAGGTGTCCAAGGCAAGCCCAACACCAGACAGTGTTTACCTGCCTGGAGCACTCCAGCTCTTAACTCCAGAACAAATTTACTCCCCATTCACAGCTGCCTTGATCTCCCATTTCTTACTCTAAGCTGTGTACATGGTAAACACCCAGCCAGGAGAGGGGCAAACGGCAGACTTTGATTAACCTGGGCTCCAGGAGAGTGACAAAGGCAGGGTGATTATCTCCAGGGTGTTTGCTGCCCTGCTCCTGCCTTTGGGCCAGGCCCAGCAGCTCCAGGAAGGAGGGCCAGCAGGGTTGGTGGCCTGGCAGAGTCACCCTGCCACCTAGAGGCACTGGGATTGCTGGCTTGGGGATGATCCACACTTCTCTGGGCATTATTTTCAGCCAGCAGGAACATTCTTCACCTGCCACACTCCAGATCCCTCCTCAGCAGGCTTAGCCTACAGCTGAGTGTGGTTTCCAGGTGGAATCAGCACATCCACCTCAACACTTCCTCACAATTTCCTCCAAGCATTTGGGATTCTGGTTTTTCTTACAAAAGGCAAATGCTGCTGAGCTTGAGAGACCCCAAATTGCCTCACTGCAGGGAATGAATAATTCCACTTGTTCCAAGGAACTGTCAGTGTGTTGGGTAAAAAAGGTAATGCACTGTGCTTGGAAGATGGTATCAGTTTCCAGTGAAGGGTTCATACCACTTCTTTTTACTAATGGGAAGCTTTAACCCTCCTCAGTACACGAACATCACTGTTTTTTACTTATTTGGGGAAAAAATAACCAGAAAAACATCTTTACAAGCTTGGGAGAGGAGGATTTTTCCATTTATGGAAAAATACACATTAAAAAGGCAGAAAACTTTCAGCTTAGAGAATAAACATCCTGTTTAAGGGCTTTAAGATTATCCCAGGTGACACCATGGCACGCTGGCTTTGTGCTATATTCAAGTTGTTAGACTCCCAGCATGGTTTGGGATGGGAGGCACCCTAAAGCCCATCCCATCTCACCTGGAAACACCACTTCTTGATTAAAACCAAACTAAGCACAAAGCCAATCTTCTCAGGAAGAACAATGACCTATAGATACAATTCCCCTCATTCCCATAAAGTGCTGGGAATCACTGACAGGTAAAGAGCCCTTTGGCAACCTCTGTTCCCAAGCAGCTCCACCCCAAATATCCCAGCTGAGGGAATGCCACCCCTCCTCCCAGCACCCTGAGGACTCACCTGGCAGTTGTAGTCAGTGTCCAGCCCATCCCACAGGCTCATGAACTGGGCTTTCATCATGGCTGTGGCCTCATGGTCAGTGCTGGATCGGTTCCGCAAGAAGGAATCTGGGCCAAAGCAGGGAAGCAGTCACTGCCAATCCAATTCCCCACAGGAATGCACACCTGGGCTGCTCTCTGAGCTCAAGAATGCACTTTTAATCACCACAGTGCTGCTAAGGGGGAAAGTGGATTCTCCCCCATTCCTAAGCCCCCCTTTCAAAGGACACCACACAAAGTGCACCCACCCCAGGAGATTGCCCCACATCCTGTGCTCCAAATTTTCACCTTCCTGAATTCATGGAAAGCAGCCTCCCTGTTGGTTTCTCTGGGTCTGGATTGAAGGCACTTGAGACAGTAGCTCATGTTCAGAATAGGTGTTTATTATTTCCTATCAGTAAAACAGCCTCACTGCTGTGAGTTTGGCAGATTTTCATTAGAAGGCACCAAATGCCCAACAATCTCTTGGTACAAGGACTTTTAAGACTAAACTGTCTAATGAAGAGCTGACACCTGGATTATTTTCCCTTTTAACCCAATAACTGATTCCACAGAGCTGCAATGGGGACTTTTCTGCCCAATTACAAAATGACACCCATGGAGAAGAAGGAAGAAGAAGCCCAGGATGACACCCTGTGCCCTCCATCCTGCTTCCATCCACAACATCCTAAAAATCCCAAAACCTCAATTTCTCACCAAGTGACACACCCACACTGCTCTCTATAATCTATTTCACACTTTTGTGGGTTCCAGGAAACTTTCTCCATGGATGAGGGTCAAAGTCAGTGCTCCCCTGGGGGTCAGGGCACCCCAGGGCAGACAGAGAAATATTCCCAGTGCTCTGGGTTTCCACAGCTCCCCTCCTATTCTTCAGCCCTATGAAACCACCATTGCAGAGCTCCCCTAAAACCATATTTTACTTCCCAGTGTATGCCCTGACAGCAGCCAGGTTTCCTCATGAACAAAAAATAAGTAGGAATTTGTTTTACTTGTGAATTCCCCCACTACCACCAGGAAAAAACCCCATTGTTTTTCCTAATGTGCCACCATTCCTTTACAATTCTATTTCTCTTACTGAGCCTTCACTCTTCTGAAGGATAAGATGACAGGAGATCCATACATCACTGAGCCTACAGTTCAATGTCACTCTGCTATGGCTACTGATAAAAAAAAGAGCTTTTTACCTATTTCATCAATAAAAATGATGGATGGCTGGAGCTTTATGGCCAGGGAGAAGACAGCAGCAGCCAGTTTCTGGGATTCTCCATACCATTTATCTGTCAGTGTGGAGGGCTGGAGGTTGATGAACCTACAGCCGGCTTCCTTGGCTGTAGCTTTGGCAATCAGGGTTTTCCCACATCCAGGGGGGCCATAGAGAAGAACTCCTGGAAAATTCACAGTGTTAATGCTTTGCTAGGACAGGCCTGGGGGTGTCCAGGCTCGAGTTTAATCCAGGTATTAAAAGGTAAGAAACCAAACCAAGGAAACACTGTTCCATCAACCAGAGGTTTTAAGGTAATCCCTATTAAATTACAGCTTAGAATAGCCAAAGACAATTCCCTGTGGGGGAATTTTTCCCCTTTTTAGACAGGAAGGGTGAAGCTGAGAGGAGACATCTGAGAGATGACTGATTTATTGTGGGGCTGCAACATCATCTTTAAGGTCCCTTCCAACCCAAACCACTCCATGATTCCATTTTATTCCATTCCCAGGACTATAAAGGTTACAGAAAATTAACCCCTGTTTATGTCCTGGCAGGCTTTGTTTACAGCTCCTTTCAGCCCTGCTAATAAAACTTAGCAGAGAGGAGTGAGGAAAGGAAAAATCCATCACACAACAGACCCACAGACAGTTTTAACAAATTACCCACAATTAAACATGACATCTTGTATTATTTTTAAACTTGTCACGGTGCAAGAATTCACCGGAGTGTTTTTCTAAACACAGTTACAAAGAAAACAATTTCAAGAGCAACATTCAGTTAAAAGAACCCAAAACACAGGGAATTATTAAGTTTTTTTCTCTGTTTATGTCAGTGATGCCCACAAACATCATTACTCTGGAGCAGTGACTTCCTATTAACACCCAGCACAAGCCACTCATAAAACTGGGGAGCAGCCTGAGCTGGAAAATCTGCTTTAAAAAGATAAATAAAAAAAATCATTTTTTCCTTCAGCTTATTAGATCATGGCATTCATGTAATTTTCCAGACAGCTTCAGTTTGTGACTTACACAGAAAGCAGCCTGGAAAAACTAAACCAGCTACCAAAGTGCTGCATTTTCCATCCCTTGTGAGCACCCCTGAGGTGCTCACAGATCCAGGCAGTAAGGAAGAGCTCCAGAAATCAATATTCCAGGGAACAAGGTTGGAAATTTGGGTGTTTTGTCCAACATTTTAGTTTTAAATTCTGCCCTTTTTTTCTCTTTTTCTTCGGTAGCATACAACAAATATGTCTGTAGGGATTTCTGCAGAGTCCAGCTTCTGTTTTACTGGGGAAAGTGAATCTTCCACCTGCCTGAAGGTTGTGTAGCCCAACTCCAGAGAGAAACAAGGGATCTCCAGAGGAAAAATGGGATGTCTGTCCTGCTGAATGATGGCAATTTCTAGGAGTGTCAAAGCTGTAGAGCAGAGTTAGAGCTCAACGCTGCCAAAGCACAGCACAGGGTGTAAGGACAATGAAAATGACAATTGAGGCAGTTAAAAATGCAGGATAGATGGATTATAATGGCCTGGAGTGACGGCACCAGGGGAATGGCTTCATGCTGACAGAGAGGAGGTTTAGGTGGGATATTGGAAAGGAATTGTTCCCTGGCAGGGTGGGCAGGCCCTGGCTGTGGCTGCCTCTGGATCCCTGGCAGTGCCCAAGGCCAGGTTGGACAGGACTTGGAGCCACCCTGGGATGGTGGAAGGTGTCCCTGCCCATGGCACTGGATGGGCTTTAAGATCCTCCCAAGCCAAATCATTTCATGATTCTGTGATGAGTGCACAAAAATGGACCACCACAACCAAAACCCAGCTACTGCTTCATTATTAAGATGAAACTTCTTCACCAAAGCAGGGAAAGAGGGAAAATCTGAGGGTTTTCCCTGGCATTGGACCTAATGTTTGCACTTTGACCTAACAACCCCCTTCCTCTTCCCTTTCTGAGAAACTGCACCTTTTATATTTCAAATGCCCAGGTATAGATCCATCACATTCCCTTCCTACCTTTTGGGGGCTGTAAGAGCCTGGAATTCTCAAATAAATATTTCTTCTTGATGGGCAAAATGACAGTGTCTTTCAAATCTGTGATGACATCATCTAAGCCTGCAATATCACTCCAGGTGACCTGCAAGGGAAAAACAGCGTTGGGAATGATCAGCATTGATCCTGCCAAGGAAAAGCACCCACCAGCTTTCAAGGAGTGCCTTGAAAATAAAAAGGAGAAGGGATTAAAACCCTCTGCTCTCAGTGATGCAGTTTCAGATCACAGGAATGCTTCCTGTGTATTTCCACAGAGATGCAAATAATGTAAGCCAGGGATAAAAGGGAATTTTGCAGGCCTGGGGAGCAGGGAAGTTGCTCACATGCATGCTGAGTGGGTCCACCAGGTGGGCAGCAATGCTCATCTCATACTCAGTCAGCTTGACATTCTTCACTCCAATCTGCTTCATCAGCTTTTCAGCCTGGGGGGAAACCAAACACCAGGAAAATCAAATGGAATGCTCCACTCAGAAATCAGCTTTTTTAAAGAACTGCTGGTTGTGGTTTGAAAAGCTTCTCCCTAAGAGGTGAAATCTTGTTTTAAGCAGAAGGTTCTGCTGTTTCCTAATGACTCTGTTGTCACTTGAGTGAAACCAAGTCAGATGTCTCAGTTCCCATCAAACAAATGCTTGGACCCTCACATGCCCAAACCCACAACTCTTCTGCTATGACCTAAAAACCAACCAAAATAAACCTTAAAACACAGAGTGTGCCCCCCAAGCCTCCACAGCACTTAGAGAGATTCATGTATTTTCACATGAATCAAGGAGAGATTAATGTATTTTTAAATTCCCAGAAGCCAGTCAATTTCTAATCTGTGTTCAGTGGGTTTTCCCTAATTTACAAGGAAAAGTCATTGTGCCAACACACTTGCACAATTCAGTTTCTCTTCCTACTCAAACTTGCAGTAAAGTCCAGCAAGGTTTTGGGACAGTGCAGCCTCTCAGATAACAGCTGGCACTGAACCCAAAGCTGGTTTTCAACCAAAAAGCTCATTACAGAAGGAAAACCACCCAACACAGACTTAGGTTGCTCAAAACATGTGAAATTCTTGTCAGTCAGAAACCAAACCAAAAGAAAGCTGCCACATTTCCAAAGCAAACCTTTAACTTTTGGTTCTGAAGGGCCCCTAAAGCTTTTCCAGAGCACAAATTATTCCAGTTCAAGATGAGGAATGAGGCTTTTCATGTTTTCCCTCCCCTTTCCAAGGTATTTTGACTGCTGGTGAAGGTCTCTGCCACTAAGTTGCCAGAAATGCAGAGCTTTCAAGTTCTCTTTTAAGTTAAGAATTAACTCAAGGTTTAAGAATAAAGAATTAATTCTCGAGAATTAATTCAAGGTTTCCAAAAGCAACCAAGAGACTGATGATTTAAGGCCACTGCTGCTCAGCAAAGGTGTCAGAAGCAGAGAAGGCACGAGGCCCACAGATTTGCTGAAATCAGAGCCAACAGCTCAGATCAGACCAAGTTTTGCCACCACTTCAAGCTAGAAACTGTAGTTTGTTATAAAACTGTCATTTGTTCTATTCTATAATTTGTTATAAAATATAAAACCTGAACAGACCAACAACCTAAAACCTGAGACGGACTAAAAAACTCCAGCCTCCCACATTGCCCAAGATCCCAAGGAAACACTGCAGAAAGCAATCCTACCTGCTTCTGAGCTTCCACCTTCTGCTTCCTGGTGGGGTCAATGGCATCCACCATCCATTTGATGGTGAAGTAGGTGACAGCCCCAAAGATGGTGAGGCGGAAGATCAGCCCCACCACCTCGTTGCGGCTCAGGGGCCGCGAGAAGGCCTCGGCGTGCACCATCCTCCTTCCTGCTCTGAGGGGAAACGGGAGGCAAGGAAAGGAAAATCAGAGCTGAAAGAACACCTGCAGGGTGTTGGAATGTTGTTTGATAAAAGGTGTTTTGCAGGGAGTTGGGAGAAGTGAATGGAGGGACAGGACAAGTGGAAAGGCTTCCCACTGCCAGAGGATGGGATTTTGGGCAGGAATTGTTCCCTGGCAGGGTGGACAGGACCTGGCACAGGGTGCCCAGAGCAGCTGGGGCTGCCCCTGGATCCCTGGCAGTGCCCAAGGCCAGGCTGGACAGGGCTTGAAGCAGCCTGGGACACTGGAAGGTGTCCCTGCCCATGGAAGGGCTTCCAGGTCCCTTGCAACCCAAACCATCCTGGGATTCTGTGCTGACAGTGGGCACAAAGTTGACATTCCCATTGAGACTGACACTTTGGGACTGCTGCTGACCCTGAGTGTTGAATCCTGGAGCCAGGGAACTCCAGGGTTTAAGCAGAGAGGTCTTTTCCCTGAGAGGAAGTTGACAGGAAAGGCACCCGGCTGCCGCATTAAGGAGCAATCAGCGACTCACATTTGATTAAAAGGAGGTTAAGAGCTGGAGCCTGCACCTGGCAGGATGTATGGGGAGTTATTAATATCCCTGGAAACCTGAAAATACTGGATGTGGCACACAGCTATCCAGGGAAAAGCCTGACTGCTGCAGGAGCCAAGCCCAGAGAGCACAGCACCCTCAATCCTGGGAATAAAGGGCACAGAGGAAAGAACTTTGCTAAAACACTGGGAAAATGACTTGTAAAATCAGGGTCTACCTCATCCTCAGCTGCTGGGGGGGATTTGCTTGAGAATCCCCAAATCACTCCTTGGGTACTGCCCCATTTTCCTTCTGCAAGGGCAAAACCAGCAGCAATTCCTTTGGCAGCTCCTGCCACTCCCTGGCCACTCTCCAAACCAAGCTGGCAGCCAGGGCAACCCTGCAGCGCCCACAGCCAAATTATCCCTGGAACCCCCTCCCCAGGGCAATGCTGCAACGCCCACAGCCAAATTCTCCCTGGAACCCCTTCTCCAGGACACCCTGCAGCACCCACAGCCAAATTATCCCTGGATCCCCCTCCCCAGGGCACCCTGCAGCACCCACAGCCAAATTATCCCTGGATCCCCCTCCCCAGGACACCCTGCAGCCGAATTATCCTTGGAACCCCCTCCCCAGGGCAATGCTGCAGCACCCACAGCCAAATTATCCCTGGATCCCTGCTAAAGGATCTGAGGAAGCACTCCGGAGCTGGGGGATTCTGCGTGTCCTCGTCAGCCTAATTTACTAAAATAAAAGGGCTCTGTAGTCACTGATCAAGGAGAAAACCTCCCCAAAAACCCGGTGCAGGAACCTCCTTCTTATGCAACCCGTGCCCTGAGAGCCAACCGAAAGGAAAAGCTTGAACACAAGAGAACTGAAGCATACCCTCGCTGAGCGTAGCCCCAGCCACACACAAACGCTAAAACCCGTAGGAACTCAGCGTTTGTTTCCCCTGAGGCCGGGACTGCTCACTCGGGGCCCGCAGCGGCTCGGCTCTCCCCGTTCAGGCGCAAAAAGGAAACCAAAAGCGGCAGCGGCGCTGGTTTCCGTTCCGCTCCGACGGCAAAACGAGGCACTGCCGGGAAGCCCAGGGAGCCCCGCTGCAGCGCGGGGATCCCCCCCGGTGCCGGGCAGCCCCGTCACGGCTGCCCCGGGCAGGGCCGGGCCGCGCCGCCCGTGACCTTCCCGCCGCCCGGCAGGTGCGGCGCGGCGGGGCCGCTCCACCGCTGTCCCGCCGGGTTACTCACCGTGCGGAGGCTCTCCGGGACACGGGGCGGGCCGAGCGGCAGGAAGAGGAAGAGGAGGAGGAGGAAAGCGAGGAGGAGGAAGAGCAGGAAGGAGAAGCGAAGCAAAAGCCGGCGGCAGCACCGAGGGCCCGGCAGCGGCGGCGGCGCGTCCGGCGCTTCCTCCGTCCGTGCGGCGCTCGCTGCCCCGCCCAAAGGTTCCGGCCGGCGGCGGCCCGCGCGAAGGTTCCGCCCACCGGATGCGGGGCAGCCCCGGCCGGGAAGGGCCGGGAGCGGCCGCAGCCGAACCGAGCGGCTCCAGCGGCACCCCTGGGGCCACGGCCCCCGCCTACAACGCCTAACGACAGCGGGAATTCCGCTCGATCCCCACTAACACACACAATTCGTGTTCATAACGTATAGAACGTGTTGAGAGAAACACAAAGTCATAACATAAATATAAAATAATACATATAAAATATGTATTATATTATTATATAATATATAATACACCATTTTATATAGGTAGACATACAATTTATGCCTACATAACCGATATAAAACGTACCTCACATATTTACAACATACACATAGTGAAAGAAGAATGGCCAGGAAAAAGGTGGAAATGACAAGATCTCTCTAACAGCCGTAATTAACCCGGAGTTTTGGCAATTTCTCTTCAGCCAAGGTTTTCCAGCGGCAGGACACGAGGAAATGGCCTCAGGCTGTCCCAGGGGTGGTTCAGGTGGGACATCAGCAGGAATTTCTTCAGGCGACTCCTTCCCTTTCATGCTGCTCCTGCAGGCTTTGATGGTAGAAAAAAGATTATAATCTCCTGGAGGGTTTTGTTTCTCAGTTCATGTGGACAATTGTGCTCGTTCATTCCTGGAAAAAAAATATTTAGGACCCTTCTGGTTTTCTTCCCACTCCTGGAAAAAAAGTGACATCTGTTTTGGTGCAATTAAGGAGAAATGCAAACACACACACACAGGAGGAAAAGCAGCTCGAAATCTACATTTTGTCACTGCTGTGGTGGCAACCTCTGAAATAAATCCCATCAAAAAACACTTTTAAAAGATGAGGGGAAGGGCAATTTTTCAGGGTGGTGTCCAGGATTGGGTTGTGCACCAATTTATGCAGATATTGAGGGGTTGTGCTCAGGGGTGTGACTGATCTCCTTCCCAGAGTTCACATGGGCTTTCCACTCACAGCTCCCCTGGAATGGGCTGGCTGGAAAAGGGATGGACTGGGAGCCAAGGGGTCATACTGGGGGGAAAAGTGGTGGTGGCAGCTCTGTCCCCAAGCCCTCGGCATGTTGGGACACTTCTCACCTAAAAATCTCACAGATCCAGGAGGTGGGAACACAAAACTCAAGACACAGAGCGAGCTGGGATGGCTGGGAACCTCAACCCAGCTCGTTCCACCTTCCACTCCATCCCACATGGCTCCAATCTGGCCATGGACACTGCCACGTTATCAGTTTGGGGTTTGCAGCTGGAGAACGGGGGAACGTGGGAATCCAGGGGGCTCACAGGGACCTTTGTGCTCACAAAGTGCTCCCTCCTCGAGGCCAGGGCTGGCACAAGGATAAATGGATGCAGACCAGTCCCAAAGGTACTTAGCCAGAAAAGCAGGAGGAGATTCTGGGAACAGCTTTGCAGTGGGAATAACAGTGGCAAAACATCTCAAGGGGCAACTTGATACGTTCCTGAAAGGAATTATATCATAGAATTTGCGAAGGCTGGAGGCTGCAGCAGCCTGGGAAATCCCTCCACCTGATGTTCCACTCTATTTTGAGCCCTTAAAGGTCATTTCCCTGCAAAACATTAAATTCCCGAAAAGTTACAGTTCTCAGCTCAGAGTGCAAAGAGCCTTGTACAATGGGGTTTATCCCGTAATGTTTGAAATAAAGACTGATTTAGAGATTTATAGGCAGAGTTTTCTCCCTGCCAGGATCATTGTGATCAGTGTGGGAAGGAGAATGGACAGAAAGCTCCATGGAAATCCCACAGTTTGCTGGGCCAGCTGGTCTGACCTGGGGGGGACTGGCATATCCCTGTCCCCCAGCTAGGCTACCCTGAGGACAGCAGCAGGAATTCCTGCATGGAAAGGGTGCTCAGGCCTTGGCAGGGGCTGCCCAGGGAGCTTTGCAGTGCCCATCCCTGGAGGTGTCCCAGGAAGGGCTGGAGGTGGCACTCAGTGCTCTGGGCTGGGCACAAGGTGGGCACTGGGCACAGCTGGGACTCTGATCCTGGAGGCCTTTTCCAACCCAAACGATTCTGCCCTTCCGAGGGCAGCAGGTGGCCCAAAGCCCCCTTCCCTCCGTGCCCCGGTGGCTGCAGGGGGCGACAGGCGCTCGCTCACCGCGGCTCCTCCGCTCCACGCCAACCCCGGGGGGCGTGAGGGGAGGACGACGAACGCCCCCCCCCCCCACCAAAACGCCGGGTTGACCCCCCCCGTTCCCTTTCCCGGGGGGGCCGCACCGAGCCCGTTCTTCCCCTTGCCTTCCTCCCGCCCAGCTGGGCTGAGGAAGGAGGAGAGGCGGGCGGGCGGCACTGCCGGGGCTCCGAGGGGCTCGGGGGCCCCCGGCCCGCGCGGGCCCCTCACGGCCACTTCCGCCCGCGGGGGAGGCGCCGCCGCCATCGCCCACGTGACCAACGCAGCACCGCGCCGCCTCACTGTTCCACCTGTATCCCTCCGCTCGCCGCCTCCCCCCCCCCTTCCCCCGCCTCCTCCGTGGGGGGAAGGGAGCCGGCGGGAAGAGGGCTACGGACGACACGAGCAGCGCGATCCGTCCCCCCGGTCTCCCCGGTGCGCCGCTTCTCCGGTAGCGGTGTGGGAGGGACTACTTTGTGTGTTGGCGGACGCGTCGCGTGGGCGTGGCGGCGCCGCCCGCCGTCCCTCTCGGAAGCCGCGGCCATGATGGGCGCCCCGCGCCGGCGAGCGCTGCGGGCCGGGGGATGAGCGCGGCCGTGCCGCCCTGAGGAGCCGCCGCCGGGAAGAGCCGAGGGAGCGACCGCCCGGCCCCCGGGGCGGGGAGCGGAGCGGGGCCGGGCCGGGGGCGCGCCCCGCGCCGCTGTCACCATTGCCGGGGCCCGGAGCGCCGCAGAGCTGCTCCCCCCGCCGCCGCCGCGCTCGCCCCAAACACGGCGGCGGCGGCGGCACCGCCCGCAGGGGCTCGGCGCGGCTCCCGACGCGCTCGGAGGAGGAGGAGGAGAAGGAGGAGGAGGAGGGAGCGGCAGCCGGTGCCGCCGCCGGGAGCCGGGCCCGCCCGGGGCTGAGCCGCCGGAGCATCAGCGCCCGGGGCCGCCCGGTGGTGCCTCGCGGCCGCCGCCCGGGCCCTGCGCGCTGCCCCGGAGCGGCCCCCGGCTGCCAGACATGACCGCCATCATCAAAGAGATCGTCAGCAGGAACAAAAGGCGATACCAGGAGGATGGCTTCGACCTGGACCTGACCTGTATCCTCCTCCCGCTCCTGCTCCCGCACGTCCCGCGATTGCATCAGACCCGCGCCGCGTTACCTAACGCGCTGCCCCCGGCCGCTCCGCCGCCGGGGCTCGCCCGGGCCGCCGCGCCCTCCCCCGCCGCCGCCGCCTCGGCCGCCTTTTGTCCGGGCCCGGCAGATTAACGGGAGCTCCAGGATTAACACCAGCGCTCCTTGCCGGCCCGCGGCCCCCCCGAGCCGCCGAGGGGCCGTGCCCCCCTCTCCCCCCGGCCCCGGAGCCCCTGGCCGCTCCGGAGCAGCCGCTTATCTCCGGCTGCGTTGGTTTTTGGGCTCACGCAGCAAATGCGCCCGACCCGCCGTGATTTGCGTGCACAGCGCTTTATAGATGTATATTTTTTTTAAATGTAGTAACTCGTCGTGCATTGCGATTATAATCGTGGCAGGCCTGTGGCTTTCCTCGGGTTGCTTCAGTGGAAGCCTGTGTCCTCTGCCCTGATTTCCAGCCCTCCGCTAAGGCAGAGCTGTACCTTAGGATGCAGCAAGGCTCTCCATGACAAGAGGTGGCAATCGCTCCTTCCAAATTAAAAAAAAAAAAAAACAAAAAACCAAAACGGCCAAAACCCACCATTTTTTTTTTCCCGGTGAACTGCACGAGGATGTGTCACAAACGAGAGCGCGTCGGGTCTCACCGAGGAGGATTGTATAGAATACTTATTCTGGAATAAGTAATTAGCGTGCAGTTACGGCTAATGAGGCAAAACCCGGTGTGTAGTTTTGGTGGCCTTTGGAACAGATGTGTTGGAGCGGCGTCGGGCAGATGTTTAGCTTGGAATGGCCTGTAGGGCTCATGGTGGGTAGGGGCTCTGCTGTCGGCAGGGTCTTGCTCCGTGCTGGGGAAAGATTGGTGTTGTGAGAAGGATTTTGGGGCAAGAACTTCTCTTAGAAGTTGGAAAAATGAATATTGGCAGTAGTGCTCGGAGCTGGACTTCTCCCTGTGGAGAGATGTTTCTGTTCTGCAACGGGATTAGGTGGAAATTTATTGGGTTTTGGAGCAATTACATTCAGGTCTGAGCAAGTGCTCCAAACAAATCCAGTTTTTGAGCAGGATCCAAGCTGATAAAAGCTGTAGCTAGTACAGAGCTCTTGCTTTTGCATTAAGCCTTGGCCTAAAATTTTGGTGGCTTTAAAACAACCTGAAATGTTCTGGACTTATGTTTATGATAAAAATACTTTTAGGCCTGGATTTTTAGGTGTTTGCACTTGGTGGTTTTGTGGGCTTTGAGAAGATTATGTTGGCTTTATGGAAAGAGTTAAGTGGGGCTAAAACCAAAAGGTTTTGCCTTCACAGTTGAAGAGTTTGGTGTTTCAGGCATCTTTGCCCAGATGTGCCTTTGGTAGGGAGAGCTATTTTTGACCCAAAGACATCTTTTGAACTGGTCATATGCTCCCAGCAGGAAAATTAGTGAATGCTGAACCTCGACTTTCTTGCTCAGGATTTTCTAATGATGAGTCAAATGATGATTGCTTATTTTTAATTTTCATTCTTAGAATTTCGTGTTAAAAGAGGCTGTTAAGAGTGGGCTAAGGCTGGTGTTTCTAAAAGGAGCAGCTGGCTGCAGTTCTGCCATGAAATTTGTGGAAAAGATGGTATGGTTTCTTTAATGATAAAAAAATAAAATATAGGAAGAAGTGGTTTTTTTTGGTAGCTGCACATTTTGAACAGATAATTAATGAATGAAGACTTCTGCCTGTGCAGAAGGCTGATGTTGCTCAGAAGTGAAAGTTGAATTTTATCACTTTGTGCAGGCTTCTTTTTGCAGGGCTCTCATGGAGTTGTTGCTCACCACTCCTGGAAGGTGGGAATAACCTATTTATTCCTTACACACATGGCCATGGATTTAGCTCTCCAACCATGTGATATTGAGGAGAAAAAAGAGAAAACCTGAAGCCCAAGTGAGCTGTTCAACAAGGCATGGCAGGAGGACCAGGTGTTAGAGATGCCTGCTTAGCTCAGGGTAGCTGCCTCTGTCCAGCCAGAAGGGAATGGCAGCCAGGACTTGGGCATTTGGGAAATGGAGGTCTGGGTTCCTCCTGCAGCTCCACACCACTCAGCAGCTGCTGCTCACCTGCCTTTGGGGCTGGAGAGTGAAAGGAGCTGCAGTGAGTGCAGGTGAGCTGCCTGTGTTCTGTGATCTGCCCTTTCCCCTGCCCCTTAGGAGGGACGCTTCCTGGCTCAGTGTGATGAGAGATTTTTGGGCATGGATATTATCCAGTGGCCTTGCAGGATCTCCTGGGTGCCAGAGGCAGGCTGGGCAAGGTGCTGGAGTGCCAAAATCCTTGGTTGGGCTGTGTCAGAGCCTTTTAAAAGTGATCTTGATGGATGTGCAGTACAGGACATTGTGCTTGGAACCTTCAGTTCCTGAGGAGCTGGTCAGGAATCCTTGTGTGTCAAATGTGGGATTTCAGCAAAGGGAGACAGCATCTTCCCAAAATCAGTGCAGAGTCTGAAAATGGGCCTGAGTGTCTTTGAAAACCACACTGCTGCTGCTTGTCTTCTAATCAGATGTTCTCTCTGAGCAGTCTTTATGCACATCTTGGAAAGAAATATTCTGAACTTAGAAGAAGAAAGGATTTTAAAGGTGGAGACGTTAAATCAGCTGTTTAGTGCTTCAGATATTTCTTTCTGGTTTATTTGGGTTTTAATTAATTTCTGCAGTACTGGATACTTTTTCGTGCCCACGGGTGAAAAGGAAAGTTTGGATTCATGTCTTTCTTCTCTGGTGGTTGCACTTCTTGATGCTGCAAGCACCAGAATGTTTTTGAGGCACTCTGTGTGTTATTTCTGAAATTGTGCAGCTTTACTGCAGGGAATAGCAGAGAGAAAACACTTCCATGCAGCAGTGCATGGCTTGCCTGTGTCTTAAGAGCTCTGTGTGTGAGTTTAGCAAGTGAGGAAAAATCATGGAACTGCTTCTTGTGCCTGTCCTAGCTCGGGTTAAACTTTGTCTCATGTCCCCGGGCCTTCTGATAGGGGTGCAAACGGGCAGCTAGGCTGAGCCTAGGGCTTGACTGAAGCATGTGGAGCTCGTGACCTACATAGTGGTACAAACTGCAGCAACATTCAGGCGAGATGAGATGTTGGGAGCAGTTTACACGTCTCACACGTCCTTTGTCTTGTGGAACGAAAGGCAGGGAGTGCTGAACTTGCTGCAGGAAGCTCCTTAGAATCTCTCCTTAGAATCTCTTACTGCTTTGTGCTGTTTGCAGTCCTAAAGCTCTTTGCATTTTTAATGAAATTTTAAATTATGGGACTTGACTCAAAATGGCTCAGCTTCCAGGAAAAAAAAAAAAAGTGAATTAGTGGCATGAGGTCTATACTGTGTTTAAAAATAGAGCCCGAGCTGGAAATGCCATTTGTTTAAAAGACTTGGTCTCATTTTAAAATTGAAGTTTGTTAGAGGTTTTGTAACGAGTTTGTCTCGTACACAAGCACAGAAGAAACTAGAAGAGACCAACTGGCAATGCATTTTATTGGTGGGAAAGTATTTCTTTGTTCCTTAGCAGTGTTTAGAGCCCAACAGACTCATTTTGATTCTGGAGCCTGGGATGATGTTGGGTTTTGGACCAGATCAGTGCCAGTTTTGCTCTGAATTCATCTCAGAAGTCTGTTTGCATAGACAGCACTGCTGGCTGGGGACTCAGCATAGTTTCAGTTCCCTGCTTGGTACAGGATGTGTTTGATCCCAGGAAGATTTCTACACTTAGCAAGGATGAAGAGTTTTAACCTGTCCAGATGGAGAAAGCAAGGTGGTGATTGCTGCAAGTGTGTTCCTGCATTTTCTCTTCTGAGTTTTGACATGGGTTAGGTTGTTCACTGCTCCTCACAACCCAGAAAACCCCAAACCCTGTGCCATAGTGGTGTGGATGGGGGTGTTGGGCAGCTGGAAACTTCAAACCCCACAGTCCAGCAGGTGCTGTGGGGTGCAGTCCCACCCAGAGTCACCCAGCCCCTTTCTGCCCTGCTTTTCCACTGCTGTTGTTCAGAAGGGGACTTAGAAAAATCCCTCACAAATTACAGCTCATCTCTTTGCACTTGTTTAAATGTAGTGCAGGATTCTTAGGGAAATGCTTCAGCTTGGAGACTGTTTGCAGAAGCTAAACTCCAAATTAAAAAATACCTGCCTGTGCACACTTTGAAGTGAGCAGCAGCTGCATAAGTGGTGGCTGTGTGTTCTTCTCAAGGTGGGCAGAGAAATGAGTGGACCCTGCATAGCATTTCTTATGTGGTGACCTCTTAGAAACTGCCCAGCCAAGGTGATTAATGATTGGAGCCTGGTTTTAAGCTCAGTTAAGTGTGTGGAGTCTTCAGAACATGCAGAGCTTTGCTGTTAAATGTGAAGAGGGTGATGCTGAATCAAGTGCCAGCTTTGCTAGGACCAGCACTGGGTCTGAGTGTTTGTTTTAAAGGAAAATCCAAGTTTTCTTTTGCTTACACTAAGACTGATGAGGGGCTGGCACTCGGAGTTAGTTTGTGGGGTTTGCTGGCTGAGGACAGTTCTGTCCCTGTTGAAGGCTTGTGGAAATCCCACCCCACATTTACTCTGTGTGGTTGGCTAGCCAGCCCCAACACTGGGTCCAGCTGGAGTCTTGGAGGGTAGTGAATTTTGGAAATGCATCTTTCTAGGAATCTGTGCTAGTCAGGAAGGCCTTTCTGTTCACAGGATGATTCCATCTGCCTTCCCCTGACCTGGGAGAGGATGGAGCCTTGAGTGTGGAGCTTATGCAACACTGGAGCTGCTGTGGCTGCTGCAGCAGAATACATGCACAGAGATTAGTTGGCTCTTGCTAACTGCTAGGCTGGGGCTGGCAGATTTCTTTGGGACAAAATTCCTGTTGCTGCCTACCCAGTGCTACACTTAAGACACCAAGGAGAACTTGTTTGTCTTACCAAAGTGTTCTGGAGCACAGTGACTGCTGTAGAGACAGTGAGTATTGATGTCTTAAAACACTGTGTAGAGGAATACAGAATTGTCTTTAGTTTTCTCCCAGAAGTGAGGTGGCTATATTTTCCATTCTCTTCCTTGTAGGGTGGTTTGGACACCTAAGTCCTCTTTGTTGTGGAAGCAATCGATATCATTTATTCAATAATAATATGGTTGAAAGGATGTTGTGTTAAAACCCCCCTGTGCTAAAAAGCATAAAGCCAAAACTAAACTTCAGGGAGTACAAATACAAAGTTGAAATGTTAGATGGAAAGCTTCTGTCCACCAAGTTTTTGCAAGTTGTGAATTGCTGGATAGTTCCTTAAATGAAATTATATTTATAATGGATTAATGTTGTTGCCATATTAATGCTACATAAGCTGACAAATTATACCCTGGTACCTTAGCCAGAGTCTTCCTCTACAACAGGTTTAAACATGAAAATGGTTGTTTTATAATGATTTAAAGGACAATTGTTGTGTTCTGACAAACTGGAAGAGAAGGGAGGGAATAGGGAGCTGAGCTGTCAAATCCCTTAATTACATTAGAGCCCAAAGATACTGTCATTACTCATAACTAACTCCCAGAGCCCAGCTCCTTCCTAGTTTGGAGCAATTCAGAGCTCTGTGTGATTTTTATTCATTTACTGTGCCTGAGACAGGGTGGATGTTGAAGGTTAATTTATTGCATGGCTTTTTCAGGGAGGAAAATAGGATATATAGCCTGGAGTTGTGTGTAGTAATTCCTGGATATGCCCTGTGCCTCATCCTAAATCCTAGGGGAGGTGTGGGCTCCTTTGATTTAGCACTTGGGTGAAGGTTTTTTGGGATTAAAGCTGTGCTAGTTTGTGCTTTCCTGTGAGTTACTGGAATGGTGATTTCTGGGCTGTAAGAAGAGAATTTATTTGGAAATATGTGGCCCTGGAGGGCAGGATGTCTCCTGAAACGTGGATTATTTGTGGGTGGTTGAGTCTCCTTTGGGTTCTGTTAGTTTTTGGATGTGTCTTAGGCCCAGGTTGATATTTCAGATGTAAACAAATCCTTGTTCCAGTTTCTAATTCAAGCCAGCATCCTCTTTGCTCCTGTCGTCATCTGCCTCCTTTGCTGTCTTGCCTGTGAGGCCCTGGGAGAAAAAAAAAAAGGATTTTTGTAGAATGGAAGTAAATAATTGTGCAATTAGGCCCTGTATCATGCTGCATAAATCTAGGTTATCTTAATAACGATTCTTAGGCAATGGAGCTCAAGTGGTGGCTCTGTGATTCAAATGGTAATTGACTGTGCAGCTAAAAAAATTAAACTCAACTGCTCTGTGTTTGGGATGATGACTATTGCAAAAGCTGGCATTGTTCCCTTTAAAGATGAACTCCCAGCTCCACAGCCCCAGCGTTCAGCAGTGCAGAAAAACTGCTTAATATCCAGTTTTTTGTAGTGAAGTGCTTAAGAAATGTCTTTATAAACTTAATTCTGCCTTTGTGGAGCTGTAGTATAATAGCTTTTAATTGCATGATTAATTTTCTTAGAGGCCTCTGCTTAATTCATTGCATTGCCTGGGTATATATTGGGCTACAACTGAAGAGTTGTGTATTTTCTGTTCTTTCATTTCTTGTGTGGGTGAGTTAGAGAAGTAATGTCCTTTTTTTATGCTAGCATTTAGAGGAGGGAAACACCAGATCTCATTTGGATAAAATTATCTACTTGGGGCTTATTGTTTGAGTAATGGTTTATTAGAATGGCCCTGTGTCTTGTTTTGCCACTCACCTTTATTTTCTTTTGACCCACCCCACACACATTAAGGTTTGATAAATCCATGCAAACCCTACTTTTTGTAGTTTCTGTTCTCTGAAGGCTTTTAGTGTGCTGCATTTGTCCTGCAGCCCCATAGCTCTTTTAAATTCCCTTGTCTCTGAAAGTTTTTGGATGTTCTTTCAGGCTTGCAAAAAGTTGAGTCTGAGCCATTTTTCACTTCCTGTCAGTAAATATCAAAGTAGTGACTCTTCTGTGCTGGCTTCTCTTTACTGAATAAAATTCCTGTGTTTTTCTGGGGGTGTTTGAGGTTAGGACATGCTTAAGTACACAGTGGTGGCTCAGGGAGATCCTGCAAAGTGGGCTGGTGTGCTGGGAACACACGGTCACATCTCACAGCTCTGCTTGAAACGGCTCCTTCTGAGTTGGGTTGGTGCTTACAACAGGTCAGTTTGGCACTTCAAAACTCAAATTGAGGTGTGCTAGGCCAGCTTCTCCCAGCATTGGTTCCTCTGGAGGGAATCTGCTTAGTCCCTGTCCTGCCTCATGTGCCCAGCTGGATGTGGCACCCCATGCTTTGGTTTGGGTGGCAGGGTGGGTTTGATGATCCCAGAGCATTTTCCAGCCTCAATGATTCTGCACCATCATCCGTGGGCCACCATGTGTTGTTGCAGCTTGTTGGGGTGCCAGGCTGGCTGTGGAAAGATGGGATGTGGCCTTTCCAAAATGTCAGCAGAAACAAAAGAGCTTTCTTTCCTGGACCTCTGTTGGGATTGTAGGTCTGGATTTGGGGTTGAGGTAGTGAGTTGAGGGCCAGTCTGCCTTCCCAGCTGAAGAATTCTGTCAAACTCTGTATCAATAACAGTCTGGTGTATCATTTGTTATGTTCCTGTTTGCTCTTAGCTCTTTCTGAATGGGAAGGGCAGCTTTTCTGTGTCCTTTTCTGTGTCAGCTATTTTAGAGGGGTTTCATGAGTTGGAAGGGATTCACAAGGATCATCAAAGTGCAGCTCTTGGCCTTGTACAGGACACCCCAGTAATCCCACCCTGTGCCTGGGAGCATTGTCCAAACATTTCTTGCAGCTCTGCACAAGAGCTCGTGCTTCCTTTACTCTCTGCATGCTTTTATATCTTTATTTATGATTCCATACCATTTTGAAATGGAAGTTTCAGGTGCCTTTTTCTCAGCCTTTGTCAGTACAGGCTGTTCTCTAGAGCAGCCATCATCTTTCATGCCTTTGTTACCATTTTTTCTATTTCTGCTGTGAGGTCTGGGGGGGGGGGTTTTCCCCCCAATTTTAACGTGACCCCGTTAGCTCTTCAGTAAAGTCTCCATATGGCTGAGAGTTCCTGGACACATTTCCTACACCCCATGATGAAGGGAGAGACTCTTGCTCTGGGATGACTCCCAAATGCAATATAATGAGCAGGTCCAGAAGTGAGTTGTGGATGTAGACAACCTGGCATTTCCTCCTGAGGCATCTGATTTATTTCTTTATGCTGTGGGAATTTGAGTTCCCCTCCAGACCTGTTGTCAGCCCCACGACCACATGTGGACAGCTTTGCCTCCTGGATATGAAGGATTTGCAGTTATTCCTGATCTGGGTTGTTGCATTTAAATTGCAGGCTGAAAGCTTAAAAAAAACCCTAAAAAAAGAGGGGGAAAAAGAGTCCTGGTTGGGATATGGAGCATCAAGGGGTTAAATGCATTTCTTCTAAATGATAAAATGTTTCAGCCACATCTGAATTGGTCCCTTTGCTTGTTGTTTAAGGCACAGATGGTAGAGTTGACAAGTGCAGCTGGCTGGCTACAAGGAATCCTCCTTTGCTCTGAAGAACTTTCTTCCTGTTCATTTCCTCTATGCTTCCTGATGATCCAGGCTCCTAGAAAAATACTAAACTTATTTTGCATTTCATGCTGGCTAATGGAAATGCTGCCTGTTAAATAAAGAAGGCACTCATGGGTACAGCTTTAACAGCATGCATGTCAGGAAAGTCTTCTAGATTTGTCTGGGTATGTTTTCCTATGCCATTTTCTTTTTGTTGTTGGGATGCTGTCAAGCAAATGGCACTAATAAGAGCTTGGCCATTTGTCAGGGCTCTTAAATCTGTTTGAGGATGGAGTGTGGACACTTCTTATAACACTCCCCCTGTAGCTCCAGGCTGTCAAGCTGTTGAACAGTTAGAGCAGTGCTGGTTTTTTTTCTCCCTTGCTGTTGCTCTGTGGACTTGTTTAAGCTGGAATTAAAGGGCTGGAGGTCACCAGGGGAACGTTTCAGCCCAGCTGTGCTGCCAGACCGCCTCACACAGCTCCTGCAGCCAGAGTTCCTGAAACCTGCAGGCTAATTCAGACAACAAAGCAACTTTGGGAGCCTTCAAAGCCATGCTGTGCCTCTGCTCCTGGGCTCTGCTGTCACTTGGGACGTGGCAGTGACAGCTTGGCCACCCCACACTGGTGGCAGGGTCCCCTGGCAGGCAGGAGGGTGAGGGGTGACACGGAGCAGAGCTGGCAGCAGATGAGGAGTGGGCTGGTGGGGAGCAGATTAAAGGAGGGCTAAGCCTCCCCTGCCTGAACTGGAAGTGAAAATTAGCATTCCTGGCAGTTGTGAAGCTTTTTTCAGGCTGTAGAATCCTCAGTTTAAGGCTGTTCTTTGTTAAATGAAATTCCAGTTTGGGAGCTGGAAGCTGAGGGTTGGGAGAAATGGACTGTTGTTGTTTTATTTGTAGGTGTCAGGTTCAGGGTGTGCAGAAAGGTTTTTAGCTCCAGAGCACAATTTGAACAGCCCCATCATTCACAGCTTCAGGAATACTCAGCTTCTTGGAAATTTCCTTTCAAAAGCAAGATGAAATCTAATGCTTGCTAGGTCTTCCTGAAGCCTTTGAGTCACAGAATCCCAAAACGGTTTGGGCTGCAAGGAACCTGAAAGCTCACCTAGTTCCACCCCTCTGCCTTGGGCTGGGGTACCTTCCAAGATGCCAGATCTCTCCAAGCCCTGTCCATCCTGACTTTGGACATGCCAGGGATCCAGGGCCAGCCACAGCTTCTCTGGGCAGCCTCTGCCAGGGCCTCCCCACCTTCCCAGGGAAGGATTTCTTCCCAACATCCAATATAAACCTTCTGTCTGTCAGTGGGAAGCCATTCCCACTTCTCCTTTTGTTCCAGGCCCTTGTAAATAATAAATATTTGTAAAATTGCAAAGGGCTATGAGTTTTAAAGTTCTTTTTCGTTTTTGTTTTGATGTAAAACCTGTCTCAGTGTTGGGTATAAAAAGCTGTGTGTAAATTCTGAAGCACTACATGCTCTGGCCTGCCTATAAAATAGGAGATGAGGTCATTTGCTCTTTGTTTTCCTGTTATATCCACTTTAAGAGTGGAGTGAGGATCAGGGGTTAAATACTTGGAAATATAGGACTTCATAAAATCATTCAGACATTCTAAGGATGTTACAGTTACTAGCTGGCAATGTTGATCATTGCAGGAAAAGCTGCAGCTGTTGGTTTTTGCAGCTTCCTTGTGATTCTTTAAGAATTAAGAATTGGTAAATGTTTTGCTATGTTTTTTTGGCCACTTTCCATTATTAGGAAAAAGTCTGAATTTGTGAACAAAATCAGTTACAGGACCAACATGAGTAATTTACTTTTATATCTCTATGTATGTAAAAAATTGCAAGTGTATACTGCATATTCTTTAATTTGGACTTGGCATAATGTGAATATATAGACAGCTATTTTTGAAAGTGATTATAACAGCTGATTTGCATAATGATCCAGGATTTTTCTCATAGCAACTGGAAAGACTGTCATCTTCAGCAATGTGGGAATGATTTCAGGCTTGAAGGAGAGTGTTTTGTTCAGTCTGTGAGCAGCATTAGAGCAAAGGCATTTCTGCAGTGGCACATGGATTATTTGCATTTGCATGGTTTCTGTATTGACAAAGCATTGGGTGATTTATGGGATGATTGGGTGTTGTGATTTTAGGGTTCCTTGGGCACAGCACGGTGTCTTGGCTCCTTTGGAAGTGGAGTTGTGTAGTTGGTGGTAAGAACTTGAGTGGAGGATGTTCTGGTGTTCTGCCTGATGTGTCATGGGGCACCAAAATACAGAGAGGGTGTCAGGCTGCCAGAGTGACCAAAGGAGGGACACAGGGATGGGGAAGGGTCTGGAGGGGCTGCATGAGGAGCAGCTGGGGGCACTGGGATTGTGCAACTGGAGGAGACTGAGGGCAGAGCTCACCAGGAACTGCAGCTCCAAACTCTGCTCTTGAGGCAGGGACAGGACCCAGGGAATGGCTGGAGCTGGGCCAGGGGAGGTTCAGGTCGGATTTCAGGGAAAGGTTCTTCCCCAGAGGGTGCTGGCACTGCCCAGGCTCCCCAGGGAATGGGCACAGCCCTGAGGCTGCCAGAGCTCCAGGAGAGCTTGGACACTCCAGGGATGCCCAGGGTGGGAGTGTAGGGGTGTCTGTGCAGGTCCAGGAGAGGATCCATGATCCTTGGGCATCTCTTCCAGCTTAGGATATTTGTTATCTTGTGATCATGTGTCCGTCCAAAAATTTTTTTCATTATCAGCACTAAAATCCCAACTTCCATGTTTCTAAGACTGAGAAAGGAATGAGTACTTTAAAAACTGTTAGAACCATTTTTGGGAATGAGTATCTTAGGAAAGAGCTACTTTGGCAAAATGTGGTAGGATTTATTTTATGCTTTTTAAAAAGCCCATTTCAAATCCTTGTGGATCCTTGTGGGTTCCTTCCAACTCAGCATATCCCATGATCCTATGAAATTTGGGTAGTTACACCGCTTTGGTTGACTTTGTTTTTGCATGTGTTGAACAGCCTCAGTAAATGACTGAGACTTTTTCCATTTTTGTTTTCCTGTCTTAAAAAAAAAAAAGCTTGGAATTGATAATGAGCTTGTTGCACGTTTTAAATGATCAGTTCTCCCAGATTTCTAAAATTAGCAGTATGGTTACCAATTTCATGATGACTCAGAGTTCTTCCTTTGAATGGAAGCCCAGCTTCCCAAGCTCCTGTGTAAAAAATCTCATCTTGGTAGTGAATATCTTAATTTCAGCTTTGGAAATCGATGTTAAATGAAGTGAGGTGTGAAAAGGGGTGTCTGGGAGCTGCTGTGTGGCTGGTGAGAGCAGAGCCTGCTGAAGGTGATGCTCAGTGGATGGTTGCTCCTGAACTGGTCCTTGCAGTGATCAGGGGCTGTCCCTGTCCCTGAAGAGGAGTTTCATTCCCCAGCATGGGGATAAAAACAGGCTGGGAGGGATGCAGGAACAACCATGCCCTCCACTTGCTGCAGATCTTGGGGTATCTTTTCACAGGATGGGTGGAAGAAATTGGATTTATGACAGCTTTTCCATTTAAGTGATAAAACTTCAGTGTCTGCTCAGAGATTTAATTTATCTGTGCAAACAGCAGCACCATTTCCATTCTGTTCTTCCATCCTAGTGCTTCCTAAAGCAAAGGCATTCTTTAATTCTTTGAACCACCACAGGAGTTTTATAGCAGCCCATCAGGGCTGCCAGAGCTGCAGGAGCACTTGGCCAATGCTCTCAGGGATGCACAGGATGGAATTGTTGGGATGTGTGGGCAGGATGATCTCTGTGTGTCCCTTCCAGCTTGGGATATTTGATGGTTCTGCATCTCTTAACCATGCTGCCAGGAGTATTTATGTCAGCATGTATTGAAAAGCCCCCAAATCCTCTTCCTCAGCAGTAAGAGTGAGTCTGTGATTGCTGTTCATGCTTTCCTTGGGAGCAGCTGGAGCCTGGTGCCTGGAAGGGTGTTGCTGGGGCCGTGTCCTTTGGCAGCAGCCCTGTGCAGACACCAGGGTGAGTCAGCAGTGGCTGTGAGCTGCATTCCAGTCTAATGCTTTGAGATAATCACTGAGGTGCTTCAGGACGATTATATTTAGGAGGGGGAGACATTGGCTTGCCTGTTTAAAAAAATTATGGTGTTTTTCTAAAAACAACCTTTCCTCCCTGTGAGGCTCACTGTTGGGTATTTCATTTTGAGCAACTGTTGAGTTGGGTTTTTGTGCTGTCAGGTTGCAAAGCCTCAGACACACAAAACAATTTTAGTGAATCAGCATCCCAGGCTCTCAGAATAGTTGGGGTTGGAAGGGACCTCGAGATCATCCAGTCCAGCTCCCTCTCCAGGCAGGGTCACCTGGAGCAGCTGACACAGGAGCACTTCCAGGTGGGCTTGGACTGTCTCCAGAGACAGAGAAACTCAACACCCTCCCTGGGCAGTGCTCTGTTACCCTCCAGGGAAGTTGTTCTTCCTCATGTCGAGGTTGCTTCAGTAAATAGATTCATATTTTCCCCCCCTACCCCGTTTGAAGTATTTTTTCATTGTCTTTCCTTACTGGCATATTGTGGAACACCTTTTGCAATTCTCATTTTTGGTTTAAAATGTAAAAATAATTGTAACAGTCACAGAATCATGGAATGGTTTAAGGGACCTTAAAGCTCACTGACCTTGAAGTGCCACCCCATGCCATGGCAGGGACACCTTTGACCATCCCAGGCTGCTCCAAGCCCTGTCCAGCCTGGCCTGGGGCACTGCCAGGATCAGCTGAAGTGTTCCCGGTGCCTTCCGGTTGCCGAGGTGGGGATCAGTCAGTCCCAGGCTGCTCTCCTGACCCTGGAGGGCTTTGCCAGCCTGCTGGCTGCTGTGGGGCAGTGGTGCAGTAGTTGGGGAGCAGGAATGGCTGGGAGCTGTGCCCTTGAGGCAGGGAGAGCCAGGAGCTGAGGAATTGAGCTTCCAGCAGCCTGGGAGCGCCCCGGTTATTTTGGAACTTTTTATCTGCCTGTGCCTGCATGCTTGGAGGCTTTGGTGTTTGGAGCAGTGTGTGAGCAGGCTGGGAACGCTGCTGTTAAGATGTTCTGTTCTCTTGGCTCGGGGGGTGTGTCTGCCTCTCTCCCATCTTGCACCAGCTGGGAATCCTGGAAAGTATCTCCTGTCTCAGCCCCTGGGAGAGGAGAAGCATCTGAATGTCAACCACGGGCTGCAGTGCCTGAACAAATGGAGGAAAGCTCAGGATTGCAAATAGAAGTGTGAGCAAGTCACTCACAATTCAGTGAAGTTTGGGCATCTGTCCCACGGGTGATGCTGCAGCTGAAACTGAGTTTTGTTTTGATGTGTCAAAATGAAATTGTTTTCCCTCTGTTGCCAGCACGAGGGCTTGTCTTCCACGAGAAGTGCTGTGGAAAGCAGACTGATATACTGGATTGTTTTGCTGTGCTAATTGATGGTTTGTGTAGCCCTGCTGCTCAGAGCAGGATGCACGAGGATGGGCTTTGGAGGAGAAATGCTGGAACTGGGAGTGGGGAGGAATCAGGCTGAAATTGGGAAGGAGGAGGGAGTGATGGGGTGTATTAGCCAGGTAATTCAGTTAATATGATATAGAACCATTTTCTTCTGCTCATGGCAGGGAATAACTGATAAAACAGTAAAGACATTGCTAATTATATCTCACCTTTTGTTAATTAAAGAGGTGTGAACTGCTTGCTGAGTATAATAGATCAGAGGGAAATTCAAAGTTTGTGATTTGAGGTTATCCCAATCTCTTTAAGTTAAGCACTTTAATGTTTTGTTGGGTTTTTTTCCCAATGTGTTTTTTTTAGTGTTTGGGCAAGTACAGAATAAACTGGAAACCAGACACAAACCTGTTTCAGTGTCTGTATTTAAAGCAGCCACAAATATTTATTTGGCTTACTCCAAAGCTTTTTTATATTTTTCTCTTTGTCTGTACAAATGATCTGTTGAATGGCCCAAGCAGACCAATGTCTATTAATACTTGGATTACAACACAGTAAATGCTAATTTATTTTTTTTTTCCAAGAGTACAAAACATTATTTCCGTGTATTCAGTTCCTAATGTTTTTCTGAAGCCTTGCAGTTAATGGTGTCAATGCACAACTTGGTTTGTGCTGCTCTGCTCTTGAGGACTTGTGGGAGTTTTGCAAGGGTGGAGTAGAGTAGTTTGTGTCCTACTTCAGGCTTTTCTTTGTGCACAAATAACTGGAATTTTAGTATCTTGGAAGCCAGTGCACTATCTCCTATTCTGATGTGATTATTCTTTGGAGCTTTGGTCTATTTTGACCATGAAAATAAAAACGAGTTTTAAAAGGTTGGGATAATTTAGGTTGAGAGGGCCCTCTGGAAATCACCTCCTCCAGCCCCCCCTTTTTAAAGCTGGGCCAACTTCAAACATATCATGCTTTGTTCTTGCTCCTGCTAAAATTAGTTTGAGGAGGAGTATGTTAATGTGGCAGGGTATGGGTTGTATCGAGCTGCTGCTTTCATATCTGGTTCACTCTTCAGCTGAGCTTTTTCACTGCATTATCATTTCTAATAATGCTTTAAACTTGAGAGGACTTTCTTTTCTAGAACTCTGTTAAAAAAAAATCCATATATCATTTCACCATGGGGAAAATAAATACCAGTAATTTTCTAGCAGTTTTGAGTTCTTTACTACATCAACTCTAAATGTAAACTTAAAATTTTCTTATTTGCCCTTTTTCCTTAGCAGTGATTTGTTTGGCTAAGAGGTACTTTTCTTAAATTCTTTTATCCTGGGCTGCTTTTGGCAAGTGAATTGCAGGTAGTTCAGAATAAGAAATAAGAATATTTGTGCAGAAGTGGGTAATTGTTGGAGGGTTTTTTTATAAGCAGAGTATGTAATCCTTTCCAGATCTACACATTCCCACCTATTGCATGCAGTCTCAGTTACTGCTCTGATTTGGGTACAGTGAAACATTTGATTAATATCCACTGAATGCTTTTGTAGACATTTCACCTGCTTTATAAATATTTCCATAACTTGCATATTCAGATATTTATCCCAACATAATTGCTATGGGCTTTCCTGCAGAGAGGCTTGAAGGAGTGTACCGGAACAACATTGATGATGTAGTCAGGTAAGGCTTTCTTTTTTTTTCCTTAGCTTATAAAACCTTGGATTATCTTTTCTACACTCATTGATGTCCTGCTGAGGAAAGCCTGTGTGTTCTGACTTGTAGAAATGCTGAGGTTTTTTGCATCGTGTAGATGTTGCCTTAATAGCTATCCTGAAAAATGTTGGAAACAACAAAAAATGGCCAGGCTGCTGTTCTGGCTTGATCTCAAATGCATATAATCTGCTTCTTTAGTGGGAAAATTTGATTGCAGTTAGATTAAAAAGAGGTTATTTACTTCTAGAAAGACATCAATGCAATGGCTCTCTTCAGTGTCAGGAATTTCCTCAGGTAACTGATGGTGTCTCAGGATAAGTTTGCCCTTATCCTTTCTTCAGTTGATAAATGAAGTGCTTGATGAGTAAATTTTGATTTCAAATAGTAAATGTAGTAAACATTTGTTTAAAATAGTGAATTTGAAACCTGTGTTTCAAATAGTTAATGTAAAAGTAAATTATTTTAAATAAAGGCTTTTACATTTGGTTGTGTTGAATAATTATGGACAAGAAGAAAGGTGACCTGAAATCTGTTACTGCTGGTAAAAAAGCCCCTATAGGTTGTCTTTTTTAAATTCAGAAAAAAGTCATTACTCTGAACTGCTGGCTACAACTGAGGAAGAGCTGGGGAGTGTTGTAGAAACACTGTTGTAATTCATTTAGTTAAAGCCCTACCTGGAGAGTGTGAGAAGTTGCATTAAAAACCAAACACTTGGTAGAAGCTGCCAAAAGTTTGTAGTTTTAGGATTCAAAGTTGTGATTTTTTTTGAAAAGTGATGCTTTGAGAGAGATCATTTGAAGAGAGATTATTTGAGAGGGATCATTTGAAGTCCTGAGCTCAGTAGCTCTGTGAGAGACTCAGCCTTTGGGGTGACGGATCATGCAGGAAGGTTTTCAGGGAAGGTGTTGGGTGTGTCTGGACAAGGAGGTGCTTCTCCCAGCTGGGAGGTGCCGTGGGGAGTGTCTCATAATTGTGCAAAGTGTTCCCACATGGCATCCTCCTGTCTGAACTGGAGAGACATGGATTTGATGGATGGAGCACTCAGGTTGGATGGGTGCAGGCAAAGTGGTGTGGGCAGCAGCTCCTGGTCCCTGTGGAGACCAGGGGACAGTTGGGGTCTCTGAGGGGCTGGTGCTGCTCAGCAGCTCTGTGGGTGACTCTGTCAGAGGGATTGAGGCACCTTCAGCACATCCAGCTGTGACACTGAGCTGTGGTGTCAGTCACACACTGGAGGGAAAGGATGGATCCAGAGGCACCTGGGCAGGCTGGAGGGCTGAGCCTGCACCAACCTCATGGAGTACAGCAAAGTGAAGTGCTGGTGCTGTCCCTGGATCAGGGCAACTCCCAGGATCAATCCAGGGATGAGCAGCTGGAGCAGCCCTGGAGAAGGAGCTGGGGGTGCTGGGGGTGAGAGCTGGCACCCAGAACCCCCCCGTGCCCTGGGCTGAGCCCCAGCCTGGGCAGCAGGGGATGGGGGGGGATTCTGCCCCTGTGCCCTGGGCTCAGGTGAGATCCCACCTGGAATTCTGGTGCCTCCAACATAAGAAGGATGTGGAACTCTTGGAGCAAGTCCAGAGGAGGCCACTGAGTTCTGATGAGTCTGGAGCCATGGCAGGGGAGGCACTGGTTGGGCTTTAAGGTCTTTCCCCACCCAAACTGTTCTGAGATTCCATGATTCTACAGTTGTTGGCAGGTAGAACTAGGGCTGCAGGAATTTCCATGGGGATTGCACCCAGGGTGGGACAGAAGTGAGCTGCACTCCTCCATTCCCACCCTGGGAGGACTCATCAGCCTCACCTGACAGTCAGAGCTCTGGAGGCAGTGGCTCCCTGCACAGCTGCACTCAGCTGGGCTGCAGGGGGTTGGTTTTGCATGTTCCACTGTCTGACGAAAATCACCATCCACAAATAGCACTGAGAGTGTCAGAGCCTGGAGCTGAGCTGGCTGGGGGAGGTGCAGTGCCTGCATTCTCTGCTGCCCTGGTGAGCAGGGGCATTATTCCCGTGGTAGATTAGATATTGGGAAGAAATTCCTGGCTGGCAGGGTGGGCAGGCCCTGGCACAGGGTGCCCAGAGCAGCTGGGGCTGCCCCTGGATCCCTGGAAGTGTTCAGAGCTGGGCTGGATGGGGCTTGGGGCAGCCTGGGACAGTGGCAGGGCTGGCTTTAAATACCTTCTAACCTAAATCATTCTGTGATTTATCCAAAGTCCAGCCTTTGCCCCTGTCCCACAGTTTTCAAAGGTGGAGTTCATCAGGGTGTGGACATTCCATCAGCTTCATGAGAAGGTGCCTCTGATTGCTGGGCAAGAAAGCTGGCTAGAAATGTGGAGCTTGTGGCTTGAGAGGGACCTTAAAGCCCATCCAGTGCCACCCCTGCCATGGCAGGGACACCTTCCACTGTCCCAGGCTGCTCCAAGCCCTGTCCAGCCTGGCCTTGGGCACTGCCAGGGATCCAGGGGCAGCCCCAGCTGCTCTGGGCACCCTGTGCCAGGGCCTGCCCACCCTGCCAGGGAACAATTCCTTCCCAATATCTAATATAACATGGGGATAATGTACATAAATATTGATAGGCAGCAGTCTTTGAAGGCCCTTTTCTATTCACAGCCTTGATTTCTGTGGCTTCTGGATGAAGGAAAATACATTTTAGTGGTTGAGTAGGTAGATATGTGTAAATTAGATTTTAGTACTGGAATGCCTATATAATTATGAAGCTGTCCATAAACACTGATCAAAAGGAGCAGTGATCACCTAAAAGCATCATCAACCAAATTAAGATAAGCAGAGATGTAAATTAAGTGGCTGCAGGGAACTGGATGCTCAAGTATTATTACATTTGTTGCCTTCTCTTTTTAAACAAGAAGAAAATGTGATCATGCAGCATTCTGCATGTTGCAGTCCTCATCTGCTCCTGCCATCTTTTTATTGGGGAATTTTTTTCCAAGTGCTTTTAATGCAGTAATCCAAGGTGCTCAAGCTCCTGAGCAGTTGGTATTGAGCCAGGATCCAGCAGTGGGCTTTTTCTGAATAGCTGGTACCCTGACAAATTCCAGGCTAATGCTGGATGAGAAGTACAGCCTGCACTGCTGGCTGTCTCCTGTGACTGACACTTGGAGAGGTTTTGGATGGGATTTTGTCCTTAAAAACATCCTTGCCTGGAAGCTTATACTCCACTGTGTGGATGTTCCTGGAAAAGCAGAGCCAGCTCTCCTCACCCTCTGGTGTGTGTTAACAAACAGGAGCATCTCCTGAAACAAATCCTCTTTTCCACCATCTTCCTGAGGCTCTCCAAGGCTGCCAACAGGGGCACCAGTGGCACTCACAGGATTTTTTTCCTGCACTTGGAGTTACACCCTCACAAGGAGCACTCACATCTGTTCCCATTTTAGTGCAGGCCTTTAACCACAGAGCTGTTCTAGGTTCTTCTGGAATATTATGACTGATAACCAGAGCTTGTTTTTGCTTGAGCTTTCCAGGATTTTAGCAGCTAGTGTTTCTTTTCAATTTGAACAGCATGTTCTGTCATGGCTAATTAAATTCCTTCTGGCTGATGTGCAGATACACACTGTTGATGATGTTAAGTGTAAACATTTGCATGTTATTTCTTCTTGCACATTGCCAGGTGACACATCATATATAATCACAGCACTTCTGATGAATCATGCTTGCAGTTTGGCTCGCCGAGGCTTGTAGGGGAAGTTTGTGTTCCAAAGTGAGCATGGAAATGAAATGAGTGTGAAAAAGTGGAGTGGTCCTCCTTCCAAAACCCACAATATCACTGGGGACCGACTTCAGTGGCAAATAATAAAAAACCTGGGGTTGAAGTGAATGATTCTGGCTGGAACTGGAGCACGAGAGTTACTTTCCCTGCTTTTCTTCTTTGTGGCAAAATATTTGGCACAGGTGATTAAATAGGAAGTGTTTCCAGATACCTGGTGTGATCAGTGCTTTCTCTTTGAAAAGAACCAAGCCTTCCTCAGCTTCTTACAGTGACCTGCAGGTGTTTTAGGAATCAGGAAATCAGTCCATGTACAGTAAACATCTCAGTTTCAGGTCAGGCCTTGTTTCCCTGAGTTGCATTAGTGGTGTTATCCGTGCTGTTGGATTATTTGGAGGAGTGAGGTTTCCAACACTCTGCCTCCTTGATTTTTGGGGCTCTGCTGGGACTGGGAATGCAGAACTGCTCATGCTGTGTGCTGCTTTAAGGATGCTGCAAATTGAGGTCAATGTTATTCAATGTATATTCATACATACTTTTTTTTTTCTCCCTTGAAGGTTTTTGGATTCAAAGCATAAAAACCATTACAAGATATACAATCTGTAAGTATGCTCTTAAATATACATTCTCCAAAATAATGACTTCTAAAAATAGCTGAGGAGTGCAAGTGGCTTGTTGCTGTCCTGAAGCAGAGCTGGAGATGTTTTGCACATTTCTTAAAACAATTAAGGCTGATTGAGAGCACTGGTACTTCATTTAGTGGAGCTGAGTGAGGTTAAATGAAATGCTGGTGTGTATTCATGTTACTTGAACGCTTTTAAATGACTTGGCATCCAGCCCATCTGGAGCTTGGGCCATGTGATTAAAAAGTGAAAAGTAATTCACAGCAGGCTTTCTGTCCATGTATTCATGTCCAATTGCCAAATGAATATTTTCCTGGTTTTTTCTCTTTTTTAAATCAAACTACATTGGTACCAAGGCTCTGTTTGCTTCCTCCCTTTTCTTGTCTGTCCCTGTTTATTACTTTAAAAAAGCTGTTGGAGCAATTGGTGGTGGTTTCTGACTTCTCTGAAAATTTAGTTCTGCAGAAAGCTGGTACTGTTACAGGAGTCTTCTGGTTTTGGTTTTATTTTTTGGGGGTTTCTGTTGCTATTCCTTCATCTAATTTATTCATTAGCTTAGACTAATTTCATTTGTATAAATGATTTAGTGATGTCGAAGAGTCGTGGTTTTCCTACCCCTCATTTTTTTCCTAAAAATCCAAATTGAGGATTGACTGTCTGAACTGTTACAGCTTTATTATTTTTTTAAATGAATATGTTTTTAAATATCTACAGTTAATAGAAAAATTGCTGTAGTACTGAAATCCGGGCAATGCATGACATTGTAATCTGCCAGTCATTAAAACAAATATTTAAAAATAAGGATTTAAATCTGCCTCTAGGTTAGCTAAAGGGTTGTGCATCAATTTTCCCTGATATTGGAGAGAAGTGACAGCAGAAGCTGAGGAACCTCCCAGTGGTCATTGAAGTTGTTGTGGGGCAGAAGTTTTTGGTTTTGTTTTCAGTTTCCTTATATGAAAATTGATTTTCCTGTTGTTAGCTGCAAAACAATCACAAATGAATCTTGCTAGAATTATTTTATTCATGCTCAGATGAAAAATTATGGAGGATAAAACTGTCTGGAGAGATCTTAATGCTTGTGCAGGCAAATTTTATAAATATAAAACGCCATCAGGTGAATTGTGGCAATGTTTGGTCAGGAGATGGGAAGGAATTGCATCCATCAGGTATTCCAGAGAACTCCATTTCTTCAGATTAAGCTGATCCTTTGTAAATAATGATCTATTGTCTGTGTTTCAAAGGAGGTGGTGGGAGTTCAGAGGAGTTACATGATTATAGGCAGAATTATTTCAAAATCTGTCATGGGATTTGAGTTCCCTTAAGGTAGCTGTTCCATGAAGTTGATAATAATGTGTGTATTGAGCAGTTTTATCTAAAAGGCTTTAGAGATTTTTCTGAAACTATGTCAGTTATGCCCCATCCTCACATCTTGGCTTTTAACTTCCCAGCAGTTGGAGCAGTTTAATTTTCCTTCTGTGTTGCTTCTCTCTTGTTTGCCTTTGCTATTTCTTCAGTATTCTCCTTAAATCTGTTTTAAATCTCCTTTAAATCTTTTCTTCCACTTGGATCTCCTAACTTCCCATGCTGACAGATTGTCACCTACCCTGTTGTAATCATCTCCATCTTCTCCTGTGGGTTTCCTTGAGCTGTCCTGCAGGCAGGTGGTTAAAAGGAAGGAGCTGTGATAAAAATGGGGATTTTCTGTGCTTGTTGTGTCCCTGGGGTTGGGCTCTGGCAGGGGAAGCCCCAGGCCCTGTCAGCAGTGGCAGGAGGGTGCCTGCCTGGCAGCACTTTGATTCTGGGTTGCTTTAAACTCACTTTACTCCCAAGAGCAGCCAAACCCCTCCTTAACCCCAAAAATGCCAAAAAAAAATTCAGGTTTCACCTGGAGACCTGATGCTATTTGAGTTACAATAGTGTTTAAACCCCACCCCAAATGCATTTGGAGCATGAAGCCTCCCCAGAGTGAGTGTTGGTGGGATTTCTGCTGCAAATACCCACAAATTTAGTGCAGCTGAGCCAAATTTAGTGCAGTGTATCCAGCTGATAGCAAGGATACACAAGCTATGGAGCTCTGCATTGCTTGTGTATCCTTGGTACCAACAAAACTATTTTTTAATCCCTCATGGTATTCTATTCAATGATACTCTCAAAATTCCAAATTTGATGGGTTTCCTGCTCATTTGTGGATTTTTTGTTTTAATGTTTTGTAGACTTTCGTCTCTTACTCCCCATTTGAGCTGGGTGTTGCTTTAGAAGGAAGCAGGAAACTTTCCTGGATAAGATGCTTTGTGGTAACTGCTTTGCTTCCCAAATTCCTGTGCTGCTGGCTGCTCCATCCCCCTTGGATGGACATCCTGCCTCCAGCTCTCTTCTCAAAGGCTCCAGTGCAGTTAATATTTTTGGGAATCCCCTCTAAAGTGCCAGCTTAACCTGGTCACCTCTGACCCAGAGGAAGTGTCAGCAATGTGATTGGTGCTGTGAGAGCTTTTCCCTAGGAGAGGGTAGAGCTGAGAAGGCTCTGGAATTCAGGGAGAGGGAAACCCTGAGAGCATGTGCAGCCCCAGCAGACCTGCCTGTGGCTGTGTCATGGGCAGAGCTCAGGGCAGCACTGGGAGGCTCCAGTTACAGTCAGACAAGGAGCAGCCCAAAGGTTGGTGTGTCTGAAAGTGTCAGCCAAGCTCCATGTGGCTCCAGAGGCTGCAATCATAACATACCTGGGAAGAGAGATGAGTTCATAGCAGTCCTGAAAGTGGTGTGGGAATTGGAATCCTGGGAAGAGCCCAGGCTGTAATCAGAACTGAAGATCTAGGTGTGATTTGCCTGCTGAAATAACTCCAGCAGTTGTCTTCCAGCCTGGTGTCCTCTTTCATAGAATCCCAGAATGGTTTGGGTTGGAAGAGCCTTAAACCTCATCTTGTTCCACCCCCTGCTGTGGGCAGGCATGCCAGTCTCTAGGTCAGGCTGCTCAGGTCCCCATCCCAGCTGGTCCTGGCAGGATTTGAGGCAGGATTGTTCTCAGTTTTCCTTTCTGAACTGCACTCTACTCACATCATCTTCCCTGCAGGGAGCAGCTCCAAGGGAAATTCTGAAGGGTATCCACTCTTCCTTTCTTTCCCTTTACCCCAAAATGTGATCTGGTTGTTCTCAGGGTGCTGGTTTGGCCAGCTGAGGGGTGGTTTGTGTCTCATCACTACTGTTTATCCCTGGGCAAGGCAAATCCAGTGTGGTTTGCTGTGGTTTTGTCTGGCTGGAGAGGGTCTCTGTGAGTGGGGAGAGACTGATGCAGCTCCAGAGCTTTCAGAAATGTGCTGCAAATACCCACAAATTCAGTGCAGCTGAGCCAGGATTGTGTTCAGCCATTGCTTGTGCATCCTTGGTATCAACACAACTGTTTTTAATCCCTCATGGTATTCTGGTCAATGTGCCATTTCCCAGGTCTGAGGGGGAACGTGGCTGCCTGGCCCTCAGGGGTCACTTCAATTCAGGAATCAGTGCCAGGTGACAGCAGTGCCACGATCTCTGCTTGATCCAAGTGATCTGTGATAATATTAGTGGGGTTTGTGGTGGATTTCCTTGTGATCCCCATTGCTCTGAGCACCCACACTGCTGCTGAGGCACCCTGAGCTGTGCTCTGGCTTTCAGCATCCCTGCATGAAGGTCACAGCTCCCTGCTCTCCAGGTGTTTGGCAGCACAAAGCTGCTCCAGTGCTGGAGCTGCTCATGTCAGGGTTAGAAGGTGCATACTCGACTCATACTTGCATAAATTGAGTCACACTGACTAAAACATGGCCATGGACTACAATTACCAGAGGGTAAGTATTTGCCTTTCAGTAAAATAATTCACTTTTTAGTGAGCAGTCTGCTGCAAAACATTTATTTCCCTGTGTGTAACCTCTAGTTTTAAATCATAAAGGTGATGGGCATGCATGATTTTCCAGGGTGTGACAGATGCTGGGAGTGCCTCAAAGACTTGTCTTGAACTCTTGTGTGTTTTTCTTTTTCAGATGTGCTGAAAGACATTATGACACGGCCAAATTTAACTGCAGAGGTAGGTTTTAGTGCCTGATGTGTGTTCTCTTTAAACCTCAGTGAATGAAGGCCTAAAGGAGGAGCTGATGAATAGTCATGTAGGAGATTTGGGCACAAGGAATGATGTCAGATTGCTTTGAGTCATTGGAAAAACTTGCTATATTCTTGATGCTTTCAAAAAAGTGTGCTCCTGACAGTTAAAGATCAAGATCTAATAAAAAGCGTACAGTTGCAAAAAAATTTCTGCAGAATGGGTTCCACAGAAGTTTCAGTTCAGTGAAGTACAAATTCCTTGTGCCATTTACATGTGAAGGACAAATTCCTTGTGCAATTTGCATGTGAGGCTCAGAGGAGTCTGGTTTTTATGAAGGATGGAAATGGAGAACGTTTAAACCATTATCACTAGTGTATAAAGCATCTTGGGGAAGATCTGGCAGAACTTTCAGATGCTAAAATAAAAATTAATTCCCACGTGATGTCTCTTAGAGATGAGTTGGGTCTTAGACACTCTGCAGAGCTGCCAAAAGCAGGGGGGAATCTTTCAGGGGTGCCTTTTGACCTTGACTGATGTAGCTGTTGTGTCAAAATTACCTCTCCAGGTAATAGATAAATGCAGATTTACCTTTGTTCTTTGGGCAGAGGAGCATTTCTTGCTCAGAAGTTGTAGTTCCCGTGCTTCAGATGAGGGTAGATGAGGAGTCCTTGTGCCTACAGAATCGTAGGAGATGAGCAAATTTTGGGCTTCTTCTGCATCATAGCAATGGCTCAACTTCTATTTTTCATTATTATTATTTTAAACCATCCATCTAATTATGAAAGAGGGTTTAGAACGTGACCAAAATGTAATTGGCTGCTTTAATGTCTGAATATAGAAAGGCTGAAATTGTCTCTGAAGTCGACAGCACTTCTGATTTGCTCTCAGGATGTTGAATGACAGTGCCCAGAAACCTCACTCCATACTCACCAGCAAGGAAAAAAAGTATTTTAGGATCTGCCTGAGCAGTGATTTGAGGAAGAAGAGAAGAGGACATGTTCTAATATGGCCACAACATATGTTTGCTTGAGTTTCTGCTTCTGCACGGGGGTGCTCAGCTCCCTTTGCTGTCAATCCCAGCCCCAAATGCTGTTTGTGACAGCACCTTTCACAGCTCCTCTGCACAAGACATGCTGAGTTTTTTTCATTCTCATCCCCGAATTAGTTAACCTCAGATAACCAAATTGGTGACTCAGGACTTCCCTAAGCAGAGGAGCAGAAGTTGTACTTGAAAATCTCCTGAAGTGAACTGACTGCAAAGGGAACTTCTGATTGTACTGAGCACGAAACACCAGAATAGTTCATTATTCACCCAGGATGATCTTGCATCACATTAAACCCCAAACACTGAAAGCTCTTCATCTTCTTTGGGAAGTAGTTTTGTGTCCATGGTTTTTGCACTTTCTGAAATCCTTCCATGCTGGAATTGTCTTCTGCTTTGCCACAGATTTTCTTTTTTTAAACTCTTCTATGTGCAGGGGCTGGGAGAGGGCAAGCAGGATTATCCTCCATTGTAAGGAATCAAAATCCATGGAGGAGCTGCACCTTCTCAAGGCCCTGCTCAAGACTGTGCAGCTTCATGTTTCTTTCCTCTTAATCCCTGCACACCATCCCAGGGCACCCTTTTCATCTTCTCACTCCAGCTTTGAAGAAAATATCACAAGTTTTGCCTTTGATTCCAAATCTTGGAGAGCATCTTCAGCATCCTTGGGAGCTTTCAGGCTGTTCTTTCAGGACTTCTTTACTCCCCTTTTCATGGAAATCTTGCTGGCTGTAATTTTGATAGACTTAAAGCTGTACAGGCAAATTTGCAGCTTCTTTTCTTAGAGAATTCTAAATAAATTCCATCTTTAAGTTCACAGGAAACTTTGGGGATCATTTGGGGAGCCTTTGGATCTTCCCTGTGGAAGAGTTTGTTCATGTTTGTGAATAATCTTTAGCAAAAATCGTTCACTTTCTCAGCTTCTCCATTTGTTCTGGGAGATGAAGGGGGCAGTCTGACAACCAAAAGGCTGTGGAGTTGTCCTGCAGTCCTTCAGCAGTTCCATAACTTCATCCCTCACTTGTGCTCTTGGAGTCCTTGGGGATTCATCAAAAGGAGCCTTGCATGTGTGACTCCAGAGTGGTGCTTACGAAACCAGTACAGACACTTGCCAAAAAAATGCAATGTATTCATTTTTAGCCCAGAAAAGGAAATGGTTTTTCTAGCTGAGAATTTTGAAGTGTACCAGAGTTGTGTTTGTAAGATCCCAGGGCTTTCAGTGGAGAATTGGGGTGCACTTCATCAAGTGCTGTTCTGCTGAAACCACAATGTTGTGTGTAGTTCTGCTGGTCAGGGTGATACTGTCCCTCATCTGATGAGAGGTGGGAGAAGTTTGGGTGCTTCTCTCTGCTTAGTGCTTATTTTTAGCTCTCTAGAGTTTTCTTGCATTTCCTGCATTGCTGGAAATTCTTTTCATCCCTAGATGGAAAAGTGTGTGTGAGTACAGGACAGCATTGTTCAGTGCTTTGACTCTAAGCCCCATAAGCATTGCCAGTGCCTTACCTGAGATTTCTCTCTCAATGACCATTTTTGAAATATGGAAATGGCAGGTTTTTGTTTCACCAGGCCTTTGAGCAGATTCTGAGACTTTGTTCCCAATGTAGACCCAGCCATGTTCAGTAATTTTTCAGCAAAGTTCCTGTTGTCTGCTCAGTGCCTGAGGTCTGGCCTTGTTCTCTCTCAGCAGGTAGTTTAATTATTGCTGGAGTAATGGCTTTTCACAAGGTTATTCTGTGTGCCAGCACGCTCTTAAATTCTGGAAAATTCATGTTACAGAGCCTGTGCAGCTTAGCTCAATAGAGGTGTGAAATAGTTGCTCCATGGAGCAGGATGCCTGCTTACAGATGAATGGAGAAATGTCTGCTTATGATACACTGAATAATACTGGAATTAAAAACACAAATCAATATGTGAGATGGGGAGGGGTGGTTGAATAACTTAATTATCACATGCTTGTCACAAAGGTGACCTGAGCTTGCTTTGCCCTTTGAGGTTCTGATGAACTCCTCCTTCTCCCTGCAGTTGCACAGTACCCTTTTGAAGACCATAACCCACCACAGCTGGAGCTCATCAAACCTTTTTGTGAAGATCTTGACCAGTGGCTAAGTGAAGATGACAATCATGTGGCAGCAATCCACTGTAAAGCTGGAAAGGGACGAACTGGTGTAATGATTTGTGCATATTTGTTGCATCGAGGCAAGTTTTTAAGGGCCCAAGAAGCCCTAGATTTCTATGGGGAAGTAAGGACCAGAGACAAGAAGGTGAGCTGTTGCTGTTTTTCTGTCCTTCTACCTAAAACTTGCTGCTTTTCCTCCTTGAGATCCATTTGATGCTCAAACCCTTTAAGTTGCGTTGTCTGATTTAGCTCCAGTAGGATTGGATCAGTGCAGTTGGAAATGGAAAAGCTTTAGTCACAACATTAAACCTGATTTTAACATGTCCTGTCCAAGAAGACCTGGCCAGTTGATTTTAAAGGGCTTTTTCAGCACTGTTCTGAGGGGCAGTGAACTTTCTCATTCTGCATTTTCAGCCCAAATGAGAGGATTGTTCCAGGTGATTTTTGCCTGAATGGATGAGTTGTTCATCTCCTCAGGTTCCCTTAACTGCTGTGGTGGGGTTTGGAGGTGCATTGGGGAATATCCCAACTGGGAGGCCCTTATTGTTGGATGCCCCTTGTCTGTAAAGGTATTCTGGCAGGGTTAGGCCTCATTAATGAGAATTTAACCTCCTTATTTGAAATCTTCTCCAAAGATGATAAGATGTGACTTTTAAGGTCATTTTAGCAAGTTTCCCTGCTCATCTTCCATTATTTCCCTGAGTGTGTTGATTGAGCATCTCAGGGGGATCATCCCTGCAGGTCAGTTTCAACCTGCTCAGGCACAGAGCTCTCCCCGTTCTGCAGTATTTACACAAAGTATTAATTTCAGTGTGTTGGTCTCCAGTAAGAAGAGCTTCATGTCAGAAGGCTCTTGAGAGCATAAATGTCACATAAAGAATTTTAGAATTTGGCTGTTGATTCATTAGAAGGAGCAAGAAACTCCTCAGTCTGCTCTGCTGACAAGGTGGAGCTGTTATTCCATGTGCTGCTGAGTTGGTTGTGGTGTCATGCTGCAGTGGAGACAAGATCAAGGTTTCCCATCAAAACTTTGTGGCTTTTGGTAAAAGTGCATGAGAGAGACTAGGAATGAGCAGTGTGCTGAATAAACAGAGTAGATAACCCTTATCAGCAGGAGTAATCTCCAGAGCTGGATAAAGCAGCGTGGAAACTACACAACTGAACAAATACACGGTGAAATGCTGTGCCTCAGTTTCCCTTTTGTGAAAAGAAGGTTGTATTTCTGCAAGTTGGGGGTAAGGCCAGTTGGATGTTTATCAGTACCCCAGGGGTACCTTGGGCATCTTGGAGGGGAGGGAGAGCTCAGTAAACAGGAGCAGGGGAGAGCCTTGTTTACCTGGCTGTAAATACTGTCTGTAACCAGCAACTTGTTTTGGTTTCAGTGTCTCTACTGCAAGAGTTGACTTTTTTCCCTTCCCAGCTCCACTTGAGCTTGGTTATCTTGATGTGGCCAGTGGGCAGCATGTGATTCACATAATCCTTCAGTAGTGTTTATAAACAGGCATTGCAGTGCAGGTTTCTGGAGCCTTTTCTTCCCTTGTGGCCCATATTTCAGTGTTATATGTCAAGTGCTGCTCTCTGATTTGATATTTCACCACACCTTTGTATAACTGACTTCCTCAATTCAAAGTCAATGAGGCATCAAAAGAGCTGTTTGCACAAAGGGACAAGCAAATGCCTTTTTTCTTTCTTTTTTGGGCCAACATGGATATGATAAAGGAAAACTGGCTTTGATAGGGCCCAGATTTTCTTGGTTTAAAGCAGGAACAACTTTGCACCTGTAGCTGCTGAGAAGAGCCCAGCTCCAATCCCTGCTGCCATTAATGCTCACAGCAGAGTGCTGCTGTGCTGGCAGGAAGTGTGAGTCTAATTGCAAGAGGAAGTATGACTAATTGGTCAAGAGCACAGCCCTGAGTACTTCTGGAGCCAGCTTTTCCCAAGTGCCTGCTGGGAGAAGCAGCTCCAGGGAGGCCTTTGCACCATCAAGTGAGAGTTGTTGGAGGTGAGGCTCAGAGTTGCTGCAAGGGCTGTTCTTGTGCTGGGCAACAAGACATGGCAGAGCCCGGGCTGTCTCTGAGCAAACCCTCTCCTGGGGTATTTTATTTCCTCTACAAGCTGCCTCTTTTGGCTTCTGAAACTCTTTGTAGTGGGGGGAGCTTAGTCAGAAGAAGGGAGTGGTGAAGACTAGGAAGTGTGGGCTGCATGGTTGTGTCTGTCTGGCTCCACCACCGTAGAACACGAGTGACTTCTATTTTCCTTTTGAACCAAAGGAGACAAAGGGTTTTCTGAAATGGGATAAAGACCAAGATTTGTCTGTTGTCAGAGCCCCCCCCCAAAAGTCATCTAAAGAAGCTGCTGCTTCTGAAGTGATTAATTTATTCCACTTTTTTCTTATGATAGATACTGACACACTCCTGTGGTGACAAAGATTGGCAGCTTACCTTCCCACAGCTGGAGAAGGTTTTATTTATTCCTGCTTCTGCCTTGGAGGGTGTTGTGGTGAGGACTAGGCTTGGAAAGCAGCTCAGTGGATAAGGGATCAGCTGTTCAAGTGCTGGAGATGCTCCACTCAGGAGCATTCTTTGAGCACCATACAGTCTTATTTTCAAGGATGGCTCCTGAGAGTTCTCATATGGGGAAAGGCTGAGAGAATGGGAGTTCTTCAGCCTGGAGAAGAGAAGCCCTGGGGTGACATGACTGTGGCCTTCCAGTTACCTGAAGGAGCTGACAGGAAAGATGGAGAGAGACTCTTCATAAGGGCCTGGAGGAGCAGGAAAAGGGGAATGGCTTCACGCTGACAGAGTAGGGTTAGATGGGATATTGGGAAGGAATTCTACCCTGAGAGGGTTGGGAGTGCCCAGAGCAGCTGTGGCTGCCCCTGGATCTCTGCAAGTGTCCAAGGCCAGGTTGGACATTGGGGTTTGGAGCCACCTGAGGCAGTGAAAGGTGTCCCTGCCATGGCAGGGGTGGCACTGGATGGTTTTCAAGTCCTTTCCAGCCCAGGCCATGCTGTGTTTCTGTGGTGTTGCTAAAACTGAAGAGGAAGTGAAACCCAATTACTGTGTGTGAGGAAGCCTCAGAATGACCCTGTGAGCAGGGCAGAGTTCCCATGTCTGCTGTCAGAGCTCTTCAGTTGTGGTGTCTGTTTGGGGGACATGCCCAGGTGCCAAACCTGGTGCTCTCTCAGCTTCACTCTCACAGTAGGCTGTGTTCCTAAAGGGAGTGTGAGAATATTGTTTCCAAAATATTTGTTCTTCATAGTCCTGCCTGTGGTACATTAAGAGAACCTGACATAGAGACCAGAGGAGTTTATCTCACATCCATTTAAAAATTGTGGTGGTAATAGATGGGGAAATACAAGCTTGAACTACTTCCCTGTCCTTATTCTTCTGGAGTAGAAGTGAGTGCTGGTTGATTGCACCCCTTGGAATATTGTTAGGAAAGTGTTCTAATTGGATTTCAGACCTTTGGAAATGGAGAACTCTGAGTTCTGCCTCAGTGGGAGTGCTTTTAGGATCTCAGGATCTAAGGGCTGTGTCTCCAGGGAGTCAGACTGTGGCTGCAGGACTAAAACTGCCCTGGTGGACAAAACCTGGCTTTGCTGTGGTTTTGACTCTCAGTGTGAAAGTGTTCCCTTGGTTCTGGTCCAGGCGCTTGTCTTGGCCAGGTGTCCTGGGGTTTTTCCATAGGACATGGCTTGGGGAGCTCTGGGCAGGGAGGGAGGGATGTGTTCTCCTCACCTCCGTGCTTTCCTCCTGCCTGGCAGCCCTGGCAAGCACCACTGGGGCTGGGATTTGCTCAGTCCTGAAGCTCAGATCCCAGGAAGGAGAAGTTTAGAGCTCCCTTAAGGAGTGGGTGTGATAAGCACTGAGGACATGTGAGCCAAAAGCAGGGCCAGTGTACAAGGCTGCTTGGGAAGGTCATTGTGCAAGGGCTGCAGGGAAAGGGCTTTTGTGTAGTTTAGAAGCAGCTCAAGTGATAAGGAGACATAATAATCAACATTTAAAAAAAAATAGCAGGAAGTGACTATTTTCATGTGTGCATAATAGAGATTGACTAAATTAAAAGCACTCTTAGCTCCTGGCTGTTGTGAGGTGAAACTAAAAGTTTATAGAAATAAGAGGTCTAGGTTGTGTCACCAAATGCTCACAGACTTGTGTATGAAAAATCTTTGTTTATCTCCAGTTTATTCCAATTCCACATTCAGTTTTAATCAGAAAGATTCCTTACTGATGCTGTTGCAAGTCTGCAGTTACAGCTTGTTCTAGACCATGCAATGCATTTTCTGGGAAATGAAACAGTTTTTCATCTCTGTCTAAATTTTACTTGAAAGTATTGGCTCTAAAAGCTTTAAACTTTTCTCTTATTTGAAGCTTTGAGCTGATTTAAAATCAGTAATAAAAACATTCTTAGGTTTTATGCTCTCAAAGCAAATGTTTACCTCAGAGTTTCAACACTTTGGGCTGTTGGGCCTGTTTTAATGAAATTTTCCACATTTTTGGGAAAATATTCCAGGATGTTTTGTAAAGAGAAAGCAGCACCAGTCTTGAGTACAGTGATATTAGCAAACATTATATAAAAATCCTGTCAAAATGTAATTGCTGTAGTGGTAGATTTTAGAATTCCTAAATGTAGTGGTGCTTGAAAGTTAGAATATGTTCAAGGCACCTCTTGTTAAACATTTTTTGCTCTCCCTCCCCAAAAAAGCAGCAGTCTGAGACTATTTTTGACATGACCCTCAGGGTGTCTGTGGTGTTTGTTTTTAAGAAATGAGAAAAATCTGCATTCTTTGCTTCATTGCTGGACATGGGTGTTTGGAGAGCACAGAATCCCAGAAGGGTTTGGGTTGGAAGGGACCTTGGAGGGTTGTTCCAGCTCTCCTGCAATGGCAGGGAAACCTTCCACTGTCCCAGGCTGGCCTTGGGCACTTCCACGGGCAGCCACAGCTTCTCTGGGCACCCTGAGCCAGAGCCTGCCCACCTTCCTAGGGAAGGATTTCTTCCCAGTATCCCCTCTGGCAGTGGGAAGCCATTCCCCCTTGGCCTTGTCACTCCAGGTTCCCTCTCCATGTTTCCTGTAGCCCCTCCAGGTGCTGCAAGGCCACAATTTGGGCACCCCAAAGCTTCTCCGCTCCAGGCTGAAGGATCCCAATTCCCTCAGCCTTTCCTGGTGGCAGAGGTGCTCCATGCCCTGAGGACCTGGCAGAGCAGTGCCCTGCTGTGTGTGCTGTGACTGAGCTGTTCTTTGGGCTGGAGGTGATGGGCAGGAACCCTTCAGTGATGCTGCTCCAAGGTTTCTGACCCTTGTTTTCCCTCTGTTTAGGGAGTGACAATTCCCAGTCAGAGACGCTACGTGTACTACTATAGCTACCTGTTAAAGAATCACCTGGATTACAGACCAGTGGCACTGCTGTTCCACAAGATGATGTTTGAAACAATTCCCATGTTCAGCAGCGGAACTTGCAGTAAGTACCAGCAGCCCTTCACCTCTGCTAGGGACCCTTGTGGCATTTGGGGTGGGGTGATGGCACCAGGTGCTGCACACGTCCTGGAGTCCGAAATCTGCTGGCTTTGTGGGCTCTGGCCTCTGGGACCTCCCAGGTGTAGGCTGTGAAGCACTCAGGACTGTTTTACTGCATGCTAGTGTGTTAATGGTTTGAAGAGAAGTGATTCCATCTGGGAAAGACCTCCAAGAGTGAGTCCAGCCTGTGCCCAGTCCCCCTTGTCACCCAGAGCAGAGCACTGAGTGCCGCATCCACTCCACCATTTTATGTATATTTGGGTATTTGTTCCTTACTTTTATGAAAAGCCTCCTTTTTTTATTTTTTTTAAACACAGCAACTCTTGGGAAACATGAATTGCTGAAAAACATTTGCCTAATGGCATGTTGGCTTCCAATGCAGCAACAACATCATTCTTCCCATGATGTTCAAAAAAAAAAAAAAAAAAAAAAAAGAATCAGTTCAACTGGGTAAATACCTAATTAACTCTGGAATAAACTTTTCTTTATGTGGAGGTTTCTAAAGCATTAATACACCTGTAAATGATTAATCTCATCTGCTGATACGCTGTGTTGGTGAGGAACAGCAGATTTTGTGAAGTTTTGAAATACAAAAACAAATTCTGCTCTGTCCTGTGGGCTTTGTTACAGGGCAGTGACTGCCTTGTGTTGCGTGCTTGGTTTTTGTTGGTGGAAAAAATCAGATGGTTTTGCTTTGGGGATTACAGCAATGTGTAATTAATTCCAGTGCCTCCTGTGGCTTTGATTAAAAGTGCCCTGTTAATATTGTTGTGAGACAGTACCTGAACATGTAACACACACAAGAAACAATGGAGCAGCTTGTCAGGCTGTACAGGAGGAGGGAGGGAGGAGCCTCTGCCAAAATCCCTCTGCCTTAGGGAAGAGGTGGGGAGGTTACAGCTTTCTGCAATTGCCACTTATTTCATGTTTTGGATGAACTGGGCCTTATTTTTGAGGCTGAACTGCTCAAGTGAGTGCTGACTTGTGTGTCCATGGGAGGATGTTGGGGTAGACAACAGATTGCCCAAGCACCTGAGAAGATCAAGTAACTATCAAGCTCAGCAGTTGTATGCTGCAATATTTTAAGTTTCTGTGGAGTTCCCAGTAATTTTTAGAATGTGAAGTCTGTGGTGGTGTGTCTGTAGTTGTTCTGTCAGCTGTGCTGGCAGTAATTTTACCAGTCAGCTTTGAATCTGCCTTCCTTGGTATCATTCTGCTGCTCTAAAGGCACTGACAGGGCAGGGTCCAGCTTCTGGGGCTGAATGATGGGGTGAGAGAGTTTCACAGCTCGGAGGGTTCAGGGGAGATAAGGGCAGGAAGAGAAGGCTGTGTTCAGACCTCACAGCACCTGTCAGGGTCTGGAGGGTTTACAGGTAAGCTGGAGAGGGACCCTGCAGCAGGAGCTGTGGTGATGGGACAGGGAGGAATGGCTTGACACTGCCAGAGGGGAAATTCAGGTGAGATACACAGAAGGAATTGTCTCCTGGCAGGGTGGGCAGGCCCTGGCACAGGTGCCCAGAGCAGCTGGGGCTGCCCCTGGATCCCTGGCAGTACCCAAGGCCAGGTGGGACACTGGGGCTTGGAGCAGCCTGGGACAGTGGAAGGTGTCCCTGCCCATGGCAGGGGTGACTGGATTGGCTTTAAGGTCCCTTCCAACCCAAACCATCCTGGGATTCTCTGAGCCTGCCAGTAATGGTTCATCACTGGGCCCTCCAGCAGGACAGTGTGGGTGTGTTTAGCAGGGCCCTGCACAGCTCTGCAGGGCTGTGTCTGACCTGACCATTCCCAAAGCACCTCTTCCTAAACAGGACCAAAAACCCCTTTTAATTTCAGTATTACCCCTGCAGATTTAACTGGGGAAGTGATGCCCTGGCTGGCACTCCCTGGTGATGGTGATTGAAACAATTCCCATGTTTTAGGACCAGCTTTTAGGCTCTTCTGATTGGTTTTTGGTATTAATGTTCAGTTTTGTCCTTGTTTTACTTTATTTGTGTAAGAGCAGAGTCAGTTTGTGCTGACATGACCAGCCAACAACTGGAAGAAAAGGTGAGAGAGAATAAAACCTCTCCCTTTGGTCTGTGCAGTAGAGAGGAGGGGGAAATGCAAGGAACAGTCAAGTAATTCACATTTGACAGTCATTACATTAAAAAGAAATAACATTTTAGGAACTCCCTGGGGGCCTGAAAGTATTGCCATGGAGGACAGAAGTCTCTCAGGCTGTTTCCAGTAGCATCTGGCAAAGTTTGATCCCCTGTGGTGTTAAACCCTTAAGAGAAATGTTGCTGAATTTGAAAATATCATAGCACACGATTTTATTTCTGCTACCAACGTTGTGCTGCTTTTTTTTTTGCCTCTTTGGAAGCTTTTCTCACCAAATGCCACTCTTGTTTTGTCCCACAGATCCTCAGTTTGTGGTGTACCAGCTAAAGGTAAAGATATTCACCTCCCCTTCAGGACCCTCACGACGTGAAGACAAGTACATGTACTTTGAATTCCCTCAACCTTTGCCCGTCTGTGGTGATATCAAAGTGGAATTTTTCCACAAACAGAACAAGATGTTGAAAAAGGTTGGTTTCCTTGCTTTTTCTGAAAAATATTATCAAGCCAGCCCCTGATGCTTGGGGGTTGGGATGTTGGTTGTTTTTCAGGGATGTGTAATCACGGCGTTTAATCCTTTGATGTCTGGTTTTCCCAAGGAGCCAACGAACCACAAAATGAAAGTTGGATGTTTGGGGAGTTGTGAGATGAAGTACAAAGGTTGGGTAAAAATGATCCTGGGTCTGTATTGCAGTCTTTTGGGTAGTAGTGAGTAATCTAATTGAGGAAGAAACATTCACCTTCTAAAAATAGACTTGCATACTGAGCAAGTTAACTCCAGCTGTTTTTTTCACTAAATTTTCCTGAGGTTTGAGCAGGCACAGAAGATCCTGTCTGTGCTGTTGGCTGATTTGTACCCATCTGTCAAATTTAGCTGAATTTCTGAGATAATTGAGTTCCCACGCACTTTGTAAAAGTATCTCTGCAATCTCTTCCACCACCTCTCTGTTCCCAGCTGCAGTGCCTTGACATGAGAGGTTTAGAGAATTCCCTCAGAGCTGAGGATTTTATTAGGGTCTCAGTTGTGGGGAAAAAAAAAATATAATTAACCTAGGACTTGCTTTGAAACCAAAGTCAGGCAGTTCTTAAAGCTGAATTCTTGAGTTTCTTTAGTTCTGGTGCTTGTGGAGTCACTTTGGATCTACCAGAGTGAAACTGTGCTGATTAAAGGCTACCTTGGTATTTGCTACTTAAAACTCCTCATCAGTAGCTACTCACTGCTGAGTGGAGGTTAGAAAACTTAAGAGCATTCAGTGAGTAAATTCATAAAAGGAAGAAATGCTCAAGTGGATCAGGAGACAAAGAAGTGCTGGGGTCACATCACTTAGAGCTGTGCACAGGTTGTACCTGCCAGCTGTGTGTGAGTGAACATGCACACATTGTGTGGGCTTGCTTGTGTGAACAAGTTTAATTCAGGTGCTGTGTCTGCAGAAGTTTCTGCACAGTTCTTTAGTGGTCCTGTTTTCCTTCTCTGCCTGTTTGAGGAGATGCTTTAGTTGGTCAGTGCAGTTATGTGCAGTACAGAGGCTGTAAAAGCAGTTTAAAAGTAGAAATTCTGTTTCAAAGCTGAGATTATTGTCATGCAAGCAGCCAGTTCTGAGAAGAGACTTCTGCAGGAGCACCCAGATGAGTGCTGTGGGCTGTGAGCAGGAGGGATGCAGGGAGGAGCTGATGCAAAGCCCCAACATCTGAGACATTTACCTACCCTCTCCTGTCTGAACTGTGAGTTTGTTCTCCTTTGCCATCTCCAGTACCTCATGGATTGCAGACAGACCTGATGGGAAGTGCTGTGCTGCCCTGCCCATCCCTGAAATACCTGTGTGCAGCTTAGGATCTTGGCTCTGCAGCCCCAGGAACAAGCTGCTGTTTTGTTTTACCCCTGGAAATTTGTTTTAAAATTTCTTTTACCCCTGGAGAGAGCACTGAGATGCAGAGACAGTGTTGTGAGAGCCCCTCATGAGCACCCACAGTTTCTGCAGTGTGAGTTGGGTCTTCAGGAGTGTGTAGAAGTGCAGAAGCACAGCAGGAGGATTACTGTGCTGGAGTTTCATTTCAGAGTATCAGATTGTGGTTTCATTTCTTAAGAATCTTTGTTGTTTCTGAGTAGCTGGTTGGGTTTTTTGTGTTGTTTTTTTTCCTTTTTGTCTATTCTTATCAAATACCCGAACTGTCTGGGTTTTGTGGATTACAGGTAATGCAGAGCTGCTCAGTTTCTCATTGTTTTTGGCCTGCTAAAGCCAAAGAAATGGTGAAGCTGGTTCTTTTCACATCTGCAAACTTTTCTGAGATGGAAACTGCTCCTTCATCAACTAGTTAAAAAAACCACCTTGATAATCTCTCTAAAATATCTGTTGAATCAAGTGTCTTATTGTCTCAGCTTTCAGTATGAATGGAGGACAGAGGAAAATAGGTGTGAGATGTTCCACAGTTGTGATAAGATCCCCTCTCTCAGCTCTGCTGCAAACACAGGAGCTGATCCTTCCACATGGTCCTTGCACAGGTTGTTGCATTAAGTGAATAAGGTGAGAACAGGGCACAGGGGAACAGTGGTGCCAGAAGAACCTGCCTTGGCTCAAACTGAGCACATTTCTCTCTCCAGCTGTTCCACATCTGTGCCTGTTCCTTTTCTACATCAACTATCTCCACAACTTTTACCCAAAACTGAAGGCCCTCCACTGGGGACACTGGTATTTTAAAGATCCCTTTATGCAATGATCACCTCATTCATGAGGAGCATAATTAGGAGTAACAGCATCTTATCTTTCAGAGATTCTGCTTTATTAACCAGGTTTATGAAAAGTTGAATGGTAAGTCTGTTCTTGTTCTTCCCAGGTTTTCTGTTAGCAGATTGCAGGTAGCTAAAGAACTCTTAAAGACACCACATATTAATCAGTCTGAATTTTAACTTTAGCATAATAAAACTAAGAATATCAATTAAAAGTGTAATTCCTGATCCATTCTGAGCCTCAGGCTGGAGAATGGCTGTGTCTCATCTCTGGAGATGAAGAAAACATCTTTGCCCTGGCTCTGATTTGGTGTTTGATAACACAGATGGCCCAGATTCCCTCACCTGTGTTTGCTTCCCAATCCTTTGAAGGACAGCATTATCTGCAGAGCTCTCTGTAAGGAGGGCCCTCCTCAATTTTGGATAAAATTATCCATAAACAAGACCAAACCTCAATGACTGCAGACACCTAACATTGCAGAGTCAGTGTGAGATTTAAAGCAGCCACATGTCCTTTCTTTTAATGGCAAAAGTTAATTTAGGCAAGTTCAGTGGCTTTTGGGAGCTGACCTCAGCCACAGGATCATTGGTACAGGGCTGGCAGCATTGGAGAAGTTTCATCCCTTCCATAGTTTCTGCCACTTGGCATTAGTTAGAAGTCCCCAGCTCTTGGTCTTTGCTTGTCTAATCAAGTTGTTTACTTTATCCTCAGACTGTTTCTTCAGTGAGCTGTAGCTACTTCCTTTCAAGAATGAAATGCATGCCCACATGAGAACAAGATGGCTTGAGGCTCAAGTGCTGGGACTGTGGATAAATTTCTGATGGGTAGAAGTTTGTAATTTGGGGGATTTTTGGTTTGCTTTTTGAACATGGCTTTTGCTTGTAGTTTGACTGTTCTTCCATCTCAGACTGCTGCTGAGGGTTTTTTTTGTAGTTTTTCCTCTAGTTTTGCTTCCATGGATCTCTGCAAAGCCTTTTTCTTCCAGTTATTGATGTTGACATGATAATCTGAAAGTATTTCAGAGTATCCTTAGATCACTCGGTTCAATAGGAGCCTGTTTAAAAATAATACAGAAATCTCCTCATCTTCCTGCCTCCAGAGCCTGGGGCTGAAGGAGACCTTTTTTTGGGAGTCCTCCCAGTACAAATGAGAGGGAAATGTTGATGTGGGTTTAATTTGTAAGAGTCAGTGGTGTTTTATCCCCAGACTCCAGCGTAGGAGGGCTGACAGCATTGTTTGAGCAGTTGCATTTCATCTCTCAAGCCTAGAGATAAGTTCTGCTGCAGAGTTCAACAAGACTTTGGGCAGTTGCTGTTAAGCAAACACTGAGGAATGAACTCTGAAAATGTCAGAAGAGTCAGTGTTGGTCTGTAAATGGTACAGGAAGTTCCATCAGGGGAACAGGCTGAACCAAGATCCCCATTCTTGGAGAGCATCTCCAGCCCCCCAGCGGGTGCTGCAGAGTGCCTGGGGATCTCTCAAACTCTCAGGAGGACATGACAGCTCCTGATGGATGCCTTAAATCTTGGATTTGGATCCCAATCTGCAGCTAGAGACCAGCTCTAGAGTGGAGGATGTTTTTCTGTCAGTCTGAGACCCTGCACGAGGTGAGGACAAGCACTGTTTGTCAGAATTGTGGGATTAAATCAGCCTCTGTCTCATCTGATACTGCACTGGAGATTTATGGCACAGATTTGGTTATGGGAAGAAGTACATCTGTGGTTTGTTTTTTTTTTTTTTAAGACAGATGTCTGTGATGTAACTGGAAGTGAAGCAAAACACATTGAAAAACAGTCTCTAATACTTTTTTGATTTTTTTCAGAAGTCTATTCATTAACTTGTGTTATGTGAGCACTTGGTCTGGTATTTTGATTTGCTATATAAAGCCTGAGTTCAGTTCATGCCTTGATTTTTAAAATTCCTATCTTTGGCCCATATTACATCATCTTTCTTCCTTGTCTCCCATGAAATATCTTGGGTCCTGATGCTTCAGCTAAATCCTCTCTTTGAATAATGGATTTGCTCTTCAGTGAAAACAGTGACACAAGTTATCAGCCTTAAGAGCTAATTCCAAAAAACATGACCAAGTCTTCCCTCCATTTGAGTGGCCATGGCATGTTCCAAGAGCCATGAACTCAGTTTATTAGGCTAATTAAGTTGTGCAGTGGGAAGGAAAAGAAAATAACTCGATGCTTTAAAAAGCTGGAGGGAGATAAAAGGAGAAATGACCAGCTCAGCTGAGTTGTAATGTTTAGTTTGAGTCCCTGAAGACCTCTGGAAATTTGTCCCAAGGAACACAGATTAAAAGCTGTCTAGGGAGAGGTTTGTTGCCCTGTCAGTGAAGCTGAGTCCCCCCAGCCCTTAAAGTGCCAACTAAATCCCTCCTGGTTCTGCACTCATGGAGCTGGAGGTGAGGGGTGACAAAACTGTGCCTTCTGCTTCTGCTGGCACTGATTCTATCCAGGGGCCTCTTTTCCTGTGGCACTGGGGACCAGCACCAGAGGGGTCCCAGCAGGAAAGTGCTGCTTGTCTCTGTCTCACCTCCTTGGAGTTCTTTCTGAGGGACTCACTGTGTGGGTGAGGAGGAGGCTGGGGTGGGGTACCCTGAGCTTGTCTTCACAGAGGTTTTGTCTGCTCTGGGGCAGGGACATCAGCAGAATGAACCCAGGATGTTCATCCTCAACTTCCAGACCCAGGCAGGGCTTTCCAAGGCTGCTCCTGGGGAAAGAGGAGGGTGGAAATGTATAAGCAGGGCCTGGCCAGAACCTGCTAACTGCTGCCTGCCATGGGTGGGCTCCAACAAGGCTTCTTCAGAGGTGGGATGGCTTGAAGGGACTCAGTGGCAGTGGGAAACATCTGTTACTCCCCAAATTTGCTAGATTTGGTTCCCAAAGTGCTGGAGAGAGGCACGTGCTGAAGTGGGGAACTCAGCTACCAGAAGTGTTCCTGGCTGGATTTTTAATTTCTGTCCTGGGGTCTCTCAGGTGCTTACAAAAATGCAGACAAGCTGGAAGTGGTTTTGTAGGCTTTACCTAAAATACTGAAAACGAGTCTGCTGACCTTTGGCAGAGAGGGACACTTGTGAATTCCCAGTATCCTGTTTAAATAAATTTTTGAGGAGGAGGAGGAGTGTGAGTTAAGTAGTCCAGCTCTTCCCTGGCTTCTTTCATTGGCTCAGGAAAATGCTGTGGTATTTTGCTGGTGCCAAACTGCCTTCAGCAGGAGGCCTGCTCATGTCACACACACTGGAACCACATCTGTTCCACCTCTGATTTCCCCCCTGCTTCCTTACCAGCAGAGATGAATGGGAAGATAGGGCAGGACGTGGATTTTCCAGTAAGAAATTGGAATTACAGCTCCTTGGTAAACCAAACTATGTAAGTTAGCTCAGAAGGAGTGAGTTGGTGTTCTGGTGCTGTGCAATACCAAGGAATGCTAGGTTCTGCAATGGCTTGCTTTCCCTGCAGCTTCAGCAGCAATGCTGACCCTCGTGGGAAGAACTGGCAGCTTGGATCTTGAGCCTGAAAAGGCAGATCAGAGTCAGAGAGGAGATTTTGTGTCTAAAGAGCAAGTGGATGTGGCTCAGTGTCAGAGAGAGGGGTTTGGTGTGCCAAGGAGAGCTGACCTTGGAAACAGCAGCTCTGGGCTGGCAGAAAGCTGGCTCTCCTTCAGAGAGCCCTCAGGAGCTCTGATAGAGGCCTGTCCTGCCTCTGGGTGCAGCTGGGGCTGTGGCAGAGTGGAGACTCCAAGTGCTGAAGGTCATCTCTCAAATTCTGCTTGAGCTGGACATCCTTCAGCTGCCACTGCCTGGGCTTCTCCCTGAAATCTTCCACTGGCTCTGCCTTCTTCTCAGTGCTGCTCAGCAAAGCTGTGACTGCATGAAATCACCGATGAATCCTTTACTCATTTGTGGTTTTGCTCAATTGTAGCTATTTCTGTATAAAAATAAGAAAAGCTTTCTGTTACAGGGGAGATTTCAGTATTACTCACCTCAGCTAGCTCACACAGGTTGTTTGTTGGGTTTAGGGATTGCTTGGCAAGGTGTGAGCAAAAAAAAAAAAAAATCTGTTTATGCCTTGTGATTGCAAGTTTCAGTTTATTGAATTTATTATCATCTGCTTTTATTGCAGGTAGGATAGTTTTAAGCCCAGCTCTCTATGAGTAACTTCTAAAAGCTTAGCTGGTTAAAATTGAGCTTGATGAATGCAGATTTTTGTGTGTTGTCCAGGAGATGTGGTGAAAATATCTTTGCATGCAATGTAACAAATGACATACTGTTGTCCCACCAAGTTTTGCCTGATATTACAAATCTGTTTTTGACCAGATGCTGATAGCAGTCTAATTAACGTGCCATTAGTGAATACTAAAGCAAGCTTGTTTTCTGTCTTCCTCCCCCAGGACAAAATGTTTCACTTTTGGGTAAATACATTCTTCATAGGACTGGATGAAAATTCAGACAAAGTAGAAAATGGAAGTCTAGTTGCAGATCAGGAACTTGATGGTATTTTCAGTACAGAGCGCTCAGATAATGATAAGGAATATTTAATCCTTACATTAACAAAAAACGATCTAGACAAAGCAAATAAAGACAAAGCCAACAGATATTTCTCTCCAAACTTCAAGGTCAGTATGTTTTATGTGTGAACAGAGCTGAAAAGCTGCATGATTTGTTTGTCTTGCCTTTGGAGGGACCATGTGAAATTGCTGTGTAGAAGCTGTGTTGGTGTTGCCATCACTCAGCAAAGCTCTGAGCTTTGTGCTTCTCTCTGCTTTTTGGGGAACTGATGCATGTTGAGAGGCTGGGGTGGAAATCTTCAGGTTGTTCCAGGTGTTTGCCAAAGCCATCAGAGGCTGGGAGAGCTGGTGACCAGGTGGCATCTTCCCTGCTCCAGCCTGCATGGCCTGTGGGCTGGGCACACTGAGCTCTTGAGCTGGTTTGCAGCTGTGCCTGTTCTGTGGGAAGCAGAGGGGGCCACGACGGTGATCTGGGGTCTGCAGCATCTCTCTGGTGAGGAGCTGGGCCTGGTCAGTCTGGAGAAGGCTGAGGGGGATCCCATCAGTCCACACAGCCATCTCCAGGGGCTGGCAGAGGAGGGTGCCAGGCTCTGGAGGAGAAGCAAAGGCCATAAACTGAAACACAAATTCCACCTCAACACGAGGAAGAACTTCTTTCCATGGGTGTGCAGAGCCCTGGAACAGCTGCCTGGGGAGGGTGTGGAGTCTCCCTCTCTGGGTTCATCCCAAGCTCACCTGGAAATGCTCCTGTGCCTGGGCAGGGGATTGGACTAGATCATCTCCAGAGATGTCTTCAAGCCCAGCTGTCCTGTGATTCTTGGAATACCTTAGCCTGGCACTTTAGCTTTGGGGAGTATGAGCCATTGCCAGCAGTGTTTTAAATGTGCAAAATGCATTTGTAAGAATTCCAGCATTTTCTGACTTACTCATAAAAGATCAGCCAGAGCTCATGTGAAGGTAATGGTCATAGCTGCTTGGAGTATTGCTTAGGTCAGACTGCCCACACAAGAGTCAGCTGTTAGAGAGGGTTTTGTTCGTTCCTGTGCACTCCTGCTGCAATCTCCTGGTGCTCTGGGAGTTGGGGAAGGCTGGAGGGTGTGCTGGGATGTCCTGCTGCTGCAGCTCAGGAGCACCTGAGCACTCAGCCAGACACAATTCCTGCAGCTGGGTTGGAAAATCCTGCTGCTTTGCCAGGGGTGGAATTGAGAGGCTGGCAAACCTCTCTCTGGGGAGAAGAGCGTGGTTGTGACTCAGGGTAGCCAGGTCCTGTGCTGTTAAAAAATTGCTTTGTTGCCTGTGCTCAGTTAAATCCTGGTTCCCTTTTTAAATGTTGTTTTTTCCTTCCCCAGGTGAAGCTATTTTTCACAAAAACAGTAGAAGAGCCATCAAATCCAGAGGCTAGCAGTTCAACTTCTGTAACACCAGATGTTAGTGACAATGAACCTGATCATTATAGATACTCTGACACCACTGACTCTGATCCAGAGAATGAACCTTTTGATGAAGATCAGCATACGCAGATTACAAAAGTCTGAATATTTTTTTTATCAGAGATAAAAAAGAACCATACAAAAAAAACAAAAAAAAAAAAAAAACAAAACCATGAAGACAGACAAACTTGAATAAACTGAAAGAAAAAAAAAAGGACCTTTCTAAATGGCAAAAGGACATAGTGTCAGATTACCAGTTATAGGAACAATTCTTTCCTGACCAATCTTGTTTTGCCCTACAAATCTACAGGGTTTGACGCTTGTCCAGTCGGGGGGGTTAAAGAAAGGTTACGTAGCTCTTATGTATATACCTTTTTGTGTCAAAGGACATTAAAACTTCAATTAGGAACTATAAACATGGCACTTTCCCATTTTATTCCAGTTTTATAAAAGTGGAGACAGACCTAATGTGTATGCGTAGGAATTTTTCCTTTTGTGTTCTGTCACCAAACGAAGTTTCAAAAACCGAAAAGAAAAGAAAAAAAATATATATATTTACAGGTTCACATCCTGCCCCTTTTTTTGCACTTGTGTGGCAACAGAAAAGTCTGCAGTTGGCTAAGAGATGTTTCTAGAAGGTTTTTCCTACATTGTAATGCATGTTTTTTGGATGGGGGCTGGAAGGTGATGCTCGGAAAGGAGCGTGGCCTGTGTACCATATCCGGCTGTTCCATGCACCTTTCCTCAGCATGCTGCCCTAATTCATCCGGGACAATGGGTGAGGAGTCGCCGCTGTCACTGCTTGTTGTTTGTGCATTTTTCATTTTTTTTAAGTGTAATGGTGCTAGAAAAGGCAGCTAGAGAGAGTGATTCTGTCTAGGGGTACAGGAATGAACCTTCACGACACCCACGAGACCCGCGCTATGAAGGGAGACAAGGAATTGGGGTCACGAAAAACAAAACAAAAACAAAAGGAAACACAGCAACAATGACTTAACCATACAAATGTGGAGGCTATCAACTAAAGTAAGAGCTTGAAACAAATGGTTACAAAATTCGACAATGATTTATTGGGATTTTTTTTTCTGAATTGTAATGGCTGCTCCATCTCCTGTGTAATCAAGGCCAGTGCTAAAAGTCAGATGCTCTTAGTGCAAAAACATCAGTCAACATCTTACATTTATATTAGTAGTTTTTCAATCATATTCCTGCTGTGAATACTTCATGTGCTGCCTTGCAAGCTTTATTTTTTTTTTCCCCTCTCTCATTAATATAAAAAGATTTTGTAATGGTGCACAGGAAATGTCATTGGAGATTCTCCAGGTTAGTGTTTGTTTGGAAGATTTCTGATGCATTTATTCAATCAAACCTCTGTCAGCCGTTCCACCCCTTTGACCTTACACATTCTATTACAATGAGTTTTGCAGTTTTGCACACTTTTTTTTTTTTAAAAAAAAAAAAAGTCATTAACTGTTAGGGAATTTTACTTGAATACTCATTACCTGCAATGTTTAAAAAACGGACATTACACACCAGAGACAGGAAACCAGTGTTGCAGTAAATTCTCAACGCTGTAAATGAAGATTAAAAAGCAGAACTTGTCCTAAATACATTACTATCAAAAACAACCCCTCAAACCACCCAACAGATTGTTTTCCTAAGCCAAGTGGCAGTGTTGGATTATTTGTTCCTAGGGTAGGGCTCAGAGTTGGCTTCTGGTGGATGATTGTCACGCCCAGCCCGAGGTGGCTCAGGAGTCCAGCTGCTGGCACATCCAAATTTGAATGGGCCCCTCTGAGGGGGCCATGAACAGCTGACCCCAAATTGATGCTTTTTTTAGGGTGTAGTTCACACATCCCCCCCGCTTAATTAACTTCTTGGTGCTGACATGGAAGTTCATGAGCTGTATTCTCAGCCAGAATTATGAATGGGATCTGTCAGAGCCCTGTACAGCAGCATTAATGGTTGGAATTTGAACCACACAAGGCAGGACTTCCACTAATTACAGCTGGTAAACCGAGGTGTAAAGGGCTTTTAAAGAATTATTTTTTTCTTACCTGGTTTCTGTTGGTCAATTCTGCTCCTCAGATTCATGATTCTAACTTCTAACAAAGCTGGTAATACGTTCTGGCTTACAGGTTTAATTAGACTTTAATGGATCAAGGTTCAACGAGCAGGAGGTGGCTTTCCCTTGGGAACAGGAATTTTAACTCTTACCCTTCCAATCGTGTTTTCACCCTGTCTGGTTTATAACAGTTGAAAGTTGTGTTGTGCTTAATAAAGCAAAGTGCTCCTGCTTGGAGAGTGTTGGGATCTTGGCAGTGCTGCGTGTCCCACTTTGGAGAATCAGGATTGGATGGTGCAGCTCCAGTCGGTGACGCCGGATCGGGAATCAGGACGCAAGGATGGGCTTTTGCACTGTTACTTTTCCTTTGGAATGTGAAGGTTGGAATGAGGGTTTGGATTCTTTTTTTTTTTTTTTTTTTTTTAATGTTTCGACGTCTTTGAGAAGCCTTGCTTACATTTTATGGTGTAGTCATTGGAAATGGAAAAATGGCATTATATATATATATTATATATATAAATATATATTATACATACTCTCCTATACTTTATTTCAGTTACCACCCCCATAGAAGTTGACAAGAATTGCTATGACTGAAAGGTTTTTGAGTCCTTACTAAAACTTTATTTATGACAGTATTCATAATTAGCTTGAGCTGCATTCTGTAGGTAATCTTTCCTTGAGTTTCCAGACTGTATGCTTCAGCCTGCTGGGATGTGCAAGAGCTTACATGTCTGAAACTACTTGAAGGCATCACTTTGGTAAGAGCTTAACTGTAAGGCCCTGAAGCATCCCCTGGGCTCGGGCAGCCCCAGTGGAAATCTCTGCCACAGCTCCTCCAGGGCAGCTGTGCAAATCAGCCTCCAGATTCCTCCCCGGGGCACACATTGTAAACTGAAGTGGAGTTTACATGCAGCATCAAAATTAGCTCTCCAAATTCAAAACAAAACAAAAAAACCACCTTGAAATAATCCAAAAAGAGGATGCTGGTGTGCAAGTTCCATGTTTAGTCCTAGCAAATGTGTGCAATATGTTAACGATGCCTGTGGTTGCCACGAAGTGCCTCGTTTACCTTCTCAATACTGTTGGAAAGTGTCGTGCATGCAGATGGATGGGGTGGGACTGTGCACTAAAAGGGGCTCCAACTGCAGCGTCTTGGCAGAGCTGCCTTTCTCTGCCACTTCAAATTTTCCAGTCTGTTTTCATATAGCATATATATATATAGATACTAAAAGAAAAAAAAAAAATCAGTCTGTTAAGCAGCCTTACTCTGATTCAGCCTCTTCAAATACTATTGTGCTGTGCAACAGTGGCTCTGTGTGTAACTGAGAATACACAAAAACCAAGTATGACATGTACAGGATAATGCCTCATACAAATCAGATGTCCGTTTGTTATTGTGTTTAACAACCCTTTATCTCTTAGTGTTAAAACTCCACTTAAAACTGATTAAAGTCTCATTCTTGTCACTGTGTGGGTGTTTTATTGCAGTCTCCTGAGCTTGGCAAACAGCTGAGACGTTGTGCTTGTGAAGCTGTGGAATTTGGAGCGTGGTGCTCGCAGCCAAGGGTGCTCCTTGTGCAGCTCCAAAAGCTGCTGTGTTCCAGAGGCTTGACCAGGGTAGCAGTGGAACTCCAGATGTGTGCAGGGATATCAAACCCTCTCTTTGGTGTCCTGGTGAGGGGCAGGGGCACCTCCTGGGGCATCAAACCACACGGGCAGGTGCCTGTCCCCAGTGCCTGAGGAGCTGCAGGAAAGATGGGCACAGACTAATGACAAGGAAAAGGGGAATGCATTCCCACTGCCAGAGATTGCTCTCACCGGGAAGAAATCCTTCCCTGGCAGGATGGGCAGGCCCTGGCACAGCTGTGGCTGCCCCTGCATCCCTGGCAGTGCCCAAGGCCAGGCTGGACTTGGAACCTTGGAGCAGCCTGGGACAGTGGCAGTGTCACTGCACATGGCACTGGATGGGCTTTGAGATCCCCTCCCACCCAAACCATTCTGGGATTCTCTATTTATTCTCCAAGAGAACTTATTTGAAAATTCACCTTGTAAATAAGGTCATGTTGCATCTGCTGCATGAAGAGTCCCACCTGAGAATTCCTGAAGTAGCTTTGTACTGACAAGGAGATGCATTTTCCCCTGTGGAATCATAGGGTTGTTGAGGCTGGAAAGGCCCTCTGAGATCATCAAGTCCACTCTCAGGACAGGTCAAGCAGGTGATTCTGGGGTTCTTCTGGTTGTTTGGCCTTTTCCAAGCCAGATTTTAAAGTGGCACTTCAATCCTAGGTGGAGTTCCCTGTTCCCAGGCTTATCCTGGGCTTGCAGGAATGTGAGAGAGGCGGGAAGGTGACTTCAGGTGGCTCTTGTCCCTCCCTCCCTCCCTCCCTCCCTCCCTCTGCTAACGCCATTCCTGGCCCACATTTGGCTGAGCATCCCCAAAAATCTCCAGTTCTGGTGGGACAGGGAAGGTTTGGGTGCAGTGTTGGCCAGGTGGGGCTGAGCCCACAGGTGCTGCCCAAGCTGTCAGTGCCTGTTCCTTTTGCATCCAAAAAAATGGAAGTAGGCTGGGAAGATGCAGAGGAAGGGCAGGAAGCTCAGAGGAGATTGGGTTCAACATGATGAGGAGTTTCTATAAACACAGAGATCTCTCTATGAAGGGATGCTGGTCTGGAGACAGAAGTGCTGTGGACAGAGGATTATATTTATTTGACTTTTACACTCTTGTCCCATTGACTGAAAGTCCCATGGCCCAAACCCAGCAGCTAAAGGTGGTTTCTAGGCAAAAATGCTCATTTTTTTTCCACTCTGGTGAGCCACGTGGTGACAGAGCTGCCCAGGGAGGTGCTGGGTGCCAGCCCAGAGGACAATCCCTGTGCTCCATCCCCACACCTGTGCTTTCCATGTCCTCTGAGCCTCTCCAGCTCCAGGGCCTGCCTGATCTTTCCCAGCCCCAGGGAGCAGCAGCTCAGTTCCTTCAGGTCCCTTTCCAGGTGGTTAATAATTAATTGTGTCTTCTTTTAAAGCTGCGGCAGAGCTATAAATTGCACTCTTGTAAGAGATTGGTAGGAGAATTTTCAAGTGTTTTTCCTGCAGTTTTGGTTGGTTCTGCAGTGAGTGATGGCACCTGCCAGTGATGATGTTTGTGTTGGTCTGACCTGATTCCCTGGGGTGACCTGGCTGCAGTGGGAGCTGCACTGGGAAAAAAATTAAAAAAAAGCCCAACAATCCATCCCTGCAGATGGAGATTGATGCAAAGGGAGGGAGGGAGGTCAAATAAGGAGCCACTCAGTGTCTTCTCAAAACCAGACCCTGAATTGCTTCTTTGGCTTCTTGTCACCCTCATTCTTTGGTATCTTCTCAAATCCCATCTTTCCACATCTGTCCCTGCTAATTATGCTCCCCTTTTTTTTTTTTAATTTTTTTTTCTACACAGTCCTGTGCTAGGCAGATGAGAAAATCCCTTTATTTTGAACTGATGGGCCCACTAAAATCAAAACCATTACTTGTTTCCTTGCCTTTCGCTCCCTGTTCTTTGTGACTTTTCCTAGCTGGGCTTTATTTATGGCATTTCATTATTTTTTGCATTTTTCCATGTGTTTCTCCTCATTTTCCACTCATCTTCTGTGCTTTCAAACTTCTCAGCCTCTGCTCTGTGTTGCAATATAGGACAGGTGATTATTTTCTGCCTGGGTTTTTTTAGAGGATTTTTTTGTTTGTTTATTTGGTTGATTTTTTTGCTTGTGGTTTTTTTTTTTTTTTTTTTTTTCCTTTTTGTCTACCAACCTTTATTCTGAAGGCATAGCAAGAAGAAACACTTTTAGGTTGCATTAAAAAAAAAAAAAAAAAAAAGAACAGCTCTGAGAAACATCAGGGTTGTTCAGGTTCAGCAGATGTGTTTGCCTTGGTGAGCTCCTGGTGCTCTGCACAAACTTGGATGTGTTTATCTGGTCTAAGGGGAACAATGGGACTTGTGATGAGCAACCTGAATTAAAAACTTGCTGATGAACTGCTGGGCTACACTTTCTGCAAATGGGCTGTACAGAAGTATTAAAAAAACCAGGCTTGGTGTGCTTTATTTTTACTTTTTGAGGGCTCCTGTGCTTGGTAATTTACTTTGTCTCCCATGGCTAAGCCCTGAAACAGATTCATGATTTTTCTTCATGATTTCCTGTTCATGGAGGGGTTTTAAGCTGATAAAAGGTGGAATTTCAGAGGCTGAGCTTTGTGCTTCAAATTACCCTGTGTGTAATTCAGGCTGCTTCAGGCCCTACTGGTGTTTTTTTGGCCTTGGACAAAATAATTGTAGCATGAAGGTGATGTGGGGTCTGGGAGAGGCTGGACTGAGGAATTCCAGCAGCCTGCACAGGGAGATCAGGGCTGCCCCATGGCAGCAGGAAAACAGGGAGGATTCTGTCATGGAAATCTGTGCAGGAATGAGCCTTTAAAAGGGAAATTAACGAGTTTGGAGGAGAAGGCAGCAGAGGCTTTAATGTAAAGCAGGGCTTGGTAATGGGAGAGTGAAACCTCGTGGGTGGAGGCATGGAACTTGTGAGGAAAGGGGTGATGGCACATGTTTATGGAGATTTGCTGGGCTTCTGCAAGGATGGGATGGAGCAGCTGATGGGAGGTGGCTGAGAGGCATCTGGAGGGAGGGAGATGCCTTTGAGAGGTTGGCTTGGGGATCCTTTGCTTTTAAAAAGTGTTTGAAACTATGGAAACAGGAGGGCTGACAGCTCCAGACTGGAGTTGGGACTGCAGGCAGCTCAGGAAAATGTTGGGATTTGCGTTGGAGGATGGTAAAGATCAGGCAGCAGTGAGAGGAGACTGATAACATCCACTCAAAAAGGAGGGTGGTTACTCCCCTTCCCTGAATATCAGCTCTTGGGAAGGATTTGGCTGTTCCCTGAAATCTGAAAATCTGAATGTGAAGAAGAAGTCTGAATTTCTGAAGTCTGAACGTGCAGAAAACCAGCTCTGGCCCATGGTTTTTGGGTGTCTGAAGGTTCAGGGGTTCTCAGGCCTCACTCACAGGTGGGCACCCTTCAAACCAACCTGGAAAGGGCTGGGGACTCCTTGGAGAAGCTGCAGCCCCCTGGGAAAGAGAAAGGGATGGAAGCTCCACTGAGCTGAGGAACACAGGGCCGTGATAAAAAGCCAAATAGGAAGGCTGGAATGATTTTCACCCCAGCTGGTCCATCCTCTTGGCTTTTAATTTGTCTCTTGTGTGTCAAAAGGAAGGAGGAGCTTTGCACAAGAGCTCCCAGCTCACCATTTGTGCCTTGAAGCTGGAGAAGGGATGGCACCCAATGTGGCCGTGTCCTTTTCTGGGGGTGGGGGCTGTGCTGCAGCACTCCAGGGAATAATCTGGCTTCCCCTGAAGCTTGGAGCACAGAAAAAAGAGTCTGGAAGGAGAATTTGCCACCTTCATCTCTTTGTCAGCTCCCCCTGACTGACTTCACTCCCCAAGAGTAAGATCTGGAGAGTTTATTGTAGAGGAGCACGAGCAGAGCTGCCAAACTCTGGCATTCACCCAGGACAAAGCTCTACCTGCTGGACAAAGAACTGAGCTGTGCCAAAGCATCTCCTGAGCAGTATCTGGAAGGCAGCTAGGTGCTGGAGGTGGGAGTGTGAATGACCCTAAGCCAGCCCATTGCTCATGGCATGTCCTTGGTGTCCTTGCTGAAGGTCCCAGCATCCATATCTGTGGGATTTTCTTGTCAAACTTTCATCCTTCCCAAGGATCAGGAGCTTGCTCAGCTTTGCAGGTTTCCTCTCTCCATCCATCCATCATCCATCCATCCATCCATCATCCATCCATCCATCCATCCATCCATCCATCCATCCATCCATCCATCCATCATCCATCCATCCCTCATCCATCCATCCATCCATCCATCCATCCATCCATCCATCCATCATCCATTATCCATCCATCCATCCATCCATCCATCCATCCATCCATCCATCCATCCATCCATCCATCCATCCATCAATGAACCCATCCATCCATGGATCCGTCCATCCATCCATCCATCCATCCATCCATCCATCCATCCATCCATCCATCCATCCATCCATCCATCCATCCATCCATCCATCCATCCACCCACCCACCCATCCTGAGGTGGCTCTTGGCAGGGAGAAAATGCAGCATGAGGAGGTGGATGTGCCCTGGAGTCACTTCCATTTATGGGGATGGGAAAGGAAATCATTTGGGGGCCCTGGGGCAGCACCTACACCCTCACCCAGGTGCTGAGGCATGAGCTGGCCAAGAAGTGCTGCCCAAAACCCCCATTACCCCCCTTTCTTTAGTTCAGGAGATGGTTTTTTTTTTTTCTTTTCTTTAAAAATTAGAGTGCAGCCAAGGTTGTCAAAAAGGTAAAATGTGGAGAAAAAAAAAAAAAGATTCACGTCCATGCTTCACTATGTTAGAGGTGTGTTCTGAGAGGGTGAAAAAAGAAATCTGAGCTGTCTGCAGCAGCAATCATCATTGCTTTTGATAATATCAAGGCTGTGCAGCCTTGATGTACATGAAATACCCTACCTGCATGGCCAGGGTGCTCAAGGTGTGCTTTTGACCCAGCTCAGTGGCCATGACCTGATGTCTTCTCCTCAGTATTTGCCTCCCCTTTGGAAAGAGCATCTTCCTGACAAAGCTCATGGCTTTTTTGGGATGGAGCAGCTCTCACAGAGCAGCCACTTCCTGCAGCAGCTGCAGGGGAGCTGGGCTGCTGCTCCTGCATGGTTTGAGCCCCAGAGCATCCTCTGCCTCTTGGGACAAGGGGTTCCACAGGTGCTGGGGGGAAGCGAGGGAACATCTCCTCAATTCTGTCAGCCACTCCCAGTCCTTGTGCTGCAAGAGGCAGTGGAAGGACAGCCCTTCCTCCTCCTCCTCCTCCTCTTCCTCCTCCTCTTGCAGATCTCTGGCAAAGCCACCTCCAGGCTGAAGTCTCCAAGCCTGACTGCCATCCTCCTCCAGGTTTTCTGCCATGGCAGAATCCCCCTTCCAGGAGCCAGGCTGGTTTTCCCCCTGGTCCCTCGTGGCACAGCTGTGGCTGCTGGACCTGTGCATCCCCAAGAGGTCACTCACTTTGTCACCATCCTTGTGACACGAGCTTGGTGGTGACACAGGCCAGGATGGCTCTCCCAGGGGTTTTGTCCCACATGGCACAAACCCTGAGTGGGCCATGGCTCTGTGAGGAACCCCTGAGGGAGCTGGGGGTGCTCAGCCTGGAGAAAAGGAGATTCAGGGGTGACCCCATCACCCTCAACAGCTCCCTGAAAGGTGACTGTGCTCAGGTGGGGTTGGGCTCTTTCTCCAGGCAGCACTGACAGAACCAGAGCACACAGCCTCAAGCTGCACCAAGGGAATTATAGGTTGGATATCAGGAAAAAGTTTTTTACAGAAAGGGTGATAAAGTTCTGGAATGGCCTGCCCGGAGAGGTGGTGGAGTCACCATCCCTGGATGTGTTTACAAACAGGCTGGATGTGGCACTGGGTGCCAGGGTTTAGTGGAGGTGTTGGGGCTGGGTTGGACTCAGTGATCTTGGAGGTCTCTTTCAACCCAGTGAATCTCTGATTCTGTGAATTCTGAGAATTCTGGGAATTCTGGGAATTCTGTGACTGTGAGTGCTGGAGCACTTTCCCTCCCTGCCCAGCGTGTTGGATTTCAGATCACCAGACCAAAGTCAGCACTTTCTCTCTCCAGCATCTCCAGCACATCTTCTCTTCTTTTGAAGCCCATTAAGCAGTTTAATTGGGAGACAGGAGCTCTTGGATGAGCATTTGGAATTAATGAGCTGCTCTGGCTGTGCTGATGCCCCACAAGGATTTTTTACCTCCCCTGGTAGTCGCTCCTCACCCGTTTTCTCCCTCTTTGCTGCATTTGGGAGGTGTCCCAGGCTTGTGTGGCTCTGGCACTGTGCAGGTGGCTGGGGAAGGGTTAATCCCCCCTTTAGGGGTGTCCTAAGCAGGGGGGATGTTTGTGCCCTGCTCCCAGCTGCCAGCCAAGCCCCAGTGAGGACTTTTCTCTCCGTGTCCCCAGAGGAGCCCGGTGCTCCTGCAAACAGGCTGCGCACAGCCTCTGGGCACTTTGGGCTCAGCTTTTCTGTGTGTCTGTCCCAGCTGCTGCCAAAAGCTGACTTTTTATCTGATCTGTGGTCTTTCACCACGAGCTGATGTGGCCCTGCTCTGATTTGTGGCCTCGCTGCAGGTCGAGCTGGGCCCTGCCAGAGCTGAAGTTTTCCTCCAGCCTTTGCAGCACAGAGGAAGAAAAGCAGAGCCCCTCAGTGCCACCTGTGCTTCTCTCAGCCTCCTCACCTCCACATTTACCCCTCTGGGGCTGCAGTCAGCTGCTCCCCTGTGATCTGACCTCCCCAGCTGGAGCTGCATCCTCAGGTTGAGCTCCAGCATATTTTAAATTTTTTTTTTTTAATTTTCTCTTTCTTTTCCCAAATAGGCAAATATGCTGATATTGGACCATTTCAGGTGGCTTCCATCCAAAGGCTTTCATGGCTTTGAGGTTGAATCCAGTCCCTGTGGACATCAAACCTGTGCTGATCCACAGCAAATCCTAAATCCACAGGAAACTCCAGCAGCCTCCTCCATGGACAGCACAGGGTTTGTCCTTCTTGATGTGCCAGCAAAGCCCCAAAAACGAGGCCACTTCCCACTCCTGCTGATCTCCCACCACAGGCAGGGTGCTCCTCCCTAGGGCTGGTGTCTTTCCCATCTTCCCCTTTGCTGTTTTCCCTGCTTTTCTGATCCAGCTGGGTTCCTGGTGGCCCATCAGCATTAAGAATTTCATGAGTTAGACTCTAAATGAGTGGCCTGAGCTGGATTTTTTTTCCTCCTCTCCCTGTGACACACTGTCAATGACCCCACTGCTTGCACAGAAAATCCCTTCCCAAATGGATGCTTTCCCATGAGAAGCTCTTGCCAAATCAGTGATTTCCCCCCCCCCCCCCCCACACACACACAATCAAAAGTAAAATAAATCCTGAGCTGGAAAGATTCCTCACCTGCTCAGTTCAACAGCAGGGAGCTTCCAGGCTGTGCTGTGAGATCTGCCACAAGTCTATTGAAGAGAACAGGGAATTTCTTTCCCTCCCCCAGTAAATGGAGATATTTTCAGGAGGCATTTTCTAGCATACTTTTGATCCCAAATTCAGCTCAGATGAGGAGGGACCAGAGCACTGTCTCCAGCCAAAGGGCTGGGAGCTGATGCAGCAGGAGATTATTTGGGAGTTTAAATCCACCAGAGTGGCCTGAGGGGACCTGGTGCTGCTGGAAATCACAGGGGCTTATCCAGGCACATCTGCCTGAGCCACTCTGAGCTCTCCTGCCCAGCTTTCCCAGCCTGCTCCTGCTCTGGGGACGGGGCAGTGCCCACAGGTGGCACTGGGTTGGAGCTGGGCTCCTTTCCCAGCTGCCAGGGGAGGATTTTGCTCTCTCAAAGGTGAGATATTTGTGCCAAGTGCTTGTGAGGCTCTGCCCTGGGAGTGTGAATCGTGCCAGAGGTTTTCCACATTTCCTTCAGTCTCCAGGGCAGGTCCTGAGAGCCCAGCCTGCCTGCAGGGGTTTCAGTGCAGCTGGGGGTTGGGGAAATTGGGGGTTTGCCCTTCCTCTCCCTCTCAGGAAAGAGCCCAAAGGCTCCCAAAGCACTGCAGCTGTCTTTGAAAACGAAGCTCCCTCTTTGCCTTGGTGTAACCCAAGCTCGTGTTGCCAAAGGAATTCAATTAAACTGAGAGCAACTCCTGGTGAAATTCAAACTGGGTGATTTGTGTCTGAGTGGAACTGAGCATTTTCACTTGGAAGGGACCTACAAAGATAAAATGGAGTATTTGAAGTTCTCTGAAAATTTCCCTGAAAGCCTTTCCTCTCCACAAACCATTGAGCATGGTTTCATAATTATAGACAGTTTTACTCACTGTTATACATGGAATCACTCTTGTGGGTACAGTCAGGTGAAATCCTGTATGAAACATCCTAACAGGAGATCAAAAATGCTGTTTTTACCTTGGTAAAAAAACATCAGTGTTGCTGATTGTGCTTGCTGAAGGCTCGTACTCTAAGCAGCACCACATTTTAGCCAGGAGGCATTTTCTCTTTAAAATAAAAATAAAATGAATAAATCAAGGAGTCCCAGGGGAGAGCAGCCACCCTTTCTCGTGGAGAAACAGGCTCCTCACTTCTGATTTCACCCCTCAGAGTGAGATCCCCAACACTTTCCTGCTCCACAGGGCACCAGAGCAGCTCTGGGATGTCACTGGTGCCTGTGAGACATCTCCTGACCAAAGCTATTTGTCTGAATTCCCAGGAATGCTGCTGCTTGTTCTTCAGGGCGGAAAAAATGTTCTATTTTTGGCCCTAACAACTTTTCTTTATTTTTTTTTTTTTAATTTTCTGGGAATCAAATGAGTCAAACAAAGCATGGCAAGGGTTTGTCTAGGTCTGAGGGGTGTGGGATGGGGCTGGAGAGAGGCAGAGCTTCAGGCAGGGACAGGAGGAATCCATTACTTGAGTGGATGGTGGTGGAGATCCTGGCGTGTCAGAGTGAAGGCAGACGTGGATATGTGGGAAAAAGTCTCTTGGAGCAGGGGAAAAAAAAAAAATATCAAAACAAACTGGTAAATAAACACAGGAGCAAATGTCTCAAGACTGGGGTGGAGAGGGGAAGAAAAAAAAAAAGAGATTGGATCCAAACTCAGCATTATTCCAGAGCCTGAGGTGGCCCTGGTGAGCAAAAGGCACTGCCAGGAATTGTGGCTGCCCTTGGATCCCTGGAGGTGACCAAGGCCAGGCTGGACAGGGCTTGGAGCAGCCTGGGACAGTGGAAGGTGCAGGGATGGAATTTTGGGGTCTTCAGGGTGCATTCTAACCCACAGCATCCTGGGATTCTGCAACTCTGACTGGTCCAAAACCCCAAATTGCTTTGGAGTAAAATGGAGCTGGAATGCCAAGGTGACGTTACTGGGAAGGACCAGCCTGGATCACCCTTTAGGGAAGGATTTGGCTGATGTGGTGTTTGGCTGGCTCCCTCCCCTGTGGCAGGTGATGCCCTGTGTTAGAGTGGTTTGTAGATGAAGCCTTTTCCTGCCCACTTTTTCAACAACAACTGGAGAGCCACAGGAACGAGCTCCCAAAGAAACTCCCTCTCCAGAAACTCCCAGCTCTGCTTTGAGAACTCTCAGAAATTCTTTGGAGTTGGGCTGAAGCAGGAAGTTCATTGGAGCTGCTCTGAGATCTTCCAGCGTGTTTTAACAGCTGCTTTGGAGGCAGCTCCAGCAGCAAGAGCAGGGTTTGGTTGGTGCTCCTGAAAATCCAGGCTGCCCCTGCTGAAATTCCTCTGTGTGTCGTGGCATGGTGGCTTTTTCCTCTTTCCTCAGAGCTCCAACTCACTTTCACCAAAGGTTTTCCTCACTGCAGCTGCAACCTTTATCCTCCTTTCTTGTCTTTTGGTTGATCTTCATTTTTATGACTGGGTTTTTGTTGTTTGTTAGTTTTTGGGGTTTTTTTTTAAGCATAAAGTCATATAATCATGGAATGGTTTGGGTTGGAAGGGACCTTAAAGTCCATCCCATTCCACCCCTTGCCATGGGCAGGGACACCTTCCCCCATCCCAGGTTGCTTCCCTCAGTCACAGCCCACTTTGGGTTTATCCTAAGCAGGGCCAGAATCTGGGTATGGATTTGAAAAGAAAAATGAAATTATTTTGGTGGCTGCAGAAAGCAAAACAAACAAAGCAGAGAAAAACAAGGGGGTTTCCAACTTCCCAACTCTCTTAGCTCAGGGGATTGTGCCCGAAATTGGGGAATGCACATCTGTGTGTCACACAGTGGGATCTGAAATTGGGGAATGCACATCTGTGGGTCACAGAGTGGGACCTGAAATTGGGGAATGCACATCTGTGGGTCACAGACTGGGATCTGAAATTGGGGAATGCACATCTGTGGGTCACACAGTGGGATCTGAAATTGGGGAATGCACATCTGTGGGTCACAGAGTGGGATCTGAAATTGGGGAGTGCACATCTGTGGGTCACACAGTGGGACCTGAAATTGGGGAGTGCACATCTGTGGGTCACAGAGTGGGACCTGAAATTGGGGAGTGCACATCTGTGGGTCACAGAGTGGGATCTGAAATTGGGGAATGCACATCTGTGTGTCACACAGTGGGATCTGAAATTGGGGAGTGCACATCTGTGGGTCACAGAGTGGGACCTGAAATTGGGGAATGCACATCTGTGGGTCACACAGTGCGACCTGAAATTGGGGAGTGCACATCTGTGGGTCACAGACTGGGATCTGAAATTGGGGAGTGCACATCTGTGTGTCACACAGTGGGATCTGAAATTGGGGAGTGCACATCTGTGGGTCACACAGTGGGATCTGAAATTGGGGAATGCACATCTGTGGGTCACAGAGTGGGACCTGAAATTGGGGAGTGCACATCTGTGTGTCACACAGTGGGACCTGAATTTGGGGAATGCACATCTGTGGGTCACACAATTAAAGCCATGACTTGCTCCACCATGGAGGAATGGGAGATATCCAGGCTTTCCCATTGCTCCTTGCTCTTCCTCTTTGGGCTTGGTGGGAGCTTTGAGGAGAATGCCTGGCCCAGGCTGAGCTGTGAGCATGGGGCAGGCCAGTGGATGCTCTGGGTTTTTGGGTCTGTGCTGGACTTTTCCCAGCTGGCAGTGGCAGGAGGCCCTGGGCTCACAGGGATTCACAGGACCAAGGTGTGTCCCCATCCCTGGGGAGCACGAGCAGCCTTGGAGCGTTTCTCCTGGAAGTGCCTCCTGAGGTGAGGCTGGAGGACAAATCCCACCCTGTGGCACCTCTGGAGCCTCCCTCCTTCCCTCTTGGATCCTTCCTGCTCACTCCTAGCCCTGGGCCTACCTTCTGGAGCCACTGCAGCAACATCTGCTCTGCCCATCAGTGCCTCTCCCCTGCTGGCCCCCAGCCCATGGATTAGGGACAATTTCCTTCCCCAGCCTGGAAGCACAGGCTGGATGGGGCTGTGCTGGAGGAGCATGGAGGGGTTGTGTGTGTGAATTCACAGCACAGAATCCCAGCCCTGGCAGGAGTCCTTCTCCCTCTGAATTTGGGATCACCTTCTGAGCAGAACTTCTTTAATGCCTCTGCACCTCTGACCCCCCCCCCCCCAAATCCAATTCTTTCCACACTTTCTTCCCATTTTGCTCCAGCAGCCGACCTGAAGTCATTCAGCAATGACTTAACTTGCCTGGAGCCACTTCAGTGAGGCACAAATCCCCCCTGGAAGAGGCAGGATCTCCTGTCTGGCTGCTGGATGCAGCTCCTGGAGCCACAAATCCTCACACCTCGTTCGTCACGGGCCAGAGCCGGGCCGTGGGGCTGGTGTTAATTACTTTGGGCAAATTAAGGGACCCCCAGGAAGCAAAGGCATCATCAGGCAAAGGGTTTGGGCAGGAATGTGGTGTCTCTCTGTGCTGCCTGGTGAAGGGATGCTCTTGGAGCAGATGTTTCTTTTGGGGGTGAAAATGGATGCTGCTCTCCCACGAGTGTCCCTGGAAGGGGCTGTGGGTGGCTCTGGGTGGGCTCCAGCCCAGGCACTGCAGGGTTTTGGGGAAAAGGCAGGAAGGTGAAACCCCTTGGAGCTGATCACCTGCCAGAAGCCACCACTGCTTCTTCTGCAGCCTTCAAACTGCTCCTCATCACCATTAATGATGAGCTCTCTTTGCTGTGCCGTGTGTATTCTGCAGGAATCTTGGCTGGTTTGTCCTGCCACGGAAAGCCAATGTCAGTCAGAATTGGTGAAACATTTTTCTTCCTGGAAAGAGAAAGAATTTATTAAAGTCTAACTTGTTTTTTATATAAACAATCTCTGGCACCCTCAAAAATATTTCTTCACCCAGCACCACAGTACTGAGACCCCTCCAATCTCTAGAAAACCAGTTGTGTTCAGATGGTTTTTAAATTATTGATGGTTTTTAAATTATTATTTCAGTTATTTTGGCACATCCCCCATGAGGGGGAAGAGCAAGGAGCAGGATTCTGGTGGAGTGTCCAGTGCAGGAGAGGATGGGGCTCAGAATCAGAGAGGAACTGGGGTCAGAAGAGCCTGCTGGGGGTCTGTGGTCCAGCTTTACCCAACGCCGTGCCAGTGTGGAGCTTCAGGGTGCCAGCGCTGCAGGGCTGTGCTCTCCTGGGGATACTGGGTAAAGTGGGATGGCTTTCCTGGGATTATTGGGGTCAAGTGGAATGGCTTTCCTGGGATTATTGGGGTCAGGAAGGATAGTTCTCCTGGGATTATTGGGGTATAGTGGGATGGTTTTCCTGAGATAATTGGGGTATAGTGGGATGGTTTTCCTGAGATAATTGGGGTAAAGTGGGATGGTTTTCCTGGGATTATTGGGGTCACGAGGGATGGCTTTCCAGTGGGATTACTGGGGTCAGGAGGGATGGTTTTCTAATGGCATTATTGGGGTCAGGAGGGATGGTTCTCCTGGGATTATTGGGGTCAGGAGGGATGGTTCTCCTGGGATTATTGGGGTCAAGAGGGATGTCTTTCCTGGGATTACTGAGGTCAGGAGGGATGTCTTTCCTGGGATTACTGGGGTCAGGAGGGATGGTTTTCCTGGGATTATTGGAACCAGGAGGGATGGCTTTCCTGGGATTATTTGGATCAGGTGGGATGGCTTTCCTAGGATGTCCCACTGCTGAATTCAAAGCCCTGCCTAGAAAGGCACTTGGCCTTTGGGATTTTGCTTCTTGCAAATAGTGTCTGTCACCAAACCACTGGAAATGTGGAGAAGGAAAGGGAGAAAACCCTCTCCAGTGCCTGCAGGTCAATGTCCTTCCAGGAAAATTTAAAAAAAAAGGAATAATGGAATTTGGCTCAGGCTCGGGAACAAACATGCAGCCTCCCCTAAATTGCCATCTGCAGGAGAGGGACAGGGGAGAGCATGTTTACCATGGCAGGCTCCAGAGTGATGCAGGCTGTCAGAATTATAAAATATTCTTGGAATTGCTGAATGCTATAGACGGCAATTCCGCCTCGGAAAGTCTCCCGGTGCAAATGAAATCCATTACAGGAGGGCTCGGCACCAAGGGAGTCTGGAACGAGCTGCTCTTTGGTCCCTGCTCAAGGAGGTTCCAAGGCCTGGGCAGGAAGGCTGGGCTGGCAGAAAAGGCTGGAGGGGAAGACAAGAGGGATTGGCTTGCCTTCAGAGTGGAAACCACAGCCTGCAGGAGAGGGAAATGGAAACAGGGAGCGCTGGATGGCAGTGGGGTCAGACCCCAGGGGAGACAGAAAGTACTTTGGGATACTGGGAATCAGGAATGGTTCCCTGCTGGGGCTGGGTGAGCCTGGGATCCAGGAGTGAGCTCCAGGGTGAGCAGAGGGATGGAGCAGCTCTGCTGGGAGAAAAGGCTGGCAGAGCTGGGATTGTTCACCTGCAGAGGAGAAGCTCTGGGCTGACCAAACTGTGGCCTGAAGGAGCTACAGGAAACATGGAGAGAGACTCTGTACAAGGGGGGATGGCTTCCACTTCCACTGGCAGGGAGGGATGGGATATTGGGCAGGAATTGGGCAGGCCCTGGCACAGGGTGCCCAGAGCAGCTGGGGCTGCCCCTGGATCCCTGGCAGTGCCCAAGGCTCTCAGGTTTCAGGGGTTGAGATGAATTCTGGGGTGTTAGAAAGTCTTTTTTTCTCAGCCCTGCGACCAAGAACAAGCGGAGATTCCTCGGATTTGCTTTTTAACCAACCATGGCTGTCAGGTTTTCATTTCAGGAAAATTTCAGGAATTTTTTAGTGCTGCTGAATTTTTCCCAGTCCTTGGGAGTTTCCTGGTCTCAGGAGTGCTGGGGTTTGGTCCAGCCCTCGCAGGTTCTTGGCCATCCTGTGGTACAGCTGGTGGTGGTTGGTGCTGCTCCTGTTCTGCCTCACCATGGCAAAAAGTCCTCTGGAAATCCAGAGGGGGAAGAAACACCCCAAAAGTTTGATGGAAGTGGTCATGTAAATAAGAGTTTGCCCTATAAAATGAAGATATTTTAAAATTAAGTGCTCAGAATTTATTTAATATTCATTTATATTATAGTTAAAATATTTCTATCTATAAGATATTTATATTATTATCAGTAATAGCACAGTATAGTTTTATATTATGTAATATACATCATTCTAAATTTATAACAATGTATATTAATGATAATTTATTTACTATTTAATTAATTAACCAGGGAAAAGGGAAGAGCCCCTGTGGTGGGATGGGTGCCCTCAGCTGAACTTCCACCTGGGCTTTGTTTAAGCCCCATCCCACCCTCACAGCAGCTTTAAATGGACACTGAATGGGCCTTTGTGGGTTGGCCAATGTGGAGCTACACCAAAACATTAAAAATGTATTTTAAAAAAATTACCCATCATTATAAACAAAACTGTAATAACATTTTCAAACCCTAAAGCTCTACAAAACAAGTTAGATCAAATTTGTTTCTACCTTAATTTACCTCAAATATAACATTAAAACAATTAAACTAATTAAAATATTAACTAAATTTTAAAAAAATCAATGCTACTTCCATTACAATTAATAACATAATACCAAATGTTAATACGATCAAACATTCAAAAAAAAAGTCAGAAAACTAAACCATCAAACTGAACTAACAAACAAAAACTATCAAAACTATTTGTTTTGATATCAACTATCAAAACAAAACCACCATCAATTTTCTTTTACTAACACATAACTACAAAGACTTTAAAAATTATATTACATTAAAATTATATATAATGTATAACATTATATTACATATATTTATATATAATTTAATGTAATATAATATATTAATATAATATAATATAGTTATTATATAGTATATTTATATACTATATAAACATATAATTATATCAACATGATAATATTTATATAATTACATAAATATAATTATACCAGTATATAATTATATAACAGTATATATAATATATTACTGGTATATAATATATTACATAAATATATTATATACCAGTGTATAATTATATATAGAATATATATTTATATATTAGGTAATGAAGTATATTATATTATATTATATTATATTAGATTATATTATATTATATTATATTAGTATTACTATTAGATAGTACAATATATGACAGATGATATTACATTGATATTATATGACATTATATTACATTATATTATTATATTACATATATTACATTATATTACAGTACATTACATTATATTATACAGTATATGTATAATATAATATAATCTTATACATTAATATTATATTTTATATTCTATTATATTCTAATATAATATATTCTATATTATTAATATATATAATATAATATTTAAACCTTAAAGACCATTTCATCCCATCTCCCTGGCAGGGGCAGGGATGCCACCCCCTAGGGCAGGTTGCTCAAATAATTCTCCCTGCTCATCACGGGGATCCACATCTGGATCCTGGGAGCATTTTAGTGCTCCCAAACTGGAGCCAGTCCAGGGTGGGGTCCTGTGGGAATGGAGAGGAGGGAGAGCAGCCCAGGGTTTTGTTATAAGGAAAGAATAAATGGTTGGGGGTTTAAATTTCCAGGTAACAGGCACGGTGTTTTGAAAGGGACACAAGGAAATCCTCCCTGCAACACCAATTCCTCCTCCACCAAATCCAAGGAACCTGTAAATGCCTTTTTTTCCCCTTTGCCATGCCTTGCAGAGGTGCTTGCAAGGATTTGTGGAGTGGAGATGCCTGGTGGGCTGGCTGCAGGCACGGAGCCTTGAATGACTGATTTTATTTAGAAAGTTTCAAATCCACTTACTTTCCAAGTGAGCCGGTTGTGCTCATTTATTAACTTCCTTCTCCACCTCATTTACTGCCTGTCAGATGTTCACACCCAGGAAATGTGTGCTTGCATAACTGAAACTGTTGCAACCTCAATGCTCAGCTTAAGCTTTTGGTTGTAATTTTCTTTTTTTTTTTTAAAAAAAGGTGTGTTTTGCAGCCTCAGCCCTGCGTGCAAACCTGTGGTAACAGCGTGCTGTTAATTCCTAGGCTGAGTAAAACAGACCCACTCTCTTCCTCCAGCTGGCTCTGACAAACAGCTCTGTGTGGCACAGGAACTTTCTGGTGGTTATTTCATTTTTTTTTTGAGGGGGGGGCAAGGCAAACAAAGCCTTTTAATCAAAACCATGAAGCAATGTTTCTGATGCAGGTTTGTTTCTTGCACTCACTTGTTTCATTTGTCTAAAAACCACAGGGAAGTACCTGTGGCAGGCAAGTGCTCCTTTCAAGATCACTAACAGAGAATTAAAAAAAAAACCAAAAAAACAAAACAAAACAAAACAAAACGATTAGTTCAATGCTTTTAACAAGGAGTTGTAGGGGAAGGTGTTGCTTGCCTGTGGATTTAGGGAAAGAAGGAAGGATGAGCACACTGTGGGAGCTCCAGAGAGCCACCAGGCAGGACAACTTCAGCTCCAGGCTGAGCTTGGGGAGAATCTTCTCATGCAGACCTGATGTTGCCTTGCCTTGGGCAGCACATGGAGAGAGAAAGATGCTGTCACCAGCTGCTCCAGGGGTGACACTGTGGTCTCCTACAGAACCCTCCCTAACCCAGAGAGCAGAGCAGATGCTCCACTGTGGACCTAGCTCATTTTTGGGACAGCTACAGCTCTTGCAGGCTGTCAGAGCAAAATGATTTCCAGACCAAACACGAGTTAGTGTTAGAGCACGCAATTCTTTCTCTTTGCTTGGTTGCAATCTCAAAAGTGGAGATGGCCACAAAGATACAGGGTGAGATTGTGATCTAGCAGGGTGTTGGAGTGTGTGCACTGATGAGAGAGTTGCATGGACTGCACTGCCTTCTGTGTTTAACAGTTGGACTAAATTTGCAGTAATTTGTCACAGATGTGGAGGGTGGGCAGGCCCTGGCACAGGGTGCCCAGAGCAGCTGGGGCTGCCCCTGGATCCCTGACAGTGCCCAAGGCCAGGCTGGACAGGGCTTGGAGCAGCCTGAGACAGTGGAAGTTGTCCCTGCCCATGGCAGGGGTGGCACTGGATGGGTTTAGGTTCCCTCCCAACCCAAACCATCCTGGGATTCCATGGTTCAGCACCAGGACTTTGCTTGGAGAGCAGTGTGGGTGCTGCCTGCTCAAGTCACATGCTGGAGACCCAATCTGAAACCACAAAGCAGAATTTGTGCCCTGGCCAGAAGAATGTGGAAATGAGAGCTGGTGAAACCTTGCTCAGATGCTCAGGGTGCAGCGCTGCCACGTTTGACACACGATGGGCAAATGGCACAGCAAGAAAAACCACAGAGGTGCAGGGCTGGCATCCCAAACACCATTTATAACCTGGGCTGGGTGAAAAGGAATTCATTACTGGGACTGGTGATGCACTGGGAAGGCTGAGCTAGAACAGAGTCCAGACAGAGTTAAGGAATAAGGCAGGGATTTATTAAAAGGATCTCCTCAATGAATCCCCCTTGGGCAGCACAAGAGCCCAGCCAGGGCTGCACCAAGGTGGCACAAAATGCACACCTGGTCATGGGGTCTGTCACTTTGATCAGTTCTGCTCCATTTGCATCTTGGAGTTCATTGTCCCATCCCAGCTTTAGCCCATCCTTGTTTTTCTCTCTCCAGCCTGCGTTGTTTGTGCTCTTGGGCCTGAGATTTGGATCATTTGTCCTTGGTCCCAGCTGGAGCAGGAATTGTTTTGTCTCCCTGCTCTGTGCAGAGAGCTCACCATCCCATAATATGAAGCTCAGACCTGCACACCAAAGCAGCACAGAATGTGAAACATAGAAAAGCTGAAACTTAAGGCATCAGCAGGTCAAGGAAAAGTGTGCTCCAAGCTGTCCAGGTGAGCAGTGGCAAAATAATTCAGTGTTGAGTGGTTTCCCAAGGAGAAGGTCCAGAGCCTGGTGGGATTGAGGGCACTCTGCAGATGACAGCAGAGCCTAAGGGGGTGTGAAGTGGGGCCACAAGCTTGGAAGTGAAACTGGAAGTAGGATCACCAGCCAAAAGGTTTTGGGAGCTTTCCCTGTGGTGATCAGAGGCCTCACAATGTGAAAATCCTGCAAAGGGAAATGTCTCTACCACCGGGTCATTTCACCTTGCCAAGCCAAATAATTCAAATGCAACCACAGCCCTAGAGAGGGGGGATCTCAGTCTGGGAAGAAGAGAAGATATCCCAGATCAGGTACTAAACTGAAGGTGGAAAATCTGGGGCTGAATAATAGGGGGAATTCAAGTGTCATCCCAGAAGGCTTCCAAGCATCAGGTTGGTTTCTATAAGCTTCTGTGAAAAGCTTCAGTTTAATACATATACATTTTTTTCAGGAACAATTTTTGGTGTGAAAAAAATCCTCCAAAATATCTGAAATCATAAACTTGTTAAGGTTATTTCCAGAAGGGAGGGACTTCTTACAAACCCCCTTCTTAGAATTCAGTGGGCTGTTTTGGTGTGAGAGTTTGTTAGCCTGGGGCCATTCTCAGTCCTCACAGGTCTCCTGGGCACTTATTTGGTAGTTGGGTTGGTCTGCTGTCTTCTCTGGAGATTTGTGAACTGCTCTTATCCTCCACATCAGGAGTGTCCCATAAATAACCTTTGTTGTTGTTGGGTTTTTTGGTTTGTTTTTTTTTTTGTTTTGTTTTTTTGTTTTTGTTTTTGTTGTTGTTTTGTTTTGTTTTGTTTTGTTTTGTTTTTAATTTTATTTTTGTTTGGTTGGTTGGTTTGGTTTTTCGGTGAGTAGAGAAAATATCTGTTCCCTCCAGAGAAATCACAACTCTGAATGATGTTATCTTGCATTTCCCCCTTGTTGTAGTATCTCAAACTCATTTTGTGGTCCTGTCAGGGCATCTGGAGTTTGGTAAAGCACATGCATCCCCTGCTTCTGAGTGGAGCTAACATGGAACCATGGAATCCCAGGACAATTTGGGATGGAAGGGACCTTAAAGCCCATCCAGTGCCACCCCTGCCATGGCAGGGACACCTTCCACTGTCCCAGGCTGCTCCCAGCCCTGTCCAGCCTGGCCTTGGGCACTGCCAGGGATCCAAGGGCAGCCACAGCTGTGCCAGGGCCTGCCCACCCTGCCAGGGAACAATTCCTAATTCCCAATATCTCATCCAGCCCTGCTGAAGCTGGAGGGGATTGGAGCACAGGGGTGATGAGGAGCAGCTGAGGGAGCTGGGAAAGGGGCTGAGCCTGGAGCAAAGGAGGCTCAGGGGGGACCTTGTGGCTCTGCACAACTCCCTGCCAGGAGGGGACAGCCAGGGGGCGTCGGGCTGTGCTGCCAGGGAACAGGGACAGGACAAGCGGAAAGGGGCTCAGGCTGGGCCAGGGGAGGCTCAGCTTGGACAGCAGCAGGAATTTCTGCATGGAAAGGGTGCTCAGGCCTTGGCAGGGGCTGCCCAGGGAGCTTTGCAGTGCCCATCCCTGCAGGTGTCCCAGGAAGGGCTGGAGGTGGCACTCAGTGCTCTGGGCTGGGGACAAGGTGGGCACTGGGCACAGCTGGCACTCCATGGGCTGGCAGGGATTTTCCAGCCTCAGTGATTCCATGATTTATATTTACTTGATACACTTGTTAATTTTTCCCTTCCCCCCTGCCTCCTTTTCCTTTTGTTGGTGGAAGTTTGGGGCTGGTTATTTTCTCCGTGTGCTCTCTGGTGTCCGTGGCAGGAGGAGCAGCCCCTGCAGCAGCAGCTGCCAAGGCAGGGAGATGAGATGTGCAGCCCAGGGAACACGGCGTCCTCCCTGCAGCACAGAGCCTGCCTCTGCTGCAGCTTGCTTCAGGTGGCTCCACGTGTGTAGGTGCCACCAGTGACTCACAGATGACTGCAGAGCTGAAGCCTCCTTGCACGGGGTTGATCTGAGGTGAGGAGAGAGGGAGGAAGGAGAAATCTTGCACGACTCTCTCAGCTGGTTCTTCGAGGCTGCCGGAGAAGTCACTTGCCTGTGAAATTCTCTCTCTGGCAAAGCAGCTTGCAGCAGATCACTCCCAGAGGTTCTTCAGTTCTCAGCAACCACAGACAGGACCCAGGGAAGGGCTGGAGCTGTGCAAGGAGGGTTTAGGCTGGATTTCAGGAAAAGGTTCTTCCCCCAGAGGGTGCTGGCACTGCCCAGGCTCCCCCGGGAATGGGCACAGCCCCAAGGCTGCCAGAGCTCCAGGAGAGTCTGGACACTCCAGGGATGCCCAGGGTGGGATCAGGATCAGGTGTGAATCAATGGGATCAGGAGAATCCTGAATCAATGGGATCAGGAGTTGGATCAATGATCCCAGTGAATCCCTTCCAGCTCAGGATATTCTGTCGTTCTAAAGCTGGGAAAGCCAAGATGACCAACACATCCAGCAAACAGAACCTTTCCTGATGTGTGTCTGAATGCAAAGATTTTATTGAATGAGCCAAACTGCTGTGAGAACCACTCCAAAACAGGAATTAAGCTTTTGCATCCAGGCCATCTTGCAGGAACTTATCTAGGTCTATGGGGGCTCTGTCTTCAAGCTTGCCCTGTTGTCTTCTGCTGACATCTATTTTGAAGGACCAGGAGGGATTTGGAACAGCTGGATGAGGTTCCTGTAGTTTTTAGAATCAAAGAATCCCTGAATGGTTTGGATGAGAAGGGACCTCAAAGCTCATCCCATTCCACCCCCTGCTACAAACAGGGACACCTTCCACTGTCCCAGGCTGCTCCCAGCCCCATCCAGCCTGGCCTTGGGATCCAGGGGCAGCCCCAGCTGCTCTGCGCACCCTGTGCCAGGGCCTGCCCACCCTCCCAGGGAACAATTCCTTCCCAATATCCCATCCCTCCCTGCCCTCTGGCAGTGGGAGCCATTCCCCCCCTGGCCTGGCACTCCATCCCTTGTACAGAGTCTCTCTCCATGTTTCCTGTAGCTCCTTCAGGCACTGGAAGGCCACAGTGAGGTCACCCAAAGCTTCTCCTCTCCAGGTGAGCAATCCCAGCTCTCTCAGCTTCTCTTTGAAAAATGTGAGTGAAGAAAACCACATGAAAGCTCAAGATTCCCCCATGTCCTGTGGGACAACCTTAGGAAATTCTACCTGTTCTCTGCATTTCCCAGGGTCTAAAATTCCCATTTTCCTGCAGTGGCCACCAGCTCACGGTTTGGCACTCCAGGTTCTCGGGGTGGTGTTGCAATGTCCTTTGGGCTGTGGGAGCAGAGAGCCCTGGAAATCAGCATGTCTGAGCAAGTTCAATGCCGTTGCCTCTGCCGGAGCCTGACTTCCTTCCCTGGACCAAGCCTGAGGTTTGTGGGCTCCAAGAAAATGGCAAGTCACCAACTTGGCATCTAGAGGAACAAGGAGAGCACTGCCCCGCTCCCATTGCACAAGAAACATCAGGGACTGCCGAGAGGAGATGAAGGTGGAAGCAAAACCTGGTTTATTTTCTTTCCTCCCAAAGCCTGTGTGTGTTTCTGGTTGCTGATAACCATTCCATAAGTGCCAGCATATGGGGAAAATTCTGGGGTTCTGGTAAAGGGTTGGGGTCTGAACCTGTGGCACTGAGGGTGGGGAATTCCTCTCGTGGTAAAACTTCTTGGCATTTTAACACTGGGAGCAGAGGGAAGAGAGGTTGGTGGTGGTGGTTGGCATTGACTTCTTGGTTGAAGGAGGTGGTCACCTCTGCTCATGAGGTCAGAGAGCTGGCGTGAGATGGGTCCTCATCCCTGCCAGCCACAGGGTGATCTCCAAGGACAAAACTAATCCAGCATGAGCTGATCTTTGTTTTCCAGCTTCTTGGCACACTCAGAGCCGTGTTTTTGAGCCATCCCCAGCGGCCACGTGGATGTTTCCTTCTGACAGCAAGAATGGAGACGGCTGCAACTTCTGGTTTCCTTTAAAGGAGCTTTAAAACAAATCATCAGGAGTGGCAGAACTTGTTGTAAAGTGGAGGCTTCATGTTTTACTCGTTACCGTGGCTCCAAACGTCAAAGCAGCGAGCGCCTCCAGCATCATTGTCACAGTGCTCTTCCCTGGGAGGAGAGAATGCCCTGGGTCTGCTGGGAATGACAAACAATGCTGGCACAGGGAGAGGCAACAGGGCTGGAATCAAAATGCTTGTGTTTATAATTGCTTTTACCGTGGTCCCTGGAAGGCTCAGGGTCCTGTGGGGTGAGGGGCTGTGCAGGAATAGAACAGGGCATAATCCCAGTCCCCCAAGGGTTTGAGGGCTGTCAGGCTCCTCCACCAGCCAGACTGACACCAGCACGCTTGGAGACCGTGTCAGAGACACGCTGATTTTAATTGGGGAAAACAAAAAAGAAATTTATAGGCTTCTTTTTCAGCTGCAAATTAGATTTCTTCTGTCTTGTCAACGGCTTTTGGATGGCCACTGCGGAAGGATCCTTCTGGTGAGACAAAAAGGCTGCAGAAATAATAGAAATGAACATCTGCAGCTGAGGAGCTTGACTGAGACTTGAAAAGTTTGCTTTGGGTGGGAGCCAGGTCCTGCTGAGGTCTGCAGGAGTTTTGCTCTTGGCCTCGGTGGGGCCAAGATTTCACCCTCAGAGATCATGTCCTGAGGAAGAATTTAGTCTAAAATAATCCTCAAAACTTGTATTGTTTGACTCCCATCCAGGGGTTCTTTTGGAGGCTGAGTGGCTTTGTGTTTCTGATTGACTCGGGTCGCTCCCCCTGGCATCTCCCAAGGATGAGCTCTCAATGGAAGGCCGGGAGGCACAAGGGAGGGTCAGACCTCAATCCAGGTCCCCAAACCAACAGATTCTTTAATTTGGGGGGTGTAGGACTTGTTGGGTGTGTGCTGAAGCTGCTCATCTTTGGAGGGAGCCATAGCACGTGGGAGAGCCACACCGTGGTGACAGCCAGGGCCTGGTGGCATCACCGGGGGTGGGGGTTCCTGACCTCCCCTCTGCTGATTTCCCATCAAGAAGGCTTTGGAAAGAGGAAAGAGGGAAATGGTAAGAAGCAGTTGGATTCCTACTGTATGTGCTTGCTGTTCTTGATGATTTTCCCCTCCTTTTTTTTAAGGACGTGGTGGCAGGAAAAGCCACTTGTCCAATTCACAGCCCTGAAGCTCCCAGAGATGCAAGGCTGGCTTTTCCCCCTCCTGCTATAGTATCCCACTTACACAGTAGATAATTATCAAGATTTAAGGTTTGCTTCCTGAACTCGATTGGTTCCACAGCAGACCCTGAGAAATTAATTTTTTTTTTTTTTTAACTGAAAGAAGGTGTGAAATCATTTTAACAGGTTCCTTTTGGAAAACCTTGAAAACTGTCTAATAAATAGATCTATAGTGTATAGGCTTTCTTTAGTTGCACTTGAAGTTGTCCAGCATGGAGTGCATGACTTAGACAAAAAAAAATTAAATTAATCTGTGAATCAGTGACTGCAATACAGGGACTATCAACCACCAAGAGGCTCCTTGAAATCTCTGCTGAGCTGGCCTCTCTGAAAACCGTGGCCTTGTGTGGGGAAGAATAACAAGAACAAAAGGAAATCTGAGAATTATTTGTCTTGTAATTATTTTTAGAAAAAAATAATTTCTCTTTTTTGCTGGGAGAACTTTCATTTTTCCCTGCTCTCAAATAAAGCAGTGAGATGGTCCTGCTGTGCCTCAGGCTGTCCTCCTAAAATAAAGGAAGGGCTAAAAAGATGGACCATCTGGAAGCCTGTGCAGAAGGAGCGTGCCAGAGCAGGCTGACGTGCAAGAGCATCCTTTGGATGTATTTTTGAACACTGGTCAATCCACTGAGGGCTTTTTTTATCGTTGTTTTTTTGTGATGAGTTGATGGCAACTTCTCAGAGGCTTTTGCTGCATGCAGCAGTGCTGGTGGATATTCCACGAGAGGCTGAAAGGGAATTTTGGGACACACTGTTTCTCCCTGGAAGCATCCTATGACTGGCACCAAAACCTCCCCCAGCTGAGTTCTGGGCTGAAATTCCAGCTGGGACTGGCTATTCCTCCAGGTCAGTGGCCTCCAAACTTTCTTTATTATGCTCCCCTCTGTGCAAAAACCATTTTTAAGCATGCACCTCAGTTTTGTGTGGGTGTGTTTATAAATTACATAACGAGGTATTTCCTCCTGCTGCACTTTGGATCATCTCATGCATCCCACCTTGGAATCACTGCTCCAAGGGATGATGGTGATGGCACAACCTTCACCCCATCTCCTCTTTATTGAGACCTTCCTCCTCCTCCGTTTTTTTTTTTTTTTTTTTGTCTTTGTTCCTGTGACTCCAAGGCATGGAATGGGAAGTTTTCCATTCTGCTGGACTTTGCAGGACTGATGCATTAATCAGCAGGCTTTGCTTCATTTCTGCCTCCCAGAGATGGGCAGAAATTTGCCCACATTCCTGGGAAAAGGGATGAATCTCCAGCACAGGCAGCATGCTTCTTCTTAGGTTGTGTCCTCAAGTGTTCAAGGCCCAGCCCTGGACTTTATGCATCCCTAGGGAAACAAGGCAGATTTTATATATATATATATATATATATATATATATATATATATATATATATATATATTTTTTTTTTTTTTTTTTTTTAAGGAAATGTTGGGGAAATCTGGTTTTTTGTAATGCTGGATTGATGATTGGCCTGGATAATCATAAAGCTCTTTTCCAACCTTTCTGTTTCTATAATTTTTGGTGGAAATTTTCATGCTACAAGCCCAACCAGCTCCACCTCCTCAAAGGCTCTTGGTGTTCTAAGCAGCCTCCACGAGGAGATGATTCCTGGTCCTTTGGAGGGTGGTGGAGAGGGACATTTGAAGGGTGGTGATTTTTTTACAAGGACAAGTGATGGCACTTTCCCTCCTCTCATCGTGGCCCCTGTAGAAAGTGCTGAAAGACTAAAGGGCATCACAGTGTGGGGGCATTTGTGCTGTTTGTTTCTCCAGCCATATGTACAGCTCAGTCCTTTTTATAGTGCCACATATGGCACAACCAGAATTGAATTTTTCATCATAATTGATCTGACCTGTATCATCCTGTTGGCTTTAGCAGGACTAATTCCACCAGGCTGAGATTAGGACTGAAAATAGGGCCCAGTTAGAGGAGCAGCCATGACTTCCCTGCCATGAGGAGGGGCAGATTCTTTGCTTCTTTTTTCTGCCAGGGCCAGGATTAAATGTGTGAGATGGTGTTTCTTGTTGGGACTCAGATGTTTATTAGTCCTTATCCATGTCACAGTCTCACAAGCCCTGAGTTCTACAGCACTTCCCTCTAACAAACTAAAAATGGAGCCCCATCTCTCTGTCTACAAGGCCTTTTAAGGATAAACTGTCCAATTGGGAAATGAAACCTAAATTATTTTTGCTTTTAACCCAATAACCAACCACCCATGGCCAGCAGTGTGGACTTTTTTATCCAATTACACAAAATCACCCAAACCCATGGAGAAGGAGGTGAAGAAGAAGTAGCAGCCTCTGCCCTAAAACCTCCATCTTGTTTATATCTATTACTGTATTCTAAACCCTTGAACTCTAAGTTTCCCACCCTGTGATATTGCACCCTTCTATTCAAACTCCACACCCACAATCCCAGATTATGGCAAGAATTGAATTCTTTCATTCATTGATAGAATTCAATTCTATCATTCAATTTTGGAAGCTTCTCCATGGCCTCAGGTCAAATGCAGTGTTCTCCTGGGGGTCAGTGCCTGGCAGCACAGAGAGTCTGGAATTCTCAGCAGCCAGGGCTCCAAGAAGGAGGCACAACCTGCTTTGCCCAGTTGCTATTAGTGGTGGAGGCTGACACAGGCTGGAATTGCTTTTGTTTTCCATGGGATGTGGTGCAGGGGGAGCAGGTGGCTGCCTGTGCCCACAGCAGCCAGGCCAGCAAGTCTGCAGTGCTGGGGCTGGTGGCTCTGGCTGTGTTTTATGGAAAACAGGAGGCTGAGGGTGCTGCAGTGTCCCACCCCTGGGCAGTGGGATGCTGAAGGCTCCTGTGTCACTTTGGAGCTTCACACAGCAAACTGGGGCAACAGCCATGCCAAGAACTCTGCAACTGGTGAGCTAAGCCTGCCCTTGTGTTTAGAGGGGGAAAAAAAACCCCTTTGGTGGTCTCTAAATCTCCCCTCACTACAGCCAGAGCTTCTCTCTTCAGCTTGGACTCTCAAAGGAAGAAACAGCTCTGATGGGCTGCTGACAATTTGAGAAGATTAGAAACTGTCCTACAAGATTAGGAAGCTGCAAAAATGGGCTGTAGCTACTTTCTTTCCCAGTGCTCTCAGCTGCAGCTGAGAATCTAGACCAGACTTTATTTTTGGCAAGGGGGAAAAAATAAATCTCCTTTGATACTGTGCAAAAAAAAAGGAAAAAAAAAAAAAAAAAAAAAAGGAGGAGGAAGGAAAAAAAGGCAAGTAAATGTTAAGCCTTGTGCCTTGAGCAAGGATCTCTTCTGCTGTACAGCAGCAGCATTTTAGAGCTGAAATCCACTTGCTTTGATCGCTGATGGGGAAAAAAATATATATATAAAAGGGATTTATTGTGAAATAATGGATTTGATCCCTGGTAATCCTTTCTTTGGGATTAGACTTGGAATATTATTTTTGTGATCTCTGGAATTAGACTATGCTGGCGTAACAAACCAGAGCATGTGAGTTGCTCTGCAGGATGAGGGTGAGCTGTGAATAGAGAATTACTTGCACAGAACAAAGCAGATGATGAATTTACAGTTCTATTTTTGATACTCGAGGCCTACAGGCAAGTCTAAAACCCAGCATAAAACCAACCCCAAGCCAAGGCAGAAAAGACCCCAGACCTTCTCTTCTTTGCTCTAACTGTGGGTTAGAGCTCCTTTTTTGAGGATTTTCCCATTCATGGGAATTTAGGATACCCACTCCTGTTGGTGTTGCTGTGGACATGAGGTTTAAAATGTCACTGGAAACCTCCTTGGTGCAGGTCCTGGTGTATGACCACAGTGTTTTCCAGGGAAATTGGGCAAACCTGGCTTAACCTGCCCAGAAAGGTGAAGCACGGGTAATGTGCTGAGAAATCTCCATGGGCAGGTCGTTTATGGGGCTCTTAAAACAAAATAGGTGCAAAATGTGCTGTGAGACCTTGATGTGGAACTTTGAACTCCCAAATCTTTCAAAGGAAGCTGTTTCAAGGAATTTATCCCAATTTATCCAAATTTCAGCTTTCTGAACTCAGGGGCTGCTTTTAAACCACAGGGGAAATTCTTCAGTATCAGGCTTTAAAAGAGCTGATATTTAAAAAAAAAAACCCCAAAAACTAAAATATTCAGTGCCTGCCCCATTCCTGGGTGTGCTGCTGGAATTGCAAAGGTCATTTTGTCACTGAACTTTGACCAGGCTCCCAACCTCACCCTCAGCTGGGCACCTGTGATCCCAGGGTGGCACAAAGGCATGGCTGAAGGAGGATTATTAAGGAAATGAGTTCTGGAGATCCCCTTGGCATCAGGGTGTGGTGCTGCTCTGGTGCCCTGTGCCAGCTGCTTTTCCAGGGCCTTGGCTTTGAGCAACTCCTCTTTTGGGAGCTGTGAAGAGCCCAGGACAAGTTATCAGCTTCCCCAGCACTGAGTTTCCTGGCAAAATGTCCCCTCCTGAATGTGCTGGGGGTAGGATTGCTGTGCTGGCTGTCTGCATTTGGGGAATTATTCATGGAGTGCTCGGATGGGGATCCCTCCCAAAAACCACTTGCAAGGGCTTCTGGGCAATGTGATCCCCTAGGAAGCAGTCAGTGACTACAACCCGTTTTCCAGAGGTAAAACAGTCTCCTGTTCCCTCTGGGAGATGAGAAATGTGCTAATCCTTTCCAGTTTTGGCTCAGGGAGGGCAAGCTACCTTTCCCAGCGTTGGAGGGTTATGGATGAGGAGCCTGGAGCCCATCCTGCTTGGCTCCTGCTCAGGTGCTTTCCTGGAGCTCTCTGCGTCTGGAGGTGGTGCTGACAGCCCTGCAGCTGGCACCACTCCCCTGGATCTGGCTGTGCCACCTGGATTCCCCAGATCCAAGGGCTGGCACCACAGCATCTCCCCTTGGAGCGCTCAGGGAAGGATGATGCAGGTCCATGGGATGGGGGAGTGTGGTGGTGCCTGTTTTGCCTGCTGGCACAGAGCTGGGGGCTTTGCTGGGGATAGTGCTGCTGATGGGGAGTGCCCAGCCTGGTGATGATGCCTCAGGTTTTAGCTTTTAAATTTTCAGGTTCTGTGCTGCTTTAGTGTGTGGGTCTGGGCTTCGCCTTAAGGGATGGTGAGCTCTCTGCACAGAGCAGGGAGACAAAAAAATCCTTCTCCAGCTGGGACCAAGGAGAACTGATCCAAATCTCAGGCCCAAGAGCATAAACCACATGGACTGAGGAGAGAAAAACAAGCAGGATTGGACTTCATAAGCTGGACCTACAACTGTACAGTTAATTCCAATATCAAATGGAGCAGAACTGATCACAGTGACAGACCCTGTGACTGGGTGTGCATTTTGTGCCCATTTTGGTTCACCTTGGGTGCAGCCCTGGCTGGGCTCTTGTGCTGCCCAAGGTGGATCCATGGAGGAGATCCTTTTAATAAATCCCTTCTTTATTTTTTAGCTCTGTCTGGTCTCTGTTCTAGGGCAGCCTTCTCCAGGCATCAGTGATTCTCCAGGTGTGCCTGTCCCCCTTGATGTCTCTCACTGCTCCCTGCCCTTGCAGCCCCTTGCATGGGAAACCACAATTATGGTGATATCAGCTCTAACTCAGAAAGGAGCTGAGCTCCAGCCTTCATTTGCTTTCTAGATTTGGACTCCTTGATCCTAAATTCCCTAGCAGCAGAGTGGTGATGCTTGGGAGTTTTCTTGGGGCTGATGGCAGAGTAGCCTGCCTGCACCAGGGGTTTGTGCCAACCCAAGTCACACCTGAAGGATCAGCAGCTCATGGTTTGGGGTGTCTGGAGTAGAGACCACACAACTATTTACAAGAATGTGTAGCAAGAGGACAAGGGGGAGCAGCTTCACACTGAAAGAGGGGAGGTTTAGAGTTGAAATTAGGAAAAAAATCCTTCCCTGTGGGGGTGCTGAGGCCCTGGCAAGGATTTCCCAGAGAAGCTGTGGCTGCCCCTGGATCCCTGGCAGTGTCCAAGGCCAGGTTGGACACTTGATTGGAAGGGGTTCCTGTTCACAGCAGGGGTTTAGAGTGAGATGATCTTTCACTGATCTTCTTTACTTTCAGGGAGGTGTGTGTTTGGGCTATTTGTGGACACAGCCTTGCAGAAAACAACCTGCCTCTTGTGCTTTGAGCTCTGGCAAATTTTTGAGAGCTGAAATCTAGAGAGATTTCTTTGGTTTCCAAAGAAACCTTCACCTCTGGCTTTTATTTCTACCTTCAGTTGTTTGGCTTTCAGAGCTCCTCCCAACAGTGGCTTGAACCAAAACCACCAAAACCAGACTCCTGCTTGCTGGAAAGGAGGAACAGAAAAATCCAAGGAGAAATAACACTTCAGCATCACTATTAGATCTATTGTCTCCAGTCTCAAAGTTCTCTTTCCCTTTCACTGGATCCAGGAGAAATAAAATGCTACAAGAAGTGCGCTGTGTTCTTCCCATTCCTTTTTTCCCCCTCCTGCCCTTCATGGTGAGTGAGGGTGCTGAGGTTCTCAGAGAGGCTGGGAAGAGGAGAGTGCCTGATTTCCTGATTTCCAGGGGCACACAGAGTGCCAGCATCTGGTCACAGCTACAACAAGCAAAAATTACAAGTGGTGTTAATGGTCTCATTCCTCGGGACTTCATGTTCAAAACACAGCTGCAGGTGCCTCCATCCCCATTTCCAGGAGTGTCCCTGCCATGCCCTGGGGACACCAGGAGCCCCTGGTGCCAGTGTGGATGGAGCTCAGTGGGGTTGTAGGTAATTCCAGAGGGATTTGGGGTCTGGACTCTGCTGAGAAGGACACAGCCAGAGCTTCAGATTCACCAGCATGAGCTGCAGCAGGGGAACCCCCACATTACTGAAATCCAGGCTTTTCAGCCCATTCCTTGGCTACCTGGGAAAAAAGGGAAATGCAGAATGGTAAAGCTGAGGGACACATGAAAGAATCCATTCCTTAACTGGGTGCAAAGTGTTTCACAAAAGGTGAAAATAACCCAAATGCCACCAGTGAGGTGATTGGCTCTGACTGCTATCAGCACTCCAGAGTGACATCCCCACATTCTAATGGATGGTGTCTTAGCTTGCAAGATATGCCTGGGGGAGTGTATTTTGTCGCCATCTGTCAGAGGTGGGGCAGTTCTCTTCTGTTCAATGGGCAGTTTTCTTTATCTCTTCCACAGCCAATTCTCCCTCCAGGAGATCTCTGCTGTTCATGGCCATTAATTATTAATTATCTTCTGTCCATGGCCAGTGAGTGTCCCTGCAGGGCTGATCAAATTCCATCATCCCATGGGGAGATGCCCCACCCAGGGGAGGAGCCAAGCATTCCTACCTGGATCCAATCTGAGGTTTGGAACAGCCCAGCAGCCTTTGCCCACTGCATTCCCAGAGGAGCAGCTTTCTGCTGCCCTGCATTCCCAGAGGGAGAGCAGGCCCATCTCCAGCAGCCCTGGAGCTGCAGAGGAAAACTCCCCCCTTGTGCAGGATCCCTGCTCCAGCAGAACCACAGCTGGCACTGCAGGAGGGCTGAGCCCCCCTGGGATGGGACTGTGCCACCACCCTGAGCCCCCCTGGGATGGGACTGTGCCACCACCCTGAGCCACCCTGGGAGGGACTGTGCCACCACCCTGTGCAACCCTGGGATGGGACTGTGCCACCACCCTGAGCCCCCCTGGGATGGGACTGTGCCACCACCCTGTGCCATCCTGGGATGGGACTGTGCCACCACCCTGAGCCCCCCTGGGATGGGACTGTGCCACCACCCTGTGCCACCCTGGGATGGGACTGTGCCACCACCCTGGGATGGGACTGTGCCACCACCCTGACACACAGGGGGACAGGGCCTGTCTGACTCTGGCAGTGTTGGGGTTTTTTTGTTTGTACTATTGCATTTGTATTTTTAATTTTCCTAGTAAAGAACTGTTATTCCTATCCTCACACCTTTGCCTGAGAGCCCTTTAATTTCAAAATTATAATAATTTGGAGGGAGGGGGTTCACATTTTCCATTTCAGGGGAGGCTCCTGCCTTCCTCAGCAGACACCTGCCTTTCAAACCAAGACAGATGGTCTCTGGAAAGAACTAGTCCATTGCTCAGGAGCATCCAAAAAAAGCCAAAACACTGTGAGGAATCGCCAGCAAAGGAAGAGAGAGCACCACGATGCTGCAGCACAAATCCACCACGCCCTGGGAGCAGTTTTAGTCTCCCCAGCTCAGAAGGCTCAGAAGGTAACAGAGGTGGGAAAGCTTGGGGAAGGATGGAAGAACTGGAATGCAGGAGGAGCTATTTAAGCCAGGTTGCCTATGACAGGTCCTGCTGTAAGAAATTGGAGTGTAGCAGATGGCACCAACCTCAGCTGGAGATGGGCTCAGCTTGGGCAGGAGAAGGGTGCTGCTCTCAGGACACACACTTCACCTGCAGAGTCCCCTGTTTTGGGGGATTTAAGGAGTTCCTGTGAGTTTAAAAGGGTGATGAATGAGTTAATGAATGAGCAGGGTGCTGGTGGCTCCCAAAATGACCCACTTCATAAAACCCCTGAGCAGCAAAAGAACCTGCAAGAGCCCCCAGGTGAAATCTCTCAGTTTTCATGTTTTCCTTGTTCCTACAGCTCTCCCCGGGTTTTTGGGCAGAGTTCAAGGCGGGGTACTGGCCTCAGGGGATTTGCAACAATGCAGACATTGTCACGCTCTCCTGGCACAGGAAATCAAAGAGACCTTCCCTTGTGAGGACGGATGTGATGAGCAAGTGATTTCTGCTTTACATCCTCATTCAAGCTGAGCACCTGATGATGAAGCCCAGAGTTCAGAGACTGAAGGATGGAAAAATTCAACTCCCCCAAACCATTCTCTTTCACAACACCTGTGCCACCAGGTTTCTGAGTAAAAGAACTACTTACAGGCTGCCTCAGGATCCAACCACAGAGCAATATTGGCAGGATAAAAGCCAAGTCAGCCAAAAGGCTGAATAAGCAGAGAAACCTGTGCCACTTGCAACGTGTTCTCAGCTTCTTTAGCCAGCAGAAAAGGGTCCTGGGCTTGTGAGTGATTCACTTTGTGTCACTTGGCTCCACCTCAGAGGTGAGGGTTTTGGAATGACTCACAGCCCCGTGCTAACGGAGCGGATCCTGTGATGCTACTCAAGTTTTGCACCCTTTGAACCCAAAGAGGTTCTGAGCAGGTGACTTCAAAACGAGACCTTCACGCTCTTTTTTTTTTTTTTTTTTTTTTTTTTTCCCCCAGTTTGAGGCAGGTTTCATGACAGTGAGTCCTTGTTTCAGACTGGGTGGCTGGTATCGACTGAGACTCAGCAAAACAATCTTAGTTCTTCACTGGGAAGGGACAAGTGGGCTTCAATTATGGATGACACAGAGCTCTTAACCATTACCCAGGCATCACAAATCCATCTCCAAAATCCCAGAGCCTGTCTTTTCTAATCCAACTCACACAAGGAAGGAAGAGGCTTTGGGGCAGACTGCCATTGGGCCTGGGCATGGTCTGGCAGACATGGAACAAGGTGGAGTGAGAGGGCTTAAACATCTAAAAAGTACAACCCTCTTTTGACTCCATATATGCTTTTTCCTCCCCTCCCGCAATTTCTTCCCCAAGGAAACTAAAATCTTACACAGAAGAACAAAAGAGGAAACCCCCAAAGCCTAGCTTAAGGCATGTCTCCAAAACTCTTGTAAATGGAAAGTTTGGAAGCCAGAGAAAAGTGTTTGTTGTGTCAGATAGGGTTATTTTCAAAGTCCTCAGGTGTGTTCCTTTGCCCTTCTCTCATTAAAAAGCTGCAATGGACCCTGCACAGATGTGTTTTTAAAGGTGTAAAGAGCTGCCCAAGAAGCTGGAGGGATCAGGAGATATTGTGGTGAGGGCTGTGGTGCCTCAGCCTGGCTGGGATGCAGCTGTAGGGGAAAATACCCACCTTGATCAGTGTAGGTGGATTTAGGAGGTGACTGCAATTGTGAATTCTCCCTCAGTCTGTGCTTTCTGCTGAGTGGAGGCTTGGCTTATTTTCCCCCACTTCTCAACTACATGGCCACCTTTGTTTCAGCCATGAAGCCTCCTTGGCCAAACGAATATTTTTATTAATACTCATCAGCAAAAATATAAACAGATACTGAGTTAGAAGCACAGGCTCGGCTCTGATTGTTTGACCTTTAGTTTCTACTGACAACAGCAAAGTAAACAATTTCTGTGGGGACTCAGTGCTGATTTCTGCCACAAATAAGTAAGACCATGAGATGAACACAGCGAGCTTTAAGTTATTAAACAGAGACCTGAAGCCATCGAAACTGGGAGCTGAGCTGGAAGAATTGGTACCTATGGAGCAATGTGTCCCTGGCAAAATGCTGCTCTTTGCTCTTCTTCCAGGCAGGAACACGTTGGATTAGGATGGATCTGCCCAGTGGTGTGGCCTTGAGCTGAAGTGGGCTTCAGAAGGTGTCTGCCCTCCTGACCAGCACTCAGGGTGGGTTTTCAGAGCCAGCAGCTCCCTTGAGGAGCGTGAATGGGCAGGGAAGTTCCTGTGCACAGTTCTGGTGTTCCAAGAAAAGGAGGATGTGGAACTGTTGGAGCAGGTCCATAGAAGGCACCAAGCTGCTGAGGGGACTGGAGCACCTTCCCTGTGGAGCCAGGCTGGGAGAGCTGGGGCTGTGAGAAGGGTGTGGAGAGCTCACAGCTCCTTCCAGGGCCTGAAGGGACACAGGGAACCTGGAGAGGGACCCTGCATGAATAACTGGAGTGCCAGGACAAGGGGGAATGGCTTCCCTCTGCCAGATGGCAGGGATGGATGGGATATTGGGAAGGAATTGTTCCCTGGCAGGGTGGGCAGGCCCTGGCACAGGGTGCCCAGAGCAGCTGGGGCTGCCCCTGGATCCCTGGCAGTGCCCAAGGCCAGGCTGGACACTGGGGCTTGGAGCAGCCTGGGACAGTGGAAGGTGTCCCTGCCCATGGCAGGGGTGGGATGGATGGGATTTAAGTTCCCTTCCAACCCAAACCATTCTCTTCATCTGTAACTTTGTGATCCAAGCAGAGCAGGGAAGTAAAAACCCCAGATCCCACTGCTTTATGGCCAGATAGGAAAACACTGAAACCTCAAACACAGACGAACCTGCAGAGACAGTAAAAGGCACAAAGCCCTGTTTTTAGCATAGCTCCTGCCCTCAGAGAGGAGCAAGAGGCAGGTGGGATGCTGCTGAGGCTGTGTGGGGACGGCAGGCCCAGCGGGCAGCCCAAGGCCTGCTGTAGCCGCAGGGTTATGGCGGCCTCACGAGCCGCGCTGACCTTTCTGGAGCTCCCATCCCTCCCCCACAGCCCGGGACAGCTGTAAACATCCCCACCATAAAGACACGATTGTGAGATCCCATGTATTTGCCATTTGGGCACGGCCCTGGCTTGCCCGAGGGGCTGGGCAGGCAGGGCCTGTCCCGGCCCTCCTGCCACGGCCCGGCCGGCGGCCATGGCATGCCACAAACGCCTCTGGGCCGTCCCTGAGCCCCTCCTGGCGCCAGCGTCCCTGGGACAGCTCCTGCCAGATGAAAACAACAGCCCAATTCCCTCCTGGCCTCTCACCAGCTCTTCCCATCCCTGCTGCTCCCCCGGGTGCAGGGGCTGAGGGTGGGGAGGAGGGCAGGAAGTTGCTGACGCGGGTGGTTGGATTTGGGTTTGAACGCCATCCAGAAAGGAGCACCAAATGTTAGTAAACAGATCAGGAAGCGTTTCCGTGTTTGGCAACGGCTCCGCTTTTCCACAGCAGCCATCGTCTCCAGTGGTTTTTCCACCAGGGAAAATGATCCCACTTGGTTGCTTTGCTCACAAAAAGCTCCTGGAGCCCCTTCAGGTCCTGCCCTTCAAAGGGGCAGGTGCTGCAGCAGAGGGCTCTGATTTGGGCAGGTGTTGTACTTGTGGGGTGCCTCGTGGCAGGAATGATCAATCTGACTCCACATTCTCAGATAATTTACTATTTTATGATACTGTATTATATTAAAGAATGCTATACTGAACTATACTAAAGAATGCAGGAAGGATACAGAGAGAAGGCTAAAAAGATAACAATGCAAACTCGTGACTCTCTCTCCAGAATCCCAACACAGCTTGGCCCCAGTTGGCAAATAAGTCAAAACAACTCACCAGAAACCAATTAAATAATCACCTGTGGGTAAACAATCTCCAAACACATCCCACGTGTGAGCACAACACAGGAGAAGCAAGTCAGATAAGAATTTGTTTTCCTTTTCTCTGAGGCTTCTCAGCTTCCCAGAAGAAAAATCCTGGGTGTAGGATTTTTCCAGAAAATGTGAATGCCACAGGCATGGGTCTGATCCTCGCAGAGCACAGGGTGCACGCTCCTGGGGATTACAGGATCCTGCAGCCATGTCCGGCATCTCCACCATGATCCAGGCTGAAAAGGAAAGGATCAGGATGCTTGGCCTACATTGCTTTGGAAAGGAAGATTAGGAAGCAGTTTCCTGGCCGTGTGGTGAACAGGGAATTACTGAATTCCATGGGCTCCTCAGGGCAGGGACAAAAGACCTGTCAAGTCCTGCTGCTTCAAGCTGCTGCTTCAAGCTGCAGTCCCGTTAGGAGAAAGACACAGGAATGAATCAAGCCCTGCACGAAATCCTGGTTTCACCATTCCTCAGCATCCTGGGATGAACCTAAGCTGCCCCTCTTGCAGCATGTGAGGGAAATAAAACAGTCTCTGATTCCGGAGGACTGAACTGCCCCAAATCTGTGTTTCAGTGCTCTTCACCATGACTTCCACTCATCAAGTTCGAATTTAGGGGCTTGGATAAAAAGCCTGTGGTCAGTGGCTGGTTTTTGGGAGAAGACCTCGTTTTTGGGCACAGCACCTCCCACTGCAGGTGTAGAGGGATGTTGATATGGGATGGAGGTGCCACCAGCATGAAGAAGAGGAGCAGAGAGGATGAGGGTCAAAAGTGAGGCTTGTAAGGGGAAAATCATTTCAAATGAGACAATCCTGACCTACAGCCAACAGCAACCCTAAAAGCAAAGGAGGAAAAAGCAACAGAATTTGTCTTTTTTCATGTTGAACTCCATGAGATGGTGTGAGAAACCATCTGATCTAACACCTCGTGTGACCAAGTCACTGTGACTGCATGAATCATCCCACACAGACACCTGGTGATACTAAAGGTGACACTGTGACACCCACAGCTTATTATTTTGCCACTGGTGGTTTTCACTGATGCCATCAGTGCTGCCCGCAATAACTAACAAATGGCATGTCCTTTTGAGAACCAGGGTCTCCAGGGAGATGCCACCACACCTTGTGCTCTCACCATTTCAGTCTCCTTCCTACACCTTTGTCCTGCTTTTTCTGGTTTACCAAGGGGCCTGTCTCACTCCAGCCCCTGCCACGGGCAGGGACACCTTCCACTGTCCAAGGCTGCTCCAAGCCCTGTCCTTGGAAACTTCCAGGGATCCAGGGGCAGCCACAGCTTATCTGGACACCCTGTGCCAGGGCCTGCCCATCCTGGGCATCTCTCAGCCCCAGCAGCAGGGATAACAAAGGGGACAGGAAAAGTGAAGCCTGCAGGACCAGCTTTGCTGAGGGAGCTGGGAAAAGGGCTGAGCCTGGAGCAAAGGAGGCTCAGGGGGGACCTTGTGGCTCTGCACAACTCCCTGCCAGGAGGGGACAGCCAGGGGGGGTCGGGCTGTGCTGCCAGGGAACAGGGACAGGACAAGGGGAAAGGGGCTCAGGCTGGGCCAGGGGAGGCTCAGCTTGGACAGCAGCAGGAATTTCTGCATGGAAAGGGTGCTCAGGCCTTGGCAGGGGCTGCCCAGGGAGCTTTGGAGGTGTCCCAGGAAGGGCTGGAAGTGGCACTCAGTGCTCTGGGCTGGGCACAAGGTGGGCACTGAGACTCCATGAGCTGGGAGGGCTTTTCCAAGCTCAGAGATTCTGGCATTCTCTAAACACCAACCAAAAGCACCCCGAGGGAACTGCTGGCACAGCCTCCCAGCCCAGCTGGGAAGTTGATGCTGGATTTCAGGGGCTTTGCTGGCCATGGGCTGGAGCTCAGTCGTGTGCTCAGCTCCTGCAGGGCTCATCTCCAGCTCTCCTCGCCCGGGGAAAGCGCCGAACGTGCCGGGGCGTTCTGACGAGCTTTCCAAATGGTTCCCAGCCCTCTGCTCCCAGGCCAGGCCTGCATGGAGCAAACAGAGCTGTGCCGAGGCGTGGATGGAGCTCGGAATCCTTCCCTGGCTGTGGCCAACTGGGAATAAGAGTTACTTCTTTATAGCAGATGTGTAGCTCAAAGTTCACCATAAGGGCACTCACATCGAGAGCACAGCATGTATTGTTCTGCAAGAAGGCTCAGCTCAGCCCTTCAAAAGACTCTGGAACAACTAATTTCATTATTCAAAGAATAAAGTGAGGCAGTGGGAGCCAAAATTAACCCTCTGGCTGCTCCCTGGAAGCAGGGACTTCTTTAGCACTCTGTGCTTGCAGAGGCAGGCAGAAAATCTGCCTCACAGTGTCCTAACTCTGTTTTTCTCACTAGTTTAGGAGTTGGATGTCTTGTTCCTCTCAAAATGACTACCTGGACCCAGGCCAGGCTGAGCACCCCCACATGAAGCAATCTATGTGAACACTGCATCAGCAAATATGGCTCGGGATTTTCATCTCCACTTATGACCTCCAGGGAAAATCAGAAGCAAAATGTATCTATATTTTTTTTATTATCCATACAAAAAAAGATCATTCTCTTACTGGCCAAATTAAAAGATAATACTTGCAGACAAGAAGGAGAGAAAAAGACAAGTTCCACAAAAGAAAAAATCACCTATTTTTAGGCATATTTGAGCAAAGAAAAATACACTCCTTCAAATTATGTCCCCTTCTTGGCTAAGGATTGCTTGACCATGTGGCTGGGGTATGAACTCTTCCTGAAATTCTCCCTGCCTGACCAAATTTCTCTCTCTGGAGCTGAGCTACTCACTCAGCATCAATCCTACCTGTGAGTAAAGTTCTAAGGGAAAAGTCCAGGACCCCAAAAGGAAATCCACCCAGAGCAGGAGGCTGATAAAAGGTCAGTCAAGGACCATGTGCAGATGGGTCCCTTTCATTTGCTGCTTCACTTCCCACTTCCAGCACACAGTGCAGGAGGTGGAATTGAGAGGAGCTCTGGAGAAGCAGCCAGGAACCACCTCCAGCCACACCTGGGGCAGAAACCCGGGTTCCTCCCCAATCCAGAGCTGCTCAAAAATCCTTTGGTGAGTCCCTTGGCGAGGGCCAGGGACCAGCTGGGGCTGTGATGTGTAACAGGGATTATTTACACTTGCTCCCGTCCTGCTGTGCCTGCAGCTTGCATTCCCAAGCTGGCCTCCAGGACTGCCTTTTAAATCAAAGGAAAGTGGGATTTGCACTACCCAGGTGCGCTGAGGGAGGCAGCAAACCCCAAATGACCGGGATGAAGGGTGCTGATGATCTGATTTGGACCAGACTCGCTTCCAGCTCTCCCTGTCCAGAGCAACACCCGCGCACAACCCGTGGCTAATGCAGCATCACATCTGGGAGCAGCTCGAGAACAAAAATCCCTTTGTCCCGGCGTGTTCCCCAGGCTCCATCCCTCCCGTGCCGGGGAATGTGTAAATGGTTTGCTGCAAACGGGAACGGCGGCCGTGCCTGGCTAAATTGGAGGTGCTGAGCCGGGATTTTCTGTGCCGGAAAAGGTGGCAAAGTGTGGGAAATGGATTTACAGGAAATTTTAAAAACCTAACAGAAAGCTCATATAGTGTGTATTTGTATGTAAACTTTGAGATAAGAAATGCTGACTTAGCAATGCTATAGAATAAGACAGATATTGTTAAGAGAGGAATAGAACTAGAAACAAGTTTTAAAAGGTAGTTTTCTAAATAAGACTAGATACCTTAGAGAAACAGAATTATGAAAGATGCATTGTGGTAAGATTTACGAGGGGTAATTTTAGATGATTTGTTTTAAGGTATTTACAGCATAGTGTAGCTAAAGCTGACAGGCTGAGAAACACTTATAGTGGATTGTAATTAAGAAACAGTTTCTGATTGGAATAGTGTGAATTATAACATCTCATCAGATGTTATAAGACTAAAAGTAGAATAAAAGTTTAATAGAATAAAGAATAAATGAATAAACGCCTCTCAGTTACACCATCTCTGGGTCAGAAAAGAACATAATCCCACAGCAAAGGAGAGTGGCCGATCCCCTCCTCTCCCGGCAGCTCATCCTCTTTCCCTGCGCTCCGGCTCGGGAACCAGCTGCCGGGACAGAGGCTGACCTATATTCAGCTCTGACTGCCCACCACGTTTCCTTTTTAAAAACCCATTTTTTTCCCAAATCTGGTCTGAAAAAGGACCGACAAACCCTTGCCCGGAGCGCTGGCATCCCTGCAGCTCCCGCAGGGAGCCCTCGGTGCGCGCCTCGCTGCGCAGCCCGTGGCAAGGGGGAGATGCGAGCGGCTGATAGCGCTGAGAAAGGAAGGATGTCGGGCCGGGCACAGGTGAGGGAGGAGGTGCCGCTGGGCTGGGCTGCAGCCCTGTGCACGGCAGATAATGTCACGCTGAGCTGCGGTTGACCGCAGCGGCCCCGTGACCGGCCCGGCGGTCGGGCGGCGGGGGCACAGCGGAACGGGCTCGTTTTCCCACAGCACGGCTCGCCTGGGGCTGGCTGAGAGCCCTCGGCGCTAAAAACCCTTCCCCAGGTGTTCGGGAATGAGGGGGACAGACACACACCCCCGTGGGGTGAAAATTGGGAAAGGACCAGAAGCCTTTCCAAGGGTCTCCAGGGGTTTCATCTCACAGCCTCCAGGATGACAGCAATGTGCCCTGCACCCCCTTTACCCAACATGAAATTTCTCCACTAGCACTGGCTCAACCCATGCGAGCCCTGGACACTAAAAACCTTTCCCCAGGTGTTCAGGGGTGAGGGTGTGTCCTGGTTCCAGGCAAATTTTGGAGAGCAGAAACAGAAGAAGATGACTGGGGATAAAAGCATCATACAGTCAACCTAGGACATTGTGACACACACACACCTCGCTGGGTTTTTCTGTGGGATGAAAACTGGGAAAGGACCAGAAGCATGAGGTTTTCCAAGGGTCTCCAGGGGTTTAATCCCACAACCTCCAAGATGACAGCAACCTGCCCTGCACCCCCTTTACCCAACATGAAATTTCTCCACTAGCAGTGCTCAACCCATGCGAGCCCTGGACACTAAAAACCTTTCCCCAGGTGTTCAGGGGTGAGGGTGACTGTCACTCTAGGACACAAAACAACATAATGGGAACTCACTGCTCTTTCCAAGGTAAAAAAGGGACCTTTATTTTTCTGACTCCAACATTTATAGATTTCCAAAAGTGACAGTGGATTGGAGGGTGCGAGTGCCACCTCTCCAAAGACACTGGACAAACCAACAGTTCATCAAATTTCTCCTCTTCCATAAAAGAATGCAAAACAATAAGTTATTTACAGAAAGTGTGTGAGAAAGTTCATTACAAGAATGTAAGCATCAGAAGGCTTAGAAAATCTTAAAAAATCAGGGTGACAGGTGACAGCCACACACACCTGGCTGGGTTTTTCCGTGGGATGAAAACTGGGAAAGAATCAGAAGCCTTCCCAAGGGTCTCCAGGGGTTTCATTACCACAGCTTCCAAGATGACAGCAACCCGCCCTGCACCCCCTTTACCCAACATGAAATTTCCCCACTGGAGTTGAGCCATTTTGGGGATTTTTGCATGAGTTAGAGACGGGACTCCTGAATTGGTTTTGATGGTGTGGTTTATTTTTTTTAATCTTTTACATAGGTAGGAAGGGTGAGTTTGGCTCACGTCTTTATTGTATGGTTTAGAAGGTCACAAGACCCCTAGTTACAAGAATTCTTAAGGACTTATTAACTAATAAAACAAGGATATTTGTGTTTTTTACTTAATCTTTAAATATTTTGTCTTATGGACTCATGTTACTGTGTAAGCTTTCTTAGCCAATCATGGTGTGACACACAAATTTCCAGCGCTGCATTCTAAACTTCTTGCTTACCCTCGTAACTACTTCCATTTTTATGTCTTTAAAACTCCAAACTTTCTTCTTTTTACCTTAATGTCTCTCTGCTTTAAGCTATAAATCCACATTCTCCCTTCTAGCACCTAAGTTTGGAAGCCTTTTCTAAGGTCTCAGATCAAATCCTGGGTTTAATTCCAAGCCTGGCCTTACAGGCCCAAAGCTCTGAGTGCTCCTTGCATTTTGGATTCCAACAAGCCACAACTCTCCCCCTGCTTCAATTTATTTACCTCCAGGGGAGAAATCTTGCTTGGCTCTCCTTGAAAATGAAGCCAGTCACTCTCCCTCCTCCTCCCCCTCAGCAAAGGGGCTGCCCTGTGTCCCATGGGGCTGATCCTGGAGGTGCCACCTGAGAGTGGGAATGAATCACAAATCCCAGGGAGGGTGACAGGGAGGAGCTGCAGTGATCAGGGCACAGCAGCAGCAGAAGGCTCTGGGATTTCAGGGCTCCAGCTCTGCCACACAAAGCGGCTTAGGGACAGCACAGCTGAGCCAGGGGATGGATTAGAGGCAAAACCGGCTCTGGCTCCGGGGAAATCTCTGCACAGGAGCTCAAGGTGCTCAGAGAGTGCCCTGGTCCTCCCCTGGGAGCAGCTGGGCTGCTGGGTCCAGCACAGCCTCCTAATGGCCTGTCACAGCCCCCCTGTGCCCTGTCACCGTCCCCTTGGAGCTGGTCACTCTGGAATCTGCAGCCCAGCAAACGCTGCCCTGGCCCAGGCAGCCACAGAGCCCTTGGTGCCAGGCTGGGGATGGTGACCCAGACACAGTCAGGGTGGCACAGGGTCAGGTTCCTCTTCCTTGCACTGTCCCAAGGAGGAAACTCCTCTGGCAGTGTCACACCCCACGCTGGTGACACTGCAGCAGCAGAGACCTCTGCTTTGAGTCTGGGGCTGCAGCAGACTCAAAGCAGAGCACATTTCCTCTTGGTGGAGGCTGCCCCTCCACCAAGAGGAAATGTGGTCACAGGGGTGCTTTCAGCTGGGCAGCACCTCCCACCTGCAGCTGACTTTTAAAAATAATTAAAAAAAAAAAGAAACTCAGCACAAAAAACCCCAAGTCTCCAAAACTAAATTAATCTCTTAAATGATTTTCATATGCTTGTGTAAAACCACAGCCCAGGTCTCTGGAGACAGAAGAGACTTGTCTGGTTGATTTCCTGGGATTTTCCCTGCATGGATGTGACTTTTGATGGCAGATCCATGCATTGCAGCCCTGTTCCCATATACCCTGATCCCAGAGAAAGAGCAGTGGCTGCACAGGATGCCACGGGCCAGCCCTGCCATGGGATGTTCCCTGGGTGGAAGTCACCACAGCTGGGAGCTGGAGGGCTTTGAGAACCCATGGGCCTGGCTTTCCTTGTGATGAGGAAGACAAGAACACTGTGGTCTGGGAGCTGGGAGGCTCCAGTCCCACTTCAGGCTGTGCTCGTGGCACAGATGGGAGCAGACACAGCCATCCCCATTGTCTGGGAACAAGGAGAGAGCTGCTGGAATGGAGGGATCTGCCAGTTAATCAAAAGTCAGGGAAAACCCCAGGAAATCAAGCAGACAAGTCTCTTCTGTTGCCACCCTTCTGGACACAGTGGGCTCTTTGAAACATCATCCTGTGAGGGAATTCCACATCTCCCTGCTCCCAGCATTCCCACTGCCCAGAGGAACACATCCAACAACTCTTCCTCTCCACCTTAAAAAAAACCAAAAAAACCAAGCAGGTTTTACCTAAATCATCTTAACCTGGAGGGATGCTGCAGAATTGGTGGCCTGGCATGATATTTTCAGCAGGAATTTCTGCATGGAAAGGGTGCTCAGGCCTTGGCAGGGGCTGCCCAGGGAGCTTTGCAGTGCCCATCCCTGGAGGTGTCCCAGGAAGGGCTGGAGGTGGCACTCAGTGCTCTGGGCTGGGCACAAGGTGGGCACCGGGCACAGCTGGGACTCCATGGGCTGGCAGGGATTTTCCAGCCTCAGGGACCCTGGGATCTGAGGAAGGAGCAATTTGAGACTCACCAGGATTTGAAAAAGCTTCAAACTGAAAATCTCATGACTCAGAAACCATGTCTGAATCTGTGATTTGGGTACTTGGAGGCATCAGAGTGACCAGAGCTGAGAGACTGCTGAAAGGAGGAGTCAGAGACATCTGCACTGGTCTGTCACTGCTGGTGTCAGAGGCTGCTGCTGATACAAAGCCCCTGAACGAGCATCACAGCTCTTCAGAGAACAACCATTGAGCCAAAGACACCTCACATCCAGTCTTCTGCCTACTTTTAAAATTAATCAGTCTTAAATTCTTAGTGTCACTTAAAATACTCCACAAGAAGTGGCCAAAGGCAGCAGTAAATCACAGTGGTCAGCTGGTGTGATACAGGATGTCAGATTTGGGTGAAATGCAGGGGTAAAATAAGAAAAACAGAGGCTGAATTGTCCTCCTCTAATGGTTTAAATCCTGTCTGCTCTATTTTGTTATTTTCAGTGCTGTGGTAGAGGGGTACTAGACTTGTGACACGTGGTTGAAGAGGAAGGGCAAGTTAAAATGCAATTTAGAATAAATAAATTATTTTTTGCTTAATTCCTGAGGAATTTCTGAACCCACCCAGTGCCACCCCTGCCATGGCAGGGACACCTTCCACCATCCCAGGCTGCTCCCAGCCCCAAAGTCCAGCCTGGCCTTGGGCACTGCCAGGGATCCAGGGGCAGCCCCAGCTGCTCTGGGCACCCTGTGCCAGGGCCTGCCCACCCTGCCAGGGAACAATTCCTAATTCCCAATATCCCATCCATCCCTGCCCTCTGGCAGTGGGAAGCCATTCCCTGTGTCCTGGCACTAGGACAAGGAGAAAATAAGGAGCTTCCAAGGAATAAACTCTGCAGCTTCATGGATTTTTGTGCTGCTTCAAGTCAGGCTCCTCTCCTTGACATAATTTTCATGGGCTCTAAAAGTATCAGGAGACCTGGCAAGAGTGCTGGAGCTCTGTGCCTCTGCCTACAGCCAGGAAAAGTCTTATTTTAATCAAAGTAACCACTCTGAGCACAGATCCTGGTAAATTCAATTTAATTCCATCCCAATAATTATTCCAGGGCTCTGATACATCTTCCTTTATTTGTTTTTTTGGTTTTTTGGGTTTTTTTGCAAGACGATGTTGATGTTAAACTCAAATTTGATCCATCACAGCAAAATTCATAACAAATCTAGAGGAAGTTTAGCAGCCTGAGTTTGAAATTGCTGTAGATGAGGCTTCACAGCCTCTGCAAGGCTCATGGCAGACTCTATGCAGCCATCAAAGTTGGAACGAGTGAATCCATCACCCCCACAGATCAGGAGAGGCTGAGTGTGAAGAATCATCTGTCCTGGACAATTGGGCACAGCTCTGGTAACCTGAGAATGACAAACATAAAGGGAGTGGGAAGAGAAAGTGTTTCATTTACCTGAATTTCACACCAGAAAGATCTGAGCTCCTGAGAAGCACATCACAGAAGCCCAGGGTGATTTGGGTTGAGAGGGACCTTAAAAATCATCTCTGCCATGGGCAGGGACACCTTCCACCATCCCAGGCTGCTCCAAGCCCTGTCCAGCCAGACCTCCCACCCCAAAAGGTAAATCCAAGCATTGACCATCAAAGTACCACAGTAGAATACTTACTTCTGGGAAGAGTAAAACGTGACTGTGTGTGGAAATTTAGAAACTTTACAGCCTGTTCTGTATTATTCTCAGCAGATGTGGCATGTCTGACCCTGGTGTAGAGATCTAAAAAGGTGTGAGGGTGATCTCACATCAGCAAAGTGGGGTTGGCAAAATCCCAGACAGGTTCAGCACAGGGAAGGGAACCTCCTGTCCCAAAATCCCAGGGTCACTGAGGCTGGAAAATCCCTGCCAGCCCATGGAGTCCCAGCTGTGCCCAGTGCCCACCTTGTGCCCAGCCCAGAGCACTGAGTGCCACCTCCAGCCCTTCCTGGGACACCTGCAGGGATGGGCACTGCAAAGCTCCCTGGGCAGCCCCTGCCAAGGCCTGAGCACCCTTTCCATGCAGAAATTCCTGCTGCTGTCCAACCTACTAAGTTGATACTCCTAAATTTTTCTTTTGATCATTCCATGGATTTCCACCCAGTAAACCATTGCTGTATCCCCTCGTGGGCCTGTCAGCTTCCAAGGAATCTTGCTGAACCCAGGGGATTTTTCCACTGGTTCAGATGTACCCTCAGCTGGCCACTGCTGAGACATTCTCTGCCACTGCCATGTGTGGATGAGATGCAAAGCACCCACATTTATGCTGCTGGCTGCATTTTCTGCTGCTGGGTGTTACCATCTTTTCAAAGGAGGAAACTAGCTGAAATAACCAATTGTAACCCCTCACCCTTTATCCAGCTCAACAGAGGAGTCTATCCAGGTATGGCAAATCCAGACAGAGCTTCTCCCTCAGACTAGTTTTAAGTCAGTACTTAATTTATTCCTGAATTTTTCTCACAGTTCAAGCTGAGTACAAACAACACAGAAAGTCTTGGCAGAGAAAAAAGTCTTTTTTGAGTGTCCTTTCTTCTTGGCTACCCAGTGTTTATTTGATGCTGGTTGTACCAAACAGCTCCTACCCCTCCTGGTATTTGGTCAAAGATCTTGGAGGTGTTTTCCAGCCTCAGTAATTCCATACAAAGTGACTGTGCCAAAGACACAGGGTGGGCTGGGAAGCTGCTGGGTCTGAATGCTAATGGTGCCTTCACCATAATTAGAGCAAGGGGGATCCAGAGCTGCAGCTGTGCTGCTAAGTAGTGTCAGTAGAATTTTGGAAGTCCTAATCCCTCATCTGCCATGGATAATTGTAATGTCTGCATTTTAATCCCAGGATTGTGTTTGGCCATGTGAAGGATGTTACAGCCGGATTTAATTAACGAGCAGGATAAACCCCAACTAAAAGAGGCAGGGGAAACAGGCACCCATCTTATCAGCTCCCTTGGCCTCTGTGGCAACAGCTTATTATAATTGAAAGTAAAGAGAGCTTTAGGAGAAAGAGGGAGCTCTGCCCCAGATATTTCATTTAGGCAGTGATTATTTTATAGGGTGGCTTTAGAGATCTCTTTATTGAGATAATGGGTCTGACCTACACGGACTTATCTGCGACCTAAGACATATTGACATTCATCCACCAAATTACAGGCTGGTGATAATTCCTCCTGTGGCACCAGCAGCTGCTGGACTCAGGGCTCTGGCTGGCAGCAACAGAAGCAGGAGCTGGATGGGGTTTGGGAACCCTGTCCAGAGCTGGATCTGTTGTGTTTGCAGGGACTGCCCTGACAAAGGCAGGAATGATGCATTTGATTTTATGTTTTTAGAAGGTTAATTTATTACTTTATTATACTAAAGAATATTATATTATACTATACTAAAGAAAAAAGAAAAGATATTTACTGAATGTTAAAAAAGATAATAATGAAAACTTGTGACTCTTTCCAGAGTCCAGACACAGCTTGGCTGTAATTGGCAAATGAGTTAAAACAACTCACACTAGAATTTAATTAGGTAATTACTTTTGGGTAAACAATTTTTAAATACATCCTACATGAGCAAAACACAGGAGAAGAAAATGAGATAAGAATTGTTTTCATTTTCTTTGAGGCTTCTCAGCTTCCCAGGAGAAAAATCCTGGGCAAAGGATTTTTCCAGAAAATGTGAGTGCCACATGGATCCAACTCTTCCCCCCTCCCACCCACAGCTCTCATGAGCACCAGCAGCTCTCAGCAGGCAAGGCAGGAGAAAAGTCAGATGTCACAACCAGGGAACCTTAGCAGTGACACCTGTTTGTCCAAAAACCCCCCCCTGAACTGATAAAGGGGAACTTAGAGAACACACCCCGATTTTGATAGGTTTTATTTAAGTATTAATACCCGTGCTGAGGTTGTTTTTGCAATCCACCAATGCTTTACTTGCAGAAAAATAAACTTTGTGCTAACAAGACCAGGTTCCCAAATTGGATGCAGATCAAGGGGTAAGAGCAGACTCCACAACAGCCATCCCCTGCAACTTCAAAAAAGGAAAAATTTTTGGGGGACTGCTTTAAAAGTAAATATTTTGCATCAACCTCCACGTTCAAATTCACCAATGTAAATTAACTTGAGAGGCTTTGGATAAACATGGAGATACACTCCAATGCTTTAGGAAATCACCAACAATTTCCTTGGATTTTTAAAAGAAGATTGCAAAATATGCACATTTTGCTATTATTACCCTTAGGTAGTTTACTTTAAAATACTTTTCACATAACATTTTGTTAAACTGAGCTGGGCCAAATCAAATAATAACAATTAGTATGTCTGTACTTCTGCTCTTCTGTGGCAGGGTGGGAATTTTGCTAATGATACCACATACTTTTGGATGCAGAGAGATGTATTGAGTCATGATTTTTAAATGCCAGTGAAAATCCCACCGAATTACGTGGGATTTACTTCTTTCCTGTACCCTGCTCCTACCCCTGCCTACCAGGAGAGCTGCATAACTCACTGCTGAGCCATGCCCACCATGTTAAAAAATGGCTAAAAATGACCTGGCTTTGCTGGCCAGCCCTGGATGCTGCTCATGGCTGCCTGGAGGAATTTGTTATGGATATTGAGCAACCATCCCCTCTCCTCTTGCTCCCTGAGGATGGAAAATGCAGCCCCAGCAGGTCCTCCCAGCTAAGTACCTGGGAGTATCTCCATCTCTGGCACTTGATGCTGCTTGGTTGAGGCAGGGAGGGCAGGATCCTCTGCAGGTGGCTGAGGATGATCTGCTGCACCTCTGCAGGGTCTGAGTCCAGGTGCTCGCTGCCAAAGGTCACAGTGGTGTGCACCACGACTGAGGGCCCAACTTCAGGGGACTCTGGAAGCAAGAAAGGAAGAGGAGAGGTGCTTTTGAAGCATTGCTCATCCATACCTGCCTTCCCCACATGCTGACAATTGTGCCTCTGGCCTGAGAGACAGCAAGAACAAAAATATCTGTGCTACCACTCTTGTTCTTCCAGGTGGGATAAAAGCACAAGGAATAACAGCACAAGTCAGGGAGGACAATCTCTGCAACAGCCTGGTCTTGGACACTTCCAGGGATCCACAGCTTCTCTGGGCAACCTGTGCCAGGGCCTCACTGTAAAAAAACTGGGGGGTTTATTTGATCTAAATTGACACCCCCTCAGTTTAAAACCATCACCCTTGGTCCCATCAGAAAAATTTATTCTCATCTTATGAAATCATAGCTCAGGTGCTGACATTGATCCCAGCAGACTTGGAAAGGGCCAGGCTTTGAAACATTTGGGGCTGGCTGCAGGTGACTCCTGTCCCCTTGGCATGTTGGCTTGCCACCTTACAGATGTGGCCTGACAGCCAGCAGCCAGAGAATTTGCCTGGATTAGGGGATTTTTGGGTGCCCCAATGAGCAGGATGGAGCAAGGACACGATGTGGGTTATGCTGCATTCCATTCAATCAAGTGATTCCCTCTCACACCCTCACCCAACAGTCCCTCTCCTGGTTAGACCTTTGTTTGGACTAGCACATTCTTCAAAGAAGATTTTGGTTTCAGCAAATGATCAAATGAGTGTTTTCTGACCCAGGAATCCACAAAGAAAGAGGTGGTTGAACACTTGCTGACCCATTCTGGCTGTTAGGCACCAAGCTGGATAAAATCCTTATCTCTGCTCTGCCACTGAAGAAACCTCCAGCTCCTCAAGCCAGAGATCCCCTCTGGCAAGGTGACACATTCCAGCTTTCCAAAACCGTTGTTGGAGTGCTCAGGGGTCATCCAAGGGTCACAACCTGGTCTCCAGCAGAAAACTGTCCATGGATGTGATAGGCACACATTTCCCACAGGAGTGTTCTCCTTATTTCAGGGGAACAGCATCGAGTATTTTTCTCACATTGCTGCCCAAAACCTGGAGCCATAATGGATCCCAATAAAAACCAAGATGTTTTCTGGCCCTCAGGGATTTGTAAGCTTCCTGGGGAGATGTGTTTTGCCATCTGACCCCCATTCTGGTCCTGGGCAGCAGGAGGGGAAGGGCTTTTGTCACACCAAACAAACCCTGGGAGGCTTCACACGGTGCCAAAAGAGAAGTCAATGTGCAGGCCTCTTAAACCCTACCTAAAAATTTAAAAAGAGCAGTGATCTACTTTACTACACCTAGAAAGAAAGAGAGGTGGAGGGTCACTTTCAGAATGCCACGCTGCTGTTTGGGAGGAGGGCCAGCGAGCTTCCCCGGTTATCCTCAGAAATCCCCGTGGTTCCTAAGGTCCCATATTCTCCCTGGAATAAAATCTGCACTCTGAGAAGGCACATTTGGGAGGAGTCATGGAAAGAATGGCACTAACTTTTTCATGTTCAGAAACCCAGCATTTCATTAGCCTTACCAACAGTTTCTGATTATTTTTCTAAAAGGCAGGCAGGGCTGGCAGAGGATTACAACACAACTGGCTGCGTAATGAGCAAAAACTTAAATAGCTCTTTAACTCTTTCATCTTCCTAAAAATTCTTATTTCAGGAAGGAAAGGAATCTCGACTCCAAAACTGAAGAGGATACTCAGGAATTACACAATGCTTAAAAACCTGCAAGGCAGATCTTCCCTTTAAATTACATAACCCCACAATCCTGGAGCAAAAGAAAGGAACCAGTTTCCCCTTTGATGTGTCATCTATCTTTAGTCCTCCTGGAATGCAGAGAGATGCAAAGACTGCAGTATTCCAGAAATAATTGATGCTGGAGAATTCCCACTGTCCCCCCCGACCTGGTATAAATATGGATGGGGTGTTTGAGGCAGCCAATCCCACAAAGTGTTTAATATTCATTCCCCACACGGGGAATTCAGCACACGCTTCTGGTGGGCTCTCCCTTACGTAACATCACCTCTGCAGGCAGGGATGGGATTCTGCCCACAGCAGCTGGGATCCTCAGCTGCTGGAAAAAGCCTTCCCTCCTGGAGGCTCCTGATTACAGCAGGAACTGGTGGCATCAGGGAAATTGCTGTCTCAAACCCACCCTGCTGTGTGATGACAACAACGAGGCCGGTTTGGGTTTCACTGGTGCAACGCCCACGAGTTGGGCGTCTTTGCTTTACTGAGTCGAGGCAGGGACTGCCACATCTCAGACAAGTGACAAGGACAGTCTGGGCTTCCAACAGCCTTTGCCTGCTGGCCTTTGAGGGCTGGACTACCTGCTTCAGGGAGATGTTATATGAGTCCCTCAGCAGGAAGCTCACGGGACCATAGAATCATAAAATGGATTGAGGATCATCCAGCTCCTGCAGGGGACAACTACCAGCTATAGTTCTTTTCTCTGGATCTCCACTGTTCAAGGCTGTTCATGAAAAAGCTGCTGTCTGAGGTGGCAGTGAGGGTGGGATAAGCCTCCATTCATTGTGGATACACCAGCTGAAGAAACAACTGGAGAAAGTGATGGCTTTTTGGGAATGATGACTGCCCTGGAAGATCTCAGCTGCCTCACCCAGCAATTCTGCTTTCTCTGAATGTTTACTTTTTGGTTGTCACCATCCTCTTCTTCAGATGAGTCCAAATAATCAAGGTTGAAGAGTGAAAGAGTGGGAAGATGATGAGTGGAGTGGAGTTAAAAGGGACAGAGAGGTGCTCCAGTGCCTCCCACTGAAATCTTCTGCAGGGCAGAGGAAGCACAGGCAGAAAAATGCAGATGCAAAATACTTGCATATGTGCTAAAACAAGCATAAAGGAACTTTTTATTCACGTGTTTTGGTTGCAGGACTTCACATGTAAATAAATTTCACACTCAACCTCCCTTGCCTGTGCTAAAGCCTGTCTCCTAGGAAGAGGCACACACACAATTTTTTCTTCTGGGAAAAATTTGCTCATGTAAACAGAACTCCCACAATTCAAGGGAAATTCTCAGTGAGAAAGGTATGTGTCCACACTGATGTTCTGGTACTTTCTAAGTATTTGTTAACAACATGCCCCAAATAATGTGCTTTGTACTTGGTTCAGCTGCATCTGGAGACAGCAAAGCTGTTTGGTAATTCCATCACGGTTCCATATTTGCTGTTCTTGGTGCTGGGGCTTTGAGACCACATGTGCAGAGAGGTGGGGAAAGCATGGGTGAATTCCTCCTTGACACTGGTAAGGATAATATCAGCAGGTCCTATTAACTATCAGTGTTTTTCATTGAACACAACAAAGGCAACAGAATCTGAGATGCAAGAAAATCTCCAGCTGAACGCTGTCAGTAACAAGGAGACAATGCCAGAGGACAAAAGATCACTCCCTATCTGGCTTTCCTTAGGCTCCTTTTTCACATATTCACCTAAGTCCCTGCTGGAGAAAGCACATCAGGGAGGCTGCATCCTTATTTCAGCCAGTCCAGCCATTCTTCTCTCTTGTCAGATCAACAGGCTAAATTCTTAGGGCAAACAACAAACTTGTGCTGGCACAGAGGGATGGAGGATCTCTCCTACAAGGAAGGAGAGCTGGGAGTGTTCACCTGGAGAAGGGAAAGCTCTGGAGAGATCTTAGAGCCCCTTCCAGTGCCTAAAAGGGGTTCCAGGAGAGCTGGAGAGGGATTTGGGACAAGGGATGGAGGGACAGGACACAGGGAATGGCTCCCACTGCCAGAGGGCAGGGAGGGATGGGATATTGGGAATTAGGAATTGCTCCCTGGGAGGGTGGGCAGGCCCTGGCACAGGGTGCCCAGAGCAGCTGGGGCTGCCCCTGGATCCCTGGCAGTGCCCAAGGCCAGGCTGGACAGGTGGAAGGTGTCCCTGCCTGTGGCAGGGGGTGGAACTTTGGGTCCTTAAGGTCCCTCACAAGCCAAACCATGCTAGATTCAGTGACTCTAACTGGTCTACAAGTGTTCCTTCTTGAGCTATTCTATGCCATCCCACTCCTGGCAGGTGAAACACATTTAATAAATAAAAGACACGCTTCTTCATCTGCCTTCCTCCAGAAAGACAGGAGAAGGGTCTGTCTTGGGGGATATTCTCCAAGCCCTACAAAGCACGTGCAGCCACTTCAGGGGCTCTTCCTGATGACAAGAAGCAGCCTGGCTGACTCTGAAGTGGGCTGAGCAGCTCCAGTTCCCCAAGTCATTCCTGCTTCCAAGCCTTGAGGAAAGAGCAGGAGCTGCAGAGTAACGGGTGATGGGAGACAACCCGGCGAGTGCAGGGATCATTGTTTAAACAAAGGAGCCCCAGCTCTTTCTTGGAACAGCAACATTTTGATGGCTCCAATCCCCTGACACTGGTTTCATGAAGGCAGTAACATAAACCATGTGCTGGGGGCTGATTTTCTGAGGGCCAGCCCGCTCTCATCGTGTGCTTGGTTCCAGACCGAACGCGACACGAAACGCCGTCCGCCACGGCCGGGAGTCAAACACTGGAGAGAAACACTCGCTCTGCTCACCACAGCAACACTCAATGGAACAGCATTTCTCATGCTCTGCACCCTCCACTGGGGCTGTGTTTGAGGGGAATAATGGGAGCACTGACCTACATGGCGCTTCTTGTTATCGATGGAGATGAAGCGCAGGCAGGGATTATCGGCGATGTAGCGAGCGGCCCAGGGGACACCAATCCCTGTGCCAGCCTCATAGAACAGTCCCAGGGCGTAGCGGGATGAGTAGCTCACAGATTCCAGTTGCTGCTTTTGGCTTTCATTAATTACTGTGAAAAAAGGGGGGGGGGGGGGAGAAAAAAAGAAATTAAATAAATAAAGGGAAAAGGAAATCGGACAATCCCTCTCCGCTCAGAACATTAAATATGGGAATGCTGAGGTTAAGCTGATTATTCCTTCCTGAAAATGACCAGACTGCTAAAACTAAGAATTTAATATTAAGCCTAGTGCTTTGTAGTACTTTTTTTTTTTTTTAATCTGGGACACCTCTTCATGAAGTTTTAATGGTGTATTATGTCCTTCACACACCACCCTCCCCCAGCTGCTGGGGGTTCATCTCCCAGCTCTCCCTCCTAACTTGAAACTTCAATGATTTTGGTGACTTTTTGTTTCAAATCTCGTCTCAGAGGGTGAATAAATAGCAATAAAATGCTTGGGTTGCCTCAAGGACATCGAGTAAATGGTCATGAGGCTCAACAAGCACCAAAATGACTTTACATATCAACAAAATGAACTCAGAGCCTCTTGAACCTCTGGGGAGAAGAGCCCTGTGACTTCTGTGCTGCAATTCAAATGAATGAAGAAAACCACGCTTCAGCCTAATAAAGGATCATAGTGAAGTTCAGCTCCTTCAGCTGAAGGAATTTTAAAGCAGTTTAGAAAATTTCAGAGCAAGTATGAATCCTAATTCCTCCCTGTGATTAACTCTTCTATCTTCTAATTACAGCAAGATCTGCTTTTTGGCTGCAGTTTCGTAATCTTTATAAAAAAGCTGCACAAAGTAGCATTAGCCCCACGGTGAGCATTCAAATACTGTTTAATTTCATGCCACAGGGAAATCCACCAGCTTGGCTAATTGTGGAGTTCAGTCCCATGTCTCCCTTCCTGTGACTGGAGGGATGTCCAAGGCTTCTGTGAGCTGGAGCAGCACACGCAGAGACAACAGCTCAGAGAAAGGAACAGCCTGGGTGCCATGCCAAAGGCCCAGAGCAGCCTGGCACGCCCCTGGCAGGGCTCTGGCTTCCAGCCCAAATTTCTGTGCTCTTCAAAGGCTGACCCAGGTTCTGGCAGAACTGTCTCCTGCAGGCTGTCACCTCCATCCTCTGCCACAGCTTCCCTGCAGCTCTTGCAGCCCTCAGGACAGGGATGTGGGATCCACATTCAGGGGGATGGATTTCATGGCTTGGAGGGGAAGGCAGGGATTGAGCAGGGCTGTGGGGCAGGCTGGAGGGCTGCCCTGGAGGAAAGGATGCCAGCAGGAGAGGACCTTGCACATCCCTCCCTGCTGGAAGTGTTCCCTGGCCTGAGTTCCCGTGAGCTTAACGTGGTGCCAGCACCCAGGAGCATCCCAGGGCTCTCCTCCAAGCAGCAGCAGAGATTTCCCTGGGGCTTGTCCCAGCTCCTGGCAGACCACAGCAGCCCAGCCAGGGCACAGAGCTGCTGCTGAACACATGAAGCCCAGTCCAGGGGACAGATCCCACACAGAAGCCACCCCCTGTCCCCTCTCAGGTCGGAGCTGTGCCCAGCTGTGCTCCCAGATGTCCATCACCACCTTCTTACAGCCACCACCAACAACCACACTGCACTGCACATCCTTGCTGTGCTCCAAAAGAATAGGAAAGTCCCACAAACAAGCAAATGGGAAGTTGTAACATCCCACCTAGAGCACTCCCCTTTGTCCAGGTTGCTCTGGCTACTCCTTTTCCCTTGGGGAAAGGAACATAAACAAGACCAAATCCAAATTCCCCACGATGGAGCTGAGCTTCCCTGCTCCTCAGGGTGGGAATCAGCCCATGGAGTCCCAGCTGTGCCCAGTGCCCACCTTGTGCCCAGCCCAGAGCACTGAGTGCCACCTCCAGCCCTTCCTGGGACACCTCCAAAGCTCCCTGGGCAGCCCCTGCCAAGACCTGAGCATCCCTTTCTGTGCAAAAAGGTTCCTCCAGACCCAGCCCTGCCCTGTCCCAGGCTAAGCCAGAGCTGGAAGGGCACGTGCAGGCTGGAAGCAGGAGGGCCCTGGAGCCCTGGCCAGGCTGCTGTCCCAAGTCACTGGGGCCACATCAGGGCATCCCTAGGGATGGGGATCCCCCAGCACCCCATCCCAGGGCTGCTCCCCTGGGGCTGGCTGGGGTTTTCTGTGCCCCGGCTGCACCTCTGGTCTCTTTCTGACCACCCCATAAACCAGAACTGACTAAAACCCATCAACCCCAACAGTCAGATTTACAGCCCAAAATTTGAAAGTGCAATTAATTCAATTGCTGATGTGTGTTTGCCAACTAGTTTCCTTCACTACTGCTTAGGTCCTTCAAAAAAAAAAAAAAAAGTCTGTGGTTCACTGGGTTCTAAGCAGCTGCAGATGGAGGAAGTTTTTATAGCTTGAGAAGACAGGCAAGAAAGTGACGTCAAATTTGAAATCCAGCTACGAAAAAAAGCTGAGCTATGTGCAAAAACAAAGCTAAGAGTTGTAGGATTGAGGTTTTTTTTCCCCTGCTCCATCCATTATGCATTTCAGCAAGGCCAACAAGTTGATCTAAGGACATGGAGAGAACCTTCATTTTGAATTTCCATACTTTCATTGGTTCAAATGAAAACCAGACTGTTGTTTTAAGGCTGGGTATGAAACCACAAAATAACTATTAATTTTTCCCCTTCCAACAAAAACGGTTAAGATGATTTTAATAACATTTTGGGAAAAAAAAAAAAACACCAAAAAAACAACAACAAAACAAGCCAAGCTTTCAGAACACAGAATTGCCCAGCATACAACCATAGTGATATTTTTAAAGACATGAAAATCTTGTATTTTCCACTGCAAGACTCAGCTCCAGCTGCACTGTGAGCACCACTGAAGTGAGTGTCCTCTGGAGATTTCATCACATCAAAGCAAGGGCCATGTATACTTTATTTGCTGTTTCTGCAGACACTGACAGCAGAGTGGATTACTTATCTGTAACACTCAATAAATACAGCCAGGGCCTTTCATCTGCCGTTCCAGGGCTTTAATGTCACCTCTCTGCCTCGCTGGTGTTGTGGGAAGGAGAGGACCCAGAGATGCCATCAGGGCCAGCAGGACAGAGGAGAGCCAAGGCTGGAGCTGGCAGGCTGGGAGCACGGGCACCATGCCATGCAGGAGGGAGCCCAGCCTCCCACACAGAGCCAGGGAGGCAAAAATAAACCCAGCTGCTCCAACAGCCTGGAACTGGCTGGGGTGATCAAGGTTTCACCCTGGGCTTTTCACTCTCTCTGCCAGAAAGTGCAGGAGGAGGTTGCAACATCACGGAATCACAGACTGGTTTGGGTTGGAAGGGACCTTAAAAATCATCTCTGCCATGGGCAGGGACACCTTCCACCATCCCAGGCTGCTCCAAGCCCCATCCAGCCTGGCCTTGGGCACTGCCAGGGATCCAGGGGCAGCCCCAGCTGTGCCAGGGCCTGCCCACCCTGCCAGGGAACAATTCCTAATTCCCAAAACCCCATCCATCCCTGCCCTCTCTCTGCAGAGAGGCACTGCAGGAGTGCACAGCTGCAGCCCTCCCCACCAGCTGGTGGCAGTGGCAAAGTTTCACTCTTGCTAATTCAGTGCTGCTCAGAGCTCGTGGGGACTCGTGTCCCCATGAAGTCACCACATGACATCAGAGCTCAGCTGGGACTCCTGGAGCCAGCTCTTGCAGGACCCCAAGGGTGTGAGGGCAAACTTGGGCAAAGAAACCAAGATCCTGCTTTAAAGGCTTCCAGGGAGGAGAGGGAAAACCCTCAGTTTGCTTCACCAGCCAGCCTAGCTGAGTGGCAGAGGGGATTTTGCATCCTGACAATCAGCAGCTCCAAACAAAGGGTAACAGGCAGCCAGAACTATCTTCTGCTTTAGTGCACAGCAGCTACTGCCTGGAATGCTCAACATCACTCATTAAGGTATTGCCAAGGTGACTGCATCTAGAGCTAATAGACATGACCAGCCACCAAAGCAGTAAGGAAAGAAAAGAAAACCCTTTGGCAGTCCTTGGTGAGGATGCTGGACATTTGACTTCAGGAGAAGATGGCTCTTTTTCATCTGAACTTCTTTCACTCTAAACTTCTGTTTCTAGTAATTCCATTTTGATGGGAATAGCCAGGGAATAGAATCCCTGGCTTGAGCTCTGTGACTTTGTCACTGCCCAGCCACCCCGCAGCTTCCTCCACCTTCTTCATTTCTTCTCCCCCTTGATTTCAGTGCCCACCTGCCCCTCTCACAGCCATGCCCTCCATCACCCAACCACTGCCCCCATGCCCCAAAAGGTCCTGTGGCTTCCTCAGCCTGCTTTGCTGAAGGTTTTTCCTTGCAGCAAATCCCCCCTGCAGCACCCAGGCTCTGCTGGTGACAGGGCATCCGCCAGTGCCCAGTGCCCACCAGTGCTCTGAAAGCTGAAAGGGAAACTGTGGTTCAACGGCTACAAAGATATTTTCAGCTCAGGTACTGAGCTGAGGGATCTCCAGAGATTCACCCAGCAGCTCAGATGACATCTGCAGGGACAGTTTATTGTCACAGCCCTGCTCAGGAGGTGGCTTAGGCTGGCGCGTTATCGTGACCTCGGCACCCAAAGCCTCCGGGGATGGGCACCTCTCCTTCCCCAGCAGGGAGCTCTCCCACTGCTCTCCAGAGGCAGGAGCTGCTGCCCTGAGCTCTCCAGCTGCGTGGGGACAAAGGACAGGCCCTGCAGGTCAGCAGTGGCCGTGCCACTGGCCCTGTGCCACCACAGCCCGTTCCCGCTGCTGCTCTGCGTGGGAGGGAGCAGAGGTTATGAGAAAGGCTCCAGTTTTAATCCAGCCTCCTTATCAAACAGCTCAGAAGTTTGTGGGGTTGTTTTTTCTGTTTTTAAAAAGGCAGAGTAACAGTTAAAGCCAGCCATCCTGCACTGAAATGGTCACTAAACACAGTTATTGCTGTGACATTCTTCCCACTGCTGGAATAATCCTGCTCACCTCTGTGTGTGTGTGTGTGTGTGTGTGCAACAAAAAGGACCTAAATAATGACTTCAAATCACAGCAGCCCTTGGCACAAAGCTTCATTATCTCAAGTCTGCGGCACATGAAGGAAAGGCACACTTAGAAATGTAGATGATGAAGAGGAAAAGAGATGCTGGGGGAGAAAAAGGCAGCACAGAGAAGTTTTTTATGAAGTTCCTGATTTTGAGAATTAAACTTGGATAACAACTGTCCATCAGCTGCTCTTGATGAGATGATCAGGAATTCACAGAAGCACAGGAGAGTTGGGCTGGGAGGGACCTCTGGAGATGACCCAGTGCAGACAGGGTCACCTGGAGCAGGTGACACAGGAGCACTTCCAGGTGGGCTTGGGATGAATCCAGAGAGGGAGACTCCACACCCTGCCCAGGCAGCTCTGCCACCCTCATGGAAAAAAGTTCTGCCTCCTGTTGGAGGTGGAACTTGCTGTGTTTAAGTGTATGGCCATTGCTCCTTGTCCTCAGTATCTCAGGATTAAACCAAACCCTTGCATTTCCATTCATCTCCTGCACAAGCACACGAGTTCAAGCTTAGAACCAACAGAGAAATGGAACTGCACCTTTCCTAGAACAGGGGGCAAAGCTGGCACAGGGCCTGAGCCACCCACTCCTGTCTCCTGCAGGAAGGGCAAAAAATTAAAAAAAAAAAAAAATAAAAGAGGGAAGAGGAGGGATGAGGAACCAGGGGAGAAGCTCTGTGGCATTTTTGCCAAACACTTCAATGCTCAACTCATACTTTTAAAAAATAAAAACAACAAACAAACCAGCTCTGATCTCCAAAGCAATATTATTTTTTTTGTTATTTTGAATAGACAATTCAACTTTAAAATTTGGCAAACCACTGTCCTCCATCCCCAACTCCATATTTTTACCCTGCATCACACACAGCTCCACACTGCTCTCTTCAGCCAGCCTGCTCACTCTCAGGTGGGTTTAATGCCCATGCTGACATCACCTTCACATTTCCTGGTGTTTGTATTTGTGAAAACAAAACAACTTTTCAGCCTGGTTATTGGGAGGGCTGAGCTGTGAGGGCAGAGGCTCAACCCAAACTCTCAACCCAAAATCTGCTCGTGCCATGCCCACACACCACAGCATGGAAACTCAGCTCCCTGTGGGTTACTGCATCCATGGTTTACTTCCAAAATTAATGCCAGTTGAAAATGTGACCCTCTGCTAAGCTTCCACCTCGGGAAGAACAGGATTTGACATTTCTAAAGGAGAAGACAATAACTGAGTGTTTCTCACCCCCCAAAGCCTTCCTGTGGTTCCAGCACAACCTGCCTGGGGAAAGGAAGCCAGTCCTGCCATGGCTCAAAATGCCCACATTTCAGCTGGGAAATTCCTTCCAGCTCTGTTTGGCTGTGCAGCCTCCAGGACAGAGGAACTCCTTCCAGCAAGGAATTAAGAACCCCAGAATTTTCCAGGAGATTTTGGGCATGCCTGGAAATTAGAGTCACTCGGAAAGAACCCTGAGAAATTGGTCAATAAAGCCCAAATAAAAAATAAAATGCATGTGCACACTCCAGTTCCTGCTGTGTAAAGCATTTGGAGGGAGGTGTGGATGATACACATGGCAGATTAGCAGGACTGCAAATCCAACTTCCATACAAAACCACATTTTGACTTTTGTTATTCTCACTCGTTCCTGTGGCTGGCACTGATGCTGACAGAAACCAGAGACATCCTTGAGAAAATCTGATTTATTCAGGGATCCCTACATGGGTGTCAGGCCTTGCCTTTGAGGTGAGAGACTTGGAAAAGCCTGGCTATAAAAAAAATAAAGCTCATTGTCACATTTCCCCCGGATTAATCTCCAAATTAATTTGCAGAAGTTACTCTGTAACTTGATGTAGGAAGGAAGCTCCTCTAAGTCCTCTGTAATGACAGGGCACAGCAGGAAGATGAAACTGGATTAATTTGCAAATTAAGCTTCCTTCCTCCATCAAGTCACAAAGTACTACACACAGCTCTGGTACTCTCTGGTGCCAAAAAGGTACAAGCTCATTACTTACATAATCACCACCATAAAACACTGAGCAAATAACTTCTTCACCTACTGTACACACAGCACTGAGCTGAATAATAAAGCCAGGAGGATTTATTGCCTTTAAATATTCCCACCAGTTGCTGGAATAGCATTAAAAGCTTTTCAAGGCAAGGTTGGATTATTGCTCTGTGCTGTGACTCGGGCAGAAGAAACACAGAAATAAATGGAATTGGATCTGCCTGATGTTTGTGGTTTCTGGGCTGCAGCAGGACCCTGATGGCCTCTAGGGCTGGGACACAGCAACTGGGATTCTCCCACAAGCTCCCAGTAAAGGCAGGATCTCCTGGAAACCCTTCCCTGCTCCCCAGCTCACGTGTAAAAAGCAAGACCAGGCAGAGCAATGCAGCTCCACAATATCAGACACCAAAGCTATTTCCATTTAAATAAGAACTGGAGGAAAAGGCTTCCAGGCATTAATTATTGAGGAAGGATTCAGCTGGCCTCTGGAAATTTCCACTTAAGAGGAGATATTAACATATTTTCTTCTCTTTTTAAAGTGCATCTGGTTCACTACCAGGAGGATGCAGAGGGAAGGAGTACAGGAGTGCAGGCTGATGGGGATTTTGCCCCTTGAAGTGTTGGGGCAAGTCTTAGACCATCCTCTTCCTGTTCAGATTCCCATTATTTAGACAAACAGACAAAAAAAATTATCAAATCATGAGTAAGACAAGCCTTGAATGTTTTTTTGGTCATGCCAGAGAACAGTAAGACATTTTTGGTCTCTTCACAGATGCATCAGGAAGGTGTTTGATGGTTTATAACGTGCTGTGCTTGAGGAAAAAACCTGGTGAATAAATTTGCAACACCTTGAAGTAAGCTGGACACCTGACTTCTCCAAGAGATGCAAGCCATGGTGGCACAAACAAAACCAGAATTTAGTGTGGTTCTCTTGGATTAAATCTGCAAAGAATGAGCCCCTTGTGGAGGTGATTCCTGACAGGAAATACCTGATCAGCTGCCCAATCCATCCTGCTTCCACCACAGGAAAGCACAGAGCAGTAGGAAAGCAAAAAAGGGGGGAAAAATGCAGCAGGGAACAAATCCCAGAGAGAAAAGGGATTTGAAGGCAATCCTGGTATAAAAGGCTGGGAGAGCTGGGATTGTTCAGCCTGGAGAGGAGAAGCTCTGGGGCGACCAAACTGTGGCCTTGAAGGGCTTGGAGCAGCCAGCAAAAAGGATGGAGACTCCTTACAGGGGCCTGGACAAGGGAGAATGGCTTGGGGTTGGGTGGGATATTGGGAATTAGGAATTGTCCCCTGGCACAGGGTGCCCAGAGCAGCTGGGGCTGTCCCTGGATCCCTGGCAGTGCCCAAGGCCAGGCTGGAGCACCCCGGGACAGTGGGAGGTGTCCCTGCCCATGGCTTTAAGGTCCCTTCCAACTCAGGATTCTGTGACAATCCTGAAGCCTCCCAGGAGGGCAGAGCTGCAGCAGGAATGTTTTTCCCCACCTGATAAAGTTCTGTGCTCTCCCTTGGAGGGGTGAGCTGAAACCTCACTGAGGGTCAAATCCCACTGCTCACTCCTTCCAGCTGCTGTGGGATGGGTAACAGGCACAAGGATCAGGATGACCAAGTCACCAGGGAGAAAGGAGGGAGGGCACTGGCACAGGGACATGCCAGAGATGCTAGAAAATTCCTGACAAATCACACACAAATATTTGCAATATTAAAAAAAAACAAAAAACAAACAAACCACCCCTAAATTATATTTGGAGGAAGTCTGTGATTTTCTGCTGTTGGGAGAAATCTCATCAGGAGCTGAAGCACTGAATCCATTTAAATGTCATTTAAACTCCCAAGGAGGCTCTCAAGCTTCCAAAGGCACAGAAATGATTTCAGAGGGTAAATCCCCACCCTGCTAAGGCACAGCCAGGAGAACTGAGCTTGGTTTGTCAACACCTGCAAGACAAGCAGGAGGGAGGGGCAGGAGGTTTAGAGGGAAGAAAGCAGGGGATAAGGCAAAGACACTCATTTCCCTCCTCATCACCAGAGAAAACAAATATTTGCTTCACACAACCCACCAAAACTCTGCCTGTGCACACACAGAACTCCACTACCTGGCACCAGAAGCTTTTTGATGAGCATCTTTTGCCTAATCACATCCAAAATCTCCCTGGCTCAGCCTTTAATTCACCCCAAACACTTTTTGTTTTGTGCCTGGCTGCACTACCAGCACTTCAGGGGGTTATGGGGAAGGAAATAAAGCCATAAAGTTTATTCTTTCAAGAGGAAAACATAAAAAAAAAAAAAAAATAAAACCTAGTAGCTAATGAGAAAGTTTATTTTTAGGAGGTTTCTGCACTGTAATAATTAGCCCAGGAGAATCTGGGACACACAATTTCAGGAATTGTGCTTTATCTTGAGATAAAGCTACAAAACACTGGAGCATCCCAGGGCTGGGGATCTTCATAATCACCTCCCAAACATCTGCAGATCCAAATTTGGATGGAATTTAAAGTTTGACATTCATAATATTGTGTACAGGATGATCATAAAAATATTTTAAAAAATAAAATCCATCTACTTTCACCTGAGAATTACCTAAGCAGTCTTACAAAGCAAATCTTCTTGCTGGGGAAGAGGAGCTTTTGGACAATGGAAAATGACATTTCCTGCAGGAAGAATCAGATCTTTTACTCCAAACATGGCCCTGACAAACCTTTCCTTTTTCAAACCCTGGGTTTCACATCAGCCACCAGAAGTGTGCAAAACACAAGAAACCTCCTCACAGAAATCAGGAGTCAGGAATCAAGGACAGAAAATGCCACCTGGGATTCCACATGCCACCCTGGCACTGCCCCCAGGCACAGCACACCTGAAATTTGGGGCTTTTGTTTCATTCTGGGTGGTTTTTAATCAAATAAGTTGTGATCATAGTTCTTTCTAGGTTTGGGGTTTTTTTCCTTTTTTCTTTGTTCCCTGCAGCTGAATTAGTTGTAGACTTTCTGGGCCTTTCCTGCCAGAAGTTCTAATAAAGCAAAGACTGAAGAGCTGAAACAAACAGTTTTATCCTCCTGCTATTTTTAGAAGCCCATTTGAATTCTTATGTGCATATTTCAGTAACTAAAAGGGCAAGGGAGAGGGGGAAAAAAACACATAATTTCTGCTGTGTTCCAGCAGATGAAGGATCTGAAGTGGATACAAAGGGAGAGGCAGGAGAGAAAAGGGGGAAAACTGGGATAAAGGAGCAGGGAAAGGAGCAAAAGGGCAGATGAGAAAACCAAGGCAGTTTGTACAGAGGAAAAATAACATCAAATGCAAGGCAACAAGACAGGGGGGAAAGGCAACAGAAAATACAGCAGAGGTAGCAGATTTACAAACAAAAAGAGCCCAAGGAAAAGAAGGGAAACTTTCCAACTTTCAGGGAACAGTTTTCAAAGAGCAAGTGGAAGATGAATCGAGGGAAACCCAAACTAAAGGAGGAGAGCACAGAACGGAGGATTCCAGAGAGAGGCAGCCCAGGAGGAAGGCTCACATAACAACTGAGATTACTTCTGGGATTACATTCCCATGCCAGATGTTCTGTCTCCCTGAACTCAGAAGAAACAATGGGATGGCTCCCCTGACTGAGCTGGCAGGGAGTTTTATTTGGGGTTATTTGGTTTGAGAATTCCAGCTGCCTGGGCCGGTGCTGAAGGTCTGAATGTCTCTTGAAAGATTTCCAGAGCCACTGCTGAAAAGAAGCACCCAGAGAGCTGCTGCCCCCCTCCCAGATTTTGGGTTTTGTTTGCTCTTCTGAACAGCACAACCACAGCAGATCTGCCCAGCCAAAGCAGAAGAGCCTAAAGGCCCTGTAATGACTTTAAAAAGTTGCTGTATTCTGTAAGTGAATGCTCAGCACCACCAGCAGCCCCAAGGCAGCTCAGAGCTCCTTCCACCTGCTCAGAAAAGGCTGAGACAACACACAGCCCGACCTGAAAAATTATTCAGGCCCAGCAGGAGCTGAGAGATGCTAAAATACACTAAAAAAAGACAGCCAAGAAATGCAGAAATGTTCGAGGCTAGCTCGAACAGGGCTTGGGGCAAGCAGGTCTGGTGGAAAGTGTCCCTGCCCCATGACAGGGGGTTGGGGTGGGATGATTTTTAAGGTCCCCTCCAAGCCAAACCATCCTGTGGCTCCCTGATGCTATGAAATGGGTGAGGAGCTGCCAGTGGGTGTTTTTAGTGGGTTCCTGCAGAGATAAGGGGTAAGAGGTTCCAAAGTGCACAAACAAACATGGAAAAGGCAATGGAAAGTTGCTGATGGCACAAAGTCTGCCTGAGTGGGCAGCCCTGCAGGATCTGCACCTTCCAGGCAGCAAGCTGGAGTAGCAAGCAGGAGGAGAGATTAAATTTCTGAAATGACAAATTCTGGCCTTAAAAAGGAGCTGGGGGAACAAAAAGATGTCTGGGAGATGGGATAGCTAAGGAGGCTCAGCACTTCTCCAGACAGAGAATTCCCACCTCCAAGAGGATCAGCCAGCCCCAGAAAAACACTTCAAGAGGCAGCACCTGGAAAGTTTTCAAGAGCAGGTGGTTAACTAGCAGGTGTTCCATCTCTGAGGGCTTCTGCAAGCCCTGAAGGAATTTCTCTGCCAGAGGGGAACCTACCTGTGATTTATTGTCACCTGAGGGACCAGGCTCAATCAGAATGGGAAGGAAGGGATGGCCTGTAGGGCAGGGAAAAGCCACTGACTGAACAATCTCCCCAGCTTTAAACAAATTTTGAGACCCCTGCAAAGTCTCTCCTGTCATATCAGCAGCCCAGAGAGGCTCCAAGAGAGATGGGAAAGGACTTTTCCCATGGGAATGGAGTGGCAGGACAAGGGGGAACGGCCTCAAGTGAAGAAGGGAAGGTTAAAAGCAGGTATTAGGTTTAGATTAGATATTAGGAAGGAGTTCTTTACCCTGCAGGCTTGGGGGGAGCAACCTCTCTCCTTCCCCAGCCTGGATGTGAGCCAAGACCCAAACACAACTTCCCAGGCTCTAAGGTAGCCCAGTGACTCCCTCACCCCCTGTCAGCAATTCTGGTTTCCCTGCAGCCCAGCCTGGACCAGGAAACACAGAGATCCATCCCTGATGTGGATCTCTAACATCCAGTGATGTATGTGTACAATATATGTGATATAATACAGACACATCCCAGCCCTGAGGGGCTGGGCCAGGGGCTGGGCCAGGACAGGAGCCAGGCACGGACAGATGGAGGCAGGACAGCCTGGGCAGGAGGCACTGGGAGCACTGGGGGCACTGGGAGCATTGGGAGCACTGGGAGCACTGGGAGCACTGGGAGCATTGGGAGCACTGGGAAGACTGGGAGCATTGGGAGCACTGGGAACACTGGGAGCATTGGGAGCATTGGGAACACTGTGAGCACTGGGAGCATTGGGGACACTGGGAGCACTGCGAGCATTGGGGGAACTGGGAGCACTGGGAGCATTGGGGGAACTGGGAGCATTGGAAGCACTTGGGAACACTGGGGGCACTGGGAGCATTAGGAGCACTGGGAGCACTGGGAAGACTGGGGGCACTGGGAACACTGGGAGCACTGGGAGCACTGGGGACACTGGGAGCACTGGGAGCATTGGGAGCACTGGGAGCACTGGGAGCACTGGGAGCACTGGGAGCATTGGGGACACTGGGAGCATTCAAAGTACTGGGAGCATTGGGGACACTGGGAGCACTGGGAGCATTGGGAGCACTGGGAACACTGGGGGAACTGGGAGCACTGGGAGCATTGGGAGCATTGGGAGCTCTGGGAACACTGGGGGAACTGGGAGCATTGGGAATACTGGAAGCACTGGGAGCATTGGGAGCATTCAAAGTACTGGGAGCACTGGGAGCATTGGGGACACTGGGAGCACTGGGAGCATTGGGAGCATTGGGGACACTGGGAGCACTGGGGGAACTGGGGGTACTGGGAGCATTCAAAGCACTGGGAGCATTTAAAACACTGGGAACACTGGGAGCACTGAGGGCACTGGGGGCATTGGGAACACTGGGAACGCTGCGGGAACTGGGGGTACTGGGAGCATTCAAAGCACTAGAAGCATTCAAAACACTGGGAACACTGGGAGCACTGGGAGCATTGGCAGCACTGAGAGCATTCAAAGCACTGGGAACACTGGGAGCATTGGAGCACTGGGGGCACTTGGAGCACTGGGAGCACTGGGAGCACTGAGCATCTTTGCCTTCTGACTTTTTCATTCCCTTCAACTTCTCTCACTAGCACAGAAAATATAACATTTAATTTTCCAGGCATGGTCAAAGCAGCTCAGAGTTTAAGGTGACTCTTTAAGTCTGGATTAAAAAAAACCCAGACAAAACAAACCCAAACCCAAATCCCCCAGATGCTGCAGAATAAAACTGATACCACTGTGACCACATGAAAAATACTATCATGATAGCTGTAAAAACACCATTTCTAGTTTTGAATAGTTGCATCACACAATCAAAGCTCTCAGACAAAAACTGCCAGAGGAAAAAAAACCCTTGCAGCCCCAGTCTCTATAACTAGGATTGGAAATGACTTATTTTCAACAAATCCCTTCATTCTGTGGGACTCAGGGTTGTCACAAAGGCAACAGGAAGCCATGAAGGGAGAGGTCCAGGCTTCCAGGGTGTGAGGTCTCATCCCTGGATCAAGTTGTGCATGTCTAAATACAATCCAGAATATCCAATGTTATCACATTCATAGTAAGTAACAGCAGAGCTTTTCAATTTAATAGCCACCCCAAAGGAGGAAACTTCTTCTGGAGGAATAAAAACACCAGGAAAACTCTGTTGTGTCTCAGAGAATTCTGCTGAAATCCTCCTGGCACCTACAGAAATCTCTGAAGAAGCAGTTGAGAAGGGAAAATCAATTACAGCTCAGCCCCTTCTGCAGGGATTTTCTCACCTGACCGACCAGAAAAAACCCAGACCAACCAAAAAAACCAAACAACACAACCAAGAAAACCTGTCCAGTTATCTGGGAGAAAAAAAATCTTTCCAAAAGCCATGTCCTGCTCTGCCCTGTTAGTTCCTACAGATGTTCTGGTTCTGGCCTCTGGCTGAAAACAGAGCACAGCAGGACAAGTGCATCCCAAACACGTGGAGAAGTTGCAGCTTTGCTTGGCATCAGCACACTGCCCCTTCCTACACTTGTTGTGATTTCCAGGAAGGTTTTGAACAGGCAGGAATTCTCCATCAAACATTAAAGGCTCAGCCCTAAGTGGGGCTTTTTACTTTTCATCACACACACACACACACACACACACATCAGCATTCAAATCACATCAAATTACAGACCATAATGGAAATTTCATGGTTAAAAATACCCCAAGCAATGCAGTCAACACCAGCCACTTCAGTTGTTTATAGGACCGCAAACTCTTCTTTTTATAAATAAAGATTTCATCTATATGATCAAAGAAAGATTTCTTTGCAGTCATACTTTTTTATTAAAAAAAAAAAATAGCTTTTCAAGTTCAGAAAACACTTAAAGAATGAAGCTTTCCTAGTCCAAGTCCCAGCCTGCAGCAGATTTTACAGTTGAGTAATAAACCCTTTTAAAAGATGGTTTATTATGGAAATACTGTCAGAGCCTTAATTAAAGGAGGCGCCACAACAGCAGAGCTGCTTCCACAACAAATGGGCTCTGCTGAGCTCACCAGGCACCCCCTGGCCTGGCCACGGGGGGCTCTCCTCCCATCCCACCCTTCCTTTTCTCCTGGGATGGGATCCCTGGAGCAGCAGCTGGTGGAAGCTCCAAGGTGCCCACACCTCCTGCAATGCCACGCAATCACCGCTGGCTGCAAAGCTGAAAAGGGATTTTTAAACCTGACTTGAAGGTCTGAGGTTGAATTCAGCTTTGGCTCAAACAGATCATGAAGAATGAAGATCCCATGTCAGCAATATTTCGTGGTTTTCATTGAAATATCCTGGCCATTAAAAAATCCTGGCCTCACCCAAGTCAGTTTTGCCCACGGCTTCAGAGCCCAAGTTTTACCCCAAGGAAATCAGAGAATCACCTGCTACATCAGGAAATTTTTTTTTTAAAAAAGGAGGCTTTTAGAAAATGATGCTTTATGACAAGATTTTTGTTATATGCTGGTAAAATGGGTCAAGACTGAGAGAGTCTGGTCAATGTAAAAGCCACCTCAGTACCCCAGAAATTGAGAATCTGTGTGCAGAACTCACTGAGGGCACCTATCCCCAGCACAGAGCCTCCCCTCCACGTGTCTGGGTTTAATCCCACAGTTCCTCACCCCCAGGCAAACTGGATTCTTTCCTTCCCAGTCAATTGTGTGAGTTGCAGAAGAACTTGCCTGTCCCTGGGGAAACTGTGGGAAGCTCCTGCAGGGCCAGCCAGGGATCCCAGGCACATCCTCAGTGTCACTGAGCATGTCTGCCCTCCTGATTGCTCCATGTCTTCCAACTCCTCTCACTAGCAGAGAAAATATTCCGGTTTTAATATTTTTCTAAATTTTTTTTTCATATTTAACTTTCCAGACGTGGTCAAAGCAGCTCAGAATTGAAGGTGATTCTTTAACTCTGGATTAAAAAAAATAACAAAACAAAACAAGTGCAGGGGAGGAGGGAGGAAAGGGGGCTCCTGCCCTGGCTGTGCCAGGAGCCTGCTGGGGGTAAGAGGCTGAAGGTTCTCCCCATAAATTGCATTTTCTTTGTCTTTTTATTTCCAGGGTGCAACACAGGCACAATCTCCTCTTAAATGACCACATTACCAACCCCTCTTTGTAAGAAGAAGACCAAGTTCTTGGTTTGCCCCCCAAAACCCATCAGGAGAGCAGGGATAACAGCAGAGGAAAAGCAGACAGAGAACCACACCTGGTGTGATTTAAATCCAGGTTTATGCAGGGAGAGGAGGCAGTGCAAGGAGTGAGGACACAGGAGGAGTTTTGGAATGCCCTGCTGCAGATGAGAAGCTCTGAGCTCTGTCCAGCCCACGCAGAGGAGGCCAAGGAACAGCTCAGTCCCTCGGGGATTGCAGAAATCTGGGAAGCAAACATTCCCTGGAGCACTTTCCACTTGCAAGCCTAGCAAGCCCTGCTGGCCACCTAAATGTAAAGGATTTAAAGGGAGAGATCAATCTATCCAAGGCCAGGAATGGAAGACCTCTTGCCCTTCCCAAAAAGCTGAAAATTCCCAAACCAGAGCCATGCCCACTCTGCATCCTCTGGCTCATCCATCACTGGAAGTGTTCATGCCAAGACTGGATGTTTCTCTCTGGAGTGGCCCCAATTAAAGCAGCCCTGTGGCCTCCAGGGCAGTGTTTTATCTGGTCAGAGTGGTCCCTCTGGGCTCTCCAATCTGCAATCTGATTCCCAGCCACAGAGCAGCACTGCAGTGTGCTCCCCTTGGTTCCATCCCTGGAGGTGTCAGGCGGTGCAGGATGTGGGAAATAAAAGCACACAGCTCTTCTTTCCAAAGCTGGCTGGGCTGAGATGGGCAGGAAGGAGTTTGTGGGTGGCTTAAATGAACGTGTTATATTTAACTCATGGCATTCATCAGATGACACAGCAAGAGGCACAGGACAAGGATCAAACAATTAAGATTGAGGAAATGCAGTAATTCCCTTTCTCTGGAATGGCTGAGCAGGGCCAGCCCTTCAGCCAGCCACGAGATTTTCCTTTTCTACTCATCAATTTCCCCCCAAAGCCTGGCAGTGAAATATATATTTATTCACATTGGGTTTGGTGACATCATGTATTTAAGGTGTGTTCTTAAATCTCCCCATCCCACTGATGAATTCTGGTCTGAAGAAATAAACCTTATCATGGGCTCTCAGCACTGAACTGCTCCCAGCTTGCTTCCCATCACTTGGAACTTCTGTGGATTTGCCACAGTGGAGGTGGCCAAGTGGCTCTTCTAATAATAAAGATAAAACCATCAGGCCACTCAAAAAAGTTTGGTTAGATTTTTAGGATAAATACAAACAATAAATCTACCTGGCCCAAGAATGCCTTTTTTTTTCTTTTATGGTTTTTTCTTCCCTGAGTGCCCCATTCTCTCTCCAATTTTCCACACAATCAACAGACAAAAGAAGGTCTCTGGTGTGTTTCCTTGAGAAGAATCCTGTAATTAGAAAGAAATTTGACTGCTACAAAGTTAGCTCAGTGGAAAACTGCAGGAATGGTGAAACGGTCAAAGTAAGAACAGACAAAACTAAACATTTGTGTTTATCCAACGGGGCTCCAGAAAAGAAACACTCCCAAGGGCTGCAAACCTCCCCCACTGCAACCAAGAGAAACTAAAACATGACAAATTTAGGCAAATCACCCCAAAAAACACACAGGGCTTTAAAATCTGGGTTTGTCCAGTGAGAGAAAGGCAGAGCAAGGAGCACCTCAGAAAGAGAAAATGAAAATTAAAACCCTACTGCCACTCAAATTCTGCATCTTTATTTTTATCTCCCTCCAGCCAGAAAAACAGAATTTTTTTTTTTTTTTTTTGCTTTGCATGGATTGCTCCGTGGTGAAGCTGTGCTTTAAAAAAACTTGCACTCAAGTGAAATTAAAAAGTTGCATTTCCCAAACTTCCATGGCCCCTGCAGTGGATTTAAGGCTGTGAGCTGTGCTCATGTCCAATCAGAAATCCCAGAGTTTTCCAAAAAAACCTCCTGAAAACAGAGAAGTGCAAAGGCAGCCCATTCAAAATGAATCCAGTTTGGCAAGAGAGGAAAGGGAGGAGGAAGGGAAGGGAATGGCAGCATCACCCCAACCACATTTCCTCCAGGGAGCTCTGGGGGGGGGGAGCAGGGAAATGTGAAAGTGAGAGAGGATTTGGGGTTTTTGCACCTCCAAAAGCTGGGACTCAGCCCAGCCAGGGATCCTGCTGCCCCAAGCTTCCTGGAAGCCTGACTGGGAAGGGAAAAAAATATATATTTTTAAAATATATATTTTATTTTATTATATATATATATATATATATATATATATATATATATATATATATATATATATATATATATATATATATAAAAGATATAGATTTTATATATTTTTATATATTTATTTATATATATATAATCTATATCCACACACATATATATGTATAATATATACATATATAATAAAAACATATAGATTATATATTTTATATACATAATATATATTATATAGCTATATATTTATAGATATTATATATCTATAAATAGATATGCAGTTATAGTTATAAATTTTTAGATATTCATATATTATATAATATTGTATAATGTATATTTATCTTTAAAATATATATCAATATATATTGTTATATATTATATATTTAGATATAAATGTAAATATCTTTATATATTTATATATAATATACACCTATGTTATATATTTTATATATTATATATAAAATTATTTCTATATTATTATTCTTATATTGGGGTTTTTTTGTTTTTTAGTTTGTTTTTTGGGGTTTGTTTTGGTTTTGGGGGGTAGATATAAATTTAAATATTTTATATATTTAAATCTAATATACACATATGTTATATATTCAATATATATATATAAAATTATTTATATATTATTATTCTTATATTGGGGGTTTTTTGGTTTTTTTGTTGGGTTTGTTTTTTGGTTGTTTTTTTTTGGGGGGGTAGCTATAAATTTAAATATTTTACATATTTATATCTAATATACACATATGTTATATATTCTATATATATATAAAATTATTTATATTATTATTCTTATATTGGGATTTTTTGGTTTTTGGTTTGGTTTGTTTTTTGGGGTTCTTTTTTGGTTTTGGGGGTAGATATAAATTTAAATATTTTTATATATTTATATATAATATACACATATGTTATATATTCTATATATATATATATAAAATTATTTATAAATTCTTATTCTTATATTGGGGTTTCTTTTGTTTGGTTTGTTTTTTGGTTTGTTTTTTTTTTTGGAGGGGGTTGTTTTGGGGTTTCTTTTGTTTGGTTGGTTTGGTTGTTTTGTTTTGTTTTGTTTTGTTTTGTTTTGTTTTGTTTTGTTTGTGGCCAAACTGGAGGATGTAGGGGAGGCCCTGGAGGGGATTCCACCCCCAGGCTGTGGCACAGCCAGCAGGTCCCTGGGCCAGGGCTCCTTCTGTCCCTCTGTCCCACTGAGTTCTCCCTTCTGGGATATTCTGGAGGCAAACCCCCTGACCCCAACCCCATCCCCTGGAGGTCACAGAGGTCACAAAGGCAGCTCACTGATCCACAACCTGATGCAGTCAAAGCTTGCAAATCAAAGCTTTTACACCCTCTCAGGGTTTAAAACAACTGATGGGTTCTGTAAAACCCCTCTGAGAGCTGCAGCAAACCCCTGAGCTCGAATTCTCCATAAAAACTTGCACTCAGTTAGTGCCAGGAGTGCCCCTGGCCCTGAGTTCCAAACTGCACACTGGCACGGGGAGAGCGGCAGCAGAGCAGCCTCTGATCTTCTCCTCTCAACCCCTTTGAAGGATGGGAATCCCAAAATCAGCTCGGCAGGAGGAGGCCCCCAAAACAGAGCCCAGCCTCTGGGATCCCCACCTTGGCAGCTCACAGGATTCCTTTCCATGGCAAGGGAGGAGTTTAGGACCCAGCTTTCAAAGAGTCCAAGGGGATGGGATTGCACCCAGACCTCCTCAGGCTCTGCCCAACAGCTCTTTGATGGCTCAACAGGTCCCAGCTCGCTCCTCACCACCTGGAATTCTCTGAGCATTGGCCAGAGTGGAGGTGGCCAAGTGGCTCTTCTGCCTGCCACACACTGCCAGGCCAGGCAAAAAGTTTGGCTGTATTATTATTATTATTATTATTGTTATTATTATTATTATTATTATTATATTATTATTATTATTATTATTATTATTATTATTATTATTATTATTATTATGCTATTATTATTACTATTGTTATTGCTATTGTTATTGTTATTACTATTCTTATTATTATCATCCTCATTATCATTATTATCATTATACTATCATCATCATCATATTATTATTATTATAATTATTATTATATTATCATCATCATCGTTATTATTGTTGTTATTATTATTGTATTTATTCCTTAATTTATTTTATTTATTTAATTCTAAAATCCAAAGAATAATTAATTAATTAATTAATAGAATTCATAATAATAATAGTAATTTGATGTACTATTATGATTATTTTATGGATAAATACCAATTTATTATTATTATAAATACCTATTATCAATTATTATAAATTCTAATCTAAAATCATAATAATTATCAATTATACTATTAATATTATCGATACCTATTAATTATCATTATTATTACATATATGAATAATCCATATATATTATTATAGTATTCAATATATAGTTATATATTCTATTATACATATATAATTATATATACTATATATAATATGTATGATATATATTATATATTATAATACTATATAATACATATATTATATAGTATTTATGATTCATATGTTATTTATGATTTTATTTTACATTTATTTATATATTAAATATATTTTTATATTTATTGAAGATGATTATTGTTATTACTAATTACTATTATATTATATTTATTTAATTATTTAATTTCCGTTATTTAATTTAAACAGTCAAAGAATAATTAATTAATTAATATAATAGAATTCATAATGTTAATAATTTGATTGTACTATTATGATTATTTTAAGGATAAATACCAATTTATTATTATTATAAATACCTATTATCAATTATTATAAATTCCAATCTAAAATCATAATTATCAATTATACTATTAATACTATCGATAACTATTATTTATCATTAATGTTACAAATATTCATAATTCATATATATTATTATATTCAATATATAGTTATATATTATATTATACATATATAATTATATATACTATATATAATATAGTATATACATATTATATATTATAATATTATATATAATATATTGTTACATATTCAGTATTCATATACGTTATGATATTATTTAATATTTTATTTTATATTTATTTAATTTATTTATATATTAAATATATTTTTATATTTATTGAAGATTATTATTATTACAATTACAATTACAAATTACTATTATTATTATATTTATTTTTAAATTTATTTTTCATTATTTAATTTAAACAGTCAAAGAATAATTAATTAATTAATTAATTAATACAATAGAATTCATAATAATAATAATTTGATTGTACTATTATGATTATTTTAAGGATAAATACCAATTTATTATTATAAATACCTGTTATCAATTATTATAAATACCAATCTAAAATCGTGATAATTTTCAATTATACTATTAATAATATTATCAATAACTTTTATTTATTATTATTAAAATATTCATAATTCATATATATTATTAGATATTCAATATATAGTTGTATATTATATTATAAATCAAAAATCAGAGGGAACTTTGCAGAAGATGTTTTGGGGTTTTTGGGCAGCAGGAGTCCTGAACAAACTGGGAAAAAAACAAAAAAAAAAACCCCAAAAAACAACAAAAACAGAACAAAAGACAAAAAAATGCCAGAAAAATCCAAACAAAACTAAATGAACCAAGAGAGCCTCTCCAAAGGCTGCAGAAGATGGCATGATAATGGTAATTATGCCCACTCACTTCCAGCCTGCCAAAATGCCTCCCAAAAATAGAAGCAGAGATAGGAGCCCTCATCAGAAGTGCCTGAATTACCAGGATTCCTAATTTTTATTTTTATTTTTATATTGATGACAACTCAGCAGGTTTCTATCCCACTGCAATTCATCTGGTGAAATATTCAGAGTATTTAAAGGGAAATTAAGGACTTGCCCCACCAAATAAATTTCCCTACCTGGCAGTTTTGGGTGTTTTGTTCAGCATGAAAGATTTCCAAGTCATTAATTTAACTTTTAGGAGATGCTTCAGGTGCCCTGCAATGAATGCACATCCCACAGAGCAAACTGCACTGGGAGGTTCTGGAGCACAAACCCCAGGCTGGCAATGAACAATTCATTTCAATTAACTGTTGAAATTCATCTACAATTCATTTGAAATTCAGGGCTGGCCACTGGACACATCAGCCCACCTGTGCAGCACTGCTCTGCTTCCAACACTGCTGGAAAACAAGGAGAAAATGCAGAATTGTGGGGAAATGTTTACACAGCAAAATGAGGCATTTTTGGTACCAACTGGGAAAGGGAACACTCAATCCAGTTTCCCCAAATGGAAAAAAAAAAATTTAAAAAAAAAGGCAAGGAAAGCCATTTTTAGACTGTACAAAAACACAAAGAACTGATATAACCCACAAGGAAGTGTGGCTTGTGTGCACCACTATTAATCTATCTTGACTGAACAATATATATATTTTTATTTTTAATTTTTTTTTTTTTTTTTTATTTCACCCTTCCGCCTCCACTTTTTGTTTGCTGCTGAGGACAGATAAGTGCTCCTGGCAGGATCTTGGCACAGGCATTTCACTGAACAGCAGCTATTGTAAAAGAAAAAAAAATAGATAAATAAATAAATCTCAGTTCCCTCAGGGTCTGAGAACTTCACTTGAGGCTGAAAGTTCTCCAAGTTCAGGCTGGAAAAACAAGAAACTTTTCCCCTGTACAGAGTGCTAACCCAGTCAATGAAATTCTGATTAAATCCTCCAAGGTTCTGCCAGGACTGTGAAGGCAAACACCACCAAAGACAAAGAACCCCACTCCTGGATGGTCCTGAAATCCTTTCCACCCCAAACCAGCTGGTGGTTGACTGGCTCATCCTAGTAAATATTCCAAATTACACTGAGCACACTTTGCTTTTAAAGGGATTTTTCAAACCAGCTCACAGCTGTGTCATCTTTTGTACCAGCTTTGTCAAGCCTACTAAATCAGCTTTTTTTTTTTTTTTTAATTTATTTACTCTGAAGTGTCTTTTTAGGGAAGGTTCAGAACTGTGCCAAGAAATAAAAGTGCCAAATCTTCTCAGACGTGAAGGTATCTTAAATAACTGTGTGCCTTTGATCATTTCAGGGTAGAAGCCTGGCAGTGCTGTGAGAGGAGCCATCCCCTCTGTTAGTTCAGCAGATCCTGCACTGAGACAACAGAAACATTTTGAGCCTCCCCTGCCTTGATCAGGAGTGAAGCTGTAATGGGCAAACATTAATTGAGAGCTCCCTCTGTACCCTGATTGTGTTAATCAAGTAACAGCTAGGGGGGCAAATAAAAGGGAAAAATAAATATATAAAAGGGAAAAATAAAATATATAAAAGGGAAAAATAAAAGGGAAAAATAAAATATATAAAAGGGAAAATAAAAGGGAAAAATAAAATACATAAAAGGGAAAAAGAGATGGTTAACAGTAATTATCCTTCCCTTCTGCAAAGCTGATACAGGCATCATCTCCCTCTTTGCTAACACCTTTTTACTACTCAGGCATCCACCACTTTTTCTTTTTCCTTCTTCTTTTTCCTCCCAGCTGGCTGAAATCCTGCTGTGACACAGGTGACATGCAGGTTTTGGAGGCCACAGCCTCTGGACTTTAATTTAGCTATTTGTTTTCCTACAGGGGAAAAAAACCAAAAAATCAACTTTTTTTTTTTTTTTTTCTTGTCCCCACCTTCAGCTGGATTTATTTATGCCCTTGCTATTCCCAGCAGCTCTGCAGAACTCATTCCCCTCATTCTTTTGGCTTTCTAGGATAGAGAGGCAATTGCACCCTTCAAACCTCATCAGGGGGGAAGGAACAACTGAGGCAAAATTCGAGTTATGATAAAAGGGTCAGTGCAAATTTGGCAATTCACTCTCAGCAGGATGAGCTGCACAAACTGCCAGGTCCAGGGTCTTTGCAGCACAGTTTTAAAAAGTAAATTTAGATTTTTAATTTTTTTTTTATACACTTTTCCAGGATTCTTTCACCCCCCACTTCATCAGGGCTCTGAGAAGGCATTGCTGCATATTCATCAAAATATCCAGCACACACTGGCAAATCCTTCTGGGTTCCTTCAGCTGCTCTAATCTCCCTTCAGTTTTAATACCCAGCCTTCTTTTTTCTGCTGGCTGCTTCTCACCTCTTCCTTCTATTCCTGAATTCAGGGATCCCATATTTTATTTCCTCTTCTTCTTTATGTAGGGACTTTTTTTTTTTTTAATTTGCATGGATAGTTCCTGAATTTTATTGGAGGTTTTTTTTTTTTTCATTTAGCAAATTCCTCACAAGATAAGCACCCCAAACCAGGAATTCACAGCTGCTGACTGCATCTCAAACAACTGAAAGCACTCCATTTAAAATTCATTTTTGAGTAAAACAAATACCCAAATTGCAGCTAAACTTTGCACTCTTCTGGTGGAGGAAGTGCTCTAAGTGACAGAGAGATAAAAAAGAGGCTCAAAATACCTTCCCACAGGAACAAAACTTTGCTTTTTTTTTTTTTGTATTGCACTCCAACCTAACCCTTGGCTTCTGATTCAGAGAGCTTCCATCAGTATTTTGAGCAATAATTCTAATTAAACCCCACTAATAACATTGATAAGGGGGGAAAAAAACCCTCTCCAAGTATAGATTTTCCTAAAAAACACCCAACATCAAAAAGCTGCAGGCAGCCACTGGAATGTCACGTGAAGCACGGAGTGAGAAGTGGAAGTGGGAGCTCTGGTGTGGCTGTCTGTCCTTCTGGAGTGTGACTCAGCAGAGCCAAGGCTTTGGTCCTCATGCAGAAACAGAGTCCACACTGCCCAGGAAGTGGCAAAAATTCCCTGTCTGGAATGTGACTGCAGCTCCAGTGGCTTCCCTGGGGGATTTCCTCAGCTGCACAGACCAGGGTGAGGCTCTGCTCTTCCTGCACCCAGTGGGGGGAAAATAAAAGAAATTTCCAAAAAAAACAGATGAGAAAATTCACTTTTGCATGGGATGACTCTGGAAAGAGCTGGATTTATCAGCTGGAATACTCTGGGAGGACACAGGCACAGCACAAACCCTGAACCCAACGCTGAAATTGTCACCACATAAAAGCCACCAGGTTTAAGATCAACATCTATATTTGACATGCTTGTACTTCCCTTTTTACACCAGTGCTGTCACATGCATGAATGTTAGAGGAGGCTGAAAGGGGAAGATGAACAAACTGCTTTTGAACCATCCATTTAAAAAAAAAAAAGAAAATATGTTTTTAGCAGTACCAAGAGATGCAGCACTTGGATGTGACCAGACCCAGCTTATCAGCATTTGGGTAGAAAAAACAAGACAGCCACAGCTTCATCCAAGGGCAGGTTTGTCTGTCCATGCACACACTGCAGTGTCTGAGCTGGGACCAATTTCTGTCCCTCTTCCTCTCCAAGCATTCCCATGCCATCCCCAGTGGATTTTCTGATGAGAACACAGCATTATTCTACACCCAGACATCACCTGCCACCCTGCAAAGCACCATGCTCAGGGGGTGTGAAAACATCAGAGCCAATGTAAATTAAAATTAAAAATAAAAGTTATTTTGTTAAAAATACAAATTCAAAAGAAAACAAGAAAAGAAAAGTCAATTTTCTTTGGTTTAGTCAAGCCATGCTTATCCTCACTTTGCTGGAATAAATCTCCACCTCCATCCCTGCACTCTTCCTGTTTTTATTAAAATCCTGAGTGCAGTTTTCCTTGCAGAGGGGGTGAGTGGGAGTGTGGAGCACCAGTAAGCCCTGTCTCTGCACGTCACAGCTGTGAAACACATTCTAAATAAAACCATATGCTCTCAGAGGGAGAATTTCATCCCTCTCCCCTTTTGCTGCCTGCTCAGGTCGGCCCCAGTGCAGGGCTGGGGGAATGCAAAATGCAGGGACAGAAAGGTTTGATGAGAAACTGATAAAAAATCAGTTGCTTCAGTCATTCTGCAGGGTCAATGCACAGGAGACTTCATTTCAGGAAGAATTCTGTGATTTGGCTCCTCCTCTTGTGTTCCCCCTGGAAACAGTTGGGAATTGGTGTCCACTGGTACCTGAGATGTTTTAGTGTCTGAAACTCCAATGATTTCCAGATCATCTCATGGTGATGATGGGGAGGAAACAAGCAATGAAAAAATCACAAACCCACTGTTCTAGCAGGAAAAAACCTTAATAACAGATTTATTCTAGAGCTGGTTAGAAAACTCTGTGGTTTCTCCTCCCATTCAACTCTTCAGTGATGCCCTGTGTGGCTCTCAGCTATGAAACTTCACAAGCCATTCTGTCAATTCTCTGTAACATTTCACAAAAGGTGCCTGGAAATCACTGACCCCACGCTCTCCTTTTCCATTCCTCATTTTCTGCCCTAACCCCTGCCTTGGTGACACAGGGAGGCTGCCCCAGGAACGTGGGGAGCAAACATGAACCCCCTCATGATTCCTCCCTCCTACCAGGACTTTCAACAACACACCAAAGAGGAACTGCCAGAACTTTATTTTTTTTCCTCTGTATAATATTTAATTTCCCATTCTGGGTCAGGCAATGAGCAGCTTTTCCCTGGGTATTTTGGACACATTTAAAGCCCACTGTGTGTTACCTTTTTTTTTATCACCTTCCCATCCTTTGGCATCTCAGCTGCTGGTCAGGTTGCTCTGAAGAAAAAAGGGCAAACCCAAAAGAAGCAGCACATTGATGGAATGATGGGGGGAAAAGAATAAAAAGGAATATTGGGAAAGCAAGCCAGCCAGTGTGAAGGGCCAGGTTATGCAGGAGTCCTCACCAAACCCTCATCAGTGTGATCAGCACTGAAGCCCAGGCTCTGATCAAGGGAAGACAAACTTCCCCCCAAGCTGAGGCTGCTCTGCTGTGCAAACCACAGCCCCACTGCAGAGCTCTGACACCTAAATGTTGTTAAATTACTGAATTTCCACTGGTAACAGCAATTTCTGCCTGTTTTTCCAGCAGCTCCCTGGCCTGGTTTTCAGATCTACCTCAGACACAATCACCACCAGAGATGGCTAAAATAATAAAACTCAATTAAATTAAAGCTGTGTGTGCATTTGTAAGGCTTCACCCACCATCAGCTTCACGTGGCTTCGAGGGGATCACGTGCTCTGGGTGTCCTGTCTGGATTATTTCTCCTGTTTTATCACTCATTCTTTCACTGTGAGTCCTGCCAGGACTCTCCAGAGGATTCAGACCCGCAGCCAGGCACACCTTGTGGAAGCACAGATAAATCCAACAAGCTGGACCTGACCTCCTCTGCCAGGATTTTGCCAGCTTCCATAAATCAGAGACACAGAATCAAGTGCACAGCTTAAAAAGCCTGGATCTCCTCTCTCCTTTTTTTAGCCTGTGAGAAGGGAAGGCACGGCTGACAAATCCCAATGCTCAAAATGTGACACACATGGGAGGGAGGGAGGGGGAAAATAAAAATGTGATTCCTTGAAAGTTATTGACAGATCAGCTGCAACCTAGCAGAGGCTGAAAAAAGGCACCAGATGGAATAAAAAATCCTTGCTATTAGTGCATCCTACCAAATGCTGTATCCTGGAGCCAAACTCTGCAGGGAACTGTTCCTTGGAAAATTGATTATGCCTTTATTGGTGGTGGCTATTGACTCTAATAGATAAATGTGACAAAGGGGAAAAAAAACCAAACAAAACAATAAAACAAAGCAGAAATACTCTCATAAAACACTGTCCAGATTTATCTGCCTTGCAAATCCCATTGAGATGAAAAAAAACCACACAGGTACTCAGTTAAAACTGAACCTTAAACCCCCACACATTGTTATTGAGTACCTTGATATATGACTTTACAATAAAATGTAAGAGATAACACACACCAAAAAAGAAAAAATAAAAAGGGGGGAGATAGGATTGATGGCTGAAGGAAACGTGACAGAAAAAGAAACAGAAAAGAACAAATCCTGATTTAAAATATACCAAGTAAGAATGTCTCTCACTGCCTGTAAACACACAGAGCAGCACAGCTCCACGGGCAGAAGATTGATGCAGGCTTAAAAATCACAAAGCCAAACCCCTTAAAATCAGCATTGATGTAAAGCCCAGAGCAGGCCAGCAAACCAGCTGGAAATAGATAGATCATGGACAATAAGTATATAATACATAATTATATAATAATATTATTATATGTATATTACATAAGCATAATTATGTAATACTTAATATAATATAATATAATTAATATAATATAATATACATATAATATAATATAATATAATATAATATAATCTATATAATATAATATAATATAATATAATATAATATAATCTAATATAATATAATATAATATAATATCATAATCTAATATATATAATTTAGATATGAATATAATGAATATAATATGAAGATAATATGATTTCTATATTTATATTTATTTCCATTTATTTTATTATATAAGTTTAAAAGCCTGCCATAACCATGGGCTCTCCCAGGATTTTAAGCAGAATAAAAATTGAGACTGGGTGTCCTGCTGGAAGCATTCTGAAAGCACCATAGACATTACATTTATTAGTTATATATATTACATATTAACCTGTATTTCTATAATATAATAATAAGTATAAGTATGTACATAATATATAATATATATTAATATGTATAAAATATAGAATATATAATTATATTATATATATTATTATATGTATATTACATAATATAGTATGTAATGACGTAATAATTATATAGTATAGTAATTTATATCAATTTCTATATGTCTATTTATGTCCATTGATAGTATTATATTTATTATAAATTATACTTAATATATTTATTTATTATATTAAATATATTACAATATATATTATATATGATATAATTATAGTATATACTATATAATTAATAATTATATATAGCATATAAGGGAAAATATCATATTACATTATATTATATATATATTAGATTATATTTCTTATATTATATTATTGTATTATATTCTATTATATTTATCTTATATTATATATCTTCTATCATATTATATTAGATTATATTATATTCTATTATATTCTATTATCTTATATTATCTTATCTTATATTCTATTTATTATCTATTATATTATATTATATTATATTATTTTTCAGCTCTTCCCAAGTGTGCAGATGCTGACAGGGCAGCAGCAGCCCAAGGCAAGCAGACTCACACTGACATCTAAAGGTGCCCTTTACTCTCTGATGCCTCACAGAAAGTCTGCAAAGGAGCAGCATCTTGTAAAAAGGTAACAAGGCAGAAAAAATGCCATTATTTGGTTCTCACAAGGAGTGTCCAAGGCCAGGCTGGATGGGCTGGGAGAAACCTGGGACAGAGGAAGGAATCCCTGCCCCTGGAACGGGATGAGCTTGAAAGTCCCTCCCAAACCCTCCTCTGATTTTCTGCACATAAACCCCAATTTTGAGGGGAATTTCCTTGTTTCACTGGGAATTATGTGGTGTTTCCTTCCATCCAGAAAACTCAGCTTTGGCTAAATTCTGTCTTAGGGGAAAAGATGCCTCTTTTCCATGGAGTTGGGCACAAATCCCAGCTGCAGTTCAGCCACTTGAAACCAAGGGGTCATTTCAGAGTTAGTTAATATTTTGGGAACAGAACTGGAGGCTCCTGCTGTGTCAGGGCTGCCTCTGGAAAGCCTGACCTGCATGTCCCTGGCTCTGTGGGATAAATCAAGTGAAAAAGAGGTGGCTTAAACCCATTTCAGCATGGCTCTTTAAAACTGAAATAATAAAAAATAATCTTGAAATAATCCTGTGGCAGCAGAGTCCACTGCTACGACAGGAGGTGCTTCATCAGCTGAGTCAATGAAGGTGACCACTCACACCTTCATTCCTCACCCAGCCTGTCCCATTCCCTAAATTACACCAGCCCCTGAACAGTTGGTTTCTCCTTTTTTAAACAGTTACAGAGCTTTGAGCATCTGTGGAGGTGTTTGAGGGTGCCCAGGATAGGATGAGCATCCTGACTCCATGTTCCAGAGGGCTGACTTATCATTTTATGGTATTTATTATATTGAAAGAAAATTATATGTTAAAACTATGGTAAAAGAACAGAAAGAAAGGATTTCAGCAGAAGGCTGGAAAAGAATGAATAATAAAATCTTGTGACTGGCTGGGATTGGTCATTAATTAAAAACAATTCACATGGAACCAATCAAAGATGCACCTGTTAGTGAGCAACCTCCAAACCACATTGCAAGCAATCTGATAATTATTGTTTAAATCTCTTTTCTGAGGCTCCCCAGGAGAAAAATCCTGGCCAAGGGATTTTTCAGGAAATTTGTCTGTGCCAAGCATCCCTGGCAAGGTGGGTGGAGGAGGGAATTAAACCCCCCAAGGAACAGCAAGGCCATCAGCAGTGAACTCAGGCTTCCAAGGCAGCACAGGTAAATCCAAAACCATCTGTCACTCCTCACCTGATGGCTCAGGAAATCATTTCTGAGGTGTCTGGGGGTGAGTTGTTCCCAAGGCTTCTTTAATCCAAGAGCACACCAGCATTCCTGGGAATTACAGAGCTGAGTGGGGAAAGCTTGGACAGCAGGCTCCACACAGAATTTAGGTTTGACTCAATGCAGCCAAAACCTCTTTAGGTTCAAAATTAGTGTTTTTCCTCTGTTCTAATCCAGATGTGGACAGCAAAAACAACTGAGAAGTTCACAGACAGGTCCGTGGGAGGTGAAGATAATCTTTGTAAAGAATGGGCTCAATTACAGCGGTGGGAGTGGCCAGCTTAAAAAATCCAACTCTTAAAAAATCCTCTAGAAACCCACAAAACCCCATCCACACCAGAGGCACTGCCTCAGCTAGGAGAACACATTTAAAAAAACACTGTCCAGTGAAGGCTTTTGTCTGCCTACCCCATTGCAGCACTAAAAAAATAAATGAATCCCAAAGCAAGCAATTAAATGGAAGGGCTGCTTGCAAACCTGCAGCAGACTTTTCAAGGGTTTTCAGCTCTGTAAAAGGCACAGCCTGAGTGGCAGATTTCACATCAAAAAGAAGGCTGTGAAGTTCAAATCAGCCTGTGGTCACCTCTGCACGTTTCTGTCTCTCAAGTGTGCCCAGAATGTTTGGTAACAGCAAAGGAGGGAGAGCTTTCCTAAATATATTTTTCCAAAAAACCAAAAAAACCCCAAGTAAACCCAAGTGAAAAACTTTAAAAAAAAATTAAAAAAAAAAATTTATTCAAAGGGAGAGGTGACACAAAAGATTATCATAATCCCAAAACCAACCATCAAAACCATTTTAGATTCAGGATCTGAAAATTCAAGGCTGGTAAAAATGCCCTAAGTGGATTTGCTGGAGAGTGAGATCTTACAGCACATCCCAACCTCCTACAAGACAGAAACCAGCAACTCACTAAACACATGTCCCACAAGACACAAATAGAGAAGTTTCAGAATTGCTCAGTTTGGTCTCATTTTTTGGCAAGGAACTTTTCCTCCCCCCCCTCCCCTTGCCTTTTATGCTCATGGCAAAAAGCAGCTTTGGAAAGATTTCTCCCTCTGAACCCAACCCCTGGAGAGAACCAAAGGCTGGGGAAAAACTGAGAGGTATCTGTGTTTATTGTTGGGATAAACAAACTTCAGAGCATTTATTTGTTCTGCTCCAAGAATGTCCTGTGCTCAAATACCATCACCTTTATTATCCAGAAAATAAAAACCCCTCTCTGGGCACAAGGATCAGCCGTGTGCACATCCAGCTGATCCCACGTGCCTGTGGTCCCATGCTCTATTTTGGGGACTGGAGTGACACAGAAGAGCTAAAAAATCATCAGATAAAATCTGTGTCCCAGTGCCCTGGTGCTGATGGACCCTGCCAAGCCAGCCCAGGCTGCAGTGGCCGGAGAAGCACATCCAGGTTTAAGGAATTACAAACAGCCACATCAGGCAGACTTGAAACCCTTTTTTCCCCAAACCAGCCCAGCTAAATCAGCCCAGTCTGCTGCCAGTTTAACCTGCAGGTGCTCTGAAATCCCTCCTGGGACTGCACAGGAAAGCTGAGCTCGGGACTCAAACAACAGGATCACCAGCATCCAGAGGGCTCAAGCCCTCTCCCAGCCCCTGAACAGGATGGGCCAGCAAGTCTGTGGGCCACCTGGTCAACTGAGGATCACACCACTGAGGCTGCTGGAAATAACTTTTTTTGGGGGGAGAAAGGGGTGGGGGGGAGCGTGCCTGAGGTGCCAGAGCCAGCTGTGCTGCTGCAGCTGGAGCTGGGGCTGCTGGGGGAAATGCCTCTGCCACATCTGGAACAGGGCAGGACTCACCTTACCCTCCATTCCAGGCCTCCTCTCTGCTCACACACGTGGGGGCTCATCCCCACACTCCCCACAGGGAGAGGGTCACTGGCATCAGTGTGTCTGACAGGTTTCCAATCTGCTCAACAACTGCAGGACAACCCCATTAGAATCACTGCAGATATTTAAAAAACACCTAAAAGCAGACTAGGTTTCCAATGTGATCAACAACTGCAGGATAACCCCATTAGAATCACTGATAAGATATTTTAAAAAGATATTTATTTAAGATATTTAAAAAAACACCGTAAACCAGACCAGGTTTCCAATGTGATCAATAACTGCAGAATAACCCCATTATAATCACTGTAAATATTTAAAAAACACTCTAAAGCAGACCAGGTTTCCAATGTGATCAATAACTGCAGAATAACCCCATTATAATCACTGTAAATATTTAAAAAACACTGTAAAGCAGACCAGGTTTCCAATGTGATCAATAACTTCAGGATAACCCCATTAGAATCACTGTAGATATTTAAAAAACACCTAAAAGCAGACCAGGTTTCCAATGTGCTCAATAACTGCAGAATAATCCCATTATAATCACTGTAAATATTTTAAAAAACACCTAAAAGCAGACCAGGTTTCCAATGTGCTCAGTAAGTGTAGAATAACTCCATTATAATCAGTGTATATTTAAAAAACACCTAAAAGCAGACCAGTTTTCCAATCTGCTCCAATAACTGCAGAATAAACCCACTACAAGCACTGTAGATTAAAAAAAAACCCACCTAAAAACAGACTAAGCCAAACACACACGGCCTACTTTGATTTTTTTTTTTTAATTTTTTTTCCCCTCCTGATGTGCAGTTCCAGCTCTGGCAGCCTGTATTTTTAGCAGTACTCCCCCAGAGAGGCTGCACCCGAGCTGCAGTGAGCCCAGGGGAGCTGTGCCCTGCTTGGGAGGCTGGGACAGAGCTTCTGGTGGCAGCTGCCCAGATGTGCAGGGCCACCTTCTCCTTCCTGCCTCCCTCCCTCACACCTGCCAGCCCAGCCCAAGAGCAAATCCAAACCCTGCACCTCCCAAGAGAGGAAAACAAGGAGATGAGCAGAGCGGGGGATGGAGGCTCGAAATAAGGGCCTGGACAAGGGGGAATGGCTTCAAAGTGGGAGACAGTAGGGTTAGAGGGGATATTGGGAATGAGGAATTGTTCCCTGTGGGTGCCCCTGGATCCCTGGCAGTGCCCAAGGCCAGGCTGGACAGGGCTGGGAGCAGCCTGGGACGGTGGAAGGTGTCCCTGCCGTGGCAGGGGTGGCACTGGGTGGGATTTAAGGTCCCTCCCAACCCAAAGCATTCAGGGATGGCATGACAGAAACCTCCATCTCCCTGCTGGACTGGTGGGATCTCCTCTCAGGAGCAGAACCAAGAACTCCTCCCAGTATGTTCCCAAAAAAGCCCAAATATTTCCACAGTGAGGCCTCAGCTCCCTGATAAGCAGCGAGCAAATGAGTGTAGATGTTTACAGTGGACATTTCAGCTCTGTTAGGTAATGGGAGCTCCAAGCTGGATAAGCCCTGCTGGGATCGCTGCTTGGAACTGGAAGCACAGAATTCCGGATTTATCGTCGCGCTCTCCAAAAATAAACGCGTTTGCTCGGCCAGGACTTGGGACTCCTGGAAAATGACCGGGGTTTGGTGCTTCCCTGGCTCACAGCACAAAGCCTTCCCACGCCAGCACAGCCCTGCTCCACTCGCATCTCCTCAGCAGCTTGTATTATTGAAAACATGTGGGGCATTCACACAGATGGAAAAGGGGGAAAAAAAAAATAAATAGGTCAGGCTCAGAAACAAAAGCTGAGCCATCCTGTTTTATCAGCAGCTTAAACGTGCAGAACTGTAATTGGAAATTCCAAGGGAAGCAACATAATGAAAACATTGTGAACACACAAATAATATAAAATTTAAATTAAATTAAATTAAAATAAAATAGAATAAAAATAAAATAAAACAAATTAAAATAAAATACAATAAAATAAAAATAAAATAAAATAAAATAAAAATAAAATAACATAAAATGATAATAAAATCAATAAATAAAAAATAAAATAAAATAAATAAAAATAAAATAAAATAAGATTAATTGTAATAAAATATATTAAAATAAATAAAAATAAAATAAAATAATAAAATAAAAATAGAATAAAATAAAATAAAAATTTAAAAAATTTAAAAAAATTTAAAATAAAATAAAATAAAATTATAATTAAATTAATTAAAAGAAATAAAAATATAATAAGAATTAAAATAAATAAAAATAAATAAAAATAAAAATAAAACTAAAAATAAAAATAAAAATAAAATAAACATAAAATAAAATGAAAATAAAATAAAAATAAAATAAAAATAAAATAAAATAAAATAAAATAAAAATAAAAATAAAATTAAAATAAAATAAAAATAAAATACTACTGGGAATCGCCGCCACCCTAAATTGCCATGTTGCCAAATGCCTCAAACCAAAAACCAGAACTGATAAGAAGGCTTCTCCAACTGATCTGAAAATGCACAGCAAGAACTGCACTGCCCAGTGATCATATGGAATCTGGGCTATAAATCCAGGATTTTTCTAACATCAGCAGCCTGTGCAACAGCCCAGCACCTCTGAAATACTGCCGGGCAATGAACAATTTGCAAAACCTGGTCCTTTCATCTGCCAAGATCCTACTTTTAAGCAAATTTCTTCCTTTCCTTGGACTGGCATTACAAACCTCAGCAACATTTATTGATTTCCCTTTTTTCTGCTGCACAACCCCACTCTTTACTACCAGATCACAGAAAGCCCAAATCAGTGCAGTGGATTTAATTTGGTTATTCAAGCTGAATGTCCCAAACACCATTTGATTGCTGCCACCTATTGTTGTCCCAAACATGTTGCAAGGAGTTAACCCTTTGTCCAGCAGCTGCTGGAAGTCATGCTGGAAGTAATTCTGGCCTCTGCTGCTGCTAAATATGCAGCTAAATATGTAACTGCATAATTAGCATCTGTTTGGGTGTGGTAATTGTAGAAAGAATGAATAAAGGTTGAAAATTAAGGTGAATTTTATATATATATATATGCACACACTGTTTATTGCTTTATTTATTTTATATCTATTTTTTAAAAATTACACACTAACTTCTCCCTTAACCTAAGACTTGGCTTTTCCCTCCCAAGGAGCATTAATTTCTCACACAGCCCATACAAAAAGGTAATTTTAGGTTGCCAAAGGCCACTTAATTCTGTCTCCTCCTAAACACACACAGCCTCACAAGGACACCATGCTCAGGTTCATCTAAGGATACAAAAACGATCCAGTTTAGTTTAGTCTGCTGAGTTTAAGTATTCAAACAGCAACGTGAAACTTGAGAGGTTGTTTCAAAGCATTGATTTTTCCAAACATGGTGTAAATAAGTGAAAATTGCTTTCAAAAAGAAAATCACATGGGGGAGTAAAAGACCTCCTCCCTCAAACATGGTGAATTCCAGAGGGGGAAATTCCCAGCTCTGGCAAGTCATTTGAATCTCCAATTCAGGCTCAAATGTCCAAGGCTAATTCCAACCCTCACTGATGGATCAAAGCATCCCCTGCCCCACCCAGCTGCTCCTTTGCTCCTCCTCCTCTCCTGCAGCCTTCACCCACACATGAGTGCCAGCAATGCCCCACCACAATAATGCCATTTAAAAATTCATCTGGATTTCAACTGGGAGCCCAAATACCCCCAGGTGGCTCAAGAGGGTCCTGGCACAGATTTGGGAATATTCCCAAATCCTGTCCCCTTCCCTTTGAGAGGAATGAGGGATTTGTCTTTCCCAGCAAGCTGTGGGTCTGCTGGTAGATCAAACCAGCACTGGGAGATAAAAGAAACAATGGGGAAGGGTTCCACTGATTGATGAATGGAAAAAGAGATTTGCTTTTACCAATAAACTTTGGGTTGACTGATCAATGAAATTAGACATTGAAAGATGAAAGAAACATTGGGGAAGAAAAAAAACCTCAGCTGGATGGACATCTGGGAGCTGGTCTCACCCAGGGAACAGGCAGACAGGGCAAGAGAAACAGGAAGAAGGGGAGGAGAAGACCAAACTTGTTGGATTCCCTCAGATCAAAGTCAGTCCTGCACTTACAGAGAATATGAAGAGAGGATGCTGTGGGAAGCATCTGGCAGCTCCAGCTCTCCCAGGAGCAAGTGAAATGAGCTGTTCACCCTAATTCCACCTTCTGAGGGGGAGCTGCCTGCTTTCTGGACAAGAAACTATTTAATTACCCCGAGAGAAAGGATTTGCAAAGACATCAGTGCCAGCTGGGCAAGGCCTTGAGATGCAGTCAGGGCAGACAGCAGAAACTCAGGGAGGCTCTGAAAAAAACACTCCCTCTGCATTGTTCTCTTGTACTTTTTATTTCTATTTTTTCTATGTTGTTTCTTGTTCTATTTTTATTTCTTTCACTATTAACCAGACCACCTCACCTGGGCCAGACCCACCATTATTTTCCAGGGTAAATGGGAGGCCTCATAAAACAGCATCTAGCAGGGAAATCCTGTTCCTACAGAATATTTACCTACTCAGGCACCAAGCCTAAAACCAGAGGTTGCAATGAAGACCCTTCTCTTCACAGAAATGCTCAAGAAATCTTGTGCAATTCAGCAACTATCTGCATGCAGCACAAAGACAAGCCCTGCTTTGGAAACCAGCAACAAAATTAAAGATCAGATTCAAAACTGATTCACCCATTTAGATATTTTATGCTGTCAAAGTGTTACAGGTATGGCCTCGAAAATTACCCACCTCTAATCACTCTCCAGCCTGTCCTGATGGAATAATTAAGCAGCTCAGGCTGCTGAGTGTTATTTTTTTTGCTTCACAAGATGCACAAATGTTGTTTTAAATTCGACACCTGCCGTCCTGAGGGCTGAACTTACTGCTCACAATGTCACCCTGCAGCTGGAGAATCTGTGGGACAGGCATGGTGAGAATTACCACATCGAAGTGCTCCGGGGGCCCAGCTTTCCTGGAGACTTCCCACCTGCCATCCCGCAGGGAAATGCCAGTGACCTGCTGCTCATAGGACACGTCTGCACCTGGGTGGGGGGGAAAAGCAGCAGCTAAATACCTCACAGCAGGGAATTCCACAGGGAAAATGCTCAGAGAGAGAGTTATTGCAAAGGGGACAAGGGTCGTTCACAAGATTAGGGGATAAAAAAAACAACTGATTAAAAAACAAAAATGAAAATAATTGCACTGAAGGGGCAAAGCTTGGCTACTCTCACAGCTCAAACTTTTCTGAACATAAATAAGTCACTGAACTGCACGTGTGGTTGTGGCACATGAGATCTAAGGTAGTAGTCAGACAGTTGAAACTCATTTTCCAAAGGACTCCCCACCCGGCAGGCTCACATCCCTTCCCCAAAACACAGGGTGTAGCTCTGCCCCCAGTGACACAGCAGATGTTCTGTTTGTAGAAAGACTTTTACACCTGCAGGACTTGGAAATTCACCGAGCCCACAGACACGTTCAACCACCCCAGCGACTTCCAGGCATCCATAAACCACCAAGGAACACAAACATCCTCAGCAGGGATGTAAATTCGAAAAACACGGCCATTAAAACCTTTCCCTTCGCACAAAGGCATTACCTGACTGCTCCAAATAGTACTTGACCACCGAGGAGATGCCCTGGGGTGCCACGAAATTGCGGGAGCCCTCTCTCACCACCATTCCTTCCACGGGAGCCGTCAGTGGCTTCAGGATGCCGTGAGTGACAAGCTCCTCGTAGAAGCTAGAAAAGGAAGAAATCCACGGGAAACACAGGTGAATGCACGGAAACACGCACGAAAAAACGCTCCACAATCCACGTGAAGAGCGGGCCGAATTTTAACAGGCTGCATTTCAGGGCAGGTTAGGCACCAATGCGGCAAGAAAAGAACAAACTACCCTGCTACTTGTACTGGGCCTGGAGCAAGGCTACCTGTGATGGAACTACCAGCAGCTCGACCCGGAGGCAGAGGGATACACAGCGGTTCCCTAAAGCTCTGAACAGCACCACGAACTCCACAGCCCCTGCGGAGCGCAGCAATATTCCAGGCGCCTGAAACGCACCTGCCTCCTCCTCGCTGCTTTCCAGGCCAAATTTGGCATTTCCCACTTTTGTTCCCTTCCCCAAGGCACAACGAGCTACCCCTGCACCTTTCATCCCAACCCACGCGGAGCTGCCCGGCTTTCACCCCGCCGCTCCCGCCCGAAATTCCGCAGGCACGGCAGCGAGCGAGGGGGTCTGGGCGTGGAAGGGGTTAAAGCACCTGGGCACCAGCAGCGGGATCCCTGCGTGTCCCCATGGGTCACCAACCCCCGCGGGATGGGCGGGATGGGCGGGACGGAGGCGGGATGAAGAGGGATGGAGGCGGGATGGATGGAGCGAAATAGAGCGAGATGGGATGGATGGGGCGGGATGGGGCGGGATGGGATGGATGGGGCGGGATGAAGACGGAAGGACGGGATGGGGAGGGATGGGGGCGGGATGGGATGGATGGGGCGGGTCTCACCTGAGCCGCGGCCCCGCCAGCTCCGGCTCGCAGGTGACGAACTGCGCTCCCAGGTCGGCGCTGCCGCCGTCGGCGCGGGTGGTGCTCATGCGGCCCCCTGCGCGACAGCGGGTCACAGACGGCCGCGACACACACACCACGCCACACATGACACCCCCGCCGCTTCGCCGGACCCACCTGCGCCCCTCGCCTTGTCCCACACGGCCACTTGTCCCCGCGGGGCTCCGCGCAGCAGCGCCGCGCCCGCCGCGCCCGTCAGCCCCGCGCCCACCACCAGCACCCGCGCCATGGCCCGGCACCGGCACCGGACACGGACAGCGACACGGACACGCCCCGGACACCGACACCGACACCGACACGCCCCGGACACCGACGTAGACACGCCTCAGGACACGCCCCGCGGTGGGCGGGGCCTCCCGCGCCGTGCGCTTCCCCTGGAGCGAGCCACGCCCATGGGCGGGGCGGGGGAAAGGTCACGCCCACCGTCCGCAGATGTGTGCGCATGCGCGCGCGGGAGCGCTGGTGGTGGGCGCGCAGCTGGGCACACATCTGGACTGACAGCTCTGTAGGGGCACAGCTGCGCTGGGCACGCACCTGTATGTGCACACCTGTACACCTGACACAGCCCCGTGTCACACACACCTGTACACACACAGACAGCCCTGTGTCACACACACACACCTGTCACACACAGCCCCGTGTCACACACACCCGTACACACACAGACAGCCTGTGTCACACAGCCCTGTGTCACACACACACACCTGTCACACACAGCCCCGTGTCACACACACCCGTACACACACAGACAGCCCTGTGTCACACAGCCCTGTGTCACACACACACACCTGTCACACACAGCCCCGTGTCACACACACCTGCGTGTCACACACACCTATACACACACACACAGAGCCCTGTGTCACACAGCCCTGTGTAACATGCCCCTGTCACACACACACACCTGTGTCACACATCCCTGTGTCACACACCCCCGTGTCACACACACCTGTGTGTCACACACACCTGTACAAACACACACGCCCCTGTGTAACACGCCCCTGTGTCACACACACACACCCCTGTCACACACACACCCGTGTCACACGCACCTGTGTGTGACAAACCCTGCCCGCCTGGAGGTGCCACCCAGCAGGATTTGGGAGGGTGTGACACCTTCCAGAAGGCGCTGCTGGATGGTCCCCAACACCTGCCCGCTGTTTTGCGAGGAGCCACGGCTGGCTCTGAGGGAAGCGGGATGCTGTGCCCGGAGCCAGCAGTGCTGGGGGGTGGTGGTGGCACTGCGTGGTGACACTGCGTGGTGACACTGCGTGGTGACACTGCGTGGTGACACTGCGTGCAATGCCTGCCCCAGGAAAACATCCTCCCGTCCCCAGAGCCCTGAGAGTGGGCAGCTGCCAGAGGATCCGCGTTGCTCCCCTTCCCCAGCTGCGCGGGTGGGAGGAGATGTTCCAGAAAACTTGTGATAGGATCGTTGTGGAATGGGGGACACCAGAAGGCGACACTTTGGCAGAGGTGTTTGTCAACAGAGAGCTGCTTGTGCCCGAGGCACGGGCAGGTGTTGGTGATGCTCCAAGGGAGCTCCGGGCTGACCTCAGGGCAGGTGTTGTGTCGCTACAGGACACGCAATAACACCACACGGCGGGCACGCTGCTCTTTTCAAGGCGTGAAAAACGCCAATCGGTTGTGTTTAAAATTTTAAAAATTTAACAGTAATAAAATGGTTATTAAAATAGCAATATAATTAAAGTAATAATGATTTGGACAATTTGAATTAGGACAATATGAGACAATAGAAACAAAGAGTTACAGACAGTCCAGGTACCTCTTTCTGGGCAAAATAAGCCCGAAAAAGGCCCCACGTTAACAGAGGATTAACCCTTAAAAGCCACAGCCTGTTGTATATTCATACACCTCATCCATGGTGCATCAATTCCATTCAAACACAGGATTCTGTCTGGGCAGTGTCACCTTCTTCCTCTGAATCCTGACTGAGTCTTCAGGGCTGAGTGAGGTGGGAAGAAGTTTTTTTCTCCTGATAACGGAGCAATAAATTCTCTTTCTCTGAAAGATTTGGGAGTCCTGTGGCTGCTATCTCAGTGCAAGTCCTTTCTTTAAAAAAGAATCTTACATAGCATGGTTTCTACTTTAACATTATGTTATAACCTAAAACTGTATTTTACACACTACTTAAGAGAATTAATACAGCACCACTTTCTAACACAACACATATAATATTCATTTTAATATTTGCAAAAAGCCAATCATAAAATACGCATTTTTCACAAAGGTAAAAGAGACTTTTTAATTTCTGACTCTAACATTTGTGGATTTCTAAAAGTGACAGTGGGTTGAAGGGTGACAGCTGCCACCTCTCCAATGACACTGGACGATCTAACAGTTTATTAAATTTTTTCTCTTCCATAAAAGAATGCAAAACAAGAAGTTGTTTACATAAAGTGTGTAAGAAAGTTCGTTACAAAAATGTAAACATCAGAAGGCTTAAAAAATCTTTAAAAATCAGGGCGACAGTGTTGCTTGATAGGCTCTTCCTGGAGAGAGGTGGGAGCCCCTGTCTCCCCTCCCCAGGTGATCACAGAGGAGTCATGTGCTCAGTCCGACCCTTTGTAAAAGAAAAATGAAATAAAAGTGACTCTATAACTGAGCACCCAACCAGTGACAGGTCACAGCCGTGGATTCCCATTTGTGGGAGGTTTTCTCTTCTCTGCAGTGTTGCCCCCAAAAGAAGCCTCAGGAGGTTGTGTCGCCTCCTCAGCTCCTCCTGCAGAGCTGGCACCTTGTCCTGTTCCCTGCCTGCTGTGGATCCCTCCCTCCAGATTCTGCTGAGGACCGTGTGACCCCCCCAGACCCTTCCCCATCGTCTCCTTTGAATCCTTTCTGACACCTACCAGATGCAGAACAGCATTAAGACATTATGACACTAAAAAAGGGCAGCACCAAGAATCAAGACAGAATCCCTGGCAGCAGCTTCACAGAAAACTCGATGATTAAACTGGATTGTGATGGGCAGTGCTGAAGTTCCCACTGCAATGGAAAAAGCTCCGTGCTCACCTGATGAGCACGTCGGGACTGCCAGCAAGGAAAGCAGGAGTGGTGCAAGAGAGGGCTGCAGGAGCTGGGTGAGAACCCTTGGATGTGTGACACGTTCCTGCTCTCAGGCTAAACACCCACCTCAAGCATGTGTTGGTGGCAGGTGGCCCTGGGTGAGGGCAGGGCATGGGGACACGGATTAGGAGCTGTGACACAACAGCCTTACTGGAAAGGGCCTGGGGAGGGTGGCAGGCAGCACCCTGGGCACCAGCCAACAATGTGCTCCCCCTGCAAGGATGGAGAAGCCCGGCCTGGGCCACCTGGCTGGTGTCAGCCCTGCCAAGGGAGGTGACATCTGGGTGCTATGTCCACTCTGGGATGCCTGGTGAGAGGGATGTGATGATGGTGAGCTGCACAGGGGCTGAGGGGCTGTCAGTGACCCTGCAGCAGGAGGTGGGTGGAGCTGCGTTGGCTGGGTCTTGAAGTGAAGTTCAGGGGACTCTGCTTGATCCTGATGCCTTGAGAAGGCTGGCCTGGAACAGAGGCCAGACAGAGCTAAAGAATAAAGTAGGGATTGTTATTAAAAGGCCTCCATGGATCCACCTTGGGCAGCACAAGAGCCCAGCCAGGGCTGCACCCAAGGTGAACCAAAATGGGCACAAAATGCACACCCGGTCACGGGGTCTGTCACTGTGATCAGTTCTGCTCCATTTGCATCCTGCAGTTCATTGTCCAATTTCAGCTTTAGCCCATGCAGTCCCATCCTTGTTTTTCTCTCTTTATTCCACTGTTGTTTGTGCTCTTGGGCTGAGATTTGGATCATTTGTCCTTGGTCCCCAGCTGGAGCAGGAATTGTTTTGTCTCCCTGCTCTGTGCAGAGAGCTCACCATCCCTTAATGTGAAGCTCAGAACTGCCCACTAAAGCAGACCAGAATGTGAAAAATACAAAAGCACCAATCCCTTTCAGTCTCTGCAGTGGTGGTGCTTCAGCAGGAGCTGCACATGTCCCTCGGGAGGCTGGAGCATCTTGTAAGCCCCGTGGCCATGTCCTGCTCTCCAAGTGCTGCAGGACTCTTTAGGGTGCAGCCTTCGTGTTGCCCCTTCCAGTGCCCCCAGATGAGTGTGGCCAGAGCTGCTCTGCCCCTTCCCTGGAGTGTAGATTTCCATGTTGTGTTTCCTCAGAACAGAAGGTGAAAGCCAGAGGTGTCTTACTCGGCTCCAGCACCCCAAAAACAAAGTCCCCCTTCCCCTCCAAACCTCTGAGTTACAAACCCCTGCTCTAGAGTGTGTTTGTAGAAGTGGGACAAACTGACAAATCTAGTTGGACACCTCTCAGGCCCGTTCCAGGCTGGCAGACAGAAGACACCTTTCCCTACTGACCTTTCACCGTGATTCCCACAGCAAAACAATCCAGGAAAGAAGGGCAGGAGGCAGCCTCAGCCCTGGCACGGGGGATGGAGGGGGACAACTCTCCCTGTTGGCAGGACAAGGCACTCAGGTGCTCCTCATACCTCCCTGTGAGGGTGTGAAGAGCAGGGATGTTGTGGTGGGCTGGCACAGCTCCATCCCCCAGCCCAAAGTGGGGCAGGTGGAGGGAACTGGAAGAGCAAAAGTGAAAAACTGGGTCGAGGGATAGACAAGGTAGGGAGTGTTGCTATGGCAACTTGGCTGGGTCCCATCCCCGTGCTATGAGGAAAGGGAACTCCATCCCAGCCTGACCCAGTACAGATGTTTTCAGCCTGTTGCCTGGGATTTAATCTCCATCTCACATGTGGCACCTTTGGATAACAAGAAGCATCATCATTTCTACACCACAGCAACGGGCAATCTGTTTTAGGCTTTGATCTTCCCTTGCAATCACCTAATTATGTCTCTTGTAACAAAGAAATTAAACCACCATTGAAATGGGAAGCTGGAAACTTTCTTCAGCAACACCAATTAGGCCACTTTATCAATGGAAATCACCTCCAAGACATCCACAGTCATTTGACTCTGCCTAAACAATATTTAACCAGCCTCCACAAACAAATTCTGGGCAATTGCACTTTCTAAAGTGGGCTGTTACCTAATGATGTATATGTCCTGTATCCCAGGGTGTTTACACTTGCCACCCCACCCTGCAGCCAGTTCAAATAGGGCTGTCTCCAGAGCACTGCTCCGTGCAGCAGCCAGGGCTGAGAACCCATCCTCTGGCACTGCCACATCTCCATCTCCTCCAGGGCACCTCTTCCTGCACTGCCCATCCTCTGCAGGGTCCCTGTCACCTCCTGCAGGAGCTGGGCCACCTCTCAGCTGGGCTGGCTGCCTTCACATCTGCACAGGTGAGTGTGGGGAAAGCATGGCTAGGGCCTGGACAGGTGAGTGGACAGGGAAAAGGACAGTGGACAGGTCCCCTGGACAGGGAAAAGCCTCCTAAACTTGCCTGGGAGGGGCATTTACCACTCACAGCACTTCTCCAGCCCACGCTTGCCTCAGAACAGGGCACCAAAATCTGATTTGCTGGGTTGGTTCCAGAGGCTGCTCCAGCCCAGTTTTTCTTGTGGTGCCCAATGTTGTGGCTGCTGGAAGGAGCAATCCTGGCCAGACCTTCCAGGGCCTGTCTGTGGTGCCTCCTGCCCATACCTGTGTGCAAAGCCTGCTGTTCCCCACCTCCTGTGGCAGCTGCAGTCTCCAGCACACTGAGAGAGGGGTTTTTAAAGCTGTGTTCAACCCAGTAGCACTAGGGGATGTCTAGATCTGCTGGAAGATGCATCTCTGCCCATTTTGCACATCTTCAAAATGTCCTTCTCTGAATTAAATGTCATCAGTTCTTGCCTTTTACACCATGCTCAAGGAGAAGGGCAAGCAGTTAGGGGTTTTCTTCTCATGGTTTTATTTCTATTTAAGGAGGGAAGGCAGCGCTGGATCTTATCCACCCTCCCTCTCCCTCCTGGGCAGGTTTGGGCAGTGGTGCCAGAAGTGATGCAAACAGCAGGGTGGTGGGACAGAGCTGTCCCTTTCCTGGAAGGGAGACTGGAGCAGGGGCTCTGCACAGTCACTGGCAGGACATAAAACATCCCAGGTTCTCTGAGTGTTGGAATGGTTCAGGGAGGTCTGAGCAACCTCAGGGGGCTGGGATGAGCCCAAATAATTCTGTGATTTTAACCTCTTGCAGTTCCCAGTGGTCTGCACAGCACCACAAGGGTTGGTGCCTCCCCTCTTACAGGAATTCCTGAAAGTCTGCCCCACCTCCCTGGAAATATCCCGGCTCAGATGGGTTCCCTCAGCCACCCCACGTGCATCAATGCCTTGAAGTGGCCATCCAGGCCACCAGGCAGAGGCTGAGTCCCAGCTGGGGTGTTTCCCTGCCCTCACCTCTCCTTGCCCTGCCCTCCCTGGCACTGGCTCTGTGGGTGTGTTGTTCCAGGCACGGCGAGGATGTGGCTGGCTCTAGCTCTGCTGCCCGTGCTCCACGGGATGGCATCTGGGGAATGCTCCTTGAATTCCCCATTTCCCAAGAACCCAGAGGCAAGGATGAACATTGTAAGTATGATGGCACTGGAGAGGAGCTGGGAAGTGTCCAGGAAAACAGCCACCATGAAATAATTGCAGTGAAATTTCACATTCAGGGGTTTCCTTAAAAAAGGAAACCCCTGAATGTGAAATTTCCTTGATTTATTTATGGGAAATGTGAAAATGTGAAATGTGAAATTTTCCTTGATTTATTTATGGGAATAAATCCATTTTCTTCATGGTGGGAAAAAGGCCCTTCTTTATTCACATTTCTCCTTTTTATACAGTTTTACAGACCTCCAATTGGTCAGGAGCTTTCTTGCCAATTACTTTATTGGTAATTACCAAGTTGTTATTCTGCATTGGTTGGTCACTCAAACTCTCAGTGTGTACGAGCAGGAAAAGTTGTTTGTGAGAGACAGAAAAATGAAAACTATCTAACAGTGTAAAAACAGCTTTTACAGGTGCAATTGGTTTTTTCCCTAGCCTGTCATGTTAATGAACTGCTCACACCAGGATTCCTTTTATATGGAAACTTGCAAAATGCAAGGCTTGGATCAGGCCAGCCACTGATTCCAGGCTTGATTTCATGGAGCCTTCCTCTATGATTTTTTCCCTACCTTGCTGCAAGGATGATTGGCTTTCTTCTTGCTGCAGAGTGAAATGGTCTCCTTCTGGGGGTACCCCAGCGAGGAGTACGACGTGGTGACAGAAGATGGCTACATCCTCCAGCTGAACAGGATTCCTCATGGCAGAGGAAATGCTGGGTGCCAAGGTAAAACTGATGCCACACAGGACACACAGACACGCCTTGAGTGTTCACTGGGCTGCCAGGGCTTGTGCTAGAGGGTTTTCAGGGTTCCCTGTGGCTTGGCATCTGTAGCATCAGTGCTGATGGATCGGGATTTGTCAGGGAGGCTGAGCCCTTGCCAGGGGGTGTTTCCTCACCCCTCGTGGACCCCTGAGCGCTCAATGGCAGGCTGCAATCCCTGGTGGCACACCTTGGGCTCTCTCCAGAGCCTGGCTCCCAAAATGTGCTCCTGCTGCCTGCTGATGGATCACCAGACTGGTTTGGTGCTCTTGTTCTGTGAGGAGGGGTTAGAGCCATGAAAATTGCATTTTTCCTCTCACATCCCCAGGCTCCTCCACACTTGCCTACAGAGCTCCCTGGGCAGCCCAAGTCCTGCCAACACCCCCAGAGATTCTGGGGATAAAATCCAAGATAATGGTGCATTTTGAAATGAGATCTAGAGGAACACCAATGCAAGCCTCCACGGATTTTGGCTGCCATGGGGATAACACTTCACAAACAGTTTCCAAAGGCCTCAAAGAGCATCAAAAGTGAGGAGAGTCACCAGGCTGCCTGTCACCTGTCTTGCAGGTGTGAGACCCGTGGCACTTCTGCAGCATGGTTTCCTGGCAGAAGGCAGCAGCTGGCTCACCAACCTGGCCAACAGCAGCCTGGGCTTCATCCTGGCAGATGCTGGCTACGATGTCTGGATAGGGAACAGCAGAGGGAACACCTGGTCCAGGAGACACCAGGTCCTGACCACCACACAGGATGAGTTCTGGGCTTTCAGGTAAATGGGTGGCCTTGAGGGCCTCAGAAACAGCTGGATTCTGTCAGGGTCACGCTGCCCCAGCTGGGGGATGAGTGAACCAGGCTGGAGTGAAGCTCATCCAACTTATTTTGAGTGAAAACTCAGTGGGATGGAGAAGTCTCTGGACCCTGCCCTCCCTGCTGGTTTTGTGGCTGTGCAGGTGCAGGTTCCTCTCAGCAGGATGGCTCCTTTTCCTTCTGCAGCTTTGATGAGATGGCTAAATACGACCTGCCAGCCATGATCAGCTTCATTGAGCAGAAAACAGGGCAGAAACAGCTCTATTACATCGGCCATTCCCAAGGCACCACCATAGGTGAGTGGGTCCTGCTGATGGCACCACCACACGTCTGCATCCCCTCTCAGATCTGTAAAATCACTCACTGAAATTAAACTGTGTGCAGGAGCACCTTAAAAGACTAAACCTTTATTTTTTCTACTTTTTTCCTCCCCCCACCCAGGTTTCATAGCCTTTTCCACCATGCCTGAGCTGGCTCGGAAGATCAAGGTGTTCATTGCTCTTTCCCCTGTGACCACGGTGATATTCTCTCAGAGCCCATTTAGAAAACTCTCAGTCTTTTCTGACTCTGGGCTTAAGGTTGGTCTGCACCACGTTCTGCACAGCCAAAATGCTTTTCATTTGTGAAATTATCTGTGGAGTATTTCAAGTCGTTTACAGAGAGGGGAGCTCTGCGCTCTATTTTTATAGTGAAGGAAAACACATCTCAGTGCAGAACCTTTCAGTCCCGTCCTGAATCCACTCCCTAAAATGTTCTGGCAGAATAAGACTGATGCAGAGGCTGTGAATTGAGCCCTAGCATTTAACACAAGAGCATTCATGGATGTAAGAGATCGTGCCCATGAAAACAAGGAGCATTTAACGGGGTGCAAGGGAGGCTTCACTCTGGGCAGCCTTGATGGGGGATAAAACTGTAGCTGTAAAGTTGTGCTTTGGGGAAAAGCATGACCAGACTTCCTACTGGATGAGCAGATTTGGGGTTTTCCAGGAGCTGTTTGGCACCAGGGAGTTCCTCCCACACACTGCCCTGGGCGAGGTGGTCCTCTCCAGGTTCTGCGTCTGCTCCAAGGTCTGCAAGCACATCCTGGCCTCCATTTTCGGCTTCAACTGGAAGAACACGAACATGGTAGGTGGGGATGGGTCTGCAGGGGGTCCCTCTGGAGGCCTTGGCCATGGGTGAGCGCTGCTGTGACATGCCAGGTGTGCTGGTGTGCCCGCAGAGCCGGTTCGACGTGTACATGGGACACACCCCGGCGGGCTCCTCGGTCCAGAACATCATCCACTGGCTGCAGGTACACCTCTCCATCCTCCCTGCCCTGCCCCACAGAGCATCCCTGCTCCCTCCTGGGCAGCCTGCTGGGCTGCCTGCTGCAGGACACTCCTTGGCCAGGTCTTTGCTGGGTTTTGTTCCCACCCCTCCATAAAAACCAATTTTGGAGGAGTGGATCTGTCAGGAGGGACACGAGGGCCCTGCAGGCACATCCAGGGCTCTTATTTCAAACCAGCTCCAGCCCTGCAGCCCAAGTTTCTCCTTCTTCCCCTGGTGGGCATGAGAGCAGTTGCCACCAGAGCCCCTCGACGCTGCAGTTGTGTTCTGCTGCGCTCCTTTTCTCTCCCCCAGCCTAAAAGTTTGCACATTTTTTGGCAGATTGCCTGTTTACCTTCTCTGGGGTGTGTGCCACAGGCTGTGCTCTCAGGGCACAGCTTCTTCCCTGGGTGGAATTCCTGCTCAGGGAACCCAAAAGGACTTTGTGGGGTTTGTAGGAAGAGCACACACCCCATTTTCTGTAGTGCTGCTGCCCAGTGGAGGGATGAAGCCACCTTGACCTTGTAGTGCTGACAGTCCTGTTCCAGTTAGACAAGAGATGTCCAGAGGTTCCTTCCATCTTTGATTGTGCCATTCCAGGCCAACTCTCCAGCCCAAGAGGAATATTCAGCATTCCAAACTCATTTTCCAGACCGTTTTCATTTCTCCCCGTCCTGGTGAACAAACATTAGAATAAAAATAATAATCCAAATTCACAGCAATAATCACTCGTGCTGGGCCAGACCTGTGAGACACTGCCAGTCCAGTGGTGAAAATGAACTTTTGAGGGTTGGCTTTTGAGGGTTGAGCTGTGATTTCACTCAGCATGTCTGAATTTGCTGCAGGGAGTCCACGGCGGGGCACTGAGAGCTTTTGATGGGGGGCACATGTACAACAGCCTGCACTACAGACAGGTGAGGTGCTTCCAGTGCTTCCCTTTCCCTGCTCTCTTCCCTTTCATGCCTGCTGGGTCTCCCCTCGATGTATCCCTCCCTTCACCATCTGGAAGTCAGGATCTCTGCTTGGAACAACAGTGTTTTCCATTCTCAACTCTATTTTTCAAATACCTTTTAGAGGGAATAAAACGCTTTAAACTCTTCCCACTTTCCATAGGATAAGGGGAAATGGTCTCAAGTTACACCAGGCTGAATATCAGGAAAAAATTCTTCTCTGAAATACTGGAACAGGAAAAAAAAAAATAAAATAAAAGGTTCTTCCTTAAACAAAATGAATCATTTAAAAGCAGCGTGCTTCTTAACTGGATTAATTGCACTGTAGGTAACGAGAGGTGCTGCTGACAAATCACCTCATGGCAGGTGCTCAGGGTGTGGAGCTGAAACAAACCCTCCAGAAAGGTTTTCGTTTCAGAAACTTGCTTCCAGACACCTCGCTGCTGCCACTGAAGGAAGTGCTGGGGAAGAGTCACCACAAAGCCCAGCAGGGCTGGCTGGGAGGGACCTGTGGAGGTCAGGGAGATCCAACAGCAGCACTAAATCAGGGCAGCCAAAGTTCTGCCTCCTTATCCAAACCATCTGTGGGATCAGAACTAGAATTTCTAGCCCGGCAGAACGAATTCTCTAATTAATTTTAATTAAATTAACTCTCTAAATCATAGCACGTAAGACCGTGCTGCATCTCTACTGAAGTTCCTCTCTCCTTTCTAGAAGAAAGGAGTTCCGGTTTTCATTTCCCCCCATTCCCAAAGAGTAGCAACAGTGCACAGCTTGATGCAGTCTAGCTACATCTCTTTCTGAAGCCCCTTTTCCCTCTCCACTTTTTGAAGCCCCTTTTCCATCTATCTTCTCCTAGTGAATCCCCTTTTCCCTCTGCTCTTTATGAAGCCCCCTTTCCATCTCCACTCTTTGAAGCCCCTTTTCTCTCCTCTCCCCCTCGTGAAGCCCCTTTTCCCTCTGCTCTTTTAGAAGCCACTTTTCCCTCTCCTCCTTGTGAAGCCCCTTTTCCATCTCCTTTTTGTGAAGCCCATTTTCCCCTCTCCATTGTGTGAAGCCCCTTTTCCATCCCCCCTTTTGCAGCCCCTTTTCCCTCTTCTCCTTGGGAAGCCCCTTTTCCCTCTCCACTTTGTGAAGCCCCTTTTCCATCTCCTCTTTCTGAAGCCCCTTTTCCATCCCTCTCCTCTTTGTGAAGCCCCCTCTCCATCTTTTCCTTGTGAAGCCACTTTTCCATCTGCTTTTGTGAAGCCCCTTTTCCTTCTCCTCCTTGTGAAGCCACTTTTCCATCTTCCATCCATCTTCTCCTTGTGAAATCCCTTTTCCCTTTCCACTATTTGAAGACACTTTACCCTCTCTATTTTGTGAAGCCCCTTTTCCATCTTTCCCTTGTGAATTCCATTTTCCACCTGCTCTTTAAGAAGCCCCCTTTCCCTCTCCTCCTTGTGAATCCCCTTTTCCCTCTCCTCCTTGTGAATCCCCTTTTCCCTCTGCCCCTTTTGAATCCCCTTTTCCCTCTCCTCCTTTTGAATCCCCTTTTCCCTCTTCCCCTTGTGAATCCCCTTTTCCCTCTGCCCCTTTTGAATCTCCTTTAATTCTCCACGTTGTGAATCCCCTCTTCCCTCTCCTCCTTCTGAATCCCCTTTTCCCTCTGCCCTTTTGAATCCCCTTTTCCCTCTCCACTTTGTGAATCCCTTTTTCCCTCTGCCCCTTGTGAATCCCCTTTCCCCCCTCCACTCTGTCAATCCCCTTTTCCTCCTGCCCCTTTTGAATCCCCTTTTCTCTCTCCTCTCTGTCAATCCCATTTTCCCTCCGCCCTTTTGAATCCCCTTTTCCCTCTGCTCCTTGTGAATCCCCTTTCCCCCCTCCATTCTGTCAATCCCCTTTTCCCTCTCCTCCTTGTGAATCCCCTTTTCCCTCTGCCCCTTTTGAATCCCCTTTAATTCTCCAAGTTGTGAATCCCCTTTTCCCTCTCCTCCTTCTGAATCCCCTTTTCCCTCTCCACTTTTTGAATTCCCTTTTTCCCTCTGCCCCTTTTGAATCCCCTTCCCCCCTCCACTCTGTCAATCCCCTTTTCCCTCTGCCCCTTTTGAATCCCCTTTTCCCTCTCCTCTCTGTCAATCCCCTTTTCCCTCTGCCCTTTTGCATCCCCTTTCCCCTCTGCCCCTTGTGAATCCCCTTTTCCCCCTGACCCTTTTGAATCCCATTTTCCCTCTCCATTCTGTCAATCCCCTTTTCCTTCTTCCCCTTTTGAATCCCCTCTTCCCTCTCCTCTTTGTGAATCCCCTTTTTCCCTCTTCCCCTTGTGAATCCCCTTTTCCCTCTCCTCTCTGTCAATCCCCTTTTCCCCCTGCCCCTTGTGAATCCCCATTTCCCTCTCCTCTCTGTCTATCCCCTTTTCCCTCTGCCCCTGGTGAATCCCTTTCCCCTCCTCAGACCGGAGCCCCGTTCTATGACGTGCAGCACATGGATGTGCCCACGGCCATCTGGAATGCGGGCCGGGATTGCCTGGCCGACCCCCGGGACACCGCCCTCCTCCTGCCCCAGGTCAAGAACCTGGTGCACCACAAGCTCATCCCCCACTGGAACCACATGGATTTCGTGCTGGGCCTCGATGCCACCGAGGTCCTGTACCGGGAAATCCTGGACATCATGAAGAAGCATCCCTAAAGATGCTGGTTCTGCTGGATATTTTTATTTTTATTTTTATTTTTATTTTTATTTTCAGTGCTGTCTCTAGAGGATTTTGAAATTTCTCCCTGTTTGGACCATCTGAATGTAGATAATTAAAATGTTCTGCTTTTAACTGGAGCAGTGACAGGGTGGGGAGAGGAGCCTTCATGCCATTCCTGGCTGGCACTGCATTACCTTTCCTTCTTTTTCCTTCTTTTTCCTTCTTTTTTTTCCCCTTCCTTTTTTTCCCTTCTTTTTCTTTTTTTTTTTTCTTCTTTTATTTTTTCCTTTTTGTTCCCCTTTCTTTGTTTTTTTCTTCTTTATTTTTCCTTCTTTTTTCCCCTTCTTTTTCCCTTCTTTTTTCCCTTCTTTCTCCCTTCTTTTTTCCCTTCTTTTTTCCCTTCTTTCTTTTCCCTTCTTTCTTTTTCCTTCCTTTTTTCCCCTCTTTTTTCTGTTGTTTTTTCCTTTTTCCTTCTTTTTTCCTTCTTTTTTCCTTTCTTTTTCTTCCTTCTTTTTTTTCCCTTCTTTCTTTTCCCTTCTTTCTTTTTCCTTCCTTTTTTCCCCTCTTTTTTCCTTCTTTTTTCCTTTATCCTTCTTTTTTTTCTTCTTTTTCCCTTCTTTTTTTCTTTCTTTTTCCCTTCTTTTTTTCCCTTCTTTTTTCCCCTTCTTTTTTTCTTCCTTCTTTTTTTCTTCCGTCCTTTTTTCTTCCTTCTTTTCCCTTCTTTTCCCTTCTTTTGCCTTCTTTTGCCTCCTTTTTTTTTTTTTAGTTCGGTTTTGGAGGTTTTTTTTTGTTTTGTTTTGGGTTGTTTTTGTTTTTCAGGGAGTTTTTTTGGTGCCTTCAGTGACACAAAGTTCATTGTTGCTGTCTCAGGCCTGCCACTGTTGCCCCTAAAACCATCAAGGTGGATCACAAAGAGATCCAACAGATCTGTGGTGGGAAAAAAAACCCAGAATTAGGACCCCAGAGTGTTTTGGGTGGGAAGGACCTTAAAGCCCTTCCACCTCCCACTGTCCCAGGCTGCTCCAAGCCCCAAATTCCAGCCTGGCCTTGGGCACTGCCAGGGATCCAGGGGCAGCCCCAGCTGCTCTGGGCACCCTGTGCCAGGGCCTGCCCACCCTCCAATTCCTGATTCCCAATATCCCATCCATCCCTGCCCTCTGGCAGTGGGAAACCATTCCCCTTGTCCCTCCATCCCTTGTAAATAGTTTCTTTCCAGTCCTACTGGTTTTGAATTCAATAAAAACTGTAATTAATCACATTTTTCATGTGGCTGTGTTTGGGCATTATTTTTTTTCCTTTCAGTGGCTGAGGGGTGAGGAATGAATAAACCCTGAAGAGAAATCACCAGTCAGACAGCCCAGTGTGTGATTGTGGTGCAGAATGTGCAACATCCAGACAAAAAGGGGCTTGGGGCAGTCACAAAGTGCTTCTCCTAGGGTTTATCTGACAGGTCTGAGCAACAAGACTGAGCAGTGATCCCCGAGGTGCTGTGCTGTGCTGATGGTTATTTTCTTTAGCCTGAAGGAAGGGCAGATATTTCACAGCAGTAAAAAACTTGGCTGTTTCTGTCAGCCAAAATCCTGAGCCTCATCAGAGGCTCTCAATAAAGAAGAATCAGCTTCTCTCGGGGGGGAGAACCCAGCTGTGAGGCAAAGCAATATTTCATGGAGAAACTGCTCAGAATCATGGTCAGAATTTCAGTCTGTCAGGCTTCCTTTAAAACTCCCTGGAAGGTCTGCATTGTCCTGGAAAATAGAGTAGATCAGCTTGGGGGAGGCCAGGAAATAAATCTGGGGCAGAACAGCCATTCCAACTGTTGCTCTGGGGAACATATATATAATCATATAATATAATATAATAAATAAATATAATATAAGATAATATAAGATAAGATACTAAGATAATATAAATATAATATAATATAAGATCCTATAATATACTCTAATATAATATACTATACTATAATATAATATAATACTATATAGAATATAATATACTATAATATAATGATATATAATAATAATATAATACATTATATAGTACATGATATAATACATAACACATTATGTAATACATTATATTATATAAATATTATATTATATGAAACTTATATCATACTTATATTATATATAATATATAATATATATTATATTATATTATGCTATATTACTATTATATAATATTAATTATATTATATTATATTAATTATTAATTCTAGATTTATAAGATATAAAATACATTGTTTATATACTACTATATCTATAATATACCTATTATGACAATATGCATTCTACTAATATATAATATTATATATATCTACTACTATCTTATATCTATTATATAATTATATATGTATATATATAATTGTACTTATTATGCATTATTTATAATGTATATAATAATACTTTTATAGATATAATATATATAATATACTATCTTTTTTCCTTCTTTTTCCTTCTTTTCCTTCCTTTTCCTCCTTCTTTTTTTCCTTCTTTATATCCTCATAATATACACAAATAGTATATTATGTACAATATTAAAATATAAATAATATACCATATATTATAATACATAATAATAATATTACGATCTATTATCATATTCTATATAGTTTACTGTGTACATTATACTTAATATATTATATTCTAATATCGTTGATATATTATATATACATTAAATTGTAATATATATATAAATTATATTCTATTCTATTCCATTCTATTGAAGTTATATTATATTATATTATATTATATTATATTATATTATATTATATTATATTATATTATATTATATTAATATTATATATTATATCTATTCTATTACGTATATATTTATTATATTATCATTATATTATATATCTTATATTATATTATATTATATCTTATTTATATTATATTATATTATATTATATTATATTATATTGAAGTTATATCTATTATTATATTCCTATTGTCGGTGCATTACTACAGAACAGAATTCCTGGCTGTAATTTGCTTGGCAGAAGTGAAGGACAGAGCTTCCTCCCTGCTGCAGGGTGTCCTCCTGCTGGCCTTGCTGGCCCCTGCAGGGCCCTTTGGGGGAACCTTCCCAGGCTGGCTCTGAGCCAGGACGTGTTGGTGCCCCTGCTGCTTCCCTCATCATCCTCTCCTCAGCCTTTCTCCTCTGAAGGGTGAGCAAAATGAAAATTTACCGGCATTTATTTATAAAAATAAGCTTGCATTTGTTTTTTCTCCTCTTTTCTTTTCCCAAAGTCTGTAGCTTCTGCCTCATTCCAAGAAGCTTTCTGTAAAATTGTCCTTTTTAGGTAATGCTCTTCACCTAATCTGTTTATTCAGTTTGCTCAAGTCCATCCATTTCCAGTAAATACTCTTCTCTCTGCTAAGAAAATTGCTCTCTGATAAAATTGTAAATTTTATCAGATTATTGGATTTGGATATTGTTTGCTTTTCTGCCTTTAAGAGATTCTCTAAGCATCTTTCTGTAGCACCAATTCTTGCTTAAGTTAATCCTGTTTAAACACATCTCCTTTTTTTGTTTTTTTGGTTTTTTTTTTTTTAAGTCTCTTGCCAGTTCCGCAGGAACAATTTGCCCAAAGCCACAAAAACAACAACAACAAAAAAATAAAATGCGTCTTCACTTGGTGTTTTGCCATGAGGACAAAAGGGCTTTTCCTCGATTGCTTTATCTTTTTTTCCCTGTGCCTAAATATTTTCTCTCCCTTTCAAAACCCTGAAACAAAGCTGTGACCCAAATCCTGCCTGGAATGAAAATAAATCAGCTGCCAGCAGCGGGAGACATTTGCAGATGAGACTCGTGGCACAGGAGGTGCAGAACCCAGGAGGTGCAGAAATACAGGAGTGAAGAACCCCCCAGATCGTCCCCTGGGCTCAGGAGGGTACAGAGGGGTGACACAGTGGGCACCCAGGCAGCTGGGACACACCAAAAATCCCAAATTCCCAGTCAGGGTTTTCCTGTGTGCACCCCGATGGTCCCACCCCAGCTGGAGGGGACCAGGACCTCTCCCCACCTCTGCTCCTGGGACAGTGGGACATTGGCACTGCCTTGAGGCTGTCACCACCCTGCACTGGGAGAGGACATTCCATTGTCCCCTGTCATCCCATTGTCCCCTGTCAGTCATCCCATGTCCCCTGTCATTCCCTGCTGTCCTGGTGGGAAAAGGGTGACTGGGGCTGTGCCATGCCTGCAGAGCCAGCACGTTTGTCCCTTGGCTGTCAGGCAAACACGTCCCCAAATGAAAAGCTAAACAAACAAACAAACAGCCTTTTGTCACCAGGCTCGTGGGCTCCTGGGACAGCGAGCCAGGTTTGATGTGGCCCCAGTGACACCAGTGACCTGCTGGCCCTTGGCTGCTGAGCTCCTCTAGATCCCTTGAGCAGGCTGATTATTTTGGGAAAGGGTTGGGAAGAAATAGAAAACACTGGCCATGACTCCAGGTCTCACAGTTTTGTGGGTGGAATGACAGGAGCCTGGCTTTCTTTCACCTGGAAAAGGTGCTGGGAGGTGTTTGAAGGGAGGTGTTTTTTGGCAGGTGTTGTTTGGGAGGTGTTGTTTTTTGGGAGGTGTTGTTTTTTGGGAGGTGTTGTTTGGGAGGTGGTGTGCTCAGATTTCCCTCAGTGTTGTTTGGGAGGTGTTGTTGGAAGGTGCAGCCCCAAAGGCAGGTGTGACCCACCCTCACCAGCCTCAGCATTGTGTTGCAAATCGCTGGCAGCAGCCTCCAGCCCCGTCTGCCAACCCCTCACTCCTGCCAAGCTGTTCTTAGGCAATCGATGGACAGATTGGCTCCAACCCTTCTCCTTTCCCTCTCCAGATGCAGGTCAGGGGTTGGAATATCCCTGCAGAGACCCCGGTGTGGCCGGTGCTGGTGCTGGTGGCACCAGCAGATGCCTCCTTAGGAGGATGGATGCCCTGAGCCCAGCTTTGCAGCCCCACAAGCTGCTCAGCTGACGTCAGTTTGGGTTAGAGAGCAGTGCTTTATCCTTTAAACATATTTATCTCCCTGTTAAAAGGCGGGGGATGCAGATGTTGCAAATTAATCCCAAATAAATCCGCCCAGACCATCAGCAATTTTATTTTCTTTGGATTGGAGGTCCTCAGTCCTCCTGCTGTGGGTGTCTTCTGCCACGTGCAGGGACTTGCAGGCAGAATCCTGCACAACTCCACACACAGCTGCTGGCCAGCACATCCAGCACAGAGGTGGGTCTGTCACAAATAATATGCAATAAATGGAATAAGTGAATCCCAGGTAATAAATAGATGGGGCTGCTATAATGACCATGCTGGTTATAGCAGCCTCTTTGAGCCAGGTCTCACAAGCTCTCAGAGTCTATAACACACCCAAGGTAGCTCAGCTGCCCTTGGAGGCATAAAAATCAGCAGGATGGCTTCTGTGGTAGTGTTGGAAACAAAAAGGTTTTAATAAAAGGCAAAACAACAAGCAGAGAAAAACCGAGCCGGGTGCCAGAGGTTCTTGCTCCTGGTAAAACACCTCACAAAAACAATTGTGTCAGGTTTTCACACCGAGGTTTTTCTCCAGAGTCCTGGAGCTGCTGACAAGGTAGAAAAGCTCAGTCCTGGTCGCTGGGCCACACCAAGGATCTGCCCTGTTGATGCAGATGAAATTTCTGGTGCCAACCTCTGGCAATCCTCTGCCATTCCCATCCCTGGCAAGGTGAGAGGCGCCTGCGGAGGACTCATCCATCCTGGTGCTGGGCTGCTCTGCTCCTACAAGCTGGCAGAGGAATGGCTTTGGGGGTTGCAGGGGTTTTCTCTGAGTGGCCCTGCTGATAAGGTGGAACACAGAAAGCGAGACACTCAGCTTTGCCAGATGTCCCCAGAACCTGAAACTCAGTCATGGCACCACCAATCCCTGCCCTGTTTAATGCAGCCCCAGTGCACAGGGAAAAATAAATTGTAGCTTTGATTCCAGAGAGTCGGTAAGGTGTTAACCTCTCCAGGGCAAACAGAGTGGCTGAAATCTACTCCCCTAGTCATGACTTTCTTTTTCATTTCAACAGTAAGGAGCTAAACAGGACGAGCAAGAAAAGCTTGGCAAGAAACCATGTGATTGGAGAGAGATGGCTGGGCGGCTTTGTGAGGTGAGAAAGGGCTCAGCCTCTCCTTGCCCGTTTCATCACCAGGCTGGAACTTCACTCTGCCCAGTGAGGAGGGTTTGGTGAGGAGAACCTCCTGCTCCTCTGCCCTTTGCCAGCTGTGCCCAGCTCAGAGCCCCCTGGGCCAGGTGTGGCCTCCTTCCACCAGTGACTGTCACAAGGTCACTTCCCTCCCCTCCTGTGCCTGAACCCACAAACCACAGCAGGTGCTCGATTCCTGAAGTAAGAATTCCCTCTTGGATTGCTCTGAGCCTGCAAAAGCTGGAAAGAAAACCCCAACACAGCAGATCTCCTGCAAGCCAAGGGCTGGAGCTTGGCTGTGATGCAAGACTTTATTGGAATCTCTACAGACACAGGGCGGGCAAAAAATCACAGCGTTGCATTAGAAAGCCTTAAATCAGTGCGGAACAGGGGACAGGGGACGTTTTAATGCAGGGCATCCCTCACACAAACCCACAGGGGAACAGGCAGCTCCTCCATCCTAGGGCAGCACAGGGATGGGGGGGTGGGGGATGGATGGATGGATGGATGGATGGATGGATGGATGGATGGATTCATGGATTCATGGATTCATGGATTCATGGATTCATGGATTCATGGATGGATTCATGGATTCATGGAGGGATTTATGGGTGGATTCATGGATGGATTCATGGAGGGATTTATGGGTGGATTTATGGATGGGTGGGTTCATTGATGGATTCATGGATGGATTGATGGATGGATGGATGGTTGAATCGATGGATGATTGGATGGATGCATGCATGGATGGATGCAGGAATGGATTCATGGGTGGATGGAGGGATGGATTGATGGATGGATTGATGGGTTCATCGACAGATTCATAGAGGGATTCATGGATAGATTCATGGATGGATGGGTTCACGGATGGATTAATGGATGGGTCCACAGATGGATTCATGGACGGATTCATCGATGGACTGATGGATGGATCCGTGGATGGATCCATGGATGGACTGATGGATGGATCCATGGACAGATTCCTGGATGGATTCATGGACAGATCCATGGATGGATCACTAGAGGGATCTATGGATGGGTCTATGGATGGATCCATGGATGGCTCCATGGACGAATTCATGGATGGATTCATGGATGGATCAATGGATGGATCCATGGATGGATGGGCTCATTGATGGATGGATGGAGGGATGGATGGATTGATGGATGGATGGATGGATCCATGGATGGATCCATGGATGGATGGGTTCATTGATGGATGGATGGATGGATGGATGGATGGATGGATGGATGGATGGATGGATGGATGGATGGATGGATGGACGGATCCATGGATGGATGGGTTCATGGATGGATGGATGGATGGATGGATGGATGGATGGACGGATCCATGGATGGATGGGTTCATTGATGGATGGATGGATGGATGGATGGATGGATGGATGGATGGATGGATGGATCCATGGATTCATGGATTCTCCTCCATCATGGCCACCATCCGCTGGTACATGCGCTGGGGGGCGTTCAGGCCCCAGTGGTGGTCGAAGTGGTTCCAGTCGGGGAAGTGCTCGTGGTGCACGACGTTGCTGAGGTGGGCCAGCAAGCGCTGGGTCTCCTCGTGGGGGGTGACCCAGTCGTGCCCCCCGCTCCACAGGGCCACTGGCACCCTCATGGCCTCGAGCTGGTAAAAGGGAGGCCTCCGCTGGCAGGGGGAAAGCACTCCTGTTACCTGGGGGCTCTGGTGGGTGGGGTGGGCTCCTCCATCCCCAGCCCAGCCAGCCCCCTCACCTGGTTGTACTTCTCCATGTTTCTCAGCCCGTAGTCGAACTGCTTGAACTCGGCAGATTTTGCAGTCTGGAAGGCAGAGGCAAAGGGTTAATCCAGGTAAAATCCTGGATCAGCACCCCCCAGACAGAGACACCTTTTGGGACACCTTGGTGCAGCAGCTGAAAAATCCCTTTCATCTCTTGGCTTTGACTCCACCTCTTTTACCAGTTTCCAGCAGCATTTGAAAACACTACGCTCACAGATTAAAAGAAAGGAAAGTTAAAATAGTTGTAAAATCAGAATCTCTACCTGTCCCCAGTGCAGAAGGTTTTTTACTGATGTGTAGTCTGGAAAATGAGATATGTACACATCCAGTCGGCTCTACAGGAAAAAGAAAGGATTTTCTAAGTGAGGTGGGAAGGATGAAAATCCATCCAGGCAAAAAACCTCAAGCATTCTCTCTGATAACTGCAATATTAATGTTATACACTCTTTATTCTGCTCAGAGCTATAGGCAGCTTCCAAAAGTCACCAAACCAATGGAAATACATTTGAAATGGAAATACAACTGGTCCAGTCATTCTTTGGTTATTTTCTTCTGTAAACTTGCTGTGTGTCAGCCAAAAATGAGGCAGGAGTTTCCCCAAGAGACATGAGGGATTCCCTCTCTTACCATGAGGATTAACACCCCCACACCACGGCAGGGAATCTCCAAACAACCACTGCCTCTCACACCTTATTTTGGGGGTTCATGCTCATTGCTGTGCCCCATTAACTATCTCCAGGTGTCTAGGAAAACCAGAGGGGGCTATGACCTGGAGAGCCTGGTGCACCCACCTTGTTCAAGTTGTTCCAGTCAAACCCCCCAACCAGGAAGATGCTGTTGGCACACGCTTCAGCTTCCAGTGGCTGGCTGCACTTCTCAGCCAGCAGCAGCTTCTCCTTCCTCGGCACCAGAACCAGCTCTCTGGTTCCAAAAATCTCCTGCAGGAGCACGAGGGAATGTCAGGAATGGTGCTAGGAGCTCCAATGCCCGCTGCAGGTGCAGGATCAGCACACAGCGGTAATGCAGGGGACAGGAATTGCCAGAAATCCCTGGATTTTGGCAGTAACCACCCACAAAGCCCTCCTGTACCTTGAGCAGCAGGTCTGGCAGGAAGGCCAGCTTTAACACGGGGCCCCGGGCGTGGCGGAAGGTGTACACAGGAGCCAGGGCAAAGAAGAGTTTGATTTTCCCGGCCAGATGTGGCAAGCTGGAAAAGGCTATGAAACCTGAAAAGCAGCATGAGAGCACAAGACAAACCCCAGCTCACCCCAGACCCTGTGTTTGAGGGGGTTTTTCTGAACAGAAAACGCTCCTGGATGCCAGCACAGCCCGGGATGGATGGGCAGGACGTGGCAAACCCCTCCCGTGCAGAAGGCTGGGAAAGCAGGAGGGGACAGCAGCTCCCAGCAGCGACCAGTTTGGGATGGGCATTGATGTCACTCACCCAGGGAGCTGCCCTGAGCGTGGCCCACGTAGAACAGCTGCTCCTGCTCCGTTTGCATCAGGATGAAGCCCACCATGGCCGGCAGGTCGTACATGGCCATCTCGTGGAAGCTGCGTGGCAGAAGGAGAGCCTGGAGGGGATTCCCACCTCCCAACCTCCCAGGGACAGCAGGGGCTCAGTGCTGGAAGCCCTGCAGCCCTCCTGTCCTTGGTGGCCCATCACAGACATTTTTTATGAAAAATCCTCTCCTTAGGATTTTTTTCTCCTGAGAAGCTGAGAGGCCTCAGAAACGAACTGTAAACAATAATTATCTGCTGCTGTGGAATGCCACAGGTGCATCTTTGATTGGTCTCATGTGGTTGCTTTTAATTAATGGCCAATCACAGCCCAGCTCTCTCGGACTCTCTGGTCAGTCACAAGACTTTATTATCATTCCATCCCTCGCCAGCCTTCTGCTGAAATCCTCTCTATCATTTTAGCGCCGTTTCCATACCACACACATCACAAAACAACAAATCACCTTCTGAAACATGGAGCCAAGATTCTCATCCCTTCCCTCATCCTGGCACCCCTGTGAACCCCACCAGGGTGGGCCCCTGACCTGAAGTCCCAGAACTCCTCGGAGGCCGGGGAGAGGCTGCGGTGCCGGCGGGACCAGCTGCTGCCGCGGTTGTTCCCGATCCAGACGTCGTGTCCCGCGTCCGCCAGGATGAAGGCCAGGCTGCTCTCGGGGAAATTGTCCACCCAGTCACCACCATCCAGGCAAAACCCGTGCACGATCAGCACCGGGGTCCTGGGCCCTGGAGGAGGAGATGGGAGGTAGGTGATGGAAGAAGGCATATGGGAGTGTATCCCTTGTTGATGGAGTGACAAATCTGTCCTCTGTCCCCTCAAAAAGGACACGAGCCCAGAAGTTTCTCTCCTCAATTAGGTGGAAAGAGACCTCATAGGATCTGGGGGGCTTCACCTCAAACTTAAGGATAGCTAATTGGACAGGAGCCAGAAATTCCCACCTGAGCAATTTACCAGAAAAAGAGGAGAACAAAGAAACCAATCACTTTTGTGGGGAGTTTCACCAGGGGCAAGGACCTCTAGCGCCTGGCTCAGTTTTTCTCTGTGAAGAGTTTTGTTATTTTGCCTTTTACTAAAACCTTTTTGTTCCCAACGCTACCACAGAAGCCATCCTGCTGATTTTATCATCCCTTCTAAGGTAGCTGAGCTGCCTTGGGTGTGAAATAGATCTCCAGCAGCTTGTGAGAGCTGGCTGGAGGAGACTCCTATTTCAAAGACGCCTTTCCCATACGGAAATAAAACACCACTGTAACACCTTGGCACTGTCTCATGCAAGCTGCACACTCAAAGCTCCCTTCTCCCCTCATTTCCCTGGTCATGCTGGTGCTTTGTTGAGTTTGGGGAGCTTTTGCCACCCCCTGAGCCCGGACCTTGGAGCAGGGGTTGGCTGCAGGGCAAGAGCCGCTTTGGGGGCTCTGCTGGGTGGCACTGCCCCATCTCAGGTGCAGCACAGGAAACTCCCCATCCCTCTCCCAGCTGCCCAAACCATGTCTGAAGGCACAGGCTGTCACCAAGAGGGCCAGGGTCACGCTGGTGGCCCCCTGGGTGAGGCTGAGCCCACCTGAGAGCCCGGCGCCCCCCTTGCCGTGGGGAATCCTGTTGAGGCTCAGGAAGTAGCCATCCTCTGTCATCACCTCGTACTCCTCGCTGGGATAGCCGTGGAAAAGGATCTTCTGGCTCTGCAGGGACAGGGGTGGGAGGGCAGAGGGTGACCCAGAGCCCTGTGCCTGCCTCAGCTTCACCCACTGCTGCCACCCACGTGGTGTCCCCGGTGTCACCTGCACCCGAAGGGATCACAGGGAGAGCATGGCCAAGCTCAAGCTGGGGGCATGGAGTGAGTGCCAGCCAAGCAAATATGGGAGGTTTTTGATGCCCAGAGCCCCCCAGAGAGGCCAGGTGCAGATGCAGGGAAGGGGTGAGCCCAGCTGGTGCCTCAGGAAGGACTTTGGGCATGCCCACGGGGAAGCGAGGTGCTCCCCCAGCACTTACAATGTTCATGAACCTCTCAGGGTTGTGGGACACTTCAGCATCTGGGATGGCATCTTCCAGCCCCTGGGCCAGGCACAGGGCCACCAGCAGCAGCCACATCTCGCCTGCCCTCAGCACCTGGGGGATAGCAGGGCTGGATGAGCGGGGCTGTGGGTGCTCCAGGGCCATGAGGAACCCTGTGCAGCCCCAGCAGCTCGGCAGCACAGCCAAAGCCTGATGCTGCCACAGGGAGAAGGTGTCTGCAGCCCCTTGTGCAGTTTGGAGGCCACCCCAAGCCCCTCTTGGTGGCCATTCTCACCCAGTCCAGCTGCAAGTGCCGTGGGGGACAAGCAGCCTCCCACCACCCCCTGCCTGGGAAAAGCATCAGGGAAATCCTTAAGCATTTCAGGGAAAGAATGCTCCCCCAAAGAGGAGGGGTCATGCCAGAGCTCCATCCTGCAGGAGCTTCCCTGCTCCATCCCTGCCTTGGATGCTTTACAGCTCCTTGCCAGGTGCTCCCAGAATGCCCAGCCCAGCATTCCAGACTCAAGGGCACATCCAGCCAAGTCCAATCCCCTGATGATCCTCTGCAGGAGCTAAGGATGGCTCTCTGCCTCCCAGAGTGTTTTTTCCCAGTGGCCTTATTGCATGGAAAGCTTTCCTGGGCTGCTCAGGGAAAACAGCAGAGCGCCGTGTGGGCCACAGCCAAATCTCCCCCTCCCTCAAAACCAAAGTGCCAACTCAAGCCCAGCACCTCAGTGCCTCCATCTCCAGGTGCAGGTGAGAAGGGATGTCCTGGGATTAAACTGCTGGGATGGCTGAGGGAAGGAGAGGTTGGATTGCTCTTTGAGCCCCCCCAGGCAAACCACATCACTAAACCCCATCTCCCTTTGTGCTGCCCAGCACCACCACTGCAGGCTGGGCTCAGGGCAAATCACCTCTTCCAGGGGTTTTTAGTGTGAATGAGGATGGAAAGGACAGCAGGAAGGCAGGAGCTGCAGTGGCCAGCTCCTCACCCGGCTGAGTTGCCCACAGACACAGTCAAGACATTGCCTGGGGACATCAGAGCCTGGCCAGTTGCTGAAATAACCATTCCAGTGAGCTCTGGGGCTTACAGGGGATGGGGAAGCCAGGCCTGCTCAGGAATCAGGAGATGCCAGCTAGAACACTGTGATCCTCAGTGCTGTTTGCTTGTTGCTAAACCCTCAGGAGTTTCACACCAGTTGCATCCTCTGGCTGAGCTGGTCACTTGGGAAAGAGCTTCTTTCCCCTGGGGCTGTCCAGAGAGGTGGCAAATCCCTGCCAGGTTCTGTCCCCGTGGTCTGTGCAAACCCAGGGCACTGGGAATATTTCTCTGTCTGCCCTGGGGTGCCCTGAGCCCCAGGGGAGCACTGACTTTGACCCTCACTCATGGAGAAAGTTTCCTGGACTTCAAGATAGACTGGAACCCACAAAAGTGTGAAATAGATCATAGAGAGCAGTGCGGGTGTGTCACTGGGTGAGAAATTGAGGTTTTGGGATTTTTAGTGTGTTGTGGATGGAAGCAGGATGGAGGGCACAGGGTGGCATCCTGGGTTTTCTTCTGTCTCTTCCTTCTCATTTGGGTGGCATTTTGTAATTGGGCAGAAAAGTCCCCATTGCAGCTCTGTGGGATCAGTTATGGGGTTAAAAGGGAAAATAATCCAGGTGTCAGTTCTTAATTGGAAGTTTAGTCTTAAAAGACCTTGTACCAAGAGATTGTTGGGCATTTGGTGCCTTCTAATGAAAATCTGCCAAACTCACAGCAGTGAGGCTGTTTTACTGATAAGAAATAATAAACACCTGAAATAATAATAAAGTCTGAACATGAATTACCGTGTCAAGTGCCTTCAATCCAGACCCAGAGACCCCAACAACTGGGACCCCACAATGGTCCACCTCCCTTAGATCTGCCCTTCACCATGTGCAAGGAGACCTTCCACTGCTCCATGGCCAGCAACAGCCCTCACCCATTTTTACTGATGTGTAGTCTGGAAAATGAGATATCTACACATCCAGTCGGCTCTACAGGGAAAAGAAAGGATTTTCTAAGTGAGGTGGGAAGGATGAAAATCCATCCAGGAAAAAAAACCTCAAGTATTACCAAGTTATTAGCTGTAAGTTATTAGTTATAAATTATAATAAGTGGCATCTCAACTCAGCTGGGATCTTTTTTTTCAGCAACAGCCTGGGCTAGAAGGAGAACAGGAGAACAGGAGGACAGGAGAACAGGAGAACAGGAGACCACCAACCTGACCCTCTGCTTCAGGCCCTCCCTGCAGTCAGCAGGGTTGGTGGCACAGAGGGAGCCAGTCCTTGGCTCATAAAGACACCCAGAGAGGCTGGCACTTGTCCACCAGCACCTGGCAGCCCTGTCCCTCCCCAGCCACACAGGGGTTCAGACACTGCCCCCCAAAACCCCAGGGAGCTCAGCAGCAAAGAGCCACGTCCCAAAGTGTCCCCATCACTGGGAACACACAGCTCCTGTGGTGTCCTCCCCAGCTGGGACAGCTTTTTTGGCATTCCTTGGCAGAGGGACTCCAGATTCTTTGCCTCTGCTCTGGGTTTCCAGGCAAGCTGCTCATCCTGGATTTCCAGCTTGTTGGTGAAATGTCAGCTCTGCATGGCAGCACAAGGGCTGGGTTGAAAAGAAAGGGGCAAATCTCACCCAGGAGAGGAGGAAGAAATACCACTTGCACATGACACTGAATTTTGTCAGTGTGGACATCCCAAGAGGGGGAAATCCAAAGGGTGCCCAGGAAATCTCCCGTGGCAGGGGTGGCAATCAGCCCCCCACGATGGCTCTGAGCCCAGGGCTCCCTTGAAGCACGTTTTCCAGCCCCACCACCTCTCCTCCTGCCAGGAGGTGTCTAGGGACCTTTGGGGTCTCCATCTCCACCCCAGCCTCCTGCTCACCCTGGTTTGGGGTGGTTTGAGCAAAATATTTCCTCTCTCAGCTGAAAACACCTCTGGTTTGGACAGACACACATTTGTTGTGGTTTTCACCAGCAGAATAATTGTTTGGGCTTTTTCCTGGGTTTAAATGCTGGCATAAAGAGCAGGATGAGGCACCTTGCAAGAGCTCTATTTAATTAATTAATTATGGAGCCTTTGGGTGCTGTTCCCCACAGCCAGCCGAGCTCCTGGAGGAAGGAGAAGGTCTGGTAACAGCTCCAGAGAGGTGGCAAAATGCTGGGTGAGGAGCTCCCTGACCCTTCAGGCAGCACCAGGCCAGGCAAAACTGGGCATTCCTTTGAGAAAAGAGAGCAAAAACCCTGCTGAGAAGTGCCAGAGAACAAGGCAGGCTTAATCCTCAAGCTGACCCAGGAAGAAAATGAGGACCCAGCAGAAATGAGGAGAGTCTTCTCCCCCAGCTTCCCTGCTACTGCAGCCTGGGAATTGAACATTATTCCAGGGACCCCCTGAGGTGACCTGCTCCTTCCCACCTCCCTGAAGGGTGATGATGGGGGGATGCTCCCCAAAACCCCTCCCTAGCCCAGCTCAGCACCTTCAGGCTGTGGTTCCCCGCAGCGCTCACCCTGTCCCCAGTGTCCCCTGCTGCCACCAGAGCAGGGACAGGCTGCTGAGGTGCACAGAGCTCCTCCTTGTCCCCAGAATTCCCCAAAGCCAGATCCCACCAGGAGGTGGGCAGGGGTTAGGCCAGGTCTGCCTTTGGTCCCCACATCCTCACAAGCAGCTTCTGGCCTCCAGGCTCACCTTCATCTCCCTCCTGGGCTTGCAGGAAGCCTGAGGAGCCTTTCTTGGTCCTTCAGAGGTCCTTCCTCTCCCAAAATCCCCGTTCCCCTCTGGGAACAAGCTGAGAGCCAGCAGCTCCCAGCTCTCCCCAGGTCTCCCCCCCCCTTATTTCTCCAGCCCCTGCCCCACCTCCTGAACCTCTCCTGTCCTCCTGGGCAGGCTGGGCCACTTCTGGGAGGGGTGACTCCACACCTGGCCCTGGGGCTGCACTCAGGACACAGGAGATGTGTTGCACACACCAGCCCTGGGAGGGGATAATCCCCTCTGGATGGCCCTGGGGAGGCTGCATCCCCATGCAGAGCCCAGGTTTGGGCTCCCAGGGACTACTGGGACACCCCCACAGCAGATGAGCCCAGAGGTGGTGGGTGGAAGCCAAGGTGCAAGGAGAGGCTGGAGCCAGGACAGGTTTTCCCCCACTTAAGGGAGCCTGGGAAGATCCACATCCAGGGCTGGGAGCAGCAATGGCACGGCCACCCCTCCCTGCTCTGCCAGCCTCAGCCCAGCAGCCAAGGGACAATTGCCTCTCCTTGAAGGCCACGAGGTCTTTCCACCCCTGGTTTGCAAAATTGCTCCAGAGGGAGGGTGGGGAGGGGTTTAGGGACAGGAGCAGGAACAAGATCAGGAAGGGAGGGAGCTCAGCACAGAGCCTTGCCTGGCCCTCTGCTGACAAAGCAGGAAAGTGATGCCTCAGGTTTCAGCTTTTCTATGTTTCACATTCTGTGCTGCTTCAGTGTGTGGGTCTGAGCTTCACATTAAGGGATGGTGAGCTCTGGGCACAGAGCAGGGAGACAAAACAATTCCTGCTCCAGCTGGGCACCAAGGACAAATGAGCCAAATCTCAGCCCAGGAGCACAAACACCGTGGGCTGGAGAGAGGAAAACAAGGATGGGACTGGATGGGCTAAAGCTGGGATGGGACAATGAACTCCAATGTGCAAATGGAGCAGAACTGATCAAAGTGACAGACCCAGTGACTGGGTGTGCATTTTGTGCCCATTTTGGTTCACCTTGGGTGCAGCCCTGGTTGGGCTCTTGTGCTGCCCAAGGTGGATCCATGGAGGAGATCCTTCTAATAAATCCCTGCTTTATTCTTTACCTCTGTCCAGCCTCTGCTCTAGGCCAGCCTTCTCAAGGCATCAAAAGCAAACCAGAGGCAGGGGTGGCCTGGGGTTTTTGGGCTTGGGAGGGATTTTTTCACCAGCAGACTTTACATTCTGTTACTGACAAAGCAGGGAAACCTGAGCCCGGGTTTCTCTCTAAATTAAACTCAGCAGCACCGATGGCACACACAGAAAGGGACATCCCACCTGCTCTGCAGCAGAAGGAACACCAAAAACCTTTATCATCAGCTGAAAGTGATTCCCATCCTCTCCCAGGAGAGAGCCCCATCCCCACAGAGCCCCGGGGGGACAAGGCCAGGCCACACAACCACCCCATGCTCAAGGAGAGGAGGATAACCATGGCTTGTAGGCTTTGGGGTTTCCCCACACACCAAACCACCACTCTTTCCATGAGGGGTTGGGCAGGAGCTCCTTTCCCTCACCATCACTTTCACAGCACCCTCTGCTGCCCAGGCTCTCCTGTTTCCTTTGGAGAGCATCATCCCATGGACAGGGAGTGCTCCAAGACTGCCAAGCCTCAGCTTCTTTTCTGCCATGGCCAGGATTAAATGTGTGAGATGGTGTTTCTTGTTGGGACTCAGATGTTTATTAGTCCTTATCCATGTCACAGTCTCACAAACCCTGAGTTCTACAGCACTTCCCTCTAACAAACTAAAAATGGAGCCCCATCTCTCTGTCTACAAGGCCTTTTAAGGATAAACTGTCCAATTGGGAAATGAAACCTAAATTATTTTTACTTTTAACCCAATAACCAACCACCCATGGCCTGCAGTGTGGACTTTTTTATCCAATTACACAAAATCACCCAAACCCATGGAGAAGGAGGTGAAGAAGAAGGTGAAGAAGAAGGTGAAGAAGAAAGAGCAGCCTCTGCCCTAAAACCTCCACCTGATTTTTTCTGGTTTGCTCATTAATAGGCTGTGCAGTGATTCACCCTGAGGGGCTGCCCACTGATGTGGCCCTGAACTTGATGCCAGGACCAGGAGTCCTTTCTGATGTCCTGCCCCCAAAAAGGAAGGCAGATTCTGTCAGTGCTGGGAGGAAGAGGGAGTGGCTGATCCTGTTCTTCCACCTTTCCTCCTCTCCCTGCAGGGGAAAAATCAGATTCTTCTCTGAGCCACTGCTTGTTTGAGGGTGAGGCAGCTGGGAGGGCTTCTGGCAGTGCCTGCAGCTAGTCCTTGGTGAGGAGCAGCCCTTAGAGCTCCAGGCAGAGGTGGAGCTGCCGAGCCTTTCCAAAGCCTGTCTGCTCTTGAGCAAGCGTGGCTGGGCCAGACCTGGCAGGGGCTGGCTGCAGGAGGGATGCAGGATCCCACGGGGGGCACACTCAGCACCAGGGCCCCGCAGCAAGGAGTGGAGAGGTGGCCACCAAGGCAGAGGTGCCAAAAATGACACCCAGAGATCGTGGGACCTGTCACCATCCCCGCAGGGACCTCCTCAGGCAGCAGGCAGCTCCTGGCCAAAGGCATCACCAGCTGGCAAGAGGGGAAGCCTGGCAAGGTGGGAAATCTCCATCCACAGCTCCTTCCCTCCCCGGGGATGGATTTATTTTTCTTTTATTTTTTTTTTCATAGAGTACCCCCTGAAGTCACTGTTAGAACTCAGGACATCCCTCTGGCTGCCCTGGGGGACTCGAGCCCCTGCCAAGGCAGCTCAGAGACCTTGGCACAGAGCCCAAGACCCCTGTGCCTTGGATTTAGCCCTTGGAAAAAACAATTAAATGAAGAATTACATGCCAGAAAGTTTAAGTAGAATGATAGTGAATTTATCATGGGGTGGAAAAATAGATTTTTTGGGGTTTTTACAATGGGGGTTCAGGGGGAAAGATGGAGGGATCTGGGCATGTCCAGCCTTTCTTCTCCTTCTTCTTCTTGGCCTCCATCTTCTGGGTGATGGTGGCACTTTTGGGTTGGTTTAGAGTAGAAGCTCAGTGTCTAACATAGGTGATGGGTATTGGGAAGTTATTGTAAATATTGCACAGGTAGTTTTTACTATAAAAAATAGCACTGCCCTGAGGGCAGGCAGAGTGCCTCTGAACAGACCTCAGCAGGCCAGAGAAAGAATTTTATAGATAAGAAACAACAAACAACCTTGAGACCAAGACCAGAAGAGCTCTGACTCCTTCTTCAACTGCTTGGGCTGGGAAAAGAGACTTTCTAACCCACCTGGGGGTCCCTGTGAGCAGCAGCAGCCCCAAGAACTCATGGGACTGGGAGGTCCTGCATTTCCAGGCTCATTGCGTGCCAGGAGGCAGCAGGAAGAGCCAAAGGGAGCTTTCCCAGAGGAGTTTGGTGGGATGAGCCGGGCTGGTCCCACTCAGGGCACCAGCAGCATTCCCTCGCACCAAAGCCAGCCCCGGCGAGGTGCGGAACCCACGGCGCCCACCCTGGGCTCCGCAGAGGTCACGGCCATGCCAAGTGACTCCATCAGCTGGAACCAACCCATCTGTCACAGCTCTCGGCTCTTCACGGCGCCACGGAAACGCTGCCAAGGCAGCCCAGGTGAATTCCAGCCCGGCAGGAGGAGGGACCGGAGGGAGTGGCGGCTCCCGGCGCTCCCGAATCTGGAGAGGAGGCAGCGCCAGCCCGGTGCGAGCGGCGTGCGCAGGCAGCAGGGACCTTCTGCTCGGGGCACAGCGGGGACAAGGGCTCCCACAGCTCTTCTGGCCGCCACGGGTAATCCCTCCTGCTCGGTGCCATCCTTGGGGACAGCGGGAAGGGACACCTGGAGAGCCCCGGGGATGGGACAGCCCCGGCTCCAAAGGAATGTCCTGCTCAGGGAGGGGGTGGCAGTGTCTGCAGAGGGGTCAGGATCGTGCTGCTGTTCCTAAAAGAGGTGTCTTGTACCCTGCTGCTCCTTTGGGATGCCCTCCAGGTGTGCTGGGATGAGGGACATTTCACCAGGGGAATGTTTTCCCAAGCTGGCTGTTGAGAGGAAAGGGCCATCCATCCCAGGCGAGGCTCTGCCCTGGAATTTGCATGCCCTGCTCCCGGCGCTGCGTCACCCAAATGCGCTCAGCCTCTCCTGGCTTTGCTAAAGGCTCGCCCTCAAAATAACAGCTCCAGAGCCTCGTGGAGCCCGGCGACAGGCGACACAGCGAGGGCTCGTGTCCCCAGAGCGCACCCGGGGGTGCTCAGGGTGATGGTGGGGATCCCTTGGTCCCCCTGGGTGGGAGATGGGGTCTCTGGGGCCGGTGCTGAGAGCGGGAGGTGCCCGAGGGCTGTGCTCAGGTGAGCGCTGCAGGTGCGCATCATCCTCCTCTGCGACCCGCTCCGGCCACAGCGGAGCCAGCGGGTGGCTTTTGTCACCTCCCGCAGCACGGGCAGTCCGCTCCTCCTGCCCGCGGCAGGATCGGGAGCAGCCGGGAAGGGACGGAAAGCTGCTCCCAAATCTCCTCTGTTTCGCCTGGGTGGCTGCAAGATCCCTGGCGCTGGCATTCGGCAGGAATTCGGCAGGTCCCTGCTGAATTCTCCACACAGTTTAACTCCCCGAAGGAGCTGAGGGAGAATTTCTGCTGCAAATTTGTCGCCCCCAATAAATTTACCCGTTCCTCTATGGCAAGGTTCTGCCCATGGCAGAGGGGTTGGAACGAGATGATCTTTAAGGTGACTTTCCACCCAGAGCATTAAAAATTAAAATAGCATAAGGAGATGTTTTGTGGTTGGAACAAGCTAAAGCAGACACCAAAATCCTTCCCAGGAAGAACAGGGGTGTTCTGAGATGGCATTTAGCTCAGGTCTGCAAAAACAAACTGTGGGTATCCCAGGGTCTCTCTCAGCCACGAGGAGAACCCAAACAAACCACATTGTTTGGTTTCTTCTTAAGAACACGGCCCTGCCACTTAAAATTGGGTGGTTTACTCCTCATTAGGTCAGCTGTCAGAGGAACAAAACAACATATTCTTCCAGCTATCCAAGAAATTATTTTAAATGAATGATTTATAATCACCTCCTCGAAAACCAGCTTTGTACAGATGTACCTGTACCTCTGCATGCTCCTGAAAATGAGGGCCTGATGGAGAAAGCGGGGTTAAAATGTGATGGAATTTGGACTCTGGCTTTGCTTAAGATTAGCAAAATGAGCCATTTTCAGAATTGGAGGACTTCTGGTTTAGAACCATTTCACCCGTGGAGGGGCCAGGTTGATATCCTGGTGGAAGTGCAGTGCACATCAAGAGAACTCCCCCCAGCTTCTGTGCCAGTGCCAGCAAAGTCTCTCAAGGTTTTGACAACGATTTGCAGGGCACCATGACGTGGCTGTTCCTCACCATTTCTTCTTTCTGTGCCACTGCCAGTGCCAGCAAAGTCTCTTGATGTTCTGACAATGTTTTGCAGAGCACCATGACGTGGCTGTTCCTCACCATTTCTTGTTTCATGCTCGTCGCTCCAAAGTCAGAAGGGAACCCTGAGGTGTCCATGGATGTTGTAAGTCCCTTCTTTTCCTGCTTGGTTGAGCAAGTTGCCCACATGATCTGTGCAAGACCCATGGGCTCTGTGTGTCTTCACCCAGGATTGACACCGGGATTTTATGGGATATTTGTCTCCCTGCTCTTATAGACACAGAGATTTATGGCAGGCATTTATGGGGGGGATTTGATCCAAGCCAGCAGGTTTGGTCAGGACAGCCCTCTCAGGCTCAGAGCTGGGCTGTCTGTGCTGCCTTGCTCTTGATTGCAGCACAAAAAATGACAGTTCTGCCAAAAATTCTGGCTGGACTCATGGCATCGCCACGGGGAGGTCCTGAGCCCACCCTCCCCCTGGATTCACAGCCAGCACTGATGGCTTTGCCACCCCTGAGGACAGACACCCTCTGTCCTTCCCTGGGGATTGTCCCTTGCTCTCCTTCCCTTCCCACAGGGCGAAATTATCCGGTACCACGGGTACCCCTTCGAGGAGCACGAGGTGGTGACAGAGGACGGGTATTACCTCACCCTGCAGAGGATCCCCCACGGCAGAGACAGCCCAGGGAGCTTCAGCCTGCCCCACAAGGCAGGGGCACAGCCCCCCAACAGGTTCTGTCCCCGTAAGTGCCACGGGAAGCTCTTCCTGGCCCTGGCACCCTGGGAGATTTGCTGGGCTGGAATAACCCACAGCCAAGGCAGCCTCACCGTGGGCTGGGTGCTTGTTTTGGTTTGGTTTAGGGCAAATTTGGGAGAGAACTTTTAAAGGGGCCCTTTTAGAAAAGCAGATTGAATTGTTGGAGTTTTTTTTTTAATTGGTCTGGGAGGAAAATTTTTTTTTTGGAGAAAAGTGGGAAAAACTTGTTTATTAAACAATAAAAATTTATTAAACAATAAAACTTAAACAATAGTAAACAATAATTTTTTTTGCTGTTTTAAAAGAGATGGCAAACTCAGAAAGCCTCTTTTCTGGGTTGCAGTTTAGCTTACTCAGTCTCTTATTATTCCTTTTGGTGCTGGAAATGCTGTGGCTTTTGGTGGGTTACAGGTGTGAGCTGTTGGTGGCTTTTTGGGTGTTCAGTTTAGAGGAGGTTTAAAGAAAAGGGGAAAAAATTGCAGTCTAGAACTTTTTTACCTCAGCTAGGTTAAACTAACTAAAATAAAGGAGAGCTTTCCTCTTGTTGTTTGTTTATTTGCAGACAACACAGTTTAGGAGAAGGAATGTGGAGGAGTGAGTGCAGTGTTTGAAAATAAACTGAACAATTTGGGTTGGTTTTTTTTTTTTCTTTATTCTTTGGAATAAGTCTTCAAGGTGCAAAACTTATTATTCAGCATAAACAGAGCAGATGATTGGGGATAAAAGCATCATACAGTCAGCCCAGGACAGTGCTCCAGGAGGAAGCTGTCCCTGTAGGAAAACCAGGCAAACAGCCTTGGGAGCAGAGGAGATGCAGGTGCCCACCATGCTGAGGATTTGCTCCAAAGAGGAAGGAGGATGAGAAATCTTGCCCCAGGTTTTCCCTCAGCTCAAAACCAGAGAGTGGAACAGCAAAAAGCCATTAGTCAGCAAAGGAAACCAAAGCAGGCAGCCAATCCAATGCCATCTCAGTGTTTTGCATCCTTCCTGTGTCCCATCCAGTGCCATCCCACCACTGGGGATCCTCCTGTTCTGCACTGAAACCCCTGCTTCAAGGCCATGGTGGGGTGATGCCAGCTCTTCTCATGGCAAATAAGCGCAAAAAAGCCCCAGATTTCCAGTCTCTGCTCTGGCCTTCTTCCGAAACACCTCCCCAGAGAGGACAGAGGACAGAGGACAGCGTCCCTGCCCTGGTGTCACCTCCCAGGGGGTGCTACCAAAGCAACACCTGGGTGTGGATGATCGATTTTCGCTCGTGGTCAGAGAAAATGATTCCTCCTCTCCTTCCTCCAGCTCCAAAGGCCGTGGTCCTCCTGCAGCATGGCCTGGTGTTGGAGGGAAGCAACTGGGTCACCAACTTGCCCAACACCAGCCTGGGCTTCATCCTGGCCGACGCTGGCTACGACGTCTGGATTGGGAACAGCCGGGGGAACAGCTGGTCACGGAAACACCAGGAGTTTGAATTCTACCAGCAGGAATACTCAGCCTACAGGTATTTTCCCATGAAACCGGAGGCTGGGCAGGTCCCTGGTACCCCCAGCAGCGTCTGCAGGCTGGAGGAGGGGTGCTCCTGGCAGTCACATCCTCTGCCAGGGGGCAGGAATTGGGTTGCCCGTTCCTGCCAAAGCGCTTGCCCGCACACCAGAAGCCGTGGCAAGGTCAGCAAGGGTGATTTTGTCGTGTGCCTGTCTCCCCTGCAGCTTCCATGAGATGGCCATGTATGACCTTCCAGCATCCATCAACTACATCCTGCAGAAAACGGGGCAGGAGCAGCTGTACTACGTGGCTTATTCCCAAGGCACCACCACAGGTACTGAGGAGGAGAGCAGGGCTGGCAGGGTCCCACCAGCTGTGCACCCCCAGCCTGAAACCTTGGTCAGGGAGTGCTCCTAAAACCTTGGTCAGGGAGGGAAATGCCCAGGCATTTCCAAACAACAGAAGGGGATAAAAAGCAGGTAATTGCTTTAATTGCTTTAGCAGAAGCGCTTTGAGCACTGCTAGCCCCAAACTGGGTTCATCCCATTGCTGCCAGAGCCACCTCTGAGGGGCCTTCTGGTGGGCACACACAGCTGGAAGTCAGCAGCTGCCTCAGAAACAACAGGGCAGGGTGTGCTTGCTTCTGCCCCACGCAGGTTTCATTGCCTTCTCGTCCATTCCCGAGCTGGACCGCAAGATCAAGATGTTCTTCGCCTTGGCTCCCATCACCGTGAACTCCAACATGAAATCCCCCTTGGTGAGGCTGTTCGACCTGCCCGAGGTGCTGCTCAAGGTGTGTCCTCACCACGGGTGAGGGGTGAGGGGGAGGAGGGGCTGGCAGGGTCACCTGAGACAGGCAGGGCTGGTACTCCACCTCCATCTCCCCGCTCCGGGTGTTTGTGCGTGTGCTGTGAGCCTGGAGGGCAGGCAAATCATCTTCCTGCCCAGCCTTCATCAGGGAACTGTTAACAGGAATTGGCTTTGGGTCCCTTCTCCCAGGAGAAACCTCTCCTAGGAAGGTCAGGGCTCTTCCAGGGCCGTGGGCTTTTCTGAGAAGCCAAAATGACGAAGCACAGCAAAGTTGTCAGCGATGTTCAGGGGTTGGGAGCACCTGGAGGCAAAACAAGAGTGTGATACACCCCACTGACACACCCCTCTGACTTCCACAGGTCATTTTAGGCCAGACAGTGGTCTTTGATAAGGATGAGGTCTTGAAGCAAGTGATTTCCACCATGTGCACCTACCCCATGCTGAAAACCGTGTGCTCTTTGGTGTTCTACCTGCCTGGTGGGTTCACCAACAGCCTGAACGTGGTACGTACCCTGCAGCTTCCCTCTCCAGACATCCACATCCTCACTGTCCCAGCCTGAGCTGTCCATCTGCTGCCTCCACACGGCCTCCCACATCTTTGGCTGGTAGAAAAATTCAGGCTGGAGGCACCAGGGAGCTCTACAGCTCTGTGTGGGTGAGGCTCGTGTGGCTCCTGAGCAGGTTTGGTTTATTTCTGACGTGGGTTTTGGAGGGGGGCAGAGAACAAACCCCTCTGGTGGTCTTGCAGAGCCGCATGGATGTCTACCTGGCCCGCTACCCTGACTCCACATCCCTAAAGAACATGTTGCACTGGCGCCAGGTAACACCTCGTGGGCTCCTCCCTCTGCTCAGGGAATAATCTGGGAATAAAACCAGGGAAAATCCCCCCTCTGCTCCCCCTGCAGAGCTGTGTAAGGCAGGGAGAGGAAAGCTGCCCTGAAACCCAGAGGAAGTTGTTTGTCCCAACAAAAGAATTGGGGCTTGTAGGAGGTGGAGGTGGAACAAAGGCTGGTGATAAACCAGGACAGGAGATGCCAGAGTGAAGGCTGAGGGTCACAAAGACCACTAATGATATTGAAAATGTTCTGCTCACGTCCTTCTGCTGCTGGCACTGAGCACAGCACACAAAAATCTCGCCCAAAGTTGTCTGATTCATGTCTCCTTTGAGGCTCTTGGTTCTTCACTGTGGTCTCCCTGGGGAGGGGCTCTCCTCCCAAAATCCAGTACCAGATGTAAAAATGGGTTCCTCGAGCCTTTGAGGCTCTTGGTTCTTCACTGTGGTCTCCCTGGGGAGGGGCTCTCCTCCCAAAATCCAGTACCAAATGTAAGAATGGGTTCCCCGAGCCTTGGTGGCATGAGGGAGCACTGCCATCCCCTGCCACCTCTTTTATCTTTCTCAGAGCCCCCTCCAACAGGTGGAAAATGAACATAACTCTCCTTTTCCAGCTCTATCAGACCGGGGAATTCAAGCATTACGATTACGGCAGCGACAACGTGCTCCATTACAACCAGGTAAGAGAGAGCCACGCTCAGAGGGAAGAAAAATAGATAAATATTCCAGTGAAAATATTGGCTGAGACTGCATTTGGAGAATGGAGCAGCCTGGGAAGGCTGGTGCAAAACGCCCACGGCAGGGGAACTGGGACAAGATGATGTCTGAGGTCCAGCCCAACCCAAACCATGCTGTGATTCCATGAATTCCATGGTATTCATGGAGTTTGCTTGGTATGGGGAAGCAGGTTTGTGACTTCCTAATAAAAACAAGGGACTCAGTCACTCAGATGACTTTTTGACCCTCTGGTGAAAAGAACAGGAGCCCAAGGCACAGTGAGGCTCCCTGGTGATAGCTCCTCTTCTGTCCCTTGGGATAAAGGAGAAATTCCAAGCAGCCACCAGGACACACTTTGAAATTTCGCCTTGCCCTTTGCCTCCCTCCTGTCTTCCAGACCACTCCTCCCTTCTATGAGCTGGAGAAGATGAAAACCCCTCTGGCTGCCTGGTATGGGGGCAAGGACTGGATTTCAGCCCCCGAGGACGTGAACATCACCCTGCCCCGCATCTCCAACGTGGCCTACAAGAAATACATCCCTGAATTTGTGCACTTTGACTTCCTCTGGGGCAAGCAGGTCTACGAGCAGGTCTACAGGGAAATGCTTGACCTGATGGAGAAGGGCACCTAGAGCTGGAGCAGAGATTGTTGGCTTCTCCATGACTTCTGGGGCTTCTTTCATCTACAGGGCGGGGGGGGATAATTTTTAAAAAAGAAGGAAAACCGGGGGGGAAAAGCTCAATAAACTGCTACACTTGGTCTGGATTGATATTGCTCTGGCCAGTGAGGAAAACCAGGCAATCCAAAGACTGGGGAAGCACTCTGGATTGAGGTGCAGGTGGCTGAAGTTGAGCACAGCCCCCGCACCCTGAGTCTCCCACGCGCCTCCCTCACCACCAGTTTGGTGGAACTTGGCTGCTGGTGGACTCTGGGCTCCTTGAGCTTGGGTTCCCAGCTGCAAACAGCTGGCCAGAAGCTCCGTGCCCTCCTGGAAGCTGGTGTCCCACAGGAGCAGCTCTGCTGGGATGAAGCCACGTGGTGGATGGGTCCTTATTCACCTTCTGGCTGCACTTCCACGCCAAGGATCCAACATCTTGGCACTCCCTGCCTTCCTTCAGAGCTGCAAGGAGCTATAAACATCCTGCCTGGTGACAATGAAGAGTGGCCATGGGTTTGTGGGCCACAAATAATTGTTTCCATGAGAACCCCCCCACCTTACTAACAAAAGGGACATCTTTCCCAGATCCGTGCTGATTTTGGTTCATCTCACTTGTGCAAAAAGGAGTTTCAGTAAGCTCTAGCAGGAAACAACATTTTGCACCACTTCAAGCTATTCTAAGGCACAAACCCAGCTGCAAAGGCCACCTTTGGCTGCCTCCCAGGGAGACAGAAGAAGAGGGTGGTGGAAAGCAGCAACGAGCCCAAATCTGTTTTCAGCTTCCGGGTTGAATTGTTAATAACACCTTGATCAGAGGAGGAATTGTGAATTTGCCAGTTTGTGAAATGGCCCATTTTCTTCAAATATGCCTGGGAGCAAGCAGGGCAAAGGATAAGGTTCTCTTTTCACAAATATGAGGTAATAATAATAATAATAATAATAATAATAATAATAATAATAATAATAATAATAATAATAATAATAATAATAATAATAATAATAATAATAATAATAATAATAATAATAATAATAATAATAATAATAATAAATTGGAGAGGGTCTACTGGGCTCTGTGTGGTTGTACTGTTAACTAGAGGTTAAAACTCTGGCAAAATTGTCTCCTGGCAGGGTGGGCAGGCCCTGGCACAGGGTGCCCAGAGCAGCTGGGGCTGCCCCTGGATCCCTGGCAGTGCCCAAGGCCAGGCTGGACAGGGCTGGAAGCAGCCTGGGACAGTGGGAGGGATGGAATGAGGCAGGGTTTGAGGTCCCTCCCAACCCAAACCATCTATGACTCCATGATTCCATGATATGGAGCCCAGCACAGCTGCTCTCCAGAGCCAGGCTGTGGGGTTTTAGCAGCAGAGTTTCATCCAGGAGTCTGGGGATGGTGGCACAGGGCTGGTGGTACCAGTGCTCGAGCTACCCCCTGCAAAGGGAGGGTTTCACTTTCTACCCTCACAGCTGGAACTGACCAGGACAGAAAACAGGGCAGGGTGAGGCAATGCCAGGGTGCAGGAATGGGGCTATAGGTCAGATAGGATCTGCCTGGGTTGCCAGAGATTAGCTGCCTCACTTAGGACATTTGTCATGCCACCCTTTTCTCTGTGATCAGCTGCTGGTGCCCTGGAGCAGCACCTCACAGGGCTGCACTGTGCCCATGCCGTGGATGTCAATGCAAATGCAGGAGTGACTTCTCCTCCTTGGGAAATAAACACACAAAGAGGCTGCCAAGGAGCTCCCCCTGCAAACTTCTGGGAAGCTGGCAGGAGATCAGAATCCCAGAATCCTGGAGAGACCCCCCGAGATCATCAAAGCCAACCGTGCTCACCACTAAACCTGCCTTTAATTCAAATTCAGTTTAAAAGCACTAACTTTTCCCTTCTGAAAACTCATTAAAAGTGCAGGGGTTTAGTCTCTTTCTGTTCAGGCTGTGGAGTTTCTGCGACTCCTGCAGTTCCCTGGTTCAGTGTTTGCAATGCATTATCTCCATCCTGCCCTGACAGAGCACTTTGGGGAAGTTCTGGCTCAGTTCTGGCTCAGTTCTGGCTCAGTCAGGTTCTGGTACTTCCCCTCTGCTGTCAGAGGATCAATAATGAATGAAGAGCTGTGTTCTGGAAGCAAATGGATCTCTGCTTGCAGAATAAATATGGTGACATTCCAGCTCCTGGGATGGCCACGGCAGGATTGGAGGCCTGGCGTGTCTTGGGTCTGTCAGGCAAGTCAAACACCACCAGACAGGTCTGTGGGGATTGCACAGGGAATCCCAGAATCATGGAATCATGGAATGGTTTGGGTGGGAAGGGACCTCAAAGCCCATCTCATCCCATCCCAAGGACACCTTCCACTGTCCCAGGCTGCTCCAAGCCCTGTCCAGCCTGGCCTTGGGCACTGCCAGGGATCCAGGGACAGCCCCAGCTGCTCTGGGCACCCTGTGCCAGGGCCTGCCCACCCTGCCAGGGAACAATTCCTGCCCAATATCCCATCCATCCCTGCCCTCTGGCACTGGGAACCCATTCCCTGTGTCCTGTCCCTCCATCCCTTGTCCCCAGTCTCTCTCCATGTTTCCTGTAGCTCCTTCAGGCCACAGTTTGGTCACCCCAGAGCTTCTCCTCTCCAGGTGAACACTCCCAGCTCTGCCAGCCTTTCCTCCCAGCAGAGCTGCTCCATCCCTCTGCTCATCCTGGAGCCTGCCCTGGACCTGCTCCAACAGATCAATGTCCCACATATCTCAGTCCCTGGGGATCCATTCATCCCCAAAGCCTCCCCCACCCCTCTTCTCCTCCCTGGGTGGCCAAACCAGCCTCAGGCACACGTGGGGAGGATATTGGTCACTCAGCCTCTTATTCCATCTTCTCCCAGGTGTGCTCATCCAGAGGGTGTCACATGAGGCCACGAGGGCTCAGAGCTGTGTCACATCCCTCTCAGGGCACAGCAGTGTCACCCTGCTGCCTGACCCATCATTTCCCCATCACACAGGGCAGCAGCACACACAGGAGCCCTGGAGGGGAGCACAGGGCCAGCCCCAGGCTGGAGAGGGGCTGAGCACCCCCAGGCTCCTTCCCACAGGCACGGGCTTGAAGAGAAGTGGTGCTTTTGCAAGCAATCCAAGGATTGCTCTGGTGTCTGCTTCAAGCAACGTGCTGGCCTCTGGGGTTATTTGGAAACTGATTTGTCCCAGAGTGAATCTAGGACAAGGTTTCACAGAGTTATGACAGATGGTGTGCTGCCTTTTCACATCTTTTTGATCCTTTACAGCCTGGCAACAATTTCCAGAGGCATCGCTGAGCAGATTCAGGCTTTTCATTTGGTGGAAGACACTGTGCTTTCTTATTTCAGGAACTCCATGCTATTTCCAGTGTAATTTTCAAATTTTCTTTGCAGTTTGTTGGATGAACCTCTGAGGGAGAGAGGCTCTAGTTTTGAGACTTGCATTTTCATGTGATGGGACTCCAAGCAGGTGGGAATACAAGTTACAGGTAGCTGCAATCAAGATCAGATGGTGGAAAATAACCCCAAGAGCACCACGGCACCAAATTTGAAAACTGTGGGTGTTTCTCTACTGAGAAATTTTGTCTGTTCAGCCACAAACCAAACTCTTCCAGCTGCAAATACACTTTAAAGCCAGTGAAGGGAGATCAGGGAAGAAGTACAAAAAGTTCAGGGCAGTTCTGGGCTCTTCTGAGCGCAGGTACAGGGGAGGAATTTCTGAAGAAACACCAGTGACCACATCTCCATTATTTCCCAACCCACATTTATGCTTTTGTTTATTCCATTTCATTGGAGGGAATGGAATGATTGCATGAACAGCCCTAACAAGGTGTGGTGAAAGGATCAGCTGCTTCCTCAAGCTCCACCATGCCACTCCAAATGTGCAAACCAGAGCCATGCCAGCCTAGCCAAAGGGACTTTAAACCAGGAAAAGTGCAAGCAGATAAGGACTCATCAGGTTCTTTCAGCTGAGCCACGTTCCCCAAGGTTACTGCAAGGCACTTGTGTTTATCTGGCAGGAATTGCACAAGAGCTGGCATTCTCCTCTTGCCAACATCAGGGTGCTGCTCCCTTTCCCAGCTCAGGATGCCAGGGCCAGGTGATTTGTGGCTGCTTTATCCTTACAATTTCTTCCCAACACCTATCACCTGTGTTAGACAGTGAGCTTCTACTCTAAACCAATCTAAATGTGCCAACATCACAGCAGAAGGTGGAGGCCAAGGAGAAGAAGGAGAAAGGCAGGACATGCCCAGATCCCTCCATCTTTCCCCCTGAACCTCCATTCTAGAAACCCCAAAATCCACTTTTTCACCCCATGATAAAATCACTATAATTCTACTTAAACTGTCGTGGCTTGCAGATCTTCATCTAAGGTTGGTAACTTGCTCCACGGGTCATAATCACAACCACAGGCATTTCTGGGCTCTGTGCCAGGGTCCCTGAGAGCCCTGGCAGGGGTCTTGGCTGCTCAGGACAGCCAGAGGGGTGTGCTGGGTGCTGGCACAGCAGGAGCAGCAGCAGGGCACCAGCTGGAGGGAAGGTGGGCATGGGCAGCCCAGGGCAGGATTAACCCCAGCCCCAGAGCTGAGGAAGGTGCTGCCTGCCCCAGTGTGCCTCAGAGGAGGTGACTCAGCAGCAGCAGACCTGCACCTGAGGGACAGCAGTGGGGACACAGCTGATCCCACGGGCTGGTTCCCTTCCTGTTGTGCCAGCAGCAGCAGGTGGGGTTGCAGTCCTGTGGTGCCTCAAATGAGGACACGAAAGGCATCCAGCAGCAATGCTGCCTGATGGCTGGCAAGGGTGAAGCTAGCAAGCAACACACCACACCACAAGATGTAACTTTTGATTCTTAAGGGCCTCAGAGGCCAAGAAAAATGTGGGGTCTGGGGATCAGGCAGAGCCCAGGACTTGTTGGCTGGAAACCTTGGCCTTCCGTGTCACACCTTGACCAGCCCACCTGGGCAAACATCCCTCTGAGAATGTGAGATCCCAGAGGGGTTTGGGTTGGAGGAACCTTAGAGATCACCTCATCCCACCCCATGCCATGGCAGGGACACCTCCCACCATCCCAGGCTGCTCCAACCCCCATCCAGCCTGGTCTTGGGCACTGCCAGGGATCCAGGGGCAGCCCCAGCTGCTCTGGGCACCCTGTGCCAGGGCCTGCCCACCCTGCCAGGGAACAATTCCTGCCCAATATCCCATCCATCCCTGCCCTCTGGCAGAGGGAAGCCATTCCCTGTGTCCCATCCCTCCATTCACTTATCCCAACTCCCTGCAAAACACCTTTTATCAAACAACATTCCAACACCCTGCAGGTAGGTTTTTTCCAGTTCTGATTTTCCTTTTCTTGCCTTCCTGTGCTTCCCTTTTCCAGGAGCAGCCACAGCTTCTCTGGGAAATCCATTCCAGGGCCTGCCCACCCTCCCAGGGAACAATTCCTCCCCAATATCCCATATAAACCCAACCTCCTTCAAGTCCTCAAAGGTTTGAGGACTTCCATTCCTCCCTTTGACTAAGCTCCACAAGAGTTCCTCAGCAATAAATAAAATAAAAATCCAGCTGCTTTGGGTTTTTTTGGCACCTTCTGTCCTTCCAGCACAGGTGGAACCACCCCAGGTGCTGAATCACCTCAGCACTGACACACTGCTCCAGTGGCCCCATTCCACAGCCTGAGGATGCCAGAGAAGTCTCTGCTGCCTTTCCAACCTCTCCTCCTATTAATTTATCACTGCTGTTACTACTAGTTAGGACCTCCCCTAGAGAATGAGCGGTGGGGTGAGAAGGCAGGGGGGTTCTGCCCCTCTGCCCCACTCAGGTGAGACCCCACCTGTGCACAGTCCTGGTGCTCCCACTGTAAGGAGGGCATGGAAATGTTGGAGCAGGTCCATGGAGGTGCTAAGGGGGTCTGGAGCACCTTCCCTGTGGAGCCAGGCTGGGAGAGCTGGGAATGCTCAGCCTGGAGAAGGGAAGGGTGTGTGGAGAGCTCACAGCTCCTTCCAGAGCCTGAAGGGGCACAGGGGAGCTGGAGAGGGACCCTGCATTGGGAACTGGAGGGACAGGACACAGGGAATGGGTTCCCACTGCCAGGGGGCAGGGATGGATGGGATATTGGGAAGGAATTGTTCCCTGGCAGGGTGGGCAGGCCCTGGCACAGGGTGCCCAGAGCAGCTGGGGCTGCCCCTGGATCCCTGGCAGTGCCCAAGGCCAGACTAGACAGGGCTTGGAGCATCCTGGAACAGTGGAAGTTGTCCCTGCCATGGCAGGGGTGGGATGAACTGAGCTTTAAGGTCCTTCCAACCTAGATGGGCTCCATCCATTCTCTGACTCTTTGCAGTGGGATTTTCATGCTCACAGGAGCAGGCACCTCTCCAGCCTGGGGCTGGCCCTGTGCTCCCCTCCAGGGCTCCTGTGTGCGCTGCTGCCCTGTGTGGTGGGGAAATGATGGGTCAGGCAGCAGGGTGACACTGCTGTGCCCTGAGAGGGATGTGACACAGCTTTGAGCCCTCGTGGCCTCATGTGACACCCTCTGGATGAGCACACCTGGGAGAAGATGGAATAGGAGGCTGAGTGACCAGCCTGCATGTTAGGCAGTCTGTCTGTACTCTAAACCAATCCAAAAGTGCCCAGAACAATGGAGGGTAGGAGGGACAAAAGAGATGGACAGGGAACGCCCAAATTCCTCCATCTTGGGACCCCAAACCTCCATTCTAAAAACATTAAAATTCTACCTTTTCACCCCATGACAAACTATTATTGTACTTAAACTCTCCTGACTTGTAATTCTTCATATAAAGGTGGTGATTTGCTCCATGGGTCAAAACCAAAGTCCCAGGCACCCTGGGCTCTGTGCCAAGGTCTCTGAGCCCCCTGGCAGGGGCTGGAGCCATCCAGGACAGCCAGAGGGATGTTCTGGGCTCCCAGAGCCACCAAGGCAGGGACAGGCGTGGCTGGGGGCTCACAGGCTGCAGGTGGGGACAAACACCTGGGCACAGGCTGTTCCTGTGGCTTGGGCTGAGCACGGGTGTTGCACCAGCTCCGCCTCGTACCTCTGGCTGCTGGTGAGACCTCCAGCCTGGGGCTTTTCCAGAGAGCCCTGCAGAGATTCTGGGAATTGCCCTTTGCCAACGCGACACTTTTGGACCTTACTGTCACTTCTCATGAGGGGTGGGATGCCCAAGGGTCTCCCATCCAGGATGCCCAAGTGTATCCCACCCTGAGCTGTCCTTGGGGAGCTCAGCATGCTGCTGAGGCTTTGGAAAGGTGGCAGTGATGCCTTAAGAGTGATGCCTTAAGTTTTAGCTTTTCTATTTTTTACATTCTGTGCTGCTTTAGTGTGTGGGTCTGAGCTTCACATTAAGGGATGAGCTCTCTGCACAGAGCAGGGAGAAAAAACAATTCCTGCTCCAGCTGGGACCAAGGACAAATGATCCAAATCTCAGGGCCAAGAGCATAAACAACAGTGGAATAAAGATAGAAAAACAAGCAGGATGGGACTGCATGGGCTAAAGCTGGAATTGGACAATGAACTCCAATATGCAAATGGAGCAGAATTGATCCCAGTGAGAGACTCTGTTACCTCATGTCCATTTTGTGCCCATTTTGGTTCACCTTGGGTGCAGCCCTGGCTGGGCTCTTGTGCTGCCCAAGGTGGATCCATGGAGGAGATCCTTTGAATAAATCCCTGCTTTATTCTTTAGCTCTGTTCTAGGCCAGCCTCCTGAAGGCATCAATTCAGACCAAGCTTTCCTGTTGCCCCAGGAACTCTTCTAAATAACCCTGGGACACAGGAAATCACCCTGGGAGTTAGGAAATGACATTTTATAAAGAAAAGCTGCTGGCTTTTTTTTATTTGTTTGTTTGTTTTCCCCCCGGCTTGTTGGCTCTTTTCTTTTCCAGCCTGGCTATCCAGAGCTTAAGGTGCAACTCCATAGCTGGAATTCCTCAGCACACCAACCCAGCTGCCTCGGCAGGACCGCAACCCTCTGCAAGCACGAAAGCCACGGGAAGCCTCCCATGAAGGGAGGTGCCACAGGAGTGATCAGCACCCACCTGTTAATTGGAGGGCACGTGAGCAGCAAGTGCCAGCGTGGCTGGGCTCTGACACAGCCTGGTCCTTTTAACTCTGGTGATGACAGAGCCACTGGCACTGCCACCAGCAGCCTGGCCAGACGTGCCTGGTAACGAATCTCCCTCGGTGTCCTTCAGGTTTGTGTCCTTTTGGAGCTGCCTAGTAACTTATTTCCCTCCTTGTCCTTCAGATTTGTGTCTTTTTGGAGCTGCCCCCAGGGGGGGAAAGCAACGGTTGATTTTTTTTTTTTTTTTTTTTTTATTTTTGGTCTTAACTCTCAGCTTGGTGACACCACAGGTAGGTTTGCTGGGAGGATTTCAGAGGGCAGGAAAGTCTCGTGGTGTGGGAGCAGAAGGAGGGAGGCAGAGAGTAATTCACAATTCATGCTGCTGGGCTGGAGTTAGGCTCTAACCTTTGAGAGCCTGGCAAAACATCAGGAATCATATGTAAGGTTAACTGTGTGCATTAAAAGCAGGCCTCTGCTCATCTCATCTAAGGTGATCAGAAAGGTTTCTGGTTTTTTTCAGGCTACACTTATTTAACCAGTAGCCTTCCTATGAGGCTGTGCCAGTTTCAGCTCATGGGATCTGAAAAATAGGATCTGTTTACAGTGGGTTTTGGGTAGGAAAGCTAAGCAACAGAGAAACACAAAAAGTATAGACAGAGTCACACTAAACGTGTTCCTTCCATAGCATAAACTCCCCCTTTAGGTTAATTTCCTCTGTGAGACAACTGGCCCAGTCTGGGATTATCCCAGTATTGGTTTAGTTCTTGTTTTGCATAGCTGGTTCTCTTCTTCTTGCCGTTACTAACATAAAAAAGGCTCCAGCCTAGTACCAGATCCTGTCCGTACAGTATAAAAAATTCTCATGTGGACTGCAACAAAAACTGAAATTGGGAAAGGAAATGTCATTTTCTTTCCCAGCCCAGAAAATGACATGTGATCTTCAGATATGTTTGGAACCTAACACGTCCCAACCAAGAAGAAACAAACATTCACATCAACTCCAGCAACAACAACAATCAACAATAACAACAACAGCAGCGTCGGCACCACCGGTTTTGCTGTTGTCACTCTTGCTGTTCCTCCTGTCGCTATTATCACCGTCATTAACACTACTTTTTGTTGTTGTTGTCACCATTATTATTCACACAGGCACGAGATGTGGCTGCTCATTGCAGTCTTGCTCCTCCTACGAGCGCCCACCAGCTCCGAAGGTGCCACCAAGCAGAAGAAGGCTCTGAACCCCGAGGCTCTCATGAACGTTGTAAGCCAGCAGAACTCTGAATTTCCTCTCTGGAGGCTTGGGCACGTTCAGCTGGAGGGGAGAGAGGCTTGGAGAGGGCTGGTGCTGTTGAGCGGCTGTGCTGTGACGCTGCCTCCACACCATCATTAACCAGCTCCTCCTCCCAGCAGAATTAAGGGCAATCACCAGCAGGGCAGTTCGAGATGGGGATAATCCCAGATTGGATTTGACCAGATATCTCCCCAGAGGGTAGAAATTTGTGCGTGGCTCCTCTCCTGCAGCAGCAGCGAGTCGCTCAGGGCCGTGTCCAGGTGAGCCCTGAGAGGCTCTGAAGCTGGGTTATAAGATAAAATTGCTGCATTTCATCTTTCCTGCCAACCTCATGACAAAGCAACCCGTGGGCAGGACCACAGCTGGATTTTCCCAGTCTGTGGAGTTTCCAGCACAAATAAAGCTCAGGCAGAGCCTCAGGAACCCTGCAAGGGCTCCCGTGGGGTTTATCCCACCGCCCTTCCAGTCAGCCCAGCTCGGCTGGTTTATCCCTCTGCCCCTCCACCTTATCAGCCCGGCTCATTCCCCGGAGCTTGATGTGACATGTGCTGCCGTCGGTGTCGGGCGGCAGGAAACCCGTGCCAGCCGTCAGTAAAGCGGGCTCAGGCGCCAGTAAGTCCTTTTGGTTTCAATGGCTTCAGTAAATCTTTTTGGTTTCAATGGTTTCAAGCCCTGCAGCCGCCAGCTCCCCTCCCCGCCCACGGTTGAGCATCTCCCCTTCCCTTGGGCAGGTCACTGGGGCGGGGTTTGGACAGAGCATCCTCTGCCACAAAAAGTCCTCAGCTGATCCAGGGACAGCCCGGGCAAAGCCGTGTCCCCAGCTTCGGTTTTACCAAGTGATGTGTTCTTCATGCCTTCACTGTGGAAATTTTCCCACCTGGGTTTTTCTTCCCCCAGAGCCAAATCATCTGCCACAGAGGGTACCCCAGTGAGGAGTATGAAGTGCTGACTCGTGATGGCTACTACATCCACCTGAACAGGATTCCTCATGGAAGGGAAAAGCCTAAGAACAGAGGTACAGCTCGATTTCTCTCAGAGCCAGCCAAAAATAAAAGCCCTGAATCTCAGCAGGGGAATGGATGAACCTCGACAGGCTGAGGGATCGTCATTGTTAAAACAAAAATACTGAGTCCGTGGGATTTCTCCAGTTTATACTCAAAGCTGTAGCACCAGAAAACATGGCCAAAATGCATATTTTGCATGTCCTCTGGCAGTGCAAGGAAGAGGCTTTACTGGCCTTAATTTGGGGTGAGTGAGTAGAGAGAATGTGGTTCAATGAAATGTGCTGTTTCTTTTGCACCCAGGGGCCAGGCCAGTGGTGTTTCTCCAGCACGGGATATTTGGAGAAGGCAGCCACTGGGTGGAAAATCTGGCCAACAACAGCCTTGGCTTCATACTAGCAGACTCTGGCTATGATGTGTGGCTGGCAAACAGCCGGGGGACGAGCTGGTCCCGGAGACACCAGCACCTTTCAGCTGACCAGGTGGAATTCTGGGATTTCAGGTGGGCTGGAGCGCCTTACAAAAGCCTGGCAGAGCCTCTCTGCCTGTCACCAAGCTCTAGGCAGAGGTGGGTGCCTCTGAGCAGGCAAGTCAGAGCACCTAATCCCTGGCACAGCCTCCCCTAGGGAGGATGGAGGGACCTGAGCAGACCTGCCTGCTGACATGGTGCCAGCACCTCCCTGCAGCCTCTGAGAGCACAGGGCACTGCCACCTGCGTGGGGACACACAGAGACATCTGCTCTGCTTCAGGGACCTCCACTGATGAGTCCACAAGTGTCATTGCCACCTCCCCTGCTCCTAGACCTTGCTGCCTCTTGTCCCCCCTTTTTAAGCTGCTACTGCCTCTCCAGAGCAGAACCCCCAAGCTCATAAACAGGCTTTTAGAAAAACCTCACCCAGCAGGTCTGCCTTTCACCACCTCCCACCAACAGGCACACGGGCAGGAACCAGTGCTCCACTCCCCTGGGGGAAAGAGCATCCCAGGGAGCAGAGCTGGTGCTGTAATCCTGGTGGGAGCCAGCTCTGGCTGGGAATGGCACTGGAATGCTGGCCAGGCTCGGCGCAGTCTGTTTACTGCTCACCACGGCCGTGGGAGGACTAAGCCCTTTCAGGGCAGGGTGATGCCATGGCAGGAGGGATCCATGCCAGGGATTTTCCCCTGGAAAATCAGCCGCAAGCGTAGAGCTGGGCAGTGCAAGGCAGCTCAGGGGGGAAGTTGCTGCCTCACAACCAACATCCCCCTCCTGTGCTGCAGCTTCCATGAGATGGCAATGTTCGACCTGCCGGCCGCCATCGACTTTGTGTTGCAGAGAACGGGGCAGAAGCAGCTCCACTACGTTGGATACTCCCAGGGCTGCTCAATTGGTGAGTTCTGAAGGGTCACCCACCACCTTGACTCGAAAAAGTCCATTTTGGTGTTTTGGTCAGCAGAAGGCAGAGGGCTCCCTTCCTCGTGGGCTTAACAACCACTGAAGTTCCCCATCAGCCAGGGGAATAAAGGTGTTGCCTCCCTTTGGGCATCTCTTGCACCAGCATTTAGCAGGAAGGTGGCAACAGATCTCAGATTTCCAAGTGGAGATAATCAATTCAACAGAGCTGGGTCCAAGTGAGCCCTCGGATTAAGCACCTGAGGAAAGATGGAGCAAGCCTGAGGTTGTTTTTTCTGTTTTCTCAGCGTTTATTGCGTTTTCATCCCTGCCCGAACTGGCTCGGAAAGTCAAAATGTTTTTTGCCCTGGCTCCAGCAGTGTCACTGAAGCATGCCAGAAGTCCATTCATGAAGATGCAGCTCCTTGTGGACAACAAGCTCCAGATGATTCCGGTAAGGGATCACTCCACACCCTTCTGCCCCAAAATGACTGGTTCTAGAGAAGGGATCGTGCCCAGACACAGCCCCTGGGGCTCTCTGATGCAGCAGAAAACAGTTAATTAATGCTGATTTATTAGCACAGACACAATTCAGGCACACACACAGTCCTGGACGGCCTGGTTGAGTGCATTTCTTCTTTCCATCTGTAGGATACACGTGGTCTTTATGTGGGGACATATGGGAATAAATCACATGGCACTCCATTTTCTTCATGGTGGGAAAAGCCCCTTCTTTAGTCACATAACTGCTTTTTATGCAGTTTTACAGACCTCATGTGTGACTCCAATTGGTCAGGAGCTTTTTTGCCAATTGCTTTCATAGGTAATTAACAAGTTGTTATTCTGTATTGATTGGTCACTCAAACCCCTGATGTGTACATGCAGAAAAAGTTGTTGGTGAGAGATAATTTTAATTTTTCTGTCTAATGGTGCAAAAACAGTTTATACAGGTGCTGGTTGTCTTTTACCCAGTGATAGATTGTTATGCTGAGGAACTACTCCCACCAGGATTGCTTTCAATGGGAACTTGCACAGTGCTAGCTTCCCTCAGAAGAAATGACAGGCCAGCCAGAGCAGGCTTGATTTTATAAGGCTTTTCTTTATAATTTTCCTACCTAACTGCAACAAGGGCACTTGTAGGGGCCCTAGACCAAACACCTGGAGAAGAGCAGCTTAGCTGTGTTGATTCCATGAAGAACAGACCCTGTGCTTGGGGGAGGTGGGGGGAAAGAGGAGAGTTGTGAATATTGATTTCCCTGGAGTGTGCTCACTCAGCCCCAACTCCAGCCACGAGCTGCCCACATTTCCGTGAGGCAGGAGGGCAGGGGGGGCAGCAGGCTTGACTCCTGGGTATTCCTGCCTGAAATTCCTGCCTGACTCCTGGTGTTTACTGCCTGGCTGGTGGGGCAGCCTAGGGGCTGGGCTGCAGGGAGGGAAGGCAGGGACTGCCCTTTGTGTGGCCCTTTGCTCCCGCAGCTGCTGCTGGGCAGAACGGACGCGTCCCTGCGCATCAGGAAGCTGTGGCGCTTTCTCCCCGAGCTCTGCAGGCACACGCTGCTGCACAGGGCCTGTGCCAACCTCCTCTTCCTGCTGGGGGGCTACAACGAGAAGAACCTCAACATGGTGGGTGTGCCATTCCAGTGGGGCTGCTGTTGTGTCACTGCCCAGCCTTGCTACAGCCACTCACCACCAGTGCTTGCAGCAAGCTGACCCTGCGTGGGCAACACGTGTCCCTCTGCCATGTGCTTTTCCTCTTGGGACAGGGAAAGCCACCCCAGGCTCTGCTGGGTACATGTCAGTGGCCAGGTGGCCCTTGCCAGCACCTCTGAATTAGGGCTGCCTGTCACTGTGACCAGCCTGGGGTGCAGCCCCTGCTGTGACCCACCTGCTGAAGCAGCCTCTGGGTGACCTCAGGCAGTCACTGAGGCTTTTGGGCACAGCCCCTGAGCCCAGGTAAAGTGTTTCACAGAGCTCATCCCTCATGCCCATCACTCTCCTCCCCATGCTGCCTCACAGCAATTGGTTTTTAATGAAAATTGTATTCCTGAGCCTGGTCCAGCTCTTCAGGCAGCATGACTCAGCAGTGGCTGCTCTGGGAAACCCCTGGCAGCTGCCACTCCACTCCCATCCGCTGGAAAGCACCCTCAGCTGGGATTTGTTTCCTTGCAGACACGGCTGGATGTGTACACATCCCACTATCCAGATGGCACCTCTGTCAAAAACATCATCCACTGGGCCCAGGTAGGACCCCTGACAAACAGATGCTTCACCCCTGTCCCTTCACTGAGCCTGCTGTGCCCAGGGCAGACACGAGAGCTCAGGGGTCCCAGACATTGGGAAAGTAAAGGCAAGAAATTAGAAGAGTTGTTGGGTGCAGGATGAGCTCCTGCTCACGTGGAGCACCTTGTTTTGTCAGCCCATGGCTAGGGACAGGCAGGGAGCCAGAGGTCAAAAAGCCACCCTGTTAAAAAAGCTGGAATGCCACTTCCTCCTGCAATGTCCCACGGTGAGGACACCAACACCTCTCATTTTCCTGCCTGTCCCCAGCCAGCTGGCATGGTTGGAGATGGGCACATGGAGGGCAGGGACTTTCACAAACACTTTCTGAGCACCCTCTCATGATGGGTGCCTTGAGGGGCCAGGAGATGTGAGACCCACACAGGAGCAGATCCATCCTCTCCCAGCAGATCCATCCTCCCACAGCAGATCCATCCTCTCCCAGCAGATCCATCCTCCCACAGCAGGTCCATCCTCTCACTCACAGCAGATCTATCCTCTGACAGCAGATCCACCCTCTCTTCCCAGGTGATAAAATCTGGAGAATTCAAAGCCTTTGACTACGGCAGCGAGAACCCCACTAGGTACCACCAGGTAGGAGCTGCCGTGGCCGTGCTGGCAGCTGGAGGTGCTGGGGTCTCTCCAGGGTGGTGCAGGGACAGAATGGCTTCCCTGAGCACCTGAGAGCCCCCCATGTCTCCCCAGGACACACCACCCTTGTACCGCGTGGAGGAGATGCCGGTGCCCACGGCGGTGTGGTCAGGAGGGCAGGACTGGGCAGCTGACTGGAGGGACGTGCTCCAGCTGCTGCCCCGCATCAGCCACCTCGTCACCTACACCCACATCCCCGACTGGAACCACTGGGACTTTGTCTGGGGCCTGGACGCCCCTGGGCGCCTCTACAGCAGCATCCTGAGCCTGATGGAGGGGTCCCAGTAGAGCAGCGGCTCCTGGGGGAGGAGCCAGTGGCCTGGCCCCTGTCCCCCAGCTGAGACAGCCCGAGGAGAGGGTGGGACTCTGCCTGCTGTCCCCTCCTTCCTGCTGGCCTGACACGCTTGTGGTGATGGTGCTTTCTACACGTCCCTTGGTTGTTGGGTCTCTCCTCCTTGCTTGGGAGCTCCTCAAGCACCGGTGGCACCGTGCTGGGAGGGCAGCACCGGGGTCAGACGAGGCACCGGAGCAGACAGGAGCCACCAGCCCTGCTGGAATGGCCCCAACATGATGGTGCTGAGCCAGGGGCACATGGGACCCTGCCATGACCCCACGGTGGGATGTGGGTTAGAGCAGCCGGGCTGTGAGGGGGTGGGAGGGAGCTGGGCCTGTTGGGTCTGGCTGTGGGGGGACAGGCTGAGCAGCCCCCCAGCTGTGGCACACAAAGGAATGCAGGGGATGCATGAGGCCAAACCCTTCTTGGCAACAGCAACAGGTGATGCAGTGAGGGGTTCTGGGCCCAGATTGCAGCCAGAATGGGTTCAATCCAGATTGGGTTCAGGTTGGATTTGGAGAATCCTTTTTCCCCAAGACAAGTCCCCAGGAAGTGGAAGGTCCCCATCTGGGCCAAGCGAGGCAGCTGCCTGCATTATTCGAGCAGGGGGTTCAGTGGCCAAAGGTCCCCAGGAATGGCTGCTTGGCCAAGCACCAAGACACTGGCAATGATCATCCCTCATCCCTGGGAGCTGGTGACCCAAATGCCCTGGGCTGAGTTGCAGGGCCACCGTTTCCCCGGGAAGCTGCTGCCAGGCTGATGTCCCCAGCCCGTCCCACCCTGCTGCTTGCTGCAAACTCGGAGGTGGGGAAAATCCCTTCCTAAATAAATACTCAAAGGGGATTTCAGGAGCCTGTGCTTTGACACTCCCAGCTCTTCCTTGCATGTGAATATTTTCTGGGGAGCTGGCAGGGCCAGCAGGGACACAGGGTCAGCTGGTAGAGCTGGGTGGCACCGTGGGTTCTCCCAAGGTCCCAGCTGGGAGTATCCCAGTACATCCAATACCCTACCCCACCCCTGGGCAGGGGGCCGGAACTCTTGCTGGCCAAAGAACCCCACCAGACAGCCTTGGGAGTGGAGTTTTATTGTATCCATGAAGGTTTGGGAATCACGGGTGGGCGGGAGCGCTGGGACTGGCCCTTGGGGCAGCTCTGTGTGCGGCGGGACCGCGGGGCGATGGGCATCCGCTACTCCTCCTCCAACCTTGGAGGCTGGCCCCCACCGTATAAGGTGGATGAGCGGGAGAAGAATGGGGAGAGGAGGGTGGGGAGGTGGTCCCAGGGCTGCCCCTACTCCAGGGGGTGCCCTCTCCCACCCCGGCCTCCCCCTGGCCTCCATGGGTGCGGGCAGCTGGTTCATCACCGCACCGGGACCCACTGGCAGCCACGCGTCCCTCCATGCAGTCCCCCATCCTTCCCTCCATCCCTTCCTTCCTTCCTCCTTCCCTCCCTGCCGGGGCTCGGGCCGCTCCAGGGGCGGTGCCGTTGGCGGCGGGCGGTGCCGCCGGCGGCGGAGGGCGGTACCGGCCGGCGCGGGCGGCCATGGAGGGCAGCGGGCCCCGGGTGGTGGCGGTGGGCGCGGGGCTGGCGGGGCTGGGGGCGGCCCAGCAGCTCCGCGGACACGGCTCCCTCCGCCTGCTGGAGGCGGCGGCCCGCGCTGGCGGCCGCGTCTGCACCCGCCCCTTCGGTACGGGCGGCGAGGCCGGGGCAGGCTCCGGGAACCGGGGGTGGGCGGCACCGGGGGGCGGGCCCGGGCTGGGGCGGGGGGCGGCGGTACCGGGATGCGGGAGCTGCTGCACCTGCCCCCCGCCCGTGGGGCCGGTCCGGAGTGGGCCGGACACGTGGCGGGGGTGGCCGGTCCCGTGAGCACACTGGGACCGAACGGAAGCCGTTCACGGGGGGCAGCGGGGGCCGTTTCGGGGGTACGGGGCGCCGGGGGTCCCGCTGCACCCCGAGGGCTCTTCCGCGGCCACGGCTCGGCGTGACCTGCTCTCCCTCCCGGCAGCGTCGGGGCTGGCGGAGATGGGCGCACACTGGATCCACGGCCCCTCGCCGGGAAATCCCGTGTTCTGCCTGGCCTCCCGCTACGGCCTGCTGGGCCCGGAGGCCGCCCGGGAGGAGAACCAGCAGGTGGAGGCGGGGGGCCACCCCCCGCTGCCGTCCGTCACCTACGGCAGCTCGGGGAAGGTGCTGAATCCCAAGGCAGTGCGCGAAGCCCGCGACCTCTTCTACGCCCTCCTGGCCTCCACCCGCGCTTTCCAGGGCTCCAAGGAGCCGCCGTGGCCCAGCGTGGGCCAGTACGTGCGGGCAGAGATCGCCCGGACGGTCCCCACCATGGCGGGGGGGCAGGAGGATGCACGGCGGCTGCAGCTGGCCGTGCTCGCCGCCTGCCTCAAGCTGGAGTGCTGCATCAGCGGGACCCACAGCATGGACCTGGTGGGGCTGGAGCCCTTCGGGGAGTACGTGTCGCTGCCCGGCCTGGACTGCACCTTCCCAGGGTAAGCGCGGGGCTCCGGAGCGGGACGCGGAGGAGCGATCCGGGGGCCGCCCCGTCCCCAGCGGTGACTCCTCCCACAGTGGCTACAGCAGCTTGGCCGAGCGCCTGCTCTCGGATCTGCCCGAGGGCACCGTCCTGTTCAACAAGGCGGTGAGGACCATCCACTGGCAAGGGTCCTTCCGTGAGGAAGGCAGCGATGGCAGCAGGGTTTTCCCAGTCCAGGTGGAGTGCGAGGATGGAGATGTCTTCCTTGCTGACCACGTCATCATCACTGTTCCGCTGGGTGAGGACACCAACACCTTCCTTTGCCCTGCCCTTCCTCTCCGACCAGCTGGCACGGTTGGAGATGGGCAAGCGGAGGGCAAGGATTGCCTAAACCCCTTCCCAGCCTCCCCTCTCCTGCTGGGAAGAGGTTGGAAAGGGGTTTGGGGAGGTCAGAGCATCTCAGACACCATTTAGGAGCCCAGCTGAGAGCTGCCCCGTTGCCTGCCCGAACTTGTGGCTGCAGGTTTCCTCAAGGAACGCCAACAGGAATTCTTCCAGCCCCCCCTTCCCGAGCGGAAAGCACAGGCCGTTCGCAACCTGGGCTTTGGCACCAACAACAAGATCTTCCTGGAGTTCGAGCAGCCTTTCTGGGAGCCCGAGCAGCAGCTCCTGGAAGTGGTGTGGGAGGACGAGTCGCCCCTGGAGGAGCCCGACGCTGACCTGGAGGCCAACTGGTTCAAGAAGCTCATCGGATTCGTGGTGCTGCAGCCGCCAGAGCAGTAGGTGGCCGGGGATTTGGGGCGTCCGGGCCGCTGGTGGGCACGGGGAGGTGCAGCAGCTTTCAGCCCCACCTTCCCGCCCCAGGCACGGGCACGTCCTCTGCGGCTTTATCGCGGGGAAGGAGTCGGAGCACATGGAGACGCTGAGCGACGCCGAGGTGCTCAGCGCCATGACCCACGTCCTGCGCACGATGACAGGTGCCCGCCCCGTCCCGCCCTGCCCACTGCCCCGGGGGCAATCTCCCGATCCTAGCCCTGAGCCCCATCCGCAGGGAATCCGAACCTGCCCGCGCCCAGGAGCGTGCTCCGCTCCCGCTGGCACAGCGCTCCCTACACGCGCGGCTCCTACAGCTACGTGGCCGTCGGCAGCTCGGGGGACGACATCGATGTGCTCGCACAGCCGCTGCCCGAGGACCCCCGGGACCCCCGGGTGAGGACTAAGCTCCAGGGGGTGCGGCGGGGACAGACAGACGGCGGTGGGGACAGGCCGCTGCAGGAGCACGGGGAGGTGGCATTGCCGACCCTCTGCAGGGGTCACCAGTGCTCGGGTCACTCGCTGAGCTCCTCGGGGGAGGGGGCATTCCCACAAAAGTCGTGGGCAGGCGGCTCCTCCCAACCTCCTTCCCAGCCTCCTAAGGAAGGGAAAGTGCCCGTTCTGGGTTTGTAAAGCGGCCGTGCCCCCGCGGGGTGCCGGAGCGCGGGGGGTGAGGCTGTTCTAGCCCAGCCCCACGGCCTCTGTGCTCACCCCCCGCCTCTCCGCAGCCCCTGCAGCTCCTCTTCGCCGGCGAGGCCACGCACCGCACCTTCTACTCCACCACCCACGGGGCGCTGCTGTCGGGGTGGCGAGAGGCCGAGCGGCTCAACCAGCTCTTCGAGGCGCCCGTCCCCGCGCCTCAGTCCTGAGGCGGCAAAATAAACCGCGGTGCTTTGCCCTTCGGTCTCCTTTATTGAGAAACCTCCGCGCCGGCGGCTTCTTCTCCGTGGCGGGGTGGGTGCGGCGGGGCTGGTTCCACGGAGCGGGGGCTGCGCTGTTGGTTTAATACCAGTTGGTGCTGGAGATGGTGTAGCGGGGATCGTCCAGCGGGTCCTGCGTCGGGCCTGGCCGCGGGGGAGCCTCCGGGGCTGGTGGGAGAGGGGGTTGAGGCTCACACACGCCGGCACGGGGAGTACTGGGGCCCGCAGGGGGCACGCCGGGGCCCGCGGGGGGTACGCCATGCCCCCCGCTGGCCCCGGCACTCCCCGTGCCGCCGGGAGGTGCAGCCGAACCCCCCTGAGGCCCCAGCGGCGACGGCGGCGGCTCCGCCATGGCTGTCACTGAGGCGGCTTCCGGTCGCGCCGGAAGTGACGCGCAGGAGCCATGCGGGTGTGGGCAGCGCTGAGGGCGGCGGGGACGGTGCCGGGAGGGTTCCGGGAGCGCTTCGAGTTCGGCGGCCGCGATGTGGCCTCCTGGTTCCCGCGGCACATGGCGAAAGGTGAGGGGCGGCAGCGCGGCGGACCGAATTGCCCACCGCGCCCACCGAGCGCTCACCCCGCGCTGTGCTGTGTGCTGCAGGCCTGCGGCAGATGCGCCTGGCGCTGCGCCGCGCCGACTGCCTCGTGGAGGTGCACGACGCTCGAATATCCTGCACAGTTGCCGGAGAACCCTGTCCCTTGTCCCTCCAGACCACCCTTGCCCCTCTCCGCCTCCTCTCCATCCCCTTCCCGCTACGCTCTTGCAGTCACTGTCCTTAGCGCAGCCACATTCCGCTGTCGGGCCGTAACCCCGCGCTGCAGGAGGCGCTGGGCATCCGCCCTCACGTCCTGGTGCTGAACAAGACGGATCTGGCTGATCCCCGCCGGCAGCCGGTGAGCGCCGGGGCAGGGCCGGGAGGGCGACAGCGGCGGTGTCACAGGCGGGTGACAGCAGTGCCTCCTCCCGTCCCCTGCAGGAGGTTTTGGAGCAGCTGAGGCAGCAGGGATGCTCGCACGTGGTCTTCACGGACTGCCAGCGTGATGTCAATGTCAAGAAGGTAGTGGGGCAGCAGCCCAGCCCTGCTCCCTGGTGAGCTCCCAGCCCCAGGGAGAGCCCTCGGTGCTCCAGCTGGCTGCTCCCTTTCCCCCTTGCCTTTCCTTGGGACTGTCCCAAGTCCTCTGCTCAGCCCTCGTTGTGCAAATCCTGCTGGCGCAGTGCCACCAAGCTAGTGGCTGCTGCCAGCCAGGGCACAGAGTGACAGCCCTGTCCCTCTGCAGGTTGTCCCCATGGTTGCCAGGCTGGTGGCCGATGGCCCACGCTACCACAGGGCCGAGGTGAGACACATGCACAGGGGGAACAGAATATCCTGGGTTGGAAGGGACCCACAAAGACCATCCAGTCCAGCTCCTGGCCCCACACAGACACCTCAACAGTCCCACACTGGGCATCCCTGGAGCAGTGTCCAAACCCTCCTGGAGCTCTGGCAGCCTCGGGGCTGTGCCTATTCCCTGGGGAGCCTGGACCCAGCCCCCTCTGGGGGAAGAACCTTTCCTGATCTCCAGCCTGGCACAGCTCCAGCCATTTTCTGCTCCTGTCCCTGTCCCAGAGAGCAGAGCTCCGGGCTGCCCTGGGGAGGAGCTGCAGCTCCCAGGGAGGTCTGATCTCAGTGTGCTCTGCTCCAGCTGAACAAACCAAATGACCTCAGCCAACCCCTGTGTGACCCTCCAGGCCCTTCCCCATCCCTGTGTCCCTCCTTAGGACACTCCCTGACAGCTTTACATCTCTTTTATATTGTGGTGCCCCCAAACTGCCCCCAGGGCAGGAGGTGAGGCTGCCCCAGTGCAGAGCAGAGGGAAGGTCACCCCCTCTCCAGCCAAGGGTGAGAGGGGGTGACATGTGAGGCTGCCCCCACATGTGCCACAAGTGCCTGGCAGGGCCAACACTGGGATATTTCCCTGTTGCTGCAGGGGGTGGCTGGTAACCAGCTGCTCCTTGCCCATGTCTCCCTGGCTCGCAGAGCTCCGAGCACAACATCCTGGTGATCGGCGTGCCCAACGTGGGCAAGTCCTCGCTCATCAACTCCCTGCGGAGGCTGCACCTCAAGAAGGGTATTTCTGCACGGTGACAGGGCTCGGGGGCAGCTGGGCACAGTGCCACCCGTGTCCCTGACTGTGTCTGTGCCCCCAGGCAAAGCCACTGCGGTGGGGGGCGAGCCAGGGATCACCAAGGCAGTGCTGTCCAGGATCCAGGTACCGTCCCTGCATCCAGGAGATCTCCAGGCTCACCGAGCTGGTCTAGGAGGGTTGCTCAGGTCCCCTTTGCAGCTAGAGCTTAACTCAAGCTCAGTGCCTCGCTCGTTAGCCATGTGGTGCTAATTACCAGCCTTGCCTGCCCCATGCTAGGTGTGTGAGAAGCCTCTGATATACCTGGTGGACACCCCTGGCGTGCTGCCCCCACGGCTGGGGGATGTGGAGACGGGCATGAAGCTGGCGCTGTGTGGTGAGCCAGAGGCTGTGGCCGAGGCTGGGGTCACACTGCTGCTCACACCCTCTGCGTGTGAGGGGGTGGAAGGAGGGTTGGCCAGGGCTCAGCAGGGCTGAGGGAAGTGGGGGCTTGACCCTCTTTTCCAGGAGCCATCCATGACCACTTGGTGGGGGAGGACATCATGGCCGACTACCTCCTGTACACCCTGAACAAGCAGCAGCAGTTCAGGTGGGCCAGGGAAGGGTGCCAAGAGGGTGATGGAGATGCCATGCCCAGGGAGTTTTGGGGGTGTGAGCCGTGTCCTCTGGCAGGTACGTGCAGCGCTACGGGCTGGGCCAGCCCTGTGACCACATCGAGCCCCTGCTCAAGCACGTGGCCCTCAGCCAGGGCCGCACGCAGAAGGTGAAGGTGCTCACAGGCACAGGTGAGTGATCCCAGCTGCAGGGCTGGGAGTTTTGGGATCCCAGGGCAGCTCCTGGCTGCACTGACACTCCTGTATCCACTGCCATCTCCAGGGAATGTCAACATGATGATGCTCAACTACCCAGCTGCTGCCTACGAGTTCCTGCGGGACTTCCGAGCAGGACGCCTGGGCAGGGTGACACTGGACTGAGACCTGTCACTGGACAGGCACTGCAGGCAGCCGTGGACTGGGAACACCCTGGTGCCCCTTGGAGCTGGGTACACCTCAGCAGGGAGCTATGGGGTGTGATTGAAGTGGCTCTGCCAGGGCTGTCCCCGGTTTTGGGCAAGAGGCCGCTGGGGCAGGATGCCCTGTGGTGTCGCTGTTGTGATGCTCCTATGGAGAGCTGTGCCCGCCCGGGAGAGCCTGTGGCAGGGCTGGTGCCTCCGGCTGGCACCTGGAAGCTGCCCGGGAGCTGTTTCCTTGCTGGGTTTGGCCTGCTCTGAAGCTTCCATCCCGAAATAAAGCCTGTGTGGGCAGGGGCCATCCCAGGGTCCCGCCCCTCGCCCCGCATCCAGCCACACCTGCTTTCGCCCAATTTTATTGCCGCCTCCTCGGCCTCCGGACACGGCGAGGCCACGGACAGGGGCGGGGTGCACAGGGGTGCCCGAGCCGCTGGGGTTTGACTCGGTGTGGAGAGGTGGTGGTGGAGGGTCTTCCGCGGGGTTCCTGCCCCGCCAGCGGTGGGTGGCCGTATTCCCGGGAGCCGCTGCTCGCCCGGGGCGTGGGGCTCAGCCCCGTGGGGGGCGGCCGGTCCTCGCGGCGTCGTGGGTGCACCGGGCACAGTCAGGTCCCCCGAAATCGATCAGCGGCGGAGGAGGGCGGCCAGCGGGCAGAGCCAGGGCAGCGCCCAGCTCGGCGGGCTCCCGGCCGGCGCGGCGGAGGTCCAGGCGCTGGCGGCAGCCGTCCAGTTGCCGTCGCGGTACTCGACGCCGTCTCCCGCTTGCAGCTCTCCGGACAGCCGGGCCCGGCGCAGGGCCGCCCCCGCCGCCACGCCGGCCGCCGCTCCCGCCGCCGCCGCCCCCGCCACGCGCAGGGCCGCCCCGGCAGAGCCGTACCGGGGCACGGCCGCCCTCGGCCGGCTGCGGGCCGCCCCCCGCGCCGCGCCGCGGGCCGCCCCTCGGGCGCCGCCGCGCCCACCCTTGCCGGCCACCGTGTCGCAGAAGGTGGCGGCCAGCAGCACCAGCGCCCAGCACGCCGCCGCGCTTCGCCGCATCCCGCACCTGCCGCAGGGAGGGAGGGAGAGCCCCGCCGCTCAGCCGCGCCCGGCCGCGGGCGGGGGACAGCGCACCGCCGCGTCCCGCTTGCGCGTGTGCTGCGGCCGCGCACGCGTGTGTCACACGCAGCTATCCGCGTGTTGCATAAACGCGCTCCCCCCACCGCTGCGGATGATGCTCCCGTACGCCCCTGTGGATGATGCTCCCGCACACGCACGCTCCCGCACGCCCCTGTGGATGATGCTCCCGCACACACGCGCTCCGCAGCACCTTGTGGCTGACGCTCCGCACAGCCGTGGGGATGATGCTCCCGCACACGGTCGCACCCACGCGTTTCCCCGGCTTCGCACACACCCCGCCGCAGGGCACACTCACACGCCCTCCCCTCCCTCCCCACCCGCGGGGCTCACCGGACCCGGGGATGCCGCTGGCTCGTTCCGCTCCTCTCCACTCCTCCCTGGCCGCGCTCCCGCCGCCGCGCTCCCGCCGCGCCCCCCGCACTCCCCCCACTCCGCGCGGGGGGCGGCGGGGGAATCCCCTCTCCTCACCCTTTCCCCGTCCCTCCCCGATCCCCGCGGCGCCTCTAAATCCCGCACACGCAGCCGCCCCGGCCCTGCCCGCGCCCCGCGGGGCAGCACGGCGGGACCCCCGCTCGGGGCGGCCTCCACGCCCCCTTCCACGGCCCGGGGGTCCCGGCCCCGCCCCGCCTCCCCGCCTCGGCCAATGAGGACGGCGGCTCGCGGGGCGGGGCCGGCTGCACCAATGGGCGGCGGCGGGAGGGGCGGGGCTCGCTCTGCGCTCCGCCATGGCCGCCCCGCTTCGAGCGCTCTTGCGGCCCGCCGCCGCCGCCTCCGCTGCCACTGCGCTCCCCCGAGCCCGCCTCCTGCCGCCGCTCCGCGCCCCCCGCGGCTCACGGGGCTGCAGCGCCGGTGAGCACCGGGACACCGGGGGGGCACCGCGTGGGGGTGGGCCTGGCCTAGACCAGTGCTCAGCGCTGGGCACCGGGTCCCTGCACCGGGCACAGTCGTAGCCCCGAGCGGGCACGTGCCCATCGACCTGCTCGTGGTCCCTGGGCTGCGCACCAGGCCACGGCACCGGACACCGCGTCCCTGCTCCGTGTGCGGTCCCAGCGCCAGGCACGGAGGCCCTAGGCTGTGCACCAGGGCCACAGCACCGGGCACCGGCACCCGGAGCAAGGTACGGGCCCAGCACCGGGCCTGTGCCCAGCTAGTTGCACGTGGTTCCGGAGCTGCGCTCCAGAGCCCATCACAGAGCACTGGGGCCCTAAGCCATGTATGGGGAACGGCACTGCAGCCCAGCACCGGGTACCGGGGCTGCTGGACCATGCAGCTGGTCCCAGCACTGGGTGCGTGGACCACACACACAGTCCCAGCATTGGGTGGTCACGGGGCTTCATCTTCGCGGGTTAGGGTGGCACTAGGAGCTCCTCCGAGCCCGTCCCGCCGGCTGCCGGTGACCGCTGGCATCAAGGTCGCCTTTAAATAGCATGGAGTGACGGTGGCCGGGGTGTGGCCCGGTGCCCGGCAGCTGGTGGGCTAACGGGACAGTGCTGGTGTGGCGGGCAGGGGCTGCATTCCAGTACCTGCTGGTACAGAAGACGGGGACACTGAAGAACGTGGGGCTGATCCAGCTGAACCGGCCCCAGGCGCTCAATGCGCTCTGCGACGGACTGATGGCAGAGCTGGGGCAGGCCCTGGAGGCCATGGAGAGAGACCCGAGGGTGGGAGCCATCGTCCTCACCGGCAGCCAGAAAGCCTTCGCAGGTAGGAGCATGGCCTCTGCTCACCCCAAAGTTTTGGAGGGGATTGGCGTCCCACTGCACTTCCCTTTGCAGCTGGCGCAGACATCAAGGAGATGCAGAGTAAAACCTTCCAGGAGTGCTACAGTGGTGGCTTCCTCGCCGGCTGGGACAAGGTCTCCGTGGTCCGCAAACCCATCATCGCCGCCGTCAATGGCTACGCCGTGAGTGTCCCCCACAGCTCCCTGCACCCCCTGTCCCCACCGTGGCACCCCCTGACCCCTCTCTGCCTCCCCCGTGCCAGCTGGGAGGCGGCTGCGAGCTGGCCATGATGTGCGACATCATCTATGCCGGGGAGAAAGCGCAGTTCGGGCAACCCGAAATCCTGCTGGGAACCATCCCAGGTGAGCAGCAGGCACCTGCCAGGAGCTTCCATCCCAGCTGGGGTGGGGACACCCAGGTGTTCCTCTCTGAACCTCTCCCTTCTCTAAATGCCCCAGGTGCCGGCGGGACGCAGAGGCTGACCAGGGCAGTGGGGAAGTCGCTGGCAATGGAGATGGTGCTCACCGGGGACCAGATTTCAGCCAAGGAGGCAAAGGAGGCAGGTAGGGCTGTGGGACAGCCCTGGCACAGCAGGGATCTGGCAGAGAGCCATCCCCCCACTTCCCACTGCCCGTCCTAGGTCTGGTCAGCAAGGTCTACCCTGTGGAGAAGCTGTTGGACGCAGCCATTGCCTGCGCTGAGAAGATCGCCAACAACTCCAAGCTGGTGACTGCCATGGCAAAGGAGTCAGTGAATGCTGGTAGGGGCTGGGGGCCAACTGGGAACCCCCTGGGGGGCTGCAAGGCCAGGCAGAGGGGTCTCCCCAACTTCTCCCTTGCTTTCAGCCTTTGAAACGACGCTGACAGAGGGGAACAGGACAGAGAAGCGCCTCTTTTACGCCACCTTTGCCACCGTGAGTAGGGGGACAAGGGATAACAGGCATCCCTCGTGGCATGAGGGATAACAGGGTCGCTGCAGCCCCCCCGAGCCTCACTGTCACCTCACCTCTCTGCTTGTCCCAGAGCGACCGCAAGGAGGGGATGACGGCATTCGTGGAGAAGCGCAAGGCCAAGTTCACCGACAGCTGAGCCCGGCAGCTGCAGGTCCCTGGGGTGGTGCAGGTCCCCACGGCCTCCTGCAGCCCGTCCACCCCTGCCTTACCCCGCAGAGGGGACCGGGACCCATCGGCGAGCCATGCTTGGGGTGACAGCCAGCAGTGGGGACCACCTCTGCCTTCGCTATTAAAGGGTTTTCTAGGTGCTGCTGGGAGATGGGGCATCCTTGCTGCGAGCTCCTGCCTTAGCTGAGAAATGTTGGGGTTCACTGAGCCCCCCCCACGCTTCCTCGCTGCTCTCCGATGATGGGCTGGGCAAGAGCAGCCTCGTGGAGCATAGATTTGGGTGTTCCCCAGGAAGGGGACAGCCTGTGGCACCTTGTGGGGCACAACACTAATGTGCTGAGTTTGCTTCAGCCTCGCCTGGGCTGAACTGAGGCCGGGATGATGGGCTGAGTCTCCTGTCCCAGGGCATCATCCTCGCCCTGCCTGCGCCTTGTGGTAATTCTGAGGGAGTTCCTGCAGGTTTGAAGGCCCTGCAATTAGCAGCAGGTTTCTGGCAGTAATGAGGAGCCCAGTAGGATGTGGAGAGGGGATGGGTTTATTGGTAAGGCTCAAGGCTCGGTAGGAAGGGACAAATTTCTCCAGGAAAACCCAGGGGCAGCTCCCACCCCTCATTTCACAGCCTGGGCACATCTCCACTCAGTCGTGGTGGATGTAGTCAAGATCCTCCTCTGGGCCGTTCTGCACCTTTGGGGCCACCATCGAGAATGGCACACGTGCACGGGCATTGACCTCCCTGGCATTATCCTGGGGGTGGTACAGGTGGTCACGGTCCTCCTCTGGGCCATTCTGCACCTTTGGGGCCGGCATCCAGAATGGCACACGGGCACTGGCCTCCCTGGCATCATCTTGGGCATGGTACAGGTGGTCACGATCCTCTTCTGGCCTTGCCTGGACTTGGGGTGGGCCCCTCTGAGCCCAGGCACTGCTGGAGAAGACCTTTATACCTGGTTCACCCTCCTCTGGTGCTCCTACACCCAGGATGCTGGAAGAGGGGAACAAAATCATCGAGGAGAGGTTGCCAAACACCCCCCTGTCCCAGGAGAATCCCATCCCTGTGGAATGCAGGGACCCTAGTGAGATCGCCCACACCCAGGAAGCACCAGTTAGGATCTCAGGGTACAAACTTAAAATACTTGTTTCACAAAAGGAATAGAGAAACCAGCTGGATGTTCAGAGAGTTTGCATAATTCATGGAGAAAGGGAGATGGAGCTGGGACTCCCTTCATTTTGGGGGGCACAAAGCAACAATTTATTCCCCCCTGAAACAGTTTCCATGTTGGGGTGTTAAGCTTTATTGGTTTTTGCAAGCTAGGTGGGAGCCCCTCTTACCTTTCCTCAGCCAAATCCTGCTCCATGGCCAGGTCCTTCCACCGGGAGCTGCTCAGAGCCTATGGGGAGACAAGGGGGTTCCGAGGGGGGGGTACGGGTCACACGTGGGTCTCCTCATCAGAGGGGACAGCAGGAGGAGGACACGTCGAGGCAGGGCTCACCTGGGTGCTGCCGGGTGCCAGCAGGAGGAGAGCCATGCCCAGCAGGATGGTCACACTGCAGAGCCCCATGGTCCTCGAGTGGAGAAGAGAGGGATGGCAGAGACACGGTGGCACAAACCGTGTGGCTGGTGCTGGCCCACACCCTGTTCCCGTGGCCACAGCTCCTCCCTGACCACAGCACCCTCCGTGCCCACCGGGGCTGGCAGAGACCTACCTGTCCGTGGCTGCCTTTTGTCACACCTGCCTCGCACTTTGCCCGCCCCGTGGCAGCCTGCGGGCACTGGGTGGATCCCGGTGCTGGTGCCGCCCATCTCGTGTCCCTCCCGGCCCCGGGTGGCTCCAGATCCTGCTGCCGCCCATCCTGCGTCCCTCCCGGCCCTGAGTGGATCCAGGTTCCGCCGCCCATCCCGTGTCCCTCCCGGTCCTGAGTGCATCCAGGTCCCGCCGCCCATCCCGTGTCCCTCCCGGCCCCGGGTGGATCCCGGTCCCGCTGCCCATCCCGCGTCCCTCCCGGCCCTGTGTGGATCCAGGTGCTGCTGCTCAGGGAGATGGCACCCTGGGCTCTCCAGGCAGGTCTATGTCCTCCTGCCCAGTGCATGATCTCTGGAGAGATGGGAAATTAAAGTTTTGGCTTGAAATAAGGATTTTTGACAGCCACTGGCCAGCTGGGAAATACTTTGTTGGCCGTGGACTGTGGAAAAAGCTGGTGGCCTAGAGGAGAGACAATCAGTGACTTCAGTTTGTTTCCCAACAGCAAGGACAGGCTCTCGGAGACCCTGGGGAAAAGGAATTCCCAGGTCAGAACTGCTGGACCTGACCACAGTGAGGAACAGCAGGCTGGGCTGCTGCCTGGCCTTTGGACTATCACATGCCAAGGTCTGCTTCCCATTCCCAGATATCCCAGTGTGGGGAAAAAGCCTCAATCAGGGCTTTAGTGTTGGAAGTGATCTTTGGTCCCTGCTGAGAGATGTCCCTGAGCAGTTGTGTGGCTGCAGGGTTGGCCTGCTGGAGACAGCACTCACCAGAGCCCATGGAGCAGGGATTAGGGCTGGACAAGCTGGGTGAGTTTTAAACAGAGCAAAGCTTTTTAAAACTCACTGGGAAATCTCCTACATCTCGGTAAACATCATTCCCTGCTCCCATTTGCAAGGATTTTTCAAAGCCCCTTTGGTCTTCTATTTCTTACAGAGAGGGGGAAGGGAAAAAAATTGCAATTATAGATCCTAAGCTTCTTGGATAAACATTTTTCTTCTGGACAATTTCTCTTTTTTTCCCCCTTATGCACAATTTTTGAGTGTCAGGATTCACCAGGAGCCCAAGACCAGTGGCTGTGTTTCCACTTTTTTCCAGGAGGATGAGATTACAAAGGAAGGGAAATGCAACAGGGAAAACAACCTCCTTCCCAACCTGACTTTGGCAGCAGTTGCAGCAAAGGGAGGGAGGTTCATTCCACAAGTCTGACTCTGCCTGGGCTTCAAAACAGCACTTGTACTCACTATGAAGCAATTTTGTAAAAATTCCTTTTATTTATTCACCTGGTTGGAAGTCACTTTATTTTAACTCCCTGTGAAAATGCTTTTCCTGGCCCAGACAGATCTTTCAGAACAGGTGCCAGGGTGCAGAGACTTCAGAGAGATGGAGGAAGTTAGGACCAATGGGATTTTTTTCCCCCATTTTCTCAGTGTTTCCAGCTTCCATACAGTCACATTGTCATCTTGTAACTTCTTGAATCCTTTTTTTTTCCCCCCCATGAGGTAAAAAAAACCCACCCAATCCTGTGCAGCTTCAGCTGCAGGACAGGTTCCTTAACACTTCACCACACTTTCTGTGTTCCTCTGCCTCAAATCTTGAGGATTCTTAAATCAGTTGGGTGGTGCCAGTTCTGATTGACATCAGGATCATGTACCCAAATGCTGGCAGAGCTTTGTTTGGGTGGTTTATTCCAGAGGAGGAACTGGAACTACCCCTGGTGGCACTGGCTCCATGCCTGCTCATCTTGCACAAATCTGCTGCACAGACCTTCAGACTTTTTTCCGTGGTCCTTTAAATCCTCGGGTGGCACCTTGTCCAAAACAAATTGTGGATGGGATCCTGGAAAGGGAGACAGGCTTTAATCCATGTGAGGATCCAGCCCTCACAGGCTCACTGGGGGGCTTGTGGGGGATTTTGCTCTGTGGGGGATTTTAAGCTCCCAGAGTGGGAAGAGCAAGGTATGGGAGAAGCAGGACATGTAAATCGCCAAATAATTTAAAGAATGGGTGAAATACTGGTTGGATTTCCTGTGTACTCTGCACATTCCTGTCCTGGAGGCCTCTTTACAACAAGGTGTGTTCCCAAATATAACACCTGGGCAGCTCCAGTGGTTGAGAATGAGGAGCAGGAGAGCAGAAGCAGCATCCTGCAATACCTTGGGAAGAGATCAGCTGGGCAGACAAACACAGCTCCCACAGCACACCCACATCCTGCCCTTCCTCACACCTCCTTCTTTCAAAAATGGCTTTGGAAGCACACCTGGGATTCCTGCCTGGTTTATCTTCAGCATAGGAACAGCCCAAGCCATGCTGCAAAGGGCTGATAAGATGGAGTGGTCCCAGCCCCTTTTGCCCCTGAGGCCAAAGTACTGACCTGGATTTGTAGAGCCGTTTCTCTGGCAGCGAGGGGCTGGGGCTGGCTGCAGGCTGAGAGATCTCCATGCTCTCCTCAGGCCCTGTTTCCATGGGATTCACTTGGGATTGCTCTGCCATCTCCACGCTCACATCCATGGGCACGCTGGTGCCCTGCTCCACATGAGAGCTGGTGTGCTTGGAGCCACTGCAGAGATAAAGTTTCACATCCTGGCTCAGGAGCTGCCACGTGAGCCCAGAGCCAAGGAAATCAAAGGTACTTCATGAGGAAACGAGTCCATCTGGGATGGATTCCTTCCAAATATCCCATCTCTCCCTGCCCTCTGGGAATAGGAAGCCATTCCCCTTTTTCCAGGCAACCCTTGTGAAGTGTCTCTCCCCATGTTTCCTGTAGCTCCCTCAGGCACTGGAAGGCCACAATGAGGTCACCTCAGAGCTGGACAATCCCAATTCCCTCCCACTTTCCTTGCAGGACAGGAGGAAAGTTCTGCAGTTACCTTTTCACCTTCTTGGGCCTGTCAAACCGAAAGTCAGCAGGATAGAGGTGCACGGTCACCAAGTGATCCTTCCTGTCCTTGCTGCTCCTGAACTTCTCCGTGCAGCCTTCCACCAGACACTGGTACTGAAAGGCAGGGAGGAGAAAGGAAAAAAGACATCACTGGGAAAAAAAAACAAAACAAGCACACACCAACCACGAGGCAAGGGCTGGGCATGGCAGCTCACCATATTCTGCTTCTCAGCCATTATCTGGAAGAGGGAGTCGTGCCACTCCAAGATGTGGATATCCAGGAGATTCCCAGAGGGAAAGGAGCGCTTGCAGAAGGAGCAGACATTCCTGTGCAGGGTGTTGTAGTGGTGCTCGTAGCTCTCCAGCGTGTCAAACACCTGGCTGCACCCAGAGATGTGGCAGCTGAACTCGGACACCCTGCAGGGAAATCAGCACTTTAAGCTAAATTAGAGCCTTATTTTCAGCTGCAAACATCCCCTCTAGATGACTTTATCAACATTTGTGGCATTTTTTGTGACTAATACTTAATATTAAATGCCAGGTACAATGAACAAAGATCATGATGGCGCTGGCAGATGGAAACTTATTTGTCATTGGAAACTTATTAACCATTATGGCTTCGGGATCATCAAGATCATGCTCCTGTTGAAGAACAAACAAGCCATTAATTAATAAATTAGCTGTCTGGGCTAAAAGTTGCAGTTGTGGATGTCAGCTCAGTCATCCAGCACAGTCCTGCTAGGTCAGTGCTTTTTTAAGAGGCATCCAAAGGTGAACCTCACACAGCACTCAAAGTACTTCCTAGCTTTTAAATACAAGAGCAAGACCAAGATTCTCCCCCAGGCTTGGCCTTCCCGCTTGGAGCTGTGCCAGCTGCAGCAGCCCAGAGCAGCTGTGGCTGCCCCTGGATCCCTGGCAGTGCCCAAGGCCAGGTTGCACAGGGCTTGGAGCACCCTGGCCTAGCAGAAGGCGTCTCTGCCCATGGCAGGGAGGAGGAACGAGATATCTTTAAGAGCCCTTCCAACCCAAACCATTCCTTGATTCCATAACGGGCGGGCTCAGAGCCCGCCTCACTTACTTGGGCCTCTCGGCCACCTCCTCGAGGCTGGTGAGGACGCCCTGCAGGTAGAGGTGCCTGTGCACGTCCCCATCCTAGAGAGGAGCAGAGAGCGGCGCTGGGCGGGCGGGCAGGGCTGCAGGGCACAGCGCGGACCCTTCTGCTCCGCGCTGCGAGCGGGCCCCACACGGCCCCGCGGGGCCTCCTCACCTCGAACAGCGGGTGTTGCGGGCCGAGTTGGAGGCGGCGGGGGGCGAAGGTGAAGGGCGGCGTGGGGCGAGGGGCAGGCGGGGATGGGGGATGCTGAGGGAGCGGCGGGAGCCCCTCACGGAGGAGGAGGCGAAGGCCCGGCGGCAGCGGCAGCATGGCGGGGAGAGATGCGGGTGCGCCGTGCGCATGCGCGGGGGCGCGCTGCCAAGGTTACCGCGCCGCCCATCGCGCATGCGCGGGACGCGCTTCCCGGCGCCAGCGGCGGCACTTCCGGGCGGGCAGGTAGGGATGGGATGAAATGAAAATAATTTAAATTAAATTAATAGATAGAGTTGGATAGGGTAGGGAGGGTGGGGTGGGACGCGGCTGAGGTGCTTCCCGGGCCCGTAGAGTCATGTCGGCGATGGCGATCCCCCCGCTGGCTGTTCCGGGTGCGGTGACTCCTCAGGCCCTGCTCGTTTCCAGCCGAGCCGGCCCAACTCCCGCAGCTCCTCCTCATTCCCTAATCCACAGGCACTTCATCCGGAAATCCCTGCAGGATCACGGGCCCAGGTGGTGGGGAAGCTGGGCCTTTAAAGAGATTTAAGTTTAAGCTGCACCAGACTGTTCTAATTTGAGTCAGTTTTGAGTGGAGAGTTGGACTAAGGCTTGCAGGGATCCCTTCCAGACTAAGTGATTCTATGATCTTAGCAAAACAAAAGTGTGTTCTTGTGCTTGATATGTGCATCTGGATTGTATCTGCTTGATTCTGTCTGAGCAGGGTGTCACATGAAGCTCCTTATTTATTTCCATCGTTCCTGACTCAGGGTCTTACTTCTGATTTACAGAATCACAGGATGTTCTGAGTCGGAAGGGACCCACAAGGATCATCAAGTCCAGCTCTTAAGTGAATGGCCATTCCAGGATTGACTCTACAACCTGGGTGTTTTTAGCACCAGGCTCTGACCTGCTGAGCTCATCTCAGGGTTCTGTGTCAGTATTAAACTTATGATTTAAGTACTCTGCAGTGTTTGAGTGAAGTTAGTAAAGTGGGCAGTGGAATAGGAAGATGCCTAAAGTTGGGAAAAGCTGCTGTGATTTCAGAAGCAGCAGCAGGGTTAGCCTGTCAGGACACCTCTGCTGGCCACCCCCAACTTAAGATTCTCCCCCAGCCTTGGACTTCCTGCCTGAGAGCAGCTGAGGCTGCCCCTGGATCCCTGGCAGTGCCCAAGGCTGGGTTGGATGGGGCTTGGAGCAGCCTGGGACAGTGGAAGGTGTCCCTGCCATGGGAGGGGATGGAACAGATGCCTTGGGAAGGCTGCCCTAGAACAGAGGCTGGACAGTTAAAAAACAAAGTAGGGATTTATTAAAAGGCCTCAGTGGATCCGTCTTGGACAGCACAAGAGCCCAGCCAGGGCTGCACCCAAGGTGAACCAAAATGGGCACAAAATGGACACCTGGTCATAATGTCTCTCACTTTGATAAATTCTGCTCGATTTGCATATTGGAATTAACTGTACAGTTGTAGGTCCAGCTTATGAAGTCCAATCCTGCTTGTTTTTCTCTCTTCAGTCCAAGTTGTTTATGCTCTTGGGCCTGAGATTTGAATTAGTTCTCCTTGGTCCCCAGCTAGAGAAGGAATTGTTTTATTTAGCTACTCTGTGCAGAGAGCTCACCATCCCCTTTTATGAAGCTCAGAACTGCACACTAAAGCAGCACAGAATGTGAAAAATACAAAAGCTCAAACCTGAGGCACCAGAATGAGACGAGCTTTGAGTCCCTTCCACCCCAAACCACACAAGGAGTATCCCTGCTTGGTTTGCTCCCTCCTCCTTTGTCCTGGCCAAACATCTCCACATTCCAGAAGCATCTCCCTGCTGGGGCTGTTTTCCCTGCTGGGGCTGTTTTCCCTGGAGGGGCTGTTTTCCCTGGAGGCAGAGGGATGACCCCTGGATCCCGTGTCCCCAGGGCTGGTGGCAGGAGCTGGGAGCATGAGCGAGTTCCGCATCCACCACGACGTGAACGAGCTGCTGAGCCTGCTGCGGGTGCACGGCGGCGAGGGCGCCGAGGTCTACATCGAGCTGCTGCAGAAGAACCGCACGCCCTACGTCACCACCAACGTCTCTGCCCACAGTGCCAAGGTCCTGCCAGGCTCCTTCTGGGAATAGCACCTCGTCCTGCTGGTGTCCATCCAGGGAAAATGGGGAAAAGAGGGGCTGGTGGGATCCGGGGTAGCGGTTCTGGGTGGAGAAAGGTGGAATGCTTGAGGGAGAGAAGGGCTCTTAGGACTGGGGTGTGGGAAAGGTCAAAGATGGAGGTTGTTTTGTGGGATGTTGGGAGGGAGTTGTTCCCTGAGAAGCTATGGCTGCCCTTGGATCCTTGGAAGTGTCCGTGGTCAGGTTGGACAGGGCTTGGAGCCACCTGGGATAGTGGAAGGTGTCCCTGCCCATGGAACAAGATCATCTTGAAATTCCCTTCCCACCCAAACCTTTCCTTGGTTCCATGATTATGGTATTCACATTCTCTGAACAGAGAGAAAGACAGTTCTCTCTCCCAGGATTTTTCCTGGGGAAGGCAGTGAGAAGCTCAGAGAAGAAGAGAAAACAATTCTTATTTCTATTCACTGCTCCTGTTGTTTGGCACATGTGGAATGTGTTATGGAGATTGTTTACCCAGAGTGGTTTGTTAATTAGACACAGTGAAGGTTGTTTTGATTCCTTGGCCAGTTGGGTCAAAGCTGTGTCCTGACTCTCTCAGTCAGTCACAGATTTTTCTTTAGTATCTCTTTAGTATGTCATTTAGTGTAGTATTAATGTAATATAGTGTAGCTTAATCAAGCAATTGTTCAGCCTTCTGAAATCATGGAGTCAGAGCACATTATTACCTACATTGGGGTCGCTCTTCTACTATACATGATGAAATTAAAATTGTATAAAATGCAATTATATGACTAACACCTGACTTTTAAAATTCTGAATATCACCCAAATATTAGAGATTAAAGCCTGGCACTCATGACCAGACTCATATAGTTTTATAGCTATGTAACTCCTATAGCTTTTATGGCTGTAAGACTGCTTTTTGTTTTCATTTTTAAAAACAATCCACCAGTCAAGCCCCAAGTGCTAGGAAGTCTCCAGCTCTGTCTGAAACTTGGCATCTTTGTAGCCTGAGCTGCATGGCTGCTCTAATTCCATTTCATTTCAATTGTAACTCCATTTAATATTAACATGGTGTTTTACAGGTGAAAATAGCAGAGTTTTCTCGAACTCCTGAAGATTTTTTAAAGAAGTACGATGAGCTGAAGTCTAAGAACACAAGGCATCTGGATTCTTTGGTTTATCTGCTGTCCAAACTCACCGAAGACAAAGAGGTTGGTTCCTCCTTTAGAACTGGATGTTGAGGAGTAGCAACAATGCAGTGCTTGATTTCAAGCACAGCTGATGGTAGAAATCAACAAATGAGCAGTTCTAGCTTTCACTGAGTTAATAAAGCCCTGCTGAGGCTTATGCTCCTCTTGATATAATTCACCAAGACATGGAAAACTGGGACAAAGAGATCTGTGGTTAGATTCAGTACATGGTCATGTGTTTCTTGCTTTAGACTGTGCTGCCCAGCGTTCACAAAACCTTTTCTTTCTTTGTCTGTGTACAGACACTCCACTACCTGCAACAAAATGCAAAAGAAAGGGCAGAACTCGCAGCAAATGCAGCCACCAGCAGCAGCAGCACGAATTTTTCCATCCCCTCCTCCACTTCCAAGATGTCTCTGCAGGAGCTGGAGGAGCTGCGCAAGCAGCTGGGCAGTGTTACAGCAAACTCCAGTGCACAGCAGGTACAAAACCCTTCCTTCCCAAGCTCTGGGCACAAAATCTTCCCTTCTGTTAGTCAGACCATATTAAATCTTGGTGCTGTTCCTTGTAAAAGTGGCCTTTTTCTATCTCAGACAGTTAAGGTTACATTCTTTGGGCTTATTCTAAGGTAAAATTCACAGTTAAATTCTTCCCTGTGAGGAACCTGGCACAGGCTGCCCAGAGCAGCTGTGGCTATTCCATCCCTGCAAGTGTCCAAGGCCAGGGCTTGGAGCAACCTGGCATCATGGAAAAGACAGAAAGGAAGAGGAAAACCAGGCTTAGCAAACAGTTAAACATTTCATTAGCAGCAGTAGGTTGTGAAGTCAGAGTGCAAAAGGGATGTTTATTACTTAAATCCCAAATTCTATTTCCTGTCATTATTTGTATAAAAAAACTGTACAGTGGTAACTTGACCTGTCAAACAAAACAGGGAGGGAAAAAATTCAGTGATAAACTGATGGGTCAAGATAAGGATATTTTGGCTGCAGAAGGCAGAGGGGCAAAAGTGTATGGAGAGTTTTTTGGGCAGAGGGGAAAGAGGAAAAGATGATCAGAGGTCCATAGTGCCTTCTCATGTCTGGTCAGCAAAATCTAACAGAGGACAAGCCTCAGATCACTTCAGGCCCTCGATGGCAAGAGGGATGGAGCTCCCATGTCCCATGCTGTGTGTGTCTGGGCTTGAAGGACTACATGAATGTGATGGTGGAGGAGAACTCAAATCCTAAAATGAAGGGTCTGACCCTCACCCTGTCAGCAGTGGTGGCACCAGCCTTGTCCCACAGCCACTGAAATACTGCACAGCACTGGCCTGACTCATCCAGATCCTTCACAGACAATCTGAGTCAAGTGGGTGATTTAGATCATGAAGGGAAGATGAATTTCCAGTGAGATAACTGATCTTCTTACCAGGATTTATGTGTGAACTTGCTAAAAGAGGAAAGACCTGGAAGTGCCGTTCCCTGGGATGTGCAGTTCACAGCCAGAGGGATTGAAATGCCATCACAAGCCAAGATTTGTGGCTTCCCTGCTGCTCCATTTGCAGTCTCTTCAGACTTAAAGAGCTGCAACTGTGTTAAAAGGCCCTGATGGGCTGGGGCTCAGGTCTGTTGAGTCAGTAAGGGCTGGGACAGGAGGACATTCCTTGGAAGTGTTGGGTCTGCTCAGCCTGTGACACAGATGTTCTGTCTGTGAGGGTCACAGATGGAGCTGGAGGTGTTTATGGAGCTCAGAGATGAGCCCTTCGTCCCCCTCCGTGGATATTGCTCAAGATGTCAGCTGCAGGTTCCTAAGCATGACAGTGGCAAGCTACCACCCTGTGCCAGGGGGTGGGGGTGCCACCTGAGGGCTGTGTTCTCAGCCCTGGGAGAGAACACAGCCCTTCTCTCCAGGCTGTTGTTGAAGCCTGTAGTGACAGTGACCTAAATTTCAAGTTGCAGAGAGAAGGTGATTCATGCCCCTGAGGCATGTGCTTTGTCACCAGTGCCACAAGTGCTGTGCCATCTGCCTTGGGATTGCTTGGCACTGACAGAGAGATCATGCAGGGATTGGAGTTACTGCTTGGGCCAGTTTTGGTCCAGGATTCATGGAGATGGGCAAAGTTAAGTGTTCCCTTTCAGGTGGATGTGTCCTTTATAGCCAAAATGTAGACTTTTTTGACCTCTGCCAGTTAACAAAGTCACACTAGAGCTGGTTGAACTGCAACAGAAGTGCCCTTGTTATAGAATATACATATAGAATAAATATAGTGCTTTTTTGTTACAGAATAAAATCAGAGTCATCAAGTCCAACCCTGGATTGAATATCATCATGCCCACTAAACCATGTTCCCAGCTGCCATTCTGCTCATGTTTTGAACACTTCCAGAGGTGGTGGACACCACCATTTCCCTGGGGAGCTTGTTCCAATGATTAACCACTCTGTCAGTGAAGAAATTTTTCCTGCCTTCCATTTGGGAAGACCTACTGATGGCTGCCCTTCTCCCAAGTAGAACGTGTTCATACAGCCAGCTGAGGGATGCAGTTTCATGTGGGGTTTAGCCATCCTTTGAATTGCTGGCACCCTGCTTGATGCTTCCTATTTCTCCACATGAAAGTCCCAGTTCTGGTAGGGGAGCAGAGGAAATCGAGGTCCTTTCAGCAGATCACCCACACATGATGTAAATAAGAAAGTAAAATGAGCCTGTGCATATCCCTTTTCACACACACACACACACAAACATCTGTGGGGTTTCAGCAATGGCTTTCACCAGCCCTGGGTTTGTGCACTTGGGGCTCCAAATGTTCACGTAGGTTGTGCATCTCACAAGCTTCCCCAGCTGATGATTGATCTTGCACTCCATTTATTTTAGTGTCAGAGCTGGGGGTGGAGAGTCTTTCAGTCTTCAAGAGCTCACTTCCTTCGCCAACTCCCACTCAGAGAAAAAAACTCCATCATATTCCAGCTCTCTGTGGGTGGATTTGTCTGGGTTGCATTTGGCATTGAGTTCAGAGGTGTTCAGTGCCCCTGGAATAGGATGCTGGTGCTTCTGGAAGGAGTTTGCTGCTTTCATGTGGGGCTCCCTCCAAACCAGCAACCTCTGCCTGCTGGTTGTGCATGTCCCCATTCTGCTTCCCTGGGTGTGCCCCAGCACCCAAGCCAGTGGAGACAGTTGCAGAAAGGCATTGTTTGATGTAAACCCCCCCCAAAAAAAGGTCAAATCTATTTAAAAATGTGTATTTTTTGCAGCAGTGGGGCAAGTAGACTAGGTGGCACTGGGAAATTAAACCCTACACCATGCTACTGAAATACCAGCTACTCTGCTTTCTGTTCTCAAGTCCATCAATTGGTCTGCAGTCAATTTCTCCTTGAAATTAAACATTTCTTGGACTCCTAAAAGTCTCCTGGTTTTTTCCTTTCTTTCCCTCTCTGTCTTTCTCCAACAGCCTCTTGAGCTTACCCGAAAAATCCTCCGGGATAAGCAGAACAAGAAGAATTCTGGTCAGCCCATTCCAGTATTTCCATCCTGGGTGTATGAGAGACCTGCACTTATTGGGGATTTCTTAATTGGCACCAGTCTAAGCACTGACACAACAGTACCAATAGGTATGTGAAGCACAGGGAAAATTGCATGAATTTGTAGTGTTTGGTTCTCATTCAGAAATGCTGTTCAGATGTTCACACTCAGCAAAACTTGGCTCTTGGCACTTCTTTTTTCTTTGGGCTGTGTTCTGGGTATTTGAATATTTTGGTGGAAGGGAGGTTGGGGAAGTTGTTGGTGTTGGAAGTAACTGGGCCCTTTTGGGTGGGAGGATCAGCAGCAGGAGCTGTGGCTGGTGTTCTCTTCTGCCTTCTGGATTTGGGTAGGAATGAGCAAAGGATTCTGTTCTCCAGGAAAGCAAAGTACAAGACTGAAACAGGTGGTGATGGCACATTGTGTCCTTTTTTTGTCCTTTTTTTGTCTCCTCTTTGGGAACAGGCACTTTGCCACTGGCCTCCCAGGAATCCATGATTGTGGAAGACTTGCTGTACGTGCTGATTGGCGTGGATGGAAGGTACATCACAGCACAGGCCCTGGTGGGCAGGCAGAACAGAACCTTCTCACTTGATCCAAACCTGGACTTGTCCATCAAGGAGTTGGTGACCAGGATTCTTCCTGTGGCAGCCAGTTACTCTGCTGTCACCAGGTACTGGGCTGTTTTTTGTCAGGGGGGGAGGCTCTCCTGTGAGAGCAGAGAGTCTCCCATTGTGCAGGTGCTAACTTCCATGCTTAATTTAAACTAGGGGGTATAAAATGAGTGACAGTTTATTTGGGTCAGTTTTAGCTTTGCTGGGTTTTTCCTCTGTGCTGCCAGTTCACTTTTTCATTCACACAGCTTTGTTCTTTCTAGTCTTGGCCTTGGTAACTTCAGGTAAAATGCAGCTAGGATATATCTATCTTCTCTTCCCACTCTGCTATGAAATTCTCCATATTTCCTGCTTTTTGCTTCTCTCTGGGCATCCAGGACTGGGAGAACCTTTGTGTGTGGTTCCACTTTCTACTCAGTGCTTTTACAAATGGTTCTAATTCCCTTCTGGCTGGAGAGGAAACATCTTCCCACAGCTTTCCCTTCTAGGAAGTGTGGGATGGGAAATAAGGGACAGGGACTGGTGTGCTTCCCAGCATGGGATCTAGTGGTGTGCCTGCACAGTGTCCTGAAGGCAGAACCTCCTGAAAACCACGCAAATTGCATTGCTGACAGAGTTTCATTTTGCTTTTTACAGGTTTATAGAGGAGAAGTCCTCCTTTGAGTATGGACAGGTAAATCATGCTCTGGCTGCAGCCATGAGGACTCTAATCAAGGAATACATGATATTAATTACCCAGCTGGAGCATCTTCAGAGGCAGGGCCTTCTGTCACTGCAGAAGCTGTGGTTTTACATCCAGCCCACAATGAGGACCCTGGAGATTCTGGCTTCACTGGGTAAATTTCCAAAATACAATCCTTACGGGTTGTGAGAGCTGCAGGGTAGCCAGGCAGGCAGGGCATGTCCCATTTTGATTTCCTGCTTTATTAAAGAAGAAAGCCCAGGGGAATTGTACTCTTGTGGAGAAGAGTACAGGTTCTAGGGCTGAATGTGCCTTTGGAGCTGTCAGGAGGCACCTCAGTGCCTTTTGCCTACACAGCCCTTGCCATCAGCTGTATCCACCACTGCTGCCTCTCCTCAGCTCCTTTCCAGACTCCTCTCCAGCTCTGTGTGGTTACAATCCCTGGAAGTTCCTAGTCCAGCCCCTTGCTTACAGCTACACAGGCAGCTCAGGGGGCCATGTCAAATCTGGGGACCATTTTGGCTTTTGTTTCAGGATGTAAGTGTCTTATATTGTTTTTTTTGTTTTAAATTCCAGCTACTTCTGTGGATAAGGGTGAGTGTATGGGAGGATCAACCCTGAGCTTGCTCCATGACAAGACTTTCAATTACACAGGGGACAGCCAGGCCCAGGAGCTGTGCCTGTATTTAACCAAGGCAGCCAGTGTGCCTTACTTTGAAATCCTGGAAAAGTGGATATATAGAGGCATCATTAATGATCCATACAGGTAAAGAACAGTAAAAAATGAAATGAAATGCAAAACTTCAGAAATACTGATCTGCTTTGTCAAGTCTGTGTCACCTGGGGGCCTGAAACAACCCTCTTGGAAGTTTTTTTGCTTTTGTAGAGTCACTTGAAACATTTTGCTGTATTTGATAGTTTCTGCAGCATTTCTGTTTCCCACATTTTCAGAAACCTAAGGTGGGGGCAAAGCTGAAGGTAAAATACCTGAAATTAATGCCTTTGTGCTGGTGACAAAGGCCAGTTTCCTCACTCCTGCACTGACAAAGAGATAATGTTTAGCCTTGGTTTATGAACTCTGTAAAATTCTGTTTCTCCTTGCAGATCATCAGAGACACTGCATAGTGCTTTTCCTCTTGCTTCACAAACAGACTAATTTCAGTTCTTGATTGGATGTGTCCTCATGAGACCTTATTTCTGATAGATCACATTACCAGTTTGCAGGTCAAAAACAGTAATCCTCATTGTGCCACTTCCTGCCCCTAAACATCTGCTTTAACTGTTCAGTGAGTTCATGGTGGAGGAGCACGAGCTGCAGAAGGAGAAGATTCAGGAGGACTATAATGACAAGTACTGGGATCAGAGATACACTGTTGTTCAGCAGCAGATCCCCTCCTTCTTGCAGAAAATGGCTGACAAAATCCTAAGCACAGGTAGGTGCTTCTGCTGTGACAGGAACCTTGAGGCAAGCTGGTCTTGTGTGAAGAGAAAGGAAATGTCACCATGCCTTGCCACTTTGTGCGGTTGTCCAGCTGAACTGAGAGCAGTAGAAGAGTCAGATGTAAAAAGAACCCCAAACCCCGTAGGTGAAACAACACAGGAGCCCAGCAGCAAGGGGAGCTGTCTGTCTGTCTGCTGTTTTGTGAGCAGGTTTTCTGGCTGGATGGAGCTGGGCAGCTGAAGTTTCACTATCTGAGGGTTAATTTAAGCGTTCAGCCTCTTATCCTGGTACAAAGCCCTCCAAAAGTGACTTCAAAAAAAAAGAGTTTCAGACCACCTTCAGTGATGTTTTGTCACCACTGGGAAACCAAACCATTTCTAAATCTCCTTAAATGTGATACCAGGTGCCTGTTTTAAAATTCTGTGTCATCTTTTGCAAGGTGCCTAAATCCTTTCCAACTCTGAGCACAACACAGTATAAACATTTCTCAGCACATCTTCCTCTTGAAGGGGATGATGTGGAAGTTTCCCTGTTGGCTGTACAGCAGGTATGAACATGGGAATTCTTTCTTTTTAATTTCAGGGAAATATTTAAATGTTGTGAGGGAGTGTGGGCGAGATGTCACCTGCCCTGTGGCCAAAGAGGTCATCTACACTTTAAAGGAGAGAGCCTATGTGGAACAAATAGAAAAAGCATATAACTATGCCAGCAAAGTTCTTCTGGACTTCCTGATGGAGGAGAAAGAGCTGGTGGCTCACCTAAGGTTGGATTTATTTTACTAAATGCATGATAAATAGATTGGTTCTGCTAAGGGACATAAATTTTTGAAGTTAATTCTGTTCTCGGGATATTACCAAGGTGTTCTCTCTATTTCCATTTAGAAAGGTTGACCTAAAAAATGAAAGTTGGGGTTTTTTTCCCTGAAGAGGAAAAAAAAAAAAAGTTTAAAATGATAGAAATGTTGAGTGGGAAAGATATTGGGGGGGGTCTCTGGTCCAACTTCCTTAGAGGACTGTTGCCAAAACTAGGTCAGGGCTTTGTCTAGCCCAGATGAGGAGTCTGGAGCCTCACTGTGTTATGGCTGTGCTCCTATTTTTGCTCCAAAGCCTGCAGTTATCATGAGTGCATTTATCATCATCTCTGGCCAAGCACTTGGCTGCTGGATTTTTAAAAATTAACACAGATATTTGTTGAGAGGAGTGCAAGATTCTGCTCAGAATTGGCAGCTGCCCCTTGGCTGGAGCAGATCTGGGAGTTGTTCAGGACAACAGCAGGAGCCTGCACCCAGCACACCTAGAAGGTTTTTTTTTTTTTCATTTTTCTAGACAAAAAAAAGAACAGCAGCAGCCCTGATCTGACTGCACAGAAGTGTCCTGACTGAGGAGGTAGGGAGGAGGAGACATCCATAAAAGAGCAGTCTCCAAACTGGTTATTTATGGCTGTGTGCTCTCCAGAAAGAGAAACATTTTATGATCAAACCCCACAGGCTCGTTGAGTTGATTGCATTTGTTCCTTTAGGTTTGATATGGATTAACCTGGGCTTTAAGAAAAGTCATCAATTGTCCCTTCATTTTCTTGAGCAGATCTATAAAACACTATTTCCTGATGGATCAAGGGGACTTTTTTGTTCACTTCATGGATCTGACAGAGGAGGAACTGAAGAAGCCTGTGGACGACATCATAACAACGAGGCTGGAGGCTCTGCTGGAATTAGCCCTGAGAATGAGCACAGCCAACACTGATCCCTTCAAGGATGATTTAAAGGTGAGAATGGGTAGAAGCAGAAGATAAATGACTTGGAGCAGAAGGCCTGGGAGGTCTGTGTGCCTGTGAGAACCTGCTGCTTCCTCAGCTGGTGTGACAACAGTGACTCTGACTGTGGGCACCTCGCTGTTGTTCCACAGCAGCTGTGGGTGTCCTGTGGCTTCATTTTTCCCCTGCTCTTCCCTTACAGATTGACTTGATGCCCCATGACCTCATCACACAGCTCCTGAGGGTGTTGGCCATAGAAACAAAGCAGGAGAAGGCCATCATCAGTGCAGAGCCCACAGAGCTCACCCTCAGTGGCCTGGAGGCCTTTTCCTTCGACTACATTGTGAAGTGGCCTCTGTCCCTCATCATAAACAGGTAAGGCATCAATCCACTGAGGGGAAAAACAGGCTTGTACTCTCACAAGAGGCTTTCCGTGCAAGAATCAAACATTCCTCAAAGCTGGAGAGTAGAAGGAAGCACACTTTCTGGTATCTCTGCTTGCAGACTCAAAGAATTCAGGCTGTTGCTACTCTAACAGGTTGTTTTGCATTTAACCAAGTTGTGAGGGACCCAAAGGTCCATTTTTCTGCAGGAATTTGCTTCTTGTTTCCCTGGAGAAACACTGCTGTGAGCCACAAGCAAATGGGACAAGCAGCATTGAGTGAACAGAGTGGCAGATTTCAAATTGCTGAATGCCAGCAATTAACTCCTCCCTTAATTTCCCCTCTAAAAATTCCATTGAATCAGTGAGACTTTCCTAACGGCGCGATGCTTTTGGAATTTTGTCTCTTCCTGCCCAACAGAGTGTGTTAGCTCTGGTGGTATGGAAGTGAAAATAGGATTTGGTAAGGTTTCCTGAACTGTATCGACTGGAGCTCTGCAGACACCCACGCCCAAGTGTCTGAGCACAGACCTGAATCCAGTCCCAGAGCTATAAATAAGCAGCCCCATCTGCTTGTGACAGTGCATTGCTGGTGGGGTAATGCTGCCTGGAGCTTGGTTACAGCTTTTTCTCCCCTTTTTTTTGAAAATCTGGCTAAATTCTTGGGTGAATTCTAAAATCCTGGCGAATTCTTGGGTGACCGTCTCAGCCTTAGCATGGTGGGTACAAGAACACAGTGTCTGATCACCCCCCTCCCAGCCCATGTGAGTGACCCCTGCCTGGAGCTCGAGGGAATTAAGGAGGCTGGTGATGTTCCCACTGGCAGGAAATATGGAGGAGGGTCTCCTTGGAGAGGAATTCTTTGGGGTGGCTGCAAATGTGGCTCTCTTGCTTTGGTTCAATGCAGATCTGCGTGTGTCTGAAGGCGTGAGGAGCATATTGTGTAAAGTCTCTTTACCTCTGAGCAGCCTCAGCCTTCACAGCTTGGTCTGTCAATCAGAGCAGCCCTTCATCTGTATGGGCTTCTCTTTTCTTTCCAGGAAAGCACTGACAAGGTACCAGATGCTTTTCAGACACATGTTCTACTGCAAGCACGTGGAAAGGCAGCTGTGCAATGTTTGGATCAGCAATAAGACAGCCAAGCAATTCTCCCTGCATTCAGCTAAGTGGTACAGCTTTTTTTTTCAGTTTTGGGTCTCCTTATTGCTAATTGGATACCTCATGACACAGCTCAGACAATCCTGAGGTGAAAAAGATCCTTACAAATGTCTTGCAGGCTCAGAGACATCAATTTGTAACATTTTAGGTTTCACTCAATACTTGTTTGCAAAGTTGCTTTAATATTTCATATCAAGATTTTAGTTTTTTATGAGCAAATATTTAAAGCCTATGACAGATTCAAAACTCTGACTCTCCTAATTGATGGAAAACCATGGAAAATAATCAGAGATGATTTGCAGTGGCTTTATAATCCCTCTCACACTGCAGCAAGGCATTTGCTAGGACAGAAATATTTAGCTCAGTGCTTGGCTGTGCAAGCCTGGTGCTAGTTCTCCGTGGCATTTGCTAGCTCTGAGCTGTGTGGGTGTGATTTCTCCCCTAGGTTTGCTGGTGCTTTCACACTGCGGCAGCGGATGCTGAATTTTGTGCAGAATATCCAGTATTACATGATGTTTGAAGTGATGGAGCCAACATGGCACATTCTGGAGAAGAACCTGAAGCTGGTGAGTGAAGTTGGAATGGAAGGCTTAACAAATGTAAGGCCTAATTTCAGCAGCTGCAGCTGTCTGTTGATTTTGTTGGAGGCTCTGGGAGCTGCTGTTCCTGCCACGTTGCAAAGTGCTGCTGTTCTGCACCACCTTTCTGCTTGATTAGTCATACATCCCTTTCCTGTGCTGCATCCCCCTGTCTCACTCTGCTCCCTGTTATGTAAAGGCAGGTTCTGCTCAACATTCCCATACACAGGAGGAAGAGAGCTGTGCCAAAGGCAGATGGATGCAGAGAGCAAAGATCATAAACCGGTCCAGCCATCTCCAACTGATTCCTTGGCTGAGTTACAGTGCTCCTAGAAGTAGAGCCTGTGCTTTCCCTTCCATTAAGCTGCCAAGGACTGGCATGCAGGGAATGTTTGGTTTAAAAAAGGCCATTATTATTATTATTATTATTATTATTATTATTATTATTATTATTATTATTATTATTATTATTATTGTTGTTGTTGTTGTTGTGTTGTTGTTGTTGTTGTTGCTATTACTATTATTATTGTTGTTGGTAGTCACCCTGTGATCTGATGCCTCTGGGTTGTGCATCTTTTTCCTCTTACACCCTGAAAAACACAAACCACTCCTCTGAGGTACCAAACCACCCAACACCCCTGCAATCAGCTCTCTTGGCAGCTCTCTGATAGCCCTTGTGGATCTTCAGCATCATCTGATCCTGCCTTAGTTCTTACTGAGGAGGTTTTTGGGGTCAGCTAGCCAACATTTTGATGCCCTGTCATGTTTTTTTCCTGGAGAATTCACAGGAGGAGCAGGTCTAGGGTTGTGTCTCTGCACGTTCTTGGCAAGAACTTCTGAAGGAGAAGGGTTCATATGTCAAGCTCCTGGATAATCTGGGAATTGTATTTATTTCTTAATTTTGTTGCAAGTTTAGGTTTGCAAAATATATCACTCAGTTTACTTTACTTGCACGGAAGCTGTTGTTGAAGTTATCCTATCCCTGTTTGCTCCTTTAATTTGTATTTTAGAGGGGAAAAGGATGTTCCTCACTGGTCTCATGCAGTGCCTCATGGTGCATTTTATTTGTCACACTTCTCTCTTGTGCATTTTCACTTGAAGATAAGGTGCTCTCTTCCTAAAATTGTAGCTGGGATCTTCATCTTCACAACATTGCTGTCTTCATCAACACAACTGCATCATCATCTTCATTGCATTAGAAAGCTGCATTTATCCCTGTTCTGCAGTAGGGATTAAAGGGATGTGGTGTTGGAATCCAAAATGCAGGGAATTCTCAGAACTTTGGGCTTGTAAACTAAAGCTTAGAATTAAAAACAGGATTTGATCTGAGATCTTGGAAAAGACTTCCAGACTTAGGTGCTAGAAGGGAGAATGTGGATTTATAGTTTAAAGCAGAGAGACGTTAAGCTAAGAAGAGGAAAGTTGAGAGTTTTGGAGTTTAAGATATAGAAAAAGTTAAAGTAGTTACAAGGGTAAACAAGAAGTTTAGAATGCAGCTCTGTAGGTTTGTGCATCATGATTGACTAAGAAAGCTTACACTGTAGCATTAGTCCCTAAGATTAAATATTTAAGGATTGGGTGAAAAACATAAATATTCTTGTTAGCAGTGTTTTATTGGTCAGTAAATCCTTAAAAGGTCTTGTAACTAGGGGTCTTGTAACCTTCTGAACCATACAATAAAAATGTGAGCCAAACTCACCCTTCCTGCCTCTGTAGAAAACAAGAGAAATAAACTACATCATCTAAAAACTCAGAAATCCCATCTCTAACTCATTCAAAATTCCTTCCAAAATCCCCATGATGTGGGAGGGGCTTCCTGCACTGGTCCTGCTGGAGCAGTGTGGATGCTGTGGCAATTTTAGTCCTGTGGTTCTTTCCTAAGCTTGATTTGTGTTCTGAGCTTCAGCAGTGTGCAGAGTGAGAGGGGGTTTTAATCTATCATTTAAAACTCAAGACTGAAACAGCCTGTTGGAGTGGCAGAGGTGAACAAAAATCTTACAGAATCCTCACAACACTGCATGTCCCAGTTCCTTACTGGCTCCTAAAGCATATTTCTGAATAGCCTGTATTTTTTAATGATAAGTTTATTGACATTTAAGATTTATTGACACTAAGATTTGTTTTTCTCTTTTGCTCTTGTTTTCACTGACTTTACTGAGGTTGTGAAGGTGGGAGTGGCCATGAGAAGCAGATTTAAGAACAAGCAAAATGCAAGTTCATAAAGCAGATAACTCCATCCTTTCCAGGGGAGGGCTTGGGTGATCAAATTAATCATGGTTTGTGGGGAGGTGATGTGACAGATCAAAGAGGCAGTCTCCATCTCTGGGTGTTCTGGGAGCTACACGAGGAGTTCCTCACTGTGAGAGGTCCCTGTCAGAGGCAGGGTGCTGGGCTGCAGCTTTGGGGCAGAGCAGCACAGCAGCCCTGGTTTGGTTTGTCATTGTTGGGCTGTCCTGTCACAGGCATCCAACATTGACGATGTCCTGAGCCACCACACCAGCTTCCTGGACAACTGCCTGAAGGACTGCATGCTCACCAACCCAGAGCTGCTCAAGATCTTCTCCAAGCTGATGTCTGTCTGTGTCATGTTCACCAACTGCATGCAGGTGTGTACAGCCTCCCCGTGACACAGTCCCTCTGCCAGCCCCACGTGGACTTGTGTCTGTTCCCTCTGTCAGCAGCCTTAGGGCTTGACAGCTCACACCTCTCCCAAGTGGTTTCTGTGGCTTCTTACTCCACAAAATCCTCCTTTTTCCATGTTGAGATCAGGTTCATATGGACCAAATTCCCTCTCTTGAGGTGGAAGTTGTGGTGCTCTGTAGAGGTCTCTCTTGAGGGTGAGCTGAGGGGTGCATTCCAGCATCAGGGAGCCCACAGCTTTTCTAAAACCTACTTCCCAGTGGGCTTAGGGAGATCTGTGTACCAGCATTGCCTTGGTTTGGAAGACAGGTGTCTGCTGAGGAAGGCAGGAGCCTCCCCTGAAATGGAAAATGTGAACCCCCTCCCTCCAAATTATTATAATTTTGAGATTAAGGAGCTCTCAGACAAAGATATGGGAACAGGAATAACTAGGAAAATTTAAAATACAAATGCAATAGTACAAACAAAAAAAAACCAACCCTGCCAGAGTCAGAGCAGGCCCTGACCCCTGTGTGTCAGGGTGGTGGCACAGTCCCTCCAGGTGGTGCACAGTCCCTCCAGGGGGCTCAGGTGGTGGCACAGTCCCATCCCGGGGCTCAGGGTGGCACAGTCCCATCCCGGGGGCTCAGGTGTGGCACAGTCCCATCCCGGGGGCTCAGGTGGTGGCACTCCATCCGGGGCTCAGGGTGGTGGCACAGTCCCATCCCAGGGGGCTCAGGGTGGTGGCACAGTCCCATCCCGGATGGCTCAGGTGGTGCACAGTCCCATCCCAGGATGGCTCAGGGTGGTGCACAGTCCCATCCAGATGCTCAGGGTGGTGGCACGTCCCATCCAGGGGCTCGGGTGGGGCACAGTCCCATCCCAGGGGGCTCAGGGTGGGGGCACAGTCCCATCCCAGGATGGCTCAGGGGTGGCACAGCCCATCCCAGGGGGCTCAGGGTGGTGGCACAGTCCCATCCCAGGGGGCTCAGCCCTCCTGCAGTGCCAGCTGTGTCTCTGCTGGAGCAGGGATCCTGCACAAGGGGGGAGTTTTCCTCTGCAGCTCCAGGGCTGCTGGAGATGGGCCTGCTCTCCCTCTGGGAATGCAGGGCAGCAGAAAGCTGCTCCTCTGGGAATGCAGGGGGCAAAGGCTACTGGGCTGTTCCAAACCTCAGATTGGATCCAGGTAGGAATGCTTGGCTCCTCCCCTGGGCGGGGCATCTCCCCATGGGATGGTGGAATTTGATCAGCCCTGCAGGGACACTCACTGGCCATGGACAGAAGATAATTAATAATTAATGGCCATGAACAGCAGAGATCTCCTGGAGGGAGAATTGGCTGTGGAAGAGATAAAGAAAACTGCCCATTGAACAGAAGAGAACTGCCCCACCTCTGATAGATGGGGATAGACTCCACACCCCATTTCCAACCTCAGACCAGCATGCTGTATTCAGACTCAGAGTTAGCTCTCCTGGGAGTTGGGGTGGGCACAACTGAGCCTTGTGCTGTGCCACAGTGGAAGAAATGAGCTGTAACTGTGTCCCCAACGCTGTCCCCTTGCCAGAGGTTCACCCAGAGCATGAAGCTAGACAATGAGATGGAGAGGCTCACCCTGGAGCATGGCACCATGCTGGGCCCTCCCACCGAGGAGGAGCGTGCTGAGGAGGCTGCCAAGAAGAAGCTGACCAACAAGGTGGGACACTCTGGCCACTTGCAGGTAGCCCTTCCTGGTTTATAGACTACCTCTGGCCCCAAAACCTCAACTTTGTGGAACTGTGGGCAGTGTGGAGCTCTGCTGGAGTTCTCAAAGTCTGCTTTGAAGATCCTGTCTCCCACAGCAGTCCCTGCACTGGTTTTTGAGTTTTCACTTGTGTTTTCAGCTGTGCAGAGCCACATCCAGGCTTTCTGAAATGTCATTCCCACTTCACCATTCCCAGAGTGTGAGTGGGGCTCTTTGGAGTCCATGGCTTTCATACCTGGGGGATCTGTCTTGTCCATATTTCTCTGTGTGGAGGCACGGGGGATTTGCTCTGTGGCTGGCAGATCCTCCTGTCTCTCTGGAAGCCCCTCTGGCACACACTGCATCACTGCTGCAGTCCCAGAGCTCCAGAGGTCACAGCCTGTCTTAGGCAACACACATTTTCTGCCTGCTGGCTTTTCCTCCTGCTTGAAAATGAGCAATGGCAGCATGTATCCTTGGAGAACTCAGCTGGGACCTGCTCTGGGCTTCTCCCAGGCTGGGCACAGCAGGGCTTTTAGCTACCAAGGACTTTGAAAGGTTTATTTCAGAGTGAAGTTTGCTGGCAGTGGTTTGGGGTGGGTTAGGGAATGGAGGGAATAACTGCAGCCCCTTGGCAAGTGCAGATCAGCACACACATGGGGCCACTCTGCCTTTGTCTTGGCAGCTTTTAGCAGAGCATGCTGACAGCCTGCACCTCACATCTGGCTTTGAAGCCACCATCAACAAGTTTGACAGCAACTTCTCCACACATCTGCTGGACCTGCTGGACAAGCTGAGTGTGTACAGCACAAATGACTGCGAGCACAGCATGCTCAACATCATCTACAGGTGAGCCAGGCCTTCTCTGTCTGTGACTTCCCCTCCCCTGGCTCCCAGGGTCAGCTCCGGAAATGCTCATTATAACTGAGAAGTGTGTTTATTTAGGAGCTCTCAGCAACCTGGGCTAGGGAAAGGTGTCCCTGCCCATGGCAGGGGGTTGGAATGAGATGGGCTTTGAGGTCCCTTCCAATCCAGACCATTCTGCTTTGCAGTTCAACCCAAGGCTTTAGAAAAAACCCCAAAACATTCCTTTGAATTGAGTGAAACTTGTCCATTAATATTGTACATGTGGTGTTAGTTTTCCTGGGGATTGTGGAGACAGTGAATAAACCAATTTCCAAATACAGGGTAAGCATTCCAAGATGAGAAAATCACATTAAGGTTTGATCATAAAGTGTCTATTTTAAGTTCCCATATTGCATTTATTTAAATAAGCAGCTGCTTGGAAATCAAACTTCCTTCAGAAATACACAAAAGTCAGGTACACAGGATGGGAGGGGAGAGAGAAAGCAGATGGAAGTTTTGCTGCTAGGTATTGATTTTTCAAGAAAAAAAAACCCTGGAAGTTCTGTTCCCTGTCCATCTGCACTGGATATCTTTTATGGCTGGCTGATAACCCCCACTGCTCTGTTGAGATGTGCTACACCTGAAAGCAGAGAGAGGAAATGTTTCACTAGTGCTTTTTAAGGAGATTGTTGTCCCCTCCTGGTGCTGTTTCTGACAGCATCTGACAGGGCTGTCAGGATTCCTGGTACTTTGCAAACACTTGTTAGCTGAAGTATTCCCACAGGAGACTGTGCTTCCACTTGTCCTTTTCTTCTGGGAACTTCTTGTCCAGCCACTTGTCCAGGTTTGCCCAGCCCCTGACAGTGCCCCAGGGCTGCTTGGGCTCTCCTGCTTCCATCCCCTGTCAGGGGAGCAGCTCCCAGCCACCAGAGCTGCCCCTGGGGGTGCTGCTGAGTCCATGAAGTGGGAATGTAGGTGTGGAGCCCTTCTCCACAGCCCTAAGAACTCTGGTTGGTTCCATCTCTGAACTGACCAGAGTCAGAGGTTTTCTCCTCATCTTGGAATTCCTCCAAAAAACTGTTTGTGTGGCTGTAGTTGTTGTTCCTTTCAGGACTAACCAGGGCAGCCAAGTCTCTGCAGGACCTTTTGGGAGAGGCTGGTGTGGCTTCCCAGCATTTCATTTGCCTGGAGACCCCAGTTCATCATCATCAGGCTGTTGCAGGCTCCAGGCAGGATCCATCTGTAGGAAAGGCTGGCAGGATTAAGCTCTCCCTGTTCCCTGGCTGCCATCTCTGCTGGGTGTCACAGGAGCATCCAGACTCGGGCTGGATTCAGGGATTGGGATCACAGGCAGTTGAGTCACCCAGGCAGGAGCATTCCCTGCTCCCCAGTGCTCCAGCTCTCCTCCTTTATCCTTTTCTTAACATTTTCCCATCTCCAGTACAAGTTCTAACAGAGGGACATGTTCATGTTCATGACTTCTCCATCCAGGAGATCTTGATGGCAGCTCACTCCATGATCCCAGGGCACAGGGGACGTGGCCAACACAGTGCTGAGGACCAAATTACCTACTCTGTCATAGTGGGAATGTCACACAGTGCCAGGACAGTGGGACAGGCTGGTGCTGCACCCCACAGCCTGGCTGTGTGTCCTGCCCAGGATGCCACAGCCAGGAGCTGCTCCATGAGTGTCACAGCCCCCACTGGGGGGGCAGCTGGGGCCAGCAGGTGACTCCTGAGCTGTGAAACCTCTGCAGCTGCTTCTCCCAAACACAGAGAGGTTGGGTTTTGCAACCAGCCCTTCCTGCTTCAGGGGAAAGGGGAATTGTGGTGGTGCTGCTGTCCATGGTTTGTGCTGTGGACAGTGACCCAGCTGCACCCAGAGGAGGGCCTGGCTCCTTTGCCCTCCTTTTATTTCCGTGGCACCAGGACTGTCATCACTATCAAGTCCTGCCCTAGTCTGGATTCTCTGGGACCACTTGAGTCTTCATCAAGACATTGGAGCTGCTGGACCTTTCCTGTCAACCCAGCTGTCCCCAATTCCTTAGCAGAAATCCTGGATGTGAACAGCCCATGGGACCTTTCCAATCCCATAGGGTGCTCAGGGCTGGTTTAAAGGGTGGGAGCCCGAGGTGACATTTAGCTCCCATTCAGGTTGGAGGGATTGTTGGCTCCAGGCCTGGGCTCTATGGCAACAGGAACCTGAGAAGCAGAGTGGAGACAGTTGCCATCTGAAATAACATATTTGAGAGAGTTATAAGGAAGAGCTTGTAAGACATACCACACTTTTCTTCGAATTTATAACCTTTTTATGGGACTGCTTTCCAACAGGGATCATCAACATGTCAGATAAATAACAAAATTCACAGTTCTGGTACTTGCTCATCATTTATTTGCTCCTGGTTAACAGTTATTCATTTTGTGGTACTGAGTAACTGAGACATTTTATCTGTGGCATCAAACAACAGGAGATGGAGATGCAGAGGGTTTCCTTCAGAGCTCACAGGTCACAGATCTCTGTTGTGCCCAAGTCCTGCTCAGTGTGTCACAGACTAGAATCAGAAGATCTCCTGAGGTGAAGGAACCTAACAAGGATCATCCAGTCCCTGCACAGACACTTCAACAATCCCACTCTGGGAGCAGTACCCAAACTCTCCTGGAGCTCTAGCAGCCTCAGGGCTGTGCCCATTCCCTGGGGAGCCTGGGCAGTGCCCAGCACCCTCTGGAGGAAGAACCTTTCCTGATGTCCATCCTAAACCCCAGCTCCAGCTGTTCCCTTGGCAGTGCTGACAGAGGCTGGCAGCTGCAGGAACTCTCCAGTGACTCCAACACCTCCCAGGAGTGAAAAGGAGTAGAGCTACAGTGGAGAGAACTTTGTCAGCGGGATTAGTTAAGTCCCCTTTCTTAGAAATGTTACACATCAGTGTGGTTATCAGCATCCTTCCCTTAGCAGTGTGGAGGAAGTTGAGCTCAGAGTAGGCCACCAGGACCTGAAGTGGTGCAAACCCCACCACAAAGCAAGAAAATGCCACGTAAGCACATGCTGAGGAAGCACCACACAGATTCTGAAGAAATGGTTATCAGGGATCACTTGAAACTAAAAACAGCTGAAAGGGAAGCCAAGCAAAATCTGCCAGTCGCTGAGCTGGGAATGAAGCAGCTTTAGAAATGGAGCAGGTCCTTAAAGCAGCAAGTCTGGCCTTGTGTTTGAATCAAAACTTGCCCAGTGCTCTCACCTCAGTGTCAGGTTTCCCTGACACTGAGGTGAGTGTCAGCTCCTGGAGGATAAAGGCAATGTAAAGCTTTTCAGCCAGGAGAGAGCAACAGATAAATTCCATCTGTCGAGGCTCTGTTTTCTGCAGGCACCAAAAAATGTCAAGGAACAATTTGTTGCCGTTTGTGTGAGGTTGTTAAGCAACATGAAACTCAAATATTGTGCCCATTCAGTTGGTACTGGAGCAGCCTAATTTGAGGAAGGGAGAGAGTAACTTTGGTGTGATTCATGGGCACGCACTGCCTGCCTGCTCAGTGATCCAGGGCACACGAGTGCACGAGCTGCACAGGCTGTGGGTGCTGTGGGATCTGCCAAGGGAAAGTCACAGCAGGCTTGGGGCTGGATGGCATCACTCTGGATTATCAGGGAGGTGGGGTTGTGGTGGTATCCCTGGTGCTGAGTGCTTTGGAGAGGCTTTTCCAAGTGTCACTTGTGGCTGATCATCTCTGGCCATGTGCTGGTGTTGGTGAATTGTGGATCTGTGGGAAACATCCTGGTGTTAGCCAGGGGATGGTGGGGATGGAATCCTCAGCATTTCGTCGTGCTGGGTGGATTTTGTGTGGGAGTTTGTGGTGAACTCTGGGGTTTCAGCAGTGCTGGGGAGAGCTGAGAAGGTGCAGACACTGAGCAACCCTTGTCCACACAAGACACCTCTGTGTGGTCTGCAGAGGAGCTGTGGGCATTTGGTCCTTCGTAATCTGTTTGGGACAGATTCCTGATGCATTTCAGTGTCAAGGCATGGCACGGAGCAGGTGCCACCACACCTGTGGCACAGCACACACAACCATGCAGGGACAGGGCTCTCTGTTGTCACCATGATATTTTCTGAAAAATCCCTTTGCCAGGATTTTTCTCCTGAGAAGCCTCAGAAAAGAGATTTAAACAATAATTATCTGATTGCTTGGAATGTGGTTTGCAGGTTGCTTACCACCAGGTGCATCTTTGATTGGTTCCATGTGAATTGTTTTTACTTAATGACCAATCCCAGCCAGCTGTGTCAGACTCTCTGGTCAGTCATGAGTTATTATTATTCATTCTTTTCCAGCCTTCTGTCTGGATCCTTTCTCTTCCTTTAGTATAGTTTTAGTAGATCATAAAATAATAAATCAGCCTTCTGAGAACTTGGAGTCAGTTCTCATCTCTCACCTCGTCCTGGGGACCCACAACACCACAGCAACTGGTGATCACCAACATGCTGTGGGTGTCCTGGGGGAGGTTCCTGCTGTCACCTGCCCTGCCTCAGGTGTGTTCTGTCCCTCAGGTTGGACTTCAACGGGTTCTACACGGAGCGCCTGGAGCACATGTCGGCCGAGCGCAGCCGCAAGGCGCTGCCGCTGCTGCCCCGCCTGGCCGTGCCTGCCCAGTGAGCCCCAGCCCCCCCTGCCAACAGCACAGGGCAGCCTTCACCCTCCTGACATGGTTGGAATGTTTTAGGCTTCTCCTGGCTTTTTTTTTTTTTTTTTTTTAACTATGTTGTACAATGATGTGTTTGTGTGTTGTAAAATAAATTAAGTGACAACAACAACAACAAAAATCAGGATTGTTTTTTCTGGTAACAGAACTGAGGCTGCAAATTATTGTGGATTCTCCATCTCTGGAAGTGTCCAAGGCCAGGTTGGACAGGGATTGGAGTAGCCTGGGGTAGTGGAAGGTGTTCCTTCCCATGCCATGGGATGATCTTTAATTCCTTTCCAACCCCAAGCCCGCAGCAAAGGAGTTCCAGGGAATCTAAACATTGCCTGAGGCAGTTTGAGAGCAGGTGCATAGAGGGAGGAAGGGAAATGTCTCCCAGGAACAAGGGGTAACCAAGGCCAGGGACACAGAGGCCTTGGGGGAGGAGTGTGTGAGGGCTGTGGGCACAGGACTGAGTGCTCCTGTCCTTCCTCTCCCTCACTGCTCCTGTGCAGGGACCTCCTGGAGCTCACTGGGGGGAAGAGGGAGGTTCTGTGTGCTCCATGGCCTACAGCTGCTCCTCCAGCTTGCCAGTGGGAGAGAGACCCCAGCAGAGGGTGGGGATCAGCAGCAAGCTCTGAGTCCCACTAGAAGTCATGGAGAGTTCATTGAATCAACAGCGAGCTTGTGACTAATCCCAAATCCGTTCACACCCACGTGCCCGGGTCCATTTCCATTTCCTGGTTGGCCCTGGCCAGAAACACCCAGAAATACAAACGTGCCCAGCTTATCTTCCCTGATATCAGAGCTCCAGTGCTTCCTGTGACAGTCCAGCCACCCTGGTGACCCGAGTGTCCCTGCAGAGCCACAGGACATGTCCCACCAGGCCGGGGGACACCTCCATGCCCCCAAGGCCGTACACACAGCCCCCAGTGCCACCTGGACCATCCCCCCACCCCAATGTCCTGTGGGCATCCTCCACCACCCCACTGACCCAGCACCCCTGTGCCCCAGGGACCCTCCCCAGAGCTTCCCAGACAGCCACAATTCCCCACAGAGAGCTCCTGGATGCTCATGGACAGTCCCCAGTGTCCACTCTGGTGTCCTGCAAACCTTTCCTGTCACCCTGTGCACCCCAGGGACTGTCCCCTGATGCTCTGTGACCCCTGCCCAATGCCCCAGGGACCCTCCAGGTGCCCCTTGGACAGCCCCCAGTGCCCCACAGACCCTCCAGGTGCCCCTTGGACAGTCCCCAGTGCCCCACGGACACCCGTGGTGCCCCACAAGCCACCCCCCTATTCCCCCAGTGACCCACGGACACGCTCCAATGGCCCATGGACCCTCTCCAGTATTCTGTCCCCAGTGTCCCACGGCCCCTCCAGGTGTCCCTGTGTACCCTTCGCGATTCTTCAGGGACCCCCGTGATTGCTCGGGGACAGTCCCCAAGGCTTCACAGAGCCCCAAAGAGCACCCTCCTTCAAATTCCCCGTGGGCACCCCCCGGTGCCCGCGGATCCTCCTCGATCCATCACCGGCTGCCCCCGGTGTCCCGAGGCCTCTCCTCAGTTCCCCAGCACCGCCCGCGATGTCCCCCGGCCGGTACCCGGTACGCGGTATCCCCTCCCCATTCCCAGCGGGCAGCCCCCAATGCCCGCCCCGGTTCCCCGTGCCCCCCCCAGCTCCCGGTGCCCGCCCCGGTTCCCCGTGCCCCCCCTCACTCCCCGTGTCCCCCAGCTCCCCGTGTCCCCCCCAGCTCCCGGTGCCCCCATCGCGCCGCCGTTCCCCGCCGTGGGCGGCCCGTCCCGCCGCGCCCCGCCCCGTCCCGTCCCGGCCGTGGGTGAGTCACGGCGGGCGGGGGCTGCCGGCGGCGCGGCGAGCGGGGGCACGGCGGGACCTCCGAGCCATGGCCCCGCCGCTGCTGCTGCCGCTGCTGCCGCTGCTGCTGCTGCCGCTGCCGGCCCGCGGTGAGCCTGGGGTCCCGGGCGGGCGGGCGGGGACTTTGGGGGGGCGTACGGCAGGACCCCGCCGTGGGGCAGCGATGGAGGCACCGGGATGCTGGCACGGGGATGCTTTCCCCTCGCGGCTCCCGGGGTCCCGGGGTGCACGTCTGCTCTCGCCGCCCGAGGGGGAGGATGATGGACGGAGAAGGGACGACCGGGCCGGGCTCGCTCCCACGGGGATGCTCCCGGTGCCTCCCGGGCCGCGCGGGCACCTCGGGAAGGCGACAGGAAGGTGACAACCGGTGGCCCGCGGAGAGCCGAGGGTCCCCCGTCGCTCAGCCGGTGAGGTCGCCCGGGACTCGTCTGGCTCCGGGCCGTGGGCACCCCCGGACCGAGCAGCCAGCCCCGTCCGAACGCGGCTTTGGGGGCTCCCGGGAAAAGCAAAGCGTTTATGGCAGAAATTCTCCGCTCCGACATCCGAGGAAGGCTGGGAGGGGGCTGAGCCACCCAGGCACCAGCCGCTCTCCCCAGCAGCCCCCACAGCCGCCAGACGCCGAGTCACACGCGGTGGCATCACCATGGGGAGCTGGAAAACCTCCCCGTGCCGCCGCAGCAGGGGCGCGGCGGGGCTTTCAGCCCCCAAGGGACTTGCTCGCTCTCAGGTGGTGCTGAGCGCTCTGCGGGAGCCGGGGAGTTGCGTTCCCAGCAGATATTTCAGGATTTGCTCTTGGGGCTCATCTCTGCGCCTTCATGTTGGCCGCTCTCGTTGGTCCCCCGGCTTGGAGAGGGAGGGTTTAGGTTGGGTATCGGGAAAGGTTTTTCCCCCAGGGAATGGGAACGGCCCCGAGGCTGCCAGAGCTCCAGGAGAGCTTGGACACCGCTCCAGGGATGCCCAGGGGGGGATTGTTGGGGGTCTGTGCAGGGCCAGGAGCTGGGTCAGTGACCCTTCCAGCTCGGGATATTCTGTGCCTCGGTTGTCCCCGGGCATCTGTCTCAAAGCCCTTCGGCTTTTGCAGGCTCCAGGGCCGGGCTGGAGGAGCTGCCCCACGTGGAGCGGTACGAGACGGTGCTGCCGCGGGAGCTGCCTGTGCCCCGGGGGAAGAGGGACCTCTCCGCGCCTCCGGTGAGTCACAGCCACCCTCGCTGCTCCCAGGGCATCTGCCTGGGGGGATGCAAAAATCAGTAGGGATCTTGTCCCACCACCGGGCTCAGAACGGGACCCCTGGACCAACCTTTTAGCCAGGCCCTGCTCCAAACGAATGAGGTGCCGCCCGTTTCCTTGCCTTGCTTCCACCCCGGAGGATGGAGGTGCTGGAGCATTGATCAGATCAGCTTTTCTGGGCTGTTTTGGGTCTAATTAGGACCTGCAGACAGCGGGGTGCGCTCCTGGAGAGAGGGGCTGCTTTCTCCAGGGCTTTTTTTTGGAGACGTGACCCAGCGGTGCCACCTCTTGCAGCCTTGCTGTGATCTTGTGACATCTGGTCTTTCCTTAAGGAGGGGTTTGCAGAGCCTCGTGAAGCTGTAAGCACTTTTCTTGCTGTGTTTGCTGAAGTTGGGGCTTTTTTTGTCCTTTGGGACGGAGAAATAAGAATCAGAAAGTTGCAGAAATCCACATGAAAGCAAACCAGTGCTGTTTTTCTTGGGAAACCTGGCAATTTGGGGGAAGGAATGAGGTTTGAGTCAGGAGTTTGGAGTGCTTGATGATGCCTTGACCTCAAAGTCACTTTCCTCATTGCCTTACAGAGAAATTCAGCCAATTTTTTTTTTTTTTAATTCCTTTTCTAGCCCCAAAAAGCGCCGATTTTAGCGCCTGGAGGCACAGAGGGAACAGGGGCACGTATTCCCCAGTGCCACAGAGCACGTTCCTCTGTGATTCAAACCCTTCCTGATAAGCTAGCTTCAAAAACACTCCCCAAAGCATCTGTTTTCCCTGCTCCAGAAACCTAAACTTGTCCACGAGATAAACATTCCCCGGGCTATTTAGAGACACCATCTGTGCCGGGCGTGCGCCAGCACCGATCCCCCCGGGAAAGGGGAGCTCACCCACCTCGGGATCCCTCTGGAGAAGACATCTGCCAGGAGCTGAGTGCCTCGGGACTGCCACAGGGGCTGTCTGAGGGGTTGCACCTGGATTTGGTCTTGGTTTGGGTGGTCCTTGGATATCCCAAACCTGCCTTGTTCAGGGTAGGGACTCTCCTGCTTTCCAAGACCTTTTTTGCTGCCTCTTGGAGAGAGGTTAGGTTTGCTCTGCTGGTCATCTGGGTGGGGAAGAACCTCTCAGCAAGGTTTGACCACCTTTGAAGAAGAGAGGTCATCTACTTCTTGCTCTCCTGATCATCTGGGTGGGGAAGAAGCTCTCAGCAAGGTCTGACCACCACCAAACCCCTGTGAGACAGACATGGGTGTGCTCCACACGGGCTCCTCCTGTAGCCAGGAGAGGCATAGGCCACCAGGAGCTGGTTCTGGGGTCAGAGTGGCTGGGACACCTGGGATTGGTCCAGCAGGTAGAGTTTGAAGCAGACCAGCCACCCCCTGGCTTTGCTTAAAAAGTAAAAATTTCATCCCTGCAGGCAGGGTGGAGCCCTGGGTCCTGCAGCACGGGATCTCCTGGGTGCCAGCCTTCCCACCAGCCCAGCAGGGAGAGTGGCACACCCGGGTTCTTCATGGAAAGGGCTCTGGAAAAGTGTGCAAGGCCTCCTGGCTCTTCCCACCTGAGCTGGGGTGGGATGGGACATCCCACGCCCATCCTCTGCAGGCTCTCTGGGTCTCCTACGGAGAGCAGCTGGAAGAAATCCCTCCTGTCCCTGTGCTCTGGCTGTGGCTCTGCTGAGCTGGCTCAGCACGGCCAGGGGGCTCTCAGGGCTGTTCCCAAAGCCTTCCCATCTGGAGCCCTTGCACAGCCCATGCTGATGAGGCAGGGGCTGATTCAGAGCAGCTTTAGCACGGCTTTTTTATTCTAAACTCACCCTGCGGTCGTCTCCCAGAGACGCTCCCTGACCCTGCACTCCCTCCCAAGTGCTTTCCTGCCATTCCTTGAGAGCTCTTCTGGCCTTGGGGTTGCCAACAATAACAAAGGATGGCTTTGTTGGCGGACAGGGGTCGGGACAGACGCTGTTCATAAGAGAGGAATTTTCCAGGGACCCACGAGCGTGCTGCCACGCTGGCCTGCAGCTGCAAACCAGGGAGGATGGGGGCAGCTGAGTGACAGGCAAATCTCTCACCTGGCCCCGCTGCTGGCACTGAGTCAGCAGGGCTTTCCACTCAGCCTGGCTCCTTCCAGGGTGCAGATCATCCCCTTGGGAATGCTGAGCCATGGCATGGCAGCTGTCACCCTCCCCAGGGAGAGGCAACACACCTCATCCCTGAGGAATGCTGGCCCCATGGGAAAGGTTTGCTTGGCCTTTGGCTGGGCTCTCTCCACACCTGGGTTTGGCAAGAGCTGAGGATGTGCCCTCGGGAGAGGTCTCAGATCCCTCATGGCAAGGGCACAGCCTGACACAATTTCTTTCCCAGTGACCCCAGTGGGATGGGACCTCTGGAGGTGGAGATCCCAGGACAGCCCAGAGGGAAACACGTTTCCTGTAGGAACATCTCCATCCTGAGGGTTCAGGGCTCAGCTGGATGAGCTACAGCCACCCTGTAGCTCATCCAGCTACAGGGTGCTGCTGAAGTGTGCTCTGAGAGGCCAAGGGAAGGCAGCTCCCTAAACGTGATGTGGCGTGTCAGTGCAGGCAGGCAGGAAGAAGTCTCTGCTGATAAGAGCCATGGGGATCTTTGTGGTTCAGCTGGTGAGTAAGTGCTGAACTCAGACCCCAAAAAAGGAGCTCTGTGACTGATGAGTAGGAAACCTCAGTCCCTGGCAGGGCCATCTGCATCCATGTGTCAGACACGGGAAACCAGACTCTGCTGACTCGTCTCCTTGCGGGTGACCTGTTCTTCATCTCAGGATGTGCTGGGGATTTGCCTTATTGCCCACAGGCTCTCTTCCTTCTCTTCTGATTTCCTGTGTCTTTGCTGCATGCCTCCAGGCTGAGGGGCCGGGCTCACACAGGGCACTCACAGCCCCTGTCCCATTTCTGGGCAGGACAGGGGCCCCTCTGGTGCAGCTCTGGCTCCTGCTGAGTGCACCTCTCTTTCATGCAGAGCACCTACCCAAGCCATGTCTTCTACAGCGTCCGTGCTGAAGGCAGGGAGCACCTCCTGTGGCTGGAGAAGAACAGGTGAGGGCAGGTGGGCACGGTGGGGTGTCCTGATGGGGGGGGGGGTTTGCAACCCACCCTTGCCCTGAGCATCCCTTCTCCAAGGTCTGGCGTCACTGCAGCGCTGACCTAAGCCCACCTGAAACCCACCTGAGGAGGGCTCACAGCCCCCACATGCTCCCCCCAAAGCGGGGTGGCCGCTGATGCCCCCTCCCCACCCCGCAGGGCCCTGCTGGGGCAGCACTACACCGAGACTCACTACTCCGCCGACGGCTCGGAGATCACGGAGCAGCCGGACACACAGGTACGGCCTGGCTGGCGGGGGGGAGCAGCTCCCCCATCCCTCGGGGGCCCCACTGTGCCGGGGCAGCCCCCAGAGCTGTGCCCTGTCTCGGCAGGATCACTGCTTCTACCAGGGACACGTGCGGGGACAGCCCGACTCGGCAGCGAGCATCAGCACCTGCGGCGGGCTCAGGTAGGGCCCCGGGGAGCTGGAGCCCTGCTCCTGGCTGGGGACAGCTGCCAGCCTCGGCACATGGCACGGGGAGCCGGGGTGACAGAGACCCGGTGACCCGGTGTGACCGAGCCCCGGTGAGCCGGTGTGACCGAGCCCCGGTGAGCCGATGACAAAGCCCCGGTGAGCCGGTGACAGAGCCCCGGTGAGCCGATGACAAAGCCCCGGTGAGCCAGAGTGACAGAGCCCCGGTGACCCGGAGTGACCGAGCCCCGGTGAGCCGGTGTGACCGAGCCCCGGCCGTGCTGATGGAGCGAGAGCTCCGCTTTCCCTGCGGAAGGGAAGGTGAGATCCCTCTTCCTGCTGGAGGTGCCGGCCTGGCTGGGTGCCCGGCAGGAAAGGCTCAGGGCACTCTGGGGGCTGACTCACGGCAGGGGGGTGACAGTGGAGCCCTGACACCCCCGGAGCTCCGGGCAGCAGTGCCCTGGATCCGTCCGTAAAGGATCAGCGGCTGAACTCCAGGACATTCCTGCTGTCTGGAGTACGGGATACTCCCCGTGTTGCGGTGCTCCTCCCAATCCAGCCCCGCAGCCAGTTTGGCAGCTGTATTTGTGTAGAATCCCAGAATGGTTTGGGATGGAAGGGACCTTAAAGCTCATGGAAGGGACCTTAAAGCCATGGGCAGGGACACCTTCCACTAGACCAGCCCGCTCCAGCCTGGCCTTGAACAATTCCAGGGATGGGGCACCCACCTCAGGCACTTCCAGGGTGGGTGTAGGGTCTGTCCGTGTCCTGCCTGTCCCCCCAGCCTGACGCCTGCCCTCTCTCCGTGTCTCCCCAGTGGGTTTTTCCGGGTGAACGAGACCACCTTCCTGCTGGAGCCGCTGGAGGGGGCCGTGGCCGGCCGGCACGCCGTGTACCGAGCTGCTCACCTGCGGGGCAAACGCGGCACCTGCCGGGAGCCCGGGGCCACGCTGCAGTACGACCGCGAGCCCAAAATCCCCGCGGCCATGAAGCTCTACCGCTGGGTAGGGATGGGGTTGCACCGCTGCTCCTTCCTGAGCCGGGTCCTGGGAAGGAGGAGGGGGATGTTCCGTGCCTCTCGGCTGTGCCCCTCTCCCACGAGTTGGTGGTCGGGGGTCCCAACAGAGGGGTTTGAGGTGGGAACAGGCCCTCTGGTCCTGTGCCGTGAGCAGGAGCATCCTCCCACCCCAGGGGCTCAGTGATCCTGCAGAGCCTGGTGGGGTATCCTACAGCATTTCCAGGCAACCCTGACAGAGGAGAGAGAATGATGTGTCTGACTCCATCTTATCGGAAGGCTAATTAATTACTTGATTATACTATATTATTCTATACATCTAAAACTGAACCACAATAACTGCACAGAATCTCGTGACAGTCAGCCAACAGTCCCAACACACACCTGACAGGCCAAGGAAACAAAACACCATCACTTTGGGTAAACAATCTCCACATTGCATTCTACTTTGGCACAGCACAGGCACAGCAAGTGATATAATAATTGTTTTCCCTTTCTCTGAGGTTCAGAGAATGTGATTCCCTGAAATATTCCTGGGAAGAATTGTGCCTTGCTTTTCTCTGTGAAGGGAAATGTGGGGCTACAGTATCCCAGCAGCAGGCTTGGGTTTCCCAGCATGCCTGCTGGAAGAAGTCTGAAACCCAGCAAAACAACATCCCAGAGCAGAGCTAGGAGACCTGCTAACCTTGGAAGGTCCCCCAGGATCCAACACACCCCATGGGATGTGGGTCAGCCGGTGGCTGGGCGTGCTGCAAGCTGAGCCCCACTTCCCTCTTCCCTTTCAGAAATCAGGCCCGGTACAGAAAGGTCCCCGGTACGTGGAGCTGGTGCTGGTGGCAGACAACCAGGAGGTAAAGTGGGGACAATGGTGCCTGGGGGTTTGCTGTCCCAGCCTGCAGTGAGGACCTCACCCTGGGAACCTCTCCGTGTCCTTCCCACAGTTCAGGAAGCACAAGGATCTCCGCACGGTGCAGAACCGCATGAAGGAAATCGTGAACCACGTGGACAAGGTGAGCCCAGGGCTCTGGATCCCCCTCCCAGCTCTGGGGTGGGCACAGAGGAGGTGGCACACAGGCTGGCACGGGTGGGGTGGTGGAGCTGGAGCCAACCTCAGGCCCACAGGGTGACCACATCCCTCGGCCAACCACATCTGCAGTGAGGACATGGGTGGCTCAGCTCTGCCCACAAGGGAAATTTTGTCCTGTAACCCCTGGAAGCACGTCTCATGGGTGGCCACTCTGAAGCTGGAGTGGCTGCTTGCAAAGGGAGGGATGCATTGGGCCATGCTGGGTGTCCTGATGTCTTTGCTTCAGCCTCAGTTGTTAGTTAACAGTGTGGGAGCCACTTCCCTGCCTTCACCAGCCAAGAGAGAGCCCAGAGGTTTGGGGGGAAATCCTGTGTCCGTGGTCACCCCAGCTTGTGTCATTTATTGAGGTGACAGAGGTGACATTGCCCAGTGAGGAGCATCCTGGGCTTGGCTGCTGCTGGGGCAGGTGGGACCTCCCTGCTGCTGCTGCTGCTGCTGCTGCTGCAGCCCAAATCCAGGCTCCCTCTGGGCTGTGTCCCACCTCAGCTGTACCAGCCCCTCCGCCTGCGGGTGGCCCTGATCGGCCTGGAGGTGTGGAACCACAGGGACAAAATCACAGTCAGCCCCAACCCCGAGGTGACCCTGGACAACTTCCTGCACTGGCGGGAGTCGGAGCTGCTGCGCAAGAAGCCCCACGACAACGCCCAGCTGATCACGTAAGGACAGGGGGGCCTGGACACCACCTTGCCACCCTGCCAGCCCTGCCACCGCCCAGGGCAGGTGGCCATGGTGGCATCTCCATCCCACAGGGGCGTTGACTTCCACGGCAACACCGTGGGGCTGGCCAAGAAGCTGGTGATGTGCACCCGGGACTCGGGCGGTGTCAACCAGGTGGGTGCTGTGCCCTGTGCTGCCACCAGGGCCACCCCCTCCTCCACTGGTCCCCAGCTGTCCCCCTCTGCAGCCTCAAGGCTGGATTCGGTCCCTGGCATCTCCATCCCCTAAGTGACTGACCCCCAGAGAGGTGCTGGGGCTGTGGACACCCAGCTGGGTACCTGGGGTACCTTTGGTGCCCTGGGGAAGCCTCCCAGAGAAGCTCCACGGGCACAGAAGCTGGGATTTTGGGAGGCTATCAGGTGGCTGTGACTGGCTGTGATCCTCATCCCTCCCAAGGAGCAGGAGAGGTAGGCTGTGGGACCTGTGACCTCCCAGACCCACCACAAAGCATCATTTTTGGAGCAGCCACTTTGTCTGAGCTCAGTGACAGCCCTGAGACACCAATCTGGGCCTCTTGAGGGGCCTCAGGACCACATCCAGCTTGTCCCTTCCCTGAGCATGGCAGTGTGAGGAGACAGTGAAGGAACCAGAAGGGCATTGAAGCCAGGCTGAGCTCCTTGTCCCACAGGACCACAGCACGAACCCCATCGGAGCTGCGTCCACCATGGCTCACGAGATGGGGCACAACCTGGGCATGTCCCACGACGAGGACGTCGCCGGCTGCCGCTGCCCCGTCCCCAAAGCTGACGGGGGCTGTGTCATGGCAGGCAGCGTGGGGTGAGTGGAGCAGGCAGGGGGACATCCCTGGGCAGCAAATGCACAGAGGTGGCCTCTGACAGGCTGCCCTGATGGGGCGGAACCAGTGAGATGGTGGGGTCTGAGTGGACAGCCCACCCCACCTCACTGCATGTCATTGTCACTGCTTTGTGATGAAGGGATGGGACTATTTTTGGGCTGAGACCCATTTATTGCTCAGATAAACATCAGTCTCAGGGGCTGTGAGATTTTAGAGGAGCAAGCACTCGGCCACAGCTCAGAGCAGTCACAAGTTCTTTGTTACAAGGCAATATAGAACTTTCTAAACCAATGGATGGATGCCACAAGGTTCATTTTGCTTTTCTAACCTACCACCTTTACTTCACTGTGGATACTTTTGCCCAATGGGCTTCTGTCACACTTATATGCTTCTATTACAACTTCTAAACTCTTGGCCCACTCTACACAACCACACCCCTACATTACAAACCCTTCACCATCTTTTCAGTGCAGTTTTCTACATTACAAACCCTTCACCATCTTATCAATGCAGTTTTCTACATTACAAACCCTTCACCATCTCACCAATGCAGTTTTCTATATTACAAACCCTTCACCATCTTATCAATGCAGTTTTCTACATTACAAACCCTTCACCATCTCACCAATGCAGTTTTCTACATTACAAACCCTTCACCATCTCACCAATGCAGTTTCTCACTTAAGGCACATTCTTACAACTACAGAAACACAGGTTTATGGGTTTTCTGCTTAATGTCTGCATGTTTTATTTTTACATCAATCCAAGCTCCTCCCAAGGCTGCAGATCAAACCCTTCACTGTCTATGGAAGTTTCTATTTTTCTAATTCCCACAACCACAGATGCCTCTGGGTGGGTGGGTGGCCCTCCAGCTTCCCCCGGGGCTCTCTGCTGATGGTGTCCCGGTTCTGTGCCCCTCCAGGCTGGTGTACCCCAAGCTCTTCAGCCGGTGCAGCGAGCAGGACATGTGGCAGTTCCTGGGGGACCCCCGCACCAGCTGCCTGCTGAACGCGCCGCGGGCGGACGAGCTCTACGGGGGACCGGTGTGCGGGAACCAGTTCGTGGAGCGGGGAGAGCAGTGCGACTGCGGCACGCCCCAGGTGGGGACGCTCTCCCAAGGGCTGGCAACCAGGGTGGCCGGCAGGGGCCCGAGAGCTGTCCAGCTCCTGGTGCTTCTGCCAAAAAATAGCCGGCAGAGGATGTTCGTGTGTGCCCCGCTTGGTGTAGCTGGCTGGGAAAGATGGGCATCCCCTCATTTCCTCCAGAGCTGTCCCCCTCCACATCGGGGCGTGTTGTTCTTTCAAGAGTGGTGCTCAGCTGTTTCTCATCCCTACCAGCACGCCTCTCGGGGGTGGAATTAGGACAGACAGGCACTGCCTCTGGGATAAATCCCTGGTCACAGCTCTATGCTGGCGCCCGAAGGAATGTTCCCCTGATGCAGGGAGCACAGAAATCCTCACTTTTTCTCCTTCCTGGAGACGTACAAAGGGAACCAGCTCAGGTTCCATCTTTTGAAAAAATCCTTTCTGCTCCTTTGGTTCGGTATTGGTAATGGGGATGAAGAGGCGGCAGGAACGGCCCCCACCTGGGATGTTGTTGTGGTTTTAGCCCGTGGTTCAGCCCATGGCAGCTACACTACTACGGGCAGCTGGTGACTTGCAGCCTGGTCCCCTGGGAAAGGAAGGAAAGGGTGCTTCAGGGGCTTCCAGGAGGGCTTCATTCCATCCTTGTCTCGCAGGAGTGCTCGGACCGCTGCTGCAATGCCACCACGTGCCAGCTGAGAGAAGGAGCCGAGTGTGCCCGAGGGGAATGCTGCCAGGACTGCAAGGTACTGCCGCCCGCAGGGGAGCAGCTCGGCAGGTTCCTAAGCAGGGGAAGAGACGGTCCGAGCCCTGGAGGAGTCTCTGAGCTGTGCAGCGGCTCAGTCGGTAGAAGAGTCTCAGCGTCTGGATCCAGGGGGTGCTGGGAGGCGTTTCCCAGACCGGGGTGCTGCTGTGCTGCGGTGCCTGGAGAAGTGAGAGCATCCGGGCAGTGCTGACAGCCCTGTTCTCCGTGCAGATGAAGGCTGCAGGTACTCTATGCCGGGCCAGCAAGAACGACTGCGACCTCGCCGAGCACTGCAGCGGCCTCAGCGCCGAGTGCCCCGAGGATGTGTTCCAGGAGAACGGCATCTCCTGCCAGCACGGCAGCGGCTACTGCTACAACGGGGCCTGCCCTTCGCACGGCGAGCAGTGCCGGGCGCTCTGGGGCGCAGGTAGGGCCCCCTCCCTGCCCATCCTCCCGCCCCACCAGCTGCGGGGTGTGCCTGCAGCCCCTGGGCCAGCGCATCGCCCGGCTGCGGTCCCTTCCTGCATCCCTAGCTGCCGATCCCAAAGCGGGCTCTGGCTCCGTGTGACCCTTCCCGTGTGTCCCGCAGAGGCGCAGGTGGCTCCTGACGTCTGCTTCAAGCACAACAGCGAGCAGCACGTTCACCTGCACTGCCTCACCGAGTACGGCAAGCAGCCCTGCAGCCCCAAGTAAGGACGGGGATGTGGGGAGTGCCCCAGCCCGGCCGAGCCGGCGCTCACGGCTGTGTCCCGCAGGGATGTCAAGTGCGGCACGCTGCTGTGCCTGAGCGACAACACCCAGCCCATCCTGGGCACCGGCTACTACTCCTTCGGCTACTACTTCGGCCGCTTCAAGTGCAAGGCGGTGATCGCGGGCAGCGACGCCGGCGAGGCGGCCGAGCTGCGGCTGGTGCCCACCGGCGCCAAGTGCGGCGAGGAGATGGTGAGAGCCGTGCCGGGGCCGTGCCGGGGCCGTGCCGGGGTGAGCGCCGGCCCCGGGGCAGCCTCAGAGCCATCCCTGCCTGCCCCCAGGTCTGCTACGCCGGGCGCTGCCAGAACCTCCTGGTCTACGGCGACAAGAACTGCTCGGCCAAGTGCAACAACCACGGGGTAGGCGGCGGGATCGCCCCTCCCGGAGCTGCTGCGGGCCCCGCGGCGCGGCCACCGCCCTGACTCCGCTCTGCCCCCTCTCCCAGGTGTGCAACCACCGGCGCGAATGTCACTGCGACCCGGGCTGGGCAGCGCCCTACTGCGAGCAGGAGATTTCGGGGATAGCCGCAGGTACGGTGCCGAGGAGGGAGCCTGGGGAGGGGGCTGCACCGGCTGCCAGGTGCTGCTCCGTCCCCGAGCGCCCGGTTTGGTCCCCGCAGGGAGCGGCAGCGCGGTGCTGGCGGCCGGGCTGGCCGTGCTGGCCCTGGCCGGCGTGGGGCTGGCCAGCGGCGTGGTGCTCCTGAGAGCCAGGGTGGCGCGGCGCTCCCACAAAGGGTAATTCCCGTAATCCCCGTCTCGGCTGCTCGGAGCTGAGCTCTAGGAGTGCCCCGAGCAGCCCCACATGGTGTCCGTGTCCCTCAGGAGCTCCAGCGGGACTCCCTCCGGCCTCGCCAACCCGCTGTTCCAGGAGGGCGGCCGGGCGCGGCCGGGTCGCCGCCAGCTGTCCCGCAGGGACATCGGCCAGCCCAGCCTGCTTAGCAGCACGGCGGCCCCGCGGGCGGCCCGGGCACACAGCCCCGTGCTGGCCCCGCAGCCACCCGCACCCGGCCCGATAGGGTCACCTCGGTCCCCTCCGGGATGGTCCCCGCAGGTAACCTCCCCTCCCGATGGCCACATCCCCACCCGTGCGGGGCGCAAACGCGGGGTGGCCCAGGCTGGTGGCTTGGGGGGCTTGGGGGGCTCTTCCTCCGCCCCCTGCCCCCTCCGGGTCCCCGCTGGGTGCCCGGGTGAGGCAGTCGGGTCCCTCCTCCCGCCAGGCGAAGCCGAAGCCGCCCAGCAAACCTCTGCCAGCGCTGAAGAGCAAAGTGCCGAGCCACGGCGAGGGGCCACCGGCACCGTCCCTCCCGCCGAGCCCCTTCCAGCGGTGTCCTCCGCCGAAGGTAGCCCTGAAGCCGCCCCCAGGCAGGAGGTGACCAAGGATGCTCCATCCGCCACCGCGGCCGGCCGAGGAGCGGCACAGCTGGGCGGGTGGCACCGCTGGGCGGGTGGCACCGCTGGGGAGCCATGGTCTCGCTGCCACCCTTACTTGAATTGCCGGCCGGACCCTCGGGCCCTGCCCGGGGTGGGCACCAGTGTTTACAGATCCTCGAGTTGTGCCTTAATGGACTCGGCAGCCCCACGGGTGTCCCAGGAGGAGCCGCCAGCCGGGGCTTCCCAAGGAAACCAGGAGCGGGGACAATGCCAGCTCCGGTTTGGAGGACCAACCCACGTTGGCCCAGGCTCTCCAGCGCCCTGGGAGCTGCTGCCTTCTCTCCCGACGTCCTGAATGTGTCCCGTCCTCCTGCCCTTCCCTGCCGGGGCTGCGGTGAGGAGCTCCTGGCATCACGGGGCAGGAAGAGCACTGCTCCGTGGGGACCTGCCCCGGCTGGGGACATCACACGCGGGGATGTCACCTGGGGCTGTGGAAGGTCCAAGCTGGGCTTGGCCTCCCCACGGGGCTTTTACCTCTGGAGTTACTCCTTGAGTGTTCAAAAGGGAATTCCCTGGGAGCCTTTTTACTGCAGCCATTTATTTATGACCCTAATGTGACCATTTTGAGCCACTTGCTGTAAAACCAGGCCTCCCATTTTTGATATGATTTAGGTTCAAGGCTTTTATACCAATAAAGACTGAACAAAGAGGTGTCATGGGGTGTGTCTGGGCAGGAGGGGACAGCGGGGTGGCAGCAGGCAGGGAGCTGTGCAGGGATCACTGAAGGGGGAAAAGGGTGGAACTGAACTCCCCAATCCAGTGCCAGAGCCACGGGGGCCAAACTGCAGCACATTCTGCCAGGCAGGCAGAGCCAGGCTGCCCCAGGATGCTGCAGGGAGTCCCCTCATGCTCAGCACCATCCTGGCTGTGACCTGCTTTGAGCACAGGCTCCCAGGGTGGCACTTGCTGCAGCTGAGGACATCCCCACCATGCACTGCTGCTGCAGGGGGAGAGGCAGAGGGGTCCCCCACTTCAAGTGCCACCAGCCCTAGGACACATAAAACCATCCCAAAACATGGTAACAAAATAATTTTATTCTGCTTTATCAAAAGAACTGAACTGTGAATGTAAACCTGACCGGATGTATCGTGTTTCCTCAAGGAGATGCGCATCCAGGGGCAGACCCCTTTAGTCACAGGCCCACAGGGGCCATGGGAGCAGAGAGAAAAGCCAGTTCCATCCCAAAATCCTGGCTGCAGCCATGTCCCTGCTCACAGCCAGGGGGCCAAAGCCGTGGCCACCCCCTCCTGCACACGCTGGGGCTGGGGAAGCAGGAAAGGGTGGGGGAGGCTGCTGCAGAAGGCACTGGGCATCACACATGCTGCTGCAGGACCTGGGACCACGGGAGCATCCCCTGGGGTCCCTCAGACCACGTGGGGAGGTGGCTGATGCATACAGAGGGACACTGAGCCAGTGACAGCCACTCAAGGCAAAGCCATGGTGCAGGGAGGCACAGCAAGGCTCGGATCCAAAGGAAAGCAGCTCCTCCTGCACTGGCCCAGCAGGCTTTCCTGCTCCCTGCATCTTGCTCTGATCACTGCAGGAGAGGGGTGAACTGCCTGGTTACTGCTCCCAGCAGTTTCCCTCTGCCCTTGTCACTTCCAGGCTGGCAGAACCTTCTCTGTCCAGCCATTCCTGATGCCCAGTGTGCCCAACCCCAGTGACACATGAAGGAAATCGTGGAAACCACATTCCTGCCAGCATTCCCTCCAGCAGTGCTTCTAGCCTATAAAGCCAGCCCTCATCCCAAAATCCAACCAAAGTGGTGCTGCTGGGGTGAGGGGAGGTCTGTGCCAAGGGCCTGCTGCAACACTGAGGAGGTGGCAGGGCAGAGATGAGACTACACTGCTTCCTCAAAGCCATGCCACAGGGAAAAAAGGGACCCTGCAAGCCAAGCAGCACATCCAGGAGACATTTCCAACACTACAGAAGACACTACCCTGGCTCCTGCCATGGCAGGGTTGGAAGAGGAGCTGGGATCCTGGAGCAGAGCATCAGCTGAGCCTTGGGAGTTTGCAGGCAGAGAGAGTACAATAAAGACCATCCAAAAGTGCTGCCAAGTCCCACAGTTATGTCTGAAGGGGCAGGGCCAACACAACCCTGCTGTGCCCCAGAGATAGAGCAGAGGAGGGCAGGAGCAGAGACAGCAGGAGGAGGCACCATGTGCTGCTGGACACTCTGCCACCCCTGAAGCCCAGCCACACAGGGTGGAGACACAGTACTGCAGAGCCCGAGCCCACACAGCTCCTCTGGGGACACCACCAGCACAGGCAAAGCTGCTTTGGGTTGAATGTTTCTCAATGGCACAGGCTAAACACATCCCTCCCCTTGCCACGAGGCTGCAGATGGAGCCAGGGACAGCAGATTTCAAAAGGTCAAGTGCCCAGAGTGTCACCACCCCCCAGCCCCTCCAAGGGTGGCATGGCTGCTCTGAGGGGACAGGACAGCAGGGAGGATGCACAGGGAGAGGCCTCTGAACATGCAAGCAGGCAGTGCTGGGGTGCTCCCAACTGGAGGATGGCATTCCAGCTCTTGCCAGCTGCTTCCCGAGGTGTTACACCCCAGATCCTCACAGAATACAAGGGAGGAGCAGGTCTTAAAAGCAAGCACATCCTCACAAACAGGGGGAGGAAGAGGGAAAGCAGAAAGCAGGGAAAGCACAAAGCAGGTTTGTCCCAGCAGATTCCCCCCTCCCCAAGCAGCTCTCCCTCACCCTGCCATGGCACACCAGGAGTAGGGTTGGATATATCACAGCACAAATCAGGACAGAAGATCCATCTGCCAGCAAGCCTGGCCAGGGATGAGAGAACCAGGGACACACTCCTTGCCACGGCTGCTCAAGGACATTGAAAGCAGGTCCCACTTCCTGGAGCAGTGGATTTTGCATGGAGGAGCAGGGATGCCTCACCTACTTTGCAGCTGAAGTGTCAAACATCTGAACTGCTGCACAGCAGGGTCCTTTCACTCTTCTCTTCCCCTTCACTTTGCCAGCATGGCAGAGCAATGGAAATTCAGCCTCCTTTCCCTGGTGAATGACTTACAGGGAGGCTGGAATCCGAGCAAAGACTTGCCAGGCTCTGTTCCCAACCAGCTGCTCCGAGGTGCTCCTGAAAATCTGGTTTAGGAGGCAATGAGACTCAGCCACCCAGTGGGAACAACAGTCAGTCCCAGGCAGCCAGTGCAAGGCTCTTGCTTGGAGAGGGGGGTCACAGAATCCCTTCAGAGGTTGCTTCCTTCCTCCAAGTCGTTATCTAGCACTGCTGTCTGCAGGAGTATCATGGCTGTGCAGATCCTACTCCCATAACCTATTCCACAGCAAAGCACTCCTTGCCCCCAGCAGGAACACGCTGGCCAAGGAGAGTCCACTCCACTGGAGTCCTTGAAGAGAGCGAGACAGTGTCAGCAGAAACCATCACCAAGCAAAGCTTCAGCAGCAGGACGAAGGGAACCTCCTCTTCACTCAGCCTCAGCCAGGAGTGCTGAGCAATGACCAGTGTGCAGCAACACAGCACTCAAAGCCACATCTCCCTCCTGCTAAATAACTCCACCTACAGGGAGGCTTTCCTGCTGTCTGTCATTTAATATTCCAGTATAGGTATGTTAGTACAGGATTATCCCTCCTTTGGAAGCACCAATTTCACAGGGGGAGAAACAGAAGAGGCAGAGCCCTTGTGATCTGTTGCTAGAAGAAAACCAACCCAAACTGCCACCTATACACAAGATGTCCAGGCAGGCAGGTGCTGCATCCGCCCCAGGGGCACAGGGGCTCGTCCCCGGGCACAGCCGGGCTCGCTGCTGAGCTACACCGGGCTCCCTTCTGCCTCCTCAGCCACTGCTCTCCTCGCCTCTGAGGGGGCTTTCTCCAGGGCTCTCTGGGGTTTCCTGTGCAGGAAGGCTGGTTTGGTGAGCAGTCCTCAGGCTGGCCTGCTGGAAGGCACAGGAATCCAGGAACACGCCGGGGATGCGGTCGCCGAAGTACAGCTTGCTGTTGGCAGCTATGGCCTGGTACTTCATCAGCTCCAGATACTCAGGGGTCAGCTTCAGCTGCAAGAAACAGAAACCAGAGACCCTAAGGGACAACTTTCTGTGCCCTGTGGTACTAGGTTTCATGTCAGGCAGCCCCTCATGGGGTGTGGGCTGTTAGATCAAGTGCTTTCCCAGTGCTGCCCAGAGCTCACCTTGTTGGAGTCAGCCAGCTTCCGAGCAGTGTAGTACTCTGCATCAGCTTTTGCCTTCTCCCTTGCCAGGAATGCAGCATCTAACACAGCAGCAGAGGAGGGACAGGAGAGAAAGCATTAGGAAGTGAAGGGCCCATATCACACTGAGCAGCTGAACCCTCACCCAACGGGGACCAGCTGACCCAAGAGTGCCTGTGACAGCTTGGCTGCAGCTGCCCTGCAGCTTCCTGGAGAGTTCCATGCACGAGGCAGGAACCATGCCAGTGCACAGCCTTGCACCCCTGCAGCACCCTCGATGACTTCTGCAGGTCTGAGGTTCCTCCAGCTGCCACCAGCCCCAGCAGTGTGCTCACCCTCAATCTCAGAAATTCGCTTCTCTGTTTCCTTCTCCATGATCTTCTGCTGGTAGTGGATCCTGGCCACCTGTGCAGCCTTCTCTGCCTCTGCAATCACAAAGGGCTCAGCTGAGAAATCTGCCTCTCAGGCCTTAAGCACCAGCACCCTCACCCCAGCAGGGTCTGCCACACTAGGAGCTGGCTCCCTGCTCCCTCCCTTTCCCACTCAGTGCCACTCTGTGCTCCAAGCAGCAGAGTTACAGGAAGAAAACTCTCCAGACAATGTTGGTGCCTGCAGAGCTGACATCCTGTTTACAAGCACAGGGACATGGGGCTCCAAGCCCAAGCAGCTTTTCCAGCAGAGTGATTTCCTCCATCCCTGCTGCAGGACAGAGGTTGCTGTGGGATTTTCACCCAGATGTTCCAACAACTGCTTGTGCAGCCTGGCTGAGCCTCCCTCAGGGAGCTGCCAGTGACAAAGAGAATGACTGCCCCAGCTTAGCAGGGAAGGCAGGAATGGAGGCTGAGCCTGTGCTGGTGCCATTACCAATGAGTGCTTTCTTCCTGTCTGTCTCTGCCTCCTTCTCCACCACCTTCTGCCTCTGGGCTGCAATCAGCAGCTTGGTCTTCTCAGCCTCCCTGCAAGGGGAAAAGTGTTATCCTGGGGAAAGGGAATGAGGAGCAGCATTGGGGTACACAAAACAGGGAACACTTTGGACCTTATTAGCATAACAGATGTGATTAACAAAATGCCTTGGCAAGAGCAAACAGAACTTTGAGAATTAAATCAAGACTGCAAGAAGATTCAATTTCAGACTGGTTTACTGGAAAAAGAAAATTACATTGACTTCTGCAAGCAAGAGATGTTTAAAATGTGTAAGTTTGATTATGTGATGATTAACCCAAACACTGTAGTAAAACATTATTAATCTTCCTGGAATAAGTATATTAAGCAGTTGTACTTCACAATAAATTTGGATTTTTTGACCATCTCAAAGTCTCCCCATCTCTCCAATCACTGATAGGGCAGCTCTGCATCCCAGGAGAGGCCATGGGGACAAGGGGCCAGCCAGCTCCCTGCTCACAGCTGTGAGGCTGGCTCTGTCTGCAGCTGTATGAGCACACACACAGGCCAGAGGAAGGGATCATCCCTCTCTCCATCCGGCCACATATGGATTCAAGCCCACTCTGAGGCCTTCAGGACAAGGAACAGGGCAAGGTGGGCTGGGAGCTGGGCTTGCTCAACCAAAGCTTGAGACCTAACAGCATCTCCTTCTGCCCAAAGGCATCCCAGAGATCCTGGAGGGGAGCTTATGGGCAAGACATCAAGACCCCTGAGCCCCGATTTCAGTATGGAAATGGAAAACAGAAGGCACAAGCACACTGGCCACACACACTGCCTGGAGCTCACCTCTCACTCCCTGAGCACCAGGGCAGAGCTTTCCAACAGCACTGTGCCTGTGCAGGACCCTCAAAAATAACTAATGCAATTTTATGCCCAGCTACTCACATTAGCTCGAAGTTTCTTCGGATGGCCTCTGGGATTTTGGGTTTTGTGACACGCACGGCCTGTGAGAGCAGAGAAAGGGAGCACTTTGAATCAAACTCTTTGATGCAATTTGAATAACCAAGACATCTCTCTGCAAACCCACCTGCAGTGCTGTGGACAGTGGTGCCTAATCCTCCTGTGTAACACAGCTGGATTATGGAGAGTGAGCATGGTCACTCTCCTAGAGGTGTCCCACATTTCCAGTTCCTGCCATCCATCCCAACCCACACTTCCACCAGGGACAGAGGCTCCAAGCCTTGTCCAACCTGGCTTTGGACACTTCCAGGGATCCAGGGGCAGCTTCTCTGGGCACCCTGAGCCAGGGCCTCACCACCCTTGGCATAAAACATTCATCTTTCAGTTTAAAACTGCTGTCCCTCGTCCTGTCACTGCAGGCTTTGGAAAAAAGTCTTTCTCCACCTTTTAAAATCTCTCATTACTGAGAGGCCACAACCCACCTGGATAGTGAGACCTGGTGCCATGACATTGAGGTCTTTCTGCAGGGCCAACTTCAAGTTCTCATCTATCTGATCTGTGTTTGGAGGACAAAAGAGAGACCAGTTGGTTTATCATGTTTTCCCCCACAGCTTGTGTGGCAAAGAGCCAGCAGGCCTTGAAGAGCAGGTTAACGCTAGGGTCTAAGATAAGGATGCATCCTGAGACATTGCTTCCCTTCCTATGCCCCCTGAAAAACATTCCCAAAAGGAGAGTTACATGCTGGTGACTAGAAAAGTTCAGCTGGTCATGGATTTGTGTTATCTGAACTAAGGGCAAGTGGCTTTCAGCATCACAGCAAGAAAGAATGCTCAGAGCCTGTGGCAGAAGTTATCCCTTCTCAGCACCTGGACTTGGAGTACATTAATATTAAAATTCTGACAACCTTTTAAGGTTGTCATAAGCCATTTTTCCCCTGCCATAAGCCATTTTTGCCCTGCTCAGCCACTCAAGAAGGAACAGAACCTGTTCTGTCTTTGGGGCACAGGTCCACCAACAGAGTATGACTTGTGCTAATTCCTGAAGCACTGCTACCTCCCTGTGAAAAACCTTCCAGCCCTCACTTCTTAGAGACAGCCAGAAGGGAGCTGTGAAAGTACAAAAGTGAATTCAGCAACAGAGCAGGGGATTAAAAGCAGAAGCAGAACAAGACAAATCCACTGTCATAGTGAAGGCCACAGGCATCACTGCACATACAAGAGCTGAGTGGCTGCTTTGTGCATCCAGAAAAAGAGGTGGAAAAAGACTGAAATCAAATTCCACATGCAGATGGGGAAAGACAGAGACACCTGAGTCACTGAAGTTACAGGAGAAGTGGCAGATGGATGTAAAAGGAGCTGGATCTACACTGCAGCTCCAGCACAGGGGCAGCGTAGTCCAAGGGCTTGGCTCTAAGATATTCCAGGAAGATTCCAGTGGGATCACCCAGGGGCCATGCACTCACCAAACAGCTCGATGTACACCTCCTGCAGGGTGTGGGCACTGCAGAACTGGTTCAGCTCGTGATGGATTTTGTTGAAGATCAAGGTCTTGTCGTAGTCAGCTGTGTAATTCCTCACGATGTCGTACACTGGGGAAGGGAGAGAACCACCACAGCTCAGCACTGGCACCTGCCAGGATGTCAGGGAAGGAGTGCAGCACTGGGACAGGGCTTTTCCAGGACTTGGGTAGCCAAAGCCACAGCTGCCCTGCCCAGCTGTCAGGTGCTGCTGGGATTACACAACTTCAAGGAGCAGCCATGGCAGGATGCACTGCCTGGTCCTGTTTTATCATCTGCATAAACAAATGAAACAGCAAAGCCTCACCAGCACCTGCATGCACAGGAGCAGTACTGCTGAGAAGTGAAAACAAGGATCACTCCCATTATTTAAGCCAACTAGATCCTGCACCAAAAGGAGTGTGGCCAGCAGGTCAGGGGAGGGGATTCTCTCCCTCTGCTCCTGCTGAGACCCCATCTGGAACCTGTGCACAGCTCTGGCTTGCTCCCCCCACACATGAGAAGGACATTGGAACTGTTGGAGCAGGTCCAGAGGAGGCCATGGAGTTGCTGAGGGGGTCTGGAGCATCTTCCTTCTGGAGCCAGGCTGGGAGAGCTGGGAATGCTCAGCCTGGAGAAGGGAAGGGTGTGTGGAGAGCTCACAGCTCCTTCCAGGGCCTGAAGGGACACAGGGAAACTGGAGAGGGACTCTGCATTGGGAACTGGAGGGATAGGACAAGGGAAATGGGTTCAAACTGACAGAGGGGAAATTTAGGTGAAATAAATGGAAGGAATTCTTGGTTGTGAGGGTGGGCAGGCCCTGGCACAGGGTGCCCAGAGCAGCTGTGGCTGCCCCTGGATCCCTGGCAGTGCCCAAGGCCAGGCTGGACATGGCTAGGAGCAGCCTGGGATAGTGGAAGGGGTCCCTGCCCATGGCAGGGGGTGGGATGGGCTTTAAGGTCCCTTCCAGCCCAAACCCCTCCATGACTCTCTGAATAACACCAGGAATTCACCCTCCAGTGCCTCAGCAATGCTGGAGTTTTGCATTAAGCTGTGCTGCTGAACAAAACAAGCTGTCTGTGTCTTTGGGGTGGTGAAATAAGAAGGTAAGAGGCTCCTCCATGGGTTCTGTCTCTGCAATTTTCTCAGCAGCTGAGCTGGAAGCACCTGCACCAACACTACAGGATCAGGAGCTGTAAGGGTAACAGCAAATGGAAACAGACAGGGAAGTTCTGGCATGGAAAAGGGAAGTCCTGCAAACCATGACAGAGCTGCCCCAGGATGAGTGAAGACAGTCACATCTCTGCCTGTGGAACCAGGATGGGAAATACCTGCATATGGGGCCAGCTTGTTCACAACTTCTATTCGGTCAATGTAGATCATAACACCACCACTGCAAGGGAAAAGAGACTTCATCAGCCACCACTGCAGCTGCTAACAGTTCACAGATTTAAAGGAAAAGCATCTTTGTTCCTCTTTTAACAGATTTAAAGCAAAGGCATCTTTATCCCTCTTTTACAATATTCTGATAATTTTGCAATGAGATGGCAGTGAATCCCAGTCCTTATCTCTGCATAAATCCAGCAAACCTGCAAAGCACTTCCCATTTCTGATTTCCTACTCAACCAGCCAAAGGAAAGCTTTTCTGTACAGGAATGTAGCTGCAGCTCTCAGGAAAGCACAGGGGAATGAAGCAAGCACAGCAGGTGACACCTGCCACCAAATGCAGACACACATCAGCTCTTTTGGGCAGCAACACATGTCAAATAGAAAGAGCCCTTAGTTTAATTCACACAATCACAAACTCCAGCAGGAGCTTGGCAAGGCCCAGGAGAAAGGAAGGAACAAAGTACATGGCAGACTTCAATCCATGCTCCCAGCTCCAGTGTCTCCTGGAGCTCTCCAGAAACTCCACAAGCACCTCAGCAGAAGCAGCCTGCAGGCAATCCAAGAAAGGATGGCAGGGAAAAGGGGGAATCAGAAGCCAGGCTTGTCCCCAGCCTGTGCTCTTGCTGGTGTGGCTTTCAGAAAGCCATGCCCACTCCTGGGTACTGTAACAGCAGAGAAGCACAAGCTCTACAGGGAAAGAAAAAACCCTTAACTTTCAGCAGCTCTAAGTCTCTAGAGAGCCTAACTTAAAAGCAGAGTGATGTCCTTGGGACAAAGGCTTATCACAGACCAGAAGCTTCAGCAGGAACTGTTTAGAGACAGCTCATTCCTGGCAGTGCAACTCCCACATTCCCAAACTCAGTCTCTGTGAACATCACAGAGTAAGTCAAACATATCCCCCACGACAAACTCCTTTTCTTATTTTGCAGATCTTGATCTCTGGCAGCTCAAAGCCAGGTCTGCAGGAAAAAAAAAAAAACCAACCTGAACTTGCCTGTGTCTGTGCTCTTTTGGAAAAGGCCTCCCAAGCCCAGCCTGTGCTTGCTCCAAACCTTCTTCAGGACAACTATGAGCTAAAACCACTGGTGATGGATGGACCTGATCTGCTGCAAATCTGGCATTTCAATTTTAAAGGGATGTCAGAAAGAAAAGGAGAGCCTCAGCAGCACCCTGGATCCTATCAGGATTCCTCCACAGCCCCACATCACCTCCCTGGCAGGGAAGGGTCTGAAATGGCCCCACAGACCTGTGAGGGCTGCCTGACTCTCCCACCACCTTCCACAGCAACCCCGCTGAGGGGCTCAGCCAGTCTGGGACAAGAACTGGGATATTACCCACTGCTACTCCACTATTATGAATAATTCAGAAGTGTTTATGTGGCATGCTGGGGGATAAGTGCATTTTATCAGTCCTGCTGGTTGTGCAGTGGTTTTGGGGAAAGAGGTGCCACTCAGACCCCAAAGTCTGCAGGGAGTGAGGAACAAGAAATCCATAAAAGGAAGATCAACACACAGAAGTTTAAGCATAATTAGGCAGCAGTGGGCAAGGAGACAACATCCAGGGAATGCCACAGGAGACAGACATGGGTAGCAGCAAGACCCTGGAAAGCCTCACACAATTCAGGTTCTAACTCAGGGTTTAAAATCTTTATTTCATGTATTCACTGAATGCTGCCAGGTACAAACAAGACAGGTAAGGCAAAAATTGGGGATGGGACACCCACACAGATACTCAGAAGCTTCCCAATATAGATAAGGACACAGGGAACAGGAATATAAAGAGAAACCCAGCCTTTCAAATGTGGTGGTTTCATATGTAAACACAAAACCTGAAACTGTTTGGGATCTATTCTGGTAGCAGACTTTGAACTGGGACAGTGACAGTGCAGGTGTGCTCCAGTTGTTATTTATAAGCTCATGTTTTACTATGGAAATGTGGATGCAAGGCTCTGGCACCGAGCAGCCACAGACTCTGGACCCCAAATGCAGCCAACTGAAAGGTTCCTGCAGCAACACCTGGGCAATGGGCAGGGCTGCTGGGACCTTTGGTCAGGAGTGCTTTCAATTATTAACTGAGGACTGCTTTCACCAGCTGCCTGCTGGTTTAAAGCCCATTTTTACTGCCTCCACCTCCCAACCCCCTGCATTGCACAACTGAACCCCGCAACGCTGAAATTCAACAGGAACTTCATTTTTGGCTCCCAAATCACAGAAGCACAGAATGGTTGAGGCTGGCTTTAGCCTCAACCTTTGATCTTTTGGCCTTGTCTACCTCACCACAAAAGGACTCTGGACAAGGCCCTGAAGTGACAGGATAAGGAGGAATGGGTTCATACTGACAGAGGGGAAATTTAGGTGAAATATAAGGGAGGAATTGTTCTCTGACAGGGTGGGCAGGCCCTGGCACAGGGTGCCCAGAGCAGCTGTGGCTGCCCCATGAACCCTGGCAGTGCCAAGGTCAGGTTGGAGAAACCTGGGATAGTGGAAGGTGTCCCTGCCATGGCAGGAGTGGCACTGGATGGGCTTTGAGGTCCCTTCCAACTCAAACCATTCTGTGGCTCTGTGAAAGCTGCAGCACTGAACACTAACATTATTTACAGATATGAAAACCTGAAAAACCTTTGGGATCTGAAATTAAAACCATGAGACCTTTATGGTAATATTTAAGCCCCAGCAATGTCTGATGCTGAACAACTCCAAGAAAGTTAATATGGTTTAAACCTGATCAAAATTAACTCTATTTTATTAACACTGCCACTAACATTCACCTTTTAATTTCAATGTGGTCACTGTATGTCACCACTCCAGCCACCACTGATTTATTTTTTCAAACAGAAATTTTGTTGAGGACCCTGAACACAAAAGATAAGGATAATCACCAGATTTTTTTTTTACCCTGAAGAGTCATCACTTTAACTTGTGGATGAACCAACACAACAGGATCTGTAACCCAACTCAACCCACCCTCTCCTCCTGCTTGTTACAACTCAAGCAGGTCTGTGCTGATTGAAGAATCAGCCTGATCATGCAGCAGGAATTTTATTTGGAAGTGAACTCCCTCCCATCAGGAGGATTCCCACTCCCTGCTTCCTTCTGCCCACTGCTGGGGTCAGCACCTCTATCAGCCACAAGACCCAGAGTGGAAAGAACCAGTCTGAGGGCACAGCAAAGCACAAGCAATGGGGTGTCAGTAACTGAGGGGAGAAACCCAGAAAAATTCAAGATAACATCACAATAAATGCAAAACAACCTCTGAACAGCAGCTCCAGCATGAGCCAGGGTTCCCTCCTGTTCTGTTACACTATGTACATTTGGGATTAATTTTATGGCAGGTGCCTTTACTTCCCAATCCCTATGTCCCAGCCCTGCAAATGACCCCAGGGAGTGCATCTAGAAGAAACACAAGTGGAAGCCATACCTTGTCCCACAAGGCACATTCTTCACTTCATCAGTCTGCAGCGTGGTCTGCAACACAAACACAACAGCACTCACAAACCTGGCTCCCAGGAAGGCCCAGACTCCCACAGTGGCACCAATTGTGTCCTGTGCCTCCCTGGTGATGCCTGCAGGTGTGGGCAGAAGGCAAAGCTTCTCTTCCCCTGCCCTTTGGGGGATGCACAGGCAGCTGTGCCTGTTTCCCTGCTCCGGAATGCCAGCAAACAGAGACAGCCACAAACATGGACTGTCCTTCCTGAGCAGGACACTGCCAGTCCCAGCAGTGTCACACACACACACAGGGCAGGGAGAGCTTTCCAGGAGGACAAGTCCTGGCTCCCCAGGGGAGGGAGAGGGCACTGACCTGCACGGATTTGAAGGTGGTGATGAACGGGAGCATGATGTGGTAGCCAGGGCCGCTGGGGCTGGTCAGCAACGCACCACCCCTGAGGAGAGGGAGGAAAACAGGCTCAGGAAGGTGGCAAACAGCAAGGACTGGCTCTGAGGGACAGCTCCAACTGCCAGGGGCCACAGGGAGAATTCCATCAGTGCCCTGAATTCGCCAGCAATTCCCAGCAAAAGGGCTGAGTGCACCCCATCTTTGCCTGCTGCAACTCTGCATGAAGCCTTTAACTCTCGGAGCAGGCAGCTACTGCTAAACCCTCCCAGCACTGCAACACTGCACAGAGCTGCAAGAAGGCAGATTTCTCCTCTAAACAGTTTGCTGGTAACCATGGAAAAATGCAGCCGTGGATGTGATGCTGCCAGTTTGGGTTTTGGCACAGCCCAACGCCCAGAGCACAGAGGAAACCCCCCAGGGTTTTAATGCTCAGCACAATTGTGGTTAAAGGGAACTGGGGACATCTGAGGGCTCTTAGCAGAGGGCAGTCCTAATCAACTCTTTAAAGTAAAAGCTGGCAGAGGTGTCACCCCCTCCCCAGGAACTACACATTTTGCAGAGTGCTCTTTCCTTTAGTCCTTTCTTCCCTCTTCTCTTCTATGGATGCTGTTAGTGTGCACATTCAATGGGCTGCTTTAGTTTAGTTCCCCCTCACTGCACAAAGTTGAATTTTTCTTAAGTAAAATACAGCTCTATGCAAGCTAACAATAAAACTGCAACCTCTTTACTCATTTTTTTTTCCTCAGGTGGCACAGTCCCTAGGTCTTTACAGAATTTATTGTGCTCTATTCCATTAAGAACATTTTTACTTTCAATTTTTTTGTGTGAGTGGGAAGGGCGGGGAAAACATTCCACAGCGGGAGCCCTGGCTGGGTGACAGTTTGGGACAAAGGTGACAGCTCTTGCTGGCACAGGGGGAGAGATCAACAGATGCCAGCAGGCAGGACAGACCCAGGGCTCTGGAATCAGTTTGTGACCAGGGCAGGGAGGAAGGAGAGGCAGGAGAAGCAGCTCAGAGACACAAGCACAGCAGGGGCCGGGGAGAAGGGAGCAGAAACAGCCCACACGGGGGGAAAAACCAGAGGGGAGCACAGGACAGAGCAATGCCGGGGGCAGGGATGGATGCCAGCCCCGGAGGGGCTCCGTACCTGTAGTACACGGCCAGGTGTCCCTCCTCGACCCTGTGGATGGCGGAGTAGAGCAGGAAGACCAGGAGCCCGGTGGCGGCGGCGGCCGCGGCCCCGGCCTGGGCCATGGCCATGCTCGCATCCCCCGGGGCCCGGGGGCTCCGCGGGCCCTGCACAGAACAGAACAGAACAGCGTCAGCGGGACACGGCCCCACACACCGCACAGGGACAGGGCCCTGCACAGAACAGCGTCAGCGGGACACGGCCCCACACACCGCACAGGGACAGGGACAGGGCCCGGCCCTGCAACACCGTCAGCACCGCCCCGGCAGCGGACACACCCGCCGTCACAGGCGGGACGGGGAGGGACAGGGACAGGGCCCGGCCCGGAGCCCATCCCCGTGCTCCTCTGGCCCGCCCATATCCCTATCCTGCACCTGCCCCTAGCCCGTCCTATCCCGTACTTGCCCTTACTCCATAGCTATTCCAATCCCTATGCTTTATCCCAGTTCTTGTCCCATACCTGTCCCGTTCCTTTATCCCAACTCCTGACCTTTATCCCGATCCCTGTCTCATTCCTTTATCCCAATCCCTGTCCTATACCTGTCACTATCGTATATCCTAATCCCTACCCCATATCTGTCCCGTTCCTTTATCCCAATCCTGTATCCCAATCTCTGTCCCGTTCCTTTACCCTGATCCTTCATCTCTATCCCTGTCCCGTTCCTTTATCCCGATCCCTTTCCTTTACTCCAATCCCTGTCCCGTTCCTTTATCCCAATCCCATACTTCTATCTCGATCCCGTTCCTTTATCCCGTTCCCAGTCCCGCACCTGCCGCGTTCCTTTATCACGATCCCTTTCCTTTACCCCAATCCCATTCCTTTATCCCATACCTTTATCCCGTTCCCTGTCCCGTACCTGTCCCGTTCCCCACGTGCTGCCCAGGCCGCGCTCCCACCCCCGCCGCGCACGCGCGCCGGCGCGCGGCACCATGGGCGCACCGCGTCGGCGCAGGAAGATGACGTCACTCCCACCCCGGCGTTGCCAGGTAACGGCGTGATGGCGATGGCGGCGCGGCAGCGAGCAGACCTCAGAGCGTGCGTGGGTGTCACCACAAAGTTTATTATATATACACGCGCTATACATCCAGGGGGCGCACGGCAGAGCGGGCCCTGCCCGCGCCCCCCGCCCTGAGGAGGCTCCACGAGCCGAGCCCAGGCCACTCCCTGGGGGACAAGCCGGTGGGTGACACGGTAATGTCAGTAAACACCGGTGATGTCAATGAACACCGCAGTGTCCCACAGGGAAGGCGGCCCTCAGCACACAGAAGGCACTTGGGTGATGCAGCACCTCGGCTCCTGACGCTACTTCAGCCAGCTCCAGTCAAAACTCTGCAAAAAAAAAAAACAAAAAAACCAAAAAAAAAATAAAAAAACAACTGAGGGCAGGGTCTGAGGGTCTGACTGCTGGATGTGTCTGGGTTGATGAAAAATCAGAAATTGCCCTTAGCAAGGATGCTCCAAGGAGTTCACACAGTGCAGCACAGCACAGGAGCCCTGTGGGTCCACTCCAGTTTGGGATTTCCCAAAGGATGAGTGCCTCCTCTCTCCTCTGAGCAAAGGCTGGGACAGCTGGGATTGTTCACCTGGAGAGGAGAAGCTTCAGGGTGACCTCACTGTGGCCTTGCAGGGCCTGAAGGGGCTACAGGAAAGATGGAAAGAGACTATTTCCATGGGCCTGGAGTGCCAGGACAAGGGGGAATGGCTTCCCACTGCCAGAGGGCAGGGCTAAGTGGGATTTTGGGAAGAAACATGAATGCATGCACACTGGCACAGGGTGCCCAGAGCAGCTGTGGCTGCCCCTGAATCCCTGGAAGTGCCCAAGGCCAGGCTGGATGGGGCTTGGAGCACCTTTTTCCTATTCAAGGAGTTCTCCACGTGCCCAGGGCACCCTTGGGTGTCCCCTGGCAGCCAGGTCCTGGCAGATGCACCATCACTTACCATCATGCTGTTCTGCTCCTGCCTCACCTCCTGCAGAATGCTGCTGAAGAGCTCCAGGTAATTCACATTCTCCCGGATCATGTCAGCAAAATTTTCCCTGCAGGAAGGAAAAAAAGCCCAAAGGTGATGGATTTCAAGCAGCACCAAAAGTAACATCCCCATCAAAAGGTGCTGCACTGAGGGGAGGAAAAACAAAAAAGAAAAACAAAAACAGCCCAAAAAAGTGATTTCTAATTTAATTTTATGGCAGTTTGTGCAATTAATTTTATGTAGTTTGTGCAGTGGTAGGTGACACAAAAACCTGCCTGGAGGTGGCAGGACAAAGGGGAATGGCTTCACACTGATAGAACATAATTAGAATTGTTAATGAAGCAAAGAGCAAAACCCCTCAGCTCCAGACAGCTCAGCATGGACTGAGGGAGAGGGGCCTTAAGAACCAGATCCAGCCCCAAGGAAGAACAACAGGACATGCAATAAATGGATGGCACAGTCCTTCAGCAGGGCATGCAGCACCTGGAACTGGCTCAGAAACAGAGAGCAGAGATCTCTGAACAGAGAGCTCACCAAATCCCTGATTCTTTAAGCATTAGTGGCACACCAGCTCCTGGAACTGCTCTGGGAAGAATAAAGCCCCTGAGACACTGAGCTCCCTGCAGCTCATACCTGTCACATTCACATTTTCTGAAAAATCCCTTGGCCCAGGATTTTTCTCCTGGGAAGCTGAGAAGCCTCAGAGAAAAGGAAAACAATTCTTATCTCATTTACTTCTCCTGTGTTTTGCTGCTTTGGAATGTGTTTGGAGATTGTTTACCCACAGGTGATTGTTCCATTGGTTTCTGCTGTGAGTTGTTTTGACTTATTGGCCAATCAGTGCCAAGCTGTGTTGGGACTCTAGCAAGAGCCATGAGTTTTCATTTTTATCTTTTTAGCCTTCTGTCTGTATCCTTCTTGTATTCATTAGTATAGTTTATTAGTATAGCATTCTTTAATATAGTATCATAAAATAATAAATGATCCTTCTGAGAACATGGAGTCAGATTCCTCATTCCTGCCTTCATTGGGACACCCCAAAAATACAACACATACCCATCTTCAGGAGCTGCCAGCGAGGACAGAGGGTGAGGAGCTGAGTGCCCTGAGGAGCTCTGGGGGTGCCATGTGGCCGCTGGAGTTGAGGCTGTCCCTTCCAGGCTAGAGCTGACCAGGGATCGAGAGGAGCTCTGAGTCTGCAAAAAGAAATTCAGGAGAATTTAGGCTCCAGTGATACCTAGGGAAGAGCTGGGATTGCACATGAGCACTGTTGGTAATGCAGACACAGCTGTGGGAACCAGGAGATGGCTTCAGGCACTGTAATTATGCAAAAAAAGCAGAGTACACTTTAAAACACTTTAACTAGGAAAGCACCTATTTAGCTTCTCCTTTTACCATCTCAGACTGCACTTCTCTGCAGGAAAAAAAAAATACACAACCATGGTGTGGCAGTTACCTCTTTTTACTTCCTGGCTCATGCACTGGAAGAAGTGCAAACAAATAACCCAACTGCTACTCACACAAGCAATTTTCAGCAAATGCCAGATCTCCCTTTGTCTCTTTCCCTGCATCTGCATCACTGAGTTGTCAGCTTCCTTGATGTTATTTAGAGCCACTTCAATCTCAGGGAGCAGGTCAATGATCTTCTGCTTGCAGCCCAAGAGCTTGCTGGAATAAAAACCAAACACAAAGTCACTTCCCAGCACATTCTGGCAAAACCAACAGCCCCACCTTCAAGGGATTCAAGAAAAATGGAAAATAGGGATACTTGAAAAATTAATGTACAAATCACCATGGGATCTTCTCAACTCTGTAACACTGCTACTTTTTTTCCTTTGATTTGAAGTGATTTTTTTTCCTTTGAATTTTGAAGGAATTTTTTAATTTTTTTTTTTTCCTTTGAAGATTTAAATTCCAATTTCCAGCTGAGGAAGCAGAATTTAAAATGAGGCAGAATTTGCCTCATTTTAAAGTGAACTCTTGGATGCTAACAGTCATGTTTTTAAAAATTAAGTGGAAATTCAACACAGAGGAGCAGAATTAATGCTATGAGAAATGTGAATGGAGCTTTTTGGGCTCTGACCTCCACGGTTTTCCCCATCCTTTCCTACTACAAAGCTCCAAGTTGGATTTGTTTGGGTTTTTTGTCTGCATAAAGTACCTGAGGTGGCCAAAGAGCTCCTTGAGGACTCGGTCCTGGCTCTGCACTGTCTGCACAATGATCTTCACCATGTCTGTGCTGTCACTGTAGGCATGATCTGGAAGGGCCAGCAACCACATTAGTAAACCCTCACAGCATTCCCTGGTTTCAGTTCAGAACAATTAACCATGGGGTAAAAGTGTGAAACAGTCTTGAAATCATCTTCTTCCATACCTGGAGGTCGTGCTTTTAATTGCTTGTACAGGTCTATGGCTCTCTGTTCCCTTTGAAAAGAAGAATATGATTCAGGCAGGTACCAGCAACAAGGTGACTCAAAAATAAAGCATTGCAGTGAAGGGATGCCTTTCTGAACTCAGACCCTGGACCTTCTCCTACAGCTGGGACTCAGCCATGGCCTCTGGACACAGGGATACTCTTTCTGAGATGGAATCCATCACTTTCTCCAAAGCTGCCTCTCTTTTTCTCCAATTATGCAATTTCTTCTCAGAAAACCACACCAAAGGGAGCTTACTTTCGGTTTCAAATCTTCCCATGGCTCAGCTGTGTTTTATTTCCCCTGCATCCTTCTTTATCTGATTTCATTTTTGAAACTCTGACTGCACAACTGCCTGAGAAATTCTTGCTCTGCTCCTGCTCTGCACTTTTTGCCTGAATTTCAGTGATATTCTGTAAATGGAAAGAGACAGCTGCATCACAAGCAAGACAACTGTGCTTCTCTTCTTCCCATTAAATAAACATTTCTTCTTTCAAGTATTTCAAAAACAGCCACACTGAAAACTTCCAGCCTTGAACAAAATCCCTCCTGTTCTAAATCCCAGTCTGTCAGAAACAAGGAGCAGTTTCCCAGCCCTGATCCTGGCCTGCAGTGGTGGAATTGCTTAAAAATAATGTTTAAGGAGGCACGATCCTGATTAGTTTGAGCTGCTGCTGCAGAAGGTGGCTTCTCCTCTGCACCACTTCCTCCCCTGTGCACCAGTTCTGCTGCAACTACACAGGATGAAAAGCAACTTTGCAAAGTGGGAGGGGGGAGAACATGCCAGGAGCAGGCACATTTTCTCCCTGAACAGTTAGAGCTGAAGAGCTCTTATTAACAGATTTAATGGCTGTTCAACCCCTTTCTTTTAGAATTGCCACTTGTGCTCTCAGCAGCAGCCCAGTAACTGCTTCCTATGTCTTCTCAAGATCAGAAATACTGTTTAATAGCTCTTTCATATTTTAATACTTTCAAAAAAACCCCAAAAACTTTCCAAATATCCAAGTACCCATGAGACATTTACCCTTGATCTGAAAATACTGAAGGTATTTAACAGGGTTTAACAATGATCATGTTTTCCTCACTCAACAGTAAGAGAGTCACTCCTCTCCAACACAAAAGGAAATCCCCAGCTGAGACCAAGATTTATCTTAGTCCTGGCCCTTGGAAGATGAGGTTTCATAGTTCAGTGACAGGGAAGTGGTGGGATCTTTCCTTTCACAAGCAAAATTATGTCAAATCAACCATATACTACTCTGTACTTGTGGTCAGCACCTCAAAATCGCTGAGGCAGCCAGCTACAAAGAGGAAAAAGCCCCTGAGACACAGAAACACACCAGACCCAATTATATAGAGTGCAAGTGAGCAGCCCAGGGCTTACAGGCTCTCCATGACCTCTCCCTGGCGCCGGGCGTACGGGCTCTTCTGCAGCTCCACGATCTCCGTGTGCAGAGCCATGATCTGCTCATCCAGGTAGCCAATATCTTCAGCCTGAGGGGAAATGTGGGCACACATCAGACTCAAGGAGAGCTATCAAGGAGATAAAGACCCCCAGAACACTTGTTTATAATGGGCTGCCTGCCTGCAGAGTTTGGGAGACAAAAAAGCTCTTTGGCACAGCCCTGCTACAATAATTGAGGTTTCTGTTCTCAGTGCACAACCAAACCTCTGACCACCACCACTGGCTGAGAAAAATCAGTTTCTTCCTAAATCATCTCTCTGTGTCTCTGGATTGCCTCCTAGACAGACTGATATATCCCTGCCTATAAACTTTTTCCATTCCTGATAAAGGGGCAGGGCAGGTGGAAAAACAGAACATAATTCTGATGGTCTGCCAAGTATTTGGGTGAGGTTCCTGCTTGTCTGGAAAAAGACAAAGACAATTCAATTCAATTACTCTGCTAGAGCAGCCACCTTTTTACCCATTCTTTAGATAATAAAAAAGAGATGACTCTCATTTAAAACTGATTTGCAGCATGCCAGTGATTCATGTCTGTACTCCTCCTGCAATTTTGAAATTGCTGCACAGCAAGTGATTGGTTTTCAGCTTCAGCAATGGGAATTTCTGTGTGCAGCAAATCCAGCCAAGAAGACTCCTGATCCATAGCAACACCATTTCTTTTGGGCAACAAGTAACATGTCTCTGCATTCCACTTTCCTTTTTAGAGAGCTGAGTCTGGTGACTTTTGGTTTTTTTGTTCAAATTCATTCAAACAACTTGGTGAGAGGACACTGTGTCTTTTTTAAGGCACCTGCAATGGTATTCCCATTCCCACAGCAGGAAGGATGTGGCACATATGACACATTAAATTCCTGTCACAATCTCCTTCACACAGAGATAATGCAGATTCTTCAACATCCCCTACCTGTGCACACTGAGAGGCTTTCTCTTCCATTTCCTTCCAGGCTTTGAGCATCTTCTCTGAAGCTTAAGAAAAAAAGAGGTGTTAATTTATAAAAAGACATTAAGACACAAAAATAAAGCAAGACCTGGACTTTACCTCTATTGGTGTAATTTGAACACAAGGAACATGATGCTGAATCTCCCAGCAGGAGCCATGACACAGAGATCACAGAGACAGTAAAGCTGCAACTCTGTGCTCAACTTTAACTCACACACAAACCCTTGGGTAGGGTTGCACTGCTTGCAATCACTGGCCTAAAACAACTCTGATCTTCAAACTCCACCATTAAGCTCAACAACTGCCACTTTTGATTGAACACAGACTGTCCAAACCCAGCTCACATTGTCTTTCCATTTTCCATCATCCTCCTTCAGCCCAGTCATTATTTTTGACTCAGGCTGCATTTTTTAGCCATATATATTCAAACTACAAGTAAATCTTGCTATTCTCTCCTCAACACTATTTGTTTCTGGGACATGAAACTGTAGCTAGTGCTCTTTAAACCCATCTCTCATCCTGACAAATGGCTTCTACTGATAACAAGCACAGCAGCTTGGTAGCACTGTCAGCAAGTGCAGCAGCTCTTGCCTAGTCAAAACTCCTAAAGTATCAGACTCTGAATTAATAAATAGCAAATATTTACATCACCAGTACTATTAATGCTCCTCGTTTTCTATTCTCAGTGGAGAACAGCTGATCACCTGTCTCATTACCACTGAAGGTCTCCAAAAGCATTCTGATTTTTATCTTCCTGCCAAACTCTTCTCCTGCATCTCCCCTGGCTAAAATGCACCCATAAAGATGCTGAGCTCCTTTACAGGATCACAGGAGACACCCAGACAAGTATTCCCCACTACCTACATATGCCATAAGCCATCTGGTCACTGTATCTCTCCAGGTCGAGGCGAATGCTCTGGTGGAAGAATTCCAGCTTTGCTTTCAGCTGCTGGGAGGCTGACACCATGTTGTTCTTCATTTTGATCAGGTTGGCGTTGTACCGAAGGAGGCTGAGCCTAACAGATGGAACAAGGACAGCACACATTAACTGGAAAGCCCACCTGGACTTCAAAAAGAGGAAATTCTGTTACTCTCAGGGGGACTGAGCACTGGCACCAGCTGCCCAGAGAGGTTGTGGAGTCTCCAACCTCAGAAATACTTGAGAGCTGTCTGCATGTGGTCCTTTTTGAGCATGGATTAGGCTGGAGGACTTCCAGAGGTCCCCATCTGTCAGATTATGCTCTCTTCTGCCCCAGAGATGGGACAACTAAGAGGTGTTTTAAAAACTTTTACTCCATTTTCAGTTTAATGTGAAGGGTGAGACAGTACAGATGTTATAATTCACACCACCATAACCAGAAGCTGACTATTTTCTAATTACATTATAAGTGTTTCTTGGCCTATCAGCTTTTGCTGTAAATACCTTAAAGTCAATCATCTAAAACTGCCCCTCATGACTTCTACTACAATGCATCTTTCATAGCTCTATTTCTCCAAAGTATCCAGTTTTTTTTACAAGGCCATCCTTTGAAACTTGTTTCTGGTTCCATTTCTCTCTCAACAATGTCTGTCCTATTCCATGGCATTTCTAAGTCAACATTTCTTATCTCAAAGTTTGCACACAGATACATACTATGTGAGCCTTCTGTTAAGCTTTGAAAATTTTCCACAAATCCATTTCCCACACCCATCAACCTCAGCCATGCTGTGAGACTCTGAGCATATTCAAGTGCTTTTTTGATCAATGTCAGGCATTACCCTGCACAATTCCTGGAGTGGAATAAGCTCCCAGCCCAAATATGTTTTATAATGTAAAGGCACAGAACAGCAGAGGGCTGTAAAACTTCAGGGAACCAAAACTCCCCGAGATGGATGATTCCAGGCAAACAGACCCTGTGCTGGCATAGCACTGCTCCCTCTGAGTGGGTGACAACTCACATGGCAGCTCTCTGTCCCTGGAAGAGCCTGCTGTAATCCTCTTTCAGCCCAATGACGTAGTGAACCGCTTCCGCCCACACCTTGCGCAGCTGCGGGATCGGCAGCTGGATTTTGCTGTCCTGCACTGAACACAGGAGAAACACAGTGCAGTGACAACATTCCTAATTCCTGCTTCACATGCCTAGAAAGCCAGGGAAATTCTGCTCAATTTCTAGGAGATGCTGCTGAAGCATGTATGAGCTTTCCATGTCAAAGCTCCCCAGGTATGTGACAACCTGTGACTGAGAAGGTAAAACCCTGTGGGGGGTTTTGGCCAAAAAACTCTAAAGCCCAAGGTAGCAAATTTAGTTGCTCCATTTAAACAATTGATACTGGTCACTGTCCTGATCTGTTTCATCTGAAAATGTCTTCAAACCTTTTGTAGGTTCCCTCTCAGATTTCCTGATGTAGATGTTTAAGGGGAAAAGATGCAGGTGTGTTCCCCTGCAGAGATGGGAGCTGTCAGTACACTGGGGTATCAATAAACATGGTATAAAAAGCATTTCCTCCAAGAGATTCAGTACAATGGTGTCATGCTATGAGATTCACCACAACAAAACAGCCCAGAACACAGAAAAACCTGAGTGACACTAGAAGATGAGGAAAACCAGTGGAGACTGGCCAAAGAAAATTAAGTTACTGAACTGTCACAAGACATTTTCTTTACATGCAGTATCCCCGCAGACATCTCCTGTTCCCTGACACTACTTTTCTTTCATAGAGGTACACAGGGTCATTTATACAGATACAGATTTAAAATAAATAAACTTTCAGAGAGATCTATTGGGTTGTGCAGTGACTGCTGTAATCTCAGGAGACAAGCAGCAAGCAGATAAGCAGCTTCCATACACAGCCTAAAAGCCCCAAACTGGTGATGCCAGGGCTCTGTCATCAGGACAAGGTGTTAGGCTGCTTCTCTTTGAATCAGACAGAGCCCTTCAAGACAACACAGAGGGGTTTATAAAGCAGATTTCATTTCTTCTTGCATGAGGACAGCACTTCTCCAGCACACTCACCAATGTAGTTGACACAGTCAGACAGACTGCGAGAAGCAAAGGGGCCATCATAGACAGTTTTGCTTTTATCAAACAAGTAGACCATGTAGCTGTCCCAGCCTCTCTGGGAAGAAAAGAAAAGAGAATATAAGCAAGGGAAACCCCAAGCAGTTTCTACTAACCCAGTACATCATGAACTAATTGTTGTGGGTACACTCTCTTACCAAGTGCCTTTAAAAACTTCCTTTGATAGATTCTACAGGAAAACAGAACTCTTTGCTAGCAATTAATTAAATATTTAGGCAGAGTACAATGACAGAAACCTGCTTATATTGGGTAATGCAAGATCTTTCCAGTTATTACATATACAGAGCAAACTGTCTCCTATGAGAGAAGATTTAGGCCATTTATCTTCCCTAAGATTTTAAATTCTCTGAGAACATGGAAGATATGAACAGATTCCTCCTTACCACGCCATCAATAACACACTGGGAAGCAGGTTTCCGAGGGTCCAGGCAAATCCCTGTTTCCAACAGCAGCTCCTGATTTCCTGTGCTTATTCCAGTCTCAAACTCAATACGATTCTGAAGGGAATGAAGGCTTTCCTCAGGATGCAAAAGGAAGGAGACAATCTTGGCAGAGGTCATGTTTAGGATGTGAACTATCTGTAAAAAGAGGACAAGTAGTTACAAATCCTTGGATATCAAAGACAAAGGCACACAAGCCTGGGATGGAGCACAGAGCAGAATGAGAGCATAATTTGGTTTTATTAACCACAACAATCAGGAGTAAAGCCCCACATGAAAAACTCAAATCCTGGGCCTGTAACTTTTAATGCCAGAGAAAATGAAGATCCAACACATTAAGACCCTTCACAAACCCTGCTGCAGCTTAATTACATCAAAAGAACTGAGACAAAATTATCCTTCTCTTTCTACACAGGCTTGCCTTGGCTAGTCTGACTCCAGTAAAGCTCAAGTAATTATTTGAAGAGGAAAAATCTGTTTTACTAAACTGCACCTCTGTTCTACTACAGGCATTATTACTATAGCATATGAATACACCCAGAGGTCACGGCATCAACAGTGAAGTCTAGGAAAACTGTTATTAGCAAATATTAAACCTTATTTGATCCTGGTGAGCCCTTTCCAAGATAACAAACAGTAATACAGGGTCATCCTTCTACTCCATATGTAAAGCTAGAGATTAATATTGCAGGAGATGTTTTGTCTTCCACTAAGTACTGGGCACGCTGAGCATGCACTCACTTGCTGATATCAGGAAGAAAAATTCCTCCTGAGCCAGGAATTGTTCTTGTTCTTCTTCTTGGAAGCCGGATGATGCCAGGATTACAGCTTTGCTCCACTGAACACTCTCTGTCCTCTGGGATGCTTTCAGAAGGCCTTTACAGCCAGTAAGAGCCCCCACTCACCTTCAGATTCAGTATGTGATCCATGATCAGGAAACACCTCGGACGACTGGTCTCAGGATCTGAGCCTCCACCCCTCTGCTGTGGATCCCAGTTCAGCATCAGCTGCAACCAGTTTTCCATGGGTTCTACAATCAAACTAAAGCAGAAGGGCTGTAAGAAAGGGGAGTCCTTCAGCAGGCTGAAGCAGCCCAGCTTCCTGGGCCTCTCCTTGTGTGCTTTATTCAACAGGTCTGACCATCTTTGCAGCCAACCAGAGAGCCCAAAGTACCCAAAAAAGAGCTACAGGCTATGCCTTAACAGCAAACAGCTGCTTGCCAGGAGCTTGAAACACCCTGGAGAGAGGAGGAGGAGCTCTCAAGCTTGGATAAAGGAGGAAGAGCCCTCATTTAGAAGGCCAGAAGTGTCCCCCCCAGCTGTGATGAGGACACACATACCTGCAGAGGCTGTGAGGCTGCGGCAGGTGGGTGCTGAAGCGAACCTCCCCGTTCATCTCCTCGGAGGCAAAGATGTGCTTTGGGTCCTTTTTCTTGATCTTTTCATGCCTGGGAAATAAAATCCTTTGTGTATATGCTGAGGAGTGTTAGTTTTGTAAAGGAGCAACTGAAGACAGCAAAAAGGGGCCAGTGTCCAGCAGGTTTAGAAAACAAACTCATCTTTCAGGACAAAGATGCCATTTTCAAACAACCCAGAACATCCCGAAGTGAAAGAGAGGAGCCCTTCCAATAAACTCTGCCTCTGGAAAGATTTACCTCTTCTCTTGTTCTAACAGAAACCCAAATTTGTTATTTTTTCTGTATCAGAACCACTCTTTTAAAAACCAAGCAAACAAACACTCCAGGCACAGCAAGACAAGCAGAAACCTCCATATGCAGGTCAAAGTCTTTCAGCACAGATTTAAGTATTAGCACTTCCAAGCACCTCTTCCAGAATAAGTGTCTTACCAGGCAAATGGCTGCAGATTATGTAAGAAAGGTCTAAATCCTGCAATGCATTCAAACACCATTGTCCCAAAGCTCCAGTAATCAACAGTAACTGAGTAGGATTTGTTCTCAAAGAGTTCTGGAGCCTAAAAACGATCATAAGAAGACACTTTGACTGTGGTGTTTCCTTGCATTTCTGCAGAGACAAAGCTGCATCCAAGTGTGGCTCCCTGAGAGGGGACACCCTTGGGACAGGTGCCCAGGATCTCCATTTTTGGAGGTTTCAGCCCTTGGCAGTGCCAAGACACAGCTGCCCTTCCTCAGTGCTGGTGACACTAAAAAAAGTCTTACCAAATATTGCAATGTTCCAACAAATGAAGTGCATAAACTTCCTTGATCCAGATCCTTTGCATATCCCAGGTCTATTATTTTGTGAACAATCTGCAAACAGTTTAAACAGTTCATCAGAAGAGCAAATGCTGAGGGAAAAAAAAACACCAAACAACCCAAAATCTGCTCAGTAACAGCCACAGAATACTCTCAAGAGGAAAGCCAGAGTGGAATTTCTGGAGAAAGTCCATGGCAAAGCTTCAGTAACAGTGTTAAAGCTTTTAGTAAATGCACAGTTCAGTCTTCAGTCCAGTCCAATGTGACAGCTTCCAGAAATGACAATGGAAACACACTGATCACCTGACTTACCTTCCCACCTTCATCCTGAAGAACAATATTTTCAGGCTTTAAATCTCTGTGTATAATTCTGTTCTCATGCAAATATTGGATACCAGAGCCTGGAAGACACATGTTTGATTTAACAGAAAATAAAATCCACACTGATTAAATCTAAATCTGATAAAAACCTAATACTGGGGGGCAAATTCCCAGCCTTCCATGATTTACCACCACTCATTTCTACATTTAACAGCTTCCAAACTTGTGCTTCTTCTCCACTGCATTGTCACATCTTTGCAAAAACATGCCAAAGACACTCAACTTATTATAAAAAAAAAAAAAAAAAAACAAGAAATATTCTGGAAGGGGAACAAGGATAAAGCAAGCAGAGTTGCTTTTTATTTCAGGAATTCAGCTGAAAGCCCTCTTGAGCACTGAAAGTCCAGGAAAATACCCTGAAATACTTTCTCATGCCAAAACTAGCTCTTCCTACAAGCAGTAACAGGTTATCTCTAGGAGAATTAAGAAAACAAGGAGCTTTCCTGTAAAACCTTTTTCCTAGAGAAACCCAGACATTGCCCTTTAGCAGACAGCTGTTCCTTCCCATGATGTCCAAAAAACCAGGTACTTTCCAAGGGCCTGATTTTTTTAACACCCTGTTCATTTTAGTTCCCTTTTCATGGTGAGCTGAAAAGGGAAAATGCCATTACACTTTAAAAACCAACCAACCAACTAACCAAACAAAAAAAAAAAAAAAAAAAAAACCCAAACAAAAGGAAAGAATTAACTACATACCAATGTCACTAAGCAGAGAAAGGATTTGACTTTCCTTCAGCCCACAGCAATTTTCTGGTTTGTTTAGCAACTAGAAAAGAGCAAAAGATGTTCAGACCCACACTTGCAACAGTTAGGAGCCAAAAACCAACATTTTCCATCCCCTGTTGAAACTACCCAGCTAATAGCACAGCTCAAGGACACTCCAGCTGAATGGGGCAGCTGATTTTGTGCAATAAAATCATGGCCAAGAAGAAAACAACTCAAACAAAATGAAAATTCAGAAGGAAAAGGGGAGGAGACAAAAACAGGGCTGCAGGCAAGGGAGGCACTGTCTTAATGAGCTGTCATGACTTTTAGAGATGACTGAAGTGCTTTAGCCCTTACGATGGATTCACAAGGAGAAATTAATAATGAAATTAAACACAAATGATGCCAAACAAGAGAAAGATTTAAAAAACACAATCAGAAATAAAAAGTCATGGTTTTTTTTAAAGCAGTACAGAACATCAGATGGTTAATGAAGCGTGTTGCTTCCTAAATTGTTTCAGCATCTATGCCACACCTAAGGATTAATCAGAAATGAAGTGACTAAATGCTGCATTGCAAGTAGAGCTAACTTCTCAGCCAGGGTCTCTAATCTACCTTCAGGGAGTCTCCAAACTTTTACTGCAATAACACAACACCAGATGTCTCTGGGACTGTGGCCAGGTGCCTGTGTCTGCAACCCCCAAAAGCTCTTTCTTATGTGCCCCTTCTTTTAATGTGGCTTCAACCTTAAAAGTGTCTCTTGGACTGGTTCTAACAACTCAAAACCATATAATGAGAGGGGATTACTGCATTCACCAGCTGCTCATGTTCCCCAGGGCTATTTAACACCAGTAACAAAAACTACAGAAAAATGAGTTTCTTGATCACACACATGAGGTGATTTCTAAGCAAACCCTGACAGGGATTTGCTACTTCACCCCTCTAGAAATTGTTGCTTCCTGAATCCAGCTGTAATGGAAAGGAAGCACAAACTCTACCAGGTCACCAAGCCACTGCCTGGGGAACTATTGAAAGGCTCCTTTATTTCTGGATGCTGCCAGTGAGCAGATTGGCAGTTCCCAGCTCAGCAGGAACAGCAAAGCTTCAGAATCCCTGGAGGCCCCAGTCCAGCAGACATAGGCTCATTCCCTGTGCTGAGAGGAAGGTAACACCAGATACACATGAACCCAAACCAGTCAGACTCTGAACAGATGGAGACACAACAGCAAAGCCAAACCTGCTGGGTGTCAGCAGCTGCACTAATGCTAAAGCAGCTCCACAAAAGGACACCAGGATAAAAGAGTATCTGCCCTTGGCTTGCCCTCTGGTTTCAAAAACACAAGCCTTGTTCCCCACACGTGGTTTTTTTTCCCACTCTACATTAACTTCCTCACACCTGTACCTGATGCCTCAGGTTTTAGCTTTTATAGATTTCAGATTCTGTGCTACTTTAGTAATTCTGAGTTTCACATTAAGGGATGGTGAGCTCTCTGCACAGAGCAGGGAGACAAAACAATTCCTGCTCTAGCTGGGGACCAAGGAGAACTGATCCAAATCTCAGGCCCAAGAGCACAAGCAACGTGGGCTGAGGAGAGAAAAACAAGGATGGAACTGCATGGGCTGGAGCTGGAATTGGACTATGAACTCCACAACTTATAAACGTGAGAGACCCTGTGACCAGGCATCCATTTTGTGCCCATTTTGGTTCACCTTGGGTGCAGCCCTGGCTGGGCTCTTGTGCTGCCCAAGGTGGATCCATAGAGGAGATCCTTTTAGTAAATCCCTGCTTTAGCTCTGTCTGGCCTCTGCTCTAGGTCAGCCTTCTCAAGGCATCATACCCAAAAAGAGAAGGTCCCCAGAGCAGCCCTGGTGAGAGGAGCAGCACTGACAGGCCCAGTTTGGGTTATCTGGTTGTTCTTGGAAGCAAAGCAGGCGTTACCTTGCGGAGGTCCCCCCCTGAGCAGTACTCCATGGCCAGGAGAGGAACGTCGTTAACCAGGAAGTTCATCTCCTCAGGAACTTCACAGGCTCTCACCACGTTGGGATGGTTCAGCCTAAGCACACAGAGAGCTGCATGAAAACTCTCTTGGGAGAATGAGACAACAGCAACCACATCTGATGTTCCAGGGACAGCTTCTGGAATCCAGGAATCCTTGCTCACTCATCAGCTGGTACTTACCAGTACCCAAATGCACAAAATCCACACCTTGGGAATACACAAACCAGTGATGAGCAGAAATGATGTCTCAAAGCCAAGGTACAGGACTTGGATTCTGGGGATCCAGACTCAAGTTGTGAATTCTTGCACAGTCCTGGCAGTGTCTGTGTGTGTGCATGTGTATGGAGGAAGAGACTCCCCCTGGCCCAAGGGTTTCACAACAACCCCCTAACACCTGTGTAACTGCACCAGGCAGGTGAAAGCCACATTCACAGGGAAAAATTAACTTCTGCAGCTGAATTCAAACAGCTGCCTCCTGACTGTCTCTAATACATGCCACTCTGGGGAATAAGTGACATATCCAGAAGGAAATGAAAGCAAATTATTTCTCTCTACATTTTCCAAAGCCTCTGGACACCAATGTAAGAGCAGCTCATAACTCAGTCGTTGTTTTCAGGAACCAAATCAGACAGCACCAAGCCTTGATTTACAAATTCATGTTCCCTGCAAGTGGTGTCCCCCCATGCCATGGCACACAGTGAGCAGGTGAGGGTAACAAAGCAACAGCAGGAGGTCAGAAAAGCCCTGAACACCAGAATCACTGCAGTCCTCAGGGAGGACAACTGAGAGCATCCCTGCTCCCACCAGTGGGACAGAGGATTTCCTTCTCCAGGATCTCTCTCTTTCTCTCTTGGAAGCAGTTTGGTGAGACCCAAACACCCAGAGGCAGCCCCCCCATCCATGAGACCAAAACTGTCCAGCCCTGTTTCACCTGCTGGAGAGGGAGGGTGGGCAGCACATAGCATGGACTTTCTCATGAGGAAGTGTAAGGAGAATTTATTCTTTACATTCGGCAGCGTAACAGAAAAAAAGCAATTCCAGGATCCCCTGGTTGCTAAATCAAAAACAAAAGTACCGCAGGGTATGGGAACACGTGGGTGTTCCCAAATCACAACATCAAAACTCAACCCACAGGGTGGCGAGATTGGAGGAATTTTGGATGAGTGAACAGCCCAGGCAGCACAACAGAGCAGGGGGTTTGGGGGTCGCCAGCTCCCAGGCCAAGGCAGGAGCTGGGGCATGGGATGAAATAAACCAGCACAGGCATGCCGGGCGACAAGGGGGCTGAGCCCCGGCTGTCCCCATTCCCAGGCTGACACCAGCTGTCCCCACAGCACGGTCCCACCTCCCCAGCTGGTCCGGGGCTGACTCCCCGCACTCCCCTCTCCCGGCCAGTCCACGGACTGACCCCGGCCGTCCCCTGTCCCTGTCTGTCCGGTGCCGCCGTGCCGGGCCGCGCCGAGCCGAGCCGTGCCGGCCGGCCGCACTCACTTCTTCATGATGTCGATCTCGTGACACCAGCGGTCCTTGTTCTTGACGCTGAGCTCCAGCCGGCACGACTTGATGGCCACGCGGTCGCCCGAGTCCTGCGGGACACAGCGCCGTCAGCCGCCCCGGCCCGGCCGTGCCCTCCCCGCCGCCCAGCCCGGCCCCACCTGGTGCTGGTACAGGCACACGTTGCCGAAGCCGCCGGTGCCCAGGCGGTCGCGCATCTCCCAGGGCCCGCAGCCGCCGGCCGGGTGCCCGCGCAGCGCTGCCCCGGCGGGGGCCCGTTCGCCGGCGGCGGGCGCGGGTGGGCCGGCCCGCTCCATGGCTCGGCCGCTCGCTCCGGCACTCCGCCTTTATTGCCGCGTCACCGCCCGGCGCCGCCCGCGCCCGCCCGGGGCCGCCGCCGGCAGCGCCGCCTCAGTCGCGGAGGGAGAAGTCGAAGGGCTCGAAGTCGCGGCGGAAGGCGCGGGCCTGCGCCGCCTCCTCTGGCCGCTGGGCGGCGCACTGCCGCCAGTCCGCGCGCTGCGGCTGCGCCAGCAGCGCCTCGCTCGCCAGCACCTCCCTGCAACAGCGCCGTGACGTCACTGCGACGTCACTGCGACGTCACAGTGACGTAAAGGTGGGCGGGGTCAGCACACACCTGCCGAACTGCAGCGGGAAGCGGCCACGGATGCGGTGGAACAGCTTCTCCCCCGTGTCCAGCTCCACGTAGAAGTACGGCATCCCCGGCTGAGCCACCTGCGCCACGGGAACCACACAATTAGCTGGAAAACACCTCCGACACCATCAAGTCCAACCTAGGACCCATCACCAGCTCGTTCACTGGACCGTGGCACTAACTGCCATGCCAGTCTGTACCACCTCCCCGGGCAGCCCCTTCCCAATCACCCTTCTGAGAAGAGCTACCAGGGCTGTCGACAGGCAGAGCCTCTTCCCAGCCAGTCCAAGGGCTGGAGACCCAGCTGTCCCCATGCCATGGCCCTCTCTCCTGGGAGAAAACTTGGGAAAATAACCCCGCAAACTGCCTGAGGTCAGTGCCTGAGCTCAAATAATACCTTCCATGGGAGGAAGGAGCAGTGGGTCACTTCCTGCTGGGATCACCTATGATATTTTGTGGTTTAATTCTGCTGTGAGTGACTAATTGAGAAGCAGGCAGGACTGGTCATTCCTAATCTCATGGAGGTCACCCCAGCCTAGTAAAACACATTCCTGGAGGACAAGACCACGCTCCAATTTCTCAGCTGAGAAATCATCTGTTCTCCATGGTAACTTCTCCCAGAGCAGAATCCTGGCACATCCCCAGATCAAGTCCCTGAGGTTGTGCCTCCAACAGCTTGATCCCATCCCACAGAGTGACCTCAGGGGGGAACAACAGCTCAGGCAGGACAGGGGAGAAGTGAAGAGGTGAAATGTGGCCCCGTACCTGCGCGATATCTGAGTGCTCTGGGATTTCCAACAGTTCAATCTGCTGCTCCTGTGCTTGTGTGATAAAGGCCTCCTTGATGTCTTCAGAAGTGCAAAGGTCCAGAGGGACAGGAATGACCTGGAGAGGGAGGACATTTCCATAAAAGAATACGAGACAACCTGTTTGCAGAAAGCCATCAGTCCATCACTGGAGCTCGTGGCTCCTCAGTACAGCTCAGCCTCATCACTCAAGACAGGTGAGCACCCATCTCTACAGGCTTAAACTCATGAGACTTTTTTTTCTGTAGGAGGTGGACAGAGAGCTGAAAACTCCAAGCTTGAAAGTTCTCAGCACAGCCCTTTCCCTTCTCATCTCTGTGGTAGTTCTGATACAGCTCTGATACACTTACAGAGCTGCCACACACAGCAACCACCAGGATAAACCCCAAAATGGCTCTTTCAGTTCATCTGGAGTTTATGTTCAGTGCAAGTTTATGCTTCCCCAGGGTGACACCCAAACCATACCTGCAGCTGCAAATGCTGACTCCTATAGTTTCTTTCAAATAGGACATATCTCTTCCCCTTGCTCCTGAAAAATTCCTTTAGGGCAGCCTTGTACTTGGTGACTTCTTCCAGCACCTCTGAAGACAAGTCCACCACTGACTGATAGTGCCCAATTGGCAAGATCAGGACGTGGTCAGGTGTCAAACCCCCTTTGGCCAGGGCAAGGTAGCACTAGAGTGAAACAACACACACCAGTTACTCACTGTGCTGTAGGAATTTACTCTCTGACTACTCAGAATGAGTAACCTCGTGAACAGGAGAGTCTTCTGTGTTGCTTATTAGGGATTGTTTGTTAGCCATTTTATTTGAATTTATTTTTATACTGAATTTATTAATCATTAGAGGAATGAGAAAGAGACAGAGAGACTGCCAAAGGACAAAAAAAAAAGCATCTTGAATGTCAGAAGAATGCCTTGTGTGCAGGGAAGCTGCTGAGTGAACTTCACCACTGAGGCAGGAATTTCTTATTCTGACACAAAAATCCACTTAGAAATTTAAGTGGATCCACTCTGCTGGAACAAAACTGGGCCACGCTTCAATTTTTAAGAGTTTATGTGTTTGTAGAGGAGATGCAAAAAAACTGAAAGCAAACCCAAGAGCCAGCTGCAAAATAAGTTTGTTTTAAATTTAAAATTGGAGATTGGTATTTTGTTTTGCCATGTCTTAGCATGATTCTGACCTAGCAAAGCCCATGCTGCAGGTACTTACATGTGTGCCAATACTGACAACCAAGTGCTTCTCCACCTCTGGGCTGGCCAGGCAGAACCAGCAGGGCCCTGTGGGCTGAGCTTTGTTGGGAAAGAAAACAAAGATTAGCAGAAGGGATATTTGTCAGAACACAGACAACCTGGCATTTCCCAGTTTATGAAGTGCTGAAGGTGTCAGAAGGACACAGCTCTGGCCAGGGACATTCCAGCAAGAAAGGAGGTGGTGGCAGTCAGACCCTGCTGACTGCCATTCTCCTGGAATGAAGGAGGAGTTTGGTAGTTCCAGGAGTTAGTAGTTGCAGCTCACTAATAAGAAAACATCAGCAAATGTAAGCAAACAAATCAAAACGAGGTAAAATTAAAGACAAGGACAGATGCTGCCAAACCACGATACACACTTGTCAGTTCTGGCCCATCCATCACACCCAAGGCCCCTGGATTCAAACCCAAACTGTGATACCTGAGCTGAACTTTTTGGAAGTGTCTGGTTCAGAGGGTAAATGCCATCAGCCCAACCACAAGCACCACAGACCCAAAGAGCTTTGAAACTATGCTCTTGACGCTTCTATCACCTGCTGAAGCCTATCTTCCCTTGGAAACAAGGGACCCTTCATGCTCCTGCATTCCCCCAGCAGCTGGCAGTGACAGAGCTCTCTGGCCAGCTGACACCTACAGCTCAACAGCTGGAGGAACAACTTGGAGTGATGTGATCCATCCAAAGCCTCGAGGAAGAGCTCAGCAAAAAAGCATCCTCACACTTACGGGGTTTCTTGGCTTGCTTAGGTTGGGAGTCTCCTCTCTCTTTGCCATCTGAGGGACGTTTCCTTCCCTGATGCTTGTTCAAGTCAAAGAAAAACTGGCAGGCTGGTTCTTCCTGTTTAGGAAATGAAAAGTGAACAGGATGTTCAGTTAGAACTGCACCACAGGATATAGAATTTGATTTTTCCTGAAGAGCTGGGAACCACTTTTGAAAAGGATCAAGATCACAGAATCTCTGAGGCTGGAAAATCCCTGCTAGCCCATGGAGTCCCAGCTGTGCCCAGTGCCCACCTTGTCCCCAGCCCAGAGCACTAAGTGCCACCTCCAGCCCTTCCCTGGACACCTCCAGGGATGGGCACTGCAAAGCTCCCTGGGCAGCCCCTGCCAAGGCCTGAGCACCCTTTCCAGGAAGAAATACCTTCTGAATACCCTGGAACAGAATAACCTGTCCTCCTAGTAATGCAGCAGGCTTTACCTGCTTCAGTCAGGGAAAAACTTCAGGGAGAGCTGCCCCAAATCATTATGCTCTCCTATTCAGCCTTATGCTGAACATTCAGAATTGCCTGATTTTATGGATTGCTCAAATCTTTTCAATTGCCAGCCAGTGCCAAATGAATGGCTTTATTTCTCAGAGATGTTAATGTGTCACAGACTCACCAGAGGTTGAAAACATTTGATTGAGTTATCTCATTAGAAGGCTTTAATGCTGAAGAGGAAAAAACTCTTGTCCCCCTATTTCTTATAGTCCTTCTTTAAGAAGTGAAAGGCCATAATAAGTTCTCTTCTCCAGGCTGAACACCCCCAGCTCCCCCAGCCTGTCCCCACAGGCAGAGTTTTGGACAGAGATATCCCAAAGGGAAAGCCAAGCAGTGTTGTGAGCACAGAGAGTGAAGCAGGAGGCCCAAGGGGAGGAGCACAGGGCAGTACCTCTGCAGAGAGAGGGGCTTTGCTCTTGGGAGCCTCCTTCCTCAATTTCCGGTAGGGATTTTCGGTGACATCCTGAGGCTGCTTCACCAGCTCTGCAGGGTCCATGGAGCTCATGGGCACAATGCTGAAGGCATAGAGGTACTGCAACAAACACAGGCAATCAGGGACAGGCAGCTCCTGCCACAGCTGCACCTCTGAGGAGATCACTTACAAACTAAGGTACCCCAGAACAGCTCCACACCACTCAGCACATCAGTGTTTGTGCCAAGGCAGGGCATGGAAAAACACACCCCGTGTGCCACTGTGCCACCCAGGAGTTTATGCAGTGCATCCTTGGTCCCTGCCCATTTCCAGGCCTTCTTTCTGGCCTTTTTTGTTACCAGTGCATCCTTAACTACCAAATCAATTCCTTAACTTTCTTAAGGGGGAGAAGAGAGACAGGTTAAAAACCTCATGCCAGAAGTTTGGGTTTTTTTCAGTGGTTTGTGCCTCAGAACACCACATGCAGCCCTTACTACCCTACTGACACAACAGGCAAGTGGTACCTATTCCTCAAGTGAGACAGATACCTCCACTTTAGCCAAGCTTTTAAGTGCCTGATGCTGTCCTCTAACTGCTCTCACTGCCCCATTACTGTACTTGAGAAAAGAAGAAAGATTCAAGGGTGTCAGTACCTTTTTCTTGCTTGTATTGCCAACATCAGCAAGGGCAATAAACCTGGTGACATGCTGTGGGGTCTCCTGTAGCACCATGTGATTCCTGTAAGGAAGCAAAACCTGGCTGTACTGGCACATAAAATACATAAAGTATTGAAAGGACAGAGAGAGAACCCCTGCCTGCCATGAAGATACTCAGACAGCACACCAATCCTCCAGTGTTCCTTAAAAACTGAACCCTTGCTTGAAAATAAATGAGATTTCACATGATTTTACAAACCTGTAAGGAAGTCTTTCATAATAGGCCTTCTCCAGGGCAGCAAAATGGTACCTTGGTTTGAGACTTGCAGCTAGATCTGATACCAGCTTGGAGCCACACTTTTTGGTATCTATTTCTCCCTACAAAACACAAACCAAGCTTTATTTAAACCTCTCAAAGAGCAGGGAAAAGAAATGTTTAATATACTTCGCTGTACACTTGAGTGAGTACATTCCGAGAAAATTCATGCCAAGGGAAGTCAAACACAAACATATTAAACAACTACAGAGAATGCCCATGGGAACTTCTGAGATCTGAGTTTTCTCTCTGAGCCAGAACATCCCAACAAATTGTTCTCTACAATCCCCAAGGGCAGCAGGGTTGGTTATCATGCTGTGAGGGAAAGTTCCTCATGCATTTAAACTGAGGATTGTATCTTTTTTTGGATGTTGGAATAAACTGAGAGGAAGCAAAAAATGTTCTTTTGCCACATGTGTGGCCTTGCTGTCCAGACAGGTTTCAAATCATCTGAAAATAACTTCTACTGAGGAACATTAACACTACAAAATTGGACACAAATGAAACAAACCCTCAAAATCCATACTGAGGAAGAACCAGACCACCTGACTGATACTGAAGGAAATAAACACCAAAACACTTAAAAAGTGGCAGGGACAGATAAAATGCCCTGAAGTCTCACAAACCCCCCTCCTTCCAGTTTTCTCTGAAGAACCAGCACATCTGCTCTCCCTGTTTTTACTCCCAGCTATCTCAAGCACTCGGAGAGGGTGAACAGAACTCGCACTCGGAGAGGAAGCAGAAAGGCAACACTTTGTGAAACCCTGGGAACAGAACACTCACCGTGCTGTTGGCAAAAGTGCCCACGTCTCTGGGCCAGGGGGAGGTCAGCAGTATATCCACACCCCTGAAGTTTGGGGTTGCCAGCAGAGAGGTTTTCAGCTCGGCCACGTCCTTGGTGCTGAAGCAGTGCGCGGGTGCCGGCTGCTGCTGCGCCTCGGTGCCGCTCAGGTAGGCGATCTGCAGCCCCGAGCAGCCACTGTACACACCCCTGCGGCCTGCAGAGACACAGACACAGACCTGAGAATGTCACAATCCCCTGGATGGGGCAGCAGCAGTGCTGGCTCGCTGTCACTGCAGCCATCCTCACAGACAGCTCATCTGCTGTGCCCAGAGAGATGGCATCGCTCGGTGCCACAGCGCGAACCCCAGCCTGCACACAGTGGAGCTCTTCAGACAAGCCCCAGGCTTCCCATTCCTCCCTGCCACCTTGCTTCCCAAAAACTCATCCACAGCAATCACACATCCAAGCCAAGTGCCTCTACTCTGTTTTCTCTTGGTACCAATTCTGGAAAGAAACTGGTTTTTCTTTTTAGCTTTGCAGCACTTCATTTATTATCCCTGCTACTGCAGTACAGCCACACAGCAAAATCATACTCAAACCTTCTCCTACAGAGACAAGCATGCTCTGGGATAAGACAGGCATGCTAAAAGAAGAACAAATAAGGGAATTGATTGAACAAATAATTTCTGAAAGAAAGAAAATTGAGAAAAAATAGAAAGGTAGAGTTTTGAAGTAGAAGAGCCAGAATAAAACTGAATGAATATTTGAGTCAAAGAGAAGGCTCAGTTGAAGGAAAAGCAGGAGTGGAAGGACAATATTAAACCACATGATTTCTTACACATAGGTAAATGCAAGAAGTTTAGAATAACTTCTCCTATACCAAAGATAATAAATACAAATTTATTATTACAGAAATGGTTTGGAGTTACTGCTGATTTGCTGAGCTGTGAATTTAGAAAATGAACAATTCTGAAGAAAAATATATCCTTATTTAAAAGCAGTATTACATTTAGAAATCTATCAATTTAGATAAAGCAAAAAAGTAGTTAAAGTACTTTTAACAGAATAATAAAAATGTAAAAAATTCCAGAACATTCTCTTTTTTTTATTTGACCAACAAACAGAAATGTCTTTCAGCTGTCCAACCTCATTTCTAAGTACTGACATGCAGGAAGATAAAGCAAGGGACAAACCCTAATAATTGTGCACTTTTTCATGAAATTGAATGCATTTCTATTTCAAAAGAAATAGAAATGTGTTCAATTGCTTTCTAATAATTCAAAGGACTGTTGTAACATCCCACACTGTTACAAATCACTTCAGAGAACAGGCTCTTGCAACCACGACTCCTTCTGCTCAGCAAGTTTAGAATCAGAAATGAAAAAAAAAAAAAAAAACAAATCAAGACAGCAGGGTTTTCTTCTTACAGAGACTGTACCAGTCAGAACCACAGGATAAAAAATGCCACTGACAACTCCCAGAAAAAGGAAGGTGTTGAAGTGGGAAGATGAGAGAACATTCATGAGAGCCCCAGCAGGCACAGGCTGATCCCAAATCCCCTGCAGCCTTACCCAGATGAGTGATGTTCTCAGCTAATTCACAGCCACTGACGTCTGGGAAGTAGCTCAGGGTGTCCGGGTTGTTAGCACCGAGCACATAGGTTGGGATTGGAGCTGGGGGAGAAAACCTTGTGCACTCAGTGTGCTTTAATTCCAGCACCCAGCCCACAGTGCCCAGGAATCACAGCAGGGAACCCCAGTCACACCCTCCACCACCCTCTGGAGGCAGCTGCACAAGAAATCTTCCTGCAGAGTGAGTGCCCAGCCTGGAGCTCCAAAGATTAACTCCAAAGTGATGCACAGCCCTAAAGCCAGAGGTGTTCCCCACAGAACCATCCTTCCGTTCTGTGTGGGGTCTCCCTGCTGGAGTGTAGCTGCTTTAACACCACAGTGCCCAGCCCCCGGGTGACACCGCCCTCCTCCCTTACCTTTCTTGGCCCCCGTGCGGTACTCGGCCCATTCTGCCTCGGAAGTAGAGCCAAAGAAATTCCCGACACACAAAAGCATCTAAAAACACCGGATAAAGCAGGAGTTGCCATTTCACCACAGACAGAACACACGCACAAAGGCTTTGCTTGCACTGCTTCAGCAGCATTTGGTTTGCTGCAGTGAAAAGATTCCTCTGTGTTTATCTGCGTTAAACGCAACATTAACGGGTTTAAAAGGACAGCCAGCTGCTCTCCCGCCTTCTGTGAGCAGATCACGGCTCCTCCCAATCATTTGGTGCTGGACAGGGAGGGCTGGGGGCTGCAAACCCCTTTTCACACCGAGCAGAAAGAGGAGAGGGGCTGCCGCGGAGGGACGGGACAGCAACACCCACCGGAGCTCCACCGGCACAGGAACCCCACCCCGGTCCGTGCCGGGATGGGAACGGGAACCCCGCAGGAACGGTACCACGTCCACCTCCCCCCACAAGCCCCACAAGCCTTACGTCGAAGCGGCCGCTCTTGGCCTGGATGGCGCGGACCCGCCCGAAGATCGCCTCCAGCCGCCCCTCCACGTCGCCACACGCCAGCCTACGGGACAACGTGCGGTAAGAGCGGCCGACACGGCACGGCACAATCCCAGCCCCACCGCAACCTCATCCCGTGTCCTGCCCCGTCCCGTCCCACTCACACGCGCAGCGGTGCCGCCGCCATCACGAAGATACTCGACACGAACCTCCCGCCACTTCCGGGTGCACCGCCCAAAGCGCTCCGCCACTTCCGGGTGCACCGCGCAAAGCGCTCCGCCGGTTGCCGGGTGGGCGGCGCCCGAAGCCTGACAAAACGAGCTGGAATCGCCGTGAAGTTTAAATCCCAGTGTCCGTAGGGAATCGCAGATATTCCCGATGCGTGGTGTTGTCATCCTGGTGTGTTAGTGCTCCAGTCAGTGCTGGCACTACATGTGGAAAACCCGCGAAGAGGTAGAAGAGGTGATCGGGTAAGAGAGGGGTCGTTGTCTCAGAAGTGACTGAAACAATCGCTGCAGGTGATTATTTACACTGTTAAATTATTATAATGTTCATTAAATGTGTTAATACTACATTTTGATATGTATTATAATAAATATATTATATTCATATAATATACTATATTTCGATGCGTATTTGTAATTACGCTGAGCTGTACCAAAACAAGCACTTCATCAGGCTGTAAACACCAGCCAAACTCTCCTGTTTTTGACATCTTTTCTTACACTTTATTATAATAATGCTTTATAAATAAATGAAACCTTATTAATAGCTTTCATAGGAGATTTCTAAATTAAATTTTTATATATTTTTATTCAGGTTTTACAAAGTTGGTGCTGTCGGGGTTTGTTCCTTCTGTAATATTGGGAATGAACCGTTCCACATTTTAACAATAAGCACGAGAAATGGAAAGTAGTAACATTTATTTTCTGTTTCTCACCTGACCTGAATGAACCACAAAAGAATCACGGAGTGGTCTGGGTGGGAAGGGACCTTAAAGCCCATCCAGTTCCACCCCCTTCCACTATCCCAGGCCGCTCCAAGCCCCGAAGTCCAGCCTGGCCTCGGACACTTCCAGGGATCCAGGGGCAGCCACAGCTTCTCTGGACACCCTGTGCCAGGGCCTGCCCACTCCCAAAAGTCAGCAGAGCGTTGTTTACCGGCAGGATGTGGGAAGCCGAGGAGGATAAAATCATAAAATTGATTTTGCCGACGCTAACTGGGCCAAAGCGCTCGAGGGCAGGAGGCCGCGGTCAGCGGCGGCTCCACCGCGTCACAGAGGCACCGAGGCCACCCCAACGCGCCCTGAGGGGCCGGGGTGCGCCCCGCTCCTGCCTCACCCCCTGCCCGATCCCGCCAACACCAGCAGGTCATGGACGCTACCCCAAAGAGAGCTCCCCGCCATCCCAAGCTCTCTAAGGGGCGGAAAAGCGGCGGCCGGCCGGCTCGGCGGGGCCGCCACTCAGCCACCACCATCCCTCAGCGGGGCCGCCGCTCGGGCTCCCGCCAACATGGCCAGCCCTCTGCCTCCCCTCGGCAGCGCCGCCACCATCTCGTCACCTCCTCCCCTCAACGGAGCCGCCGCCACACCGTCACCACCTCCCTTTAGCACCACTCCTCAGCCTCCCCCCATCATGGCCGATACCCCGCCTCCCCTCAGCGGTGCCTCCCCTCAGCCTCCCCCCAACATGGCCGCCCCCCCGCCTTCCCTCAGGTTCGGCACCGCCCCTCAGCTTTGCCCGCCGGCTCTTCCCGCCCGGCGCAGCCGCGGAGCAGCCGCCCGGGCGCGGAGCGGGCGGGAAGGACGTTGGGGCGTTGTTGACGGTGCTGGCGGGGGGGGATGGCGCTGTCGCAGCAGTGCGAGGCCGCCTTCGGTACCGCGGACCTGTACGGCGTGCTGGGCGTGCGGCGCGGCGCGTCCGAGCAGGACATCCGCCGCGGCTACCACCGCGCCTCGCTGCGCTTACACCCCGACCGCGTCCCGGCCGAGCAGAAGGAGGAGGCCACCCGCCGCTTCCAGGTGAGCAGAGACCGAGGGAGAAAGGGAGGGAGGCAAGAAGAGACAGGGAGGGAGGGCAGCGGTGGCGGCCACGAATGACACCGACCCACCACTCCAAAAGGGGCTGGGCCCCTGACCGGCTGTCCCCCAAGTGGCTGAACCCCGGGCAAGCGACCCTGAGTGCCCACCCCGCTGTTCGACCCTGACCCTGAGTGCCCACCCCGCTGTCCGACCCTGACCCTGAGTGCCCACCCCGCTGTCCAACCCTGACCCTGAGTGCCCACCCCAGTGCTCCCTGGGTGACTGACACCCAAGTGACCGCTCCCTGAGTGACCTCCCGGCCGCTGCTGCGTCCCGCAGATCCTGGGCAAGGTGTACGCCGTGCTGAGCGATGAGAAGCAGCGCGCAGTGTACGATGAGACGGGCATGGTGGATGAGGAAGCCGAGGCGCTGCAGGACGGGCGGGACTGGCTTGAGTATTGGCATCTGCTGTTCAAGGTGAGAGCGGGACGGGGCTGGGAGACACCTCCCCTTTTTGTTTTTATGTGTTTTCTCTTAAATCCTCCTGGTGGGTGAGTCCTGTAAGTCACAAAGCATCACCTCTTTGCTCCAGGTCACCGTGAAAGACATCGAAGAGTTCAAGAGTAGCTACAAAAACTCGGAGGAAGAGCTGGCTGATGTGAAGGCAGCGTACTTGAATTTCAAGGGCGACATGGATCGGATCATGGAGTCTGTGCTGTGCGTGGACTACACAGATGAGCCCAGGATACGGGAGATGATCGAGCAAGCCATCGACTCCGGGGAGGTGCCATCCTACAAGGCTTTTGTAAAGGAGTCAAAGCAGAAGATGACGTCCAGAAGAAAGCGGGTAGGTTGCAGCAATTAATTACCAGAACTTTTTCCCTTGGCAGAAATAAGTAACTCTGTTCCCAAGATGTTTGTCACAGGATTGCTGGGTTACACACCTTACTGTTCACATCTGGTCACCCGTGGTCATCACCCCCCCCCAATCCAAATCATTGTGAAAGGCTTTTCTACTTCTTTATTTCCTTATTATACACAATGGCTTATTACAGTTTAGTGTGTCCCTGCGTTTATCTACAAAGCTGGGAGTTGCTGGAGTTAACAAAAACCAGCAAGTGGTGAAAACACATTTTGTTGGCTCTGGCCTAAATGGACTCCTGTATGTTTTCGGACACTTTGTAGAATGCTATATGCAAATCACAGTAACCTTTAAATTATTGTAGTATCTACCAAAAACAAACAAACAAAAAAAAAAAAAAAAGGTTGTGGGAAAAGGGGTGGGGACAAACATCACATGCAACACTGTGAAAGAGCAGAAAAACTTCCTGCTCTGCTAAATTCTGTAACCAGAATGGGCTTGTCTTGCTGGTTCCTTATTTGTGCCAAACTTGGAAACCCTTTGCACTCCCCTGATGCCTAAAAAGCATTTGGTAATCTGTAAGACATGGTCAGATAACATGCAAAATACTTCTTTAAAAAAACTTATTTGCTCTTTTAGGCAGAAAAAGAAGCTAAAGAGGCAAAAAAGACCATAGATGAGCTGGGCCTTAGTGAAGAAAATGACTTGCAAGCAGTGATTAAAGTAAGGCTTCTTCTGTTTCTTGCAGATGATTTTGTTACTGGCTTATAATTGTGTTTTCCCTGAGCATCTTTGATTTTGGATCCTTGCATATCTTCTGAATTCCTGAGGTTAAAACCTGGCCTTAATAATAACTATGTGCTTTAATTTAATTAGATTCGGAGTACAGTATGGATTTTATTACCTGTGTCTATTTAAAAATTTACAAGAGTTAAATATTTGGATTACTTATGGAATAACTTCTAGTTTTGGGTGGTTTCACAGGGAGTTTTAATGATGATATTAAATTTCCTGTAGTTTATCTTTAATGTGTTTGATGTAGTCCAGGATTTTGTGTAGCTATCAGACTTCAGTGGGATAAGCTGTTTGGGAAGTTCCAAAAGGTTTGAGTCTGGTTGGTTTTCTTTTCCCCCTGCCCAGCGCCGAAGCAAAGATCGAGAAAAGGAAATGGATAACTTCTTAACCCAGCTGGAAGCAAAGTATGGCAGCACTGCTAAGAAAGGAGGAAAGAAGACCTCAGGCAAGAAAAGAAAGGCAGAAGGAACAGCGTAGACTGAAATACCAGGTTTCACTTTGTGTAGAAAAGTGGATTTGGGAGAATTTTGGGTGTTTTCTGGGCCCCTGTTTCAGACTGTGTGCATTGACTGGCTGTAAGTGAGGAGGCATGACATGGAATCCATGCTGAACAAGGAAGACAAGGCATTCCTGTTGTCCCCAACCCTTTGGGTGCTCTACAGTTGAGATCCATGTGTGCTACTCACACATTTCTTCTGTAACAAACCTGTTATTTTTAAAAGTCTTTGCACATCAGCTCAACAGGTCTTTTTCAGATATTCCAGTAGTTTTTATAAAGATAGTTTGGAAAATTGCTGATTTAATAAACAAGAAGGTGGCGTTTTTTTTCAGAGTTTTACTTTCTCAGTTCTCTGTATGTTTTCTAAATAAGTTATTTAAAACAAGCCAATTGTGTTGATTCTTCTGATTTCAATGAAATAAATCCTGCACATTTCCAAGGAGGATCATTTTTCAAAGGTGTAGGAGTCTCGAGGTGAACACTTTGGGAGTGGAAGGCTCTCACAGCTTCAACAGCAGTTCCCGGGGGAAAGCCAGAGGAACATCGTCTCTCTGTTCCCTTTTACTTGTCTGCTCTGAAAAATAACCCTGATTCTGAGAAAATAGAGCATATCATTGTGGTTTATAACGCAGGGCTTGAAGGTTGCTTTTATTACACAAAATAAATAACAGTCCAGGAGCAGTCCCTGGTGTCAGCCATCTGTACAAAAACCAAAAATTGGCCTTAGGAGGTGACTGCATTTGTTAAACCCACTGACTCCTCTAGGCTGTCAAACACTACAATCATGTTTACAAAGTCTATTCAAGTTTATTTGTCTGCTTTTGTAACTCCTGTGCTACTGAAAACTCACTTGGTCCCTGAGGAATGGCACAGATACAAATGAGATGCTTATCTGCACTTTGCCTGTCATAACTGACACACTGTAGTGTTCCAGAAGAGAAATTGTATTTTGAAGTGGTTTAGTGAGTAGAGGTCTCTGGTGTGCATCAGCTTCTCTCTTTGAAAACTTAAAATTGAGCTCAGAGCTGCATTTTAATTTATTTTATATATATATATATATATATATATTTTTTTTTTAATTTAAACTTCTGGAAATGCAAAGGCAGGTTAACCCAGTTATATTTGCACAGTTCTCTGTTTTTGATTAAAGCATATTTGGATCAACTGGACTTGGGAGCTTCAGTATAGATGAAAAATTACTAGCTGGTCTGGAGTGGGGAAATAGGGGAGCCATGCCGTACAGAATACTAACAAGTTTTTTTTCTAATTTGAACTATTATTTGAAGAAGAATAAGAAAATACAGGAAAATGGTGCTCTTTAATTGGACTAGAAAGGAACAACTTTTTGTGGAGAGTCCTAACTCTGTTTAAATATAGCCAGTGGTTACCTCAGCTTGTTTTTACATTTCAGTCTGGCACTTACTGTTTGGGAGTAAGACCTTAAGCTAATCACTTATTTTGAGAAGCCTGTACTTCATGGCTTTGTCTTATCTGGAGCCACAAGGCCAACTCCAGCAAATGCCTCTGCTAGGTCTGTCACACAGGGCACACAGCTCCTGAAAGCTCCACTGCATCAGTGGCTTCTGGAGCTCTACCTTGGAGTGAAGAAATCTTGTGTAATTATAGGTATTTTTACAAAGGGACACTGAGCTGTTCTGTGAAATTACTATAAAATGTCTCACCAGGAAGATTTGATTTTGAGTACTGTCTGAAACTACTTGTAGTAAGAAGTTTCTTTTTGCCTGTTCAACCTCCTTCAGTCACTGAGGAACAGGTAAAAGGTTTTTTTGTAACTCAGGAAGAGGCAGTGGTGTGCTGCCCTTGGAGCTGCCAGGTCCCCTGCTCTGCTGCCTTGGTTCTACACACCTCTGTTCATACCTGCTGCAGCTACTACAGCATTCATCACTTGCCTGAGTGCTTGCTTTTGCTAGTACAATATTGCTTCAAACATATTGAAATATATAAATACACTTTTTTAAAAAATGTAAATCACTACGGCTGTGGAAGGCCAGGTTAACCTTCCTAAGGGAAAAAATTAGCAGGTCCTGCAGTGCCTGTAAGGACATGAACCTGTCACCAGCCTCATGGAAAAGAGCACAAGCACAGACTGAGAGTGTTTGCTGGGATTCCTAGCAGTTGGGCTTCACTGGAATGTATTCACCCTTCCTCTGGAGCATCACTTTCTCTACTGGTAGGAAATGGAATGTTTAAGTGCACCCCTTCTAATCTTTGGCAGCTGCTGCTTAGATTTATATAAAAATAACTGTCTGTAAGGAAGGGTGTTTGAAAACTCTGTGTAAACAACGTTGACCTTGCTGGGAAAGAGAAGTGGTTCATGACTCTCTGGAGAGGGATGGATGGGTGGATGCTTCTCCATGGCACATCAGTGCCTCTGTTTGCTCTTTGTGCCTGATCCACTTCGGCCGTGGGCTTTCACAGAACCACGCGATGGAAGACCTGACAGACAAGAGATCACGGACAGCCTCAAGACTTTGGGAAGGAATTACAGCTAAGTATCAAATACATCTCCTCTAGCCTAAAACTAAAACCTCTTTTTAGTCTAACACATGGCTATCAACTGCATTATTTATAACTTCCAAAAAGGGCAAAGCTTGTGCTTGCTGAGTTGCTGCATTGCAGGGAGCGACTGCATTCCTTGATATTTCACTAAGTATTCATGTCTACAAAGCTTTTCTGCTAATTTAAATTGGTTTTGTCAATATAGCAGTCATAAAACTCATCTTGCTTTTTTTTTGGTGGGGGTAGGGCAGATATTTATTTAATTTCAGTAGGAACCACTCCTTGCTTGTTTAAAAACAAGTTACTTCACTATTAGTGCCTTTTTTAATCTCAAGTTACTATTTCTGTTTAAAGTGAGAACTGCTTTGAAAATTTGGACACTGAGAGGCACTGGGCTGGTGACATTAAGCTTCTTTACTTGATTTAAATATTTGGTGGTAATAAAAACAAAACAAACTCCAACAAAATGCATTCAGCTACACTCTGGAGTAGAGTAGGACAGAGCAAGGATAAAATCTGTATAATGGCAAATTAAAGACATGGATGGAACTTTGAAAAAGAGAAAATTACCTTTCGGAATGTACCCCTGTAGGAAATGCATCCCTGTCCCATCTTCTTTGTTTGATCTTAGTAAACCCTGTGAGTGATGGGCATACCTGAACTCGTGGATCCTCTCCTTGTCCAGGATTGATTACTGTAATCAGTAACAGTGCAAGAACGGCGGCGCTGGGAATGGGGCTGGAAAAACAGCTCAAGTTATTTCTGTTTGCGTGAAAAGAAATCAGCAATACAACTCAAATCTACTTAAACACGTGTATTTGGTAATGAGTTAGATGTTGTGAAGGTCTAAGGAGAGTTTTAAAGAAGGGTCAAATGAACTTTAGGAGTAGAAAACACACTTTTCTAACATTAATTTAAAATTATCACTGGGCCAGTTAGAGGCAGTCTTTCCATTTCAGGGTATTGCACTGTTCCAAAGCAGATTTTATAACTGCTGAGTCCAGGATGTTGAAATTATACACAGAAACCAGTCAAGCAGCTATTTAAAAGGTGTGCTCAAATTACAGCTGTCAAAGCTTAGATAAAAACACATTGTTAGATACAAGAAGGTACCAGTAGAGTAGGAGTTCCAATAAATTAAACTGAGAGTACTTGATACTGAAACAGACTGGACACGAATTGATGTTCATTCTCAAAGCACCCTTTTCAGTAATTAAGGATGATCTGGTGTAATTAGCCATGCTTTACCGAGGATGTGCTGGTTGTGTTAGGCCTGGAGTAGGGATCAGGTAAGGACAGCTGCTCCTGGAGCTGCTGGTGAGTGTCTTGTGTCGTGACACTGTGAGCACGGCTGGAGTTCCCTCGAGGTTTCTGCAAGGAGAGTAACAGAGTTACAGCTTTTTCTTAGTGCAGCAGTTCATTGGAAATAATTAACCCAGGAATTAAAGCTAATTTTCAAAATTAATCATTTTATACCTAGTTATGAGGAGGGAAACATTCAATTGGCATTAGAACTAAGCAGGTAAGCATGGGTGATGCTGTTACTCAAAACTGATACAACATTTTTCTATTTGATCATCTATTTGACCTTCTGTCACAAAACAACAAATAAACTGGAACTCTTGGGCTGGGTAATTTGACCAGCAGTGATAACAACTTTAGATTACTCAGTAATAAAATGAGATTCTTGTGCCTGTTACCGTTTGCCTGTGGGGTCCTGTGGTGCTCCCACGCTCTGCCCCAGTGCTGGTGGCAATGGGTGGCAGGGGGTGATTTCTGTTCAGCAGCAGTGGGGAGGGTGAGGTCAGCTGCTCCTGTGCAGTCAGGCTGGAATGCACCAGTAAGAACAGAAAAAACATACAGTTAATGTGTTTGGCAGGTGGAAAGGTGTAATGTTGCCAGTTTCTTTGGCCTTCTGGAGTTGACTGTTCTGTAACAATAACTTGGAAAAGCTTCAAACCATTTATAAAAGACTTTCCTAAGTGCTCTCTACTTGCATTTTAAAATACGTTTTGTCCTGGATTGTCAAGGAAATTCCAATTGGACTGCTGCCAATACCCTGACCCACAGGGTGTCAGGTTCTGTTTTGACTCTGTCAGTGTTGTTTTGGTTTACTGCATTGTTTATTTTATCTTTTTATTTTCTGTTATTTCCTGCCCCCATATTTTTTACCTGAGAGCCCCTTAATTTAAAATTTATAGCAATTCAGGGGGGGAGGTTACATTTTCCATTTCAGGGAGGCTCCTGCCTTCCATAGCAGACACCTGTCTTTCCAAACCTAGACACATTTTAATAAAGCAAAGATGTCAGTATTTCTTACATTAACTGAAGCCTGAGGAAAGGGAACAGAAACACAAAATACTGGAAGGAGAAACACCAGTATGAAGAGACAAGGAATAAGTCTCTCAACAGTATGTGACAAGAAGGCAACAGACTTGATGATAAACAACAAAACTAGAAGTAAGCTACATCAATTTAGAACATGTGAAATAGACAGGTCTATAAATCCTGCATTGTTTCCTGATACCCTGTGGTCCCTGTAAATGACTCCATTCAGTCAGGTCACTGTGCAAAATAAAAGAAAGATATTCTAGATGTGATTGAGGGCTCACTAAGAGCCCTTTGGTCAGTCAGATAACCTATTTGAACATCTTTATAGTCCACTCTGGGCTAGGATAACAACATGCAGTATGACCTCCAAAAACTGCAGAATTTTAAATTTATCTTGAAAATGGGCTGCAGGAAGAGACAGCCATGTCAAGGAGGAGATGGTGGTGTTCACTTTGCTTGCAGAGGACAGACTGAGCTCTATTGCTCACCTGCAAAACCACCTGAACACGGGAATGTGTGTGATTCACTGAATCACAGGGGGCAGCACAATGAACATCAGCTTTAAGAACTCAGCCCTCTCAGGGGAGTTGTGCTTTAAGGGGCAGCTCCTCTCCCTCCCCAGGGCTGCTCTCTGACCCTGGTGCTGCTTTGGGGACCTACAGGCGCCTGCAGACGTCGTCCCCGGAGCGTGGGGTCCCGATGGGATGCAGGGTCCGTGGGGGGGCGTTCCTCCTCCTGGTGCAGCGGGACAGGGAGGAGGTGCTGAGCTCCAGGGGACGGTTTGGCCACGCCCGGGTAGAGAAGAGGGAGCTCGAACCTGGCCGTTTGTCATCCAGGTCCCTAACAACAACAGCAACAAAATTACAAGACCAAAAGAGAGATGGTCAGCATGACAACTGCTGTTAGCAAAGTGCTCACCTACAGGTGACTTTAATCATAAAATATGTGGGTAGAAATTATGTGTGCTGATTTTTAATGTAACTTGTGATAATCAGAGACATAGCTCTCCCAGGATTTTCCTGAGCAGCTGTGAGAAAGCTCCGAGAAAAGAATGAGAAACAATTCTTATCTTCACTTGCTGCACCTGTTGTTGTGCATGTGTGGAATGTGTTATGCAGATTTGTTTACCAAAGGGTGGTTTCTTAATTGAACACCAGTGATGGTGTTTGGGTTCACTGATCAATTAGATCTGTCTGTATTGGACTGTCTGAAAAGGATGATCAGTTTCTTAGTTATATAGTATAATATGGTATGGTATAATAAAGCAATTAATCAGCCTTCTACAATCATAAAGTCAATACTCCTTATTCCCCAATCAGGGGCTCACTACTATGACAGGAACTCTATCAATTTTCATAGAGGACAAATAAACAAATAACCAAGCAGGAAAATAACTAATAACTAATAACTGCTTTCTCCAGTGGAGGAATTTATCTTACAAGGTTTTGGGTCGAATCCCTCTCACTGTGAGAATGCTCTACTTTATTTACTACAGGTGATCTGTAGTTCTTACAGTGTTTTCTCCACGACAGGCAGGTTCCTTTGGTGTAACTGGATCCCATGGATCACCATCAAGCCATTCAGGTTACACTGAGAACTACTACTTGACCCTTGAGAGAGACTTACCTGAAATTAAAACAAAATAAGTAAGTTACTGTTTGGCAGACACACACACAAATATTTATAGACTTTGTATATCACTTTGGAGAAAACTCATTAATTTCTTCCATGACATCCAGATAAACACTCAGTTATATTATTTCCCCAGCTAAGGGATCTTAGCATTTATTTTTTTTAGAATGATAGTGCTTAGAAAATGTCCTAAGACTTGGGATTTTGCAACTGAGCAGCTCCTTTCCTGATCTTCCAACAATGACTATAATCAGAAGCTTTATGAAAATAATTTTCAGTGTATATTGACATTTTATGTCAAGAACAGATCTGCAAAGTCCTTTTCTGAGATGCAGACTGATCTGAAAAAAACCATCATATTCCACCCACCATAAAAAGAGCAAATAGAAAATAGCAGAGCTTTAATCCCATACATACTTGAGGTGTTTTTCTCCTCTTTTTGCTTTTGCGGCCACCTCTGGGTTTTGGGCACTACACACACAATAAGGGAACACAAGGGAGAGGCAGGGGGAAGAAATAAAGGAGAAAAATAAAAAGAAATAAGAAGGAAAGAGCTGAATTAAAATGGAATAAACAGGTAACACTTTGGTGCTCACCACTCTAGATGCAAATCATCTAAAGTAGATTATACAGTTAGATCAGTGTCTGAGGAAAAAAAATGGTTTAGAACTGCAGAGATTTCTCCCTTCTTGCTGGGTGAATTAACTATTAATCTGAGAATGGGATCCCACACACACACTCCTCAATCTCACCACTTAATTGAAACATTAAATTGTGAAAGAACTACATCCTGAACCAACAGCCACCACATGGCTGTCACACACAGATATAAAATACTGTTTCAAGGAGGAAAGTAGGAACTAAAACTTCCAGCTGAGTTAACAACAGGATTAAAGTGTCAGAAAGGACAGCCAGCACTCACACAAAGTCCAAACCAATTATTTACCTAAACAGAACCACTCTGCTGAGGTAACACTGTGATTCATCCCCACACAAAACAACAGCTGGTAAAAAATCCTTACCAGATTTGATGCCACCGAGGGCATCTTTGTGTGTGGCACCCGAGGTAACAGTGCTGGCAGAGGATCCAACTGCAAAGGGCTTCTGGCATCTGCTCGGAGCGTTTCCACTGTTATATTTTTCTCATCATCTGTGCAAAGCAACAGAATTCCTGTCAATATTGGCATTGCCAGTCATGGACAGTGCTATGAATCAAATTTTTTTTAGAGACAGTCCCCTTGGATGATAAGCTCTGCTAAGTTTTTTGAAGATGTGTTTCACACTGTTAGCAGAATAACCTTTTTAATCCCACTGAAGAGACCATTCTCAAATATATCACTTTGCAAAAGTAGCTGAAATCCCCTTTTGAGCCTTCACCTTAACTGTGAATCCTTACCAGAGGCTGACCCTTCCCAGTGCCTGCAGATCAATTCTTCCATGCAGACCAGGACTTCGCTCCACACATCATCAAACACAAAGGTGAGCACAGAATCCTTCATGCAGGAGTAGGGAGAGACAGGAGGAAACCCCAATTTCCGTCCAGAGGACAGTCCCATGTTCCTCTCGTGCAACTCCTCCTCCCTGTAAAAATGGAAGTATTACCTGCACCAGAAACACATTGTGCCCTATACTTATTTTCAGTTTTCCCACTGACCTCAGTGAGAAATGACTGGCCCACCCTGGTCATCCCTAACAGAATTATTCTAAATCATACTCCATGAACAACAATTTACCCATGAGATCAAATTCACAGAAAAAAAAAAAGAATTATTTGTTACAGTGATATTTCTTCATCACATTGTTAGGCTTCCTATCTAATGACAGGACAGAATCCTGAAGACAAGAGAGTGATATTTTTAGCTGCAGCGATGTCTCTCTAGTCTGGTAAAAGCAAGAAACATAACAATTTTAATTTAATGGTCCATGTAGATAAACGCCTTTAATTATTAAAACCAATTAAGTAGTCAGGAACTGACAGCACCCTCCAGAGTCCTTACCCAGGCCATATGTTCATACTGAAGGGCTGAATAATGTAAAGGGGTAAAAAGATAAAAATAGTGTTAATTGTTTCTTGACAAGCATAAAATCCACTCTAGTTCTTAAAAATACCACTGAAAAAAAATCCAAAAAGGTACAATTCCACCCAAAACAGAAGCAGCGCACTGCTGCTGCATAACTAACAGCAGTGAATTTGACACAGTGTAAAAAAAAAAAAAAAGGTGTTTAAACATGTATTATTAAATACTCAGGCTCTTAGTTAGGATGGAATGAATTATTCAAACCAAGCACCAAAATGGACAGTGTGAAAAATGATCAAAAAATTCCTAAACATAATTTAGTGAAAGAAATTGCCCTAGGAAATAGGTTGGGAAAATTCCCAGTGCCCAGGCAAACTCAGGCCTTTGAAAGCTCTCTAGAGAAAAAATAAATAAATTCATAGAGTATGTGTATCTTAACTGCAGGAGCCCCATGACAGTATTTTAATCTTCAATACCTACACATCTCTGTGGTCAAATGCCAAGTATTCCTCCACGATGCCTTCGGAGAGAATGACTTCCTCTTCCCCTTCACCCCTCTCTGAGGAACACAAGGTGGGAGGCTTGGAAGGGTCGGCCTTTTTGTGAGCAGGAGCAACAAAAAGAGGCACCTTCTTGCCCAAAACACTAAGTCTGGACAGTTTTCAGAAAGCAGAAAGAAAGATAAATTGTTATTCCTCCTCAAATAACTGAGAGACCAGCATGGTTGTTAAGGGCAATAAGTAAAGGCCAAAAAATTATTCATTAGAGTAACAACTTCTGGTTTGGATACCTTTTAATTCTTGCTAAGGAACCTGAAATTTCAGAGAAAAAATATCCAAAACTGATTAGAAAGCATTCTGAGCATTAAATAATAAAAGCAGCACTAACAGTGCTTTGTACTTTTTAAAGCCTAGGCGAATCCAACAGATGATTAATAATAAAACCAGCTACAGTACACATGTATTCTCGAGAAATCAGCAGCAGCAAAGATATTTCTATTTACTGGCCAGTTCACTGTGGTCAGCAAAAGCACAGCTATGTGTTCTTGCTATTCTAAGTGTACTAAATTCAGATAAGAAGGAAAAAAGGAAATTCAGTTAAAAAGGAAAAAAAAAAAGAATGTGCTGTGTTCAAAGCTCTGCCCAACAGGAAGGCTGCACACTCTTAAGAAGCAGAGAAAAAACCTCCCTTCCCACCCTGGCATGATCCAGGCTCACTGCTGGTACTTACTCATCAGAATCCTTCTCCTGTGGTGAACTTACATCCGAGGGAGCCAAACTGCCCGAGGGGGAACTGGAGTACCATCCATACCCTTCATCTGTGGGGGCCACCACCTGCTTCCCCACCACCCTGCCACAGCAAAAGCAAAGGAGAAACACAGCAGAAAACCTTGGCAGTGCAGTCATTGAAGGGTGTAAGAACAGCAGCAAATCCTAAAAGTTCTCCTGGGAGGCTGTACAGTTTTCCTGGTCATACTTTCAGTTTTCTAAGAGAATTCTGCTCTGGTAATGCCAAGTCAGTCACAGATGGCAACAAGCCTCTGTCAAGGAACCACGTGTGAGGTAAGAGGATGTTTATTAATGACAGGCAGGCACATCACCAGAGTGATCTTTTTATCTCTAGCCACTGCATAACTGCATAAACCCACCCTGCCCCCTGTTTTAAAAGCAACTGTGTGCCTGGTAGGGAAGGCAGCAGCACCTGCCCATTAATAAAATACCTGAGATGAGGAAAGCTGGAGGACCACTGGTGGCATTCTTCCCTCAGTCCCTCAACATGAACGGTCTCTTTCTGCTCATACAGAAGCTCATCAATTTGTCTGAACATCTGCTGAACTTGTTGTGTGGCAGCTTTGTCAAATTCCTGGAGAGGAAAGAAAATACCTTGTGAATAGCATTTGCAGGGGTTTTTTAATTGATCTTTTAAAATATATTGGAAGACACAACTGTTTAGAGTTTAGCATGACTGCAGAAAAACATTTTAACTTTAAATTATTTCTCCTAGAGATGATGCAGCCTGTTCTTAAGATGGATGGCAGCCACATAAAAAGATTATAATAACACAGCAGAAAAAAACTATTAAAACATTTTGAAATATCCATATTATTATATTAAGCTGCAAGACTTAAAGGAATCAGAACAGGAAGGATAAAATTCAGTGGTATTTTAATGCAATGGAGGATTTGTTGCTGCCCAGTGTCCACAAACAGCAGGAACACAAAAAGCAATGCAGGCTGGTGGGAAGCACTGAACCTGAGGGATGGTTAAGGCCCTTTGTTACATGTAGACAGAAAATGGGGTCAGTTCTGGGATCATTTAAATATAAACAGCTCCATCTCAGCTCCCAGAAGGCAACAACACACTAGGCTTTGGTGGAAGGAGACAAATCAAACATTTCTAAATGAAAAAACTGTTTTAGGAGCTTCCCATATTTTGAGAAACATGCAAGAATGCAGAAGTTTGATCAACTCACACCAAGTATCTGAAGGTCATCCAGCCATGGCTGGGGTTCCACAATAGCAGCAATTTATAGATACACTCATGCACTAAATGATTTGCATTTCCAAATTTTTTAGTGGAAATGCAGAATATTAACAGAATAGTATGACCCTAATGTGTTTTGAACAGAAAGATGGAAAGTAGTAGAAAAAATATTCTTTCTCTAATCAGTACCATGATTTTTTGACAGATCCAATCACTTTTGTTCTGAGATATCTTTGCAGTGGTATTTCAAGTGTATTTCTGTACTCGATTTGGCTTGGATGATTATGTTCTACTCACGTCATAGCCCCAGGAGAAGACTGAGCTGTCTTCTGTGGAGGTGTCAGCACAACCCTGACTCGCAGTCCCTGCATCCCCATGATCATCCGATCCCTTACGGATTCCCGACTCCCTGAAATGCACGCGTCGAGCCGAAAACAAAAACAAAGAGAAAGCAAAACAGCCCACGATAAACAACGACAGATCGAGTGTGTCAGCACACAAAGCTTGGCTGTACGAGAACAGCTGGATCAGATGTGTCAGGACAAGTACCTGGAGGTCTGGGCTCGCTTTTCAGCCGTGGGTGAGGCTGAGCACACCTGAGCCCCCGGCTCTGGCGGTGGGTGATGCCTCAGGGCATGTCTCGGGAGTCCTTGTCTGAAAAAACAGAAGTGCAACTTGGCATAACTAACAAGAATAAACATTTACGGAGTTCCCTATAAGTTTTACAGGTTTTTCTTTCCTGCTTCTCAAGGACTGTGCACACATTTATTACTATGACAAAGCTAATTCTTGTCGCCAAAACTCTAGGTTTAAGGTATCAAAAATAATTCTAGGATAAATATGGACTTTAAGGTCTTGGCTTCAAAATCAGTTAAACGTAAGATGCTGTGAATTGGGCTACAGCTCCCTAAAAGCAGAGACAACGCCATTACTCCTGTCGATTAACTACATTGAATTAAATGAAATAGAAAAAGACTGAACTAGCCGAGTAAGCCAGAACTGACCCAACTCTTGGGCAAGGGGATAAAAGCCAGTTACAGGGATTTAATCGCGCTCTGTCACACCGTTGTCCGGCCGGGACCGGTGCTCAGGAATCCCGGGAATGCCGGGAACCATCACCCGTCGGGGACAGGGGGTGACCGGGCCGTCACGGGGCCCTGCTTGGTGCTGGGGCCAGCGCGAGCGGCAGGCCCGGGAGCGGGGCCGGGGATCGCGACCGGGACCGGGATGGGGCTCGGGGCCGCGCCGGGCACCGGGGGAGCGGCGGCCACTCACGGCTGCACCGGTTTCCTCGCGTATCGCGATATCATCCTCAGCGCCGCCGCCCCGCCGCCGCCATCGCGCCGCTCCTCCCCGGGGGCGGAGCGCTTTGTGCCCCGGCGCGATGGAGGCGCTGCGGCGGCCGGCGCTGCCCGAGGACGCGGTGCGGTACCGCTTGTTCGCGGCGGCGGCGGCGGGCCCGGACGGCGAGGCGCTGCTGCGGCGCTGCGCTGAGCTGGCCCTGGTGCGCTTCGCCCCGCTCCTGGCCTCGTACGTGTGGCAGCGGCAGCCGTTCCGCCTGCGCTACGTGCCGCGCCGCGGTGAGCCGGGAGCGGGCCGGGAGGCACCGGCGGGAGGAGCGTCCGAAGCGGGGGGACTGTGAGGGGCAGCTGGCGGCCGGGAACCGGGAGCGTCTGAGGGGGACCCGGAGGCCGGGAACCGAGGGCGTTTGAGGAGAGAACGGGGGGGGGGGGGGGGGGGGGCGGTGTGAGGGGAACCCGGCGGCCGGAATCGAGGAGCGTCTGAGGGGAAACCGGGGAGGGGAGCGTTTGAAGAGGATCAGGCGGCAGGGACCCGGGAGCGTGTGAGGGGAAACCAGGGGTGCTGTGAGGGGAGCCCGGCGGCCGAGAACCGGGATGTATTGAGGAGAGTCCGGCGGCCGGGAACCGGCAGCGTGTGAGGGGGCACTGGGCCGTGTGAGAAAGACCCCGTGGCCGGGAACCGAGGGCGTGTGAGGGCGAACCGGGGGCGGGGGTGTAAAGGGAACCCGGCGGCCAGAAACCAGGAGCGTGTGATGGGGGAACCGGGATCGTTTGAGGAGGAATCCGGCGGCCGGGAGCTGAGAGAGTGTGAGGGGGATCTGGCGGGCTCGGACCGGCAGCGTGTGAGGGGCACCCGGCGGCTTCCCCGACTCTCGGTGTCACAGCACGGGTTAACCCAGTCAGGCATCTGGTGCCACCTCCCTGCTGCAGCCGGGCCATCCCCGAGCACAGGGCACAAGATTCTGTCAGCAGGGTCTGGGATATCCCCAGTGAGGGAGACTTCGCAGCCTATGTGGACAATCTGTTCCTGGGCATGGCGTTGCTGAGCCGCCTCTCCTCTCTCTGCCCCGTGCAGGCGGGACCCCGGCGCACTTGGGCGGCACCACGGTGTTCGGGGATAACGTGGAGGATGAGTGGTTCATTGTGTACCTGCTGCGGGAGATCACCAGGGAGTTCCCGGGGCTGGCAGCCAGGTGAGGCGGGTGCTGCTGAGCTGCTTTTGTGGGAGGGCTGCCAAGGGGCAGTGCCTGTGCTCTGAGGGTCCTGTCTTACTATTGCCCATCCTTGGAGGTGTTTCCCCATCCCGTACACGTTGGAAGTGTCCAAGGGCAGGTTGGATGGGGCTTGGAGCAGCCTGGGCTAGTGGAGGTGTGCCTGCCTGTGGCAAGGGTGTTGGAAAGAGGTGTTGATCTTTAAGGTCTCTTCTAACCTAAGCCTTTCTATGGGTTTATGAATATTAAAAAAAAAAAAAAAAAAAAAAAAAACAGCAGACATGGATTGAGAAGTGTGTTGTTGTGCTCTGCCATGCTTTTCCTGCTAAATTTCCAATTTCTCCTTGGTCAGTATTGATGACAACGATGGAGAGTTTCTCTTGATAGAAGCAGCTGATTTTCTCCCAAAGTGGCTGAATCCTGAGAACAGTGAAAACAGGGTGAGTAAAACTTGTGTACAGTTGGCAAGGGGGACCTAGTGGCCTTTTCTGTAGCAGCTGGAGTTTTCTCTTGCACTTCTAGCCAAGTGGTCTGACTGCCTCTGAAAATCCAGAGTGCTTTCTGTCCCTTGCTGTTGCTTCCTTCAGGAGCACTCATGTATCTAGATGAGTTTTCTAGCTCTGCTAGAACCACTGGGTCTTTTTGGGTTTTTTTTTTTACTATATTGTGGAGTGTTTAGGCCAGAGGATTTGCTGCCCTCTGAGTAGGGAATGCTCAGGGCTGGAGTGTTGCTGTCTCTGTAAGGACACAGGCTTTGTCTGGTACAGGTGAAATGATGAGCAGACACCTTCACCTGGATATGGATGGTTGCTAATGGCAGTGGATTAAAATGGAGATCATTAATTTGGTCATTAGCAAAAAATTGTTTCATCATTTTTCCCCACTCCAAGATTTATAAAAGGACTGGAACACAACACCAAACTTGATTGCAAGTGTGTACCTGGAGCGTCAGGCTCATATTTTCCTTTTGTTTGAGGGAACAGACAGAGTGAGGGAGTTGGGAACATTGCATTCAGGACTTTTCTTAGAATCAGGAACCAGCAGAGGTCGCACGTGGCACCTGAAATAATGCTTTTAATGCCTGTGATGCTCTGAAGCAGTTAGGTTATGCTGGTTCTCCTGAAGCACTTCTCTAGTTGAAGAGAAACGTGGTATTATTGTTGTTAAGGAAACAAGATGTATTTGACAAAACTTGTTGCAGTTAAAATAGGGATTTTTCCTGGTTGGATCGTGGTCTCTGGCATCTCAAATAACTTTTTTAGAAAAGCTGTGCTGCTTCCTGCATTGATTCTTTATTTGTCCTTTAGATTCTCAGTGTTCAAACAGATGCATTTGTATATGCAATGAATTTTTCCATGTCTCTGTGTGTGACTGCTCTTCCCCTGTGTGATGAGAGCATTCCTGCCTGCCAGGTGTTCTTTTACAAAGGAGAGCTGCACATCATTCCACCCTTGGAGCCTTTGGAGGAGGGCTGGGCCCTCTCTGCTCCCTGTCCCACGGTGCCACAGGCGCTGGCTCTGTTAACCACCCGCGCCGAGGAGTTCCTGGCTGCAGAGCCCATCAGAGCTGCGCTGAATAAACGCATCCATGGGTACGTGGGGCTGCATTTCGGTCCTCTGCAGCTGTGGGGTTTGGTTCTGTGCTCCCTGGGCTTTAAACGTTTCTCCAGCAGATGGAATAAAGTTGGTTCCTTTTCAGAAACCAGCAGCTGGAGGTTTTTCTGTGGCACTCTTGGAAAGAGGGGGATCAGTGTCCTGTAGGCTGTGGTCTGGGGATCTGAAACTGGTTCACTGCTGTAATTCCACCCCTGACAATGACAAGAGTTACTCTTCCTTCACACCTTCCTTAGACTGAAAAATCTGAATGTTTTGTGATCTTTTAGGTGCCCTGTGCACAAGAAAAAAGAGGATTTGATCTAAAATGTAGAACCAGCAGAATTGTCAGAGCTTCAGCTTATCACAGCTGTGTTGAGCCCTGTGCATTATTTTTTGCAAGGATTTGACAGCAAGTATGGCAAAGAATACTGCATAGCTGAATATGTTGGTTAAGTCCTCAGGGGCTCCTCTTACCCATGTGGGAGATTCAATTTTATGAGCCGTGTACATTTATATAAGTATGTATTATAGGAACTGACATTCTAGGCATTGGATTGGACAAGTTTTAACTCCAGAGTAATTTTCTGACCCATGATCCAGGTCAATATTAAGAGAAAGGGGCCTCATGATAAAGAAGGAGTGGTTAACTTGCAGTGCCCTCCCTATGCTCTGTTGCCGTTCAGGTATCCCGAGAAGATCCAGGCCTCGCTGCACCGAGCCCGCTGCTTCCTGCCGGCCGGGATCGCGGCCGTGCTGAGGCTACGCCCCTCCCTGGTGGCTGCGGCAGTCCAGGCCTTCTACCTGCGGGATCCGAGCGATCTGGGGGCCTGCCGGCGCCCTTTCAGAACCTTCCCTGCCGAGCAGCGAGTGATGGTCCTGGTAAGTGCTCTCTCTCAGAGCCTCTGATGGCCGTGGTAAGTGCTCTCCTAAAGCCTTGTCACTTAATTCCCTTCTGTCACTGACAAGGGTTCTGTGGCCAGTGGTATAAACACGGAGATTTAACTTAAAATTACAAGTTATAGGGATGAATTTCCAGGTCATTACATTAATAGCTGCTCTAGAACATGTGGCTGGACTTTCAGGGGAGTGAACATAAGAGAGTTGTTTCTGAAATCAGAGATTGTGATAACAGCTCGTCTGCTGAAGTGCCTGCTGAGTAAATTGATCTCCTTGTGTGATCAGAGCAGTTTGACAGCCCTGCCAGCAAACAGGAGCAGTTACTCCTAACCAGTGGTTCACTCCCAGGCTTTTCACCTTCTCAGCTGTGCTCTCACAGCTCTGTGAAAGCTTTAATGAAGTGGTTTTTTAATAACACTCAGTCCTAGCACTGTGGTATCTGATGTATTTTGTTACAGAGTTCTACCACTAGACTCCTGAAAAGAAGCATTGGAGTCAAATTTTGGACTTGTTAACAGTTGCAAAAACTTTTAATCCAATTTCATTTTAATTGAAAATACATTTGTTAACCTGAATACAAAATACTAAGGGTTTTTACTAATGTATTTAGACTGACAAAAGTTTGTATTTACTGGGGTATTTCAATTTGGGACAAACTTTCTAAAGCCTTAAAAGCAATTTATCAGAGAAATCTTTCTAAGATACATTTTGAATGCAGTCTCAGGTACTGCCTGTAATATGGGTGCCTCCAAACCCACTCTGGTGAGCCTGGAGGGAGTTTGATGCCTGTCCCCAGCGCAGTCCTGCTGCAGGGAGTGTTTGTTTCTGCTCTGGCTGTTTCAGGTGACTTTCACTCGGTGTTTATATGCACAGCTGGTGCAGCAGCAGTTTGTTCCAGACAGACGCAGTGGATACACCCTGCCCGCCCCATCTCATCCTCAGTACAGAGCCTACGAGCTGGGCATGAAGCTGGTAATGATTTTTGGTGCATTTTGGGCTTGGTTCATGCATGTCCAGGGAATAAGTCCTTGTCAGGAAGTTCCCTCCTTGTCCAGAAAAATGTGAGCAAAGCCTGTCACACCTTGAGAACCTCTTGTTGTTTCATCTTTTATCTGCAGGCTCATGGCTTTGAAATTCTGTGCTCCAAGAGCAGTAAAGCAGCTCCTGATGCCAAGAGAAAGGTGTTAAGTGGTCCTCTGTGGGAGAGATTCCTCAGGAGCTTGAAAGAGAAGGATTATTTCAAGGTGAAGCAGCGTGTCTGTGTCTTTTGAACATTCCAGAGAACATACATTTTAACCCTTGAGCTTGTGTTAGGAGCTTGAGTCCTTATCTCTGTGTCAAATGAATTCATGTGTTTAAAGGGGACATGTGCAGGTTGTTCCACTTTGAAAGTAATTTGTTTTGGAAGTTAAAAAGGAAAAAGCAAGATTTGGGGATTGATTCATTCATCCAAAGAAAGGGGAGAAATACACTTCTCCCCATAAAACCACCATGTGTGATTGTGTGAGGTGTAACTGATTTCACTGGTTTGCATTTCATTTCCACCCCTCTAGAATTAAATGTTCTTCAAGATCCATGCATAACACCACAGGCCTATCTGGGCCCATGCAAGTGTAATTTTTATGTGTGTGTGGTTTTTGTGACTTCTGGGGGTTTTGGTGAGGTTCTGTGGGTTTTTTTTAATAGATGCCTTTGACTACTTCTTTGAAGTTAAAAAACTGGACATAAATTGAGTACTTATTTGAAGGTTATAAAATTGGAGAACTTTATTGAAATTATTAGGTTAATATACTTTAATATACTTTGCATACAGGAATGCCCCTTTGCTGTATTGAGTTTCAAGTGTACATGGCCAAGAGGTTTCAGTTGTTTTGGTTCTCTCAGCATTTCTATGTGACAAACAGTCATCCTTAGGAAGCCTGACTGTGAAGAGGAAGGGGAAGGAGAATTGTTTGGGTTCATGCCTGTGACTTGCATTAAATAGGGAGAAATGGAAGGATCTGCCAAGTACCTGGAACTGTTGCACATGGCTGAAGATCACTTCCAGCAATCTGTTGCTGTGCCAGAAAGGTGAGAGCTACTTGAAATTCATGAGTGTCATATACCCTACAAATCCTTTAAGTGACCTTTGAAATCCTTGTTACAAACACCTGAACCCTTTTCTCCACTGCACATTTGACATGGGAGCTGTGGCCAGGACATACAAGTACTAATTCCTCTGGAATACTCCACTGGGAGAAGTTCTGGCTTGAGTAACTCTTTTATCTTGGTTTTGTGAAATGCTGAGCTCTCCCAAGTGGATTCCAAGTGGTGACTGCAAAGAAGTTTTTGCTTGGTTGACTGTAGAAAGTGTAGAAAAGTTTCATTGAAGAGCAGTCCCAGTGAATAATGAATACAGGGTAATCTGTCTCCTTTGCTCAAGGAGCTGGCTGTGGATTTCTCTGGATGATCAAATCCAAAAAATAAATCCCTGCAAAAATATCTGAGGCTTTGCCAGCTCATAATATCTGGACTGTTAGTTTTTTTAATTTCCAATCTGTGCTGTTTGTGATTAGGTAATCTTAATATTTTCCAAGGCAAAATAAATGTAAAGAAAAAGAGCCATGACCAATGGGCTTTGGAGCCATCAGCTGGGAATTGCAGGGACTGACCGTGTCCTTTTTGCCCAATGCTCTGTGTAGTACTCTGGTACTTCCCCTAGATTCATTTCCCTTTTTTCCTTCTGTGTTTGCACAGAAGGAAAAAAGAAGAATTCAAGTGAAAACCTGAATGTAGAGCATGTGATCCCATTGAATCTATTTCAGTAAATTGATTTATTTTCTTCTAGCTCTGACGAAGTGAGCCCAGGTGATGAAATCCTGACACTTCTACAGACAACACCCATTGATCTGAAGGAATTGGAGAGAGAAGCTGCTTGTCTTCCTGCAGAGGATGGTGAGATGGATGGGGGGAATTATTCCTGTTACAGATGATTATTTTTGGAGGGAGAGGGGGAATGCTGACAGCTGTGAAGGGAGAGCCAGTCCAGCCATCCTTAAGACTAAACACTGGATTGGCTCTCCCAATTTAGAGTAAGCCTTTCTTCCTCCACTTAGTGGCCAAAGGCTTTTGAGTGACTAGAATGGTCTCTCTTGGTTTGAGCTCTGCAAAGCAGAGTTTTTAAGTAGTGAAATGAAATCTCCACTCGGTTCTTCTCAGCCTCTCTCTGCCTTTTGCTGTGTGTGACCCAGGATCAGCACAAAAACTGAACTGCAGACCTGAGCTGCAGGATGGTTGCAGTCCTGTCAGTCAGCTGGTTTGGGCCTGTGGGCCAGCAGGCTTGTGCAGAGTTACAGATCTGTCCTGTGTTCTTTCAGATGACAGCTGGCTGGATATTACACCAGGTGCTCTGGATCAGATGCTGAAGGAGACAAGAAATGAGTCCCTTCCTTGCACAAATGAGGAAGAGGAAAAATATGACTTGGAAACAGTTGCTGAGAGCATGAAGGCTTTTGTGTCCAAAGTCTCCACACATGAAGGAGCAGAAATGCCATGGTAGTAGCACTTGGAGTTTGGGTCTGGTGTAGAATATTGCACTCTGCTGCAGCCCTGTGGTTGATTTGTGATGTAGAGAATCAGAGTTTGAAGGTGCTGTGCTGAGCAGGGGCCTGAAGCAAAGCCAGAGCAGTGAACATGTAGTTGCTTTAAATCAGCTTGGTACCACTCTGGCACTGGTGCAGGTTCAAGTGCTGCAAGCTGAGCTGCCCTCTGTCACTCAGTTGGATTTTGTGCCTTCACAATTTTTTTCTTTTATGCCAAGAATTCTTCCACTCACTCTTTCATGTCTAATGCATACAAGCTTCAAACTTCTGAGGACTTTTAAATTCAAATGTCCCAACTTTGGTCCTGGCTTGAGAGAAATCAATATGGCTTGTGCCTGTGTCAGGCTTATGGAAGTATAAAAGCTTTATTTCTTTTAAAATATTTTATATTTCAGGTCATCTGATGAATCCCATGTTACCTTTGATGTGGATTCTTTTACAAAAGCACTGGACAGAATTTTAGGTGAGATTGCTTCTTTATTTGAAACAAATCCTAGCACCGATTTCTTTGCTGTTGTACTGACACAAAATCATGTCCAGGGGCAGACTCAGAGGAGCTGGATTCTGATGATCTGGATGAAGAGGAGGAATTTGGTTTCTCAGATGAGGATGATGAAGACCTGGATGATGGGAATGAAAGGCAGGAGCAGAAGGTGTCTCCTGAGGAGCTCGTGGGCAGTCTCAAGGCGTACATGAAGGAGATGGACCGTGAGCTGGCACAGACCAATGTTGGGAAAAGTTTCACCAGCCACCAGAGAGCAGTGAGTGTGCCTTGAGCTCTGATTTGCAGTAGTAATTTCCAAACAGGAAATTTTGAGTGAGGATCAGAACCTTCCCACATGCAAGCAAAGTGTGCTGGACCTGCACCATCATAAATTTTTTTCAAACTAAAGCTTACCTAAGCTTGGAATTTGCCCATCTTTTCCAAGGCTTACTTCCATTTCCCTGTTTTTTGTAGTAGGGCAAGCAGCTGCAGCTTCACCTGTGAGTTCCTGTAGTAGTTTTCTCCCATAGGAAGCTGAGCCAGGACTCAGCAACACTTTGTGTCCTTCTCTTGGAATTTAACCTGGGTAATGGACAATGGTGATTTTCAGCTGGCATGAGCATTTGGTGTCTGAATTCCTGTCTGTCCAGACTCAGGAGTGTACTGGACTTTGTTGGCTGCAGAATTGTTATTTCTTTTCTCCTGTGGTTTGCCCCTTTTTTTTTTCCCTTAAATCTGCTCATGCAATTTGCTGAACCTTTCTCTTTGTACTCACTGCAGGCAAGTTCTGTTGGAGCAGCCCCATGTGAGAGTGCTGGCCCTGATTCTGGAGCTGAGGCTGCTGAGCTGGCACCCCTGAATGTGGACATGAACCTGGTGGCAAACCTGCTGGAGTCCTACAGTGCCCAGGCTGGCCTGGCGGGACCCACCTCAAACATTTTACAGAGCCTGGGGGTGGATTTACCTGAGAGCACAGAGCTCTCTGGCAGCTGAGCAAGGCAGGGAGAGGCTTTGGACAGGACATGGCTGGTGGGGAGATGGAGCACAGACAGACGAGCAGGATGTGGAAGAAGAGGCCTAAGGTTTTAATTTGAGCATTCTGTTCATTATGTGTCACTTCAGCAGAGTGAATTTACCTGCAAAAGCTTCTGTTTGGACACTGGCTTGGGTGGAAATGTGATTTTCCCAGTGCTAACACAATTTCAGAAAACTGAAAAATGATGTTGAATGAATGACTGACATGAGGTTTTCTTTTATTACAAAATCTCTCTTCCATTTTTCCAATCAGTGATCCAATTTGCCACATGTCTAAAATGTCCTTTTACCCATTGCTGAGTGGGTTCAATATCTGGGGAGCAGTTCTTGTTATGAAAATGCTGCTGCCTTCAGGGGGAGCTGGGGAAATACCACATTGCAGGAAGAGTAATTGGATCAAATGTGTAAATATTGGCCAGAAGTATTTTTTAAATTTATTCCAATAAAAACAGAAATAAAACTTGATTACTGATTTTTTTAAGGTATCCAGCACTTGCTCTGTGCAGTATCAGTTCTTGGAGTGAAAGTATTTTTGTAATTGTTCATTTTCTGAATGAATTCCATTATTGTTGAATGTTGGTATCATGCCAGCAGTAGCTGTATGTTAGCCCAGGCTGAGCAGTTTGGGGTTTTTTCAGTGAAAATGTGGCTGGAAGGCATGCAGCATGTTGCTTTCATGTGGAATGAAAAATCTATTTCAAATATGACAACTTTAGTTTCAACAAGATAAATTTGAAGTAAAATACATAGAAATTCTTGATACACAGACATCAGCAATGCAGTCCAATGCCAGATCCAAATCAGCTTCTTAATTTCTCTTTATTTCTTTTCCATTCAGCAATTAATCAGTTGTCCTCCACTGATGTTGAGTAATTTACTTGGCAGTAGTTCAGGGAGAGCACTGGCAGGTTGGACAGGGATTAGAGATGGACAGCAAGAGCTGGGCAGTGTGAAGAAGGTTCTGCTGAATTTCAAGGAATTTGGATTGCTGAGAGGTGAGAGACTCAGACAAATCTGTGGTAGAAAAATGGGGTTAACAGAGGTGTTTTAATTGAGACAAGGATAATGAGCAGTTAGTGGTGGAAAACAGAGGTTCTTGAACCTTGGGAAGGATTGGTGTTTGACCAGGGAAGGTAATTTACACTGAAAATACATAAAATTCTCCACTGATGAGTAGTTAGATCAAGTTTAGATACTTTAAAACATAATTGAGTTGAAGAACATGATCACATTGAACTGCTGTGTGGCCTGTGCTGTACACAAGGTCCAAACAGATGGAAGGACTCCCTTAGTGCATGAGGAGAACTCCTGAGCTGAGGGTCAGAACAAAGTTGCTCTTTTGGAAACACTCCAGCTGATGCTGCTGCTTGGATAATCTGACTTTTCCATCAGTGGGGCTGGGATTTGTCTAGGGCTGTGCTCATCCCAACTATTTCCATTTGTTCAGCAGCTTCACAGTGGAGCCCTGCAAGGCTCTGGGAGTGCTCCTAGGAGAGTTTGCCATGGAAGGAGAAGCATTTCAATGCTGCCTCTTTCACTGCTTTGAGGTGACACACAAGGCATCTCCACTTTTAATTCTGAGAGTGTTTTTAGTGAAGGAAGCCTGATAGAATGAATTAGGGAAGACAGGTGGTGTGTGGTTCCCTTTCAATGGATTTCTGTCAAAGTGTGTTCTGAAGTTGTTTAACTGGGTAATTTTCCTTATTGTCTGTGTTTCAATGGGGGAATCCCCATTCACCTGCAGTGTTAAGGCTGTCAGCTGAAAGAAACCCTGCCTTGGCCATTATTTCAGGGATATCAATGGATGGGGAATCCCCATTTTCTTGCAGAAATAGATCAGGGAACACTCTTTATGATGGGATATTATCAGTTTGAAATGAGACCAAACCTTCAATTTTCATCATCTTTCAGTGTAAATTGCCAAGGAATCTCTGTTGTGACTTACTTTTAGGGTTTAAATTGGCAGAAATCCCTATTGATTCCATCATTTGAGGGATTTATATTGAGGGGCAAAAAAAGGTGGGGGAAAAAGTGGGATTGAAGGTGGAAAAATATGGCAGGAAGAGAAGGCATGGGGAAAAGGGTGGAGAAAAATACAGAGGAAAAAATGGGGCAAAAAGGCAGCAAAAAAGAGCAGGGGAAAAAATGGGAAAAAATGGAAAAAAAGGTAGCAGATAAAGGCAGGGAAGAGTTAAAAAAGGAGATGGCATAATGGTGAAAAGGTGGCCTCTAGGAAGCAGGAAAGCTCTAGAAAGGTGAGGAGAAAAGGGTGGGAAATATGAGGGGAAAAAAAACATGAATCCCAGAGACACCCCCACACCTCAGGCCCCCTCCCAAATCCCACAGTCACCCCCACGTAGCCCCAAGAGAGCCATTCCAGACCCCACAGACACCTGGGCCTGGATTCCTGCAGGAACACTTGGGAACAACTCGGCTCCTTGCAGCGGGATGGAAAAAACTGCCAGGGCTGGGAATGTGTTCCCACTGTGCTGCCAGGCTGGGAATCAGCTGGGTGGGGCCATGCCATGGCCAAGAGCCCTTAACAACTGCCAGGTTTTTCAGCTGGAGCTGAGATTAGTCCTGGGATTAGTCCAGGCAGGAGAACATCCCATCGTGGGGTACTCCTGCAAAGTGTGGGTGTTTGGAACAGAGCCTCTCCTTCCGCAGGCCAGCGCTCCCAGGTGGAAATTCCCAAGGGCACGAGGCTGGGAAGTGAGGAGCAGAGCTGATGTGAAGGTAAAGCTCAGTTCATTCAGAAAGATCACACAGATAACTTGAGCACTGTTGCAGGTAGGAAACAGAAAAAGAGATTTCCAAGAAAGCCTTTGTAGTTTGGTGGGGAAAAGGAGTCATGATACCCCATGGCTGCAGGGATGGTGATCCAAATTAGTTCCAAGTATATTTCCTTTTTTTTTTTAATTGGTGAGGGTTATTTACCTTAGCTGCAGTTATAAGGCCAAATAGTTTTGGAATATATTCTAGTTTAATCTAGCTGTCCTCCATGCTGCATACTCACAGCAGCCATATTTAACTGTCATATGATGTGTGAATTTGCTTCTGTCCCTGTCCCAAGTGTCATCCTTCCTGGTCTTTCAGCTTCTTTTTAATATGCTAGTAAGTCTTCTGCATCCCTGTGCAGTATTTCTATGGGTAAAAACACCGGATAGCACTACCTAAAGGATGCTACCTCCAGCTGAGCACAGGGACCAGTGGGTCCGGTCCCAATATCAGCATTTTCTGTTCCTGTGCTGATACTGTTCTCGCTGGGAGGGAGCTGGGAAATCTCTATTTCTGCTCCTGTGCTCTTCCTGATGTTTGTCACAGCTGATGCCAGCACCAGTTTTCCCAGCGTAAAACTGGATATCTCTGAGTGTACCTGCTGGATATCTCTGAGTGTACCTGCTGGCCTTAGAAATGCCACTGATGGTTATTAAGAAAGGAGAAGGCAAGTCCCACCATTTCCGTGTGGAAATGGAATCGTGTGGCCTTCCCTCAGCTCAGCTCCTTTAGTGGCAGCAGTCAGTGGCCGTTCCTGGTGCAGTTCTGTTATTAATTTTCTTATGCCATTCTATTTTGTTCCCTTCACAATGCCCACCCTTTCCCATTGCTCACTTCTTAACCAGCACTGCCCCAGTAGTCCCTCGGTGCAGCTCTTGCAGGGAACAGGGCCCGTCCCAGCAGGCAGCTGCTGCAGCCAGGGCAGGGGCAGGGCAAGGCACATCGCAACGCTGGTGGTGCTCGGAGACTGTTGGCTTTTGCAGTTCAGGCAGATCAAATGAATCTCAATTGTCGTTGATTTCCACCACCTGCAGTTTCTCCCCTCTTTTCCCGCATGGATTTGACAGCTCTTCCTTTCCTCGCACAGATCGGAAAGCAAAATGCCGGCCTGCCCCGTGGCCTTCCCCACCACCTCGTCCCTCTTTCTCTCCCCTTTACTTTGCTCCATTTTCCCCCTCCTCCTCTCCCTGCCAGCTCCAGCAAAGACATTTCACCCACTGGCACCGGCTGCCTCCTCTCCCTCGCTCCCATTTTCCCAATCTGAACTCCTGGAGCCGCAGGCTGAGCCGCCGTGGTACTGGGTAATGGTGCAGGGGATGATGGCAGGAATTCTTGGGCTCGGCCAGGCCAGGTGCCCGGGGCCAGCAAAAGCGCTCTGTGCCTCTCCTCCTGCCCCTGGGCAGGCAACAGAGCACAGCAGGAAAGGCTCAGGGCTCTCAATAAAGGCAGCCAGAGATCTCTCACCCATCACGGGAAGAGCAGGCGAGGACTGCGGAAAATTAAATTTGATTGAATTTATTATCAAATAAATAAGAGCAAGGGAATGAGATGTATGCCAAATCCTAAAAATGCACGTTCTCCACACTCTTCTCTCCGTTCTGGGCTTCACTTTGTCCCCAGTTCCCTCCCTCTCCCCTCCCCACACAGTGGGGATGGGGGTTACAGTCACATGATGTCACTGCTTCTCCCTCCGAGATGCAAATCCTTGTCCTGCTCCAGCCTGGGATTGCTCCCACAGGAGGACAGTCAGATCCTTCACAGCAGACAGACAGATAGACAGACAGCAGACTATTCTCCACAGTCAGGTGCCTGATGCCAAAAGTCGGATTCCTGCTCAGCACGTGTCAGCGGTTCTTCCTCCTCTTCCAAAGACAGTCCAAAAGTGTCACATTCAGGCCAGTTTGTGATGATTTCCTAGAGGCCAGGCAGATCTGGATTTCCCATTGGAGCTTGTTGTGTCATGAGGGCAACGCCCTCACTCCAGGCAGCATCGGTGGAAGAGGGATTGCAGAGACTTTTCCTTTGCAGCCCCAGCCCAGCGCTGGCACTGGGGATGAAGAGGCACTGAGGTGACCCTGAGAGGAAGTGCAAGGCACAGGGTGCAGCTGAGGAAGGGCAGCCCGGTGCTGGGCTCAGAGGTGAAGCGGGCACTGCCCAGCGTGGAGAAGGTCCTTTCTGCAGCCCCTGTTACAGGGGAGCTTGGGCCTTGCTGCAGACATACGGCCGCTCATTGGAGCAGAACTCACTCCTGAATCTTTTCCTGTCAGCCAGGTACACACAGTCGGAATTGCCGAGGACAGGAACCCTGCAGGGAGGAGCAGAGCCAGCGCCGGTTGCCAGGGGAACACCTTGTGTCCCTGTCCCCCCAGGCCCTGCCCGGCTCCCCGGCACTCACCGGGAGCTGTAGCTGCTGCCGTCCTCCCACTGCAGGCGCTCGCCCCGTCTGCGCAGCCTGAGCCAGAAATCGCCGTTCCCGCGGAGGCGGAAGAGCAAATCCTGCCCAGGAGAGAGGAGTGGGAGCTGCCCCGGCCCCTCGGGGGGACACGTGCCCGGGGCTGCCCCCGCCCGCCGAGGCTCCTTCCCTGCAAGGCCCCGGCCCGGGGCTGCAGCCCCGGCCCTACGAGCACCGAGCCCGGCCCCGGAGCACCCCCAGGCTCCCCTCAGCCACCCCACACCGCCCGCAGCCCCTCACTCACCATGGCCTCCTCATCCTTGGCAATGGCCAGGGAGGCATTGAGCTGGGAGCAGCGTTCCTGAGCCTGCTCCCAGGTGCTGTAATCCCTTGAGAAGTAGTAGCAGACCCCATTGTAGCCGACCCAGCCAGAGGGACAGCCCAGAACACACTGTGGAGTCGCAGGTGTAACCGGAACCTGTGGTGCTGCTACAGGGGAAAGAGGAGAAGGTCTGAGGATTCCCTCTGCAGGGAGCAGGGAGCCCGCTCTGCCCCGAGGGGCTGGGCCCAGGCTGCTGCCCCTCCCTTACCTGACTGAACAGCTAAGGCCACCCCCAAAGCCGGCACCAGCACCAGGAGCAGCAGAATCAGCACCGCCGTGCCCACGGGATGGGACCTGAACCATTCACCTGGAGCAGGAAAGAGCTGCTGGCTGCCAGAAGCAGAGCCGGCCCTGCAATCTGCTCAGCCCATGGCCAGGGAGCAGAGCAGGGAGCCCTGAGCCAGTGTGGGCCTCACTCAGCTGGCAGCCAGAGAGCCAAGAGCCTGGACACAGCCATGGACACAGCTGTGGGGACAGGCTACAGCAGGAGAACTGCACAGCCTTGGGGGCAGCTGGGGCTCTTGCTTCCAGCCACTGATGGGGCCCAGCAGAGCCTGAAGCTTCTTCCAGATCTCGGGAAGCAGCCACACACCAGCCCTGTGCTTGCGAGATGACAATGTCCCCTCCCTGTAGGCCACAGGGGTGGCCCTGCACTCACCCAGGAATCTTCTGTGGTTCCTTTTGTGTTCTTTATTGGCTGCTGATGTGCCCTGGAGAATCACGGGCTCCCTCACACTCCCATCCCTGGTGCAGGATCCATTCTCCACATCTGCACTCACTGCACGCTCCCAAGTGATATCCCCCTGCTTATGCCAAGAGGCTTCTTGCGCCCCAGGCAAGTGTGGAACCCCGGCTGCTGCTCCCTCCTGGAGATGCTGGGGCTCATTCACAGCTCCAGGAATGGGACAGGATTCACTCTCCTCCAGCTCACAGGCGCCATCTCTCTGCCTGGAACAAACAGCACCTGGTTCCCGAGACATCAGGAGCCTTTGGGAGTTCGGCCTCGGGAACAGCTTTACACCGGCGCTGATGGCACCCTGAAAGGGACACGATGAGAGGTCACTGCCGGTGCCGGCCCTGCGGGACGCCGAGGCTCAGGAGGGCGCTGCCAGCTCTGGCTGCGCTCTCCCCGCTGCCCAGAGGTGCGGCAGCAGCTGCGGAGACAAGCGCAGCCTCCGGCAGCTCTCCGGTGCCCGCAGCCGCGGCCCCTGGGGCTCTGCAGCCGCTGCAGCCCAGCTCCGTGCCGGGACGGGCGCTGAGAGCGCCTGCGAGCTGCCGGCTGCTGCTGGCCCGGAGCAGCTGCGGCTCGGAGTCCGCCTGCCTAGGGACAAGAAACAGCGGCCCCGGGCTGCTCACCGCTGTGGCCCGCATTCCCTGCCCCGGCGCCTTGGAGCCCGGGCACACCGAGTGCCGGCACGGCCGCTGGAGCTCCCTGCCTGTGTGAAAAATGGCCAGGTAATTTTAGCTTTCGCATTTAAATATGATCCCATGCATGTTGTTAATTATTATAGCTATTTAGATATAGTATCAATTATAACTCTTTCTAGCTGCGTGTCAGTATCATATAGTCTGTCATCTTAAGTATGCAATGTATTGCTCACAGAAATTGTAGTGTCATGAATATAATATCTATGTATCGCTTAGGGAAATAAAAGTGTGATTAATGTACTTTGTAATGGACCTGAGTAAAACTTCAGATGTGAAAAAGGCTTTTGTGTGACTAAAAACAGTGTAAGGTCATCCACTGACCATCCTGTCCTAGAGAAAAGATAACAGTGACATAAACTAGAGCACTGGAGGACTATTACAGAATACCGTGTTAAAATTAAGGAGGACATATTAAAATCTTACCAGAGGATGTGAAACAGCAGGATGGAGACACAAGAAGAAATGAAATATTTTGACCGTATGGCTAGGATGTCATGGAGATGAGTGAAGTCAGAAAAAGGAGTTTTGAAAACATCAGAAAGTTCGAAAGAATGTTTGAATAATGCATGAAACACATGTCTGTACATGAATCTCAGCAAGGTAACAGTATAAAGATAACACTGTTTGTATACAGACATATGTTCTTTGTCTGTTGGCCAGAAGCACCCAGCACTGGAACTATTGTCCTTTTTTTACCCTACTACTATTACTATCTTTATTATTATTATTATTAAACTTTTTAGAACTCTAAGCAATTAATTCTGTTTTTCACACCTGTGAACGGGGGAAGCAGGCACAAGGAACTCGCCAGAACCCCCCGCCCCTCAGCGCGGCCCCCTCCGCCCGCAGCGAGCCCCGATCTGGGGCAGCACCGACCGATCGCGGGTCCCACCTGGGCTGCAGCCTCCTCCAAGCTCCGCTGCCGGCTCGCCGAGCTCCAGGTGCCGCCGCCGCCCCGCTCCCGGCCAGACACAACGCGCATGGCCAGTGCCGCTGTAGCTTAGAGCCAATGCATGAGTGGGAGGGGTTGTGGCCGGTTTGACAACACAGAGCACAGAGGAGCTGCCAATAGGGGTGCAACCAGGAGGCGAGGGAGGGAGCCTGGCTTGGGGCTAGTGCAAAGAGAGCATGTAGGCAGGGAGCACGAGCAGTTGGAAAAGGGCCTGGTTGTGATCCAAGACAGGCAGCATGTTTGCCAGGGATCACGAATCATAGCTGGTGAGCGAGCTTTCCAGGAGAGGGACTTTGTTAGGTCTGTTTTATGTGAATAGAGATGAGCTGGTGGGAGATGTGCTGATTGGAGGCCTCCTGGGGCATTGCGATCATGTGTTCCAGATTGCAAGGCAAGATGTATTCTGTTACCATCTGTAGGGCAGTTGTCTGGTGTCAAATGGGCAATTCTCCTTATCTCTCTGCCTGAGTGATCACAACCACTCCTCTCTCAGGAGGGGTATCTGCTGATAACAAGCTATTGAATGTCACTACATGACTGATAAGAACATCCCACTGGGAGATGCTCTGCCCAGAGGGAGGAGCCAAGCATTGCTACTCAGATATAATCTGGAGGTTCTGACAACCCAGCACGGCTTCCCACTGGATTTCCCAGAGGAACAGCAGCTGCTTCTACTTCCACGGATCTGCAGAGGAAGAATACACCCTTTCTCTACAGGACCCCCCTGCTCCAGCAGAACCACATCTGACATTCCAGGAGGGCTGCAGCCACTTTTCCAACTGGACTGCTACCAATACCCTGACTAACGAACGGTGTCAGGTTGAGTTCTGACTCTGTCAGTGTTGTTCTAGTGTATTGCATTGTTTTATTTTATCCTTTTATGGTTTTTTCCCCCCTTCCCTATTAAAGAACTGTTATTTCCTGCTCTCATATTTTTTGCCTGAGAGCCCCTTAATTTAAAATTCATAGCAATTCGGAGGGGGGGGAGGGTTTGCATTCTCCATTTCAGGGGAGGCTCCTGCCTTCTTTAGCAGGCACTTGTCTTTCCAGCCCTTCTGCCCGCCTGGCACCTTTTCCATGGGAAAACCCTGCTGTGTTTTGGGGAGGAAGCCTCAGTTGTCAGGAATTGCCTGCTCCTTTTTCTAGGTCACTTGCCTTTATGGAGCACATCCTATCTTGACTGCAGTGAGTGCTCTTCAGGCTTCAGACAGATTTCTGAGGCAAATACAAGTGAGGACAATATCTCTCACCTTGTTTTTCTGTCCTGCTCAGGGTGGGGTACTGCCTATCATCACTCCTGCTAGATTAACATCAGGAATGGAGGCCACCAAAGTTGTTTCCTAACTAAGTCACAAGGGCTTGGACTGATGATTTTGTAAACCAGTTTAAAACGTAATGCTTTTCCAAAGATGCCATGTGATTGTTATCTTGTAACAATTACATGGCTGTTATCTTGTAACAATCACATGGCTGTTTTAGCTCTGCCAAAAAATTCCCTATTTGGGCGGATTGAAAAGACTTCTACTGGTAACTAAAATACCAGGGAGGGTATTTGTACATGCCACCATGGCCTGAAGGAATCCCCTCCCAACCTCCTAAGTAAAAGTAACCAAAGCAAACACAGTGTGTCTCAGAGGTGTGGAAGACTTATTTTTTTACTTGCTGCTCAGGTGTCAGGACTGCAGATTTTTATCACTGCTCTCCTGCAGTGAATCCCAGTGGTGGCAGCCAGGGACACATCCCTGCCCCCCTTCAAGCACCTGGCTTTGCACTTTTGGCATCTGAGCTCTGACCAAGCAGGCAGAAAGGACTGTCAGCCCAAGTCAGCAGCAGGTCGAATATCCTTTCCCTGAAGTGTCTCTTTCACTAAGCTTTCCTTGTCCAGATGGTTCCCTTGTTGTTCTTCCTCCAGAGAGGTGGCACCATTTCATCAGTGAAATCAGAGCAGCTCAGACTTTGGCCTTAGGGTAAGAGTCCCTGATCCTTTCAAGATTTTTCTAAGTGCAGTTCTTGTCCTAGCAGTTCCTGTCACCTTTGCATTAGCTGTGGTCTTCTAAAATGTCTTGCTCTTCCCCTCTCCACCACCAGATAGCTCTGTTCTCTCTTTCTTGGGACAGAAGAAACTGTCTTGCTAGTGGGGAAAATGTAGAAGCCCATTTAACATTTACAAAAAAAAAAAAAAAAAGGTTATTTTATATGAAAACAGAAGATTGAATAGGAAGAGAGAGAAGAAAAGGAGAGCAAACAGGCAGTGGATTTTCTTCTAGTTTCTGACAGCTCTCCCAGATGCATATAAACAGAGACACTGGACAGTGCCACTTTCTCTTTATTTTTGTTCTGGGAAAAAAGGGTGCATTCAGTGTCCACCCAAGACAGAAGAAATGGAGGAAAATGCAGCATTGGTGCCATGGGGTCAGTGACAGCTGGTCACAACAAGTTTGATGCTTTGGAACTAGAATTTTATTGTACATTTACTTCAAACCATGGCATCTCAGAGGTGATCCAGTGTCCATGGGCCTGTCAGACCAGTTCAGAGACCTTTGTAGGTTAGTGTGTCTGAGTGCCATCAGTGTGGTGCTGTCCTCACTGTGACAGAGCCCTTGCCTCCATGGGCTTTGGAAGCTTTTCTGTGGAACTTTGACAGTTCTGGTGGGATCACAGAGTGGATGAAGCCCTGCCTAAGCTGTCTGGGCAGTCTGCTGCTGAAGCCACTCACAGATCAGCTGGTGAGCAATGGCCTGTTTGGGAGGGAACCAGGGTAAAAAACTACCATCATGTTGCTTGGAAGAGCTGGGCTCCCTCTTGAGACCCTCCACAACTTCCTCCAGGCCAAACCAACGGGCTTCCTCCAGCTCCAGGGTATCCACACTGATCTGGAAAGAATTCAGAGGGCACCAGTTCCTTAAATCAGCTTTGAATGTGAGCAGTAGTACCTTGCCTGCACAGAGATCCCATTCTGGAATGCCCAGAGTGCTACATCCACGCCTGAATTAGGCACTGATGCCAGCCCGGGGAAGGATATTTCTATCCACCAGTATTTTGTTGTGCTGGCTTCCTTAGAGAAGCCACAAACCAACCCTGCTCTGTCGTGGCAAAGCAAAGGGGCTGAGCAGAGTAATTAACCTGGTGGGATCTGAGTGTTCCATGGCAAATGTGTGAGGCAACCTCCTCTGCAAAGTTCAGAGGGAAAAATCCAGGGCTGTTGAGCTCTGGGCTTGTGTATAGAAGTGACCTGAGTGAAATCTGGCACCTTGCAACAGGAGATGATGGGATTGTTTCAAAGTTTCTTCTGCACTTGGAGAAAAAGCCAGTGGAAAATTGCATTTACAGTGGGTTTGATGCTCTCCTGACTACATTCTGTGGACTGAAGGAGGTTTTGCTGCCTGAGGCAGGCAGTGCAGTAGCTCGGGGAGCCCGAGGCGCTCACCTCAGCCCGCTGGGCTCCCACCAGGGCGTGGCAGGCAATCATTAAGGAGCTGCTGGGGAAGGGCCAGTGCTGGGAAGCCGAGTAGCGGAGCGACTCCACCTCCAGCCCCACCTCTTCGGCCACTTCTCGCCGCACTGCCTCCTCCACGTTCTCACCTAGAACCAAACCGAGTCAGGCAAGCACGGCCCGGCCTCAGGGCAGCGAATCCTGGCGAGGAAAAGGCAGGACACGCTCATTCCCACCCGCAGGAGCTCCAGCTGTGCTCCCCTGGAAACGCTTGCTGGCAGGATGCTCCGTTAAATTCATCAACCTCTGATAAACACAGGCACCAGAGACATTTTTGGCCCCATCTACATACAGATGGTGGACAGAACAATTCAATTTTAAGCCATTTTCCCTCCTGTAATGAGAGGTCTGTCGTTTTTTTCTTCTAAGCCAGACCACATGAGCCACAAAATGGATTTTAAAAGGATCAGGGGTTATAACCCAGCAAGTTTAAAGCTCATGTTTGCTATCAGGGACTAGAACAACTGCTAGACACCTATAATTCTCATTCCTCTCAGGTACAAAACAGCTATTTTGAATTCTGTCTGCCTGCAAACACTGATCTGTTTAGATATAATGTGTTTTTTTTCCCAGCTATCATAGAATCACACACTGGTTTGGGTCCAAAGAGACTTTAAGGATCATTTAGTTGCCAGCCCCTGCTGTCAGCATGGACACCTTCTGCTAGACCAGGCTGCTCAAAGGCTTTCCCAGCTTGGCCTTGAACACATCTGGGGATGGGGACACAGATCCCCTGTGTGTCCATCCTCCTCTGTGAACAGGGATTTGGCTGATGTCTGTTGCAGTAAGGCAGAAAAATCCTAAAGAAAGGCTTCATAGAATCAAGCCTGTTCTCCTGGGGTCGCTGGCAGCCCTTGTCAAAGCCAGCATTTGGCAAGTTCCCAGTGAGCAGCTCCTTAGCATAACAATCTATTCCTGGGTAAAAAACAACCACACCTGTACAGACTGTTTTTGCACCCTTAGAGAGAAAAATGAAAACTATCTCTCACCAACAACTTTTCCTGCATGTACACACCAGGGGTTTGAGTGACCAATCAATACAGGGTAACAATTACCATAACAAAATTGTTAATTACCAATCAAGTAATTGGCAAGAGAGCTCCTGACCAATTGGAGCCACACACGAGGTCTGTAAAGCTGTATAAAAACAAGTTATGTGACTAAAGAATGGGCTTTTTCCTCCATGAAGAAAACAGATGTCCCCACACCCTGCATGCCCAGGGCCACTGTGCTGGATCACAAGCACTCACCCATGTCACAGAAGCCTGACAGAGCCGTGAACATCCCCGGGGGAAAGGAGGGCTGGCGGGCCAGGAGGCAGCGGCTCCCGTCGGACACCAGCGTGATGACCACTGGAGACACCTGCCACGTGCACCACAAAGCAGAACAAGGCTTCAGACTAAACAAGGAAGTGCAAATTTTTGCTTTTCCTGGCTAGGCACAGATCCCTTCTCCTGCATCCCCCAGGGGTGAACCAGCAGCGCTGCCCTGCTGTCCCTGTGTCCCTCCCCTGTGCTCACCTGAGGGTAGTAAGTGACTCCACTGGCGTGGCAGACACGTTTGCTGCCAGCTGGGTTCTTCTCCGTGGGCTGCCCAGATTTGCTGCAGTACTGGTGGGAATCGTGCCAGCGCAGGAGGGACTGGGCCTGCCAACACAGAGGAGCACAAACTCATTTTTTTAATATATATATACACCTAGGGGGAAGAAATAACTCAGAGCAGCCTCCCTGAATGATGCTTCATGTGCAATCATGGGGATAAACTCTGATTACATTTGGAAGCCTCAGAAAGGTGAATGAAGTACGGGCAGTGCTTTGAAAAGTGGATTCTGTAATCCATGTTTGCTGCTTCTAAATTTGAATGTTTGGGGGAGGTGGGACCAGATCCCCCAAGGTACTGTTTATTGGGACCTAATAGGAGTTGTAGTGGGAGCTGGACTATTCTAAAGAGTCTCCAGCCCTGAATATGTTCTTAAAAAATAGCCAAGGCATCACAAACATAATAGAGCAGGAAAGGAAACATGAGTTATTTCTCCTCATGGGTCAGGACAGCTGATTTTCTTAGGGCTTCCAAACACAGGGCACCAGCTTATAAGGGAGAGGTTTTAAAAGAGCAGCTCTGAGAGAAGATGTGTAAGTCTGTTTGTGATTCCCAGTTTGCCTGATAGTTGTTGAGCTGAGGACAAACTGGGATTGCTGTGATTTAGCACATTTCAGCTAAATGGCATAAATTACTGCAGTCATTTTTAAGTCACTTTTCTGTTTCTCTTTCCCTTGCATCTTCCTTGTGGGACTACAAATTTGGGAAAACTGTTGTAATTTATCGTGTGTCTGTATCTAAGTTCCTGAAAGTGTACAGTAGGTACTTCCACAATATTAGATCATAAAACAATGTGGGAGATGAGGAGAAGGGTTGATGTTAGAGACCACAGCTCCCTGAAGCAAAAAGCCCCGTCCAATACCGAAGCCAGCAGAGGAGAATCCTTCCCATCCACTACAAAGAGAGCCTTTCGTAGGTCAGTAAATGATCCCTGCAGCTCTGACTCAATGACTGATTTATCCAAGGCTCCTGTTCGAGGGGAAAAAAAAAGAAAAAAAGAAAATTTGATCTCATCATTTCAGCTATTATTGCCATTATTACAATTTCATGCCCTTTGCTGTTCCAATATACAGTTTCTGGGAGTTTCCATGGAAGTGAACCACATCAGGGGAAGCATTCCCAAATGTGAGTGGCCTCCCCCAGCCCACACAGGCACAGGAGCAGCAGTGCAGCCCACAACCTGCCACGCTCACAACAGCCCCTACAGAGACCCAACCCAGCCCTCCTTGGCAGGACAGGTTCTCCCAAGGATTAGGGATCTCCCCCATCCCAGTGCATCCCCTGGTGCTGGCAGCGGGGAGAGGAAGAGGAGTCATCCCAACCTAAATCCAGCGCGAAGCACGCCCTGTGCTCATCCGAACACCCGATCAGCACCGACTTCTCCATCCACTGCTCGGCCTCCTGCAGCTTCTCCAGAACCTGCCTCGTCTCTGAGCAGCAGGAAAGGGGAAGAGAAAGCTGTGATGAAAGCAAAAACATCTCTGGGTTTGCTCTCTGGATCCTCAAGGCACAGGCAATCTTGGCTCAAGGCAGAATGCCCATGTGTGAAAGGGGACCAGACAAGTGATCCCACACAGGCAGAAGCCAAAAATCTGACTTTGCTCCTAAGCTGTAGGAAGTTTAGATCATGTCAGGCTAAAGGTCCCAGGGTTGTACTGCCTGGGAAGCAGCTGCCCATTGGTTTTGTCCTGCACCAGCCAATAGCTTTCTCTCAAAGAAAACTTTCCCTACATTCCTACATCAAAAAGATGCTTGTCAGTAAGGCCTCGTCTGTTTTCCTGCCAGCTCTCTCTTCAAAAGGCACAATTCCAAATGTTTAAACCTGATCACCTCAGAACAGAACAGGCTGATACCATGTGTGTGTCTCTGTTTCATTTCAGCTGTGTGATCCACCAGGTGTCTCTTTCTGGAGGCACTGATTTCTTTCTTACCTGCTGCACTGAGCTGTGGTACCAAATATTTCTTCCCAACTTTCTGCAGGAAGGGGGAGAGATTGTGAAAGAGGTAGAAAGTTCCTGAGGTCTGAGCTTGTCTACAAAGGCTGTCCTCTTCCTTTAACTGATTTAAGTATCTGCAGTGAGAAAATGATTGGGAAGATAAATTGAAGATCGTGTTGAGACTCTTGCTTTTTTGAAGGCCTTTATTTTGCACAGAGCAGGGGGGCTGAATGGGCAGATCAGATTTGAGGTATTCCACGTGCTTGGAGACTTTAGACAGCTGAGTCACTCTTTGGTGGACTGCAGCCTCTGGTGAACTTTGTGAGGCAGAAAATACTGCAGTTCTTACTTACCACATGAGTACTCTCAAGTTTGGAGTTGCAAGATCAGTAACCCAGTCTCTCAATCCAAAAGCTCTGCTGTAAAGGCCGCAGGAAACCTTGATCTTCCCTCTACACACCCCAATCCCTCCCAGCTTGGAATATTCTGTGAATTTGGATGGCTCCAAATGCTGTTTTGCTGAGCACTTCTGCTGCTGAATCTGGTTCCCATCAGGCTGCATGTGTTATGTTGTACCTGTCACACTGATGTGAGGGGTAAAAACCAAGGCTTAGGGCACAGCTGGCTGGAGCTGAGTTAGGAAAAAACAAAATCATTGGAAAAAGGGTGTCAGCATTTTCTCCTTCCAGGCTGCTTGAAGCAGTATTTAAAAAGAGGTGAGCAGCACCACCTCAAGTCTTCCTGGTGTTGTAGGAGCCCTCTAGGCAGGACAGGCAATCATTAACAGAGCTTCAGCCTGAGAGAAGCAGTTCTTAACAGTGGTGAAGGGAGCCCAGAGGCCTTGGCTGTTACCCTTCAAAGGGCTCACAAAGCAATTATTTCTGTGATGGCTGAAGTGGTGAAGGATTAACCCCCAGGTCAGGGTGAGGCAGGGCTGCTGCTTGTGCCAAGCTCTGGCCTCCCAGTACTCAGGAATCAGATGAGAACTTACCTCATTTTCCTCACATAGGTGGAGTGCAACCTGCAGGCGAGGGAGGAAACTCCTCTGTGCAGTGCTTGATACACAGCAGCCATAACCAACACCTACAGCTGGTGTCTCTGCCTAAAAATAAAATAAAATGTAATGCAGCAGCCCTGCAAGGTTAAGTTTGATTTAAGAGGTGCAATAACCAGGTAAAGCTCCCTCTCACAGCATCTGCAGAATCTGCTTTCTAAAATGATCACTTCAGTCACACTTCAAACTCCATTTCAGGCCAGTTTTAAGATAACTTAAAGATACCTCAGTTTGTTTCCATCTCTGAGTGTACACAGCTCTTACAGAACTTGCTTATAAGTCTAGGTTAGACCTTCCTCTCCCAAATCCCTGAGTCCCCGGGGAAAAGGGCAGAGAAGGTGGCTGCTCTTCTGCTGGTTTCCTCCACAGTTGTAATGGCCTCGATCCAACCACACATCCTATTGCAGCACACAGTGGATCTGTGGGAAAGGCACTAATGCCAGGAGAGAGTGAAAGACAAAATATCAGCTGGGGAAGAGAATTCCCTGAGCCAGACAGGGGGCAGCAGTCGCAGCTGAGTGGGATCATCTCCAGCTACGAACGCTTTTTGTGCCAAAGAATCCCACCATGTTTTCAGCCCAGGCTGAAAGCCTGACCTTGGCTCCAGGATGTCAAAAATAGCCAGAGACCTAAGACAGAAGTGAACTGTGGTGCACAATCCCTGGTGATCACTGACAGCATTGCACTCTGCAGCCCCAGAACACAAACCCCTTTATGGAGGGAGTCAGGTTTGCTTTGTTACACACACAAGGGCAGTGCCAGGAAGAGTCTGAGAGCTCTTCCTTCAGCTCAGGTCAGTGGTGGGAGCCTGAGAGGTGCCAGGAAGAGTCTGAGAGCTCTTCCTTCAGCTCAGGTCAGTGGTGGCAGCCTGAGAGGTGCCAGGAAGAGTCTGAGAGCTCTTCCTTCAGCTCAGGTCAGTGATGGCAGCCTGAGAGGTGCCTCAGCACAGGTTCCTATTTGCACGTGGAGACTTTGCCTTGTGGTTCTGGACATCTCTGCCCCAGATCCCCCTGACTGGGACGATCCCTTGGGGAAGCCAGTGGGAGCTGGGCACGCTGGTGCAGACACTGGTGAGGACGGTGACTGCCACACAGACCGTGTCACAGCGGGTTTGGCGGGGTGACAGCCCCGTGCGTGTGTCACTCTCAGCCCGGCGAGCGAACTTGCGGCTCTGAAGCCGGAGCGCCGCCTTCGCCCCGGGACGAGCGGCAGCGCTGTCACCGCCTGGGACAAAGGGAGCGCTCGTGTCCCGACCTGACGCTTAACCCCTTCCTCCCCAGGAACCACCGCGCCACGCTTCGGCTGGGACCCTGAAAACTCCCAGACAGCAAAGCCTCCACCTCCAGAGGCTGTCCCGAGCTTTGGAGAAACTCCAGCGAGGCAGGAGCGGGCTCGGGCCGCCCTTCCCCGCGCGTTCCGCACTTACTGCGCTGGGTGCGGAGCCCGGCCGGCCCCGGTCAGCGGCGGATCCCAGCCGGCCCCTCCGCTGCGCTCCAGCCACTCTTCCCACACCGGGAGCGCTGGGAATTGTAGTTCTGCCCAGGCTGCCGCTTCTTCCTGTTCCTTCCTTTCTCTGTTCTCCTTTTTCCCCCACGCCAAACTTCTCTGGGTTTTGTATCTGCAGCACGGGAGCGTTGTTTAAAGGAAAGGATCACACGTCCTCGAATAGAAAAAGTTGCCAAAAATCACACGGGGCACTATTTGTTATCATTTATTTGTGGGGGAATTTTGGGAGGAGTTTGAGATGGGACTTTTGGAGTTATTTTTGATGATGTGGTTTATTTTTTAAATTTTTTTATATAGGTAGGAAGGGTGAGTTTGGTTTATGTTGTTATGGTATGGTTTAGAAGGTTACAAGATTTTTAGTTTTAAGACTTTTTAAGGATAAAATATTCTTAATAAGGATAAAATACTGTTAAAAAGGATATCTATGTTTTTGACTTAACCCTTAAATATTTTGTTTTGTGGGCTTATGTTATAGTGTACACTTTTTTAGTTATGTTATGACATATAAACTTATAATATTGTATTTTAATTTTTTATTTTTGTAGGATTTTTAAAAATATCTTAAACTTTAAAACTCTAAACATTTTTTTACTTACTTTAGTGTGTTTTTGTTTTAAACTACAGATCTACACTTTTGCTTTTAGCACTTAAGTTTGGAAGTTTTTCCCAAGGTCTCAGATCAAATCCTGTGTTTAATTTTAAGCTTTGGTTTACAGGCTCGAAGTTTTGAGAGTTCCTTGCATTTCAGATTCCAACAGCTGGATACATCCAAAGGCTGGAGCTGTTCAGTGCTCCAGCACCCAAATACCCACAGCTGGATTTGAACAGCTCTGAGCAGAGAGCACCCTGTGCCAGGGCACGTCAGAATAATGACAAATCACTTTCATTCCTTTGCAATCCAACAGATTCCTCTCCAGTATTGAAAACATTATTCTGGGTTGGAGCCTACCTGACTATATTTAGCACAAAGAGAATTTTATAAACAGACAAAAAGTAAATGTTTTCAGGGCAGCCTGTTGCTTTTTGGTCATGAATTGAGCCGTTCTAATCGAGAATTCACGTCATGTAATCCGAGAGCAGAGCTTGTAAAAATAATAAACAGGGAAATAGTGCTCTGGTTACCAGAGTTACTTACAAGTTTAGCTTTAATTATGCTTGACTGCTATTTTTATGCTTCCTGAAATAGAGCAAGCCCAGTCTTATTAATCCAGCGAGCTAATTGGATTAATGGACAAAACACATCTTCCCTTAATAAGATAAAGGATTGAAATATAATCTCTAAGGGAAGTATCCACCCTGCTGTTAAAACAAACTAACAGATTTATTGACCCTAACTGCTCCCAGATATGGATCCTGCAAGAAGAGCTGGCTGTAGAGGGAAGCTGCTGGGGGACATGCTTGGGACAGCAAATCTTGGGCCAGCCTCTCCAGCTGGTTCAGCCCAGAGCAGGCAGGTGTTGGTGAGTGCACCCTGTCACAGGAAGGACTAAAAGCCAGGGCAGGGCTCTGGCCTCTCGTTGTCAGGTGCAGCTCAAACCCCCACGGTCTGGATGAGCTCAGTCGTGCCCACCTGTGTGCCGTGGGAAGATAAGGAATGAGACTGGAGTCTGTGCTTGTGCTGCCCTGAGCTGGGGGGAACCAAGAAATCTGTGAGAGATCCCTTGTGCCTCCTCCCCCAGGATTCACACCTCGGCTGCCCTGTTAGAGATTTCTGCAGCGTGCCAGCAAGGGGGATGGTTTCAAAACAGAGGCTTGCTTGTCACTGAATCATTTAATCATTTAATCCAAGGAGCACAAATAGCAGGTGCTGGTTTGGCACTTGTTTCTTTGTAAGCATTTTTGGGGCTCCATGTTGAGCAAGTTGCATCTGTAAACTGTTTATATCAGTCCCTTGCAGACATTGTACCCTGTGCTGGGAGCATTTCTGGGAGTGAAGTGAGAGCCTGCACACACAAATGCATCTCTGACAGCTTTCTGTAGCTTACCAATTCCAGCTTTTGGCAGGGCCCCAGAGGAAGTGAATCCCAGAAACTCTCCTGATGCAGCAAGAGCAAACCAAAGGAGCAGGCAAAGAGGACACAGGCAGTAGGAACATCATCTCTTACATGGACAAGAGCAAGGCAAACCTTTGGTCCTGTGTTGCTAAAATCATTATTTTTTTAAACCGATTATATCTAATATTAAATCTATTATATCTAAAAATCTATATTATTTTTCTTAAATTTTCTATTGTAAAATACTCACATTGAGGTAAAGAGTTGGTAAAAGATTTTTCCAAGCCATAAAAGCAGCTGGAAAATGCAATTCCAGGCTAATATAGTGGTTTTTAGTGGTTATACTACTAATCTTGCTTTTTCTTTCTGTTTTGTGCCTCTCCAGTTGCCCCCAATAAGCAGAAATAAGCATTAGAATTGCTAACAGCTGGCCTTTGTAAAACAACTGTTAATTGCCTTAAATACATGGAACCAGCAAATTCACATCAAAAACTTGTGGTTAAGCCACAAGGAACTTTTTGGAAAGAAAAAAAAATCCCTTTTTTAGGACAAGCTTAGGGAAAGACAAACCACTTCTTTAAAGAGAAAGCTAATGAGTAGCCTTCCCTCCCTATCATTAAATTTTAGAAGCAAACCACCCAAAATCTGGCTTTTCTGTGAAGTTAGAATCCTGTCTGTTATGTTTATGATGGGCCTTTTAATCAGCTGGGCCTTTTGAGCTCATGTGGACTGATATAAATATGACTCATTAATCAAATCTAACGAGCTGGAGCCTTCAGCCCCGTACTGATGGACTTGGTGGTGTCCCCCACTGCCTGCCTCACTTCCCAAAAACTCCTGGAGAGTGCAAAAGAGGATGAGAAAGCAGCAGACCTCGCTTGAAGAAATCTGCCTGTGCCTCTCCAGCGTGTGAGGTATTGCCAAATCTCCAGAAGCTGCTGCTAAACCTCTGGCTAGATGTTAGGGACTCTTTGGATAATGGGGCTTTAGCTGGATGCCTCAGCTTGGATAACATTCCAGAGTTTCCTGCTAGTTGTAGGAGTTGTATTGCTGTTGGAAGGCAACCAGGATGAGAGGAAGGGAAGGCTTATTTTTTGATGGATAGTTCCACTAAAAACTGGCCTTCTTCCTGCTCTGCCGTCAGCTGTGCGGACACATCTGGGTCCACAGCTGGACAAGAAACGACCGCATTCACCTCATGCCCTTGTTTGTTTCTCCTGTGAGACAGCTGCATCTCAGCAACCCCCAAAATGGGACAAAACACCCCCAAAATGGGACAAAACACCCCCAAAATGGGACAAAACACCAGGTTTTGTCTTTTCAGGGGGGAGCTGAGGTGACAGTCCGGGTACAGGGAGAACTCTCAGCTGTGGATCACGCTGCAGCCTCCAGGTCCCTCTTCTGGACGCGGTGTATTTAGGGCACTCACCCTGCTAAAAACGTGTGTTAGAGGGGGGTTTGGCCCTGCTATGCCTTTGCCAGCTCTCTGTTGTTGCTGTTGTTGTGGAAGATTTCCAGCTGGGAGTGACCACGATTTGAAAGGGCAAAGATGGAAGGCTGGCTGTGCTAGTGAGGAGGTGATCCTTTCCTTGAAGCCCTTATCTAAAGAGACAGGGAAAAATGCTTAGGAATGTCCCCGATTCCAACTGAATCGCTGGAATGAACAACCAAACCAGGTTATTTGTGAAACCCTAGAGGCAGCATCGATCTTTCCGAGCAAAACTCACCCAGGCAGCTTTTTAAAGTGCCCGAGAGGGTTCACAGCGCTGCAGCACAGCCCTCCCAGGCTGGCCTCGATGATCCCGGACTCTTTTCCAGCCTGACTGATTCCCTGATGCTGAACCCTGCTGCCCTGGCAGCAAGGTGCGGGACCGGCGTTCCGAGCCTTTCCTGGCAAATTTTACTCCAAAAACACCGCTTCGGCTCGGTGCTTCCGAGCTCCTTGTCCCGGGGGCTGTTCCCAGCTCACAGCCCGATCCCCGGGCCGGTGGCGGTACCGGCGGGGCGGTCCCAGGTGCGCGGTGTCCCCCGGGCCGGTGGCGGTCCCGGCGGGGCGGTGTCCCCCGGGCCGGTGGCGGTCCCGGCGGGGCGGTGTCCCCCGGGCCGGTGGCGGTCCCGGCGGGGCGGTGTCCCCCGGGCCGGTGTCCCCCGGGCCGGTGGCGGTCCCGGCGGGGCGGTGTCCCCCGGGCCGGTGTCCCCCGGGCCGGTGGCGGTCCCGGCGGGTCGCTCCCACGTGCGCGCTGTCCCCAGACCGAGCGGACCCACGTGGAGCCGCGGCTGTGGCGGCAGCGCATGCGCAGTGCAGCGCCCGCCGCTGTGACCAGGCTCACGTAGCTCGCGGGCTGCGCCGCTGGGGGGCGTGGCCTGAGGGGGCGTGGCCGGGCCCGGCTATAAGAGGCGTGGTGGGGCCGGGTGCTTTCAGTTGGTGAAGCCCCCGGGCCGAGCGCGGAGCTCCGTGCCGCCCCCGCCCAGCCGCCCCCCGTGCTCAGGTGAGGCCCGGCCGCTCCGTCCCGCCGGCCGTGAGGGTGCCCGGGTGGGTGGGTCTGGGAGAAGGACGCCGCGGGGCTGGGCGGCTGCGGCGCGGGCGGTGGTGGGTGGGGGCGATACGTGGCAGCGCTCCGCCGCCCCCCGCCTTCCCCGCGGGCAGGGGCCGGTGTCCCGGCGCTGCCGGTCCTTACGTAACGGGAGCCGGCAGCCTCCGGAGGGGGGCGGGAGGGCGCCGGCGCGCCGGCTTCCCCGCGGCTGGCAGACTAAACACAGCCGCCGCCTCCCTCTCCTCCTCTTCCTCCTCCTCTAGGAGCTGGGAGTTGTCCCCTCGGCCGGGTCTGGTCCGCTGCCCTCCGGTGCCGCAGGTGGGCTCCCGCCCTGCTCGGTGGCCCCGCAGCTGGAGCGCCTTGGCCGCGGGAGCTGCGAGCGCATGGCTCGGTGCTGGGAGGGATGGAAAGTTACTCGGCGTGAGCTGTGTGCGGGGATTGCGCCCTGGGGAACGCGGCTTGCCTTGGTTTCCCTCGCCGCTGCTTTGGGTTGGGCTCAGCCAGCTGCTCTACGTGGAATTTTGCATCTGCCTTTGTAGTAAGCGATACGGTTCCGTTTTGGTAGGATCCAGCCTGACAGGCAGGAGAAACTCTGGAGCCTTCAGCATGCTGAAGAATACAATAAAAATATAATAAATAGTAGAATAAAATTTATAAAAATAACATAATAAAAATGTCACATGTTCTTAGACTAAATCTTCCAGTTTGCCTGAAAAGCTGGCTGCTCTTATAGGGAATATCCTTCAGGATTGCCCGGCGTTCAGTTTCACTTCTCTTTTTTCTGCTGGCTTCAGAAAGAGGCGAATGCAGAGTGCTGAAGTGTTTATCTACTCCCAAGTTAAGGTTCAGCGCTCGAGGTTTTAGTGAATGAAAGGCATTTATTTACTTGGTTACCACGAGTGAATCAGTGCAGCTCCCCACAGCGCCGGGGGCTGTTGGCTCGGGCTGCAGACGGTGCTCTGCCAGGGGCGGAGAGTGTAGAGGTAATGAGTTCCCGGCTTGTCTGGGAAGCAGAGGCTGGCCTTTGGGGACAGGGATGTTCCCTGTCCCACTGCCCTGCACCTCGGACCTTTCCTGGATTCATTTTAATGCCTTGGACCAAACTGATTTGACCCGGAGCACCCTGCGCTGCTTCTCAAGTATGCGCTGACACAGCCAGTACTGATTAACTTTCTCTTTGTTTTCCTCCCCGAGCCAGCTCTCTGACCTGTGCAGATTTAATTGCTGTTCCATAATGAATGGCTTTAAAATCTAGTCCTTAAAGCTGTGATTTTGGGGGCTTGCATAGATTGCGAAGTGCCCGGTGCAGTTTGGCAAACTGAAATGACAGGTGGTGAGTTACACTTTGGAAGGGGGGAGGATAAGCAGAGGTTCATAGCAGGAAAGCCATGCCTTCATGCTGAGGTTGATACAGATAAGGAATTTTTTTTTTCTTTAAAAGAATATACTCTGTGGAAGAACCCAAGTGATCATTGACATTGTCCTGCTTTCTTTAGAATTCCTAGAATGACCAGGTTGTAAGAGACCTCCAAGATCACTGAGTCCAAACCAGCCCCAACACCTCAACTAAACCCTGGCACCCAGTGCCACATCCAGTCTGTTTTTAAACACATCCAGGGATGGTGACTCCACCACCTCCCTGGGCAGAACATTCCAGAACTTTATCACCCTTTTTGTAAAAAATTCTTTCCTGATTTCCAGCCTATAATTCCCTTGGTGCAGCTTGAGGCTGTGTCCTCTGGTTCTGTCAGTGCTGCCTGGAGAAAGAGCCCAACCCCACCTGAGCACAGCCACCTTTCAGGGGGAGAGTGATAAGGTCACCCCTGAGTCTCCTTTTCTCCAGGCTGAGCACCCCCAGCCCCCTCCATCACTTTAATATCTGAAAACGTTCCTGGATATCTCTGTATTTGCTCAGCTAATCCTTGAGCAGAAGGACAGCCTCCTGCCTGGTGTGCCTAATGAAATAATTGCTCTATTCCATCCCCTGTGTTCCTTGTCTTGGCCTGGGAAGTTCAAACAGGAGGGCCCTGAGGGCTGTGTCCTTCCATCTTAGCCTGGAGGAAACCAAAGCAAAACTCACTTCAGTTCCCTGTGTTTAAAATCTCTGTACAAACGCAGCTGCTCTCTATTCAGCCATCAATGTTGTCTTCAGCTTGGGAGTAAATGATAGGTAGATCACCCTTCTTGACTTTGAAATTGATTCTCATCTCTTACTATGTTATGTTCTTCATATATATGTATGAAATAGTCTAACTTTGTCATTAAAAGATGCCTGAAGTGCACCCTGTTCTTTTGGTAGCAGCAATTGTAGAAAATCTTTCTTCTCTCACTGCTTGGGACTTAATTTTAAAAAAGCCTTTGAACATGCTAGAGGACTTGGGAACTGGATTCTGGTGCTTCTGTCCTGTGAGACCTTTAAGCAATGATGGTAGCTGAATGTTCTTAGGACTTATTTTGGGAAAGTTCTTTCCTTTTCAGTAGTATTTTTGGTCACATTGTGTCATAAGGCTGTAACTTGGGTTGTCCTTGAGACAGGAGAGGTTTAGGGCAGTGAGCAGCTCTTCATCTTTTCTATGTCCCCTAAGCTCAGCTTAACTGCTCAGGGGGGTTTATTATTATCTTTACATACAGTGGGGTCCAGTAGGGATTGTGAGAATGGCCCCATCTTAATCAAAAGTTGAGAATCTTGGTGGTAGAATTTTGTCTCCTGGCCCTGCAGTGAACTTCATCTTGAGCAGGCCAGTTCCTTCTTACCTAAACAAAGAAGCTGGTTTGGGACTGAGTTAGAGCCATTCCACGTTGAGGTAGCCCCTCAGTTTCCATTTTTTATCCTGTCTTCTCAGTCCTGGTGAGCACCTGGGAGCTTGGAGCTGGCAGTGAGGAGACTTGGCTAATGAGCATCTTCAGCCTTTGGTCCCTGAGCAGTGGCACCTGACTGTGATGAGGCTGTGTCACTCTGCAGCTGTCTTTGCTTGCCTGCTTGCATCTTTCTACTCGGAAAGCAGAGCTGGACTTTGGGAAGTCCCCAAAAAAACCCCTCTAAGTTACATCAGTTGAAATGCTGGTGTTGAAATTTGTTGAGTGCTCAGAGAATGTGCTGCTCTTGGCAGTGCCATTGCTCTGCTTGCTGCTTCGTTTCCCTTCTCTCCAAGTGTTTGTGTGCTCTTTGCTGTTCCCCCCTTCCCCTGCTGGTGTTTTGCTGTTTCAGAGCTCAGTCAGTGCTCGTTCCCAGGGGAGGCAGGGAGCTCCTGTGTTGGAGCTGTCAGCTGCACTCCCACTTCCCTGCGTGGGCAGAGATCCCCTCCTCCCCGGGATGCTCACTTGCCATTTTTGTGGGACATGGCTGAGGAGGAGGGTGAGACTGACAGGAGTAATGGAGAGAGGATTTTCATCTTGTTTTACTTCATGTCACCAATGGGAAGAAATTAAAGCCTACTTACTTGGCAGGCTGTGAGTCTGGGAGACTTCCAGTGTCTATACGAACTGAGCTGTGTTTTCTTTGATTTGGGAACCTGTGGCTGGTCTTGCTACAGTGGTTGGAAGGCTCTGCTCCTTCTGAAATTCTTCCAAGAACGAGAGATCCAATTCCTCTGGGCAGCCTCTTGTAGTGCCTAAGTGTGAGAAACCTTGTGTTTGTACCTCCTTGGAATTGCCCTCGTTGCATTTTGTGGCTGTTGCCAGTCACTCCTGCTGTGTGCCTGTGGAGATAAGGAGGTGGGAATAAGGGTTGTGCCAGTGTCTGCAGAAGCCTGGTGCTGCAGCAGGCTGCAAAGGCAGCTGGAGGAGAGGAAAACCAAGATGGAATAGTCACTAAGAGCAGTAGGTGGAGAGGAAACATTGTTTCCTTCAGCACTTTGTTGATTCTCTTTATTGGTTATTCTTTGTGGTTTTAAAAAGTTTCATCTTGATTAATAGCAAGAAAGGAAACTTTCTGAAGCTTCTCTTGTCTTTCACTGAGTGCAGTAAACAAATAGCTCAGTGCATTCCCAGTGCTGATAAAATTGGCAAATATTTACGATGTAGTAAAGCTGTTTGTGCTTTGTCACCGATTCACAGATGTGTTGGCTGGAGTGCTGAATGAGCAGGAGGCACTTAGCTCCTGTTTCACCCTGCAGAAAGCCGAGTGCTGTTCTCAGTAAGAATGGAGGTGGACATCAGTGGGTTTTGGTTAGGTATGTGTGAAACAGCCTGCTGGCTGCCTGTGGGGAGGAAGAGGTGAGGAAGGCTGCTGTGGTGAGGGGGAAAGAGGCACTCCAGGAGGCTTCTCTGTCCAAATTCTCACTTTCACAGGCAGAAGGGGAGTTGTAATGTGCCAGAATGCATCAACTCTTCAGCTGTGGTCAGGCAGATTTTGGGTGGTTTACAAGAGCTGGAGGCTGTGCTGCTTTTCTGGGCTCATGTGCATTTCCTGCTGTTGCTCTTGGTGCCACTGGAGCTGTGCTGGTCCTGTCCCCCAGGCAGGCAGGCCCCAGAGGAAATCCAGACCCCACAGTGCCTCCCCTCTGCAGTGCTGGAGGTGGGAGCAGAGGAGGGAGCTGCCTCCTGCCCTCAGGTGCAGTGTGAGAGAGATCCTGCACTCCAGAGTCAGGGATATGTTCCTGTGGTTCCTGTTGATACCACAACCTGTGCTGGCTTTTGTTTGGGTGTAACTTTTGACCCTCCTTGGTTATGTTTGCACATTTTTTATGCGAATACCACACCTGGGTCTATGTTGTTTGCTTGATTAAGGTTATGCTACTTTCTTCCCTAAATAGGCCAAACTGTAGCTCAGCTTGTTGCTTTTTTTCTTTGTTTTTTTTTTTTCTTCATGAGTTGTGCTGTTGGAAGAGCTGTAAAATCAATTTGTTACTCCATGCACTGGAGTTCATTTTTTCCTGACCAGCTACAATATGTGAAAGTTTAAGCTTTTGTTTGGGAGGAAAAGAGCAAACCTTGTGAATTCCACGACAGCATAATTACCCTGAAAGTATGTAGGAGCCAGGCAATGCTGGGCTGCTGAAGGGATCAGGATCCTGAAAGGCTTGAGCTTGGCAGCTGGCCCTGCAGAAAGCACTGCCTGTGAGTGCTCAGCCAGGATCCAGGGACAGACAGAGCTGCCTTTTTTGTCAGGTGTGGGGCTTGGCTGCAGGAGGCAGCAGGAGCATGCACAGAACTCCTCCTCTGGACTGCTCATGTGGGGTTTTCATTCAGACCTGCTCCACTGGCATCTTTCTGACTGAAAAAAAGGAAACTTTTTTTCCCCACTGAGTGGATGAACTTGATAATGACTATTTTAAATTGGTGTTGTGGGCTTTTTTCAGTGTTGGATGGTTTCTTTCAGTGCTTTTTGCAAAGCAGCTCTACCTGCAGCATGTCTTAGATGCCAAAAAGAAGAGTGCTGGTGAACACCTTGGCCCTGAGCTATTCTTTTTTCTCAGGTATAAGAGTCAGCAGGAGACTCAGTCTGTGGGAGCTGTGCAGGCTGTCAGGGTTCTGCTGCCCCTTCTGAAGGTGCATTCCACTCTCTGGTGAGCAGGGATTTTTCACCTGTTTTCTCTTTCTCTCACAGGTGTGTGGTGAGGTGAGAGCTGTTGAGCAATGGCATTCAAGAAGGTTTGGTGTGCCCTAGCCCTGGGATTTCTGCTGCCTTTCTCTTGTGCCCACACGGACTTCTTCACTTCCATTGGTGAGAACTGCTTTGGTGTAGCCAAAAGAGTTTCTTGAGAGCCCTCACAGCTCATTCTGCAAGGATGTGTTAATCATCCAAGGCCCCAATTGGTACAGAACTGAACCCATTTCCCAGTTCTTACCAGTTACTGCCTTTTCTTTGGGGAGAAATTAGCTTTAAGTCAGTCCAGGGTGCTCTAATGAGGCAGGCTAGGCTTTGTAGTCACTGTTTATTCCTGAGGGTATTGGAATTGAAGCAGAATGTTGGTGCTGCACACGTGTGGAAGGAGGTGGTGAGCTGCCAAGGGCACATCATGGTGCAGCATGTCTGGATTCACCCTTGGGTTCTGGGGAGCACTGCACCCCTTTGTGCTGAACCACCTCAGCTGCCTGCTTGTAGGAGGTGAAGCAATTATTAATTAATGCCAGGGACTCTTGAAGTCATAGATATAATCTTAAAAAGAAAGCCCTGGATTAGTGGTGTGTATCAAACACAAAGGCTTTGTGTATGCCTGTAGCTTTCTCTTTATTTGCTCTACATTATGTATGCTTGGATGAAAGATTACTCTGTGGCAAACTATTTCCTTTTCCAAATGAATCCTAAATTAGTTCTAATAATAAATATGCAGTATTACATTAATTTCCATGGCAACAAGCTTGGTCCAGCAGGAGATTTTCTCCTTCAAAAAAAAAAAAAAAAGGCCTTAGATATTCCTTCAGGGCTGTTTAAGCAAATGCAGAAGGACTTTTGGGGAAGTAGAAAAGAAGAAAATGCCTTTAATTCTCAGGGGTTTGTGTTTCTCCTTGACTCACCAAACTAATTTTTTTTCTAGGTCATATGACAGACTTAATTAATACAGAAAAAGATCTGGTTGTGTCACTCAAAGATTACATTAAGGCAGAGGAAAGCAAGCTGGAGCAGATCAAAAAGTAAGCAGCTGGTGTCACAATGCTAATGGTCAATCATTTGAGTCCAACCTTATGCAAAAAGTGCTTCCTTAAGGCTGATTAAATTTGTGGAATTTTTCCTCTGGGGCAAAGCTTTAAGTAGCAGGTTTTGCTGGGTGTTTGTTGTCAGTTGTTCCCTTTCAGCACTGCTTGGTGCATAAATAAGAAGAGCCCTGACCGTGTGAGGAGCAGAGCCCAATGTGTCAGATTTTATCACAGCTAGAAATAAACCTCTTTTATCACTGAACAGGATGCTTTCCGAAATATGCATAAATCTGTCTTGAGGGTGTTGAAACAGTTCTAGATGGAGGAGTGGTTTTTATCTTGGCCTTTGTGTGTTACTTTGTGGTGTTCCACCATCCAGGAAGAAAGATCCTTCTTTGTCACTTTGGGGCTTGGAAATGCTGCCAGCATTGGAATGTTACCAGTAGATTCTTTACAGCTACAAATTAACAAGGGAACCTGCCTGTTGGGCATCCCAGAGGGTGTAAGCACAGCTTATTGCAGAAGTGTTGCAGCTCTGTTTTCATTTATCAGAGGTGCTCCCTGGGAGGTCAGGATAGTTTAAATAACTGACACAGAGCTTTTGAAGAACCTGGGAAAAAATGCCAGCATTGCTTGTTGGCACCTGGAGGATCCTGGGAGCTGCTGCTGCAGTGGGAAATGCAGGGAGGGTTTGACCCTGAGCCATGTGAAGGCACGGGGGGAAGTTGGTTCCTTCAGTCTTGCTCTGAGCTGGAGCTGGTCCCCAGCAGCTCCTCAGGTTTGGAGGGAGCCCCTCACTGGTGTGGCTGCTGGAAAACCCCCAGAGGCTGTCAGAGTGCAGGAGAACAGTCAGGGCCAGTGTGGGGAGATGCAGCCAGAGGCACCTCTGACAGCTGTGAGCCCCTCCCTGCCCAGGTCCAGCCTGCAGCTTCCATCCAGGCAAACCAGATCCTGGAACAAGAGGAGCTCCAGCTGATGGGCACAGCTCCCTCCAGGCTGCAGATTCTGGGTTTGCTTTCTTGCTGGAGTTTGGGATTCTCTGTGAGGTGGGGCTCCTCAACATCCATTCACCCTGATTGCAGGGTGTTGCTGCACCTCTTCATGGTGTACAGCTGCTTTGTTTCTGTTTTCATTTTTCTGAAAGCTGTGCTTGTTTTGGGGCACCTTGGGGTTGTGAATGATTTGTGGTACTTAGAGAAGTTTGAGCTGGAGCTGCAGCACCAGAAACTGGGTCTGGGCTCCTCATTTGGGGTGTGAGAACCTCTGATGTTGCTTCATCCAAGCTTTCAGCATGGAAAGGAGCTTTGTGGTGAAGGGCAAAGGGGGGTGTCACAGGTGTGTGTCTAAACCTAAATTAATTTGAGCCAAGCATTGAACTGCCTTTCTGTAAGCCTTAGGGGGAATTGAAAGGTTGAAAATGTGGGTAAAGCTTTGTTTTTGGTTAGTCCTGCATGGCAGCTCATAATGGAAGTGCTGGCACTGTGCTTTTGGGGCTTGTAGGAAGGGGTTCCAACAAGGGCTGCAAGAGCAGCACAACACTTGGGCTGCAGCTGAGGAAGAAGATTTAAGAAAGGAAAAGGAAGTTGCCCTTGTTCCTTTTAGAAGAGCTCTAAATATAGATAATGCAAAAGCTTGCAATTTTGGTTGGCTTTTTTATTATGAAGGCATTTGAGTAGTTTGCAATCAGTTCTCTAGCACAGCACCAGACCTCTGTGAGACTTTAATGAATATTTTCATTCTAGATGGGCAGAGAAGCTGGATCAGCTGACAGCTACTGCCACAAAAGACCCAGAGGGGTTTTTGGGCCATCCTGTGAATGCATTCAAGTTGATGAAAAGGCTCAACACAGAGTGGGGTGAGCTGGAGAGCCTGGTGCTCAAGGACATGTCAGATGGTGAGTGTGTGTGCCTGCAGCAAAATCCAGCATCCCAGCCTCACTGCAGGTGCTTGCCTGTTGCCTTTCACATGCCAGGGCTTGGATTAGATTTGCAAATCTGCTTTTGAGACTGAGCATTTGTGGAACTGATCTGAATTAGTGTAGTAAACACTTAATTGCTGTCTCTTTTCTTCAGCAAGAGTGGAAGCTCTTTAGCAAGGAGCAGGACATGAAATAGTTGACTGTGAAAGACACTTAGCAAAAGGAAGCCAGGGTGGTTAGAAAGGACCTGTGAGACTGTCTCAACAGCTAATTAATAGCAGATGGAGGTTTGCAGTTAGGAATTATAAGGAAGCAGAGCTTTCAAAAAGAAAAGGCTGAGTCTCTGATAAGGATTCAGCACACTCAGCCTCCCTGCTGCTGTGAGAGGGGCTGAATATGGCACAAAAGGCTCTGCACCTGCCAGCCAGAAATCTGCACCAGTGTGTCTTCAGCCCTTCTGAATGAGTGGGGTAAAAAAAAAATAGTGTTTATTTTTGATTTTTCCTTTGCTTTCTTTTTAAAAAAATCCCAAACCAAAAGCAAACTGTGTAGCCTGTGCTGTGAGTTCAGGTCAGGCTTGTGTGAAGGTGGATTTTGCCTTTCCCTGGGGCAGGGAGCTCACCCAGTTCTCAGGACAGAGGTGAGCAGTGTTTCCCTGCCTTTCCCAGGCTTTATCTCCAACATGACAATCCAGAGGCAGTTCTTCCCAAATGATGAGGATCAGACTGGGGCAGCCAAGGCCCTCCTGAGGCTGCAGGACACCTACAACCTGGACACAGACACCCTCTCCAGGGGGAACCTGCCAGGTGAGAGCCACTCATGGCTGTTATTTGCATTTCCTAAATGTCCTGATTGCAAATTGTTTGCTCTGTTCCATGTTGTTTAACTGCTCAGCCTGAAGGGAGCATTAGGAAGGGGGTTGAGCTGGCTAAAATTAATTTAAAAAGTGGTTTTTTGGTTGAAATCTGCATCTTTCTTCTAGTTATGGTAAGATAATCTAGTGTTAGTAGTTTCTACTAAAAATCAATAGCAATAAAATCTAACCTGGGTGGGGTTTTTCCCTTGTGTTGCACTGGCAGATGCCTGGTTTTATTGTACAACATCGTGCATTTTAACAAGTTCCTTTGAGCTCAGACTTCAGGGATTGTGTAAACTGAGGAGCAAAAGATGCTGCATGCACAGACCTGAGCCTGTGGGGCATTGCCTGAGCTGATCTCTGTGCAGGACAAGACACAATTTCTCTTTTTTTGTCAGAAAACTTTCTCTGCTGAGTCTTCCTTGTTTTCCTCTGTTGAAAAACAGCCCTGTGCCAGCTGGCAAAAAATCAGCTCTGTACAAGTCATTTTGTTTTTGCAAGTGCTCATGGTGGTCAGATGCCTAATAAAATTAAGAGTAATTGGCTTTATGTTCTCTGATGTCTAACCTTGCTTTTGGGTTTGGTTCAAGAGCTGCTCAAGGACCTACAGCTTCCTCCTAATGCAGTGAGCAGCTCGTTGCTGGTTTCTTCAAACAGCACAGAAATACAGGGGGAAGTTTTGCTGCTTTTGAAGCAATGAGCTGTCCAGACTGTGCAATGAAGTGTACTGGCAGAACCTGGAAATTCTGGAGGATAAAAAAGAATAGCTTGGACTCTAGAGAGGAACTTCCCATGTGGTCACTTGTTTGTGCTCCTTTTCTTCATTCCTAGGGAATTTCTTTTGGTCCAGAATCTCAGCTACTGCCAAATTATTGTGTCCTTGGAGGGTTTGCAGGTTCAGGCTCAGGAAGCTGCAGTTGCTGCCCATCACAGGAATGGACAGCAGAACAGCTGCCCCCTTTGAGCACTGCAGAGCTGCTGTTAGAAAGGGTTAAGATGTAATCAGGGATGTAATTCTAGCTGTAATAAAACACTGGCAGGTCCTGTTTCCCTTTTACAAGATTAAATTTGGTTTTTCATAGGGCCTGTATTTCCAGAAGCAAAAATAGGAATCTGTAATTTGCCTACTAGTGCTTTAATCTTTCAGAGGTCACTTAAAATGTTTCTAAAAATGACTGACTTGAAAAAAATCCCAAGCAGCTGGGAATTTACTCCCTGATGTTTTCCTTCTCCTCCCCCACCAAGCTGTCTCTAACAAGTTGTGGTTCAGTAACATTTTGAAAGTGATAATGTGATGCCCTTGAGAACAGAGTTCTGAAACTTCAAATTTGGCTTATTTTTGCTCTTGCTGGAAGTGGTTGGGTTTTGAAGGAAGGAAGGTTTGCTTAATTTGATTTTTCACTAGTAGTAGAGACATTTAGCTGTCCCCTGGTATTCTGGCAGTGGAAAGCTGCATCTGAGTGCTTGTGTGCCAAGGATTTACAGACTTTAGAGACTTCCAACAAACAGCTACTGCAGAAGGGAGCTCTGGGAGAACAGAAATAAAACCCTGCTGTGAGGAATGAGAAATAACTCCAGTGTTTCTCAGAGCACAGGTCTGGAACCCTGTGTAAACTCTTTGTTTTGCTCTAAACACCCAGGTGTGAAGCACAAATCCTTCCTGACAGCTGAAGATTGCTTTGAGCTGGGCAAGATTGCCTACACAGAGGCTGACTACTACCACACAGAGCTGTGGATGGAGCAAGCCCTGAAGCAGCTGGATGAGGGAGAAGTGTCCTCTGCAGACAAAGTCTACATCCTGGACTACCTGAGCTATGCTGTGTACCAGCAGGGGGACCTGGGCAAGGCCATGGCACTCACCAGGCGCCTCCTGGAGCTGGGTGAGGGGCACAGGGACACAGCTCTGCCTGGGTTTGCCCTGGGCACTGCAGCCTTGCCTGGGATCTGACTCCTATATGCATCTGTAAAGTGTGGTTTTGCATTTTAGATGGGGATTTGCTCCTTTGTACTGAAGGGTTTTCATGGCTTCTGTCTCTTCTACCTGTCTGAAATCTGCTTCTCTCCCTACCTTTTGCTTTCCTGGGTTGAGATTGCTTCCCCTTAGGTAGAGGCAAAACCAAAATTCATGAAACTGAAACTGAATTGGTGATACTGAGATCTCTGCAGATGGTTTAAATACAAATTCAGCATGCTGAAGATGAAACACTTGTAAAAACAAGAAATACAGAATACAGGACAGTGAGATAAGAGTCTGTTCCATGAAAAATGAAAGCATTTATTCTCCTGTGAATACTTCACTGTCTGACTGTGTAATGGATGCTCTGGGAAGCTCAGAACTAACCCTAACATAGCAAGAGCCACTTATTAAAGAACTGAAGCTAATTCTGTAAGTTAAAGAGCTTTGTCACCAGAAATTTTAAATCCCACCAGGGTAGTTTCAGTTTCCAGCCAGTCATGCTGTGCCAGCTCTCTCCCTGTCTCATTCCCTCTGAAGTGAGATGGGCTGGAGTGGCCAAACCCTTTTCCTCAGTGCTGGGACCCCATGTGCAGTGAGGGTTGGAGAAGCAGTGGTGTGCATCTGTTTCCTTTTGCTTTCTGTGAATAACCACTTCTGGATGATTCCTCAGGGGCTGGAACCCTGCCAGTGATCCCTGTCTGATTCTCTGCCCATAGATCCTGAACATCAAAGAGCAAATGGGAACATGAAATACTTTGAGTACATCATGGCTAAAGAAAAGGAAGCCAACAAGTCCAGCACAGATTCAGAAGAGCAGCAGGAGAAGGAAACTGAGGTTAAGAAAAAGGATTACCTGCCTGAGAGAAGGAAGTACGAAATGCTGTGCCGTGGGGAGGGGCTCAAAATGGTAAAGTGGAGTAGACTGTTCTCAAATGTTTGAAACCAAACCATGTCAGGAATGTCAGAAAAATGTGTGTGGTGTGCAAGCAAGGAAGCTGTTAGAGCAGCTGGATGAGTGTGCAGAGCTGAGGATCACGTGTTGGATTTCTGCCCCCTTTGGCCTGTCCAGTAGACAGAAAGTAACGCTGCCCCAGGCACTGCTGGCTGTCTTGGATGTGCTCCATCTGTGTAATTAATTGAATAAGGATGCTGGAAGTCCAGAGTTACAGACAGAATTAAATAGGGAGGTTGGAGTAGTTTGCAATCAGTTCTCTAGCACAGCACCAGCCCTCTGTGAGGCTTTAATGAATATTTTCATTCTAGATGGACAGAGAAGTTGGATCAGCTGGGGTGGTTTATTTAATGATGAAATTATCTTAGTAGGGTTGTGTAAATAATGCTTGCTGAAGTATTGCACAGCAACATTAAAGTGCAGACAGCACTGACCTCTCAAACTGAAATAATCTCTTTAACCTGTCACACAAGGGGGTGGGGAGAGTGAATTGTTTGTGTGTCCAGGATATGTTCTGCCCTTGGAGATACCAATGTTCTGTGGCAGTCTATTGTAAATCAAAGGCAACTCCAACAAAGGGGAGAGAATGATGCATCTGACTCCACTGATCTCAGAAGGCAAATGAATTACTGTATTATACTATACTGTGTACATTTCATCTAAACTGAATCTGCCAGGCACTCACCCTGCTCACACTGCACTGAATCCCGTGACTGTTCACACACACACAGACTCTCACACATTCTCTTGGCCCTGATAGGCCAAGGAAACAAAACACCATCACTTTGGATAAACAGTCTCCACATTGCATTCTCCTTTGGCACAGCAAGTGATAGGAATTGTGTTCTCCCTTTCCCTGAGGATCAGAGAATGTGAATCTCAGAAATCCTTGGGAAGAATTGTGCCTTGCTTTTCTCTATGAAGAGAAATGTGATGACCCCAGTTGTCTGAGTGGCCCTTGCTGTGCCTCCCTGCAGACTCCCCGCAGACAGAAGAGGCTCTTCTGCCGCTACTACGACGGGAACAGGAACCCCAGGTACATCCTGGGCCCTGTCAAGCAGGAGGACGAGTGGGACAAGCCCCGCATCGTTCGCTTCCTGGACATCATCTCCGACGAGGAGATCGAGACCGTGAAGGAGCTGGCCAAGCCCAGGGTAAATGCTCCCCCTTCCCTGCCTCTGGAACCTGGAATTCCTGGTGTGGGTGTGAGTGTGAGTGGCTGGCTGCTCTGGAGGGCAGGGGGGTGTGCAGTGAGCTCTCACCTTGCTTGCCTCGCCTTGCAGCTCTTGAAGGAGGCTGGGAATTCTCTGTGATGACTGGAGCCAGGTCCCAGCAGTGCAGGATTGTCAGGCTCTTCCAGCAGACACCATTTCAGCTGGTTTGGATGAGGAGGAGAATGTTCTCCAGCAGGGAACAAACTTAAAGCAATGAGGGTGGACTGGAGTATTCCTGACTAGTGTTTGGTTTTCTGCTTTTGTTTCCTTTTAAGTCTGGAAGGGAAAGGCAGCCATTCCTCTGGTCCTGGAACGCCACCTTATTGTATAGACAAGAAAGGTTATATTCTCCATTTTGGGATGAGACTGGCTGCTGTTGATGCCTTGTGAAGGCTGGCCTAGAACAGAGGCTAGATGGAGTTAAAGAATAAAGTGGGGATTCATTAAAAGGATCTCTTCAATAGATCCACCACAAGAGCCCAGCCAGGGCTGCACCCAAGGTGAACCAAAATGGTCCCAAAATGGATGACTGGTCACAAGGTCTCACACTTTTATCAGTTCTGCTCCATTTGCATATTGGAGTTAATTGTCCAATTCCAGCTTTAGCCCATTCAGTCCCATCCTGCTTGTTTTTCTCTCTCCAGCCCACGGGGTTTGTGCTCTTGGGGCTGAGATTTGGATCATTTGTCCTTGGTCCCCAGCTAGAGCAGGAATTGTTTTGTCTCCCTGCTCTGTGCAGAGAGGTCACCATTCCCTAATGTGAAGCCCAGAACTACACACTAAAGCAGCACAGAATCAGAAAAATATAAAAGTTCAAACCTGAGCCATCACTGTCTCCAGGCTTGGAAGCTGCCTGCAGATGAAAGAGCTTTAAGAGGTCAGGAAATAGTTGGTGGGTTTTGGCTTCTTATTGATGATGGTGGCTCATCAGCCCTGTCTGAGATACTGTATGCAAAGGTGGTTGTTTCTCAGTGAGGAATAATCCAGAGCAGCTCCACTCTCTGAGAGAACAGGAGGGTCCAAGGCAAACAGCAAACTGATGGAGTTGCCTTCTGTATCCAGTTGGTGCAATTCTGCATCTACAAATGTACTCTGAAGTTAGTTTTAATTAATTTATATTTCCATCAATTCTAAAATAAGACCTAAACTCATAGAAATGTATTTTTCCTGCTTTTTTCCTTTGCTTTTGGCCTAAATGGCTTTTTGTCCAGCATGAGACCAGGGGAATAAGAGCATTCAGTGCAGGAGAAGCTGTTGGCTTGGCCAAGAGCTGTGGTTGTACATGGGCAGTGAGGCTGTCCTTGGCCTACCAGGCAGCCTGAAGGGGATCTTAAAGCTCCATGAAGGCTGAGCTGTTGGACATTGGGAAGAATTTCTTTGCTGAAGAGTTTGTCAGGCCTTGGTAGGAGCTGTCCAGGGAGGTGGCAGGGTTACCATCCCTGGAGGTACCCAAGGAATAGTGGGATGTGGCAAGGTGGGCGTGGATCAGAGGCTGGAGTTATTTATCTTGGAGGTCTTCTCCAACCTCAGTGATTCTGTGCTGAGGTCTCTGAGGTAATGTTCTAACTGTAAGCAGGAAGTGCAAGCTTTTTCCTCCACGGACCTGTGAGGCATCTCCTCCTGCTGCCCTGGCAGGCAGCTTTGCTGCAGGGCTGAAAATCAGAGCCCCCATTGCTGGTCTGGAGGTGTTGGAGCTCCTTTGCTCCAGAGTGATGCGTTCCACACCTGTGGAATGTGACCAGACCACTACTTTACAGAGTAGAAAACTGTAAATGTGTGACTGTAAGCTCTGAGCTTGCTGAGGTCACTGCTCTCCTGTCAAACACTCAGCTCATGGCCAAGACTTGCAGACCTTTATGGCAGGAGCATCTGCATGCACTTACTGTTCCCATATTCCCTGTGGCTGAGGCCTTGCACTGCTCAGCAGCAAAAGGATTTTGTTCTTGGAGATCTAAAGGTCATCTCCTCCTTCCTGCTGCTCGGGCTGCTGCCATCCTCTGGGAGGAGAGTGCTGCCTGATCTGTGCCCAGCCTTCTGCTGTGCTGGCAGGATGAAGCCTCATTATTCAGCTCTGGAGTCTCACTGGAATTGTAGTTTGTGCCTTGTTTTTTCATGTGTCTGCATGGGAGGAGAGGAGAGGCAGCATACTGGGAGCTCCCAGTATCCTTTCTTGAAGGTATGGAGAGGCCTTGGCTTGTTTATTTTATTATAACAGTGGAGAAATGCTTCTGATTGTTTGGGAATTGGCATGACATTGTGCCTTTTGCAAAATTTGGGCTCTGCATCCCAGCCTTTCCAATTATGAGTGATGGAGAGTGCTGGTAGCACATGAACCAAGCTAAAGGGCACATGTGAGGTTCTGAGTTGGAATATTAACACAGATGGGAAGGCATGAAGTAAATGGAGCACAGCAGAGGGAAAAGAAAGCCTTGAGCCAGGAGTTCCCACTTTGTGTAAATGTGACCATGGGTGAAGCAGAAGTTTGTGGGAGCTCAGTGCTGCTTTTGGTACAGGAAGGATTGAAAAGGAATGGTTTATTCACCTTTGGCTTATGGTGCTGCTGGGAATTTACCTGTGCAGGGGCAGGACAGTGTAACAAAGCACCACGTGTCCCCATGCCACATCACTGTGCTGCTCCCAGAGCATTTCACTACAGAAGAAATCCAAGCTGCTGTAGTTTGCTTTATTCAGACAACCATGGAAACAGGACTTGTGGAAAAACTTAAAAAACCCAACCAAGAAACCTTTCTTTTGGTCAAGCTGAAGCCTGCCCTGGTTCCCCGTGGCCCTGCAGCCTGGGTGGCAGCAGGGCAGGGGCAGAGGTGCCAGGGTGGTGGCAGTGTCCCCTGGCCAGGCTTCTGGATGGTCGGAGTGCTGGGCTGCAGATTGTGCTTGTAATGCAACTTCTGATGGTTCGCTTCACAGCTGAGGCGAGCCACCATTTCAAACCCCATAACGGGAGCCTTGGAGACGGCACATTACAGAATTAGCAAAAGGTAAGAGAGCTCTGCCCCAGGCTTGGGCCTGCCATCAGTGTCTACGTCCTGCTCATTCTCAGGAAACCAGTGGGCTGAAGAGACAGCTTGCAGTCCACCTTGTGATTCCTGCAGATCTGTAACAGGCTGGTGCTGCTGAGTTTCTCAGTCTTTTCCTTCAGCTGGAAGTTCTGGGGGCGTGTTTTGATTTGTTCTTTCCCTTTTGGTCGCCTTCTCGAGTCTGTTTTTTCAAGCGAGTCTCTGCAGTCAGCGTGAAAAATACAAGATGCCACAAAACCTTCAGTAAAATCTGGGTTTTGTTTTTAATCTATACGTTCCTTTCCCCTTGCTCCTTCTCACAACCAAGAATTGTCCTCCCTTTCTTTGGGAAATGAAGTGGATCTCAAAATGCCTGAATAGGGTGTAAGAAATGCTTCAGGTCCTTGCTGGGCACACAGACACACATCTCCTTGTCCAGGATAATCCCACACTCCCAGCTGAGCTCCTTTACCTCCTGCCTGACACAAACCTGGCAGAACACAGGCTCGCTTCCACCGGGCTCCTGGTTCTTTTTAGCTTGTCCATTAAGTACTACAAGAGCTGAATTTAGCCATTGCTTTCCAAAATTGGCTGGATCTGAAAGAAACCACCTGCCCCTGCTTGCCCTCCCTTGGTTTTAGCCATGGTAATTAAAGATTATGGCTGCACAGGCCATCAGCACTGAGCCAAAATTCTGGGAGGAGTTAAAGCTTCTGGGTGAGGAGGAATTGCCTGGGAAACTCAGCATCATAAATTACTTGTAGAAAGTCTTGATTTGAAACCAGAAAAAAAAAAAAGGAGGAAAAATAATAAAGGGAGGAAAAAAGTGAAAGGACAATCTAACCAAATTATTCCAACCAATTTGTTGTGATTTGGACATGGCAGCTGCAGCTTGTGTTGCCCTTCCAACCATTGCTAATATGCGAGCATCGCATCCGGACCAACCGGAACCTTTCAAACACCTGGGGCTTGGCCAAAAGCAGCCTGCAAGGTGGGTAAGCCTTGTCCTTTCTCTTTTTGTAGCTGAGCCGTGCTACTGTTCATGACCCTGAGACTGGGAAACTGACCACAGCACATTACAGAGTCTCTAAGAGGTAAGGGGAAGGGATTCCTTGTCTGAGGAAGTGTGTCCTGGGGCTGTGCTGCTGCAGCACAAGGATTCTGTGTAACTCTCCTTATTCTTCAGCCTTTCTTTCAAAGAGAGTGGCCCAAGCGAGCTGAGTTGTCATCTAACAAATCACGGGGCTGCAGAAGTAGGGACTGGTTGTCAGTGGTGGCATTCCAAGGTGGAAGTGCCCTCTCTGGCTGAGCATGGCTTGTGTGCTGTGACTAACGTACTAAACGTGGGCATGGGGCTCTGCTGGCACCCAGAGCAATGGGACACCTGCCTGGCTCAGCTCTGCTCCTCAGTGCCCACACTTGCTCAGAGATGGGAGCTGCTGGGATTCCTGGGAGCACTGCCCAGTAAAGCTAGGGGATGATTTTAAGGAATTTCCATGTTGGAATGGTGGAAGGGAGTTGCTGCTTGAATAGAAACTCAGTGTTCTTCCAGCTGCTTTGACAAACCCCTGAACTTGGAATGGCCTGGAGCTAAAGGGCTTTAATTTAGCTGTGAATTGCTTCAGAAAGGTAAAAGCTTCCAAATATGGGCTCACAGGAAGGTGATTGAATCAGGAATGATGATAAGTCTCAGGAAAACTGGAAAACCACTGGAGCCAAGGTCCTTAAGGCCTCTCTAGCGGAAAGTTGAAAACTTTTTTTTTATGCCTCACACCCTTGCAGCACGTAGGTCTGTGTGCTCATTGGCCTGTGCAGGTAATGGGAATCCTGGAAATTGCCTGGGAAGCTCTTACATGTTTGCTTCTTAAAACTGACCCCATGGAGGGACTTTAGGAACATTCATCTCCCTTTTGGACGTGTGTTGCATTTAATTTTTATTTCTTGTTTTTAATGTTCAAGTCTGTCCATGTCTTACCTCTCTTGGTTATTTGTCACTGCATATTTGGAGGGTTTAATTTATTCACTTGTGGGGTTTGGAGTATTTACTGAGGAAACTCCTTCATCCTTTTGAACATCCCCTCATGTCAAACTTGATGTGCTAATGATGGGAATTGGAGAAAGTGACCAGATTACTGATGGAAATTGGGATGCATAATTGGTCCCTATTTAAACAGATGAGGCTTAGTGAACTTTTTGAGTTGTGATTTTTCATTAGTAGGAAGTGTTATTCCCTGAGGTAGTGCAGATGCCACAGTCAGAAAAAATAGTACAAGGCACCACCTAACATGAAAGGCCAATTAAAAAAGAACAGGCTAGAGCCTGGGGAATGGGACCCTTAAATTCTTAATGGGGTTTGGTGCTCAAAAGTGTGGCACTGTGGGACTTCCTTCCAATGTACCCAAGGAACTCTCAGAAATTAAATTACATTCTATTGAGCTCCAAGTTTTTAAATTCAGTACCTCACTGGACTGGAATTAAAATTGTAGAGACACATCCAAGAAGTTGGGGAAGGCCATTTTTTGAGGGCAGGAATAGCCTTGAGGTGTGCAACTCCTGCTTCCCCCTGCCTTTGCTTTCTTCCATGTGCAGATTTGCAGGATGGGTATGGACTTCCCAAGAGAACTTGACACCTAAATCTGGAGTGGGAGGCAGAAGCCACCCCCACCAGCCTGATTTAGAGGGCCTGTGCTGTTCCTGCTGCCCTCCTGCACTGCCAGAAACATCTTTCCCTTGGAGCTGCTCGAGCTGGTTCAGATTCCAGATGAATCATTGCTCCTGAAAACCAAAAAATGCTCACTTCATTTTTTTAATAGATGACTGCTTTCCCCCTCCAAACATTCCTTCCCAGCACATGCCCTCCTAAATTACAGCATTCCTGCCTCTGAGAGAGCTACTGTTCCCTTGGTGGGACGTGGCAGCTCTGTGAAAGGAGGCACCTTGCCAGTGTGTGCAGCACCAGGATAAACCCACCCACTCACACACTGCTTTTACAGATCAAAACTCCCTTTTCCCCCTTCCCTCTCCTCCCAGCAGGCAGCCAGAGCTTGCAGCATGTAATGCTAAAAGTTTCCACTTCAGAAATACCAGGCTGGGCTTTTACTTACTCCCTGTTGTGTCTCTGCTGGTACTTTTCTGCACACCAAGTGTGGCTTAGAAGGCTTTTAAACACAAATCCCAGTATTTTATGGCCAGTGACCTCCAGAAGTAGTGTTGGGATGTAATGTCTTCTCCTAGACTGACCAGTGCAGATGAGATTTGGGGAAGGTGTGCTCTTGTGTGTTCAGTAGCTCCAGAGAATTGTCTGTTTTTTCCTTAATGTACTGCTTAGTCTTTAAATTATTTCTGTGGAAAAGCATCTGCCATTCAGAATCTCTGAGGTGCCTCATGCAGAATTAGAAGAGGGAGGAACATGGGACATTTTGTGGCTGTCCCCATCCCTGGCAGTGCCCAAGGCCAGGCTGGACAGGGCTTGGAGCAGCCTGGGACAGTGGAAGGTGTCCCTGCCCATGGCAGGGAGTGCAATGGGATGAGCTTTAAGGTCCCTCCCAACCAAGCCACGTCTTGATTCCATGAGTCAATATGATTATTCCTGACTGTTTGTGATGCATGTAAAAGTTGTTAAAAGCTCCCTCAGTGTGAATTCAGCACACTAATGGAAGCATTAAATTTTTTATAACAGTTCAGGCATGGCTTTTTACAAAGCCAAGTGGGTCAGCAAAACACCAGACTTGTGTGGTCAGGGAACTGGGGAGTTGTGTGGTGGTTATTAAGGAAATACCAAATCCTTCTAGAACTAAATCAGTGATATCTTGACCTGCCCTGCCTGTGGCTTCCCAGGAATTGTCCCTGTTTTGTTGGAGCCCATCACAGACTCAGAGGTGGCAGCTGGTCACAAATAGGACAGAATGAAATGAACCTGGAAGGATTTAAATATTAAAAGAAAACAAACTGCTGAGCATGTTTAAGGCTGTTAATGCTGCATCTCCTGCACCACTGGCCAGGGGAGCCTTTCTCTTTTTTTGATAGACAAGGGCAGGAAAAAAAGCCAACTTTGTGTGAAGAAATTGTTTTGAATGAGACAGAGACTTTTAACAGCAAGGGACCAAGCTGGGACAGCAGCAGAGGAGGGAATGTGGGACAGCTGGAATATTCTGTGGCCAGGCAAAGCCATGGCTGCAGCTTGCATGGCACCTCCAGGGTTAAGTCCCCCTGTACTCTGCAGCACTCCAGGCCTCCCTGTGGTTTTGCTCAGCACCCAGCAGACAGGCTGGCACTTGGAATATGGTTCCAATTCCCTGTTCCTCCACCTTTCATAGGCTTGCTTTGTATGTGGAGGCAGTTAATTGGATTTTTAAAATACATACAGTACTCCCCTTCCTGAAAGGCTGCAGTATTCTCCCTGGTGAAGCATTCATTGCCATCTAAATAACCAACAGAGCAGGAATGCTTGGGTTTGTCTTTCTTTGGGTTTCTTGGTTTTTTTTCCTTTATTAACAGACTGGACAGAGGCAGGGAGGGCCTACAGTGAAGCTGCTGGGTGTGTTGGGGCTCTTCTTGTGCCTTAAACGTGAGGTTAGGGCTGCTTGTGAGCATTACCTGGTCACCATGGCTGTGTGGCATGGCTGCTTCTGGGGATTTTTGTTTGGTGAATGCTTCATATCCATGTCTTAGCATCCTTCTGCCACCTGAAATCAAAGCAGATTGTGCTGTAACACCTCCTGGTACTAACAAGTGTTCAGCAGTGGATGGGCCTGGGGGTGTGTTTGTGCATGTCTGTCCTGAGAAATCTGATTTCTTTTATCTCATAGTTCATCTGTCATTCAAAAAAACACTCGTAGAGATTCTGTAACCTGTGTCAGTGCCTTGTGTCATGTGTCATGCTACTGTTCCTCCCAGGCAAAGTATTTGGGGATTTATGGGGTTTTTTTTAAATGCAAATCAAACTAAAAACTTAATTTAGTATAGATGTGAAGGTTGATGTGAGTAAAATGACATGGATGCTGCTGCTGATAGTTTCCAGCTGAGCTCTGGACACAGGGATTTCTGTCCAGCAGGAAGCACTGCTGAGCCCAAAGCTGAGTCAGCTGCTAGAAAAAAAGGTAGCAATAGCTATTCCATTTTCCTGCCAAAAAAAAAAGGAGGAAAACAAGCCCCAAATCATCAATATTATCACCCATGTTAGTGCAGGGGGCTGCCAGGGTAAAATGAAGGTGCAGTGGCTGGCATGGGATGACTCAGATGAGCAGCTGTGGATAAACTCTAATATACAGTGGGAAGCAAACATTCTGAAAGATGCCTTTGGAACTGAGGCTGACCTTCCACATTAAAAAAAAAAGGGGGGGGGGGTCAGCTTGGGTTCTCCCTCCTTAAAAATCATTGTGTACCTGAAGCACGTGCTAAACACCAGAGTTATAATAGGCTGTTCTGACAGCAGTTGTTCAATTTAATGCATTATTGGGTTGTTTTCAGAATGATTTTTAGTAGCACTGCAGGGGTAAGTGATGAGAAAGGGCAGCTCCCAGAGAGCTGGCCTGGAGTGTGTGACATTTGGGGGAGCTGAGTTCCAGCTACACAGACGGAAACAGTAACTCACCTGCTCCCCTCCCCTCCCCTCCCAAACCTTGCTTCAAAATGCATCACCCCAGGGGCTGAATGAGCTGTTGGGAGTGGGGTAAGAGAAAAACTGTGTGTGCCTGGTTTAAAAATCAGCTTGAAGCACTGTTTCTAACACTTCCTTCAGCCCAGTGTGGGAATTCAGGCCCTTGGTCACAGAGCTCCCTAAAACCCCTGCTGGAATCGCTCTTTCTAGGAAATGCATTCCTTAAATTCAGGGGTTTGTAACACCCTGGAAATACTTCTGGTCATGCCACCAAAATCCTTGAGAAGTCCTAAAAACCAGTGTCCCATTGCAAGTGGCTGCAAGTGTTGCTGCTGTGCTGTTGCTGGCAGGTGTCACTAACTGTCCCCCCCCAGCGCCTGGCTCTCGGGCTACGAGAGCCCGGTGGTGTCCCGCATCAACACCAGGATCCAGGACCTCACAGGGCTGGATGTCTCCACTGCAGAGGAGCTGCAGGTAAGTGGCAGCTTGGGTTTGGTGCTGGGTGTGCCACTCACCATTTCAGCACCTCTTGTGCTTGCTCAGGTGAGATGGCCACAAAAATCTCATTTATTTACAGAGGGGGAGAGAAAGTTGTCTTTGCAGAGTAGCGGTTCAGTGTGAAATGGCTTTTTGGGGCTGGAGGAAACAGTGATAACTGAAACTCTGGATGTGTAGTTCCTTTTTATTTAGTCAAATAAACTGAGTTTCATGGCCACAGGGTCAGACTTTGCTGCTGTTGGAGGCAGTTAAAAGTTAATTCAGTGGAGGCCACCAGAGTGTCTGGTGTCCCTGGGATGTGGGAAACACTGGCTGTGTGTGTAATTTGAGTAAACTGCAATTTAGAAGTGCTTTTGTTTATTTGCCTGAGGTCTTTAAATGAGCAGCTGCCTCACTGACTGTGAGCAGAGCACGAGTACCTAGAAAGCAGGACACCCACAAAGTACTTCTAAACCTGCTGTGCTCCTTGTCACTCTGTCCTGGTGATAAAATGGCCAAGGATCTGGTGGAAAATTGATGTTATTTTTTTATAACCAATTGGCAAGAAGGACAGGGAACCCTCTTTATTGACACAGTCAATTCAGGTCAAAAAGTGGTTTCAATGTGATGATGTAAAAGCACCGTGATACCATTTTGGAGAGAGGCTGAAAAGTTTTCTGTAGAAGAAAAATTCTTTTCTGCCCTGGGCAGCACCAGATTCTTACCTGGAGCATCCTACAGTGCCACTCATGGATGTGCTCCTGCTGCTGACAGAGGCTTGACATTTCCTGGGGCTTGGTGTTTAAACTTCATCTCTGCAAAGGCTGTAGCTGACAGCCAAACTCTTGCCTGGCTAAAGACTGATTTACTAGATCCTGTGCTTCTCCTCCCACTGTAGGTAGCCAACTACGGCGTAGGAGGCCAGTATGAGCCTCATTTTGATTTTGGAAGGGTAAGTCCTGCTTTGTCTTCACTCTTTCTTCTTCACAAGCGCTGTGTTTCTCTTTTTCAGGTGGCAAATTATGGAGTGGGAGGACAGTATGAGCCCCACTTTGACTTTGCACGGGCAAGTAAAGAGCTGGAGGAGAGCTAGACCTGGTGAAGCCTGGGCCTCTGGGCTGGGGCACACTCTCTGTTCTTCCATGTCTATTAAATTTTGTAGCTCTTCCACTTTCCTAATCCATGTCCGTGGAGAAAGCCCTCTAAACCACCAGCTGAACCTGTGGAGGTTGCTGCCTGTAAGCTGAGTGCCAGCAGACTCTTGACAACTGGAAAAAGTCTTATCTCACTGTCCTTAATTTTTTAATTGGATTTAAATTCCCCACCTGTTTTATTCCAGCTTAAATTGCAGACTGCTGAAATTCAGTTGGTTATTTACTGGGCATAATTCTGTGTGGTTTAACCCCTTCAGATTAACCTTAACCCTGCCAGTCCCAGCCACCAATTCTGAATCAGGATCTCTGCTCTGTAAGCACCTGCTCCAAGGCATTGCAAGTGTTTAACAGGTTTTGTTTGGAAACACTGGGGTTGTTTCCAGGAGTAACAGTTGCTGGAATTTCAGTGCACACAAACTGTGGTCACAGGGGGTAGGTTTAAAAACAGAGGTGTGACAGAAGTTGGTATCAAAAGTCATCAAAATGGGGTTCATTCTTGTAAGTTGAGTGCTGGACACCTCTTAGTTGCCTGGTTTGTCACTGAGGCTTCGTCCCTGCTTCCCAGCTGGAATCCAGAGTGGAGTGTGGCAGGGAAGTGTCCAGCTGACCCTGGGACTGAGAGCTGCCCTGGCTGCTGCCAAGGACAAGGGGGATGAGTGTAATTAAATAATTCAGTTTGCTGTGAGGAGGATTTATAGCCTCAGCCTCAGACAGCACAGTTGTTGTTACCCATTAGAAATCTGGGCTTAATGCCCTCCCTCCCTGTCCTACAGAATTTCAAAGTGCCTGGTTTATTTAAATTGATAGATTCACTCCTGTTGCATTCCTCCCCTCCTTCCAAATCGAGGGGTTGGATTAATTCTTCTGCATGAGTCTGTTCTGTGCTGCTGGCTCAGCAGCTGTGTGTCATTGGCTGCTCTCAGCAACCAAAAAGAAATGCTGATGGAATCTGCCTGCTTTTGTTCACAGAAAGATGAGCCAGATGCTTTTAAAGAATTGGGAACAGGCAACAGAATTGCTACTTGGTTGTTTTATGTAAGTGATACATTTCTTCCATCTGTCACTGTATATTCTATGCCATGGAATGATTTCATTCTGCTTTTCTTTCATTCTTTTTTACTGAAGGGACTTGCCACTAACTTTGGGGTAATGCATATGGGGGGGGTCTTCTTACTCAGACTTTGTGGTTCTTCCATGTGTCTTAAGGAGGATTTTCCCCCCAAATTTGAGCATTAGCTTAAATTATTTGCCTGCCTGTTTATTTTTGTATCTGCATCAGTGTTTACAGCATGTTCACTGCCTTGACATTCAAGTGGGAGGGACAAGGCTGGGACTGCACTGGGAACAGGGGGGGTTTGGCCTTCTTCAGGGATTTATGTCAAAATTGAACTTCACTTTCACTAAAAAGTGAGATTTTCTCAGCCTGAACTCACCTGTCCTTCCCCACCTGTTCAGATGAGTGATGTGTCAGCAGGGGGAGCCACGGTCTTCCCTGAAGTGGGAGCCAGCGTTTGGCCAAGAAAGGTGAGCAGGATTGATCCAGCAGAAAAATCCACTCCTCCCCACTACCCACACAGAACAGAGCTTGAAAATGAACCTTTCAAATAACTGTAAGCACCTCTGTGCTGTCAGAACAGTGCTGTGATTTTCCTTAAGTGCAGCAACTGGAGCTTTGCTGGTGATTCCAAGGACCCATGTGTGGATGCAAGTGCAAAACACTTAAATACTGCAAAACATAGTGTGAAAATACTCAAATCTCTGAGTTGGTTTAGTCTTGAGGCATCTGTAAGAAATTCTCTTGTCAGTTTTTTCCTTCAAGCCAGGTTTGCCTTTACTGGCCTGCTGCTCAGCTTTAGTAAACAATCTTGGCTTTCTTAACTGGAGTTAAATGAAACTGGCTTAGGATTAAAAAATAAATTAAGAGCCAAGTATACAGACATACAATAAGTCAAAGGAGACTTTTCCCTAAGAATAAGAATATGGAGAAGAGCCTGCAGTTTAAAAGGAGGCTCTGAAATACAAATGCACCTACCTTTGCCTTAGTGTGTTGTGGTACAGAGCACAGGGCTGAGTGTCCCTGCCATTCCCAGGGTACAGCTGTGCTCTGGTACAATCTCTGTGTGTGGTACAGAGCACAGGGCTGAGTGTCCCTGCCATTCCCAGGGTACAGCTGTGTTCTGGTACAATCTCTGCTGTGGTACAGAGCACAGGGCTGAGTGTTCCTGCCGTTCCCAGGGTACAGCTGTGCTCTGGTACAATCTCTTCCCGAGTGGAGAAGGCGATTACAGCACGCGGCACGCGGCCTGCCCGGTGCTAGTGGGGAATAAATGGGGTGAGTACCTGCCTCTGACCTGAGTCTGGGCTCTGCTGGGGGGTGGCTTGGCTTTATTTTTCCTTTGGACTTCAGAAATGGCATTCTTTGTAAAGAAACATAGTTAATTTACTTTACCTCATAGCTCTCTTTATGTTAAATATATTTTATATAGTAGCATATTTCATTATGTGTATAAAGGAAATTAATACTATGTCTACTTTAAGAGTTTTTGTAGCTTTGCAGCCATACTGGAAGGGTTTTTGGTTGGTTGGTTATTTTTATTAGACTAACTTCATAGATTTGTGCATGGCAGTGGGGTTGGAATGAGAGAGTCTTTTAAGGCCCCTTCCACCCCAAACCGTTCTGTGACTAAAACCCTTTAGAAAATTAAGATAATCCTGTGCTTAACCAGAAGCTGGCCTAGAGCACATTTAGCTTCAGCAGAAGAGGAGCTGAGCTGTGCAGTGATGCAGTGCCTTTGTGTCTTTGCAGTCTCCAATAAGTGGCTCCACGAGCGGGGGCAGGAGTTCCGCCGGCCGTGCACGTTATCGGAGCTGGAATGAGGCAGCCCGGGCTCCTGAGCACTCAGGGGGTGCAGCTGCACACTCCTGCCAGTTTACAACTGACTAACAAACACTCCACTACAGGTTCACCCCACCCAGCTCAGCTGTGGACAGGACAAACGTGCTTTTGGTTCCCTCCAAATCCCCCCCCAAGGTTTATCAACAGAAAATACCGAGGTTGACAAGTGTTACTGAAAAAAAAAAAAAGGACAAAATACAGATAAATACAGATGAGGGCCACAACTTCCAGTGGTGTTGTGTGTGGTGTTCCTGTCACCATCATCCCTCTGAGCAGTGTGGGCAGCCAGGAGTTGTCTGGAGTCCTCCTCACACCTGCCAGGCTTAGGGCAGGATCATTGCCTGGGAGGGCTCCCTTCTAAGGAATGCTGAATTAAACCCTTTCCCATTCCTCAATTCCCAGACACTTGACTCTCTGCTTTCCTAGAGTGCCTGACCACTGCAGGTTTACTTTGCTGAAAGACAGGTTATTAGCATGTTCTAGCCTGGTTTTTCACTTCCACAAAAGCTCCACTTTTTAAACTTGTCTTCCTTCTCAGCCTGTGTGGAGAATTTGGCTGTGAATCTTGACCACATGAGCCAGCAGTTCCACAGGCAGAGTCAGGATGCATCCACAGTGTCAGAGCAGCCTGGGAACACCCACAGCCCATCTCCCCTCCTCTTCTGCAATGTTTGTCCACAAGAACAAATGCTGCTTTTGTTCTGTCCTGGCAGCCAGCTCTTCCCTCTGCTCCTCAGGCAGTGGGGATGGGGATGTTCCCACCTTTATTAATCAAAATTGTCGTGCCTTAGGACACTGGAATTTCAAATTGGTTCTGAGACTTCAGGTGCTGAGGTAACACAGAGTCCTCACAGAATGCTCCCTGCCCTCATCCTCCTCCCAGCTCTCGAGGTTTCAGGAGAAACTCTCAGCCTATTTATAGTCCTGAACCTTTTTTAGATGCAGGCTCACTTTCCTGAACCCTTTCCCTTCCACAGCAGGATTTTTAGCAAAATATCCAAATATCTCACTAGCATGAGGACAAAAATTGAAGCTGCACCTGCCTCTACCTAAACAGTCCAATTTTCTGGATGATGATGATTTTACTGATTTAGGGGTCAAGCCTGAAGTCTTTACCAAGGGAAAAATTCCAATTTTGGTTAATTGGATTTTCTGCCTCAATAAAATCTTGACAGTTGAGCCAAAATGTACAAAACCTATTGTTAAATGTGCTAGAAATACCTCTGGATTACTGGGAATGCAGTTTAAGGTACTATAGTTGGAAGAACTGCATACTTTCAGAAGACACTTTAAAAGGTCTTTGCTGGAAATTAATTGTTAAATTTCTACTGAGCCTGGTAGCAGTGGGACCCACAGAACTGCCCCTCCTTAGCCCTGCACCTTCCTGAATTTTGCCTGGCTTTTGGCAGCTGGAAAACAAGGTCCATCCATAAAGTGAGAACACAAAGTCTGCACAGTCCCACCTCACATCTGCACTGCTCATTTACCAAGAGCAGGAGCTGATCTAAATAAATTCACCCCAGAACTGTGTTAGCAGAGCTGATCTTTGAGCACCAAATTGTAATAATTTTAAAAACCCCAAACCCATAAGATTGGTGCCTACCTGAGTTTTCTCACTTTTTCATCTGTCTCTCTTCCTATCCATGATTCTTTCTTTTTTCTTTCCCATCTCTTAGTTTGTTGAGCTCCAAAAAGGTAACCATGGCTGCAGGTACCTCCCACCACATCCCTGCAGGTGAAAGGGGACAATGAACCGTGGGAACAGTTGGGAATTCTGCCTTTGGGGCATCCACAAATGCTTGTAGGGAAGCCAGTCCTACCTAGTAAAGGAGCACAAAACAAAATGCCTGTATTGCCATCAGGAACTGGTGTGGAAGACACCTGCATCTGCTCTTGCTGTCCCATCTCTGTTCAACAGTCACCAAAGCATGGAAAAAAGCCAGAGCTGGAGAATTTTGCTCTCCAGTTCCCTCCCTCACCTCAGTACCAGTGAGTACTCCAGTGTTAAACAGCATCAGTCTCAGGCAGTGCTTGGGGAGTACAAATGTTCTGGTGCACGACTTTTTAAAGCAGTGAACCACTCACAGGTAATTCTTCAGGAAAGAATTTTCTCCTTTTGGCAGTAGAACATTTTACTTGGTTAAAGAAAAAAAACAATCTCTCAAAATTCAATCTCCAGTCTGCTGGGACACATCAGGAATGTTCCAGATTATGACAACAGGGTTGGCTTAGATTTTTAAACTGCAGACAATCCCTATTTCCTCTCCCTCCACTGCAGTGGTGTCCATGCATCCAACACTGACTGTGTAAGGGATTACAGTGGTGCTGCTGCTTCTGCCTTATCCCATCATTTCTCAGAGGGCTTTTGGATCCCCAGTGTGGCTCCTGTGTGAATCTAGTTTTGTATTAAACATGATTGAAAACTGTCTGGGCTCACAGTGACTGACAACTGCCTTACTGTTACATTTTTTTGTAATAAAATTTTTAATGTAAAAAAAAAAAAGTGAACAGGCTTAAAATAAAAGCCACTGCCATTAGCAGTGAGAAATCCTCCACAACCAACTGTCCTCCTATGTGGCTGCTATAAATCTGATCACACAGAGCTTTATCACCAGAGTTTTATCACCATTTGTGGAAACCAAGCTCCTCTGTTTCCCTTCACCATCTCACTGGGCAGGTGCAGGAGCTGCTCCTACCCCAAATTCCTGTTCAACACTAAATTCTGTGTCTCTACTGGGAGCACACAGCACTAAAGGGCTGCAAGAGGGGAGGGCAGATAATACTGGGCTGAAAGCAGGGTCAGCTGCTGAGGGTCCCTTTTCCAGGGCTGGCAGATCTATTTTGTGAAGCCAGAAGGTCAAACAACCACTTACCCTGGAATGGTTCTAGGGAGGGGAAGAGAGCACCAGAGACTTAAACAGCACAATAAACTCACATGTGAGAAGGTCAGGCTGGCCTCTTCCATGACCAAAACCTCTGGGCTCTGTACACCTCAGCCATCTCTGGGCTTCACCTTGCAGTGCAGTGGAGCTCGTGCTTGATTCCCATCATCAGGAACCTGCAAAAAGCACAGCAGGGGCTGCTGAGAGGCTTGGATCCTTTTGCCTGTGGAAGGGAGCTGTGTGCTGGCCATGGAGGTCTCGGCTTGCAGGTAGGGAGGGCACTGCCCCTACACAGCTGATGTCAGCACACATTTGCAGTAAGCCTGAAGAGCAGCAGCACTGTTTGATTTTGGAACGGTGATGGGGTTCATGCCCACCCACCCTGTGCTGCTGAGCTGCTGCCCTGCCCCTGCCAAGACAGGCCTGGGAGGAAGGAAGGGCTCTGGATCAGCCCTGTCCCACCCCAGCCAGTGACTTCCCACCATCCTACCTGGGCCCCTGGGGCTCTTCTGGCACAGCTGCAGTGAAAGGTGACCATGGGGGTCACCAGCACGGGAGGAGCCCAGCAAGGGTAAGGACCAGAGCAGCTGCAGCTGAACAGGCAGGGAAAGGTCAGAGATAGGGAGAAAGGCCTGTCAGTGTCAGAGGAAGAGGAAGGAAAGGGTGTGACAGGATCATGGAATCCCAGAATGGTTTGGGTTGGAAGGTACTTAAACTCATCTAGTTCCACCCCCTGCCATGGGGAAGGATGCCTTTCACTATCCCAGGCCTTGTCCAACATAGGCTGGGACACTTCCAGGGATCCAGGGGCAGCCACAGTTCCTCTGGGCAGCCTCCTCAGGGCCTCACCACCCTCACAATGCAAATTTCTTCCCAATATCCCCATCTATCCCTGCCCTCTGTCAGCTTGATGCCCTTCTCCCTTGTCCTGCCACTCCAGCCCTTCTCCAGCTGTCCTGGAGCCCCTATAGGCACTGGAAGGGGCTCTGAGATCTCTGCAGTTTTCTTTTCTAGGCTGAACAATCCCAGCTCTCCCAGCCTTTCCTCCCAGCAGAGCTGCTCCATCCCTCTGCTCATCCTGGTGCCTTCCCTGGGCTCTCCCCAGCAGATCCAGGTCCCTCCTCTGCTGGTCCCAGGGCTGGGGCAGCTCTGCAGGTGGGGTCTCACCTGAGCAGGGCAGAGGGGCAGAACCCTGTCCTAGGCTGGGGGAAGGCAGCACAAGGGACCTGCCCAGGGCCTCCTGGAGAGATTGGACCTGCCCACACACTTGAGCTGGGCCCCATTAGGGAGGGGGTCTTTAACCACCTCACCCAGCCTCTCCCGGCTGCCGGACTCTGACCTGGCTCGGAGGACTCGGGGATTTCACCATCGACCCGCAGCTCTCCTCCCCATAATCAGTGACTCATCTGGGCTTTGGAACAGCCACGGATCACCCACTAACCTGAGCCACCAGCTGCCTCTAAACATCTACCAGCAGCTTTCCGAGCCAGCCAAAGCCGGTGGAAAAGGAGCTCGGTCCCTCCATCCCACGTCCTCCCCAGCAGAGTGGCACGGGCAGGATGCTGGCACAGCCAGCCATGCTGGGAAGGAGGAACGCAGCACAGGAGCTGCAGCACAGGAGCTGCAGCTCGGCTCCTGATGCGGAGCCAAGAGGGCTTTTCCAGCTCCATCTGGGATGGGGCTCATTGCCACAGGAGCGCAGGGACAGGACGGGTGTAGTCCCCTCTCCCTCGCAGCCCAGGAGCGCTGCCAAGAGCCCGCAGTGTCCCGGGAACGCGTGACTCACCGCGGCCCGGGCCGCGCTATATTTGAGCATTACGGAGGCAGGAATGAATGCACGCAGGCAGGAGCTGCCTGTGCCGAGGTCAGCGCCAGGTTCAGGGAGCAGTTGTCAGAGTTCACCACCGTGCACCCCTTAAATCTTCAGAGAGAGAAAAGCTGGCACAGGGAAGGGGTTTTGGTAACTGCAGTGGGTCAAAGGCAGGCCAGAGGGGTCTGGCGGGGTCCCACTGTGCACATCCACTGCTGCAGCTGCTGAGCCACCCCCCGAGGGAAAACTGGAGGTCACTTTTACCCAATACTACATTTTTCCTGCTCTTTAGATCTTGCAGTCTGGGTGCAACCGAGATATTTGCAGCTGGACTGAAAAGCTCTCAGGAGATTGGCTCGGGGAGGGAAGGAAGGAAGGAAGCAGAAGGAAGGAAGGAAGGAGAGTGGCTCATCCCCGGGGCAGGGCAAAGGGGCTGCCACGTTTTGGAAAAGCAGTTAAACAGCTTTTTACTCACCAACCTTTGCTTCGGGACCAGTGACTAACAGGCAAGTTTCTGACTCCTCTTTACCCAGGCTCTGCCCTCTGGCAGCTGCTCCCTCCCCGCCCTGTTCTGCTTTCCCAATTCCGATTGATTTTGCAAACAGCCCGGATGCTCCAGAGCCACCAGCTCCAGGCTGCATGCCCTGCTCATGCCACATTCCCTGTGGTTTGCCTCCTCTGCAGTCCTGCCAGCATTTTTTTCCTCTTTCTCTGCCTTTAGCAGGACATGGATCAGTCAGCAGGGACCGAGGGATGACAAAGAAAGCTGTGTTATGAAACTGCCTCCAGAACAACCCTAAAAGGCTCTACATAAAGGCAGGACACCAGGCACAGACACCCAGAGGCTCTTACACATTTCCAAGCTAGTCCCCAATAGCTGGTTTGCTCTTTTTTACATTAATTTCTGCCAGGCAGTTGGCAAAGGCTGGGAGCACTGGGACTGTGAACTGGAGTGTCAGGCAGGGCAGGGACTGAACCAGCAGAGACACCAAAGGCTCCACTCACTGCAGGATTCAGTGTGGGACTCTTGAATCCAGTTTGCCCTGCACTGGGGCACTGACAACAAATTCCAGGGACCATTTCCACCCATGACTGACAGAGCAGTCCCCAGCATGGTCTGAACAACAGGAGAGGCCCAAGCCCTCCAGTGCTCCTGCAGGGAAGTCCTCACTTCCCCAGCACCCCCTCTGCCATGTGCCAGGGGTGACACAGATGTCACAAAAGGCTTACTTGGGGCAAGGATTGGACTATTCCCAAGCTGTCAACCTCCCTTTCCCAGTGTTCTCTGCATCTGGGTTTATCTCTCCAAAGGCAAAGCTGGTTTGAGGTTCTCCTGGGAGCTCCTAAGTGTCCCCTCACCCAAAAGTCAGCCCTGGCAGACTGGGCCTCAGAACAGGTGGAACAAGCAGGCAGCAGCTGCCTCTGGCTCCACACCATTGCACAGCAGAGGCACTAACCAGCTTGTTTGCTCCCTTCCCCACTTCTCTGACTTACCTGTCTAAGAAACCAAGACTTGGCTGTGGTTCCTCCTCCTTATTCCACATCTGGAGCTGATCACCCAGAGCCATGTGCAGAGACACGGGCAGTGCCATGGAGCTCTGGCCCTTCAGAAGCTGCAATGCAGCGGGGCTAAACCTTCTACAAAGCAATAAAATGCCAGAATTTGCATTTGTGTTTGGCATAGATTTGAAATGCAGCCCAGCTCCTCCTGAGAGGCAGTGCTGTGCTGGGGCACATCTGAAAAGCTTTCTAAGAGCAGCCAGAACCTTCCCACACCATTTCCTTTCTCTATTCTTTGTGAGTGGTTTGCTTTGTCTTTTGCTGTTGGTATTCATTTGGTTGCTTTCTTTTTAATGAGCAACTTTGAAGCCTCCACCAGCTCAGCAGGCCTCTGGGTCCTGGCAGGCCTGTCCCACCCCAGAGCCAGGAGGGGCTGCTGCCCCACCACCCATTCCCTGGCTCAGGTCTCAGTGCCAACCTTTCCTCCTGGGTCACCTGTGCTACATTTAATTTAATTTACATTACAGGTTTAATTTACATTACACAGGAGCTGTAACAACCAGCCCTATAACATCAGCCACATCAAAGGCAGTACTCACCTACCACACTGATCCTGGAACTGGAGGTGATGCCAAGGAATGCCCTGGATGTAGTGTTTGTCCCAAACTTCTCCAAGCTGCTGGATCAACCCCTCCGAGGCTCCGTGGGCCCCTGGGATTTGCTAGGAGCAAAACACCCAGCAGCCAGGCTGGGTGGAGCTCTCATCCCACCTCTCCCTGTGCCCAGGAGGCCTGGGGAAAAGGCAAGGGCTGCTCCTCAGCCTGCCCGAGCAGCAGAAATTTTGGACAGAGAGATGCTCTTCACGTCCCAGCAGGCTGGGGAGGGAGTGCAGTGTCCTGGGGGGACAGACCCCGCTCAGGGGTGAGGGAGGGGTCCCCCCCCAGCCATGGGGACCGAGCGTGTCCCAGCGGGATTGTGCAAACTCCCAGCTCCGGGAGCTGAACTCGCTCCGTATCTCGGCGCTGCACTTTGCACCCCGGCTGCCGTGACCTCACGCCGGCTGCCCGGGCAGCGTTTAAAGTCCAGGCAGAGCGGTGCCGCTGCCTCCTGCCCAGAGCAGCTCATCCCCGCCGCTGCTGCCCCTCTGCCCGCCCGGGGCTCGGGTTCAGCCCTGAGCATGCGGCTGCTGCTGGGGGCAGCGCTCCTGTGCCTCAGCCTGCGCCTGGGGCACGGCTCCGAGGAGGCAGCGCCCGACAGCCCCGGCCAGCAGGACTCCCAGGCAGGGTCATCCTATTCCGACTGGGGCATCGACACCATCCGGGATGGCTTTGAAGCGGTGAACAGCTACTTCGACTCCTTCTTGGAACTGCTCGGGGGGAAAAACGGAGTCTGTCAGTACCGCTGCCGATATGGTGAGTGAACCCCACTGCTGCTGGCTCTTCTTTCCTCGCCCTTTCCCCCCTTTCCCTCTCCCCTGCGGCCACAAGTAGCTCCTCCTACCCAGGAGCTGTCCCTGGCCGTGCTCAGGGTCACAACTTCTGTGCCAGTGCCAGCACAGGGACACTGAACCCCCTTCCCCAAGAGCAGCCAGCTCTCCGAGGCACCGCGATGAGCGCACAGCACAGCAGGGGAGGATGCGGCTTTTCCTGCCAGGGCACACCCGGGTACCAGGGCACACACAGGCACACACAGGCACACACAGGCACACACGGGTACCAGGGCACACACAGGCACACACAGGTACCAGGGCACACACGGGTACCAGGGCACACACGGGTACCAGGGCACACGGGTACCAGGGCTGTCCCGCTGCCCGGAGCCTGGCACAGCACAGGGAGGGGAGGCTGAGCCAGCTGCCCTAATCTCAGCAACCTTCGGAGTGTCCTTATCCAGCAGCTGTGAGCCGGCCAGTGCCGCGGGCTGGAGGAGGAGATAACAGCGGGACAAACCGCACGTCATCGGGAGGAGCCTTTAGTGGTCAAGGCAGGAGGAGGCAGCTCCTGCTGCTTTGGACTTCACTTTTTGGTGGTTTGCCAGAAAGGATTAGTTTGGTTTGTCTGGGGGCAGGATGAAGGCCCTCAGGACCTCCCTCTCTCGGGGAGGGCAGGGCAGGGGACAGAGCTGGGGTGCAGAGAGCAGCAGTCTGTGGGGTGACAGAGCCACAGGCAGCACTGGCCATCACCAGGGTACCTGTGGGAACGACCTGCTTAGGAACCAGCCAGGAGTTTTCCCACAGACTGCATCCTCTCCTCAGCCTCCTACAAGTGTCCCACAGCAACACCTTGTCCTGTCACCTCAGCCTGCTCAGCCACAGCTGCCTGTCAGCCCCTTGCCCCACAGCTTCACCCCACACCCCTAGTGACCACCTGGGGAAGATGCTTGTGAGCACAGAAAGATTTCAACCCCTCTCCTGCCCAGAGCACTGTTTTTCACAGACAGACTCAATGCTCTGGGGAGACCCCACTGACTGTCTCAGTCTGCATGGATCCCATGCACCTTCTGCTCCTCCCAGGCCAGCAGCCAGGGCACTGGGACAAAGAGATGCTGCAGGGCTGGGACCTCAGTTCCCTGCCAGGGGAGGAGGTTCAAATCAGTCTGAAAGTTGCTGGGTTTTGTTTTGCTTCATAAATAATGTCACAGAATCATAGAACAGGCTGAGTTGGAAGGGACCCACCTGGATCACTGAGTCCAACTCCTGGCCCTGTGCAGGACACCCCAAGAGTCACACCCTGTGCCTGAAAATGTTGTCCACACACTCCTGGAGCTCTGGTAGCCATGGGACCACTTCTCTGATGAGCTTGGAAGTGTTTCCAGTGCTCAATAATCACCCTCTGAGTGAAAAACCTTTTCCCAACATCCATCTAATGGGCATATATGTGTTCTCCCCCTCCTGCCAGCTCTGCTCCCCAGGCCCCACCCTGAGAACAAACAGGGAGCAGCAAGCCAGGAAGCTCAGCCCCATGGGGTGGAGGAAGCCAGGTACCCCAGCCCACCACCACAGCCCCACAGTGGCCCTGGTCCCTCAGCCTGGGGTGCCCTCAGTCCTCTCTGCAGCAGCTCAGGAGGGCCATGTGTGTCCCCAGTGTCTGGAGGAGGTGCCCCCCCAGAACCCCAGCACCCAGGATGAGCCCATCAGGCAGCCTGTCCCACACTCATAGTGTGGCAGCCCCAGGCCATGTGTGTGACAACCTCCTAAAGGTCCCCACCATGCTCCAAATTCAGAGCAGAAAGGGCCTTGCCCTCCTTAATGTACAGAGTGAAACCCCTGGCAGTGGGGAAAAGGTGCCTGGGACTGCAGTGTGCCTGAGGCAATGCTGATATTCAGAGCAGGTTTCAGGGAGCCTCAGGACTCACCACATCATGCAGGAGTTGTTGCTTTTGGACACATCCAGAGGGCTCTCCCTGCCTGTGCTTGTGGAAAACATCTCCAGAGAGCAGCCCAAATCCCTGCTCACACCCCAGGAGCACCCTGCATCTCACAGGAGCAGTGTTTTACCTAGAAAGGAAAACAAGCCCATCATTAGCCCAGTTCTCACCCTCTGCTGAACAGCTCATTAATCACTGCCTGAAGGAGGACACTTCTGAAATGCTGCCCACGTGGCTCCAAGGGCCTTGCTGGAGCCTTCCAGGACCATTTGTCCTTGCTAATCTCTGGCACAGACATTGCAAACTGGGAGTGGAGAGGATGCTCCCAAACCAGTGAGATCCAGCCCTTGCTCAGAAGGATGAACTCAAACCATCTTTGTGCTGAATCAGGGCCTGATTGCTTTTTCTCCCCAGGCATGAAACAAAAATTATTCCTTCAACTTACTTTCATTTCAGCCAAGAGATACCAAAAAATAGCTTATTTTGCCACATTAAAGGTCAGGACTCACCTGTGATTGCCACATCCATCTTCAGCTGAGCATGTGGCTGTTCCAGCTGTAAGACTCCCCTGATTTTTCAGCAGCTACTGAGGTCTGAAAACAACCACCTTGATGGATGACTCCCTTAAATCAGGACATTAGGGTTACACTAGCATTTACTGGCAAATATTCTCTTGCTTACAAAACCTCACTGGGCATCTCAGGGGAAACAAACAGTCTGAGCTGGGAGTGAAGCCCTTGTAGCTTCCTCCTGGCCAGGCAAGACTTCAGTGCTCTGCTCAGCATTTGGTCCTGAAGGGCTTCAGATGAAGGGACACCTCCAGGCTGTGGGAAAAGAGCCTCCAAAGCCAGGCCCTCTCCAACAGGGCACACAAGGCTGGGTGTGTGCAGGCACCTCTGCTCAAAGCCTGCCTGCCTGGGGCACACAAACAACAATGGACCACCCAAGAGTGCCAGGAGCCCTGAGACCATCCATTCACCCAAAAATACACTCAGCTCTCCCTGCCAGTGTCCCAGCACTGCAGTGCCTGAACCTCCTGCATTGCCAGCAGCTGATCCAGCCAGCTGGCTGCTTTCCAGCCTCTGGGAACAGCTACAACAGCCTGGGGGCATTAAAATGCATCAGGGAAACTCAACTTCAGTTCTAGGGCTGTAGCAACAAGGCAGTGGCCTGAAATCTATCTTCTTGTCTGTAAGGATGGGCAAGCAATAAATGATTACAGGAGCACTGAGTCACTGCTTGTAGAGAGGCAGGAATGCCTGACATTCCTGTTTTGCTTTTGCTTTCCGGTTACCTACAAAACAAGATGTGGGAGAGAGGTTAATTGTGGTGTCTTGGACTTGACCTAGCTGAGAAAGAGTACAAAGGGGCACTTTATAAGTTTTAAAGCTCTCTTTTGCAGAGGGGAGGGGGACAGGTTTCCTACAAGGGCTTATCCTGAAGGCAGTTTGATGCTCTGTGGATCAGCACAATCCTTATTTATGTGAGAGTTTTTTCCCTCAGGACAGCTTTCTAGGACATTATAATAGCTGTGGCTTCAGTTGAATTGAAGATCTGGAAACACAGCTATTTTGGCAGGTAGAACTGGATAAATGGATGATCTTAAAGGTCCCATCCAACCCAAGCCATTCTATGATCTCCACATCCCCAAAAGTCTCACTCCTACTCCTTGCCATTAACTGTCAGTGTGCTGCAGGATCAGAATTTTTACAACCAGTATTACAAGCAAGACACTCAAATTTGACTCCATCCTGCAAAACCCACAGAGGATTTTGAACTTTCCTCTGCCTCCTGCATCAGTTCAGGAACATTTGAATTCTGAGTCCCAGTTCCCACTCCCTTCCAAAAAACCATCAAGGCTCTTTTGGAAGGGGAAAATTGCCTGTTGGCATCTCACAGCTGGACAGCATTTCAGTTTGTTATTTATTTGTAGCAAATCTGTTATTTAAGCAAAACAGCTCTGGCCAAGTTTAATTGAGAGGTGCTGGGAACACTCCTACATGGATCCCTCTGAGGCTTTTGGCTGCAAGGCTTTCCCAAGGGCACAGCAGATTTATGGCTGAATTAACCACTGGCATTTTAGGTACCTGAAGAGAAAAATGGGGAAAATGTCTTAAATAATTCCTGGTGCTGACAAGAAGCAAGAAGTGGAAATGGAGTTTAAAAGAACCCAACCCTGCTTTGAAGGGATGAATTAGATCCATTTTATGTCTGTATAAATTCTCTAGCTGTGCTCAGGGAAGCAGGAACTTAACCCTTGATGTGACTGGCTTCAAGGCTTATGTTTTCCCAGAGCAGGGACAGGACCCAGGGAATGGCTGGAGTTCTGTCAGGGCAGGGTTAGGCTGGGTATCAGGAAAAGGTTCTTCCCCCAGAGGGTAGCTGGGCACTGAACAGGCTCCCCTACAAAAAACAGATTAAAATGCTGCTGGAAGGTACTGCTAGAGCTGGCTGTGAGCTGGACTCCTCCTACATTGGGTAAATAATTATTCACAGAGGGAGTTCTTGCTCCTTTATGCATATTAAGAAGCAAATTGAGGAAGGTGCAGAGATTAAAGAAACGGAAATGATTTGCAAAATGTGGCAGGGCATCACCATGGGCAGAAAAATGGGCTGAGAAGACTTGCTCAGAGCAAGATCAGACAGTTTGGGGGACATCCACAGCACACCAACAGTCCAAGAATGAACTGAGGATAGAAAGAAACCCCCTTGCTGAGCTAGCAGTGTAAGCAGCAGTGTTTGGGGATGCAGACCAAAGGGGAGCTGCCTGTCACTCTTTGCTTTTTGGACCTAGGCTTGGGAAGAACAGCTTTCCTAACATTTGTTCTGTCTTTTCTTTCCCAGGGAAGGCTCCCATGCCACGGCCTCACTACAAACCCCAAGAACCCAATGGCTGTAGCTCCCATTTTCTGGGGCTCAAGGTACCTGAAAGTGTATGTACTGTCCCACCCACCAAGCCCACAGGATGCAGCTCTCCATCACATCACCAGCTCATCGTTCTGGGCAAGGAAAAGGCTGGGCTGGGCAGCTGGGTGACAATAACCTATGTGCACACAGCAACACCTGAGTGCATCCTCCACACCTGCCCCTCCAACTCTTCCCCCACTTTTTGCCTCTGCCAACCACTGAATGAAACCCACAGGCTTTAATACTGCACCTGCTCGTTATCTTAAAGGCAATTAATGAACATATTGGAATCACCAGGAAAAGCCTTCCCAGGAGGCCCTGAGAGCAGGGATTCCCATTTAGCTCATGCATTATTGCTGCCCATGGAGCCTGCAGCAATTAGGCAGATTCCTGCTCTGACAACCCCTCTCTTTGCAGCCCATTTTTCATGTTGGGTTTAATTCCTGAAACTCTATTTCACTGCAAGCCAAGTGGGCATTTCTGTGGTGCCATCCCTGTACCCAGGCAATCACGAGTGCAATGAAGGAACAATTCATCTCCTAAATTTTACATGAGGAAGGGCAAAAAGAGGAATAATTCATAACAAGCTAACAAGTCCAGTCTCTCCAGGAGACAGGCCTTCTGCCCCATCACCCCCAAGGTCATTAGCCAAGCTTACAGGGAACAGAACTCCCCTGACCACATTGTGTTTGTCCTTGGCCTCAAGTGCATCTCTGAGAAATAAGGCATTAAAATATTTATGGCACATTTATTAGGCCAAAAAGCAGGACCTTGTCAGGTTGTGGGAAAAGGAGGCAAAGAGAAAAGGGGCCTTTGCCACTGTTGGCAAGGGCATGGAGCTCTCTGACAAATGAAAACTAGAAAATGGTCATGGAGGAGCTGTTTCCCACCTCTCTGCCAGACGTTGATTCCCTGGGACACAGAGAGAAGGGAAGCTGATGTAGCCTGCACTGAGCCTGCACCCCTGACACCACTGGGCTGCTCCCTCACCCTTCTTTAGATGGTGAGGGAGGAGCACACATTCCTCCTGCTGCCCTGGCTCTCAAGAATAGCTTCTGGCAAAGGAGCCAGCTGATCTCTGCAGCACCTCACCCTGTCACAGCTGTGTGAGCCTGAGGCCAGGAGCCAGCCAAGGGACACCTCTTTTCTCTTTCCCAGCTAGACTTGGGCATCCCTGCCATGACCAAGTGCTGTAACCAGCTGGATGTTTGCTATGACACCTGTGGGGCCAACAAGTACCGCTGCGACGCCAAGTTCCGCTGGTGCCTCCACTCCATCTGCTCCGACCTCAAGCGCAGCCTGGGCTTCGTCTCCAAGGTGCAAGGTAGGATCCTGCCTCATATCCCCTGGCCAGGGAGCCCCTTCCTTGCCAAAAAGAAGCAGCAGGGAGCAGCATTTCTGCCCTGCACTTGTCACAGGTGGCTGAGAACACAGAGATCTGCCCCCTCTGCCACGCACTTCTGTCCCAAGGCTGGACATCTATGGTTATTTGTATTTAGAAAACATTACAGTGTGTGAAAAAAACCACAAACAACCCTGGAAGTAATTCCTTCAAAACTTGGATGTGCTGCCAGACAGTTCCAACACCTTCAGGGGATACCAAGAAGCCTTCCAGGACCAGTGAGGCACACACTGAAACCTGTATGTGGCCAGGGGCCAGCAAAACGGAGACAGCCAAGGCCAGGGCTCTCAGGGATCTGGTCACAGATAAGAGATGATGGTGGCACCAGGGACACACCAGGCTGGGGATGGCTGAGCCACTGCAGGCAGCTCTGGATGGCTCAGAAGTGCCAACAAGCTCTAGGGATGTGCCTGCAGCTCAAGTGGCACCCTGGTTTTGCCTAATTTAAAAAGTCACAGCCTGCAGGTCTGAGAAGAGCTTTTTTGGTAACCTCTGCTGATGCCCTGCTCTAGGGTATCCTTAAAAATGCATTTGTTTTCCAAAGGTGCAGCCTGATTAGGACACATGGGAAGTCTGCATGACACCAATAGATGTCTGCAGATGGCTTCCTACCTGACCACAGATAAATGCTTGGAAAGAGTGCCCAGGCCACCAAGAGAACTTGGACTGAGACATAAGTGCTACAGGCTGAGCACAGCCAATCTTTCGTGGTCACCCTTATCAACAGTTCCTCATGCGAGCCAACTTCTTCCCATCTCTTCAGATTTTCCTCTTTTTCATATGGTTCTTTCTGGCTCTCTGCTTGCAGCAGCAAAGCAAGCCTAGATCCTAGGGAGCTAAAGTGGAGCAGAGCCCACACTCCTGGGCTGAGCCACCTCTGGCAGGCAGGAGTAGATTCCTCCAGCATCTCTGTCCTAGCTGCTGTAGGACCCACAGGTTACACCAGTGAACCTCTGAGCCACCCTCCCCTTGCCTTGGGCTCTGCAGATCCTGTCCCCAGGGCTGCTCTGAGCAGCTCCAGTCACCTCCTCCTCCTCCACAGCCATCCCAGCTCTTATTTGGCACCCAAAGCCTTGCTTTTCACACTGACTCACCACAGCCTCTCCAGTGCCTGCCAGCTGAGCAGCCTCCTAGGGAACAGGAGCTCTGAGGGGTTTGGAGAGGCTGAGATAAGAGAAAACAGTCCCAAAGGCCAGGCTTTCCCAATTTCATCATGCATACAGCTATCAGTGTTGGTGCCAGTAAATAAACCCTAAAGATTTACTATTAACCTATTTATTTACTGACAAGCCCTTTTCAGGGTTGTTTTTTGGGATGAGGAGGGGCTAGCAGTCAGGCAGTCAGCTGCTCCAGCTGCTGTAGGGTTTTTCATGCTGGCTGGTACCTGGCATCATAACTCACAAAAAAGCCCAGAAAGGTTGGTTAATAGTGGCTACAGGCAAAACTGAGAGGAGAAGGAGTAATGTGGAGGGCTCCTGGGAAATCTGTTTGGTAAACAGTGCTGTTTGCAGAGCCCCTGATGATCCATCATCAACCAGTAGAGCCTGAAAGAGGCAAGAAAGGAGGGGTTTAGGGGGGAGAGAAATTAGTGCCACCCTGGGGAGAAGATGTGGCCACAGCTCTCTTCACAGAGAGCAGCAGGCACATTTTTTCCCAAGGATTTTTCCTGGGGAAGGCAGTGAGAAGCACAGAAAGAAGAAGAGAAAACAATTCTTATCTCTCTTCACTACTCTTGTTTTGCACATGTGGAATGTGTTATGGAGATGGTTTACCTAAAGTGGTTTGTTAATTAGACACTGGTGAAGGTTGTTTTGATTCCTTGACCAATTGGATCTAGGTGTGTCATGACTGGAGACAGTCACAGGTTTTTCTTTAGCATCTTTGGAGTATAGTGTTTCTTTAATGCAGTTTTAGTATAGTATCAGTGTAATATAGCATAGCTTAATAAAGCAATTGTTCAGCTTTCTAAATCATGGAGTTAGAACACATTATTCCCTACACTGGAGTCACCCTGCATTGATAAGAAGAGAGAAGGGAACCTCAGGATTTATAAAAATGCAGTTCTCAGAGAGAAGAGATGACAGTCCACACTTCCAATGGCAAACCCCAGAGAGCTCAGAGCAGGGCTGGGGCTGGGGTGCTTGGGGTTGCCTGTCCTTACCTGGCCACCTTGTCCTTCTCCACAGCCTGTGAATCCATGGCAGACACGGTGTTCAATGCTGTCTGGACCCTGGGCTGCCGGCCCTTCATGAACAGCCAGAGGAGCGCCTGCATTTGCAGCGAGGAGGAGCGCGATGAGCTGTGAGCAAGAGCAGCCTGCCAGTGTCCATGAGCCCCTCTGCAGCACAGAGACTCCTGTCAGCCCTAGGGATGGACACCTGAGCTGCTGCCAGAGCCCCTCTGCAGCACAGAGACTCCTGTCAGCCCTAGGGACGGGCACCTGGGCTGCTGCCAGAGCCCCTCTGCAGCACAGAGACTCCTGTCAGCCCTAGGGACGGGCACCTGGGCTGCTGCCAGAGCCCCTCTGCAGCACAGAGACTCCTGTCAGCCCTAGGGACGGGCACCTGGGCTGCTGCCAGAGCCCCTCTGCAGCACAGAGACTCCTGTCAGCCCTAGGGACGGGCACCTGGGCTGCTGCAAGTGCCCCTCTGCAGCACAGAGACTCCTGTCAGCCCTAGGGACGGGCACCTGGGCTGCTGCCAGAGCCCCTCTGCAGCACAGAGACTCCTGTCAGCCCTAGGGACGGGCACCTGGGCTGCTGCCAGAGCCCCTCTGCAGCACAGAGACTCCTGTCAGCTCCTGGGCACCTGGGCCAAGGCATCCACAACAGCCTCGGGGCAGGGCAGGGCAGAGCCAGCCCATGGACAGAGGGCAGCTGTGCCTGCTGCCCGCTGCAGATGCAGCTCCACAGCCCCACTACTTCTTCCCAAGCCCAGAGGATCCCATGCCAGCTCTCTCCAAGGCAAGCAGGATGCAGTGCTGCTTATAAACACAGGACTTACCTTAAATACATGCTATTACCTCCCCCCACCCTGTAACTCTCTAATTTGCAGTGCAAGGCAGTAGGTTTCTGCAAGCCCTGTGAAATTCCCAGTGCATGGATATGCTGTGTACATTTTGTACCCCTGGTGACAGACTGAAGAGGGGTAATTTGCTTTCAGTGCATTGCTCAGACCCATCCCTGACACTTACCATCTTGTCATTACACACCCTGATAACCCTGCATATTTAAGTACCTGGTGGACCCTAAACCATTTTAGGACATCTGGAGATTTCTTAAGCATGAGTTAAGGAGAAGGGCTTGAGGTGTTTGTGGGACACAATTGATATTCAGGACCAAAGCCCACCATTAATCAGATGTGAAATCACAGCCCTCTCCCCCAGCCTCAGGAGAGGAAGCTTTTTTCTTCTGCCAGTGTCATCCACATCTATTTATTTACTTTTCTTCTATAGCATTTAACAAAGCTTTGCCCTTAGGATCCCTTTTCACACAAAATGGCTGGGTATCCACCTCCATCTCTTGCATGAGCGAAACAGGAGGCTCACAGTGGCCTTGGATGAGATATTCCAAATTCTGGAGCCTTATCTGTCAGGTGACAGGACTTATGTGCTACCTCTGTGGGGCTGCTATCAGCAGCCTCAGACATCATTCCTTCTAAAACATGGTTAATACTCCCATCTGTTATGGGGAGCTTTTGTTGCATGCAAAACCAGAATTTAAAGTGGTGAATGGCATTTTGCCTCCACAGAACATTGGCAGACAGCTTTCAGCTGGGTTTCTTGTTGGAAGGAAGTTGCTACTGGGTGTGTGCGTGCCATGCCATGTAAATATTTCAGCAGTCCTGCAATTATATTTATGGTTATGTTCTTCCATCTGCCACTGAGAAGTTAAGGCTGCAAAAGGGTGATTTAACAAGGGTAGAAAGAGTCTGTCTTGGTTGCTTTTCTTCCAGTTTAAATGGGTTTAAAATGTATGCATGGAGCTATAAATTATTTAAGCCCTGTTCCTGTTCCTGCCAGTCATCTTTGCCTTACAGTGAACAGCAGTGAGATGTTCAGCTGGCCCCAAGTGGGCTGGAACAGCAAGAGCCCCCTGGTACCCAGACCAGGAAAATGGAAGCGACTGCATGGGGTGTACTGGGATGTTTTCCATCACAGAGGACTTCAACACTGCTCAGATGTAATGACAGCCTTTCCTAGCTGGGCTAATGCCACTGGAGAGGGAATTCTGCATTGCCAAGGTTCACTGCTCTGTCAGAGCATGAGGCTGGACAGACAACCTTGATTATCCAGCTAAGAAACACCTACTTTTGGCTAGAGATGGGAAGGAAACATTCCTCATTCCAGACACTGCCCAAACTTTGTATTTTGTTGGTGAAATAGTGCTTGTAGCCAGTTTAAATGTGAACCTACTCCTATGATTCAATGAAAAAAAAGAAGTTAAAATAGCTATATTGTCTATGTTCAGTAGCTGACTGCATGGCAAATATCTTAAATTATCTTATAGTTCAAGTGATATCAGATTAAAGCCAAGCAACTGCTGGCAGGTGATGACATACACTGGAGAAATCAAAGGGCTCTGAACAAAATCTCTGCACCCAGACACTGATGTGCTGGAGACATCACCAACATAAATCATCATTTCTCCCTGCTTTCAGACCACCATTCATCCCAAAACCCTAGAGACTGCTGCAAGCAGGCCAGCTACTGAATAAATTCATTTTTCACTGTGCTAATCTGAAAAACCCCACCAGCAGCTCTGCATGGAAATATTTGAACCTTCAAGTGGTGTCAGTGACTCTGGCAAAGCAGCAGATAATCCTGTGCAGGAGCAAACCAGCACATGAACCCAGTAAATCTGCAACCAAACTAAAACCAGCTTCCCCTCTGTGCCACTCCTGCTATCCAGTGATGTACAGCCATGGAAGCAGCTGATCACAGCATTCTCCAGGTTGCTGCATGAATCTTGGGTCATCTTCAATTCCACCCTGCTCCAGACACAAAGACACTGCTTTGCTCATCCCGTGGCTTCCTCTTGACTTTGTGCATTGGCAGGATTGTTTTCAGCTGCAGAGTGGAAAAGCTGCTTCACAGGAATTCACCAGGAAGAACCAAATAATGAGCACAATAACTGAAATAAGCCAAGAAAGGAACTTCTCCCTCCATCACTCCCCCTACATCTCTTCTATATAAACAAACAGGACCAGTTGATTCTCCAGAAGGCACCAGATAATTAATTTCATTTCCCAGCTCTTGTTTTATCAAAACAAATATATTTAGCGGAGGCTGCCTGAACAAAGAAGTGACAGTGGGAAACTGCCCCTGTGGTCCTAATGCAGATGTGAATCAGCAGAACAGCAATCCTAGGAGAAGCCTTTTTCCTTTCTTTTTCTTTCACATATGGTTGGATAACACACAAAGAGTGTCTTTCCATTTATAACTACTTATCATCATAAAAATAGTTTTGTTTACTCTAACACACACACACACGTGTATTTCCAAGATTAAAAAAGCAGCCATGAAGCTATTTAAAAAAAATATTAAACTCTCAGCCATTAAAAGTTCATTCCTCACTGGAATCTCACTTGCCAGAACAAATAAATCTGTGAAATAGGTTGAAATGTTTGAGGTGATTTGTGACTCCTTTCTAAATGGTCCCTTCAAATGGATTCCACTTCCATTCGAGAGCAGCAGCAAATCTTGGCTTTTGCAACAATTTGGCTGCTCCAAGCAAAGCAGAACATAGGTGAAGAAGACTGGGGGGCTTCCAGCAGACCTCCAACCACGCAGGACAGAGGTGCACACTGAGGAGCTTCTTGTAGGAAATTTTGGGAATGCACTGCAGAGCCACTGCCACCGTTGGAAGCAGATCCTTCCCCTCATCCTCCAGCCCTGCCTGTCCCACATTGTCCTTCACTGCTGGCTGTGCTTCCTCCCTTCCACCCCACACCCTCATCCTTTACCACACAGCCCAATGCAGCCCAGAGGAGCCTGAGCTGATCACATCCATTACATTTTCTTCAGAAGGAGCCTGACAGCCCAAAAAGATTCCTGACAACCACGATGCCACCACCATCACCAGTAATTGTGTCCCCTGCCACAGCCACTCAGACAACGCTGCCGTGTCTCCTGTCACCAGGCTCACTGGGGACAGCCCTGTCCTGAGAGCTGCCCACAGCACCAATGATTGCTATGAATAATTAATGTGCATTCCTCTAATCCTCTGTTGGAATCACAGCCTCACTAAACAGAGCAATGCATCACAACTTCCAGACAAACACTTGGCAGCAGCACACATGGGAGGGGGGTGTTTATAGATGTTTAATGGTGGTTCTCTTACAATCACGGTGCTACAGCACTTAGGAAAGGCATTTTTGATGGTGGGAGAAAAGGGAGAAGAATAATGATACTCTAAATACAGGAGGAAACACTATTAAAACTTCATGCAATTATCAAAAGCCAATAAAAAATCAAATCTCATTAAATACCTTTTGCTATTTAAAATCCCATTTAAATGTGCCTGTGATAGATCTGAGCTTTAGCTGCCTGTAATGACAACTGCATTGCTCCAAGGAACTTACACATGATGGGATATATTTTATACATGTTTTTATTAACAGTCACCTGAAATCTTCAGCATCACTCACAGAGCTGCACAGCAAACACACTCAGCTATGATACTATTTGTACTGTCTGATGCAAGAAGGGCTTGAATAACATTTGTTTAGTCAAGGACAAACAGTCCTGGGGCCTGTAGGTGGATGTAGGGAAAGACAAAGTTGGGTAACACTTCCGGCCTGCAAAGAAACAGAGTCCCTTCAGCTAAAGGATTGTTGGGGAGAAATGCAGATAAAACCAAACTGCTCTGCAGTCTGGGTCACACTCCAAGGGCTGCCTCGTGGGCCCAAACCACTGACAAATAATCACCACAGAGTTAAGGAAATGAGTCCTGAGGTTCAAGCGGGGCTTTAACAAATACCTCTGGTTTCTCAAACAACCACAAGAGAAGGCAGCGCTAAGGAAGGCCAGGGATGCTGTTCCAGAGGGTGGGTGTCAGTCCTCAAAGTCGATCCTGATGGGGCCTCCTGTCAGGATGTGGTTTGCCACGTGAACAGATTCCTCGTCCTGCTGCTCCTCCCGCTGCTCGGCCGACCTGCGCACGCGTCTCCGGCAGCCCTGGGCGCAGCGCGAGGTCTCGTCCAGCGCCCCGCACACCAGGATGCGGCAGTGCAGGAACACCTCCTGAGGAGGGGACAAGCAGCAGGGTCAGTGCACAGCCCTGGGGACCACTGGCACTGCTGCCAGAGCCAGTGCCACGGCATGGCCCTGGCACACAAGCTGTGTCCAGCCTCGCTGCCCGCAGCCAGAACGGCTGCTCCGTCTGTTTCCTTGTGTGCCCTGTCCAGAGAGCCTGGCTGAGGTCTCAGAGGCAAGAGTGGGGAGACAGGGAATAAAAGGTGGGAAATGATTCTCCAGATGAAGGGATGAAAATGGCAGGAATCAGCTTGGAAGAGCTCTCTTGGACTGGTAGGAGCTGCGTGTCAAGAATATGTGAAGCCTCGCAAGTACTGATGGAGACGGGCAAGAGAATTTCAAGTGAGCTGAGGAAAGAAAGCCAGGAAACCAAGGGGAAAAGGAGGGTGATGAGAGGCTAAGTTGAGGGAAGAGGGAGAATGCAAAGAGCAAGGAGACAGCTGCCTTTTCTCCTTGCACAACACAGGCAGTGACAGGATTGCTGCTCCCTGCCCTGTAAACGACCAGGAGAGCAAGCAAGATCCCTGCAAGCAGCAGCCACAAAGACTTGCAAAGGTTTGAAGCAGAATCCATTCTGCAGGATGGGAGGATGCAGGCTGGAGGCAGCAGGGGTAATCAGGAAGCCAAGGAAAATTTCTGAATTTTAGATCTCATCTCTTTTAACCCTACTGGGGCTCTCCAGCAGCTGGAGCAGCAGCTTTTTACCTTTTGGAGCAGGCAGTGTTGGCTGAGCATAACAATGACTGGAAGATCCAATTTCCTCCAACACAGAAAGGAAATCTATTTGCATTAGGAAAAGGGCATTATCCTTCCACTGTCTTCCCACTACAGAGCTGCTGCACCAGAGAGACAGCCTGGTTTCACACTGAATTAAGCAGAATGGCCTTCTGTCTGAAGTGCTGGCATCTGTACTCACAAGAGTTTGAGAAGACACAAGGCTGAAGAGATCCCAAACTAAAAACTGTGCTGTTTTAAAGACAGGGCACTGTGAAATGTGCCTGGTGACTGAGAATATTTGTCTCACCCAGCAAACAAGGGTCCACCAAGACCACCCTGGAAGCATCAATTTTAGGCTGCTGTGGCATTGATGTTCCAAAACTGTCCTTCACATTTTAATTTTAGTTGTTTTTAACAATCTCTCCTGAAGGACAAGTACCTTTGTCAGGCGGCTGTAAGTTGCAACTGCTGGGACAGGCACAGCAGCACCTGCCTTGGGCCAGCCATTTCATAACTTTTTCCAACTTGGTGCTGAGGCTCCTCAGTCATATCAGAGCTGATGAAATATCTAAGAGTTGAGTTTTGAGCTTACCTTGTTGTCTTTGCCCACAAACTTGAACACAGGAACCTGGAAGTGCTTGGCAAGATGGTCCTTTGACGTGTACTGCTTCACGGACTCATCAGAAACACAGCTGAGGAGAGCAGAGGGATAGGCTTTAATGGCTTTCCCAGAAATGGAAAAAAGAAAGAGAAAAGACATTCCAGCCTACTTAACCAGAGAAAGAAAAGGAGGGATTGGTTCTCTCAGGCTCAGCTACCATTTCTGCTACTTCCTCTTTGGCCACAGGAGAAAAGTTGGGAATGATGGGGAAAAACAGCAGCATTGCTAATAGCATCTCCAGACAGGGAACAGCTCAGCAGCAGAGGGCTGGCAGGACGTGGCCCAGTCCCCTCAGAGAGGGACTGCCAGCGAGCTGCAGGCAGGTCTGTCCTCATTTCACCTCCCTGTGCAACAGCCTGCAGTGTTATGCACTACAGAATGTGCCATGCTCTTACTGTATACACATAAATATGCACATAAATTATGCCTGAAATGAAGCAGTCTGCACCCACATTACTAAAATATGACAGATGATGAAAACAAAAATCCAGATTTACTTTGCTTAGTATAATTTACATTTTTCTTCCTGCTCGATTTGGTCAAACAGCTCAAATTCACTACACCAGAATTTATAATTTCAGTTTTTTCAACACAGCAATGCATGATTGTAAAAGAGGTCACAGAACTGCAAGAAAATAAGCTGCTTTTATAACAAGCTACCTTCCAGGTGCAGTGCATTTATAAACCATTACAGCCTATTTAGAGTTTGACAGACAAAAAGTTATGGTGGCTCAATAATTACTGATAATTATTGCAAAGCCTTGGGCATCTTGAGAGGCCCTGATGCTGCTGTGGAATTGCATTGCAGTGCAGCTCATCCTTTCTAGCAAGTTCATTCCAAAAATGTGGACTTTGAAAGATATTTTAAAAATACCCCAATAAAGCAGTGGTGGAAGAGGCAAGAGGTACTGGTGCAGCTCAAAGCCTTGCTCTTGCAGCAAGCTTCAGCTTCCATCTTTACAAAAGAAATGTGCATGGCATTGTCAGCAATGCTGATGTTTGACATGTTCAGTTGTAAAAGAGCAGTTCTGCCTCCATTGAAGGGAAGGCAGAACTGCTCTTTGGAAATCTCTGTGTTGTCAAAATTCCTTTTTAAACAAGGCACCTGATCGAAAGGAATGACAGTTAAAGACTTTTCATAGGTGAGTGGCCAAGCTCTAGGGCCATGAAGTCCACTCACAGATCCATTGTCATTTGTGAGCACATAAACTGTGATGATTATTGGACACTGCCTCAAACTGACTCCTAAATCCCAGGCTCTCCAAAGGTTCTCCACACTGGAGGAAGGAAACCTACTGGTTTGGGGCTAGGGAGAGGGAAAGTGGAAGAACACCACAAAGGAATCAAGAGATACATAGACAAAACCAGCACGGAAACCTCATGAGTCACAAGGGCAACTCCTTTTGCATTTGTGGGGCCAGACCATATCCCACTGTGCTAGGAAACCTCCCAGAGACCCTGCTGCCCACTTTGGAGAGGTGAGAAGAGACAGATATGGAAGGAAAAGGGGTGGGCCTGGTCAGGACATGGGGAAAACCACCCTACCCCTGTGCATAATGTGCCTAGGTTTGGGGAGCAGAGTGGCAGTGCCGTGGGAGCTGTGCTCTGACCCTGTTATTCAGGGTTGCAAGGCTGAAAGGAAGGCTTGCACAGTGAAACATCCACCTCAGCCTAGCAAACAGTGCAGCCTGAGGCATAAGGAGATGGGCTTTACAATGGAACTACCTTAACCACCCAGTGCCCTGCTGGAGCACAGCTCCTGACCTCAGCAGTGACATGACCTGGCTCCAGATGCCCCAGGGAGCTCCAGCGTTTATCAGCTGTGCCATCGGTCACTGCCTTTGTTCCACTTTGTTCTCAGAGGCAGGGAATTAACAGAGGAGAGAGCAGCAGAGGGGAATTTTCCCATTCCTCAGTCCAAGGTATATCCCCTCCAATATAAACAGTGTTTCCCTTTGGATTATGCAGTTAACTCTTGCAGGTCTGATCCTAGATAAACTGATACAAAAATCCCACTTTTATTGCCATGGGCTTTTGAGCTGGATTTCTAGAAGGAAACTGAGTTATTACAGAAGTGTTTGGAGCAGGGACAACTTAGCAGAGCATTCAGCTAATTTAATTTTGTATCACTGGGGCCTGCAGTGATGGCTGCAGAGTGGAGCACTCTTCCCTTCAGTGAAGTTTTAATGCCCTCTGCAGGTACCAAGGGACTGCTGGTGCCATAAATCCTCCAACCAGTGCTGGGGTGAATTCAAGAGATGACATTTCCTGCCCTCCTCCTTTCTCTATCCAGCTCAGGTTTTGGCTGCTGTTTTGAATCCCCTCATTTTCACTCATGGGGAGAAACGAATGAATGTTTGAGGCCTTGACTCTGTGAAGGGTCCATGGGAACAGCCAAGCCAGGGAGCTGATAAAATCAATTTTTCCATTACAGATCTCCTCACAAAGCCCAGAAATGCTGGGCATAGAAGGACTGCAGCCTAGGATGGAGGGAGAGCAGGCTAATGCTGAATCCTCTGTCAGAAGGAAATTAAAACAGTATTTGTGGGTACTTTACATTGCAGGACGTTTTTGCTACAAGACAACCACACAGGACTTGCCAGCAGCAGCTGTAACAGTGGATGATTTAGTCTGGCAGCTGAGGACATGATTGTTGTCATCATTAAATGGTCTGGCAGGCAACATACAGGATTTACACAAGCACAGTCCCTTGACTCTCAGGCTACAACTCTTGGGTATGTCTTAGATATTCTTTTGGCTAGATTTCCCTCCCTAGAGGACAGCAGACTGCCTCACAACTATGATATTTCCTCAGAGCTCTCTGGTTAAGCAGCTGGATGCAAACACTCCACAGCAGTGCTGTAGCATGCCAGTCATTTCAGCACCCAAAGAAGTATCTGAAAAGAGGGATCATCTCAGGAGCCACAGCAGAGCCCACAGCAAGGCTCCCCAAACCTCTGGTGCAAAAACCACTACAACAGCAAACCCACAGATGTGCACAAATTTTTTTTTTAGCATATCCTGGAATGATCACTTATTCCAAATACCTCAAAAAATTACAGCCAAACTGACAGACCCTAAGTTTATTGCACTGACAGGCATCAGGGAGAGCAAAGCAAGGGATTCTCCTGCAGCTCCTACCAGGAGTAGCAATGGGCTCTTCTGGCTTGTGCTGTAATAAGGCCATTATGAGAAAATTAAGAAACTTGCTCCAGTTGCTGCAGCAGCTGCCTGGCAGCAGCACACGGCCATGGGGGTTCTGCACATTGGCTTGGCACTCTGAGGCTGGCAGAGAGAGGGTATCAGGAAAGAGAATCTTTTCTACAGGAGCCAACTCAATTATCCACAAGGCTAGTGACAGGGAAACACATGCTGTAAAGGCTGCACTCAGAGGAACCTGTCTCACTGCCTCCCACTGTTTCTCCCAATTCCTTTTGATGGGACAGGTGGTTTCAGCTTGATGGCTGCTGGTGATTGCTGTGACCAGGACAGACAGGCTGCTGTGGAGAGGGGGATAGTGGTTCCTGCATCATACAGACAACTCAGCCCCACTGCCAATTCCCTCTAAATTGCCAGCAAGAGAGGGAACAGTGAACTCACCCATCTTGAATCAGGTAGTACTTCAGGATCTCATCAATTTTGGAGGTGGGAGTGGCAAAGCAGCTCTCCACCAGCGTCTCCAGTCCACTGACGTGCACCAGGGGCTCAATCCCAAAGTACAGTGAGTCCCTTAGCTTGAGGGTGGGAAGGTCACCCCTGTAAGGCTCATCAAAGTCCTTGTCCTTGAAGATCTCCAGGGTGAAGGGGAAGATGCCCTGGTTGCGGCTCATGATCTCCAAGGGAGAGTTCTTGAGGTTGGGCACGTAGCCCTCGGAGATGGTGTAGCGGCGCGGGAACTCGCAGGTCACCGGGATCAGCAGCTTGCTGGTGCGCACAATGATGTCCCCGTTGCTCCCCGGGGTCTGCTTGGGCAAGCCGGTCACCAGGTTGGTGGCAATGATTTTGTCATTGATTACCTGCAGCAAAGGAAGGGGAGATCACTGAGAAAGGCCTCTCTGGGCTGACTCTCCAAAGAGCCACTGAAGGGCCAGCTTGGGAATTCATACCCCACAACCAGAGTGATCCTCACAGACCTACTAAGGACCTGGCAGCTGCCATGCACCACACTTCTGCTACCCCTCTGCTAAGGTGAGCCACTGACCAGCTGCCAGTTCAAACATCATCAGGAGACCAGAATCTGTCTTAGCAAGAGGATGAAGAGTGAGGGCACTTGTACTTTCTACCCTTGTGAAGAAGGAGGTGAGCAGAAAGCAGCATCCATGCTGTCAGACACTCCCTGCTGGAGGGGGGATGGAACAATCTCTCTGACTGTGGAATGCCATCCCAGGTCCACTCTGAGGGCAGCTGCATGGCAGCTCTGAGGGTGCAGCTCAATCAGCTTTGTTCCCCAAGTAAGCCACAGCCAAATCCCCAGATCCCAGAGGCTGGGCAGTAGGTATACATACATCTACAACAGTTCCACAGGACTTCAGGGAGAAATGGATGTTGACATGAGTGCCGTTGGACACGCCTTTGCACGAAGTGTTGATGAGGGAAAGGTCCAGGCCTCCAACCAGGTCCTTTGGGATGCTCACCTCAATAGAGCTGGACTTGCACAGCACTGGAACTGCAAGAGAAGTCCCCAGAATAACAGTCTGCACTACAAACCTACCAGTGAGATGGAGAAGGGCTATACCAGATATAATTGGGGGAATAAAAGGGTAATCATAGACAGCATTTATGATTATGATCCTACCACAGTAACCTAACTACCCAACCTTGCATTCCCACCTACACAAGACAAACCAGAGCTGCCACTGCCCCAGATTGTCCAGCCACAGCAATGCCTCAGAAAACAATGAAGAGAATCACTGCACTTGCAGCAGAAACTCAGCTGTGCTTTCCAGCTTCACTTAACACTCAGATTTGGTTGCTATCTCTTGCACTGTGATGTCCTGGGAAGAGCCTTTGCCAGATATGGGTATCAAATTCACGATGCCCCAGGCAAAGCCATTTTTTAAGACCCTTAATCAGATTTTGCATCAAACCCAGAACACGCTGAAACAAGGCAGAGTAATTCCATATAGATACCAAGCTGAAATGGAAGTACCTCAAAATGCCATAATAATATTTTTATAAGCAATAAACCCAGCTCTGACAAACAAACCCAATTAGCTCACTCATTCCACCTCCTTCCAACCTATACATTTTAATACAGGCCTCCGTGTGAATTTTTTAAATTAAAATTTCATTACATAAGAAGCAGGAGAAAACAGACCTTGGACAAAATAAAAAAGAAAAGAAGAGAGAATAATCTTCAATAAAAAAGTAGTTGCTGTATATATATTCCTTGGGATTATTCAGTTCAGTTGGAGACAGGACAAACATACTGGTGGCATATATTCTGGTTTCAGCCAGAAAAACCAAACATTTTTCAGGATTTACATTTATTATATTTTAAAACCCCACAACAAAATCTTTTTGCAAATATACCAGTTTCCCGAGATTTTTGCCAAAATTAATTGCAGTCCTAGTCCTTGACATTCCTGTGACCTGCCTTCCCTTAATTTCAATCATTAATTACATAATTTAAGATTCTGGATATTTGAAATTAGGCACACTGCTAAAACAGGCATTTCAACCCCCTTTAAAAATTTCCCTGTCCCAGCTCAGGTATTTGCAACAGCCTCTGAGCACCTTCAGGAAGGATTTTTGATTAGAAGATGATAATTTCAAAGGGAAATGCTAAAATGTATGCAGAGTGCCCAAAGCAATATGTTCCCATAATGACACTGCTGGGCTAGAACAGAAGCTTAAAGAACTAAAAATTACCTTAACCTTCCCTCCACTGGCAGCAGAAGGCAAGTGGGAATAACTGAGCATGTCAAATGGCACAGCTCAGGAGCAGACAAAGGGACTGGGAGAACACAGCACAATGCAGACAGAGAGGAACATTCTTTGGAGAACTGATTGGCTCAGTCTGGATTTAAGGACTCACTGTTCTAGCACTACCTTGATAAAAAAGAAAATGTGCTGCTTTTATAAAGGTGACATTCAGGACAAGAGATTTGGATCCCAACTGCAATTCTCCGAAGTTCAGGACTGATTTAGTTCAGGATCTCTCTGTCTCTACATGACTTTGACTAGTATAAAGTGGAAGAAAGAAAAGATTGCATTTTCCCTGTGCTTCAGAGCTGGAGGAGCTGTGGGCCCTCCACCACCTGGACACAGTGTGCCAGTCAAACATTTTAGTTCTTCACCTCATACCTCTCAGAGCACCTGTGAGAACTGGGAAAGGCTCCTCATTTCCACTTTAAGCTCTGTTTTGCACCAATGCCTCTGAGCACCTGCTGCTGGGAGGAAGCTTCTGTGGCGAGTCCAACGCTCATTTCTCTGCCTGCTGTTGTTATTGGCACCATATTCCAGCCTCTGGCTCCTTCCTTGGCCTTTCAAAGTGCTGCTGCTTGGAGCAGTGGTTATCTCCCTGCACAGAGTGCTCAGCAGAACAGGCTCTCTGGTGCTGGGGAGCCCTGACCCACTGCTACAAACACAAACCCTGCTTACCTGCACAAAAATTCAGGCAGGGGATGGGGGAGAAGAGCATTTCATGCCTACTCTTCAGGAATAGGATGGGCTGCAAAATTCTAGGATGGTCTGCAAAATTTCAAGTATTTTGCTGGCTGGTATCTTTATGGAAAAATTGCAGCCTGTAGACTGTGATTTCTGTGGAAGATTATTAATGTTTGTTCTGAACATGGAGACAGTGCAGAGGAGGGTGGAGAGGCTGCAGATCCAATTGCTTCAGGCTACTGTGCCTACCCTGTACTGTTAATTGAACCAATATAAACCTGATTAGGTGTCACAAAAAATTGTGTGGTACAGTTCCATATCTGCTCAGAATTGCAGGCCACAGCATGGGGACATAAACTGATGAATGCAAAAGAACAGGCAATTTCACTTTATGAGATGCTGTATGCTGAGCCCCAGCCTGGCTCCCAGCAATGCTGCTGCTCTCAGTAGCAGCCTCATCAGCAGCAGAAACCCTGGCTGGGAAATCCGGGACTTCCAGCCCTGCTGGGGCTGTCTCAGGGCCCAGAACTGAAAACCATCACTCTGTTCTGGTCTGTATCCATCAATCAGACCTTCAGTCAGTGAGTGTGATCACAGCTCTTGGAAACCCCCACCTCCACCTCCCCACCAGCACTGCTGGATCCCAAGTGGGCAATGCTCACCCTTGGGAGCCCTGCATTTTTAAAAAGCTTAAAAAGCAGACAATCCATCAAGCAGAACCATTCCAACTTCCTCTCTGAGGCATACTGTCCTTTTGGCCACCATGAAGCCTGAGTCTGTCCCTCCCACTGATGTCTGGGCACTCTGTGGCACATCAGACTGCAGGAGGTTCTCTGAGCACACCAGGCCACACCAGACTGCTGATAGCCTGGATGGATTTGCAAAAGAAATCTTTGCAAAAAAAACAGAGAGCTTGTTTATTCCATGGGCATGCCATAGGCACAAGTGACTCAGCATGAAGGCTCCCTGTGGAAAGTTCAGATGGAAGGTTCTCCAAGGATAATGCTGCCCTGGCCTCTACACAGCAGAATCAACAGTCAATTTTTGGATGCTGTCCTGGGCACTTTTCCAAGGGGCAGCAGGAGCACCTAATATCAAAGCTAGTGCCCTGCTTCAAGGCACAGGAACGCTTACTGGAATGGCATACTTGGAAAAAAATATGCCTCTCTCTTTAACCCTGTTCTTGGAAGGGACTGGACCACTTCAGCTGAGAGTCTGAACTTTGAAGCATGGAAAATGTCAGCTCCAACAGCATGAATTTGTCAGGGGTGTGCACAGAGCAGTATAATGGGAGATGTTTGTGGGAAATAGTAGAGGTAAGAAGATTTCCAGAAAGCTGGAAGAGCAGGCCTAAGAAACAGAAAGAACAGAGAACTGGCTGCAGCTGCCAAGGCTGGAAGTAGAGGAGGTTACAATGGTATAGCAAGCAAGTACATTAAACAATAGCTTGAGTTTTAGGCTTGGCTACCTTAGGACTTTAAGGAGGTTTTAAGCTTCATAATGAATTATTGTGTATTGCTAATAGAAAGCAGACTTTGTGTGAAGCAGCTGTACATGTGCTTTTAGTAATTGGCTAGAACAATTGTCTGTAAACTAGCAATATGCTAAAAGAAAGTTTTTAAAATGCTCTTTAACAAAGAAATCTTTGGCTGCTGCTGGCTGTACATGAGCTTTTGCCATCTTTCTATTGTCTCAACCATGTAATGAGGCTGATGCTGCAATAAAAGCTCAAGGACTGTACCCCAGCAGTCCTGACCTCTTTGTGGAAACAAACTCCAAACAGCATGTTGAGCAGTATTAGTTGTAAGGGAACACTGCCCTACAATTAATGTGATGCAAGGTGCACTCAGGCTGGGCCCTGTGGCTGTTCTGCCTGGAGAGAAGAGCAACATCTTCAGGCTCTCACCTTTGGATGGTCTGTTATTAGTAACAAAGCTCCATTAACCCAACTTGGAAGGACAGACTAAGAGAAGACAGCAAAAACAAGAAGAAAAGTTCCTTCAGACATTCTCTTGGGGGACAGAGGCTGCTGGGGAGATTTTGTTGACCTACCCTGGCAAGTGTGGTTGTCTTCTGCCAGAACAAGTCCCCTGGGGCATTCACACTGGTAGCTGCCTTCCACTTCAATGCAGGTATGGCTGCAGCCTCCATTGTTATTGTGACAGCCTTCAATTTCTGGGAAAGAAAGGAAAATCAGCACATCCTGCAGCCCCCAACAGACCCCTGACCAACCAACAGTCTGAACAATACAGCTCAAAGGCAACAGTTTGTCTCCCAGAAAATGAGGTGTAAACCCCTTTTTTAATTGTACTTTAGCATAATTATTTTTTTCTTTCAAATAACCTTAACTGCTTGATTGTTTTAACCCTTTGGGATGAATATGCTAGATGAGTACTACTGTTCTCAATAAAATAACAGAACATGACATAAGCAAATCATAAATATAAAATACTTCTCCCCAAGCCTGCCATCAGAAATCACTCTGTGGTTTTCACTGAAATGTAAAGAATGGAAATCCCACCCTCAATCCTATATAATGCATGGAAAATAACAGCCCAAACTCCATATGAGTCAAAGCAATGGGTAAAGCATCATAATGTAAATTTTGAGATAAATTAAACCCTACTGAGCCTCACAAGCTCATGGAATCAAGCTGAATCTCCTGCATTGTTCTTTTTAGCAACAAGCTGTGAGGTGGCTCACACCTCACATCCCATTCTCTACCAGCTCACAAAGCTGAGGCTATATCTTCAGAAATAAAACTCACTAACAAGATTGTAAAAATCCCCAGTAGCAGTGTTAAACTCGAGAAAGGAACCATCCTTTGTACAGAAGGGAAATTAAATGATATATCAAAGGCCCTAAAAGCCAGCTTGGGGAATGGCAGAAACAAATGAGACTCCAAACAGACTATTCCAGCCCTGTCAGAAGAGTGCAGCACTCGGGAATAAAAATTGCACAGCTCATTTATGTGATGCCCCAGCAGCTCAGAGCTGGATGTGGCAGGGACAGAGCCCACAGACCATTTCTGGCCCCACACAGCTTGACAAGTAACTTAAGGAGCACTCTGCACAGCAGCATTTCCCAGGAAAGTGTCACTGCCTGGATGAGTGATGTACCAGCAGAGCTCAGATTTAGCTCTTTTGGGTAGCTGAAAAGTGAGGCACCCCTGTAGTTGTTTTTCTTGTCTGAGGCCCCACAGTGGTTGTGAACACTACACAGCAGCTTTGCTGTGAGGGGGCACAGTGCTTTTCCACAGCTCACCACAGAAACCATCAGGCACACATCAGTTTCTGCTGGGTTTGCCTATTTCTGCTCAGGGATGTTTGTACATTGTTAGTGACAACACATCAGGCCCACAATTTGGTCTTTAAGCCACCAATCTAAACTGATCAAGGGTTTTTAACCTGGCTGTGCCACCACTGTGAAGGAACTGTGGCAGCTGCACAGAGCAGCAGAGCCCACAGACACCAAAGATCAAAACGCTGCCCTAATCCCAAATTTAACTTGTCTGTAGATTGGCACCCCCTCTCCTCAGTCTCTATCCTGGGAGGCTAAAGTGATCCTCATGCTCTAGTCTAATGTCATGGCATTACCCCATACCTAATGTGAGCTGCCAAAACCCAGTGCTGCTAAATCTGCCCCCACAAAACTCTACCCCACAAGTCTCCAGAGGTTCAAATCTCCAGATATCAAATACCAACAACTCCAGCAACAAGTTCTGCCTGGACAACCAATCTTCCAGATCCACTGCTGCCTATCCCCAAGGAGATAAACACAAGCAAATCCTAACAGAAATGGACAAGGCAAGAGAACAACAAGGAGATTTCTCTCTGCTTGCTTAGAAGGATATTTTAGTATCAACCCCTCTAGCAAGCACAGAGGTGATATCAGTGACATTTAATCCCAGGTGCAAGGAGCCAAGAGAGAGCCAGTGCTGCAAGGGAATGATTTACAGAGTTTGCAGCAGCCTGTGGCAGCTGAAGCCTCACCTTCACAGGTTTTGCCATCACTCCCCAGCGTGCGCCCGACCCCGCACTCGCAGCGGAAGGAATTCTTCAGGTTAACACAGAACTCGCTGCAGCCCCCATTGTTCTGCTCACACTCATTTTCATCTGGAAAAAAAAACCAGCTCTGGAATGGAATGAATAATCCCACTACAAGTAGTAACACTGACAGTAGCTTTTGAATATCTTGGTAAAGCTCTGAAAACTCCTCCTATTAAAGGCTAAAGTGGCTCTCTCTTTTTTAATTTTTTTTAAAGGTACTTTGTTCTCTGAGATTCTAATTCCTCAACCTGATTTAATCTCTGTGTGCAAAAAGCAAATCAAACAACAGACATTGCTCTTGCTGAGCCACAAAATAAATGATTTCTCTTAGGCAGGCCAGGATGCTGAGGTTATCAATTAAGGTTCACATGGGGTTTCATCAGAGCAGCTTAGATGCTGGCATTTATTAGGTGTCAGAAGCTTAAAACCAAGAGAAAAGAAAAGCACCATTTTGACAGGTCAGAGATGAGCTCTCTCAGGTATCTGTGGTCCCACACATGCACAGAACCCATAGCTAGCAGCTGCTGGTGGTGTCTCCTTCCACAAGCAATGTGAATTGAGTATTTTTAGCCATTTTGGCTGGTGCCTTGCTTTGGGAGGCAGGAAGCAGGTCCAGGAGACTCCCACAGACTCTGCTTTTCACACACGTGACAGGCTCCACACTTTCCCTTCTAAAAATAATCCTAAAGCTGCTTAAAAACAGAAGGTGAAGAGGGAAAGGGCTACTGGCAAAGGCATGGAGATGTTGTTAGAAGGGCCTGGAGATTGTCTTGGTCAAGGGCTGGGCCCAGAAATTCCCTGACTGGTCCTTCCAAGTTCTACAGCACCCACTGATCTCTGTCCCTGCTCTTCCCCACTGGTGACAAGCAGCACTTCTGGGATCCAGGCTGGATGTCTTGAGACTGGATTGGGACAGTGCTGAGCTGATTTTAACCATGGCTTAGTAGAACATGGATCCAGGCCTTGAAGAAGTCAAAGGCAATGCACCGAGCTGGTGGATGCATGGCAGGAAGTCTAAGACCTTATTTAACCCCTAAATAAAAATGTAACTCAGGATCAGCTGCTCTGCTCTGGGATTTAAAGCATCTAATGTACTGAGGAGAAGCACAGAGCTGCTCAGCCTTCACAGAATGGTCTGGGTTGGAAGAGACCTTAAAGCTCATCTTGTTCCATCCCTTGTCACTATCCCAGGCTGCTCCCAGCCTGGCCTTGGACACAACCAGGGATGGGGCAGCTGCTCTGCTGCATTACTGCAGCAGCTTCAGTCCCCCTCTTTGGGGGAGCTGGGAAAGGAAGCACATTCTCTGTTTAGGAAAGACAGACAGGGATTTATTTGGTTTCTCTATAAGGAGGGCACAGTTGCTTTTGGTGGTATGATTGCACAATTACTCAGCACAACAGAAAGTTATTAGAAAGATCATGGAGACACACAAGAGAGGCTGCAGGTAGGTGAAGCAGTGTGAGCAGTGGTGCTGTGCCACCTGGGAATCTCAAGGAGAAGCAGCAGTGCAGAAATCCTGCTCGTGGGGGAAGGAAAGCAGCTGTAGCACACACAGACAGGCTCAGGACTCCTGCGTGCCTCCTTTCCTCTGAGCCTGCCAAACATTCACTGAGTGCTAGTGCTCATCAAGGGCACTTCTGTGACTGGAAGGCTTAGACAGAAGCAGCCAATAAATGCTTTTAATTATCTGAGAGAGCTCAGCCAGCCACTTGGCTGCAGACAAGTGGAGATGGTTAAGCAAAAGCCTTCCCCAGAATTACTGAGAGCAAGTGTAACTCTGCAGCAGGACCAGGCTGCTCCTTCCACACACTGGAATGGCTGTGGGCCCTGTCTTGATGCTCACAGACATGAGGTGTGTGAAGAAAGAAACCACCCACGCCTGCTTTGTCAGGTGTAGCCCCTATGGAGCACACTGACCTGCCACACAGCCTCCTTGACCAACCCTGCTTTCAGCTTCACCACCAAATCAAGTGACAGATGAGATTCCTCCTCCCCCAAACACCCTTTCCGCCCTCCTCTCCCTATCCATCAGCATGGTTCTGCAGGTCCCCAACAGCCACCCCTTCCCAGACCCTTGATTTGTCCCATCATTTTCCCGACCTCTCAGTCCAGGTGCTCTCCCCCAGCACCACACACACAACCACAGAGTTCTACTCAGAGCTTCATGGGGATTCCCCCACAAATCTCCAAAGCCCACAATCCCCACTCTGCTCTCACCTCCCCCCTGGCCATGCTGTTCTCTGCCACCAAGTGCCAGCTCCCTGAGTACTTTATCCCTTGCCATGCTGCCGAAAACCACTGCAGCTGTGGTGGGACCTACAGTTCTTTGGGTCTCCTCAAGCCCCAGGCCCTGGACAATGTCCCAAAAGGGCAGGAAGTATGATGGAGTTTAGTGTGCAGCCCTGCAGCAGCCAGCAATTTTTTTTTTTTTTTTTTTTTTGGAGGAGAGATATTCAACAGAGCGTGTGAGAGGAAATCTCTAATGCCAGACTGCACAGCCCTTCCTGAGTACCACAGTGACACCACGGAATCCTGCACCATGATCTTGCAAAGAGATTCTGTTACTGCCTTCAGCAGCTGAACCATGCAGAAAGCAAATCCAGCCTCACAAACATGGAGCTCCAGGGGCACCAGAATGAATGCAGTCATGGGATGTCATATCTTGGAACCATTTACAGAACCATAGTCCTGGTTCTAGGCAGCAAAGGGGAAAACTCCTCTCAGGATATGTCATTTTTTATAGTGCTTGGAAGGCAAGGGATTGAGATGTGAGTAATGAAACAAAGAGAAGAAAAGCATCAGCAAGTGGCACAGCTTATTTCCACCCTTACCAAGGCATGTCTGGCCATCAGGTCCGAGTGTCGTACCCGGGGAACACGTGCAGTCACCGGTGTCCAGGCAGGAGTCCTGGCAATCCACCACATCACAGATGTCATAAAAATCTAGGGCACGACAAGAACAAGGTCAGCACAAAGCCCTGAGCATGGAAGGAAAGCACAGGATTTGTCCCTTCAGCTTCCCACCCTGTGTGCAGCCCCTCAGTCACAGATCTAGCCCACACTGGGAAAGCTGACCTGCTGAAGCTGCTGAGAAACAATCGAGTTTAATTACTGCAAGGCAGAGATGCAAATTCTGACTTTGGTAGCGCGCCAAGACAAGCCACGAGGCCCACAGGGAGCATTAAATCACTGAGGCCAAGTCAGCTGTGGAAAAATCCCGCTAGAGGAACAAAGCAGGTAAAACTGCTGGAATGTGACAGGCCACCACCTGGAGAAGCCAGGCAGCCTCCTGGCAACCAAGGGGGGCTCAGAGAGGGGACTTACGCCCGCAGTAGGCATGGAAGCAGACGCTGGGCTTGCTGAGGTGGTACACGTAGTACCCCCCAGGGCAGGCCTTGACCTCGATGCTGGCGTTCCAGAGGCAGCAGTTGCCGCCGAAGCTGGCGCAGGCCTGGCGCCGCACGATGCCGTCGGCCGGGCGCGGGTGGCTGCCGTTCATCCAGAGGGGAGCGTGGGTGCCACAGTGGTTCTCGGGGATGCAGAAGGTGGGCATGGCGTCGCCGGCCATGCCTGTGAAGCGGTACCACTCGCCGTCGATGCCGCTGTCGCACGTGGGCTGCCCGTGCGAGCTGTTGATGCGGTGCTCCGTGTTCCGCCAGGGCTCGTTCAGGCTGATGTAGGCGGAGCAGGGGTCCAGGGCTGGGACACACAGAGACAGATATCAACACAGCTGGTAGATATCAAATGGAGCTGTTGATGGATTGTTCTGGTCTCTCTGAGTGCCACTGAGGGAACCCCAGGCAGCCCTGAGACCGCCTGTGCACCAGGGGTACAGACGCAGCCAGGCTGATCCCAGGGGTACAGAAGGACAGAAGGCAGCCAGGCTGATCCCAGGGGTACAGAAGGACAGAAGGCAGCCAGGCTGATCGCCTGCAGCAGTGGAGATGCTGGAACAACAGCAGAAGATGAAGGGGTTGACTCTTAGCAGGGGTTAATCCAAGGCTTATTCTAGGAGCTCTGAGAAGCACCTACACCTCAGGGGGCCTCCTGCTGAGAGCCCCGGGAGAGGTGCCAAGGTTACATTTAAAGGGAGGTAGAAACCTAAAGTAGGTAACATTTTACTAACCAGTAAGTGACCCTAAGGGATGGATACTGGAGAATGGACATTTAGGACAGTGTATGGAGAAACACTGAGGGGGTTGATCCGCTGGCTACATCTCAACATCCTGGACCAAAAATTCTAGATGGAGGGGATGGGATGCTGAGTGATTGACAGAGAGCCAGGGTGGGGATTTGGGGATGATCTCAGCAAAGGAAAGGGATTACACAGGTAAAGGGAAGGGGTACAATCTGGGGTAAACCATTTGGGAAAACTACTGGGATACAAAACCAAAACTATTACAAGGTATAAAACCACACTACAACAACGGATAATTACAAAAGTGGGTTTTTTCCTCTATCCCTGACTTAAAAGAACCCTTGTGATCTGTTCTCACCCCTGGGGAGAAAAGGTGATGCTGGCAAACCCATTGCCTTGTGGAAAATCCTGACAGCTTGCCTTAAAGGTCTTGGAGGAACAAGTAAATTAACAGAACTCTTAAAACATTATGCAACAGTCTGAGTTGCTGTTGAGCTGATGGGGGAAAAGAAACAAGATAACAAGCAAATCTGAGGTCCAGGTAATGATTTTGCCATAGGAAATATACCCTGGGATCTAGCCTAGCACAACAATCCTCTGGTCAAGACTAACTGAGCACCTGCAAGCCCCTCCTGAAGTCACTGGTAACTCTCCCAGCCTTGAAACAAAGGTCTGTATCTCAAACAGCTTATGCAGCCTCTTTTAAAACCCACCCAGAGCCAGTGTCAGCCCTCACAGCTGAGCTGCCAAACCTTTTTAATCATTATCTTACAATCTAGAGGGTGTGAAGGTCTGAATTGGTACCTTCTGGGGAGCAACATGTTAAACCCTCTACACAGCTGTTCCTTGCAAGCCCATAAACCCCCCTGTTCTGCACAGATCAGCTGCTTTTGAGTGAAGTGAAGTGAGTGTTTGTGGGGGCAAGACATGAACACATGGACTTCCTGGCAGTGCTCAAGGAGTGTGTCCCTTTCCAGAGGCCTTTCTGAACCTTCTGCAAATAATTAAAATAGGAGAGTACCATAGGGAGAACATAAATGAAGAATTAAAGTGTTCATTAAATTTTCAATCTCTTTCTAATTAACCCTCATTTGGCAGCTTCCTTGCTGGAAGTCCAGAGGTTCCATTTTGCCTTACATTTAATACCTGATTAAGCACAACTTATCCATGACAAGCAATTCCCCATTAAGCAAAAGGAATGCTAAAACTGCCCTGAGTAAGGAAAATTGATTACCATTTCCTAAAATTAGGCTAATAAAACCAATCACTCTCACAAAATGCATCTTGGACTGCAACAGCCTCAACCTTCCACAGCACATTTCTTTTCAAGTTCTAAAGCTGTGCTGTTTTGACCATAGTGTGATGGAGTTTGGGTGAGGGAGGAATACTATGCTCTTTCTATTAGAAATAAAATTATCCTGGTTCATTATTTTGATTTGCTTCACTGACTTTAAAGTACAACTGCTTCAGAGAATAGACTTCAAGTCTCTCTTACCTAGCTGTGTCCTCTGTAAATATCTGTCCCACAGATGTGCTACCTTGTAAAAATATCTCACAAATATAACATCTCTCACACCTTCCTCAGCCACAGATACATTCTGCTTGGTCTCAAATCCAGCATAAAAGGCAGGAGCAGCTCCCAGAGTCAGGAGTGCTGCAGGGCTGGCACAGGGAGCGTGGATCTGGGTTATGGAGCAATCTCCAGTGCCACGATTCAAAGACATGCAGAGGAGCTGATTCACTGCCACCACAACCAGCCTGGTTCTCCTGAGCAGCAGAGAGGGGAATGCAGCAGGGAATCTCTGATGGGATTCACCAGGCATTCCCTCCTGAGCTCTCCTTTTCACCTCCCTCTCTGCTTGCCTGCCCTTACCCACAGACAGCAGCAGCAGTGCTGTAAATCCCATCCTCCAAAAGCTGGTTTGACTTGTCCCAAAAGGAAAAGGTAGAACAGAGCTTCCTCTGGGCTTCCCTCAGTGTCATTCCCTTGGTTTCCACGGGAGGATTTGGTGTGGCCTTAGGGTGAGTCACTGACTGAGATGAGAAGGTTTTCGTGCTGTTAAAAGCCAAGTGAGGTGAAGTGGGAATGCCCTGTCAGCTTCCCAGCTGGGCAGCACTAAAAATACCAACACTCTCATTAGCTTTCATGTAATTATGAAATATCATTTGGAAACAGAGTCTGGGAACGCTCAGCTAGGGAGATTACATTGTCTCCTAAACATCCAGGAGGTAATTTAAAGGCAAAATTTAGTGAGATGAACATGCAGCAACTCAGAGAGAGCTGGAACAAGGCACATCAGGGGAACTGAGGTAGCATTCCCTCACTTCTTTCATTCCCTTGAGAGCTTCTGGCAGAAGTGAGGTGGAAGCAAACAAGCAGAAAAAGCAGACAGTGCTCTCTGGAACACTGCACATCCTCACAGCCACCATTGGACTGCCAGTGCTGTCCCACACCAGCCTCCCTGCAGACACCAAGCAGTCTTTGGCAGCACAGTTTTTTCATTTCAATTAATTAAATTGAGTTTTTAAGGAAAAAAATGCCACAAAAATAGAGAAGGGACTGATCAGACTCTCCCCTCTTCTCCCCAAACAACAAGCTTGGGGGTTTGCACAAGATGAATAACTATCTCCAGCTCACTACTTTTCATTTTTCTTGGCTCAGTTCTTTTCCTCCTCAATGCTTCTTGCGTGGCCAGAGCGATTGAGGCTGACAAGCACTAGCTACAAAGCAAAGCTTTTCCATTTGTAAGCTTGATGCTATCATTAGTTCTCTGACTGACATGGTAGCAGCTAGACTGAGTGACAAATCAGGTGACAAATCAGGCTCCAGCAAGCACTGGTGATTGCCCCATCCTGCAGAGATTAATCCTGGGTGCATTGGGTAACTGGAGGTCTCTGCTCCAGCACAACTAAGCAATAAAGGGAGCAGCACTACATTATGGCACTAAATTCAGTTCAGATTTGTCAAGGAAGCAGGTGAATAGGTAGCACAATGTCTACTCATAGAGTCTGTCCTCCAAGGGAGAGGAAAATCCCACAATGTCTTGGCAATAGAGATTCTCCCAGTATGGGAGACTTCACACTGTAACAGAAGGATCTTCCCAACTGGAAGGAATTTCACATCACTTTCAAACAAAAGGGATATTTCTCCCACCTTCCAGTCTTTCACCTAAGAATACCAAGGCTCACCGTGAACCTTAGAGATGGCAAACAGAAATAAGGCAATGCCTCTTTACTCACCCATCGAAGACACTGGCTGGAGCTGAACAACAAAGCAAATACAGAGAAACAAGTACTGGAACATCCCACTGAGCCAAGGAAGAGCCACCATTCAAGGGACAGAGGCTTCAAAGTCCTTGTACAGGCTTTGGCTCTTGCAGCCTTCCTCTCAGTGGAGCTTCTGACTCCAGGCTTCCAGCAGAGCAAGTGTGATTGCTCTCCTGGAAGTTTATCAGAGGAAGAAGCTGAAGGGACGTGGGCTACACCTCCAGCCTTGACCTCCCCCAGAGCAGCTCTGCCCCTGACTGACAGCAGGGATGCACTCACTGATCAATCTTGTGTTTTGGACTTGACCTGCTATTGTTTTCTGCCCTGACTGCCCCACAGTGACACCTCCACTATCTTATCCAGAGAAGAATTCTAACCAGGGACACCCGGACATCCCGAAGGGATGGAAAAGAACAGATGGGTGCTTGTTATCTGTGCTCCTTCCAAAGGTCCCACTCCATGGCTCCCTCCAGGCAGAAAACACAGCTAAGGAGCCTTAACTGCAGGAAATAGTGGCCAAAGGAGCAGCACTGATCCTTCCGAGCACAGATTGCAGAGGAGTGCCTGGAGCAGAGCTACAATGGGAACATCAGTCAAACTGAAAGACTGGTGTCCCATAGGGAAATGAGCTGTTCCTAGGCTACACAGAGGCCCTTGCCACTCCTGGTCACACAACCTGACCACTGCAGCAAGATTATCAAACAAGGCAAGTAAAGACACCTTGCTGCAGTGCTCTTACAAATCTCTTGTCTTGAAAAAAATAAACCAATCCCAATGTTATGGAGTCAAATTTTAGTGCAAAACTGAGTATCTAAGAACCTCTCCAGACTAGCTCAAACCAAACTGGGTTGAGTCACAGGTGACAGCCACAAGCTCTAGATGCAGCACACTGAAATGTGTTCTTAACTACAGCAAATCCAGAAAGAGTTCTTCCCTCTCACCCCACCCCAAGAGCTCTCCATCAGCAATGAGTGCAGCTGAGCCTACAGTAATCACACAATCAGGCAAGTGTGGGAATTCCCCCATTCCCTTGGCATCCTGCATTTCTGCAGCAGGCTGGCCTAAGAAATGACACCAAGCTTCAAATCCCAGCAGGAAAGAAGTGGCTCCATTATTTACATGATGAATTTGCACAACACAGGGAGTTGGGTGCTTGTCTGCCTTGCAGGGACTGTACATTACAGAAAACTCTCAGTGGCTTCTCTCTGTTGGGGTGTGCTCCTGGGAGTGAAGTGCAATGTGCTGCTCTACTCCACCCCAGCACAGGAGTTTCTTTCAGTGGTGAATGATTCTAAGGAACAACAAAAAAACTCCAAATAAATTATTGCTATTGCTCCCATAAGGAAAAAAAAAATAAAATTATTGTGGATCTATTGTGCTGACAGCCGTGCAGTACCAGAAAGGTTTTTCCAACAACAGGAAAAGAGAACAGATTCACTACACAAAGCTATCAAGGCAGATAATCCTCAGGAGGTGACTATGTGAATTCCCAGAAGAGAAACTAAAGTTGAACAGAGAATAATACAGCAAGCCACTGGAATTTCTGTTTTGCCACTTTCATTGAGAGGCTGGTTCCAACTTATGATGCCAGGTAAATCAAACTGACAAGTCTGAATGGAATGCCTTGTTTGTGTCACAGGTGTGTACAGCTCCCTGAACCATCCCTCATCAGCTGCTTTTGTTTGTAGCTGCTAGATGAGCCTGCTATAACAAGGTTTTGACAGGCACATGGAGGTGACTGACAGCTGACATTTAACACAGAGAAATGAACTGCAGCATGGCAAATTGGAACCTCAAAGGTGTCACCTAGAGGCCCTATCAAGCTCTCAAAAGTGGATTAAAGCAGGAGATGCCCCAGCATTCCCAGAGAAGACACTATCCCAAATCACCACACCATCTAATTGAAGGAAGTGGTCTCAAGGAGAGGACAGCCAGACTACCTCTAAACATTTCTGGGAAGAAGCACCAGAGGCAACTCTTCTATCAGCAGCTTCTCTTTGAAAGTTAATTTGGGTGATACTCATAGCTCCAATTCCCCCACAAACAACCTATGCCTCAGGGAGCTGTAACAGTCCTGAGAGGATAAATGGAGGGAAAAAATCCAAAGAAAAAAACCTCCCTGCAAGGAGATGCTGTGGGAGAGACACAGTTCCAATAGGGCATTCTGTAGGACGTGCACTCTCCAGCAAATATGTTGTTCCTGACCTCCACATTTGCACCCCAAAGACTGATGCACCCAACAACTCAAAAAGAATCAGCTTCAAGTCAGAATATTTTAAAAGAAGCCACCAGTACTGTTTAAAAGATATGAAGAAGGAAGGCAAAATTAAAATAGAGGGCAGGGATTTTATTTTAGTACCTAAGAGGAATTTTCTAAACCTGCTACAAAGCCTGTGCATATCTGTTCTTAACACAAGAAAAATGCTCATTTTGCAGATGGCAACCACCCTTCTAATGGAAGAGAGATCTCACACAAAGAACTCAAAGCATTGGCTGGGCTGGAAAGCCTCATACAGTTTGCAATGGACTCGTGAATAAAAATGCTTTGGCATTTGCTGAGGTGGTCTGGGTTTTGTCAGAGCCATCTCTCAGGACATAGCAATGCCTGGGAGGTGTGTGACACACAGCTCTGGGTGCAGGAGCCTGCAACCTGCCCAGAAGGAGCAGGAGGAAGAGCTAATCAGCACTTCCTGCTGCAGGGAGGGAGGAGAGCCTGGCACACAGGACAGGCTCCCCTGTGTGGGATTGACTGGAGGATGCATGCTCACAATAAGCCATGACAGGCAGCTGAGATGGATTGCACTGAAGTCAAGGACTTGGAGATAGGCCTTGTTGCTGTAAACAACTTGTTCCAGCACTCAAGCCAGTGGGAAGGGCTGTGGAGATCAGGGAGGGAGCACAAGCTGAGGGAAATGTGAGCAAACTCCACACAAGTACAACACTGAGAGCCCATTAACATCACTCCTAGACAGGAGTAGCAGTTATTTCCTTTCCCTTAGTGGAGCACTGTGATGAACAACTCGGTGTTTGAGAGTGTTTTTCCACAGGCCCAACAAACCCAGCACATTTTCCATGCTCCTCCATTTTCAGATGGAGGAATTAGGGCATAGACAGCACACCAACAACTGCAAAACTAGTCAGGGGCAGAAAGAGAAGTCATCTTTTAAGAGCCCTCAGAGCCACAGCAGCAGAGCCTAAGAGCAGTTCTCCCCTGCTTCAGGGCTTAGGTACACTGCAAGTCAAATTTTCATTGCTGGATTTTACTTTTCATTCTTTTAAATGCCAGTAAAGAAAATAAGCCTGATGGGTTTTTTAAAAGGAATAATTAGCATCTCTTGGGATAAGTAGGAGAATACTTAAGATATAAAAATCTCCTTCCTCTGTGAAAATGAAGCACATGGGGCACAGAGGAAAGAAGCTGCCTTTTATAACTCCACAGACACAGAAACCCCAGGGGACAAAGAAATTGGTCCACTGGCTCAAAGACAGGGCAGCTTGGCCAGCTTCACATGGCTGGCTCAGTGCCATGGTCTGACAGCCAACAGCAGCTTCAGAGCATCATGCAAACCCTCTTAAAGCCAACATGGAAGCATAAGAACTTGCAGCAAGGTGATCATCATTGCTGCCTGCCAGGCAGGAAGGGTTACAGGGGGAAAGAAAAAGGGTTTAGTTTTTGCTCTTCAGGAAAGAGGAGCCATGAACTGCTTCCCTGGAGGGGCCTGCAAGGCAGAGCCTCACAGGTATGGCAAAGGGAACTCAATGCTGTTCTCCAGGAAACTTTGAACTGGTCATATGTTAAAACCCTAGATACTGAAAGTTTTGGGCTTTCTATACAAAAAACACAGACCCTCAAGACAACACTACATTTAACCTAAAGCTGTAAAAAAACCCCTTCCACACATTTATTTGAAAGCTCCCTCACAGAAGAGGTTAATCAAAATCATGACAAAATCAGTAGAAAAAGCAGCACCTGAGCACTGCAATGCTCCTGCTGCTTCTCCTTCAGCAGGGCTGAGGAATGCAGTGGCACATTAACATTCAGGCAGCACTGCCTGCTCTGCAAGTGCTGCCAGGGGGACAGGACCCTATCACCTGCCTGGCTCCCAAAGGGGAAATGCTGCTGCAAGAGTGTGTGCTGATGCAGAGATAAGGGATCAGGAGAGCAAACAAGCCCTGCCCTTCCCTTCAGTGTTAGCATTCCAAGGCACTGAGACTGGAGTGGGAGGATTGTGGATTTCAGGGCACAAGTGTAGCCACTCTCCTTACTTTTGTAACCTACACTATCTCTAGAACAACATTAATTCATGAGCAGGAACAGTTTTGTAACAGTATCTTCTTGTTTTCAAAACAGAGATGGTGGTGCTAAGATGCCACCAAGTCTCCTGCTCTCCTGGATGCCAAAATGGAAGAATTCTTATGCAACTGAGCCAAACAATTTACCTAAGGGTGGCAGCAGCTCACCTGGAGACAGCAGCAGACTAAGGGCTGCTTGGAGGAAGGAGGCCTGTCAGCAGTGATTAAAGGTAGGTGACAACAAACAGCTTCCAGCCCTTCCCCTCCAGCTTTGAAAACCACAAGAGTTGGCTTTTTCAAAAACTAGCTAATCATGGATGGTAATTTTTTTAAGCAGGCCACAGGCACGATGGAAACCTGCACCAAACATTTCATCCTAATAATCCATAAAGTCAGGACAAAGCACACACTCTGCTGATTCCCAAAGGTAAGGAACAAATCACATGTCACCATGACAAAACAAACCACTCAAGGGCCCTGAAAGAAAGGAACTGAAGTCTGACACTCCAGTTTTTCTCCCAAACAGCACTTGAGTGCATATAGAAACACACTGACACCACAGGTACCTCTTTTGGGTTGCTGGGCATTACTGCCCATATATATTCTTATCCTGCTACTATGCTGGCCAAACAAAGGAAGAACTTTCTAGACCAAATATCTCTACCTCTACCTCACCACCTCAACTGCTCCTGAGATCCCTGTGTTAGGCAGCCAGGCCTGGCAGCCACATCTCCATCCAGGCTTCTTCAGGAAAGCTATTATCTGCACCACCACGGCCTCAGTGAGGTAAGGTCAGTCAGGAAGACACAACCTAAACAAAAAGAAATGGAGGAAACTCAGGAAAGAGCTGCCACACAGGGAATATTCTCTTCTCAGCTGGGGAAAACAACATTATTCAAGAGCACTGATTCAAAAATTGAATAGTTATTTATTGTTCCAGAAGTACATTGCTCTTTTATACATATTTCATAAATGATACAGGATTTTACACATGTTCAGGTTTTTTTTTGTTCTTTTTTTTTTAAAGAAGGACTTTTCTCCATGCTCCCTCCCTCATCCCAAACACACACCAAGGATTCAGCTACAGGATTGTGTTCACTTTTTTTTGCCTTTTAAAACTCATCACACAAACATGATAAAACAGATAAAAAATAATCACACAATGTAATTAAATGGAAAGACAGAGGAGAAGGGGGAGGGAAGAAAAAAAAACAAAACTAGAAACATGCACCCATTCGGTCCAACATGCCACTGAGTGAGAAGAGGCAGCAATCCCAGCTGTGTTTCCACATCTGCAAGGCACCTGGCATCTAGTTAATACTGAATTATTTTCTCTCCTATATTTTTAAAACATGGTTCTCCAAAAAAACCCCAGAAGCCTCTTTCCATGACACAGTGAGAAGTAGTAGTGAAACATCAAAAAGAAGCAGCCAGCCTTTCTGTATATAAAGCTTAGTGTCCTTCTCCCACCTTCATCCTGTCTCCACAGCACTTATCAGCAGGGTGCTAAACCAGACTGACCTGCTTTGAGTGAAGAGATGTTTTATCTGCTTAGAAAGCAGCCAGCCTTGGCTAAGAGAGAGGGCAATGGGTTGACCTTCCTTCCTTTATTTCTTTTTAGCTAAGAACAAGAGATGTCATTAGCCACTCCTAAGAAATTCTGACCTGTGGACACAAAGTTCACTTAAAGCTACTTGATCAGGGGAAAGTGCTACAGAACCAAAGCAGTTCTGTGTCTTGCACTGTAAGATCCCCAGGCTCTCAAAAAGCCTCTGGGCAAGGGAAATGCTTTGACAATATGTGAAACCTTCTATCCCATTACACAAGCAGTCAAGTATCAAGTTTCATTATTCCATGTTCCAAAACTGTTCATTTTAAAGCAGGACTCATGATTCTGGCAACAGTTTTGCAATCCTTTAAGGCCTCCCTAATTTCATAGTCCAGGTGGCTCTCAGATTGGGGGTAGGAAGGGGAGAACCTCCCTGCCTTAAGACTGAATATAAAAAACCGCTCATGCAATGCTGCCATGGATTTCTAGGAGGAGCTCAAGGGCATTGGGACACAAAGTTTCGAGAGTTATTCCGGAATAATCCAAAACATCGATTATCAAATGTCCAGAAGAAAACTCATTCCTTCTCTCACTGGGCTACAACCAATCTGTGCTACAAATAAGCAAAGGAGGAAGTCAGTGGAGCACAGGGGGTGGGCTGGGAAGGGGAAGCTCACGGTTTTCCAGTAGAAAGCAGTCTTGTAGTAACTTTATAAAAGAGACCAGGTCTGACCAGAAGTGTGCGTGTTAATGGCGGTGGAGTGCAAGTTCTGATCACCAGCCAGAGCTCCAGGTGGCTTGGATTCTTTGTTCATTTATTTTTTTTTTTCTCCTTTTGTTTTTTTTCAAGAGAGAAAGAGAGATTGGAATCAGGTAAAGGAAAATTTAAAAAGCTAAGCAGGCTGCTGATGTCTTATCAAGAGGCAGACCCTGCAAAGCTGGAAGAAGACACCCCTACACCCCAGCATTACATTCTCTTCATGAACCCCCCCAATCCTGTATTTGTACACAATCGCCATTCTGACAGTTTGTAAAATGTGACTATTTGCCAAGCCCTTTTCAGAACTAACATTCCACAATGTCCCATCTTCAGATTTAAGAGATTTTTCCCCTTTACAGTCCTTTGTCTTGATTAAAGGTAAAAACCCTCCACCCCCCACACCACGTCCCAGCTTCCACCTGCAATGCTTTAATTAAAAAAGGCAAGAGCTATGAACAGGTTTTTTGCCGGGGTTCAGAGCTTCTTTGCTGATCAGTCCTTTTCAGAAATTTGCTGGATGGGCAGATGAACTTGCAGTGGGTCTCGAAGCCTCTTAAGGTCCAATTCTGCCTAAAAGTAAAAGACATGTTATAAAGCACAAGCTCCCAAAACAGCTTCCCCCAATAATATTTCCCTTTAGAGAAAGAAAAGCTTTCCCACATTTTCTTGTTTTTTCTCTGTCCAGCAAGAATTTGCCCAAAAATTGAAAGCTCATATTTACAAAAACCATTCTCAGCTGTATTTCTCTGAAGTTGTCTGTACACAGCCACATAAAGGAATAGGGTAGGGGAGATCTGGATCCCCATAAATTCACTGGAATTTTTTTTTAAAACAAGCCAACAAAAATCCCACAAACCAACATCCCAACTAGATTATTAGGGATGGTTGATTCTAGAAGAAAAGCTCCAGGAAAATATGGTCATTCAATGGCATCTGTATTCAACATGGCATAAGAAACCCTAGAAAGACCTTTGGGTCCTTCCTTATGTAGCTTGCTTTCCAGAGGTAGAGTTTGTCTTGCCTTGGATATCTTACACTGTCATTTCCAGAGCCTGGGAATAAAGGATGATAGAGAGCAGTGAAAAATCATGTGGTAACTCTGCTTTTTCTGCTCACACCATCCTTCTGTAATAAGCCTCTGAGAAACACAAGGAAACATCTCTATCCTTTGCTGAACAGATCCCACAATGTGGATAATCTGTCAAGAGTGTCTGTCTCCAGAGTCTGAGAAATCTGCCCCCACTGATTTAAACAATACAGATACATTTTCTGAACATTAGTTTCCAGGACTGCACTGAAGTGCTATGTCAGGAAGACCTGAACTGAATGGATACAAAACTTCAATCCTCACTAAATCCATCTGGTGTGTAGGAGCTGAGAAGAAAAGAAATCTTGAATTAGGCTCCTCTGAGGCATAAAGAGTCTGAAGCAACTCAAGATTTACCAGCAGTTTCTGAAAGATTGATATGGGTTTCATGTTGATTTACACTTCCACTTCTATTCCTGGTAATATCAAAGCCAATTCAGTGATTGCAGTGGGGACAGGAAAATGGGCTGAAAACTTAAAATACATTCATTCTTGCTTGAGGTGTGTCTACTAACAGTAATGAAGAGCTAGCTAGCAGTAATTTCTTTATCTTGTTTCTGGAAAAATTCTTGTTACCTGAGCAATTGCATCCTTGAGTTGATTGTATTTCTCTAGATCAAATCGTGTCTTTTTGGCTCCTTTATGGAAAAATAGTAAGTACTGTCTGTCTCTGGCATCTGGATAAACATATTCCTAAAGAGAAATAAAGGAGAGAAAAAAGGAATAAAGCTACAGCAGGGAGGCAGCACAGGATGCCATAGCACAGTGTCTCAGGTGTTTTTGGGAGAATAACCAGTTCCTGACAGAAGGCACCAGCCTGGTCCACACACAGTGGTGGGTGATCCCTGCCAGCAGCTAAACCCCCACCCAGTCACTCACTGCTGCACAGCTGGATGGGAGAGAGAAGAGCACCCACAGGTAGGAAAAAACCAAGAAAGACTTAAGTGTGAAGTTAGAGACAGTTTAATAACTGAGGGGGAAAAAACCCACAACATAAGAGTGATGCAAAAGCAATCACTCACCACCTCCTGCCAGCAGACCAATGCCCAGCCAGACTCTGAGCAACAGCTGCTTTGGAGAAACTCCCTCCCAATTTACTGCAAGATGTGACATCAATGTAGTATGGAGAATCAATTTGGTCAGTTCAGGGCAGCTGTCCCAGATTTGTTCCCTCACAACAACTCACCCACACCCTGTTCCCTGAGATGGGAAGAAGGGGGTTGGGAGGGGGCAGAGTAGGGAAGAACAAAAACCACAGAAGGCCTCGATGCTGTACCAGCACTGCTCAGCAACAGAAAAAGCTCTGCTGTGTTACCAAGGCTGTCTTGGTCACAAATGCCAAACACTGCACCACACCAGCTGCTCTGAAGAACTTTAACTCCATGCCAGCCGCACCCAGCAAAGTCAGACATTTGCTTCTCTACTCATTTGTTACACTCCAGCAGTGAGTTACTAGCACCTTCCTCCTGTCCCCAGTGTGCGAATCCTTCCATGCAGAGACAAGAAGAACTAACATTTCATACTGACAAGTTTGTGGGGAAAAAAGGAGGGATAAAAGCTATAAATACTGCCCCTGAAATGATGCAGCTGACAGACCCTTGGGACACCATGCTGGAACACCTGCAGCATCTGTTCTGATGGCCCTGTGACAGCAGAGACACTTTGAGCCTTCCTTTCCTCATTTTATAGGCAGAATTAGGAACTGATGAGATAAAAAACCATGCACTAGAAAATCCATAGAGAATCTGTCACAATTACAAGGATCCAGAGACAGATTCTTCATCTGGATGGGAGACCAGATCTGTGACAAGATGCCTGATCCTTGGGCTCTTTAACAAGGCCAGCATGGCATGTGAGAGGGGTGGGCTTCCTTGAAGCTCAGAAGGTATCTCAGGCAGCCACACCTGTCTGTACTGACCACATCTGCCAGCAGATTAATCTGTCTGGCTACAGCAGTCAGTCACCAAACACTTTTAGAAAAGTATTTCTGGTAAGACAACCAGCCAGGACAACCATGAGAACCCCCCACAGCCACACACCACCTCCCTGGCCAGCACAAATCAAACAAGCGACATCTGTGTTCCAATAGGATAAGGAAGGGGCAAAGCAGCTTCTACCAGGCACAACTTTGCTATTTTTCTAGGGAGTAGAGCCCAGAGAAAGTCTTCTACTGAAGTGTCAATATCAGCACACCAAGTCCTACCTGGCGGGTCATTACGAAATAAGCATACATTGCCATGGCACTACCATAGGTGATGAAATAGGTGACTGGTTCCATAATGTCCCAAGAGTATTCCCACCAGGTGAGGCGGGCCAGAATCCCAAACTGAGTGGCCATGTAGGCCAGGCCTCCCCACAACACCAAGGTTGTCCTCTTCTCTGCTTTCCTGCTGAGCTCCATCCTTACCTGCAGAAGGCAGAAACACACACCTTGCAGTCTCAGAAGTAATTATGTTAATATTGTTAAGAGATAATAATGTAAAATCAGTCCCTTATATTAATAGCAACACTAAGTGGTTTGAAACATGATTTGATTATGCATGATGCTTATACAAACAAACCTCAGCTTCTCTTCCATCACTATCTTGCTGCACTTATACTTTGAGCATGCTCTGAATGTCTCAGGACAGTATTTATTTCTCTACGTTCAGAGATGTTCTGTTGCATTAGCCCCAGCTTTTATTTACTAACAAGCTCATTTCCAACTACTTGAAGCAAGGAAACAAAATATTTCCACAGAAACCAGAAGCAGACATGGTTTGGTAAACACTTGGTTCAGTGATCTTAAAACTATTTGAAGCATGCCAGGGACCCAATTAAAACCTGGAAATACATCCAGGCTGCATTTGGAGGATAAATACAACACACTGAGACACTCCTTACTTTTTCTAGAGGTGCTAGCTGCTCCTTCAATTGCTCTAGTCTCCCTATCAGCTCCTTCTCCTTGTTCAGCTGGTGCTCCTCGATGCTCAAGGCTGTGTACAACTGCTGAACCAATGTCTTCACATCATTCAGCGTCGTGGCATTTTCATGGCTTAAGAGCTCTAGGGAAAAACAGAGGCTGCTTTAACACACTGTGCCCACAGGGCTGCTCAAGGGCCCTTGGGGAACTGCTATTAGTCTGCACTGGAAATGAACAAAACTATCTTCTCAACAAAGAGGCCTTTGGAAGAGCTCCAGCACTCTAAGACAATGTGATGCCTTTGAAAGAAAAGCAGGCCTTACTACTGGACACTCCTAAAATTTGATAAGAAGGAGGAAAAGAGAGGTATCCTATAAAGCTGACCAGATTATCCAACAGCTGCTTCTGATTCATATTTATATACAAGACAAACAAACTAAACTAGCTACGATCCATCACACCAGCTGCCAAGACACGGGCAGAACTCAGAATACAGACCACCAACAACCAGAGTTTATTGCTGGTGGCAACTGAGCTTTGTGGGTTAGAGACCCCAGAACAGCCTCATCAGCAGCACTTGGAGTGCCAGTGCCAGGAATTGTTTCCCAGTGCTCTGTGGGTAACACCCCTTGCTGGGCTGCAGGCAAAAGAGTGAAGCTCTCCCACACAGTATCTAGAAACAAGAACAGGGCCATGACTCAAAGGCACCTTTATCCTTGCATTGCAACTCAAAAAGGATTCCTAGAGGATACCAGTTCTTAAAGGAGTTGTGACTACTTGTATTTTTTTACAGTCCACATGGAAAAAAAAGAAGTTTGAAATTAAAGCAAAATATTTTGACATTAACCAAATAAAAAATTATTTTTTGTAGCATCCTGGGACTTGCACCTAAAGGTATCAAAATACAATTTCACCAACTCAAAAAGCCATGGACAGCTTAAGTTTTAACACCAGCAGCTCAAGGGAAAAAAAGTGACTCAGCTGCCTGTGCCACGACACACAAAGTATATAATTTCAGTCTAGTTAAAGGGCTTCTGTTCTGCTACAAAGAAAAATCCATGTGTCCCTAATGAGGCAAACATCAAGAAGTACTTATTTAAAATTGCAGTATTCTGGCATTTCCATTCTCAAATACACAAGGTGATCTGGTAAAAATGCAAAAGCAAGAGCTGAAAAGTTTGACAGAACTAATCTCAGTGCCTATTTGCAGGCACAATAATTTTAGCACAAACTATAGAAATTTCCTTGGCAAGTGCATCCTAGGAGACAATTTTCTGTAACCTTGGTGATCCCAAAGCTCACCTATCAGCACACAGTGGGTGACAGAGTAGCTTTGTGTGTGTGGCACCCAGTGGTTCAGATATCCAGTATAAGCAGAGAACTTTCTGCTAAGATGCTTTTAATGAGGGGGGAAAAAAAATCATCTCTAGTAGAGGTCAGTCCACCCCACATTTACAGGAGAAAGACCATCTCACTCAGTAAACTGCACTCCCAATTCCAGAATAACAGAACAATAAAATCCCCCACATCTGGGAGCCAAGAGCCAAGCAGAGCCAGCATTTCCCAAGCTCTCCCCCTTGTTTAAATCCTCAGAGGTAACTACAGGCATGCAAGAAACTGGTGTTTTATGAAGCTGCCCAGAAGAAAGAGGGCAGATAAAAACACTGAATTACTGCCTCCCCCAGTAATGCTGAAATGTCTCAAAAGCTTCTTTGCAGGTTTTCACATCTTGAAAATCACACATGTTCAAAGAATATTATTGAAATGGATTTTCTTATTGTCTCAAAATAGGTTGCTTTCCCTTCCCCTCCTACCTGATTCTTCTAAGGGCACAGTCTCCTTTATTTTACTGCATGGTAGCTAACACGGTTTTGAGGTTTATCTGCAATATTTATTCTGCAATATTATCTGCAAAGTACCACACCTAAATGGAAACAGTGTTAGCTTTCAGGGGAAGCAGCAATTTATTCTTCCAAACCAGACAGTCTAAGTTTCAATCTAATTCCCATCTTGTACTGTATTCCTTCAGAATGAGTTAAATTAAATTACTCTCCAGTAATTATAAAACAATTTGAAAAACTTGAAAATTACAAGGAATTCTATTTCTTTGTTTATTCCTCTTGAGGGCTGGGGGCACTAGCTTTGAACAGAATGAAATATCTGCTTTTCATTAGTGATTATTCTGATTACTTGGATATCTCTAAATTGGGCTCCAAGGGCAGGATTAGAAACCAGGAGGTTTCCCTTCAGAAACAACACTTTGTGCTCCTGAACAAGTTAATAAAGCATGTTGCAGTGAAGCAGGGACTGAATACTGAGATGTACTCCCAGTGCTGAGCAGAAGCAGGCTGCTTTACCTCTCTTTGGTGGTCTGACATGGTAGGAGACATCATTAATGATCAGTTTGAAGTCATCCAGCAGAAGCAGGTCTATGCCTGTGGAGGAGGCCACACGTGTGCCATCTGTAAGGAAAACACAGATGATGCACTGAGCAGGAGGAACAAAGAACTTTAACGTGCTGTGGCTAAGCTGTAACACCATCCCAAGTCCAGCTGTTTGGTTTCTATTCTTTGTAAACAGAATAATGTAAATATTATTTACAGAAAACCAGAGGGTGGATCTCTTAATTTACAGTATCAGACAATGAAAAAACAGTACATCCAAAGTATGGAAGTAGTGTACAAAAATACAGAAAAACATAAAAATCTTTCTTAAGAACAGTAAAGTCTTCAGATGAACTTGATCTCTTGATGTGCTTTGCCCTACGACTAAAAGTCAAAGCGCAGAGTCCCTTAAAGCCAAAATGGAATTAGAGTTTACAAAATAACTTTAAATTCTTAGCTATTTACAGTAATACTGTAAATAAATAATGTAAATATTCTTTGTAAAGGATGATACTTCTTGTCAGGACAACGAAAGATGAAACATGACTGAATTCCCATTGCTAAAGCAGGATGCTGTTTTCCCATGCACCAGCTTCCACACCCAATTCCTTATAAATCCATTTGAACCTCTCTGTAGGTTGCACAGCTTGCATCTTTCCCACTAAATAGTAAGGAACTCCCCAGAAAACATCTCCATTAGGACTGATTTCCTTGGCAGCACTGACTACACAATATTCTAACTCTAGGAATAGCATTTCTACCTTCTGCTCTTTCAGGAAGGTCGGAGAACTCGCACCACAGTGAACTTCTACTCCAAAAGCAAAAGGCTGGATGCAGACAGCTGGCAGGCAAGTAAATCAATCAGTTTGTAAACAAGAGTACCTGCTGAGTAGATTGCAACCCGATCAATCCCTCTGTCCTCTGCTCGCAGCTGCTGCAAGAACACCCCGACAGAGTCTGAGATGGGCTTCAGGGTGAACTGGCAGCGCTCGCGCCGCGATGGGAGACTCACAGAAATCACAGGCAACCCGTTCTGGTAAACCACTGTCACTTCTGCAGGGACAACAACAACACAAGTCAGAAGGTAACAGGTCTTCTCTACTTGTTCCATGGAGAAGAGGCAAACCTCATTATAATCTGAATATAACAGATTAAACTTTTGGTTTTCTCCAGAGATGTGGCCAAAGAAAAATGGCAGTATAGCAAAGATTCTCACGCCAGTAACTTGGCAGTGTTTTTCTGTAGTTTGTGAAAGTTACTTACTCTAAACACAGTCACCTTTGTTCTAAAGGCAACATGATATCTAAAAGCCATAACATGACAGCACAGTATGTTTTGGTTAGGTTTTGAGAATAAAAGCATTTTGGACTATGGAAGACAAAACACTGCTATTTATATCAGGATTTATAGCTCAGGAGACAAAGGCAGATTGAGTCTATTAGGAAACATCAAGGAAGGACCCACTGCAAATGTTTATATTCTTGTTTAGTTCTGGTTTCTTCCTCCTTGTCCTGAGGCAAAACATGTAAGAAAGCAGTCAGGAGCGTGAGGCTGTAGGAGAACAGCACTCCGAGTTTAGGCTTCAAGGTCATTTCATCTAAAATTCATGGGATCAATATGCTTTGTACTTCTCCAGACAGGCATTACTACTTAGGTGTAGATAAAACAAGATTTTTCCATTTCTTTGGTACTGCCAAAAGCTTTTCTGAGGGCATTCTTGAGGATTTCTGTAATTCTAAAATCAATGGTAGTGACCTGTATGAGCTGTAGGCAGTTTATTATTTTACTGCCACAACCTGCTCCACGTACTTCGTGAGATCCATACGTAGAAAAGTCAAAAGTTCATATTCCCTAAGCTCTTTACTGAATCACAGTCATAATTGTCCTCAAGTGATGTAGTTGCTAAGATATAACAGCACACCTCAAAATGATTTGCTTTTATAGGTATGTTTCTTACATAAAAACACACAGGGTTTTTTATTGCTCAGAGCATTTGCTGTGTCTCAAGGATGGTGCAGTCACACCCACCCACAATTCATCTGCCTCAGTATCCCAACCTGTTGTAGCTCTGGTCAACTCTTGTCTCCTTAAACTCACTGAACTCATCCACTGACATGCAAAGTCATTCTAAGCAGCTAACATCAAAACCAGCCAGTCAAAAAGTCAACAGAAGTAGAAATAAAGGCAAATAATGTTATTTTAACTAGCAAAGGGAACTATGGGGACAAGTCCTGGGGCAACACATATTTCCAAAAATGGGGGACTGTGGATATTGAGAAAGGATTTACCAAATGCACTTGTACAAAGCCAGAATTCTCATTCTTAACTATCAAACACTTTCATGAAATGAATCAAGCATAAAAAAGCTTTTTCTCTCTTGCAAGGGACTGCTGCCTTCAAGTCCTTAAAGACTAGATGGAAGCAACCAAGTATGGTCACCTAAAACAACTAAAGCATCCTAAGAGGCCCCAGTATTTGAAAACCTATTGATGCCTGCTCTCAAGACTCAGACATCTGACAGGATTTTAGAAGCTTTAGTGTTTGAAGCACAGACTTCAGAGACAAGAATCAGATATTTGCTTTATTTCTTTCCAGTAAAGTGCTAATTTATTTGGACTGTCAGACAGAATTTAGAGCTCCTTAGTAGCAGCTGTTATGACACCAGCTATCAGGTTTTCTTTAAATTTAAAATGCTACCTGGATCACGCAGGCAGTGAAGCAGTTTTTTTTTTTTTTTTTCAGAGAAAAAGATAGAACAATGTTTGCATTTACAATTTTTCCATGTATCCCCATCAGTACCACACCACAACCAGAGCTCCAGGACTGCCAGCTCTGGAGGAAGTGCCTACCAGGAACAGCCCTGCTACATTTTAGGAGTCATCAGCATTAGGAGCACAAACAAAGCCTTTCACTAGGATTTCCAGCTTAGGTGAAGTATTAAAGACCAAATTATTTCCCTTCAAAAGACAGGGTCCATAAGCCTGTAAATACAACTGCTTTATATTTTCCTTGCAAAAACCTTGTAAAAGTAATTTCTGAGTTTAATTAATTGGTGGGGAAAGTCCATGATTGCAGGTTGATCCTCTCACCACCTCCCACACAAGCAATGCTGGTCAGATTTTTACTGCATTGAAGAGGGAAGAGGCAAAGAAAAGAAGGAAAACTGAAGGACACAATTACACAAACCTAACAGACAGCAGCAGGCAGCTCCAGTTAAAGTTATTAACAAGTCCCTGTGATATGGCTGCCTCACTCTTCTCTCCCACAGCCCTGTGTGTCTTCTGCATCTACTTCACAAGTTACGAAGGGGACAAAGCATTTGGCACCTCTCTAATTACAGTGCTAAGGTTTCAGCTAATCTTCCCCTAGTTAAATTTTAAGCCAGGATTTAAAGGCATGGGACCCGTAAAAGAAATTAATTTTATACAAGTGAGCTGCACCCACATTTACAGTCACCTACAGCCTGGCCAGGAATGGTGCTAAATGAGACCATGGGGGATTTGAAAACCTTTACATGCTGTACTAAATGGGGGGTTGCTTTGAGGCATGAGTTCCATCCAAGTGCCACAAAGTTCTGACTCAATCATATGTGCACCAGCAAGAAGTCATGGGTATTCTCTTTTTAAAGATTTCCATTTTTGCCTAAGAGCAACTTAAGCAACAAATGAGGTCAAAACGAAGTATAGTAAAAGAAAATAGTATGGCCAAAGAAGTCAGTGTTGAACATTGGCTACTGGTAAAGGCAAAGTTATAGGAAGAAATAATGAGAGAATTATTCAAGCACAACACAAGGAGAGGTAAAATCAAATCAGCACAGGCAGATATCTTCTCAACCTTACACATCCTCTACGCTTTTACCGGTTTAAGCTGCCAGGTTTTCATGTAAGCTCTGCAGAGCAGTCATGTTCTCTTTGTCTTTGCACACTTGTTATCCTGGCAGGGGAAGCAGGAACCCTTCCTTTATTAGCTTTTAGACCTTCTTAACAAGCCTTAACAAGGAGAGGATTCACTCAATGCCCTCATCTGTCAGCACAAGTGCTCCACTCCCTGTGCACAGCATGCAGATGTTAAGCAGCTGAAAGCTGCTCCTTTCCTCTTTGCATTGTGGCACACTGAGATTTCAACAGTTCCACCAGTGCATCCTTTTGCTTTGAGCTCTGACAACCTTATCAAAAAAGCTTCATGCCTGAGCTGTCCCAGAATTTTAATAAAGGAATAATACTGCCTTGGCTTCAAAACTTATTTACTGTAGTAAATGATGCTTTTGACTATTGTGGCATGTAGCTGAACTGCATTTTTGTTATATAAATGGACTTAAGGGGGCAGGTAGGGTCAGACTGAAGGGACCACAATGAGTCTTCTGGTGCCACCTCCCTGCTCATGCAGGGACATCCCAGAGCACAGGATTGTGTCCAGATGGTTCTGGAGTACCCTCAGTGAGGGAGACCCCACAGCCTCTCTGGGCTATCCGTTCCAGTGCACAGGAGAAGATCTTCCTCATGTGCAGGTAGAATTTCCTGTGCATCAGTTTCTGCCCTTTGCCTCGTGTCCAAGTGCTCGGCATCACTGAACAGAGCCTGGCTCCAGCCTCTGGCACATTCCTCCAGGAAGGACAGCACCCTGAGGGGTAGGGGTCATACAGACCTCACAGCTACATCAGAAAGAAGCTAGCAAAAAGATTTGGACAGTTGCACGCAATTCCATGTTTCCTCATAAAGCCTGTCCAGTTTGGTAAGGACAGTTCATAGAAAAGCTGCCCATTGCCTTAATTCCTCCTGACATTGTTCTCTCTGTCGCTTCCTTAGCTCCAAACTGGAGATTGGTGCCCAGCCAAAGAAGCCTCCACCAGAAAAGGGGGCAGGGAATGAAACCCGAGTTGGGGAAGTCCAAGTGAGGTAGAAGCTGGTGTGTACTCACCATCAGAGGGCACTACGGTACTGCAATACACCACTCTCACGCTCTGCCAAGGAGACAGCCGCTGATGCACCTGGAAAACACGGGAAAAAGGACAAATGCTCAGAGTCTGGCAGGATCCGGCCCCGCGCCATCTCCTGTGCCCCCTCCCCAATGCCCGCGCGGGGCACTTCCTCCCGTCCGCAGGAGCGGCCACAAACCCGGAGCACCTGTCAGGAACAGCCTCTTCCCTTCCCATCTGTCACCCCACAGGGATTCCCCCTACAGCCAAGTTCACCTCTACACACCTCACTCTCCACACAGGTAGCTGAGAGTCTAGAACAGAACACTCGTGGTTTGTTTTCCTTAATGTGACATGCCTTTTTAAAGCCACACAGTCAATCAGTCTTAAGAAATCCACTTAGCTTACTACACAGACACTCAGTAGAAATCATATCAAAGCACAAGTCTTTTTAAAGGTTAAAAAAAGAAGTTTTTTGCATAACCAGGATGGATGTTTAGAGTTGTGGATTAACAGGGTCATTCTCTTTGGTTGCTTGCCATGCCAACATTACTTTACTCGTGTCCTTACAGAGGGAAGCTGAACTCTGAGACACGAAGCAATAAACACGCCTGCGCAGAGAAGAACAAACTGTTCCAACAAAAAAAGCAATAATCGTAATACTGAGCTATAAAAATAAAAAACAACAACAGCCCAACAGGAAGAAAGCACATGAATGGGTTTGAATGTTCTGCAAACTTAGCAAGAGACTCATTTGCCCACGAAAATCTACAACCAGACTGACTTAAAGTCTATTTTTTAGATTATGTTACACTGGTTATATTACACTAATCCTTCTCCAACGCTGAAATTACAACTCTGGCACAAAGCAGCCCAAGTGTAAATGACAGTAAGGGGTAACACACCAGTTCTCACCTGTCTATGGTGGCTCATATTTCAGTGGCTAGCCTCAGATTTTTCAACAGCTGTTGTCCAATCTGGACATTTCTACAGTCTGGAATACTTTTTCTTTGCTGAATGCTAAAACACAGCTGCCAAACCTACATTTTTATAAAGGTATCTTACAGGGAGGACTTGTTTAAGGAAACTTCTAATAAAGTTTGCAAACAAAACCCAGGTTGCTGATTATTTCTCTGCCAAATTGTCCAGACCTCTGTGTTTCATGAGGTTGCCTTTGATAACCTACTTTGAATGGCTCTAATTGCTACTTCCCTTGTCCTCTGAAGCCTGATATCCAAACCAAGGATAGTTTCCACTTATCTTTCTTGAAAGCAGGACCTTTGGCCCTGATGGTAACTGCATTGACAGCTCTAGAAATTCACTGTGACATGTGCTGTGTTTATATTTCATTTCTATCCATTTAGACAACAAAAATCAGTCATTTTCAATTTGCCTCCTCTTAACTGCATTTTCAGCTTCCCAGGGTCAAATCAGACAGGAGAATAAGTGGGCACCAAGTGGGAAGCTGAATGCTTCAGCAAAAGTAATGTTGTAAAAAACAACTGCGTGTTGGGAACCGAACGGCAAATTTGCTTTTTTGCAAGTGAAATAACCAAGTCTTCTTGATTCTCTGACAACATGTGCTACTCTTGAGCAACCAGGACAACACCTTCCCTTTGAAAAACCCCAGGTTTTAGTCTCAAAAATGGTCTGAGAAAAACACAGCTATGGTCCCACATACGGTACAGATTCAGCTCTGTTGTCCTGGCATTACTGTTATATTATTAACAAAGTCAGAAGCTTCAAGGATCAGATGTGGTGCCACATGCAAATCAATTTTCAGAACTAATTTTTACCTAAGGAGGGGAATTTCAATCCTTCCAAAAATAATATCAGATACAAAAACAAGTGGGCAGAATTCACTCAGTGAGACACAAACCCTCCTCAGTTACAGAGCACTACCCCAAAGACTGTTTGTAGACCTGATTTTACTGTTTGTAGACCTGATTTCCCACAGCACAGCTACCACCAGTATAAGGTTTTTACTGCTTCACTCTCCCCCTCTGCACAACGTAATTCATTTCTTTTCCAAACACTGCACAGCAGGACTCTGCTTTTCTACCAGATGTGGACGGCAGCCCAAAAACACAGTTCTCAGAACACCCTACACCCTGCTAAACCCAGCATTATCCTACTGCAAAACAACCATGTAGCTGGAAGATATTATCAGGTAGCACTTTGCCTTAAGGCTACGAGTATCTGACAGATACAAGCTCGCTCCAGAAGCCTCCTGCCCTCATAAAACAAAACAGAGAAAAGGCAAAACAGGTTGAAAAAACCAGGGCATGTTAGGTGACTCATCAAAAAGCTGAGGTGTCCCCAGACTTAACCCCTTGCACGATTCTTGTAACCCAATATGGGCTAAACCCCTCTGTTTCCTGGGCACTCCCCTCCCCAGCAGTGTGCTGCCAGAACATTTTACAGGAGAGATGCAGTTAAAGCACTCGTATCTGTCACTCCTGCAGCTCTGGTGAGACAGATTGTGCTGCTGGTACAATTCCTTATCGACAACAACAGTCTCTACTGGGCAGGAAGGGAAAAAGAGGAACAAATGAGCTCAAAACTGAGCAGAGACCAAGAGGTCATGGTATGTCATCCAAGGTTAGCAAGAGCTCACGGAGTCATCCATCATTTTTACTCCTGAAGGGAGACTGTTGTTTTAAAATTGAAATGGAGAGAAATGTTTGAACCCATTACCCAATGTCTGCAGTTCAACAGCTTCATACAGGAAGGTGTCAGAAGGCTGAAGCTGGGGATCAGAGCAGTGCAGGGCACAGAGAGGAACCCATTTCAAGCATTACTGATCAGATCTGCCCTTCAGGTAAACAGCCAACAGCCCACCCCCCTTCAGCTACCAAGTGTGCAATAACTGCACCCAAATTTTAGTCGATACTGGCTGGTCCACCCCTCCCAAAATAAGCAATTCTTGTGAGTGTGAAAAGCTCTAAAGCCAGACCACAAAAGCAAAAAGCTTTAAGCACTAGGATAACTTTCTGGGTCTCACAGGAACACATGCAGGAATTCACATTCCACATCCATCAGATCCTTCTTTTCCTGCCTTATCTGCAGTAAGATGCATGCTGAGAGGCTCAGGGTTATGCAGCAGCTGCACTCCCAAAATGATTCAAGGAGCAAGAGGAAAAAAGTCCCAGTCCTCTACCTAAAACTAATGCTTCCTCCAGGTGTGTATCAGCCAACCCAAAGGCAAAAACAACAGCATCCCTAAAGTTCCTTACATAGCTTTCCCAGTACTACCTGGGTGACAAAGTTAATCAAAGCCTTGCTGAAAAAAAATCAACCTTTTGGCTACCAATGAGTGCTGTCTGATGGAAAAAGAGGGAGCAGCTCCTGTTCTCCAGGTATGTAATTATCAGTGACAGAATGCTAACAACTTTAGGAGATTGAGTCTCCAAACACTAATTAAAATCAGAAAAGAGGTTGACCAGGAAAAAAAAACCCACACCCCAAGCATGACTAAAGATGAACATCTTACTCTAGAACCCAAGTAAAACAAGCTGCTAATTCATTTCCTGGAGTACCAGTGCAGCAAGAACTGCAGAGCTTTTGTGAAAAACAGAGCATTCTCTGCATAAAAATTTCTTGCTACAAGTAAAGCATTTAAGAGTCATGTTTGCAAGTGCTTCTGACACATCTATTTCACAAATTACAAGGGGCCTTCTTTATATGGGGCTGCCTTAAGTCTGATCCAAAGCTGCACACCTTTTCCAACCAAGAACCAGCTATTTTCCCTCCATCCCAACTTCTGCTGCACGAAACACTGAATGTCTTTCCTGGCTCTAAAAGTGGTTATCCTAAAACCTCCAGGCTGGAATCTCAGTGATGAAAATTGCTGTGGGCTTCCCCAAGCAGCCCCAGCAACCCAAGCCACTCACCTCAACCATTCTGAAGGGCTCCACTTATCTGTGTTTACCTCATTTCTGCTCCTGCACTCAATCTGTGAGATTCTGGTCTCTCTTAAACAGGATGTTGGAACCCTGGATGCTGAGAATTTTAGACTGACAAACACTGACCCCCAATGGAATGCTGCATTTGACCTGAGGCCGTGAAGAAGACTTCCAAAATTCAACAACAGAACTAAGATTGAGTGTGTAGTTTGATTAGAAGTGTGTAATATCACGCAGTAGAAAACTTGGAGCTTAAAGTTTTAAAATATAATGATATATAGAAAGCTAAGAAAAAAGTTTTAAAGCAGTAATTAGTCCTTCTTCATGAGTAGTATTTTGTAATTAGATAGAAAAATCCACATTATGAGACATGAGTGATTAGTTAAGATAAAAGTAAAAATAATTTAAGTGTTATTTCTTAATTACATAGTTTTTCCTTAAAAGACCTTGTAGAGATAGACACAAAGCAATTTTTGTAACCTGTTAGTGAAATACTGTAGAATTCACAACTTGTGAGACTGTAACATAAATAAAAATAATAAACATCTAAGTCTAAACACAAAATACCATCTCAAATGCTTTCAATCTCAACCAAACCAAAAAAAGAAAATAAAGAATCAAAATAGTACCCAGATCCTAAATTATCAATGTTCCCTTCTGTCCTCCCCTTTTCCTTCCCCTTCTCACCAGCTGTTTGCAAAGTAAAGGAGACTCAGGGCAAAGCCATGCCCTGACCAGAAACCTGCTGTCTGAGGGATGTGATGTGTGACTTCCCAACACAGCCAGTGGTTTTGCACGGGCACATAAGCTCTGCCTGGATTGAAGTACATTGAGCTGTGAGGGATTGACTGGGGCCAGCTGCCCCCAAGCTCCTGGGGAACAGGACGGGATGATTCAGGATAAAAGGAGGAAGGCAGGGAGATCAGTCACCACTGCTCGCTGGCTTAACAGACTGGACTAAGGGAAAGTTGATTTACTGCCAATTAAAGTGGATAATATCAAGAAACAGCCTGAAATTAACATTTTGCTCTTAACCAACCCTTTATCCAGGATCCAAGAAACCCCTTAGACACTGCACACTGAGACCCTTCATCAGGTACCCCAGAGAGAGAGACTCCTCAGCCCCAAACAGAGACCAGAGACTCTTCAACCCCAGACACCTCTCAGCCTCCTGAGACACCCCACAGATATCAGAGACCCCTCAGCCCCATGACATCCCACAGATATCAGAGATCCCCCTCAGCCCTGTGACAGCCCACAGCCCTCACAGAGACCCCTCAGCCCCCTGACCACCCCACAGATGTCAGAGACCCCTCAGCCCCATGACACCCCAGGTATCAGAGACCCCCCCTCAGCCCTGTGACACCCCACACAACCATCACAGAGACCGCTCAGACCCATGACACCCCATAGATATCAGAGATCCCCCTCAGCCCCATGACAACCCACACAGCCCTCACAGAAACCTCTCAGCCCCATGACACCCCAGGTATCAGAGACCCCTCAGCCCCATGACACCCCACAGATATCAGAGACCCCTCAGCCCCATGACACCCCACAGATGTCAGAGACCTCTCAGCCCCATGACACCCCACAGATAAAAGACACCCCTCAGGCCCCATGACACCCCCACAGCCTTTAGAGACCCCTCAGGCCCAGCCACCCCACAGAGCCCCCACAGAGACCCCTCAGACCCCTCCCAGTCCCAGGCACCCCACCCAGTGACTATCAAACCAGTCTGCCCATAAAACCCATCCCAAAGGAGCCAGTGTGGGGCTCTGAGCACTCACAGGACCTTGCCAGCCCGCAGCAGTCCCTCACGGAGGGGCTCTGAGGGCAGCGCAGTGACCGGGGGAAGATGGCGGCGCTGTGTGAGGGCCCTGCCTGCTGCCAGTCCCAACTTGGGCTAATTCCTGCTAATTCCTCCTCAGCGTCCTCTCTGCCTTCCTCACTCACCTCCAAAGGGATCAAAACAGGCCTGTCTGCCACTGGAGATGCCTACCTGCATCTCTCACCCCCCTTCTTTTCTTTCTGAGGCGCCTGGACACCATTGCCCTCTTCTGGGATCTCTCTTTGAGAGAAAAAAATTATATATTAAAAAAAAAATCTCAATCTTCCTTTGAAATTGAGACCAACTTTACCAGGGATTTTCAACCCTGTGTGGAAGACCTTCTCCAGCTTCTTGCTGTGGTCTCTGGATACATTCACACAGCCAATACAGCTGTGTAGCATTTCCCAGAAGAAATACCCTGGGCTGCTGTTTGGGAGTCTGGGATGTGACAGAACAATCCCTGCTCCCACAAGGGTGCAGCTCACACTGTATCCATGCAAACCCCCTCTGGATACATTCACACAGCCAATACAACTGTGTAGCATTTCCCAGAAGAAATAGCCTGGGCTGCTGTTTGGGAGTCTGGGATGTGACAGAACAATCCCAGCTCACACTGCATCCATGCAAACCCCCAGGGATCTGGCTGGAGAGGGAACACACTGGGGAAAGCTCCTATGCCCAGGAGCTGTGTCCTCGCGGTGACAGCAACAAGCCAAACACTTCTGAGCAAAATTTTCTCTAAGTCCAAACCACTGCCTTTTTCAACCATCTCCCAGGACCCAAACAACACTTGTCTGATTAAATCCCACTGGCTTGAACTGATTCCTCTCTCTCTCTCTGACAGCACGCCCTTGCTCCATCCCACTCAGGAGGTCAGGTTTTGCACCAAAAAGAACATTTTGCGCCCACTGCCCCCACAGGGCAGCGCTTCATGCGGATGAAGGTCAAGCAAACAAGAACCCGTCTGAACTGCAGTGCTTTTCTTCGTGGATTTTTTTCTTCTGTGTTTTAAAATCAGGCTGTAGACAGAAACACACAAAAAAAGGCAATGCCAGCAAGATGTGGGAAGTGTTATTCCTTGCATTTGGAAGCACTTTGTATGACCTATGCGTTAGCAAATGGTCTTCATTTGCCTCAGTTCTCATTCCTGCCGGAATTTTCTCTTCTTCCAGCATTAGTACAAAGCTCTATCACATCTGCTAGGAAGGGAACATAAACAGGAGGTGAGCTATAAATACTCCTTTCTCATCCTGCTTCCTTTGCCCATCTGCCTAAAAAGAAGCAGGTAATCCACAGTGTCCAGGAAGAGGAGGGGGAAGGAGGAAAGAGATTAATTCTCTGCAGAAAAGGGAAAAAGCAGGGATGAAGTAACTGTTCCTCATCCTTCATTGTGCCTTTCTCCCAGGCATTACTGCTGCTCTGGAGAAACTCAACTGAGGAGTTGCAGCAGGAACTGTTGTTGAGTGGGAACATCACTGCATTTGATGGGTTTGATGGAGCCTCTGGGAGACAAGAGGAGGAAATAAAAGAGAAAAAAGTTGTGCTGACATCTTAAGCACATCAGTCAGGCAGAATCTATTGCTTTGAACAGGTGCTTCCTTTGCCACCATCCACACCACTTCCCCCTTAACTAAAAACCAAATCAAAGCCCCAAACCCAAGTTTCTCTCAGTCTATATTCTTAATTTTATTGCAAGTGCCAACAATTTACAGAGAATTACCCAACTCCTGACTTAAGGCAGATGATGGACAGGGTACACCAGACCCTCACACTCCCTTTTTCACCCAACCTTCACGCAGAACTTCCTACCTCTGGCAGGCAACACAAAACAGGGCTGGAGCTTCTCCCTGACAGTTTGTGATGCCAGATCATAGTTTCACCATGACAATATTTTTGCTTTCCTGGAGCAGGATGGTTTGGATTCTACTTCTTTAATACAATCCTCATGGTTACTGGGGAGAAAAAAACTGAGAATTTTAATTCCTTTGAATCCTGAAGGCTTGAAACACAGAACTCAAACAATACACTAGGATGCATTTAAACCTCTGTCAGCTTTGAAACCTGAGAGCTAAACTCCTTTCCCTAATTTCCAGATTCATCACTTGAATCTCACTGAAAAGGCTTATAACTCTCCTCTCAAAATTAAGGGGGATGTCAACCACTGTTTAAAAAAGGTTTGAAGAACTCAGTGAGTTCTGAGCTCACTAATTTCAGGGATTTTGTCTCTCTCAGCCACCCACAGCTGAAAACTGCATAACTAAGAGAGAAGGCATCAGATGGATTGCCCTCAGCCATTTCCCCAGGGCAGCTCAGCTGTTGTTTTGTTTGGTTTCTTGTTTGATTTTCTTCCTCTAGCACTTACCAACCCCATTAGGCAACTCCTTTAGCCTCTGTTAGAAGCAGATTCAAAGAAGAGCTCTTGCCCCTCTTCTCCCAGTACAAAAAGAGTTTCCCAGGGAGGAAACAGCACCTCACTGACATTCCTGCACTGCCAGCACCAAGAATGAAACAATGAGCAGGTTTATGGAGTGAGATTCCCACAAGTGCAAGGGAATTCCTTCTGCCTGGGGTGTGCTGGGGAGCAGCCAATTCCCACTGGTTTTCCAGGGAAATAAACTCAGGGAGGAGGGAACCTCGCTGGTGAAAAGGCACAGCAGGCTCGTGCAGGCTTCGGAGCCAGAGCCAGCACATGCACAGCTTGGGAGGATCTGCAGAGCCTCAGATATGGAGAGGTGCAACACCCTGCAAGCCACAGCACATCCCACTGCTGGGGGAGTCCTACACCATCAGCTCCCTGCAGGACAGCACAACACGAAACAATCTCATCTCTCTGGCTATCTTCACACCTGGGTTTGGTCCAAAAAGTGGTGGAACAGAAAGGTAAGTACTCAGACAGCAAGAGGCTGTACCCACAAAGGCACATCCAGGCAGTCCACAAAAAGGGGTTCTTTCCCTGGGATTATGAGCCTTAGGGTGAGTCTAGAGGCCAAACTCACTTTAGGACTGAATCCTTTATGAGGCACTTAGCAGGGAAGTTTAAAAGTGTTGCCCAGAAGTGCCAGACAGGCTTTATAGATATTCTGATTCTCACAAGTTCAGTCCCTAAGCAAAAACCTAAGTTTGGCTACAGATACCTGCAGCCAATTCACACTGGCCAAGTTTATTCTGGAAGAAATACCAAAGTGTAGGATGTTCAACTTGGCATTCTTCCCTGCTTTCTACAATCAGTTTGCAGCAGTTTACCACCAGGTGAGATTAGTACAGTAAAAATCAATCCTTTTGCTAGTCCCACACACATCTCATGAAGCCCTGGAAGAATCCTCCAGTTGATTAAGGGTAAATGTCTGACATTCTCCCCCGTATATGCTGCTTGCTATAAGGATTGTTAATGTGCAACTCTGGCTTCTAAATCCCTTCTGTTCCCTGGCAAGACTAGAGCAACAGCAGGAAACAAAAAAAAAAAATCCAATAAAAATATATGAATGTTTAAAGCCTTTAAAGAACTCCATTTCATTGTGCTAGCAGACCACAGATCAAGGATATTTACATGCAAACTTAATACCTCTATATGTTAATGTTTAATGTCCTTTGGTTAACGATGTACTTTTACTTATTTTGCAGGATTGCCCTCCTCCTGTGCCCTGGGAGAGGAGATGGTGCAATGCTCACCTCCTGTGTGCCATAGGTACGTGCCTGGAGAGGCAACTTGGCAGAAGTCAAATCAGGAGTGAAAGGCAGTGCTCTGCAGAGGCAGATCTTTATTGACACACCAACAACGTGCAGGAAGAACACAAACACAGTAATTGTCACCCTGATGCTTAACTAGCATGGTAAACTCAGTTCCCAAGGTTTCCCAGTTCAGCTTTTCCCTGCTCATCTCACCTGGTCTAGCTGGGAGAGGAGGAGGTCACAGGGTCAGAGAATCCTGGAATGGTTTGGGTGGGAAGGGACCTTAAAGATCATCTTGTTCCACCCTCTCTTCCCATGGGCAGAGACTCCTTCCACTGTCCCAGGTTGCTCCAAGCCCTGTCCAGCCTGGTCTTGGGCACTGCCAGGGATCCAGGGGCAGCCACAGCTTCTCTGGGCACCCTGTGCCAGGGCATGCCCACCCTCCCAGGGATGAATTTCTTCCCAACATCCCCTCTAACCCTGCCCTCTGGCAGTTTAAAGCCATTCCCCCCATAAATAGTCTCTCTTCCTGTAGGTTCCCTCCACCTACTGGAAAGCCACAATGAGGTTACCCCAAAACTTCTCGTCCCCAGGCTGAACAACCCCAGTTCTCCCAGCCTTTTCTCACAGCAGAGGTGGTCCATCTCCCTAACCATAGGAAAGTAGGGTACAGCACAAGCAGCACCCACAGGGTATCCTGCAGCATTCTGTGCATGGTTTCAGAAACACAAACTTGCTCCTGGCTCCTCTGGAGCAGGAAAAGCTTTTATCACCTGTGGGACTGCTCCCCACAGCCCAGCCTTGGCAGCAGGTAGGGCTGACTGGAACACTCACTGCTTCATCACTGGTCATAAGCAGGAGGCCCAGAGATCAAAAGGTTTTTATTTAATTGACCATTGATAAAGGGAATGAGTGCAACAGCATCTCTAATAGCCCAGAGCTATTCATCTGAGCATCTCCTGCATGGCACTGCTGTGCTACAAATCTGAATGTAATTAGGCTCAAATGCAGGGAAGCACCACGGAGGCACGAACAGACAAAGTATGAGGATAGCTGTAAACTGAAGTCAATCACTTCAGCTAACAGTGCCAGTGCCACTCTCAAAGCTCAGTCACATCCATCACTCCTTCAGGCTGAGCCCATGGGAATGAGAGGCTGGATGCCCTCGGGAAGGGCTGCTGCTCCCCCAGAGGTGCCACTGCAGCCAGGCCACCTTCAGCACCAATCCACTGCATCCCCTCCCAAACCTCCCTCCTCTGTCTTGGCAAAAACAGCCAAAATGGGGTTTATTGGACACACACTGTGCACAAATCCACCTTTAGTTTATATAATGATTAAGTCCAGGCATCCAAGTTAAAATCACTAAAGAATCTTTAAGAAAAACAGACCTGTGACTTCCCCTAACTTATCAAGTTAACCACTGCCAGGATGTGTGATTAACCAGGATTACCCAAACATTTCATTCTACCTCTTTGTTTAAAAATACTGTTTTCTATAAATTTCCTATCCCCCAGATCACAAGGCTTGTTTTAGTAGGATTTTAATTGAAATTTTTCAAATTGTTTCAGCTCAAGTATTTTTGTTTTAAAAGCACAGAACATATAATATACTTTGGTTATATCTCTACCTACAGTTTTTTCCCCATGGAAGTTGTTGGAGCTTCATCCAAAGAATAAAAGACAAGGAGGATCCAACACCAAACAAATCCATTTTCAACAGCCAGTCCCAACAATTGATTTGAACTACTTGCCCAACTATAAACTTCAAACCACACATCAGAGATGCACATGCTGCAAAGGGTTTGCAGTTCACACTTCTTTCCCATATGAAGGCTGAGGATTAACTCATATTAAGAGAGATTGAGAAGCCTTGGAAATGAACCACTAGAAAAAAAATAGTAGGAAAATGAACATTTTCCTAGTTATTAAGGCCATTTAAGAATGAACAGACCTGGGAAAAGAGATTATCCTGAGGGAGAGGGATTTGGAATGGAAAGTAACAGGAGATCTTTGGCTTGATCACTTCCTTAAAGCTTTTCCAAATCAATTAAACTGGGTTTAATATACTGTGATAGGTGTTCAGTGGTCTAGAAGAAGGCAATTTACAATTTGGCTCTGAGTTATACGAGCTGTCAGAGACACCTTTACAGTTTGTATTTTCATTGACAGTCTCAGTTAGTTAATGAATATGGAACCATTCTTCTCTGGAAAATTAAATATACACACAAAACAGAGCAAAAAAAGCCTCTGTGGAGAAGCCACGAAGCGACAGGCATCAAGGTAAGGACTTCAAAACATATTTCAAAACATAAGCTTTCCATCCAAGAGGGAAGGCTGGCTCAGCTCACACAGAACCAGACACTCTCCATACTTTCTTTCCAAGAACCTTTTTAATGCTCTCTCACTGCACTGAATAGCCCTGGGAAGCAGGACTTTTCCTTTGATCCAATGCTAATTATGACTTAAAGCTCTTTCAGCTGTGAATCCCAGGTTTCTGCCCCTCTATGGAGACAGCTTTCAGATGCCAGAGAGAATCACAGAATCCCAGACTAGTTTGGGTTGGAAGGAACTTTAAAGCCCATCTCATTCCAACTCCATGACATGGGCAGGGACACGTTCCATAGACCAGGCTGCCCCACGCTCCATCCAGACTGGGCTTGGACACTTCCAGGGATCATGGGGCAACCACAACTTTTCTAGGTAACTTGTGAAGGCCTTCCCCACCCTCACAGGGAAGAATTTCTTCCCAACATCCCATCTAACCCTGTCTTCTGGCAGTTTGAACCCATTCCCTCTTGTCCTGTCACTCTCTGTCCATAGAAAAGCCCCTCTCTCTCCTTTGTTAAAATTATTTTGGCTGTTTTGGGTGAACAAACAATGGGGAGAGAATGTTTCCCCAGCTGACGTGCTGGTAGGACTCTGGCTGGTTTTCTAAGCCTGTGAAATCTGCTGTGTTCACAGCTCTGCAGCCTGATAAAAAATCATCCCCCAAATCATCCCCAAAATAAGCATCAGCAACTCAGAAGGTCCAGACATAAAGAAAGAGCGATTCAAGGCTGGGCCTCCATTACAATGTTTCTTTCATCCCTTCCTGCTTACCCTGCTTTGCTGATGGGTGCTGGGATCCAAACAACTTCTAAGTGAGCCACAACCAGCTGCCACAGCTGCTGGTCACAGCTCTTTCCAATGGGCTCTGCTGAAAGCTTGCACAGCCAAACACTCACATGAGACATCAAAAGCAGATCCCTCTTTCACAGGGTTTTGTTTTGGTTTGGTTTGTTTTTTTCTTTTTTTTTTTAGTACAGATGAAGCTTATTGCTCAAATTAGACAGAAAGCAACAAGGTGATGAGTTTAGGTATGAGTTCAGGCATTTCCAAGCAAAGAGTTTATTCTTTTGGGGAGCAGGAGGCCTGATGGGCTCTGGAACTGCCTCAGAGAGCTGAAACCTCGTGTGCTTTCCCAGCACAGCACTGAAAATGCATTAGCCCTTGAGAAAGCATTAAGAGAAGCACTAAAATAGCTGGCTGGGAGCAGTGTAAGTGGCTGTCCAGACAAATACTAGGAGAATCCTTTAAGAGCTCTGGAAGCAAAAAAATCCTCAGTGGGAAAGCAGACCACTGCTGCAGACACGCAAACCAGGAACACTTACCTCAAGTTCAGACTAAATATCAAAGATCACTCATTTCTGAGGGGGAACAGCCACAATGGAAACTAAAACATGCACAAGGCACAGCTGGGAAAGCAGCAGCCAGATGAGCACAGAGCAGGGAAACAGGAGGAACACAGGTCACAGCCTTGTTACAGCGCTGCAGGACACTGCACCAGCTGCAATCAGATTTGCTCAGGAGTGCAAGAACCCAGCAAATCCACTCAGGCAGAGCACATCCCACATGGATTGCCTACAGACAAGCACCATTTCTGCAGTGACATTTGCAATGACCCTGTGCCATCTCCAATGAGGAGGCTGTACAGCAAACAACCCCCTCCCCAAATTTTATCTTGTCCTTTCACACAGCAGGCACAGGGTACTTGAGTATTTTCAAAGTTTCATCTCTACACTGTGTTCCTGTAATTCAAAGATATCACTATAAACTTGGGAAAAGAATTCAGGCCAAGTTACAACTGCAAGAGTTTGAATACAGCCTGGGAACCACACTTGAATGGTGGGTGACTGGCACACCCTTCTCCTCTGGGGACAAATTTCTTTTCCACATTAGGAACCCAGAAAAATTCACTCCAATATGCCTGCAGGCAAGAGGAACAGAATTAATTTAAGTTCACCTGAGGTTTTTTTCTGGCATTGAGTTTCTCAGCAGGCAAATGCTAACAAGGTATTTATGAAGTTATGCTGGATTTGGAAAGAGGGGCAGGGGGAAGCTTTGGCCTGGCCCAGCCTTTCTGAACAAGATCATCACCAAGTTGTCACAAGCCCCTATGTGCAGCAAGGGGCTGGGCCACCAAATACCTCAAAAACACAGTAATTCACCTTTTTAACAGTAACAAAGAGAGACATTAACAGTTTCACAGTCTAGAACAGAGTCTGTGTGGTCCTTGGCTCGGAAACATTTGGGAGACTTGTTCTATTTCTCAGCTCTTATTTGTTATTAATACATACATTATATTAAAAAACACAGTAGCCAGTCTGACAGACTAACAGACACAGTAAATAAGTCAGATCAGCAACAACTGCTGTTCTCACATTTTGTAGATAGGGAAGATGGATTTAAATCCAGTAAAACATTAAGTGTCATGAATTTGACATCATGACTCTCTGGATTACCAAAACCTCCACCCTCTAGAACACTGAAAAATTCAGAAGCATCATCCCCAGAGCACTGAGCAACCACCACTCCTGGTTTTGCAGGCTGGTGAGAAATACATTGGCAAGTTTGTAGGAGAGCGTGTGGCAGCTCAGGGGATGACGTCTGGCAGAGGGAACTTGCTCATGCACATTTATTATTAATTAATATCAAACTCCTTTTTTGGAATTCTGCATCTTCCAGACAGAAAGTCCTGCCTAAGGAAGATTAAATACCTGGTTTCTCTGAAAAAAGCAACTTCTACCAAAGCATCTTGTAAAAGTCACTCCTCTTACCCAAGTGTTGGATCCATAATTTCCCTGGACAGAGAGGCAGCTCCTCTGATGTTTAAAACCCCCAACACCCTGCAGGAATCCCAGCAGGAAACAGGAGCACTCCTGTCCCTGCTGGCTGAATGCCATGGGTGTGCAAAGCCAGCTCCACCTCATGCTGTGGTGCTGCTTTCTCAATTAAAGGTGTCATTTCTCAATTAAAGGGTTCATCAAGGCTACCAAGCCACAAAGCAGTTTTGTAGAGGCCCACCTTGTACCCTCCTGGGCATCAGAAGGTTACAAAAAGGGGCTGTAAAACCTCCTCCCTACTCCCCTTTATCAGCCCTGCACAGAACCACCGACATCTCTGACACACCTTAGGTGTAGGAGGTGGTGGCTGGGTAAGAAAAACCAGGACTTGTGGACCTTGCATAAATGGAATTTACAAAGATAAATAGAAATAAAGCCTGCACAGTCCCAAATAGATTTCAGTAAGCTTTCCCCACACTATTTACAGCCCAGCAAGAGGCTTAAAAATGCTCATTCTGATCTGGCTAGAGGTAGCTCACGCAAGGGTCAGGCTCACCTTAATGGGGTGACACGAACTTCTTTTGGTGCCCCAAACCTTCCTAGAACTGCATTTCAATGCAAACTCTTTCCCTGCTTCCCTCCTCTTCCCACAAGTCAGGATTTCTCTGATTCTCAGTCTAATTAGGAGATAATTTTAATTCTGTCACTGGTTTGACTGCACTGGTGCTTAACCACACTATTAGGCAAATCATTAGCTGGCATGTGGCACCTTTTCCATCTGACAGAGACACGCTCAGTGGGGAGGATGGGGGGAGACTCCAGAGAAACAACTCCTGCCAGTCCTTAGATTTAACAGGCTACAGCTGCTGAAGCACTGCTTGGGCCACCACATCCACTTTATCATGAACAACAGGGACAAGACAAGCAGCTGAACCTGCCTGGCATCACACATCCAAGGTCACCTGTGAAGGACAACGGAGCAGCTTGATCCTGGAACCACCACTGAGGATCCTGAGCAGCACAGGAGCTGCAGCAGCCAAGCAGACCACCCATCTTCTGTACTTGAACACCAACTGGGCAAGACCCTTCCTGCTCCATCTCTACAACCCCGGGCTCTGAGACTGCCTGTGGCACATTCTGGCAAAGGGCAGTGGAGCCCATCAGCTCCAACTTGGAAATGCTGCTTTACAAGTTTTCTGTTCCAGGAGAACACACAGCAGGTTCAGTCACTTGCTGCTGCCTGGGAGAGGCTCCCGTGCCTCACTCACACCCATTTAGAGCAGACTACTTCAAATTAACAATAAGTTAGAACAAAAGCCACACGACAGCTGGCTAAGTTCTATGAGGGGAATGTTTCCCACCTTGTGATTCCTTCATGGATCCCAACTGAAGTACCTAAGCAAACAGTAAGACATCATTTAACAACTCAGTGTGCCTAACCTGATTGTTAGGGCATCAGTGAGTCATTAACTGCCAAGCTCAAACAGCTGCTTTCTCCTTCTAGGAAAGCCTTCTGCCCAACACGCAGGAATCTGCATGGAGGAACCATTCTGCAAGCCTGTGACACCAAAGCCTCCTGCAGCAGCAGGACACCATCCAGCCTGGGACAGCTGGACAACAAAACAGAATTCCAGACGGGCTTTTAAAGGTCTCCTTTACTGACTTGATCTTAAACTACAGCACAGACTGCCAGTGCTTTCACTGCAGCAGCTCTTTTCCCTTAATGTGCCAAGAAAAGTCACTGGTGCTTCACAGGGGACACAGGGTGAGATCATCTCCATGAAGCCACCAGGGCTACCTTAGGAGGGACCACCACAGCCAAGGGACAAGCTCTACCAACAGGAGAGGGCACACAGAGTCAGCTGGCTGGTTTCAGAGCTGCTGCTGACAGCACTGATGATTTGTGTCTTTACAACAACACTTCTGAAGCCACCAGCTGGTAGCAGCTTACCAGCTATCAACAGCAGCAAGATGGAGAGCAAATCCATGAGCTATCAATGGCACTACCCAGAAAGTCTGTGAATATTCGTGGCACTAAAACACAAATGAATTTTTAATTTATTTATTTTTTTACTATGAAAGAAAACCCCAAAGCATAACAAGTAACCCCAAAGCTTTACAAACGTTAGTACACCAAAACAACAAACCCAAAAATGACCAGAAGAACTGTTTCACTCCATTTTTCTCGACCAGTGCATTTGTACTTCTTATTTTCCTCTCCTTAAGGAGACCACCATCCAGTTCACTGTATGGAGCAAGCAGCACCACATTGATGCCTCAGGTTTAGCTTTTATACTTTTCACATTTTGTACTGCTTCAGTGTGTGGGTCTGAGCTTCACATCAGGGGATGGTGAGCTCTGTGCACAGAGCAGGGAGACAAAACAATTCCTGCTCCAGCTGGGGACCAAGGACAAATGAGCCAAATCTCAGCCCCAAGAGCACAAACCCCGTGGGCTGGAGAGAGAAAAACAAGGATGGGACTGGATGGGCTAAAGCTGGGATGGGACAATGAACTCAAAGATGCAAATGGAGCAGAACTGATCAAAGTGACAGACCCAGTGACTGGGTGTGCATTTTGTGCCCATTTTGGGTCATCTTGGGTGCAGCCCTGGTTGGGCTCTTGTGCTGCCCAAGGTGGATCCATGGAGGAGATCCTTCTAATAAATCCCTAAATCCCTGCTTTATCCTTTAGCTCTGTCTGGCCTCTGCTCTAGCTCAGCCTTCTCAAGGCATCACCACAGTGGAGTAGAAGTCACACACACACAACACAAGGCAGACTTCATTCAAACAGCTGACACATACTTCAGACTGCAGTTTTCCAAAACTTTTTCTCCTTTTTTTTTTTTTTCTTTTTAAGCCCAGCTTGGAAACAACCAGCAAAGGCTCCAGTAGGAATTAAACCAACTGTTACAATCCATGTGGCATGCACACCTGACACACAGGTGTCTACAGCTGGAGCCACACTGCCAGCGTGGACCACAGGCACACCAGTGATCCACATGAAGTGTGGGGAACTGAACTCTCAAACCAGCAACCCATTTCTGTCCCAAATAAAACAGTGACAAGCCCTGCCAGAGCACCCACCTGTGTCTGCTGGGCACAGGCAGCACAGTGGAAGAGGGTCAGCTCCCAGCAGGCTCTAAAAGTCAAAATGTAATGAGCAAGCCTGTCTTGAACTGACTAACAGAGCAGAGTCATCTGGATTTATTAAGAATATTTCTTCAGAGCAATCCCAAAATGCAATGGATGCATGCTTGGGCTATGCTACAGATCAGGCAAGCTCTCAGGTTACACCTGCAGCTGTTTCCTCAGCTGTCATCAGCCAACTGGGAATTTCTCACCCACAGCAGAGGCTGCCCTTGCCCTGCTGGCCAGGTCCCCCCCCCACACTCCTGACCTCAGCATCTCCAAAACACAGTTCATGGCACCACATACAGCACATCCCTGCTAACAGCAGCACATCAGGCACTCCTCCATCATCATCATCATCTTTCCAGAGAAAAAGAAGGAAGCTAAATCCTACTCTTTATAACTGTAGGACTGCAGAAGAATTACAGGGTTAAAGTGAAAAGTTGTGTCAAAGCCTACCAGTTGGGGCTTTGACACAAAATCTGAGTGAAGCATGCCTCTGCTAGTGACCAGCTTAAAGAGTAACATATTTAAGAGCTGCATGAGGGAAACAAAATGCATTTCTGGGAGAGAAAGAAGAAATGGCTCAGCTGTAGTTCTCAGGAGCAAACTCACAGGTTCTCAGGAAACTCAGAAGCAGATTCACACCACCAGATTTGGCAGCAGAAAGTGAATACAAGAGATGAGGATCAAAACTGAATGCCAAATGGAATTTTCAGTTATAAATCCCAGGTTTTGTAATCTGTTCCTGTATGACCCTGAGATACTCCCTTGACCCTTAGCATACCTCATGTTTCAGGATTTTTGAATGCATCACCAAAAGGTGCCAGCCCCATGCCCTTACCCTGAGCACATGGGCAGCAATGGGGCCCAGAACCCATCCTCTGGGAGCAGGCAATGGAGCACCAGTGAGCCACATCAGCATTCCTCCTCCACTGGCACACCTGCACATTGCTCAGCCAGGGAAAACCTCCCTTTCCCAGTTGTTATTCATGATAAGTTTTCCCTCTTCCCAGATACCACCTGGATTTTAACATTTTACAACTGCAAGTCAAATTTACCAGGCGAAGGAGAGCAATGCCTGCTCCCACTGTCCCAAGTTTGCAGTCCAGTCCAGTGTCTCTCACCCCAGTACTGAGCTCTGTGTGCTCCTGGCAGGCTTCCCTAACATCCACCCTCTGCAAGTATCCTTGTTCCCTGCCATTTCATCACTCCTTGCTCTTTATCACAATCTAGGGAAACTTCCACAGCCATTTCCTTACAGCACCAAGGCCAGGAAAAACATTTTACTGAACTGTGCAACCTTCAGCAGCTTCTTGGCTCACAGTTCACAAGAAAAGTTATCACTGGCTCATACAAAAATCTCTAATGCAGTTAAAGTATTTCTGGCAGAGAAACAATAAAAAAGTAAAGTGTTTCAAATGCCTGGCTAAATCTGCTACAATAGATGAGAAAGGGCTTTCTAAGCAAGTTTATCCATGAGATCACCTCTCTGTGGTGTACAGAAAGAGCTTGATTAATCACAAAACTATTTGCAAGGACTTGCCAAAAAGAGAGGAATAACAGGACAGACCCTGCAGAACAGACCCTGCAGAACAGCTCCCCAACACAGGGAACACACACACTCCTCATCCTTCTGCAGGAGGAGCTGCTCAGGACTGAACTCTGAATTGAAAACTTTGGTTTTTTTCCTATTTAAAGGAACTAATGATGCAAACTGGCTGTGTCCTTTCTCAAGTGCTGCTTTATTCACTACAGCCCTCTGTTTGCACAGCATTTAAATACTGATTCAGCTCTTTCTAATGAAAGATTTCATGTAGAAAAGAACCAACAGAGGTAATTCAGGTACACAGTGAGTGATTTATCCACCTACCTCCACACAAGCAGGATTTTTCCTCCAGTCAATAAACTTTATTCCTCCTTGGGAAGGATTTGACACAGACATCAAGCACAAATAGATTGTCCAGCTCAAAGTGGGAAGCACACAGGTCAAAACAAACTCTCAGCTCCAAATCACCATTTTTATTTCTTTTGTAACCCCTACAAAATTGGCTTCCCTTTTATACTAAGGGTGAGTTCCCAGTGCTACCAGCTCTTGCAGGATTTCCCCAAATTCCTCATATCCCCACTGCCAGGACACCCATTTCAGTCAAACCCTCCAGCATCTCAGTTCTACTGCCAAAAGAGCAGAGTCTATAACTTCTGGTATTCAATAGCCTTAAAGTATCAAAGTGTAGATGAGTCATCAGGGAAAGATTAAAAGGAACTGGGTTTTTAATACTGCCAGTAAAGGGAGAAAAAAAAAAGGTGGTTTGTGGAAGAGACAACTCAAAGTCTTCAAATATGAGTCTCTCTTGGAGAGCTCTGCCCTCAGATGGATGGTGTCAGTTTGATGCATCAGGGCATGAGAGATCAGTGCAACCCTAAACTTTGTGTCTTCAAGAAGTTATTTTCCAAATCTGCCTGGGAATTGTTTAAGCATTACACAGGCTGAAAAAAAGAATAAATCAAGCCTAACTATTGGAAACACAAGTAATTCATCTGGCAAGCTGAGAGCAGAGACAACGGGCCATGAATAATTCAAGAGGGGTAAGATCCAAAATATTCCTTTTGGTCTATTACCTGCAGCCTGGAGTGGTGATAAAACACTTGATTAAATTGGAGAGCAAAAGCTGTTCAGCACAATTACTGGATAAATATTTCAGAGCAATTTTTCTGTTAAATATTTGGAATCCCCCTGCCAGCCTGCATTCCACCCAAGGACACGAGGGGAGGGTTTCCACAGGAACTCAGGGGGCCTTTCCAAAAGACAAAAGTCTCAGAGGGTGAGGGATGAGCATTCAGGCTCACAGAAATCCAGCTCAAATCACTTTGCAAGCTAATTCTTTAGGTGTAGCTTCAGACATTTGTTGAGAAAAACCTCGAGAATTCTACTTGTGGAAGTAGGTGCTGCTTTAGGAAAGCATCCTCCTCCTCCTCCTCCCCCCCTGCCCTGTTTTAGCTGCTGAATAAAATCAGAGCTAAGGAAAGAGATCTCACAGACCATTGAACCTGCATTTGCCCACTCACTTCACCTCCTCACTGAGCTGTGCAGCCTTTCCAGGGAGCACAACAGAACTGCCACCTGATAATGCTCAGGTGAAGCACTGAAACCAGTGATGATCTCTGTTATTTCCATGCAATTTGCTGCACAGAGTGACTGGGAACAGAGTTCTCCAAGCAACTTGAAATTCTAGGGGGAAAAAAAATACTCTGAATTGCCATTTGAACTCTAAGGGAGGGATTCCTCAGCACCCAGAGGGGAAAAGAGCAAACCCTGTGCAAAGCAAGGCAGAACCTGGGGAGGGGATCAGCAGGTGAGATGTGATCATGGCATTATCAAGGCTTTGGGGATTTTCCCCAAAAAAAGCTCTGTACCTGTGAGGAACATTACAGCAACCCTCAGCCTGCACTGGGAAAGGGAGGGGAATATGGCCACTAAAGCTAATTTTGGCTCTGACAAAAAGGAACTTTCACATTCTAATTATTTCTTCATCCCATCTTTTTTCCCCAACCTAAATAAATGTATCCCTATGTTGGGATACATCTGGAAAAAGGAAAAACACCCAACCCCCCCCACAAGCTTGGGGACCTTCAAAGGCATGAATGACCATGATAAAAAGGAAAACACAGGAAGGGATAAAGCTCCAGTGCAGGAGTTCAGGAGCAGCAATTGGTGCTTGGGCCAAGGAGGAGTTCTCAGAGATGAAACACTCAAAAGCAGGAAGGTAAATTCTATCCACTTTTAGCTAAAGAAAAAATAAATGTTACTGAATTTTATCAAGCCTCCTTCCCTATTCTTTCTATCTGGGTTTAGCAATAGCACAACAAAAAGCAGTTTGGGGAAGTGTGACTTCAAATCCAGGCCATTTCAAGGACACTGAGCTTCAGTAAGTCAAGGCACCAGGCAGGAAAACTCATTAGGACCAGTCAGCTTTAAATACATTCACCATTTCTAGGTTATTTTCCTGCAATGCCACTCACATCCAGCAATAGGGTTTGCCTGTACTGAGGAACATCCACCCAGCTCCCACAATCCCAACTCCCAGTTTATCTCTGAAAACACACAGCCTGTCAATTGCCGTGTATTTCACATACTTCCTGATTTATTTAAACCAAAGAGAATTGTAAAGAAGACATTTTTATGACTTATTCTAATTGAAGTTGAAATATAAATCTCCAAGTCAAATGTAGCTACCATAAGGGTACTTGATAGATCAATACTTTAAACACATTATTCATAGCATTTAGCTTCAGAAATGTAAAGCTCCTGCTAACCAGCTATTTAATAATAAACAGACATAAAAATTCAGTAATGAGGGCAAAAACCCCCACAACCAGGTACTTTTGAAGCTTCCAGAAGAAATCTGGAATGAGGGTCCTTGAGGGTGCCTTCCAAATCAGAATATTCTGTGAAATACCAGAGAGCTGATGTCTGACTTCCATGGAAGTGAAAAAGAAGCAAAAACTATTTATGTTTATTTTTTATCAAGAAAATAACTGATAAAGAGATAACATGCATAAAACAAACAGATCTTTAGGCACCCTTATCACAAAATATTCAGAGCCTGACTGTGGATTTTGACAGTCAATATTTTCCATTTGGCTTTACCTGCCTTGGGATAAAAAAAAGAAAATAAAATGAATGCCCATCCCTGGTTTTATTTCTGGGCATGGACAAAGCCAGGCCCTGGGGAGATCTCTGGGGAATTTCCAGCAGTGCTGTCAGCTCTGGGGGAGCACCAGGAGCCTGTGCCAGCTCAGCAGCCCTGCTCACCCAGCCCATGCTGACCCAGGGCACCCAAACAACCCAAATTTTCCCCAGCCTGGCACTGAACTGGCACATCCCTTAGAAGAGATGAGGCTGCTGTCAAGAGATGCCACTTGAGAAGCTTCTCTGCAGGCACAGTGGTCAGTGGGTCTGGACATCAGTGAGGGAGATGCACAAGCTGTTAACAAGGAAGATTTGGGCCTTCTTTTGTAAAAATTACTTATTTAATAACAATTCTAGAGACTGAACCTTGTGGGGTTTTTTCATCTCAGCACATAGCAGCTTCAGAGATGCACAAATTCTTCAATTCCACCCGCAGGCAGACGTGTTCAGCCCCACCTATGAACAAGCTGAAATTCCTAGGGGTTTTTAGGTTTTTTTTTATTTTAAAGCACGGGAGCCTTGCATTGTGGAAAATTAATCCAGCTGCCCTACTGCAGGGCAATGAGAAGAACAAGATTGGCTTGGTCTCCCCCAAAGGCTCAGAGCACTGTACATGAACAGCCTGGGTGTGTTCCCTGCTGGCACACTGTGCCCTTGTAGCTGAAGTGAAAAGCAGAGCAGTACCTTGGCTTTGCCTTCCCTGCCCCTTGAACAGCAGGGCTGCAGGAGGAGGGGAGTGCTGTGGCATTAATTTTGGGTCCTTTTACCCATAAAATAGGGAAGCATTTCCTGAACCAAGCTGGCTCTCAACAGGTTCATTTTAGAGAACACTGCTTGCCACAAGGAACAGCAAGGCATGTCAGCATCAGAGCCAGACTCCCCCTGCAGCTGCCTCCACCCCAAATCCTGCTTTTAGCCCATCCTGCTCCCAGGTTAAGAAACCAGCAACTCCTCCAGGGTGTGGAGAAAGCACAGTGCTTTGCTAATGCTGCTGTGGGCAGCACTGGCCTCGTGTGGCAACGCTTTGTGCCCTTTCCAAACGTTCCAGTCCAAAACCTCAGACTCTGCAACCCCACCAAACTCTGCCTCTGGGAACTGCCCCTCCTTTGGCACCTTTATTACCACACCTGGTATGTCAGCATCATTTTGATCTTGACTTGCTCAGGTCTCACACAACCCCCAGTCCTTCACCCAAGACACCCTGGAGCTCTGTGAGATAAGCAAGTTTGACACAGAATCTTGCCCAACACTGCAGCCAAGGAAGCCATTCCTTCCAAGCCAAGGAATCAAGCCTCACCTCCCCTCTTGGGGCTGCATTTTGAACAGGACTGAGCTCTGGCACTGCTGCATCCCCCCCGAGTCTCTGTTGCCAGCACATTCCCCAGGGGCTCCAGCAGGCACCATCCATCTCCCAGTGCTGAAGTGTTTGCACAGCAAAAAAGTGTTTGCACTCTCCCTCCAAGGCAGCTTTAGGGAGGAAGCTGCCCTGGAGCAGAGGATGCTAACAAAAGCAGATTAGGTAAATCACAAGGTGCTGTTGCTACAAAAATGTCCCTTAATTTACTGTTTTAATTAAGGAGACCCCAGACCAAGCTGCCAGTGGCAGGGCCTGCCTCCCAACCCCTGCCCTGATGTCCTCTGCTTTACTCAAGCTCATTCACTTTTTTTCCCCTGCAGGCTGCTATCAGCTAGATAAGGGAATGAATACAATGTGCTGCCACACAGCTGCTGGTTTTCCAGCTTGCAGCTGAAAGATGAGAAATACTCTACCATCCCTGTGCAGTTTGGGGTTGACAATTTCTTTCTGAGCAGAAATTAAGGCTAACCCTGGTGGAACTTACCCTAATTGAGCACCATACCACTGGCAGATCTTTGTTTGCATCCATCCTTGCTCTCCTGTGAGAGCCACCAAACTGGTGGTTGAAGCCTTTAAACTACAATTTAATACAACTAGGAAAAAAATCAAACCTTCAAATACTGCATTAAAGGTTTAGGAGTGTTCTCCTTGAAGGGAAAGCTCCTCATGTGAAGCTTCTAATTCACTTCCATAAAAGAGCAGCAGCTTTTAACTTCCAGGTGGGAATTGCCACAAGGCTGGGTCAGAGCTTTGTTTCCTCATTGTTTAGAGAAGACCAATAAATTGCAAAAACCCAATTCAGTAAAAGCTCCACTATTAATTCAGGGGGTGGAGGGGTTACACTCACCCTAGAGACCAGGCAATACATCAGCACATAAGACACAGACAAAAAAGTTTATCTTTTTCTCATAAACCCCAATATCACTTTGTAATAAACCCAGGCTGTCAGCCAAATTCTTCTTTCCTCAGAAACCTGCACACATTTTCTATGAATATCTTAAATTTTCTAATTTAAGCCCTCCCTTAGGCAGGAGAAGGCTTCCCAACACTGCAATGAGCAAAGGAAAATTAAATCCCTCCTAGGCACTGCAGCAGCAGAAAGCAACACCTTGAGCTTGCTTTGCCCTCCAAGTTTATGGGTAAAAGGACCCACAATTAATGCCACAGCACTCCCCTCCTCCTGCAGCCCTGCTGTTCAAAGGGCAGGGAAGGCAAAGCCCCTCTGCTTCACAGGCAAGCCAAGGAACTGCTCTGCTTTTCACTTCAGCTACAAGGGCACACTGTGCCAGCAGGGAACACACCTCAAACTGAGGCACAGCTCAGAGTAACTGCAGTGAGTGTCATCCTTTGAAACCCACTGTGAAAAATGTGTATTTTATGATTGGCTTTTTGCAAATATTCAAATGAATATTATATGTGTTGTGTTAGAAAGTGGTGCTGTATTAATTCTCTTAAGTAGTGTGTTAAATATAGCTTTAGGTTATAACAAAATGTTAAAATAGAAACTGTGCTATGGAAGATACTTTTTTTAAAGAAGGACTTGCACTGAGATAGCAGCCACAGGGCACCCAAATCTTTCAGAGAAAGAGAATTTATTGCTCTGTTATCAGAAGAAATGAACTTCTTCCTGCCTCCTCTGGCCTGAAGACACCATTAGGATTCAGAGGAAGAAGCTGACACTGCCCAGACAGAATCCTGGGTTTGAATGGAATTGATGCACCATGGATGAGGTGTATGAATATACAACAGGCTGTTGCTTTTAAGGGTTAATCCTCTGTTAATGTGGGGCCTTTTTCAGGCTTATTTTGCCCAGAAAGAGGCACCTGGACTGTCTGTAACTCTTTGTTTTTATTGTCTCATATTGTCCTAATCCCAATTGTCCAAATTATTATTACTCTAATTATACTCCTAATTTTATAACCATTTTATTAGTATTAAAATTTTAAATTTTAGAAAACAAGTGACTGGCATTTTTCACACCCAGAGCAGAGATCTGGTGCTGAAACCATTTGTAGCCACCACCACACACCAAAGCAGCACAAGTCTGCACAGTCATTGCTGGACCCCAAGCATTCTCCCCTAAATGTCACCCAATGAACCCTTCAGTGCTGTTCAATTTCCACAGGGGACTTCCACTCTTAACAGGACAGGTGCCCCCAGCTGCTCTTAGATGGCAGATTTCTGGAAGAATGGTGTTTAAAGGTCTCAAATTCACACAAATAAATGAAGAACACTCTCAGGATGCCTCCACAGGGCTTGCAGGACAAGCCAAGGACTTGTTTCTTCTGCCTCATTTCCCCTCTCAGGTCACACACCATTAAAGCCAAAGAAGGTAAGAAATGTTGATAAACTTCAACCTGGAAACACCACTGGAAACAAATACAAAGCTCTGGCCAGCAGCTTTTCCCTACAGCTCCAGTACCAGAGCCAGTGGAAAACCACACAGATATTGATGGGAACCCTCCAGAGCTGAGTGTGAGCATAGCTGGGCTTGGCAGAGTCACCAAGACCTGGGCTGGTATTCAAAACACCCAGAAACTGAGAAACACACAGAGAAACCCATCTGAAGTCTCAGTATATTCTGTACAAGGTAGACTGAAAACAGTCTCACACTAATTCTGACACTTCTAAAGTAATTACTTGGTACAGATGCTGTAATTTGCTATCTGCAGGTGATACTGGTTCATTCCTACCACCTCTCTGACACTCAGACCTGTGTTTCACGCAATCTTAAATCACATACAATCATAATTCATCTGCAGAGAACAGGGCTGAAATCCAGCTCAGCAGAGAGAAAAATAATCTCTGCTGCACATCATCAATAATGCACAGCCAACAGAAAGAGCCATGTTAACATACAGATGGGCAATAATCTAATTAACAGTGACCTTTTTTCTCTTCCACTGCCTATAGGTCAAAACGTTTGAGTCACTTTGAAAGGAGAGATAATGTCAAAAATGGCTGTTTGGGGAAATCCCTACATCTAATAATGGCTTTAACGAGCCCATTCGTTCTGACTCCACTGAAGAACGCTTGATGGTTGCTATGAATACAAACGAAGGGATTCCCAGTTAATGTGCACGGCACAGGGAAGCAAATCCTCATCATTAAACAGCTCCCTCCTCTCTCCCTGCTCCACAGCCCCCAAGACAATTAATGCTCCGGGGCAGGAGCTGCAATGGAATTGCTTCTGAATTCACTGATCAAACCAAACACGCTGCCACCATCTGCTCCAGCCTCCTTATCCCATTTGCAAACCCCTTCTTTAAGAAAGGAAAGAGACTTGCTAGCAGCAGGGTCTCTGCTACGAACTCTGCTACTCACAGAATCACAGAATCTCTGGGCTGGGCTGGAAGAGACCTCCAAGATCACTGAGTCCAACCCAGCCCCAACACCTCAACTAAACCCTGGCACCCAGTGCCACATCCAGTCTGTTTTTAAACACATCCAGGGATGGTGACTCCACCACCTCCCCAGGCAGGCCATTCCAGAACTTTATCACCCTTTCTGTAAAAAACTTATTCCTAATATCCAACCTGTATTTCCCTTGGTGCAGCTTGAGGCTGTCTCCTTTGCTGCCTGGAGAAAGAGCCCAACCCCACCTGAGCACAGCCACATTTCAGGGAGTTGACTGAGAGTGATGAGGTCACCCCCGAGTCTCCTTTTCCCCAGGCTGAGCACCCCCAGCTCCCTCAGTGGTTCCTCACAGGGTTTGTGTTCCCAGCCCCTCTCCAGCCCCGTTGCCCTCTCTGGACACTCCAGTATCTCCACGCCTCCTGCTCGGGCAGTGCAATCCCCTCTGCCAGCATTATTCCAGCAGTGCTTTGGAGACCAAGGGCATCCCCAGAACCCGACAGGGAATTCAGCCCTGCTTTGCGCTGGCACAGCCACAACCCTGGCACAGGAGCCTGAAGGTTATGGGGGGGAGGAGGAGGAGGAGGAGGAGGAGGAAGGTTAGCAGCAGTGGGAGCCGGGAAGCGGGAGACTGCCCCGCTGGGTGATGATTGTGAAAAATGCCTATTTTATGATTGCTTTTTTGCAAATATTCAAATTAATATTGTATGTGTTGTGTTAGAAAGTTATGCTGTATTAATTGTCTGAAGTAGTGTGTAAAATATAGTCTTAGGTTATAACAAAATGTTAAAATAGAAAGTATGCTATGGAAGATACTTTTTTTCAAGAAAGGAATGAGGTACTTGCACCAGAGAGCAGCCACAGGACACCCAAATCTTTCAGAGAAAGAGATTTTATTGCTCCATTATCAGAAGAAACGAACTTCTTCCTGCCTTGCTCAGCCCTGAAGACTCAGCCAGGATTCAGAGGAAGAAGCTGACACTGCCCAGACAGAATCCTGTGTTTGAATGGAATTTGTGCACCATGGATGAGGTGTATGAATATACAACAGGCTGTTGCTTTTCAGGGTTAATCCTTAAATCCTTAAGGGTTAACGTGGGGCCTTTTTCGGGCTTATTTTGCCCAGAAAAGGTACCTGGACTGTCTGTAACTCTTTGTTCCTATTGTCTCATATTGTCCTAATCCTAACTGTCCAAATTATTATTACTCTAATTATATTGCTATATTTTTTAAAACCATTTTATTACTATTAAACTTTTAAAATCTTAAAATCCAAGCGATTGGCGTTTTCCACACGACGGCCCTCCCCTGTGCGAGCGGCAGGAGGCTGAGCACGGAATCCCCGCTCCCCCGGCCGCGCAGAGCCCCGAGAGCTTTGGCAATGCGGGCACAGCGCATCTCCAGCCCCGGGCTGGCTCTCCCAGATGGGGAATCACTGCTGCTGCTGCTGCTGCAGGAACTCCCTCCCAGCCCGGCATCTCCGCAGTGTCCCTGCCCCTCTCCCAGCCGGGCTTCCCCGGTGTAGTGAAAGGAGAACCTCTCATCCCCGAGCTGCGCTCGCAGCCACCGCAGCGCGGAGGGAGCGCCGGACGAGAACCGAGCACGACGGAGAATTTTTGTCATCCACCCCCCCGGCTCTCAGCAGAGCACGGCATGCCACACCAGCAGATGTATTAATAGATCCTCACGCTCCCAACTCATCCATCTTCTGTTTGGAAATTCGCTCCCGGAAAGAATTACATCGCTGGAAGAGCAAATCCACAGAACAGCAGGAAATGAGTAAATAGAAGAGAGTGTTGACAAAGCACAACTCACCCACCCAAAAAGATGCAGAAACTCCTCACACAAAAGTGGTTTCCATGTTTATGTGGTATAGATGGACTTAAAAAAATTACCCCGAAATTATTAACCCTTCAAGATCCCCTGCATTCACTTGTCTCGCTAAACAAATAAATTCCTCCCTGTGAAGGAGATGAATTTCCTTATGTACACGGCACAGAGAGCATCAACAGCGAGTTACTCCTGCAGAAATCATCCTGCTCCTTCTGCTGTAGCGACTGCTGCAGAATGGAATCCCTGTGATGTTTTAATTCCTTCTTTTTAGTCCGGAGTACCTGTCAATGGACATCATCTACCCCCCTGTGGTGGTTAAGCACTGGAACCAATTACAGAGACCACATTAAAGACCCAACACGGGATTTCCCCCCACCCCATTCCAACAGATATCTTGTCCTTGAAAAAGCGAAAATAGGCTTGAGAAATAAGAGTGGTTTTAACTACATTCAGAAATTGGGATGGGTGGGCAGAGCACTTCAGTTCTGAAACACAAACAGGGATCTTATCTAGAAAAATAAAACTTCGACACCACAACCTTTATATTAAACAAAAAGCTCCTGGGGATTTTTCTCTCTTTTTGTGCTCCCTCAGAAGCCCACTTACCCACAGGAGGTTTAACCAAGCATTACCATTCCTACAGATGCTGCTCCATTGGACACAAAGGAGTGCCTGAGACCTGGGGAATTCCTCGGGCAGAGCATGGCAATGCCACAGGATCCCATCAGCTGCTGTCTTCCTGAGGAGCACCAAACTGCCCTCTGCAAGTCACTCATTCTCTATTTGTGCTTTATATTTATATTTAGGTCTCTGTTTCAGCTAAGTGCAGACAGCAGACCTCCACAGCAGGTAAGAGTTCATGTTTCACAGCAACATTTCCACAAACACAAAACTGGGAAGTCGAGGTGTCCCAGCCCTGCACACAAATCCGCTCTGGACACTTTCTGAAGCATGTGAACATTCTCATTCTCCCACCAAATGGCTCCATTTCTGATGCTCAGAGGAACCTGCCATCCTGCCCAAGCTGGCAGTTCCACCACACCTGGTACCTAAATTACACACTGAATTTTTAGGACTGAAACTTTTATTGCAGGCATTTGAGAGCTCACACTCAAACCACAGAGCTCAGCATTTCTCAAGCAGTTACAGGGAAGGAAAATGAGAGTGCAACTTCTCCCCCTGTTGCAGCCACAGCCCAGTGTTACAGGAAGGGGAAGGGTGAAATCAGGTTTAAATGAAGGTCAACATTTGGACTGGGAGTTATTTCAATAACTCATCTGGAAAATCAGCCTTCAGCTGCAGCCAGAACACAAAAGTGTATTTCCCAATTTAAACTTGGTTGTTTAGTGGACACAGGCAGTGTATTTACCCAATATCCTGCTATATGCTTCATTTTAGGAACACCCAGGGAGAATGGTGGGACACTGATAAATGAGTAAAACTGATAAATGGGTAAATGGCAGCCACATTTTGGATACCACATGCACAAAAAATTGCTTGGGAGGCAGCAAAGAAGTAGAAGACTTCTAATCATTCTTCCCAAGAAATAACGTGTCCCTTCAGTGAAAAAATCATGTTCACAGCATCAATGAGCAAGAAAAATGCACATGCTCCACGATGAGACCATTTCTGTCTTTAAATCAGAGCAAAAGCAAACACGCTCCTGCCATTGCTTTTCCTCAAGGCTCTGCTACATGATTTCCCTACAGACAGCAGCTCCCAGGCTGGGGGAGCACATTTCCATCTGTGCCAGGGGGGTACAAAGAGCATCCAAGGAGAGGGAAAAAAGCACGGATTTGACTCCAAAGGTCAGCAAACCTCCCCAAGTGACACTGCACATTAAAAACCTCCCTGAGCAACACCAGATATGGACATGGGAATCCCCCAGCTTGGCTTACAAGCTGTTCTCAGTGCTCTGGCACGTTCAGCACCGAGCTTGGGAGCACGTAAAGAGCATGGAGAGACTGTGTGTGCTCACAGTTTCAGTCCCACCTGGAGAGCAGTTTGCTTTGGGGTTACAGAGGTGGCAGGGCTTGGAAGAGAAGGCAGAAATCAACTGATCTGCAAGCCTGGAGCAACCAGCAATCCAAAGGTGTTATTGAAGCTCTCACTTCAGTCCCAGCTGGCTGCCTACAAATGAGAACACAGCCCCTCTGCTGAGTGGGACAAATGGAGTGGGAGAAGCGAGAGATTGCCACACCTCGGGATGTGGTGGTGTTGTGGGTCCCAGCATGAGGTGAGAGATGAGAATCTGACTCCAGGTTTCTTAGAAGGCTGATTGATTATTTTATGGTATTATATTAGAAGAAATGCCACACTAAAACTACACTAAAGAAAGAGGAAGAATACAGACAGGAGGCTGGAAAAGAATGATAATAAAAACTTGTGACAGACTCAGAGTCCAACACAGTTGATGGTGATTGGTCATTAATTAAAAACAATTCACATGACACCAATCAAAGATACACCTGTTGGTAAGAAACCTCCAGATCACATTCCAAGCAATCAGATAATTATTGCTTATATTTCTTTTCTGAGGCTTCTCAGGAGAAAAATCCTGGCCAAGGGATTTATCATAAAATATCATGGTGACATCGGGACACAACGTTCTGGTTTTCAGCTGGGTGAGAAAGGGAAACATGAGCCCCAGCCTCTTGTGACATCTAATGAAATGCTATCTTCCTCTTTTTTCTTTTCAGGATTGCCTCTGAGGCAGAAATTCACTTAGAGAAGCACCTGCTTTTGCAGCTTCTAATTTCAATATTCATTTAGAAAATTGGTGTCAGCACTGAACAACCTGAACCCCACCTGTGGTGTTTGTGGGCCCCCAGGACGAGGTGAGAGATGAGAATCTGACTCCAAGTTCTCAGAAGGCTGATTTATTATTTTATGATATTATATTAAAGAATGCTATACTAATCTATACTAAAGAAAGAGAAAGGAGGCAACAGAAGGTTTAACAAGAATGACAATAAAAGTTCAGGACTGAGTCCTCAGAGTCTGACACAGCTGATGCTGACTGGTCATTAATTAAAAACAACTCACATGGAGCCAATCAAACATTCACCTGTTGGTAAACCACATTCCAAACAGCAAACACAGGAGCAGCAATCAGATCATTTTTCTTTTCATTCCTCTCTGAAGATTCTCAGCTTCCCAGGAGAAAACCCTGGGCAAAGAGGATTTTTCAGAAAATCTCATGGTGACACCCACCAGCTCAGCAAAGGCACAGCCCCAGCCCCTGCAGCACAACACTTCATTAACCTCAGAGAGCTCACTCCTTATCCCCAGAGGTGTTTCCAACAGTTTGCCTGGCACAAAACACTGGATTTCCTATCCATGCTCAGGGACAGGGAAAAGCCCACATTCATTATGTGCAGCCCTCACCACTCCTGCTGTCAATGCCTCTGTTAACAATTTACATCCCCCCCAGTTTGGGACTTGGTTTTGTCCCCAAGTTACAGATTTTCAGGAAGGACATACAGGTGGGATGGAAAAAGAGAGATCCCAGGACACCTTCCCTAGGTAATGAATTTTAAGGCTCTGCTGCTCCTTCTCACCCCAGTGGGAGGAGGTCAGTGCTGTCCAGCAGCCGTGGGGAAAAAAGGATTTTCCTTTGCAGAGCACAGCTGAACTGACAGAGCCACCAGAGAAAGATTTCAATCACAACAGAGGACTAAAAAAGCACCCCAACCAACCCATGCATTAGAGATCTTGTATGGTTCTGCTCAGCTCCAAGCTTTGAGACATTTTCTCTTTGTTCTCACCTCTTGTGACTTTATATCCATCCCACAACTTCCCTGTTTGCTGTACCAGAAACTTCAAGTTCTTTATTATAGAAAGAATATCTTTATTATATTATTTATATTAAATCTTTATGCTATCTTATATCTTTATTATATTTATTGTTATATATAGAGCAGCCTCAGAATTTCTTTCACTCCCTGAATTAACCTCAATTCCCTTAAGGGGCATGAAAGCAGTACTTCTAATATTAAAGATTCTTTTTTTCCATAATAAAATATGGAGGTAGACATACATGACAATGAAGGCTGTGATGAGAAAGTCCCATGGAATTTCACCAATGCCTTTCCATGGTGTTTGAGACTCTGGACCTGCCTAAACAGGGACAGTCCCACTGTCATGACAGCCAGGGCTCGTCTCCAGCAAAACCAGGCTTCAGGTATTGAAGTAATGAAAGTTTCCTGAGTCATTTCACACATCAGAGGTCATTTCAGCTTCTCCAGAAAAGCATCAGAAGTGCAACACAAACACTTGCATGGGAAGGGGCAGAGGGGATGCAGGTTTTTATTTGCATTATACTCAGAGCCACCTCCAGGGCTTCCTTCACCTGAGTGTGTTTTGGAGTGCCAGCTGCTTGTTCTGAGCACTGAGGAGCAGGAGGAATTCCATCACCCTCCTGGGCAAGTGCAGCTCCTCCAGCCACAACAACCTCTCCTTCTCTTAATGCCAGTAAAACTCACCAGTCTGTTCCAAAAAAACAAGTCCAGGGTTTTTTCTGTCTTGAAAACAATTCCCAGAGAGGTATTTGGTCAAAGGTGGAGTAAGCAGGGCAGCAGGACCAAGGTGACCACAGCACATCTCTGAGGACTGCAGAGCTGCTCACATCTCCTCAGATAGTGACTCTGCTGCCTGAGGAGCTGCCACTATTCCTTCAATCAAACCCAAACCTACTGCAGCTCTCAGGGGAAATCTTCTTGGCTAGGCAGGGCATGAAAAAAACCCAAGGAACAAGCTGCTTTTTTTAAGAGAGTTCTTTCCAGCATCTTTTTACTATGGTTTTTAAATGGAATAGCAAAAAAAACCCCCAAAATATTTCAATCAATAGCTGTGAAAAGGAACACAACATTCTGCAACACAGCTACAAAGCAAGGATTCCTTTGGAAATAGTTACAGGAGATTTCTATTTGCAAATCTCCACGTGGCAGAGCATTCCAGGCCATGAGACACCCTTGTTAGTGAAGCTGTGAGCTCAGTTAACTCAAGACAACATCACCATAAAGCCTGATTGAACATTTTTTATATCCATCATTAGGGAGCCTATCTATATCCAAGTGTCTTCTGCAGGAAGCTCTCCAATTTGACTTCCCAACGTGTGTGAAAGTCAATCCAGAGGCACTTCACACAAATTAATGCCAGCTGCTAAAAGATCTCAGCCTGGGAGAGAAGATTTATTTAACCTGGAGAAAACCAGGAGAGCTGGAGAGGGACTGGGGACAGGGGATGGAGGGACAGGACACAGGGAATGGCTCCCACTGGCAGAGGGCAGGGATGGATGGGAGATTGGGAATTGGGAATTCTACATTGTGAGGGTGCCCAGAGCAGCTGGGGCTGCCCCTGGATCCCTGGCAGTGCCCAAGGCCAGGCTGGAATGAGCTGCTCTTGTCCACACCATATCACCTTCATCCTTCCCACTGCTGCACTGGAATCCTCTTGGAGCTATTCCCAGGACCTTTTACTGCTGGGATCACCCCCATGTACTTTGAGACAGGCACACAGAACACACAGCAGTGCCCAGGCAATGGGGTTTGAGGTATTTATAAAGCACTTTATGTAGAAAGGGAAACACAGGAACACACCCTGAATTATCCTGGTGTGGGTTTGCAGACAATTTTAGCAGCATATTTGACTAACACTGTGCATTCACATATCTCAAGGGATGACTTTCAGAAAATCAGGTTCTCTCCTCATACATTTATGTAGGGCAGCTTCACAACATATGTTATCATATCATTATTTGGCTACAACACAGCCAAAATCTCCAGTTCTCCTAGCAAGATCTTGATTTTATGGTTTTTCCAGCTGGTACAGGAATGTCAGCTTGCTGCAGAAAAGGTAAAGCAGCACCTTCCACTCCTTCTATGAGCACAAAGGAAATACTCAACAGGGACAGCATAAAAGGGATTCCTGTGTCATTCCAGCTCCTCATTACCCCCATTCCCACAAACTGGGCAGTGAGACCTGAGACAGCAGCAGCCCAGTGCAGTCCCAGCTCTTTCCTCCTTTCTAAGGCTTTTAATGAGGCTGCCTGAGCAAGAGGAAAACTCCTGAGGGTGAAGTGACCTCTGCAAGCCCTGGGGCAACGGTCCTGACTTTGGTGCAGATGCCCTTCAACACCTTCCCAGTGATTTTCTTATTGAAACACACAGAAAACAGGAACACCCACACACTGCATGACTGTGCCCTGAAGCCAAAGGGTTTTAGATTGCTCAGCTTATTTGAATATTATTTTTTGGGGGGGAGGCAGTGTCTAATTATGCAGCTAAACCTGCCAGCAAGGATCTGGCTGCTATTTCATTTCCACCAGTTATGCAGAAAAGGTCTCTGAAAGGACACTGGGAATTAGTTTGTGGCAATAGGTTATGACAAACTTGCTGATGAATTTGAAGAGTGCCTGACTGCATTTTCAGCTGCTCCAGGCACTCCCTGCCTTCAGGCTCAGCCCAAGGTGGCAAGAGCAGGTGAACAACAATCTCTGGTGAACTTGTTTGCCTGATTTAATAATACCTGTGATGATTTAATAACACCTGTGATATCCAGCAGATCCACAATCTTTTATGTTTGGGACAGGAAACAGCAGCAGAAGGGCAAGGGTTATTCCCTTGGGCTGTACTCTCAACTTCCTCCCATCAGCCATGGAATATCCACAGCTCCACACACCCAGAGTGTCTGCATCACAGCCAGGGGACTGGAAAACATCCTGGACCCTGCACTCTGCTCCTGCTCCATCACTGGGGGAGCAAAAGCTCTTCCCCTGATCCCTCCAACAGCCCCACACCAGGGCAGGGTCAGCAATTGTGGTTTTCTTCTCATCAGGGCTCAGAAAGCCATCCAAGCCCTCCCCATGGGATATTCCTTGGCTCCCTGGGGTGCAGCTCAAAACAGAAAGCCAAGATGGAAACTGCCTAGGACCAATCCCATCAGAGGGCATTCCCAGCTCCCAGAGTGACTCACCCATCCCTCTGAAGCTCAGAAAAGCCAGCCACAGTCCAAGACAGGCTCCTGTAAGGTCAAAGATAGCACAGGCCAAATTCTGATGCTGGGCAGCTGCCTGCCCAGGCTAAGAGCAATTTTTCTTTTAACACACTTAATTAGATCTCCTAATGCAGGCACCTCTTCCCCCTGCAAGGGCTCACACGGAGCTGTTTGCATCCCCTCCTTCCAAGCCAGAAGACATTTCTGCTGAGACTGCTTTTTAAAGAGAATTTCAATTCTACACAATAAGCACAAGTAGCAAATAACACTGAGGAGTAGCAGCATATGGCAAAACACTCAGGTGGCACTCAGCCCATCAGCTTTGTCTCTGAGCTAAGCAGCTCTTGCATCTCCTCTCACCATAACCAGGATGGATGGTGAGACCCACTGCATTCCCAGGCAGCAATAGTGCCATCCTCACCTGCCAGGGCTTCAAGGAGGAGGGCTGGGCCATGCTTCAACCACTGCAGCAGGAACCTCATGTCTGAGCTGGGAGAAATATTCCTGTCTCTGATTTGATTTCTCTGTATTTGGGAAAATAAACTGCATGCAAAAAAAAAAAAAACCCAGAAAAATCAGATTTGGACACAGCTTTAGCATTGCCTTTTGCACTTGGAGCTCTGGAGGGTTGCCTTTGCTGTGGAGGTCTTGCTGCTTTAAGACAGAAATAGAAAAGAAAGGCCTGGTTATGCATTTTCTTCAATAAATAATGCAGAAAGCCCACACACTCCTGTGAAGGGAGATTCAAACCTGGGTCAGCTCAGAAAATGCCCCACCTAGCACAGACCCACTACAGAAAGAGCTCTCAGCCACACCTGCTTTGCACATCAGAGTCCCAGCTAGCCCTGATTTTACTCCCTCATCATTGCTATCAACACTGATAATTAATGGCATGCAAAAGGAACTCACAGTGCAAATCACTATGGAAAGAGAACAGCCCAAGTTTTGGGAAGCAGAGCTCATCAATCCTGCTGCTAGCAGGACTGACTGCAGCCTGGCTTTTACTACACCCAGTTCTGCATCCTGATGCCTAAAAGAAACCCTTGCCCACTAATAAATCCACAGGGAATTCTAAATCCTGGCAGCAGGAAGAGAAGGCAGATGTTTATTTTTTCCAGGGGCAGGGGGACAGGACACCTCTGAAGGGCTCCTGAGCTGGGGACACCCAGAGCTGCAGCTGCTTCACATTTGCTGCTCCACGGCCCAGGGGAGACAGGGGATTACTGCAGGATGTTTTCATCAGCTGGAATTAGGCAGTGCCAGCATTTCCCAGCTCCAACACATGAAATAAATAGCCTGACCTCTGCTCCCTCACACGCTGAAGGGCGAGCACAGCCGTGCTGGCATCGCTGCCCTCCCTGCAGCCAGCATGGAAGGGGCACCACTAACATCCCTGCTAACAGAGCTATCCCTGCTAACAGGAAAGGCTCTTTAGGAGCAAAGAAAGGCCATAAAACTGCTGGAGCAGTCCACTGAGGCATCTGCTTTTCACTGACCACTTCTTCTTTATTAACTACACATTGAACACCGAGCATTTCCTGCGCCAGCATCCGGAGGAGAGCGGCCAAAGCTGAGCAGGCAGAGCTCCAGCAGCACAACTTCAGGGAGCAGGGACTCCTTGAGAGCTTTCCTCAAGCCACACAGAGCCAAGAATGAAACACACAAAGCCCAGCCATGCAGCAGGTATGGCACAGAGCTGCAGAGCTCCCCCAACAGCACTGGGGGAAGTAAAAATGGTTTGAGGAGAGGCAAAGAGGACTGCAGGGTTTTTGTCAGGTCACTGAGAGCACAGCAAAGCAGCAGATTCTGTTTGCTTCACCAACTGGATCATTCAGGGATGCCTTTTTAACAGGAGTCAAACTTTTTCAGAAGTAATGCTCATTTCTTCCCAATTTCATGGCAGAATCCCCAAGTCCCCACTTTTTCTTTTGAACAGCTCTTTGGAGCCTCAGCTGTTCTTGCTGGCAGCTTAGAGTGGAAAACATTACAGAAAAACAATACATGATCAAAAATAAAATTTGCTAAACCCCACCATTTCTAGGGCAACACCATGAAAAACAAGTCACCTCCCTTTTCCCTCTCAAATCCCAGCAGTTTCAGAACTCCATTTCAGGCAGCTTTGGTACCTCAATTGATCTGCATTTTTCAGCACAACAAAGTTGTTTTGGAATAACTCAGGCACCCAAGATCCTGCTAATTACTCTTCCCCCCCACATACACACAGAGAAAAAGAGACTCTTCTTGGCTCTCAGGAGTGCCAGATCACATCTAGATTTGTCCCCAGGAGGATTCTTCCAGTGAACTCTGATTTCAAAGCAGCAGAGATGAAACAGCAAGATGCAGCAGAGAAAACCCAGCTGAGATCCCAGCTGGGCACTGCAGCACCCATCCCACTCTCTGTGCTCCCCAGGAGACAAAAGCAGCCAAAGCACAGCCTGGGGGTGATGCAAGCAGCTGCTGATGTGCATGGGAAGCCCTGGATGCAGGAAAGTTGTTGCAGCCTTTTCACTGCAGGTTCTCAAGGGCTTCCCTACCTCCAGCTCTGCAAGCAGGAGATGAAGCCACTGATAATCTGCAAAACCCTGCAGAGGAACTGAGGGCATGAAAGCCTCCATTTGCCACACCAGACCTTGAACAGAGCTTCAGCTCACAGTTCCCCAGCATCCCACAGCTCAGCTCAGGGCTCTGGGGGGGCCATTTATGGTTCCACTCACCCCATGGAACCAAACCCTCTGGGGAGGTTGCAGGTCTGTCCCATTGATTTATTTTTTGTACCTATACAAACAAAGTAAGTTTGTAGACAACATGCTGGCTCCAAAAGACTTCTTTTGATACCTCTGTCCCAGCAGTGCTGTGGGCACAGACTCAGGGCAGTGACTGTCCCCTGGGCTGGCCCTGCTCAGGGACCTCCAGGGCTGTGTCCAGTTCTGGTCCCCAATCCAGGAAGGACCTGGAGAGCCTGGAGCGTGTCCAGGGAAGGGGCTGAAGCCCCAGGAGGGGCTGAGGGAGCTGGGAAAGGGGCTGAGCCTGGAGCAAAGGAGGCTCAGGGGGGACCTTGTGGCTCTGCACAACTCCCTGCCAGGAGGGGACAGCCAGGGGGGGTCGGGCTGTGCTCCCAGGGAACAGGGACAGGACAAGGGGAAAGGGGCTCAGGCTGGGCCAGGGGAGGCTCAGCTTGGACAGCAGCAGGAATTTCTGCATGGAAAGGGTGCTCAGGCCTTGGCAGGGGCTGCCCAGGGAGCTTTGCAGTGCCCATCCCTGGAGGTGTCCCAGGAAGGTCTCGAGGTGGCACTCAGTGCTCTGGGCTGGGCACAAGGTGGGCACAGCTTGGGCTGGATGATCCTGAAGGTCTTTCCCAACCTCAGTGACCCTATAAAAACATTTGGGTTCCTACAGCATTTTGCAATAATATTTTTCTTTTAAACAGCTGCAGACTTTTTTTTTTTTTTCCATGGGGGTAGAACATTAAATGCTTATTTTAGAACACACAACACTAAATCCTCTGCTGTGCATTCAGCAGCACCACAGAATTGGAATTTTGTGTCCACAGCTGCTGCAGCAAGCACAGAGCACCTACTACAGCATGGCACTCCCAGAATCATGGTGAGCCTGACACTCCTGCCAGCACAGTGCATTATTCATCAGATCTTTTTATAGACAAACCCCCCACAACCAAAATCCCTGGCTCCAGACACTCCTCCCTGGATCTTCTGCTGAAGCATTTCGAGCCAAGTTTTACAGAATTAGGAAGCTTAGCTAAAAGCACCTGTTAGGTGCAGCACTGTGTAAGAGGGCAAAAGGCACAAGAAAGCACAGTAAAAATCACACAAAAATCAGTAAAAGCACCAAGAAAGCAGTTGAAGAGATGGAGCAAGCCCTCTAGACATGCACCAAAGCACACACAGGTGAGCAATCAGTCCCCCAACACTCTTCTAGAACATTCTGCACACATCTAAAGGTGTACAGGCTCCCAGGCACAACCCCTCTGCAAAGCCTGGAACTTTCCATTGATTCCACCCAGCAATAAACATTGCCTGGCAATATCAGTATTGCTCCTCTTCTCATCCCCACCCTTTGCCTGCAGGAAGAAGACAAGCCTCCAAAGGATAGCAGGTCTCCCATGTCAGCCAGAATATCAGCTCTCAGCTCTGAAATATAACCATAACCAGGTCATCACAATCACCTGAGCAAAAACACTTCCCAGCAGGTGGACTGGGCAAAGCTCAAGGAATGCAAAAAGCTTTTCCCACCCTTTTATCCTGTGCATGGAAGGCCAGTGGGATTTCACCATCCTGTCAGGTCACAAAGCTGATAAATAAGCCATGTTTGGAGAAACTTCCCATGCACACCCAACTGGAAAAAGAGGTGAACAAAATTCCTCTCTCTCTAGGAGAGGAGATAAAGTCACTCACCTTGGTCACACATCAGGAATAAATGTTCCCTGCTCTTTGGGAAAGGCTGTTCAAGCCCTCACCACCTCCCTCGACATCCCAAGCTTTTCCCAGCTTATTATTTAAACCTGAACTGGGAATACAACCACACAGAGGGGAGGAATAAGCAACAAAAGCAGCAGAGAGCAGTGCTTGAGAAAGCTGCCACCCCTCCTGCACACACAGCAGGTCAGCAAATCCACAAGATAAACACTCCCAAAAATGCTCTGTAATCAGGGAAGCAGGACAGAAGGAGTGGTTACAGCCTGAACAAGGAGTGGCAGTCATGTCAAGTTTTATCCTCTTTCCCTGCCTGGGTCAGGGTTGAAAGCACTGAGATGGTATTTCCTGCTCAGACTCAGATGTTTATTAGTCCTTATCCATGTCACAGTCTCACAAACCCTGAGTTCTACAGCACTTCCCTCTAACAAACTAAAAATGGAGCCCCATCTCTCTGTCTACAAGGCCTTTTAAGGATAAACTGTCCAATTGGGAAATGAAACCTAAATTATTTTTGCTTTTAACCCAATAACCAACCACCCATGGCCAGCAGTGTGGACTTTTTTATCCAATTCCACAAAACCACCCAAACCCATGGAGAAGAAGGTGAAGAAGATGAAGAAGAAGGAGCAGCCTCTGCCCTAAAACCTCCATCTTGTTTATATCTATTACTGTATTCTAAACCCTTAAACTCTGAGTTTCCCACCCTGAGATATCACACCCTCCTATCCAAACTCCACACCCACAATCCCAGTTCTCTCATTCCATTCTGGAAGCTTCTCCACAGCCTCAGGTCAAACACAGTGTTCCCCTGGGGCTCAGTGCCTGGCAGCACAGAATTTATTTAAATATAATTTATTTCTAGCACAGAAAGCCTGAAATTCTCAGCAGCCAGGGTCCCAACACAGGCACAACAGGTACAGCACCCAGAGTTAAAGGATCTCTGGATTAAGGCATTTGCCAAGCAGCCACAAAAAATAAAAAACTGAAGAGATGATGGACTTCCAGCTGAGAAGAAGGGGCAGAGGGTGAGGGCTGCTCCCAAATCACCCAGGTCTCCTCTACACTGATGACCCAAAGCCAAACTCATGCCAGGCTGCTGAGCTCAGATGCTTCACCACAGGGCCCTTCAAAGCTCAGAGCTGCCAAGCAAAGAAACAACAACAACAACAACAAGGATGCAGTCACACCAGGAAACAACAAAAGGATGCAATCACTCAGTTATTTCTACATGTTCCCAGAAATATCCCAACATGGTGCATCCCACACAGATTGCAGTGCAGCCAGTGGAAGGTGCAGCTCCAGGGGAATTCAAAGTCTCCACTTTGAGTCCTCCTTTAAAGACCAGAGATATTTACTGCTGATACCAAAACAACATTAAGGTACCAACTCCCCTCTCAAGCAACACTCAGGATCTTTCATCACTTCAAATTAGGGTGGTGCTGCATGACTGACTCTGACTTTTGAGATATTGGAATTCATGGCAGCTTGTACAGAGTCCTACCAGAAATACTGACCATGTTTCTCTCCTTAGAACCTTTTCCTCAGCAGAAGCATTTCTGTAAATTCAGGACTGGCAGGAAACCAGAAGCTTCTCTGCTCTTCAGTACTGACAGGAGCTGTGTTGGTCTCAACAACAACCAGGGTTTATTCCCTGCACTGTCTCCAAAAACCTGGCTGCAGGGATGTTTCTGTTCCATTTAGGCAAAAAGGAGGATTTTTCAGTAAGAGCAGAGCAGGTTACAATGTCAACAGCAAGGAGAAATTGGGATGACACAAAGGAGAGAGGGGGGAAAAGGAATCACTGCTGTAAGATCCAACACAAAGGCTCAGGAGCACAGGTCCTGCAATCTGAGTGGGGAAATCATCACAGAGACTGAAGAGACCAAGGTTTACTCCAAGGCAGCAGCTTTTTGGCACAGCTACAGAGAAACTATCAAAAGTGAGGCCCACTGGGCTCAGCTCAAACACTCAGGAGGTTTCTGTTCCTGCTGTTTTGGTGAAATAAACAGGTTAAAACGTGGGGAAGTTACTGAAATGTGCACATTGGAAAGAGCTAACTGGAGGTTTTGCTTTGGGTAGCTACCAACACAAATGTTTATCCCCTGCCAAGGCATTCCCATGCAAATATCCCTACAGGGTTTTTCAAATCACTCTGGCTTTGAGCTGAACCTGACCTGGGCTCCCACCTGAGCACAGGCACACAGAAATACCTTGGACACCCATTTCCATGGAATGAACCACTGCAGAGGGCTTCAACACCTGCCCAGGAGAACTCCCTTGTCAAGGAAGAAGTGGAAATCGTGATCAGCATCTGCAACCCAAGAAACACAGAAAGCAAGAGCCAAAAGCAAAGAGAGCAGCAGGGGGCATGGCTCAGTAGGATTTGGTTATTGCCCTGCAAGGACCTTGGCTCCAGCTGCCCCAGGTGAGACTTTGCTCCCAATAAAGTCTCTGAAGGTGAATTTGAGAGAGGAAAAGTGTCAGAACCCACTGGATGGCTCCAGCCCCTGCCAGGGGGCTCAGAGACCTTGGCACAGAGCCTGGGGCACCTGGGACTTTGATTTTGACCCATGGAGCAAATTACCACCTTTATATGAAGAATTACAAGTCAAGAGAGTTTAAGTAGAATAATACTTTGTCATGGGGTGAAAAACAGATTTTTGGGGTTTTTAGAATGGGGGATCGGTGTCCCAAGATAGAAGGAGGACAGGGCATGTCCAAATTCCTCTTTCTCCCTCCTAGCCTCCATCTTCTGGGTGATGGTGGCACTTTTGGATTGGTTGAAGGAAGGAACTCACTGTCTAGCATAGGTGATGGGTATTGGGGAGTTATGGTAAATATTGCACAGGTAGTTTTTAGTATAAAAAGATAGCACTGCCCTGAGGTGGTCAGAGTGCCTCTGTCTGACCTGCTGGACAGACCTCAGCAGGCCAGAGAAAGAATTTTATAGATAAGAAACAACAAACAACCTTGCGAATGAGGATGGAAGAGCTCTGACTCCTTCTTCAACCGCTTGGCTGGGAAAAGAGACTTTCTAACACAGCTCAGGGTCACTCTGAGCAGCAGAAATCCTGAGAGAAAAGGTCTCTGAAGGTGTATTGAGAGAGGACAGGGTCTCTGAGGGTGTATTTGAGAGAGGACAGGGTCTCTGAGGGTGTATTTGAGAGAGGACTGGCTGTGCTGCAAGTCACTGAAGACAAGACACTCAACTTCCTCGATGAAAATGCCCCATGAGCTGCCCACTCCCACCTTGGAAAGGGACAATCCAGCAGTTCTGGAGCCCTGCCTAAAGCACTTGTGTCACTTCAGGCTGTTCCTTACACCTGACAAGAGCTTCCCCACACAAAGGAGAAATTCCAGGCAGATTGCTTTTGATTCAAAGCTCCAGAGCCAGCAATGAAGCTGCTAAGAGACAATTGCAGTGTCTCTAAAAAGCCCCCAGTCTCCAGGATTGCAAAGTCAGCATTTAAACTCCACAGCAAGTATTTTCTGGCTTTTAAAAGCTCCAACAGGATTAAGAAGTCTGGGAGGAAAAAAAAATATTTACCAGGGGTTTTCCACATTGGGACAGAAGCAAGAAAGCAAAGCCAAATCAGGGCCACTCTGGTTCAGAGCACCTTAAGTGAAGAATTACATCAGGCTTAGCATCCCTGAGAACTCATTGAGAGGCTTAAATTCTGACTGGCACCACAGTTGATGCCCCACTCCAAATTAATTCATCATTAAAGATGACCTGCTGCCATGAGACATCAAAACCTCCCTACAAGCCATAGGAGCTGGATGCTGCAGGGCTGAATTCAATCCCATCTTTAAGAGGTTTTTCCTTCAGGAAGGAGAAGCTCAAGTTGCAAGATTAGTCATGCTTACAAAAGCACAGGGGCAGCTCCACACAGCCTGCTGAAAGGGAAAGCCCAGGCTACCCAGGGAGAGGGCTCCAGGCTCTCCCAGACAGGAGAAAGCCTTGCCCTCAGCAAAAAGGAGAAAACAGGATTTTAAAAACCCTTTGGATATATTTGAGCCATTAATAATGTGGTTTTCCCTCCATTCAATCAACAGCTTTTTCATGGCTCATTTTTTTCTTTCTGTGACATTCATGTTTCACCAGCACCCCAGATCCCAGACAAATTACCATTTAAAATACTCTGTGTGTATCCAGATATATATATATATATATATATATATAAATATAAATTGCCATTCAAAATATTGTGTGCGCACATATACATATAAATAAATAAATAAACATATATATATATATATATATACACACATATGAAATGAAGGCTGCAAATTTGCAAGCTCCTTTGTCACTGTGTTTTCCATCAGCTCAGAGGAAGGAATTCCCTTCACCTGGAGTGAATGATGAAGGTGAATCTGCTCCAAGGGAAAGCAAGAGTGGGTTTTGGTGGGTCTCCTACCATTTGTTTTCTCTCATCATCCCAGTGTTTTCCAAGGTTTCACACTGCATTCCTTCCCACTGCTGATCTGGGAGGAAAGAGCACAGGAGGACTTGAGAGGGACCCCAAGCTCCAGCAGCTGGGAGCCATCACCTCACACAGAACCCTGCTGCTTCAGGCTCAGAGGAAAGGGAAATGAATTACTCCAAGCCAGGAAGGCTGGATGTGTCAGAGCTCCTCCTAATGATATCCAGGTACCTCCCAGTGCTCCAGGAGGGCTGGGGGAAGGAAAACACCCAATTAAGAGCAGATGAAGGCACTTGAGCTCCAATTACACCTAGAGGGGCTCGCTGTCACTCTGCAGCTGTTCTTGCAGGGCATTTCTTCTGGCAGCTCCATTTACACCACTGGGCTTGGATCTCCAGTTTTGGGATGTGTTTTTCCAAGTGTGGGGGATTACAAGAGCAATCAAATCCTCACACTCCCATTTAATTCCTTTGGGTTAAAGGCTTGGCAAAATCTTTCACCAGAGGAGTTCACACTGATTTAAAACTAGTGCAATCAGTAATTCCTGCAGCACCACCTCCCCTCAAGGAGGGCTGCCTTGGCCAGGAATAAAAAAAAAAATATAGATTTTAAACAAGACAAGGTTTCCATCTGGCCACCAGGTGTGTGCTGGAGCACAGACACCCCTCCCAGCAAGAACTGCAGCAGGAACACTGCTGTCCTATAGCCCAGGCTGGTGCTTGCTGCAAGGCTGAACTCAGCAAAACACTCCCCAGGCACTGGAGACAGGTTAAAAACCAACCAAAAAAATAAAAAGGGATAAGCATCTATCAATCCAAGTCACTTAAGAAGCAGAGCAGCTCCTCACTGGCCTTGACTTCACCCTTTTGACAGTTCAAAAAAACTCCCAAACAGGATATTCAAGTAGGGCTGAGCAACCAATCACAGGAAATTAACTTCATAATCTGCTAGAGGCAACGAGGCAGCTTCTTTCCAGCGGAGAGCATGGAATTATTTGGCACCAAGAAGCTCCAGCCCCTTCTGGTAGGGTAAGTTCATTTCTCCTTTATCTCAAATCTATTCTATTCTATCTCCAATTCTACCAACTGCCTGGAGAAACAGAAGCTCCCAGGAGGATTTGAGGTCACTATGACACACCATTCTCCCATTCTCACCATTCTTCCATGTGAATAATTCTGCAGAGCAGCAAGGACAGGACAAGGCAAGCAGCACAGCACAGCCCAGGCTGGATGGCACCTCCCAGACACCTGAAGCTGTTTTCTCCTCTTTTCCTCCAGCTTTAACAGAGAGCACAACAGCTCAAAATATCTCCAGCAGAATGTGGAAGGAAGAACATCTGTCCTTATGCAGGGTTGTGACAGACTGATGGTGACCACAGCTTTTATCTGCCCGAAGCAGGAGGGCTAAGTTAAAAACCCAAAACTGTTCTTAACTGCCCAGTGAAACTCCACTGGGTCTACTCATCTGCTTTCATAAAAATATTGTTCCACTGTGAGAAGGACCTCCTTTTTTCTCAATAAATGCTGTTTAGGAGAGATTTATTGACAAGAACTATCATTATTATTAACAAGATGTGGCCAATGACAGCAATGCCTCATTACTGCACATAATTGAGACCATTCCTAGAGCAAATTGCAAGCAAAACTCTGAGACTAAACATTTTTCTTTTCAAGATGGAGACTCAAATAAGGTTTCCTGTCCAAGATATTCAGAGATGTCATTATTTTTCCAAGCTGCCTCTAATGAGTAATTTGAGGGGGAGGTTGTTTTTGTTTTGTTTTTAGAATCACAACCAGCGACAGCCTCCCTGTAAAGGAGAAAGAGGAATTCACAGCAAGTAGCTCTGGTGCCAGTATTTCAAAAACAAGCAACTTGCATAATCTTAAAAGCATTTCTATGGAAGCTCTCCTTCAGAAAGAGGCCTTTGATGACACTGTGGTTTTGACAGCAAGATCCTTACATGGATTCAAACCACACAAATCATTTTACACAGAGCACGATTGTAACACTGATCACTAGGAACGTGCTGAGTGAATGGAGGCCAGAACCAAAGTTTCATGGAGGCCTTGGTGTTCCTAACTTGAAAGTTTCATACCAGGAATACCAGAGGAGCCTGGCAGGGCTTTTGTTTTTATTTAGACACACGCAGTTTTCCCAAGAACAAACTCCCTGCCAACAGAGCTCCCAGCCAGGGATGCTCCCAGTGCCCAGAGAGCAGCAAGGAGGGACCAAGGACCAGGGGTTTGTGCCCTTCTGCAGGAGCTGGACACCAACCCCCAGGTAAAAGCACACATTTCCTGAGTGTTTATAATGGAAGCAAGATAAAGAGTAATTTCTAAGAAGTGACATCAGTGAGAATAGGGTGTGACATCAGCTTACCAGGCTGCAGTGCCCTGTCCGTGTGACAACGAAACCTTCAGCAACTGAAGCCACTCAGCACATCCCTGTGCACCTCACCTTCCCCTTCTCCCTACAGCCTCCATCCCTGTGCACCTCACCTTCCCCTTCTCCCTACAGCCTCCATCCCTGTGCACCTCACCTTCCCCTTTTCCCTACAGCCTCCATCCCTGTGCACCTCACCTTCCCCTTCTCCCTACAGCCTCCATCCCTGTGCACCTCACCTCTCCTTTTCCCTACAGCCTCCATCCCTCTGCACCTCATCTTCCCTTTTCCCTAGGGTCTCCCACCCCTGACAGCCTTCCTGTGCCTTCCCATGGCTGAGAACCACATGTACACCACACAGAGCTAAAGGAGAACAAACTTCTGCCAACAAACCCTAGGCAGGAGCCCCAAAATCTCAATTTCTCTTCAGCTTTAGGAGGAAAATGCAAGCTGAAGATCTGGTGTCTTTATTCTAAATAAATAAATTTATTTATATACAATAAATGTAAATTATATAAATGTACCTATTATATATACATTATTATAATATATACAATGTATAAGTAATGTATATAATTATACCTAATGTATATATTATTATATATACATTATATAAATGTATGCATTGCATACATTGTATTTCTTGCCAGTTGTGCTTCCCAAACCCCTAGGGAGAAAACTGGCTGGAAAACAAGAGCACAGGCACCAGGAAAACACCCAAAGTGCCCGTAGAGCTGTGCACTGTAGCTGCTTGTGCTTCCCTGGTGGGAAAACAGGAGGGAAAAGCATTATTCCCCTTGTTCCTAAGGGCTCAGAGCTCCTGTGCCAAACATGGTGTAACTCCAGGAGCCAGCACAGGGCACCTGGAAAGCACACAGAGGAAAAAGGAGAGCTCAGTGTATGCTTTGACAGGCTCTGAACACAAGTGAGAAATTACTTGTAACAAAAAAGCTGCGTTCAAAACTGTCTGGAGAACTTCTGGATTTCCATTACATTTTTGTAGAACTCTCCATGAAGCTCCACCAAACACCAGAGCAGGGCTGCCACAATTAATTTCACTTGTCAACAGTTAGATGTGGACATTGCCCATCTCACTGAAATGAGAAATGTGATTTACAGTTCCTTTGTCACCTGTTAAAGCAGAGGCTGTGCATTAAGCAGGATTAACTTGTGCCATTTTTGCCCAAAGTAACATCATTATTACAGCCACAAGGACTCACAGAGGAAAGCCATTCTGCACAGGATTTTCTTCTGTGAAAATGATGCTAAGCATTTAAAAATTATCTATAATCCATAGGTGGTCTGCATAAACTTCCCTGGCTGGGTACCAGATTTGAATTGGAGAGCGCTCAGCTGTAAAATCTGACAAATCTTTTCTGCCTATTAAAAGAATATTTGTACAGATGGCAGCCTTAAAATGCCCAAAAGCAACCCTTGCTTCCCCCAAACCCAGAGCCCACTCAGCCTGGGAGGTTTCTGGGAGCAGCAGAGGGAAGGAGAGCAGGGACCCACCAGGTTCATCCAACAGGATCCTCCTGCAGTGCTCTGGGATGTGCCAGGCTTTTCATTTGCAGCTGCTGCAGGGAGGCTGGACAGGGACAACATGAGCACCAGAATCTCTGCCTCAGAATCCCAGAGAGCCCATGATCTACAGCAGAAGGCAAAAGAGCACTCAGGAGCCTGCTCCTCCAATAATCCAGGGACAAAGCTGAGGGATGGAGGCAGCTGTGGCTCAGGCACTGAGCAGCTCCACCACGTCAGAACAACTTCTCTGTCTCTGAGACAACTCCATTACTCACAAGCCTGGATCCATCTGTTCCCATCAGAGTGTAAAATGCCTCAGTGTGACCCCTGCACAGTTCCTTATTGCCACACACATCTGTTCTTCCTCCAGTCAGCCTTCCCATCACCCCAGCACAGTAACACACCCCCCACCCCAGAGCAGCTGTAAAATACACACATCTAAGCAAATAAAAAGCACTCTGCAGCTGGCAACCATGGCCTCCACTTAGTCCACATCAATTTCTAGGAAAGCATATAAAACAAAGTGTTTGAAATAGCTTTCCTACTTCCAAGGTGATGCAAAGAAAAAAAAAAAAGGAAAAAGAAAAAAAAACCTTCTCCCACACAACTCTTCTGGCTGCTGCAAAATCCTGGGCTGGGCTGCAGCCAGTGGGGAGCTCTGACAAATCCTGCAGGGCTCCCAGGGCACCAGCACAGCCTGAGCTTCCTGAGGACACTTCCTGAAGCATCCAGCCTGACAGCTCTGCTCCTCTGTCCAACAGCCTGGGAACTCCAGCACTAATCACCCTCCACTGCACCCTCAGCATGGCCTCAGGTTTCAGCTTTTCTATGTTTCACATTCTGTGCTGCTTTAGTGTGTGGGTCTGAGCTTCACATCAGGGCATGGTGAGCTCTGCACAGAGCAGGAGACAAAACAATTCCTGCTCCAGCTGGGCACCATGGACAAATGATCCAAATCTCAGCCCAGGAGCACAAACCCCGAGGGCTGGAGAGAGAAAAACAAGGATGGGACTGCCTGGGCTAAAGCTGGGATGGGACAATGAACTCCAAGATGCAAATGGAGCAGAACTGATCAAAGTGACAAACCCTGTGACTGGGTGTGCATTTTGTGCCCATTTTGGCTCACCTTGGGTGCAGCCCTGGCTGGGCTCTTGTGCTGCCCAAGGTGGATCCATGGAGGAGATCCTTCTAATAAATCCCTGCTTTATCCTTTAGCTCTGTCTGGCCTCTGCTCTAGCTCAGCCTTCACAAGGCATCCCCACAGTGGAGTAGAACTCACACACACACAACACAAGGCAGACTTCATTCAAACAGCTGACACATACTTCAGACTGCAGTTTTCCAAAACTTTTTCTCCTTTTTTTTTTTAAGCCCAGCTTGGAAACAACCAGCAAAGGCTCCAGTAGGAATTAAACCAACTGCTACAATCCATGTGGCATGCACACCTGACACACAGGGGTCTACAGCTGGAGCCACACTGCCAGCGTGGACCACAGGCACACCAGTGATCCACATGAAGTGTGGGGAACTGAACTCTCAAACCAGCAACCCATTTCTGCCCCAAATAAAACAGTGACAAGCCCTGCCAGAGCTCCCACCTGAGTCTGCTGGGAGCTCTGAGCACTGCCAAAAGACTGCAGAGCTCTGGAGAGGCAGCAAAACTCAGAGATACGTGGCAAAGCACAGTTGCCACAAGTGCAGGGGACAACAAATAACCCAGCCAGGAGCATCAGCTTGGCAGGTCAGGCAGCTGGGGCACTCATGGCAAGGCTCCCTCTGACTCGCCATGGGCTTTCTGAGCTCTAAATGCCACCCAGTCCTCCCCAGATGGAATCATGGAATGCTGTGGGGTGGAACAGACCTTCACTCCATCCCCTGCCATGTTACTTCATGATCCCAGGGTGCCCCAAGCACCATCCAGCCTGGCCTTGGACACTTCAAGGGATGGGGCAACCTCAATTTAATAATCCTGATGAATCATGAAGCTGCAAAACTTGTATTCCACACACAACCCCGTGTCCAACATCCCCTGGCTTTGCAGTCATGAGTGACAGGCTTGAACAGAGCCAGCCTCACACACTGGTCCCAGTCTGCAAATCAGGCTTCTTACAAAATCACCCAAATCACAACATTTCTGCAAGGAGGATTTATCCCAAAGATTGTGGCAATAGCAGGGAAGGAAAAAAATGAACAGCAGCACTAAAAACCAGAAATCACAGTCATGGATTAATAAAATTGCACCAAAACTCTCATCCATCTCACGAGGAAAGTATGTTTGGATCCTGCCTTGTATTTCTCTGTGGCAGCTTTGGCAGACCTTGACAGAAGCCCCAGCAAAAGAAGGAAAAAAAAACCAATGAAAAAGCTCCTCTTAAATCATCAATACCTAATGGCCCCCACTATCTGTTCAAAGGGGAAGGAAGCACTAGGAGGAAAAAAAACCAACCTGACAAAAAACAAACCAACCCACACAAGTCTGAACATCCTCACACTATTTACAGACACACAGATCTCTCTGCTCATTGATGAAAGTCTCTGATTTTGGTAAATCTGCAAGAGATTTGGGCTGTAGGGGCTAAGGCTGGGCACATCCTGCCTGCCCTGCCCATCCCAGGCAGCATCCCAAGGAGAGGCCCAGGCTCACCTGAGATCCCTGCTATTACACAGACTTGTATTACAGAGGTCTGACCCTGATCTTTATTTAAAAACTACTCAGAAATCCCTTTCTATTACACCTACATTTATGCATGTTTCCAGGGGCAGGGGAAAAAAAAAAAAACAACAAAAACCAACAAACCCAGACAATGCCCTGCAGGTATAAACACCCTGCCCAGGATCAGCAAAGATCTACAGACCTCCAAATCCCAAGGAATAATTGAATAATGGACTGGTGCAGCCCTAACAAGTGCACAGCCACACATATTTGCCATCACCTTCCTCCACGTGTTTACCTGCAAACAAACTGGGCAGTGGAATCAAAGTCTGGAGCAGGTGAGCTTGGTTCAATCAGCTCTAGAAATCTGGAGTCTGTTCTCCAGAGCATGCTGCCAGGTTTGTGTGTGCATTTAACATTAAAATTGTGTGGTTTTTCAGGTGATAAACACAGCTCACACAGCAAAGCCAAAGTGATTCTCAGCTTATGAAGATCTCCCTGGTTTAGCCTTTGGAGGAAATGAACTTGGGGGAGCCTAAAGGAACTAAAAAAAACAGAGATCAGCACATGAACTGCGTTTATCACCTGAAAAACCACCCAAGTTTTGCTTCCCTTTTGAACAGGTCTGATACAGTCTGTGCTGAGGGTTTTAGTGTTTGTTTTGGGGTTTTTTTTTTCTCCCTGCTACACGCCTGTCAAACTGAGCAAGGAGCTCACTTTGACCTGAATAAAGCAAAACTGAGTCACAGCTGAAAAAGGCAACATTCCTTATCTGCACTTATCCCATCCCATCAGGGATTCCAGCCTGAAACACCTCAGGAAGGAAAGATAACAGCAAAGAAAGAAAACCTCTCCTGTTTGTAAACTGTGCACTACCCATTCAAAATAGAAATATTGTGTTCCTTGTGCCAAAACAGACCAAGGAGGAAGAAAACCACTGTGCAGCTGTAAGGGCAGACCCCAGTGCAACACCAGGGCAGCAGCTGCAGTTTGGCACCAAGAACCAAATTCCTTATAACCCAACTCACACGTTCCCATTCCCCCCACTGCCAACATCCACCACAGAAGCCAGGCAGAGAACAGGTGAGTCTCTAAAGCATTGTGGGGTTTTTAAGGTTTGGGGTTTTTTAAATAATTCAGAATAATTTCACTGAACAGAACTTGTCTCAGACACAGAATATCAGCCAAGTCCCTTCTCAGTCAGGGCAGGGATAAAGCCTAGGAGTAAACCCACCTTAGGCAAGGCAAAAGCATTAATTCCAGGAGATACTTGAGAGCATTTCTTGCAGTCTGAGGCAGGAACAGACAAGCCATGGAAGGCTTCTCCATGAATTCCAGCCCTAGCCCTTGGACTGGTTAGAGAGGAGACAGAGGAGGGGGTCACACTGAAGGCTCTGTGTGTTTCCCCAGGCTGAAGTGGGTGCACAAAGGGACTGCCAGTTCTCCAAAATGTACACAGAGACAGGCCCAGCCTTACATTTCAGGCTACCAACAAAAACCTCAGCACACCCCCTGGAAAAGCAAGCCAGGGATGTCCCAGCAGCCAAGGAGGCTGCAGGTAGGATTAATTGTATAGTACTCAGAGGTTCTACAAACACTCCCCCAATAAACCATGAATGTGAATCCATCCTCCTGCTCTTGCTGTTCATAGCCTCCAGCAGAAGCCATGGAGCTATAAAAACTCCCTCATTACCACCTGCTCAGCCTTCAGAAAACTGAATATCTTCAAAAGAGGAAAGACAAACCTACCCCAAGAACAGATCTTGCCAAACTGGCTCTGGCTGAGATATTCCAACCAAACAGCCTCACCGTGGGGAATGCAACTGTGCATTCTGGGCTGAAGGCATGGGGGAAAGGAGGAGCCACTGCCAAACCAGGAAAGCTGAATTTATCTGCCATTGCATTGAAAAAACTGCAGATGCCATCACCTGTCAGGTCAGACTGAGCAGCCTGATGGCCACAGCACCCTGCCTTTTACCAAAGATGAGTCTCTGCTCCAACACTCCTTGCCAGGAAAAAAATCCCAACTGCTCTTCTTCTCTTGGGTTGCCTGAATTGAAAAAAGCTCATGGTGCTCTGACAGCCCTTCAGAGGAGCAGACCAGCAGCTGCTTTCAGTGCTCAGAAGTTTAACAGGCATCTAAGGCACTGCTACAGCCCAGAGAGGGACAATTAGGATGATGACAATTCCCCTGAATCTGCCTAAATGCCTACAAAAGGAACACTTTAAATAAAAGCTTTCACTTGGGCAAAAATCCAGCCAGTTCCCCAGCAAGAGAGAGCTCGAAAAAACAATTCCATTATGAATGTGAATGATTAGATTTAAGAATTTTCCTGTACACTTAGAATCCCTGATGCAGAAAGCCAGAGGCCTGTGATGAGATGAACTGGTCTCCATATCGACCTCATTCAGAAATGCCACAGCAATTTCCCTTATCAGCAGATAATGAAAAACCTATAAACTCCCAGCTCAACCATAGCCATTCATCCTGCCTTTTCTGTTACTACTCAAAAATCTATCAGTCACTGCTAACCTTAAACAAATGCAGATTAATGCTGCTTCCTGAACAAATCCCATCTATTTTCTCCCAAATTATTTTTCAGTCACACTTCCCAGTTAACAGGAGGATATATCCAAGGTAGTCAAAACCCTTTTGGATTCAGGTGCAATTTTTCAAGTTCTTCTCCAACCACATTCCCAGCTCACACCTCTGATGGAGCTTTAAGAACAGAAACCCTTTTTCCCTTTTATATGTTATGAAAAGAGCCCCAGAAGTTTCTTGCCATGGACACTGAAACGTGAATCAATGATGATATTCAACACCTCTCAAAACCACTCCAAAAGCTGAAATCTTTACTGCCCAAGACTTCCAGGTTTTTATTTTCATGCTGGTAGACAAAAGGATAGAGATCAGGATGATAAAACAGGGAAGGGAGGAACAAAAAAATGCCAGCAGGGAATAAATAACATGGCAGGGAGGGAAGCAGTGAAGAACCTCATTAGACAGGCAGGAGTTTAATTAAAGTGTAGAAACAACAGCACTGCCCAACTCCAAATTTCAATTACCTGGGACTAGAATTATCCAGCCCCAGAACTCAGGCACTTCAAGACAAAGATTTACAAGGCCTTGAGCAACCTGAAGTGGCCTTGAATCCTCCACAAAGGTGGAAGCTGCCAATCTGCAAGGAGTCCCTCCAACAAAAACCCACCCAGTCATTCCCAAGAACTGCTCAGGTTTGCTGCTGTTTAACAGCCAGAAGGAAAACTTGTAAAATGGGACCTCCTTCCAGCTGGAACACTGACTGAACCATGATAAGGATCAATCAAAATATCTTAACTTCCTTCAAGGTGATCTAATTCTTCAATCTGAAAGCTCCCCACGCAGAAACCCACAGGGGTGTGCTCAGACACCAGCCCACTGCCAAGCACATCACCAGCAGCCAGCCCTGAGCAGGGCTTTGAACCCCCCAGGTGGGAGCAGGTAACCATTTCTGTGCCCACCAGAAGGTGATCAGCCCCAGCTGGCTGCAGTTTCAGCTAAGAATTCAGCCATGGTAACTCTTCAAACCACAATACCACCCACTGGTACTTGCATTTATCCCAGTGCCTTCTGAACCCTGAATCATCTGTGAATTGGAGTTTTTGTTCCCCTCAACTCTCACAGGGTCCCAGTGCCACCAAAATCACCCAGCAGGAGCTGTGTCCATGCTCAGGCACAGCTTCCACACCCTGCCTGGAAAAGGAGGAAAAGGAAACATATTCCATCAGCTCGATTTGAAGGGGGAATCTCTCCACTAATTACATCTAATTAAATCACCAAGGTACACCTGCAGTAACACCCAGGCACTAAATCCTGCATTTTTGTGGCATTACACAGAAATTTCCAAGAAATCCACACATATTTATCTTGAAAAGAACTTAGTTTTTTACCAATTTTAGTGTTGTTGGAACAGGTAGCTTTGCTACAGCTTCAACAACAGGGAAGGCTCCTCAGCAGTTCTAGCTCAGGTGATCAAAACTGTGTAAATTAATTAACTCTTTCTGCACAAAATTAACATCCAGTGTAAAACAAGCTCACAGAGGACCTGGATTTTCATAGCTTGGCTGATAAATATTCCTGCTGCAGCAGCCCTGCTCTGGCTGGTAAATACTTTAAGATATCACACAGACTAGCATGGAAAAAACAAGATGTAACTTCAGGTTTAGTTGAATTTTGTCATGAGAAAAGCAAGGTAACGTTTTTAAGAAAGCCTTACACAAAACATCTGCTGATGGCAACTGTTTAGACTTCTGTCTCTAAGAAAAGCCAGACAAGCCAGCCCACATTATTTCCTTGAAAAGGTGACAGCAGCATTTTAATATTGACCTCTTTGTTAGCTTGAAAACCAAGAATAAAACTGACTTTATACAAAAAGGAGACATTTTCTATCACCATAGCCAGTGCTCTATCACACACAATCCCAGCAGCAGACAAATATTTGTGTGCCTTCACCTTTATTTACTTTATCCAGCTACTTGCATATTTAAAAAAGCATTTCTTTGTTCCTTACCCTGCCAATATAAAAGGCTCATTCTGATCTAAGTACTCACATAACCAAGACACCAAGTCGTTGTAAAGCTTCCCAATTTTTCTGCTGAATTGAGATTTTTTTATGGACTTACTACTAAAGTATGAACATGAGGAAAGTTATGTTTAAGTAACTAAAGCATGCACAAATGATTTACTCGTTTTTAAAGTCTATTGATCCAGCTGATCATTCATTCCCTTCTCATACCCACTGTTTTGTCTCTGTTCTTCTTTTAAACTTTTTCCTTCATCCATATCCCATTCCTACATGGCCTGTCTAGGTTTTGTTACTCTGCAGTGCAATCACCATTACTCAAAGACCTCAGGAATTCTAATACAGAATAGAATAATAGGGAAGAATAGAATTAATAGGGAAGAATAGAATAATACAGAATATTGTGCCTCTAATAGAGGCACCAAAACATCCCTGGTATAGTTTTCCACTTTGTTAGGTACTCCCTTTGAAGTGTGGGGAAAGGCTGGAGAAGAGAACAAAGCTTGGAAGGCAAAAACCTCACTTCCCCCAGGTCTGTCCTGGTGACAAGGGGTGAATTCTCTGTCTACAACAAGATTACTCCCCCAGTTGCTGAGAGTTCATAACACACATCCCAAGCTCTAGCCTAAGATGGGAAGACTGGAAATGCCAGATAATTACAACACAGCACACCAAGTAACTTGGAAAGCCAACTGCAGCCCCAAATTCTCCAGGCAGAAATAAGAGGCATCACTCACCACGGGCTCCAGGCTGAGAAAAACAGAGAACTGAGACAGCACCAGCAGAGAGAGGGATGCTCTCCCACCTTTTCACTCTGCTCACCATCCTCAGCTGGGCCCTGGGGCAGCTGCTCCACACACAGCTGTTCCTCATTCCAGGTGGGAATGATCCTTTCACACCCACCAGGGTGGGGCTGTCACCCACTGCCCAGCAGCTTCTGACCTGGGCACTGAGCAAAGCTGCTGAGGGGACACAGAAATCCCCACTGTGCTCCCCCCTGGGAATTATTATTTTTAAAATCAAGTCCCCTGCTACAGGATGGGAGAGCTGGGGATGTTCAGCCTGGAGCAGAAAAAGCTCCAGGAAAACCTGGAGCTCCTTCCAGTAAAAAGGGGGTTGGAAAAAAGAGGGAGAGTGACTTTCTACAACTGCATGGAGTAAGAGGACAAGGGGAAACGGCTTCAAACCAACAGAGGAGGGATTTAGGTGGGTATTGGGGAGGAATTGTTCCCTAGCAGGGTGGGCAGGCCCTGGCACAGGGTGCCCAGAGCAGCTGGGGCTGCCCCTGGATCCCTGGCAGTGCCCAAGGCCAAGCTGGACAGGGCTGGGAGCAGCCTGGGATATTGGGATCCTGCCCTGGACTGGGATGGGTTTTAAGGTCAGTGTGGGAAATGGATTTATAGAGAATTCTCAAAGCCTGACAGAAGGTTTACATAGTGTGTGCTTCTGTATGCAGACTTTGAGATAAGAAATGCTGACATGGAAATGCGATGGAATAGGACAGACATTGTGGAGAGAGAAATGGAACCAGAAACAAGTTTCAAAGGATGGCCTTGCAAAAAAGACTGGATACTTTGGAGAAATAGAGCTATGAAAGATGCATTGTAGTGGGACCAGGAGGGGTAATTTGAGATGTTGGCTTTAAGGCATTTCCAGCAGGGTGTGCCTAAAGCTGATAGGGCAAGAAACACTTATAATGTAAATAGGAAATAGTCAGCTTCTGACTGTGATGGTGTGGATTATAACATCTGTACTGTCTCACCCTACCCATGAGACTGAAAATGGAATAGAAGTTTTTAAAATGCCTCTCAGTTGCCCCATCTCTGGGCCAGGAAAGGGCACAGTCCAACACCTTCCAGCCCAGACCACTCTGGGATTCTGTGATACACCAGCAAAGCGGTTCATTGGTTTCATCCCTATCCTAACACTTGTGGATTAAAACACCAAAACTTGGTAAATGAATGTTTTCTAGGCAGTGCCCAGACAAAGTGCCCAGTTAAATCCTGCAGGGGTAGAAGAGGCACACAAAAGCAGAAGGGACACACTCCCCTCCTTTGCTGGCAGGCACTAAGCAGGCACTTCCCCAGGCACCAAGCAGCTCTGCCCTTCAAGCTCCTGCTCCTTCCTCAAGCACACAGAAATTGCCTCCTTTTCTGCAGCAGCAGCCACCCTCACAGCCAAACCAAGCTCTAACCCTGCTGCTCCACAGCACAGCCCCAAGTGCAGGTCTGACCCCACAGAGACACTTCCTAAAGCCCAGGAATGCAACAGCACACTGGAATAGGTCATTATTTTTTATAGCCATGCTGCAGAAGTGGAATTTTTATGGCTGGTATTATCAGCTGAAGGAAAACTGCTCTGAAAACACAGCTGTAGATTAAGTGTTATGTATCTATACAGAGTGACTGTAACACTAATTACATTTATTTTTCCCCACTGAGTGGCATTAAATCACAATCCCTTCCCACTTATCCCCCAGGAAGCCACAGAAGCTGCATGAAGACACCCAGTTCCCAAGCAGCCCAGTGTTCATCTGTTTGCAGGGATGCTCAGCAGCTAAATCTCCTTCTTCACAGCTCACACTCACAACAGGAACTACTCTGCAGTCCCAAAGAGAGTTCCCAAATGGCAAATTTAATGTCAGAGGCCAGAAGTGCTCCAAGAGGTCCAAAGAGCCCTTTGCTTTGGAAGGGACTCACAATCACTGCTCAAAGGGCAGCCATTCTTAGAAACCAAATATTTACTCCCAAAAAACCTGAGAGAATCCCCACAGCCACCTCAGCCTTCCCTGAAAAGCTCTTCTGCACCCAGGCAAGGAAGGATCCATCAATGGAAATCCTCTGCTGGCACAGGAACTGCAAAAATTCCTTCCTCTGAGGCCCCACTGCCAGCAGAGACCGCAGAGCTGCCCCAGGGCCACCCTGCAGCTGCTGCATCCCAGCCCAGGCTGACCCTCCTGGAGAGCCACCAGCCTCTCCTCCTGCACATTTTATTCCCTGAGGGACAGGAAAACATCAGGTTTTGCCAAATATTAACTGTCCCCACAGCAAACAGATGTAAATCAGAGCATCCTACAACTGCAGCGTCAGTGAGGTTGTGTAGGGTCCAGGGCTCTCAGTTTGGGGATGGATGCCTGGCAAAGCAGCTCTGCCAAAAAAAAAAAAAAAACCAAAAACAAAAACACAAAAAAATTTGAGGAAATCATAGAGGGGGGAAAAAAATCATGGTGGCCTCAAAACTCTAAAGATACAAGTCATTTTTCACTGTCTCAGACCGCGAGATAATCAGTAAAACTTAAAGAATTTAGAAAACTACAAGAAACTGGAAATGTTTTGAGGCTGAAGCTGTGCTCAGTTCACTGCCTGGGAGCTGTTAGCAGTATCCATTTAAACCTGCACTCTGCCAGATTACTGTCTCACTGACACTAATTCCAGATTACTTTTCTAAACTAGGATAATCTTAACAGGAGCAGGGTAAGAGAGAAGATGTTTGTCTGGAAATCAGTTCTCTCCAAAGCTGTCTTTTAAAAATCAGTTGCAACTTATTCTGAGTGAAAACTGCCTCCAGAACTCTGAGTTTCCCCCAAAACCTCTCAGTGGGAGTGCAGGAATTAAGAGTGGAAGCAACAATTTGGTCCAAAATTAATCACCAGGCAAAGGTCTGAAGGAGATGATTCAACCACCAATGCTCTCAAACATGGTTGTTTAATTTTTGCTCTTTCACTTGCACTCCCTTACAATTTTTTTGCCAACTACTGATCAAAAAAAATTCATTTGTAGAAATGTAAAACCATGCAGGGAGGGATTAATGGCTCGTGCTGGTTGAAGCAGAGATTTTACACCTCCACATATCCTGCTTGGGTTTGTGCCTTAGAAACTAAACTTGGTGGGAGACAGGAGGAAAGGGAGAGGACAGGGAGAAAGTTATTTATCACTGGAGGCTCTGGAATGCTAAATCAGCACATCACATAAAAATTAATCTGGCTGGCCACTGGTCCTTAGCCCTCCTAAGAAAAAAAAAAAAGAAGCAGCTTCAGCAAAGGGACAGACATTTTATTCAACTTTATTATTTAAATCCTACCTGAATATTACTTAAAAGCTTTTCTATAAAGGAAATGCTTTAAGAAGAGCTGCTCAACAAAAAGCAGGTGATTTGCACTCCCACAGGAGGCCAACACTCCCATCCCCTCTCTCCTGGACACAAGGGTTAATATACTGTCTTCAACCTCTGAGCTTCACAGCTCCACACTAATTACTGAGGAGAGGAAAAGGAAATTAATGGCTGGCCAGAGCTGTGGGCAGAAATGAAGCCAGTGCCTACTCAGAGCCTGGTTATTCTTCTCCTATCAGATTATCCACCTGGAGAAGCACATCACAATTAAAGCTGCAAACAGCAATTTTAACTGTCAAAAGTTAAGAGTTCTTATTAAGGTTGTGCTCCTTTAGTCTCTTGTGAAAAAGTGCAGTTAATATACCCAAAATGACTTGGTAGTCTTGTTCTCACAGCAAGGATGAAACCCCAGTTATCACTGGGTTATATAACATAATCCAATGTATATTAATATATCTACTATATATATTCTATATAATACACAATCCAATTGATAAATGAATTAATATTAATTATTGCAAGATAAAAGCCTTGGCACAGGGAAAGAACTGTGTTTATCATTATGGGTACACTATCAAACAAGGAGGGGAAAGTAACCCTGCAGCAACAGCATCAGAAAGACCAAGGGATGAGCAAGAACAACATCTTAGCACTAAAATTCCCAGAATCTAAATCAGGAGCCCAGGACTAAAATTCCCAGAACAACATCTTAGCACTAAAATTCCCAGAATCTAAATCAGGAGCCCAGTGACTTCATGCCCCCCAAGGGGCATGAAGTCACTGAAGTGCTTTCATGCCCCTTGAAATTCCTGCACTTATTCCTATAATAGTGATAGATGGCAACAGCTCAAGTGCTTCCTATTTTTCATCTACCTTCTTCCCACCCCCACTATTTCTGATTGTCCGCCTGCAGCTCTCCTTCCCCTTGATTTTGGGAAATGACCACCTTCCCAGGGAGCCTGTGGGATTTACTCACACAAACCAGCAAACTGCTGAGTTGACTCTGAGTATCAAACAACCTGAACTTCATTAAGTGATTGCAAAAACATGAAGTTATTATACTCACAACGTCCTTTCAACCTGGCTGATGCTCTGCAGACCTACAAGGAAAGAGGCAGGTATTTTTCACAGCAAGAGCTGGAAGGGTTTTGCACTCAGGTAATATGCAATAAATTAAAATTTCTCTACTAAGAAGTTGCATGGATTTCTCTCATGTTTATTTACGAGCTCTTCGTGCATCTCAAACAGCCAAGAGCAGAAGTTGGGGGACTCAGCAAAACACCAGAGCAGTAGGAGGAAGATACAATAACAGCAGAAAAAAAAAAAAAAAAACCACACCAAAATTAAAAATTAAAAACAAAAGTATTTTCTTCTATTTTAACTGTACATTTCTTCAGAAACCAGACTGAGGTAGATCTGACCATGGGAAAAGCCTCACACAAGTCAGGGATCACCAGGACTGAAAATTAATATTAAGGTTCAAGCAGCACAGAGATGAAATCAGAGCTGGAGAACTGCAGCTGTAAACACAACCCATAAAATTCAAGTTTAATCACTTAGGATTAAATAAGTTTCATGCATATTACTGCCAGTGGTCAGCCAAGCTGTTCTCCAGCAGCTCTGTTATTTACAGCTATTAAATAACTGTATTAAAGTCTTCCAGAGAATGCTTTTTCCAAGGCAAATCATGGCCAAAATAATACACATTTTAAACTACCCCGTGCTCACAAATGGCAAAAAAAGGGAAACACACTTGAGAACTAAATTAGCCTAATCTTAAAGCAACTCTTGGGATGCTGGTTGGTATTATAAAACTGGAAAGCATGACAGTGTAAGGCTGAAAGCTTCACTATTATTTTTTTATAACTTTTCTTTAGAAAAGCTTGGAGGAGGCAGAGTAACAGAGCTGGAGCACACTAAAATACATTAACAGAAAACCATCAGAAGAGGGGTTTTTGGGGGGTGTTCAGTGGAAAGGACAGAAGGGCTGGCTTAACTTTTTAGCCAAGGAAATGGAGATAACACAGAGCTGACACCCAGCCAGGGGGGTCTGCAGGTCCTCAGTGGGATGGCACAGCTAGGGCAGGAATTCAGCTTTCAGGCCATCCATTTCCACTCTGTAAGGAAGGCTGGAAGTGTTTGTGAGTCAGAACCCTGCCTGGAGCATCCTCAGCTCCTGCAGGAGGCAAGCAGAGCTCTGGCAGTGCCATGAAACCCCTGCAGGGATAGCCAGGGAATAGGAGGGGATTCCTGTGATTCCATCTGAGTGGAAATGCACACAAATTATGGAAAAGGCTGCCCTGAAAACTACTGTGCTGCTCTGACATTGTAATTCCAAGAACAAACAGCCCTCTCTGGTGCACTCCATTATATAAAATGTCAGGCTAATCACAGCAGTTCAGTTCTGAGTGTTGCCAAACGCCCCAAACTGAAGGAAAAAGGGGAGATACAGTGTTGGGGATGAGTCAGTGACACAGCTAACCCTCTACAAAAGGAGAAATTAATGACATCAGGCTGACCACAACAACAAACAGTTCCTCAGGTGTTGTGAGAGTCCCCAGGACGAGGTGAGAGATGAGAATTGACTCCAAGTTCTCAGCAGGCTGATTTATTATTTTATGATATGATATTATATTGAAATAAATTATATAATAAAACTATAAAGGATGCAGCTAGAAAAGAATGATAATAAAACATTTGTGATGGATTCAGAGTCCAACACAGCTGGCTGTGACTGGTCACTAAATTAAAACCATTCACATGCTGGGTAAACCATTCTCCAAATCACATTCTAAAGCAGCAGAACAGGGAGAAACTGAAGCTTCCCAGGAGAAGAAATCCTGGTGAAGGGATTTTTCATAAAATATCACAGTGACACTCAGGAACACACAGGGCTTGCTTCCAACCCCCAGAGCCACACTGCTCTAGGCAGAGGTGTTCCTGTGCTTTCTTTCCACTGAACCTGGAATAGTTCAGGGAACAACCTCGAGGAGGATGACTGCATCAAACTGGAGTCTGATGTCTCAAAAAAAGCCCAAGTCTCTCTTCTGAGCCACCAGGAGCAGTTTTTTATTCCATGAAGAAGTAGGTCAGGAAAGCAGCAGCTCCAGCAAAGTCCCTGCCCCAGATGCAGAGCCCTGAGTGCTGCTCCAGACTGGAGCCGTGTGTTACCAGTGTGCTGGCACTGGGAGAGGAGGGCATCCTGCAGAGGATGCCACGGGTGTGCCACTGCCTGCAAATGGAAAAAAACCAACAATGCAGCACAAGCAGAGGAGCTGCTGGGCACAGGAAACCTGAATGGTGTACAGGGACAGGCACCAGAAACAGCCCACCTTTGGGGAAAGGTGAAAAACAATCCCAACATCTGTTAAAAATGTTATTTACTGTTACTGTGATATTCTTTGAAAAATCCCTTCACCAGGATTTCTTCTCCTGGGAAGGTGAGAAGCCTCAGCTTCTCCATGTTTTGCTGTTCTGGAATGTGGTCTGGAGATTGGTTATCCAAACATGGGAATTGTTTTTAATTAATGACTAATTAAAGCTAGTTATGAGTGGCTCTCTGAGGAGTTACAGGTTTTTATTATTTATTCTTTTCTAGCTTTCTGATTTATTTTTTTCTCTACAGTTTAGTATATAATTTCTTTTAATATTATATCATATCATACTATAATAAATCAGCCTTCTAAGAACATGGAGTCAAATTCCTCTCTTCCCTCATCCTGGGACATTCACAAACACAACAACTTACAAAACAATTCATTTCACATAGTATAAATGTATTGAATTCACTGAATACCAATAACAATACCAATAACAAGTATTCAATTCACATAATATCAGTTTTGCATAGTATCAATGCTCTTCTCAAAACCCTGACTTCCTTGCCAGCTCAAAAAACCTTATCTGTGTGTTGTCACATCCTGCCCTGCTCAATAATGAGGTACTTGGTGAAACTATTTGTTTAGAATGACTCTCTGGAGCACTAAATGCCAAGAGGAAATATGGAAATGCTCGCTCCCACACACACTGTGAGTGGCTGGTTCCAAACCATGATTTGTTTTTCCACGAGAACATGTGTGAATCTGAGTCACAGTCTTTGTCTTTGGACAAAATTAGCCTTAAAATAAAACCCGTCTTAGCACTTTTCAACTTTGTGGTCAGAGCTTTTTGGCTCCAGGCCAGAGCTGTGTTTTGGACCATCAGTTTGTGTTACTTAGCAATCAGACTCACATCACCCAGCCCAGCAAGGAGGAAGGGATGTCTCAGCACTTGCAGTGGTTTCCAGGCTCAAAACCAGCACCAGACCCCCTGTGTGAGGCAGGGCACTGACCACAGCCAGCCTCAGAGTTTCCCAGGCAGCTCACCTTGAGCAGGGAGCAATTTTGAAGACATTCCCTTTGTGCAGAAGGGAGTGTCTGGAGCTGGTTTCATCACTAGCAATATACACTGCTCATGGAACAACTCCTCTCTCTCAACACACACAGGCTGGGTTTGGTTCCCTCTAATCCCTTACACCAAATTCCAAGGCAAGGATCCCACTCTGCACTTAAATACAACACCCCCAAACTCGGGAGAAACCACACAGCAATGAGGAGTGCAATTATCCAATCCACTCAATATTTAGACAATGAAATTTCTGTTGTCACTGGCTCAGGAACCAGTCCCTGGCTAACAGCAATAGCCTTGCAGCAAGCAGCAGGCACCCAGGGGAACCCTGGTGCATCACAAACCTGCCAGGCTCCAACCAAACCTTCCACTCACCCTTTCCCCCTCTGCAGGAAGCCGAGAGGATTTCCCAAGTCACATGGTAAATCAGGGCATTTTCATTCCAAAAAAGGAATCACATTCTTCTCCCCCTGGGAAATCTCTGCTGTTTTTGAGCTCGCTGTTATTTCGGGGAGAAAATAACTTTTGCTGCCAGCTTTGCCTCCCATCTCACCCCCACCAGGAATCTCTGTGATGTTTGGGACAGGCTTCCAATTAATTTAAATGACTATTAAAAGGTTGCTGCTGCACTGCACAGTCACAGTGTGTGAGTTTTGTCTGGAAGCAGAAAACACGAGCGGGACGTGGGATCTCAAATTATTCTCAGAGGCAAGCATGAATGATGACAGAACAGAATCCATGCAGGAAAACTTGTACAGAAAAACCATCAGCCAGACCCCAGATATTTCTTTTTAACACCAAATTGAGAAAAAAAAAATCCCACATCACTCCTGTGCTATCTTGGGCAGCCCATTTTCTCTTAATATCTTCATTTGTCAGAGTAGTACTTAAAATTGTCATTTTTGGAGTTGCTTTGCCAGGCAGAAAACTCATTCTCATTTAAGTCCAAACATCTAAGAAAAATGACGAGGCTAAATGATGAGGATGTATTTTTAAAGAATGGTTGGAGTGGAATGAATAACTGTTTCCCCTTACAACAATCTGCCAGAACTAATTTCCTTCCTACTCTGATTCCATCTCACAATCTGCACCCTGGCCAGCAAACATCCTTCTGCTGCTCCTTCTGCAGGTTTTCAGCTGCAAACCCAAAAGAGCTCAGCACCACCAGGAGTCAGTCTGGGCAGGAGAAAATGAGGGTTTAAGACAAGACTGACAATCACCCAGAGCTGGTTTTTATGGTGGTTGCTCCCTTGTAGATCCTTCCCAAATTACAAATCTGAGTGCAATTGGAGTTTTTAATTATTCCAACAGGGAGTGTCAGAGATTGAGAGTTTCCACATTGCACGGCAGTCCTTTCCTCCTGGGGAAGCCAACAAAAGCAAATTGCTGGAATGAGCTCTACATTTCCTAATTCCTCAAGAGCTGCCAAGAATGCAGAAAAAGATAGTGGACATGCTCTGTGTTTTACATCAGGCAAAAGCCATACCCCACAGGCTCGTCCTGCTGGAAACTAATTCCACCTCCCACTCAAGTTGCAGCACATTTTCATCTTCATTAAGATGACATCTCATTTTGATGACCATTTGAGACCTTACTAACAGGGAGAAAGCCCTCTGCAGAATCTTTAACAGCACAAGCTGTTTCGTTTCATTTTCTGCATTAAATACTCAAGGACAAAATAGCCCTTAAAGCCTGACTGCTGTAGTTTGCACTGGGAAAGTGAAAATGTGATGAAATTCCCACCAGCAATAGCACAGGTGGTCTCAAGAGCACTTGAGAAATAAGAAGTATGCCCCCATGGTGAGCACAGCTTCATCTAGTTTCAACAAATTTCAAATTTTTTAGTACAGTTCCTCGTGCTACCAGAAGCCACAGGAGGAAAAAGCAGCAGTTGGGGTTTTAGGAGGAGTGGCTGACCACCAACTGACACTGCAATAAATGAATAATTATTTTTTAAAAAAACCAAGCCACCCAAATCTAAAACAATCTCTGCATTTCCACAGACATCCAATCAGGAGAATAATTTGAATTGCATATTTGAGTCAGCTCGATGCTGTTTTATAGAATGGCAAACTGGTGACTCATAGCACAAATCAGAAATTAAGTCATAAACTTTTATTTCGCCCTGCAGACTGGGTGGAGCCTAACCTCACAGAAAGTTTTCTCTTTCAGATGAGTCTTAAAACAGCTTCAGAAAAAGAGTAACTTTTCTGTTTCCTTCTCTTTCTAAGACTTGGCTCTGCTCAGGAGAGCTGTACCCCTCCTGTCTGAGCACAGCTGAGAAACACTCCCCTTGTGGAAACAGATCTGCCCTGAAATCTTTATATTAGTGACAGCATCAACTTGATCTCCACTCTAACTTCCTTTCCCATCAGAGACCCTAGATTCAAAGTCTTTATTATTCCCAGGAGATAAATAATAAATAAAAAATGGTATCACCACCAAATCACTGTCAAAAAAACCCCAAACCAATGTTTAGTCCTCATATTGTGCTTCTCTTTCACACTGAGGGAGCCCTGAAAGTGTGTTCTCTGATTTTAGCCAATTTCATCCACCCAAAAATATTTGCTGGTCATCTCCTTTAGCACAGATTTTTAATCATTCCTTAGGAAAATCACAATCAGCAGTATGCCAGGTCAGGAAAACAGCAGTACAGTTAATTAAGCAAGTCTGCCAGCTTCCATCCTCAGCAAAAACACAACCCAGGGTCTTCCAAGTGCCACCATCCCTGCAGCCACTGCCTGAGCTTCAGCTGACCATTTCCTTCAAGGGCTGGGCAGCAGTGGGACAATAAACTTCAGCTTTGGTGACACTGAGGTGTTGGAGCCCTGGCTGCTGAGAATTTTGGACTTTCTGTGCTGCCAGGCACTGACCCCCAGGAGAACACTGCATCTGACTTGAGGCTGTGGAGAAGCTTCCAAAATTGAATAACAGAATTTAATTCCATCTAAATGAATGGCAGAATTCAATTCTTGCCATAATCTGGGATTGTGGGTGTGGAGTTTGGATAGAAGGGTGTGGTATCTCAGGGTGGGAAACTCAGAGTTTAAGGGTTTAGAATACAGTAATAGATATAAACAAGATGGAGGTTTTGGGGCAGAGGCTGCTCCTTCTTCTTCATCTTCTTCTTCACCTCCTTCTCCATGGGTTTGGGTGATTTTGTGTAATTGGATAAAAAAGTCCACTCTGCAGGCCATGGGTGGTTGGTTATTGGGTTAAAAGTAAAAATAATTTAGGTTTCATTTCCCAATTGGACAGTTTATCCTTAAAAGGCCTTGTAGACAGAGAGATGGGGCTCCATTTTTAGTTTGTTAGAGGGAAGTGCTGTAGAACTCAGGGTTTGTGAGACTGTGACATGGATAAGGACTAATAAACATCTGAGTCCCAACAAGAAACACCATCTCACACATTTAATCCTGGCCCTGGCAAAAAAAAAAAAAAAAGGCAAAAACTCCTCGTGTCTCACCCTCAGGGCTTGAGGTGGTCCCACAGGAAATTATGACCACACTATTGAGCTACAGCTTCTCTGGAAGTCAAGGCTGCAGAGGGAAAAACCTCACTAAATACACATTGTATCTATGGTGAATAGAGGACAGCTGCAGCAGGATGTCCCCTGCATCCTCCTCTTGAGGCTTCTCTTCTCTTCTTGGCACAGAGCAAGACCTCTGCAGGATTCAGTCTCCACTGCATCCTCAAACCTGAGCCACCTGCACCAAAAATCCTGCCTGGCTTGGAGGATGGATCAGCACAGGTAAGCCTGGTTCTCATCAGGAGCAGAAGGACAAACCTGCAGGTTGTCCAATACCTACTCAAAATCTGGCTGTGGCTCAGATGGGCTCAGTTTTTTTCCTTCTTAGGCTGTGAAGAAGGCACTAGGAGTCAATATTCCTGATTTGCCCAGAACTTTAGAACGAACACCACAGGAATGGCACACACAGCCAAGCCCTTGATTTTCTGTAGGTATTTTTGCAGCAGCTGATTACACTCCAATCCAACACAACCCAACCCCTGGCTACAGGCACCAGGAAATGCAGGAACAGGAGCCTCTAATCTCTGCAGGAAGAAAGCCATGAGGATTAGGTGTGCAACACACAAAAGCTGAGTGTTTCATTTAAGTATTTTGCCCACATCACTGAAAACCATCTATAGCTTGCTTCCTTGTGAAGCTTTTCCAGGCCTTGGCAAGCTGACCCTCAACTTCCACAGCACCTGGGACAAGCAGGAGACAGCAATGGCCTTCCCTTGTTCCATAAGGAAGTTTTCCCTGAGGAACAGCCCCACTTTAATCCTCTCTCCAAGCTCTTCAGAGGACAACAGGACATGTGGCCTCTCACACATCACAACCCCCAGCCCACCCCAGCACCTTCTCCACTGCAAACACATTTGGGAACTTGGCTTCCTCCCCCCTCACGGGCGTGTAGCCAAACAGGGAGACTGGAAAGAGATGCAGCCTCTGATATCTCTGCTCCAAGTTCATTTATTCAGCTCTGGCACACCCTTCCAACGCTGTGGATGCACAAGCCCCACTTGCTCCATGGTCAGACCTCCTCACCCTGCCCAGCCATCCTGAAAGGCACACCACCACCCCACTCAGAGGGGAAATCTACAAGGATCAGTAAAAACCTCCTTCTTCTTGCTCATCCCTACTCCAAGATGAACGAACAAACGTCTCATTCAAGTTTCTTGCATCCCCCTCCCCAGATCTCTCACCCCTTGTGAGCCTGTTGGGGACAGACTCGTGGTCCTCTCCCTACGGGATTGTTCCTGTGGGAACATCTCCATGCTGAGCCCACTGAGCTTCCCCAGCTCCCCCAGGATCCAGAACTCTCCAGCAAGCTGTGAATGCTTCACTCAAGCCAGTAGTGATGTACTCCCAACTGTTCCCTCCTAATCCAAGTATTTGTTCACCTCCTCACCTCTCTCCCATTTGGTGGTATTGAAACCTCCTCCTCTGCACTTCACCCATCTGGAGGAGGGGTTTTTTTATTTGTTTTACAGCTCTGTCCTCTCACAGCAATCTGGTCTACTGGTGCAGTTTCTTCCAGCATTATTTATATTGCTTTTGAAAGAACTCATCCATAAGACCATTTAGCATTTCCACCCTGTCTCAAAGAAAGCCCATTTAATTTATCACCCCTGTGAGAAACCAGCCATCCTGAGAAGTACCCAAGTAGAATTGATGGTACTAAAAACAACACTGCACACACACACCTGATGTAAACACTCTATTAATTACACCCATATTATACTAATTCTTCCTACATCTTTCCTAATTTAATCTGTGGTGTCAGGAAGCTTGTACATCCCAGTCCCATGACAGAGAGGGATCAATTCTTCATCAGCCATAACTGATTGATGTGAGTTAACCTGTCCTAACCACCTCTGATAACAAAGACTGAACAGCCTTCCCAGGAAATAATTCAGCATTTCACTGCTTTAACTGGCAGTAAAGTCTGCCAGCACCTAACCAACCCCTCTGCTCACACTGTGAGCCCAGTCCTCCCCCCACCTGACGAGGATCTGTCTGGTTTTCTGCTTCCCCTTTTCAGAAACACTTCCTTTCAATTTCCTCTATATTATGAAGAGCTCCAGTTCCTTCAATTTCTCCTGGCAGATCACTTATTCCAGGATTCAGCTGCTCTCTCTCAGTGCTCTGCAGAGTTTCTCAAGTGCAGTGTGAAGGAAAGGATAACTCATCTCTGCTGTGAGGGGATAAACAGGCACATCACAGATGCTGCCAGAGGGATCCGCCAGGATCCTGATCTCTCAGTTCTCAGGGATTCAACCCAACCAATCTGCACACAACCTCCCTATTGAAAAAACCCCAAAACCCAATGACTGCAACACTGCAGCCAGGCTGCCAAAAATCAAACAGCACAGCCCAACTAAAGCCAGGAGGGCTTTCTAACCATCAGTCCCCAGGACAGGAGCAAAATCCTCCTCCTTCTCAAAGCTCCTGCAGGAGACAGCTCTGACAGTGGGATTTTAACATGCCCACACCTCAGTCACTCCACTCAGTATCCTGGGCAAGCTTAGGAGATTCACGGTTTTTTAATGTTTTTTTTCTTATAATTTTCTCACACGTTTGCTGCTCCACTTAGCCCAAGGAGTGAAAGCAAGCCCGAATCCGAGTCTCCGTTAAATCAATCGCAAAGGTCAATTTAAATTTAGACAAACACCAATTATTTGCCAGGGCCACACCGCTGAAGGAGACAGCTCAAATATTAATTAGGGACGCTGGAAAGGCCATTCCACACCTGAGCAGGTGCCGGGATTAACCCACAAGTCACACCTCACACGTGGGAAGGAGCGCGCTGCCAATGCGGGACCGCCGGGATGGAGACACCCGATCCGCACGGAAGCTCCGGAATCCCCTCGCTGCCAGAACACAGCGGCAGGGCCGGAGGAACGAGCGGCACCCTGGGGGTACCCGGCACAAACAACTCTTCAAACAGCACCCGAGGGAGCACAGCCGTGGATCCGCTGCTCCAGAGCCCGCTCCGCCACCGGATTAATCCACGATTTCGGGTGGCTCCCCGGAGTTCCGTGATTACTTGTTAGGAGCAAAACAAGGGAGCGACAGGTGCACACCTTCGACAGAAGCTCTTTTAGAGGCAGCGCTAAAACACATCGTGGCAAAAACCAGAAGGATAACCCACGGTTACACGCTGTTCCCTTAGTTTAAAAAGAAAAAAAGAGGGAAAAAAACCCTCCCGGTATTTTTAGCAAATCTTTCGAGCTCCAAGACGCAACCTGCTGCCTTTACAGTTTTTTTCCGCCCTGAGACACAGCAAAGCCGTGTGCCGCCAGTCCCCCCTTTTCCTGGCAAAGCCACCGAGGAAAAGGGAGCGCACAGAGCCCGGCTGCCTTTGCCCCCGTCCCTCCGCCAGCCGCCGCACCGACCGGCATTCGGGAAGCCCCCCGAGCGCCTCTCCCTTGGCTGACCTTGAGGGGGGCGGGAAGAGAAGGGAGGAGAGGCAGAGCCCGGGACAGAGGCGCTGCGCTGGCCGCTCGGCTCGGTGCCGGTGCCACCGCTGCCGGCGGGGGCTCCGCGCCCCCCGCGCCCCCTCCCCTCCCGGCGGCCCCCAGCGCCACCTGGCGGCCGCGCCCCGCGACCCCCGCCCGGGAACGCCGGGCAGCGCCGGCAGCACCGCCCGCTCCCGGAGCTGCGCGGGGCGGGCGGGCCACGAGCCGCTGCCGGAGCGCGACCGGCAGAGCTCAGCTGCCGCTGCCGCGCTCAAGTTTCACCCGTGACGGTGCTAAGAATAAACGCGCAGCTGGCGGAGCCGGGGCCCGGGAAGCGCCGCGAGACCGCCGTGGAGCAGCCGCGGAGCCGGGGCCCCCGCGCCGCCCGCCGGCACCGCGCCCGCCTTCTGAAGGGCACACGTCTGCCGCCTCACTCACCGTCCGGTGTCGCTGCTGCTGCTGCTGGCGGCGCCGGCCCAGCGCCGGAAAGCGGCCGGCGGCGGCGGTGAGCGCGGCGGGGCGGCGGCCGCAGAGGAGAAGCGGCAGCGCTCTGCCCGCCGTGGCCGCCATCGCGCCGCTGGAGCCGCCCCACGCTGCGGCGGCGGCGGCGGCGGCGGCGGTGCTGCTGCCGCCCGGGCGGGGCGGGCGGGGCGGGGAGAGACGGGGCGGGGCCAGCCGGCGTCGCTGGCCAATAGCTGCGCCCCTCTGGTCGGCCCCGGGGCGCGCGCAGCCAATCGGATTGGGCGGCCCCGAGAGACGATTGGCCGGTGGGCGGGGCTGCGCGAGGGCCTGAGGGCAGGGAAACTCCTCGGCGGGGCTGCCGCGGGGCGGGGCCTGTTGTGGGCGTGGTCGAAGGGGCGGGGCCAGTGATAGGCGGGGCTGAGAGTGGAAAGAGGGGGCGCGGGGGGGGCCCTAAGGGGGAACAGCCAGGGACGGGCTATGGGAAGCACCGGGAAAGGGGTGCTGGTGGGTGGGGAGCACTAGGGAGGGGGTGCCGGGAGATCGGGAGCTCCCCGGGAAGGGGAGATCACCAGGGAGAGGCTGCAGGAAGATGGGGTGCAGCAAAAATACCACAAGGGATACAGTGTAGGGGTGGCACAGGGATTTGGGGTGCTGGGTCAGACCGGCACCCCACCCAACAGCAGTTTCAGTGAAGGGTAAGAAAAGCATGTGATAAAAAAAATATCTGGATATACATCTATATGTGTGTGTGTGTGTGTGTATATGTGTACATACATATTTATTTATTTATTTATTTATTTATTTATATTTATACACACAATATGTATTGCAGACACGGTGGGCTGGGCTGCCAGCACAGACCTTGCAGCACCTAAGCTAAATAAGCAATCCGTGCTCAGCTTTCTTTTGGAAGATGATGTACCTGGATTACTTTACTTAGAAAAGACTTTTTTCTCTGGCCTGGGAGTTACTACAACACCGATGGCAGCTCCTTCTGGAGCCCTGTTATTTATCCCTCTGTGTTTCTAAAAATACAGAGAGGAGCACGACCAAGTCATGGGATGACACAGATGTGCTTCAGCATCACCCACACCATCACAACACTCCTTTTTGCCTCCCCACCTCCCTCCAGTGCTGCCTTCCACAAGTCCTGACGGGTTGTTCTAAGCTTTCCTCCAAGCAATGTCATTTTGGAGTTTGTCCCTGAGAAATGCTCCACCTCAATCCTCATTTCTAGTTGGATTTTTCCTGCAGGCATGAGCTTTCCCTTCTTTCTCTTTGTTGGTTGGGAAAAGAGGTGGAAGCCTCAACTGTGTCCTTCTGGAAGGATTTACCCACTGTCTTTCCAACTTCCCACATTTAGCATTTCAATGATTATTTGCATTTTCTTGGAAAACCAAGGAGAAAAATTGCAGCAGCAGCAGCTCATTGCTCAGACCAGACAGAGTCTTTGCTTGATCCCTGCTTGCTGGGTTTCCCTCTCCTGTGACGTTGAAAACCGATGGAGAAAGGAAAAATGCTTCAGAACAAGGATTTCAAGTAGCAAAGCCCTCGGTGATAACTCCACAGTGGAAGATGTTCCCCCACACATCTCAGCAAAGGAGTCACCTCATGGACCCCAGCCAGGGTTTCCCTCTGCAACATCAGCCTCTCCCTGGGACAGCTCCCAGCATCCCAGCACAGTGGGATTCAAATCCCCAAAATGGCAAAACTGTGCTTAATGCAGCCTGGGTGAGCTGGGAAAGATTAGAAAGGCAGGAAAGGGGCAGGAAGGAAGGCCCAGGATGGGGAAGATCCCTTGGGGGCAGAGCCACCTCTTCTCCCCGTGACCTACCCACCCCAAATCTTATTTTTGCCTGGGGGAGCACAGACATGTTTAGGATGAGCCTGTGCTCTCCTCCTCATGGCTTTTCCTAGAGGGATCAGTGCCAGCAGCTCTGAGGGGGGACAGGGATGGGCACAGCAAGCAGACCCTGCCCCAGCTCTCTCCTCTTCCCTGCTCCTCCAGCCATTCACACTCTGGATTTAAATATTTATTTGTCATTAAAGAGGAGCTGGGAACGACCGAAAGTAAAAATTTTTGGCACAGTTTACACATTTCCAGGGAATGTTTGACAGAGGTGGGAGAAGATGGGCTTTGAGCAAAGGCTGAGGGCAGCAGAAAGACCAAAAATTCATTAGCAAACCCGTGCTGAGTGTGTGGGCACTCATTACAAAGCACAAAAATGGGAATTAAATGTGAGCCCTGCAATCAATACCCCAGGCAATTAAACCAGCCAGCAGGGAATGGCTCCCTAAGGTGTAGGGAGAGAGAGGGGTGAGGATATTGGCACTAAAATGAAACCCTGTCATTTCATGTCAAATAGCTCCTGCTAGAAGCATCTTCCACTCCTGAAAAACCTAAATAAAATAATGTATTTAACAAGGCTTTCTCCTGGTGCTCGTAATTACAGCTGGCTGAATATTGGAAAGCTGCTCCTGAGAAGAATGGCTGGAGAGAAGCACACCAGAGTTTGCAATTAATATCATTGCAGTGGGAAAGTGGAAAACCTAAGCTTCAAACCCTCATCAACCATCCTGACACTGCTGAGAGAGGCATGGATTGTTCCCTCCTGCAAATAAAACACTGATGTAAGAGAAAGTGAGTATGAGATAAGCTATAGCAAAGCTATCACTTTGGAAAACCTGCCCATGCCCCAAAGTTCCTGGATTAAATAACCCAGCTAGGAAGAAAAAGACCTAAATGATCTTTTAGTCCATAGATTCGTCAATTTCTCTAATTTTTGGATTAGCCAATTTTGCCCCTACAGATGTCCAGGGCTGTGATACAGCAGAATTGGACACCTGGAGATTGATGCAAAATCCTGCAGGTGCATTAGGCATGGGTGGAGGAGGAAATTCAGGAGGATCCCAGGTCCAAGTGCCTTTTATCACCTTTTATTTAGGAGAAACATTGGTGTTTCCAGGTTACTGCAGATAAAACAGCACAGCCCTGAGATGGGGGGCAGAGTCTACTTGCCAATAAAGGAATGGTGTTGGCCACCCTCTGTAAGCTGAGCACTGCCCAGCTTCTCATGGAGTAACAGGACAGGAGGGGGAAATTCCCCTGGACTGGGCAGGATGGCAATCCCTGGCTCATCCCAACTCAGACCTGAGCTACCCAAACATGCCAGTGTCTGCTGGCTGCTTCTCCCACCCCTTTTTGGGAGCTGGAGATGGCCAGACCTCAGCCACACAGAGACCCCTCTAAGCCTCTGGGATCCCCTTAAGCCTGGCCAAAAGGTTCATCCTAAAAATCCCCAGTGACACTGGGAGGGCAGTGTCAGGATTCAACAGCCTCCTGGATTCCTCAAGAGCAATCACTGTCTATTTATGTCTCTGGAAAATGGGTTTTTTAATGGGGGGGGGTACATTAAAGCCTGAGGAGAGCCAGCCCAAGAGGCATCTGGAAGCAACTAAAATTAAAATAGCTAAAATTAGCCTCCTCAGCAGTGAGTCCTCCCTCTGATCTGCATGCCGAGGTGCACATGACCCAGGCGTGCTTTTCTCACTTTCCCTTCCTGCTGCCATCCCATTCCTGGGCACGGCCACAGCTGCTGCCACACCTACCCATAGCCCTGGAGAAGGAAGGAATTCCTCCCTCTGAGGGTGGACAGGCCCTGGCACAGGGTGCCCAGAGAAGCTGTGGCTGTCCCTGGAAGTTCCCAAGGCCAGGCTGGACAGCGCTTGGAGCAGCCTGGTATGGTGGAAGGTGTCCCTGCTCACAGGGATGAGATTATCTTTAGGATCCCTTCCAATCCCTTAACATTCTACTATTATATAGATATCTAAAAGCCCCTGAGACCCCATATATCACTCTTTCAGGGCCTATACATGAGCCCTTCAGCGCTGCTAACCAGGACCTATAGAGACACTCCTTTTACTGTGCATAGAAGCCTTTCAGGACCTGTAATAAGCCCTCAGACCCTACAGACAGGCCATTCAGGACCTATAAATATGCTCCTTGTACACTGTACATAGGCCTTGAGGGCCCTATAGGTATATGTATATGGGCTCCTCAGATTCTATCTACAGGCCTTTCAGAGCCTCTGTCTATCTGGGCCCCTGAGACACTATATACAGAACCTATAAATACATATATGTGCCCCTCAGAACCTATACACAGGCCTTTCAGAGCCTCTGTCTGTCTATATGGGCTTCTCAGACCTTACATACAGAGTTTTCAGACTATCTATCTATCTATACATAGGTGGGCCCCCTCAGACCTTATATACTTTATATACAGACCTCACAGAACCTATATATATATATATATAATATATATAATATATATATATATACACACACATGTACATATACATACATATATATATATATATAAAATATACACATGTATATATATATATGGACTCCTGAGACCCTATATACAGGCCTTCAAGTACGTCTAAGCCCCTGAGGCCCTGCACACACTCTTCAAGGCCCTATACCCAATCCCCTCAGCCTCTACACACAGGACCCGTAGGAACACTCACCACGCGCTGTATAAAAGCCTCTCCTGACCTATACAAAGAGGTTTCTGAACCCCAACACACGCACGGACTTCCCCAAAACCCGCACCGACCCCCGCGCCCCTCACGGCGCCCGGCAAACGCCGAGGCCACGCCCACCATGGGCGCGGTCACGCCCCCACGACCCGCCCCCGGAAGCGCGCGCGCGCGGTGGGCGGGGCGGCGGGAGCGGCGGCGAGTCTGAGGTGAGCGGGGTCCTGAGGGGCCGGAGGTGGCGGAGAGGGGACGGCTCAGGGCTGGGGAGTCCACGGTGCCGGGGCTGCAGTGCTCCCGGCCTTGGGAGTGATGGGCGCCCGGGCTGAGTGCATGCCAGAGCCCGGAACTGGGCGGTGACGGGGGGTTCCCAAGGCACGGGGAAGTTCAAGGCCCCGGGATGTGGGGTCTGCTTAGGCCACAGGTCTGAGGGGAGCCTGGGGGCTGAGCTGGGGTTCCTGGGTCTCGGGGCAGTCCAGATATGGGGTCTGCTTAGGCCAGGGGTCTGAGGGGTGTCCCGCGGGCTGAGCTGGGGTTCCCGGGGCTCGGGGCAAGGGGGAGTCGCAGGCTCCGGGAATAGGAGGGTCCTGCCTCCCGGAGCTGAGGGACTCCAAGGCCCCGGTAGTGAGGGCTGGGTCCCGGGGCTTGGGGCTAAGACAGAGCTGCTGCCTGGGACAGTCAGTTTTTCCGGGACACACGGGGCTCAGGATGCAGCTGCATCTGGCTGCATCCTGAGCCCCGTGTGTCTGTTCTGGCTGCTCCATCCCCCGTCCCGCAGTGACACTGTGCCTTCCCCCCGGGAAATGACCCCGCGGGGCTTGGGCTCCATGGCGGCCCTCGGAGGAGGGAGGGTCCCGCCGGGGTTCGGCCCCAAGGGGCCCTGCAGGGAGTTCTGGGGAGCTCCCACCGTGCGAGCAGCCAGGCTTTGGTCGCTTTTCTTGCTGTTGTGGGATCGCCGGTGGCGCTGCCCGGGCTTTGTGAGTTATGGCCGTGTTGTTAGAGCTCACGTCTAACTACTTTCTCTTGATAGAGGTTCCTTAAAGCTTTAACTGCGCTGAATGGCCCCAGCTGTGTTTGATGTGCAGTTTGTGTCGGAAAACCTTTAGGGTGAATTTGAGTTAATGTACTGCTCAGAGCATAGAAATGCCTGATGTTTATCACAATGTGATTTATGTGTTCTGTACTTGCCTGTAGTTTAATGAGCTGCTTGGGAAAGATGGTAAACCTGGCTGTGCTTAGTTGGGTCTGGGGGAGTGGGCAGGTCAAATCAGGCAGGAATTTTGTAGGTTTCTCCTTTAGAATCCTCATTGCCAGCTGGGGCTTGAGTTAAAGGCCTGGCTTATCTTTAATTCCTTCATTCAGCTGTTGACCATTTTCCTCCTCCTCCTGGCTTTTTTTGGCTCAGTCTGAGATGCATTTCCTGAGGTCGATATGTGTGAGCACTGCAGGGCATGATTGCCAGGAGGGAAATTGGGTGCAGCACAAAGTTATGATCTTTATTGTTTCTTTCTCATTTCTAGAGCAGGCCCCAGCTGAGAAATACTTCCCTGTGTTCCCTGTGACCTCTTGACCTGCAAACTGGGAGCAAATACACCACAGGTGAGGATGGTGTTGCTGAGTGCTGGGCTGTGCAACTCCCTGCTCTCAGGTGCTTTAGCTGGTGTGTTCATCATTTGGCTGATTAATATACCTTGTTTGGAATTATTCTTGTCCTGGAGAGTTCTCTTAGGGCTTTTCTCAAAGCTGTAGGTGAATGAGTTGCCCTTTTTTGCAGTGAGCAAAGTTGTGCTGAAGGAAGAAATCCTTCCATGTGAGGGTGGGCAGGCCCTGGCACACGGTGCCCAGAGCACCTGTGGCTGCCCCTGGATCCCTGGCAGTGCCCAAGGCCAGGCTGGACGTGGCTTGGAGCAGCCTGGGATGGTGGAAGGTGTTCACAGTGAATCTTAAGCTCATGTAACCCCTCTTTATTTCCTTGTGGAAGTGGCTTGTTCTCCCAGTATGGACCCATTTCCTGCAGCAACTTTTGTGGTGTTCCCTAATGCTTCCTGAACCTTCCTTCAGCTTAAGGAAGCTGAAATGCCATGCCCTGGAGGAAAAAGAATGATGGGCCTTGATTCCATCGTTATTGTCTGCCTGCTGGGGACCCTCTGGAGTGCCCTGTGTGTCACTGGTGGCTGTGTCACTTCTCCCTGCAGGTTCCTGGATAAGCTTATGGCAGAGTTTGAGGAGAGATGATCCCATTGTCCTCAGGCTGCAGGACTTGCTGATCATTTGATGCAGCATCTCAGAAATGTTATTTTTTTCAGGTGATAGCTGAGGGAGCCATTAGCTTATTTAGTCTCAGCTGTGGCAATAACAATTTTTATTTTCTTGAGCAAAATAAGTTCTGTAGCAATCATATTATTGTTAAAAAAACACATTGTTTCATGATGTTGCAATTGCTGCAGTAACGCTTCCTGAAGTGAGCTGGGATATGGAAATACTTGGTTTTTTCTTCCCAAGTTCCCAGTTGACTTATTGGGGCCAAATATTTTAACTCAGCTCAGTGCAGTGGGGCTGAGGGTGCTTGGGTACAACAATAAAAATAACCTTAATTATATTAATTCCAGGTGCTGTGATTTCCTGTTGGGACCTTGAAAGGGGTGCCACTGAAAAAGTGTCTTGGTGTAGATGTGCCTTCAGTTGAGATGGTGTTGTTTGGTTTAATTTAGCAGGAAACAGTTACCCAAGGTCTTTGGGTGTTGTACACCTTTGAGATGAATATTGCCTTTCTTTTTTAAACTGAATTATTCTAAGAAAAGCATGGTGCAAATGGTGTGGCTCCCTCTTAAACACAGAATCATGGAAAGGCAATTAACAATCATCCAGTTCCACCCTTGCCATGGGCAGGACACCTTCCACTGTCCCAGGCAGCTCCAAGCCCCAATGTCCAACCTGGCCTTGGGCACTGCCAGGATCCAGGGGCAGCCCCAGCTGCTCTGGGCACCCTGTGCCAGGGCCTGCCCACCCTCCCAGGGAACAATTCCTGCCCAATATCCCATCTATCCCTGCCCTCTGGCAGTAGGAAGCCATTCCCCCTTGTCCTTTTGCTCCATGTCCTTGTCCAAAATAATTCTCCATGTCTTTTGTTGGTACTGAAATGCTGAGGATGAATATTTATCTTTAGGGTGATGCATTTGACACTTCAAGCAAAAAATACTCAGGCTCATAGCAGAAAGAGACTAGAGCCTGAGGCACTTTGTCTCCCTAAGCACACACCATCCAAAGCCTGTGGCAGCCTCACCTCTTAGTTTTAGATTTAAGGTACTTTAAAAGAGGAAAACCAGACTCTTAGATCATGAATCGTTTTACTGTGGCTTCTGTGCACTTACCTGAAAAGTCCTTGGGTAGTAAATTCTGGGTTCTGTTTGTCTGCTGCCCTGTCTGTGAGTACAGGGACTTGCTTATCCCCAGAGGTACTTGCCATGGAGTTTGCTTCTGTGCATTCTGCATTTAACCTCTCTTGAGAGCAGCTTTTAATTGTAGTCCCACCATGTGAAAAGCTCCTTGTCCATGCCTGTGGGGCGGGACAAGGTTGGAAGAACCAAAGCACTGATGGTTGTATCTTGGAATTTTGTTCTGAGGCTAGCACAAGCTTTGGGTTGGGGATTTTCTTTTTCTGGGTCTCCAAGGTCTTTCAAGCTAAAATTCCTAGTTGTTTCTTGTCACCATGATATTTTCTGAAAAATCCCTTTGCCCAGGATTTTCTCCTGGGAAGCTGAGAGGCCTCAGAAAAGAATGAAAACAATAACTATCTGATTTTTTGGGAATGTAGTCTAGAAATAGTTTACCAACAGGTGCATCTTTGATTGGTTCCATGTGAATTGTTTTTAATTAATGACCAATCACCATCAACTGTGTTGGACTCTGAGGAGTCAGTCACGAGCTTTCATTATCATTCTTTTCTAACCTTCTGATATACTTTCTTTAGTATAGTTTTAGTATGTAAATTCTTTTAATATAATATAAAATAATAAATCAACATTCTGAGAACATAAAGTCAAATTCTCATCTCTCGCCTCATCCTGAAGACCTCACAACACCACAGTTTCTCTTACTTTGGCTCTGTGACGTGGAATCTTAGATCCTCATGTAGACAGCAAGGAAGAAGGTCATGGTTTGAGACAAGAAAAGTTGCAGCTGACCTGTGCTTGAAACATGAGCCCAGGGAATGTGTGTGGCTGCAGAATTCATGGCCTGTCTGTGATGCAGACAAAGCAGCTGTGCTGACACACACCAGCCCCAGTGTCTGTATGGACCAGCTGTGTTCTGTACCATCACTTGAATCTCTGTGCTTTCATTTGTTCGGTGAAAACTTCCCACCTCTGGCGTTTTTGCTTCGGGAGCTAGAAGAGCAGTGGGGTTTTAGTCACAAAAATCTCAGTTGTGATCCAGCCAGGTACCTAAGGTGTGCTGCCTGCCTGCCCATCTTGGATGGAGCCAAGTGTTTGCTGCTGGCTTTTTCCTGCTGAAACTGAGCCCTCAGGCTGTGTTCTAAAAGCAAAAGGCACTAGCCTGGCTTATCCATCTTCTTTGCTCCTCTTTGAAGCTCAAGCTAATCCAACAATGTGTTGCTAGAAAAGCAGCTGCAGTGATTCAGATCTGCTTTTCCTTTTTTGGGGGAAAGCAATGCTGTACTCTTCTCCTGATTTCCCAAATGATCTCCACCTTGTAAATGAAACACAGGTGCTGTGAATTTTTTGTTTGTTTCAGTAAGTTTGTATTTTAAAATTTCTTTGTATAGAAAAGAAAGCCACCAAAGCATGACTCTTTGGCCAGGAAGAAACATTTTTCTTGAAGATGTGGCTGTAAATGATGTTTCTGTTTAAAAGGCAACTTCAGCTGAGGAGAAATTACCACATTGTGATATTCAGGTTCTTGGGGGAGTTCACAAGTCTTTTCCCTCCTTTTCACAGAGGAATTCAGACTTCACCATATCAAATTCTGAGACAATCCACTGTCTGTCACCCTTCAAAAAACCTTTGTCTCTTTCTGGAGCTGGAATTGTATCTGCAGGTAACTCAAACCTGCCACCTTGTCAGCCTAGGGAGGCTTTTGCTTTGTTCTAAATTTTTCTCTTCCAGAATTAATTTTTCATGTTTATCCATTAGGAGTTAACACTGGTTTTCTTAGAGCTCAGTGGGCCAAAAACATTTCTCAAATGTGACTACTCTGAGATACTTTTTGTTTTTTGTGAGGTACATGCAGGTGGATTGCTGTTAGATGAAGCTTCAAGGAGAGTCTCTCCATTCTGTGGAAAAGTTAGGAATTCTCAGGGAAATCATGCCCTGTGGCCACAGATTGTGCAAGGCAAGTTAAATGAGTCAGGCCATTAAGCAGATGCATTCCTGCTGGCTGTAACTTTTTATAGGAAAAGGCAGACATGTTATGTTTTCTACCCTTCTGCCAACAGTTCTTTGATGATCCTTTGCTCCTCAAGTCAGTGTGGAAATACCTGTGCTCTGGTGCACCTGCTGCAGTGGCTGGTTTGCAAAGGCAGCCTGATTATTTGAGAATAGCAACTGGAAAAAGAAAATTTCACACTTCTGAGTAGGGTAGAAGTAGCTTGTGAAGCAGGATTGTTATCCTCAATAAGGGGTGAGAAGATTTTTGGTTGGTTTTTATTTTTACAGCTCTTCTGAATTACCTCTTGACATCTCTGGAGGTGTTTTTAGGGAGCTTTTCATGGCTGGGGTTTACTGTAATGTTTTGTAGGTAGAAAAGCTCAAGGAATGTGCTGCATTTTGAGTGGGGGAAGGGAAGCTTGAACCAGGAAAAAGCAGGATTTGGCATTTGTTTCTGTGCAAGTTTATAGCTGCCTCCTAGAAGCCTGCAGTGCATTGCTGGAGTCTGACAGTCTGAAGTAGTAAGGAAATAGTGTAGCCTTGCTGGAGGTGCTATTTTCAGTGCTGCTGCAACAGATGGGCCCAGTTTACTCTGTTTGGATACAAATGAAAAATGAGTGTGTCTCCAAAGCTATGCTTCATGGTGGCTGGAGCCATCCACTCTCAGATCCTCTGGCCACTCAGCTCACAGGTGACATTTGGGGTTGCTGTTGAGTTTGCAAAGTTTCTTCTGTCAGTTTAGTGGCACCAAAGTCTTTCCCCAGGATGTAAACACTCCTGTCTCCCCTTCAAGGGAAGCCCAAGCCAGCTACTGTCCTACATCCTTATAAATAATCCAGTTGCAATTTCTAAAAACGCTTTTTTAAGCTAATTCTAAAAGCCTGTGTGTTTGCAATGCATCTTCTTCTCTTCCTAGCCCTGAAAATCAGTACAATTATTTGGCAGAATAAAGCAGCCCATGAGGGGAGGGATGTCACTGATCATCCCGGAGCCATGGCTGGGTGCAGTCAGAGCTGTGCAGTTGGGGATTGGTCATTTCCAGGGCTGAGGATTTTAGGAAGAGGTGGAACTTTACTGCAGTGACAGTTAAAAAGAAATTGCTGGGCTGTGGCTGAGGTTTCTGCATTGATTGATACTTGGTAGACTCTACATCAATTTGAATCGTCCTCTGAAACAAATGTGGTTCCTCTCCAGCAAAATTAATGTGATCAAATATTGCCCCAATCTCCTACCTGAGGACAAATTACTTTTGCTGCTAGATTTCATTTTCCCAAAACTGATTTATGTGTCTTGGTAGGCTAATAACTTCAGTAAGGTGTGAAATCCTTTCTCTCAAAATTGTGCTCGGTAAGCTGAAAATTTGGAGGGGAAAAGAGCAGGAGCTGTTTGGTCTGTCTTGGAAATGGGGGAAGGAGGGGATCCAGGTGTTTCCTCAGCTGGAATGCACCTCCTGGCACCCTTTCAGGAGTTATTCTTATACAAATTTCATGGAATAACAGAATGGTTCCCATTGGGAAGGACCTTAAAGCCCATCCAGTGCCACCCCTGCCATGGGCAGGGACACCTTCCCCTGTCCCAGGTGGCTCCAAGCCCCATCCAGCCTGGCCTTGGGCACTTCCAGGGATCTAGGGGCAGCCTCAGCTTCTCTGGGAAGGAGAAATTATAACTGATTTTGGTGGAGGCAGGTTGAAGCTGTGAGGTTTTCTTTCCTGCTGGTTTATGAATCTCAGTGTTAGTGGTGAATTTCTGTCTTCCTGATTGCTTCACCCTTTCCCTTGCATATTGACTTTTCCTTTCCATTGGGTTTGTTGTGCTTTTTTCCTCATTTTAATTTTTCCTTCCCCTCTTCCCAATCCTTTCAAGAAGATGGAGACAGGAGAGCGGGGAGCTGTTACCCTCACTCCTCTGCTGTTGGCTCTAGCTTGAGTGAGCAGGGCTGAGGGATAATTGACAGTCAGGGGCTGAGATGGGAACAGGTGAAGAATTTTCCTACAGCATCTGTTGGGTCAGGATGTCTTGATGTGCTCTGGCAGCGTCAAACTTGGCTTTTTAATAAACACACAGCTCCAGAAAGCTCTTTTGAGTTCTTAGTGACTCCATCTCAGCCAGTCTCTGCAGGAGTTTTTATGCCTAAATAGTGCCTCCTAAATACAATTTTTTTTTTTTTTCAGAAGATCTCCCTGCATAGCAGCATATTTAAATTTACAATTGACATTCTGCACTAATTCATGAGCTTAACATGTCCTAGTAAAATTGTTCAAAAAAGTGCCTGTGACCCCTTCTCTGATGAAAAATTAAACACCCACTGGCTTATTGAATTACTGTTCTCCCTCTCACATGCTTGTGCTGCCAAGGCCAGCTTTGACATCAAAGTGCTGCTTCAAGTGTTTTATCTGCTCTGGATCCCCAAAAGATCCTCAGAAAGTTCAGTGCTGGGGGTACCCAAGTGTGGGAGGTCCCTTTTCCCCAGGCTGAGCTGCTTAGTGCTTTCAGTCTTGGAATCATCAGCTAATTAGGGGGCTAAAAAACAGGAGCAGTTATTTTTGTTCTCTCCTTTTGGTGTCAGAAAAAGGATGCAAGAGTTGGGATCTTGCAATTCTTATCTGCATTGGAAAAATCTAGGGCTTGGAAAGGCCAGGGGTGGACAGCTTGTCTCAATTTCCTTGGAGAGCAGATTGGCAGGCAGAGGGTCATTGTTTGGGGAAATCAAATACCCACATCAAGCCAGAACTGATGTAACTGTTGAAAGAATGTTGCATTTCTTCTTTTCACCTGACCTGGATGGTCTCAGTTTGAATGAACCCTGTTTTGGGTTGGAAGTGGAGTCTCTCTGTTGACTCTTCTGCTTAAAAAAACCACCTATGAATTGTGGCATAAATAAAAGTAGATTGGTCATTCTGTTCTAGAAAAAAAGCCCCAACTGTTTCATTTGTCCAAGGATATTGATTCAACCTCTGAAAGTAACTACAGAGCTGTTCTGAGCAAGAATTTAAGGTAAGCTTGGCTTATCTCTTGGAAACATAAATGCAGTTTACAGATTTCCTTGTAGCTGTAGAGCTAGAGCATCATGATAACTCCAAAGTAATAAAAATAAGCAAACATAAAATGTGGGGTTTTTTTTCCTCTGGGCTGCTTTGTTATATCCTATTAAAAAAAAATTATTATAGAAAATAATTCAGGAATTGGGATTGTTTCTTATTGTTAGCTGTAATCACATCAATTGATGGGAGTTTTATACTTGATCTCAGTTTTATTTCTTGCCCTACTGCAAACTGTGGTGTTGAGCTTTATGTTGCTGCACAGGACAAGATGCTTATTTTTAATCTTTCAAAAAGTAAGCATCAGCTTTCTCAAGTGATCTTGACTTCAGTGCCTGGAGTTTTTAACCAAATATACCAAATATCCTGGCACTTTTGATTTAAAAAAAGAAAATTGTGAGAGATTGTAGAACTTGCAGATGGAAAATTCATCTTCCAGAGGGATTTTTTAATTGCTCTGAGATGAGGATGCTCTTTATTTTGGGGTGATTGTGAGAACTGGCTGCTTTCAGCTCTCTCAGGCAGTTGCTATCAAGTGAACACTCTGGGTAAACATCCCAGCAGAATCAAGGATGGAGCTTGCTTGGACAAGGCAGATAATTTAGTGTTTCTTAAGGCTCAGGCAGAGTAAACATTTATGCAGTACTAAAGCCAACAATCAGAAATATTGTAAAAAATCTCTTCAAGCTCCCAAATAAATGCTGTGGGGCTTAATTTTCATTTTGGTTGATGAAATGATATGGCAATATTTCCCTTATCCAATACATGTTAGGAATATAAAGCTGTAATTAGGATGGAGAACCCTAGAAAGGGCAGGGATAGCTTCTTGGGGAAAGGAACACATGCATATTTTCCTCTGCATGGAACAGAAATTCATCCCTGGAGACCAAATGGGAACATCAGGTTTGTGTAGAGTGGAAATAATTTTAAATTTGAAATCAGAGTTGTTTTTCATAAGCATCTCATTGTTGTTCAGAGCTGGGGAGGATTGGAGGATCAGTGCTGTTAGCTGCCTGCATTCTATTAACATTTGAATTTTAAGCCTGTTTATTTGAAAAGGAATAAATAAAGCCATAATAATGCCAATTTTGATAGGAGCACAGATGAATATCAAATGGATGCTATTTGGATGGATTCATTGTGAGCCCTGGAATTTGTGTGTTTGCCCATGAAACAGGGTGGGGATGGACCAGCAGCTTGTGCCTTGCCACCTCCACCAGCTGTTGTGCTCCATCCCACCTCCCTTGTCTTAAGGCAAAAGTCTTAATCTGCTAGGAAAAAACCCACTCGTAAGAGATTTGTTAGCAATTTTTTATTGCTTTTTTTCTGTGCCATGAAGTCTTCAGGGCCTTCTCCACCACCTCTTGCCTTAAGAGATACTGAGCTCCAGCCCTCAGAATTATCTGCTGAATATTTGATGTGTCTTCCCATCCCAAATTCTGCATCCCTCCATTGTAGAACCCTGACCTGCAGCAAGTGGCACTGATATATCCAGCTCTGCAGTGGGAATGGCCTAACACACCACACACCTGAGAGGTGTTTGCACAGACAGGAGGTCCCAGGATCCTCATTTTTGGAAGTGAATGGTTTAGCAGAATGGTGTGGTGGCATCCTGTGTTGCAGGAGCAAATAGAAAACAAGAGTTGTGGCTTTATTTTTGTATTCTGTGGTTATTCACTGCCTGGGAATATGTGAGTAGAATGGCAAGAATGGGGAATAAAAGGAAAAATGAGGCTGCTGCTCCTCTGCTCTGTGAGGTTTTTTTGGGAATTCCTTTACCATTCTGTTCCTAATTTTAAGGATGACCTTGTGAATGAAAAAATTGCATTTGCCTCAGAAATGAAACCTTTATTTCACATAAACATGCAGCAAATTTTCTTTTCAAAGGCAGATTTACTCTGTGTCTTCAATCCTGTGAGCCACCAAAATTGCTTTGCCTCCTGCAGCTGGTGTGTGATGAGGTGGTGTTTCTGTGGTTCCTTTTTTCTTGTTGTAATTATGTTTAGATTTGTAGCTCTGCTTTCCCATTTGTCTCTGTTCTGTTGGACATGTAATGGGGTATGGATTGTATTTTATCAGTTTTGACACTTTGTAACTTGCCCTGTACTTACAGTTGCTTATAAATATTTTGCTCCAGGCTAGCTAAAAAAAGAGATTTAAGAACAGTAGGAATTTCTTAGGAAAATTTAAATGCCTGGGTTGGAGTTTGTTTGATAGGTTTGCTTGTTATTTGGCTAAATTTGCCTTTTAAAATCCAGCTGTGACTTTGCTCCTGGCCAAATGTCTCTTACCTGCTGTGGTTGCTTATCAGGTCTACTGCCATTTTCCATGCCTTGGAAATTGAGGGATGGGCTGAAAATATTTCATGGAATCATGGAATGCTTTGGGTTGGTAGGGACCTTTAAGATCATCCAGTTCCAACCCGTTGCAGGGCAGGCATACTTCGATTAAACCAGGTTGCTCCAGGACTCATCCAGGCTGGCCTGGAACATTTGCAGGGATGTGGAGTCCACAGTCTCACAGTCAAGGTGAGATTCCCTCTTGATGGGGGTTTTGGGGCAAGGCTGAGGAGTTGGAGTAACTCCGATGAGCAGCTGGATGTGATGGCCAGGTGTGTGCAAATACCTAACACTCACAGGTATTTAACCTGTTTATTAGGCAGATTGTGTGCCTCTTTCAGAACAGGTAACAAATACCCCTGAGTTATTCCGTGAAACTTTCCCTGCTTTAGGACAGGCAGCACTTGGAAGCTCTGTTGTTGTGCTAAAGCAGCGCTCTCGTTCCGCAGGATGTTCCGGCTGCGATTCCTGCCCGTGGCCGCGGGGCTGGCGGCGGTGGCTCGGCGTTCCCATGGGACAGCCCCGCACCCCGGCACCCGGCGTAGGCTCCTGGTGGCGGCTTTCCTCGGGACCTCTGCGGCCACAGCGAGTGCCAGATTCCTCTGGCAGAGGTAATACATGGATTTTTAATCTCTTTCCTGCCCCTGGTAAGTACCTGTGATGCTCCTGCTTGTCCTGGTACTGCTGCATGGAAGAAAGGCTGGAGAGGGGCTGGGAACACAAACCCTTTGTGGAACCACTGAGGGAGCTGGGGGTGCTCAGCCTGGAGAAAAGGAGACTCAGGGGTGACCTTTTCACTCTCTACAGCTCCTGAAAGGCGTCTGTGCTCAGGTGGGGTTGGGCTCTTTCTCTAGGCAGCAATTGACAGAACAAGAAGACACAGTTTCAAGCTGCACTAAAAGAAATATCGGTTGGATATTAGGAATAAGTTTTTTACAGAAAGGGTGATAAAGTTCTGGAATGGCCTGCCTGGAGGTGGTGGAGTCACCATCCCTGGATGTGTTTAAAAACAGACTGGATGTGGCACTGGGTGCCAGGGTTTAGTTGAGGTGTTGGGGCTGGGTTGGACTCAGAGATCTTGGAGATCTCTTGCAACCTGGTGATTCTGTGAATGGCTGGGGGTGATTTCCTGAGTATTTCTGTGAATGGCTGGGGGTGATTCCCTGAGGAGCTGCTTTGCTGCTGGCAGTGCTCTGGGATGGAGCAGAGCTCGTGATGAGGCGTTGCCTCACACGGGCTCTTTCTTGTGGTTTCCTGCCTCCTTTCCTCCCTGCCTTGTGGTTTGTGGTGATGTGAAGAGAGAAACCTTCACTTTCACAACTTCTGTTTGAAACAGCACATCTGGAGAGGGTTTGCTCCTCTCTTTTTTTGTGTGCTCTGCTGGCTGCTTGATGTATAAAATGCAGCAGAGGAGCAGAAGGGGACAGTCTGTCTTTGGGTGGGAAGGTAGCAGCACACAGGGTTTATGTGCATTTTCAGGGTCAGAGCCTTAGGACATCTCATGGGTTTTGGGTCTCAAAGCTCTTTCCTGTAACTGAGGTGAAAGGGGATGTTTGGGCTTTCCTGAGGTGACTCTCACTGAACCCTGGGGCTGTGCCATGTCTGAAGTAAAACAGGGACTCCCTTCTCTTCCATCAGCGTGGCACCAGCAGTGTCACTGAATTGCACATGACTGCAATTAGAGTCTAAAAATAAAGTATTTGCTGAAAGCCTATGTTCTTTTCATTCTAATACTCGGGTGATTTGTTGCTGGCTTCCTGCTCACCTGTGGCTAGAAGGCTTTAGTTTTAATGCAGTGGGAGAAAGGTGATGGGAATTGTTCTGGCTGTTCCTTAGAGCTGTCAAAGCTGGCTCTCTGCTAAGAGGAGCTGCTTAGTGGAGGAAGAACACTGTGATCCAGCACAGTGTCATTTTGTGCTGCATTTTGGTAATGATCTGCACTGATGCAGTCAGTGCCTCTGAGGGAATGGCCAGGATAACTCCCCTTTTCCAGCAGGGAAGAGAGTGGGGTTTTTCCACTTCAAACCTTATCCTCAACCTGATCAGAAAGTCAGTAGGACATCCTGTCCTATGTAAAGCTGTCCCAGAGTCATGGAGTTAGTATCTCCTTTCTGTAATAGGTTCCTCTACTTTTCAAACAAGCTACATTTTTAGTGCTGGTGTTGCTTTTATCAGGAGGATGGTGCTTGTGCTATGTGGAGTGCTGGATCAGGGAAGGATTTTTGTTGCTGTTCCTTGGAGGCCCTTGGGCACCTTCCTCAGCTGAGAGCACTGATAGAAATCAGTCAGTGAGACAAAGCTCTTATCAATCTGGAGAGGCTGACTTGCTGTTATTACTTGTTTTGCCTTTCCTTGCTCCGTCTCCTTCATCTTTTATAAATTTATAAAGTGCTAAATAGAATTGTACAGACTTTCAAGTATTCCTTCCCTATCTGAGCCATGAAATAAATCCTCAACGTCAGCAACTGTAAAATAAAAGTGCACCCAAGCTTACAATACTAATTTAATTACTTGGCATAAAGCTGCTGAATAAAACAAGGAACAAAACTGATATGTTTGATGTAGAAAATTTTTCACACTGACATCTGTGGAAATTTTAAATGGAGTTTCAAGTGGGGTTTTTTTAGCCTTGTTGAAAGAAATAAGGGATGAAGTGTAAATTTCCTTTGTCTTTCTGAAAATGGATATGAGGTGATCATTAGAGTTTAAGTATGAGAGCAGGTGAGTACAGAATGTTTGTAATGACATCCTCAGTTAGGCAGGTGTGTCCTGAGTTAGTACAGGAAGCAGCAGTAAGTATAATTAATTAGTACTAAGAGATAAATATGTAAATATTTCTTTACAATTAAGGCATTAAAGATGTACCAGGCCAGATCAAGAAGCAGTTGGGACATTTAAGTTTCTTGGGCTAGATAAGTGGGAAATGATGATGGTGGTGTGAAGAAGGACAGGAATTCTCAGGTACAGCCTGAAAAAGTGTATTTCAGGTGGATTCTGCAGGGTGTGCTCTGAGCAGCAGCAGCAGCCAGTGCTGGGGTAAGGAAGCTCACACCGAGGTAGAGAAGAAATCAAGGAGTGAAAATATATGGAAAAATCCTCTGGTTGTATGATGCAAGGCAGATTCAATTGTGTCTTCCTGAGATGGGAGGTGGGTTGGTGGGATCTTTGTTTGGTCCACTGCAGGTAAGTGTTGGTCTTGTTGCCTTCCCTGCCCTCTGAGAAGTCCTGCTGCCTGCTTTTGGGGAATGAATCTCTAAAGTATTACACAACAGAGTAGCTCATGCTGCTGCCTTTTCCTGTGGCAAGGAATACTTGAGCAGTGCAAATAGCTGAGCTTAGAAGACTAATGAAGTTTACCCTTTCTCAGCAATAACTTAAACTCTGAGGATTTCCAGCTGGCAAGAGAAGCAATTAAGTATCTGGGCATTGGCATAATGAATTGAATTAATTGAAATTAATCTTGGTGCAGTCATTGGCTACTCTAAATGGGGCACTAATATATGAGAAGTACTAAATCTCACAGTTTGTGGCAAGCTTAACGTTTGTAAAAAATATTCTGTTACTGATCCTGGTGTAAAACTTGTACTTTCTAGTGCCTGGTACCCATTTGCAGTGTTAGGAAATGGCTGCAGATCTGTTCTTCATGTCACAACCCTTCTTGGCTGAATCTGTGGGCCTCTGAAAGCCCTTAAATTGGCATTTTGGTGCTGAAGCTTGTTAATCAGTCTAACATTGAGTGAAGTAAGGGAGCCAAAGGTACCTTTGGGCCCAGAGTGACTTCTGTAAGCAGAATCCTACCAGTGCTCTTCCTGACAGACTGAAAACACTTAGTTAATGATCCTTTTCTTATCCTTCTCTGAATCAATTAGTGGTAAGAATAAGGGTCAGACGCGTGTTGCTCTGGAAATTGCTGCCTCAGACATGGACCTTGTTGGAGCCAGTCCAGAGGAGGCCAAGGAGCTGCTCCCAGGGCTGGAGCCCCTCTACTCTCACGGGGCTGGGAGAGCTGAGGGTGCTCACCTGGAGAGGAGAAGGATTGGAGAATTTGGAGCCTTTTCCAGTGCCTAACAGGGCTCTAGGAGAGCTGGAGAGGGACTGGGGACAAGGGGGAATGGCTTCCCACTGCCAGAGGGCAGGTTTAGTTCAGATATTGGGAAAGAATTGTTCTCTGTGAGGGTGGGCAGGCCCTGGCACAGGGTGCCCAGAGAAGCTGTGGCTGCCTGGATGTGTCCAAGGCCAGGCTGGACAGGGCTTGGAGCAGTCTGGGCTAGTGGGAGGTGTCCCTGCCCGTGGCAGGGGATGGCACTGGAAGGGCTTTAAGGTTCCTTCCAAGCATACTGTTTTGGGATTCTATAACTCTGTTTAAGAGTGCACTGATTTTTTGCACCAGTGTCCTGGGAGCTTTAGAGTAATTTGCTTAGAATACATTTTTAATGTGAGAATTGCTGGAAATATCTTATGCCAGCTGAAACAGAGACTTCAAAAATCTCTCTTGTATTAAAACAAAGGAAACCACATAAATCATAATCAAGAGGGAAGAAACCTGTTTTATAGCTATAGAAGTGTCAGGTACAACTTAACCTAATGTATGGGAGAAAAGATGAAGAATAGGAGGTATTATTCATGTGAGTTTATTTTTAGAGCCCTCACGTGCTTACATGTTGGGGGGATGGAATGAGCTGGTCTTTAAGGTCCCTTCCACCACAAACCATTTTGTGATTTTATGCTTTTTTTAATTCTTTGTGAGAGGTGACACACTCAAGAGACTCTCCTTGGGATTGCTGTGCTGAGGGTTTTTTCCTAAGACTTCAAGATACATTGGTCTGAGAGTGGTGTCTTGAAAGAACTCTGTTCTCTCCAGTGGCTTTTGGCTGAATGCTGAGGTTTTTTCTCCATGGACATTGGGGAAGGAAAGGATCAGATCCTGGGGGCACAGCCTGTACCCCACTCTGTTTGGAAATGAAAGCAGCATCTCCTGGATTAAGAAATCCCAGATTTATGCTCACAAGGACATTGGGGTAATGTCAGGACACCACAGTATTAGGGTGACTGCCTTTGAGAAGTTCTTGCCACAAATTCGTTGTGCCAATTTATGTTGGTGTTGAGTATGTGAGAGATGAGGAGGGAAGCAAAGTAGTAAAGAGCCCTGTGAGTGTGGCAACACTCTGAAAAATTGGCTTGTGGCTCTTCATCCTCTCTGGTGAATTTCTTTATTAAATTTTCAGGTAACTAATTTAGGTGCTGAATATGGTTGAGCTGAGGGTGAGCCAGAGCTCCTTGCTGAAAGTTCTCCAGATCCCTGGAGGTTGCCTGTTTTTATGAGTGTCATGTCCTAACTTGCTGTTGCATTAAGCATGAAAGCCCTGAAGTCTTAAGTGGCTTTTAAGCCTCACTGGGATGTCCCCAGATGTTTACATACAGGGGGAATGGCAACTCTTAGTTAGCTGAGGAGCACGTGTGCCAGGCAGGATTGCTCCCTCCTGCCTCTGGGTTGCTGACGGCATCTTTGCTGACTCCTGGGTGCCCATCTCTTACATTTCTTTCTGACACTGAGCAGCAACTGATAGCTGAATATTTTGCTGCTGCCTTCAGGATTAGAATAACTGAGCACTGTTATCTCTGGCACAAAGTTTAGTGATTTTTTTTTTTTTCATGCTGTTCTGCTTCTGTCACTCAAAAAAGAAAAATACTTTCAAGTGAGGGGTTGTGATTAATTGGAAGAACTGCAACTTGGAGCCTTGTGCCAATGCCCAGTGTGAGTCCCAGCATCCTTACTGCATGGATATCCCATGGCTGCATGTGTTTGGCTCTCCTAAAGAATGGTTCCCCAAGAGAGAATTTATCATTGAATGTCTCTGGTAGCTCAGTGTTTTTGGGGAGGATGAGGAATCTAATCTTCCACTTGATTGTTGGCTTTCTCCGAGGATTCAAAGGAGATATTGCTGAGTGGGTGGGAAGTAGTCTTTGATTCAAATTCAGTTCACTGCAGAGGAAAAAAGTCTGAAGAGATCAGAATGGTTGAAGCATGGCAGTAGGGTTCAGGATCCAGGGCAGGCACACTCTGTGGGGAAAGGCTGGTGCTGGTCTTGGCACACAGTGAAGGGAGGCTTTGTATTTTCATTTCCTTTTTTGTGCAGAAGCTGCTGCACCAGGAATTTCATTGGAAAGTCAGCCTCATCAAACAGGGGAGAAGAGAGAGTCTTCACTTGCTGAGGGAAATTCAGCACGGTGTATATTTCTGAAGCCATGGGCTTTTTTTCCCCTCCAGCCATACTCTGACATCTGCACTGAAAGGCTTTTTTTATGTGGACTGAGTATGGAAGTTGCAGTTGTTGGAAGCCAAGGATTTCAGCAGAGGGTGGTAAAATACACAGAGAAGGTGCACATAGAGAGCTGCTCCTTCAGTGGTTTGTTCAGGACTTTGAGAAGTAGCCTACAGACTCTGTCTTTCTCCTCAGCTCCTTTTCCTGGATGCTGGGATGGTGATCTGAGTGTAGAGCAGAGTTAATTACCTGGATAAACCAGAGGGAGGAAAAAGCTGACTGTATTCAAACAGCCTCCATCTGTATCACTGGAGCAACTGACTTGACAGCCTGATGGATTGAAGGAATGTGTGGGATGTGCTGAAAAAGTTTGATTTTTCAATTTCATCTATCCTTTCCCTGGTCTGCTAGTTGTCAGTCAAGCACTGCAGGAGCAAATCTTTCCTGATACAGCTATTCTCCAGCATGTTTCCTATGGGATACCTTAGTTGTGGAGATAAGCAATTGATTTCCTATTGCTTTTCTGTCCCTTTTCCCAAGAGGTTCCCTCAGAGCTACTTAAGACAGGTGTCCTGCCTGCACAAGGGCTTTCCATGTCAGTGCTGCTGGTGTAGCCTCAGCTGGAGCTGCATTTTTCAGCCAAACCCACAGCTCCTCAAGGGTATGCCAGTGCTGATATAACTTTCAGGAAAGGCTTCAGGACAGGTGCCAGCTGTCTGAACTTTGTGCTCTCCAAGAGAGATCAGCTGCAGGACTGTTCTGGGGAAAGAGCTTCCCTACTTTAAGATCCTTGTGGAGGACCCAGGTTTGGATCCTGTCTCTGAAAGTTTGGTTTAGTGGAGGCCATAAGGATGGTGCTTTGATGTAAGACTCACAAATATATACAGGCAAATTGATACTCAGGGCCTTTTAGAACAGTGTGTAAAGCTCCATTTTAATGTAAAAAGGCAAGATTAATACTGCTCTTCACTGAACACTTGTGTATTTTATTACATCAGACCCCTGTAATGGGGCTGTGTTCTGTCCCACTGTGGACTAGAAACCTCTGAATCCCTGTCTGAGCTAATCCCTGCCAACCCAAACCATTCCATAAATGATAAAGTGTCTTCTTCCCACCACTACTGTGGAGTTTGCAGTTCTTTAGCCCATTCCCATCTGTCTTGTTCTGTGCTGTCAGTGAATTATTGGATGCTGATAAGGAGAGAGTTGTCTTTTATTTTGGTAGCATTTAAATTAATTGATGGATCACTTACACTCATTGCTCCTTCTTGGAAGCTGATGTGCTGAGATTGCTGCAAGCTGTGGAAGGTGTCCCTGCCCATGGCAGGGGGTTGGAAGGACAGGATCTTTAAGGCCTCTTCCAACCCAAACCATTCCATGATTCTGTGATTCCTGGGGAGAAACACACAGGCTCTCTTCTGTTAGTATTACACAGCACATCTGTGTTTTCCAGGAAACTGGCAGGATGAAGTATGTGTAGCCTTTTGTTTAGAGCTTGGGAGACTTCAAAAATCTTGGTTTGTTTTTGTTTTTCTCCCAAGGCAGCCCTTTTAAAACAAGCTCACACAGCTGTAAATGACCACATTCATAGTTCCAGGCAATACCAAAGTGACCAAGGAGCAGCACCTGTGTGTAATCTCCATACCCTGTGATTAGTCCAAAATAAATCACCAGGAATGCAAAGTAAAGACAGATTTACTTAAATTATGGGCAGGCTGGGATGTTTCCCTGAGCTGTTTGAGTCTTTTAGGAAGAGAAATAATTTTGTCAAACCGTTGGCTCTGTCGTTTGTGACATGTTAACGGATCCTCGGAGATTATCATTTCACTGCTGTTAATGTGGTCTGAGCTCTGTCTGATTCTAAACTGCTTTACAAGTAAAGCATGGGAAAGCCAGAGCATTGTTTGGCTTAGGGATTTATCCTGCTTTTTATTTAATCATCCCATTGCCAGTTGCAGTTCTGAGAATTGCTCCTGATTCTGAGTGATTTGAAGTGTGGAGTCTTGGTCTATGGACAGAATTGAAGATCTTTGTATTTGAACAGCAAGGTCCTGGGCTCTGCCAGAGTTTTATTTGCACCTTGAGGACAAACAGCTCCAGTTTTGTTGTCACAAATCCTGAAGCACTGGTGTTTAGAAGAGTCATTGGTGGAAGAAGGGGATAAAACAGCTTGTCAGCTGCTGGAGATAAAAAATAAATCAGCTGAGCTGAAACAAAAAGGTTGTTCATCCTGAATCCTGCAGTGCTGATGGTAAAACACATTTCTGTCACTTAATACATCTTTTTGGGGAAGCAGAGGTGGTATGATAGTGCTAGAGGAGGTATGATATGCCTTTCTCCCAGTGTTTCTTGCATCTCTGGTTTTTGGGAGAGGGTGTCATAATTCACTGAGTGATTTGGACTGGGAAAACTTACTGTGGCCATTAGTCTGGGTTTTGATGTGGGGTGGAAATTTGATTACAAGAGGGGAAAGCACACTGAATTCCAAGGGGACTGGTCACTTCTTTGCTTTTGCTTTGCAGCCCTCCCCACTGAACTGTAACCAGTGGAGCCTGGCAGGACCGTTTTGTGGCACCCCTCAGTCACTTCCTAAACAAGTGTTTTCTTTTCCCTGGTACAGGGCCTATGCAGAAGACTCTGTCAGACACGGCCCGAGGGCAGAGCCAGGGGAGAAGATGAAGCAGGAGGAGGAGGAGGAGGAGAGCAGCAGTGAGGGCAGGAGGGCAGTGGCCTCGGGCGATGAGGAGGCGCCGCCGGAGGGGAAGAAGAAGAAGCGCTCTGGGTTCAGGGACCGCAAGGTACCAAACTTGGACATCTTGCAAGAGGGAAAACTTGCTCTGTACCTGACTGTATTTTCTGAGGGACCTCACTCTTTTGGGAGCCTGCTTTCTCAACATGTTGTCATGGGTTTCTGCAGGTTGAAATTTGTGTGTTTGGAAAGCACAGTACACTGATCCTCTGAAATGGAGACCTCTTTTCCACCTCCACTTACATGTCCAAGATAATCAAGGCTCCTGCACTGATGGCTGTTAGGATGATGAGTGCAAAGCAGGGAATTGTGGCCAAAGCTTTTAAACCATCTGGGATGTTCAGCATGTATGTCTTCGAGTCCATCCAGTGCATGTAGGAAGAAGTAGAGGGTGAATGTGGAAGGAAGGGTTGTAGGAAAGGTGTACTTTAATTCTTCATTTCATTATTCTGTGCAAATGTACTTGTTGAAATACAGGCTCAGTCCCCCTTCTTGGTTAGTCCTGGCTCTCTCTTGATGCTTCTGGCTATTTCATTTTCAGATCAGACACATTTTCAAGATGAGGAAAACTTGAGTTATAAACTCTGTTGTTGGTTTGTGATCTGCCTTCGCTCTTGGGGAGTTCCAGGAGCTTTGGGTACCTCAGAACTGACAACTGGTGTGGCACTATTTGAAACCACTGTTATTAAAGGATGTGTAATTTGATCTGACAGAGTCCTCTAACTGGGAGCTGGCAGACAGCAGTATTTTATTTTTCAAGCCCATCTGGATGTCAGTTTTATAGGGCTGTGTTGGATGATATAATATCTTTGCAGCACCAAAGAGGAGAAAGAAATTGTGAAGAGCCATCTACTCCCATTTTGTTATGACTTGCTTCTGATACTTATTTTTAAGCCTGTATTCTGGAGGTTGCATCTCATTAGCTGTTAAATTGTGGGTATTCATATATAGTGGCTTAACAGCTTCTCATGAAAAATTAAGAGCTGTTTCCCTTAGAGCTGCTGAATCATTTTGGTTCCTGGTCAGAAAAGATTACACAACTTGAGATTTCAAGGGCTTCGTGGTATGTGGGGCTCCAGACTCTCTCCTGTTGTGACCTGTTGGTGGCAGCTCAGTGAAGTTATGTAGTGAGATACTGTGCTGAGATATTCAGAATTGTCCAGAATTGTCTCAGGCTCTTGGAAGCTGCTGATTTTCATGGTAGCTCGGTGTCAGGTGCTCTGACAACTTCAGCTCTTGCCAGTACCACTCAAGAAAAGCAGGTTATTGCTTTTTTCCAGTGTTAGCAGATGGAGGCAGGTTGCAAAGAGCAAACCACAGTCCACCTCCACCCACACTCTTACTTTTGAATACAGTGAGTGCAAAGATTGATTTTTGTCTTGACGTGGCTGCTGCTGGGGAAACCACAGGAAGTTTTTTTACATGCAAGGACTATTGTTCCAGTTGTTTGAGATGTGCCTGTGTTGACCAGTTCTTTCCTTCCCAAACTAGGCAGGGAGGAATATGGCCATGATTTCCAAATGAGACACAAGCCAGGTGTGCCCAAAAGATGGGAACAGTGTGTGGCCTGGATCCCTTCTCATCCCAGTGTGCCTTCTCCAACAGCAGGAGCTCAGGAGCAGCGATTTCCCTGGGGACAGCCCTCATCATCTTTGTGCCAGCACAAGCCTTTTCTCTGCAGCCTCCAGACAGCATGTGCCTTGTGTGGCCTGAATGCCAATGTTGCAAAAGCTCCTTTAAAAGCAGGATGTGCCGGGTATTGTCCCAGGTGCCTGCTCCCTGTTTGGTCAGCAGTTGCTGCAGTGAGTCACCCCGGGAGCTGTTTGAATGTGGCCAGCTCAGATGACAGGGAAAGGTGTGCCCTGCTCCCAACTCAAAATCAGGGCTGCTCCTGGGATGTGCTGCTCCCCTAACTGTGTAGCACCTCGGGGATTCTTGACTCTTCTATCTGTTTAAGGAAACCCCAACAAAGCACCACCCACAGTAAAAACTCTTCCCAGCTCTTCCCATAATTAATTGAAAATCGCGTGGGATTTTCCTTGTGAAAAAAATTAAGCCTAATTGAAGTGTTTAACACTTGTTTGTTATCCTAATGTTGCTTTTAATGAAGGTGATGATTAGTGGTGAAGCAGTAAATTGAGTTTGACATTGCTGTTTTAGATAGTGATCCGGTGAGAGGGGGAAGGTGAAACATGAAGCACTCTCAGGTGCTGGGATTGTGTGTGGATGGTTCCCAGGCAAGTGTTGCCTGTGCAGTGGATATGTAGGGCAGAAAAGGAAAAAAATTACTTGGGTGCCTCAATATAGTTTGAAGGCTAATGAGCTGTAATACAGGATGGGGGCAGGCTGATGTGTTAATTAACTTGCTAAAAGTGTTTGTATGCAGCAGCAGGGCTGACTTATCAAGATGTACTGGCAGTGTTTGGGTCCTGCAGGTATCTTGCCTTGGGATGTTCCTCGTGCTGAGCCTTCATTTGGGTGTGTGTCACAGGAGGAAGCACGAAGAAAATGAGTCCTAATTAATTTCCTCTGTAAAGATATGTGCTGCTGCATAGTCAGGGAGGCCCTGGCGGTGCTCTGTGCCTTGAGATGTTAATTTAGAGCTTTATTTTTATGTCAGCATAGGATTTAGGTTTTTTTCTTCTTTTAACCTGAGGCTTAGCATAAACATTGACAGTCTCAACAGCACCTTCATTCTTGTCAAGCAACAGGGATTACTTACTTGTCTTTCTCCTCCAGTACATGCTCTACTAATAAATGCAAAAAAGGGATTTTTCCCTTCGGGTCATATCATCTTTCTGGAGGTGCCTGATTTCGTGAGGCTGCATTTCTGGAGGCAGGATGAGAATTTTGACTGGCCTTCCTTGCATCAAGGACTGGTTTGTACTAGGGAAAGGTGAGAGGTCAGGAGAGGAGACACTTGCCTGGCATGATTGTCAGTCCAGGTGTCTTTGAAGCAGTGCAAAAAACCCTCACAAATGGTTGTCTCCACCCAAAGATGTGGGCTCTTAACTCCGGGGATCAAGCCACCCATGTTAGCACCCCCTTGATGTTCAGCACCCAGGCACAAATAAGTGAGGTTTTCCCCATTTGCAGCATCTTGGCTGCTCCCTTCTTGACCTCGTGTTGCAGCCAGAGGGATGGGCTGCAACATTTGTCAGTTTTTGCCAGCTGATTAGCTCATTACCAAGAATGATGTAATTGTGACTTCAGCTGCAGGCAAAAGGGAAGAAGTGTGGCTGCGTTTGGTCCCTTCTTGTAGGGAAGCTTGCGGAAGAAGTGAGATTTCAGTTGTGATGAAAGCAGCCTGTGAGATGCTAAAAAGCAGTTTAGATTCTACTCTTTTGATCCGGATTGTGCATTTTTGTGTGCTGTAAGATGAGGCAGGAGATGTGGTTTTGAGCCCATGTTTTTAGTAAGCTCTTGTTGCTGTGGAAGTAATACTCTAAATATTCTAAACATGAGGAGAAAAGCACCTGAAAACACCAAGCCTGAGAGCATCATCTTAGCAGGGGTTTAAAACAGATGTAGAGGGAAGAGCCATTGTGGATATGAAGTCAAGTGGGGTAAAATGAAACATGGTTTTATTGGTAGAATGTCAGGACTCCTGACTCTGGTGCAGCAGTGGGGTTATTGAGTTGTGCCCAGCTGGGTTGAGGGAAAGCACTTGATAGTGCCTTGCAAGAAATTTTTCCACAGGCTTGGAAAATTTGGTTAATGAGGTGTTTTTAGCTAGAAAGCAGGCTGTGTTGAAGGGTTGCCATGGATGGAGGGAGCTGGTTGTGGTCTGTGGTGTCTGCTCTTGGCTCAAGTCTGGGGTTTCATACTGTCCTTGTTTTATTTGTCTTCCTTGAAGGTAAGAACACTGAGCAGTTTGTGGCTGATTAAGCTGGGTGGGGTGCTATTCCTGAGATCAGGTCAGGCAGGAGTGAGATATGGCCTGCACCCACAAGTTAAAAGATCACTTTGGCATAAGGAGCTGCCTCCTGCCGGGTGGGAGCAGTAGACAAAGCCAGAGAAGTGGAAAAGTGGGTGTCATCTTTTACTTGGAGCTTGGCAATAAAGTAATTTTCCTCATTCCAATGCCCTTAGCTGTGCAGAACCTTGTGGACTGAAGCAATAAAAGTAGGATTAGGTTTGTTGATTAGAAGTGCAAAGGACCAAGGGAAAAAAAGCTTTCTCCTGCAGGAGGGAGGGAACTGCCTGTAGTGGTTGGTGCAAGGACATGTGAATTCTGGAAAAGCTGTGTGTGCAGAGAGGAGTGGGAACAATGCTTTAGGTACTGTCATTCCAGGTAATGTCATCTGGGGCAAATAAAGAGGAGAGGCTTTGTTTTACCAAGGCCTGGCTTGTGGGATTTGAAACATTTGACTTTTTTTTAATCCTAGAAGTAAGAAAAACTAGAGAGGGTGTTTTCTGTCTGATAAACATCAGGCTGAGGAAGTTGTTCAGGAATTTAAGGACAAGGCTGAGCCAGGACCCAAGCCAGGAATGATCTACAGTTGCCTTGGCAGTACCCTTGATCTTGCCTGTTCTCTTGAAGCACATCATTGGTGGGGATTTTTTCCTCCTGTGGCTCTTGGCCAGCTGCAGGTTTCAAGTACATTATGGACTGTTAAACACAGCATATAATGCAGGACTGAAAAGCTGAAGTAAGGAGGAAAGTTTTCTGTGCTAATACATGATGAAGTGTAGGTGTCTGTGCCTTTTTCCACCCTTGTGGCCTTGTGTTAGGATTTTGTTTAGAAAAGCTGTCTGTTGTCTTTGATTAATTCCAGCTGTTTGAGGGGAAACTGATTCTAGGTACCAAAAAAAAAATCACTGCTGGCAGAGTTAGGAAGAAGCAGATTGGTGGGGAGGACTGAGTTTCTGGGGAATTCTGCCAAAGTGATAGAAAAGAGGAAAAAATGAGCTTGGGTGACTGAGCAACCAGCTGCGGCTCCAAGTGATTTTTTCCAAGACTCTGCTTGAAAGTTAAGGTTTCACCCAGCCTTCCAAGACTTTTTTCTTTTACTTCTTATATTAATCACAAATCAAACCCTTCAACACTGTGGTTAAAATATTGGGCTGCTTTAGAGTCACAAAAGTGATGCCAGTGTGTTTTCTTATGCTCGTGTTTTTAAAGCACTTTCAGGGATTTTGTGCATTTGTTTTTCTTCTGCCACCATGAAGAGTCTAAATTTATTCATAATAAAGATTTTTAGTGTTTGTTCTTAATCCTGGCACATCAGCAGCTGCTATGACCAATTTTCCTGGCTGTTCAAAGGGTTTTTGAAAGGAGCAATGCCAAAAGAGTCCAGAGTTGTGTTGCCACATGCAACTTGTCCTGTGGTAAATCTCTTTGAGGAATCAGCGTGGGGCAGGGACAGTGCACATCTAATGCTGCCTGAATTTCATTTCCAGGTGATGGAATATGAGAACAGGATCAGAGCTTACTCCACACCAGACAAAATCTTCAGGTACTTTGCCACTCTGAAGGTCATCAACGAGCACGGCGAGTCCGAGGTGTTCATGACCCCGCAGGATTTCGTGAGATCCATCACCCCCAACGAGAAGCAGCCAGAGAGTGAGTGCTGGAGAGGAGCTGATACTCCTCAGGTTCTGCTCACCTGCTCTGTGAACTTCCCAGCTCTGCTTGCCAGGGCTAGGAAGCATCTCCTGAAGGTCTCCTGCTCCAAGCCCAAAATTAGCCTGAGTCCTTTTATGTTTCCCAAAATGCTGTTGCAGTGTAGCAGAGCTGGCTGGTGTGAGCCCTAAAGAGCAAATGGGATGCCTTTCTCCTATATTTAATAGGGAAATATTACCTTTAACTGAAATACTTCCTAAACCTACAAAAGGAGGTTGCTTTGGCAAGGAAAGCATCAGCAATGAAGGCTCGAGTTGATGATCTTACGGGTCTTTTCCAACCTAAATGATTCCAAAGGGGTTGAGGCAGCCCCATGTGATGCTGCTGGTCAGGGTAGGGCTCATCTCTGCCCTCTTCAGATTCCCTGTGGGTTGCAGACAAACACTCGTGGTACCTGGGGAGGTTTTGGCAATCAAAAAGTGGGAGAGAAACACCTTGCTCTTGTCTGGAAAGCTGTGTCCTGAATATTTAGTGTTGGTGGGGTAGCAGGAGGCTTTTGTCTGCATTTTAGAGATTTTTGTCTCCATTTAGAGATTCATGTTTGGGGTCTCCATTTAGAGATTCATTTTGTCTCCATTTAGAGATGGATGTTTGGGGTGAGATGTGGGAGATCATTTTTTTTGGTCTCCCGCATTGTATCTCAAAGAATGAACCAGGTTTTTGTCAAATTAAAACTTCCCTTGTCTCTGCAGACATTTATCAAGAACTACAGCCCCCAAATGTTAAATATTTGAGTGTGGGGTTTATGTCCAAATTGTGAAACTGTTTTGATATCTTAGATGACAGCTGCTAATTAAATACTGTGTACCCTTGTGCTTAGAAAATAACAATATGAAGTGTGTGCAGGAGGGAAGAAAAAATAACCCTGGCATTAAAAGCAGGTAGGTGAATTGATATTTAGGTTTCCATCCTAAATTTCCATTTTCCCTGGAAATGGCTGTAGTTTCCATGGGAATTAATGGCTGTGGGTTACCATCTTGTCTATCTCAAACTCCTTGAATTGGTACTTGGAAAAGCAGTAGCACCTGTCTGGAAGCTTAAAAACTGGAAATATCCTGTGTTTCATTTCAACACATCTGATTCTTCTTTTGGTTCTTCCACATGCTTGGTGCATTTTAGGGTGTGTACAGCAAATAGGTGAAAGAATGCTGAGCAAACACCTCCCTCAGAGACAAGCAGAGGTGACTAATGGGAAATAATTAATTCCTCAGTCGTAGCCACTCACTTCCCATTGTTTTCCCTTTGTTATCCTGGCTGTTGAGGTGGCCCCATGAAGCCATGGTGCCTGCAAATGCTGCCAGTCAGTGACACATAGCAGCTTGGAAGGGAAGAAAGTGGTTTTAGGTGCTTTTAGCAAGTGGAATGGGATGGAAGCTGAGCTTGGGCTGCCCCTCAGCAGGCAGGGCAGGAAGGTAGGCATCTTGGATTTTGTTGAGTTGAAAAATCTGTCCTCAGAACACTTAGGGAAATGCTGTGGATTTGCTTCTAGATGGAGCTGCTCTAGGGTGGTTGTTCTTTACCAGCTCTGTACATCATCACAATCACAGTAAATGGGTTTTTTGAACACATAATGAACAGTAGAAGAGTAAAACACTTATTGCTACAATAAAGTCAAACCAGCCATAACCTTGTTCTGAGATGTTTTTAAAGCTGGTAGTAAAAAATAACAGGAAGATAGGTCTGGTTTTCAGACCAGAAATTGAAAACAAAGAGTGCTACCTGCTGGCCAGATGAGTTCTGTACTTCACACCCTGCTGGTGCTTTTGACTCATAGGATAATTTAGGTTACAGGTGAGTTGGGAAATGCTGGGGCTGCTTTCATCCTGAGTCACAACTTGGGTGTGCCCTCCAATGGGGCTGGAGCATCCTGCCTTCATCCCAAGGCCTTCCTTGGCCTTCTGATGCAGCCTGGTGTGTTCCTGGGAAACCTCTTGGAGGTAATCCTTCAGTGTGCTCAAGCTGCAGGTCATAATTTCAGGGAGTAACTTCTGGTAAATGCCTCTCCTGCTTTATGGAGAGAAAACACTGAGGAATAGAAGTGATCTGGAGTAACAAGGTAGCTGAGTCCCTGTTGTATTTATTTTTAAACTGCTCATCCTCTGTGAAGGTGTTGTGTGCCTGATTCATTTTTATGGATTACATAGGGGAAAGTTTGATTTATTGTCAATAAAGTGTCAGCTTAATTCTGGCCTGTGTTTTGCTAGCTTGGGGAAAATGAATGCCAGTTCCTCAGCTCCTGCAGATTGCTTTCTCTGGTTCAAACTTCCTGCCACAGCACTCCCAACCAGGCAAGCTGTGCTTAAGTAATGACATGAGCTTGCTGAGCTTGGAATGGTTTGTCAGAAGAAGCCAAAGAATGGCATTAAACTTGAAAGCTGCTTTAAAAAAAATAATTCTTTTCTGTGCTATCTGGAAAGTTCAAGTGCCAGGAGAAGCGTGGGTGGTGATTTCTGCTCCCTGCAGTCCTGTATTATTTTTTTGTCTCCTATGTCCTCTCATGCCTGAGAGGTTAATTTTGCTCCAAGAGTGGATGGGAAGGGATGGCTGTTTCCTGCCTGGTGCTTCCTTGGAATCCCAGTCCCAAACCAGCTGAAATTAAGCTGAAAATACTCTGTCTCTGGTGGGAAGTGCAAGGATTCCCTCCATTTCCCCAAGTTTATCTGGGCCCATTCTGCACTGAACATTTTCCTGAGGCAAATTAGTATTTTGGAGCATCCTGGACTAAGAAGGAGCTGTGGCATGCTCAGCTTTCCTATGGCCTTTGCAATAAACACTGAAAGATGTAAAAAATACTTCTTCTATCTCATCCCAGCATGTTGTAATGAAGGCAGGTTCTTCCCAAACCGTCCTGTGTTAACCTGGCTGGTTATCCCAGACTCCTGCCAGAGGAAGGGTGAATTTCAAGCTTCACCACATAATGAGCAGCAAGTCAAATAGCTGAACTCTTGGAATGTGTTTTGGATGGGTTGTTAGTTTTGTTTGAGTTCAAGAGACCCCCAAAGATGCTGCTGAAAGCCAGGCAGAAGCAGCAGCTGGGGCCCTGCAGGCTCTGTGCAGGGGGTGGTGACAGAGGAGAGGAGCTGTGAAGGACAGAGCTGATTGCTGGTGGCTGCATCAGTGTGCAGCTTGCTCCTCCTGGTAGAAATGGTTTGTTTTTCCATGTCTGAGCTGCATGAGGAGCTGAGCACAAGCTGGCCTCTGGGGTGGTACAATGCAGGAGTGATTATTTGTAATTTTGTTTAAAGTTTATGAAATATAGATCTGATCTCCTGTACAACCACCAGCTAGGAGCTGAGATAAGCACTCATGTAATAAGGAGGGAAGAACTCCCTGGGCTGGTACAGATCCCTAAAGTTACACAAAGTGGTCAGCTGGGATATTTAAGACCTAGAAGGAAGCCAGAGATTCTGGGATTCCAATCCTTCTGGGATTTCACTCTCTAGTCTTCCCTAGTACATCTGCTGAGGAGCTCTTCAGAGTAGGGATGTGAGAGGTAACTCTGGTTGTCTCCTGACCAAGGTGCGGCTCTTTTTCTGTGGATATACACAATGCCTGGGCAAGAATCATCTTTGAGCCTCTCATGCCTGATATGAGAGCCAAGGAGGAGCAAGAGATGCATTTACCTGTATGCTTATGTGCTGAAAGTCACATAAAGGAGGGCTTCCCATACAGTGCCAGGTTGGTGGCTGAGCAGGTGTGTTAGGAGTGCATGTTCCACAGGGAGACTGACTGCCTTGTTGGAGCAGGAGGAGATAGATGAGAACCAAGTCCCTTCATCCTTCCTTCCTGGAGCAAATCAGTCCTGGAATTGAACCTGAGCACGAGGCTGTTGTCCCCTGAGAAGTCTCGGGCAGCTCATTGTTTGCTTGCAGATTCCTTTTTAGATTCAGAGGGGAAATACTCTGAATACAACAATCAGAAGCTGGATTACAGCTCTGGAGGGGAAAGCTTGCTCCAGCATTTTCTCCTGCCATAATGTGGCATATCACAAGCACACTTACCAGGCTTTTCAGTCTTCATAATTAGCCCTTTTATTCATCTGCTGGCAATAAAGGAGTCCATGTTATATATTAAGCAGTGGGGGGAAAAAAGCAGATCGCGAGTGAATGTTACCCAAATAATGTGAAAAATCTGACAAGGATATCAAGACTTGGAAGGAATTGAAAAGGTTTTTCCATCAGTGAGAAGCTGCTGGTGTCCCAGAGGAAATCATGGTGGTTTCTAATTGATCTCAACTGTGTTCTTGGCATAATATAATTGTCCTTCTCCTGGAAGCTCATTTTTAAAACGTTTTTTAGAACTGCAGTCTATAACCTGCTGCCTATGGATTTATTTTTACAAGATAACATGAAGAGCTTCGTAATTGACTGCATATTTATCAAGTGTGGTAATTAGCTGGCTTTGAGAAAATCCATGGAAAGTATGTTTTTGTTAATCAATAGGAATATAATAAGCATTTGATTTTAGATTTGGCTATTGCTGAACAAGAGCAAGAACAAGTTATTCTGTGTTTTTTCCTTAACATAATTCATTCCTTCTCCATGAAAATTCATTCCTTTCTCCAAACTGAGAGAAGTGAATGCAGGGAGTATGGTTCTGCTGTTGAACACCCTCTTTTTCCCATTGTGGCAGGCAGTGAGTGTTCAGTAATTTTTGCTTTATATTGAATAATTTTATTTTTAGAGCGCTGTGAAAGTACCATCAGATGAATAAAAGTGGCAGCCTATATCCCTGGTATTGGTGAGTAAATAGTGTCAGTCTACTCTGAAATAACATTTCTAGTGGTGCTATGTGTTTAGATACTCCATGGCAGTGCTGCTGTTGATTTGGGGCTCCTGGTAGGTGGCATCAGAATTTGTTGGAGTAATAAACAGGGGTGGTTAAACATTCCAGGGAAGCTGACTGGGAAATCATTGCAGGTCACTGAAATGCTGCTGGCAGTGAGGGGCTGGTGCAGAGCCCTTGGCTGCAGGAGCAGAAGGGATGTGTAAGGAAAGGTGAGGGGTTGTGCAGAGTCTCAGGTAAATAAAAGTGTATTTTGGGGCAGATCATGGTGCAAACTCTGGGTTTGTTCAAGAGAAACAATGAGTGCTCTGGGTGATCACTGCAATCCAGACAAGCCATGGGGTGTGTCCCAGGAAGGCTTGAGGCAGCCAGGTATCTTCCTGAAATGACTCCTGGCTTTCATTGCTGCCTCTTGAGGAAATCCTTTCAACCACTTCTGGGGGAATGCTTTTTCAGCCTCTGCTCCTCAGTGAAAGGTGAAAAAGCTCTTTTTTTCTGGTTCAACATGCCTATTAGCCCGTGTTCCTGCAGCTCAGCAACAATAGCCCAGCCAGGGCCTGTTTGTCTTGGGAGTGTGGCACTTAGAGACAATCCCGGGATGGCTTTAACAACACTCTGCCTTTTGAAAAGCAGAGGTGCAGTAACTGCCATTCTTCCCTGCCCTTGTTCTCTGGGATTGTCCTCATCCATGCAGTGTTCCCATTGGCTCACCAGCCCACACAAATGCTGAATTCTATTGCAGCTTCTTGGGGCTTTTTATATAATTTAAAGAAAGACCCCAGGCCCTCTTTGTTGGTTTCCTTTTGTCAAGTTTAAAGGCTTGTAGAAAGACAGGCAGCCAAGTCCTTCAAAAAGAAAATAAAACTGTCCTGGGAAAAGGAAAATGTATAGAGTAAAAGTGTATGAATTGAACATAAATGTCTCTTTTCAGCTTTTGAATTGGCTGCTTCTCCCAGGGCAAATGGAAGGGGAATTTCACAGAGGAATTGAAGTGTGCAGCTTAATTAATGCAGCAGAGGAGAGGGGACATGGTTGTGCCTGGCTGGGAGGGTGACCATATAGAGCACTGGTGGAAGCCAGTGTGTTTGTGTGTGCAGTACAATTGTGGAATCATCTGGGTTGGAAAAGATTTTGAGATTGAGGTCAGCACTGCCAAGGCCACCACTAAATCATGTCCCCAAGTGCCACATCTACATGGCTTTTAAATCCCTCCAGGGATGGTGACATCACCACTGCCCTGGGCAGCCTGTGCCAGTGCTTGACCATCCTTTTGGTGAAGGAATTTTTCCTGATATCCAACCTTAACCTCCCCTGGCCCAGCCTGAGCCCCTTTCCCCTTGTCCTGTCCCTGTTCCCTGGCAGCACAGCCCGACCCCCCCTGGCTGTCCCCTCCTGGCAGGGAGTTGTGCAGAGCCACAAGGTCCCCCCTGAGCCTCCTTTGCTCCAGGCTCAGCCCCTTTCCAAGCTCCCTCAGCCCCTCCTGGGGCTTCAGCCCCTTCCCCAGCTCTGTTCTCTGTCCTGGACATGCTCCAGCCCCTCCAGGCCCTCCTGGATTGGGGACCAGAACTGGACACAGCCCTGGAGGTCCCTGAGCAGGGCCAGCCCAGGGGACAGTCACTGCCCTGGGTCTGTGCCCACAGCACTGCTGGGACAGCCCAGGAACCTTTATTTCCATATTTATTTATGACATTAACATTTATTATAATTATTTAGAAACATGTGGTATTTATATATATAAAATGATAGTTATCAGCTCATCTTTTCTTGCTGTTCTCTACACAATCATCCATTCATTTTGGCTCTCTATTGAAACCTCTATACTTTCCCAATATCCAGTTGCAGGAGGTGCCATTAAGACATACTTTCACTTGCTATTTTTAACCCATGTCCTTTTTTTGGCTTTCCATGAGTACATGTATAATGTCAGGCTGTCAGGGATCTGTCTTTCAGCAGCATTTCCTGGCATGGGAAAAGGAGGTGTCCCTGAGAAATTACTTTATTATGACACATGGACATAAGCTCAGCTTAACTCACCATCCAGATGGTATGGTCAGGGTGAGCTCTGACCACATAAAGTGTCTGTAATAAAATAATCACATTTATCAGACAAATCCTACCTCTAAATGCACTAATACTTACTGCATTTATACCCACAGCTTGGAGAAGGACAAAATGCAGAAGATTGAAGTCTGAAAAAGTGTATGAATATGCAATTTGCATTATTATCAGGCCCATGAAATATTGAGAAGGTGCTTTCTGGCTGGAATTGTCACAAAAGCAGAAAGCTCTGTGACAATTGCCTTGACCTTTGAAATTGGTGGCAGAGGAGCTGGAGCTGCTTTGGGTCACAGAGGGCAAGGGGGTCACCCTGGAGCAATGAATAATTCCATTTTCTGCGCAATGCCATGAAACTTTCCAGCAGGCAGGAAGGGTTTCATTATCCTCTTTCAAAAGCAGGTGATGCAGCAGGCATGGGGAAGGCTTTCTTTTGGTCTTTCCATCTTATTTTGTAATTAAAATTGAAATGAGAATGTGCTAATTACCATAAACAGTGGCAGAGGATGCACAGGACGTCACTCTCCGGAAGGTTTCATTTCTCAGAGCACCAAAAATCAGCCTCTGCTCTCCTGAGTTTTACTGGAAATACTCAACTTGAGTTGTGCTTGATCTCTTCTCAGGATGCATCTTCCTCACTTTGGATTGCAAAGCTCAGATAATTAATCTTCCTGATTTTTTTTTTTTGCCATCTTTCTTACATGTGCAGTCCCTGGTGTTAGATGCAGCCTGCTGGGCATTGTGGGTTGGATGAGAGCTTTGTGCCTTAACTCAGCTAAGGCTGGGATGTTCTTTTCCCCTAGTCAACATAAATAAAAATTTTGGGAAGGTATCAGAGACTTTATTGGTATAAACAGTCCCTCTCCTTGCCTTTTTCCAATCCAGCTAAAGAACTCCACTTCTTACAAATGCATCTACAACTTATCTCCTTTAAAATCTATTTATTTTATACCCAGATATGAACAAGCTTTGGATTTGCTTGGGGACATCCCAATGAACTATGGGAACAAGTCTTTTTTTTTCCCATTCCTGGGCCATTTAAAAGGTGTTATTAAAAGCATCAGGAGTCACAGGTCAAATGTTTGCCTACTAATAGTGCAGAGATCTGCTTTGGGGAGGGTATTTCAGGCTCTTGAGAGGTGCTGATTGCTGAGCTCTTGCTGGCCCTGCTGTAGAAGGAGGTTTTCTTCTCTGATTCCATGAGTTTGTTGGCTTTTTGTGTTCAAAATACAAAGTACAAAATGTACAAAACCAAACAAAATTTTCCTCCTTTCCTTATGTTTTCTACACATGTTACTCAGACTGTGCATTTTACTTTCCAGTCCTCTGAAACAGAAAACACCAGAAATATTTCCTTCTATGCCATAAAAGCTTTCTTTTCTGTAAGTATTTTTTTTTTCTCTTGCAGACCTGGGCCTGGACCAGTTCATAGTGAAACGCTATGATGGGAAGGTGAGCACATTGCACTGCTAAATGTATTTTATTTAATGGCTTTTTTGACCTAGAATCCTTCAGTTATTACCTGTGTGAGGGTGTAAGTTAAATGAAGTGTGTCAAGTGTTCTCTTCTGAGCATTTTGGTTTTCAGTAGCATTGCAGTGCTTTTTCTGTAATGACAGAAAGATTGTTTCTACAAAATGACCTTATTTTAATATTTACAGACAAAATATTACCACTTCCTATCTGCTGGTGGGCTGGGAAATCATGGGTTGTAATCACATTTTCTTTGCTGCTTCTTTCTGACTGTGTGAGAGCCCCACAAGTTAAATAATTTCAGGGGAAGCTCACTGGATCTTTCCCTTTCCCAGATTTGTTTCTGACTGTGTGAGAGCCCCACAAGTTAAATAATTTCAGGGGAGACTCACTGGACTTTTCCCTTCCAGTCTCATCTCCAGATTCCTAAAGGAAGGAGATACCTGGCTGGGACACAAAAACCTACAAGAGCATTTCCCCTCTGTTGAACAGCCTTTCTCTGTTCCCCTTCTGAGCCCAGGTTCTTCCTGCAGCACTGCACTGTTCTGGGTGTTTGTGCTGTCATGAGAGGTGCTGGTAAAAATCTTAATTCTGATCCAGTTTTGTCTCCCTGTGAAAGGGGAGCCACGTTGCATCCCACTTGTTGTTGTGGACAGCACAGACCTAATTATCCACAAACCTAATTATCCACACTGTAAATCCCACTGGAGTGGTAAAGGCAGCTCTGCCCCATGACTGATGGACTCCTTGATGCAGATAACTGCAGGTTAGTTAATTTTCCATCATATCACACAATGGTCCTCCAGCTTTCAGCAGCATTTTCATCTGCACCATCTGAAAATGAGGCTCACAAAGGGATATCAGCATCTCCCCCCCTGTTGCTGCAGGGTGCACCTGGCACAGTGTCAGGCATTTCCAGAAAGCTTCAACACTGGGGGAAAAAAAGAATTTAAAGCTTTATATAAACCCAATGTGGGCTGAACATGTGCAGTTCCCTGGTTTGTGTTTAGCAGGCACAGGTAACAACAAGAGGATCAAATACCTGGGGTCCCTGTCATGAGCACTGGACGAGTGTGTTGGTTACCCAGGCAGCAGAGCAGGGCTTTGCTGGAAAACAGACAGCAGGGAGGTGGATTTTGGCACTTAGTTTTGATACATAAAGCTCCAAAGCGTGTCATGAACACCTGTTTTCTTTTCCCCCCTGCCACAAACGTGATGTCTGCTTTTTGTGATTAAAAAAAACAGCCCAACCAAAGGAAGGATGTGTATTCTTTGCAAAATACCCAGTGTTTCTCTCTGTGATTTCATGACAGTCTGTTTTGCATTCACTCACTTTCATCATTTTATCTTGTCAAGCTATCACCCTCATCCCTTAGGCTTTCCATAACCAGGATTTATTTGTAGGGAAGAAATGCTGAATCCCACACTATTTTTGCTAATCGCTCTCCTGCTCCCGAGCACTCTGCAGGCACCTCCCAGCACACTGCGTAAAAGATCCAAAGGCAAATCCTTTGAACTCAACTTTCTGTTCCTCTGCCCCTCAGCACCGAGGGCTCTAACCTGTAGTAGACTGAAATAGCTTTTTATATTTTTATATAACTTACAGATGTTGCTGCTGCACTTGGATGTCTCCATGCTGTGGTTTGATTGCCTGAAAGTGAGGCAGCAGATTTAGGGGACTGCAGTGGCCTTTGCTTTATTATTTTCTTCTCCTGGGACCTGATTTTTCCACAGCCTAATAACACCCTGGAAGCAGTGTACTCTGAAAATGAAGAAATAGAGGTTCTTGTTTGCTTGGCTGTCGGCCTAAAGACACCTTGGGACTGGCTACATCTGACTGTGGCTATTAGGGCAGTGGTAATGTCCAGGTGAGAGGATAATTTGAGGAAAGGATAAAATGAGCTGGCCTTGGCTCTCCCTTGGTAATGAAGGAAGCTGACAGTAGATTGATCTGACAGCAACTTGTTCTCATTTTGTTGTTTGCTTTGGGTTCCAGTTAAAAAAAATAACTCTGTTTTTACTCAGCCAAGCAAACTGAGGTGCTGCAGAGCTGACCTCACACATTCTGAGTTTCACTTGCATAGTGATAAAAACCTTTTGCATCTCTTCCTCCATGCCTGGTTCCAGCCATACATTCCTCTTGGATTATCAAAGCAGCCTCTGCTTGGAGGGGATTTGCCTTTGTGTGCTGGAGGAGCTGCCGAGCTCAGGCAGAAGGGGGAGAGGGTCATCACTGTTCCCCTAAGCATCCTTATGGATGTTACTCAGAGGTAATGGGAATTGTGGTACTCAAAAATAGTCCTAGTCTCTGGAAAGTTCTCCTTTTTTAAGGAAAAAGGAGCTTGTGAGCTGTCAGACATAAGCAAGCTGTGCTGATGAGAAGCACTGACAATCCAGAAGCCAGATCCTGGCTGAAGAGTGGCAAAGAGGATTGATTTTAGTTCAAAGCAAACTTCCACAGATGATGTCTGCATGCAAGCAGTGGTTTAGAAGGTGATGCTGTTAAAAGGTCTGTGCAGTTAGTTGCATTTTAATGACATATTCCAGGACAGTGTTTGTAGCATCTGTGTGAATTTCAAGCATGTGTGTTTGAGATCTAGATGCTGCAACATTAGGGATGGTGTACGAGCTGCTCCTTTCACAGAACCCATTTTATTTAGGCAAAGCTGCCATCAAAACAACAAATTGGCCATTGTGGGGTGATTAGGATTGATCTTGCCAGAGGATTTTGGGGAGTGATATGCCTCTGTATTGTGCTTTTGTTGGGTTTCTGAGCCAGCTTGCTGTGCATGTGACTGAATACCAGGGTGAGAAGATAAAATCCACTTTTTTCCCCTCTTCCTGCCCCTCCTTTTTCCTACTGATAATTTATAGAGATGCTGGAGAGGGAGGTAGATGTTACTGCCTTATTAATGGTAACAATGCTCCTGTAATATGAGCCTAAATGTTTTTTCTTCACTCATGCAAGACCAAAAACCCTAGAGACACTCAGCCAGCACAAACCTTTGGTCAGATGTGTGTGCCAGCACAGGCTCAGGCTTTTGGGCTGAGCCTGTACAGGGAAGCAACCTGTGGCTCCATTTGTGTCTAAGAGTGGTGGTTTCTTCCCTTGGGAAGCAAGCCCATCAAAGTAGGGGGAAAGAGGCATTGATTACTATTCATTCAGAGTAGAAAGAAGGTATTAATCAGCTTGCAGACATTTCATATGGAGCCTGAGCAAAAGGCTGATGTGAGAACAGACACACTCTCAGGATGTGGAGGTGCCCAGACCATGATTGTCTGTCTGCTGTGTTTCCACTGTCTCTTCCCTCTTGCATTTGGCAGTGGGAAAGCAAATGCATTTTAACCCATCTGTAGGAGAAATAACTCATGTTTTAGTGATGAATATGCTCTCACTAAGAAGTAGAGATTTCTTAGCACATCTAACCTGGCATAAGCTTCATTACCGTTACGTAACTTGTCGAGCAGAGTTTGTTAAAAATTTTCTTGTGCTCTCTCTATCTTTTTGGCTTCTGCATGAATGATTGACAAGCTTCATCTCTCTCAAAAAAAAAAAAAAAAAAAAAAACCAAAAACCAAAACAAAAAAACAAAGAAACAATGCTGTTCATGTTATTGCTTTGAATTGTGAGCTGCCTCTCCACCCTGTCCCCACCCTGGTGAGCAAGCACAGGAGCTCCCAGGTGTCCCCCAGCTGAGCTTCCAGCAGTACAGCCTGCTGGAAAGGTGGAGGTGAGCTGCAGTGCTTTTAAGAGTCCTCTAGCCTATTTAGGAAATAAAAGCCCCACTCTAGATGGCTTATTAGTTTAATTAGGATACACTTGACTTGCTCTTTTTTCTCCTGTGGGGAGAATTCCTTGCTGCTGCTCAATAAGAGCAAGAGCCTTCGAGCTACCAGCAACAGCTTCCCCTCCTGCAGTAAGTAATTAGAGAGGCTTTCAGTGCCCTCTAATTAAATTTATGACTTAAGTATTTCCTGCCAGCATTTATGTTTACTTCTCTAGATGTTTGGGCATGGCATAAAGTAATGCCAAGCAAAGTGAAGGACAAGGAAAATACTTCAAATGGTACCTCTAAGTGCCAGTAAAACATCTCTAGAATTCACTTGCACTGGATAATGCAGGGTCATATCATGGACCAATGCAATGAGTATCTTCAGCTGCCCTGACCTGAAGGTGTGTGTCCATTAAAGAACACTTGCTGGGAGTCAGCTCAGGAGGCAGATTTCTTTCCAGGTGACTTAAAGAGCGTCTCAGGAGCAGAGGAGTTGAAAAAAGTACTTGGGGAAGATCCGCAAGGAGAAGACTGGAGTGAGATGCACCATCCTTTTCTGGTGGATTGAAGGATCTCGCTCACAGGTTTGAAAGAGTGAGAAGGAAAGGAGCCTTGGTTTATTAGCAGGAATTTCTGGGATCCTTTGCTCTGTGGATGGGCTTTGCCTGGAGCATGATGCTCCCACCAGAGCTTGATAAGCTGCTCACAAACTTTCAGCAAGTGAGACAAGCCTAAAATCCTGCTGTCATTCAGGAGCCAAAGACTGGATCAGAGCTCTGAGCTCCCTGGAGGTTTAAGTGCCTCTGAAACCTTAATTCCAAAGGATGCAACTCTAAATGTTGCCTTACCAAAAGCCAGCATCACAATTCAGTAAAGAGCAGCATAAAGTGCAGGTGCACTTGGAGGACACTTGGTATGTTCTCCAGGTTAAATGGTGAGGAGTCCTCTAAATCCAGCTGTGTGAGGTCTTGCCAGCATCTGTTGTGACAGAGTTTGCAATGAATGTGTCCCCAGCTGGAGCTGGTGAGGCTGGGTTATGGTTTGCTTGGAGACACCTTGAAGAATTTAGCCATTCTGGTCCATAATCCATGGGAAATGTCACTGTCCAACTTCAGATTCCCTGCTTTTAAATTCCTGCATCCTCTGATCTCAGCACAGGCAGTGGTTGCATAATAACCAGGAGGCACCTTCTTACATGGATAATAACCTTACACTGCTCTGTATGAACATTCCTCTGCCATCCCTAAAAGGGCTGTAAGAAAGTGGAGAGACAAAATCCTTGCCTGTGGCTTTGTGGAAGCAAGCAGAGATGCAGTTTCTTGCAGATAACCAGCAAAGCTGAGCTGAGAAGGTTTTTATCTTCTTGGCTTTCTTTGCTGACACCCTGTCCACGTTGGTTGGTTTCCTTGCTTGTTGGCTTTCCCCTCCCAGCCAAACTTGACCCTCCTGTCTGCTTCAGTCAATTCTGATGTTTCTCTGTTTGCTGGGACCTGTGTGGACACTGAAATGTACAAATTCTTTTCTTGGTTTGTTTTTAATAAAACTGGATTTTGTCAAAGAAAATTCTTAATTGCTTCTAACACAGTGCACAAACATCCCTGTGGGCAGCTGGGCTGCTTTAGGTACAGACCAAGTGTCTTCCTTTCCTAGCTCCTCTACCAAACATTTGTGGTGTATTTTGGCTTTGACAAAGCTCTATTTGCTGTTACCTTTGTGTATCCCTAATCCTGCTGCTTGTTTCCACAGGGCTTCTACTAAAATCCTCTGGTTGTTCTTTGTCCTCTTTTGTTCTGGTTTCCAGGTACCCAGCAGGTGTTTCTTCCAGCTGCTAATATCTCTGATACTTGTCTTTATTCTAATTCTGGTTTGTGGGGTTTTTTTGGTGTAACCAAGCATTCCCTCATTTTCTTCCCTTTTCTAACCCTCTCCTCTCCCACCAGGATTTCTGGCAGGTACAAAGCAGACAGCATGTGCTTTGATTAGTTTGTGCTTCAGACCTCATAAAATGCACTTTTCGTGTGAAAGGGACAGTGTACACTCACCTCTTCCCCCTGCTCCTCTCATAAATACTCCTGAGTGCTCTCCTTGATCCTCAGCCTGCAGGATTTATTTCAGAACACCTGAGTTTGGTTTGTGGAGAGAACAGTCCTCAGGGTAACCATTAATACCTGGCTCTATTAACAGGAACTGCTTTGAGCAAAGCTCAGATGTGTGTCTCCCTGCCCTCCTGGTTTCACAGTGTCCTCTGAGGCTTCTGTCTTATTTTGCAGCTCAATGAGACTGTGATAGAGCTGGCTCTGTTGGAAAATAGTGTTTTTCCCGTTGAGGCCACCAAGTTAGTTTGATTCCCTGGCCAAATGCTTTGGGGAAATGTCATCTATTTGAAGGTGTGTAGGTTTAGGAAAGGCTACATTTGCAAACTTGAGTTTTTCAAGTTACAGAATTATGTAGAGTGAACTGTATTAAAGAATATGTTAGGTAGTAGATCTTTAGTTGTTGTAGTTCCTAAAATGTTTAGTAGGAAAAAGTACTAGAAACCAAAGGGGAGTTCATTCAGTATTAGTAAGTAAAGAGGAAAATCTCTCCAAGCTCTTTGAGTTTGCCCTGTAGCTTTGTGACCTTAATGAAATCCACAGGGAAAGTTAAGGAAAAATAAACAACTTGGTAATAAGCCCTCAGTGGGTGTAGGCAGTCTTTTAATCAAAAATGGATTCTGGGGTATTTCTGGCTTTAATTTCTTTGATAGTTTTGCTCAATATTAGCTTAATGCTTAATACTTGAGGGACACAAAACAAAGCTCTGAGAGCTCTGCCCTTGGGTGACATGGTGTTAGTATGGAAGGAGAGGGTGGCAGGGAATGCTTTAGGAGATGCTTGAACTCACTTGGCTACAAAAGAAGGTAAAATCTGGATGGAAGAGGCAGGTGAAGAAAAAAAAAAGCGCTGAGAGAGGGAAAGAGAATTGACAGGACTTTGATGGTGAGTACCAAATGTACAGCTTTAACTTCATCAAACGAGCCAATGTTTAATAATCACTTTTTATAGAGAATTATTGCTTTCCTCCTGGTGTCCTTTAACACTGGGATTTCTGCCTGAGAGAAAGAGCAACACAGTGAGTTCATCTTGGTCATGCAGGCTGAGATGAGGGAGAGCAGCATCCCAATTTCCTTCAGAGACATAAACAACCATTTAAATTCAAAGGTGGCAAAACTCAGCTCATTTTAGAAGCTCTGTGTGGGCCATCAAGGAGCCTATTTTCAATCCTCCCCATTAAATTTCAGTGCAAAATGCCCCAGTGCTCCTGCAGATTGTGATTTCATTACCCTGCAGAGGGCTGAGGGGAGCACAAGTGTAGACTGTCCCTTTTTCAAGGCATTTCCTATTTGCTTTTCCTGCAGGGGTTTCTCCCTTGCATGAGTGGCTCTGCTGCCTGCCACGGGTTGGGAGAGTCTGTCTTGTTATTTTCTGGGTTGTACAGAATGCTGGCCTTGCATTTCAGGTGCCCTTTGTTTGAAAGGTGGTTTGAATATTTACAGCCTTGCTGGAAGGGAGGGAATGCAGATTTCTCTTTCCAGTCGCAGGAATCCACCTGCAGTAAGAACTGCCCAAGTTCTCATTCTCTGCATGTGCTCAAATTTGGAGTGAGAGAACATCCAGGACAACCTCACCCATGTCCAGCTCTGTATTTTTGTGCCCCTCTGTAGATACACAGATAAAATAATCCCCCAAAGCCAAAAGCTTTTAAAACCTCTCCATTAAAATATGCTCTTGAAAGGTATTATCTGCCAATTTTGCAGAGTTATCTGCCAACAGTAAATGTTAAGATTTTCTTAGGTCAGCACTCAGCCACCACAATTTGCCATGGAGAATCTGTGTGTTTGCCTGTGTTGGTCTGCAGACTTCATAGGAAATTATCATTCCTAGTGGCTCCAGATAATGAGAGCTTTCCCATGGCTAAGAGAGGTTTATGAGTTTCAAAAGGTCCTTGTGCTGTTTTCATCACAGCCTCAAACACTTTTTTTCTTATTTAATGATGTAGAAAAAGTGATGTAAAAAAAAAACAAGCAGTGCATTTAAAATTACTTATTTTGCATCCACATTATGGAACTGACTTAAAAAACTCTTAAATCCCTCAGTTTTCCCCCAAGTCCCATTTTTGTCCATATTTCATAGTGCAGAGGGACCTCTCCTTTCTCTTTTTCCCCTAAAGGACTTTTAAACATTTGGGCTGAAAGGCTCAATTTTTAAATCTAATCCTGAAAGCCTTTTTATTTATTTATTCAGTTTTCTTAAAGTGAGGTGCCTGAAATCTCTAGATACATGGCTTTGACTCTTTAAGGTTTAAATCTTAAAAAAATGAGCAAAGTTTAAAAATCCTCCTTTTTTCAGTTGAGTGTTTTGATGCAGAGTTGAAAGCATTCATATTTTTAATTACCACAGCAAGCTGGTTTGCACTGGAATTTATTAAGGGTTTTCCCTTGTCTGTTACCAAGTCTCTTGGTATTTATTTCCCTGGATTTTCAACAGCCCTGCTTTGGAAAAGCTGCAATAATCCACACTTGTCCTGCTGGCAAATAGGACTTCTTTTCCTACATGCCTACAGTTAACCATGAAAGAAATACATTAATAGAAAAGAAAGAAATACATTAATAGAAAAGAAATACATTAACAGATGTCTTGTTTTAATGTTTTATAATAAATAATAACTGAAGATGGTCAGTTGGGACTGAAAGAGAATTGCTTTGCATCCAGGTGACTTCACTCTACACTCATGGGTTTGTATTTGCTCAATACAATAATGGTCACCTGAAAATGTTTCTTTTCAAAAGGAACAAACCAAGTACAATGATGTTTGTCAATAAAAGGTGGTTTATTCTTCACCTAAAATCCCTTGCTAATTGACAGAATTGCTTCCTGCTTCTGGAGAAAGACCCATTATCTCTCATGGATATTTATTTTATTGTTGTTTTAGAAGGCATAATCATAAACATGGTCACATTGGGCTGATAGATTCCTGAAGCTTTGGTTCATGGAAGTGCAAATGTGGTGCTGAAATGTAAGTTACAGGAAGAAAGATGCCCAAAATGTCCTTTCCTTCTCCAGATGGAAACCCAAACTGGCAGCTCTGAGGAATTTCCTAAGAATTTGTTCTTCCTGAATGAAATGCTGTAGTTTCTGGAATGCCAGCTGAAGTGGAGCTGCCAGCATTTAGGTGGTCAGGCTTTTCTAGTCCTTCATTAGGAATTAGGATTTCCCAAGAAAGTGTTCTTCCCAAATTAAGTGCTGTTGTTTCTGGAATGCCAGCTGAAGTGGAGCTGCCAGGATTTAGGTGGTCAGGCTTTTCTAGTCCTGCATTAGGAGTGGGAGCACCAGCACCATGTGCCCATCTCTGCCTCTGCAGAGAAGGCATCCCTCCATGTGCAAAAACACACCTTTATTTTTCAGATTGGCGTAATTCAATATTACCATGTTTCACTCCTCACTCAGTCCTGAGAAAACCATTTGAAAATCCAAAATGAAGGTATTATTTGGTGAGGAGCATAAGGATTCCATGGGGGTTTTCCACCAATCCTTGTTGAAAGCTGTACCATGTCCTCAACTTAAGGGAGGCTCCAGCAGCAGATGGGTTTTGGGGTGGAATATGTGAAGTTTGTGATGTATCTTTGGGTGCTTTGCAGCCAGCCTGTACCTCAAGAACTCTGGGGAGTTGCCTGCATGCAGCACACAAATCTTTCCTCTAGCACGTGGGTCTGGGGAAGCTTGGTCACTGCATTGATCTGTTCAAGCACATCTTGGTGCTGACTGAGCTTGGAGCCTGAGCTGGGAAGGGCAAAGCAAGCTCTGTATCTTGAATTTGAGTCAGTTTTTTGACATGTCATCAGTGTCTGGAACTGTAAGAGAATCTGCCTGTACACCTGTCACAAGTTTTGTTCCACTGAGACTAGGCTGGTGGCTTCTCACTGAACTTACACAGCCATGCTTGTGCCAAAAGCAGTGAGATATTTGGATTTCTTTTTCCTTTTACATGTTAATTTGGATGTCTGCTCATCTGTGTGCTTGTTAAATATGAATCTGCTGCTTGGTTAAAAAATACATCATAATTGTAAAGTGTTCCCCATGGCTTGCTCACTCATGAATGCTCAGGTTTAAATGGGGTTTTTTGGGGTGTGCTGAATGATCTTCAGCAATTGCTCTGGTTTTGGGAGTGGATTTAACATGAAAAAAATATTAAGTGGAAGACATTTGACTGTTTTAACTGAACACTTTGAGAATTACCTTGTGCTCAGATACAAAAGGGTGTGGATAATTCATTTGTGGAGGTGACTTGTCTCTAAAAGAAGGTGGAGGTTTGGAAAGGGATTTTTCCCTGGGTGTTCTGATAGCAAGCATCACCTTTCTGGCTGAATGGGAGTGTGCTGGAAGGAAGGTGGGTGTGGAAAAGGGTGGTTTGAGGTGTTAGTGAGGACTGACTTAGGTCAGTCACCTTGAACTTTGAGGGGTGACAACAGCCCACATTGTGCTTTGGGAAATAGCTAGATTGGTCAATTTTTTATTATTTTTCCTGGAGGTTAGATATAATTCCTTGTAGCAGTGTTTGGTGGTGGGGAACAGCTGCTGGGAAAAGGATGCTTTGAGCCTTTCCCATAGTGGGGTGAGGTTTCCACAAAGTTCATGGAAAGCAATCAAACACACAGCTTCTCACTGAGCCAGAGGAAAATGAATGGGAGAGCTGAGAAATCCTAAAAGCTTCTGTTCTACTGATGGGAACCTGAAAATCTGATTGATCATGGCAGTTGTTATTTTCTCTTAAAATCAGGGGGAGGAATTCCCTTTTCCAGAAGCTACAGGCAGCTGAGCACTGTAGTTACAGCTTGTGCTCCCTGGGTTAGTGACAAGTAGATGCTGGTTTTAATATAAAGAAATAACTTTTTTTTTACTATGTTTGTTCAAAGGAAGGTGCAAGTGGGTAAATGCTTTTCCCTCCCATCTGTCTTTATATTTCAGAGACCAACTAACTTAATATCCTCTTTTATTGTTAATCTGTGGATGTGCTTTCCTCTTAGGAGGAATATTTTGAGCTGTTTGATGCTGACTATGAATTTTAAGTGCAGCAAAGAAACCCATAAAAATTAATAAACCACCTTCTGGAACTTTTTCATGGGATTCTTCAAGCAAGATGCCAATAGCTAGATTATGATCAATGCTGCTCAGGAGAGGCAATCAGAGGCAGAGGCAATAAATCACAGGAGCAGGTGAGATGCTGCTGGCAGCACCTCCAGCAGCAGTCAGAGGGAGCTGACTGCTCCCCAAATCCTCCCCAAATCCTGCCTCTGGTTCAAAGGGAAACCAGATGTTTGTTCATCACATCAGCATCAATGTTATTTTTGCTTTGGATCCATCTTGATGGGAATGGAAGCAAAACCATCTTTTGAGGAAATGAAATTTCAGCCTGGTGCCCCATAATCATAAATGGCTGTTATCTTGCATCAGATGAAGGCCATTAGCCTGTTGTCTGCTGGTAGTGACTCACCTCTTATTAAATTCCTGGTGCTCTCCAGGTGGTAAAGGCAGAGTTACTGGGAACAATTTTATGGGATCAATAGAACTGAAGTCTTTTTCCCTGGAAACTGTGGGTTTTTTGTGATCTATGTGATTATTTTTGTCTCTTTTTCTTGTGGTTTCCAAGCCAGATACAGGTTAAATTTTCATCTAAATTATTAGCTGAGCTCATCCCCACTCTGCAATCACATACAATGGTGAGTTCTCTCTCAAAAAATAAAAAAAAAAAATTTAAAAAACCCAAAAACTTGAGGTGGATGAGAGACATCAGCTGCAGATAGTGGAGAAGCTATGAGCTAACACTTGCTGGGATATCTCCATAGGCTTCCAGTCACAGCAACCACCTGGTTGCTCCAAACTTTCCTTGCTCTTGACAAGCCTAACCATTCAACTTGATGTGATGTTTTGCCTGCTTGTTTTATTGTTGGTTAACCAGTTTTCTTTCCTTTATCTTGTATATGATGGGATCTCCGCTAGACTGAGGTAACGCTGGGGGACAGTTGTGTAGCTGGACCCTCTTGTGGTGGTGTTTGTTGGTGGTTTTTTCCTAAAACCATTCCTAAATCCAGCCTTGCTTTCACCATGCCTGTGTGTGCTTGCATGGCCTGGTTTCCATGGAATAACCTCACCCACCCCTACTCTCCTGTGTATTAATTTGATTCTCCTCTGTGTGTGCGTGTGCCTCCTCCTGCTGTGTCCTTAAAGTGGGTCACCAGTGTGGATTCCCTAACAGTTTTATGGATCCTTTTCAGCCTTTGGGGATTCTGCAGATCAAAGGGACTTGGATTTTTAGCTTAGTAAGATATTGTGAGCTGATAAATGGAAAAGAACTGGAGCAAGAGGGAGATTGAGTTTGGTTTCAGGGCTGGTCCTCCCTGTGAGCACACACACACACACACACAGTTTGGATAACTCTGATCAGACTTTATATTCATGTCAAATAGTACTTTCTTGGCTCCTTTCTGCAAGAGAGCCTAACAAAAAAGCTGTCAGTGCAATACAATTTCCTCTTTGAATCCTGTATTAAAGTTTTTTACCACTAATCTCAAAGATGTTAAGAAAACTGGCCATAGTTTTATTTATGTTTATTTCAGCTGGGCTGAACCAACAAAGGAATCCCATGCAATTCCTTATCCTATTTGGGATGGGGAAGTACTGATCTTTGCAGAACTTTTCTGATCAGATCCAAAGGCTGGAAAAGGTCCACCTGATATGGCTGGAGATAGTAGGGGTGTGTGTGTCCATGGAATGGCTTGTTGGTGCTAAGGATACAGATCAAGCCATCCATTTCTGTGTTTAACCCGGTGCTTTCTGTGCTCTCTTTGGGGTGTGGCTGGGGTGGATGACCAGAAGTTGTCCCAGGAGAGGGAGAAGTTTGCTGACGAGGACAGCATCTTCTACGCGCTCGGAGAATGCGGCCTCATCTCCTTCTCTGACTACATCTTCCTCACCACTGTCCTTTCCAGTAAGTACACAGAGATTTTTCCTGCAATTCCTGCTTTTTTGAAGTTTTCAGGGTTCACAAGGAATACTTGTTCACATGCATTTCCCTAAAAGGCCTTCTTGATTGCCTGCAACTCGAGCTGAGCAATTGCTGTGATCTGGTTTAGCCTGAGCGTCCAGTGCTTTGGGAAGACAAGCAGATTGATGACTTCTGAAGATTTATTTCTCATTTTGAAATGTGACAAATTTTTTTTTAATGAGTCACTTGACCTGCTGTTCAGATCTGTAAATGGAGATGTGTTCTTGAGCTGTGTTCATGTGATATTCTCTTGGATTTGGATGAACACAGTTCTCCAGGTTTTCACTGGTTTCTCACCTCTCCAAACTCCCTTTTCCAGCTGTATTTTCACTTGGGTGAGCTTGGGTTTGTGAGTGATGAAATCCAATGAGGAGGGAAGTTAAGCTGTTTACATTTCAAGCAGTATCATTAGATACCTTCTGTCTTTTCACCCTGCTGCCCTTGACTTGCATTTGTGATATTTCCATGATCTGCTAATCTGTTCCAGCAAAGTCATCTGCACTCCCAAGTGCCAGCACTGAAAAGTTTGCTTTGCTGGCAAGAACCAGTGAAACTGAAGCCTTTGATAATGTCAAATGGCATTTCTAGACTTTCTTCATGTGGAAGTCAAGCTCAAAACCTCATTTGCAGAGCTTCTCTGACTGCTTGGAAGGTGCTCTGTCATAAACAGGAAAGTCAATGGCAGTTTCTCAGCCCCGTTAGAAAGTGTGGGGTAAGGGGGAATAAGCCACTGTCCAAATAAACTTGAGATATTTTATTATCAAATTTAAAAAGAGAAAACTTGGCCATCTAATCTAGTAAGTATCTATTCCATGCTGACCTGATTTGTGAAATGAAAATCTGGATGCTTCCCAGTTACCTGCAGAACCCGCTGCTGCCTGCCCAGTGCCTTTCAGGGAGTCAGCTGGGTTAATCCCTGATGCTTTGTCACAGCAACAGGTGCTTTATTCTCCCCCCATGTTCCTGCATGTTGTAACAGGAGACACCAGAGGCAGCTCTTCATTAGCTGAGGATCTATTCCTGGGAAGCAGCAATGCTCAAGGTCTTGTTTGTTGTCAGATGGACCTGGCGGGGGCAGACTTGTGTGTGACCTTCATCTTGTGAAAACAAACAGAGAGATGGAGCTGGTTCAAGCCAGGGAATTTGTTATATGACTTTAATTTGCTTTTTTTTTTATTTCACTGAGTCTCTGAACTGGCTCTTAAGACCTTTGCAGTTCCCTTCTTGCATTCATCTGGGCTGTGCCAAAATGATCTCACGTATTCACTCGTGTAATGAGGGCTTTTCATCTGAGCCTCCACAGATGACAATGAACTCTCAAACCTCTGGTATCACATTACTGAGTGTGGTTTGGAAAACACTCTTGCCCTTGTTTTTATGGTTGTGCTGGTGGTGAACAACCCCCTAATCAAGTACACAGGGCACAAAATTAATTTCATGTGCTTCCACAGGCAGCAGTGAGAGAAATTGTTCTTGCTTTGCTTTAACTTGTTTGTTGTGAGAATAAAAGAAAATAAAAGGACCACCTTGTGATGGAGGAGCAGCCAGCCTTTTGGAGGCTGTGAGGGAGGAACAGGGTTTTATTCCTCTTGTTCTTGGGCTTTTGAGTGTGCCCACAATTACAGGGGAGTTAGATTAATGAGGAGACAGAGCTGGCTTTGAGGAGCCAAGTTGGGCTTTTGAGGGCAAGGTTTGCAAAAAGGAAAATTAAAAAAAAGAAAAGGAGGAAAAAAATTCCAGAGCTTTGAGGCTGATTTTTAGACATTTGGGGAATTTGCTAAATGATTACTGAAGATGGAGGGATGTCTCTGGAGCTCCTGTTAAACAGTGATTCCTCAGAGGAAGAGTTTGGGTTTCATTTTTAAAGCATTTGCTTTTGTAAAATAAACTCCCAACCAAGCCTTACCCTATGGCTAAATAGAAAACTCAATCTTGCACCCCACTGGTTTACTCTCTGACCAGTGAACATTGCCATGCAGGAATCCAGGAGTTCCTGATTGGGTTCTTTCCCTAGAAATAAATAAATAATATAGAGAAATAAATAAATAAAATAGAATGAGGGAAGTAAATCTTAAATGTGGCAGTTCAATATTGGTTTTCTCCCTGTGTTTAAATAACCCAAACATTAAGGAAGTATCTGGACAAGGTGGAGCTGTAGATTACACCAAAGAGATAAAACCAAATAAATATTGGGAAAGGAAGGTGGCATATTGAGCACTAAGCAGGATAATCAAAAGGGGGAGTGGGAGTTTGGGCCTGAGGGGGAAGGCAGGAGGGAGAATGATGGGGAGAGACCCATCATGGTCTGCTCTGGCTCATTGGATTCCAAACTGGTCAATGAGAGCCTTGGCAAACAAGAAGCCCCAGGGGCTCTCTGTGGTTGTGCTTCCCCAAACTCCTCATTTCAGTTGTCTTTGCAGCTTGACCTGAAGCTCCCTCCAGCTGAGTTCTGTGAAATGGGGAGTGAGAGGAGGAGAGGGCAGGAGGCTTCATTTCATGTTGCTCTCAGGCAGCTGTTTGAACATTGCTCAGAAAATGAGTCTGTCACCGTATCTTATTTATGAGCCATTTCTCACTCCAGCTCTGTCTGCTATCCTCGGTTGCTGTATTTCTGTGAAGTTTTTCTTTTAAAACAACTGAGAAAATGGCTTTTAGCTGCCTCAGAAAGTCAGCCTTCTATTAAAGGCAGCTAATGAGAGCTGAGGGGCCTTGAGGAAACTCCACAGTTTCTACAGTTTCTGTTGCTCCTTGTGTTTTGGGGCAGAGGTAGAAATATGAGCAAATTCTGATGGAATTTCCCTTGGATCCTTTGAATGTTATAGGAAAACAAAGACATGGCTTCCCTGACCAAAGAGGTTTTTGCTTTGGGACTTGCAAACCAAATGGAGGAAGGAGAAAAAGAGCTTTTCCATGGCCACTGACTTCAGTTTCCCAGCAAATGGGGTCCATTGTCAAGGCACACTAATTCTGCCTTCATTAACAGGTACTGAGGAGAGCTGGGCATTAAAAGAATAAATTGGTGTTGTTTCCACAGTTGGGCTGTAGCTGTGTCTGGATTTAATTCTCCTGGCAGGAGGGTTAAATAACATTGGCTGAAGCCACAATAATTAGCCTTTTGCCAGGGCTCTCATAGCAGACCTGCAGCTCCTTCTCCCATCACAGCAGGTAACTCTCATTTAGAATAGACTCAGTTTTTTGGGGTTTTTTTCTGTCCTGTGTGTAGGGAATAAATTTCAAGCCATCTAACTCTGGAAATTGTGTTCTGGCCAGGTACTGAGCCCTGTGCATGTCCCTGGCATGGAGGGACATCTTCTCCCACACTGGGATCCCCAGGGTCCCTTTGGACCATGACTTCTAAATAAATTATTCCTGGCTGACAGGAAAGTCTTCAGCCCCAGCCCTGCCATGAGTTAAACCTGTTACCTCACCAGTGGTGCTTTCATCCTGCTGTGCCCTGTGCCACAGGGCCCATTCCTACAAGAAAAGGTTGCTTTGGGTTTATAGGACTATTTTTGTTTGTAGTCCTGTTCATGTTCATTTTATCTTCAGTCTCTCAAGACCCTCCATGGGTCCATCTCACCCTCACTGTTTGGAGCAGGGATGTCTTCCTACCTTTCTGCCAGCCCAGTCACTGCTGTGTGACATTTCCAAGATGTATCTGAGCAGCATCTTCCAAGGAATATCCCAGCTTCCAAACACAAACCTTGTTGCTTCTTGGCACAGGGAGAGCTCTTTGGCTTGGGCATCCCACTTGTGCCATGCTGAAGGACAGAAATAGGAATGGTTTTTCACAATTGGCAGTTTGGGATGTTCCCAAGTGAAAACTCAGGCTGGGACATGGGAGGCTCTGTCAGCCTACATCCTTCACCTGGTCTTCCTCTGTTCATCTCTTCATCCCTCAGATTTGTGTGGTGTGATGGGATGGGGGATTCAGGGATGGGGCAGCCACAGCTTCTCTGGGCACCCTGTGCCAGGGCCTGTCCACCCTCCCAGGGAAGAATTTCTCCCTGGTACCCCAAGTTGACACACTTGCATTATTTCAGAGTTAATTCTGATCCTTCTTTGTGAGCAGAAATAACCCATTTTTCCTCTAGAACTGATGATATTGTGGCTCAGTGTCTATGTTATGGGCTCAGTTTTTTAGCTGTCTGTTACTTACATTTCTGGGTCGATTAACATTTAAAAAAAAAAACAACTTGGTGTGATTTGGATTCATTTTCTGAAAAGATGGAATAATAATGAAAGGAAAATATCTGAAACATTAAGTTTAATAGGTGTTTTTTTTCCTTATATTTACTGCAGCTGGGGCTCAGCCATCTGTATTCTATGGATAGCTGTCTCTGCTTCAGGACTGTGTTAATTTGGGATTGATTCACTTTCAGGATACTGTGGCCTTTGCACATCTATTTTTCTTCATTTTGGGATAAATGGAGAAGAAGCAACCATAGGATATTTAACTCCAAATGACTGATTTTTCCCAGCTGAGTTCTTGATCCTTCTTCCCACACTGGAGTTGCCTGGGGAGTTATTAAGCCTTAGGAGCCATGAGCTGCTTTGTGTATAAATTCCCACCAAAAGACAAGATATTCCAGAGTTTTCTAAGGAGTAGCCAGAAGTTTTACTTCCTCTAAGCAACATCACCAAAATCACCCTGTTTTGGCAAAGAAATTTCCAGCTCCATGAGGGAGCAATGGGTATTCTCCAAAAGTGTGACTTTGGAATTGCACTTAAAATGCAATTCCTCTGCTGGAAGTCAGAGGGCAAGAGACTGAGAGGTGTCTCCAAGTGTGGAATGTTGAGTTTTTGGGAAAGAGAAGATCCCAAAGGAGCACAAAACCAAGGAAATGTGGCCTTTCTCATCAGTGAGCTTTTAATGTCTTTCAGAGTGCATTGCTTCTGCTGAGAGTACAGGGCTGTAAGGAGCAATTGAGTGCTGCAAATTGGTCCATTGAATAATTGAAAATAGTTTAAAATGGCATAATTGGCTTAAAGATGCCTAATCAACCCATCTCATCCCTCAAGGCTTCCCAGGGGCTTTACCCTGCTGGATCCAAGTGGGTTTTTTCCATGTGGTCAGTGCTGCTGCTTGTTGTTTGTTTGCTGGTGGAGGACACTCATCTCTCCACCATTCCTGTGTTTAGCTTCTGCTTTGTTTGCTCTCTTTCTGTCCCCAAATATTTGATTGGAACAAGTGAATCAAGAAAAGTGTTAATTGCCCTTTGCACTAAATCCTGGGTTAGTTGAAAAACCAACTTGGCATGGAGAGCTGGTGGAATTATGGATCTGAAGGATCATTTTAACCAGATCTTTCCATATATCTCTGTCTAGGTCTATATATATGGGTCTTTCCATCTATCTCTAAGCTAGGAGTTCACTGATAGTGGAGTGGGCTTCAGTAGCATGTTTTCTTTCATTCATGTTGGCCTAATGGAAGGGATTAGGTGATTTCTAAGGTCCCTTCCAACCCAAACCATTCCATGCTCCCATGTTAATGATTTGGAGGATCCTCCTGAACATCCAAAGATAGAAATAAAGCTAAAAAAGAAACTGAAGCAACAGCTTCTGCCTCATTGCCCAAGGGAAATCAGTTGCAATGAAACAGTCTCTATTTTTAATAATGTAAAAAAGGGTGGTGAGGAGACAGCTCACACAATCAGAGAGAGCTGGGACTGCAGCAGAGCACTTGGGGGAAATCCAGAGGTGGTTTTCCCTTATCAAGGCAGGCATTAGGCCATGTAAGAACCAAACACTCCTTTAAATGGCTTTGGAAACCACTGCAGGAGGAATATTGGGTTTGTTTGGAGGCATCTTAATTAAGGAGGCAGTGGGAAAATTCAGAGATGCTGCAGTTGGGAATGGTAAAATTAGGGGGCAAAATAAAAGAGGGAGGGAAAGGCTACATTTAGCTGGGCAATCTGGTGTCTGCTGCTTTTATGGCTTATAAGTTTGAGGGATGTAAGTGCAGGAAGAGGAAGGGAAATGGAGGTTGTGCAGGCTGAGGTAATGGGCAAGGCAGGGACAGTGGGATTGGCAGCTCTTGGGCAGCTCTTCCCACATAAATCCTGGCCAGGAGCATCACAGCTGAGGGGAGAGGCAGAAATCATCTGAGCCAGGCCCCATAAATCCAGTCCTGGATATCAGGGGTGTACATCTCTGATGAACATTCCTTCCTGAGCAGGGGTGGGATGAGCTAATTGTCTTGGGTGCCCTCTGGTTCCCCTGGCTCAGGGTCACATTGTTTGGGTGGAAGTGTCATTGCAGGTAATTGGAGCTGGATGTGTAGATCAAAGGGAGAAACCAGCCATGCCATTTATTAGCTGAAGGAGTGAAGTAATTGAATTTGCCAATTTAAAGCCCCCCTTCCCTGCCTTTAGAAAATACTGAGCCTGCAGATTTTTGATGCTGAACTGCTCATTTAAATTTTGGAGGTGTTGTTCTCCTCTGGGGCTTTGATACATTACTCATGGAAATGTGTGTTTAGAGATGGAAAAGGAGGGAAATGGCCTTGTGAGGGACAAGTGAGTGTTTTACTCTGTTCACCATGTGTCTGCACAAATGGGATGTGGTATTATATATTTCTTCAAAAAGGGGGAGAAAAACCCCAACCTGTGACAGTTTTTCACAAGGAATAACAAATTTTCCAATCTTTAAATAAGCATTATGTCCTGGTAGGGAAAATGGGGTTAGAAATAAATGTTGACAGCACTTTTTCTGCAACCTTGTAACTAGATGAGAGTTTTGGCCCTTCCTCCTCTTCCTCACAGAGGAAACACCATTTCCCTTGTACCAGATTTTGGGGCTAATAAGAAGAAATTGCCTCAGGCTTTCATGCAGTGCTTGCAATTAAAGTGTATAAAATTGCCCATGTTCTTGAAATATTAAGGGGGTAGTTGGAAGCTTGTTGCTCTTCAAGAAAATGGGGAATTAATCACTGGAGACACTGGATGGATGCAGAGGAGGCTTAATCCCTTAAATTTGATGTATCATGGGAGAGATTATGAAGGTGGTGCTGGGGACTGGCTGTCCCCAGGTCAATTAACACCGAGTTAATGAGGGACAGCCAGTGAAGGTCTCCCCCTCCCAGCAGGCAGGAGGGAGGAGCTGTGTGGAGGCCCAGCAGGGATGTGCCTGGAAGGGGGCATGACCCACCACGTGGCTGTGGTCACAGGAGAGGCTGCTCCTGCACGTGGTGTCTGGAATTCCAAGCTCGAGGGATTGGCAGGGGGAAGTTGGAAGTGCAGGGATGATAAGAGCAGCACCACGTGTGCTGGGGATATCAAGCAGGTCCTGACAGGCTGTCCCTGCCATCAGCCCCAATGCCCTTCTTCATCTATTTTGGGCACAAAGTGTTTGGGAAAAGGGGTCTCAGTAACCTGTCTGCTGAATCTTTTCTTGATAAAGTGCTTGTTGTTATTACAGCAAGGAGAAAACACAATGTGAAAGTTTGGAACTGGAGCTGTAACAAACATCCAAAATGCAGTTCAGTTAATTCCATACTCTTTTCCTTTGGTCTGAGTGATTCCTCTTTGTCTCCCCTTTCCCACCCCTGTTTGGGAAGTGCCTTCCCACAGAAGGCACAAAAAATTCATTATACCCTGAGCATCCACTGGAAATATTAAAAGTTAAATGCACAGGTGAGGCTAAAGAGGGCTGAACCTCACCAGTGATCTACATTAGATCTGGGAAATGAAAAAAGCAGCTAAGTTTTAACTGATCACTTAAGATCACAGCCTTAGCATTGGTTATAACCTAGAGGATTCCCTAGAAATCCCAGCAAACACCACAAATCCTGTAGGAGGTGTGTATTTGAAAGCAGCTGAGCGTGATAAATCCTCATATATTAACTTAATTTGGGAAAAAATTGTGGCACTGCATTGTAGCTTCCAACAGTGATGGGTTCCAGAGCCCAAAATGGAAATGTACTGAAATTCTGGGGTGGGATGCAGGGAAAAGAGCGTGGTTGGCTGGGAAGTGATGCTTTTGCAGTTCTGACTAACTAAGCCATGACAGCACAGACTAAATGCAATGAAAAATAAGGTACAGCGGTGTCTCAGCTCGTGAGCTCCAGCCCACACCTCATCTCAGTGTCATGACTGGGCTCAGACAGGGTGGGCATGATTTGTTTAAATTGGTACAGGGAGGCAAGAGCTGAGAACTGCCCAGATCCCAGGTCTGCTCCTCACCCATGGGAAGCACAGGGAGTGCAGTCCCTGGGGAACATCCTCTGCCCAAACTGGTGTTCAACTGCATGGAACAGGCTGGACCTCTTGCTGCAGCTTCATTTTCTGTTAATTGTCATTAGAAATACCAGATGGCATCTTGCTTCCCAGCTTTTTCCACCTGTAAATAGAATAAATGTTCCAGAAATGTCTCCTCCTTACAACTCCTTGTCAAGACCTTTGGTAAAAGGAGCACCATGAAGCTCATAGCTAGAGGTTCCTACAACCTGCATTTCCTTACTAAAATTGAAAGAATTAGGCAAAATTGCTTTTGGATAAAGTAATTCAGAACTTGTGTCCTTTTTTAATTGAGCTTTTGTATCTTTGTTAACTGCTTTTTGTGTTTTGTTGGGATTTTCATGTAGCTCCCCAGAGGAATTTTGAAATTGCCTTTAAGATGTTTGACCTGAACGGTGACGGCGAGGTGGACATGGAGGAGTTTGAGCAGGCAAGTTGAACAATCAGTGCTGTGGCATCTGAGCCATAAGCACAGCATCCCTCTGTGGTGTTACTGCCTTCATTTTTGTGCTTAGTCTTGGTTTGCACCCTTCCCTTCTGTGCTCTAATGTGCTGCTTCAGTGCTGCTGTTTGTTTCTTTAAACTGGATGTGTCAAGAGAAAATTTTTCATTCAACCAGCAGGAAACTCAGGTTTCCTGTGACTTTGTCAATAACATTCAAGGCCAGGCTGTGTGGGCTTTGGAGCAAGCTGGTCTGGTGGAAGGTGTCCCTGCCTGTGGCAAGGGGTGGAACCAGATGAGCTTTAAGGTCCCTTCCAACCCAAACCATTCTATGATTCTGTAACATTTTCCTTACAAAAAGTCACCTTCAAGGTAGCAAACAAGTTTTTTCACTCTACTGATAAAGTGGGATTTTGATCCTACTGCCTTTGCAGCTTCTGCTGCATTCCTTAATTTTGTCTTCAGAGAATAGCCAAGGTAAGTCTGCTTCAGAGGAGAATTTATCCGCTTATTCCAGTGTAATCCAAAAACATGTTATTGAGATCATATTTTCATTAGTCCTCTTCTTTTTACAAGGCTTCTTCAACAGGGACTTGGCTGCAGGTTTTTTAATGAGTTTAGCCCTCATGTCTGATACTGGTGAGCTCTTCCTATAAGCTGTGATTTATGGTTGTGTCTGAGTGAGAATAGATTGAAGGCTTGAGCTGTCAGTGGGGAAAGGATTTGCCCTCCCCAGGCAGAAAAGTGTGATTTTTCTTGCCTATTTCTAGCCTTAAGATACTGGGAACTTATAAACACCCTGAAATCACATCCTGAATCACCAGTGTGTGCTATTCATAAAAGGAAATCTAAATGCATTTACAAAATGCTACCCAAGAACAAAGCAGCCCTGGAGAATCCAGGGACAGATTCTTACTCATGAGTTGGCTCCATGAGTAATTAACTGCAGAAGAGTCTCCACAAGGTTGTGCTTGGGACACTTGCTATAAATGGGAAGAACTTGTGGCAAAGGAGGTCTGTTGAATTACCTTCCCTTTCTAATCTTTTGCTGTCATCCTCCCTAAATTATTACCTGTGTGTGTGATGTAATCATCACGAGCTTGCTACAGGGCCATGGAATATATCTGGGTAAGTGCAGGGTCTTAGATGCACACTTTGGACTATGAGGAGACTGGAGTGTGTTGATCTGCAGTCTGACATCACTTCACTTGACAGTTTGAAATGTAAACCTGGGGTTTTGTTCATGTTCCTTCCTTTCCCCAAGTAAAAATCATTGTTCTTCTTTCTGTCTGCATAGTGCATGGAGACAGCACTCCACTGCAGCTATGTGATCATATTGAACAGTCCAAAAGGTGATTTATGGTAGTTGCAGTGTTGTAGAATGAAATCAATTATGGAGATAGATGAATTTAAGAAAAGCAGAGAACGATTAACCTCCTACTCAAAATGCAGTGATGCCAAGGTGCTAACTCAGGTGTCACGTTTGGCTTTTTTATTAGAGCCACCTAAAATGAAAAAGGAACGTTTCTACAAGATGAATGTTTCCTAATTGCTATGAAGATGAGGGTACAAAATTGAATTCAATTATTTCAAATCATCCAGTAGGCATGGGGAAGTTATGCATGCATTAAGTCACATAAATATCCTTAGGAAGGGGAAGGTATTTTTGTTAAGCTGGTTACCTGTGTCACTGCTTGTATAGAAAGGAATAAAGTTCCTACTTAGCATCACAATATTTGGGTGAAGGCTGAGAGTAAGAAGATGAAGGAGCTGTTTTGGAAAGTGAGAAGATATCTGTGATGATATTGATTTGCTGCAAGAACAAACACAGCTCTAGTGGGAGGCAGATATATCTCATTATGCAAACATCTAACATTACAAACAATTGTTTACATGATAAATCCTCTTTTCACTCCTTGTGGAAATGCCTCAGGAAGAGCATGAAGAATGGCAGGGTTTGGAGCTCTGTCCTGTTAATCTTACCTGGCAGGAGCAGCTGGAACTGACCCTCTCAGGGAATTATGCAGCACTTTAAAAGAGCAACATCATTTTGGGAAGAAAAGGACCACCAGGGAAGCATCATTCCATCCCTGGTGGCTGTGAGCAGGTGGGAATGAACTTCCTACTCCTCCCTCACACCTTCTCTTTGGAGGCAGCCAACCCAGGTCCCTCTTCTCACTGATGTTTGAAAACCTCATCGGGAAAAAGAAATTACTTCAGTAATTTAGCTCATATGTGACTTAGCTGGAGGCTTTAACTACCTAATAAAAAAACATTTCATTTCTTCAGGCCTTGCAGAAGAATTTCAGTGTTTTTAATCCAGTTGAGGCATCTGGTTAGTGCTTAGTCCTGAATAATGGGGGTGCCTGCATCAGTATTGCCTTCAATTCTTCATCCTTTGGCATGTCAATTGTTAGTTTAGACCTCTTTTTTTAAAGAAAAGCTGGCTGAAAAGTAGAAAACTTGCATGCAGTGTTACTGGTGATTTCTCTTTTAGTCTTTACTATTTTAATTTTTTTTATCCCTCATCTGGTACAAAAGATGAAACATGACAAACACTTAGGCTGAAATAGGAACAAAAAAGTGGAGCATCTCAGAGCTCCACGTCCTTGCACGATTGATGAGCTGTGGGTGAGGGCAGCTCCTTGCAGTGGTGCCTGCCTTCCTGGGCATTGAAAGGATTATCCAAAACAGGGAGAAACTGGTGAAATCATTTTGGCTCCAGTGCCCACAGGTGGATTTTTAACCTGTCCAACATGTGTTACAGATGGGAGAGGAAAAGGGAGCCATAGGATTCCACATAAATAACAGCCAGGAAAAGCTGTTCTGTGGAGCAGTCTGCAGTGTGGTAAACACTCATGTAGAAACAGGGGCAGTTTTCCAAGCTGGCCTTAAATTGCCTTGCTTCAGACAGTTTATAAATATTTGTCTCCAAACTGTGCTGCATGCAGAGCTCACAGTTAACAGTGAAGCACAAAGCAAACTGAGGAGCTGCTATTTGCAGTGCAAAAATCAGAGAATTCCTGAATAGTTTGGGTTGGAAAGGACCTTAAAGATCATCTCAATCCAACCCCCCTGCCATGGGCAGGGACACCTTCCTCTATCCCAGGTTGTTCCAGGTTCTGTCCAGCTTGTCCTTGAATGCTTCCAGGAATGGGGCAGCCACAGCTTCTCTGGGCAACCTCTGCCATGGCCTCACCACCCACACAGAGAAGAACTTCCACTTAATATGTAGTCTAAAGCTCCTCTCTTTCAGTGTAAAGCCATTACCCTTGTAAATAGTCTCTCTCCATGTTTTTTGCAGGCTCCCTTCAGGCACTGGAAGGCCACAATTAGGTCACCCCACATCCTTCCTCACATCAGAGTGACCAAAAAGCCTCAAAACCTCTTTTCTGTACTTTTTTCCTCTTGATTTTCTCCTCAACTTGATTTTCCTTGTATAGGAAGAACAGCCAGCAGTCTCTGGTTGGGATGCAGGGTTTCCAGCAAGGTGAACCCGGCAGCAATAGTGTGGTGTTTTCCTCTAGAGCATCCCCTTTGGGGCTGTTCCAGCACTCACTCTCTCATTAGGAAAAAGTTGAACACGCTGAATGCCACAATAATGAGGTTCTGGCATCCTTGTGACGGCTGGAGCTCTTGGCAGCTGCTTTTCTTCCTCCCTTCCAACTTTTGTCAGCAGGGGGAGGAGGCTGATGGCAAAGCACTGGTGTTAGCTGGAGCTTTGGGAAGCCTGGGCTGTCAGGTGGCTTTTCCCCCCCTCCTTTTTCAAAATTGTTGTCCTTAATGAATCCTTTTGCTGCCTTGTTGGAAGAGGTAAGTTACTACACAGAGAATAAGCCTGACTTCTCATATCCCATCAATAATCACTCAGCTCCACTTTAGTAGTTTAGTGACATACTTGAGGATGGAGAGAGGACATGGCTGCATTTGGCTTGGCTGTCCCCTTAAATTTGCACAGAACCCTTAAAATAACACACTCTTGGATTTTTAGGCTGTCACATCCTTCAAGGTCAACGTTTTGGCATCTTTTATGGGCTAGAGAAGTTCTTTGAAGACCCTTTTGTGGTGGGTGGCACAGCCCCAGGGATGGAGGAACTTCCAGCTGTGGCGGAGAGCAGCAGGCAGCAAGGAGAGGGTGCCCTTGGATTGAAAACCCCAGGATTTGTGCAGGAGTAGGAAGAAATGTCTTGTGAGCAAACTGGGGGTGCTGTCAGCTCTCAAGGATGGACAGTAAAGGAGTGGAAGCTCTAAAGCATTTGAAGAGTTTTTCCTTCCCCACCATCCTTGGATGTGTTTAAGAAAAGCCTGGATGTGGCACTGGGTGCCAGAGTTTAGTTGGGGTGTTGGGGCTGGGTTGGATTCTATGATCTTGAAGGTCTCTTCCAACCTTGTGATTGCTGCAGCTTCCCCACCTCCTGGGATTTTGCTGGGAGGAAGCTGCTCTGCTGACCAGGGGTAGGATCATCACTAGAATGTTTGTCTGCAAACTGGCTGAACTGTTTCCTAAAACTCATTTTAAGCACTTGAGTCTCTTCTTTCTTTAAAATGGACTGAAAAAGCCAAAGCCTAGGTTGGCCAGAGAGGTTGTGGACTTCTCATCCTTAGAGGTGTTCAAGGCCAGGCTGGACAGGGCTTGGAGCAAGCTGGTCTAGTGGAAAGTGTCCCTGCCCATGGAAGGGTTTTGGAACTAGATGGTCTTTAAGGTCACTTCCAGCCTGAATCATTCTGTGACTCTCTTAAGTTCAGCCAAATTTTTGATTTGTTGTGTCTCCTGAGAATTGTTTTAGGAGAAAAAGAAAGAAGGATTGTGGAAACCCCAGGGCACTGGGAATATTTCTCTGTCTGCTCTGGGGTGCCCTGAGCCCCAGGGGAGCACTGACTTTGACCCTCATTCATGGAGGAAGTTTCCTGGACTTCAAGATAGACTGGAACCCACAAAAGTGTGAAATAGATTATAGAGAGCAGTGTGGGCGTGTCACTGGGTGAGAAATTGAGGGTTTGGGATTTTTAGTGTGTTGTGGATGGAAGCAGGATGGAGGACATGGGGTGTTGTCCTGGGTTTCTTCTTCATGCTGCTTCTTCCTTCTTCTCCATGGGTTTGGGTGGCATTTTGTAATTGGGCAGAAAAGTCCCCATTGCAGCTCTTTGGGTTCAGTTATTGGGTTAAAAGGGAAAATAATCCAGGTGTCAGTTCTTAATTGGACAGTTTAGCTTTAAAAGACTTTGTACCAAGAGATTGTTGGCCATTTGGTGCCTTCTAATGAAAAGCTGCCTGTCACTGTGATATTTTTCTGAAAAGTCCCCTTGCCAGGATTTTTCTCCTGAGAAGCTGAGAAGCCTCAGAAAAGAAATATAAACAATAATTATCTGATTGCTTGGGATGTGGTTTGGAGGTTGCTTACCAACAGGTGCATCTTTCAGTGGTTCCATGTGAATTGTTTTAAATAGTGACCAATCCCAGTCCAGCTGTGTCAGACTCTCTGAGTCTGTCACGAGTTTTTATTATTCATTCCTGTCTAGCCTTCTGATGTCTCCTTTCTCTCTTTCTTTGGTATAGTTTTAGAATATGATATGAGATATGATATGATTGATATATCAGCCTTCTAAGAAGTTGGAGTCAGATTCTCATCTCTCACCTCATCCTGGGTACCGACAACACCACAACAGTTGGTGACCACATTGGCCAAACTCACAGCAGTGAGGCTGTTTTACTGATAAGGAATAATAAACACCTGAGTCCAAACATGAGTTAGGGTTAGGGTTAGGGTTCAATCCAGACCCAGAGAAACCCACAGCTGGCACCCCCACAAAGGATGACACAGGCACTTGACTGGTGTGGTTTGATTGTGCCATCCTCCCTGTGGTTTTTAGGTGCAGAGCATCATCCGCTCCCAGACCAGCATGGGCATGCGGCACCGGGACCGCTCCACCACCGGCAACACCCTCAAGACCGGCTTCAACTCCGCCCTCACCACCTACTTCTTCGGGGCTGACCTGAAGGGGAAGCTCACCATCTCCCACTTCCTGGACTTCCAGCGCAAACTGCAGCACGACATTCTGAAACTCGAGGTTTGGAATGGTTGTTTTGTCCAGGGGAGGGCAGTGCAGCATGGATTGTGCTTAGGGTGGGTGTGAAAAACGCCAATCACTTGGGGTTTTTTTAAATTTTAAAAGGTTAATGATAATAAAATGGTTATTAAAATAGCAATATAATTAGAGTAATAATAATTTGGACAGTTAGGATTAGGACAATACGAGACAATAAAAACAAAGAGTTAAGGACAGTCCAGGTACCTCTTTCTGGGCAAAATAAGCCCAAAAAAGGCCCCACATTAACAGAAGATTAACCCTTAAAAGAAACAGCCTGTTGCATATTCACACACCTCATCCATGATGCATCAATTCCATTCAAACCCAGGATTCTGTCTGGGCAGTGTCAGCTTCTTCCTCTGAATCCTGGCTGAGTCTTCAGGGCTGAGCAAGGCAGGAAGAAGTTCATTTCTTCGGATAATGGGGCAATAAATTCTCTTTCTCTGAAAGATTTGGGTGTCCTGTAGCTGCTATCTCAGTGCAAGTCCTCTCTTTAAAAAAAACTATCTTACATAGCATAGTTTCTGTTTTAACATTTTGTTATAACCTAAAACTGTATTTAACACACTACTTAAGACAATTAATACAGCATAACTTTCTAACACAACACATACAATATTCATTCTAGTATTTGCAAAAAACCAATCAGAAAATACGCATTTTTCACAGTGGGGCTTCTGGAGGAAGAGCAAGAGACTGAGAAGGGTACAGGGGGAATTTCTACAGCTGTGACTTGCAGATCCAGGCTGTTGAATTCCTGGTGAGCATTTCATTGCCTGTGGCACTCCCCAAGGAACATCTCCAGCATTTGTTGGTGGCTGCTCTTGGTACATCCTGGGTCTGTGTCCCTCTAAAAGCCTGTCTGTTGCCTTGGCTCTGCTGATGGAGATGATTTAAGGGAAAAACAAAAGAGTTTGTGAGTGGCCTGTTGCTGCCTTGCTGAGGGAGGTTAGTCTCAGTCCTAATCAGTGAGCTGGGCCCTATAGGACCAGGATTTATAACATTCCCAAAACTCTTCATTGTCACTGTCATATTTTCTGAAAAATCCCTTTCCCAGGATTTCTTCTTCTTCTGGGAAGCTGAGAAGCCTCAGGGAAAAAGGAAAACAATTCTTATCTGATTGCTTCTCCTGTGTTTTGCTGCTTTGGAATGTGTTTGGAGATTGTTTATCAACTGGTCATTGTTTTATTGGTTTCATGTGAATTGTTTTAACTTAATGACCAATCCCAGTCAGGCTGTGTTGGACTCTGGAGACAAAGTCACAAGTTTTCATTAGTATCTTTTAGCCTTCTGTCTGTATCCTTTCTCTATTCTTAAATATAGTTTAGTATAGCATTCTTTTATATAATATAGTAATATAAAATAATAAATTAGCCTTCTGAGAACATAGAGTCAGATTCCTTCATTCCTCCTCCATCTGGGGAACCCCAAAAATACCACACTTCATCTCTGCTTTTGTCCCCACCTTTTCTGTTTGCTTCATTATTCGGAATGTTTCTGCTGGGAAAGTGTTCAAGACTTGTTTGGATTCTCCTAAATAGCTGGTCTCTATTGTGTGACCTCTGTTCACTCCTGGATGTTTTATGAGATATGTTGTCCATCTCTTCTAAATTTAGTCTCCTTTTTAATTTGCATTACTCTGAGTTTTAACAGCAGCTCCCAGCCTCCTGTTTCTAGTCACATAACTTGAATTTAAGCATCACCCCTCAAAATTTGGTTTTTTTTGTATAAAACCAGTAGAAGGACAGCAATAGGGCACTTGTTGGTCTGCCTCAGTTCCCAGGTAGAGCTGACTCAGTTGGAAATGGTGCCCATCACTGCATCAGGCTGCAGGGTTCAACCTGGCCTGAGCAAAGCCAGGCTTTTATTTGCATTGGAAATCAGGATTTGTGCACAAGATGATGTCTCCCAGCCTATGAGGATAACAGTATTCAGAGCTATTTCACTTCAGGCTGGTATTATTGCTCCCATGCTCAAGTTGTGTGATCAGCATTTTCTTAAGTTCTTATCAAGTCAGTCATCACAATTTAAAACTGAATTTATTCCCTTTTTTATTTGGAATTTATAAATGCAAGTAAGAAACTGACCCAAGGACTGATTATTTAATTTTTGTGGAGGCAATTGCCTGGTTCACTGCCTTCATTTCCTGGCCATTAAAGCAGGTGGTGTGGTGCCTTTGCAGGGGGAATTGGCTGCTTGAAGACAATGTTCTTTGTGAACTGGGTCAGCTCCTGAGTGCCTCTGCAAATTGAAAGGAATAAAATACTTTTTAAGGTGAAGAAACATCAGGTGTAAGTTGAATGTAAAGGCAAGAGAAGCAGAGATTTTTCTGTGCCCTGGTTTTCCCCTGCCCTGTTCACTCCAGGGGTGGGCACTGAAGTGTTCCTGACCCTGTGCCTCCACAGCTCCCCACTTCCCTCATTAAGAGGCAATGGGGATTTTTCTTTTCAGTTGCATGATACTTGTTCTTCTATTTCTTCTGTGACAATTTAGTTCTTGATGATTTCAGTCAATTGTGCATCTTCCTGGCTAATAGTAGTTGCTTTCCTAACAGATTATTTATAACTGGGGACAATAAAAGATATTTATGTCTGGGTAAGTTATCAGATATCATGAAGGCATCATTACTGACTCCCTGCCAGCACCCTTGAGCACAGCACCAGGCTGATACTCATTTCCACTGAAACATTGATGGTTCTGTTCTGTCAAACTTAACTTTTCCTTCAGTTCATGCTACTAAAGCCCTGCTTTTCCTGCTCCTAGCTCTCATGGATTTAGGCAAAATTTAGGCCTATTTCTGTCCCCAGCATTATGCAACGTGGCTTCTCTCCTCTTCAGCTGTTATTTCTTTTGACTTGATCTCCCACCTTTCCTCCTTGCTTCACATTTGATGTGTTTGTTCACACTTAAGGAGCTTTTCACAGAGTGTCTGGTGGGTTTGTGTTGTTCTTTTCCCAGGGAGTGCCCTAATGACCTCAGCTGCTTGAAAAGCACAGCAATTCAGAGAGGAGATGTCTCTTGAGAAGAGAGGGGTTTACCCTGACCCATGTAAATCAGGAAAATGTGAGAAGTGGTGCTCTGCTGAACTCTTCTTCCCTCATCGGCTCATCCTCTGCTGGCTCAGTAAAACTGGAGCATGGTCTGAAGCTGGGATGTTGATTTGAAACCCAGTTTTTGTTCATGTTCACAGCTCTGGGGAAATCCTTGGGGAAATGCAGGTCTGAAGAATCTCCTGGGGCTGCTGCAGCCCCTGAGAGACCCAGAGCCTCTGTCTCCAACTGGGATGCTGGCTTTGTCTCATCTGAAAGAAAGCTACTTTAAGGAAGAACTTTCTTTTAAAGCTTTTTCCCTTCAGCTCAGGAACCAGGCATTTCTGCAGTTCTTACACTTGAGCTGTTTTCTGCTGACTGAAGGTGGAACAATGGTTTCTGACCATCTGAACCCACTTCATCTTCCCCTTACTGGTTTTAGTTCATTTTTTTAAAATCAAGATATCCATGCTTATTTCTTGCTGGGATTCAGCAGAAGCTCTCACAGAGGAATTAACTCAGACAAAGCCCTGAACATTTCAATGTTCCTAATGGCTGAAGTGCTGATAGCAGGTTTAAGTAACAGTGGCCTGGTGTTTTCTTCTTCTCTTCTGCTTTCATTTCTTTTTTATGCAAGTATCTTTTCCATCATTTTATGAAAACTCATTTGCAGGAAGGGAAGGATGAGGAAAGTAACCACAGCCAGAGGTAGAGGGGAAGTTTCAATGCCTTATTTCAATATTTTGGAGTTTGGCTGCTTGGAGAAAGCTGTGGTCATTTTTTTTTTTTTTTTTTTTTGGGTTATGGGGTGGCCCTGCTTAGCTAAGGCTGAGCCACAGGAACCAAATGGGGCAAATGGGGCTCCTGGCAAGGTGCTACAGCCAGAATTCCTTTTTTCTTGTGGCTTACTTTGACAAACAGTGACAAGTTTGTCTGGACAGGCTCTGCAGCTCTCACCTGTCCCCTTGGGACAGGTGGTGTTGGGCTCTTTTTTGGTTTTTAGTGGAAGATCTCTTGTGAGTCTGGAAGATGAATAGGACTTGACATCATTGTTTATGCTATTTCTGCTTGTTAATGCCTGTCCCAGATATTCCTGTGTCCTTGGTGGACCAAAAGGATCCCAGCCAGCCTTTGGGGCTCTTCCAGCCTAAATTTGTTTAAGATTCTGGAGGTGCACGTAGAAGAGATGTGTGAGCCCTTTGTTCTCCTTTTCTTTGTCACTCCTGAAAGGCACCCCAAACCTGCTGATAGCACTGATTTAATCTCCTTATTTTTCCTCTTACCCAAGGATTAAGGACGCCCCAATGTCCCTCCCAAGAAAAGTAAAATGGGATTACATAAGAATATGGCAAAGGTACAAGACATCACTGTGGTCATCTGGAAAATTCCTTATTTTCTGTGTCTGTTCTGTGACAGGTGATGTGGGAGTAACCTCTTTATCCTGGAAATTCCTGTTTTCATGGCCATTGCCAATGCAGTTAGTGCCTGGTTTGGTTTTTATGAAGATGGGGTGCTGTTGCTCTTCCATCTGCACACAGCTCATTAGAAAGTCCTAAATCCTTTGGGATCTCAGGCCTGTCTAAACAAATACTCTGGTTTCAGAATAGGGTTTTGTGGTAATAACTTAAATCTGTAAGTGCCTTTCTGAGTCCCAGTGTTGGAATAGTTAGTATCCAAATAATCCTGTAGCAGGTATTAAAAACTGCTCTGTTGTTACCAGCTTACTCAAGATTTTTTGGGATCCTGCCTTGGTTTTTATATAGGCTGGCAGAGGACTACAGCTTTTCAGTGATTTGTTAACAGCAACAAAGCTTGCAGTAATGAGTCACATATCTTTGTTTCTGCTGCAGTCATTTAGGGGGAAAATAAGTAACTTAAGTAAATTGTTTTGAGTAGCCTGAAAAATGAAGTCTGATGGTGTCAGATTGGCTGAGCTTAGTAAGGAAGGGCCCAAAACTCAGACTTTTTAGAGGTCAGTTTGCTGCTGAACTCACAAAAGACATTTTTGTTTGGTTTTAAGTCACCTTTATGTCCTTTACCTGCTGATCCTTTCACTTCAGCCTCCCCACTGACCCAGCCCCTGTGGGAACAATGATGGGGAATGTCATGTTTTCCCTTTTTCCTTCTGAATTCTGCCTTTTCAGCAATCCTGTAATGGATGTTGTGTACTTACACAGTTTTGTCAGTTTTGTCTCTATATCCTGGATATCTAGAACTCCTGCTTTAGTTCCAGATTTGCTTTCTCTTCCTTCATGTGAGCCTTACCTCTGAAAAGCCAAACCAGCACTAGTGGAATTGCTTCTTCAGTAGGGCAGTTAATGACAGGTACAAAAGTTGTTTGTGTTCTTTGTTAGTGATTTCCTGGCCTGGCTGCAGGGGAAGGAGAGGAGGATGGGCTGATGGCTAAATACAGAAAGCCTGAAGTGTGCCCCATGAGTGCTCTGTTTATCCCAGAGGATGAGTGATGTGTCACTGTTGTCAGGCCCTGACTAGATAAAAGGTGTGTTGATAACTAATAACCTTTAAACCGCTCTGGAGGAAAAGAGGATCTGGATATGGAGGCTGTACCCTCCAGAAGTACTTACTAAAGTCAGAGATGGACAAAGCCATGATGGATTTAGTGCCAAGGAGAGGGGAGTTAGCAGGGGACTCTGCAGACCTGCATATTCCTTCTTCTGCATTTCCCTGGTAGGAGCTGAGGGAACAGAAGTGAGGCTGATCTCCCTGCCTTTGATGGATAGCCATGAAAGTGTGCTGGGTGACAGAACTGTGTGACATGTCCAGTCAAAAGTGGGATCATCCAGCCAGTGGGAAGAGTTTCACATCAGGGGGCTCTGTAGTTAAGGAGGCACAGCCCAGCATACACAGGTGTAATCTGGGAATTCCTGGGCAGGCAGTGGAAGTGATTTGGACAGCTCATCCTGGTTTTGACAGCTTTCAGAGCTGGCAGCCTGCTTTTGTCTTGGCATGTGAGTGGAAAGGGTCACGTGCAGCTTTCAGGTTGACTGCACCACCTCAGGTTTGGGGAAAAGCTGGCATTCAGTTCTTGTCCAGTGTCAGCCAAAGACTTGGGGAGAATTCAGAGTAGAACATTAGTATGGGAAAAAAATCTGAGGCTAGGGATAAGTTATGAGGCCATGGTATGTGCAGCTTAAAGGAAGGGCAGAAGGGAGAGATAACTGTCTCAGTAAACACGAGGAGTCATCATAAAGGAGTCTGAGGCAAGTCATTTTCATCAATCAGGAACAGCAGAGCAGGTAATGAAATGCCTAAGTGTGCACCAGGGAGAGTTTAGCTGAAATCCAAGGCAGGTTGAATTCCAGTTCCTTTTTCCATGAAGCAGGGGGATGCTGGTGGGTGGGGTTTCACTGTCACAGGAGAGTTACCAAAAGCTGGTCTTTGTGCCTCAGGCAGGTGTCATAAATGCTGTTCCTAACTGATTCCTCCCTAGTCCAAGTGAGGAAACTTGTGCCAGAGAAATCAAACCTTCCTAGTGCCTCACTCTGAAAGAGTCTGTGGGGTGGTTTTGGGAGCCTCAGAATTATAAGAGCATACTGAGCAACTGCATGTCAGCTGTAAAATCACAGAATGTCCTGAGTGGGAAGGAACCTATCCACAAGGATCGTGGAGCCCTGCCCAGGACACCCCAACAATCCCACCCTGTGCCTGAGAATGTTATCCAAACACTCCTGGAGCTCTGACAGCCTTGGGACAATGCCCATTGCTTGGGAGCCTGTCAATGCCTGACCACACTCTGGGGGAAGAACCTTTGCCCAATATCCAGCCCAAACTTCTCCTGCCACAACTTCAGGCTGTTCCCTTGGGTCCTGTCACTGGTCACCCAAATATCCAGTGGTCCAGGAGTGTGCCAGTGGGGCTGGCAGGGTGTGTGTGACAGTACATGTGCTGCAGCTGCTTGTGAGCATGGCTGGGACACCAAGGAGCAGCTGTGGCATCCTCTTGTTTGGGATAGATGCTTCATGGGGCACCCACCTGGGGAGAGAGCTGCCTTGCTTGTATTAGAACCAGGTGACTTCAGTGTGGTTGATGCAGTGGCTCTGCAGGGGAAGCTGTGGAGGGTTTTATTGGAATTTCTATTTATTGCATCATTAGCAGCAGTAGAAGGCTTTGCTCTGTACCACCAGGCTCCTTTGGTTTATGAGGGGTGTGTAAATCCACTGCTGAGCTCCTGCAGTGCAGCAGAGCCTTGCGTGGGACCCCTGCAAATAAAATCCCAGGAGTGCTCTTTGCATTCATTACCTTGCCACAGGAGTGTGTGGAGGTTTGTATCAGAGTCCATAAATTAGGAAATGTAAGCTGTTCAGCATAGATGCTCCTGTTTATGTGTGCACAATCAAATTAGCCAACAGCAGGGAGCAGCAAAAGTTGGTGGGCAAGAGGTTGGGAATGTCTGTGTGAGTGTGTTCTTGTAGTGGGTACCTGACTTGTGCCTCCTCCTTCTGAACAAACACCTCAGTCCTCTTGTTCCTTCTCCCCTTTCAGGCTCTGAATTCAGAGCTATTCTGCAGCTCCACACCTTGCTGGCTGTGCTTCAGCCCTGTCTTTGCTTCTGCTGATGTAGGAACAACATGGAAGCAGGACCTTTTTCCCTGCTAGGCTGAATTAAACTCCCTCAAACTTGTACTTCTTGGAGAATTGAACACCAAGGTCAAGCAGAAAGCAGTGTGAGCTCTTAACAGGCAGTGAGGGAGCTGTATTTCTTAATAAAACTGTGTACGGCAGTTCCATGGAGACTTAGATATTGGGATTTTTCAGAGTAATGGCTTCACTCGGGTTCTTGCAGCTCTGCTGTCCTGCAGAACAGAACTCCCAACCCTCCTGTGTGTTTTCCTGCAGGAGGGTTGGGAGTTTGTTCTGCTTCTGAATTTTCCTCTTATTCAGGGAGCATGCAGGACAGAAAACCTGCTGTGTTCCATGGTACCAGGGGCATTGTCAAGGGCAGGAATGGCAGCAACAGAGCCAGGTCTGGAGAGCAGACATGGGAGGAGATTGCTCAGCTCTTCCCCCTCTGCATCCCTTTAATTTATCAGACATGTCCTTTTTCCTTCCCATTACTGATTCCTTTTCTTCAGGTTTCCTTCCTGTCATTCCCTCACTGCACTGAATTTCAAAACACTGATCTGCTCAGAGCCTGCAGGAAGATATTTTCATTCAAGGGGCTGAAGTTCAGGTGCAGCCATCTTTACATAACCTTTTTTTAATTGCTCATTAAAGCGGAACAAGTGGCTGGTGATGGGAATGAATTTTTCCCCCTTGCAGGCAGCAGTGGCTTGCCAAGGTCAATGAAATCTCCAAAGCTTCTCTCCAACATCAGCTCTGCTGGGATTGCACTGCTGCTGACAGATGGACATTTTTAACCTGGCTGCTACATATTCACTTAGGCAGAGGGGGGAAAGTGTGAACAGGGAGAGCGTTTGGAAGATTGGATTTTTCTCTTGTGAAAATAGCTCCCATTTCTTTCATTTCTTTATTATTTTTTAAGGTAAAAAAGAAGCAATGGTCCAGGCTGGGTTTGGCATTTCCTCCTGCCTATTTTCATTCCTCCTGCTTTGGCAGCTCTGAACATCTTTAGAGCTGTGTCTTTGAATGGGTTTTACCAAATCATGCAGTAATTACAGCCAGGGGCTCTGTCCAGAACAGGCTGAGCTTCATCTTGCAAAACCCAGTGCTTTAGATCCATGTCCACAGAAGAAACCTTTCAGCAGAATTACCCCCCTCAAAAAAATGAGTATTTTAAATCTTCAATCTTCCCAAACAAAAAGCCTTTAGAAACTTTTCTCTTTCTTTTTTTCTGGCAGTAATTTAGTGCCTCTGCAAACACTTCAGCTTACTCACAAATACATTACATTTTTTTGGATGGACGAGGTTGCTGGAATTTGGGGAGATATATGGTGTTTTCCCCTTTCTTTTTCTTCCTGTCATAGTTGTATATGCAACTTGACAAGAGATCCTGGCAGCCTCCTTCTTCAGAACAGTAAACAGAGCCAGTGCTGCAGTAGTTTGCAGATAAATAATGTATTACAGCCTGTCAAATAAAGCTTTGAGCAAATACCACTTTAAAGGGTCATATATTATGAATCTGAATATTACCCTACAGATCATTATTTCCCAGACCCTTTTGATTCCTTATTGTGCACAGAGCAGCTCTGGGAACAGGTCACCTTTTCCCACTACCCCTAAACCTGATAGAATTAGTCTTAGCAAGATTTCTCCCATGGATGGTTTTTTTTTAACCTGCAGAAAGAAGCTCAGAGATCATCCCTCAACACTTCTCTCCCCATCCAAATGTCCTTGAAGATGTATTTCTCTTTGCTGTCTCAATTAGGAATGTGGCACACATACATTTATTTATTTAAGATCCTTGCTTTGAGGGAATACATCATCTGTGTGATTGGATTTTAGGGGAAACCTTCCTAGAAATTGAGGAGCCTGCTAAAATACAGCTGGATATTTAGCTAATGTGAGTGTTTGAAGAGGATAGGAAGTATATCCTCTTGGCATTGCTTTAGGAAAAGTCTGAGCTGTGTTTTCATGGTGCTGGCTCCAGTTACAGCTGGGTGTTTCCCTCCTGCACTGATGGGATTTGGTGGATCCCAAATGCTGTCTGTGCCTGTGCCAAGTGCAGGGGCCTGGAGGTTATTCCAGCCATTTTCTTCTTCAGCAAACAAAGCAAGAGACACAAGCCACCAGTGTGTGTCCAGGCCAAAAATGCCAGCTTAGGAAGGAGGGGCATAATCAATTATTCCCACATTTCCATGGGAAGTTTTGCCATCCATTTGTGGTTGTCTGGTGCTGCTGAACCCTCTCTGGGGCTTTGGTGTGGCCTCCCCAGCAGCAGAGCAGGGGTCTGAGCCCACTTGGGTCTGGTGGCAGCAATCACAAAACACTGCTCCTCCTTTTTGAAGCAGTTTTTTTAACTCCCCTTTTCTGGTTAGAGAGGATATTTGTTGGACTTTTTGACACAGAGATAGGGCAACTGAGAACTCAGAAATAAAACAACCAAGAAATGTTTTAAAAACTTTCATTTTATTTTCAGTCTTATGTGAAGAGTAAAACAATGCAGATGTTACAATTCACGCCATCACAATTAAAAAACAACTATTTTCTAATTGCAATGCATTATAAATATTTCTTAACCTATCAACTTTTACCACACCATGCCGTAACAACCTTAAAACCAATCATCTAAAATTACCCCTCAGAAGTCCTACTACATCTTTCACAGTTCTGTTCGTCCAAAGTATCTGATCTTATTTACAAAACCATCCTTTAAAACTTATTTCTAGTTCCATTGCTCTCTCAACAGTGTCTGTCCTGTTCCATGACATTTCTAAGTCAGCATTTCTCATCTCAAAGTTTACATACAAATACATCCTATGTAAACCTCCTGTCAAACTTTGAAAATTCTCTACAAATCCATTTCCCACAGATTTTAGAATAGAAGTTTCAGGTAGAATCTCCTCCTGTTAGCACTATTGATTATTACAAATTTATTGAGAAGTAACAAGAGTCAGCTGGGAAGAGAAACCTTCCCCTGAGAAGTGTGTGGTACCCAAACTTGGCCTTTTTCTGAGGCCATGGGAGCTGCTTCATTTCCCCACTGGTGAGCCTTGCTGGCAGTAGGAGAGATGGAAGGAAACCAATGTCTGCATTTAGGAACTTCCAGCAGGTTTATATTTCCACCTGGATGTTTCTCATGTTGGTGGCTCTGAGTTGGTTTGGGCTGGATGCTCCTCAGAGCCTGGGATTTGATTTCTTGCAGGGGAAGATGGATTGAGTTAGTGAAGGAAAAAAACAATGAAGCAAGGAAGAAAAGATATTATGTCTCTGTTGTTTTATGATGGCTCTTTGTATTGCCTTTCCATAAAGTTGTGCAATTAAGGAGATGCAGAAGCAGGGAAATTGCTTATTTGTCCTCTGCTCTCCTCATGTGAGAAAGCTTTTCTCTCAGAAGGAAGGAGAGTGGGGTTGTTTGAATTTCATCTTCTAGAGGAGCAGGAATATGCTCATCCTGTCAGGTTTGGGGGGGAGTTTGGGACTATTTAACCTGTGTGGAAGGTTAAGGGTAGTCTTTTAAATAACAAAAATAAATCAGGGAGTACCCTGCTGTGTATTTGGACTGGCTACAGGGACTGGGCCAGCAAAGCTGGTAAAGTCAATGGCTGCACCCCATTTCTGCTGCCTTCTTCCCCTCCCACAGGATTCCAGCATGGTCTGGGTTGGAAGGGATCTTAAAGCTCATCTCATTCCACCTCTGCCATGGCAGGGACACCTTCCACCACCCCAGGCTGCTCCAAGCCCTGTCCAGCCTGGCCTTGGGCACTGCCAGGGATCCAGGGGCAGCCCCAGCTGCTCTGGGCACCCTGTGCCAGGGCCTGCCCACCCTGCCAGGGAACAATTCTTGCCCAGTATCCCATCTAAACCTCCCCTCTTTGGGTTTGAAGCCATTCCCTCCTGTCCTGTCCCTACAGTTCCTGCTGAGCTGTTCCATAAACTCCTCGGATTTCCTTTCACGTCCCGTTGGCTCAGAATGAATTTCAAAATTCTTTCAAGCCTTTTTATATTTCAAGCTAATTTCTCCAGCACCTTAGGTGTCCTGGCCTGCAGGAAGAACACTGGCCAGCATTCTGTCCTCCTCTCCTTGCCTGGTGCAGATGCAGAATCCACTGCTGGCACCAAGTGGCTGCCGGTGGAAGCTGCTCCGGAAGTGTTGGACTTGCTGGCTGATTGTGTGTTTGATTTGGGGCTGGGGTAGGAACCCCCTGTCCTCTGTTTGTCCTGATGGGAGCAGGAGCTGCTCCATCCCCCTCTGGATAATGCCAGGTGAGCTCTGCTTTGGCCCTGCTTTTCCTTCTTTAAGATCCATAAAGGGCAAAAGGCTGTCAGAGGACTTGGCAGCTGTAATAAACCCCAGTGTGCTGTGCCCTGCAGCCCCTCCCTGTAGGGTGTGGGGTTATTTCCCTCCCAGTGAACACAAAAATAACCTGTACAGTATCATCCTGTGCCTGAGGGCAGATAATTGTGATTTCCTGGGAACAGGCACTAATTTTCCTGCTTTATCAAATACCCAGAGGATTTTAACACTTAACACTGTTTGTAGGCTGTGCATTGAGTACTGAAAGGAAAATTCCTGTAGGCTTTGCACCCTCCTTCATTTCCAAGTGCTGAGTTGTGTTTGGCTAGAAGGCATTCCAGAGGGAAGAGAAGCATGGATGTACCTCTGCTCTCAGGAAAGGGGCTGTCAGGGGTAGCTGGGGGCTTTCTTTCATCAAGAATCAATGGGTTTCCACTCACAAATCCTTTGGAGCCCAGTTTCTTTATGCATCAGCACAATCTCTGACATAGCAGAAAAAAATAAACAGAATTCCCTCCCTGAAATTTCTCTTTAAATTACATGGCCTGCTTATCCCTTCTGTAATTAATTTAATGCATCTGACAGCAGCTTGGAGGCAAGATTTGAACTTTCTTTATCCCTCACTGTGATGCTGTTGCTTTTGCTCAGTTCAGTGGTGCTTTTATTGGAATTTGGGAGCTGGATGTGGACCAGCTCTCACTTTCCTTTCAGGGCTGACCTTTGCAGTGAGCACCACTGTACATGACAGTGGGCATCTGAGTGTTCTGGTTTAATGTTAGAGATGTTCATTTTAAAATGAGATAAATAATATGCAGCATAAATTCCATAGTTTCCAGGCTATTTTTATTTCTTGTGAATAGCTGTGTGGTCTATCAATAGAAAAATGAAGATGAAAAGTATTTAAATTTTTCCTTCCTGGTCTTTTTTGCATCTGGTAGTGCAAAAACTGACCACAGTCTGAAAGTTTAGTTCCAAAAAACCTGCAAGGAGCTGGTTCTTTATTTCCCCATCTGCAGGGAGCTGTGCTTGCTTGTGTTACCCCATGGAGCAGCCCAATGCTTGATCCTGAATGCAGGGCAGGGGGAGAGGGGGCTGATGGGCTTTTAGTCACCAACTTGAGATTTTCTAAGCATAGTCACCACTTAGGAGGTTGATCTGAGCTATTTGGACACATTTCCTAGCCTTTAATTAAAGATTCTTCCTAAAGCTCTGCTAAAACCTGGGGTATTTTAAGGCTATTGGTAGAAAAATGCTGATTTATGTCTTTGGGGATGAAATTAGGAATATTACAGCAGAAGAAAGCTTCACAAGCAGCACTGATGGCAATTTTTTTTTGTCCCAGGGGCATTTTCTTTGCATTCTTCAGGCATGGCAGAAACTACTACTGCTGCTTTTTAATGAAGAACATTTCCAAAAGAGTTTTCCCTCTCCTTTCCCCAGCACAGGAGAATGGGAGAGGCCCACGTTTTGCATCATAAATGATCCCCAAAGCCTGGATCAGATGACAGTAAAAATCACTATTTTCCCCCAAAACTGTGTGGGCCACTCAGGTGAAAGCACAAGGGGGCTGAGGAGCAGAATTTCTCCATTTGGGATCTGCCTCCTGCCAGAGTCACCCCTAGAAATCCTTCCAGCCTTGGTGCTCCACTTCTCAGGAATCCCTTGGTTTCCCACTGGGAAAAGCAGCCAAAATCTGATTGATAAGGTAATAACTAAAATTTTATTCCAGCTGAGGCTGGAATGGTCAACTCAGCAGGCAGCAGAATGTCAATCACTGGTACCAAGTTGTTCCCCATCAGTTTAAAAATTAATTTTGTTGTTAAATGTCATCTTCTGCCTTGTGATCAGCTGGAGTGTTGGTCTTGTGTTTCCTGGTAAATTTGAAGAGATATCATCTAGCCCAAATGAGGGATCCCAAGTTCTGAGATCTGTGAAGCTGGGGGAAGTCTGATCTTGGTGCTGGTAGATTCACAGAGGTGGGGGAAGAGGAAAGGATGAAATCCCCATTATTCAGAGCTGGTGCTCCCACCCAGCACCTTCCCAAGCTGGGGAATGGCTCTTCCCTCCTCCCCTGCAGTGGAAGCCAGGAGACAAACCACTGCAGGAGAGATGGATTACTGGAGAAAACCTTCTCTGCCCTTCTGAAAAGGGCTTTTTGGAAGTTCTGCAGGGGCCTCACAGCAGCATTTGTAAGAGTCAGGGGCTGGAAAGGTCTGAGGATGAGGAGAACTTGGGGAAGGGGATGTCTGGAGACATCCATGAACCTTTCCTTGCCGGGACACTGGCCCTGGAGCAGAGAAGAGTAAAATTAGAAGACCTTTGCAAGACTTCTCTTTGGTTTAATAACCACTGTCCCTGTTTAGAGCAGCCACTCATTAGCCCAGTCCTGTGGGATAAAGCTGGGAGGGATTTCTGAGTTCTTTTTTCCTCCTTTTTTCTTCTTGTTTTCCCTGGGGATTTTTCCTTTCCAGCTCACAGCTGCATGTTATCTCTCTCTCTCTTCAGGGAGATCCTGACCTCAACAGTGGCCTCACACTGGGGCAGCATTAAATGTTGGGGTTTGGAGTCTTTTTTGGTTGTTTTTTTCTTTTACTTTTGTTAAGGTTGGGATTGAAGTGCTTGAGGTGGTATTTTGTATTTAGATTTAGTTGTTTATTATTTTTATTTATATTATAAGTTGTGAGGTTATATTATTTTAATAATAAGTTATAAAATGTTAAACTTTTTTTAAATAAGGTTTTTTAAGGCTAAACTATTTAATTAAAAAATCATGCTAAAAATATTTTTTACTTTTAATTTAAACACTAATTACTTGAAGTCTGCAATGCAGATTTTTTTTGTTTAAATACAAAATACTACTTAAACCTATGAAGAAGAAGGTGAAGAAGAACAACAAGCTACTATCTTAAAACTTTTATTTTGTCTCATATATATTGTTATATTTTTAAATTTTAAACTCTAAGTTTACACACTTCTAATTAACCTACACACTCATAATCTTAGTGCTGTCAATCAATTTTGGGAGCTTTCTCTACAGCCTCAGGTCAAATGAAAACTCCTCTGAAAGGTGACTGTGCTCAGGTGGGGCTGGGCTCTTTCTCCAGGCAGCACTGACAGAACCAGAGAACACAGCCTCAAGCTGCACCAAGGGAAATATAGGTTGGATATTAGATCAAAGTGTTTACAGAAAGGGTGATAAAGTTCTGGAATGTTCTGCTCAGGGAGGTGGTGGAGTCACCATCCCTGGATGTGTTTAAAAACAGACTGGATGTGGCACTGGGTGCCAGGGTTTAGTTGAGGTGTTTGGGCTGGGTTGGAAGGTCTCTTCCAACCCTGTGACTGTGAATTCTGTGAGATGCAGTGCTCTCTTGGGGGTTAGAGTCTGTTAGTAGAGAAAGTCTAAAATTCTCAGCATCCAGGACTCCAACAGAGGCTTCTCCCAAGAGCTGTCCAAGGAATTGCCCAGAGGGCGAACGTGGAAAGACAATCCTTGGAAAAGCAGATCCTGGAACCCATCAACACTTCTCTTCACCAATATATCCTGCAATGTTAATTCTTTATGGTGCCTTTTTTATGCTTCCCACCTGAGCTGGAGCTTTGTGCTGCTCCTGGTTCTCACCTGCCTGTTCCCTTCCCTCGCAGTTCGAGCGGCACGAGCCGGTGGCCGGGCGGATCACGGAGCGGCAGTTCGGGAGCATGCTGCTGGCTTACAGCGGGGTGCAGTCCAAGAAGCTCACTGTCATGCTCAAGCAGCTCAAGAAGCACTTCCAGGATGGAGAGGTCAGTGGCATTCATGGAAAATTTGGGAAAATTTCTCCCAGCCCCAGGCTGGGCTGAGGAATGAGTTAAGCAATCCCCGTCCTCTTTGGAAAAGCACCTGCTCCATGTTGAGCTGTGGTGGAGAGAGGGAAGAGCTGGGACTGCAGTGGTTGGTGTCCAGTGCAGGCTGTAGGTTTGTTCCTTATGAAAATAGATGCTGTAATTTTCAAAATTCAATTTGCTGAATGGCACCCTGGGTCTGGAGCCAGGACAAACACTGAATCCATGCTCCCAGTTCCTGGCTCGACCTTGGACTCATTAGCTGCTGTGAGCAGGCAGTTTATTATTTAGTTATTAAATTCTGGGAAAAATTACTCACAATTTAGAGAGGAGTAAGTTTGCAGACCCTACACTCATTAATTCAGTGAGAGTCCTTGGAATAAGATATCCATACCACAAGATGAGCTTTATCAGGTAAGGCAAGTATGGGCTGAGAAATTATTGAGCATTAGAATTTTACATCTGCCCCTGTAATGGATGTTCTTTTATTAAGCCAGAATGTTCTTTTATTAACTGGGATATAAACAAGCAATTCATCAAAGTGAGAATGGATGGAAAGTCTTTGGCTGGCTGTTTTAGAGCTGCTTTCTTCTAACATCAGAACCAGAGTTTATTTCTTAACTGGTTTAGGTGCCAAGTGTGTTATAAAACATAAGCTCTGACCAGGGTCTGCAGCTTTTTTTCTTCCTTAATGGGATTCCTACATTAACAGGAATCATTTGATTTGTCCAGGAAAAAGTGCTTAAATGCAATATGTGTCTAATAGAAAAATATCAGCTCTGCTTTTGAAGTTGGCAAATTGTTGATTCTTTTGCTGTGATTTTTGGGTATATATATATATATATGTGTGTGTGTGTGTAGATATTACTGAACAGTAGCTGGCTGTGTGAAAAAAGAGGCAAAGGAATATATTTTGGAAGGTTTCCTACAGCAGATGTTTTCTTCCTTTCATGTGTAAGCCAAGACCCTGACATCTGTGCCAGAGGAAGAACTTCTTGTTCTTACCTTACTCCTCATCCCCAAATCAGCCAGATTGTCTTTCTATTTACAGCCAGCCAGATTCAGAGCAAATCTTTATCTTCCTTTATTGCAAGGACTTTCAAGGAGAGAAAATGGGCAATAGGACAAAAAGAAAAATTATTTGTAAGGAATAGAATTAGTGAAAAATTCATTATTGCTTACACTGGTGAGGATGAAATGCCCAGAAACTGTCCCAGACTCACCCAGCAAGGCTTTCCCTTGGAAGTGCAGTTCTTTTGAGAGAGCTTTCTTTTGCAATCTGCCAAACCTTTTCTTATTTGTCTGCTGCAATTACCTTGGCTGCACAAGGCAACCCTGGCAGCCTCCAAAACAATAAAACTCTGGGTTTAATCTAATCTTTAGCTGTTTTCCAAGGTTGTTATTCTGCATTCCTGCTTTTGAGAGTGATAAGTTTTCTTCTATTAACTGCTAATCTGCTTTCATTATTTTTCTTTTTCTTGAGGAAAAATCCCATCTTAGCCTGGGTAGGTGAACTTTGCCTATTCAGCAGAGCTGCCACACTCTGTTTTGTCTAACATTGCTTATGAGTGTCCTCCCCAAGTTGTACTTGCACAGCTGCTTTTCTCCTGGTAAGAAGGACCTGAGTCATCAGCAATATTCACAATATTATTTGGTTTATGCCCCCTAACTGCTGGAAAACCAAGCTGTCTCTTCAGAAACCAGTGATTCATGTCATCTCCCACATGTGCTTCAGGGGCTGGCTGGGGTGCTAGCAGGGGGTGGCAGGGAGGTGGAATTCCTGGCTGAACCTGGGTTCCCAGGTGAAAAGCCCTAATTTTTGCAGGAGATGTTTGAGCTGTTGTGTTACAGGCAGGTAAGTGCTTCTGGAATTCCCCTGTTTATGTTTTGTGAGGATTACTTGGGTGATGAAGGGATTCAGCTGATTATGAATTACCAGCTGGAGCTACAATGCCTTAAAAGATGTGATCATTCATCTGTTGGCTTGCCTGAGGCTGTCCCAGTCTCTTGATTTTTATTTTATTTTGATAGCTGGAACAGAGTTAAGGTTGATGCCAGCCTCACCTATAGGATTCCTCAAAAAAATAGGAAATTTCTTAACACTGATGTTATTCTTGCTACAGAAATTCAGGAGTTTTGTCCATGTGAAAGCCACAATTTGTAGGATACATTTGTGTCACTGGTTTTGTGTTTTCTGCTGGTGAAAGGACCACAAAGGCCAGGTTGGGTGGGGCTGGGAGCATCCTGGGATAGTGGGAGGTGTCCCTGCCCATGGGATGGGCTTTGAGGTCCCTTCCCACCCAAACCATTCCAGGATTCCAAACAGGGCTCCATTATGCACAAGTGCTGCTTGGCCTTGGCAAATGCCATCTTGGGAATTGCTGGAAATACAAGGTTTATGGCTCTTTGCTCATAACTCTGCAACCCCCAGATGTCCCAGACAGAGCAGGCAGAACACAGCACAATGTCTTTCTTCTGCTGGCTGGAAGTGGCCACACACCTTGTGGTTCCTCCAGGCTTTCCACACTCCCAGTGCCCTCCTCTGGCAGGGAGGCATCATGATAATTGCAAAGATGTTTTCTCTTGTAGAACCATTGTACAAAACAGAGGGATCCTTGCATTGCTTCCTGCAGAAGTACCTGGTTTATTGGATTCTTCTTTCCCTAGGACGATATTTAATTTAATTCTGCTGTGCATCTTAGTGTTCCCCTCAGGAAGAGGAGCAGGCAAACATTCAAGGAAAGCTCCCTGCAGAGTCACCAGGGATTTCTCTCTTCAGTCAGCTCTGTTGTCCACATGTGCTCTCCCATTTTGCCATCTCATCCTTTTTGGCCCAGATCCATGAGCCCAGGGCTGACAAAGCTGCTGTTGCATGTGTCAGTGCACACGTAGATCATCAGTGCAGGGCCACATACTCCCTTACAGCAAAGATAGGAACAAACAGCAAATGTCTGTTTGGAAAGACCTTAAAAATGTTCTTTTTCTTTCAAAAGATTGGTGGCTTCTTCTCTGATTAGAAGTTATTTGAGCAGAGTCACAGCAGATTGTGTAAATTTCTGTTTGACAGTACCTGCTGAACACATTCAGGTCATGGAGCTGGGCTGTGTTCTGCAGTTTGGATTTTTAATATCTTGCTCTATTAATCTGTCCTGCCAGGCAGGATAGGAGGAGCCTGAAGCTGAACTCTCTTGACAAGCTGATTTATGTGTCCCAGAGAGGGAGTCTGAGTGGTTATTACTGTGGTGATGATTCACCTCCTCCCTTGGCTCTGTGCCGTGGCTCTGCTGGAGTTGGAGGCTCCAGCTCTCGTCCCAGTGATGCCTCAGTTTTAGCTTTTCTATTTTTCACATTCTGTGCTGTTTTAGTGTGTGGGTCTGAGCTTCACATGAGGGGATGGTGAGCTCTGCACAGAGCAGGGGACAAAACAATTCCTGCTCCAGCTGGGCACCAAGGACAAATGATCCAAATCTCAGGTCCAAGAGCACAAACCCCGTGGGCTGGAGAGAGAAAAACAAGGATGGGACTGCCTGGGCTAAAGCTGGAATGGGACAATGAACTCCAAGATGCAAATGGAGCAGAACTGATCAAAGTGACAGACCCCGTGACCAGGTGTCCATTTTGTGCCCATTTTGGTTCACCTTGGGTGCAGCCCTGGCTGGGCTCTTGTGCTGCCCAAGGTGGATCCCTGGAGAAGATCCTTTGAATAAATCCCTGCTTTATTCTTTAGCTCTGTCTGGCCTCAGTTCTAGGGCAGCCTTCTCAAGGCATCCCCAGCAGTGCTGTGGTGGTGCTGCAGCTGCACGGAGTGATTAAATCAGCGTAACCAGGTGGGGTTCAGAGCTGTGCTCATCAGCAGTTCTTTTCTGGGGATCTCAGGATGTTTCTCCATGACTATCCCAGAGCATGGCTGTCAGCTCTCACTGAGCCCATGCTCACCTGGCCCAGGGAGGTGGAGCAGACAGGGATCCTGCCTCCAGCAGCAAAGCAAACTGGGACACTTCTGTGCTTTAGTGTCACCCTCTGCCACACTGGGTAAGACCTGGATTCCCCCAGGCATCCCTGGATCTCTTGGAAGAGACTTTACAGTGCATGGGCTTGTTGAATTTTTATCTTTTTTTTGTTGTTGTTAGGGTTGGGATTAAATGTATGAGATGGTATTTCTTGTTTGGATTCAGATGTTTATTAGTTCTTATTTATGTTACAGTCTCATAAACCCTGAGTTCTACAGCACTTTACTAACAAACTACAAAATGGAGATGTAGCTCTCTACAAGGTCTTTTAAGAATAAACTGTTTAATTAAGAAATGACACTTAAATTATTTTTACTTTTAACTCAATAACTAACTACTTGTGACTTGCAATGCAGACTTTTTCTATCTAATTGCACAATATTACTTAAACTCATGAAGGACTAGCTTCTGCTCTAAAATTTTCATCTTGCTTTATATATGTTACTGTATTTTCAAATCTTAATCTCTAAGTTTTTTACTATGTGTTATTACACACTTTCATTCAAACTACAGACCTATAATCTTAGTTTTATCATTTAATTTTGGAAGCCTTTTCTATGGCTTCAGGTTAAATGTAGTGTTTTCTTGGGGGTCAGTGTCTGTCAGCACAGAAAGTCTGAAATTCTCAGTAACCAGGGTTCCAACATGGACTGTTTGATATTGCCATTGCAGGTGTGCAGCCTTCAAATAAATTTATCAATTTATTCAATTTATCAATGTTTGCAGTGGTCTCCTGCATCTGAGGTCTGCTCACCTGGAAATGGCTTTCAGTCCCTTCCCTTTGTGGGACTGGTGGGGCCAGGAGGGGAAGAAAAGTGCAGGTCACAGCCAAAACATCCTCAGGTGCCAGGGCTGAGTTTTTGGAGTGTGCAGATGAATTCTCTTCTGGCTGCAGCTTTGGGCCAGTGAGTCACTGTGTCATTTCCAGGAGGGTCCATGATCTCCTTTTCCCATCACCATGTGAGTGTCTTTTCTCTGTCCTAGGGGCTGACTTTTGAGGAGGTGGAGAACTTCTTCACCTTTCTGAAGAACATAAATGATGTGGACACAGCTTTGAGCTTCTACCACATGGCTGGAGCTTCTCTTGATAAAGGTACTGAAACCTGTGGGCTGTTCAGGTGCTGGAAGCCTGAGGGAGCACAACTCATTCCGTGGCTTTGGAGTTGGGAAGATGTCAGACAAGGCCAGGCTGACAGGTTAAAAATGTACCCAAATTGCACTTCCTCCCTAGTGAGGTGATTAGCTCACTACATGCATGGATAAAGAGGGATTTCAGGTTTTATACTCCCACAGTTTTAGGTAGAGGGAGAAGAAAGGCTGGCATGTGTAGCCTGAATGGATGAGGAAGCAGTGATTTCATGGTGGTACCTTCAGAGGGACCTTTCTGCTGTGTGCAGAGGCAAGGTGACCTAGTGAGTGTGCCACAGGCTGTGGTTCCAGATCCCAGGTACACCACTGTTACTTCTTCATCCCCATCTTCTGAAGTGCCCTTTTTTTCTCCTTATACAAAGGACTTCAAAAATGAATGTAAAAGAATTCTTGCAGAGTTTTCTTCTGTGGAGAACTCTGATCACATGGCAGAGGCACAGCAGCAGTGGGGCTAGGGGCAGGAACTGCTCAACCCTTGTTTTGTTTCAGCTTTGCTCAAAAATCATAGACTTTGCCTAGAAATAAGGGCTGGGTGCTGCATTTCTGATTGGGAAGCCAAGCAATGGCAAACACCTTCAGAGCTCCTGGGAGTGCTGGAAGGAAAGAGGGGGAGCACTGGAACACCACTGAGGTCCCAGACTGAGCATTAAAGTCTGTCCAAGACTCAATTTCAGATAACCCACAGTGCAGAGGAGTGGGCTGAACAAACCTCAGAGCTGGTGTTTCCTGGGGACCTTGGTAATAATGTGGTTTATTGATCAGACCAATCCATATCCTTCTATCCTTCTCCTTCTCATCATGTTTCCTTTTCTGAGCTGGTCTGGCTCAGGTTTGTTCTTAGATCTGACACACTGATTTTTAAAAAAAGGCAAAAAATCCCCAAAATACATTTCAAACCAAGTCCCACTCTGATGCCAGGATCTGTCACAAGTGCTTTGGTCTTTGGGTTTTTTTAAGAGGGATTTTTTTTTTTTTTAACAGACTGAGGCTATAAAATAAAGATGGCAAACTCATTAAAAGAATTTTAGGCTAAGTGGAAACTCTTGTCTGCTACAAAGGTAAAGCTGATTCATTTAGGCAGCTGCAGAATTAAACATTTTGGAAGTCAGCTCTTCCAACTGCTGCTGTTGTGGGAATATTAAGGCATTAATAGGTTTGGGGGCAGGGGAATTACAGAGGGGAAACAAACGTGTCACATCTCTTCTTGTGTGTGTCAGCAGCCCTTCTCATCTTAAATTTTTTGGGGGGAAATCATCTGTACTCTTTGGTTTAGATCATCATTACCTTAAGACTTAAAAGAACCTGATAGGATTTCCTTTCATTTAAAAGTAAAATACCAAGTCTGGGTGTGCTGCTGCTGCTCTGAGCCCTTTGTGTAGCATCCCAGGGGAGGTGATAGCCCAGCAAATCAAATTTACTCAGTGCCTACAGGAAATTACCATTTGTCCTGTCATGGAATATACATTTTCACAGAATTTAGGTCTGTGTGCAGTTGGTAAATCAGTGTGATTGCTGTTTAATTATGTGCCTTTAATGAGCTTGTGCAGCCGCTGAGCTGGGAGTGCTTGGCTGGGCTAAGGGAACCTATCTTGGGCAGGGATCAGATTTAAATAAACCATAAATGGGGTGTGCCCTCCCAAAAGTGAAGCTTTCACAAGGTTGCTAGTTACAAACTACCAAACTAAAAATTGCACTGGGATGGGGACTGGGAAGAGGTTGGTATGTGTAATAATTTGTTGTTAACAATGCAGCAAACATTATTATGGTTTTTAAAGGGCTGTTTAAAATTTCAGAGGGGAAAAAATGGCTGCTACCAAACAGCCGGAGCCTGACAGCCTGTTTTCTGTGCTGAATTAAAGTTGTTTCTTCTTCTAAAAAGGATCATAAACCTGTATTTTAATGACCCATTTAAAAACACCCAGATTATTTGTTAGCCCATCTTTCATTTTCCCAGCAACATAATAGCTGTCATTCTCCTAAATCACAAGCATTCCTTAGGAGACTTCCCCCAGCCTGGGCTCACAGCTGGAAGCAGGACAGGAACTGAATTTGGTGCTTATTCCCCTTTAAGGAGGGTGTGAATTGCACTTTTCCTGTGCAGCCAGGATTTCCAAGCAGCCCTGCTGCCAGCAGGGAGCTGTGGGATAACTCCTGTGGGGCTTGGGGCAAGGCATGGATGGGCCAAAGCACGGGGAGACAGCTGAGCCCACTGCTGATCCATGGCTTGCAGCAGGGCTGGAGGCCCAGAGAGGTTCATGGAAAATCATTTCATTTGGATGTTGCTGCTTGAAATGGCTGCAGAGTGGACAGGGAGTCAGGAAGGGACAGAGGTGAGCTGGAATGCAGCCATGGAATTGCTGCTGGCTTTGCCTTGGGAGAAGTCCCCCCCTGGAAGCACAGCTTGGAGTGCTCCTCTGCAGCAATGGCAGAGCTGGTAGCTGGGAGGGGGCTCTGGGAGCCTGGTGTCCAACAGGATCCCCCTGGGCCCCCTGCAGTCAGGTTTGGGGTGTCTCCAAGGTATCTCCTTCCTTTCCATATTTCTGGCTGTGGATGTTGCACCAACAGCTCTGCCTTTGGTCTGGGAGCTCTGCTGTTTTCTCCCTGATCTCCATGACTTTCTGTCATGCTGCCTTTGATGTCAAAACAGCTTCTGCTCAGCTGCAGGGCTGCAGTTTGAGAAGAGCAAGGAAAATGTGCTGTGCACACAGGATAGTACAAGGTTTATCCATATCTTTCTGGATGGGTGTTCCAGCACATACTCATGCAAATGATTTGTAAAAAGTTAAATAGATTTTGGGAGCTATGCTGCCAGTGATAGCATCCAACATTTCTAACTGGGAGCCCTGAAATGAAATATGTGCACCAACGTGAGGCTGATTTCTGGGAGCCCAAACACACATGTCCTGCCTTTCCATCCTGGAATGGCCCAGCGCAGGGAGCTCTGCTCCCATCACCCCAAATGCCATTTGGAAAACAAAGGCAGCAGCCCAGCTGTCCATTCTTTTGGCCACATGTGTAAATAATCCCAAGTTGGAGGGAAAAAGAGAAGTTTGCCATCTGCTGAGGCCCTGGCCTGGAGCCCTGTTTGCAGCACTCGGTGAGGCATTGCTCATGGTGCACTTCTGGGAATGAGAGTGGAAAAAAAGGATAACTGTGTCAGTCTCTAAACTTGCATAAAATCACTCAGATGGCTCATTAAAGGAACCAGTGGGAGATACCAAATGCATGAAATTTTAGAAGCTTTTCAAGACAGAAATGTAGAACTCATTTTTGCTGATATGAAATCCAGGAGAATTTCTATCCCAGAACTCCAAACCTGGTCATGCTTTAAGAGAGGCTCCCCAGACAGCACCTATTTCATTTCATGGTAAAGAAATTATTCTAGCAGGTTTGCTTCAATTTTATTTGCCTCCCTGAGCTACCTTGTGGTCTGGAACATGTGAAAGCAGAGACACTTTCCCTCTTCCTTTAGATTCCTTAAAACCCAGCAGAGCACAGTCATGCAGCCCCTGTGGAGTCATTCTGGCATCAAGCAAGAAGGATGGGATGGAGCTGACACTTGTGCAGTTGGATCAATAAGAGAGGAAGCAGGAACTGCTGGCCATGAATGCAAGATCCAGCTGGGAAAACTGTGGCTGTGAAAAATAAACAGGAGGGGAGGGATCAGGAGACTCCCTGCAGAGATGGAAGGAGTGGGGAAATCTCAGCAGAAAAACATGACTTATAATGAAAGGAATTAGGACAGGGGGCAATGGTTTTAGATTGAAAAGGGAGATTTTGATTTGGTGTTCGGGAGAAATTGTTCCCTGGGAGGGTGGGCAGGCCCTGGCACAGGGTGCCCAGAGCAGCTGGGGCTGCCCCTGGATCCCTGGAGATGCCCCAGGCCAGGTTGGACAGGGCTTGGAGCAGCCTGGGACAGTGAAAGGTGTCCCTGCCATGGCAGGGGTGGCACTGGATGAGCTTTAAGGCCCCTTCCCACCCAAACCATTCTGGAATTTTGTGATGTAGGAAACCATTCTAAGGTGTTTTTTCACATGTAAAGCTACAGCCATAGGGTACCTAGGGCACCAGCAGGGGAGGATGGCATCAAGGTGAAGCACCTGGAGAGAAGTTTTACATTTACAACACAAATTAAATGAAATTTGGTGTTGCTGTGTGAGGAAATACAAAGTATTTCCATATATAACTGCTGACTGGGAGCTACGTCACTCATGGAGAAAAGGAATTTCACTCAAAAAGAAGAATTATGTAGGAAAAGCAGGGTCCTACTTGAGATTATGTATATTTTACATATATACAATGCATCATTTCAATTTTCTCCTGCATTATTCAGTAAAATGAGAGGTTTTATGGGGAAAAGGACCTGATGGTGGCTGTGAATTCCTCTCAGAAAACCCCAGATTTCACTCAGGGGAGCAGAAACAGTAATGTAAGCATCAATGAAAAAAATCCCATTAAAAATATTTTATGCAGTTTGTAGTTAATCCAGTTACAGTATATATTGGATTATTATTTTTTCCTTTCTGACACACTTAACTATCCAGAATCCCTGAAGGACTGGGGGTACAGAAGCCCAGAAGGATGCTGTGGAGGGAAGCAGAGGCTGCTTGTGGTTTCAGTCTGGTTTTGTGATGCACCACTTCCCTCTTTTCCCTTGCTCCACAGCTAAACATTGGTCCCAGTTGCTGTGGATGGCGTTTCCTTGGGTCAGGCTTTGTAGAGAAGCAATTTAACTTTAAACACACTCACACCAGCCTAGTGAGGGGGCTTTCTTTCCCCATTTGTGCAGTAAAATCAACTGCCTAACCCTGTCAGATTGATAGCTCCATGAACTGCCCTTTTCTAAAGGTGGGGAATAAAACTCCTGCTTGCTTCTCTGCTGCCAGTCTGGGGAGAAAAGGGAAATAATTCCTTACAACTCTTTATTTTATTGCAAGGTTAATCTGGTCTGCTCCCTGCAGGAGGGTGGGTGGGTTTGTTCTGGAGTTACTGGGTTGTAACAGGAAAAGCAGTTTTTGGAATTCCCAGTTTTTGGAATACCCTGCTGGATAGAATTGAATGCTGGATAATGTGGTGGTGTTCACAGGGGTCTCAGAACGACATGAGAGATGAGAATCTTGACTCCATGATTCAGAAGGCTGATTTATTATTTTATGATACATATTATATTAAAAGAAAATGATAAATTAAAACTATACTAAAGAAAGAAGAAAGGATTTCATCAGAAGGTTAGCAAAGAAAGGAATGGAATGATAATAAAGTCTTGTGACTGACTAGAGTCTCAACACAGCTGGACTTGGGATTTGTCATCAAGTAGAACCAATTTCACATGCTGGCTAAACAGTTCTCCAGATCACATTCTAAGGCAGCAAATCATAGAGAAGCTGAAGCTTCTCAGCTTCTTAGGAGAAAAGATCCTAGCAAACAGATTTTTCATAGAATATGTCTGTGACAGGATGACATTCCTTGGAATGCTGTCAGGAGGAGCTGCCTCATTGATTAAGCTCATTCCAGCCTCTCTGAAGACACAAAGGCCGGTTTCCAGGGAGGAACAGGAGTGACCAGCTGTGGTTGGCCCACGCTGGCCCTGTGTGACCCTGTGCCCTCCCTGTGTTGCAGTGACCATGCAGCAGGTGGCCAGGACAGTGGCCAAGGTGGAGCTGTCAGACCACGTGTGCGACGTGGTGTTCGCGCTCTTCGACTGCGACGGTGAGTGAGCACCAGCTCAGCCAGGCTGGGAGGGAGCCCAGGGCAGGAAACCTGGGGAGAGGGCTCTGTGTCCATGGAGCTGGGCTGATCCCCTGTCAGATTGTGCCTTTTCTGACCCAGAGATGGGGCCACTGAGGGACACTTAAAAAACTTATCCTCCATTTTCAGTCTCATGGGTAGTGTGAGACAGTACAGATGTTATAACCCACACCATCACAGTCAGAAGTCAACTATTTCCTAATTACATTTTAAGTGTTTCTTGGCCTATCAGCTTTTGCCACACCATGCTGGAAATGCCTTTATTGTATTTATGGGGTGCCTGTGGCAGGAAGGAATGATCAATCTGACTTCATGTTCTCAGAAGGATAATTTATTATTTTATATTAAAGAATGTTATACTAAACTATACTAAAGAATACAGAAAGGATACAGACAGAAGGCTAAAAAGATAATAATGAAAACTCCTGACTCTTTCCAGAGCCTCAACACAGCTTGGCACTAATTGGCCATTGAGTCAAAACAATTCACATGAAACCAATGAAACAATCACCTGTTGATAAACCATCTCCAAACACATCCCAAAGCAGCAAAACACAGGAGAAGCAAATCAGATAATTATTGTTTTCCTTTTTCTCTGAGGCTTCTCAGCTTCCCAGGAGGAAAATCCAGGGTGAAGGGATTTTTCCAGAAAATAGGACTGTGACATAACTTAAATCATCTAAAATTACCCCTCCTGGTCCCACTACAATGCATCTTTCATAGCTCCATTTCTCCAAAGTATCCAGTCTTTTTTGCAAGGCCATCCTTTGAAACTTGTTTCTGGTTCCATTTCTCTCTACACAATGTCTGTCCTATTCCATCGAATTTCCATGTCAGCATTTCTTATCTCAAAGTCTGCATACAGAAGCACACACTATGTAAACCTTCTGTCAGGCTTTGAGAATTCTCTACAAATCCATTTCCCACATTGCCCCTGCCCTTTTGGGAAGGGTATCCTGTGAGATGTTGATGTTGGAGCACAGATGGGAGGGTTTGGTCTGCACATTTTGCTCCTTTTCCCCCACCCAGAGAACTCCAGTTGGTCTGACAGAATGAACTGTTGTGCTCCAGTGTTGGAAATGAGCCAGGCTGGGGCTTTATCTCCAAAGTCCTAGACAAATGTCAGCTTAATTTTTAATTAATTAATAGCAGCTCTGTGCCCTGCTGGGAAGCTGGCTTTGCAGAGGCTGTGAGTGCCCCAGGGTAGTTGTTGTCACACTGAAGCACTCCTGGCTTGATTTAATGGGAGTTACTGGAGTCTTTGTCAGGTGACAGCAATTCTGACTTGGAAAGAAGAAAATTCTGCATTTGCCCAAAACTGTCAAGCCAAAATCAGAGTCCTGGCTGGCACCCTGCTTCTCCAGCACAGTCACCAGCATCTGGCAGCTCTGAGTGGCAGCACTACTGCATAAGTGTGAACATTAAAAAATGTATTTAATTAGTTTATTCCTTGCTGTCCCTCTTAGTTTCAGCCCCACCTTTGCACCCTCCCTAAGGTCATATTTCCTGTTTTATTTTCCTCTGTGCTTCAGTTCCACTGTTGTGATAGAATCTTCATGCCAGATGATCAGGCTTGAGATTAGAGTGAGCTGAAGTGTAACCAAATATTCCCTGTTTGCCTTCTCTCAGAGGAGAATCTTCTAAATATTTTGATAGCAAATCTTTAGAGGGAAATACTCTGGTTGCCAGAGGAGTCCCCCAAGGAAGAAAACAAGTGGAAAAGCAGGCAAAGATGTCTTATTATTTTGCTATTTTCACTCCATCAGTGTTTACAGACATTAAAAACCTGTAGCACTGGAGGGAATTTTGCTCAACCCTTGATAGGTGGCTGGAATTTTGCTGCCCAGTGGCTGCATTCTCCATTACCTCATTCATCACTTCAGCAAATATTCCCTTTTACTCCATTAGAAAAAATTGTGCACCCACAATTTCCTAAACCACTTAAAGCAGTGTTTCCTGGGAGGACAGAGACATTTGGTTTGCATTTGCTTTTCTGCCTCCTGCAAGCATCCATGGGGTTGGGATTTAAACTCTGTTTGAATCAGGGACCCTTGCTCAGCAGGACATTTTGGGAGGTGGGAGACAAATGTGATCTGTGTGTCTGCAGGAAAGAACACTCATGGCTGCTGCCCTTTAAAGTTATCATTTCAAGGAGGTCACTGGCAGGTCTCTGATTATTTTTCCTCCTTTTTGCAGGGAATGGGGAGCTGAGCAACAAGGAGTTTGTTGCCATCATGAAGCAGCGCCTGATGCGAGGCCTGGAGAAGCCCAAGGACATGGGATTCACACGGCTCATGAGGGCCATGTGGAAGTGTGCTCAGGAGACAGCCTGGGACTTCACAGCTCCCAAGCAGCAGTAGTGGGGTTGGGAAGGAGCACCCCCATTCCTTGGATCAGCCCCTGGGCACAGCAGGGTGGCACCAGACTCTGGAGAGCCCAGGCTGGCTGTGCCAGGAGGGTTTTGGCAATCCAAGTTAAAAACCCACACCTGCTGAATTTGCTTGCTGCTGGCTCCTTCATCTTCCTCTCTCTCAGGAACAAGGAAAGGACTCTTACTGGCACCACCTCTGTGGCATGATGTGCCCTGCTCCAGAGCTGGGCCCCAAATCACCTTTATTTAATGCTATAGGAAGTGGCATGGGGGGGTTCTTTTGATTCTCAGCCTGCTCCTCAGAAAAGCCAGGCAATTCCTGGATTTCCTGATTCCCAGGATAGGATTTCAGCCAGCCAAAAGCCCCGTGCTGCACCTGCTGCAGAAGGGCAGCTAAAAGCAGTGCTGCTCTCCTGCCCTTCCTGCCTTGCATCCTGCTGCAGGAGCTCCCTAACTGGTTTCCTGAATGGGGAATTGTACTGGGAAGGGCTGGCAGGTGTGGTTTGCTGGGTGCTGTCCTCTGTAAAATACCTTGTAAAGATGTTCCTCCCTGCAGCCTGGCTCTGTCTGTCCATTGCAGGGCTGGGGCTGAGGCACTGAACATTAGGGGGGTTTGGGAGTGGGGGAAACCTCCATGACTTTCTGGAGCTGAAAGGACAAAGGGGATCAGTCACTCCTGGAATATTTTCTGTCCCGAGCACAGGAAGGACATAGAGCTGCTGGGGAGAGTCCAGGGGAAGCCACCAAGGTGATCAGAGGGATGGAGCAGCTCTGCTATGAGGAAAGGCTGGGAGAGCTGGGATTGTTCAGCCTGTAGAGAAACTCCAGCGTGACCTCATTGTGGCCTTCAGTGCCTGAAGGAGGTGGCAAGAAACATGGAGAGGGAATATTGACAAAGGCCTCCTGTGCCAGGACAAGGGGAAATGGTTTCCCACTGCCAGAGGGCAGGGCTGGATGGGATATTGGGCAGGAATTGTTCCCTGGGAGGGTGGGCAGGCCCGGGCACAGGGTGCCCAGAGCAGCTGGGCCTGCCCCTGGATCCCTGGCAGTGCCCAAGGCCAGGTTGGACACTGGGCTTGGAGCAGCCTGGGACAGTGGAAGGTGTCCCTGCCATGGCAAGGGGTGGGAATGGATGGGATTTGAGATCTCCTCCCACCCAAACCATGGTAGGACTCCGTGGTTCATACAGGGATGTTGATCCTGATCACTCCAGCCAGAGCTCTCTTCCTCTTCCCCTCATTTCCCGGGCTGTTTTGGGGTGGTTTGGGTGTGGGTCCCTGTGCTGTCACACACCTCACACGCACAGACCAAGGTGGGAGTGCAGGTCTGGCCCTTCCTCCCTCTCTCCTGCCTGCTCCTGACAGCCAGCCTCCAGGGATCTGTCACCTGTCTCTGAATTCTTTTTTGGAACAAAGGTTGTTCCTGCCATCCCTGCTGTGCCTGACTGTGAAACAATGTGACACAGCCCTGAATCTCGGGTTTTGTGGTGCTGAAATGGCTCCCGAGGTATTAAAGAGCCTTTTTTTCCCAGCCCTGCACCTGAAAAAGAAGTCGAGATTCCTCGGCTCTGGTTTTCAGCGTTTTTTATTTTTCCTTATCTGTTACATTCTCTCTCTGACCTGCTGAGGTCTGTCCAGCAGGTCGGGTTGTGGCACGCTGCCCGCCCTTGGGGTGGTGTTAGTTTTTTATACTACGAACTATGTGTACTTTACTTACAATAATTTTCCAGTACCTATCACCTATGCTAGACAGTCTGTCCCTAAACCAATCCAGAAGTGTCACCATCCCAGCAAAAGGTGGAGGACAAGAAGGACAGGACACACCCAGATTCCTCCATCTCGCTTCTTGAACCCCCATCCTAAAACCCCAAAATTCTACTTTTTCACCCTGTGACAAATTAACTATCATGCTACTCAAACCCTTGTGGCTTGTAAATCCTCACACAAGGTTGGGAATTGTTTCTATGGAGTAAAATCGAAGGCAGAGGTGTGTTTGACTACGTGCCAAGGTCTCTGAGCTCCTTGCCAGGGTCTCGGATCACCCAGGGCAGCCAGAGGAATGTCCTGGGTTCTGACACCCGAACAGCCTCATCCCTCCTCAGGGTCCCCTCAGCCAGTGCCTGCAGCCGGGACCTGTTCCAAGGGCAGGAGGCTCCATGAGGAGGAGGCTCTGATCTGAGAGAATTCCTCAAGCGCTACTTAATAACCCTCCCATTCCGAAACCCCTCCGGGAGCAGGGTCCCGGGGTGCCCTCTGACGTCTCCTCTCATGTTGGGGACCGGCTGGGGCCCCCCAGCTCTCGCCCGCCGGCGAATCCCCGCCTGTCCCCGCCAGGGTCCCGCTGCCTCCCCGGCCCCCAGAGCCTCCTCCAGACCCGCCCGCCTGAGGGCAGGACTCCGTGACGTCATCCGTCCGCGCCCGGCCCCGCCCCTCCGCCCCCCCGCCCGGCCGCCGCCGCCATGGAGTCGAACCGGGACGAGGCGGAGCGGTGCATTGGTATTGCGCTGGCCGCCGTCAAAGCCAACCAGCCCGAAAAGGCCCGCCGCTTCCTGGAGAAGGCGCAGCGCTTGTACCCCTCGCAGCGGGTCCGCGGTGAGCGCCGGGCCGGGGGCGCGGCGGGGGGCCCGGGGGAGCACGGCCTGCGCGGCCGCCGCCGGGCCTGACCTCTCACCCTCATGGCGCCTGCGCAATGCGCGCGGGGCACGCCGGGAAAGCGAGTTCATCGGGGGGCCCGGGGCGTGTCCGGGGGTCTCGGGCTGCGGTACCGGCCGGGACCGGGTACCGGTGGGTCGGGACCAGGTACCGACGGGCCGCGACCTCTGTCTTTAGCGGGGGCCCCCAGTGAGGAGGGTGCTGGGAAGGGGGACCGGCTCCGCGCTGCTGTGGGACCCCTGAGGCGCGGGCACAACACCCGCTGCTGCTGGAGCAGCGCTGAGGGGAGGGAAGGGGCTTGGCAAGGCGAGGGAGAAGTTCTCGGGGGGCTGTGAAAAGCCATTTTCTTCCTCCGATTCCTCCTTTCCTATTCCTCTACTCCTTTTCCTATTACATTTTTCGTGTTTGTCTCCTCCTTATATTCCTCCTTTCCTATTCCTCCTCTCCTTCTCCTATTCCTTTTCTCCTGTTTCTGTCCCTCTCCTCCTTCTGTTCTTTTCTTCCTCCTCCTGTTCCTCTCCTCTTCCTGTTTTTCTCCTCCTCCTCTTATTCCTGTTCCTCTCCTCCCATTCCTCCCCTCCCTCTCCTGTTCTCTCCTCCCTGTTCTTGCATTCCCCCTCGTGTTCCTTCTCTCCTCCTATTCCTCCTCATCTCTTCCTCTTATCCATCCTCTCCTCCTCATCCTTCCTCCTTTCCTCCCTCCATTCCTCCTCCTCTCCTCTTGCTGTTCCTCCTGTTTCCATCATATTCTTCCTCTCCCTGTCCTGTTCCTGCTCTGTTTGCAGACAGACAGACAGACAGGCCGTGGCTGAGCCCACGCTCTCACACGTGTAACAAAACAATTCAAGACTTTCTGCCAGGTTTTCGTTTGTTTCCATCATTTCCTGAAAGCTTTTAAGTCATATGGGAAGTGGTTGGTGAAAGCAGCCAAACTCAGTTCTTTCCCTGCATGTTCTTACATGGCAGAATATTATATAAAAAGCTGTAGATTTAATTTTTTTTTTATTATTGCTTTGACCTCATCTGGGTTTGGATTCTTTGGCTGAGCTTTTGCAGCTTGTTTGCCCCCAGGTTTCCTGTAATCTTCTTTTTGGTTGCACCAGGCCTCTTCCCTCTGCTTCAAACACAGTGTTGCTGTGCTGTGGTTTTCCTCCCCTCCCTTTCCTCAGGAATTTATACTCTGGTGAAATTACTGGGTAGGAAAAGTGACTTTTGGAGGAAGGCAGAGCCAGCAGGGAGGGTTAATGTTCAACACAACCTGCTGATTTGTGGCCAGACCCAAGCAGGTTTCTCATCCAAGGACCCTTTGCTCCATGTCCTGCTGGCTGTGGATTGGGAAATGCTGCCAGAGATCCCCTGGTGGTCCCTGAGCCTCTGAGGAGCTCCTGGGAAATCTCTTCCCTGGGAATTCCCCAGGGTTTGGCAACACTCTGCAAACTCTGACCCTGGCTGGGCTTTTTGGGATCAGGGAAGGGTTTTGCAAGGGGATTGCAGCAAAAATCTCCTGTGTCAGGGCACGTTGGCTGACACACTGTCACACTCTGGTCACCTTTCAGGGGGAGCTGGGGAAAATTTATGGGAAGTTGGGCAAATGTTGGCTAATAAGGGAGAAAAAGTGCTCCATGGCACGTGCTGGGGAGGAGCTGAGCTGGCAGAGCTGAAGCCTAATTCTGCACCCTCTGCTTCAGCAGTCCCTGAATTTGTGCTGGGGCTGCACAGAGGGTGCAAAAAGCAGCAGGTTTGGGGCTGTACAGCAAAATGGGACTGAGCTGTGGCCAGCTGTGGGTTTCTGTGCTTGGCTTTGGGAAATGCCCTCTGGGCAGCAGGAGACAGGGGGATTCTGTCCCTGTGCCCAGGTGAGAGCTCACCTGCAGAGCTGGAGCTGCTCCAAGGGCTGGAGCACCTTCCCTACAGAGCCAGGCTGTGAGAAGGGTGTGGGGAGACCTCACAGCTCCTTCCAGGGCCTGAAGGAGCTGCAAGGAAATTTGAGAGGGATTTCATCAGGAGTGGAGTGGCAGGACAAGGGGAATGGCTTCCCACTGCCAGAGGGCAGGGCTGGATGGGATATTGGGCAGGCATTGTTCCCTGGGAGGGTGGGCAGGCCCTGGCACAGGGTGCCCAGAGCAGCTGGGGCTGCCCCTGGATCCCTGGCAGTGCCCAAGGCCAGGTTGGACAGGGCTTGGAGCAGCCTGGGACAGTGGAAGGTGTCCCTGCCATGGCAAGGGGTGGGAATGGATGGGATTTGAGATCTCCTCCCACCCAAACTGTTCTGGGATCAAAATCTCCTGGTAAGCTGTAGGGAACAAAGCCCAAAGCAGCAGGAAGGGGGGTAGGTGGGGGAACATCCTTATTTAAAATCACCTGGCAGATTGCTCCAGGTTTGGAAGGAGCAAAACCAAACACTGTAATTCAGTGAACACTGAAGCATTGGGAATGTGAGTGAGGGAAGAAGTTACTTGTCTAAAATAAAGTAATTTAAAATTTGTGAAGCCCCCCAGGCCCAAAAGCTCATCCAGTGAGTTACTGCTCCTTAGCCCACTGTCCTTTTCATCCCCTCATCCTGTGTTGGCTTTTGGATTCCCAAGTGGATTTTTCTGCCCACTCTGAGCCCTGGAGCCAGATAGGATATCTTGGCTCATCTCTTGGCCTGCAAGTGTTGTTTGCACTTGCCTAAAGAAGGTGATAGCCCACAGTGCAAGGTCTGTGGTGTGCAATCCATGGGAGGAGGTGGAACGTCCTTCCCACTTCTAGGGTCTGGATAAAGGACTGCAAGCTCAGGATGCTGGGGCCTGTGTAAATATCCTTGGCTGGGTTTCACTGTGGCATGTGTGCCTGTTCTTTTGAATGGGGGTGAGGAAATCAGTCTGGTGCTTGGTTTAAAAAGCAGTTTTTAAAGATGGTGCTGTGCAGCTGCCAGGGAAATGCACCTTGGAAGGATGCTTGTCTCCCTCCATTGTGTCACCTGGGTGGTTAGGCCAGGCCTGGATGTTGGAGAGGATGGAAGACAGTGCCTGAGCCTTGCAAGGAGGAGAAGAAGAGGGAAGGTGAATTTGTCCCCCCAGTAACTGAGAGGCAGGATGGGTTTCACAGCTGCTCCCAGTCCCTAGGTAGCGACAGGAGAGCAAAGCCCCCGTGTGAGGAGCTGGCAGCCAGCAGTGCTGCAGCTCTGTCCCCAAAAGGGGAGTGTCCCTGAGGGATTGGTAGCCCACAGAATTATTTTCTAAGCTCTCTAAAGATATGGCATTGTCACATCACTTCCCCAGCCCTGTAGGTTCTCAAAAGCAGGAGATAAAGAAGAATAATAGACTTTATAATGTGCTGGAGGACAAATTTGGACATGGTTTGCTGTCAAGGAGAGATGGAAGGGGAAAAAAGGACAGGGGTACACTGCTTTGCTGATGTGCTGTGGCTCCTGGACTGTCTGTCTGGGTGGTCCTGGGGTTTTTTTGGAGGTTGTGTGTGTTGGGAGAAGCAGAACATCTTCAGGAGTGGCCCTCACACCTGGGTGAGAAGCAACAGGAGCTGAGAGATTACATGGGAGGAAAGGTGAGGGTCTTCCTGGGGAAGGATGGGGGGGGGGTCTTGGGAAGGTGGCACAGATGAACAGAAATCTCTTCATGGGAGAGCTGGAAGGGCAGGTTGAGCTTGGTGCTTTCTTCTCTATGTTTTTGTTTCTCTCGTTTCAGTTCTGCTTGAGTCACTCAGCAAGAACGAGCAGTCAGCCAATGGCCAGTCCCAGCCCAGGGAATCCACAAACTCTCAGTTCAGGAAGATGAGTGGAGATTTCCCATCAGCCAACGGAGAGGCTGGGGGGGAGGCCCCCAAGGGCTACACTCAGGACCAGCTGGATGCAGTGAAGAGGTTTGTGCACAGCTCTCTGGGGCATTTGTTTGACTTTATCACATGGTACCTGTGTGCTTTTCACAGGATTTTAAAGATTTCAGCTTTGAACCATTTGGAATAGTGTTAAGAGCATGCCCAGGAGGATTCATAGCTCCAGCAACCCTGGTAGGCAGCTGGCCTGGGTCTGCTCATTTTCCAAACCCTGTTTCAAGCTTCCCTGCATTCCTTTCTCCCATTTGCCCATCCTGGAAGCTGAAGGACTGAACTGCAGGTGCAGTCACTTGGTAAACTTTGTTTAAGGTTATGGGCACGGCCTGAATTGTGCAAGAACCACTTCAAGGGACTTGCAGGAATGTTTGTTACATCATCCACTTCTCCAAAAACCCAGCTTGCTGGATTCTGTCCCATCATGTGAGAAGCAGAAGCCTTGGCTGGGCCGAGTGTGCCCAGGCAGAATGGGCTGCATACCCTGGGCTGCTCCCTCCTTCCTTCTCTGGAATTCAAGCTTTACATCTGGGAATTAGCTGAGGAGAGAGTGAGGTGGGGAAGGAAAGGCCAGTATCCTTCAGGTGCTGTAGTCCTTCCCAAACAGCCTCCAACACATGGATGTGATGAATGTGAAGTTTATTTGGCAGTCACATTCCTGTGTGGGTCTGAGGGGAGGCCCTTCCTCCTCCACTGGCCCGACTCGTTCTGTGCTGGGTCACCCTCTGAGAGCAGGGGCTGAGTAATGCACAGATCCCTGAGCAACACCCTGAAACTGCTGCCTGAAAACTCTCAGAGCTGACAAGTGTTCAAGACAAAACGAGGTTTTTACTCCTGCAACTCAGTGTTTGCTCCCCTCTCCCCTGGCAGGGTAAAGCAGTGCAAAGATTACTATGAAATTCTGGGAGTCAACAGAGAAGCTTCTGATGAGGATCTGAAAAAGGCCTACAGGAAACTGGCCCTGAAGTTCCACCCGGACAAGAACCACGCACCAGGGGCCACAGAGGCATTCAAAGGTAAAGCCAGCTCCAGATTTGTGGTTTGCCCCCAACTCTCACTGAGGGAACCCTTAAAAACAGCCCCACGAGTCAGGCAGAGTGAAATAAAGCTGCTCGTTGTGAAGCTGTCTCCCTTCAGAGCTGGTCATGTCATGACCAAAGTATGAGCTTAAAATAATAAACACAGGTTGGCATGGTAGGACTCACCTCTGTTGGCTGGGTAAGGAGAAGCCTTCCTTCTCTTTCTCCCAGCAGCTCTTCCCTGTGTGTTGCTCCAAGCTCCTGTCTCACTGCTCAGGAGGGAATTCTGTCAGAATTTACCCAGTTAACTGGTTCAGCACCAGAGGCAGACTCAGGGCTCACAAGCCCCTCAGGAGAGACTTTCCAGGAAACACCCAGCCATTTCTGGTGGATAGAAATCCCAGGTGGAAGTTTCTAGGGTGGAACTGCAGCAGCCATACAAGTGAGCCCAGCCAGAACTCAGAAAAGGAGCTCTGGTTCTGCTGCAAAGAGCCCAGTTCTCAAATCCTCTCTATAAATGCAGCAGGGATGTTTCCTGGGTAATAAGATACCTTAAGATTGGAGTAATTTTCTAAGAGAGATGCTTTTGCTTGGAACATATAATCCCATTTTCCCCTGTACGCTGTGGAAGTTTGAGCTAAACACAGAACTCCTTGGTGCCAGTCATACAGCACTGGTTTGGAAGCCTTTAAAATAATCTGATTCTGGCCACTTTTTAGAAAGAAATTCTTTACTCAAGACAGTGCTGAGGCTCTGGCACAGGCTGCCCAGAGGAGCTGTGGCTGCCCCTAGATTCCCTGGAAGTGTTCTAGGCCAGGTTGGACAGGGCTTGAAGCAACCTGGGGTATTAGAAGGTGTCCCTGTCCAAGGCACCTTCCACCCCAAAGCAGCCTGATTTGGGGAGTGAAATGCATGAGCCCTTTGCGGGAGCAGGGAGCAGGGCTGGCCTGGAGAGCACTGGTACAGTATTCAGGTGAGCTCCTCACAGACGCAAATTCAGCAGTAAAAGTCTTGGGTAAGGTATGTTCAAACCTTTCAAGACTTAAATCCTTCCCTGATAAGTGTTAGCAAATAGTGACTGACCCCCAGCTACCTGGGAGAGCCTGTGCTGCTGTGGGGGCAGATGAAAGGGCATCTGTGCAGAGCTGCTGCTGCACAGCTCATCCTTGGATCCCTCAGTGGCCAAAGGCAGGTCTCCTCACCTGTAATCTTGAATGATGATGTTTGCCCAAGGCTTTGGCAGGAGTTACGTGCCCGAAGTGGAGCATTAAGCAAAGTGCCCTTTATCCCCCACTGCGGGGTTATCTCCTCCAGGCCTTGCCTCCATGGCTTCCTGTCCTTCAGCCCCTGAGCTGAGCTGAAGTCCACCTGCTTGGTTCCAGAGGGTGAAGGGGGAAACGTGCCCTGCTGGGAGGATATGAGTTAATTTTTCCTTATGTTGATGGATTAGCTGAAGTCTTGGCATTCGCCTTCCCAGTGACCACTGATAAGGTGCTGTGCTGAGCTCGTGTCTCAGTGTACAGTTCCAGCTGGCTGCAGGCTGTCTCGTGGCAGATCTGCATCACTGCCTGTCTGCTCCTGGAAAAAGCCTTGAGCCTGGCTACTTGGAGCTAAAATCCTGCCTTGGAATGAGGCATTTCTTGGGCTTTGTCAGCACAAAGTCAGACAGTGAAGAAACCCTGAACCAATCCCTTGTCGTTGCTTCCCTTGTTCTTTCCAGCTGTGTGGTTGATAAACTGTGAGTCACTCCTTGTCCACCAGCTTTCCTGCCTGGCTCTAGAAATGTTTGCTCTGGCTGCACTAATTATAACCAAGAAGGAGAAGGGGTGTATTGACATTACATCCTCTGCCCTCCAAATCTCCACTCCAAGAAGAAACTGTACACCTCCATCTGCCCATGGGGAAATGTTGAATCTTGGAGCTGATCTCCTCCAAATGGGCACATTATCCCCCTCTTCCATCCCTTCTGCCCCTGCCTTTTACACACCAGGCACCTGCTGCCATGGGCATTTTGGGTGCTTGTGACACAGGGAGGCCTGGGGTGGCTTGGTACAGAGGGCAGTGAGGAGCTGGAACGTGTGGAGAGGTGAGTACAGAAACAGGAGGGTGGCAGGCAGACATCCTGGGAAAAGGGCTCAAACTCCTGAGGCTGGAAGGAGAGGGACCCAGGGACCTGGCAGGGGTTTAGTTCCAGTACATTTCCAGCCTCACAGACACTGGTTAACAGTCCTTGTAATTATGCACCTTGCATGTGGCATCTGGAAGTGCTGAAACTCTTAGCTGATGGATGCAACTTCTGGCTAATGTTTCTTTAGCAGCTTTTATGGAAAATTTTAAAGTCCCTTTCAGGGATTTAGCCCGTATTTAAATTCTTTGCAGTTTCAGTTGCAGGCTCTGACAATAAATTCCCTTAATGCCACTTCTGAATAAAATTTGTCAACTAAAATTCAATTTCCCTACACAGCTGAAGGGGCCATGCACCAAACCCTTATCAATCATATCATAACTTCCTCATTGGGGTGTATTAAGGAATTTCTCACTCGTTATGGTTTCCTCCTGCCTGGATTTGCCCAAACCTCATGCCAGGTGCCCGTTGCAAAGAGCTGGGGGGCAGCCGAATCTCACCATGAGAGAGGCAAATGGCGGCACTTTGCAGGGCTGCAGGTGGGAGGAAGGAGCTGACTGAGCTGATGCTTCCTCCCTGTGTGTGTGGCAGCCATCGGGAACGCGTATGCCGTGCTGAGCAGCCCCGAGAAGAGGAAGCAGTACGACCAGTTCGGGGACGAGAAGCTCAACCCCTCCCGCCACGGCCACAGCCACGCCGACTTCCACCGCGGCTTCGAGGCCGACATCTCCCCCGAGGACCTCTTCAACATGTTCTTTGGGGGTGGCTTTCCTTCTAGTAAGCACCTTCAATCTTGTGCTCCTTCTCGTCCTTTTGGGGTTCTTGAGGCTGAGCTGGGTTTGGTGAGGGGGAGTTCTCATTCCCATGTGGCCTCGAGTTTCTTAAATGGTTCATCTTTGGAGAGAGCTCAGCAACCATCAGAGCTGGACTTTTTCCCAGCCTCAGGTGTTTGTTTGCATGCTGGTAACATCAGCTGCTGTTAGGTTGGGTTGAATGCTAGAACAAAAAGTGATTTGTTAAAGGGTTGTTGTGAAAATAATCCTGTTTTGAGGAAGGCTTTTCTGCCTGGTGGTTTTGGAATTTAAATCTTCTTATCAGAGCAAACTGTGGTAACACCTGGGCCTCATTCTTGAGCTCTGTCTGCTCCACCACGCAGCTAGAACAGGCTCCCCAAGATCAGTGGCCACTTCCTTCTCTCCCCTGTGCCCCATAAAAAAAAAGGAAAATAATATTTCTACAGCGTAATTTAGACCTTGTGAATTGAAAAATAAATCTGTGTCCTGTCTGTCCATAGTGCTGATCATGGCTTGGGGAGCAGGAAAGAATCTGTTTGTTTACCTGCTCCAAAGACACAGATTCCATGTCAGGAGAAGGGTATTTTGGAAGACTCCTTTGTATTTGTTCCACTCATATCTGACTGGAAGTGGACACAGGGCTTCTTGACCTTTTTTTGCAACTTGAAAAAAAAAATTGGTTTCAGTTAAGAAAATTCACTCTGGTAGCTCTTTCCTGTCTGGAATCTGAGCACTAACACCCCAACACTAGTGGCTCAAAAGCATCTGGAAGCCTTTTGCAGCATTTGTACTCTGCCTGGCAGAGAGGCCAAGAAGCTACTCCTGCAAAAACAGCATGTTGCTATTTCAGCTCAGTCTCTTTTTCTCTTTCCTCGCTGTCCTGAGGGAATTGAGGGCTGCTCTCTCAGCCTGGCTCCCTTTGCAGCTGTAGCTTTGACATTTAAAACAAGACATGGAAGAGCTTTGTTGGCAGGGTGGGGAAAACCCCAGAATTATTTCTGTTTGTAACTGCTTTTAATCTATTCCATCAGAAGGGAGAAGACCTGTGCAGGGTCTTCTCTCTCTGTAGCTGACCCTGCTTTGGGCAGGAGGTTGAACTTCCTGAGGTCACTTCCCAGCTGAGTTTTCATACAATCCTGCACAATCTTACAGAAGGAACTCTGTGCCCACTCTGCACTCAAACCACCTCAGGAATATCCTGTTTCAACCTGTAAGCAGGTGAAACATGGATCATGGCCACCTTTTGTGGTCCCTCCCTGGCCAGCCAGCAGCACCCTCCACACTGTGACTTTGGGATAAGAGTTTTCTTCTTCCTCCAGGCAATGTCCACGTGTACAGCAATGGCAGGATGAGGTACACCTACCACCAGAGGCAGGACAGGCGGGAGCACCAGGGAGATGTAAGTGGAAAACACCTGGGATCTGGGAGGCTGGAGGTTTTCCCAGCACATCACTGGGAGCTGGTTCCTGGGCCTGGCTTGTGAAACAGTCCTGCTTGTTGCCACCCTCCCAAACAGAAGGGTGGAGTCAGGGTTATTATGGCTGTTGTCTGGGCAGAGCCAATTTTATTGTAAAAAAACAAACAAGAACTTCCTGAGTATTTCTATCTCAAGCTTGAAGGTGGAACTGAAGGGAGCTCAGGAGGTGAGGGAGAGGGGCAATTACCTTCATCTGTCCAGCACTGAAAAGGGGAGAAGGCCACCCATAAAACCAGTCCTGCTCTCTAGTTTGCTCTAGAAAAAGGAGCTGTGGGCATGAGGCTTTTGGAATTCCCTGCCAGGGCTCCCCCTGGCAGTGCCCTCTGCCTGTTGTCACATCCAGAGAAGGGCCATGGGGTTTGGACCTTGAGAGTCACACTGTCCTGTGGGCTGCTGGGCTGCCCCCAACTAGTTTGGGTTATTTCCTGTGAAAAGCAGGAGAGAGGAGGTTGTGTTGGAGCACTGGGAGGGAAGGGAGGTGCCATGGGATCCTTGTGCAGCTGTATGGGTGGCACTGCACTGTGTGTTTCTGTTCCCTCAGGGCGGCCTGGGGCTGTTTGTCCAGCTGATGCCCATCCTCATCCTGATCATCGTGTCAGCTCTCAGCCAGATGATGGTCTCCAGCCCACCCTACAGTTTGAGCCACAGGCTGTTAGTACCCATTCCTCTAAAACTTACCCACACGGGATGGGAGTGGCCTTGGAGGGCTGTGGTGGGGCAGGGATCTTGCCTCTGTTCTTCCTTTGGGTTTTTTTGCTTTATCTCCTGACCCTCTTGCTCCTGCTGCCAGTGAAGACTTTGTGGTTCTCAAACAGGGGGGAGATACAAGGTGCAGGGAGAGTTAGAGGGTGCTCACTTCCCTGATGGAGAGAGTTCCTTGCCAGGAACCTCCTGCAGTCCATACCCACAGCTGTGTCTGACATGGAAAGGGACAGACAAAATGGTTTGGGAAGGCTGCAGCCCAGCACCAAAATCCCATTTGGAACAAGCTGAGGTGTGGAATGTGAAAAACAAAAGCCACGTTCTCCATGAAAGCCTTAGTACAATGCAGAAGAGGAAGAGGATAAGGAATAAAAGGCACTCCCAGAGAAATCCCCTCTTTCTGAACTCTCATCTTGCCATGAAATAGGTTTGGGCAGACATTTAGGATGTGAAAGTGAAACTGCTCTGTTCTGGGTCCTGTGGAAATGCCCCCATCTGCTCCCTCTGGTGACTAATGGAATGTGCCTTCTTAGTCACTGTGCAGTGCTAACAAAGAGTGGGAAAACAGGCTTGGTTTCTGTCTGCTTGCATCATTCTTGGCAAAGGCTTAATACATGCTCAGTCTGAGTTCTTCTGTGCATTTAGAGAGGGCAGACCTGGTTGCAGCCTGGTGTTCCTGCTATTTTCACAGGTAGCAATGTTTGCCATTGATCACAGATTCCCAGAAGGCTTTGGATTGGAAGGGACCTTAAAATTACCTTGTTCCACCCCCTGCCATGGCCATGGACACCTCCCATTAGACCAGATTGCTTCCAAGCCCCATCTAACCTGGCCTTGAACAATTCCAGGGGAGGGGCATGATGTTAAATACTATAAAACCCAGCTTGGCATTCAGATTCAGAGTAAAGACTGTGGCATTGGTGCTTGGGACCAAAAGATGGGATGGTTTTGGCACAGTTAAGGGTTTTTCTGAGAGGGTGAAGGCTGTTGAGCTGTGGTTTCCACAGCTGGAATTAGCCTTGTAAAACTAAGCATTATCCACATGCACCAGTTTGGTTTATACTGGTGAGGACTCTGTGGGCTGAGAAGACACAGAAGGGAGGGAGCATTTGAGTGGGCAGGGATTTGCTTCCAGCCTTGCCAGCTGCCAGAGGAAGCCATCCCTGAGCCCCAGATGTTTCTCTGCTGCCCCATTCCCTGCTCCCTGTGCTGTCCCTGCCTCTGCACACTCAGCTAGCAGCAAGCAACCCGATTTCCAAGGCTGGCTTTGGACAAGGGTGGCAAGTGAGCCCATCCAGTCCTGCCAGAGGCTTCCCGAGCAGGCAGGGTGTTTGAGCTGGTTTGAGGTGCTGCAGGGCCGGCAGGAGGAGCTGCTGCATCACTCACTGCCAGCTCCTCTGCTGGCAGGGAAGGGAAAGCTGTGCCTCAGCTCAGGAGCAGGGGAGAAGAAGCTTTGAACCCACAGATTTAATGCCACTCCTCTGTAGTGAAGGTGTCACTACAGAGGAGTGGCAGAGTCCTAAAGAACCACTGTCACCTTTGTAAATCTCTTCCAAAAAGGGTCTTCCTGCTGGGAGAGCTGCCTGGCTGTGGGCCTGATTGTTACTGTTCAGTAACACCTCGTGGAATTGGCCTGACTTAATTGCATGTCTGACTGCAGGTGACAGGTTTCTTGATTTTCATGCTTCACACCCCAGTGTGCTGCTGCAGCCCTGCCATCCCCAATCTTTCTCTTGTGTGGGCCACTCTGTAGCCCATCTTTAGCCAGGAGAGGAATATGAGCTTTGGGAGAGCTCAGGGCTCTGTCTTGACAGAGAAAATAGTGAACTTGGCTTTTTCCAGGCTGCACTTCTGCCTTGGGAAATCCCAGCAGAGCTCTGTGCTCCTGTTCTTCCATTCAATTACCCAGCACTGGGCCTTGGTGAAACGTGCAGGAGCCCTGGGATCCCACCTGTATCCACTGATAACAGACTGAAGGGTGAGCTAGATGAGTTGATGTTTATAGCTGGCTCAAGAATCAGGCTGGCTCTCAGTGCAGCAGCAGCAGTAGCTGGAATTTCTCACAGGGAACTTTGGGCACGTCTCCAGGTGGAGCCGTTTTGGCAAATCCAGCATTTGGGCCCAGCTCCTGTGTTACAGCTCACACACACGCCCTAGGGAGGGTCTCTAGGTTTGCTGGGCTGTCAGGGGGAGCAAGAGCAGGGCTTTGTCTGAAAAGCAAATCCACAGGGCCAGGGGAGGAAGAGATTTCCTTCTGGAAAGTGCTTTCTGTGCTGGTTGATGCAGGCCGGGGCACAGAGCGGGTCCCATCTTGCGAACGGAGGAAATCACAGATTCAATGATTTAATGAAAATTCCAGAGGACATTTTATTTTAAGTGGGTATAGGCCCTGGGCAATGTGTCTTGGAGTTATGTCTGTATTCAGAGCTCTGCCCATCTTGCTGTGGAGGCCTGGCAGCTTCTCTCTCCCTGTGTTGGTGGTTGGTTTCCACCGGAAAAGCTGCTCCCTTCCAACCCTCCAAGCCTGGATAGGGGGTGAGGGATGCTTCCTGCTGTTTGGAATCCCATCACCCGAGCTGGGGGCTTTGCTGTGCCCTTGACACGTGTCCCACACTGCTGTTCTCTTGTCCCTGCACCAGGTCTGTGGGTCACACACACAGGAGGGTCACAGAGCACTTGAAAGTCCCCTACTACGTGTCCGAGAGCTTTGCCGAGGAGTACACGGGCACCAACCTGAAGAACGTGGAGCGGAGCGTGGAGGACGACTACATAGCAAACCTTAGGAACAACTGCTGGAGGGAGAAGCAGCAGAGTGAGTAGGGAGGGGTCAGCAGCTGCTCCATGGGGCTTTGGAAAGGTCTTTGACTGAGGACTAAGTCGTGCTGAAGTTATACTTTAACATGGTGCCAGCACATTTCCTGTGTCGTTGGCTTTGTTTTTTCCAGTCTATGACTTCATGACAGGCCCGGTATGTGGGGGTTTTTTGTTTTGTTTTGCTTTTTAATGCTGCTGCAGAACTGGTCAGACAGGAGCTGTGCCCCAGGGGTTCCCCTGCCATGTCAGCAGGATACCTCTGATTTCCAGTGGAGGGGGAAGGTAGAGCCTCTGGGATCCCTGCTAGCCCTGTGTCATATTTCAGGTCAAGGACGGTGCTGGAAAGTCTGCTGCCCATGGTGTCATGGTCCCACATCCCACCCCTGCTCCCAGGGCTGCAGGGGCTGCCCAGGCAGATGATCCAGCCAGATATCCTGGCAGCAGAGGGTGGTGAGGGCAGTGAATCCAGGGGCAGCCTGTGTGCTCTGGCTGCTGTGGTGGTCACGGCTCTTGGAGCAGTGGCTGGTGTAGGATTTCAGCTCCGGAATGCCAGAGGGGCTGTGATCATCCCTGGGCAGTGCCAAACTCACGAGCCCTGCTGGGGTAACCTTTGTGTGGGCTGCCCGTGCACGTCCTGGGACTGGAACTGGGTTCCCTTGGCTTTTCCCAGGATGGATGAGCTGTCAGCAGCTCTTACGCCCATCCTGTCCCAAAGGGCGCGGGGCATTTCCTCATCCTCATCCTCATCCTTTGCTCCACCTCGGACAGCTGGAGGTGCCTCCCGTTCCCAGCAGAGCCGGTGGGGGAGCAGAGCCTGGCAGGGGAGTCTCTTCCAAGGGCATTCCTGACCCTGAGCTTTTCCCTTTGCAGAGGAAGGCTTGTTGTACCGGGCACGCTACTTCGGGGACTCGGACCTGTACCAGCGGGCACAGAAGATGGGCACCCCCAGCTGTAGCAGACTGTCAGACGTCCAGGCCTCCCTGCACGGATAGTGCCAGCCCAAGTACGAGCCGGGAGCAGGGAACCCCCAGTGCTTTGATCACTGAAACCCCTGATTGAGACACAGCCCTCCAGGAGTGTCCTCGGGGTGCACAGGCGCAGCCTCCCCTCCGACGGCGCTCCCTCGTTAATCAGGAATCGATTGGGTTTAGTTTGCATGTCGGCACCCTCGGCTCTCTCCAGGCTCCCTGTTTTCTCTGGCCTCTAGGAACAGGGCAGAATCCCTTGGTGAGGTTGGAAGTTTCTCAGGCACTGTGGCATCCTGCCCCCACATTTTAATGAGCCCTTGGTTTTGGTTGCTTTGTTGTCTGTTTCGCTGGGAAAGCTGTTAGTCCTGGCACGTGAAGCAGCACGGTGACAGGGAATGGAGTCCCACCCAACAGATGTTCCTTGTCCCCCCTCCTGTTGCCTTCCCATTCAAGGAGAACAAAGCAAATGCTCCCAGCAGGTTGTAGAAGTAACTTACTGGGTTAAAGTGGCAATCAAAGTAAGAGCAGCTGGGGGGGAGGTCTGGAAGATTTGGGGGTTGGAAGGCTTGGATTAAGGAGAGCCCAGATAACACGTGAGACAGGATGTGCTGGGAGAACTGCACCAAAATAATGAAAAAAATTGCCACAGAGTTTGGAGTCCTTTTTCTGCATAAATTTTTGGGCTGGTTTTGCCTACCAGGTCCTGCTGGGCTGCCTGTGAAATGTGCAGATCCCGCTACCCCTGTCCGAGCACAGGATTTCTATGGAAAAACTGCTGGGTGAAGCTTGTTCCAGGTGTTGTGTGGACACCGTTCTGGCTCACAGGGACTCCTTGAGGATGCTGGCTGTTGAGCTGCTTGATTTGCACTTTTGGGGGATGTTTTCCTCGGCATCTGAAAGTTTGGCCTTTAAAGCAAATCCTCTGTGGCATATTGGGCTTTTCTTTGGGTGTATCCTGGTTTTGGATCCGTTCTTACCATGATCCTCCCGCTCTCTCCTTCGGATGACTGCGCCTCTTCTGGTGTTAATTACCTGCTTTTCTTAATTCCCTCCCTGCACCCGTGGTCTGGAAAGAGCCTGGAAAAGCTGCTGCCCGTGCTGTGGGGTGGGGAAGCGAGGGGGAGTCACAGACTGGCCGGAGACTGACCCCGCTGCCGCTTTTGTTCCCAGAGCGTTGAAACACCCGAAGACTTTTGGGGAAGTGCACTGGGCCGAGGTGACAGACTTTGCTATTTTAAAAGAATCAAACCTTATCCTAAAAATGGAATCGGAGAATTAGCAACGCACAACTGCCCCTCTTTCTTCTCTCTGCCTCTCTCTGATGATCTCAGGCAGCACCTGGGACAGGAAATCCAGCTCTCTGTCTTCCTCCTCCCCTCCCAACACTGCTGGCGTGCTCCCAGGATCCCACAAGGATCCCACAGCCCCTGGAACAGACACACAGAGTGTAGAATAACCCAAACTAACTGCAGAAGCCGTGAAGCAGAAGGAGACCCTTCACCGCTGCCAATGGAGAGAGAAGTGGGATTTTGTTGATAAAAGAAGACACTAAAGAAAAAGAAAATATAATCTATATAGCATTAATTTATAGCTGTATATATGTTGTACTTTTAAACTATGCAGGGGTTGGATAATTAAATTATTTTGGTTTCTGCCCATTTTAAGGAGCAGGGCAGCAGGAGGCCTCTTCCCAGGGTGTCTCTGTCCACAGCACTTTCCTGCCTGGAAACCAGGAATCCCTTTGCAGTTGCTGTCCTTTGCTCCTGGGAGGACATTCTGTGGATGGGGATGTCCATGCACCTGCTCTTGGGGTTCTGATAACACCAAATCCCAAAGGTGCAGGGGTCCCAGAGAAGGGGGGAGCCCGTGCAGAGCCGTGGATTTGCAGCGTCGGCGGGAGCCGCAGGTCAGCTGAGCCGCTCGCCAGGGGAAGGATTGTCCTGGATGGATTTTGCTCGTCAGTCTTTGGTTGATTTGTGCATCTAACTCCTTTTTCTGCTGAGTCTGCTGGAATTCTGCCTGGTAATCAGCGTGCTCCGTGCAGAGAGGGCTTTCCAACAGCCCTTTGTTGGGAGGTTTTGTGCTCGGGTTCCTCACCTCCCCCCCAGGCACTCAGCATCGCTCCCAGGTGCAGCCTGGCCCTGCCCTCTCACCCTGCCTCGTGTTTCCTGCAGGACACCTGGAAAATGCCACAGATCCATAGGGAACAAAGTATTCTGTTGGAAGAAGTTCTGCTGGGGGAGATCAGGGGGTGTCTGATCTGCCCTCTGCCTGCCCCACCACGGGCAGGACCAGCGTGAGGCTGCTCCAGGGGAGGAGCCATCTCTTGGAAGCGAAGCCAGCACGAGCAGAGCCACCTCCCATGGAATAAACTGGATTATTTCATTTTTGGATGGGTTTTTTTTTGGTTTTTTTTTTGGTTTTTTTTGCTGCTCTGCAGCTCATTTGTGTCTAAAGACATTTCCAGTGCAGACCATCCCCTGGCATGGTCAGGGGAGTGGACTGGGAGCACAGCAGCTCCCAGCTGGGCTGGCAGAGGAGGTTTGATCCCGTTGTCCTTAGGAATCCATGCGCTCTGTCTTGGCTGTTTATTTATTTTGTGAAATCTCAGCCTCCCGTTGGCTGCAGGCCCTGTTATCCCACAGCCACCATGGCTTGGACCTGATTTTAAGGAGTTTTATTATTTCTTTTATTTTTTAATGGTTCCTCCACCTTCAGAAGAAATTGGGTGGAAGTTCAGGATTGGAAATGGCGCTCGATAGAGGCACAGGGATGATGGGAATGGGGTTAAACCAAAATCCTGCTCCCAGAAAGGAGCTGGATGTGTTGCCCAGTGCCATTCCCTGCCTGGAGCCTGCCTGCCAAAACCTTCAGGTTATTTTTTCTGGTAGATACCCACGGATCACAAGGAGGGAGAAGGCATCGATCCCAGTGGATGCTCACAGAGGCTGTATCTCTCGATTTAGTTAATTATACAATTGTACATCTATAAATAAATGTTTATAACGTGAAAGGCTCCAGCTGGGTTGGTGTCCTGTGGATTCCCTGCTCCAACCAGCTCTGGTTTTGCAGCTCCTCAGTGGTGGATGGGATTTGGGGTCTTTGCCATCCCAATGGCTGAGAACTCTGGCCCTGTGGGGGCTGCCCTGAGGTGGCAGAGGGAAGGACGGGGAGGGGATGGAGAGGGGATGGAGAGGACATGGTGCCCCTGGCAAGGTGACAATGAACACCCAGCAGGGCACCTTTGCTTCAGACCCGTTCTGCTGGGGTGTTCCAGGAAGGGCCTTCCTCCCAAAAGCCCCACATCCTCTGGCTGAGCCTTACTCTCACCCTAGGATGCCACCTGGCAGCATTTTCCTGGCATTGGAAGTTGCCCTGTGGGCACCATCCCCATCAGGTGACTTCAGGCAGGAAGACTTGGGCTGCCTTTGTTCCAGGCACAGACACTGCCTTGGGTGCCCTTCCTGCTGGCAGTGGTTGGAAACTGCTGCCCCCAAAGCCTCTGGGGTGGATTTGGGATGGGTCTCTTTTCCTCTCCAGCCCATGCACCAAAGTGCTGGAAGCTTTGGGTGGGAATTTCCCCCTTTCCCCCCTTCTCTCAGAGGGCAAGAATGGGAATTTCTCCCCTTTCCCTTTTTTTCCCCTCCTCTCAGAGGCCAAGGGTCACAACCCTGCCATTTCCCCTCTGGTGGTGAGTCAGCCCTGCCGGCACAGGGCACACCCCCAGCCCAGGTTTTGGGGTGGTTTTGCTGCATTTTGGGTCATTCCCAGCCTGGAGCAATGGGAGACACTCTTGAATTTCAGGGTGTGCTGGTCCCTGCCCACTCACCAAAGGTGTGGGTGGTTTGAGCTGCCCATTAGCTCGTTAGCCCAAGCTTTTAATTGGAGCAGCTGCCACAGGCAGGGAGGCATCAAAGGAAGGCAGGTGCTCCAGGAGCATCCTCCTCTGGCAAGTAGGGAGCCAAGGAGACCCCTCTTCCCCCAGTCATTGTTTTTGGTAGCAAAAAACATGAGAGTTTAGCACTATCCTGGGATTCAAACCCTCATTTGCATTATTGCTGCTGATGCCCCCAAACATTTCCCTTTCCTCTGCTGGCACCTGGGATCCCTGGGCTGATGCTGGTGCCACAAATAGCCCAACTCTTCCTAGGTCCCAAAATATCCCTCTGCGTAACCCCTGCCTTGGGAGACATTTGATCCAGCCTCGCTGGAAGCTTCGGCACCTTCCAGGGAGCTGCCAAACCCCACGGACCTTGAGACTCTCCCAAATTTCTCATGGAAAGGCCATTTTGCTATAAATAAAAGCCAAGTTTCACCTTCATAGCAGGGGCTGCTGACTGGGTGGTCCCACACAGAAGGTTTTGCTGGGCACCCCCAGCACAGAGGCTGTGCCATCGCTCTGTGTTGGCTTTTGGGAGTTTTGCTGGGGTTTTCTTTTTGTTTGCTTGGTGTGATCATTTAAAAAAATTGGATGTGGAGCCACTCGGCTTCCCCGAGAGTGCCTGGTGGGGGTGACAAGCAGGGGTCACACTGCTGCTGGCAGCACAGGAGCAGGGCCATCCCTTTAGGAGCTGGGTGTTTAAAACCCCACGTGTTTCTGGAGCTGTAAATACACTGCCAGAGTCAGGATGCCCCGGCAGGGCTGGCGCTGCTGCCATCAGCACCCATCTCCTGCAGCGCCCCGGGATCAGCGCTGCCTCCAGCCCGGGCTGCCCCGGGAACTCCGGCTTTGGAGCTCCCTCCCCGTGTCTCCAGGGGTGGGTCTGTGCTGGATGACCCCACAGGGGATGCCCCTCACGTGAAGGGGGGATGCTCTAGCATGTGATCCTTTGAGAAATGCTCCAAACCCCAACATTTTAGGACAAATACACACGTGCATCTCCAGCTGTGCGAGCCTGGCATTGCTCGTTGCCCTGACTGCTGCGAGGTGATATTCACACCAGTGAGCAGTCTCTGCTCCCAAAGCTCCAGTTATGGGTCATTCATGTCAAAAACAAGGTTTTTATGGTGAAGATTCTCATAAAAAGTCAGTTTGTCTGTCCACCGTGATACAGTTTGTCCACAGGGATATTTAAAAAAAAAAAATCAAGCCAAGGCTGAGCCAGAACGAGCTCACATGTGAATGGAAATGACTTTTCAGGCTGGTTTTATTCCCCCACACCTTCCACGGGCTCCTCGTTTGCCAAGCAGCTTAATTATCCTTGAGTGAAAGCCTCTTCCCCGAGGCCTCTAATTGCAGGTTTGGGTAATTGGCCTCGCTGTTGCAGAGTGTGTTTGGGGCTGGGCCGCGCTCCCCCCGGCAGGTGTGACCCTCCTCCTCCTCCTCCTCCTCCTCCTCCTCCCCTCCCTCAGTCCCAGTTTGAGCCCGTTCTCCTGGGTCTGTGCCCCAATTCCCCACCGTGGCTGCCCGGGGAGGAGCAGCAGCCCCTCGCTGGGTGTTGGGGTGCTCCTGGCAGGGCAGGAGCAGGCTCGGGGTCCTGACTCAGCCCCCTGAGTCACAGCCCCGTGGCTCCCATTAGGAGTGGGTGCAGTGGGATTCCCCACCATTCCCAAAACATCCAGCTGCCACCACAGGGCTGCCCTGCCAGGGAAAGGCTTCCTGAGGGTGCCAGCTGGGAATTTCAAACCAGTGGTTGCATCATCCCTCCCCCAGCAGAGGTGACAACAGGGAGACAGACAGAAGCTTATCAATCAAGACAAGTTTTATTAGAAAAGTAAAAAACCACCCGACACGATTGCATAGGAATTCTCGCACTTGAACATCAAGTGTATGAGTGTAAACTGTAACCAACGAAGTGCCCCCAGCGTGTCGGGGCCAGGGTCCTGCCCTCCGGCCCCTCTCCCGATCAAAACACAATTCCAGCTGGGCTTGGCCTTTGATCCAGACCCCTTCGGCCGCCACTCACTGCCGCACTCCCCCTCCCCCGAGACCCCATTGATTACAATCCTGGTTTACAAAAAAACCCCGCATGATTGATCAGCCATCGGGAGACCGGCACCCCTCCAGCAGCCCCGCTGCCGCCTCCGGGAGCGCCGGGATCAGCCCACAATCACCGACGGCGTGAATGGACCTCTGCCCGGGATGTCCCGGCTGCTCCACGCCAGGGATGTCCCGGCTCGGGCAGGCCCCAGGGGACCTTGGCCTGCCCTATCTATTTCCACCTACAGCCCTACTCCAGCCTAACCTAAACTACAGCGGCTGCCCGGAGCCGCCACGCTCTGCCCGGCTCTTCCGAAGCACTTGGGAAATGGCTCCTCGGCGCGGCCCATCAGCACTCCTCGATGAGCAGCTGCTCGGAGCTGTACAGCTTCTTCTTCATCACCCTGAAGCCCGTGCTCAGCTTCAGCGGCGCGAAGGCCGACCCCGAGGCGAAGAGTCCCTGGATCTTGGGCCAGAGGCGGGAGTCCAGCCGGAGCACCAGGGTGAGCTGGAAGGTGGGCACCACGCCGGGGTCGGCGGCGATGTGCCCCACGTCGTGGCAAGCCTTGCCATGCTCCACGCACAGGTCCAGGAGGGCCCCGCGCAGCCCGCAGGGTTCGCTGCACGCCAGGCGCAGCAGCTCCGCCCGCACCTGCGCCTGCAGCTGGGCCGGCATCAGGAGCCGCCAGCAGCGCTTGGCCCCCAGAGGGGCCCGGCCCAGCGTGGCCTGCACCACGTCCATCAGGCTGGCGCACAGCAGCTCGTCCTCGGGGTCGTGCAGCAGCTCCAGGTCCATGTCCGGCAGGGAGACACCCTCGGCGTACTCGGCATCTGCGGAGGGGACAGAGGCGGGTCAGCGCCGGGGGTGCCAGACACCGATGGCAGGGGTTCGGGGGTGCACCAGGGGTGCGCCGGTGGCTCTGGGACACCCCGATCCAGGGCTTCGGGGGCTTAGCACAGCAGCACCACCCCCTCCGCCCAGGGACCCTCATCCATCCTCCAGCCCTTGAGGGACCAGCACTCACCTCCCTCCGAGCCGGAGGCGCTGCCCAGAGACTCGCAGTCGGAGGTCTCCAGGCGGCCCCGCTCGCTGCCCGCCAGCCGCTCCCACAGCCCGGGCATGGCTCCGGACACGACAAAACCACTTAAGCCCGGCTCCGCCGCCGCTCTGCCCGCACTCGCCGTGCCCCACCCTTATATAGCCGCGGCACGCCGGGTCACGCCCCCCTCCCCGCGCCCGCCAATGGGAGCGCGGGGCACGTCCGCAGCGTCTCTCCTGCCCGGTGACAGCGGGGAGGCCACGCCCCCCTCCTTGGGCCACGCCCCCTGGCGGCCGGCGCGGCCCCGGGCGCTGCAAACGGGAGCCGCGGTTGCGTCAGGGCCGGCCCGGGCTCCCGGGGCTGCCCCGCACCCCCCGGGCACCCCCCCCGCGCCCGGCATCACCCCCGCACCCCCGGGGCCAGCCCATCGCTCGGGCACATCCTCACGTTCCGGTGGGGAAGGGGACACCCGCCGTGTCCCCGCGGTCCCCGACCCTCCGTGGGCCGGGAAACCGATGAGGGTTCCCCCATGGGTTATTGGGGTTTGATCCGCCCCGGCTTCCAGGGGCTGTTTGTGCGGTGGCACCGGCGCGGCCGGATGCTGCTGCCCTGGCACGGGATGGAGCCCCGCAGCCCCGCAGACCCGCTTCGGGACCAACCCCACCGGGAGCCCACCGGGGTCCCGGGGTCCCGTTCGCTGGCCTTGTCCCGCTTTCCTAAGGCAGGAACGGATGGTGGAGTGAAACTTGTTGGAGATCAAAGGGTGCGGGGGCAGGGCACCGCCAGGCTGGGATGGGGTTCTGCTCAATGCCAGGCTGGGGTACCCCCATCTGCCTTCCCTGGTGTCCCCTAAATCTGGGATGGGGTTCTGCTCAATGCCAGGCTGGGGTACCCCCATCTGCCTTCCCTGGTGTCCCCTAAATCTGGGATGGAGTTCTGCTCACTGCCAGGCTGTGGTACCCCCATCTGCCTTCCCTGGTGTCCTCTAAATCTGGGATGGGGTTCTGCTCACTGCCAGGCTGGGGTACCCCCATCTGCCTTCCCTGGTGTCCCCTAAATCTGGGATGGGGTTCTGCTCAATGCCAGGCTGTGGTACCCCCATCTGCCTTCCCTGGGGTCTCCCAAATCCCGCCCGGGACACGGCCGAACCCCCGGTGTGGCAGTGTCCCCCGCGGCCGTGCCTTTCCCCACGTACGTGACCTTTCCAAAGGCAGACCCTGAGGAGCGCAAGGAGCCCAATGGGAGATAAAGGGCTTTGTTTGTCCTCCCGCTGCGCTGCCTGCGGCTTTATCGGAGGGGCTGAGCACACTCTGAAGCCACCCCGGGCCCTATCTTGGCTCCTGTCCTTCCCGAGCCCGCTGGGATAAGAGCCCGGCGATAAACACGGTGCGGAGCACACGGGGCACGGGTCCCCCACCCACTGCCTGTGACCTGCCACCCAAAGGGGGCAGAAAGGGCTCTGGGCACCCCACCGGCAGCTGCAGCTGCTTTTTAGGGGTCACGGCTCAAATCCATCTGCGTTTTGGGCGTGGAAGTCCAGGCTGGAGGAGGGGGTAGCATCCCAGGGAGCAGAAGAGGGGTGTGGGGAGTTGGGAACAAGTCCTGGCTTGCGCCTGCAGCTTGCAGAGATACTCCTTCGGTTTTTGGGGAAAAAAACAAAAAAAACAAAAAAAACAAAAGAACAATCCCCCCAACCCCCGGCTGTTAAAAATACACCCCAATATTTGCACACTCAGCGGGATGGTGCTTGGGATCCTGTTTTTCACAAAATGCATCTCGTGGGTTATTTCTTCCCACAGGCACCAAGTCATTGGTAGGAACATCGGCTGGCTGAGGCTGAAAATAGATGAGGATCTGCTGGTTTGGGGGGTCAAAACAGGGGGAAAGCAGCAAATAAACAAAAAAGAGGTAAAGGACCACAGGGAAGGCGCTTTGCTAAAAATAAGATGGAATTCTAGAGCCAAGCATAAATATTTTTCTTTCTTTGCCATAACATCTCCTGGTAGGCAGCGGAGCAAGCAGCTCTGGTGCGATGGCAAGTTTTAAAGGGAAATGTAATTTTTGATCCCTGCAATAAAATAATCCAGCTGGGAGGGAGGGGAGGGCAGGCAATGTGGGGCTGGCAGCTCCTTCTGCTTCCCAAAAGAAGCTGAGATCCAGGCCACTCCTCTGCAGAAGGGCCTCTAGGAACGGGCTTGGGCTGGAAAGCAAAGTTTTAGCGTTGGTAATCCCTGCACTTCCCCTCCCCTGGCCCTGCTGCTGGCAGTGAACCCGCCGTGGTTTCTGTGGAGGAGCAGCGTGTCTTTCCCCCTGACCTGCTGTCCTTTCTGGGAGAGCAGGGATTGAGGCTTTCTGGACAATCTGTTCCCAGCCAGCTGTGCCTGCCCCCGTCTGGGATGAGATTTACTCCATCCTTCTGATTTCCAGCCGGGCTTTGCAAAGGGTTAAGCAGGAGCCGGGGGAGCGGCTGGCACTGGGGAGGGTCCTTGGCTGGGCCCCTGCCCGCGATGTGCTGAGCTCAGCGCTTTTGCAGGCTGCAGGGGGAGGGGGCTGGGAAGAAGGAGGAGGAGGAAGAGGAGGAGGAAGGGAGATGTACTGAGGGGCTCCACGAGTGCTCTGGCTCACGTCGGATGCACACTGTGCCCCTGTACGGTGGGGAGCAAATTCCGGCCCCGTGTGCTACTGCTAAGGAGGAGTCCCTGGCTTCATGTTTTTTCCCAAAAAGTTGCTCCTAGGTACATTTACACACTGTTTTGTCACACTGGGCTGGCACAGACACCGCTGGGATCCTCTGTGTCCAAGTAACAGGGGCTGAGGCCACGGCTTTTTCTGTGCCTGGTGGGCTGGGTGTCCTTCACAGCGGCTCCCTGGTGGTGGCTGGGGGTGACAGGCACACGAGGGGTGACCCTGCATCCTCCGAGCCCGTGGCCAGCTCTGACAGGTGAGCTTTGGCTGCGTGGGACGCGGTGGCAGGTCCCGGCGTGCTGCTGGCCGGGCAGGTCTGTGCCACAGCCAAACCTTGCGGGCCCGTCTCTCGGCCCTGGGACAAGCAGCTGCAGGAGCCGGGCGGAGGAACAGGGAACAGGGAACAGGGAACGTGCATCCACGAGGGCGGCGCCCGGGTTTTGGCAGCCGGGATGCCGAGCGCCGGGTCGAGTGCCGGGTCGGCACCGTGTCCTTGGCAGGGTGTGGGCTGTGAAACTCGTCTCGCCTTGGGTGCTTCTGGGGGAAGAGATGGCAGAGGGTGTTTCTGGGGGTGCTGCCCCACACTGCTGCATCCTCGGCGCTGGGAGAGGCCGGCCCGGTGGCGTTCTGCCCGGGCAGCGAGGCGAACGCGTGCCTTGGCGCCGTGGCCGGCGGTGGGGCCCCGGCCAGCGGCGAGAGGAGCCGGGGAGGGGAGGTGTGAGCGGGCCTTGTGCCGGTACATAACGTTCTGCTGCGAGCACCCACAGGAAAACCAACAGCAGCTCTGAACGAGGCTCTTTGTTCGGATCTTTTTTTATTTTCCCTCCCCTCCCCGCATCAGCTTCTTCTGGCAGCTGCCGGGCTCCCTCCCCCCTGCGGCCCCCCGAGCTCCCGGGACCCCGGGGCGAGGGGGACGTGGGGCTTCCACACCCCCAAGGAGAAATATCCACCGCTGGCGCAGCCCCACCGATCTGCAAAGCAGGAAATAGGTTGGTTTGGGAATTTCCAGCTGCCAGGGAAAACCTGGGTTTGGAGGAGGGGGAGCGTGGAAGGCTTTTGCCCGTACGGATCCCTCCAGTTCTCCCTGCCTTACATAAAGTGTTTACTGAGAGGGAGGAGGGAACGGCCAACAACATGTTTTTGCATTCGTAGTACTGTACAGGGTGAACTTTTCACTTCCTCTCAATGGCTCTCACACATGTGTCTATTTTGGTGCTGGGCACACATACAAACACACCATGTACAGCACGGAGCTGGGGACGTTCCCTCCTCTTGCTCTGTCCCAGCATAAGAAACTGCTGCAAAACAAGCAATGGGAGGAGGGCGAGGGGGATAAATCTCAGCCCCGCCGAGCTCTGGATCTGGACGGGGAAGTCCGGGCAATGCTTGGGCACTGCATCCCCTGGGCAGAGCTGCAGGCACCGAGCCCCTGACATCCCAGGAGGGCTGGCAGGGTGGAAAAGTTTCCCAAGTTGAGCAGCGAAAAGGAAAAGCTCTTTCTGTGCCTGATTGTGCTGGGTCAGCGAGCAGGGGTTACCGGGTGTGAGCGAGGGAGTTTGGGGGATCTGCTGCTCCGCTCCCAAACCCCACAATGACACGGGCTGAGGATTTTTGGCAGGTTTGGCCAAGGTAGATGTAGGTGGCTGGAGTGAGCAGGATTAAAAATAGATGCCACCGAGCCAACAAAGAAGTGGAGGGCTGAAGCGCTCCCTTCTTTCCCGAGCAAGCCCATCTGGGATGGAGTTTGAATCCCGCCTGCCGTCACGTTTGGAGCGCTGCTGGCCGCGGAGCCGCTGACTGTGCAGGAGGCCCCCGCAGAGCAGGGCCTGGCAGCCCTCCAAGGCTGGGGAGGAGGTTTTCCGGGCTGGGGCCGTGGCTGGGGCGACCAGCGTGGGACAGTCTCAGCTGAGCTCAGCCCTACGTGAGAACGGCTCCGGCAGCCGCGCGGTGAATTTCCACGGAGCTGGAATTGCGGCTTCACCTGTGGCTCAGGCAGCGTGGGGCTCTGGATTGCCCACAGCTGACTCTGGCACTGGAACTGATTTATGCATGCAACAAACACAGAAGGTGGCTGTATGCTTTTCCCCCTCAGTTTTAGCTAATTGCTGGTGATCTGAAATGGGAATGGATCCCAGTTAATCTGTTTCAATGCAGATGTGGCTGGGCTGAAATAGTGAGTAAAAAAATACAATCATCTTGTAAGTGAGATGTTGAAAATGGAAAAATTAGGCATCTGGAGCAGTAAATCAAATAATTGCTTGCATACGGTGCTGCTCCTACCCCCTGCTGGCCAGCAGAGCCATGGGGTTCTCCTCCATGGAAAATCAACATGTTGAAATGGTTACGCCAGAACATGGAACTCCAGTTCCCTCCAAAAACAGAAGTGAAGTACAACCGAAAACCAAGATGATTAAAATGGATGGGTTTAAACCAGGGTCTTTGCCTCTGGCTGAGTTAAACCAGGATTCAAATCTGACTTAAATCAAGCTACTTTTGAGCATGGTTTGGTTCCTTTCACATTGAACTTCAGTCTACTGTCATGACAGTCGATCTGCCTCTGAGCTTCACTAAACCTCCCTCACTCCCAAACAGCTGATCGTTTCCCTCATCAGACCAGATAAAGAGTTTCAAAGACAGGGTTATTTTATTGTCACAGAGAAATCCAATACAGAACAAAGAGGACAAAGCTTCAGGGTATTAAAAGACAGAGCAGCGTCCTGCCAGCACTACCAGAGAAACGGCGATGAAGAGGGAATGGCTTGGGCAATGGCCGAGGCACTGCTGGAGGAGGTGACACTGCTTGGCCCCTCACCCAACCCTGGGACAGTTTGTGTCCATCCCCCAGAAGGATGGCAGGGGCTGAGGAGTGCTTCTGGCATTTGCTCCAGAGGGTTTCCCCGCTCACCCAGAGCTCCGGCTGCGCTCCAGTGGAAACCCGGGCCGAGTTACGAGGTCGCCCTCCCCGCAGCCACACTGTCCGTGTGCCCCCCTCTGTAAACAACACAGAGATTATCCAGGGGCTGTACAGCTGGTCCTGCCTTCTAAGTTACACAAACCAAGCCCTGCCAGCTTGTAACCACCTACAGAATCTCGTCATTTCCGTTTATTGGCAGCTTTACGGGGGATCCCCACTCTCAAAAAAACCCAAAGCCCCATCCTGCCGATGCAGCTGTCAGCATCTGATGGATGGGGGCTGTTTTGAAGCCGGGCCAGGGAACGTTTTTCTTCTGCTCCCTGACAGCAGCGATCCAGACACGCTCAGCCTGAGGAGGGAGTGAATCCCAGGAGCTGCTCTATTGGCTTGTACCTCCACTCATCTGCCTCCAGCTCTTCCACCAGACCGGCAAGTTTTTCCATCCTTGCGACTTGTTGATCTGCGAGGAGTTCAAAGGTAACTGTGGTTTGCAATGGCAGTGCAATTAAACCTTTCAATTAGATGCAAATTCCCAGCTGTCAGTGGGGAGCAGGGCAGAATAAAACCCACGGAGCCCATTTGAATTCAAACCCACTCTGTGCAAACAGCGAGGAGAAAGCAGGGACAGGCTTTTCTGCCCCAGTGTGTGTTTACCCATCCCTGCCTGTGCCATGTACATTCAAGTCCTAACAGGGAAACATCAGGCCCATTAGTGTATGGGGGTGAAAACAGGATGAAGCTCATTTCATAAAGCATAAATATTTATAGTGCAGAAGAACAGAGAAGTTCAGAGAGGGCTTGGTCAGCCCATGGTAGGGCTGGGTGCAGCAGGAGGAACTGTGCTTTTGATGAAGGTCCTTGGAGGAGGACCTGGATGAGCATGGCAGAGAGGCTCTGCAACCAGAGCCTGCTAAGGAGAGGAAGGTCCCCAGACAACATCTTCCTCTCAGGTTTATTTATAACCAGTTAGGCACACAGGGTCCATTTTCAGTTAAATGTGCTGCAGTGGTGCAGAGATGGGAACATCCCCTCTCCCAGCTCTGCTGGAAGTCTAATAATGCTCTAAGCTCACTGCAGCCTCTTGGAGAGACGGCCCAGGGCTAGCAAGAGGCGTAACATAAACCATGTGTGATTTATGCTGACTGCAGCAGTGGGTGCTTTGAGAGGGACTGTTCTCACTCCACCTCCTGCACCCTTTTGGAAACTGTCAAACAAACAAGCCAAAAAATGATGACCTCAATCTTTTTTTTTAAGCCCTCCACCTTTCTTACAGGGAGAAAACAGGGAGGTGCTCCAAGTTTCAAAGGCTGGTGTCTATTGGGGTGCCAGGCTGTGTAGCAGCCCCTGGTAGATGCAGCCATAGCAGAGCTCTGGAAACAATGGCTGTGGAGTTCAGCTGTGCTTTCTGGTGCAGAAATACAGGATCACGGCCTTGCAAGCTGCTGCACACCCCCACAACCGGAGGACAGGAAACCTTTCCACTCAGAGACAACAGGTGGAAGTACCATTCTGGCTGACAAGAGGCGGGGACCAGAAAGGATGTGACCCTCAAGCAGCAGACAGGATCTGCTGCTGGGCTCTGTGAGAACCGAAGCTGTGACACAGCCCAGCCCATGGCTGGGTCACAGGCACCTGGGTGAGGGCAAAGGGCCTGGCAGGGAAGCAGAGGTTCAAACAGGACGTCAGGCTGTTCCCTGGGGAGGCAGGGAGTGTACTCAGCCCTGTCACGCCACGCCACGCCACGCCACGCCACGCGTGGCCGCCTCCCGAGTGACTCTGGAAACCTCACTTGACCCTGCCAGGGCCACAAGGGCTCAGCAGAGAAACAAAGGTAGAATGCAGCGTCCCTCTGCCCCAGGCCAGAGAGACAGTCAGCACCAGGCCGAGATCAGAGCGTGGGTGTTTCCTGCCCAGAACCTCCTCCTCCTGCCTCACCTTGTGCTGCCACACAGCCATGGAAAAACAAGCTTCGGGAGGCACAGCCCGTTCCCACCCCGCCTCTGTGGGCTCCCAGTGCTTTGCATAGGGCTTGCAAAAGGACTCGGTGGTGGCCTGACTGAGCGTTCACTCTGCTTTCTTGTGGCTGACAGCCCAGAGCAGGTCAGGCTCTGCCCCCGCCGCTGTCCCCGAGCCACACGCGGCCAGCACTTACCGTGCTTCACTTGCTTCAGTGTTGATGCAACCTGAAAGCTGAACACAGACTCGCAGAGGAACCTCTCAGAGCCATCTGTAAACAGCAAAAGGAGATGGTTGAACCCCAGAGTTTGAGGCTGAGAAGCCTTCAGAGTCCCTGACCTCCTATTTTTATGTCTGAGGTGTGGGTTCACTCTTGTCTCGTTCCGACACTTTCCCCTGTGCTTTCCCCTGGGACCCTGCATGGGGCTTTGGCTGGCTCCTGATGCTACCTGGGAAGACATCCCAGGAGGAATTCTGTTATATCCCCTCTGACAAGCAATTTTAGTCCATTTTAAATAGAAGTTGAGCTAAGGAGAAGCCAGGTAATGTTATGGCAGTCTCTGATTCCCTCAGGGCTCAGACGCTCGTGTCCTTAGGATTCCCTTTAGGATTTCCCACGGGCTCAGACCATAACCCTACACAGAGTTTCAAATAATGTGTATCTTGCCATCCAAGTCAGTAATTGATCATGCAAGTGACTCAGAAATAAAACTATCTGGAAAACATAGCTAATTGTGTACCAAGCACCGACATAGTTTATACTGCCTCCTTCTAAAAAACCCCAAAATACCTACGGGTTTATTTAGAAACAAGCGAGATAGCTAAAGTAGCAATAAAAATCAGTCAGGCAGGGGGAATTTCTGAAGAGGAAACTGCAGCTTCTCCACTGGCAGCTATCTGATGAAAGAATGAGTGTGTCACCTTTGGTGTCAGAAATTCAAAAGCCAACCTAGAGCTTCCTGCAGCAGGGACAGGGTTTGGTTGCTGCTGCCACCCAGAGCAGGCGAACTGCTGTGTTCCTGGTAAAGAGGTCAGCCCAAAGCACAATCCATTTAAAGCTCTGTGCCACAACAATGTGGAGACCAGTTTCAAAGACAAAACTCTGGAAAAATCTAATCCAAAGCTGAACCCCAGGGCAGAGCTGGAGTTTCGCTGTGCTCAGAGCCTTCTCTTACAAGTGCTGCCCCAAATACATCGTGGAGACATCAGCAAGAATTTTTTCATGGAAAAAACATTGGAAAGGGCTGTCCAGGTAGGTGGTAAAGTCACTGTCCCTGGATGTATGCAAGGAATAACTGGACATGGCACTCAGTGCTCTGGTGCTTTTGGCAAGGTGGGGATTGGTCACAGGCTGGACTCGATGGTCCTGGAGGCCTTTTCCAACCTAAATGTTGGATTCTCTCCTCCAACTCCCTGCCTGTCCTGCCAAGTGGCTCTCAGGAGGAACAGCTGCCTGTCTATTTGGTAACACGAAGTGCTTCATTACTTTAATTTGTTTTGAGGGCTTGTTAAGTTCTGTGAGCAAACCTTTAGTCATAATTACTTCAATAGCCTGGCATATGGGCTCTAATGTGTAATAAAAACAACCCTTCAACAGCACAGCCATCAGCTCCCAGCTGCCCTGTGCTGCTGTAGGGACACTCCAGCCTCAGTCCCAGCCATGCCATGGTGACAAGGGAAGTTCAAGGGGAGCAGACAGACCCTGGTTTAAGCCTGTCACCTGGAGAACATGTCCTTCCTCCTTCACCTAGAGCTTGGTGGGCTTCTCCTTCCACAATCCCAATCTTGGTGGCAGGGCTAGGGCACCCAGACGCAAGCTGGCAGGGAGACAAGCTGCCTCCTGGACTAACCCAGTCAAATCCAACCCAAACCAAGAAAATTCCTACTTCTGCCAAGAAAAATATTCCTGTCTCAGCCATCCCCGCAGCAACCCCTGCCCGACATCAAAGGATTAGCTAACAATGAGCAATTAACACCGTCATGTTCCTTTCAGGTAGATGCTTCCTGGTCTGAAGTGTTGTCATGGAGATAAAAAGCAGGTGACTGTCACAAAAATCACTTCTTCATGGAGCTGGGACCAACCAAACCCCGGTGCTTCCTTTCTACCTCCAGCTTTTGCCAGCGGGGTGGGAAGTCCAGCAACCGGAGGAGGAGTGGGGAAGGAGAAGGGCAGCAGCAATCACCTTCCAGCATCTCCCCAGCTCCTTTGGGATAAGTGAAGAGGGCTTTCCGGGGCGGCGCCAGGTCCGAAACGCTGAACCCCGAGCCCGTCACGGAGCTGCCGCTGACTCCGCCGGCCGAGGAGGATGAGGAGGAGGCTGCCATTGCACCCCGGCCCAGCCTGTGAGGACAAAGAGCAGGAGTTAGCAAGGACATCTTGGAGTTCCCCAAGAGGCCACAGGCCTCCGAGGAGGGATGAAGGCAGGGAGGGGCACGATGAAGCTGCCCCCACTGCCCCGTGTGTGTGAACGGGCACAGAGCTGTCACACCCCGAAACTGAAGGTAACCCCCGCCCTGACCCCTCGGAATTCCCCTGGGAATTCATCCAGAGCGTGCACAAGAATAACAAGGTGCAGGCTGCTGGCCTGAATTCACTGGCCTTTAGCTGCCCTGGCGCTTGTCCCGCTCCCCAGAGCCATAAAAGGCGGGGTTTCTTTCCTTTTTTTCCTCCTCGTTTCCAGGAGCACAAACACAGAAGCGCTGCTGCCTCGTAAAACCTGGAAGGCTGCGGGACTGCCAGTTCCAGCGCCACATCCTGCAGGGAGCCACGCCGTGCCTAACCCACAGCAGCTGCTTTCTGCATCACTCCAGACGTGCTTTTGCCTTTAAAACACTGCATTTGACTCAAACTGGCAGTGCCTGAGGGTCCATCTGCCTGTGCAGCACAATTCCGGCTGCCTCTGGCACGCTCTCTTCTCAGACTTGTTTTTAAGAGGTACTGGGTTTGTCGCGACATGGGAATTAAAACTGCTCGTGTCCCTCTCTGATAGTACAAAAGGTGTTCACTTGGCCCTTATCAGTGACAGCACTTGCTGCTCCTCCAAATACTTATAAGCACTTCCAAATGATCCTGCCCATTTCATTTATTTCTGTTATCGTATTTAGTACACTGCTGCAGGCTCTGTATGGTACACAGACAGTGCCCTTGGAAAGCTCTCGAGGGTTTTGTGGAGAAAATGGGGTTTTAAGACCTTAAAGCCCATCTCATTCCACTATCCCAGGGTGCTCCAAGCCCCATCCAGCCTGGCCTTGGGCACTGCCAGGGATTAGACAGCCACAGCTCCTCTGGACAGCTTGTGTCAGGGGCTCTCAGGGAATAATTTCTTCCCAATATTCCACCTATATTCACACTCTGTCAGTGGGAAGCAGTTCCCTTTGTCCAGTTCCTCCATGCCCTCTAAGTAAGTTTCCCAAGAGTGCTCAATGTTACTCTGTGCAACGCAGAAAACAGCAGCTCACTGGGGGCTGGGGGCTTACGGGCCGTGACGAAAAACGCCTTCATAAAGCAAACTTTTCTTTTTGCCACGCTTTACCCAGCAACACCTCCCTCAGCAAACCCTCAGGCTCAGCTCCCTGCTCGCAAGGGAGGTGCGACGATCGTTTGCGCTGAAACGATGCCAGCCGGGGCTCGCAGACCCGACAGATTCCTAAGTGTGGCTGCAGGGGGTTTATTTTAAACAAACACAGAGGAGAGGAGGCGGCAGGTCGGGGCGATGCCTGGGCCTGTTACAGGAACCTCCAGCCAACGCCTCAGGCGCCTCAGGAGCCGCCATCTTGGGGGCGGAGAGACCCGCGCTCCCGCCCCTCAAGACCACGCCCACGTGACATTGGCCACGCCCACACACAGACCACGCCTCCTCCGCGCCCTCCCACCAATGGCCCCTCCGAGCCGCTTCCCGGTGAGTGCGGAGCCCGCGCGCCGCCGCAGCCTCCGCCCTCCCCGCGCGCCCATGCCGTCGCCCTTCACCTTCCGGGCCGCCGCCGCCTCCCGGCGCCCCCCGGCCCCGTTGCCGAACCTTCTCTCCTTCAGCCGGGAGCCCGGACGGCGGCTGGGCGCGAGCGGCGCGCGTGGCCGCGCTCGCGGTGCATGATGGGGCGGGGCGGGTGCCACTTCCGGCGGGGGGGGAGGGGGAGGAGCGGGAACAAAATGGCGGCAGCGGCGGTGGCAATAGGAATGGCTTGCTGCTCCCGCCGCCTTCCCGCTGGGGTGTCAGCGTAAAGCCCAGGGGTTCTGTTGCTGTAGTACCCTCGGCTCCCCGGGAATTTTCGCGGTGCGGACCCTGCTGCCCTCCCCGGGTGGCCTGGAGTCGGTTCGCGCGGAGCCCCTCTGGATGCTGCCGTGAGGAGCCGGATCCTGCAGCCCCAGCTCCTCTCTGCCTCCCGCTATCGCTGCTCGCTTTTCAGACGTCCTTGTGTCAAAAAATTGTGACACCAGTGTGTTAAAAATACACCCACCCCCCCGCAAAAAAAAAAAGCCTGGTTGGAAGCTAAAGCCCCAGTGACTGATTTTTCATGGCTTTTTCTGTCATTGTGCACAGTTGGCCTCTGCACTTCTTCCCTTGAGCCACAGGAATTTTTACTTTTATTGAAGTGTAATGGTTTTTATTATCCGTGTAAGTTCACATGATTGTGAGTAATTTCAAAAGATGGGGCTCGAACTAAGGTGAGAAGTATTAAGATTAACCTTCTCAACCTGATGTCACTCTCTGTGATAAATGCTAGTTGCTTCTGAGGCAAGCTCCTAATTTTTCCCTGTTGTGTTGCAGTGGACAGGTGAACCCTCTGACAAAGGTGAATTTTTTGGTGGAAACTTTATTTTCTGAGTTGCAGATTCTGGTTTAAAATTGAGATAACCAATATTAAATTAACCATGCCAGTGAATATAGAAATTTAATGCTGGAGATGTGAGGTCTCTGACAGAACACTGCTGGCTCTGTGTTCTAGCACCATTAAATGTTCTCCGCTCTAAACATTTTTAACTCAGTGCCAGCTAAAGCCCAAGGAAACGATGAAATGTCACATTGCCTGAGGTTACAGTGACTTTTAGCTGAAACCTGTGAGTTTCAGAGTTACATAGCTCACACTGCTTAAATTTCCTGTTTCCACTTGATTGTGCTTTATGTACTTGTGACTTCTCATCAAATTGCTCTTTGATTGAGACACGTAAGGTTTGAGGAGGTGTTGCCTTTCTGAAGAGTCTACATAGAGGAGCTTTTAGCTCAAGGAAGGGAGGTTGAGGTTGAATATCAGAAAGCAATTGTTCTCCTCTGAGGGTGGCAAGGCCCTGGCACAGGTTGCCTACAGAAGCCCCATCAGAGCAACCTGGGATAGTGGGAGGTGCCCATGGCAGGGTGTTGGAACAAGCTGAGCTTTAAGGTCCCTGCCAACGCAAGGGAACACTGAAAGGAGCTTTTCCTTGGCCTGGGTTAGCAGAGCTGTCTGTGTTGTTGCAGTAGGAGGAGGAGCAGGATGGATGTGCTGCGGCCCCCCTTGATAAGGATCGGGGGGCGAGTGTACAGGAAAAACCTCATCCGAGAGCAGCCCTTCCCACACGAGGAGGAGGAGGACTTCTGTGCAGGTAAGGAGTGATGCTCAGGAGGTGTAAACATCAACACCAGGGACCTAGGGAGCTCTCAGAGTCACCTCTGGTGCCTTTGTGGGCACAGAGACCTGCCCATGTGGTGGATCGAGGTGTTCAGGAGGGAGAAAAAGGTTTTGTGTTGGTCCCTGATGATCCTGCTGCCCAAAGTGGAAGCAGTCCCAGATATCCCAAGTGGGCTGGTTGACTGCTGCTGGCTGTTCAGTTTGCCTGCTGACTGTGGAAGAACTCCAGAAAAGGGAAAACCAGAAGAGCTGTGTAGATCTGTTTTTCCCAGGTTTCTTTCTTTTCCTTACCATCTCTATTTGCAGATATGGCAGCTGCTTGCTAAAGACCCTCTGTCCTTGCAATGTTTGTGCCTTTAAAACTGGCCTTTTGGGGGACAAAATTCATCCTGTCCTGGTGTGTTTTCTTTTGTCTTTCCACCTGTATGTTTGCTATCATTGCCTGTGAGTTCTTGTAGGCACAGAAAAGCTCCAGTGTTACTTTTCAGATGGGGTGTGGCATTAGTGTCCTGTTTCTCCTCCCACCTTTCCTTCCAGTGGGTTGCACTAAGCTTTAACCAGGTGCTTTCCATTCAAATGCATCCCTTCTTGTGTTGAAAAGGGAGTAGGAAACATGGATTCTCCCAGGGTGTTCTGTTTGGTCTGAGAACAGCCCAGCAGCCTGCGGATGAAAGGTGTCTTTCTAAATCACTGGTTTGAACCCTCGGACCAAAACTATCCTCACCTTTTATCTGTCTTCTTAAATTTCTGAATTGGCTGCCAGAAGAGACCATTCCCACTGTGTGGAATTGCACAAACTCCAGCTGAGAAAAAACCTGGGCTGTAACTACCTGCTTCCTGCGCCTCCCAGCCGCCACGTTTAGAAGCTGTCATTACCTGTTCCGCAGCTGGTAGCGAGGTGATAAATACAAAGCAGTTATCCACAGCAGAGAGCAGCCCCTTCCTTCCTTCATTTCACCTTGAGAGAAGGCTGGCAGGAGACTCTTCTCCTCCATAAAGCACTGCCAGGCTTGACAGAGGTCTGGGTCTGACGTGGTTTTCCCGGCAGGCCCCGGTGAGTGCGCGGACGAGCCCTGCGATGCCTTCGTGGTGGAGGAGACCGAGCGAGGCTTCCAGTGCCGCCTGGAGGTTCCCAGCCCCTTGTACAAGTGAGCCTTTATTGGATTTGCAGCCAGCTGGGGAAGAAGTTGAGCATAGAATATTTGTTTTTGGAGGCTTGGATCTCTGGGATGTGCTCCGTGCTTGGGGTTGGAGTGCTGGGGAAGGGAAAATTGGCAGCGCCTTGAAGTGCAGTTGGGCCTCGCTTGACTCCTCACTGCCCCGTGGTAGGGACAGCAGGTGGTGCTTGCTGGCTGACAGGAGAGGCTTTGAACATCTCTTCCCTTGAACATAAAAGCATCAGGGAGGCTGGAGAAGGAAGGGGAGGAAGAGCTGGAGCAAGCAGCCTGGCAGGGGGAAGTTTGTGGGAGCTTTCAGAGAAATCACACACGACTGGAATTGGCTGTTGACTCTGGTCCCTTGTTTACTGGGGAACCTGTAGTATTCAAAGTTTTATCTTGTTGTTTTTTACAGTTTTATTAGTTAGATAATTTTGCTGAAATGTAGAGAAGGAAAAATGGTCCATTGTGTATTTGGATGGTGGCAAATGGCTACCTTGAGCAAAGCAAAAAGCAGAAAAAGAGCCCTTATTTCTTCCTCAGCTGGAATAATGGGAAAAGAAGTAACCCAGCTGATGGAGAGCATGTGGTAGGCAGAGCTGTTATGGACCTACCAACTTATTTTAACTTAAGCCAGTTTTGAGCCATAGCTCAGCATTGTCCCAGGCTGGACATGTGTGAAGTCCTGGGGGTCACCTCTGTGCCTGCAGGTGGAGCTGAGTGTGTGCATCCCTCCAGCACAGAGGGTTCAGCTCTAGACACACGTGATGGAGAGTGGCCCAGTGTCACCGTGTGAGGGAAACTCTTGCACTTTCTGCCTCCAGGTACATCATTGGAAAGAAAGGGGAAACCAAGAAGAGGCTAGAAACAGAGACTCGAACCTCCATCAGCATTCCCAAGCCTGGAGTGGAAGGAGAAATTGGTGAGTAGTATACACAAAATGGATGTGCTTTTATCTGCTCTTGCACAAGCACAATTTAAGCAGGGACGGGGTACTGGAGGTGTTTTCCCTTTAATTCCTACTTCTCACACAGCACTGACTCACTTTTGGCCCTGGGAAAGTCACTTCACTTTTCTCCTGAGCTTATTTTTATTGTCTATAAATCCTTATTAAACAGTGTTGGGTTTGGGTTGTTTTTTTTTAAGTCGCTTCTAGGCCTTAAATGGCTTGAAACCTTGGGTCCTGAATGTGTTGCTTTTTTTTTTTTTTTTAAGTTTTGCTTTTAAAATAGTATTTCATCCATAAGAAACCAAAATAAGCATTCAGAGAAATACCTTGTCTGTCTGTGTGCAAAATAAACATCTGCACATGCTTTAATATGAGACGGGTTGAGATGACATTCGTGACTTTCTGGTGCTGGCACTAGAGCCCAGCAGTGAGAGCAGGGCTTCTTGTACCATATGTTCCCTGTCATCACTTCCAGGGATTTAAAAAGAAAGGAGACCTTGCTCATCAGGGCTGACCCTTGTGGGTTCTGCCAGAGTGGGTATTTGGAGGGTTCCTTAGGGCATGCTCCAGAGATTACTGGCACAGGGATGTTTGTGACACTGTGGGAGGATCCCACTGTGGTGCTGCACAGGAACTCGGTGGTGCTTCTCTAGGAGTGGGTCTTGACTTCTTCCCAAGAACTGTGAAGGACTGTTAGGAAGATTGAGAGATGTTGAAAACATGGAATTATAGGAAGCCAAGGAAATTTTGCTTCTTGCTGTTCTTTCCTTTTGAGCTCGAGTGTTCTCTGTTTGGTGCCTTGAAGTGCATGCACAAAAACAGAGACAGTCTCGATCCTTGGTAGATTTCCGTGGCATTTTCACTCTGACTGCCTATCTGAAAACATGGAATAATGCTCTAGAAATCTGAAGGGTCCCTGTGCTGATGGGCTCTTAGTGTTTTTTAGGCCCTCAGAGCAGAGGCCTTCTTCTGATGGCATCATCCTGTCTTTGCTGAGCAAAGCACAGCCCTGTCAGGCATTTTAAGTCAAGCAGGGAGTCTGGCAGGTTTTTCAGTGCATGGCTGGGGGTTTTGATTCCTGCTGCTTCCTTGGGAGGCTGGGACTAAAATCAGAGAGCTTCAGGGAAGCAGAGAGGCTGTTGATGCTGTGTTTGCCTGCAGTGATCACGGGGCAGCAGCGGAGCGGGGTCGTCTCAGCCCGGACGCGGCTGGAGGTGCTCCTGGACAGCTTCCGCAGGAGGCAGCCCTTCACACACTTCCTGTCCTTGCCTCTCAACCAGCCTGCCATCCAGGAGAACTTCCTGCACTTCAAGGAGGAGGTGCTGCAGAAGTGCTCAAAGGTAGGGATCCACATGAGGATTAGAGTGCTGTTTCATTAATTGGGGCATTTTTTTTCTTTGGCATTTTCCTTGAAATTTTTCCTTCCTATTCCGTTTCCTAGGAATGCATTTTCAATAGGCCTTTTATTTAAGTTAATGGGTCTGCTGTGAATTTGTTGAGTGCTGTTGTGAAATTTTCTGAAAAGTGGAATGGTTTACTTAGATATCCTCCCATCCAGAAAAATCTCTACTAACAATTCACTAAGTTTCAAAAGAGGGTTGGGGTTTTTGTTTTTAATAGAAAAGTCACTAAATAATGTGGTGGACCTGTCTAGATTTTATATGATTTTTACATAACCATGAAATTAGTTAAGAAGTTACAAATTTGCTGCTGCTTCTGTTTTGCTTTCCTTTTGGCTCCTGCCAGTGAAGGAAGATGGGTGTCATTGCCAGAGCTGAGCGAGAAATGACTTGGTAGCACATGCCATCCTGCAAATCTCATCACTTCCCTTCTTCCCCAGGAGACTTTGTGCTGACAGCACTCCTACTTGCCTTCAGATCTTGTGTTGGGAGGAGCAGGAAATAGTTGGGCATAGGGAAATGAGGAAGAAAATGAAGGGAAAGCTCTGCATTCCCTGGTTTATTTTAGTGAGCTTCTGGGCTGACAGAAGTGGTGTGTCAGTGCACAGGGCTGGGCTGAGGAGAGGGAATGGTGTTATTAAATTGCCATGTCCTCTGTTCTGCTGCAGGACATCTCTAGGAAGGAGAGGGGTCTCTCTGTGGCTGCTGCAGGTTGCATTGCAGATATACTGCAGGGCTCTGTGGGCTGATACTCTTCACTTTCATGTCCATCACTTCTTCTGGTGCTTTGCTAAGGAATAAATACAATCTTGCAGATAGCACAGCTTAAGAAGTTTAGTTTCCTGTGTCTTCATGCCAGGGGTGTGAATTATCTGACATCTGGGGAGATATGAGTTCTTGCTCAAGTTCTCATGGTCACTTGCATGTCAGCTGTTGCATCTCCAAGAGCAGAAATGAGGTGTCTTTGCAGTCTTGTCTTTCCTGGGAGTTGGGATTTAAGCCCCTGTTCTCCTCCCAGCTGCTTAATTCCTTGACACTTTAGGAGCTTTCTATCACCTGACATTAAATACAGCTGAAATTGGCCAACAGTTCCAGGGGTTAGCCAGTGCAATGCCAGGAGAACCTTTCCCTCAGGCCAGGAGGATGATTTCTCCTCATTAGCCAGCAGCACTACATTTGTTAAAGCTCACCTTGATTAAAAGAATGCCCTGCAGGCAGGGGGATGGAAAACATTAGCCGGGGAAGGTGTAGGCTGGACAGAGAGTTGGGACCTGGGGCTGGCATCAGTGATGGCCTGGCTCCCTCTGTTGGTTTCTGGTTCCAGTCCTTGTGTGGGACACACCAAGGTACAGTGAGAGAAGCAGCTCTTTGAGGGCTGGTGACCTGCACAGGGCTCTGTAGGGGCTGCTTGTGCCATTGGCTCTGGAGTGAGGCTGCTGCTTTCAGCATGGGCTTTCTCTTGCCCTTTATGCCCTTCTGCCTGGGCTTATGGCTGCTGCAGTCCTTTCACCTGGCCTTCCTGGAGATCTGGCACTGCCTGCCTGAAGACTTGGCATCCTGGACTCCATATATTTGATCCTCCTCCTCTAGCTGCCTGCCAGCAGGTCCTGTGGATCTCTGTGGTACCTCCCTATGGCCTTACCTGCTGCAGTATCCTCAGTGTGTCCCATACACCTGCTGGCTTCTGGCTGCCCTGCTGTTGGATGAGTCTCCCAAGCATCTTTCTAAGGACCTTTCTAAGTCCTTTCAGTGTCACATTTCTAAGGTGTGTGTTTTATCCACCTTTGCAGGCAATGCTGTTCCTCCTGTGTTTTTAACCCTGCAGCACAACAGGCTCACCCAGGACCAGCCCTTCTCCCTGAAGAGCTCTCATTTTTCCTGCCTTCTTGGTGGGTTGCATCCCTGCAGCCCTCCTCCACTGGTGATCCAACTTGTTCTCCAAACCCCTCCTGATCTTATCTGTCACATTGTTTCTCTCTTGCTCACTCTTAAATGTCAGTTTGCATCTCTGGGGGGAGGGGGGTTGTCTGCCATCTCTGAAAAACATGTTCACGTGTTCAGACTTTGTGCATTCCTCAAGTACTGTCAGTCATTTGGAAGGGGCTGCCTGCAAAACTTCACATGCTCCTTGTCTCAGAAAACTGCAGCAATCCAGCCTTGGTCAGAGAAGTGTTGGGACCAAGTACTGGCCATGTACATCTTTCCTCCTCCTGCCTGTCCTTCTGTCTGTCCTGCAATTTTTGTTCTGTGTCTGGACAGTTCCAAGTCCCATAAGGACCTGAAAATGTCCCTGGCACTGCTTACATCAGCTCTAGAGTTTCAGTTTTCAGTTTGAAATGTAGAACTCAGTCAGTAACAGGTATTCAGGGGATTGCATATGCTTAGCTTAGGAATATATAGTGCTTTCTTTTCCTGCCCTTCCTTCTCCTGGTATTAGCAAAAAGGGTTTCTAGATATATTTATTGCTTCCTGTTAGTTGGAGGAGTACAGTGCAGCCCCGTGCCTCTCTCAATCACTCCTCCAGCCAGTAATGCCACTCTAATACCACTTTATCTCACAGCAGGGTCTGCTGGAAAGCACATCAGTAATGAAAAACAGTAATTCAAAACTGTGCCTCACAGAGCAATAAAAGAGCTTATAGATTTGTCCAAAGCAATGGGATTTCTCAGAATACTTGAGGAAATCTGAATGGGTTTCAATGACAGAAGTGGGGTGTTGTTTCTCTACCTGGTGCAAAACATCACAGAATTAGGTGAACTTCAGCCTTTGAATGAGGGATAATAATGGCAAGGAAGGGAAAGGAGCAGGTGTGTGTGTGCATGTTGTGTGTGTGAGAATCTCTTCTGGCCATTGAGCATTTGTGAGGGACTCTATTTCTCTCTGAAGCAGTTACCATGACAACCATTCATTTATATTTTATGGCATTTTGTTGGTAAGTATATGCTTTCTAAGTTGTTTTTGTGTGTGTGTCTTTAAAAGGTTTTAGAAGATAAACCTTGTGCTGAATTACAGAACACTTCAGTGTTGTTCATGCTGTACAGGTCAGGGTTGGCAGGCAAATGAAGCAGGGCTGAGGGGAGGTTCTTTTAGGTCAATTTAATCTAAATATGGGGAGGTGGCTCACCTGGACAGGCTCATCACTGATGTGGTGCAGTGGGAGGCCTGGATAACTGGATGACCTTGGAAGTCTCCTCTCTCTCACAGTCATGTAGGTGTCAGAGTGAGGAGAACTGAGATGTCTGTCTGAGCATGCAGGTGGAAAAGGGAAGAGACTTTGCAGAAACATTGCTGTGAAAAATCACACTTGGGTCTTTGAGAGCCGTGCAGACTGAACAGGCTGCAGATGTAGCAGGGAAAAGAAACATGATTGCTGTCATATATGGCAACCTGTAAATATCAAACATTGCTAATGAGGTATTTTATCTCAGAGTAGAAGGGGCAGAAAGTGGGAGGGGTTTTTGAGCCTGTGGCTCTTCAGTCAATCCTGTGCAAATACTGTTTTCCTGGCTTACTCCTTTGTTTGTGGATCAGGGTGGCACAGGGCACGTAGCTGGCACACAGCATCCTGCTCTTGAGGAAGAAAAACCCTGAAAAACATAAATCTGTCTGCAAACATTGGGAGCTCTTAAAACTGTAGAGAGGGCAGGGCCAGGGCAGAAGAGCTAAGGAGCTTGATCCCTTGCCTTATCATGTAGAAGGGCTGAAGTGTGTTGTAATTTAGGGTTTCCCTACTACGTGGTCTTACATTTGGAAGGACGATGTGCTTGGGCTTTGCAAGTTGGAGTTGGAGACCCCAGATAAAACCCTTTCTGTGTTCCTTCTAAAGGAGCATAGCAGAGGTAGAAGTCTTTGGTAGCCGGAGGGAGAAAAAATGACCGAGTGGAAACCAGATGGGGTTTTTTGACCATGACAGGGCAGTGCTAGGGAGAGGCAGAAGCTAAAAAGGACAGTCATCACATATGGATAGTGCAGAAAGGGATTATTCTTCCTGCCTCTCAATGCATCTTAAAGAGCCCAGGTTTGAACAGTAAATTTTTGTAGAGACAATAAGGCAGGTTCCCCTGAGGTGACTCAGTGATTGCTGATCACACATCATGATCTGGGATTAGAGTAATTGAGTTCCAGCCTTTTTGCATCCTGGTGAGCAGCATCCAGCCAGGAAGGGCTGCTGAGACACCCCCAGGAACGCTGGCTGTTCCAGGGCGAGCCAGCTCTGACGCAGCATCTATTTTATGTGTGGGAGAAGTGGGATCTGCTGGCCTGTGAAAGAGTAGGGAGTGTAAGCAGGGTTTTGAGGAGCTGCCTGAAATACTAGGGAGTAAAGCAGGAGGATTATCTAGGTCTTGGCCTGCTTGCTGTGCACTGCTCTTGCCTGCTGAACTCCCCAGCAGCAGCAGTGTGGCTCGTGGAGGTGACGTGCCATAGTTTGTTAACTCAGCCCACACTCAGGTGTTGAACCTCAGGGGAAGATGCTGCTTTTGGGTTATGTTTACAGCACAAATTGTGCTGGGGCAAAAAATGAGGGCAGGGCTTTGGCTTTCTGACCTGCAAAGGGCTGTGTTACTGTACCTCATCTGTGCACTCTGTGACCTCGGCTGGTTGTCCGTGGCAAGGTTAAATCAAACCTTCTCCCAGTATCTGTTACCCAGGCTGTTATTTTGTGAAGGGCCAAATATTCTCTGACTGCAGATATCACTGGAGAAAAAAGGCTGACAGAGAGAAATCATGTCCTGTCATGCAGGTGAACAGCAGCATGAATTAAAGGAAGCCACAAAGCTTTTACTGCAGGGTGGGGAAGGTAGGAAGAAGTGAGATGGGGCCATCCCTGGTGTTTGCCAGGTTGTGGCTGCTGGAGCAAGCCCCTGACCTCTGTTTTGCAGCCTGCCTTGTCCCTAGTCCAGCCTATAAGCTGTGCTCTAAAGAAGGGTCTGCATGTGGTCATTAGGCATGAAAAATGCTGAGCGAGATGTGGGGCATGAAACTCTTGACAGGCTGACATACTGCAGCATTTAAACGTCTGAAAGGTTTTATTTCAAACTCTGGAGCACAGTAGAAACTTCAAAGCTATTGTTCTCAGCTGGTGCACTCTTTTCAGATGCAGAAAGGCTTCCATGGCCTGGCAGGTTGGCTTCTTCTGGAGTTAAAATTGGAGGTTATTTAATGCACTGATGGGAAGCGGCCACTAAGTGGAAATAATTGTTTTAATATGGGTGTGTTAACCATCCTTGAGGTATTTTTATAAGTATCCTAGAACAGAATAGCACGTTTCTTAAAGCTGGATACAACCACTGCTCCACCTGGGAGCAGTTCCTCCCTAGCAACAACAGGCAGCTCTTCTTATAAAGGGAATTTAAACTTAATTCACCTCGGCAAACTATATGGCATATGGGAAGAAGAAAAGTATAATTATCAGAGCTGGTATTAGCTGTGCTTCTGTTGTGAGGTGCAACCTGTTTTTAGACAGGATTTGGAGACCATTTAGAGCTTGTCACTACAGCTGGTCTCTTTATTGCACAAGAAATGGATTGAAGTTTTAAATCTGAGCTGGCTTGTGTGGAGTTCATTGCTGGTAGCAGATGCTGCGTCGACAGCTGTGGAAGTCTCCTCCCAGAAAACCCCATACAAGTGAGTGTTGCAGGTCCTGGGTACCAAGTTCCAGCCTGCTGTCCTGATCTTCCAGGCTGCTGTTAGCAGCTCTGATGGAAGAGCAGGCAGGGACTGCAGTTCATCTGCCAGGCTGAAGTTGCTTCTTCACAAAACCTGAAAAATTTTCAACTTTAAGTCATACCAACCCAACCAGAGATAAAAGGATTGATGCCAGTGACTTGATACCTGCTTTCTGTAGTGTTTATCCCTGTGATGGAGCAGGGTGTGTGTGGATGAGGTAAGACACCTCTATGTGATGGATTGATTTGTAGGATCACGGGGTCAGCAGCAGCCTGTTCCAGAACCCTGCAAAACTTCACCTGACTATTGGGACGCTGGTGCTCCTGAATGAACAAGAGATCCAGAAAGCCTGTGACCTCCTGCAGCAGTGCAAAGAGGACTTTGTGGAGTAAGTGGTGGGAAAGGGATGTCATCACCAAGGCCTTGAGAGGGGGGAAAGCAGCCCTCTGTCTTGACAAGGAACAGTGAAGAGAAGAGCAGCTCCAGTAGTGTCCTCTCAACTCTAGAAATTTAGAAAAATTTAAAAATGTTTTGAAACATTTAGAAATGTTTCAAATGGGGCAGTAGAAATCCCCAAGCAGCCACAGAGAGCCTTACAGCATCTGTAGCTCAGCTCAGACCCTTGTCATTCCCTGAAAACCTGCTCTGCTCACTTTCCTTCCTCACGTCCATCCCTGTTCTTTGTGCCTGAGCAGTTTTTGCCGCTGTCCCCTCCCTGCAGCAGAGGAAGGGCTGAGCTCCCTTACCTTTGCATGCTGCCTGCAGTGGGCTCTGGCACTTCCCCCTGCCTCAGAGCAGATGCTGAGGTGTCCTTGACACACATTCCTGGGCAAGGGGAGCTGTGTGCAGGGAAGCCATCAGGAGCCCTGTGAGTGATCAGCCTGAAAGTGTCCGTGCTGCTCTGGGAACGCGGCTGCCTCGCTGCCTGTTAACACCCAGCTGCAGATGTTGGGGCTTTGGCTGCAAATGTGCTCCAGTGACACCTTAATTAGCTTATCTCTGGTCAGCTTAGTAATTGAGGATGGCCTGAGGGGGTGGTTTATTTATTTATTTCTGCAAAGCCTTTGCACACAGAGCACGGATCCTTCGCATTCATTTATTCACTGCCTCGGTGCATGAAGAATTGGCCACGCTGTGCCAGCTAATATCTGTGGGAATTAATGCATGGCCAGAATTCATACCTCTGCCTTTAAAAGGATGGCTTCAGTTCAGCTGTTGAACAGAAATGCAAGTGTGTTTCCAGGGGGAGGCTCTGAATGCAATATTTGGAAAGTGCCAGCTTCCACATAAGTGGATTGAACTGATGCCGAGAAAATCATTGCTCCCTATTTCCTTTAGTGAAGGGGGAATCAACACTTGAAGGTAACCTTCAGTTTATTTCCCCTTCCACACCCAAGTAAATATACTTGGAAAATTAATTATGCTCCCTTCCACCTACATAAACCTTCATTAGCTTTCATTTCCTTTTCTAAAGTGCAGCCAGTGCCCTGTGAAGGTAGCTGTGACCTTTTTGACCCTTTTTAGAATATGTGACCTTTAGTGCTGTTAGTTTGGTGTCCATAATAGTAAATTTGTGCTGTTTCCCTCCCAGTAACTATACTGGGAAGGGAAATCACACTGCTTATTTCACTTGGGAATCTTTGCTGAGAACCTCAAAAGCTGAACAGGAGTGAGCAAGGTCAGAGCAAAGTCGCACTCACCTTGTTAACTTGTGTTGGTTACATCTGCCTGCCCAGACACTCCCTGTTCTTTCCATGAGCCCTGGGTGTTAAACAAGGCATCACTTACTCACAGGGAGCACTGGCTGTGACACCAGCCTCCCCAGGATGCTCTGCAGAGTGTTGGGAAGCAGATACACTCTACAGGCCATTTGCAGGTGGGAGTGCATATTATATCCTGCATGAAGAGCTGGAGCTGATTTTAAACCAGCTCTGTTTACTGGTTGGATGTTGCACTCAGAGCTATGTTCTCTATCAAGTACCTTTCCCAGCAAAAATTGGAGACTTTATGGTTGGTCTTTTCACAGGGAGGCAGGAGCCTCTCTGGAATGAGAACCTGGACCATTTACTTCTGGTGGGTTTTCTGACATGTGGATGGAGATCTCCACTTTGGGGTGGCCTGTGAGCACTGACAAGTTGACTTAATGTGTGTCTGAAGCACCAAATGTATGAATTTAAATTCTTTTACCACTCAGGGTGACAAGGCAATAGCAGCCATAGGCTTTTGAGTTTTAGGAAATAGGGAGACTTTTTGAGTTTGGGTTTTTGCAGTGCAAAGAAGTTGAAAAATAGGGGACAGAGAAGAACTCCTCAGTGGGGTTCACTGCCCCATAGGCTCTGTGTAACATTTAAGTCCCACTTAGCACCAACTTTGTGTCTCACTGTGGCAAAAAGAGTAATCTCATTCCCCTAGTAAACCCAAGTATTTGGTCTGTGGACAAGGAGCACTATATGTTGCATTTCAAGAGCTGGTGTGATATTTTGCTTTTTAACATTCTGGATTTCTTGGCTTTTAGCCAAATTACTGGAGGCCAGCCCCTGACGGTGGAGGTGGCAGGAGTGGAGTACATGAACGACGACCCTGCCATGACAGATGTCCTTTATGCCAAAGTCCACATGAAGGATGGCTCAGACAGGTGAGTTCCCCGTGCTCCTGTCTTTCATTCCTCCCCAGAGTGGCAGGGAAACCCTCTGGAGCTGGTGGGTGTTCCTGGCAGTCCTCAGGCCAGCAGTCACCAAGATGAAGTCATCCTTGCTTCCTGAAGCAGTTAAGGCAGTGATGTGTTTGCTCTTTAACTCAGTCACTGGTGCTGCAGCTGAAGGATGTCGTTTGTTTCTGCAGCAGTCTGTCAGGGTGAGTAATGGAGTCACAGCTCACACAGGGATAAGATGGCCAAGGAGATACTCCTGAGATGACTTAGAAGGCAGGATGATTTGGCCTCTACTGCCTAGTTCCCAACCTGCAGTCCAGATTAATCTGGACAGCCTGGTGTGTTCTATTGTGCAGCATTTTAATTATTCTTAAAACCCAGTTAACCCAGAAGGTCCTCAGAAGAGCATGACCTGAATACAGAGTTGGTTTGTGTGTCTGCAGCAGTCTGGGATGGGTGCTGGGTGTGAAATGTCTTTTGGAGCTGCTGCTGCAAGATCTTGAAGCCTGGTTGGTGACAGCTCGAGTGCTGTTCACCACTGTGGCTGATGGCTTCAGCTCCACATACAGCCCTGCCCAGGATGTGGCAGTGTCTGGACAAATTTCCTTCATCTTGTTTTTGACAAGGACTACGTCACCAGTGGCAGCACCAACTTTTCTCTTGGTGCTTTCTGGAAGACTGAGGAAACACAGGTGGGGCTTGGAGCACCCTGGTCTAGTGGAAGGTGTCTCTGCCCATGGCAGGGTTTGGAAGCAGCTGATCTTTAACACCTCTTCCAACCCAAACCACTGTAGATTCCTTGATTAACATAAGAGCTGTTGTACTCAGTGCTGCTGGTTGCCAGAAACAGGGAAGGGGAGTAGCCAGAAGAGCTTTACCTCCTGTCTCTGAGCCTCCTTTCTCTTTGTCTGACAGCACTGCCCTTTTGTTGTCTGTTCCCATTGCTAGAGGACAGCAGGAGCTAGCAGAGGAGCATGGAGCAGTGCAGCTGGAGGAGGGAGGCTGTGAACAGGCACTGGCTCAGGGAAGAAGGGATATGTTCTGGCATATCCTTTCCCTGAGGGCTGAGGAGATGGTGGGGGGGTGCCTGCTTAAAACCACACTTTGGAGGCTGTGTTGAAGTCAGAGATCGGAAGTGGGATAAGGAAATGAGGGGGAAAATGAAAAATGTAAGAACTGCTGGGAGGCAGTAGGAATTGAAGTCTTTTCCTTTTCTTGGCTCTTCCACTTTGAAGTCTGTCCTACCCTGGGAGAGGTGAGATAAAAACAAATGTGGCAGGTGGGGAGCCAGGGCAAGGCAGAGATCAGCCAGGAGCCAGAGCACAGGGAGAAAGAGAGCAGAAGCACTTGGAAAGATGAGATGGAGACAGACACTGCATGACCCAAATGTCCTTTGTTGGGTTTTGTTGTAGAGAGCATCTAAAATACCAGCTCTGGGCTTCTTCTCCTGAGTCACCAAGCTCTGGCTCTCTCTGAGGTGCAATGCTTGCCAGTCTGGTTGCATCTGAAAATAAATCTGCATCCTGAGGAGCTGGGAGAGGAATCCTCTAGAGCATAAGCAGGGCCTGAATTGTCAGTGATGTCTGCCTGCCTCTGGGGACAGCTGGAATTGTTGGTACTTGCACCCTGCTCTGTTTCAGATGCCAGCTGTACCCTGTGTGGTGAGAACCCACTTAGGCATAATGCTGGGGAAAGTGCTGATGTGCATCAGGGCTGGCAGAGCTGCTTTGGGCAGGGGAGAGAAGTGAGGTCTTCAAATCCACCTGGCCTTGAAACTGAAAACAGCACTCCCCACCCCCCCCAAGAAAGGGCTGATGTCTCCACTGTCCTTCACAGAGATCTGTTAGCTGAGGTTTTGAACAAAACCAGACCTTGTGCTTTGCATGGCACCTGGAAATTGCCAGGCTTCTCTTCCACAGCATCCCTTTTGCTTTTTGCATAGCAGCAGACCCAGAGAGGGCCAAGCAATTTGAAGTTTTAATCCTTGGCCCAGGCTGGTCCTGCCCTCACCTGCAGCTTAATTCACAGAATCACAGAATAGGCTGAGTTGGAAGGGCCCATCAGGGTCATCGAGTCCAGCTCCTTGCTCTGGCCAGGACACCCCAACAACACCACTCTGTCCCTGAGAGTGCTGTCCAAATGCTCCTGGAGCCCTGGCAGCCTTGGGGCCAGTGACAATTCCCTGTTCAGTGCCCCACAGCCATCTGGGTGAAGCACCTTCTCCTGAAATCATTCATCTGCACTTCTCCCCTTACATAGTTCCTTAGCTGTTAGCATTCAGAAAAATATTTAGCTTTGCAGAAGGGAAAAAAAGGTATTTTTGTGTTGATGGAGAGCAGCTTTTCCTTCCTTTGAGATTCCAGCAGACACTGTGTTGGACCAGCAGTGATTATAAAGAGAGGACAAATGGTGATATCTCCAGAAAACCCTGCTTTGTTTTCTGGCCTGTGACCCAGGTGATTGCTGAGCAGCTCCTTGAACCTGCTGAAACCTGCTGTGCCTTGCTTAGGGAAATGGGGAAGCAGTTTCTGAGCTGCAAGGCCAATACCAGAGGAGAGCAGCAGCCACGTGGCTTCCTGTGCTGGATCAGACTGCTGCAGCCTGTGCTAGAGAGAGGTGTGTGCCTTCCTGTCTCATGCAAGATGTCCTGTTAGCTCTGTGTAGTTCCTGGCATGGCTGAGGGGTGGAGTTCCTTCCTGATCTTTGGATGATCTTGATCAGCTTAAGCTGCAAAGCAGGAGATTTGATTTATCCTGACTTAGCTTGCATAACTGCAGACAGAATTAGGGGTTGGCAAGCCCTTCTGCACATATAATGGCTCAGACTGAAAGAGGGATCATGCTCTGATGCCTCCCACATGGCAAATAATTTCCATTATAATTCATTCTAATTTGTTTTATTTCCTTGATTAACTTTATAACGTAATAAAGCACCATTTTCACTTGAGCTATTCTCTGTTAATTTGTTTTAGTATTGTCTGTAATGATATTCATTTAATCTTTGTCATTCCTAATTTTAAAAATCACTGAAGTAAAGCCAGAAAATAGTAAAAAGCCGTGACAATTGGTAGTTTGAGAGTCTTGAAATGATCACATGGGAGCTGGCAGCCCGTGAGGGGCAGCCCAAAGCCAGCAGTGGGGTCAGAGCTGGTAACCAGAGCATGGCAGCCCCAGGCTCTGGGGACAGGCCACGCTCTGCCACAGCTGAGACACCAACGTGGTGGGATCTCACAGAGCAGAAAGCTCTCTCCTCCCTGGAACGTGCTGGGAGAAGCTCAGGTTCTTCTGCACAGACTGAATACCCTCTGGCCTTATTTTCAGAGATGGGGAGCTCTCATTCTGGCATATCCTCTCTACCTTTGGTAAGAATCAGGCACTGCAGAAGTTTTTTGGGCACAGCAGCAGCCTGGAAGCTCCTTCAGCTCCTTAGACATGAGCTTGCTCTGATCCCTGCTCCTGCTGCCTGTCCTAGGATGGGTCTGCCCTCAGATCCTGACAGTCAAGGCCAGACACAAAGGTGGGAATAAGTCCTTGGATTTTGCTTGCTCAGTAGCTCCAAAGCTGAAGTGTTCACCAGGATGTGCTGACGGGGTTTGTGGCCCTGTCACCAGTTTCTGGGCTCTCCCAGACAGCAAGCCCAGTGGCTGGGTTGGTTATCTGGGGCAGAGAGGAGCCAGGCTGCAGCAGTCCCTGAGCACATCCTCTGGGAGCCAAGGTGCCCAAGCCCCTGCGGGTGTGCAGATTTTAGCATTTGCAAGGAGAGTCACATTGTGTTTCCTGGCAGTAGAAAGATGCATCCTTCAGCTCCCAGTAACATCTGTCACTGTGAGCAAGCTCTCTGCTGTGCTAAATCTGCCCTTCCTCATGGAATATTTGCAGCAGGAGCGATCACAGAGGAAGCTTTGTGCAGCAGTCAGAACTTTTTGCATTAGAGCTGAATGCTGATGCCTCTGCTCGCTTTCCATCAGGGACTAGCTCCCTTTCCTGTGTGCATGCAGAGACTTCATTTCACACTTGCTGCCCTTCTGGCTGAAAAGCCCAAAGCTGATGCTGCAGAGGCTCCTTGTTTGACGTGGCCCTGTTCTTTCTCTTTGCTTCCCAGGCTGCAGATGGTCGCTGATCAGCTGGTGGAGCGCTTTGTGGCCTCTGGCCTGATGCTTAAAGAATGGGACAGGGTGAAGCTGCATGCCACAGTCATGAACACTCTCTTCAGGAAAGATCCAAGTATGTAGAGCCTTCATCCTTGCTGCTAAATGCATTTAAAGTAGTCCAATTTCTCCCTTCCAACAATTTCTCGGCACATGCTTTTGTTGTTAGCTTTTTCAGTGTGGTTTTCCTTACCTGCAGGGTTGGGGGGACATGTCTGCTGATAAAACCCAGAAGAAAATAAAGCAATGAACAAAAGTCATAGATTCAAAACCTTGGCATCCTGTAGCACTCGTAGTATCTGGGCTAGGGAAAAATATGTTCAAGTAGAATCATAGAATGTCCTGAGTGGGAAGGGACCCACAAGGATCATCCAGCCCAGCTCTTGGCCCTACCCAGGACACCCCAACAATCCCACCTGTGCCTGAGAGCATTGTCCAAACATTCCTGGAGCTCTGGTGGCCTTGGAGCTCTGACCATTTCCTGGGGAGCCTGGTCAGTGTTCCCTCTGGGCAAAGAACCTTTTCCCAATATCCAACCTCCCCTGGCACTGCTCCAGCAATGCCCCTGGTCACAGAGAGCAGAGATCAGAGCTGCTCCTGCACTGCCCTTTGTATGAAAGCTGCAGACCCTGATGAGGTGTCCCCTCAGTCTCCTTCAGGCTGAACATGGCAGGTGACCTCAGCCACTCTTCATGGAGGTGAGATCTTGGGCTGAGTAACAACTCTGTCTGTTGTGCTGACCTTCAAACAAGATGAAAACATAATCCTCCTTGTTTAACTTAGAGACTGCCCATTTCTTTAGGAAAGTGATTCCATTGTCTTTCTCCTTAAATCAGATGCAGACAGATGAATGTGATGCAAAGCTGAATGTGAGCTGTTCTTGAGTGTATGGCGTCTGCTGTCTCTGCCAAAAGATTGTCTGCTCTGGCTGTCTGTAGCATGGTTCTGATCATATTACTTTATAAAGCAGCCCTAAAAGCATCATCCTTGGGGAGGGGCAGTGTCTTACAGCCTGCTTCTCCATGTGCAAATGTGCATGCTCTGGCACGGTGGCCCCTGTGCACTGCAATAGGTTGTGTCAAGAATTCTTTAGTTGTTGCCTCTCTGAATCTCTGCAGGGACAGTGATAACAGCAGGTGATTTGTGTCATTGTCTTCTGGGCAGGTTTGGCTCTGACTGCTGCTTGAAGTCAAACAAGCACAGCCAGGGCACAAAAACCCTGTAAAGATGGGCCTCTCAAACTGAGCTCTGAAAATGTGACCCCAGAGTGCTGATGTGGCTCTGCACATGGGCAGCTGGGTCTGGCACCCTGAGTCTATATTCTGCACAGCCCCATGAGGCATGAGAGGCATTCAGACACAATGGGGAGAGCATTCCGCCAGCATTCTGCAGGCAGCCATTGAACTCTCTTTGTATTCCATACAGGATTTGAACAGCAAGCTGGATGTGAGGGGGACTTCATAGTTAATGATGGAGATGAAAAAGAAATACTGAATATATTCACCGAGTGAGGCAGAGGTCCTGTGGAAGGAACAGATCATGGACTTGGGGATTATTTAAAAACCTAGCTGTGCTCTGGGGAAATGGATCTCAGACGTAGGCTTTTGGCAGCTGCTGTAGGCCTGGGGTGCTCTTCTGAATGTCTGTGTGTGTGTGTGGCTGTGTGCCCACCCCACAGAAACATCCACAGCACACGGAGGTGCAGGCAGCACAGGTTTGTGTCGGGTTCGTCCGCATCCCGCCAGGCGTTGTGCTGGCATGCTCAGCCTCGGATCTGGGGCTGTTCCAGGCCGTGCAAGTGCTGTCTTGCAGCCTGACATGGCAGGATGAGGGATGAAAACGAGCCAGAGAGAAGCAGGTGTGTTGCACTGAGCAGTCAGCCCTACAGAGTCACCACGGCAGGAGCTGTGGTTTGGGGCCTTTCCTGCAGGTAACAGAGGTGATCCCGATAGATGCATCAGTTCCAGCCCTTTTCCTCCTAAAATCCAAGTGGATGTGGGGTTTTTTTTGCACTGAGAACTGGGCAAAGATGGTTTATTAGCTGGCAGCTGACTTTGGGGAGGGACAGAGTGGGGGGTGAAGTACAGCACAGAGAGTTCTCCCATCTGAAGCTCATTCTGGTGGTGGCTTTTCTCTCTACAGCTGAAGAACGAAACAACACAATGCCTGGTAAATCATCTCTCAAGGAGCGGGAGTCATTTAATGGCCAAAATATCCTCAAGGTCAGTATGAAACAATTAGGGAAATGGAGCCAGCTATGGATATTGTATAGCCAGAAGAGGTTGAAGCACCTCTTCTAGACTGCTTTTGTCTTAGGCTTATGGGATCTCCTGGGGCTTTTTGGGGTGGGGGGCAAGGGAGAGGGGGGAATCTGTTTAGAAAATAAACAGTCCAGATCAGTGGTAATTGGGACATTACAGTATTTAACAGGAGCATTCCTGAAGCTGCTGAGGCTCAGAGCAGGGATATGAGGCACGAATGCTAAGTGGGTGTTCGTGTTGTCGTTTACTTCGCTCCTGTTTTACCCTGGAGACTCAGGCTCGAGTTGATTCTCAGCCCACCAGAAAGAAGCACTTCGTTGCTCTTGTTCTACTCATATATATTTATGAAACTAAACCCCACTGTCATTTCACTTACTCTTTCCTTTTTGGTTTTTAATCTCTGCTATTGATTTGCTCCAAAATACTGGGTAGTGGTAGGGAGTCCCACCAGGATCCGAGGGCTTTGGCAGTGATCAGAGGTTAGAAAACACCATCCCCCAGACTGTGGAGGTTGGGAAAGGCTCAAAGGGGAGCACGCTGCAGACTCCCAGGCTTTGCCAACCAGTGTTGGGATTGCAGGCAGCCTCTGCTGCTCATCCAGATGGCTGTGGCAGACTGATGCTATGCTGCTTGACCCCTGCAAGTGTCCAGAGAGAAAAGAGATGCACAGAGGAGCAGAAATGGAAAGCAGCACCAGCTTGTAAGCAAATTTCCAATCCTCATTGTGTGAGAGGATTTGTTGCAGGCGGCTCTGATAAGAGGGAGCAAGGACAATGCATGGGTACATTTGGGAAGGGTAAGAAGATATTCTGGCAATGAAGATACATGAGAGAGGATGCAGGCTGGGTGGGAGCTGGACAACCCAGAAGGATTTTAGAGCCCTCCCAGAGGAGGGGAAGAGTGAGCTTTATTTGTATTTACAATCTTAATAATGTATCAGGCACTGGATGCAGGGGGATGTGAAGTCAGGGAGTGGAACTGATTGATCTGTGTGCAGAGGACAAACAAAGGGACAAAATTAGGTTAAGCTCTCATTGTCCTCAAACGGTCTGTGCGAGCATGGTGTCATGACTCAGCGTCACCACATGTTGAGTGTGCAGTGTGAGACTGCAGTATTGCAAGCTGGAGCAGGGAAGCCACAGCCCTGGTCCCTTTCTTGATGTGATCTGCAGTTTTGGATAGCTCCCAGTGTTGGGAGAGCTGGCTCTGGAAGGGGGAGATTCGTGTCAGGAACCCTGAGTGCCTGCAGGACTCTGCTTTCTCCACGATCACCTTCACTCCTTTCTCCTGCTTCTGTTAAACTGGTCCTCAGGCTTTAGATACACGTAAAATCAAACTGTGGGTCTTCCTCCGGGCTCTCATCCCAAAATGTGTGTGACTGGGACAGTATTAACGATGCTCCCTCTGCTGGTCACACCGTTTGTGGGTCTGAGGATCCGGGGAAGGGTCTTAAGGTGCACGGTGCTCGGAAATGCAACTGCTCTCCTTCCGAGGCTGCTTCTTATCCTTGATGCTCTGGGAAATATGAGCCCAATGCATTTTTAAAGCTCCTAATTGATTTTGTACTGACGTAGCCAAAAGAGCTGCTGGCTGTTTGGACTGCTGGTAATTACTTCAAAGCATGTCTTGCCACAAGAAATGTCATCCTTCTCTCCCACCTCCACTACATTTCCTAACCTGCCCGCTTCGTATTTCCCTTTGCTCTCCCACGTGCCTGCAGCAGAGCGCCCGTTGGCATTAATTAATTACATGAGTCATAAATAGCTCCAGGCTTCTTACCGGAGGAGCCCAGCCTCAGTGAGCCACTGATGCATTCCAGCATGACCTTGCAGGGATGCACCAGTTCCCTCCCAGCCTGCTTTTATATCCATTATTTATCTTGTGCTGGGGAGGCTGCCCTCTCACAAAGTGCCTTCATTAACTTTTGCACCGGGATCTAAAGGACGGGCTGTTAATGAATATGGCTGCACTTAGGCAGGCTGGTGGGAGGGAGAGCCATGTGCCCTGCATGTGATTCCAGGCGGTGGGACTCTGTGATAGCTCTGCTGAGTGGCTGTGTTCCCACTTGGAACGCTAACAAAGCATGGCTGCTGGTAGGAGGGCAAGTGGGAAAACTCCGGTTTCATCACTCTCATTCCCATTGTGCAGCCCTGTAGGGCCAAAGGCTCGGGGCAGGACTGGAGCTGTCGGGGCACAGAACACGATGGGAGTGCTGTGGCTCTGCTGTTGCAGGCTGGGGTTCCCCATGGTCAGAGCTGGGGGGTGTGTGTGTGTCTGTGTGTGTGTGTGCAGATGCGCTGGCAGCACATGTTTGCTGATAACATGCCTGCGCTACACCAGGCTCCAGCTGGTATTTTGCTTTCAGCTGAACTAATCAGAATTTTATTTAATAATCCTTTGTTCTACCCGTTCCACAGAGTTAAACATACACTCCTATTTGTGCTAATAAATGGTTGTGCAGGCCGGTACCTTCCCACACTGCTCAGAAAATAGATCCTGTAGGATGACTTGCGTTTGGGAGTTTAAATTACTTCTGTCTTGAAGAATATCCCTGAAAAAGGTTTCCTGGCCTAGGTGGAGCTGAGAGCCCAAGGGGCTGTGTGAGATTTGTGTCCAACAGAGCTTTGGCTTTGCACTTCTCTGCTCTAGTGCCAAAAAGCTGTGGATGCTTCATGGACATGGAGCCGTATATATTCCCTCTAGGCTGGCTTTGAACATCCCAGCCACGCACCGAAATCATTCTCTGGTCAGGAGAGCAGAGGGAGGAGGCAGGGAAGAGTCAGGAGAGTTGAGGGAGGAGGCAGCAATTCCTCCTGAAAGGCCCCAGCAGCTTGGGCAGGGCCAGGCCTGGGGGAGATGCCAGGCTGACAGCTCCCTGCCGTGCTCCCTGCGCCGCAGCTGGCACAGCCCTGGCACCGAGGCACCCAGGGCAGCTGCCGGCATCTCCGGAGACGAGGCTGCACTGCCTCCGGGCTTTTATTTGGTTTTGTTTAGCAGTAAAAAAAATCCAGCTAAGGCTGCAGTGAATAAATAAAAAAATAAAAAGGAAAAGAAAAGCAAAAAGGCCGGCTGGCCGAAAATTTCTGTTGTGCGTTTAAGGGAAAGGAAGAAAACCACCTGGACTCTCACTGGGTGAAAATGGAATGAATTTTGGCTCGAGTTGAGGTCTGAGAAGTAAATGAATGGCCTTTGCCATGTTCAGACAAGAAGGAAGCAAATTCTGAGTGCAGAAAAAGCTGAACTCTGCCGCTTAGCACAGATCCGTGCATTAACAGCTTACAAGATTAAATATTGAGGGAACAGCTACTGAGGTACAGCAGCAGAAAGCTGCACATCTTATGTCTTTAGGGCATTAGGGGAGACTTTAAGCTGGGATGGAAGACTGGGAATGGGATCAGCCAAGGTGGTAACACATGCTGCCATGCCCCGGTTCAGCAGCAGGGCTGCAAGAGTGCCCAGGGAGGGCTTCTAGGTCAGATAAGGCATCACTTGATGAGGCTCCTTCTCTTTTGAGGCCTGCATAAGTGTATTGAGTTATGGCACTGTACCTGCTTTCACTGGGAGCAGGGGAAAAGTGCATTTACTGTCTGATACTCTGGAGAGCCAGTGGTGTTCCCTGTCAGTGTGTCTGTCCTGCTGGGTATGAGCAGTGTGGTGGCTGTGGCATGCAGCAGTTCAGTTCAAAACATTTGATGTAATGCCACAGAGAGAGATGCAGTGGAAAAGAAAAACCTTGGCCTGAATAAACCCCTGACCCTTAAAAATACCCAAAGCCCACCGAGCTCTAAGCAAATGAATGTGTGCCCCTGTGCAGCACCAGCTCCACTTGCAGATGAGGAGTTTGTCTTGTGTTCTGCAGCAGCGGGAGCCCAGGCCTTTTGTGTAAATTTTGTTTGTGGATTTAAGGAGGCTGAGTCTTTTCCTGATCTATTTCTAAGCTGAGGTGAATCAAAGAGCCAAAGGACTGGCGTTAGGTGGGATCAAGACTGCCTGGTGTTCAGAAAGGGTAAGAACATCTTGTTATCCTCAGCAAGGTGGTAAAGATGTAGATCCAAAGTAGGACTGACAGCAGGAACAAATACCTAACAGGAGGTGGCTGCTTGGAAAGTTTAGAGTTAAAAATACCAAACAAAGAATTTACTGAGGTAAGGGAAGACTGAGTAAGAGATTGTGGTGCAACATCAGGATCTCAGAAATAAGCCAGTGCTTTCCTCACCTCGTTTTTACAGAAGAATCAAAAGCAGAAATGAAAGGCTGTGCTGGCACTTTGCAGAGGGGAGAATTCCTGCCATTACCAAGAGGTACCGGAACAATCGAGGGGGCTCAGCAGTGTGCAATTAGAGCAACAGTGGGATGAGAGGATGTGACAGTTGAGCAGATGAGACTGGAGATCAGTTTGTATAATCATGGGGAGAAAAAAAAAAGGAGATTAAATTGGGGTTGCTGTGAAAATGCTTTCCTGTGAATTATATTCTTCAGGGGGAGAAAAAGCCATATTCATGTTATTTGCATTTGATGAAACAGGAATCTGAAGTGGCATTTGAAAAATCAGAGCAGACAAAGGAGGGAAGATATCTTTGTTGGAGTGTTCAGGCCTTGGAGGCAGTGTTGGAGGTTTTGGGGGAAGGCTGAGCTACTGCACCGAGGAGAACACAGTGCAGAAGGTTTGTGCTGTCTTTGCATGACAGAGATCTCTTTGGTGACCTCACCAAGAAAAGGAAAAGCCTTTTTTTTTTTTCTCTTAGAGGTGCTCTACACCCCTCTGACTAATTTTAGCAGAAGCTGTGAGAGCTGGAGGACTGTTTGTGGAGAAGAGAGCTCTGAATGCTCTTTCCCCTGCACCTCTGCACTCCCACCTAGGCCAGCAGCTGAGCCTTTTGGAGGTTCTGTGGGTGCCTCTGCCTCCCACCGAGTGAGCATTCCCCCTCCTCACTTCCCTGAGATCCCTGCTGTTCCACCAGCCAGCCGGGGCAGTGTCACCTCTTTGATCTTTAGAGGACAATTTTTCTCTGTGGAGCTGGCAAGGGTTGAATTACAGCAGTGCCTTAATAGAAGGCAAGGACCCAGCACATTAAATGCAAAAAACCCCAACCCACTGATTAGCAAAAGTAGACAGTTCATCCCCAAGGTGCCATGACCCTTCTGCTGGATAATTTTCTGTGTCTGTCTGAATTAATTTACTGGCTCTGTAGCTAGACTCCTCCTCTTGGTGCTCGGTGGGTGTAGTGAGAGGTCACACTGACGGCAGCTCCGTGTCCCGGTGTTCCCAGATGCCTTCCAAGCCTCCTGCCATCTCTGCAGCAAAGGCAAAGCCCAGCTCTCAGAAACTGTTGCTGCATTTGCTGTAATAGGAGCCATGGGGATGAGGCTCCTGTGGAGAAATGCAGTGTTTGATTATTAATTTCCTTAAGTTGTACTGCAAATCCCTCACGTTTGAGGTGTAGCTCTGGGATCTTATTGGAGCCTTTAATTTGCTGGAAGGGTTTTTATTCTTCTCTGGAAGATGTGCAAAAATCTGGTAACCTCCAAATGTCCCACTTGTATTTGTTTCTTAGTTTGCAGAATGCCTTTCACCATAGCAACTGGGGTTTGATTTCGTGAAGCACATGAATTTTCATGGATTTGTGATGGGGGGAACAGACCCAAAACTGTGAGCTAAAGCAAAGGTTTTGCAGCGTGGCAATGGCAGGAGTACCAGGGATTTGGCTTGTGGGGAGGGGGGGATCCTGGAGGGAGGGGATCTCAGCTGAACAAAGGCCTGCACCCAGCCCTGAAGAGTTCTGTTTGAAAAAAATCCAGCCTGAAAGATTAATTTAGACTATTGCTGAATGTCACCCTCCCCACTGCTGCATCACCCTCTGGCAGCTGGGGTGGCTTTGCTCCAGTTTTATGGAGAGCTGAGGTTTCACATGGCAGCAGTTACAGAAGGATCAGCTGCCTCCATATTCACAGAGCTGGAAACCCACTCATCCCACCCGTGGAGGTCAGGAGGGTGTTAAGGGCAGCATGAAATGCACTCCAAGCTCTGCAGGTGAAACCCAGCTGGGGAGAGGCAGGGATATTGCACACGTGAGTAGGAGGGAACAGAGCTCCAAACAATGTTGAGAAATCAGGCAGAAACAAACAGCTGCAAACAAGGACAGGTCCAGGAGGGAGCTGTGGCACTGGTGTAGGATGGAGAAGTTCCTCCATGCCAGCCCAACAGGCCAGGGTTTGGCTTATGGGGGGCTGCTCCATTCTGAGTCACCCCATGGAAGTAAAAAAGAGTCAAATGTCCTTAAAGTGAACCTCTGACTATGCTTAGCTGAAGGATTTGTCCAGTTTTGGGTACCATGGATGGGTGCAAAGAGCCCAGGGGACAACAGTAAGAAAATTGGAGGGGTAGAAAATGTCTGCAAGCTGGGGCTGAAAGAGTTGTTTCAAGGATAATAAAGGGAAGGAGGGCAGCATGTAGGAAAAACTCTTGAAACTTAGAAATGCTTTTGCCAGTAGTGGATGATAAAGTGGTAAATAATGGGCTTAAATTGCAGCAAGAGATCCTTTCTTTGTAAAAGGAAAGATAAGGAAGCACTGCTCTGGAGGAGCTGGGAAAAGGGGGTCCTGATTGTTCTGAGGGAGCAGAGATGTTTATCCAGGATCTGCCCCCACCTAGCTCCTCCTGCCTTGGAGAAGGAAAGGATAGTGGAGCTGATGACCTTCACTGGTCCTTTCTTCAGTTTGTCCCTTCATGATTCCTACATGGAATGTGTGCAGAGCACCCATGAGATGGCATCTGAGAATGTACCAAGAGCTTCTTGGCGTTTACGTGGCATTTGCTTTGGCTCAGGAAATAAAAATATAAAAAGGAAACCTCCCATCATGTGCCTTGGATCCTTCTCCATGCACTTGCTGCTGCTTCTTATGTTGGTGGTACTTTGCCAGAGAGAGGTGGTGCTGTTGTTTCCAAGGGACTGCACCAGTGATATAATTGTGAGGGATTTTCCTGTGTCATTCAGGAGATAGCCCTGACTTGGGTATTTCCTATGAGAGAGGCCACTGGGACTTCTATGACACAAGATTTTCTCCCTCCTGAGGTCTGCCTGCTTTATTCTTCCTAAGGGAGATGAGGTGAAAAGGTCTCTGCTGCTGCCTTTTAAATCTTTCCAGAGGCTGAAAGAAAAGGAGAGGGGAAGGGCTGTTCCTGGTGGAAGGGCTGGATGCTATATTGGGGATGGAGAGACACTCCAGAGCCAGCTGCACACTTGCAGAACAAAACAATCTGCAGCCTTGTGGCTGGTGCTGGTGGGGACAGCCCAGGTGACATCTGCCCTCTCTGTCCTTCCTACCCCTCTTCCACCCTTGTGACTCTGCACAACATTCTCCAAGGCTGTTGAACAGTCTTGGAAAATGTTGGATGGCCAGCCAGCCATCCTTTAAAAAGCCATGGAGAGGAAGCAGTTGCTAATTTGGGGAGGAGGTTGGGAATGCTGGGAAGAGCTGCATCTCTGGATGAATGCCTGCTTTTCCTATGCTTCTTGTGCATTATTGCTGGCAAGTTTCCAAGCACAATCAAACCTCTGACAGATAATCATTGGTGGAGTGGTGTCCAGGGTGAATAACACAGGAATCAGGTATTTCCTTTTTTGGCACCAAATTGTTGCAGAAAAATTTTAAAGTCAAAAATAGAAGGAAAAATAATCTACTCATTTAACAAACTCCCCAGGTCTTGACAATTTGCCTGGCTGCGTCTCATCTTCTGGGAGCCACCAGGGGCTTTGGTTTGGGGTTTGTCTGTCATAGATTGGGGGAGTTTGGGTCACAGCTGGGACAGGGTTTGGTGAATTTTTTGGGATGAGGAAGAAGGAGCTCTGCCAGCACATACTGCAGCCTGGGATCTGTGGCAGGTGTGGAGATAACAGCCTTCTGGAGAGGTCCTGGCAGGTCTGTGTGGGAGGCTGCAGGACTGAGGTGCATTAAACAACTAGGTGGGATCCCAAAAGCATGATTGGAGGCTGTGGTTTGTGCAGCAAAGGAGGTTAATCAGAGGAACTCAGATGGACAGAGTTTGCTGGAGTTCATTGGACTCTCTCAGAGTCCATCAGTGTTTCTGAGTGTTACATTCACATTTCAGGATTTAATTTTTTAAGATTTTTAATCTTTCCATGTTTTTGCTATTTCCTCCATCAGTCCTTTTTGCCTGGTGCTGGTATCAGTAATCCAGGAATTTGCTGAGGAGTCAGTGCCTTCCTGCTGTGTCTGGCATGGGATCTGCCCTTGTGCTTTCACCAGATGATTTGGAAGGGTGATTGTTCTCTGCTCTTCTCCAGTGTTTTCCATCTCAAGCTGTGGACGTGTTCTACAAAATTTAATTCAAATATATCATCCCTTACCAGGTGGAAAGATTTCCAGGGGGGAGTACAGGAAGTCTGCAGACAGACAGGTTTTGTCGCTCTGTCTTGAGGCACTTCTTCAGAAACGCTGCTTAATTTTTCTCCATGCTTGTCAGTGGGTGCCTGGCATGTTGTTTGTTCCTCCCCTTCTCCAGAGGGGATAGCAGCACTGTAAGATGCTGATTTCCAGCAGAAAGCTCCTGGCTTTCCAAGCCTGTGCCCTCATTCACCGCTGCTGCCGATGGGGACACGCTGGGGCTGTGCTGGTGAGTGTTGTCACTCTGTGCAGAGCAGCTGAAGCTGTAAAGGCTCCAGCTCCTCCAAAGCCTCTGTTTAATCTCCTGTTGGAGCTGTCCCAGCGCTGGGTTGTCTGTCAGCATGATCCTCCTGCACGTGCTCTACCATGGAGGCACAGCCCAGTGGTGCTCAGGCTGTTCACACCCTCCCTGGGTGGGATCCTGGGGTGGAGAAATGTTTTCCACCCAGGAGAATCAGCGTGGACCACGCAGCAGGAATGACGGCGAGCTCATCCACAGCTGTGGGCTCCTGGAGCTACGAGCCTCCTCCTCCCAGCCTCTCTGAAGTTGCAAATTTCTGTGTTTATTCCAGATATGGGAAAACAGGACCCTCCCTCCCTCAGCTGCCTGCCGAGGGCAGTGGGGTTTGTGAGGTGGATTGTCACGGGCTAATGACATTACAGGGTGCAGCGCTGAGTCACTGGGGACAGTTTTGTGCTGTTGATCTGTAATAGCCCAGCCCTAAGGCACTGCTTTCTGGGGCTGGAGTTCACAGCAGAACTCCCTGGGAGTCCAGGGAGAGATGTGTGTGTGTGTGTGTGTGTGTTTGTGTGTGCACATCCCTTTTATCCCGTGTTATCACTGCTTGTTAGTGGGAATTTTTAATTGCAAGGCATTGCAGTGAGTTGTTGCTCCCTCGGCATTTCCAAGGCTCTCAGCAGAGCTGCTTGGACTTCTTATTAATTCAGGATGGGTCTTTTTTTTTTGGCTGACTACTGTAAACGATGTAAGGCTTTAAAAACTGATCAATAATCCTGATGGTAGTGGCAAAATCCGGGCCAAGGCAGCGTGAATGCGAGCCACAGATTACGTGAAGGAAGTTTTAAACACCTCTAACTCCCTTCCCTTACGTGGACTTACTTTGTCCTCCCACTTCCCCGTGCTCCTCCAGCCGAATCCATTAATATTTCTCATGCTAGTTGAGCCCTTGACAGGTGATTTAAAAGCCCCAGTTTGCGTTGGCACCTCCACTCTTCATAACCAGAGCCGAAACACATCGCTGCTGTCCTTGTGTGGATTAGCTGTGATTTATTGCTGTTGTTGCCAGGCTGGTGGAGCACAGAGGTGCTGTCTCATTCCAGGAGGGTTGTCTGTGGGAAGAGAGCCCCCCGAGGAGGACAGCTTGACAAACACCCGCGCTCGGGAACACGACAGCGTTTAGGCGCCTGTTTTAACTTCTTCATTGAGGAGGCATCCTCCTCCTTGCCTCAGCAAAACTTACTTCACAGGCTTGGAAAGGGGAAGAAAATGTGGCAAAGAGGCATCCTGGGTTTGATCTGTTGCTCTGCCTTTGATAAGGAGTTGTTGTGGTTTAGGGGTTGAAGTTTGTACAAGCAGTTTTGGCTCAGGTTTGCAAGGAGTGAGCGGTTTGATTCTCTCTCTCCCAAAACAAAAAAAGGCTCTTGTCTTCCTTCAGAAAATGGTTGTCTCATCCCAAGGGAGGTCTGCTGGGTAATTTGTGGGTAATCGAGGGGAACAGACCTCAGAGGAAGAAGGGTTTCCAGCATCTGAACAGAATTGTCTTAAGGGAGAAAATGTGGTGTCAGAAATGACAGTGGTGCTGCTGGCTTTTCCTGGCTGGAGATAAACGAATCTGGGGGGAGAAGTGGAGGAAAACTTGCTTTGTGGGAGCTACCACAGGGCTGCCTGCCTTTCCTCATGACCTGAGTGGTGTGTCCTTGGACCCAGTCCCCAGGACAGGAGAGGGAGAGAGAGGAGCACTTGGGCCTACGGCAGTTTGCAGGCTGACCTGTGAAATATGGGTTATCCATCATCCAGTTCTCTCCTTCTCTTGGGAGCTCATGGCTTTTGGGGAGGGCAGTGTGGCTGTAGTCTGTGCCATCCCCCACAGATCCTGGGATGCTGCTGCTGCCACTCTCCAGGCACCTGCTCTGTCCCCATGGGAGATGCAGGCATCCTCGCTGAGCATTGCCCAAACCTTTGGCTGTGGCTTAAAAGGCAGGGCGCATCCCTGGAGCGTTTGCTTGGAGGTGCTGGGTCTGGGGTTAAAAGTTAACAGTGCTCTTTCCTTATTCCATTCTAATTCAATTTGGGAAGGCAGCAGGGAAATGGAGGGCACTTAGTCCTCTAAGTGCTATTCCCTTGATGGGAGTTAGTAGCTTGCACTGCATGCATGGTGTTGATTCTGTAAGCTGACCTTTACCTCCATCAGGTTCATTCTCATTTATAATACTTTAAAAAAAAAATCCCAGCCTCCATCCTCTTATTTATTCCTTGGGCATCGAGGCCATAAATCCTTTGGCATGTTTGGATTTATAGAATTACTGTGCTTTTGCTGAGCCTCGCGTCCCACTCCAATCAAATGACACGGCTCTGCGGGTGATTGCGTTTCTCCTCCCCTGCCTCCCTCCTGGCTGCTCCTCATCCACATCTCCTCGTGTTTCCTGCAGCCTTTTCAGGGAAAGGTGGGCCCTTGGCAGCCATAGGCAAGGATGGGAAGGGGAGTCAACCAGTCTTGGGGTTATCAGCTTCTGAAAGGCAACGACCTCCAGGTACCTTCTTTCCTGGTGCAGAATAAGAAATGCTGAGATGCTTTCCCAGGAGGCATTTCATCAGCTGTGCTCCAGGGCTCCTCTGAAACCAGAGCGTTTCCGTGGTGGCTGGGGAGAGGGGGGAGTTATAAATATCTTTCTTGGCTCTGCTTGGCTTCTCCTCAAGATAAATAGAAGTGAAAGTCAAAAGCAGAGGCTTGGCTCTCTGCAATCTCTTCCCGAGTCCCCAGGGATCGGAGCGCAGGATACTTTTATGATGGGAAGCCACTTCCTGGTGTTCCAGAGGTGTTGGAGGATTCCTGGTGTTCCAGAGGTGTTGAGGATGATGTTTGAGGGGCCTCTCTCCACGCTGCCTGAGGCAGGTCTCAGATGTGCAGTGATCTCCGTGCCTGGAGTCCGGTGGTTTCTGTCATGGGAAGCCTCAGGGATGACAGGAGCATTAGTGAGAAGCCAGCCTGAAACAAGAGCAGAAAAAACTGTCTGTGGTTGTCCTCTAAATCTTGCAGCATGTTTACTCTCAGAAAGTACAGCCACATTACCAAAAATCAATAGTTCTAGCAGCGTTCCTCCCTGGGAAACACACAGCTGCTCGAACACACGGGAGGTGGTGAATCTTAAAAAAGCCAAGGGAATACAAAGTGCTTTGGTACAATGGCTTTGCTGCACTTTTAGCAGTGTACAAATGGAGGGGCCTTGACCTGGGCAGTGTCTTCTGGGGCTTCCCAATCATCCTTCTGCTGTGACATGCCTGAGGCTGTGTGAAGCAAGAGGGGCTCAGGAAGGGTTTATCTCATTAACTAATTTTTGCTTTGAAGTACCTGTGTTTAGTAAGAAAAACAGGTTGTGGTGTGCAGCAATAGCATAAACAAAACTCTTCCTTTGGTTATTTTGTGGAAAGGCTTGACTTCTAGTGCTGCTGATGGGTCTAGCACATCCCAGCATTTGTTTTCTTGAGGAATCCTGGAATGGTTTGTATTGGAAGGGACCTTAAAGTCCACCTCATTCCATCCCTCTTGCCATGGGCAGGGACATCTTAGATCAGAGTGCTCCAATCCCATCTAACATGGCCTTGCACTTCCAGGGACAGGACAGCCACAACTTCTCTGGGCACCCTGTGCCAGGGCCTGCTCCCCTCACAGGGAGGAATTTCTTCCCAGTATCTGAATCATGCTCCAGCAGTGGGAAGCCATTCCTCTTTGTTCCATGACTCCATGCCCTTGTCCAAAGTCCCTGTCCAGCTCCCTTGGAGCCCCTTTAGGCACTGGAGGGGGCCCTCTTCAAACCCTAGCACTCCTTGCTTTCCAGCACACTTGCCACTCCCTCTGTTAGGAATCAAGAGAGAGGTGATCCTGTTTTTCCTGGGTGGAGAGTGCTCTGTGATGGGAAGGAGTGACAGTGTGAGCAGCCACTGTGACAGGGACAGGTGTGAAGGTTTGGGGTGAGTGGGCACAGTGGCAGAGCAGTACAGGCAGCCCCGAGAGCAGGAAACCATCCTTCCTTCTGAGGTCAGCCAAAACAAAAAGAAAGGTGACCACCCCCTTTTTACTGCCATCTCTTATTAATGAGACATTTTATCCTAAGTCCTCCAACATGAAAGACGCAGGCTTTTGGAAACATAATTAATCTTTCTTGTATAAATCTTTAATTGTATGAAATGGAGTTTGTGTGGCTGTCGTCATTTCTCTTCCTCTCTTTTCCTCCTCTCCCAGTTTGAGACACTTCCTTAGCTTCTTTTCTGCAGGCTGCTCTTCTTTAGGGCACTGACTCCGTGGAGCCACTACTCACAGTGTCCCTTGAGGCCCTGGCTGCTGCCCTGGGGTCTCTTGCTCTGCCCCAAGATGGGCAGGGAATCACTTTCCCTATGGCTCTTTTCCTTTGTGGAGTGACAGCAAACCCAGGAATTGTCCTGAAAGAAAACTAGCTGGTCTCCTCTGGAAAAAAGGGTATAGAATGCTCTTGGGACAAACAACAAAAGAGCAGTTGTGCCCAAATCAGTGCCAGGCAGAGCCAAATGCCTCTTTGGAGGAGGTGAAGTGCAGCCTTTCAGATGCTAAGTAGTTATTTGGGATTTCAGTCAGTCCCTCTATGGAGGAATTGATGCACCGTTGGCTCCAGGAGGATTAATGTGTTGGCTTTCCTTCTTGCCTTCTGTAAAGGGCAGGAAGGGCTGTGGGACTGCCTCAAGCCCACGCCTGCAGGGACAGATAGAAAATTGAATAGGAGACAGATGGAATGGACATTCTGGAGATCTCCAAGGTGGGGAGAAGTCACTGCTCAGGTTCTCAGTGACTCACAGCTCTCCTGTTAAACAGAGCTTCCAAATTAGCATCTCCACTGAGAAGCTTTTCCTGAGGCACAGCTGATGTTCCCAGGTAGAGCAATTTCCTGCTGGTTAATGGAACGGGAGGAGCACTTTGCGCTTGGATGCGACGCTTTTCCAGCAGTAACTTCTTGTAAGGAATTCTGATGTCTTTTTTTTTTTTTTTTTTTTTTTTTTTTGTCTGCTTGGTGGGTTGGATTAATGGGCAGGGACACACCCCCCGGGCTCCGGAGCTGGCTTGCTTTCCTTAATTTGCACTCAAGTCTTTGCGGAACAAAGACGGATTTGTTGAACAAAGCGGGGTCAGTGCTGGGATGAGGAGCCCTGTGCCTCCAGCCTGCTACTTTGAATTAGGGCTGAGCTGTAGCTGTTAAGTCCTGCATCCTGTGGCCTGGATTGGTCTGCAAACCTCCTGGCCTCAAACCTTGCTGCTGCAGAGCCTGCGACCTCGAGGGCCACCCGGGGGTGGTGCCTGGTGCCTCCTGAGCAGTGGTGCCTCCCCACGCTCCCTCAGTGACACAGACAGCAAAACAGTGGAGGTTTGAGCAGCTGCTGCTGTAGATAAAAAGAGTTCAAGTGCAGTCTTTAGTGGGAAAAATAACCTAAAGAACACTTTGATTTAAAGGCAAAACCAGGCTGTGAGGAGAGGCTTTTGACAGGGCCAGCTCCTGCGAGAGAGCTGTGGGCCATCTGCAGGCTCCATCCCTCTGATGCCCTTCAAGTGTTTTTTTTTCTTCTTCCTTTCAGCTCTTTGAGAACTTCCACTTCGGGGAGGTGCAGCTGGACTCGGTGCGTCTCTCCCAGAGGTTCTCCTCGGACGCCTCTGGCTACTACGCCACATCTGGGCAGCTGTGCTTCTCTTGAGGCAGCCATGGCAGGTCTGCTCTGTGCATGATCCCTCAGTGAAAGGTTTTATAGGACATGAATCTTCAGTGGGAACCTGGGAACTCCAAGCTGGGATGCCTCGTGACTCCTCCAAAGCATGGGAACCGTGGCATTTCCCTGCAGCTTTTCCCACTGCCCTTTTCTTCAGGGTTGCCTTCCTCCTTCTTTTCCCAAAACATCACAAAGTTGCCTCTTTGATGTCTGTGGATTGCTGGTTTTCCAAGAATACGACTAGAACTGGGGCTTTTGGGGCATCACCGGTGTTGAAATGTGGGGTTTTTTTTCAGAAGAGAGAAGTTTTTTCTTAAAATAAGTATTTAAAATCCAGGAGAGCTTCGCCGGAGCACGATTTAACGATATTGAGGTCAGGCATTGCTTGGATCTCCAGCAGCGTGCCTGTGTGATGTAGATCTCCAAATAAATTAATTCCCTTCAAAAGCAAAGTGTTTATCTCCTGTTGCATTGATAGTTTCTGTAATTAAACTTCCAGCACAGCACATAGCTATGATAATAAAGCACTGACGGTTAGAGCTCTTTCCAGTGACCGTTTCGGAGCGTGTCAAAAAACATATGCCTTGTAGGTGGTTTCTCCATTAAAAGCAGCACCAAGCTCTTTGATTCCATTGTGAATCCTTCAGAGATCTCAAGACAACGTTGTTTTTTTCCTGTAAATCTCCACATTTGGTAAAAATAGCGACGCAGGATTTCGACTTGCCCTAGGATGAACGCTTTGGAAAATGGAAGGTGCTGGTGCTTGGGTGTTTTGTAACAAAACAGGTGCTGCTGCCCATTCCTAGTTGATTCCATGGATATGGAATCATGCTGTGGTAGAGATGGAGAGTGTCTCAGCCAGGGACAGAGGTGCTCCAGCAGAACCCACATGTCCTAGTGATCATTTCTAAGGAGCCTTCACCCCCTTTCCTCCCTCCAGAGTGAGCTGGCTGTTTGGTCATGCCCAAACAGCAATAGGAATCATTCAGGAATTGGGTTTGCTTTTCTTTTTCCCTCCAAATGTGTTGCAGTTTATGTTTCCCAGACCAAATTGTCTGTCTGCTTTCAAGCCTGCCTGTCAGGCAATCAAATCATCTGTGCTTTTGCTGGGTGCCCTTGCTTGTACCCAGCCAGAGCCGCTGGGCTGTTTGTGTCCCTTTCCTCGGCGTCAGAACGCCTCTGTGCTCTCCAAAAGCCGCCTTCCAAACGGTTCCCTCGGGGAGCAGAGCACAGCACGCACTCACAGGGAGGTGCTGAGAGCACTTAACACCAGTTGCTGTCATCTTTCCGCCAGCCTGAAGAGGTACTTGGCAAATCTCTTTGGAACAGACCCGGGAGCTGCTCACGCAGCCACCAGGAAAGGGGAGATGCACCTTGGGAAGCTTCTTCCTGATGAGCTTTTAACGACTCTCACCGAGAAGTTGAGGCAAACACAGGTTTTTGACAATTGGAGCATACTCCTCCTCTTCCCACTTGTGTAAACATGTTTTAGTGACAATTCTTTGGGAAGTTGGTTGAATTTCGCTGGTAAGCAGCTTATCCTGCTGCTCTAGCCTGGCACAGCAAAATTCATTTCACACCTCCTTCCCCAGGCAGAATTAAGGATTCTGATCTTTTGCCTGACATCACTGGCATTTGCTGGCAGTTTTCCTTCCCATCCTGAGCATCCTGGCAGGGAGAAAAGAAGCTGGATGTGTGCTGTGGCATCCCCAGCTGAAGCTGTCAAGGAGCTGCAGCTGGGGTGAGTTGTCACTTGTTGCTTACCCTGATTTCCCCCTGCTGAGAAGAGGGGAAAATCCAAAAGCAAAACCTTGGGATAGGGGGAAATCTTCCCTGGGGCCCTAAAATGCTGTGGTGGGATGGCCAAGGAATGGGGATTACAGTGTGGGCAGGGAGAAGGGTTGGAGGATGGGATATGGCAGGGATGGGGGCCGTGGGATAGGGGTGCAGGAGGGACTGGGAATGCAGAATAGGGATGTGGAAGGAATGGGGGATGTGTGATGGATACATGGTAAGAATGAGGGATGTGGGATGACTGGTGCTAGATGGGAATGTGGCAGGGGATGGAGGATGTGAGATGGGGACCTGGCAGGGAGCAGGGCTGCTGGATGAAGGGTGTAGGATGGGGGATGCAGGACAGAGATGTGGCAGGGCTGCAGGATGAGAACATGGCAGGGACCAAGGGATGCAGAACATTAGATGTGGGATGGAGACTGGGTATGGACCAAGGCTGCAGGATGGGGGATATAGAATGGAGATGTGATGGGGATGAGGGATGCAGGATGGGGACCCGGTATGGACCAGGGATGAGGGGCGCAGGATGGGGGAATGGCAGTTGGTACAGGATGGGGAATGTGGAATGGAGACGGGATAAGGACTAGGAATGCGGGATAGAGGATGCGGGAAGAGAGTGTGTCGGGGGATGGAGGATGGGGACACGGTGGGGACCAGTAGTGCGGGACGAGAACTTCAGGATGGGGGTGTGGCAGAAGATGCGGGGCGCACGATGAGGGACGCGGGACGGGGACAGGTCAAGGACGAGAGTGCAGGATGGGGACAGAAAGGGAGCCGGTGCTGCGGCCGTGCCGAGCCGTGCCGGCGGCTCCCCCGCCCCGGTGTCGGCGCGCAGGTGCGGCGGGCGCGGCGGAGGCCCCGCCCCGGCCCTCCCGCCGGTGCCGCCCGGTGCCGCCCCGCGGCCGCACTCGCCGGCGGCGCCTCCCCGTGCGCACCGCACCGCTCCGCACCGCGCCCGCTCCCCCCGGCGCTGCGGCAGCATGCGGGGCTGCGGCGGGCGCCGCGCCCTGCTGGCCCTGCTGGCCCTGCTCCTGCCCGCCGCCGCCGCCGGCCCCGGGCCCGCCGCCGGCCCCGCCACCGGCCCCGGGCCCGCCGCGGCAGCGGAGAGCCCCGGCAATTTCATGGAGGACGAGCAGTGGCTCTCGTCCATCTCCCAGTACGGCGGCAGGATCAAGCACTGGAACCGCTTCCGAGACGTGAGTCCGCGCCGGCAGCGGGGCGGGAGGGACGGGACGCGCTGCCGGGCACCGGGAGCCCCCTCCCCGCACTCCCCGCCCGCCGCTGCGGCTGCCGCAGCGCGACCCTCCCCGGCCTCGGCCCCATGGCGGGCGCCCGGGGATGCTCGGCGGTGCCCGCATCCCGCCGCGGCCGTGGGCGGCTCTCGGCCCCGGTACCCGGGGGATGCTCCGCGGCCCCGGTACTCGGGGGATGCTCACCGGCTCCGGCAGCGCCGCCGCCTCCCTGCCCGACGCCAAAGCTGCGTGGCTTATGCCAGTGCCACCGCGGCCAGGGCTTGATGCCAAAGCGACCTTCTCCGGTGAGCGGGGGTGCTGTCCCCTGCACCCTCTCCCCGTGCCCCACATGGGGGTGCAGGCAGGACCCGCCCGCCCGTGGCGGGGGCTGCGCCGTGGCCTGAAACCCTCGGTGACAGCGCAGCCCGTGTCAGGGCACGAACATCCCCCGGGATTGCGTTCCCCAGAGGCCCCGGGGTGTCTCCGGAGCCTCGCGCGATGCCGCAGCCGGGGCCGGCGCTGCCTCCGCGGGGTGGTGACCCCTGGGGATGTGGGGGACGCGCGGCAGGGAGGATGAGGTTGCAGGCACTGCTGGAGGAGCGCTGGCACACCGGGCTCGGGATTCTGTCACCCCTCGCTGTTACACAGCCCTTGCCAACAGCCTCGACGGCATTTAGCTGCAGCCCTTAATATTATGGAGCAGTCGGGGTTTTTCCTGGGCTCGTTTTACACCTCCTGCTCGTGTCCTCCGGCGTGGGGGACACGGTGCTGCAGCCCCATCCTGGGGAGACCCAGGGCACCTGCAGCAGCCGGGCAGGGAGGGGGCACACCCCGAGCCGCCCCCCCCCCACCCCGAGCCAGCCCCTGTGGTCTTTGTTCAGATGCACACTCGGGTTCACCTTGGCAGCGAGGAGGGGATGGATGGATGGATGGATGGATGGATGGATGGATGGATGGATGGATGGATGGATGGATGGATGGATGGATGGATGGATGGATGGATGGATGGATGGATGGATGGATGGATGGATGGATGGAAGCAAGGGAGATGTGCCCACCACAGGGCACAGCAGGGGGCATCACCCCCGAAATAAACCAGTTGGTGGGCAGAGCACGGGTGAGGGTGCAAAGGTGTAAATTCCTCCCCTGGAGACCCCTGCCCGCAGCACCCCCGCTGGCCAACGCCAGCACTGGGCACCCGGCACCTCGGATGGCTGCGGGTGCTTGAGGGGAGCACTTGTGGACGTGCCCCATGGCACTGAGCATCCCCGGGGGGGCTCGGGGCCGAGGGGGGGATGCCCATCCCCAGCACACGTGGGGCCCACCCTGCCGTGGCACGGCTGCTGCGCTGGGGGGGCTGCAGCCCTCCTGACGGTTCGCTTGGATTAATAAGCAAATCCATGGATTTGTGGGGTTTTCCACTGAGCAGCGCCGGTGGGGGGATGCACGGGGAGGAGGCCGGCGGCCGCGGCGAGACCCGCGCCGCAGGGAGCTGCCGGGCGCCGCAGTGTTACCAATCACGGCACGGGAACGCGGCTATCGATTGCGGTGCAAACACCACCGTGCTGGAGCGAGACATCCCCTCCAGAGCCGCCTCCCGTGCCGCTGCCTCCTGCTGCCATCCCAAACCCTGCCCACCCTCCCCAGGGCGGCGGGGATGCTCCTGCCTTATTGCAAAGCTCAGCCCGGAGCATCCCGTGGGGAGGGCGATGCTGCCTGCTGGGAGGGTTTGAGTCCCCGCTACTCCCCCACACCCCCGGGATGCTTTTGGGGTCCTGTGGGAGCAGTTCTGCCTCCCCAGGCAGCGACTCCATCTTGGCCCACTCCTTCTGGGCTCACGACTGAAGAGCCAGGGTGGCAGCACCGTGGGGGTCCCCCGAGGTCCTCACTGCGCTCCCAAGGGCTTCCTCCACCCGGTGCCATTTCCATGCTCATTCCCTGGCTTTCCCAGCTGGCTGATGGGGGAAGGCTTTATCCTGTGTAAAGGCTCTCCAGGATTACAGGTCTAGAGCCAGAGATGGGGAGCACGTTGGTGGTCGGTGCCAGTGACAACCAGGGCTGGTGGCGAGAGCTTTGGGCACCGGAAGGTCGGGGTGCCCCGCTGGCACAGGGTGCCTGTCACAGGGTGGGGCCGGGAGTAGGGCTTTGGGTGCCCCAGAGCTGACGGTGGGCACTCTCTCTCTCTCTCTCTCTCTCTTTGTTTCTTTTGTCGGTGCCGGCTGGGCCGTCTCGCTGCCGTGCCGCCAGGAGGTGGAGGTGAGCCTCGAGGGGCTACCGAGGGGGTGACCCCCGCTCGTGAGGGGACGCTGCTCGCCGTCCCTGCTCCGTGCCCTCCCGCTGCGGGGGTGCCCAGGGGTGTGTGCGGCGGGACCCTCTCCAGGCCGGTGGCCCCGAGCCTGGGGGTGGCACACCTGGCCCGGTGTCACCTTTCCCGCCACCTGCACTCATGCAGGCTCTCCCCAATTTGCAGGATGACTACATCAAGAGCTGGGAGGACAACCAGCCCGGGGATGAAGGTACCGCTGGGATGGAGCTGGGATGGGTTTAGGATGGAGCACAGGGGGGGTCACGCTCTCTGCTTGCACCCCTCGGGCTTTTCCCTTCCGGCTCGGAGCGGTGCTGGGCTCGGTGCGAGCCGGGAAGCAGCAGCTGGTGCCGGGGCGCCCGCCCAGCTGCAGCCTGAATGGCGCTTTGTGCCGGGCCGGCTGGCGGCCAGCGCTACCGGGCTCCCTGGGGCGTCCCCGCCTGCCCCAGCGCCTCTCTGCCCCCCAGCCCTGGACACCACCAAGGACCCCTGCCAGAAGGTGAAGTGCAGCAGGCACAAGGTGTGCGTGGCGCAGGGCTACCAGCGCGCCATGTGCATCAGCCGCAAGAAGCTGGAGCACAGGTAGGAGCGGGGCCGGGGCCGGGGCCGGGGCCGGGCGGGAGGAAGGAGGCCCTCGGCGGGTGCTCAGCACCCTCTCGCCCCGTGCAGGATCAAGCCGCTGGGCCCCAAGGCGCACGGCGGCTGCAAGCCCTGCCACGCCGCCCCGGTGGCTGCCGTCTGCGGCTCCGACGGCCACACCTACAGCTCGGCGGTAAGGACGGCGGCACCGCCGCGGGGACGGGGCCCCGGGTCCCCCCCGTGTCCCCCCGCCGACGTCCCGCTGCCGCCCCGCAGTGCAAGCTGGAGCAGCAGGCGTGCCTGGCCAGCAAGCAGCTGACGGTGCGGTGCGAGGGGCAGTGCCCCTGCCCGACCCCGCACAGCCCTGCCGGAGACAGCAAACAAGGTGAGTGGGGTGCAGGGCGCCGGGGGACCGGCCCCGAGCTCCGCCCGGCCTGACGCTGCCCCGCTGGACCCCCCAGAACTGTGCACCGGGCAGGACCTGGCCGACCTGGGTGACCGGCTGCGCGACTGGTTCCAGCTGCTGCGGGAGAACGCCAAGCAGAACGGCTCCGGAGGGCTCCCCGCCAGCCCCACCTCCGGTACCTGTCCCTGCCACACGGGGAGGGGACGTGGGCTGCTGTCCCCGGGGGGGCCGGGCAGCCACGGGCTTCATCCTGCCCTGCAGCGCTGGAGAGGAGCGTGGCAGCCACCTGCAAGGAGGCGGTGGGGTGGATGTTCGCCCGGCTGGACACCAGCGGGGACCTCTTCCTGGAGGCGTCCGAGCTGGCCGCCATCAACCTGGACAAGTACGAGGTGTGCATCCGCGCCTTCTTCAACTCCTGCGATACCTCCAAGGACGGCCGCGTCTCCGCCCCCGAGTGGTGCTTCTGCTTCTGGAGGGAAAGTGCGTCAGGACAGGGGAGATGGCGCTGAGGGGCCGGGGGATGGACACCACGGGGTCAGGAGGGTGCACCCCGTGGGGCTGGGGGATCTGTGTCCTGAGGGATGCATGCCATGGACTGACTGGGGAATCCGTGCTGTGGGATTGGGGTTGTACCTCGTGGGGCTGTGGGGGATCCATCCCATGCTGTGGGACTGGGGGATAGGATGTACATCACGGGGGGATGTATGTCATGGGGTAATGGGCAATCCTTGGGTTTGGGGTGGCTCTGGGATGTTTGCCTTAGGGGGAGAGGTACACCACAGGGTTTGGGGGGGCTGGAAACCATGCGGGGCTGCATGCTATGGGTCATGGGGAAGCACGTCTTGGGTGAAGGGGGATGTGCATCATGGGGCATGTACTCCATGGGCTGGGGGGACACACACTGTGGAGCTGGCGGATACACTCCATGGGCTGGGGGGACACACACTGTGGAGCTGGCGGATGCACTCAATGGGGCCAGGGTGGGTGCACATCATGGGGAGTTCATGCTCTGGGGTCTGAGGGATTGCACTCAGTGGGGGAATGTGGAGTTTTGGGGGATGCACACCACAGGGACGAATGCTGTGGGTTTGGGGGCGCACACCGTGTGGGGTGAGGGGTTGCCCGCCCTGGGGGGCTGCATGCCCGCCCTAAGAGCCGCATGTGGCCTTGCTGCAGAGCCGCCCTGTCTCAGGGAGCTGGAGAAGATCCAGATCCAAGAAGCGACCAAAAAAAAGCTGGGTGAGTGGGGCAGCCCAGGGCCCTTTCCCTCCAGCAGGGCCCGCTCAGCCAGGCCGGGATGAGGATGGGGACCTGCCTGGGGGGCTCTGGCACTGCACGTGTTTGGGGGGGGGTGGGGGGCCGTGGCTTCCCTGCAGGCACCTTCATTCCCAGCTGCGATGAGGACGGCTACTACCGGCGGGCACAGTGCGAGCCGGGCGGCGGCGAGTGCTGGTGCGTGGACCAGCACGGGGCCGAGCTGACGGGCACCCGCGGGCACGGCAGCCCCGACTGCGGTGAGAGCTGCGGGGAAGCCCCGCCTGGGGACAGGGCTGCAGCCCGGGACCGCCCCTGAACCTCTGCCCCTCGCCCCTCCAGATGAAGCAACGGGGTTTTCGGGTGATTTCGGGAGCAGCGTGGGTTGGGAGGACGAGGAGGAGAAGGAGCCGGAGGAGGCGGGAGAGGAAGGCGAGGAAGAGGAGGGCGAAGCAGGCGAGGGCGACGACGGCGGCTACATCTGGTAGAGGAGCAGGCGAGCCCGGTGGGCGGCACGGCCGGGAGGCAGCCCCCCAGCTGGGGGTCCCCGTGACCCCCCCCGCTGCCGGTGTGGCATGGGGTGGGTGCTCCCCCCTCTGGTCCCGTGTGGGACGGGGCATCGGGGTGCTCGCCCGGGGAGGGGGCGAGCGGGGCGGGGGGGGCCGCTCTTATGCGAATTTGAGCTTTTTTTTTTTTTTTTTTTTTTTTTTTGGGTAGAGCCTTGTAGGCCTAGTGTGCTGCTGCGTGGTCTTCAACCGGGCAAATGGCGCTAATAAAAGTGGGAAAAAAAAAGGAAAAAACAAAAAAAAAACCCAACAAACTCCCTTCTAGATAAGCTGCCCCCCCTTCCTCCCTGCATCCCTCCTCATGTTGTGCTTGTGTGGCTGCCCCGGCCCCCGGCGTTGTGTAGCGGCTGTGAAATAAACACCCCGTGCTGTGTCAAACACTGGCCCGCCCGTTCCTCCCCCTGGCACCCCCCAGCCCTGCAGGGCTGTCCTGGGGAGGGGGTGCTGTGGTGCTGTGCCCTCCAGTGAGCGGGCACTGCGGGGCTGGGGAGCAGGATGGGGTGGGAGCGCCCCCCTATCAGTGCCCCCGGTTTGGTTCCTGCACTCTGCTGCCATGAAGCTGGAACTGGCCTCCCTCCCCGGGGACATGGCCCCTCCTCAGCTCCTGACCCCCTCCATGACCCCAAACCTTCCCTTTCCACGGTGTCCAGAGCCATGGAAGAACTTGGAACTGCCCTCCCTCCCCATGCTTTACCCCAACCCTACAGAAGACCCCAACCCGATCCTACCTCTGACCCAGAATATCCCTTTCAGGACCAACCTGCCCCCCAGAACCCAACCCAACCCTAGTGATGGCCTCCACCACCGCCCAGCAGCCATTCAGCACACGGGACACCAGGGCCTCAACTCACAGCATTTATGGCCCCAGGGAGAAATTAAATAATACAGACCCCAAACCTCCCAAGTTTGGAGCTGTCAGCAGCTGTCAAAGGCACTGGGCCATGTCCCTGCCCCAAGGTGCCCATGCCCCACCGGCTCTGCGGGGCCCCGCACCACCGGGGCTGAAGAGGGCATGTGGCAGCCCCACCCCCGGCACCTCGGTCCCTGCACCTCGGTCCCTGCCACAAGTCCCCCAGGAGGGGGCTCAGAGCTTGCTGGAGGGTCCTGGCTGCTTCTGGAGCTGCCAAGTCGCCCTCACCCCCTCAGCCGCCCGGTTGAGCCCGGCGAAGGCGGCGGGGTCGCCGGTGCGGCGGTAGCGCGCCACCAGGGGCTGCAGGACGCTGATGGGGATGCAGAAGTTGAGGTGGGGGTAGGTGGCCCCCGCACCGGTGTCCCGCGTGTTGCTGGCGACGATGCCTGGCGGGGAGGGAGTGACACCCACGTCACTGGGTCCGGCCGGGGGACGCCCATGGGACCCCCCCAGGTAGCCACGGGGACACCCCTGGCTCACCCATGAGGCAGCCGCTGCGGGAGGAGACGAGGGGGCCGCCGCTGGAGCCGCCGTGGACGGCGCAGGTGGTTTGCAGCATGACGGGGCGGCCGGCCACCGCCACCACGGCCGAGAGGATCCCTGCTGTCACCGAGGGGCCGCACGCCCGCCCCAGCGCCCCGAAGCCCACCACGCTCACCTCTTCTCCTGGCACGGGAGAGGCAGCAGGTGGGTGCAAGGGGCCGAGGCAGCCCCCAGCCAACAGCCCGTGTCCCCCCGGTGCGTACCTGGGAGGAAGGTGCTGGCCAGGCACGGCGGGACAAAGCCTGGCACGCTCTCCTCCAGCTCCACCACGGCCACGTCGAAAGGGGACGACTCCTCGGTGGCAAACACCACACGTCCCCGGAGCGCGGCGGCATCCCTAAGGACACGGTTAATGAGATGTCACGGCGGGGGACACTCAGGGTCGGGGGGTTAAGGCTGGGGTGGGGGGGGGCACAGTAGCACTCACTGGCCAGGGCCGGCTGCCGGCGTCACATGGAGCGGGGCTCTGGCCTCCACGACGTGCCGGCAGGTGAGGAGCATCCTCGGTGCCAGCAGCACCCCGGAGCCCCAGGTGGCCCCGCACTCCACCAGCGCCGTCCAGCCCAGCGGGTCCCGCCCGCTACTCGCTGGCACGGCGGCCACCCACGCCGGCACGGGCGGCACCGCGATGCCGGCTTCGCCCAGGACAGCGGCGCTGCTGCGCAGGATGGCGGCGAGGGAGCAGAGCAGCGTGAGCCCGACCCACTCGGCGCCCTTCCAGCAGAGGGAGGCGGCGATCACGGCCACCACGCGCGGCCCGTCGGGCGAGGGCACGAAGGCGGCGCCGCCCTCGGTGCCGGGCAGGCACCGGGCATCGGTGAGCACTAGGGCGTTCTCCTCGCCCGCCAGGTTGCTGACCACCCCCCGGCTCAGCGTGTTGAGGAAGAGCTCGGGGCACAGGTCTCCGAAGGGGGACCCGCAGGCCAGCAGCGCCTGCCCCTTGCGCAGGCAGCCGGCGCTGGCCCGCGCCGCCCAGCCGCCTTCGGCCGCGTCCAGCCCGGGCACCCGCAGCCAGGCGAACCAGGGCAGCGCCCGAGGGTCGGTGCCCGCCGCCGCCTCCTCGGCCCCGAACCGCCAGCGCTCCGCCCGCCCGAGGCCGCGCTCCAGCGCCCGCCGGAACGGAGCGCACGGCACCAGCGCCAGCAGCCGCGCCCCGAGCTCCCGCAGCCCGCCGGCCTCGCCGCCCAGCACCACGCTGAGGCGCGGGCACGGCCGGAGCGCGGCGGGCGGCAGCGCGGCAGACCGCTCCCAGGCGGCAGGGCCAGCGCGCAGGAACGGGGCGAAGACGGCGGCGTGGCACAGCACCAGCGCGGGGCGGCGGCTCAGCACCAGCCCGCTGCCGCCGCCATCGCCACTGCCCGCGCCCCTCACCCGCACCGCGCAGCACGGCGGCGCCGCCGCCATCGCCGCCGCCATCGCACCGCCCCCGGGCCCGCCCCGCGCGCCCATTGGCTGCAGCCCCGAGCCGCGCCCTCCCCATTGGCCGGGGCGGGGCGCGCACGTGGCGGACACGCCCCCGCGGGGCCCTCACGGGGGTTCCGGGCCCAGCCCGGCCCCGCTTCCCGGGAGCCCCCCGCCAGGGCCGCCCCCGGGCCGTTTCCCGGGACATCAGGGATGCCCGCGTCGGAGCCCTCCCTCGACCCCTGCTCCCCTGGGAGAAGCGGGACCGGCGACCCGCAGCCGCCCCTCGGCCCAGCCCTGCCCTCTGCGACACCGGCACAGGCCCCCCCTTCCCCGGGACCCTTGGCCCGGACACCCCACGGCCACGCTCGCTTCCCACCTCACCCGCAGCACGAACGAGTACCGAACCTTTATTTCCAACAGAGGTACAGGGACCGGGAGAATCCCTTTGGGAGAGCTAAAATCCCCTCAAATAGCGCGAGTCAGAAGCCCCCCGACCCCGTTTCCCCCCCAGCTCCTTCCAGGCTGTCTGGGCTCGGTGTGGGTTCTTCACACCAAGAGCAAAGCCCTGCAAGCCATGAGCTCTCCCTGCTTGCCAGCCCAGAGGCAAGCTGCTCTTCCATCCTGCCTCAGTTTCACTCTCTGGCTGCACCAGGCAGGTCACAGAACCATGGAATCACTGAATGAATATTCTGATTGGAAGTGACAAGGATTGAGTCCAGCTCCTGGCCCTGCACAGGACAGCCCCAAGAATCCCACCCTGTGCCTGAGAGCCTTGTCCAAACTCTTCTGGAAGTCTGTGGCTGGTGTTCTGGTGGCCCCAAGGCCCAGCAAACACCAAGCCAGACTGAGGCTTGTTGCCCCTTCGGAGGAGAAAGACGTGTCTTTATTGAACTGAAAATGAGTGCCAGACAGCAATGAAACTTCAGACAAAAAAAAAAAAAAAAAAAAAAGTCCGTTGAGAGTATAAAAGAAACCGGTTTAGTCTACATTAATCACCTCATGATATGCAAATGTCAAACACTTCCATGCTACAACCACCAAAACAGCTCCATGGTTCTTACTGTGATGGCGTGGCCAGAGGAGCCTCAATGGAGGGTCTGGCCTGAGGGGGAACCAGGCAGCCCCTTCCCACTGCACACCACCCCCAATACCTGCACCAGGCGCTCCTCCCCAACTAGGAAAAAAAAAAAATCCCTGTAAACTAAAGAAGCTGGGATTGCACACCTCAGTCCCGACGGCACCTCGCCGTCATCGGTCAGCGTGACACAGCACAGCCACCCTACAGCTCAGTTAAGCCCAAATGCTATGTTTATTGAGGACTTCTAATATCGTGATACCTTGGTTCAGTAATTTGTGAAATACCTAAATACCGTTAAATATATTTTTAAAAAACCCTAAACCAGACTCTGGACTAAACAAGATGAACATTAAACTAAAAAGTTAGAAGGGACGCCATTTACATTAACACTTTCTTTAAAAAATATAATTGCTTTTTTCCTTTTCCGTTTTTTGTTTGTTTGTTTGTTTGTTTTTGAAGTCAATTAACCACAGTGGTGAGACGTGCTCTCTTTTTCAGCTGTTACACTGCAGCGTGCAGAGTTTTGCCTTCCCAGGCTGGAGCAGCCCCGCTGTCACCCAACTGGGCAGGGACAACTCAGGAGCGGCGCTGCCTCCCCGCCGCGCGGAAAAGAGCGGTGTCACCACTGTGCCATATGGGCAGCTGGAAACCAGGAGTCTCTTGGACAATGCCAGGAAAGCCTTCCATGTTCTAATAGAAAAGTCCATAGGAAGCTGAAGTGAACAGGATCAGTCCAGAGGAGTAAAACTCTCGTGTCCGTGCCGGCGTCAGTCGATGTACTGCGATAGCCAGCGGAAGCCCTCACCGTAGCCTTGCCTCTTGAGCACGCTGCACATGAACACCTCCATGGGGCGCGCGTTCAGGTCCTTCAGTGGCACGTTTCCCTGGGGAAATTCAAACAGGAGTCACATCTGCACCCCTGGCGCCCTGGGGGAAGCGCCCAGCGAGCCACAGCCATGAAGCTCGTCTTGCAGGCCCTTTGTGTGTGCGCTGCATTTTGGACAATCCCAGCAGCCTCAAAACTTGCCCAAGGGCAGCATCAGAGCTTTGGGTTGGCAGGGACCTTAAAGATCACCTCATTCCACCCCACTGCCTGGTCCCACTATCCCAGGTTGCTCCAAGCCCTGTCCAGCCTGGCCTTGAACACTTCCAGGGATCCCAGGGGCAGCCACAGCTTCAGTGGGCAACCTGTGCCAGTGCCTGCCCACCCTCACAGGGAAGAATCTCTTCCCAATCTCCCATCTGAACCTGCCCTCTGGCACTGGGAAGCCAGTCCCTCTTGTCCCACCACTCCATAGCTTTTGAACAGTCTCTCTCTCCTAGGCTCCCTTCAGGCACACCATCATTATGATCACTGATTCACCTTGACCAGTTAGTGGAGTAATTCCCACCAATCCCAGCTGGATCAGGGCTCAGGCTCTCCCCTGCCCGTGCCAAGGCAAGGTCTGGATGGCTCCCTACCTTCCCTGTGGTCTGTCCGTAGAGCCCGAAGATCTCCCGCAGTTTCTCCTCGCTGATGGCCTCTGGTCTGTCGATTTTGTTTCCCAGGATAAGGATTGGCACATTGGATATTGTCTCATCTGTCATTAGCGCCTGCGTGCAAGAGCCGACAAGGATTCAGCAGAGAGGTGGAAAAAGGAGTCATTGCCTGAAGGAAATGGTTTTGTTGGAGCTCTGGGACCAACAAGGGCTCGTTTCTGGGGCTTCCAGACTCCTGTGGAAGACTCACAGGGTTCCTGAGGCTGGAAAATCCCTGCCAACCCATGGAGTCTCAGCTCGTCCCCAGCCCAGAGCACTGAGTGCCATGTCCAACCCTTCCTTGGACACCTCCAAAGCTCCCTGGGCAGCCCCTACCAAGGCTTGAGCATCCTTTCCATGCAGAAATTCCTGCTGCTCTACAACCTGAGCCTCCCCTGAACCCAAGTGGCTGACCCAGAGCAAGGACATCCAGGCTCCTCCAGCTCTGAGAGAGATGGCTGTTATTCATAATTTAGCTGATCAGAGATCTTGGAGAAGGGAAAGAAGGGAAGTGTATTTACATTAAGCTCAACTTTGGATTCCATAAGCCGTGAGTGATCTGCACAGTCCACCAGGAAGACAATCCCATTGATGGCAGGCAGGTAGTTCTTCCAGACCCGGCGAGCTGGAAAACACAAGGGACAAACACCGCCCTGTGAAATCCCCACACAAGGAAAAATTCACCAAACCTCAGCAACCATGGCTGCCTTTTTAGCCAGGCTTTCTTCCTTCCAATAGTTTTGTGTATAAAAGGGCAAAAAAACTGTGTTTAAAACTTCTAGAAAGCAATTACCCAAACTAAATTATATCTGAGTCCTCCACAGCTAAAAATACTTCAGGCAGCAGGGCAAGAACTGGCAGCATTTCCTTCCAAGCCATCCTACAGCCAGGAGGTTGCTTCCACGTGTTGTTCCATAAATAAATCCAGGCAACAAATAATTAGGCACTGCTAATTGCTGACACTAGTCAGGATCAATTTTTGGTCATTTTTTTCCTTACCTTGTTCATGTCCACCCAGATCAAAAGTCGTGAAGGTCATTCCAGCAATCGTCAGCTCCTCTGATGCTGAAATGGAAAACACAGGTGGGATTCAGGAAAACAAGGAAGTTGTGACAGAAAGAGTTTCTTGGGTATCACATACACTCCTCTAACAAGGAATTCCCTGAACTTCCTGTGGAATTCAGGAGCACTTTCCCAAAACCACGACCGGTAGGAAATACTTTCTCCTGCTTCCCACTGAAGCTTTTTAACCTGCAATTATTATCCTTCATTAGGCTTTTCCTTAGGAAAATCTTCCCTTTCTATTAATTGAGCCACACCAGTTGCTGGGCATTTCTAGAGAGGAAAAGATGCAATTCAGCTGGGGGAACCACAGTGCAGCTCGAGTTTTGAGACCCTCAAATCCCCCAAGCAGAGCTTCTTCCTACACCGTGCCCCCCCCACCACAATTCCAGAGGGAAAGCCATGCCAGGAGGCTTTTCCCAGGGACACTTACTGGGATGTAGCGTGGGGACGTGCTGACCCAGCCTGTCATCTTTGAGCATGTGCAGCAGAGTGGTTTTCCCTGCATTATCCAAGCCCAGGAACACCAGCTTTCCAGACTTCTTGTACAAACCTGCCAGGAGAAGGAAGAGAGCAAGAGGAAAACTCCAGCAGGCTCACCCAGAGCGCCACGCTGCTTTTTTTGGGGAAGGCCTTTCCCAGAGCTCTGCTGCCACCTGTGCACACTTCCAGGGGCAGCAGGGAAAACACACACAGCTCAAACAGCCTTTTTCCAAGGCGTGTTTACAGCAATGGACATTTCCTAAGCTCCTGCTCCCGTCAGTGTTCCATTCTTTCCTCCACCCTAGCAGCACAGGACAGTGTGCAGCAGAACATTATGGATCAGTCTGTGTCCTCAAAAAATGGGAAAACTGAACAAATTCATAAAAGACAGCAGGCAGTTGTCCAAGAAAAAGTGCAAAGCAGGGAACAGTGAGTTGTTTTCTTGGCATAAACTGATTTTTGTCGTGTCTGCCAGAGGAAAGCTCCCAGAGGTTTCCAACGGGACCTCTTCTCACCCCGTCCCTCTCATCCTCCCTTCAAGAGGGGATCAAGAGAATGGGCACCCCATCCTCCAGCAAGGCTTTGCACTGGAATCCAGGACTCTGGAAGGAGGACGAGGAGGATAGGGCTCCCTCCCTGGCGAGGCAGCTCCTCTGCCTGGGGCTGGACAGGCTTCCAAAGGACAAGAAAAACACCTGAGTGGGAGCCCAACGCCCCCAAATACTCCCAAAGTTTCTCTGCACCAGTGTTAAAGCCCCTTTATTGATACAGAGCTTCCTCAGCAGACTTTGCACTGGCCAGAGCTGCTGCACACCGCCTCAACCCCCGGCTTTTATGGGATGCTGGCAACGGGAGAAGCCAAACCCACCCAGACGGGGCTGCCAGGGGCTGCCGAGGCATTACCTAGGAACTGCAAGACGCTGCTGAAGCCGTTGTAGAGCCATTCGAAGATGAAAGACATCTCTGGAAACAAAATGCCTGCGGGGGACAAAACCCCAACCCCGAGTTACAAAGGGTCGGTGCCCAAAGGGAGCTGCGGTCAGGGGGTCCGGGACGGGGCATGGGGGATCCCGGGGACGGGAGGGGTCTGGGGGAGCGGGGGCCAAGGGGAACGGAGGTGAAGGAGACACGGGATGAGGGGCACCGGGGTGAGGGGCACCGGCCTCAAGGGCGGGCGGCGCGGCCTGGCCCCCGCCCCGCCCCCGCTCTGCCTGCGTGTCACCCCCCGCGCCGGCGCCGCCCCTCTCCCGGGCCCGCCACGGGCCCGCCGCCCCGCTGAGCGCCCCGCCGGGCCCAGCCGGCCCGCACGGCCACCGCCGCCGCTCACCCCCGGCTGCCCCCGGGCCGCCGCCGCCGCCGCCACCGAGTCCCGTCCGCGGCCACCGCCAGCGCCCCGCCGGAAATACGTCAGCGCGCGCCCCGCCCGCTTCCGGCCCCGCTGGCCCCGCGCGCCGGGGGCTACAGCGGGCGGCACAGGGAGGCCGCGGGTTCGAGACCCGCCCGCGCCCCGCGGGAACCCCGGTTCGAGACTGGCCCGGGGCTGCAGGGACGCGGTATCCAGCTGCTCCGGGGAGCTCCCGGCTGGACACGAGGAGCGATTTCTGCATGGAAAGGGTGGTGAGACACTGAGGGGGCAGTGACCAGCCCCGGAGCTCTCGGGACCAAGGTGGGGAACCCTTCACAGGCTGGACTCCATCAGCTCTGAGGTCCAGCCCCAGGGGTTCTGTGCTTTTGTGACCCCCCCAGCTCCAGGAAGGGAAAGGAGTGTGAAAAATGTGTGGTTTATGATTGGCTTTTCGCAAATACTCAAATGAATATTATATGTGTTGTGTTAGAAAGTGATGCTGTATTAATTGTCTTAAGTTGTGTGTTAAATATAGTCTTAGGTTATAACAAAATGCTAAAATAGAAACTGTGCTATGTAGGATAGTGTTTTTAAAGAAAGAACTCGCATTGAGATAGCAGCCACAGGTCTCCTAAATCTTTCAGAGAAAGAGAATTTATTGCTCCATTATCAGAAGAAACAAACTTCTTCCTGCCTCGCTCAGCCCTGAAGAGGATTCAGAGGAAGAAGCTGACCCTGGCCAGACAGAATCCTGGGTTTGAATGGAATTGATGTATCATGTGTGAAGTGTATGAATATACAACAGGCTGTTGTTTTTAAGGGTTAATCCTCTGTTAACGTGGGTCCTTTTTCGGGCTTATTTTGCTCAGAAAGAGGTACCCAGACTGTCTGTAACTCTTTGTTTTTGTTGTCTCGTCCTAAATCCTAATAGTCCCAATTATTATTACTGTAATTATATTACTAATTTTATAACCATTTTATTACTATTCAACTTATAAAATTTTAACAAACAAGTGACTGGCGTTTTCAACAGAGAGGGAGCCCCACAGCACTGGATTTCAGTAGTTTTTTATTTCTATCATCCATACACATCCCAGGTGAGTAATCTCCTGTCACGACTGAGAGCACGCCACGTGACCGTGCACAAAGCAGGGTGTTTGGATTTTATAAATTATTTCTTCCAGCCTCCACCAGGCCTCAGCAGACACGTCACTGCTAGGTATGGAATTCTAATCAGCAAAGTTACAGGCAAGGTCTTCTGGCTGACACTGAAGCTATTTTTCTGCTCTATTCCTGCGTGTGGCAGTTCCTCGGTGGGAAGGACACAGCTGTCTCACCACCATCCTCAGGACTTAGTTTTTCTGGTAGTAGAACCATTTGTCAACTGTGTGGGGCAGAAAAAAGGAGGGGGTTAGTCCCCTGTGAGCCACCCAGTTATTAAGTAGTTATGTGGCAGTGTGTGTGTGTGTGTCACCTCCAGCTCAGGGGTTTCCTCTGCTCCTGGCAACAGCTCCTCAGCACAGCAAACAGGTTCTGGCACAACCCTGATTACGTGGATTTGTTTTCCCAGAGCAGTCAGCCTTACTCATTAGGAGCATCCATGACTTGGTGCAGGCAAGGACAGCAAGCCAGGCTTCCCTCTGGCTCGGCTGTCTCAGGGAGGCAAAGCCTCCAGCTCCCACGCCCACATGGGAGACACACATTTTTAATAAAATAATAAACCTCCACAGGTTTATTCCCCATGAAGGGACTGCAAGTGTCAGCCCAGCTCCTCTTTCTGCTCCCAACACCACCCTCAGCTTGCCCTTGGGCCTTGGCCTGGCTGCAGCACCATCCAGGTTTAGTTCAGCCCCTGCTTTTCCTGGCTGCAGCACCATCCAGGTTTAGTTCAGCCCCTCATTTTTCTGGCTGCAGCACCATCCAGGTTTAGTTCAGCCCCTGGTTTTCCTAAGGACAGCTGCTCTGAGGAAGCCCCTGCTGGGTGCTGGGGTCTCAGGGGGGGTTTGAGGCTCACCTTCGGGTGGGATGGGGCTGGCAGCTTTACACGGCGGCGCCTGAAACGAGAAGGGTGTCATCAGAGACCAGAGGTGCCCTTCACTCTCCACACAGCATTTAGGGCTGCACAAATCTTTCCTGAGCACCATCTGAGCCCCTGTGGCAGCTGCTCAGCTGTGGGGGAACAACTGAGCTCCCGTGCAGCATCCTGTCATTCCTGGAGCCTCCCCATTCCAGGGATGCCCGAGGGGCTCTGCCCCAGGGCCATCTGACTCCCAGCACAGGCAGTTCCCACTCCAGACCCTGCACAGGTGCAGGCAGCTGCTTTAGAAAAAACCACCATGCTTTTAAAGGTCTCTCCAAGGCTACAGAGAGACTCAGGTTTCTAGTTATGGAAGAGAGGCAAGATTTACATTTTGGTTTTCCTGTTCCCCCCCTATAAGCCCTTTCAGGTTGCCAACAGCAGGACTCTTCAAGCCTAGGGAGACACAATTAATTCCTGAGGCTGGACAGGAGAACTACACCAGGAATGTCAAGCTCTTCATTCTGAAGCTACAAAATCCCTGGGGAATTAGACTCTCTTTTCTCAGAGGGAGACCTGTACTGTGAAGCTCTTGGAAGCCCAAACATGAAAACCCTCTCAGAACAGCTGACAGCCAAGCTACAGCTCAGAAGTTTAGCCCTCCACGCAACCTCCATTTGGGATTCCATCTCTTGGGTGACTAAGGGCAGGGAGAAGCCTCTGGGGGAACGTCTGGTTGGCTCCACATCCATCCTGTTTAACCAGAAGCAGGTGTTCAGCCACGCAAAACACTCTGAGCGTGCCATGTGCCATCCACACAGACAGAACAGTTCACCACACAAACTGCAGTGTTTTCCCTGGCAATAACACCAGGATTTGGCCACTCAAAACTGGTACTTACTGCATCCACAGTAGCTTTTGCACAGTCTTGACTACAGCAGAAGGGGCTGTCAGACACTGTCAGGTTGGTGCTGGAAGACATTGGGCACTTGTGAGAAGGTGCAAGCCCAGCCTTCCCCCAGGAGCATTAAATAATGGAACATGAAGGGTCTCAGCTGCCAGGTGGAGGGGGAAGGCCTGGGGAGGCAGCCAGCAGCTAACAGAAAGCATGGCACCCCTCAGGAAGGGATGTTCCAGGGCTTTTAGTTTAGGGAAGAGGAATGGGGCACATTGCCACAAGCATTCACCTACCAGTTGATCTCCCCTCCATCAGTTTTCTTTGTTATTAAAGCTTTCCAGTGTTCGTGGGTGCCTTTGATGACATCCAGGGCAAAATCCTGAAGTTGGAGATGAGAACAAACATCATATCATGTGGAAGCACCAGACCACCTTCTCCAGACCATCACTCACAAGGAACTGATTTTAGGCTGGAAGAAACCTCTTCCTCTCCAGTGCTGTTCTGGAAGAGCAGAAACTCCCAGCTGCAACAACCAGGATTGTGCAGCAGAATTGTTTTGCTTTCAAGATGGGAGGATCTGCCAAGGTCACAGAGCGAGCTTGGGGCCAAAAGAAACTGAACAGAGTCTCGGGCCAGTGCTCTATTCTAGAAGCACCTCCACCCTGCTGCTCCTCCCACTCGGTTTGTCTCCAGCAGCTGCTGATCCAGGCCTGTCCAGGAGCTCTCTCCACACTCCAGGCAAACAGTTCAGACCAGCAGGAAGAAACATGCAGCTGATCTGGCTTTGCAACTACTTAGAAATGAATTTGTTTCCAGGCAGATTAACCTCTTCCCTTAAAAAGGAGCAATATATGCTCAAGCATTAACCTGTCAGCTGGAGAAGGAAACACACACAGTTCATTGTTGGTGTGAACACTGGCAGTTAAACTCCTGAGCCTGATACCAAACCGAGCCAAATAAAACACTGCAGAGCATGTCTGAGGTTCTTTATCCTGATTTTCCAGTTTCCTTGACAGGTTTCACCCATCCTGAGGGGCAGCAAGGTGTTCCAGCCCGACCAGCCTAGTGCTGTGCTACAGCCAAAGGGGACAAATCCTTCATCACTTCCATTTCCTTTCCCAGAGAGGGCTTTGGGAAGAACTCCCCTCCTCTGCACCACCTCTGGAGCCCTGGGAGTTGAGTCACCTCACTCATGGCACTCCAGGAAGGGCAGGAGTGAGGACACCAAAAGAGGATTTCACCTGCTCAGGAGCAGTAACTTATCTGATCCAACCCAGAGAAGAGGCAGAGTGCTGCCAAGGCAGAGCCTTACTCACAGGGTGTGAGGGAACACTTCATGCCTGAAGGAAGAAGTGTTTTAACTCCTCAGTTAAGTTTAACTTGCACCAGGTTGCAGTGGAACAAAGCCAAGGGGTAAGGGAGGCAAAGGGTGATGTCAAGCTGCCTTTGCTCCAGAGCTGCAGCAAATAAACCTGGGGTTTTCCACCTGGTTCTGACACCAAGGCTCCCAGCCCTCAAGTGATCCCACATGAGAAAAATAATCAACAACACCACGGTGATAACCCCAGGCATTTTTTTCTGGTATTCCTGCACTCACTAGGCTGGAAAAAGCCAGCAGGATGAACTGAAATGAGCTCTCAGCACCCCCATAAAAATCCATTCTCTCAGCACCTCACTCGTGTCCCCACCCAGCCTGAGCTCAGGTTTTGGTGCCTCTGTGCACAGGAAGGTGATCCTACCTTGCCTTTAAATTCCCCATTAAAGGCAAACTGGTTTTCTGGCTTTCCATCAGGTACTTTGTATCTTCTGAACCAGTCCACAGTAGCTTCTAAGTATCCAGGCTTCATCCTTCTGACATCCTCGATGTCTGGCAGGGGACATGGGGTTTGTTAGCCAGAAACAGTAACAGAATGCAGAGAATTACAGAATTCATGTGGCTCTGCTGAGTCGTTCTGGGCTGTGCCTCTTTCAGCCCCTCCTCAGGCAGCCTTAGCAACATTTCAGACAGGTTCCCTGGAGAGCCAGTGAGTCTCTCCTCATCAGGGAAGTTAGTGTTTCATCCCCAGGTGTGTATCCCGAGTGTCCCCAGGAGCATGGACACATTTAAACAGCCTGGATTGGAGGCTTGGGGGACAATCCCTTTCCCTGCACTGCACTTGGAATGCCAGGCTGTGCAGAGGATTGGCCACATGAGACAAACAGCAGTGAAATCTTTTGCTCCAGGACTGTCAGCATCACACCTGATTGCCAGCAGAAGGAGCAAACCCCATCCCCAGCTCCTGCAGGCTCCCAGGGGAGGAAGGGAAGGACTGGAACTCCCCCCAGGACTCACCATTGTAGCTGGCTGCTTCGGGGTCCTCCACATTGATAGCAATGACCTTCCAGTCTGTCTCTCCCTCATCAATCAGAGCCAGCGTGCCCAGCACCTTCACTTGGATGACTTCTCCCCTGGAGCAGACCTGCAAGGACAGAGGCCCTGCTGTCCATCCTGCTGCACCCAAGGAGTGCAGAACAGGAGGCTGTGCAGGGGCTCAGCCAGCAGCCAGCCACCATGAAATTAGCTCTGGCTGTCAGCAGCTCATCAGCCCTGCCTCATCTCAGCAACCATCTCCAGAGGCAGCAGAGGGAAACAGCACATTGTTCAGGGAGGGGAGGTAGGAAATGAATAATGTCCCTGGATAATTGGCTTTGGAGACATTAATTACACGTTTCAGGAGTGGCTGAGGATGCGTTACCTTGCTTCCAATCTCGCACACATCAATGGGATCGTTATCTCCACAGCAACCAGTATTTTCATCCTTGTGACTTGGGTCTTCCCAAGTCTGAAAAACAAACCCCAAACCGGCATAAGAACTCAGAGGTTTAAAGAGGTAGTAAAAGGCAGGTTTATTTCGGGCTATATTTGGGCTACAGTTTCCCTAGGGCCTGGGAAGTTTGAATTCAAGTTAAAAGGTTTCATCTTCCACAAGGTAAGCAGCCCCTCCTACCTACAAACCCCCTTCCAAAAACTTTCCAGACTTCCTTCTCTGTCCCACAGCTGTGTGAAGGTGAAGTTCACATCTATAAAGGGCAATTGTTGATTTGGCTTCCTGCCTGTTCCTCTCCCTATTCATTCCTTAGCAGAAGTTTCCTGAACTCCAGATAGCAGTCCAGCAGAGATGGAAGACAGGCAGAGTGTATTGTTTCCCTTCAATTAAACAATTAAAGACACTGTTAACCCTGTAGAAGTGATAAGAATGTGCAGTCCCACTATGCTCCCCAGTGCATCTCACCCACAGTGATGAATGCACATTGAAGGACACGACTCCAGAGGCCAATTAATTGACTCCAAGAACAAGAGCTGTCTGAAATATGCTCCTGATGGGGAGTGAAAAGCACTCCATGCCCACTTCCATCATAAGGAACATGATGGGGGGGGCGGGTTTGAGATATAAAAAGGAATGTTCTTCCCAAAGTTCTGTGTACCAGGACAAGCCCAGTGTAGTCAGGACCTTGTGATGGATCCAGAGTGTTCAGGAAGATGTTCTGACACCTGGGTGGTGCTGTGGGGCCACAAACACTATCACACTTCTCTACCAGGAAGTGTTAAGCTCTTGATGCATAAACACCTTTGATCCACCAACACATGACAGAGCAAAGACTTCAAAAGACACAACTGTGCACAAAGAAACAGGCACCAGAATCCATTCAAGCAGGAAACGACCCAACCTGCTAAGCCACGTGGGGAAAACACTTGACACGTGCTACTGTCAAGGGCACAAATACCAAATTCGGAGTGTTTGCCTGAGATCTGACACTGACAGCTTATTTCCCTGCAGGAAACCCCAGCCTCAGAGAACATCAGAGGCAAACAGCCTTGTCTGAAGTCCCTCTTTATCTGGCAGTCCCCAGCCATTGAAGAGCACGTGTCCAGATGTCACTATCATGGTGCCACCTTGCCAGCTGTTTCTGGGAAAGCACATCTGTGCAGTGCTGGGCGTTGGCAAGAAGAGTCTCCCATAAAGATTCAGCCTAAATCCTGCACCCTCAGGATAAAGCCCCATGCTCTGCCAGGCAGGAACTGAAGGCACTGCATGGCCAGATGCACCATGACAGCTCCCTTCAGCCACAGAAGGACCTGCCAGCTCCTGCCCAGCCGAGCTCCCAGCAGCAGCTCATCCTCAGGGAGCTTGTTTAAACATCAGATAGAAGCCTAAAACTTGGCATTTCTGCTTAAAAATACCCCTGTTTTCCTGACAGTTTCTCTCCCTCAGCAGGACAACATCTCCAGCTGCAAACACCCTGCTCCAGACCAGACTCTCTGCTGACCTTTTTGCTCATTAATACAGGCACAGGCACCCTCCCTCCTCCCCACCAGGAGGGATGAGCCACTGGGATAAACCACAGTACCTGTGGGATGGCACCATAATTCCAGATGTAGCCCTTGTGGGGAAACACGTTGGCTACGAAGCGCAGCTTCCCCTTCTTCACATCTTGCTTAATTGGGTTTAAGGGTTCCTTTGTGGAAATCTGAAAGAAAGGTTACAAACAAATAAATATGGAATATAATAATTATAATATAGTTATAAAAAAAAGTATATCATACTATGTTATATTAATTATATTATACTACACTATTACATACTATTATATTATATACTGTAATATACTATTATATTATATCCTATTGTATTATATTGTCTAGTACTATATAGTATTATATAGTATTATATAGTATTATATTATATTGTCTAGTATTATATAGTATTAGAGTATAGTTTATTTTAAATTATTATAATATACTATTATAGTATAGTATATGTTTAATTATAATATACATAATACTATATATAATTATATACTATATATAATAGTATATATTTAACTATTATATTATTTATATTACTGTAATTAGTGCTATAATTTATTACTATACTACTATTATATTATATCATATATCAATATTAGATCATATCATATTGTAATATATTGTATTGTATAGTATTATATTATATTGTATATTTTTATTATTATAATATATATAATACTATATATAGTTTTATACTATTATATACTATATATAATAGTATATATTTAATTATTATAATATTATATTCTTTGTATTACTATAATTATTGCTATAATTTATTACTAAATTACTATTATATTATATTATATTAATACAGTTATAAATAAATCCCTCTGCTTTACCCTTTATGAACAAAAAAGTAATTTTTTTAATGGAACTGACAAGGCAAGAGACCAGGAGATGATGCTGATGCCAGCAGCAGATACTAGACACCTCCTGTTGCACTGCCATCCCTTGGGACATGGCTTCCAGCAGACTTACAAGCCTTGGAAGTACATCCCATGGGGTTTAGAGCCATAAAACATTGCTTTAATCAGGAGCCACAGGAGAACACCAGGGCATTCCAACATCTGCAACCACCAGAGCTCCAGCACCAGGCAGGTACTGAGAGGAGAAGTTAGAAACCACTCTGATTCTGGAGGTGGATCTGAGGAGGGACTGGCCAAGCCAAGGATGAGGATGGATCTGTAACGTAGTTACCTCCATTTTAGCATTTGTCCATCGAGGCACCTCCACGACCATGTTGAACACATTCTGAAGAAAGCAAAAGAGCAGTGAGGGGGAGGGAATCTTTTAAACTAGGGAACACAGACAAGTCAGCACAAAAACCAGCCAGTTCACCTGAAACCATCGGTTTCTTCTGCTGGTTTATTTTTTTTTTCAGTGCTAATTTTGACACTTTTGATAAAAGTCCTGTAGCCCAGTCAGTCACATGTCATCACTCCAAGCTGAATCCCACAAAACATCCCAAAGGCCAGACTGAGGTTCCCACACATTCTCCATCAGTTGCCACCTACAAACATCCCCATCCCATTCCTAGGCCACAGGAACAGGTTAAACCAATGGCAAACAGCTGCATACAAGCTACCCTGGACATAACAAAATGGGGTTTGGGCCTTATTTATTAAATACAAGGTGTTTAATGCTTCAGAAAGAGCCACTCTGGCCACTCAGAAAAGACAAGACCAGGACAAACCATCTGTTTATTAGTGTGGGTATCTGTGCACTGCCCTGAATGAGTGAGACCATCACTCCCAAGTATTCCAGCCATAATGTAGGGAAGGATGCCCTTTCTCCAGGCTGACACTCCTGTAAAAGCAGACCCTGCTAGTGGCATGGTGTGAGGATGAAAACGTGGGGGAGAAGTGCAGAACCACATCTCACTGTATCTCGTTTACAGGTGACACTTGAAAACATCTCCTGCTGATCCAGCTGGGCTGAGAGTTCAACGTCAGCCTCCTCTCCAAGGAAACAGGCTTTTCCACACCTGAACCTTAACATCTGCTGTTTGAAGAGATTATGGCTTTTTAACAAAAAGTCAAACCTTGCTCCCTGGCCTGGCCAAGGTTTCTAATCCCCACCTTAAGCAGCATTAGCATGGCAAAGTCCCTCCAACCTGTATTGCCCCATAAGTGGATTGATATTGTGCAACAAGGGCTGTTACATCACTGATTTTGCCCACACCCTTCCCCAGCAGAGCTTTTTTACAACCCCTTAATTAGCAGGGGGTCACTGCTCATTTGCATTTTGCATGCAGAAAGGCACAGGGCTGGGTTTATTCCTAACTCCAGGGAAGGAATGAGGCAACTGGAACAGGCTGGGCTGGGAGCTTACAGCTTTGCAGGCAGGGAAAGATGACTTGGGGCTGCATCTTTGTAAGGACTGAAGGTCCCCCATGGTCCAACTTGGCCAAAGACACAGAGAGCAGCTCAAGGTCATCCCTTTGCAATGACACAGGTCTGGGTAATGCCAACACAGCCCAGCCTGAGCCTGAAAAAAAACACCCTGCAATCCTCTCAGCGTCTTAGGAGTCTGAGGATAAAGATCAAGGAGCCCAGACTGGGTGGGACAACCTTTTGCTCTGCAGCTGGCAGCCCACCTGCTAAGTGATGGGTAAAACCTCAGGGCTGAGGCACTCCAGCCACAGAGAGAGCCCCATGGGAGCAGCACTATTGTGTAACTTCAGGGACTGTGACCTTCAGCTATTGGGACTTTTTTCTCTGAATGACTTGGCACAGAGGTGCTGGCAGCAGCACAGCCTGCCTGAGGGCACAGCAGTTTCCCCTATTAAGCACTACCAGGTCAAGGAACTCCCCCTCACCTCTGTACTCACTCCCCTGCTCCTTCCTTCCCTGTTCTGCAGGGATTGCAAAGCGTGGCATTATCTGGATTTTCCTTGTCTGGGTTACCTGCCAGGCACCGGCACTGGGAACTGCTTCCCTACTGAGCCACTGCTGAGTCCTTGATGACCACAATCCATCTTTTCTCCTCTGTGAAGGCAAAAGCCACTACACACTTCCCAGAGCACCTCAGGTAGCTCCATCACCTTCCCCTCAGCACCTCAATCAGCTGCTTTTCAGAGGTTCATCTCTCAGCTTTTTTCCTTTTTCCTTTCCCAGAACCACTCCCCACCTCTGAATTCCAGCTCTCTCCAACACGTAGTAGCTGCTTCACTACATTTCCCAAGCAGCACAGCTTTATAGTCAGAGAAAGGAACAAACTACAACAGTAAAGGAAACAGTCAGAGAGCCCGAGGCACCACTGAAAATACATTACATGAAAACTGAAACAACCATTTTGATTTCCTGAAGCTGGGGCATTTTTTTACTCAGAACAGCCTAATCTGACTAACCACTGGCTGCTAGAAGGATGTGAAAGCCCTGCAGCACTGCAAGGGGCAGGTTCTGCCAGGCAAGAGGTCTCAGGAGATGCTCCAGCAGGAATTTAACCTGTTTATCTTCACCCTCTGTTCTTTGTCAGATTATCCTGCAGACCACAGCCAAACCCCAAGCCTGAAATACCATGCAGCACCCATAGGAATGAGGGTAGACATTACAAAAAAAAGCAGTTTTCTGCTTAGCTAACCCAAAATGCCTGCATGGGTGAGCTGAAGCCAACCACTCACATCTCTGATGCAGAAAATGGGAATGAGATCATCCATTCTCTTCTCCTGGGTCGCTCCACCCGAGGCCAGGATGGAGAGAAACCCATTCCTTGTAGGGTGAGCCTGCCCCAGGTGTCTCATGCTGCAGACTCCCTGATCCTCTGTGTGTTCCCAGATCCCCTGGACCCTGGGATGTTCCCAGATCCCCATGTCCCTTGGATGTTTCAGGACCCCTGGTCTCTTGCATGTTCCCAGATCCCCTGATCCCCTGTGTGTTCCAGGACCCCCCAGTTCTCCTAGATGCTCCAGCACCCTTGATCTCCTGTGTGTTCCCAGATCCTCTGATCCCTAGGTTGTTCCCAGATCCCCATGTTCCCTCGACATTTCAGGAGCTCTGGTCTTCTGCGTGTTCCCGGATCCTCATGTCCTTTGGATGTTCCAGGAACCCCTGGTCCCCCTGGATATTTCAGCACCCCTGATCTCCTGTGTGTTCCCAGATCCCCTGGTCCCCGGGGTGTTTCAGGATCCCTGGTGTCCCCTGCATGTTCCCAGGATGTTCCCAGATCCCCTGATCCCCTGCGTGTTCCCAGATCCCCTGGTCCCCTGAGTGCTCCCAGATCCCCTGGACCCCGGGATGTTCCCAGATCCCCATGTCCCCTGTGTGTTCCTAGATCCCCTGAGTGCTCCCAGATCCCCTGGTCCCCGGGGTGTTTCAGGATCCCTGGTGTCCCCTGCATGTTCCCAGACCCCCTGGATCCCGGGATGTTCCCAGATCCCCTGGTCCCCTGCATGTTCCCAGATCCCCATGTCCCCTGTGTGCTCCCAGATCCCCTGCGTGCTCCCAGATCCCCTGATCCCCTGTGTGCTCCCAGATCCCCATGTCCCCTGTGTGCTCCCAGATCCCCTGGACCCCTGTGTGCTCCCAGATCCCCATGTCCCCTGCATGTTCCCAGACCCCCTGGACCCCGGGATATTCCCAGATCCCCATGTCCTCTGCGTGTTCCCAGATCCCCCGATCCCTTGGATGTTCCAAGACCCCGGATCTCCCGGATGTTTCAGGACTCCCCGATGCCCCGCGTGTTTCAGGACCTCCTCTTACCTTCCCGGCGTCCGCGTAGATGGGGATATCGTGGAAAGGGGAGATGTAGCGCCCGGCGGCATCCTCTGCAAGGCAAGGGGAGGGAGCCCAGTCACACGCCGCCGGCACACCCCGGCGGCTCGCACCTGAGCGGGCTCGGGCGAGTGCCGGCGGGGTGTGGAGGGTCAGGAGGGGCAGGGGAGGGTGGCGGGGCGGCACTCACTGAAGAAGAGCCGGTACTCGGGGCTGTGGGGCCCGGCGCGCTCCTCCACGCCGTACCCCGACATCGCCGCGCACGCGCCCGCGCTCGCCGCCGCCGCCGGAGGGGGGTGTGTGTGGTGGGGGACACACTGCGCATGCGCCGCCCGCGAGCCCGGCCCGCCCCGCGCCACGCGGCGCCGCAGGGAATGGCCCGGTCCGGCTGGGAATGGTCATTCCTGGTTGGGAATGGCCCTGCCTGGCTTGGAATGGTTCTTCCCGGCTGGCAATGGTTCTTCCCAGCTTGCAATAGTTCTTCCCAGCTTGGAATGGTCCTGCCCAGCTGGGAATGGTTCTTCCTGGTTGGGAATGGTTCTTCCTGGTTGGGAATGGTTCTTCCTGGCTGGGAATGGTCATTCCTGGTTTGGAATTGTCATTCCCAGTTTGGAATGGTTCTTCCTGGTTAGGAATGGTTCTTCCAGGTTGGGAATGGTTTTTCCCGGCTGGGAATGGTCATTTCTGGTTGGAAATGCTTCTGCCCAGCTGGGAATGGTCTTGCCTGGCTAGGAATGGTTCTTCCCAGCTTGGAATGGTTCTTCCCAGCTTGGAATGGTTCTTCCTGATTGGGAATGGTTCTTCCTGGCTGAGAATGGTTATTCCTGGCTGGGAATGGTTATTCCTGGCTGGGAATGGTTCTGCTGGGCTGGGAACAGGCCTTCCTGGCTTGGAATGGTTCTTCCCAGCTTGGAATGGCCCTGCCTGGTTTGGAATGGTTCTTCCTGGCTTGGAATGGCTCTTCCTGGCTGGGAGTGGTCATTCCTGGCTTGGAATAGTCCTGCCTGGCTTAGAATAGTTATTCCTGGCTTGGAATAGCCCTGCCTGGCTTGGAATGTTCTCCCTGGCATGTAATGGGCCTGCCCAGCTTGGAACGGTCCTGCTCGCCATGGCCACAACAGCCTGGGCTGTCACGGACCCGCACAGAGTGGTCCCAGCCCAGCACAGTTCAGCATGGCCACGGTAGCAAGGGGTGGCATGGTCCAGCACGGCATGGTTCTGCCTGGCATGGCCACACCAGGGTGGGCTGGCACAATCTGGCATGGCATGAATCGGCCCAGCACGGGTGTAACAGCATGGGGTGTCGTGGACTGGCATGGCACGGGCAATGGGGTATGGTGGGATGTGGTCCGGAATGGCCACAAATGCAAGGAGTGGCATTGTCCTGCATGGCGTGGTTTGGTCTAGAAGGGTCACAGTAGCATGGGATGGCTTGGTCCAGAATGGCCACAGCATCGCCCCTCCATGGAATGGCCATTTCCCATGGCCATGGGGTAGCATGGAGTGGCACGGGATAGCAGGGTCCAACACAATCCGGCTTGGTCCTGCCTGGCACGGCCATGGCAGCGTGGTCTGGCACATTCCCGCATGGCATGGCTTGGTCAAGCACAGCATGGTGCTGCACGCCTCTCTGTGGCATGGCCAAGCACGGACAGGACAGCCCGTTCTTCCACACTTCTCCTGGATCCCTACATTCCCTGGCCCCGTGCCTGGACTGGGCTGGGTAAGGGGGGTTCTGGCAGGGCCCGGGGGGCTCGGTGCCGTGGTGGGAAGTGGAGGAGCCCAGCCAGCAACAAGGCATCGGTAAGACACACCTTTATTTCCATGTCTCGTGGCCATAACGTGGCCAATCCCCACTCCCCACCCCGCCATCCCTCGGTCCAGAGGGCTTTGGTGGCCTCGGCTCCTCAGCCATCCCACGCAGGGATGCCGGAGCGGCGCGGCGCCAGCGGCCCCGACTCAGACACGGCCGGCGAGGCGCTGGCCCGCACCTGGCTGAGGACGCGGTTGCGGGGGCCGAAGAGCATCCCGGGACCGTGGCTCCGGGGGGCGTAGGGCCCGCACTGGCAGCGCAGCGAGCAGAGGGGGGCCCTGAAGACCTCCTGGAAGCCGCGTCGGAAGTTCTCGTTGAAGTAGCCGTAGATGATGGGGTTGGCGCTGCTGTTGAAGAAGGCCAGCCAGTGCGCGAACGGGTAGACGTAGACGGCGAGCAGGCGCAGCTGGCCCTCGCTCAGCCGCCCGTAGTCCGTCAGCAGCATCAGCGTCCAGAGGGGCAGCCAGGAGATGGTGAAGAAGAGGGCAACGATGATGAGCATGTTGATGACCTTGGCCTTCCTCCGGGAGATCCTCCTCCCTTCCTGCTCCTCTCCGCCGTGGGCAGGCGCCACCGACTTGAAGAGCTTGAAGGCGATGCGGGCGTACATGACGACGATGAGGGCGAGGGGAGCCACGTAGATGTGGGAGAAGAGGACGGTGGTGTAGATCCTCCTCATGCCCGTCTCGGGCCAGGCCTCCCAGCAGGAGTAGAGAGGGTAGGAGTTGTTGTAGGTGTCCACCATGAAGTGGTGCTCCTCCCTGGTGACAGTCAGGGTGACGGCGGCAGGGCACATGATGAGCAGGGCCAGCACCCAGATGACAGCGATGGTCAGCAGGGCTTTCCTCAGCGTCAGCTTCTGCCGGAAGGGGTGGACGATGCAGCGAAACCTGGGGGAGAACAGCTCGTGGTGGCTTTGGACACCTGGAGGGGACATCCCTGGGGAAGGAGGGTGGCCAGGACCCAGGGGTGGGAATGGAGGGCAAGGTGGGTTGCTCCCTTGGTGGCAGGTTGGTGTGTTCAGCCCGGCGTGGGGAAGGACACCTTGCTGGAATGCCCCATGGACAGCTTTGTGGTGCTTCTGGAGAGCCTGTGACAGGCTCCTGACATTCCCAGGAGCTTTCCTGCAATGGGAACCGCACAGGACACCTGGACCTGCTGGAGATGGTTTGGTCCCCACGTCCCCACATCCCCATGCCAACGTACCTCTCCACAGCGATGGCCACCAGCGTGAAAACCGAGGCGGAGACGGACATGCCCTGCACCAGCCCGCTCATTTTGCACATGGTGTTGTCAAAGGGCCAACCTGTGAGGGGACACCGTGCAGGCTCTGGGTGCCTCTGGCTCACCCAGCTCCCTTTAGGTGTCCCCATCCACTGTGTTGCTGCTGGGGGATGCTAAGTCCTGCTGCCAGCTTGTGTGGAGATAGCCTTTAGCGGCATGGATCCTTGAAGAAGAACCCCAAAATTGGTAAAAAAGATGCACATGACACTTAGAGACTCAAGGAATGATGTGGCTGTCATTTTTCCTACTGACTTTGGGACCCTTAATCAGAAGGACTTTCATCTTGTTTCTTCACCCCAATACTAATAAATAAATAAATCACACTCCAAAAATCAATAAATACAAACCCTGCCCTATGGCCTGGCTGCTGCTGCAGCTGAACTCTCCCAGCTCCCTTATCTTTGGAAAGGTCAACAGGCAGAGCTGAGCCAGCACAGGAGAAGGTGAATGAAGAAAGAGGAGTTTTTTTCAACATTGCTTGGCAAAGAATGGCTGAACCTCAATCAAATATGCAAATGCAACATTACGTCCAAACTTTTTTTACCACAAATGGCCAGAACCTCAAAAAACCCACCCAAAAACGGTCTTTCCCCTTCCTCTGCCCTGCTCACCTGTGATGAGGTTGTCCACCAGAGTGGTGGGCATGCAGAAGATGCCCACCAACAGGTCACTGATGGCCAGGTTGAGGAGGAACACGTTGGTGACCGTGCGCATCTGGCGGTTCTTCACCACCACAAAGCACACCAGGACGTTGCCGATCACGCACATGAGGAAGATGAAGGTGTAGGCCAGGATGAACATGAGGGCCACGGGGGAGGAATGCTGGTAGTACGCCAGGAAGGTGTAGTTCTCCCTCAGGAGGTGGCTGGCGCTGGAGTTGGGCCACCAGGTGCCATTGGAAGGGCCTGGGGAAGGGAAGGCAGAAAAATGAAACTGGGAGAGAATAAAGCAATTATTCCCTTCATTTCTTAATGCCTCCAGAGGTGGGTTTTCATATTTATTCCAGTGCCCAGACTGGCTGGGATGTGTCCTGCTGGGCTCATCTTCAGGGTCCAAGTCTCCTCCTCCTTGGGTTACTCAGCTCAAGGTTCTGCAGCACCTCGGCTGAATTATTCTTTTACATCGTTATTGTTTGATGCAATAATATTGTTTGATACTATCGATATCATTATTATTTGATACAATTATTATTGTTTGATATCGTTATGACTTGATATCATTATTATTTGCATCATTCTTTTAGAATTAGAATGGCCCAGAAGAGATCCTGATCTCGGATCTCGTGGGCCTTTTTTTTTTTTTTTTTTGTTAGGGATGATGCAAGGAAGGCAAATCCACATCCTGACACTCCAGTGCTCTGGCCTTATGGGAGCTGGATCCGTGTGGTCCCAGACACGGCTGCCCTGGGAGCATCCCTGCTTCTCCTTGTGCTTCCAAGGTTTACAATTCCATATTCCACAAAATCTTATTCTCCCCGGCAAAGCCGCGAGAACCCGGGGAAAGGGACTGGGGCAGAGGACACCCTGCCCTCCCCTCACATCTAAAGCGATAATTGTCATTCTGATCATTATCCGGGAGCTCCTGGTGGAGGCGGGGGTGGCATTTTGTCACTGGGGATTGAGCGGGGAGCGATGCTCGGCAGCTCCTACCCTCGGGCATCCCCAGCCGCACGCAGCCGAGGATGCGGGAGGATGCCGGGCGTGGGCAGGAGCTGCCTGCAGCGCTGACGGGACTGGCTCCGGGGGAATCCAGGCTGCAGTGGTGAGGCGAGGAAAGGCACATTTGAGCTTTAAGGCTCAGCCTAAGCGCCTGCTGGTCAACCCTGGGCTGCTGGAACATCCCCCCATCCCTGTGCCCATGCCGGCGCTCAGCTCGCCAGCCGAGATGCTTTCCCCAGCCACCGGGACTAGCGGCTTCCTCAAGGCTAGGAGGAAGGCTGGCAGGAGGGCCCTATCCAGCCCCTAATATCCCAAATCCTGGGTGCAGGATTTGGACAACACATTTCCAGTGGGGATTCAGAAAGGGGCTGGGGGGATTTGCAGCCGACACGGGAGAAGGAGCCTCTTGAGAGTCAGGGGAGTAGCGGGATGGAGGGTGCAAGATTCTCCAGACAGTCGGTGTCAGATGCGAGAACCAGCTCTGTAAGCAGGAGCAATACCAAGACTGTAATGAGGTTGCCCAAAACCTGTGATATTAAGCCTAAAACTTTGCTGGACTTTATCTTTTAGGGCTGCAGTGCAGCATGAGCAGGGGGTTGGTGTCCTGTGGAATTGGAGGTGGTTTTGAAGCAAGGGGGAAGATGGGGAAAGGAAAATAAGGGGCTGCTGAGCAGCCGGGTGGGTGCTGGATGGATGAGTGAGTGGATAGATGGATGAATGGGTGGATGGATGCACGGATGGATGCAGGCGTCCTCAGCTCAGCACTCACTGTCACCTCGGACGTGGCGACAAGAGGATGGGGGGACGGCACGGGGGGCGATGGACCACCTGCCTTCCCTGCTCAGGGAAACCACGGCGGGGAAAGGCTGGTCTGATGGAATAGGGATGGGATGAGGGGTGGATACCTTTTGGGGGGAATAAAATCAATCAGGTCTTGGCACTCACCTCCGCCGGCCCGAGCCGGCTCCGGGGACTGCATCGCTGCCGTGCAGGGGATACCGCCGGCTCTGCTGCCCGGGGAGGGGGCGCAGTTCGCCGCCGTCCCTCCCGCCCGGTCCGGAGCCCCGGTGCCGCCGCCGCGCCGGTTGCGGCTGCTCGCCGGCTGCAGCGGAGAAGGGGAGGGGGCGCGGGGGGAAAGAGCCTCGCATCGCCATGGATACCGGGGGACCCGCACGCTGCCCCCGGGTGAGGCAGCGCGGGGGCGGGCAGCCTACGCGGGGCAGGGAGGGAGGAAGGGAGGGAGCAGGTTCGCTCCGGGTCTGCGTCCCCTCGCTGCCGCCGAGGTCCCCACAGTGATGCTGGCAGCTGATGGCCGGTGTCCCCAGCAGCGGTCCTGGCCATCCCGGGAGGAAAACGTGCCAGGAGCCTCCAGACGAGTGGAATCTCCCTCAGCCATCAATCCATGCAGAGGGAGAAGCAGCACGATGTTTAGGATGCTGGTCCTGGCTTCAGGCTGCTCCACTCTACCTCAGCTCCTCCAGTACGCCCAACATCTCTTACCATAATCTTTTACCAAAGTTTGGCAAGTCTGGAAGTCAGATATTTACAGGATTTACCATTCCTGGCTGTCCCCAGTCCGCACACAGCATTGGGAAGTGTTTGTCCCTTAAATACCCAAAGGAACAAAAGAGGGAGATGTTTAAACAGGGCGTTTGGAGAAAACACCTGGGGTTCCTCCCAGGAATTTTTTTGGGTTTTTTTTGCAGGCAGCCAGCTGCTAAGGGACATGGGTGTGCTTGGCAGTGTCCTGCCTGCCACCAAGAAGCCACTCTCTCCAGGACATTTCTTCCTGGGAAGGGATCAGCACAACTTGAGGACCCACAGCACTGGAGAGGTGGGCACACACCTCTGGGGACAGCCTCGGGGTGAGCAGTGCGTGGGGACCCACTGGCATTGTGTCACTTTGGTTTCCACAGTGAAAAAACAGGAGAGAAGAAAAATTCCTTGGAAAACAAAGACTTTTCCAGGGAAATACAGCTTGGGTCTGGGAGAATCCAGCCTGGAGGCTGCAGTGAGCAGCTGTGCAAAGGGGCTTCTCTAAGGAAAAGACTGGTAATTGGAATTTAATCAGACACAACCCCCCCGACGTAACAGGAAAGCATTTAATCAGGCACTTGGCACACCACCACCGTGTCAGCAATTCCAGGGAGAGCCCTGATAGCTGCAGGGATCTCCTCCACCATCCCGGTGCTCTCAGGTGGGAGGGTGCACATCCAGATCCCCCAGCTCTACCCAAACCTCCCACCACGTGTGTCACAGCTCCTCTGCACCCCCAAAACGCATAAGCAGGAGATTGCCCGGCTGGGGATCTGGCATAGCCATCCCTCCACGGGGGAGCCGTGCTGCTGGCTTCTAATTCAGGAAAAACGAGGCACAGGCTGGGGTTTGGGACCCGCCCGGGGGCAGAACCGGGGGTGCAGCAGGCTCTGAGCCCAGCCAAACCCCTGCGGTGGGCAGGGACAGCGCCGGCACACTGGGATGCTGTCAGGATTCAGGGATGGATGGGCTCCTCTGGAGACAGCAGCAGCTCGAAGGGAACCAGGGGCCGGACCAGCAGGCGCACCTCGGGGCCCACGGGGTTGGCTCGCAGGTTGAGGCTCCGCAGCAGCGCCATGGAGGCCAGTTTGTCCGTGGGCACCTCTGGAAAGAGAGCACGGAGGTGAAATTCCACCCTGGAGGGCTGGGGGAGGGGTGAAAGCTCCTCTTGATGGACAGCCTGAAGCAAACCTGACACAGGATTTATATATTTATATTTATATTTATATTTTATATTTATATTTATTTATATTTATATTTATATTTATATTTATATTTATATTATATTATATTTATATTTATATTTATATTATAAAATATCATTATAATATATGATATATTATATGATATATAGTTATAGTATATAATATTGTATATTGTATATTATATATTATATATTATCTGTTATATATTATGTTATATATAATATAATGTAATATAATGTAATATAATATAATGTAATATAATATAATATAAATAACACATAACATATATATAACACATAGCATATAATATATAACATATAGCATATAATACATTATATATACTATAATATAGCATATCACATAATATATAATACATAACATATAATACATAATATATAATATATAACATATATATATATGATATATGATATCATATATATCATATATATATACTAATATATATATCTATACTATATAATATATAATATATATATATGTCTAATATACTATTGATCTGTACTGTATATTATTATATATACTATGTAATATGTATATGTAATATGTACTATATATGTAATTTATGTAATATGTAGTATCTATATCTATATTTAACCCAAATTATTGGGTTAAAACGTGAAAAATTACAGTGACATTTGCATTTGGTATGTTTGTAATGTAAATGGTTTTATTACGGTGAGTTAGGTTGTAAAGTTAATTTTGGTTGGTGGTGGTTTGAACATTGTACTTAACAGGTTTTGGGATTTGAGGCATTAAATGGCACAGACATAACTGAGGTTTTTGGGAAGTTGTTTTGTTTAGGTGTGTTTATGGGTAAAAGAAATGCAATAGTCATATGTGAGTTTGGTGGAATTACTCTAGGAATACTAAATGTAAGAGCTAAAATTATTAGGTTTTTGTTATAATCTATTACAATAATGGTGGGAAGGACTGAAAGTTTAAGAATTTTATTGTTGGCTTTGCTTACAATGAAGAAATTCCTTTGTTGAAAAAAATTGACAATTTTGGTAGGAATGTTTTTATAACAAAAATTACTTAAAGAGTGTATCAATTTTGAGGAGCCTGATTCAAATTTTGTTGGGATTATTTGAGGAATGGTTGATTGAGGGATAAATGATTGAGGTATTAATATTATTTGATTGGGTAATTGACTGTAAGGAGGTACCACTGCTTTTGTTGAGGCGTGGTGGTAATTTGAGGGGGTTTTATTTGAGTTTAATGACAAAGGTTTGCTGTTGATGTTAAGCCTTTCTGCAGGCTTTGATGATTGAAACAGAAAGAAAAATGAAAACAGAAAAGAGAAAAAAAGAAAAAAGGAAAAAGGTAAAAGAAAAAAAAAGAAAAAAGGAAAAAGGAAAAAGGAAAAAGAAAAAAGGAAAAAGGAAAAAAAGAAAGAAAGTCTGTTGGACTCGAGGTCTTTTCCAACCTAAATGATCCTGGGGTTCTAAAGAACATGTCAGCAAGGTGCAAACCCCAAGATACCCAGTGTGGGCACTGCCCTCCACTTCTCCCACTGCTGATAAAACCCTGCTGGAACACTGGATTGGGATTCGAAGGCTTATTCCCTGACTTTATTCCCGGTGTTGCAATGCCCGGGAGCCCTCTCCGAGCTCACAGGAAGGCTCTCGTGGTCTTTGCCCTTGTTGGACAGGCTGCAAAATGGCTCTCAGCCACCCACAGGCACCCTGCTGTTCTGCAGTTTCCAGGAATTTGGGTGTTGGCCTTTAGAAAACATTCACAAACTCTGCATTTAAAAAACAAGGTGCAGCTCAGCTGGATGGTCCCGATGTGAATCCACTGAGAGCAGAGGAATGGGGCTGATGTGAAAACCTAACCCTAATTAAGCTCATTACAAGGTGATAGATTTTGCTACAAGTCACAATATTTTGGGATAGCAAAGCCCACCTGGCTGATTTACCTAAACCAATTTCTTTTTAATTTGGCCACCAAAATGACAAGAACCTTTTCTATCCCAGCTCCTGTTTCCTCTGCCAGGGCCTGAAGCAGAATTGCAGTGTTGTAATTATATCTGATCGATGATTATGTGATTTTTAAACCATGAAATTTATTTTATGCTGGAAAAAGACTCAAACACTTGGATGCCTTTGTTTTTTTTCCCCTCTTTCTCCTCCAGAAAATGGTGATATTTTCCATACACAAATTCCCTAGGAGAGCGTAGCTCATCAGGCAGAGCTTCACATGAATTTTTTTAATAACTCTTCTTCATGGTGGATTTGTTCACTGCCATTCCCCCGTTTCATTTTGCTTGGGTTTTTTTTCCCCCTTGAACCACAAAAGTAATATATTTTTTTTTCCTATTTAATCATCACCTAATGCAGTGGAGAATAAGAAGTTTAATCATTTAATCATCCTCTCAGGCAGTATGATAAAGTTAAAAATTCTTTCACCCATTTTGCTTAAATTAGGGAGTTTAGTGAAGTATTTTGGGGACCAAGACCTTCCCAGGCTGGGAACAGCTCAGCTCTGCCCCTTAATTCCAGGTGAGGAGCAGTGACTCACCCCTGGCATGAAGGGACAGGCAGGGCACACAGCCTTTAGCTGTAGGGTTGTGCCCTGCCAGCCACAAATCCCTCCAAAAACAACCCCAAACATCCCTTGCTGCCTTCCCAATGGATGAGGCACTTGCATTTGAGCCTGAATTATTCATGCTGGCTTCTCCTGTTAAGCAAAAAACAGGGAGGGAAAAGGCTTTTTTACGTAATTAAAGCAGAACGTGGCATGGTCTGGGTTGGAAGGGACCTCAGAGCTCATCCCTGGATGGACACAGGGACACCTTCCACTGTCCCAGGCTGCTGTAAGCCCCATCCAGCCTGGCCCTGGGCACTGCCAGGGATGCACAGTGTCTCTGTGGCAGTGCCTCATCACCCTGACAGGGAAGAATTTCTTCCCAAAGTCCCATCTGGCCCCACTCTGAGTTTGAAACCACCCCCTTTGTCCCATCTGGACATCCTCAGGAGGACAAATTTAACCACAGCTGCCCCCAGCAGTGACCTCCCCAGCCTTGGCAGCAGCCTCCACATCATCCCTATTAAACCATTAATCAAGGAATAAGGGAAAGAGAAGCTGAAGCTCCAGGCACCAAAACATCCCCATGGATTTGGGAGCTTAAAATGCTGATTTGATATAACTGTAATTGCCAGGGAAAGAGTTAAGAGCACTGACAGTAATATATACATAATTACAGTCCAGGGTTAAGAGCTTATTTGGATGAAAAGGGTGGCTTGGGGCACTAAATGTCTCCTTTCAGAGAGCCCACAGGCTCCAGGCAGGCATTAATTAATCTCCTTTCACTCCTGTTTCCCTTTGGAAAGCATCACCCACCACCTCCAGCTCGATTTGTCTTAGCAAGTCACTCAGCTGTTTCAGCAGGAGCTTCTGAAAGGGGTTTGCAGCCCTGGCAGGAGCCTCTCGGGCACCCCTGGCTTGGCACAGGCAGCACCAGCACTGGCACAGCAGCACAAACCAGGGCACCTGCAGCCCTGCAAACACCAGCTCACCTGCAGGGCAACCTGCTTGGGAAGGGCTGCTGGGAGCAGTGCCATTGCCCAGGTTTTTGTTTCCTTGGAAAACGTGGGATGAAACCCCCTGGCCTTCCAGAAAATGTGTGGAATGAGCTCACATCACCTATTTCTGCAGCCAGGCAGCCTCGTGTGCACCACTCAGACACACCCCTACAACATCATGGCTTGGAATTGTCAGATTTCACTCTGTTTTTATTTTCCCCACATCTGGAGGACACCTCCCAGCCGAGGGGGAAGGGGTGGGAGGTGACCAAGCCGGGGTTCTCAGGTCACCTCTTCCCCCAGGAGCAATCCAGCTCGGGTGCAACCTGCGTGCATCTTTCCCTCCCTGCGTTTTAGCAGGGAACAAGGCACCACAAAGCTGCATTCCCTTCCTGCAGCACCCTGCTTCCACAAAACAAGGGGGGAAAAAAGCAGTTTGGAGACCAGCTCGGATTGAAATCAGCCAGTTGAACTCAAAAAGTGACAGGGGGAGCTGAAAGTGAGACAGGAGGCAGGAGAGAAAGAGAGGGTGAGGAAAAGCCGTGTCTTTCTTTCTCTGGCTCCTGTGGAAGCAGTTTTTAATTCCAGTGTTTCTGCAGGCACAGCTGGGGAGCAGCTGATGTGAGGCTGTGAACAAACCTCGTGTTGCAGGGAGCATTTTCCCAGCAGCAGCTGAAGCAATCCCAGATAAAACAGCAAAAATCGAGTGGACTCTGAGATTTGCCTCCCTGGGGCTCCGTGGGGGCTGTGGGATGCTCCAGCCTGCGCTCTTTGAAGGCTGCCTGCTAAATAAATTCACTTTTATCTGTGTACAACAGCTGCCCCTTTTGCCCAGCTTGCACAGACTCCAAAGCCTTCAGGTTTTTTTCACATGAAAAAATTTCCTGCCGCTGCAGGGCTGAGGGATGGCCGGCTCTTACCATTCCTTTAATTTCATTTTTAGGGGATTTTGTAGTGTTAAACAGCTGCTGTTTGTTCTGGGAAATGTTCAGGTGTCCTTGCTTAGCCTGGTAGCAAACTGGGGCCAGGTTCTGCAGTCAGCTCTGGTTTTTTAATGAAATCTGAGGATTTTGGGGTCACCCCAGCTGGAGGTGCCTTTAGGAGCTACATCCCAGCGTGGTGAATGGGGCAGCTTGAGTGGGGCTTGGCTCCCACTGTGCCTGCAGCAGCTTTGCCCTGGGAGGGAAATTTCCTTTCCCAGGACAGGCAAATGGCTGAGCTGGATCTGGTTATTTAGCAGCAGCCCTGGGTGGTGCTGTTATGGATGGATAATGAGATGATTGGCTCTCACAATTAAGGGATGGCTATTGGGTGAATATTAAGAAAAGGTTTAGTGATGTACAGTTATATTGTTGCAGTTTAGATGTCCTCTGTTCTCTCCACAGTTCCCTTTCCCTGTAGTGCTGCCATCAGACATCCTGGGCTGTCTAGGACAGGTAAAAGAAGGCTGCACATGTCTCCCTTGCATGGGGCAGCTGGGGATGGAAAAGCTCAGGGGGTGCTTAGGGGTGGGCATGGCAACACCTGACCCCCAATCCAGGTACAAGAAAGCAGTTTGCACTGATAAATGGCAAGGAAGAGCTGGCTGACAGACTTTGGGAGGGGCCAGGGCTGCCGATGCAACCCCCAGGGGTATAAAAGACTGAGCATCCATCTCCAAGATGAACTGGCCTCGTGGTATGCATGAGGGGCAGTTCCCAGCGCTGCAGCTTTTTCCTTCTGTGGTCCTCTGCTGTATTTTTGTTAAGGTTTAATAAACCTTTTTAAGTTTTCAAAGTGAGCAGTTGTTTCTCATAGTGATAAATTGCCTTTTTCCAGTGGGAAAAGGTCCTCGTGAAAAATGTGTATTTTCTGATTGGCTTTTGACAAATATTCAAGTGAATATTGTATGTGTTGTGTTAGAAAGTTATGCTGTATTAATTCTCCTAAGTAGTGTGTTAAATACAGTTTTAGCTCATAACAAAATGTTAAAATAGAAACTATGCTATGTAGGATAGTTTTTTTTAAAGAAAGGACTTGCACTGAGATAGCAGCTACAGGACACCCAAATCTTTCAGAGAAAGAGAATTTATTGCTCCATTATCAGGAGAAATGAACTTCTTCCTGCCTTGCTCAGCCATGAAGACACCATTAGGATTCAGAGGAAGAAGCTGACCCTGCCCAGACAGAATCCTGTGTTTGAATGGAATTGATGCACCATGGATGAGGTGCATGAATATGCAACAGGCTGTTGTTTTTAAGGGTTAATCTTCTGTTAACGTGGGGCCTTTTAGGGCTTTTTTTGCCCAGAAAAGGTGCCCGGACTGTCTGTAACTCTTTGTTTTTATTGTCTTGCGTTGTCCTAATCCTATTAGTCCCAATTATTATTACTCTACTTATATTGCTATTTTTATAACTATTTTATTATCATTAAACTTTTAAATTTTTTAAAAAACCAAGTGATTGGCCTTTTTCACACTTATGCAGTCCTTTGTTGCCTTTTTGTTAAGGTTTAATAAACCTCTTAAAATTTTCAACGTGAGCTGTTGTTTCTCACAGTGCTAAATCGCCTTTTTCCAGTGGGAAAAGGTCCCCCCTCACCTGCGATCTCGTTCTCTTCCAGGTCGATGATCTCCAGGGCGGGGACGGTGGCCAGGGGCTCCGGGAAGCGCCGGAACCGGTTGCGGGAGAGGTCGATGGCCCTGAGGTGCAGCAGGGAGGTGATTTCCTCGGGCAGGCGGTGCAGGTAATTGCCTGCCAGGTTGAGCTCTGGGAAGAGAGAAGGGAGGTGGTGGGATGCAGGGATAAAGATGGGGAAATAACTGATGCACGGCTTGATTGACAGCCTCTGGCCCCCGTGGGCTGTCAGGTCCATCAGTGGCATCCCAGCTCCTAAAATTGGGATTTTAAAATTTTTTGCTGTTTGCCGTGGTTGCCATTGTAGATTTGCCTGCTGGGAATAGGAGCAATTTATTAATTATAGGAGCCCATTTAGGAGCAATGCTTTCCTAATGAAATCGGGCTGCCTTTTGCAAGCAGAGTCTGTAAAAAATACAGAATATTTCCTCATAAAGTCAGTGCAATCACCTCCCCAGTGGTCATTTGCCATGGCTTAAGGCTAGTCCTCTATTTATGTGCCTGAAACAGAATGGTGGGAGAGAGGTCTCTAGATGTGAAAAATACCTTAGTCACAGTTTACCCATCTGTGATGCTTTACGGCCCCAGAAATGAGCTCCTGGGCACAGAACCCAAATCCCGCTGTCCCGGCGCCCTTCTCCAGTGACACAGGGCTTTCTGCGCTATAAATACCCGCAGAAGCTGCCCTGCCCCTGCTAATACCTGGTATTTATAGGTCCTGCCTTGTTCAACCTGTCCCCAGCCCTGGGGCATCTGTTCCTGCTGAGACCCAGCCCAGCTCTCCGCAGGAGTGATCGGTTCACCGGTGGAGCAAAGCCCTTGTTGGGAAGCAAAGTCATTTTTTTTCCCCCCTTCAGCGCTGGTTGTGCTGTCTAGAAAATGGAAATTGATTTCCTTTGCTGGATGTGTTTCCTTTCCCCAGCCCAGGGGTGCTCTCACCGACGATGCTGAAGCTCCGGGACAAGGGAAGCCTCCCCCAGGCACCCACCACAGCGGCATTTGTGCGGGGTGGCGTAGGAATTAAATTGATTTTAGAAGCTGCCGGAGCATCCCCAGCGCCGCTCTCCGCGTTCATTAGGGCGGTGCTGGATGCTCTGGGTGCTCGCATGGCCATTTTTTATCAGATTAGCCTCGGGCTGCCTTCTCTGGGCTCCGCAGGGAGGAGTCCCCGCGGTGCCGATGATCGCTCCCATCTCCTGCGGTGATTAGCTCTCACTGATGTCGCACGGTGAGGACTAATTAGTCGGCACAGCCTGGATTGCCCCGTTGTTGTCCCCAAGCTGCCTTTCCTGTCCTCCTCCATCCTCAGCCCCATCCCTGGAGGGAGCTGGGGGTGCCGAGTGACCCTGATACCAGTTTGGAAGGGTGGGTGAGAGCAGAACCAGGGTCCTCGTCCTTCAAGGGCCCGAAGGTACAACCAAAAATGGATTTTTTGGGGTCTGAGCTAATGCTTGCAAAGAGGTGTGAGCTCAGGAGAGACTCGTGGGTGCTTTGCCCCCTCTACAGCGAGCTGGGGGCTCCTGGCGTATCCCAGAGGGCTGGAAGTGGCAGTCCCTTACCTCTCAGCTGGCTGAAGGTGGTGACAAATCGGCTGGTGATGGACTTGAGCTCATTGTTGGCCAGGGAGATGCGATGGATGCCCTCGGTGACGCTCCTCATGGCTTTGTAGACTCCAACAGGGAAGGTCATCAGCTTGCAGTTGGCCAGATCTGTGCACAGAGGGACCCAGGCAAGGCTCCTACAACTTCAGTCCCCTGCTCCCCTCCCCCGCCGTGTCCCCAACTCCCTGGGGGCAGCTGAACAGCCCAGGGATGCCAGTTCCACTGATGATGGGGATGGAGCAGGGATTTCCCTCTGGGCACCTCCTGGTTGGGTTTCTCACTGTCATGGCTGGTTGTCCCACGGCAAGGGGTGGGGAGGGGAAAAAAGATTTGCTTGTGCTTCTCACCTCGTGGCCTTCTTGTTTTGTGCTGAGTTGTGTTTGTTTCCCCTCCCAGGAGACTCCGGGGATGGAAACCCTGCATCCCAGCCCCAGGATGGGCTCTGCTTCCTGCCCCCTCCCCAAAGCCACTGTGGGGGCTGCTGGAGCAAGTTCCACCCTCCCACGTTTCTCTCAGGAGGATGTGGAGAGCCTGAGAGACGAAGCTCCAGCTCCTGCCATACTCTAGTTTACATCCCAGGGCCGGGAATCCAGTGGGAATAAAAACGAGTGGCTTTCATCTCTCTCCTTTGATGCAGTGCACCCTGCTCTTGGGTATTAGCTGGAAATGGGGAAACTGCAGGAAAACACAAATCTGACCCGGCCACCTGGGGGAAAATCTGCTCCTGCCGCTGTTCCCAAGGAGGGGACACACCCCAGGGGATTATGTGAACCTGCTCTAACTTTGTGGGGCCCAGGGCCCTTTGGGGGAGCCTTTCCCTTCTCCAGAGCCGCGGGGAGGGAACGCCGACAGCTTTTTTTAGACTGTGGCAGTGAAAAATAGAGCCCTGCTCCCGGATACCCGATCCTTGAGTGGGCCCCGGGACGGAGCGCCGGGCTTACCCAGGGAATCCGCTTTGTTCTCCACCGTGTCGTTCACCTTCCTGGCCACCCGCGCCACCGCCTCGCCCATCCTCCTGTGCAGGAGGGCGGCCGGTCCCGCCGGGAATGCGCTTTGCCTTGGGGGATCCAGGGCTGGAGGGAGAAACCAGCCACTGCGACCGCTGGGAGAGGGACGCTAAAAATAACCGATGGGATCAGTGTTCCCAAGGGAGGGAGGGAGGCTGTGCTGGGGCTGGCATGTCCCCCAGGGTGAGATTCCCAGTTTTCCAGGATGGTGCTTTTGGGGTGTGTAGGTGCATCCTATTCCCTGGCGTGGGATATGGGGATGCATCCCTTTTCTTGGTATGGGATGCGGGGATTCATCTCCTTTCCTGGTTTGGGAAATGAGGATGCATCTCTCTTCCTGGCCTGAGATATTTGGATGCATCCTCTTCCTGGTATTGGATATGCCATTTTCCTGGTTTGGGATATGGGGATGAATCCTATTCCCTGGTTTGGAACGTGGGCATGGGTGTTTCTTCCTTGTGTGGGATATGGGGATGCATGCCCTTTCCTGGTTTGGCATAAGGGGATGCAACCCATTTCCTTATTTGGGATATAGGGATCCATGCCCTTTTCCAGGTTTGGGATAGGGAGATGAATGCTATTCCATGGTATGGGATATGGGGATACAACCCCTTTCCTGATATGGGAAATGGGGACAGAACCTGGTTTGAGATATGGGGACAGAACGCTATTCCATGGTATGGGATATGGGGATACAATCACTCTCCTGATATGGGATATGGGGATACACTTCCCTGGTATGAGATATGAGGATATAACCCCTTTCCTGGTTTGGGATATAGAGACGGAACCCCTTTCCTGGTTTGGGATATGTGGATTGGGATATGTGGTTGCATTCCTTTTCCCGGTGACATCATTCAGCTCGGTCTAGCCAAAACATTCTGGCCGAAGGCATCCTGGGCGGGACGGAACGGCAGGACACCAGGACACCACCACCGTTCCTTCCCCCGCTCCTTAAAAAAAAAAGAAAAAAGAGAAAACCCAAAACACTCAACCTTCCCACGCCGGGAGTCGAACCCGGGCCGCCTGGGTGAAAACCAGGAATCCTCACCGCTAGACCACGTGGGAAGCGCGAAAAGGGGGGCGCCGCGCCACTCCTGCCCCCTGGCGGCGGCGGGCCCGGGGCGGGGCGGGCCCGGGGCGGGGCTGGGCCGCTCCTCCCGCCCGCTCGGCGGGGACAAAGCGCGGCGCCGAGCGGGGGCCATGTCGTCCGCAGGCGGCCGCCAGCCCAGCCAGAGCCGGGCCATCCCCACCCGCACCGTCACGATCAGCGACGCCGCGCAACTCCCCGCCGACTACTGCACCACCCCCGGCGGGACGCTCTTCTCCACCACGCCGGGAGGTAAAAGCGCCGCGCCCGCCGGGGCCTCCGGGGGAGCGCGCCCGGGCCAGCCCGCCAGCCCGAACGCCGCCGCGTGTCGCGGGCGGACCGTGCCTGCCGCGCCTCTATCCCCTCTATGTGTCGTTGATACGTAGCGCTTTCAGCCCGCTCTCCTCGACGCTCACGCGTGGGGTTTGTTATTTTTCCGGGACGTACCCGGAGCTCGGAGGGTCCCGGCGGGGCGGCAGCTGGATCCCGGGGCGGGTTTGGCAGGAAGCTCCCGGTGGGACGCGGGCACCGGGGGCTCGGTGCCTCGGCCCTTCCGCGGTGACATGCCCTGTCCCCGTGCGGCGCAGAGCGACACGTGGTGTTTCGGGGCGCCGCTTCCATCGGCATCCCCGGGACGCGTTCCCACCCCTGCCGTGAGTTTGCCAGCCCTCTGCTCGGGACAGCGTTGAGCGCCCCGGGGCAGCCGGGACCCGGTTGCCGCCGGGGTGTTTGGCCAGCGCCGAATTATCGCCTGTTGTGCCCAGATAAGAGCGGGCAGAGCGGCGGCGCGCACCCCCCAGCCCTCCCCGTCGGTCTGTGGCGGAGAACCTTGGCCGGGGCGCCCGTCCCGGCGGGAAACTCCTTCGGCAAACAAGCGCTGCCGAACCGGATTCCCCCATTCTGCTCCCGTCCTCCCCCCAGGCACCCGGATCATCTACGACCGCAAGTTCCTGCTGGACCGCCGCAACTCCCCCATGGCCAAGACCCCGCCTTGTCACCTCCCCAATATTCCCGGCGTCACCAGCCCCGGCGAGGCCGGCGAGGAGCCCAAAGCGGACGCCAACAGCTTGAACCACCAGGAGGGCAAGCCTTCCATGGGTAAGGGACCCCCGGGGTGGGACAGGAGGGATTTGGGGGGGAGGATGATGCCCCTAATGCTGCCCTCCTTGCCTCTTGCCAGGGGACGACGCTCAGTTCGAGATGGATATCTGAGCGGGAACCACGGAGAGGCAGCGACTCCCCAGACCTGTGCACCCCCATTCGGCTTAGCAGGATCCGTCCCGGCGAGGTGGAGGTGGCAGTGGTCCTCACCAGCGTCCCCTCCCCGCCCTCCCCCCCCCTCTTTTTTTGGGGGGAGTGCAGCTCTGTCTTCTCTCCCTTTGTGGGTGAGCGGTCCCAGCATGCGCCAGACGGAGCGTCCCTTCTGGATCCGGCCCTATTCCTCCTCTTCCACCTGCCAGCAGCCTGATCTCCACCAGGCTTCTTTTTAAAACATCCCTTTGCCTCTCCTGCTGCCTCGTGCCCCCACAAAATTCCCCTCTTTTGTTACCCAAGCCTCCCATTGCCAGCAGCTTGGTGTTCTGGAGCTGTGTCACCCCCTTCTCCTGGAAAATTTGGGCAGCCTGTCGGGAGGAGGGGGAAACATCACTCCTAAAATCATGCACCTGCTCGTGCCCTGGGGAGGGTATTTTTTGAGTTTACCTGGGATGTGTTGGCATTCAGCAAAGGACAGCATTGGGAGCCCCTTCCCTTCGGTGCTCCAGGGGTCCGATGCAGTCCCTGATGGAATCAGCCAGCCTGTCCACATCTCTCCTACGTAGATTTCTTCCATCTTGGCTCTCCAGCCAGGGGCTGTGTCCCCCACCCACCAGCCAGGACTCACAGCAATGTAGCCATATATTATAAAACCCCCTTGCTTTTATTTTTGGTACTAAAAAGGGGCACTTCACCCCCAATGACTTTTTCTGGGCTGGGGCCGAGTGCCTCTGGGAAAGTGCTTTGTAGTGCTCGGGTTTTCTTTACCCCCCAGCCCTTTAAAATGTGAATCCTACAGGGGGGAGATCCCTCTGGCACCTTTGGATGTCTCAGGAATCACTGGGTGTCCCTGGGGGCTCTGGGGGCTCGCCAGACACCGCAGGGATGGGGTGCTCTCCTCGCAGGGCGCTGCCATCGATGCCATCCTCTGCTCGGTTCTCAGGATGGCATTTCTCCCAGCCGGATCATGCTGTGGTGGATAAAGCATTTCCACATCAACCTCCCCTGTGCCAGCCTGGCATGGCGTGGCCTTCCTGAACCTGCCCTGGAGATGGGGTTTCTTTTTCCCCCTCTCTCCGTGTGACTCTTGCCCTGACCAGCAGCGCTGGGCAAGGCTGCGCCCCCAATCCCACCAGCCCCCCCAGTTCTGATTTTTTTACTGCCTGTTGGGAGCCATCACCAGCTCTGCAGCCTTCTCAAGTGCCGTTTTATCAGCCCCCACCTGAGTGCCTGCTCCATCCATTGTCCCTCCCTCGCTGGGGTTGCCCCCCACCTGGTTACCCATGCTGGGGAGGAGGACACCCCACAGGCTTTGTGCACTTTCCATCCCGTAATTTATTTCTCTAGGTGTGTTTGGCACGGCGCTGGTGGCGAGCTCCCATCTTCCAGCTGCTTTTCTCAAGGGGGGGGGTGTCTGCCCCTCGTTTTGGGGGTGAGGGAGGAAGAAGCAAAAGCAGAGCCCCAGGGAATGGGTTGCCTTTGCCATGCTTTCCCTGGCATGGGAGGTGAGGTGAGCGCGGCAGCCCGGCCGCCGTGGGCGCACGAGTGAGTGAGTGCGAGTAGCAGTACGTGTAGGTGTGGGTGGGTGGTGCTGAGACACACACAAATATATATATTATATATAAAGAAATATATTTTCCTTGAAGCAAAGATCCTAGGAGGTCGGTTAGGCCCTCGGATCGAGGGAGGGGCAGGGGGCGAGGACATCCTTGGCAGAGGATGCAGGGAGCTGGCGCCCTCAGCACAGCTGCTCCTTTTGGGAAAAACCTGCTCTGCTAGCCAAAAAACAATCAGACCATATCCAAGGACAACGTGACTTAATGGACAGGAGCTAGAGGGAAACCTTTGTTGTAGTTTGGTTTTCTGTTTTTTTTTTTTTTCCTCTAAATGCCCCCTTTCCCAACTTCCCTGTGTCTCTGTTCCCCATCCCAGCAACTTTTCTGCCCAAAGGTTCTGTTTTGTAAGCGGGCTGGGGGCTGAGCAGGGAGGGAGTGCCTGGCCTTGCCGGGGTGTTCCTCTGCTAGTCAGGGGGTCCCTTTGGGATTTCTCTTGTTTTGTACCGTCTCTTCAAGCAGGTGTTTGGGAGGAGAAAAGCTCTCGCCAGTGGTTGCTGTTACAGTGAGATCAATAAAGATTTTGGTTCTACTAAATCAAGGTGATTTGGACTCTGATTCAGGGGATGGGGAGGATTTTCCCTTCCCTTTGGAGCAAACTCCCCTCATGGGCTCTCTCCCAGACATGCCCAGAGAGCAGGGAAGGTTCAAAGCCAAAACCAGCAGCTGAGGGTTAAATTACAAAATGTCCCACACAGAGAAACCTGATTTTCCCATAGGTCTCCCACGTGCAAAACTGCCCCAAACTGATCATTTGTCCTCATCTCATCCCTGGAAGTCTTCAAGGCCAGGTTGGATGGGACTTGGAGCAGCCTGGTCTGGCAGAAGGTGTCCACCAACCTTGGCCTTGAAGCCTTAATTAACACATTAATAAATGTTAATATATTGCATTGTGATATATTTTAAATTTTTTTTTAAACCAGATCAGTCTCTTTAATGCCATCCACTGTAACTGGGGAGGGGTCTGAGCAGCAAAATCCTTTTCCCCCACTAGGGTGCTGAGGGAGGGGCAGCAAGGGGATGTCTGTCCTCTCCCTCTGACTACAAACGGTGCCCCCAAATTTTTGTGGGTGCCTCAGCAAAACCACCAGCATCACTTGGGGATGCATGCCTGGAGGACACCTCAGCTGTGTGTGTGAAATACCACAGCAGCACATCACATTCCCAAAGCATTCAGATCCCGGGGGTGAAGCTGGGGGGGTCTTTCCAAGGGTTTGGGAGACCTCCTGGAGCACCCTGCTTTGGCTGCGCTCGGAGTGGTCCTGCCATGACCTCCCGTGGATTGTGCTCATATTGCAGCACTTTAATTCTGCAGTGTCAGGGAAATCTGGAGCGTGCGTACCGAGAGGAAAATTGCTGACGAGGCTTTTGGGAGCTGCTCTTCCCAGAATCTGGTTTAGGCCGTGCAATGCTAGTGACAACTGCTTCCCTCCCGAATTTTGGGGTGGTTTTTATGTGTTAATCCCAGCTACCAAAGCCCCTGTAGTGAGGGGAATGTGTGTGCCTGAATCCCTGGGTTTTGGTGCCCTCCTTCCTAAGGAGCTTCTAGATACTGGTTTGGGATCTTAAAACAGAGAAATAAAATCAATTTCAAAAGTTTTAAAATTTCAATCCAGGACTATAAATGCAGCAGAGCAGCTGAGGGCAGGGTATTTTGGCTGAGCTGGATGCTGGGAGCCTGGCTAGGATCTTGGATCCTGAGGAACAAACTTTCCAGCCCTCCTTTCCAGCTGTTACCATTTTCGGACTAGCTCTGGGCTGCGTTTACATTCCTGGCCCTCCTTCCCAGTGCCAGTGAACGTGTTAATGCCGTTTTTCTCCTTCTCCTTCGCCCTGCTGGTGTCCTACAAGCACTGATTTGGAGCAGCACTGCAGCCCTGGATGGTGCTGGGTGTGGGCAGGGCTGCAACGCTGGGGTGGCTCAGGGAGAGGTGGGGTTGGGGTCCTACCTGGGGGGCTCTGAGAGCCACTGTTCTAACCCAAATGGAATGTGGGAAGGCAGGTAGGAGCTGAAAGGATTGGGGTTTTGTGGATTAGCTGAGATAGCATCTTTGTGTGGTACCGAGGGGAGCCTGAAGGGTGAATCCATCAGCCTGAGCTGATGGATTCACTCTGTGCTGTGGTGGACTCCGAGCAGAGCTGGGAGCTGGACCTGCTGGTACTGGTGAAGCCGTGGCAAGAGCCCACCACGGTGCACCCTGTAGGGTGATGGGAAGCAGCGGGGTGGGTGGGCAGCAGCCTTATTTCCCAGGAGTCTGAGTGGCCTGAGCAAGGAAGGATGGCTCTGGGAGCTGGGAGTGCCCTGATGTTTCCTATGAAGCCAGGATGGGAGAGCAGGGCGTGTTCATGTAGAGAAGGCTCCAGGGGCACTTTAGAGCCCCTTTCAGTGCCCAAAGGGGCTCCAAAAGAGCTGGAGAGGGATTTTAGATAAGGGTGTGGAGTGCCAGGACAAGGGGCAGTGGTTCTGAACTGCCAGAGGGCAGAGCTGGATGGGATATTGGCCTTCCATGTCTCCCATGTCTGGGAAGGAAAAGCACTTTTTGGCTTTGAGAAGTGCCGGCAGTGCCTTGATGCCCCCAAACCTGCAAACCTGGCTGGAGTGGTGGCATCTGACGGTCCCCCCTCTGTCCCAACCCCTCTTTGGTTTGTCACCAGGAGATGACGGAAGGATCAGCGTGACGGGGGTGCTGCGGGCCGGGTGTCCCCGCGGTGATGGGGCTGTGTGCCAGGGGTCCCTAAGGGGACAGCGGCTGTGTTTGGGGGTGCTGCCTGCCGGGTGTCCCCGCGGTGATGGGGGATGCATGCTAGGGGTCCCTAAGGGGACAGTGGCTGTGTTTGGGGGTGCTGCCTGCCGGGTGTCCCCGCGGTGCCGGTGTCGCGGCCCGGGGGTGTCCCGGCGGGGCAGGGGGCGGTGCAGGGGGCGTGTTCCCGAGGCGGGGGCGGTTCCGGACGCCCCTCGGCCCCGTCCCGGTGCCCGCCCCGGTCCCTCCCCCGCCGAGGCGCCGGCGGTCGGCGCGGCCGCGGGGCTGCGCTCCCGCCACCGCTCCCGCCGCCCCCATGGGGCGCCCGACGGCGCGGCCGGCCCGGCGCGGCAGCTGAACCCGGAGCCCCCCAGGTACCGTATCCCCGTCCAGACCGGGCATCCCCCCTCTCCCAGCCGGGCATTCTCCCCCTGAGCCCCGGGACTGGGTGTTCCCCCGCTCCAGCCCCGGCACCGGGCATCCTGCCCCGCTCCGCGCCCCATGCCGATCCCGGGCAGCCTCCCGCCACCCCCGGACCGCGCATCCGCCCCCCACCCCGGGACCGGCTGCCCCTCTCATGCCCTCCCCGGGCTGCTGGGGGTTCGTTTCCCGGCCCGGTGCGGTGGGAAGGGGATGGAGGGGACGGTAGCAGCCCTCGAGGGTGCCCCCCACCCTCCGGGGGGTTTGTGGTGGGCACCCGGGGGGCTTCTTGGGCGGGCCGCGCCCCCCAAGCCAAGGCAGGCGGGACAATGGGGGAAGGTTTGTTTTGCCCCCGGAGCAGAGACCCCACAGCGTGGCCATGAGGTTCCCCAGCCATGGCGAGGAGGGTTTATCCGGAGCCAGGGCTGGGCTTCAAACCTCTGGAAAATAGATGGATCGCTAGTTCTGAGGCCCAGCATGCGCCCCGTGCATGGCATCCTCCCATCTCTCCTGCCTTTGAGTTGCGTTTCCTATTTAAAAGGGGCTTTTCTCTCCTTCTTTTGGCCTGGAAGCTAGCCCCGCCGGGCTGGGAGCCCAGCACGGCTGTCGGCCGGTGCCGGCTGTGCCTGCTGCGGCTCCAGAGTGAGGTTTGGGATTTGCATCTCTGGGCTGTGCCTCCCTCGCACCCCCAAAGCCGCCCGGGGAGCAGGCTCTGGAAGCGGGGAAGGGCGGGATGACCGGGGGATGAAGATGGAGGAGGAAGAGGAGCAGATGTAGCCGAGGGCTGGGGTTTGGCAGGGCAGCCTCCCATGTCGGGAGCGGGAAGGCTGGGATGGGCTTCCTTCCCGCTGGCACGTGGGGGGATGGATGGCGCAGAGCCCGGTGGGCTCCCGGCCCCTGTGGCACCGAGTCACCCGAGAGCATGTCCCGGGAGCAAGGCTGGGACACCCGCTGAGCTCCTGCCCAGCTCCTCGGGGCTGAAAACTTCCAGAAAACTCATCCAGGCTGCGTTTCCGATGGCTGCCGGACTTTTCCGGACCTGCTTCCCTGCCCTTTGCCCGGTGCATCCTCTCAGTGCTGGGGGAGACGACACCCCCTCGTCTTCCCGCAGCGCTCCCGGCCGTGGCACCCCTCACGTCCCGAGCTTGTTTTTTCTGCCCTGGATGGAAGAAAACAGCGGGTTTTGGGGTGGCTGGGCTGGGAGCAGGCAGGCACTGCCTGAGGAGGAGGCAGCCAGGCAGCGGTGGTGGGACATTTCCTTCCTGGAAGGCAGGAAGTGATTATGTCTTTGCACGGAGCCTAAAAATAACGGGCAGGTCTCTGCTGCGAGCAAAACTCCCCTGGGATCTGCTTGATTTTTGCTTTATTTATTAAGAGAGCGGGGCGGGGGGAGAGGAGGTCTGTGAGCTCCGAGTCCTGCTGCATCCCACCGCACGCTGCTGGCGCGCATAAGGTGCTGCTTGTCCTGGCAAAGGTGTGGTCTGCAGCGCTTCCCGGCGTGGAAAAGCGGCCCCGTGCACAAGGAGCCGTCCCATTGCTCCGGCTGCCTTCCCCGCGTTGGGAGGGGAGCCGTGGTTTGCTATGAATAGCACAAAATCACAGCCCTGGCCTTCCCAAAACGCCCCGGCCGGCTCCGCGTGGCACTGGCCATGCCGGGGTTGTGCTGGGGAGGACAGGCTGAGCTCCCCAGCCTTGGGGACACCCCGCTCCCCCCTGGCAGCCAGAGCGGGGTCACACCACAGAGAGAAGGTTGGCAGGTCTGGTTTGGGTGTGGGGCTGTGGAGCTTCCTGGCAGGCTGGGGACTGTTTGGCGCTGGACAAAAGCTTTGCCCACGGGTCGCTGGTCTCTTTGGAGATGCCCCCAGCCTTTATCTTCACGTTTTACGGCTTTTTTGTTTTGTTTTTTGCTTTGTGCTACTGGAAGGAAACCCTTCAGGCAGACCTTGAAACAAGTGGCAGCGAGCTGACGGCACAGCTGGCAGCGCTGGTGCTTTGTTCCTCTTTCCATCGCTGCTCCTTGATGAAACCCCTCGCCTCAACAGCAGGCAGCCCAAGCATCTCCTGCCTGCCCAAACAGCAGCACCCCAGGGACAGATGGAACCTGCCAGCGGGCCTTGAGAGCTGTGGGGTGTGAGGCAGCAGTTACAGGTGGGCTCTTTGCAAAACCCTGGAGCCACTGAATGGTTTGGAAGGGACCTTAAAGGTCATCCCATTCCACCAGGGAAGGGACACCTTCCACCAGATCAGGTTGCTCCAAGCCCCATCCAACGCTTCTTCCAGGAATGTAATTCCTCCCAGGCTGTGCTTAGCAAGGCAGGTTAGTTGTGCTGATTAATAATGCAATCCAGGTTTGTGAAGAGGGGCTGCAGCCTGGATACCATTCCCAATGGATACTAGCATCCTCCTCGTGGGGGGGAGCAGACTGGCATCCCTGTTTTTGGGTGACTTTTTTTCTCCTCCATTCCCTGTTTCCTACAGCTTATCTGGCTTCAGGGTGGGGGGGTTTTAAGTAACTAAAGGCAAGTCCTCACATGGAGGATGGGGATGTGGCACTCGGTTTTCTGCCAAAAACCAGGAGCATATTGGTGGGGGGGGGGGTGAAATGCCTGATCCTCATTATTCTGGATGCTCCTGCTTGGATTTGGGGGCAGACATCCCACTGATGCTTTCCCGTGGTACTCAGCAGATGCTGGTGGGGGGATTGGCAGCACAGATCCCAGCCTGACTGGGAAATACCTCTGGACTTTCTAGGAAATGCTGCTTTTTTGTTATATTTTTGGCCATCACCACCAGCTCTCCGAGGAGCTCATGAGGATGGAGGGCAGTCGCTTTTGCTCCTTTAAAGATGTTAATAAATCAGTCAAGGCTTGTAAAAACAGAGCTGTCTGCTGCAAAGTTGCCTTTCCAGGGCCTTTTCCTGCCCCTGGATGCAGGAAAAGTGCTTTTAGGTTGATTTGAGGCATTTTGGTTTTTTGCCTTGTTTTACCCTCACAGCTCAGTGGGTGGACAAGACAATCCAAGTCATCTGCAGCTTAATGTGCTATTTCTCACCTTTATTTTTTGTTTTGTTCTGTGCTTTTAAGAGGCCAAGCCGCTTCCTTCCGGCATCACCTGGAACAACAGGAGCCTGGTTCCCATGCAGCCTTTGCTCTGGGATATCTCCAGGCTGTCCCAGAGAAGCTGTTGGTGTGTGATTTCATTTTTGCTGTTTTTCTGAAGAAGAGGGTTAAAGAGCACGCCGGGGCGGGGGGCTCAGCTCCAGCTCTGCTTCCTCCAGCCTCCAGTGATGCCCCTCTGGCTACACACCAGAGCTTCCTGCTGGCCTGAGGTGTTTCCTGCCTCTCTGCTTGGCTCAGCAGTGCTCCAGGGGTGCCCCTGGATCCCTTGAGGATGCATCCACACCGACTCCACGCTGAAGAGCCACAGGGGCTGCCCCACGCCGAGGAAGGATGGATTCATTAGGAGGATGCTGCCATTGCTGCTGCTTCTTCCCAAAGGGCTTTGCTTTTCATTTAAAGGAGCTTTAAAAGCTATAAAATATCTCGAGGATGCACGGAAGGAGATTTATTTGATTTATTTCCTGCTGACAATGAGGCGGCCAGGCAAGTGCACGCTTCCTCCTCGGCGCGGTGGCCGGGGCAGATGCATCCTGCAGCTGCAGCCTGACCACCTCCCACTATATTTAGTCCATTGTTTGCTCCAGCTTTGAGTCCTCTCCAGGTCCTCGGGTGTGGGAATAACCCCTGGGCAGGGTGGAGGGTGGGAGAGGTGGGAAGAGGAGGGCAGAGCGCTGTTACAGCGTCGTGGCTCCTGTGGGAGAGGCTGCGGCATCCGCACGCACAGGATCCCTTGGCGTGTTCGAGTGGAATTCTTGGGATGCTCCCGGTGGCTCCTCTGGTATTCCCTGTCCAGGCTTGGCAGAGCTGGGTGGTTTGAAGCAGGGTCTGGAGGGGAAGGGATGCACTTCTGCCCTACCCACCCGGAGGCTTTGCTTTCTCGTTAGGCAGCAAGAATAATTAACGGGCAGCGCTTTGAATTTAGGGAAAACACCTGGAGAGGAACACTGCTGGTTTGTTTGGTGGGATGCCCTCGTGCAGGGTGTTGGCTCTTTTGGCAGCTGGGGAGAAAATGGGCTCTTTGTTCAGGAGCCTTGGCCGTGATTGATCTTAGGCTTGGCTTTGGGGTCTGTGAAGGGATGAGCTGCTGGCTGAGGGAACGTTTCTGGGGTTTGTCCCCAAAAAAGAAGGACAAGGTGCAGACAGGAGGCCAGGATGCTGTGCAGGGGGATGCTGTCTCTGAGTCCTCTCTCTCCTAGGAAGGAAACCCCCAAATACAGTGTGGTGAAAGGGAAGGTCTGCCCAAAACCAGCCCATGCCAGCTGATGGCTAATGACATTGTAAAATCCAGGTGGCTTGCTTCCCAGCCTCCTAACCTGGAATCACAGAATCCCAGAATGGTTTGGGGTGGGAAGGACCTTAGAGATCATCTCGTTCCACCCCCCCTGCCATCAGCAGGGACACCTTCCACTAGACCAGGTTGCTCCAAGCTCCATCCAGCCTTGAACACTTTGAGAGGCATCGACAACTTCTCTGGGCGTCCTGTTCCAGTGCAGGAACATCTCCTGGTGTTTGCCATCTGTGGTCAGCAATGGGGAAAACAATGATATTTGGGCTAATCCAGAGCCCTTTGGTGGGCTGGTCCCAGCCAGGATGGGCTCTGGGCTCCTGCTTCCCTTGGCTGGCCTGTGATGGTGGCTTCATTGCATCTCTTCCCATTGCAGCCACCAGCAATATTTGGTAAAGTTTTCAGCCAAGATAATTTTATCTGTTTTCCTGGGGTAGGGTTTTGCTTCCCTGCCCATCCCAGTTTGTGTCCCAGCTTGCAGAGTGGGCACTGGAGGGGTGTAAATCATCCTGCTCCCAACAGATGCAGCAATACCAGTAAATAGCTGCTCCCATTTGGATAACACCAGCTCTTCCCTCTTCCCGTGGCTTTTTAGAGCAGCCCTTGGCTTCCCTCAGCACCCACTTTGGGTAATTTCGGTACTTTTCTTGCTTGGTTTTGCCTGCCCAGCCTAAGCAGGGAGTAGGGGAAGAAGCTGAGATGTGATTTCCTCTCTCTGTTCATGTTGTGGCTTGGAAGGCAATTTCCAAATCTGCCCGGCGTCTTTTGTGCCTGTTATTTCTTGGTGTGGTTTGTCGGGAAAAGAAAATATCCCTGGGGGTTTTAGGGTGAAAGTAGGTGCCCCTGGGGAGGGGAGAAAGACAAAAGACATCCAGGGGCTGCCTGCTTTGGAACTGGGGGGTGGAATCTCCATCCTGCAGCATGGGGATGGCTGGAGCAAACCCAGAGGGATCGATCCAGCCCTCTGTTGAAAAGATGCACCCATTCTGAGCAAGATTAGGGAAAAAAAGCATCCTGGCTGGATGCCCCGTTGCTGCTTGCTGCCTGAGCTCTCCAAAGCCTCGAGCACTTGCTCTGAAACTCTCAAAACCTCCCTATTTTTTTTTTGTTTTCTCTTGCTTTATTTTTGCCCTCACAGTGTTTCCATGAAAGAAACACTCAAGACAACTTTGGAGAAATGGCAGTGACCTGAAACAGCTGTTTTTATTTCCCCCCCCCACTCCGCCTCTGCTCTTGTGTGTAAAAGAAACCAGGCTGCCTAATGGTGTAGAAAATTCACAGTAGAGCAACAAGTTCTCCGTGGAGCAGGGAAGGAAGATGGGGAGGAGGGGAAAATGTGTGCCTGGGCACAGCGGTCTAGAAATAGCACATTTTCCGCAGGCTTTTCCCCCCACTTGAAGCATTTGCAGCTGCTGGGGGCATCACATTCGCAGGGATTGCAGCGAGGGGTTGATCCTGAGCTGCCTGTGAGGCAGGAGCAGCAGCTGCAGAAGGGTTTGTAGGGCTGGGTTAAAGCCATTCCCGGTATTCCCGGCGCTGAGCATCGCCTCGGAGCAGGTACCATCCCCTTTTGGGTGCTGCCAGGGTTATTCCCATGCAGCACAAAGGAGGTTTTACTGGGGACTGTCTCGTTAGGAGTGGGCAGAGTTCTTGTCTTTTCCAGGCTACCCCTTTGCCATCTCTGGCTTTGTTGGGAAGCCGGGATCCGGCCCTGGCTGGCGCAGACAGTCGGCTCATTGTCCCAGCCCGCTGGAGTGTGGCGGGATCCTCCTGGCCGCCGCCAGGCCTGGCCCTTTTCATTCCATCCCTGTTCAGGGATGAGCTCCCTGGGGATGGAGCGGGGGCTGCTTTTGGGGTCCCTGCCTGCCCTGGGTGCTCCCCCGGGATGGGGATAACCGGCTGCTTTGCAGGCAGCTTCCAGGCTGGCACACACCCGAAAACACCCAGTAACATGTGCTCTCTGTTCCAGAGTTTTCCATGTGGGGAGAGACTCGGGAGTGGTTTGTGGGTGCTGGGAAAGCAGGGGACCAGGCTCTGTGCTGTGCCATGTGCTGACTCAGCAGATTTTAGGGACCCGGATCCAGCGTTTTGCCCTCAATTCCCCCCCTCCCTCCTCAGCCCTACTTTCACCTCCCCGATGGAGCAAGCTGCATGGCAGGCAGGAAGGAAGCCTTTTGTGGGAGCGGGAGGGAAAGGGCTGGCTTAGCACTCCCTCCCTGGCCGGCTGCCAGCAGGGGGTTGCCCTGTGCCTGCCTGGGATTTTCCCATCCTAAATCAGGAGCGGCGGAGAAATAAATTCCTCCTCCCTTTTATTTCTTCCCCCACCTCCTTGTTTTTCGTTTTGCTTTCCCCCCTTCCCTCCCTGTGCTCTCTGCCCGTCCCGGCAGAGCTGCCCACGGATGATGGGTACGACGGCCAGCGCGGCACAGCAGGCGGTCTCGGCATCCCCCCTGGAGAGCCGGGCGCCGGGAGACGGCAGCATGGAGGACCAGCACTCCCTCAGCATCCACTCCTTCCAGACCCTGGGGCTCCACAACAGCAAGGCCAAGTCCATCATCACCAACAAAGTGGCGCCCGTGGTCATCACGTAAGTCCCCAGCAGCCTCCAGAATTCTGGGTTTCTCCACCTTCTTTAAATATTGGGGTTTGTTTCGATCTTGACCTATGCCATTGTTTTTTTTCCCTTTACCCACCTGCGTGCGTGTGGCTCTTGCAGGTACAACTGCAGGGAGGAGTTCCAGATCCACGATGACCTGCTGAAGGCCAACTACACGGTGGGACGCATTTCTGAGGCCACGCTGGAGCACTACCTGGTGCAGGTGAGCATCTCTGCCACCGATTTCATCACCCAGCTCATTTCAGCCTGGGCTTTGGGGACCTCAGGAGTTTTATAGGGGGGCTCATTTTGAAGATCACATGGAAAAAGCCGCTTTTACACTCAGCTGTGTTGGAAGCCCCACCTCGCTCAGATCCACCGGTGCCCCACCTTCTCTGTTCTGATGTTTTGCAGGGGAAATACTTCATGGTCAGGGATGTGTATGGAAAATTAGATGTTTTGAACACTACTGGCAGCTGCGGCGCTCCCAACTTCCGGCAGGCCAAGGGAGGTTACTCCGTGTTCGGGATGGGGCAGCCCAGCCTCAACGGCTTCAAGCTCGTGCTGCAGAAGCTGCAGAGAGAAGGCCACAAGGTTGGTGGGGAGGGGTGGGAACTGGGCGAGAAAAAAAGCCAGCAGAGCTTTTAGACAGCCTCTCCCTCGCTGCTTGCAGGAATGTGTCTTCTTCTGTGTCCGCGAGGAGCCCGTGGTGTTCCTGCGGCTGGAGGGGGACTTTGTGTCCTACACGCCCCGGGGCAAGGAGAACCTCCACGAGAACCTGCAGCGCCTGCAGCGGGGCGTGCGGGCGGAGAGCCTGGAGCTGGCCATCCGCAAGGAGGTGAGCTGGCACGGGAATGGCTGCACATCCCAGGGGGCTCAGAGGCCAGAGGAGGGCTTGTGACCGGGGCTCTTCCCGTCTGCCCTAGATCCGCGACTTCGCGCAGCTGAGCGAGAGCGTCTACTACGTGTACAACGACCTCGAGCGGCTGCGGGACGAGCCCCACGCCGTGCGCGTGCACTGCGACGAGGACATCCAGGTCACCGACGAGGTCTATCGCAGGCCTGTCTTCCTGCAGCCCTCCTACAGGTCCTTCCTTCTCCTCATCCTCCTCCTCCTCCTCCTCACGCATGGTGCGGGCTCTTGGCACCCCTTATCGCCCGTGGTGGTGGTGGGGATGGAGCCCCTCCGTGGTGCCGTCCTCACGAGGGCTGTCCCCATCCCGGCAGGTACCACCGGCTGCCCCTGCCCGCCGAGGGAGCCCCTTTGGAGGAGCAGTTTGATGCTTTCATCCGCTGCCTCAGGGTGAGCAGAGGGAAAGCGCCTGGTCCTTGGGGCCTCCTTGGGGTGGGGTTTGCTCCTGTGCTGTGTGGAGACCACGACTGCCTGAGAGCATCTTCTGGTTTTCCTTAACTCTGCCTGTTAGAGGGTGCCTGTGCCTGCAGATCCCATTCCCTTTGCTGTAGGATCCTACTGGAGAAGTTCATGTTGTCCAGAAGTTCATCCCTACCCCTGGCTAGAAATGACCATCCCTGGCCACCTCCAGGCAGCTCTTTCCTAAGTGGCTTTGGCAGGAATGATCTGCCTTTGGTGCAAAGGTTTTCCACGTCAGAGCTGCTTTTTTTTTAATGGAAGATGAAATCTCAGTGGGCTGGGGAAGAGTTGTGGGAACATCTCCAGTGGGGTGGACAGGCTGGTGGATGGAGAGGGCACTGGCCAGGGGAATGCAGTGGGTGGGCCACCCATTGTCCTCTTTTCCATCCACCCCATCCCCTGAGCAAAAGGGAGGTGCCACCCACCCCTCCATGCCTGGGCATGGCCTCCACCCCAGCCACTGATGGGGCAGACCTGGCTCTCCTGGAGGCCGCTGGGGTCTCCATGCCTCCATCCCTGTGTCCCTCCCTCCTAGGAGAGCCCCAGCCTGCTGCTGCGGGACCCCGGCAGACCCCCGCCCGCGCTGCTCTTTGGCTGCCAGACTGGCGTGGGCAGGACCAACCTGGCCATGGCCATGGGCACCCTGGTCCTCCACCACCACCGAGGAGCTGCCCAGAAGCCTGAGTAAGTGGAGCAGCCCCCGGGGGATACTGGGGCCATGCCCATTCCCCCTGGGGCTGGTTTGATTTCCTCCTTCTCCCACCGCAGCTTCCCTCCCTTGCCCAAGACATCTCCTAGGGACAGGCTCCGGGTCATCCAGACCTTCATGGAGATGGTCCCCAAAGGCCAGCAGATAGTGGAGGAGGTAAGGGGGTGCTGGTGAACCCTCCAGAAGGGGGTGGTTGGGAGGGAGGGAGGGAGGGATGGATGGAGTTTCACCCCCAGATCCGAGGCTTATGGAGCAATTTCCCTCTTGCTCCTCCCGAGGTGGACGGTGCCATCGCCTCCTGCTCGGAGATGCACGACATGAAGGAAGCCATCTACGAGTACAAGAAGAAGCTGGAAGGGATTGGGGAGGACTATCAGATCCAGGTAATTAGAGGAGTGCTCGGATGCGAGCCATCGGCGCTGGGAAATTTATTGAGCTGTTTTTGCGCCGGGATGAGAAGAATGTAAATTCTGGAAACCCAAAGCTTCCTGTGAGCTGGAGATTTCCCAGAGATATGAAACCTGGAAGGTTGTGGTGTGTCTCTTTCTTTTTTTTTTTTTTTTTTCCCCCCTCAGTTGTTTTAAAAGCCATAAAATGGAGCAGGCTGGGACTGGGGGAAAACAGACTGGTTTGGGCTTTGCTACTGCTTCTGGTAGATGACCTTGGGGGCAAATAATATCCTGTGCCCTGATTTCATCAGCTCTAAAATTGGAAAATCGATATCAGCCTGGATGGTAAAAGTCCTTGGGAGCTGGGAGGGATCATTGCAAATACAGTCACCCAAGGTCAGGCTTTTCTGGTTGTGTACTTATGTTTTTTCCTGCTGTTTTGAAGAGCCATCAGGGTGGCTTTCCATGCTGGAAAGCTGGAGTCTTCCCTGCCCAACCAGGGGGCTCCTCACCAGGTGATGGAAGGAGGCTGGATGCTCAGGTAGAAGTGCTGCCCTGATCCCAGTTTCTTTGGAGATTAATTTTCCCATTTAAATGTTGAACATGAAGTGGAAGTGCCAGAGCTGGTTGTAAAGAGCAGTATTAAACCAGGTGCCCTGTGGCAAAAAAAAACCCATAAAAATGATTAAGCAACAGGAAAAGAAGGCATTTACTGTCACTTTTTTGGTGGTAAATCCCAAATTTTATACTCCCCTCTTCCCTTTTAGGGTGGGTTGTGTGCTGTTTGTGTGTTGGCAGGTTCTGTTGTACAGCAGGGGAAGGTTGGGCATGGGACAGGGGATTTTCCCATTGCGTTGAAGCCTTTCCCTGACTTTTCCCTGCTGGGGAAAGCTGCTCTGTGTCATCCTGGACTCCTGGAAAACAAATGGCTGGGGACTGCCGTAAATAAGCCTCAAGAAGTGTTTATTTGAAGTCTTTGTGGAGCAAGAGCAGGTTTAAACAGTGGCAAGGGGCCAGGAAAATGTGCTGGGGGCACATGGAGGGTGAGGAGGGGAGAGGGGATAATGCTCAGTCATCGGAAAACCAGCCTGGACTTCTTTGTGTTGGAGTGGTACTGGGTGAGCTGGTTGGTTCTGGGGGGAAAAAGGGCTTTTCTGGGCACGGAGGAATGATGTCTGTGGGTTTTTGCCTGGGTTTTGGGGGCAAAAATGGAGATTTAAGCCCTCAAGTGATGGGGGTGCAGGTGAATCCTGGCGTGGGATGCTGAGCAGCCAGACTCACATGATACCTGAAGCACGAGTGGATCGTTCCCCCTTCCACCCACGGGGTGTTCAAGGGGAATGTTGGGAGGTTTGCCTTGGCTGGGAGCACTGGGGGGGATTTTTTCTCAGGAATCCAAGTGCTGGGGAAGCAGCACCGCTCTGCTGTCGGTGCTGCCGGCAAACCTGGCACGTCTCCATCCCCACAGGCTTTGTTTTGAGTTTCCAGAGCAAATCCCACTGCCTTTCCTCTTGATAAATGACTGCAGGCCGGATTTCTCTTGTGGAGAACAAGTAAATATTCATGAGTCAGCCACGTAGTGTCAGGGATGTCGCCGAGCTGAGCCCGGACACAGCCCCATCTTACAGGGTTTTCCATCCTGGCCTGGGAAGGAAAAATGCTTGTGGATGCCATGCTGGGTGTTCCTTACCTGGTGCCAGGTTGGTTTGTTGGATGGGATGCTCAGAGGTACAAACATCCCCCCCGCCACCATGAGGCTTTTGAATTACGGAAAATCCCGAGGGTTTGAGTTTCCCCCCTGGAAGGGGATAGCTGTGGTGGAGAATATGCTGGGTTGTGGAGGTGATGATAAAGAGGAGGAGAACTTGCTGGAAACAGGTATCAGGATGCTTCTGGACATGGGAAAGGGAGACACTTGGTATTGAAGGATATTGCAGGGTGTGTGGCTGGCATGGGGCCCTCTCTGCCCAGGGATGCCACTGCCTGAGCATTTCATCCAAAGGCCATGGAGATGGCTGGAATGGGGGCAGGACCTTGCCTTTTCCAGACCCATCCCCTTGGGCTTGAATGTCCCAGCTGGACAGTGTGTCTCTGTGACAGCATGGACTGGTTGGAACTGCTCCAGGTGTGTCTTTGTGCTAAGGGAAAGCTTTTGTTTTGAGCTGAAATGTGAATTTATGCCTTTGGGCATCATTTACTATGGGAAACTGGAAACATTTCTTTAAAAAAAAAATCAAACAAATTTTTCCAAAGTGTCTGTAGGGCTTTCTCCCAGCCTCCTGCTCTGCTGGGAGCTGCAGGGCTGGTCAGCACTGAGCATCACAGGTTCCTTGTCTTTGCTTCCAGGGGAGCAGCACCAAAGAGTATTTCCTCCAGAGGACTCTGCAGAGCCTCGAACGCTATTTCTACTTGATTGCCTTCAACTACTACCTTCATGAGCAGGTAGAAATCGCCAGAACAACCCAAAACCTTCCTTGCCCTCTGTTTTTTTTTTGTCTCCCTTGCATCTCGGGTGGGCAGGGGCTTCCCCCGGTGGTGTTACGATTTATTTAAATGGCGTGCTCTGTCTCACCCCTCAAAAAGGAAAATGTAGGGTTTATTCCCAGCCTGTGATCCTCCCCTGAAGTTTTGTGTATCTGTAATCCCACTGGCCCAAGTCTTATTCTGCACCCACCTTGAATCTCCCTGTTAAGCTGTGCGAGGGAGACCAGGCACGCTCTTGGCGCTTTTCTCCCCAAGTTTTCCTTCTCTCCCCCTCCCTCCCTTCTCCCTCAGAAACCACGCTGCTCCCGGGGGTGGGACCCCCAATAAACCCTCACCTAATTAGCATCCTCAGAAGACCTGGGGGATCTCTTTGCCAGCCAACCCCGAGCTTAGGGGACCCCTCCAAACGAACCCCAACATCCCCCTTGGAGTTCTCCCAGCAGCTTCTCCCGGTGGGGCAGCGGGCAGGGGGATGAGAGCCCAGGCTGATGGTGCCTCCCCTGCCGGCAGTACCCCCTGGGCTTTGCCCTCAGCTTCAGCAGGTGGATGTGCCGGCGCCCGGAGCTGTACCGGCTGCAGGCCGACCTGAACCGCTCCGAGCTCACCGTCGGCGCCGAGCTCGTCACCAAGGGCGCCCGCGTGCTGGTGAGTGCTCCCGGGGCTGCTGCTGCTCACAGGGACCCCAGGGGTGTTAGAAAGTCTCTTTTCCCAGCCTGGTGGTTGAAGGAGGAGTCAGAGCTCTTCTGGTCTCGTTCTCAGGGTTGTTTATTTTTTTGTTGTCTGTGACATTCTTTCTCCGACCCACCGCAGGTCTGTCTGGCAGGTGGGGTTGAGGCACACTCAGGGCAGTGTTATCTTCTTATACTAAAAACTACCTGTGCATTATTTACCATAACTTCCCAATACCCATCACCTATGCTAGACAGTGAGTTCCTTCCTTCAACCAATCCAAAAGTGCCACCATCACCCAGAAGATGGAGGCCAAGAAGAAGAAAGAAGGACAGGGCACACCCAAATCCCTCCATCTTGGGACCCTGATCCCCCATTCTAAAAACCCCAAAAATCTGTTTTTCACCCCATGACAACCTATTATTCTACTTAAACTCTCTTGACTTGTAATTCTTCATATAAACTTGGGGTTTTGTTCCATGGGTCAAAATCAAAGTCACAGGTGCCCCAGGCTCTGTGCCAAGGTCTCTGAGTCCCCTGGCAGGGGCTGGAGCCATCCAGGGCAGCCAGAGGGATGTCCTGAGTTCCGACAAGCGGGCACTGCACAAGTGGGAGCAGCACCTTCCTGGGGTGCTCTCCCTCACAGAGGTGTGGAGGGCTGGGAGAACCCCTTTAAAAGCCCACTAAGCCTGTGATGTGCTAGCCTGAGTTGTCACCAACTCCTGGAGGTGAGTGCTGGCAGCTCCAGTGATCTGTGGTCTCATGCAGATTGAACCCGTGCTGTCTTCTGTCAGCCAGTTTGCAAAGGGCCCTTGTCTGGGAATAAATCGTGCAGACTCCATTTTCTTCATGGGGGGAAAAAGCCCTTTCTTTAGTCACATAGCTCCTTTTTATATAGTTTTACAGACCTTGTGTGTGACTCCAGTTGGTCAGGAGCTTTCTTGCCAATTATTTTATTGGTTATTAACAAGTTGTCACCCTATATTGATTGGTCACTCAAACCCCTGATGTCTACATGCAGGAAAAGTTTTTTGTGAGAGGTAATTTTAATTTTTCTATCTAACTGTGTAAAAACAGCTTATACAGGTGCTGGTTGTTTTTTACCCAGGGATAGATTGTTATGGTAATTAACTGCTCCCTTGCTTTCAATGGGAACTTGCAAAGGGCTAGCTAGCTTGACTTAAAAGAAATGACAGGCCAGCCAGAGCAGGCCTGATTTTTGAAGCCTTTTTCTTATAATTTTTCCACTTTACTGCAACGCCCTTGCAGATGGATGACAGAGAGCAGGTTGCAATGTTAATAAAGGAAAAAAAGGAGGACATGTTGCCACATTACATCACAGTACAAGCTGGCTTCTTCTGGGCAAATTAATTCAACTCAGCCAGCTCCATAAAGAGCCTGTCCCACCTTGGAAATGCAGCTTTGAGCCCGGGATGCTGCTCTTGGAAAGAGGTCTGGGGGCTGTCCTGAGCAGGGCCCATGGGTTGTGGTGTGCTGCAGAGCTGAGGGTGGGAAGGGGCACCCCTTGCCTGGGCATTGCTCTGTTCCAGGTGGCGGATGAGCGCTTCTGCCCGGATGTGCTGAGCACTGCCAAGGAGATGAGCGTGGCCAACTTCCGAAGGGTGCCCAAAATGCCCGTCTATGGCACGGCACAGCCCAGCTCCAAGGTGAGGGACACCACCCCATCCCACGTCGGGCAGGTGTTGTATTTCTGGGGTTCCCCATGGCAGGAAGGAATGAGGAATCTGACTCTATGTTCTTAGAAGGATCATTTATTATTTTATGGTACTGTATTATATTAAAGAATGCTATACTAAACTATACTGAAGAATACAGGAACGATACAGACAGAAAGCTAAAAAGATAATGATGAAAACTCCTGACTCTCTCCAGAGCCTCAACACTGCTTGGCACTGATTGGCCCATGAGACAAAACAATTCTCAGCAGAAACCAATGAAACAGCCACCTGTTGGATAAAAAATCTCCAAACACATTCCAAAGCAGCAAAACACAGCAGAAGCGAATGAGATGAGAATTGTTTTCCTTTTTCTCTGAGGCTTCTCAGCTTCCCAGGAGAAAAATCCTGGGCAAAGGGATTTTTCCAGAAAATGTGAATGTGACAGGCAGGGTCCTGATGGTGGCTCCCAGCCCTCCCATCACCCTTGCCCACCCTTCTCCCAGAGCCTGGGCAGCGTGCTGAGGTACCTGACGGATGCCAAGAGGAAGCACTCGCGCATTGTCTGGATCAACCTGCGGGAGGAAGCGGTGCTGGAGGGCAACGAGCAGATCTATACCCTGAGGGAGCCTGGGCTCCTGGAGGAGCTGATCCCCGTGCCTGCTGCCTCGCCCCAGCAGCTGGAGGTGAGCTCTGGGAGGTGGGGTGCTGTGGAGGTTCCCAGGAACCCTCAGAGGGGATTCCTGCAGGTTTTCATAGTTCCTGCTTTCATAGTTCCTCGCCCTCTGGTGCTGCTGGTTTTGTTTTCCTTTGGGAACAAGGGAGCAAAGCAGAGATCTACCCTGGAAGAATTTATAGCATGCCTTGAGAGCAAGGGTAAAAGGCATCTGGGGAAAGGGGAGCGGATGTTCCCAGCTGGATTTCCAGGGGAGACAGGCAGGGGGGAGCTTGGCTGCCAGCAGCAGCGTGGCTGCATGGAGGAGCTGCCTGGCGTGGTGGGAAATGATGCTCCTGGGGCTCCCATCAAACACAGAGGCACCTGGGCAGAACTGGTGGCCAGGACCTGGTGTGGGGTTTGGGGTGTTCACCTGCCGCTAAAAAGATTGATTAAAATCCTAATTAAAAATTAGGAGGGGCGGGTGTTACAGTGAGGGTTTCTGGTTCCTCTGCAGAAACTGGAGGCTGCCCTGAAGGGGGACCTGCTGAAGTGCCAGAAGTGGCTGGAGGTGTACCTGGAGTCAGAGAAGCAGATGAGGATGTTCAAGAGCTGCCTGACCACGCAGGAGATATTCAGCCAGCAGAAGAATTCCTGCCAGGGACTCACCTACCGCCGCATCCCCATCCCTGACTTCTGTGCTCCCAGGGAGCAGGTACCTAGGGAGGGATGGTGCTGCTGCCTCCATCCCAGCCCTGATGCTGTGCAGGAATGTCCCTTGGGTGCTCAGTGCTGGTGGGGTGCTTGCCAGGGCAGGGGGTATCCCCAGGAGGTGCTGCATGCAGAGGCTGAGTGCCTTCAGGTGGGCAAGGATGGATCTGGCAGCAAGGAAACAGGGAGTTCAACTTGGAGGCTGTAGGACGAAGGGGACCCCAAGGTGAGGAAGCCCTGCATCCGTAAAAACCCTCTGGTTTCATCCTGGCAGGACTTTGACCAGCTGCTGGAGGCCATGAAGAGCGCCCTGGCCGAGGACTCGCGGGCAGCCTTTGTGTTCAACTGCTCCAGTGGCCGGGGCAGGACCACCACGGCCATGGTCATTGCTGTCCTCACCCTGTGGCACTTCAACGTGAGTACAGGGCCCTGCAACAACCCCTGCTGGGCTTCCTGGGAAAGCTCTGGAGAGCCCATGGCAGCTATGTCACAGCCAGAGGGTTGGAAGGAGTGTGGGCAGGGTCAGGGTGGCCATCTGTATGTTGTCATTTGCTGTGCCTAGCTCCCAGTGAGCAGCAGAAGTCTGGGTGGATCCCTGGTGAGCGTTTACCTTCTTCCTGAGAGCTGCCTGCCCAGGGTGAAGGGTTAAGGGCAGGGGAGAGAATGGAATTGTGGAATGGTTTGGGTTGAAAGGAACCTTAAAACTCATCTCGTTCCACCCCTTTGCCATGGGCAGGGACACCTTCCACTATCCCAGGTGGCTCCAAATCCTGTCCAACCTGGCCTTGGACACTTCCAGGGATCCAGGGGCAGCCACAGCTGCTCTGGGCACCCTATGTGGAACAGTCCTCTGTCTATCCAGACATATGGCTCCCTCCTTGGGCAGGAGTAAAATTTTCTGTGTCTGGGGGATGCTGGGGGTCCTGCTGGGCTGGGCACAGGCTCTGCATTTTTGTGCAGCCCATAATGACCCATTCCCCTCTGGCCACCCCAGGGCATCCCTGAGATGAGTGAGGAGGAAATCGTGAGTGTGCCCGACGCCAAGTACACCAAGGGGGAGTTCGAGGTGAGTCCTGGCGCTCTCCCTCTGCTCCCTCAAGCCCCAGCTGCCTCTTGGGAGGGGCAGTGGGACAAGGCAGGGAGGCTCCTGGTGAAGCTCCTGCCTGTGCTCCAGGTGGTGATGAAGGTGGTCCAGCTCCTGCCTGATGGTCACCAGATGAAGAAGGAGGTGGACATGGCCCTGGACACGGTCAGCGAGACCATGACCCCCATGCACTACCACCTGCGGGAGATCATCATCTGCACCTTCCGCCAGGTCAGCCCCCTCCCCTGGGCACTGGGCAACCCCAGGGGCTGCACCCGGGCTCTGGGATGGTTTGGAAAGACAGGAGTCTGCTAAGGAAGGCAGGAGCCTCCCCTGAAATGGAGAATGCAAACCCCCCCCCCTCCGAATTGCTATGAATTTAAAATTAAGGGGCTCTCAGGCAAAAAATATGGGAGCAGGAAATAACAGTTCTTTACTAGGGAAGGAAATAAAAGGATAAAATAAACAATGCAGTGAACTAAACCAACACTGGCAGAGTCAGAACACAACCTGACACCCTGTGGGTCAGGGTGCTGGCAGCAGTCCCATTGGAATTGTGGCTGCAGTGCTCCTGGAGTGTCAGGTTGGTTCTGCTGGAGCAGGGATCCTGTGGAAAAGGGTGTAGTCTTTCTCTGAAGATCCAGTGGAAGAGGCAGCTGCTGTTCCTCTGGGAAATCCCATGGAGAAGCTGTGCTGGTGTTCCAGAACCTCCAGATTATATCTGGGTAGGAATGCTTGGCTCCTCCCCCTGGGCTCACATCTCCCAATGGGATGCTGCAGTTCTTATCAGCCATGCAGGGACATTCAGTAGCCTGTTATCAGCAGGGGTCCCCCCAGAGGGAGGAGTGGGTGTGGAAGAGATAAGGAAAACTGCCCACGTGGGACAAAAGCCAACTGCCATCCAGATGGCAAACAGAACACATCTTGCAATCTGGAACAGGGGTCATTTCTCAGGCTGCAGGTCCCTGGTGTGTCACCAGAGAGGTGCCAGGGTGTGGTGTTTGTGAGGGTCCCCTGGACGAGGTGAGAGATGAGAATTTGACTCCATGCTCTCAGAAGGCTGATTTATTATTTTATGATATCCTATTCTATTAAAAGAAATGTTACACTAAAAACTATACTAAAGAAAGAGAGAGATCAGAAGGCTAAACAAGAATGATCCTGAAAGCTGGTGACTGACTCCTCATGATGGTGATTGGTCATTAATTAAAAACAATCCACATGGAACCAATCAAAGATGCACCTGTTGGTAAAAGATCTCCAGACCACATTCCAAGCAATCTGATAATGATTGTTTACATTTCTTTTCTGAGGCCTCTCAGCTTCCCATGAGGAGATTTTTCAGAAAATATCTTAGTGACATCAGGGCTCTTGTGGTCACGGTCACCCTCACATCCTGTGCTGTCCCTTGCTGTCCTGCATCCCACCCAGAGTCCAGCCTGCATCCCATTATCCCACTATCCCATCCCGAGGCACAGCCTGCAGAGGGCAGGGCTGCTCTGTCCCGCTCCACTCCCAGCCCCAGAGGCTCCTCTGGCTCCTCAGAGTTTGGGAAGGAGATTCAGCTTTGGGAAAGGGAGCTGCCCCTGGGAATGGACTCATCCATGGCCAGCTGAGCCTGTGCTCCACAGCCCTGTTTCACTCTGGAGCTGCTGAGGAAGCAAGAAGGATTATTTTAACCAGATTTGGGAGGTTTCAAATCTGTGCAGCTGAATCACGGGGCCCTGGAAGGGCAGAGCCCAGGGCCTGGTGTTATTCCTGGAGCTGTTTGTGCCACATCCCACTGGGAATTCCTCACTGCAGCTCTTGCTCCAGCTGCCACTGATCTGTGTTTGCAATTAATGGCTGCCAACGATCCATGGAGGGAAGAAAAACCAAAATCACCCAGGAACATCTGCAGCTCCCTGGGGATTTGCTTCCTGAGATTCTCTGCGTTTTTTGAGGAGCTGGGAGAGAAAACCTCTGGAGACCTAACTATTTGCAGATGTAGGGATTATTAATTATTTATAGTCACATTTATTTTTTCATTAATTTCTCTTTATTCAGGATAAATAATTTAATTTAATTTTGGCTTTCCCTCCTTTACAATGGGCACGTGGCCATGTGAGGAGTTTCACCTGCTTGGCTGTCAGGGCTGTATCCCATTTCCAGGCTGGCATCCTGGTGGGAAGGCAAGATAAGGAGGGCTTCATCCACTCCCTCTGCTCAAGGAAGAGCCTCCTGGCTGCTCCATCCATCCCATTTGATTTGGCTTGGCCCTGAGCAAATGCTTTAATTTTAATTTATTTTTTGGTTGGTTTTTTTTTTCCTCAGTGATGTGCAGCTTGGAGAAGAGAAGGGTGGGAATTGTTGGGGTTTTGGGAGCCTGCTGGGAGATGCTTTTCAGGGTTAGGGCAAACAGAAGGGAAGGGAAAGGTGTTTGGGGGGCTTGGTTTGGTTTGTTCAGACCTCTTCCCACCCCTAACTGGGAGGAAAAAATAGGAAAATGTAAGAAAATATAAATAATGGGACAAAAGATAAGATGATAATAGATAATAGAAGAAAAATTAAAAAGAATAATAGAATAAAATGAGGAGTAATAGAAGAAAATTAACTAGGATAAGTAATAGAGTAATAGAAGAAAATTAAATAGGATAATAGAATAAAATGAGAAATAATAGGGTAACAGAAGAAAATTGGATAATAGAAGAAAATTAAGTGGGATAATAGAATGAAATGAGAAGTAACAAAAGAAAAATAAACATAATGGAATAAAACAATAAATAATAGGATAAAAATAAGTAGGATAATATAACAACATGGTAAATAATAGGATAATAGAATGAAAAATAAATAGGGTAATACAGTACCAGGATAAATAACAGGATTATAGGATTTGCTTTCTACAAATACTGGCACACACAAGTGGAGGAGACACCTTTTCCCAAAGGCAGAGCTGGAGTGAGGAATTGCTGCTTTTTGGGGTGGCCTGTGGGATCAGGGCTCTGATTTATTAGTATTTATTAATTCCTAGAAAGGGCAGCCTGCAGGGCTTAGAAAATGGCAATAATAATGCTAATAAAAATTACTGTATAATTACACACAATATCTAATAAAGCAATAAGTAGAAATAATAAATGCATGAGCACTAGAATATATATAAAACATAACATATATTTATAATTTATATATATAAAGTAGTACTGGGAGATGTGATGGCCACCAACTCTTCTCCTTCTCCTTTTCTCCTTCTCCTTCTCCTTCTCCTTCTCCTTCTCCTTCTCCTTCTCCTTCTCCTTCTCCTTCTCCTTCTCCTTCTCCTTCTCCTTCTCCTTCTCCTTTTCTCCTTCTCCTTCTCCTTCTCCTTCTCCTTCTCCTCGGCTGAATCCCGGGAGATGTTTTTCCCTGGGGTAGTGCTTTACAGTCCAAAAATTCATGGTGTGGGGTACAGTTTGCACCTGCCTATCTATTCCTGCTCCTGCCCTCCAGGTTTAGCCATCCCTCACCTATTTTTGAGCTCTGGGAATGTTGTTACCCACTGGAAACCACAAGGAAATGAGAGCCTGGAATGCCAAGCCTCCGGCAGGAGCGGGCTCGACGGATGCGCTCATTTTTGTCCCCAAAATGTTCCTCCCTCTTCCTGTGCCCTTCCCAGGCTTCTCCCAGGGCTGTGCCTGAGGGTGGGATGCAGGAGCTCGCCTGGGGGTGCCACAGGTGCCTCAGGCAGGCTTTGTTCCTTCCAGGGAAAGTCGAGCAAGGATGAGCGGGAGGCGCGGACGCTGCAGCTGAGGAGCCTGCAGTACCTGGAGCGCTACATCTTCCTCATCCTCTTCAACACCTACCTGCACCTGGAGAAGAAGGACTCCTGGCAGAGGCCCTTCAGCCTCTGGATGCGTGAGGTGAGGCTTTCCCAGGCTGCCACCTGGTGTTTATGGGGGAATACGGGAGTTTACTGGGAAGCAGGCACCCATCCTTAACTCTCACCTGATTTCCGGGCTGGTTGGGGCATCATCTGTGTCCCTTTGCTCCCTGGCTTGGTGGCTCTCATGGAAAGCCACTGGAGATCCCACTGGCACTGGCATCCCACCACATGGAGGGGAAGCTCTCCCACCCCAAACCTGCTCTTTTCCCCAGGTTTGAGTTTTTGTTGTGGTTGCAGCATCTGGGTCTGGGGGGGCCACCAGCCAAACCTGCCTGGCCAGGACAGGTGGCACAGGGATGGGAGGGTGGGATGGTGGCATTGGATATCCAAGGGGATTGGGAACCAGCTGGAAAAATGCAATGGGTGGTGAGTGAGAGACCCTAAATGATCCTTATGGAATGGGGGGTTGGGTAAGAGACCCTAAATTACCCATATTTCCTGCTTGGGGGGGGATGTAGGTGCCAGCTTTATTTAGGATTCATTGATTTGAATGGGAATGTTGGGGATGGTCTGTAAATTTCCCTGGAAAAGGGACTTTGGAGGTGGTACAAGTGCTGTGGGGGGCATAGGTGTGTGTGCTGGTGCCTGGGGGGGTTCTTCTGCATGAAAGGAGAGTTGGGGGGAGAAGGGGAAGATGGGGACGTGGCAATTTTAATATTGGTGCTGCTGCTATTATTATCTATTATCTATTATCTATTATTATTATTATTATTATCATCATCATCATCATTATTATTACATTTAATTATTTTTATTTATTTAAATTTTATTATTGCACGACTGTATCTTACTATTTTCCATGCTAATTTTTGTTCTTTTATTGTATTACTTCTATCGATGTACCCTATGATTCCACTTGTTTTTTTTTAATTTATTCTGTCATTTCCATCTCTTGCTCCTATTACGGTGCAGAGAGTTTTTCTCCCCCTTCCCGGCCGGCGCTGCTAATTCCTTTTGGCATCTTTGATCCGCCGGCCGGGCGGGGATGGAGGGGCGGAGCTGGGGCCGGAGCGGAGCCGCCGGTGCCCGCCCCGCCCTGGCATCCCCAGGGCATCCCGGTTATGCCGGAGTTTGCATTGCCCGGCGGCCGCCGCTGGGGCTGGAGCAGCTCCTGTGGAGATTTGGGATGTTTGCTGGTGGCTGGATGCGGGAGGCCTGAGGCTGAGTGCAGCAGGGTTTACTGGGGCGCTTTTTGGGGCTGCACCCTTTTGGGGCTGCATCCTTTTGGGGCTGCATCCTTTAGTGCTTCTCCTTTTGGGGCTGCACCTTTAATGCTGCACCTTTTGGGGTAGCACCTTTTGGGGCTGCATCCTTTAGTGCTGCACCTTTTGGGGCTGCACCTTTAATGCAGCACTTTTTAGGGTTGCACCTTTTGGGGCTGCATCCCTTAGTGGTGAATCCTTTAGTGCTGCACCTTTTGGGGCTTCATCCTTTTGGGGCTGCATCCTTTAGTCCTGCATCTTTTGGGGCTGCATCCTTTCATGCTGCCCCTTTAGTGTCACACCTTTTAGGGCTGCATCCTTTAGGGCTGCATCCTTTACTTCTGCACCTTTTGGAGCTGCATCTTTTCATGCTGCACCTTTTGGGGTTGCACCTTTTGGGGCTGCATTTCCAGCCCGTGGATTTACATCTGCCCTCTGTCCCCGCCTTTGCTGGAGCATCTTTTAGTGCCGCATCTTTTTTGAGTGCACCCCCGAAAGGTGCTGCCCCTTTTAATACCACATCTCCTGCGTGTGGGGTTTCCATCCTCCCCTCCCCACTCCCCCTGTCTGCTGGAGGGGAGGGAAAAACACCCAACCTGTGGATACAAGGAGCCTTTGACCCCCGGGGCGCCCCTTCCCGCTGCATAATCCCTGCGTTTTTAGCAAAAACAAGGCGCCATTGTAGCTTTTTGGCAGGAGGGTGCCAAAGCCAACAAACCCTGCGATGGCTGACCCCAGCAGCAAGGAAGAGGCTTAGAAAATGGATAAACTGGGGCTGGAAAGGGGCTGGGGGAGGCGAACGGGGTGCTCCTGGGATGGGGGAGGATCTTCACCCCAAAGGGTGGCAAAAGCATCCCCGGGGTGGGAGGGGGATCCAATGTCCCTTGTCCCTCTGTTTCCAGGTGGCAGCAGTGGCTGGGGTCTACGAGGTGCTGAACCAGCTGGGATTCCCGGAGCTGGAGAGCCTGGAGGGCAAAGCCCTGTGCACGCTGCGGGGCCGCTGGCAGGCACAGGGGGCCACGTCCCGGCCCTTCCGCGGGGACTTCGTGTAGGACGGGGCCCCTGCTGCTTTCTCTGGGGTGGGGAGGAGCGAAGAAAAAAAGACTGTTTTCCCCAAATCTGAGGGTGTGGGGAGGGAGGGGCGAGCCTCGAAGCTGCCTTAGGATGGGAGGGTTTCTGGGGTTCTTTTGGACGCAATAAAAACGTTGTAAATTAAAAGTCGATGCCTTCCTCCCTTTTTCTCCCCGAGGCAGTGCAGCATTTACACAAATTTATATATTTGTACACACAGAGGTGTGTTTATGTGCATTAACACACACATGTACATGTCTATATACACATAAATATATATGGTTATATTTTTATGGCTCCATGTATACATGGAGCCATAAACACCAGCAGCCAGAATTAGGACTCGCAGAAATCCCAGTCACTTCAAGCCTGGGTATTTTTAGGGCTCGGGCATATTTGTTGATTCTTCCCAACTCCTTTTAGCTGTGGCACCCAGTTTTGGGGTGCCTCCAGCAGGTTGAGTGCCAGGGTGGTGCTGAGGGGGCTGAGCTGCTCAGCAAAGGCATAAAAGCAAAATTAATGCCGGGGGGGTTCCTTTGTTTTTTAAGGAAAGGCTGAAAAATGAAGCGAATCCAAAGGAGATGATATAAAGAGGGGTCCCAGTGCCCTGCTGGCCTCACAGTGGGGTGAGAGGGGCTCAGGGGGAAGGCTTTGGAGGGAGGAGAGAGTGGGATGGGAAGCACAAAAGCAGGAGCACGCTGTCTGTCCGTCTGTCCCAGCCGCCGCTTTCATCCGCTGCCAGTGGCGGGAGGTGGCAGAAATTCAAAGGTGGAGGCTGGAAAGAAAAACAACGTTTTAAAATAGCAAAGTGCTGCTTTTTCTTCAGCCTTGGCTGTGACAGACCCAGGTCCCGAGGGGTCCCTCATTTTCTTTTATTTCTTGGCTTAGCTGCACATTTGGGGGTGTGCTTTTAATTTTTTCTTCTCTTTCTTCAGGCAGAAATACCTGCCTGAGTGTTTTCCCCCTCCCAGAGTGTTGCAGTGTTTGGATAACTTGCTGCTGATGCAGTCAGACAGTTGATGGAGTAATTTCAAGAGGCTGTTGATTCTGTTTTCCCCCTTTTTTTTCCCCCTCTTAGTTTGGTTTTTAACAGAGCACATCCTCTCTATCCTCACACCCCCATTTATTCTGCCTTACTGAAGCAATTACCTGCAGGCTCTTTTGCTGCAAATCCTTCTCCTGCCCCAGCAGCAGCCCTTGGAAGTCCTGCCTATTAGCCCTGTCTTAATTAGGCAGAGTTTTTAATTGCTTAGGAAATCCCAGCCTCTTTTAATCTTGGTAATGAAGGCTGCAGCTTTGCATCACCTGGTCTGAGGGGCTCAAAGGCTCCTTTCTGCTTTCCCACCATCCTAACAAGGGATTTCCAAAGCAGGGCTACAGCAGTTGCCTGGGAAAAAAACCATAATTAAAAAAAAAAATTATCCTGGGAGATGGGAATGTGTTTGAATGTGAAAAATCAACCGTGCTGTGTTTATTCCTTCTTTTGCCTAGGCTGGGGAGGCAGAAACCCAGATGCCTCTCCTGGATGAGGAGTTAAAACCTGGCTCTGAATGGCCTGGATTTTCTGCTCTGAGGGAAAAGGATTGGCAATTCTGAAAGGGTTCAGCCAGAGGCAAAGCAAACAAGGGGTTATGTATCATAGATGATATACCTAAAATCTAAAATCATTATTGAGTGCATATTGTGAATTTTAAATGCTCTATATTATGTCCATAGCACCCATTTTATTACATATAGTGATAGAAAATACACATTCTAGAAGTATTCTATACAATGTAAATTCTAGAAATATTGATTACATGAAACATTTTAAGTTCTATATAATAACAGCCTGGGGCAACCTGGGCTAGTGGAGGGTGTCCCATGGCAGGAGGGTAAAAAGCAGCTATTAATTGGATGGTGTTAATGAGCTGACCTCCAACCTCACTGGGGTATGTTCCCTGGAGGAGCAGCAGCTCTTCCCAGGGAAGCACCAGCAAGAGGCTGTGTGGACTAAAATACTGAAAAAAAAGAAGCTCAAAGTGTGTTTTTACACTTTTACACTAAAACACCAAGAGCTCGTTGATCAATTTCATTGATTTTCATGGAAACTGAGTTTCTGCAGGTTCCTGACCCTCAGTTAACTCCTAATTCTCCACTTCCCTCACCTTGGAGTGTGGGAGTACAGCCAAGGGGGTCTGAGGTTATTTTGGGGTAGGGAGTTAAATGTTAAATCCCAGCCTGCAGTGCTAAGGGATTGAGTTCAGGGCAGGAAACATGGGTCTGTGCCTGGTTGCCTGCTCCCTTGGTGCTGATCCCAGGTCTGCAGCTCATTTCCATGGGGACACAGGGCATCCCTACAGCTCTGGGTGCCATCACCCATTTCTGGGGCTTTGTTTTGTCTCCTTTTTCCCAAACCTGCAGCCTCCCAGGGAAATGGGAAAGAGCAGCCAAGGGGAAGCCCCAGCCCAAAATCACCCCACTGCACTCTTGGTTGTACACACAGCCTGGGCTGGGTCATGGAAACTCTGAATATCCCTTGAAAAAACCCCAATCTACCCCTTATTCCACCCATGGAAAAAGTTATTCGTGGCATTGGGGCTGCTGGAGCTTAGAAGAGGTGAAATGTGGAGCTGGAGAGCACTGAAAAGGGGCCCAGTGTCAGTGCCAGTGCCTCTCTTACCTGTGGCAGAGAGGAGGAGGGAGACTTGATTTAAATAACATTTGCATACGTGGCCAGAGAGGAGCCAGGATCATTTCCCCAGGATGCTGCAGCCTTCAGGGCAGTGAGGACAAATTGTCCTCGGGTGGGACCTGCCCTGAGCCATCCCTGGGGCACCTCTACCCTCCCTCCCCCCAAAGTTTCCTTTGAGTTTCCCCCCTTTGCTGCTCAGGAAAGCACAGAGCAAAGGAGGGATGCTCCTCCCTCCACACTAGAACACCCTGGAGCATCATCAGAGAGGATTTTGGGGCCAGTTTGGCTCCCCTGGCATGAAAGCACTGAGGGGTTTAATGCCTTTTTTCCCCTTTTTTTTCCTAGCTGCACTGTGGGGTAACGTTTGTAGCTGTGCTGCTGCCTAAGGAGATGATCTTTGACATGGGTAATTAATTAATGGATTGTTAATGCTCCTGCTTGCCCTGCCCATCCCTGAGGGTTTGTGCTATGCTGACATGTCCTCTCCAGGCTTTTCTCTGCTCCTGTCCCACAGCAAAGGTCATGTCTGAGGGAGTAATTAAAACATTTTATAAATTGAGGCATGATTAGCCTGTAAGCACTGGCTGAATGGTATTTGCTGTTCACACAGGGACAAAACCTCTCTTTTAAATCCCTATTAAAACATGTTTTAATATAAAACGCTTCCCTAGAAAGAAAGAAGAAAAGCTTTTTGGAACAGAATAAAACCCCAGTGACTCAATCCACGGGGAGAAAACCTGCCTTGGAAGTGGAGGCATCCCCAGATTTCTTCCCCCTGTGAGGAGGAGGGTACAGAGGAGCTTTCTCTCTGCTCAGCCTTGGCCTTTGGGTGGAGCTTGTTTGGTGTGAGGAATATTTCACTGGAGCTTTGCACCACGTGTACCCTTGGCTGGAAGGCTGCCTCCTTCCAGAGAAAGCAAAGCTTTCTGCCAGAAACATTTTTTTTAATTTTTTTTTTTAGGGAGAACAATAATATAGATAAAAAATAAATATATAAATCTGCTGTGTGGGTGGTGACAAAGTGACAGGAAACTTTATCCCAACCCTACCACCTCTCTGTGAAACTCTCCCAGATAAATGGGCCCGGGAGATCACATTTCTTTCAAGACTATAAATATTTTAATTTTTTATTTAAAATTAATTTATTATTTTATTTTTTAGTATTTATTTATATTATTTTGATTTATTTTATTTTTAAGTTTTTATTAATGTTATTTATTTTATTTTTATGTCTTATTTATTTTATTTTTAAGTTGTTATTTATTTTTAAGATGTTATTTATGTTATTTTTATTTCATTTAAAATTTTTTATTTCTTTAATTTTTTTAAAGTTTTTATTTATGTTATTTATTTTATTTTTATGTCTTATTTATTTTATTTTTAAGTTGTTATTTATTTTTAAGAGGTTATTTATTTATGTTATTTTTATTTCATTTAAAAATTTTTATTTCTTTAATATTTTTACTTTTAAGTTTTTATTTATGTTATTTATTTTATTTTAAAAGTCTTATTTATTTTATTTTTGTTTTATTTATTTTTATGTTTTTATTTATTTATGTTCTTATTTTATTTTAATTTTTTAATTTATTTTATTTATTTTATTTTAAGTTTTTATTTATGTTATTTATTTTATTTTTGTCTTATTTATTTTTATGTTGTTATTTATTTTTAAGATGTTATTTATTTTTAAGTTTTTATTTATTTATGTTATTTTTATTTTATTGTAAAATTTTTATTTATTTTATTTATTTTATTTTTAAGTTTTTATTTATTTTATTTATTTAATTTTAAACTTTTTATTTATGTTATCTATTTTATTTTTGTCTTATTTTATTTTTAAGTTGTTATTTATGTTATTTTAATTTTATTTTAAAATGTTTACTTATTTTATTTAACTTTAATTTGTTTAATTTATTTTTTAATTTTATTTTTTATTTATATTTTTTTATTTTATTCTAATTTTTTTTATTACTTTTATTAAAAGCACAAAAATACAGCTGCTCTTGGCCAGATTCTCCCTTCCTGCAGCTTTGCCTCAGACAGGGGCCCTGGCAAAGGGACCTTGGGCTTCACAGAGGTAAAAGGAACTGCTCTGACCTCAGCCAGGGATTTTATTCCTCCTCCTCCTCCTCTCAGGGGCGAGTAGCAATCCCTGGGAGCTGAATTCACGTGTCTTGCTGGATTTTATCCATCCAAAAGGGAAAATGTGCCGAGGAGCCAATATTCCACTGGCACATGGGGCTGCAAGGGGAAACCTGCCCCAGCCCCAGCCAAATCTCTGCAGCTATCAGAGGCTTCAGGGCTGTGTTTTTCCAAAAAAAAAAAAAAAAAAAAATCCCATTTTTCCCAGTTTTTCTGCCCAGCTCTGCCAACTGCATCCAAAGCCCCACAGCCATCAGCTTTTCAAGGCCCAGCTCAGGAGTGTTTCCCTTTAATTCTGGTGAAAACTGAGGGTGTTTGGGGCTGGGGGTGATATCATTTCTATTTACAGCAGCAGGCAAGAGGCATGTGCTGGCTCGGGGCCACCACAAATAGCTCTGGACATGAGAGCTCTTCAAATAATATTAATAATAATAATAATAATTTCCATGTTTTCCTTGCTGGGGTGTCCCCCTCCAGCAGAACCCCAAAGGGAGCACATCTGGGATTCATTTTTACAGCTGAAGAATAGTAATTAAGCTGCTTCTGCAGAGCCAGGGCTTGAAAAACTAAAAATAAAAGCCAAACAGGCACAATACCAGACCTCCAAGCACCAGAAATTCCCTTTTTCCCCCCTGTTTTCACCCTCCCAGCTCCACTGGACACCCAGGCATGGCCTGGTGGAGCAGGAGCAGGAATAACTCATGGGTTGAGAGGGGATGGTGCAGAGAAATGGGATTTTTGGCTGAAAACCCAGAAGAGCAATGGCAACACTCACCTGTGCAGAGAGTGGCAGCAAGGGGAGGATTCCCAAAGCTCCAAAACCTATGGACATCGGGCAAAGAATCAGCCTTGGCTTTTTTTATTGCAGCAAAACGTGCATAAACCACGGACCCCAGGCTTGGAATGACTTTTTCCTTCTATTCCTCACTTTTCTGACATGAATATTGCAGGGGAAGGGGGGGAAAAAAAAAGCAGCTGTTTTCCAGCCCTCCACCACCTCAGGGTGCTGCTGGCCCCAAGCAAATGAAAAATTAATTTTCCCCAGCTCGAGCTAAAAGAGGAGATGGGGCTCAATGAAAGCACTCTCATGCTGAAAAAATATCTGTGGGATGAGGGGATGAGCAAGGCCCTGGGGACTGGGAAATGCTCAGGAGTTCGATTTAAGAGGTCAAAAATGAAAAAAAAAAAAAAAAAAAAAAAAAAAAGAAGGATTTGGGGTTTGCATGGCAGTAAGCTTAATTTTAGCAGGAGGATGATGAAAAATGAATGAGGTGGTCAATGTGTGGAGAGGGAAAGGCTGTTCTTGGGGGGGTGCTGGGCAAGGGTAACCTAGTTTGTATTGAGCATCAGCAGGGAGAAGGGAAAGGGAAGGGCTGGGAATGCCGAGGCAGCAGGGATGGATGTCTCCCAGGAGCCAGGCCTGTGCCAAGCCCCAGAGCTGAGGGGATGCTGGTGGGACTTTGGTCTTAAAGAGAGCCTTTAACAGCCTGCTGGATCCCATGGATAGGGTGCACAGGTTTTGTCACATTCACATTTTCTGGAAAATCTCTTGGCCCAGGATTTTTTTCCTGTGAAGCTGAGAATGCTCAGAGAAAAAAGAAAACAATTCTTGTCTCATTTGCTTCTCCTGTGTTGTGCTCACATGTGGAATGTGTTTGGAGATTGTTCACCCACAGGTGATTGTTCCATTGCATTCTGCTGGGAGTTGTTTTCACTCTTTGGCCAATCAGGGCCAAGCTGTGTCAGGACTCTGGAAAGAGTCAGGAGTTTCCATTATTCTCTTTTTAACCTTCTGTCTGTATCCTTCCTGCATTCTTTAGTATAGTTAGTATAGCATTCTTTAATATAATACAGTATCACAAAATAATAAATTATCCTTCTGAGAACCTGGAATCACATTGATCATTCCTTCCTGCCACAGGCACCCCACAAATACAAAAATGTTTCCCTCTGATGCCACGGCCACCAGGGAGTTTTAAGGCTCTGTGCTTTTGGCAAGGAAGGATCCGTGGATTTCCCACCCATGGCAGCAGGAGCCCCTCACCCCAGTGACCACCTCAGTGCTGCTGACCTGGAGTTCAGCATCTGCTGCAGCTGTGCTTGGAAAAACAGAGATTTTGGGGATCTTTTCTGCTTCCCCACGGCGGGGACGCAGCCACGCCAGCTCAGCTCTCTCTGCGGCGTGGTTCCTAGAAGGAGAGCAAGTTTTTCCCTCCTCTTTTCCAAGGCTCTGCTGCTGACAGTAGGGGCTGGAAGCCATCCAAGGCTGTCGGTATAAATCTCACTGACCTTGTTTCACCATCCCTTAACTCGCAGCTCAGCCGGGACCGGCGTCAGCTTCCACTTTCTGGCTCACTTATCCCTTTTCCAGCTTTACAGTTTGGGTTCCTGAGCTTGTCTGCCCATCCCTGGGTGGGCAAGGCAGCGAGGGGCGACTCCCAGCCCCTAGAAAACCTCCCAGCAGGGCTGCCAAGGCAAACATCTTGCAGGAATTTGCAGATGCAGCCGTAGCTGAGGAGAAGCGATGCTCGGAGGTGCGGCGCGATGCGGTTTGGTGGGATGAGGGAAAGATGCTTCTGTTTGGATTGGGCTGAACACGGGGCTCTGATCCCAAAAAACACTGCCAAGGTGCCATCAGGAGATGAGCCTTGGTAAGATTTGAGCTCTGCTCCCGCCATGATGTGCCTAAACAGGAGTTTGCTCCTCTCCAGAGGTTTCTTGCTGTCACCCTTGCAAACTCCTGTGGTAACTCGGTGTCATCTTTGCTGTCCCATTGTTTGGCTGCAGGGGAATGGCCTCGGGATGCTGGGAGGATGGCAGCCTTTAGAGACGTGGGATGCAGAGCAGCTGGCCATGGGGAGAGGGTTGGAAGGGATGGTTTCCCACCTCGGCTGGATCAGCTGCTCGGCACACCCAGCTCTCTCCTCTGGGTGCTGGAAAAAGGCATGGGGAACTTGGGTCCTCTCAGAAATTCACAGCACTGTGTGCTAAATCCTTCATTTTTCCAGCTCCAGGGAAGCCTCACCTTTAAAGTGCTGTGCTGATTCCAGTGGGTTTGGGGCCTCATGGAAGAGCTTTGCCAGTGGCTGCCATTGTCACTTGGTTCTGGGACAGCACCCAGAATCTTTGGCATGCTGGCAGGAAGAGTTTGGTGGCAGGACATGCCAGGATTAGTGTTTTACCCGGGCTAAACTTGCCGATGTACAGATTAACCAGGGGGGAAAACTTTCCAGGATAAGAAAAGCAAGACATGGCCAAAAAACAAAAGAAAAAAGAAAAAAAGAAAAAAAGAAATGTTCGCTTGTGGAGGCTCCCTCCATCTTTGGAGGTCTCAAAGTAGGGATTAGGGAGAGATCTGCCAGGAATGATCGTGCCTCGGGGCAGCCGGAGACCAGATGATGTGTCTGTCAGCTCCCTCCCTCCCTCCCTGGCTGCCTCCAAAATCCGGGCTCGTGCTTCTCCTGCTCCTCTCCTGGACCAGCACAAACATCTTCGTGACTCCCCTCCGTGCTCTTCCAGCAGGACTCCTAAAAATCCCCCCCGGAAAGACCCGAAATCCTGGAAAAGGGATGGTTTCGGCCAGGGGCGGCTGTGGAGAGGGAGGGGAAGATGCTCAGGGGGGTTTTCGCTCCCCTCCTGCCCCGGTGCTGCGGCAGCGGCTGCTCCCTGCTCTAATCCCGGGGCAGCTCCGCGTGGCTGAGGGATGAGGTCATGCTCGCTCACCCAGAGCCCGCCGTGCTCCTGCTTCCATCCCTCCCTCCCTCCCTCCCTCCCTCCCTCCCTCCCTCCGCAAGGCAGGGTGCGATTGGAGCCTGCTGAGGCTCCAGGTCCCCGCACGGTGGGTTTGGGATGCTTCCCTCGCCAAACAATGCCTTGCTCTGAGCGTGGATGCGTGCGGGGATTGGGAAAACAGAAACTGCCACAGACAGTGAAGGGTTTGATCTGCAGCCTTGGGAGAAGCTTGGATTGATGTAAAAATAAAACACACAGATATTAAGCAGATAACCCATAAGTTTATGTTTGTTTAGTTGTAAGGAAGAATATGCCTTAAGTGAGAAACTGCATTGGTAAGATGGTGAAGGGTTTGTAATGTAGGGGTGTGGTTGTATGGAATAAGCTGAGAATTTAAAAGTTATAATAGAAGCTTACATGTTCACATGAGTGAGAGGCCCATTACATAAAGATATCCACAGTGCAGTAGAAGTTAGTAAAGGTGGTAGGTTAGAAAAGTAAAATAAATCCTGTGGCAACTGCATATTGGTTTAGAAAGTTCTATATTGCCTTGTAAAAAAGAACTTGTGACTTTGTGCTGTGGCCGAGTGCTTGCTCCTCTAAAACCTCACAGCCTCTGAGACTGATGTTTATCTCAGCAATAAATCCTTCTGAGCCTGAAAACAGTCCCATCCCTTCATCTCTAGCAGTGACAATGATCGATGTGTTGCACCTGGGAGGGGATAAGCATCAGGTAAAATCCCTGGCTGTGCCCCCTGCCCATCTTACCTGTGCCTAGGATGCTGAGCCATCCCTCCCAGTGCTTCTTCCAGCTGCTTTTAAAACCTCAGACAGCTGCAAAACACTTTTTCTCCCCTTCTTCTCCTTTAATTTTTTTTTTTTTTGGTGATTTTTGACCACTTCTTGCCAGAAATCAGCCCGTGGCGAGGAGGTGGTTGCACAGCCTGAGCACAGGGGCAGCTGTTTCAGAGCCTTATGGATTAACAAACGGAAGGTTTAAATCTCTGGGAAGAAGGCATGTGGTGAGCTAGAGCTGGAAATACAGCCTTGTCCTCTCACTCTGGTACAACCCCAGCTCCTGGCTCCCAAACTCACGATATTATGGGCAGAAAAGCCAGTTTAGGTAATTGGTGGAGATTGCTACAATTTTATTAGCCCTGATGCCCTTCCCTGCAGGAGGTTTGCACAGCTGAGCAAAACAATCAGTGCCCATAAAGGCACAAAAATAGACCAAATTAAACGGGTTTGTTAGGGGTTTTTTTGTTTTTGTTTTTGTTTTGTTTGATTGTTTTTTTTTTCCTTGTAAGAAATCCTTCCAGCCTTTTGTGAAGGTTTTTCCAGCCCTCAAAATCAAGATTAATTGTATCTGGGGGCCAATAGCTGCATCTACTGCTGGTGAAGGGGATTTGGAATGTTTCACCTGAGCCCTGGCTCTGAGTGGTTCCTGGTGGGACAGGCAGGGCTTGGACACTGGAGCACTCCAGGATAGCCAGGAATTGGCACTGCCAGATGAAAATCAGGCTTTGGGAATACTGGCTGGAGCTTCCTGCAGGGAAAGGAGCCTGATTTGGGGTTTTGGAAACAGCAGCTGTTGTCAGCTTTTTTCTCTGGAAGCTGGAAGGAAAACCTGCTCCTCCCCAGGCCTAGAGGTCACCTAAAAAATGGGAAAGTCCCCAAACCCATGTCACTGGTAAATGTCCAGGCTGCAGAGGGAAGCCTTGAATCATAAAGGATTCCAGAGTGCATTATCCATGGAGGAAATGGGGGCATGAGATAAAACAGCACCTGAGGAGGGGAAAAACAGGAAAAGGAGCCATTTGGACTCCAAAATGGAAAGGAAAAGGTTAAGCCTAAAGTCAAGGAGAGGGGTTGGACAGAGTTAAAGGCTGGGAAAGGCAAAGTCAGGAGACAAAGAGGAGAATGGAGGGGCCAAAGGAGAAGGAAAGGACAAGGAAAAGTTGCCTTGCTGCTCCTTTTTCCATCCTCTATGACAAGAACTGGGAAGAAAAAGCCTGGAATAAACAAATTTTTCTGACTTAAATGATGGTGTATCGATAGAGGTAACACCAAAATCCACACTAATATTATTACATGAATATTTCAGGCAGATAAGACCAACACTTAGGGTCACAGTGTGGGTGACAAACAAACATCTTGTCATCTGTGAGCCCGAGGGATCCCCTTGGAAGTTGTCTTTTCACCAGCATGTCACAGGTACCCCAGCATGTTTAATTATTACCTCTAGAAGGTAATAAATGAGGCAAGTTGTGTGTCAGGTCATTGCCACTGTCATTCAGCCAAGCTTTTGCTGCCAAAGCCAGAGATTTGGTAACATCAGGGGAGGCATAAAGGTCTAGAGGGAACTGGATGAATTCACAGATCTTGTGGATGAAGAAATAGTTCTTTGCCTCCGAAAAACAGTAATTAAATGATGCTTTCCAGAGCTGTTCTTCACAAGTAAAGTATGCCCTTTATTGCATGTTTCCTCATAAATCTGTTCAGCCAAACTAAGGGCTCATTCCAGCTTTGATGCTCCAGCGGGTGCGTATCTTCTGAAATCATCCGAAATGCTCGGAGCACAAATTCTTTTTCTATCTCTTCTGCAAAGAATCTCTTGCAGATCATTTCTCCTCTTTAATTATAGATTGCACGAAGCAACAGAAGCATGAAAAGACTTAGGCTGGGAATTAAAATCTGTTTTTCTTCCAGCTTGAAATTCTCTACTTGAAGTGAGTGTATTCCTCTCTCCTTTTGAGGCATCCTGTGGCTTTAGCTACAGGGAATTTTGGATTGGATTTTGATCACTGCAGCCTCAGCCTCTCCTCTTTGCCCCAAAACCCAACCCAATCACCCAGCTGGAAGGCAAGGCTCTCCACCCTCCTCTGGAGGGATGCTCTGGCAGCAGAACACAGGAGAGTGGTGCCTCAGCAGAAATGGCTGCAGCAGGAGCACCTCCAAGGGGTTCCCCATCTCCACCTCTGGATCCCAGCAGCCCCACCATGCTCCCCCACCTGCAGCAGAGGTCAGCAGGGTATTTTCCCAAATGGTGATCCTTTCCTACCATTTTGGGCATTGTTGTGCTGATGGGTTGGGAACAAAGCTTCAGCTGGCGTCCTACCAAAGAAATCCAAACTCAGAATCCTAATTCCTGATGGGAAGCTTGCAGGCTGGCACGTTGTTTTCCCTGCTTTCCTTTTCCTTCATGCTCTGGCCTGTGTGGCAGCTTGGATGACAAGTTCCTCAAGGCAGGAATCACCTCTTGGGAAAGGTTTTGGGTTGGTCAGTGTAACCCCCCCCAGGGCAGTAAAATCCCAGCATGACCAGCACAACTGGTGTTACTGGTGCTCAGCACAGCCCCCTCCCTGGAGCTGGCCTTGGAGGCCCATCAAGAAGAAAAAAATAGCTGGACACAGCAAATGGAAACAGTGCCAGGAGGTTTGTTGCTCTGTGCTGATGGATGCCCCTGGATCCCTGAAAGTGTCCAGGGCCAGGTTGGACAGAGCTTGGAGCAACTTGGGATAGTGGAAGGTGTCCCTGCCCATGGAAAAGGGGTGGAGCAGGATGATCTTGATCTTCCAACCCAAACCATTCCATGGTTCTATGATGTGGGAAGCCCTTTTAGCATGGTTCTGGGTTTGTTGAGTCCTGTTGAGGTTTTCTAGGGGAGTACTGGGTTTATTTGCCCCTGGTCAGGGTGGTGAGGAGGAGGAGCCTGAGGAAGCACAGCGCATATTGAACTGCGGGGTCCTGCTCTGGAGCTGTGGTGATGCCCTTTGGAAAACCCAAGGAGTGTGGGTTTTCCTTGGGGAGCCAGCAAGACGTCATCCAGGAGCTAGGCCAGCACCTCCTTCTGTCTGTTTCCCCCCAAAAACAGGAGGAGAGGGAAGAAAGGAAAATTAAATGGGATCATGGAATAGTGTGGGCTGGAAGGGACCTTAAAACTCATTGTTTTTCAACCTCCTGCCATGGCCAGCCACACCTTCCACTATCCCAGGTTGCTCCAAGCCCCATCCAACCTGCCCTTGGACACTGCCAGGGATCCAGGGGCATCTTCAGTTTCTCTGTTAGGGATGTTTCCACATCTGGAAGACATCCCAGATGTTTCCAAACGGGATGTTTACCTCCAGCTCACGCGGCGGCAGCGCCCTAAGCTGGGAGACGATTTGACTCTCCCTGCGGAGCATCTCCCTCCCGCTGCAGCGAGGGGCAGGGAGGTGGGACTGCGGGATTTGGGGACAGGGGCAGAGCTGGGGGCGCTCCCCGGCTCCTGGAGCGTCTCGCCTTTGTTCGGGCAGCGCTGGAGCCGGGCGGCCGCGGGGCGGGGAGGGATGGGGAGGCGGGATGGTGGGAGGGAGGAAAGGAAAGGAGGGAGGGCTGCCCGAAAAGGCTTTTTTTTTTTTTTTTTCCTTTTTTAAATCTCCAAGAAAAGAGCGATCCACAGGCAACGCGAGAACTTTCCCCCCCACTCCCCCCCCTTCCCCCCCTTGTCTTTAATAAGAAAACTATGTTTAAAAATTTTTTTTAAAAATTCAAAGAAATTAAATTAAAACGAGCCCGACCTCCCACCCCCTGGCCCAGACCCGGCCCCCGGCCCGCCCCACGCCGCCCGGGAGGCGGCAGAAGCGGCAGCGGCGGCGGCGGGAGCGCCGGTGGCCCCGGCGGCGGCGGCGGCGGCGGGGGGAGGCGGTCGCCGGGCGCCGCCCGCCCCGCATCCCGCATCCCGCCGGCCCCGCATCCCGCCGCCGGCCCCAAATGGATTATCTGCGGCTGGTGCTCTCCTGCCTCGTCCCCCTGCACGGCTGCCTGGCCGCCGGCAGCGCCCCAGGTACGGCGGCTGCCCCGCGGGCGGGGGGCCCGGCGTGGAGCGGGGGCTGGGGGGGCTGACAGGTGGCTGCAGGATGGGGAGAAGGAACCCGCTGCTGGGGGGTTAGGTTTCAATGGGAATTGGGGGAGATGGAGGCTGGGCGAGAAATAGTTGGCGTGCTTGGCGTGCGAGGGGACGTCAGCCCGAGTTCCTTCTGCTACGTTGGACGCACCCGCTTAAAACTACAAAGCGGAGCTGGGTCGGGACGGAAAAGCTGCTGTCGGCTTCGTCGGGCTCCGGCGGTGCTCGCCAGAGGCTCCCCCGGCTGGGGTGGCCCCCGCGGTCCCGGCGGGATGCTCCGTGCCTGCCCACGGCCCTTTGCCTCGCTGCTGTCTCCGCAGAGCTCCTGCTGTCCGGCAAACTCAGCGAGTATGGAGTGATCGTCCCCTTCAGCACCGACTGCCGGGGGCGCTTCCTGTCGCACGTGGTGTCCGGCGACGCGGCGGCGGGGCTCGGCCAGCCCGCCTGTCCCCCGGAGCCAGCCCCGTCCCCGTCCCCGTCCCGCCGCCGCGTCCCCCGCAGCCCCCCGGAGGAGCCCCCCCAGCGCCGCCTGCTCTATTTCAACGTCACGGTTTTTGGGAAGGAGCTGCACCTCCGGCTGAGCCCCAACCGCCGGCTGGTGCCGCCGGGAGCCGTGGCAGAGTGGCAGGAGGATTTCGAGGTGCTTTTCCGGGAACCCCTCCAGCAGCGGTGCCTTTTCACCGGCGACATCTCCGGGATGCCCGGAGCTGCCGTGGCCATCAGCAACTGCGATGGGCTGGTAAGCTGGGGGCTAGTGGTTTTGGTTTTTGAGGTTTTTCTGGTTCGTGTGCTAACCGTGGGTGTGGTGGGTTTTAGTGCTGGATAATCGCTGGTGTACTTACCTTTTTGCTGTGAGGTAGGATTAGGAGAAAGGCAATGTAGGCTTAAAACTTTTTTAGAGTATAAAGAAAAATTTATTAACAGTAACTAAAAGAAAGAGTAATAAAAATCAGAACAAACCCTTCAGAATACTTTCCTTCTCGCTGACAATGTAAAGAAACAAAACATAAAATTATCACTTCCCTAAATGCCTCCCATGCAAAACCACCACAGGTGCTTTGTGTGTGCTACCTGTGTTTTGGTGCAGTTTCCTCTTAAGACATCAATCCTGGTGTCCTGAAACCCAATTTTTTGGTGATGCTTTAGGTGTCTGTGCCATATGTTGCCCTTTAGGCCTTGACAGCAGCAGGTCCCCTTTCCCCTGGGTGTTACTTGCCTGCTCCATCAGGGTGGTCTGTGCACCAATATTTATTTAAAAGGCTTGGAAAAATTGCCAGTCCTGTGCCTGAAGTGCCTCCTGCCCAGATGCTGTTGCCTCCATGGGCTGTGCCCAGCCTCTGGGACAGGGACCCACACCAGGGTGATGCTGTTCCATCCTTGCCCCCCTGTGTTTTACCTTGGGACTGCTCCAGGAACTTTTCCTCTGCATTCCCCATCTCTTAAATGATGCTGTGTGAGCTCGAGCACCTCCTGAAATCACCGTGAGCTGCAGTCTGGCTCCCACCAAGCATCTTTTTGCAGGAGGATGTCTTTTTCTTTTTTCTTTTTTCTTTTTTGTTTTCCCCTAATCACTCAAGGGCTCAGAGGCTCTTGGCTTTCTGAGCCCAGTTCAGCATCAGTAACTTGCTGCCACAGCGCTTTAATTCCTGTAAATGGCTCTGTTACCTCATTATCCCCAGCATCTGCTCTGCCTGTGGGTTCCCTACCTTTGATACGCTTGGGGAAGCGCTTATTTTTTAATACCCTTGGCCCGTTGCCCTTCAGATTTCCTTTGAGCCAATTTAAATCTTGTTTTAGGTGCCAGAGTTTGCTGTTTTCTCCTGGCACCACTTAAACTTACTGCTGGGTTGGAAGAAATGCCTTATTTTGTGCCTTCTTAAAAAAAAAAAAAAATTTATATATTTCTTTTTTAGTTGCTTTATTCTGGGAGCTCTTTGAGCCAATTTTGGCCACCAGCACAAACAATTTGGCATTCCTTTCTTTTTATACAGTGCCTGATGCTACTGTAGAAGCAGAAATGATAGAGCAGCACAGCTAGAAATACGTACTTCGCCTACATACAGGAATTAAATTTTTTTAGCACGTAATCCACACCTTTTGAAGCATCCTTTTGGGAATGGGCTGAGGCTGTGGACTTGCAGGCATTTCTCTGGGACACAGATTGTGCTGGGGCTGGACAGTGTGGGCAGGCTTGGAAGCTTTAAAGGCATTTCCTACAGAGCCAGCGAATAGTGCCGAGTCTGGAGCAGAGAGCAGGGTTTGGAGCGTGCAGGTTCCCTGGCAGATCTCATTCCCTTTGGCATCACGAGCTAAAGGATGCTGGAGGCCATCGGCAGCTGATCCATGTCCTGCTGCAGCACAACTCTGGGAGTTTCCTTCCCCAGAGCCCACTCTATTCTTAGTGTCAACCCCAAGCAGGTTTTAATTTAATTTTTCCAGGTTTTCCTAGGCTTTAGCCCCACGTTTTCCCGTCTCAGCCCTTTGCACACCTTGTTGGTTGTCATTCTTTTTGCCCTTGTTCCAGCTGGGTTAGAGTGTAGCTTGTACCACAGGATGCTTTTCCATGTGGATTTATGCAGCCATATCCTGCCACCCATGGATAAGCTCACCCTTTTAAGCACATGTAAAGGAAGAAGTGGCTTTTCCCCCATGATAAGGACTTTTGTTTTTTTCTGTTTCCTACGATTAATTTATTGCTGGGTGGCCAACAAATCAACATCCTGGCTTCCACCAGGAATTTCCAGAGCTGGTCTGGTGAAGGACACAAGGCTGAGGGGACAAGCAGGTGCTCAGCTCCCTTGCCCTTGTGATACATCCAACATCACAGTTGGTTTCTCTTTTCCATGGGTTTTCTGGCTGTATGGCCCTCTGGCTTAGGTGAGTCCGACATCTTCAGTCTGCTCAGGATCTCAGCTTTGGAGGAGTGAGGAGATCAAGAGGATTCCCTAAAAGCAGTGAAAAGAGCTTGATTTAGGAAACGGAGCAAGAAACAGAACCAAAACCTGGTTCTAGGTGTGGATGGGATGGGAGGATGATGTTGCTGACCTGAGAAGCAGCAGAGCATCTGGGAGGGATGTACGTGGTCAGGAATGTTGCTGATGGGCTGGAAGAAACTCTTCCATGAGCAAGGACCCTGGAATTGCAGTGAACTTTATCTGGGGGTTGTCCATGACCTTTGGAAGGGGGTTGTGGCTTTTGCATCCCGGTATAGCGCGCGTGGGAGGCGCGGGGCCGCGCTTGGCCGCCGCTTCCCGGCCAGAGGAAGCGCTCCGGGACGCTGTGGGTGAGGGCTGTGTACACAGAGAGATTAGGCCGTGTATAAACGGAGACTGAGATTATAAATAACAGGGGGGGGAGTGCAGGGGAGGAAGAGAAAAAAACCCCAAAACCCAATCCCAGCTCTTGAAAAAGAGAGTCCACCCAAAGTCTTTCCTAAATCCCTATTTAGCCATGCGAGTGAGCCGATGCTCTTCCCAGATGCCAAAGCCCTGGCACCTTCCATGGCTTCATTCTCTGCAGGCACCCAGGCGTGAGAATCTGGCCTTGCATATTTTGCAAGGGTGTCTCATACCAGGGTGGGAAGGTGCCCTGGCCCATAACATAATTTCAAAGCTGACCTAAGCCACCAAATTCCTGACTGGTAAAGCAGCGTTAGGCAGGAATCTCCGCCGGCGGACGCGTCTCGCTGCATGGAGGCATCCCAGATTATTCCCCGCCGGCTTCAGCAGCGTGTGGTCGACCTTGCTTCCTTCCTGCTTCGCTGGTTTGCAGGGATGGGTGAAGGATTATCACCCACAGACACCATATTTGTATGCCTGGCTTTGCCCTGGGGTGATTTGCCGCAGTGCTGCAAACTGTAGAGCCAGCGTTTTCCATCCCCGTGGCCCTGGCTTGCCTCAGATGGGTGGCAGCAGATAAGCAGAACACAAAAGCCCTCAGGAACAGCAATTAATGGGGAACGGAGGGAGAAACAGCCCCCCAAAATGATGCCCCACTGAAAAAAGCGTGGCTTGGTCTTCCAGGATTTCCCTTGCAGTTCCTGAGCTGTAGGGTTAATTTTGGGGAGGAAAAGGGTGCAAGATGTCCCTTTGGTCACATAGATCCCACTGGCCTCAGCTGGTGTGGGTGTTATATGGATATGAGGGCTTTTCTCCCAGGTGATAATCCCAAGTTCCTGGCATTGAGATGCAAACCAGGCCCTGTTTGGGCTGAAAACCCAATTAATTAATTAGTGCCGAGCATGTCTTCATGTCCTCACTCCACCAGGAGCTACATTTGAGCTCAGGTCAGCTGGCAAAGCCTGGTCTGTAGCCACCCCAAAACCCTCTCACCTGGGCACGAAGAGCAGGGAAAGGGAGTCAAGGAAGGCAAAGTGTTGTGTTTGATGGGCTGCAAAGCCTGTGCTGCAGAGAGGCATGAAAATAGTGATGGAGCACCTCTGGACCATGCCTGATGCCCTCTGGATGGAAGGGGAGCGCTGCTATCCGTGGTGTCTGTGTTCACTCTGCCTGGTTTTCCGGGGCTTTTTGTCCAAATTATGTGTGAATCTTACAGGAAAAATACATACTGTGCACGCAGCTGGATTTCCCCCTGCTGTTAGCTTCCCTGGTCGAGTGCAGCAGCTTTATTAATTTTTCCACATCTCAGCTGTGTGAAGTGTCAGAATTTCCTGAATTCCTGTGGGACTTGGAGCTTTTTACCCACCAGTGGAGGAAGAGTTTCTTACTCAGGGTCCCCTTAGTGAGGCAGGAGTTCATCTCTCCCTCAGCCTGGGGAGGCACGGGAGTGCTAGAGAAGACACTTCACCCTCCGTGAGCTGGCAGGAGTGAGTTTGGTGTATATTTTCCCTCTTTCCAGTGGAATTGTCTTTAAAGGGCCATTTTCTAGTTGGGGAGTACCTTCACTGAGAGCTGCAGACAGCATCTCATGTTAGGAAAAGCAGTGGTAATAGTCTCGCCAGTTGATTTAATTCGATTTGGTATTATTAAACCAAATTAAAGTCAAGGGTGGGAAGCATATGGCTAATTGATCACTGAGGTAGGATTGAACTCTTGGAAAAAGCCCAAGAAAAGTTGAGTGGGACTTTTTGGGTGGCAGCTGACCTTTTCTGCTGCCTCTCTACTGTTACAACCCTCCCAAAATGCTGGAACACAACCTGAGCTGCTCCTCTTTGTGAGCAGCAGGCAGGGTGGTGCCTGCCTCTTGCAATGATGTTTTTCGGATTGTTTTGGTCTTTTAATTTATTTTTGTGAGTGCCAGGGTGACCACTGCAGCTTCTCTTCCATTTCTTGGGCTGCTCTGATCAGATGGACACAAAAATCCCTGCGTTGTCCCCTTTGCCCTCGGTCATCCCCGGAGTCGGCGGCGCGTTGCATCTCCTTTGGGAGAATGTCTGGGCTGCTTTATTCCTTGAGCCAGATATAATTAGTCACGAGCTGTAGAGCAGCTCCAACCCAAGTGGGCTGTGGCTTGGGACCAGGCTCTTTCACGTTTTAATCCAGCCTTGCCCCGGTGCAGCGGCACGGCTTTCCTCCGGCCGCCTGACTCAGCAAGTCCCAGCTTTGGCCCTAAACCCATAAACCGGCTTTGGGGTGCCTGGCCCCGAGTGAAACGCCCCGTGGCAGAGCTGGGAGGGGTAGTGGTGTCCCAGATGAGCTCCTCCTGGGGCAGGGGCTGCTTCTGCTCCTTCTCTTATTGTATAATGAAGAGCAATGTTTCGGAGCTGGGAATGAGGAGAATTTCTTCATGGAAAGGGTTGCCAGGCCCAGGCACAGGATTGTGTTCCCCATCCCTGGAGGGATTTGAAAGATGTGTAAATGTAGCTCTTGAAGATGTGTTTTAGTGGTGGCCTTGGCAGTGCTGGGTCCATGGTTGGACTCGGTGATCTTGGAGAGCTTTTCCAACCTAAAGGATTCCGTGATTCTGTGCCCTGCCCCATCATCATGGCCTCGCCCAGCCATCACTGAACCTGACTGGTGGTTTAACTCCCTGGCTTGTTCCCTGCCTCATCACCACCACCCTGCCTGCTGCCCCTGGTTAAACCTGGCTGTGTTCTTCATCTCCTTGGTTGAGGGTGGGGCGCATAATCCCTGGCTGCCCTGGTTTGACCTGGATGTCTCCTGTGGGAAGAACCTGAGATACGTGTGTCAGGCAAGGACTTGGATTCCTCAGGAAGGAGGTAAAACAAAACCAGCCAAAACCCCGCTTTGCAGCAGAGTTAAGCAGTTAATGAAACCCAGGAGGAGCAGGAAATTTGGTGGAATCCAGCAGAGCCAGGTTGGCCATTGCCTGATGAATCCAATGAGATGTGAACACGAAGGGGACCCAAAGAGCCAGGAGGGTTTGGAACAGCCCCAGCCTCTGTCCAAAATACATCTCTGTATCTATTTTACTTTTATTTTATTTTATTTGATGAGGACCATTCCAACACCCCAACATCCTTACGAGGACTCCAGTAGGTCCACGCTGCTGAAGGCTTTGCTCCAAGAACAGATCCAAATGTTCTGCTGGTGCTTTCCAGGCAGCTCTTCAGCAGCGGGCAGCGCTGGAGGAAGGAACGCACGCGTGCGCCATGGAGGGAGCTGGGAAAAATGCCGAGCTGGGGAGGGCTGCCCGTGGGAGAGAAGCCAAATCCTGGTGATCCTTTTCCTTGCCCGAGGTCTGAGCCGGCCGGCGCTGCGGGGTGTGAGCGCTCAGGCTGATGTAAGGGGGATTTGATGGGAGCTTGGTGTTAATTAGGAGCAGGTCGGTAGCCAGGACAACATTTCCAGCGATGTTTGCCCTGTCATTCATCTTCCCTGTGTTTGGGAGGTGGAGTTGTAATGCTTTCCAGCTTCTGCCCCAACGGGATTCCCCTCTGTTAATTCCCGAGTACTTCATGGGGCAGAGAGGATGGTTTCTCTTTCCTTCTTCTTGTTGCAGCTCGTTGTGTCAGTGAAAAGGCAGATATCCTAAAGGCACTGTGGGAATGGAATGGGGAGGGTTCAGGGAGTCTCAGGAGCGTCTTGAGAGCCCCTTCAGCCTTGTATCCCTGAGTTCAGGGTCCAGCACAACTCATAGAGGAGGCAGAACGGAGTTTTGTAGCCATATAAAGACACAAATTGAATTGCAGCCAGGTTGGGGGTTTTTTTGTTGCTTGGTTTTTCCTTACTTTTTTTTTTCCCCATCTACAGGAGAAATTAAGGGTTGTCATAGATGAACATGGCATTAGAACCATCCTGGTGTCATGGAGTAGGATCAAAACAAGATTATTTGGGATGCCTTAGCCCTTTGTGCGTGCTCTGCATCGATCTTTAATGAGCATGCTGAGCGTGTATGTCTCCCTACACTTATACAAAACCACACCGTTTTTCCCCCCTTTTCCTTGTTTCTTTGTGGAGTCCAGGCTGGCCTGATTCGGACAGACAGCAACGAGTTTTTCATCGAGCCCCTGGAGAGGGGCCAGCAGGACACAGAGGAGCACGGCAGGGCCCACGTGGTCTATCGGCGCTCGGCCATCCGGCAGGATGGCGCCGAGCCGCCCCACGACCTCCACCCCGAAGGTAGGGGCTGCTGGAATCCAGTCTATCCCGGCAATTGGTAATAAATATTTCACCTGGGGAGAGGATTTCTCCTTCCATGAGCCCTTGTGTATCTCACCATGTGGCTTCAGGCTCAGTTTAACTGCTGAAGTCAAGAAGAAGGAAAGGCTGGGCTGGAGGTGCTGCAGCCTTGCTTTGATCACCTGTGTTGTGAGAGCATTGAGGTACTGGAAGTTGTTGTCCAGAGAAGCTGGGGCTGCCCCTGGATCCCTGGAAGTGTCCAAGGCCAGGCTGGATGGGGCTTGGAGCAGCCTGGGATAGGTGGAAGGTGTCCCTGCCCATGGCAGGGGCTGGAAGAGGATGAGCTCTAAGGTCCCTTCCAACCCAAACCATTCTGCGACGATTCTATGAAATGTGGCCTCGATTTGACTTTTTCCCAGATCACAGAATCATTTAGGATGGAAAAAACCTTTAAGGTTCTCAAGTCCAATCATTAACATGTCTTTTAGTACTGGTCTTCCCCATTCAGAGCCATTTCCCTGCCACACAGCGAGCTGGACCAGCAACCAGCAGGACCTCAATATCCCGTTAGAGTTAAATCTCATATCTACTTTCCCTACTGAGTTTCTACTTCTGTGGAGTGTCACCGTGGTGTCAGGTCACCTCAAAGGCTCTTTCTTTTCCTGCCCAGGGCCCGGCGTGCAGGTGGGTGAGCTCCCGAATTCCCTGGAGCTGATGGCGGAGCGGCTGGGGGACACGGAGCGCAAGCGGCGCCACGCCAGGAAGGATGACTACAACATCGAGGTGCTGCTGGCCGTGGATGACTCCGTGGTGCGCTTCCATGGCAAGGAGCACGTCCAGAACTATGTCCTCACCCTCATGAACATAGTAAGGCTCGGCTCTGGGGGATGTGGATCCCGCCCTTCCCTGGGTTTTAGTGCTCTTCTGATGCTGCAAATCTGTTATCCTAGGGAAAGAAAGGGGAGCAGTACTGCAGGAAGGGCTGTGCCTTCGCACTGCCAGCTCTGGTGTTTAATAGCTGTGGGAATTGGAGGGATGGAATGATGTTCATCTCCATCACCTTTGATGTTCATCTCCATCACCTTCCCCTTGCCAATGGCAGGGCCTGGCGTGTTGGTGCTGTCACTGTCTGTCACCCGAGTCCAAAAGTTTCTCCTGGCGGAGAACGTTTCCTTCTCATCACTGAAGTCTCCACAAATGCTAGAAAAGAGAATGGTCGTGGCTTACTTAGTTGGAAATTACGATATCTGTAATTTGTTTTGCAGTGATGATGTTCATGGTTTGTTCTGACAACTGTTTGTGGGTAGAGGAAATATTTTTATAGGTTTTCAGGAGCTTTTTGGAAACCCGTACACCTTGATAACCATTCAGGATATGTTTGAAAAGGAGTTTAGAGCAGCTTTGCACCCTTCCTCACTCTGAGGCCTGTGCTGGTTCTTTACACCCCCTTTCATTCCTTTCTAAGATAAATCCCTGAGTCCTGAGAGATGTGGAAGGATCAGTATTTATTCATCCAGTCATCTTGAGGGAGGTTTGCTCCTCCAGCACCTGAATGTCTGTGAATAAGGTCTATGCTCAAGGATCTCTTTCTCTCTCCCTGTTTTGTTTTGTTTTCCATGCTTTGTTCTCACCTCTATTTATTTACTTTTCTTTAAGTGTTCCTTGCCATAGTGGTGGAAAATGTTCAGAAGGCTCAACCAGCTCTGGAGTGGCCAAGTTATAAAGATGCTTTTGGGTGCTTGGTTGTTGGTTTGGACATTATTTCTGCCACATGGCTGGCAACGAAGGGGGAAATTATCAACGGGATGGGGGAGGATTTGTGGGATTAGGGGGTGATGAGGTGAAGGATGAGTGAAGTGGCTGGTCCTGAACAGGGAAAATGTTGAAGAAGCAAACACCTTCATCACAGTGTTTTATTCTCTGGCACATTATCCCGATGCAATCAGCATCACTTAAATTCACTTTCCAAACATTAAATCCTCCTGCCAGGGGGAAGCCACTGGCTTCCCTGCTCTGCCCTCCGGCTCTTCCCACGTTACAGGGGTCGGAGATGATGTCATTTTTCCTTTCCGATCCCCGGGAAGGGGGGGGGTCGGGATGACCAGTTTGAGCGCCCGGGGATTGTCAGCTCTAATCAAAAGGTCGGTTTTCAGGCGCATTTCATGGTTCCTACCCCGCGGGCAGGACTTTTCAGGGAGTGAATGCGCGGGATGCTGCGCTGGGAGAAGGGAGGACCCGCTGCCTATTCAATAAAAGGCGGCGCTGGAGACTTTAATGAGGGGGGGAAAGCTCCAGGATAATACAGGCAACAAATACTTCCCCCCAAGTATTATTTCCTTCTATATATTCGCCCCCCCCACCCCCTTCCCCTTCTTTCTTTCTGGTTTTTAGTGAGTTTTCTTTCCAGCTTTGCCGTGACCTCCGTCCGCCTCCTCTTCCCTTGGCGCCGCCTCGTTTCCTTACCGGCTCAGATTGCCTGAAAACACCCGATTCAGCAGAAAAAAGAGAGTCCTGCTTTCTGGCCTGGGTGGCAGAGCGAGGGAGAGAGGAGGAGCCTGCTGGGACCACACAGCTGTACATTAATCCCATTAGTTGGAGGCAAAGGGAAGGAGGATAAGAGGCTTGGCCAGCCCTCTAACGAGGAAAGGACTTAATGAGCTGGGCTGGAGTACATCAGGGAGCCAACTGGGAAAGTTTTCCTGTCTAGGAGCTCTCCTATCAAGATATATCCCAAGGAAAGGGGGCAACGAGTTTGGAAGTAGTGATAAACTCCCCTGGGTCTCCACTGAGTGCTGAGGGAGCAGGGGGACACAGATCCCTTCCAGGCGCTGCTGTAGGTAGGGTCCCGGGGCTCTTCCCAAGACACAAAACCCTTTATTAGGAACTCTGTGTTGGCTGGAGCTTGGTGATAAATGATTTGTCACGGAGGAGGTTTTTTATGAAAAGAAACAAACCCCACAGCCCTTATTTCATTGCCAGAAATGTGGATGCTTTTCAGTGAAGGGCGCTGCGTCCATCCCGGGAGGCTGACATGAGGATGACTGCTCCTTTTGTGCACCTAAGAGCTTCCCTGCAGGCAGGCTGCCTTCCCTGCTAGCTCCCAGCCTGCATTCCCAGCCTGCCCTTCCCTTCTTGGCTCAGATGCTGCCCAGAAATTTGGGGTCAGGTTGGGATGAGTGGGAAAGGCACATCCCTCCTCTGCCATCAGCTGCCGAGCGTTGCTGTGTCCACCTAACCAAACCTGGTCTGTTGGGCTCTTGGGATGAATGTGTGGTGATGTGGTGCCTCTGGAAAGCCATCCCCCTCTCTTGCTTGCTGCCTGTGGCAGGGCTTGTGATGCTACAGAAGGAAATTTGGGATCCCCCAGCCATGGTGGCTGCTGAGATCAAGGGCTGGGAACCAGGAGGCGATCCAGCACCTTGGAAAAGGAAGAGGAGAGGAAATATTCAATGCTCAGCTCTTGCCTTCAGGGAGTTGGGCTTCTTGGTTTTCTCCACCAGACTTCCCACTGTTCATCCCTGATTCTTTCAGGTCTGGGGGTGGCTCCACTTGGAGGGGAGAAGCCAAGCTGTGGCTGTGTTAAACCTGGCCCTGGCCTCAACTGGGTTCCTGGGCTTTTGTCCATGATACTGCCCATGATTTGGTTAAGGATGCAAAGGTTCTTGGTGTTTTCCCATTGTTTTGGGTTACTAGGGAAACCCCATGAGTCAGAGCCCTCTCCAGGCTGGGACTTGCCTGGCTCCAGCTGAAATTATTGTTCCCAAGGGCAGAGCAACAAAGAGTGCTACTGAGACCCCACAGAAGAGGTGGTTTGGGAGCAAAAATCAAACCTTCAGCTTTAATTTTAACCTGTGTATGGTTTTTTCTTAGGTGAGGGTTTATGAGCCACTTCCTTGGTAACTGATAATAACAAAAATACCTCTGATGTCTCTCATGTGTCCATGCAATTTTCCCTACCCTCTGTACAGGCTTACATGTTTGTTGCTATTTTTTTGGGACAGCATGCTTTGTTCTGTAGAGAGCTCTGATCAAATCTAGTCTTGCCCTCACAGAACAATTCTCCCCTTCCTCTGTTCCTCCCCACAGATAATGTGGGTCAGCCCTCACAGAGGTGACACTATGTATTATACAAGCCCAAAAATGGGGTGAGGGGGACTTTCCTCTCCCTTCCTCACCCCCCAACCCCAGCAGAGATGCTCAGGGTGAATCCACAGGCACAAAAACCGAGCGAGGGAATAAAAGAAAGGAGTTTAAAGATGACTTGGCCGTTCCGAGTAAGCGATCCTGGCGTTTTGAAATGTCAGCTATTCTGCTGCTTTGGCAAATTCTTCTCGTGTCTCTCCCTTTGTTTTCCTTCCCTGAAGAACAGCGAGGTCTAGACCTCGTTGCCAGTGCGGTTTTGCTGTCGGGATCTCGCGTCTGGGGCTGCAGGCTCGGGGCTGGCCAGGCTTTGCAGGGATTTGGGGAGGCAGCCTGCCCTGCTCTCAGGTTGTAGTGTTCCTGTCACTGTGAAGCAGTGCCACTGCCTCCTCGGTGTTGCAGGGTTTGGGGGGAGTCCTGCGGGGTGGTTGTTCCTGCTGGTTTGCCCTTAACTCACAGCGAGCCTTAAGGGCTGGGCTGTTTATGGGTGGGAAAATTCCATTTTAGGTGAAAGAGGAGAGCATTTCTTGCCAGGTGATGGTGTGAAACAGGCTGAGCATGGATGAGAGGGATAAGAAGATCTTTATCCCATGGCTTCAGGGATGTGGGTTATAAAAATTGGTATTTTTTACTGGAGCCCTTTGCTGAACAGTTTTTTTTGGGAGAAGGGGCTTTCTCTGAAGACACTGGCATCTGCAGAGGGCAGGGGGAGTTTTGCCAAGCCTGCAAACTGCTCTCCAGGTGAATTCCCATTTCCAAGGTGATGCTTGGCCCCTCCAGCTCCATCCCCACTTCTTCCACAGGCACTGGAGCACATGGGGGAAGCTGGCCCTGCTGATGTTTCCCCCCACCCCAAAATTTGGGGCCTGTGGGTCGCAGCCCTTGCAGGAGCCAGCACCAAGCCCTTTTGGTATGATTCTTTCTCCCCCCCTCAATCAATTATTTATATCTGGCTGTGAAGGGAAGTCTGTAGCCTTGGGCAGTCTGGTTCCACATCTGCTTTCTGAATTGACCCTAAAGGTCACTGCTGAGCTGGTATCTGTTAGGTGCAGATCCCTGCCTAAACCCTGGACTAAACAGGGGCTGGGCTTTAAGTTAACTCTTCATTTCAGAGGCTGAAATGGAGCACCAGGGAGAGCTGAAATGGAGGACCATACTGAGGGAGTACCAGGCCCCTGTGAGCTGGAGGAGATTGGGATTTAGCCCTGCTTTATAAGGAAGATTTATGGAATTAAATCCCATCTTGGAATAATACAGCAGGATCTACTGAGCATCCTGCCAAAATACCCTGTGCAGCTGGGAAAGGAGAGGTCTGTGCTGCTCCACGTGATGCTCCCAGTCACAGCCAGGTCAGGTTGTGGCTGGTAGAGAGGTCCCTAAGGCAGGAACATGGCTCATCCTGATGGATTGAGGGGTCCTCAGGAGCAGGCAGCAAGCAGCAGAGCGCTGGTGGACCACCACAGAATCTTAAAATCATGGAGTGGTTTGGAAGGGAGGTGAAAGCTCATTCCATTCCTACCCTCTGCCATAGGCAGGGACACCTTCCACCATCCCAGGCTGGTCCAAGCCCAATTAAACCTGACCTTGAATGCTTCCAGGGATGGGGCAGACTCAGCTTCTCTGGGCAGCCTCTGCCACAACCTCACATCTCTCAGTTCCTTCCCAATATCCCATCTAACCCTCCCCTCTCCCAGTTTGGAGCTCCAGCTCCTGACAGCTGCTGGGGGTGAAAGAAAAGGCGTAAAGATTTGGGAAAGTGAAGGAAATGGTTGTGTTTCCTGTCCTGTTCCCCAAATCACTCCCCAGCTCCAGCTCTGCATTTCTTCAATCATGCTTTTAATTTCTCCCTCTCTCCCCGCTTTCCCACCCTGCCATATTGCCAATATTTTTGTAAGGGATCAAACTTGGAATGTGGGATGCCAAAGCCTCCTACATGCTAAAACCTACCCTGACATCCCCGGGGAGCTGCAGCTCCTTGCTGGGCTGGATCTTTCACACCTCAGTGGGTCTGGAGGTCTGAGTAATGTTTGCAGCTGCAGCACTGCATGACCTTCCACCCTTCTGTTCACATCCCCCAAAAAATAGGGGTGGGATCAGAAAAAATCAATCATATCCTCATAATTCTTACAAAAGGGGGAGGTCGAAGGAGCATTCCACCCACAGAAAGTAGGGATGAGCTGAGGGTAGGTTGACCAGCATTATCTTTCCACACTGATGGATAAAATACCCCGCGGCTCTTGCAGCTTCTGCATCCAAAGGGATGCATTAATGGGGATGGACTGGCTGTTCATTGATTAATTTTAATTTTTTATAATCGATTTTGCTGCATTCAAGGCCCAGGATCTGCATTACCTCTCTGCATGGCTCAGAGGCACCCCATGGGAGTGTTGTTTGTCATGGGGAAAAGGTTAGCGCTGGGTTTTTGGGTTTAAAATGGCCTGAGTGGGTATTTCAAATGGAATCCCAGGCTGGAAAATGGGGGGCTTGTAAAAGACTGGGGAGTGGCTGACATGGACTTGGGCAGCAGTAAGAGGGTAGTTGTCATCCAACCCTTCATGTAAAATTGCAAAACCCCAAAGGAATGAAGGACAAAGTAGAAAAGATCCATAAATCTGTCTTTATAACCTTCATCTAGTCTGGAAGGCCATGATAGAGCTGAGAGAAATTAGCCCACCCTTGGGTAAAACAAAAAAAAAATATTTTAATTAAAACGTGAATTCTAGTCAGTATTAAAAATTGTCTTAATTCAGTCTCTTTGACTTCTGCAGTGAAACCCAATTTGTGGAACTGTTCATTTGAGAGGCCTTTTGGGAAAAAGAAGTCCCCATTCTCAAAAATCAGGGTGTTTTTCTTCCCCGGGCTTTGTTTCCCCACGTGCTTTGCAGGAGGTGCAGGGTCTCACGTCGGTCTGTGGTTGCCCACTCCGTGCCTCTCTCCATGCCACTGGGCTCAGCTCTCAGGGACATTTCCCATCTGGGTGTCCTACTCTCTTGGTAGCATTTGGGAGGGGGAACTTGTTTATTCATCCTGGAAACGCAGAAGGAGGAGGTTGTAGCTGGTTATTTCCTTTGCAAGGTCATTTTTAATAGCCGAGGATGGTACAGATCTCATTGACTCATGAGCCCTCCCTGTTCTCTCCATTGTGTTGCCTTCTCCTGGGATTCCTGGAGCCATAGGTCAGGTTTGACTCAACTGAGGAAAGCCCTGGCTTTGGGGAGAGGCCAAGGATTGTGTCAAAAAGCTGTTTTTCCTTTGGGTGCTGGAGTCTGGAGCATTTCCATCCCTCTGAGGGATTCATATTCCAAAGGGCTAACGGCTCGGTGAGAAATGCGGTGGAGGAAACGCAGCCCTTGATGGAAATGGGTGATGTCATTGACCATCTGAGCCATTCCTGAGGAAATTTTGGCTTATTCCAGCTTGGCTTTTTGGCTTTGTGCTTGTTACACGTGGGAAAATGGGAAAAAAAAACCCTCCTCACAGTGGGAGGAGGGGGATGACATCTTTGCACCTGGTCTTGGAAAGCCTGCAGGGGTGTGGAACGTGGGAGCGTGGAGGACAGGAGGGGCTTGAGAGCTGGATTTCCCTCCTGTGATAGATGAGTAATGCCATGATTGACTCTCACAATTCATGGACAAATATCATGTATATAGGTTAAGAAAAGTTTATAGATTTATAGTTATGTTGTACCCCCTCGTGTGGTTATCAAGGGACAACAACGGGAGTTGGGACATCTGGGAGGGTTGGCTTGTCACTATGGTGACATCTGACTCCAATCAGGATTTGAGGAAGAGATCTCCACCACTGGACAGTGAGGAAGGGGTTGATGGACAGAACTTTGGGAGGGGGTAAAGGGTTAAAAAGGGTAAAACCTCCATTGTGAAGGGGCTGAGCACATGGCGGGGAAAACCTTTTGCTGCCAGCTCCGTAACCTTTTTTTCTTTATTCAGCCTTCTGTTGTATTTTTTATAAGGTTTAATAAACCTTCCTAAACTATGAAAAGTGAGTATCTGTTTCCCACACTCCCTTCCTCAGGTGGATGAGATTTATCACGACGAGTCGCTGGGTGTGCACATCAACATCGTGCTGGTCAGGATGATCATGGTGGGATATCGCCAGGTAAATCCAGCTCGGGCGCACGAGCAGGAGATGCTCTAATGTTTGTTTAGCACTTAGGTAAGCCCAGCCTTGGGAAAACGTGGCAGTTGTCAGAGCCCAGATGACAGCTGTGCTGAGCAGGGGTGAATTTGAACCTTCCTTAGCCTGGTTTTGGGGGGCTGAGGGTCTGGATAGCCCCCTGGGCTACGAGGGAGGTGGTGGGTGGGTGGCTGTGATCTGCTGGTACCTGCTTGCTCTGGGATGTGGGGAAAACCACAGAGGCTCTGAAGGTGATGGGGTAGAGGTGGCTTCCCACATTGAGAGGAGCTGGACATTAGTGAGGAGAAGCTGAGGTTGGGATCTCCTTGATTTGGCTCCCTGGCTGTCCTGTAGCTCTCGTGTGGCTTGGGAAGGTTTCCTTAGAAGTTTTTGTGTGGTTTCTCAGGCTGCACTTATTTTTTAAGGCTTGTTCAAGCACAGCAGCCAGATTTTTCTTTGAAACAATGTGATTTTCTGTACTTTTTTTGGGGCAAGCCCCTGTCCCACAGGAAGTGTTCTAGCAAGGGTGTTAATGATTCAACACAGTGATGTGTCTATGTGTGTGTGATCCACAAATAAGACTGGTTAGGTCTTGGAAAAAAACTTCGTTATTATGGAAGTATGCTTGGCTGGCAGAAACCCAACACATCCTGGAGATGCAGGGATGGTTCTGAGGAGCAGGGATAAGGATGGAGGCTGGCCCATTTTTGGAGGCTTCCATGGGACCAGGAACATCATCTCTAGCTGAGAAAGCCAGCAATCCATTTGGCTTCGTCCCAGTGACAAAGTTTGTGCTCTGGGCTGGAGGTTGATCTGAGGAGGTGAAAGGATTTGGAGCTGTGGTGATACAATGGGGTGGGAACTGCCAGGCTCTGTTAGGGATGATTTATCCTCCCCAAAGCCAGCTCTGGAGGCAGCTGCTTTGTCCAGCTACATCACTTCTCAGGTTCAGGGGATGATGTAGAAAATAAGGAGTGGATGTTTGAATCCAGGAGAGATCTCAGCTCACTGTTTGGATCTGATGCTTCCCGAGTGAGTCCTCCTGCAGCTTTGTCTTAGTTTGGAAAGACAGGTGTCTGCTAAGGAAGGCAGGAGCCTCCCCTGAAATGGAAAAATGTAAACCCCCTCCCTCCAAATTGTTATAAATTTAAAACTAAGGGGCTCTCAGGCACAGATATGGGAGCAGGAATAACAGTTCTTTAATAGGGAAGAAAATAAAAAGATAAAATAAACAATGCAGTGAACCAAAACAACATTGACAGTGTCAGAACACAACCTGACACCCTGTGGGTCAGGGTGGTGGCAGCAGTCCCATTGGAATTGTGGCTGCAGTGCTCCTGCAGTGTCAGGTTGGTTCTGCTGGAGCAGGGATCCTGTGGAAAAGGGTGTAGTCTTTCTCTGAAGATCCGGTGGAAGAGGCAGCTGCTGTTCCTCTGGGAAATCCAGTGGAGAAGCCGTGCTGGTGTTCCAGAATCTCCAGATTATATCTGGGTAGGAATGCTTGGCTCCTCCCTCTGGGCTCACATCTCCCAATGGGATGCTGCAGTTCTTATCAGCCATGCAGGGACATTCAGTAGCCTGTTATCAGCAGGTGTCCCCCCAGAGGGAGGAGTGGTTGTGAAAGAGATAAGAGAAACTGCCTACGTGGGACAAAAGACAACTGCCATCCAGATGGCAAACAGAATACAACCTGCTTGGCCATCCAGGACAAGCTTCTTATCTCCCACTTGGGAGATAAAAAGGAGAGGGTGGAGAAGGAGAGAGAAGGAGAGGGAGATAATCCTACCCTCTCTCAGTTTGGAGCTCCAGCTCCTGACAGCTGCTGGGGGTGAAGGAGAATGCGTGAACATTTGGGAGAGTGAAGGAAATGGTTGTGTTCCCTGTCTTCTTCCCCAAACCACCCCACTTGGGACACCACCTCCTCGGCTTCCAGGGGAAGGGCAGCAGCTGTTCCTGCTCTGCCCAGCAGTGGGTTTCCCCTTGTCCCTGCAGTCGGTGAGCCTGATCGAGCGGGGCAATCCGTCGCGCAGCCTGGAGCAGGTGTGCCGCTGGGCGCACTCGCAGCAGCGCCCCGACCCCGCGCACGCCGAGTACCACGACCACGCCGTCTTCCTCACCAGGCAAGATTTTGGGCCTGCAGGTATGCAAGGTACTGTATTTGTCTCGGTCAGGTATGTGCAGTCTGCCCGGGGGGAAAAGCCAGAGAGGGGTGAGAGGATTTTCTTGCGAGCACTGTGTGTTTCTTGGCCAGCGAGGTCCAGAAAAAGGTTATAAAAATCTTTTTTTTTTTTTTTTTTTTTTCCTTCACTTGATGAGGAAGAGAGAGACAGAGAATTTATCCAGAGCATCAACCTGAATGGATAAAATATCTTTATTTATTTATTCCCCTGCTCTTTGATTTCATTTACCAGTCCTCCCCTCGGCCCAAAATACCTTAAAAATATAAAAATAAGATAAAAAAAAAAATGAAATACTACAGGAAGCTCCATGGGGACAATCAATTTATTCTGTCCTTTAAAACCTGTTTTTATATGGATTTATTTCTTGGACATGGGAGCATTCAATAAACCCTGGGCCAAAGAGGAAGTTCTGCTGCAGGAATCTCTCACCCTCTTGGTGCAGAGATTGTGCTGGTGTGGTCTGAAAAGCTGGAGGCCTTGCTAATAAAAATTCTCAGGAAAACCTTCTGATGTTTCATGGCTCCATTAGGAAAACAGGTGCTTTGTTGTTACCAGGAGAGGTGACTTTTCCCACTTCGGAGCCTGCTGCTTCCAAATTCCCATCTCCTCCTTTCCATGCTGGTGGCCAGGTCTGGATTCCTGTCAGGAGGCTCCATTTGATGCCGTGGGTGGGGTGGATATTGTCACCCTGATCTGTAGCACAGGTCCTCCTGGTGTGCACAGGAGGAAGGAAAGGTGGAGAAGGAAACCTGTCCTAACTTGGATGACCTCCCTGAGAAGGATTCCCTTCACCAGGAGATGAACCTCAGCAGATATCCAGCTGGAAACCCTCCCGAGTGTGCCAGTGGTCCTGTGGCCACCAAGGAGCAGACCTTGGGTTGTGCCAAGCCGGTGGCCTGCCCTGCTCTCCTTGTCCAGAGTCACACGGGTGCAATACCAGCTTTTGTTTCGTTTTTCTAGACCCTTCCTGGCAAAGTGACTGTGTCCAAAGGCATTGGTGAGAGGACCTTTTTTGGCAGATGGGGTGGGGGGGGCTCCCTGGGCTGCCCCTTGCTGGGAAGGAGTTGTGACATCCCTGGAGTAGCCCTGCTTTGGGGGTGCCCTTTCCAGCTGCTCCTTCCCCTTTTCTCTAGGGATCTGGCTCTCTGCTTGTCACACATCTCCAGGCCTTTCTGCAGAATCCCCGTGTCCTTGCCTGGCTGTGCTGCATGGCACAAGGAGCTCCTCATCCACTGGGAATTTCCCTCTGATTGGGCTGCTGGAATAGTCTTGCTCTTGCCTCTTTTCCCCAAAACAAAGTCCTTGTGGAACATTCCCACCCAACACCCTGTTAAGCTCAGGGATGTGTGGAATGAAGGACCAGAGTGTGGCACCAAATTATCCCAAATATGCCCTTTGAAGAGAAGAGCAGTGGACAGATGGGCTGTAAATTTCAATTGCTGCTGTAGAGGTCACGTCCCTCTGCAGTGGGTGGCACAGAGGGGTTTTCTGGCCTGGGCTGAAGGATGCTTGTGCTCAGAATTATATATTTTCCAGGTAGTTGCTTCTCACCATCATTCTCCTGTGGAGAACCTTTTGTACTCCTTCCAGTTCTTACTGGAGTCTCCCTTACAGAAACTTGCCTTTGTGAGCATCCACCTTTTCATGTTCCTTTTTCCCATCTCCCATCCGCAGCTTCTTTGGTTGGAATTTATCCAATTTTCATCCTGGACAAAATAAATTTGCCTTCCCCTTGTAGAGAAAGCTTGCCACAACTTTATTCTTTCTTGTGGAAAGTTTCATGGGGGTAAAAAAATTATTTTCAAATGATTTATCCAGGGCTGGATTTATTACTCTGTGGTTAAACCCCATTATGGGAGTGACTTGGTGTGGATCAAGTATCCCACAAGGATGGGGGGCTCTGTGGACCTCGTGGTTTGGCCAGGGTGGGTGTAGGGATGTGTATCTCCCTCAGCTCATCAGCAGCACCCCTCTCCTGCTAGTGCCCACTCCTGGCTGACTGAGCTCTCCCCTTCCAGCATCCCAGTCCCCAGGGCACAGTTATCCAGCATGGTCCTGCCCTGCTTTTGCCTCTCTGACCTGTAAGTCCTTCCTTCTCTAACTCCCTTGATGCCAAAAAGGGTCAGCCTTAAAAGAAACCAACACACACAAAAAAACTTGGGGGATTAAATTCTGGAGTGCGCCAGCAAGTTAATGGAATTGGGCAGAAATAAAGTGAAAAAGAAAGGAAAAGCGACCAAAATGGAGGTGATGTGTTGCTGCCTGGGCGGGGGAAGATTCCTCTGCCCACAGCTGCCCCACTGCACTGCACTTGATCGAGGGCTGGGGTCCTGGGGCCGGGGCGGGTGCATGTCTGGGGGCACCCCATGGGGAGCAGGACTGTGGTTTTGGCAGGTCTCTGGGGAGAGCCTCACACCTTTTCTTCTCTCTCTTTTTCCTTCTTTATTTGTTTTAAATGAAGAAGAATGCGGGGGAGGCCATTCCTGGGCTGGGAGGCGATGGCCACCCACGCTGGCGGGGTGCTGTGGGTGCTGTTCCTGCCCTCCTGCCTGCCCAGGTGTGTTGGCACAAGGGCACAGCAGTGCCAGCAAGTCCCACAGCAACCTCTGCTGGCTTTTGGCACACGCTGGTGAGCCATGCCATCCAAGTGACCTGGGCAGCCCCTCCTCTCCAGCGCCTTCCCCTCCGTTTACTCTTCCCTTGCAGTGAAGCCAGGTTATGCATTTGCGGGTTCCTTTTTTTTTTTTTCCTTAACCGTTCATTTTTTCCCCCTCCTCTCTCTAAGGTTTTCTCTCTCCTCTCCTCCTCTGTCCTTCCCTCCTGTCTTTGCCCCAGGCTATGCTCCGGTGACGGGGATGTGCCACCCTCTCCGCAGCTGCACCCTCAACCACGAGGACGGCTTCTCCTCGGCCTTCGTGGTGGCCCACGAGACCGGGCACGTGTAAGTCCTGGAGCAGGGGACAGAGCTGGCCATGGCCTGTCAAAAAGGGGGCTTGCTTTCTTTCTGCTGCTGCTGCAGCCGTGAATCCCTTGGGATCTTCCCTCCAGGTTGGGCATGGAGCACGACGGGCAGGGCAACCGCTGCGCCGACGAGACCAGCATGGGGAGCATCATGGCGCCGCTGGTGCAGGCCGCCTTCCACCGCTACCACTGGTCCCGCTGCAGCAAGCAGGAGCTCAGCCGCTACATCCAGTACGCCCCTTCCAGCTGGGAAGGCACGGCCTCCCTGCAGACCCCCACCCACCGGTGGCTTTTGGTAGCCAGAGGTGCTCCCAGGGCTGGAGGGCCTCTGGAGACAGGCTGGAACACCCCCAGCTGTGCGGCCTGGAGAACAGAAGGATGCAAGGAGGCCTTGGAGACTCTTGCAGTGCCCAAAGGCGTTCCCAGAGAGCTGGAGGGGGACCTTGTCAGTGGGAAGCCTTTCCCCCATGTCCAGAGAGTAGGGTTAGATGGGATATTAGGGAAAAGTTCTTTCCTGAGAGGGTGGGCAGGCCCTGGCACAGGGTGCCCAGAGAAGCTGTGGCTGCCCCTGGATCCCTGGCAGTGTCCAAGGCCAGGTTGGACACTGGGGCTTGGAGCAACCTGGTTTAATGGAAGGTGTCCCTGCCCCATGGCAGGGGGGTGGAACTCCATGGCCTTGAAGGACCATTCCGACCCAAGCCAGTCTGGGATTCCATGATAACTCAGATTTCTCAGTCACTGCATTTGGAGAGCGGCCTGGAGCTGAGGGATGGGATGATGGAAGGAAATCCTCTGTCTGACTCTGCAGCTCCTATGACTGCCTCCTGGATGACCCCTTCGAGCACCAGTGGCCCACGCTACCTGAGCTGCCGGGAATTAATTATTCCATGGACGAGCAGTGCCGCTTCGACTTCGGCGTGGGCTACAAGACCTGCACGGCGGTGAGTAGGGGCTGCATGGCCACGCTGTCCCCCCTCCCCGGGGTCCCCAGCCAGCCCGGGTGCCACCAGCCCGCTGGCACTCGCCGCTGCTGTCCCAGCCCAGCTCCTCTGTGCTCCCCAGTTCCGCACCTTCGACCCCTGCAAGCAGCTGTGGTGCAGCCACCCGGACAACCCCTACTTCTGCAAGACCAAGAAGGGGCCGCCCTTGGATGGTACCGAGTGCTCTCCTGGCAAGGTAGGGGCTGGTCCTGCTTCCTGTGGGAGGGATGTGTCCGAGGGCACCATGAAGAGCCCCTTCCTCCCGTGCTGTACCCTTCCTGTAGTGCTGTGGGTGCAGGAGGGCTCTCCGCTGGTGCTGAGCGCTTTGGAAGAGGTCGGTCTGGAACTCATTCCTTCTCCTTCCTTCCAGTGGTGCTTCAAGGGCCACTGCATCTGGAAGACGTCGGAGCAGCCTTACAGCCAGGATGGCAGCTGGAGCTCCTGGTCCAAGTTCGGCTCGTGCTCCAGGACCTGCGGGGGAGGCGTGCGGTCCCGCAGCCGGAGCTGCGACAACCCGCCGTACGTCTGGGCTCTGCCTCCCTCCCTCTTCCCAGCTGGAAGTGGCCACCAGCCAGGGGTTCCTGGCTCCTCCCCTTGTTGGCAGGGATGGGGACATCTGTACCTGCGGGAGCTGTGCTATTGTATTTGCGGGGTGCCCCGAGGAAGGCAGGAAGGATAAATCTGGCTCCATGTTCTCAGAAGGCTAATTTATTATTTATGATATTATATTAAAGAATGCTAAACTATACTAAAGAATACAGAAAGGATACAGACAGAAGGCTAAAAAGATAATAATGAAAACTCGTGACTCTCTCTCCAGAGTCCCAACACAGCTTGGCACTAATTGGCCAGTAAGTCAAAACAATTCACAGCAGAAACCAATGAAACAACCACCTGTTGGATAAACCATCTCCAAACACATTCCAAAGCAGCAAAACCCAGGAGAAGCAAATGAGATAATTATTGTTTTCCTTTTTCTCTGAGGCTTCTCAGCTTCCCAGGAGAAAAATCCTGGGCAAAGGGATTTCCCAGGAAATACGAATGCCACACTGTGCCGTGTGTTCGGGCACTGAGCTGGGGTTGAACACCATCCCCTCTCCAGCCCTCTCACAAACCACTGGGTTTGTTTTCCAGCCCAGCTTACGGAGGGCGCCCGTGCCCAGGAGCCACCTACGAGTACCAGGTGTGCAATGCCGAGGAGTGCCCGGGGCCCTTCCAGGATTTCCGTGCCCAGCAGTGCTCCAAGCGCAACTCCTACTACACCCACCAGAACAGCAAACATTCCTGGCTTCCCTACGAGCACCATGACGGTGAGTGGTGGCGGGTCCTGGCAAAGGAGCAGCAGCCAGGTTCCTCCAGAGGAATTCCTCTGCCCTGATGGCCGTCACCCTGGGATGGAGACTGTGCCAGCTGCACAGATGGTGGGGGGTGGGAAGCTCCTGAGCTGGAAACTGTTGTGCAATAAGCCAAGATCAAGCAGGCACCTTTTTAAAAGCACAGAATCACAGAGTGGTTTGGGTTGAAAGGGACCTTAAAGATGATCTCATTCCAACCCTGCAGCCAAGGGCAGGGACTAGGCCAGGTTACTCACAGTTGGAAGAACACTTCCCGCGATCCAGGGGCAGCCACAGCTTCTCTGGGCAACCTGTGCCAAGGCCTCCCCGCCTGCACAATACAGAATTTCTTCCCAATATCCCATCTAACCCTGCCTTCTGTCAGTTTCAAGTCATACCCAGTCTTCTGAGCACAAGGATGCTTGTGCTCAGCATTAAATATTTTCCAGGTAGTTGCTTCTCACCATCATTCTCCTGTGGAGAACCTTTTGTACTCCTTCCAGTTCTTACTGGAGTCTCCCTTACAGAAACCTGCCTTTGTGACCATCCACCTTTTCATATTCCTTTTTCCCATCTCCCATCCGCAGCTTCTTTGGTTGGGAATTCATCCTGGACAAAATAAATTTGCCTTTCCCTTGCAGAGAAAGCTTGCCACAACTTTATTCTTTCTTGCAGAAAGTTTCATGGGGGTAAAAAAAAAATCTTTTCAAATGATTTATCCAGGGCTGGATTTATTACTCTGTGGTTAAACCCCAATATGGGGTTTAATGTGTGTCACCTTTCTCCTTGTCCAAAGTCCCTCTCCAGCTTTCTTGGAGCTTCTTTAGGGTCTGGAAGGGGCTCTAAGTTCTTCCTGGAGCCTTCAGTTCTCCAGGCTGAACACCCCCAGCTCTCCCAGCCTGTTTCCAGAGCAGAGCTGCCTACTTGCATTGCAGCCTCATGTAGCACGTCCTGTCCTTCCCCTAATTTCCTGAGTGTACCAGGCAAAAGTGCAGGCTCTAGAGCTGCAAATGGCCTTGGGAGATCAGCCCAAGAATATCCTGGCCTTTGGAATTGTGGCTGTGCTCAAGCTGAGACGAGTCTTTGCCTTCACTCGCCCTAATGAATTTCCACAACTTGTTTTTCCCCCACCTCTCTTTTTCTGCCCCTTCCCTTTTCCTTTGCCCCAGATGCTCAGAAGTGTGAGCTGATCTGCCAGTCCGAGGGCACGGGAGACGTGGTGTTCATGAACCAGGTCGTTCACGACGGGACCCGCTGCAGCTACCGAGACCCCTACAGCGTCTGCGTCCGGGGCGAGTGCCTGGTGAGGGGCTCCTGTGGGGCTGTCCCTGTCCTTTCCCTGGCCAGGAGAGAGCTCAGCCCTTTGGGGGCACGGGTTTTTGCCCCTGGGGACCAAGCCTGTGTGCATCAAAGGGGATGGCAGAGCTGTTGGGGGGGCTGTTGCTGATTCCCCGACTTTTGGGACTCTGGCTGGGGCTCCCCTGTCTGGGGAGACCCTCCTGGAGTGGTCTTGTGTCAGGAAAGAGAGACCCACTGGATCTTTTCGGTCTTCAGGTTCTTGTTTATTGTTATCTTATCTAGAGTTTTGTACGCTGTCCACACTGGGCTCAGCGTGCTGAAAAAGCACCGCAAAAATGGCCAACACCTCGTTACAAGGTCTTTTAAAGCTAAACTGTCCAATTAAGAACTGACACCTGGAATATTTTCCCTTTTAACCCAATAACTGATCCCAAAGAGCCCCAATAGGGACTTTTCTGCCCAATTACAAAATGCCACCCAAACCCATGGAGAAGAAGGAAGAAGCAGCATGAAGAAGAAACCCAGGACAACACCCTGTGCCCTCCATCCTGCTTCCATCCACAACATAGTAAAAATCCCAAAACCTAAATTTCCCACTAAGTGATACACCTGCACTACTCTCTACAATCTACTTCACAACCTAGTGGATTCTAGTCTATTCTGGAGTTTAGGAAATTTCTCCATGAATGAGGGTCAAAGGCTGGGGCTCAGGGCACCCCAGGGCAGACAGAGAAATATTCCCAGTGCCCTGGGTTTCCACAGGGCACAGGGCTGTAACTTGGGCTGGGCTGCAGGGCTGTAATCCCAGTCTGGACCTCAGGCATGTAACCCCAGTCTTGTCCTCTCATCCCCTGGGTGCCAGCACGTCGGCTGTGACAAGGAGGTTGGCTCCCTGAAGCAGGATGACAAGTGTGGGGTCTGTGGAGGGGACAATTCCCACTGCCGGACGGTGAAGGGCACCTTGGCCAAGACTCCCAAGCAGCCAGGTTAGACGGGTGGATGGGCTTGGAAGCAGATTCACGAGCTGGATTCGTGTGTCCAGTTGGAGCAAACCTGCTCTTTCTCTTCCCTCCATCCTTCTTCCCTCCCTTTCAGGTGTTTTGAAGATGTTTGAGATCCCAGCTGGAGCAAGGCACCTTCAGATAGAGGAGATGGAGCCAGCATCCCACAGCATTGGTGAGCATGCCCTGGTGCACCTCTCCCTTCACCCTTTCTCAACCCTTGTCTCATAATTCCCACCAAAGAGGGTCTTGTTTAGGTCATTCCCATCCTCCAAAGCAAGTGACCAGAGGGAATGATATTGAAAATATCCCCTTTCTCCTCCTCCAGCTGTTAAGAATCAAGCCACAGGGAACTTCATCCTGAATGCCAAGGGCCAAGAAGCCAAAAGCCAAGTGTTCATTGAGATGGGCTTGGAGTGGGAATACACTGTGGAACAAGGCAAGGAGAGCCTGAAAACCAGTGGTCCCCTGCATGAGGCCATCAGTGTTTTGGTAAGCCTGGCTGGCATGGGCTCTGGGGGGCTTGGGGACGTCTGTCACAGACAGGGGAGCTGGTCTGAGGTGTGATGGGGCAGGTGATGGAAGGATGTGGGTAGAGGAGGAGGGCATGTCATTAAATCCAGGGAATGAGCCAGCCAAAAGCCACATGTTGCTCAGGCATTTGCCTTTGAGTCCAGCTGCATTTTGCTCTGCAGCAATTGCTTTTGACTCCAAACCCAATTTTAGTTATGCTGGTGTGTGGGGAATTAGAGATTGGGTTCCCTGGACTTGTGAGGAGTGGCAGGTCTGTGCTCCCATCCATCCCTGTGTCCCAGTTTTGGGCATAGGCCACCTTGCCATGTGGTCCCTTTCCCACGGCATCATTCTTTCCCCCTCTCTCTCTGCTCCCTCTGTGCCTGCAGGTCATCCCTCAGGAGGAGGAGGTGAGGAGCAGCCTCATGTACAGGTACATCATCCACGAAGACCTGCTGCCCATGATTGGAAATAACAATGTCCTGCTGGAGGAGATGGATTCCTACGAGTGGGCCCTCAAGAGCTGGTCCCAGTGCTCCAAGGCGTGTGGAGGAGGTGACTTGCTCTTCATAACAGCCCACAGGGAATGCTTGGGGGCTGCTTGGATATGGTAGAGGGTGTGTGAACCTCTTGGGGCATCTCTGTCGTGGAGAAGTTGTTGCAAAGCAGTTCAAGTGAGCATTTTAGCTGGATTTCTTAGAGAAACAGGCTTGCATGATTGTGTGTGTGTACCTTTGTCTGTCTATCCATGGACCTGCTAGGATTTTTGAATTCCTTGGCTGTTCTGTTTTTAACTGGATTAGAGCCAAGAAACAGTGATTTTGAAGATGACCAATACTAAAGTTTACACAGCAGTAGGCGTGAGGTTTGCTGGTGAAAGCCTCTTTTCCATACAGCCACTGGGATCTGACCCTCAGGTCGTGGGGAGCACCTTGTGCTCTGGGAATCAGAGTGGTTCGGGTTGGAAGGAACCTTTAAAGGCCACCTAGTCCAAACCCCTGCCACGGGCTGGGACGTTTTCCGAGAGCTGTGTGCACTCCACTGGGGGTGGGTCCAGCAGCCCCACGAGCATCCTCAGCAAACCTTGGCTTCCACCTGAGTGGTGACATCTGAGAGCACATATCCCACCAGGATACATGGGATGTGCTGGATATCCCAGCAGGATATGATGCAGGAGAGGGACCTGGGGGAACTTGGAGAGACTCCCACACCCACCACCTCACTGCCCACGCTCTGCCCCCTCAGGCATCCAGTACACCAAGTACGGCTGCCGTCGGAAAAGCGACAACCGGATGGTGCATAGGAACTTCTGTGACAACAGCAAGAAGCCAAAGCCAATCCGGAGGCGCTGTAACCTCCAGGAATGCTCCCAGCCCATGTAAGTCCTCTCTGTGTGGCCCAGGGTGCTCCCACTCCTCGTGGGGGCAGTTTGGGGTTGGATTGGGAGCACTTCCAGCCGCTTCCCAGCACAAGCGTCACCTCAAACGCCTTCTCCCTGTCCATCTTCCCCCCCCTGGCAGGTGGGTGGCCGAGGAGTGGGGTGCCTGCAGCCGCTCCTGCGGGAAGCTGGGGGTGCAGGTGCGGGCGGTGCAGTGCATGCAGCGCCTGCAGGACGGCACCAACCGCACCCTGCACAGCAAGTACTGCCCCGGGCAGCGCCCCGAGACGCGCCGGCCCTGCGGCCGCCTGCCCTGCCCCGCACAGTGGAGGACAGGAGCCTGGTCCGAGGTGAGGAAACCCCTGGAAGGAGGGTGTGGGAGGTGGGTGTGAAGGTCAGGTGCTTGTAGGGGTGACGGAGTAGAATCCTGGAATGGTTTGGTTCAAAAGGTCATCTAGTCCAACCCCCCTGCCATGGACAGGGACACTTTCCATGAGACCAGGTTGCTCAGAGTCCCACTCAGCCTGGCCTTGGTGGAGGTAAGGGTACAAGAGACAGTGATGTTTTCACAGAATCCTGGAATGGTTTGGGTTGGAAGGGACCTTCAAGCCCATCTTGTTCCAACCCCTTGCCTCAGTCAGATCACCTTCCACGAGACCAGGCTGCTCCAAGCCTGGCTTCGAAAACTTCCATGGATAAGGGTACAGGGGAAAATGAGAGAGGGGAGAGCATCCCTGTGCAGAGAGTGTGGAGGTTTGGGAGACAGGGAGGGAACCCGCACATCAGAAAGCAAAATCCACCTGAGCAACAGTCAGCAGCACATCCTGGGTGGGCTGTGGGGGTGTGGGGGCTGTCACTGACTGTCTGTCTGTCTGTCTGTCTGGGCACAGTGCTCGGTGACCTGCGGGGAAGGCGTCCAGCAGCGGCAGGTGGTGTGCAAGGGCAGTGACAGTGGCACACGCTGCGAGGGTGACAAGCCAGAGGCCATCCAGGGCTGCCATGTGGCCGTCTGCCCGGGTGAGAGGAGGAGGAGGAGGAGGAGGAGGAGGAGGTGGCACTGGGATGGGGCATGTGATGGTGGGGATCAACCCCCAGGAATGCCACCAGCCCGTTGAGGCTTCAGGGGATGCCAGAGGACAAGGTTGGGTTGAACGTCCCTGATGTGGCTGGCAGTAAAAAATTTTAAATCCAGCCAAAATATTTCCCTTCTCTGCTCTTAGCCCTGGCATTGGCTGGTTTTGGGTTTTTGTGATGAGCTGGTGGAGATGGGCACCCTGGAGTTTATCTTTGGTGGGGTTTGAATGGCTTAAATGCTGGGTGCTTAAGGGATTTAATTTTTAAGGAGATCCCGTAAAACAAACCAAACAACCTCCGAGGTATTTGAGTGCCCTCAGCCTCGTGTGGCTGCTGGGCATCGTGGTGCTCTCTCTGCAGGGAAGCTCTCTGGCATCACTGCCAGTGCCGATGCCGGTGACCACGGCACGACCAAAGGGCAGCGGGTGCCCCAGGAGGGAGCCAAAAACCCCGTGAGCAAGATCTCCTCCAGTAAGTGCTCGTGTAAGGGCGGTGCTTCCCAGGATAACCCTCCCGAGGACTTGTGCAGCTCCCCAGCCGTGCTCCTGGGGAGTTCCAGCCTCTTCTGCCCCCTCTGCTCCAGAGCGCGTTGCTCCATTGCCATCTTGTGGTCTGCGAGGTCCTGCAGTTTCTGTGCTGAGCTCCTTTTGCCTCCCGGTTTTCATGCCCTTTCCTTTTTACTTTGGAATTTTTTAAGCAGGGAAATGGCTTCTGGTTTTTCCCCCTTGGAGTCCTTCACAGCTGGGGCTCAGTGCATCTTGGTTTGGAGCATCCCTTGCTCTCTGTTTTTTCTCCATGCACAGAATCCTTCAGTGCTTTGGCTTAATTTTCCAGGTCCCTCTTGTCTGCTTCCTATGTGGATAGGCAGCACCCTGACAGGGTACCTTGTTCCCTTTGGGAATCCCGTGGGAGGGGTGCAGGGCTGGGAGCCCAATGCCAGCTGATTTTGTGCTGCTCTGTCCCTCTCCAGGGGAGCCTTGCCTCGGGGACAAGTCCATCTTCTGCCAGATGGAGGTGCTGGCTCGCTACTGCTCCATCCCTGGATACAACAAGCTCTGCTGTGAATCCTGTGGGAAGAAAGCCTCCTCCACCACCGGCTCAGCTCCTGTCACCAGCATTCCCCCGGGAACCACCACTCCCAGCCCTGCTCTGGAGCTCCTCCCCTACCCCACTACCTCTGCTCAGGGGGAGCCTGGTGGGGACCCCACGCTGGCACCTGGAGTATCCAGCAGCGGTGCTTTTCCAGGGGAGCTGCCAGCCCCCAGGGAGCAGGAAAGAGGCCAGGGGGCCAGGTAACCTGCTCAGAACCACCTCCCTGTGGGGCTGGGAAAGCCTTTCTCCTCTTCCCTCCCGTTCTCTCCATCTTTTTCCTCTCCCCCAACTTCCAGCGATGGTTTTCATGGGTGGCACCGCCAGGTGTGGGAATGACCTGGCTCCACACCCAGAAATTCCTGGGAAAACCACTCATTTCCCATAGTCCTGCTTGTCCTCCCAGCTGTGCCATGGCCCTTTTTGACAGTGCTGTGGGAAAAAAAAAAAGGTGGAAAAGAGCAAAAAAAGCTGTGGGCACACAGGCTGCTTCCTCCCAAGGTGCTAAAAAGATGTGGGAGGGGGATGGCTCTAATGTTGCATTTTCCTTCCCCCTGCTCCAAGCAGCAGCACAGGATGTGCTGGACAGGAGGGTCCTGGCTTGGTGGTTCAGCCCTGGAGCTTGGGGATAGCAATGGGAGGATCCTGGGAATCTGGTGGGGAAAACTGGAGGGGAGGTGCTGAGATGAGGAGAGGGCAAATGTGGGGAAATCCCAAACTGCTGCTTTGGGCTGTCCTTGGTGGGGTAGAGAGTTTGGGAAACATGTTTGGGGGAAGGTGGAATGTGATAAGCATAGAGCTGCTTCTGTCCTGGAGGCAAGAGATGGTCCAGGAGATTCCAAAGTGAGCAATAAGAACCACAGGTCAAAGACCAAAAATTGATGTTAAAAATGCCTGTCACCTGGGGGGTGACTTTTTTTTCAGCCAGTACTGCCCTTGGCCAGCCTTGAGCTAATAACAATGCCCAGGATCACCAGGATCACCAGCCTCATCCCTTCCAGGGGGAAATGGGAGTGACTGGGAAGCCAGGAGTGGATTTTAGGGGCAGTCACAAGGAGAGGAGAGAGCCAAGGATTCATCTGTGTGTCTCCTTTCTTGGGAAGGGATGGAGAGGGGGTGATTAATGCTGTCACAAATTATTGTGCCAAGTACTAAACGTTTGCACAGCACTTTAGGAGCCTTGGGCTGCCCTCTCCTTGCTGGGTGTTGGGCCAGCTCTGGGCACAGGGTTTGCCTTGACAAGTTTCAGTCCTCAAAAACCTCCCAAAAATGGTGTCCCTGAGGGGGCTTCCATGGTTTTGGTACTTGGGGCACCTCTGGGTGCAGCAGGGGTAGGTGGGGGAGGAAGTTTTGGGAATGGGGAGGTGGAGTCCCAGGAAGGCAAGGCTTGGCAGACAGACCAGTTTGGCATTGCAAAGTGGGATGTCCTTGGGAGCACCTGCGTGGCCTTGAGGCTCCTGCTTCCCTGGTGTCCAAGGAGTAGGATGTGGCATCCCTAGGGACAGTGCTGGTGAGCTCTGCAGGGAGCCAGGCCTTGCTGGTGAGGTGGCCTGGGGTGATTTTCCCATGGATTGTGACAGGGTTGAGGTGCTTGCTTTGCCTGAAATGGATGGAGACCCCTCTGCATTCTGGATGTTTTAAGCATTGGACTCTGCATTGCTCCCCCAGAGCTTCCCCACACCCTCCTGCTGCCAAGGCACAGCTGGACGAGCATTTTTCCAACTCCTCTCAAAGCACCTCAGGCTGGAGGTCCCTGGCTCCTGGGTGCTGCCCTTTGGCCTTAGGTGGGCATCCCAAAACCTGGAACAAAGCCCCCCCATCTGTCTGAGCCACAAAACTGGCACACCTCGTGGGAGTGGGCACACGGAGTGCCCAGACCCAGGGCATGCAGGTACTGGCACACACAGGGGATCCTGTGGGGATGCCAGGCTGGGGTTGGGATGCCTCCACCCCTGCCATGCCCCTTTCCAGCCCCTCCACGGGAGTGCCAGCATTTATTTATTGTGCCAAAGATAACGCTTTGTTTGCTCTCCAAGGAGCATAACAAAAAGATCTTCTTTCCCCTCACAAATGGGCTGTGATGTCCTTCCTCTGAAATTCCCAGCTGCTCCCCTCCCTTCCTTGCTGGCCTAGGCTTTGGTGCTTTATTGCTTTAGGAATATTTGCAGTGGTTCCTCCCTGCACCTCAGGGCAGAGCTGGGGCTGGGCACTGCCCCAGCTCCTGGCACCCACAGTCCCTGGGGGTGTTTGGGCAGGGGGGCTGCACTGCAGGTGCTGATCCTGACCTCAGGACCACCTGAGAGCTGGGGGAGATCTAAAGCAGGCTGGGATGACCTCTCCCCAGGAGCTGTGGGTGCTCTGGGGTGGTGATGCTGCAGGGCTGGCACCCAGCACTGCATGTCTCATGGATCCTGGAGTGGTTTGGGTTGGAAGGAGCTGGGAAGCTCATCTAGTTCCAGCCCTCCTGCCGTGGGCAGGGACATCTTCCACTACACCAGGCTGCTCCACCCTGGCCTTGAGCACTTCCAGGGATCATGGGGGATTTATTCCAGCTGAAGGCAGGCTGAGCTTGGGTGGCTTTGTCCTGTCTCTGGTCCTGTCTCCAGGAGGAGAGGATGACTCTGATCCCCTGCACCCTCCTAAGCCAGGTGGGTGCATGGAGTCCTTCCTGTGCTGTAACCTTGTCCAGTGTTACCATGATGTATAAAGTTTTGTACATACGAGATTCAGAGCTTTTAAACTTTTAATATTTATTAATTTGTTGGGTTCTTCTTTTTTTTTTTTTTTTTTTGAACTCTAACATAATGTAAAAAAAAAAAAAAATAAATCCACATAAAAATCTCTTGCTGTTGATCTGTTTTGGGGGGGATGTGTGTGTGGAGGGGGAAATACGAGCAATATGTGTGGTTGTTGAAATAGATTTACTTTGTGTTACTTCAACCCAGTCCTTCCTCTTCATCAGCCTTTTTCACACTGCTGTTTTGAGGAGGAAGAAAATCTCTACAGATTTTCACATATACAGATACACACAGATAAATAGTTAAACCAGTGCAAGAATAAATATTGATTGACTTCACTGTGACTGACAATTTACTTCATTGGTGGCCTTTGGTGCTGCTGTAATCCCTCAGAAAAGGCTTTATTTTCCTCTTCCCTGCTTCACACCCTTTGAAATGTCTCCTGCAGACCTCTGGTTCTCAGAGTCGTGGTGGAACTGCTGCATCTTTTGGTGTAATGAAGTCACTCTGTCCTTCCCCTTGTGTTTTTCATGGCCCCTGCCAAAAGGTGAACCCCAAACCAGGTCATTCCTTAAATCCCAGCCACACTGGATTCCTCTGGATCTTTGCAGTGCCTGCTTTTACAAGTGCTTTGCAAACCCTGCTTGGATTTTACCATGGAAAAACTCTTCCAGCTGTCTGTTGGGTGCTTCCCTCCCACACAGCATCACTACAGCTCGTCACATCTTCAGCTTTTTAGGCTGCAGCAGCCACAAGATTTGGGCAAGGAGGGATTTTTGGGTTTATGAGGGATAGGAGAGACTTCAAGGCTTGCAACTGGTGTGGTTGTGGCTTTTCTTGCTGGCATGGCCAGGCCAGGCCAGGTAAAAATGGATCTTGGAGAAACCTGGATGGGTCTCGGAGCAGCTTGGTCTGGTGGAGGATGCCCTGCCCACGGCAGGAGGTGGAATGAGATGAGATTTCAAGTCCCTTCCAACCCAAACCAGCCAGGGATTTGGGTTCTGTGAGATGGGGCAGAGCAGGTGCTTGTTCCCACCAGAACTGGAATCATGGCTGTGTCTCCAAACACCTCCACTGCTCATTTTCCCACAGCAGCCATTGCATCCCTTCAGAACTCACACTCTTGGCCAGGGTTGGAGCGGGTGGAACAGTTTTCTAGGAAAGTTTCAGCTTTCTTTCCCGTGGCTTTTGCCAAAGGATTTCATCTCAGCCCCGGAGCCTTGTTGGCTCAGCTCAGCCACTTCCCTGCCTGACTCACCAGCCCTGGCCCTGAGCTTCACTCCCCAGCTTTTCCTGCAGGGATCTGCTCATGGCACAGCTGCTGTGTCCCATGGCAGCTTCCCAGCTTCTCCCTGCACTCCTGATTGCTGGGCAGGTTATAACAGCACCCTGCCAGCTGCTGCTCCTGGGATGCTCCAGACTGATTCCCCTGTGGCTGTCAGAGAAGCTGTGCATGTCCCAGGAATGCCCTGCAGGGATCCTGGTGGGATGTGCATGTCCCAAGGCAGCTGCTAGCCCTGCAGTGGAGGTTTGGGATGTGCAGCTGCAGCTTCATGGGAGGTTTGCTATTGCCACAGTTCAGTGATGGGATTATTTTTAAAAAATGTTCCTTTTTTGTGGAGTTTTGGGAGTGTCTGGGGCCCAGCAGTCAGGAAATACAATTCTCTGTATTTCCTAGGAAGGAGAGAGCAGTGGCTGATCAGAGAGAGCTCTGTCCAGCACTTCAGAGCTGCCTCTCCACTAAATTCCCAAGAAGAGCTGATCCTCACCATTCTTTCAGATGCATTCCCTCACTCTTTCTCGTGGTAGTTTTGTCTCTGCAGCCAGCTGGAGCAGACAGGCAGGCAATGTTTTATTGCCCCATTTGGTGGGTGGTGTCCATGTGCTCTCCTGAGGGCTGGAGGGGATCTCCTGGCAATAAGAGTGACTTGCAGGGGGAGGGAAATCACAGAAAACTGCTTGTGCTGGCAAGCCTGGATGTGGAGGGGCTTGACAGCTGGCCTACAAGCAAAGCTGAGTTAATAGAAGAAATACCAATTAAGGATTTTTGAGTGTATCCATAGCAAGGAAGAAGACAAGGCCGTCAGCATGGAAACAGAAAAGATACATGAACATTTTTGTAAGCTAGACTACGTGCCCAAGGAGATGGGCATACGTGCCTTCTTAAATTTCTGTAAAACTTTTGCCAATGATATTGATGCTGATTGCTTTGCACCAATGAATATAATAAGTTATTGTGATGTAGGTAATGACTTAAGATCACACTTTGTTAAGAGGATATAAGCTGGAGAACACGCAGAATGAAAAACTTTATTCTTTAGACCCTAATCTCGTGTGTGTCTGTCGCACCCGACCGAACGGTGACACCTGGAGGCCAGGAAGGGACGGCACTGCCACCCCAAACCCGGCTCAGAGGGGTGAGGGCTGCCCCTGGTTCATGGCAGAGATCCCTGAGCTCGTGGGCCGCTTGTGGGACATCCCTGGGAGCCGCAGGGAGGGTTTGGGAATCCGGCTGCAGCCGCTGGAGCCGCTGCTGCTCTGCGGGGAAAGCGGCTCCTGGAGAGGTGACAGGAGCGCTGCTCCCCCTGCGACATTCCTGGGAGATGGATGGACAGGGATGTCCTGGGGGGTCCTCACCAGGAGTCACTCCAACCCTGCCCGATTGTCCCTTTCCCTTGCTGCTGGATGGAGTGACTCTTTGGGAGGCTGAGGGAGCTGGGAAAGGGGCTGAGCCTGGAGCAAAGGAGGCTCAGGGGGGACCTTGTGGCTCTGCACAACTCCCTGCCAGGAGGGGACAGCCAGGGGGGGTCGGGCTGTGCTGCCAGGGAACAGGGACAGGACAAAGGGAAAGGGCCTCAGGCTGGGCCAGGGGAGGCTGGAAATTAAGAAAAGTTTCTTCATGGAGAGGGCTGTGAAGCTCTGGAACAGGCTGGATGAAATAAATTCACATCCAGGTCCCTTTCTGCCCACCTAAAGTGAGGTGACTCCATCCAGCTCTGTGGGCACAATGTCACCTTTACTGGGGACCTGGGGCTGAAAGGTCCCTTCTGGGAGGGTTTGGAGCCATTGCCAAGGAAATGGGTGACTTTACCAAAAGGCCCATGGTCCTTCATTGCTGTTTGAGCAACTAACCAGGACTGGGAAAAAAAACCCCAACCCTTGGGAGGGCTTGGAAAATGTTGGGATTCAGTGGCTCAGCAGCACAGCAAAGCTTCCAGCAGCAATGCAGACTGGTAAAATCCATATCCAATTGTCCTCAGCCCTTCCAAAGGGTCTGGAAACACATTCCCAACTCCAATCCCAGCTACAGGACCTGGTCCCTCTGGCAGGACAGGTATCCTTTGGGACTAGGACTTCAGCTGGATGACAAATCTGCCTTTGTCAATCTCTAGAGGAGGAGGAAGAGGAAAGGGAGCACCCTAAATCCAGACCTAGAAAGCAGGTTCTTGCTGGAAGTGCCTCTCCCTTCTGCCCTTCCATGTGTCCAGGAAAGTTAAGAGTCAAATAGACACAATGTGAAAATACAGGGCATTTATTTCTGTAAATAACCAAAGCACTTGTCATTGGTGTCTCCAGATAGAAAACCAGGCAAGATTCCTCCCCTGTACCAGGAGACTCAGTGCTAACATTTCAGGCTCATAATTAAAAAAAAGAATATATACTCCATATCCCTCTTTTCTTTCCTAAGAAGCTTGTTATGTAGCACACAGATCACAAAAAAAAGGGATAAAAATACTTCCAAGGCACATTATTACCAGGAAGGAATGGAGAAATGCTGCTTTTTACTCACCAGCCTCCCTCTGGTGCTGGAGATGTTGGGTGGTGGTAGATGATGAAAATTCAGCTTGGGAGGCCAACCTCCCAGGCAAGGAAGGTCATTTATTCCCTCCACTGGAGACTCCCAGCTGGCTGCAGATGTGTCCCCTCCTGATAGCTTTGATGAACAGGGAGAAAACACAACATTTTGGGATGCAGTCCTCCAGGAGGGTTTCTTGGGCTCTCAGAAACTCATCCACTTGCAAAACAAGGCTGGTTTTGGCTTGGCTTCCAGCAAGGCCCTGCCTTATGAAGGGGAGGAATCCAGGAGGGGGAAATCTGAGCCTTGGGGGTGTGAGGGCAGGTTTGGAGGCACGGGGTGTGTCTGTTCTTCAGCAGCTCCTCCTGTGGTCCCTTCTGATGTCCTTATTGCAGCATTTTCCTCATTCGGAGGTGGATGTGGAGGAGAATCCCAAGGTGCTCTGGCTCCTTATTCTTTTTCTGCAGACAGCAGGAGGTTGCAGACCTTGGAGTTGGTTTGGTGCAAGGCAAATTCCCTCCCGGGCACGGCGCCGCGCCGGCCTCTCCGAGCGGTGCTGCTCCGGCTCCCGGCAGACTGGGACACTGTGAGGACTTCTCTGTGGGACAGAGGGACAGCAGCATGGTCAGGAGTGTGTGGTGGTGGTGGATCTCATCCTTCTCCTTCCAGACCAGCCCAGTCACCATCTCCTGATGGTCTTGTGCGTTGCCATAGGACATGAAACAACAGGAGCGCACACACCGCTGCTCTCAGGGTGAAGAAAAGGGAAGTTTATTTTCTGACTCCAACATTTATAGTTTTCTAAAAGTGACAGTGGATTGGAGGGTGGCAGTGCCACCTCTCCAACGACACTGGACAAACCAACAGTCTATCAAATTTCTCCTCCTCTATAAAAGAATGCAAAACAATAAGTTATTTACAGAAAGCGTGTGAGAAAGTTTGCTACAAGAATATAAACATCAGAAGGCTTAAAAAAACTTTAAAAAATCAGAGCAACACTTATGGATGGTGCTTCCACCCATATCAGGAACTTGCGGTGCCCTTCCCTCATCCCCACCAATTCCCACCCAGTAAGTGCAACCATTAATCCTCTCCTCTTCCCTCCTTTCTCTCAAGCCCACCAGGAGGTTTCTACAGGATCTGGTGCTACCTGTATGGGACCTGTTCCTCTCTCAGCTGCAGGCACATGAGCACAGGGCTGCTGGAAAACCTCAGCTTGGTGTCGAAGTGGATGGAGGTCTCCACCTCTGTCTGGCTCCTCAGGGTGGCTTGGAGCAAAGGGGAATCTAGATCTGCCTGGAAATCCATGGCAAGGCTTCCCCTGGAAGAGAGAAGCATGTAGGGTCTGCTCTCAGAGCAATGGCCTGAGCTGGGCACCAAACAACTCCATAAACACCCCAGTTAGAGATCTGGCCATGGAAAATGTCTGTGTAAACATCAGGAAAGGCTGGACCCAACAGGAGAAGCTCAGGGAGCTGTGGAAACCCACCCTTGTCCCCCATTCCCAGAGCCAAGCTGACCTGGCATTGACGCTGGTTTTCAGCTCCTGCTCCCAAATGCTCACGTCCATGTTGGCTGAAACGTCCAGCCCCAGCCCACCCTGCAGTTTGATGGTCACTTGGAGGCCAGACTGCAGAGGAATGACCTGGAAGATGGAAAAGGTAGAGCTTCCAGTGACCAGGCACTGCTCTTGGATGGGTGGCTGACACCAGCATGGCCTTGTGGCTGCTGGGAATGTCCATCCCAACCCTGCAACTCCAGCCACAGGTCTCCCATGACAGAACAAGACATCCCGCTGCTTTACCAACCCCAAGACACACCTGGCAGTGCCACCTCACTCTTGGATCTGTGTCTGTGCTGTGCAACATGCACAGGCTCATTTCACTGGATTCACTGGGATGTGGTGTGGAGAGAGGCCACTGCTTCCTCCCCATCCTGTACCTGGTGATGGTCCAGCAGCAGGAGGTTCCCCCTGACCACACTGGTGGGCTCTCCACTGCTCAGCAGGACCTTGGCCATCAGGTCTGTGTATCCCTGGAAGAAGACAACTGGCCGCAGCTGGACGTCAAAGAAGGTGGCTGCCATCCCAGCCATGAGCTCTGGCTGCTCTTCCCCTTCTGAGAGGTTTTCTCCCATCATTGACTCCATCCCTTGTGCTTCAAAGGTCACCTGGAGGACAGAAGTGGACAGGAGCAGGACATCAGTGATGGAGTGACTTGGGTGAGGCATCCAAGCCATCCCTGAGCACCCTGAGGTACCAGTGATGCATCCTCTGGTTTTTGGGGTGGCAGGGGCTCCCTTCTCCAGAGCAGGAGTTTGTGGTTTCACACCGGTGATTTGGGAATTTGCCTCTTTTGATAGAGGACGTGCTGAGCGCAGAGGTGAAGCACCACAAGGGGCTTAAGAGGGGACACAGGGACAGCAGTGACACCCCTGGGTTGGTGTTGTCACCCCCCCTCCAACCCCCAACCCTCCCTCAGTGGCACCTGAGCTGCACGAAGCCGCTGGCCGTGGCCGAGCAGGGAGAAGTCGGAGACGCTCTTCCTCAGGAATCCACCCTCCAGAAACAGCAGGTCCAGCCCAAAAGTGGAAGTCAGGTCCTGTGTGACTGAAGGGCAGAGAGATGCCCATGAGCACCCCTGGGTGTCTGGTGGAAGGGGGATGGTAACAGGATGATCTTTAAGGTCCCCTCCAACCCAAACCTGTGGTACCACTCTGTATCTTCTCCTTTCGTTCTTGCAACACTCAAATGATTCAGCTTTGCAAGGTTGTTTTTTATTTTACTCCCTGGCTATTCCACCTTCACTGACCCTCTGCAAGGCCAGACTGAGCTAATTTGAAGAGGGGCAAAAATGAGGGGTGAAGAATTCAGCAGATATTTAGCAAGTGCTTCTTTTTGCAGTCTCTGAAGTTGGATTTTTTTTTCTCTTAAATCTCACTACAAGAATCCTCCCCTATGAAGATCTTATTAAAATCCTGAAGGAACTGAGGAGTGGAGTGAAATATCTTGTCAGGGAATGCACAGAAACTCCCTCCAGCAATCTGCTGTTGGTTTCACCTCCAGCTGAAGCTCCTCTTTCAAACCAGCAGGATTTGGGAAAAGTTTGTGTTAGAGAAGGGCATGTTCCTAGCTCAGGTGGTGAGATACGCATTGTACTGCCAGCTGGTGCTGGGGGACATTCTCAGAAACCTCCCTGAGATTTTGGGGCATTCTACAGACCTGAATCCTCCTCTGGAAGCTGCCTTTTCCCACCACCCCTCCTTTAACCCTCTGAGGGGACCATGGTGTCCTCTGTGCTGTCACCTGTCAGAGGTCCTGAGAAAGAAGAGGAGATGCCAGCTTTAGAGAAGAAGTTGTAATTGTTTATCCGTGGGTCTCCCATGATGTCTTTCATGACCTTCCTGGAAAAGAGAGGGAAAGGATATGTCAGCACTGGGAGGGAGGGAAGGCAAGAGGTCAGTGGTCACTACAGAAGGAAATATAATTTGCCAAAGAATTCCTCATGGTTGCTGACTGCCCAGAGCAGCGTGAGTAAAAAATGAAAGCATTAGATGTGGGCTACCCTGGAATTCCCTTTTCCTGGTTTATTAGGATAAACCAGGCAGATATTTTTGCTTAGCTCTGAAAAATGTGAGTGCTTGGTTTGTTCTGTGCAGACAGGAAGATTAATGCAGGCACAAATTGTGCACTGCCCTGGAAGCCAGAACTTCAGCCTCCAAGGACTCTGCTGAAACCACGAGCCTGGGTCTTGCTGCCACGGGGCAGGATGACAAGGAACATCAGGTTCTGCCTAGCTATGTGGCATCTGCATCCCTCTTGTTACTCCAGGAATGTCCAGGCAGCCCCCATGAAGTGATGCTAGCACATTTTAAAGACATGTTGGTCCAAACCCCACAGCTGGATTGTGGAGGAGGAGGAGGAGGAAAAGGTGATGCAGAGCAGAGGGAAAATGCCCCTGTGCCCCCAAGCCCCACCTTGCCAGGTGGTGGTGGTCACGCAGGCTGTTCTGCACTTTCATCAGCAGGAACGTGGCCACCTCTGCCTCCATCTCACTGGTGGCCAGCAGGATGTTGATGACATCCATGGGCAGGGGGTGGTTGTCCAGGAGGATTTCTGCAGCAGCCAGGCGACAGGTTTTGTCATAACTCTTCCTCTTCTGGTGGAAAATCCTCCTCATCACTTGCTTCACCTGATGAGAAGGGGTAATTAAAAAAGTGCAAGTGCACCCCAGCAGCTTGGCTTGGAGTGCGGAGGGGAGCACCAAGCCTCACAACCTCCTCTCCTACCTTGCTGGAGATGTGGGCAGCGGGGAATCGCTGCAGGGCAGAGGTGGCTGCGGTGGTGACAGCCGTGGGACCGTCCTCAGCGTGCTCCAGGAGGGTGGGGATGGTCTCAGGGAGCCTTGCATTCCCCAGGGCCAGCAGGGAAATGACCACCTTGGGCTCCTCCTCAGCATCTCTGAGCCCCCTGAGGATGGTTTCCACCCCACGCTCCACCACCTGCTCGGGATTTGCAGGAGGAGAGGGAGGTGAGGGACAGGAGATATTCTGGGCACCCCTGGAATTTGGGGGGTGTCCCAAAAAGCTGAGTGTGAGGGGTTGGAGGGGACCCACCTGCAGCCCACAGAGCTTCTGCTGGCACAGCTTGCCCACCAGGGAGCCCACAGCAACTATTCCTGTCTCCCAGATCTCAGGTGCCAGCTGCTTCCCATCCAGCTTGTCCTGGGCATCAGGAAAGGGGTAACAGGAAGCAGGAAAGAAGAAATTAGGGAAAAAAAGAGAAGGAGTATGCTTTACCCCTTGTCTCAAGCAAGTAAGGGAAAACTAGCTCTTACCTACCTGGAAGGAGGCCATGCATGATTTAATTGGATAAAATCCTGTGGCTCTAAATTAAGATTTTATTATCTCTAATGCACTGATACAAAGCATCTTCTGCTGGATTCTCTTCCTCTGGGGAGCATCTACTCCCATCCCGTTAAATGCACATGAAACAATCCCATAAGCAGGAAAACCAATTTCTACAGAAACATTTCCCTTGTTCCATGGTGTGTGGATCCATCCCAGGATGGAGAAGAGAGGGAGATGTCCATACTCACCAGGACAAGGTGGAGAAGCTCTCCTGAGGGCCGGGGAGAGAAAGCTGCAGTGTAGAGAAACTTCTCCAGGAGGGACTTGGGCTCCTGGCTGAAATCCAGGAAATCTGAGAGCGCTGCCAAGGAAGCCACCGACTGTGTGGCCACTGCTGCCTCCACCAAGAAAGGGCTGGGGCAAGAAGAGGGAAGTCAGCAGTGGCACAGCCCACAAAAACCATGCAGTGCTTGGACAGGACAGGCATTGGGAGAAGCCAGAGGACACTGCCACTAGCCAGGGTGGCTGCCTGGAGCAGGGATGCTGCATGGAGCAGCACCAACATATCCTGGCTGCCTTGTCCAGCACTTGGAATTTTGGAGAGACAGCTCCAGGGGTTCTCACCGTGTCTCCTCGGGGGCTCTCCTCAGCAGCTGCAGGACATCCCTCTTCTTGGCACTGCGCAGCATCTGGATGAACCTCTGGAACTGCCAGGCTGTCGCCACCTTCGAGGTGTCTGTTCTGACTCTCTGCCTGTCAGAAGCCTTCAGGAAGGCTCTCAGCTGCAAAGGTGAGGTTTGTTAGGGGCGATTTAGCCTCTTTTATCACAGGATAACGTTTACACCAAAGCAGCCCCTCCAACAGCACCACTGGGGTTTAACCCCAAGCCCCACAAGTTGAGGGAGAGCTTGAGGGAGAGTTTTGGGGGTCAGTAGCATCACTGACCGAGGGGCAGTGGGTGCAGACCCTCCTGAAGGGCAGGCTGGCCATGCCCAGGGGCTGGGGCCGTGCCCCTGTGCCAGCCAGCACATCCTTAAGGCTTTGTCCAGACACCTCTGCCAGCCCAGGCATTGCAGGAGACACCAGCTGGAGCTGCTGCCTGTGAAAGGAGAAACAGTCAATGGAAAGTTTTGTGAATTCCACCCTCCACGGCCAGTGGTTGGGATCATCCCTCACCTTGAGCTGATTTTGATGCCGGAGCGGGATCTCAGGGCTGGAGCCACCACGTGGCTTTCCTCTGCCAGGACTGACTGGAGCAGGCTGTCCCTCACCACGTACTGGCTTCTGCTGGAGGGCTGCCACTTCACTCCAAAAATCTTGGGAAAGGAGAGGCAACGAGAAAAAAAAGCAACCTTTTTTTCCCTTTGCCCTTTCCCCAGGAGATTTCTCTCTTTACATTAGTGGAGAAAGAACTTTTCCAGTCCACCAAGTCACCTATTTCACTTGCAAAATGTAGGAAAGGAAAATCCATAAGAGCCTGCCTTCTTCCCAAATATGGGAGAAGGCAGCACCAGGTGAGGACCAGCAAGGGGATGCTCCCACCCATGGCTGATGCAGGTAGACAGAGGGGTGACACCACAGGGACTTGCACAACAAGGAGGTGTTGAGACCCCTGCCAGGCCCCTGGGGTTTCCATGGGAATGTCCATTTTTATACTGAATTCAGCAGAATTTGTACATTTTCAAAAAAACCATTAAATTTTGGTTATGGCAGGTATGCCTGCATTAAGGCCCACGGGATTTCATCTGTTTATGTCAGGGCTGAACACTGCTACTGCTTTCAGCAAAACAGAATCCTGTCAAAGTAATCCCCCATGGAATGAGATTCAGACCCAGAAAGCATCCCTGCATCTCCAGCTTCCCAAGCAGGATCACCTGACAGCTCAGAACTGATAACAAGGGTGGGGATGGGGTGACCCAGAGCACCTTTACTGCTCCTTCCCACCTCAAAATCCTCCTGGGGGGTGTTGGTGCATCCCACTTTGGGGATGGGTCTGAGTCCCATCCCAAGCTGGTGCAGAAGGCTGAAGCCAGCTGGGAATGGGAATCTAAGCCCAGCTGCAAAAGGATTTTGGGGATGGCCCTGCTGAAACAGCGTGAGCTGAGCCCCCCACAGTGAGAGCAATGGACTTGCTTTGTTCATGGAGGTGAATCCAGACTTTGGCTTCGAGCAGCTGAGGAGATCTTTGGCCTTGGTGATGGAATGGTTGGACACGGTGTAGGTGACCTGGCAGCTTCCAGAGGCATCTTCCTGAAACACAAAGGGGAGTGACCACGGGTATTAAACACTCTGTGGAGAGGACAGACACAAAGGCCATCCCAGCAAAGAGAGCAGCAGCTAAAATGTAGAAAGTGGGACAAATCAGGGGGTGGTTGGAAAACTCCAAGTCCATCCAGGTATCTTTGCAAATTTGGGCTCTAAATTAAGATTTAATTAAGCATCTCTGTGACTGCATTTGGGGTTCTGAGGTTATTTCGTGTTGTTCACAGGTCATTCCAGCTGGCTGCTGGCAAAGCAAATCCTGTTGGCAGGAATGCTTGTGGAGTTTTTCCTCTGCTGTTCCTACTGTCCAGGGAAAGGCTGTGATTTTGTAAGGGGTGCCAATTGCTGAAAATTAAGTTAAGTTTTCTGCCTTTCCAAGAGCCTGGTTGGAGCAGCAGAGCCAATGTTATTTATCCTGAATTTTGCCCCCTCTGCTGAAGCTTGTGGGCTGGCTGGGCTCCAGGGCCAGCTCTCCTGGTGCATCTCTGATTTTTGGTCCCAGCTCTGGACCTACCTCCACTGTGGTGCCGGCATGGGGCTGAAGCTGGAACAGACTGATGATGCCTCGTTTCAGGTTGGAGATCAGGATGTTTTCTGCTTCATTCCCGTAGAAGGCTTTGACCTGGGAGGGCAGGAGGTGGTGCCTGGCTGAGGAGACTTCTCTGGGGTGCCTGCAGGCTCCCTGCTGCCTTTCCTGGCAAGAGGGAACCTGAGAACACCCTGTAGGCAGCTGAAGAATTTTCTCAAGGAGGCCCTTATCCCTCAATAGCGTGAGGTCTGTGAATGCAAGAACACAAAATTTCCCTTTCCTTCCCCCCCTGGGGTTCCATAGCCTTAGAGGAGAAGGCCAGAAAGGAGCTTATATCCCATGGTTAGGACTGAAGAGCTTTAACATGGGGTTCTGCAGCTCCAGCTGAGTCCTTCTGGAGCATGGGACTCCATGTAGGCTCCAACACTGGCCACTCTGTCCAGTTCCTTCTGCTCTGAAATCAGAGGTGGAGCAGGAGCTCCTATGGGCTTCATAGCACAGAAAATTTAGGATGAAGAATGCTTTGCAGAGGGCATGAACAAGCCCAGAAGGTGCCCAGCTGACCTTCCCACTGTTCCAGGAGATGAACACTGGCTGCTGGAGCTCTGTCTGTGCCTCTGGGCTCAGTGCAATCTCTACAGGGGAACCTCTGGTGCTGTCCTGGCTCCTCTCCTCTCCTGGCTGGTGTTGGGCCTTCAGGTGATGGATCTACAACAGCAGAAGATGGCAGAAAGCAGTGACCAGGTGTCTGCTCTAAAGCTGGTGTGCATTTCCCCTGCAGGCAATGGATTTGGGCAGAGAGACAACTTTCAGCTGGCATGGGCTAGAAATGCAATGGGTTGTGTGGAAACCCAGGGCACTGGGAATATTTCTCTCTCTGCCCTGGGGTGCCCTGACCCCCAGGGGAGCACTGACTCTGACCCTCATTCATGGAGGAAGTTTCCTGGACTTCAAGATAGACTGGAACCCACAAAAGTGTGAAATAGATTATAGAGAGCAGTGTGGGCGTGTCACTGGGTGAGAAATTGAGGGTTTGGGATTTTTAGTGTGTTGTGGATGGAAGCAGGATGGAGGACATGGGGTGTTGTCCTGGGTTTCTTCTTCATGCTGCTTCTTCCTTCTTCTCCATGGGTTTGGGTGGCATTTTGTAATTGGGCAGAAAAGTCCCCATTGCAGCTCTTTGGGTTCAGTTATTGGGTTTAAAAGGGAAAATAATCCAGGTGTCAGTTCTTAATTGGACAGTTTAGCTTTAAAAGACTTTGTACCAAGAGATTGTTGGCCATTTGGTGCCTTCTAATGAAAAGCTGCCTGTCACTGTGATATTTTCTGAAAAGTCCCCTTGCCAGGATTTTTCTCCTGAGAAGCTGAGAAGCCTCAGAAAAGAAATTTAAACAATAATTATCTGATTGCTTGGGATGTGGTTTGGAGGTTGCTTACCAACAGGTGCATCTTTCAGTGGTTCCATGTGAATTGTTTTAAATAGTGACCAATCCCAGTCCAGCTGTGTCAGACTCTCTGAGTCTGTCACGAGTTTTTATTATTCATTCCTGTCTAGCCTTCTGATGTCTCCTTTCTCTCTTTCTTTGGTATAGTTTTATAGAATAGAATAGAATAGAATAGAATAGAATAGAATAGAATAGAATAGAATAGAATAGAATAGAATAGAATAGAATAGAATAGAATAGAATAGAATAGAATAGAATAGAATAGAATAGAATAGAATAGAATAGAATAATAAATCAGCCTTCTAAGAACTTGGAGTCAGATTCTCATCTCTCACCTCATCCTGGGTACCGACAACACCACAACAGTTGGTGACCACATTGGCCAAACTCACAGCAGTGAGGCTGTTTTACTGATAAGGAATAATAAACACCTGAGTCCAAATATGAGCTACTGTCTCAAGTGCCTTCAATCCAGACCCACAGAAACTGACAGGGTTACAGTTCCTGGGGTGTTCCCAGCAGGAACCCCGGCTGGGAAGGCTGTACACCCTGCACACACCTGCAGCTGGAGCAGCTCCTCCCCGCCCGGGTCCCTCCAGAGCTGCTGCAGATGGATCAGTGCCTCAGCCTGCAGCCAGACTCCCCACGGGGATGGGGTGGAGGTGTGCTGCAGCTGGACAGCCAGGGAGTACTGGTACTGATACAGGCTTCTGGGCTGGAAAGAAGGCAGCAAATTCCCTGGGGAAAGATGGAAGTGTTGAAGGTAAGCAGTCGTGGATTTTGGATGCTGAGAGAGAGAAACTGATCGTTCCCCAGGCATCGTTCTGGGAAAAGCTGTGAGAAGCCAGAGGAAGGAATTAAAACAATTCTTATCTTAAGGTTTGCAGCTGGGGTTTTGAACAGTTGTTTTCCATAAGGTGTTTAGAAGGGTGGTTCCTTGTGGCAGCAGCTCTCTGGCCACAGAGAGCAGGCACAGGCCTTCCCAGGCATTTTTCCCTGGGAAGGCTGCAAGAAAGCTCAGAGAAAGAATTGAAACAATTCCTATCTCCACTTTCTACACCTGTTACCAAGCAAATATAGACTGTGTTATAGAGATTTATTTACCAAAGAGTAATAGTGTTTTAATCTGTTAACCAATAAGGTCAAAGCTGTATCAAACAAACTAAAAAAAAGTTACAAGTTTCTTAAAAATATAATAACAATATAGTATAAAAAGATAAAACAATAGTTCAACCTTCTACATCTCAGAGTCAATACTAATTACACCCACATCAGAGAAACCCCAACAACAGCAGTTCCTTAATTAACCAATTGGGTGACAGGTGTTATTAAGCACCAGTCAGGTTCTGGATGAATTATGTTGGTTATAAATATTGTGAGAGAGTGTAATAAAGTAATTTTTTTGCCTCCTGGAGTTGTGTCACTTCCATTTCTGTTCCTGACTCAATGGTGACAATGGATCACCTCCATCCCAGAGGGCATCCAGCCTTGCAGGGGTGCTGATGACCTGGGTCACTCCACCCCCTGGGAGGGAAGGCTAGCTGAGCTGCTGGAAAGGTTTTCCTGGCAATTATTTGTGCTTGTGGTTTGGGCATTTGGATGATCTCCAGGCTGACAGCTGATTCCTGCTCGTGTTTCCAGCCCTGCCTTAGAAAGAATGGCCAAGCTCTGCATGGGCACTTCAGGACTTTTAGAAATGCCAAAGAAACACACTTTAATCCTGAAGGGAAGTTTCCTGAGCATGCCCACGGACAGGAGGGATACCTCCAGTGCCTTTTCAGCACTGGGCATTAACTGGGACACAATCAACACTTTTAGGGGAGAAAAGAAGCTGAATCCTTCATATTATGAGTTTTCCATTGGAACTTCTAACTCCTAATTAAATCACTGTCTCTGTGCTAAGGCAAAATGGAGTTGGTGGGACAGCTTTAGATCAAAACTCTCTGATTTAATCTTATTTCTCTAGATTTATTTGAAGTCCCTTCTCTTGCTCATGTACAAGAGTGATTGAAGGGGGGAGGGTTGCCTTTGCCATGACAAAAGCAGTCAAATCTGTTTTCAATCTGTCACTTGAAATTCTCTTGCAAATTTAATGCACTTGCTGGACTTCTGAAATGTTTTACAGCTTTGCTGCTTCTAACAACAAATGAATCAGTGGAAGTCCAGCTCAGTCCCTGGGGCTTTCCTCTGTGAGACAGACTGAGGAGTTTTTACAGTTCTGCACTGTGTGCAGTTTAAAAAGCTCAAACTCTCTGGTTTTCCTCGCCCCACCCCAGAAAGGACTTCCACAATCCCCAGAATTTCCTGGCCTCAGGAGATGCTCATGCTGTCTGCAGTTTGCCAGTCCCTGTTCCCTCGGCTGCAGACTGGGAGGACAGATGCTGGGATGAGCATCTCACCTCTCTGGGCATCCAGACCCCGTGGAGTCATTGGACCTGAACCAGCCCAAAGCCTCTCTTACCTTTTGCTGCTCTCAGGAGGGAAAAGCAAAGCAGGCAGAAGCATCCCCAAAGTGCCTGTGGATCCATGGTGGGCTCCGGGAGCCGGGCAGGAGGCAGGGAAGGGAGGGGGTGGGAGAGAAGGGACTGCACAGCAAAAGTGCCAAGGTCAGCAGTGCCGGGCAGTGGGGCCCGACCTTCTCCCTGTCCCCGCCTTACCCAAGGGAATGCAAATAATTAAACCTTTGTGCCAACACCAGCAGCCACGGAGGGTTTGGAAATCAGCTGAGGTTCGCCAAAGGCCGGCGGGAGGAGAGGAAAGCTGGAAGGAAAAGAGCAGCCAGAAGCACCGAGGGGAGGAGAAACTGCTCATTTGTCCTGATACGGGAGGGGGATGCTCAGAGCGCTGCTCTGTCTTACGGAGATCTCTCTTGTCCCATCACAGGATAGAAGACAGTTGCTTTCAAAAGAAAAGACCCAGAAGGGGGAAGGGAGGAAACAGCTTCTCCATCCTTTTGGTTGTAGACTGGGATTTGCAGCCTGGAGGCTCAAGTTACTTAAAGGGCCATGCAGGAGGGGAGGTGGAGCACGGCTTCCCCCAGAAAGAAACGGGAAAGGGCTTGGGAAACCCATCTCTACATCCCTTGGCCCACTAACCATACAGTATTTTTATTAGTGCATGAACCTTCTGATTGCTGAGCTTGTTTTCTAAAGACAGCACAGTAAGGGGTGGTGATGCAGCTCAGGGTCCTGGGAAGGCTTTTTGCTAAAAAGAATGGGGGGTGGAAGAGGGGGGCACTTCATGTTTCATTCTGGAAGTGCTCTGCATATTGCAGTGGGATCAAAACCCCAGGACTTTGGTGTTTCGGCATTTTCAAGGGCACATCTCCCATCTCTCTACCTCACCACTGGGCTTTTGGGCCACTACTGTGATCAGAAATTCAGAGCAGATCCAGCTGAGAGAAACCTGGGAAAATTCCAGTTATGGGTTTCCCATATGTGGTGTCTTCACTTGGTCTTCTGGTGGTCTTTATGGGCAAATACCCCTTATTTAGCTAGAAAAATATCCTTCTCTTCTGTATTTTCATTTAGCTTTTCTAGAATCATAGAATGGTTTCAGGTGGGAGGGACCTTAAAGACCATTTTCTCTTAACCCCCTGGCATGGGCTGAGAACCCCACAGGGAAGCTGTGGCTGCCCCTGCAGCCCTGGAAGTGTCCAAGGCCAGGCTGAGAGGGGCTTGGAGCAGCCTGGGACAGTGGAAAGTGTCCCTGCCCATGGCAGGGGTTTGGAACTGGGTGATTTTTAAGGTTCCTTCCAACACAAACTGTGCTATGGCTCTGGGGAATTTGTGCTCTGCAGGGCAGTGTGAGAGCACAGCACACTTTTCAGAGCCTGAAAGTCCTGCTGAACACAGGAAGTTTTAGTTCTTTATCCAGCGTGGGGGAAAAGGAAGCATTTCAGGGTGAGGTGGTGGTGGAGGGTCTCAGCCTGAAGGTGAGGTCCCAGAATGTTTGCTGGCTGCAGCTCAATAAAATACCTGGAGAGGAAAGGCAAACAGAAATAGCCTGTGAAAAAAAACTGCTGATAAGGAGGCCTCAGAGTGGAGCTGAACTTTGGCAGGTTGGTTGTTTAGGTCTGGCTGCCAAGGTTTTCCAGGATTAGGATGTGAAAAACTGGGAGAAAACCTGGTTTTTCTTTCTCCAAACCTGCTTCTTCCTTCTGTCACGGAGAGAATCTGTGAAAAAGAATAAAGCAGAAGAGCCCAGAGGGAGTTAAAAGCTTTGTGAAGCATTCTTCTCAAATCCATCTGGGGTTGCCATGCTCTTGGGAAGGTGCCTTATGGAACTTTGGACACCTATGGGCAGATGGATGGTCCTAAAATCAGTGCTGCTGGAATCCTGGGTGCTCCCCCAGACCCTCGTGTACCACCCCAGGGAAATGTGAGCTCCCACTTCTGTCCAGGGAAGGGACCTGGCTGCTGGATCACCAGGGGGGATTCTGGCTGCAGGACCTGCTGTGGCAGCTCTGAAACCCATGGGCAGAGCAGAGCAGGGGCAGTCAGAGTGCCCAGGTCACCATGCCCAGGTCAGAGAGGCACACAGGGACCTCACCACCCTGAGCTGTGACATCAGGGTGGACTTTGGCAAAGGGTGGCCAGGCTGCACTCTCCTGGATGGAAGCGACAGGGGCTGCTGCACCACAGCCTGCAAACCTCAATTTCCTTCTCTTCTAAATGACCTTCAGCTCCAAAAGTCCCCCCACCCCATCCCCAGCATCTTTCCCTGCCTTGTCCCCTCCCTTTTTGCCATTGCAGTGGCAGGGAAAGCCCTGACTACCGACAAGCTCCATCAATCCTTCCCTCTAAGAGAAAAACTGGAGGGGAGGAAGCAGTTCCCACATGATTGTACTGGTGGCACTCAAAAGTCTCCAAAATCCCTGAAGAGAGAGATTTCCTGGGGATGCGTGGGTCAAGAGGCCCCAGGTGTGTCCAATGAGCACCTGAGGGCCCTAATGAGCTTTAATGACCCTAATGAGCCTCAGCTGTGGTCTCCTTAGGAGATGATTTCAATTCCTGCAGAGCAGCAAATAAATCACCTGCCCTGTGAGCAAGGGGAGTGTGTGACTGGTGCTTGTGTGAAATGCTTAAAAACCAGACAATTTAATTTAAAGAAAAAAAAATCGATTCTGCTCAGGTAATTTTGGGGTCTGAAAGGTTTGGAGCTTTATAAATATATATTTAGAGTCCTGGTTTTGGATCAGACATATATATGTGTATGTGTGTGTGTGTATGTATATGTATTTTTTAAGCCAGCTCACCTAATCTGGTCTGTAAGACAGAAATGCCCCCTTTCCCACCTGTGCTTTTTTTTAGGCAGTTGTTTAGCAATTTCCTATGCAAGCACACACCCATGGATTTTGTGGAGGAGAACATCCCACACCAGGGATGAGGCTGTGGTGAGATGTATGAAAAGAGCCACTCCCTCCCAGCCCTGTGGAGAGGCTTGTGAGCCCCCCACTTGCAAGGAGCTGTCTGAGTGCTTTGTGTTTCATTGTCTGAAGGTTGCCAGGCTGCACTTTCCAGGACAGCCTCCTTTTTGTCTGCCTTTTTCTTTATTTTTCTCCTTCCCTCTGCCTGAAACAAGCTGTGAAAAAGCCCCTGGCCTGTCTCCCTACCAGCTGTTGCCTTCTAAAGAGATTGGGTCAGGGAAAGGGGAAAAGTCTGAGCCCAGCAAAGTGGTGGGAGCTGGGTTTGCATCTCAATATGAAGCATCTCAAAGCCTGATAAGTGAAAAAAAGACGTTGCTGTGTTAATGCACAATTATATTTCTGAGCAATTTTTGGAAAATAGGGCTGGGATCAACCTGGGGATGTCTGGCCCAGTTCCTGAGCCTGGCTTTGGCATGGGGAATGGATACCTGAGCAGAGAGCTGCTGCTGATAGAGATTTCTCAGTTTCTGTTGTGACTTTATCCCAGTACTTTGTTACTATAAAGAAGTCTCCTCTTTCTACAGCTTCCCTCTATTACCTTTAACCCAGCCCCAGCAGAGTTAGAATTCAGTCCCAGCCTTTTCTTTCCTCCTCCCTTCTCTTCTCTTTTCGAATCTGAAGAGGCCTCAGCTGCCTCCCTGTTTCCTTCCTCTCTCACTTTCCAGGTCCTGTTTCCCAGGCCTTGTTCTTCCCTTATAAAACCCTTGATAACCCCTTCCCCACTTCAGGCTTTGTTGGAACCTTGTTTTTCTGCCTTCTGGCTGCTGTTGGTGAGGGTGTGGCTGTGAGGAGCACACCCTGCTCCCTCTGCTCCAGAAACCAGCCTTGCAGTTATCCCACTCTCCTGCTGCTGAGGGCTTCCTTAGGCTCTTGTAGAAATGAAAAATATTCAGGAAGCGTTTCCTTTCTTGGGATTGGACTGGTTTCTGCAAGTCCTTGTGGTGTGACCATAATGATTAAAACCCCACTGTGCAAATGAAGGTTTTACCCTTCTTTTCCCCACTCCAGGCTCCGTCCTCTCCGTTATTTTGTCCTCTCAGCAACTGCTAAGGAAACCTTTCTTGTCTTGTCAATTGCCAATGCACCTGCTCTTTAGGTCAGTTTTTAAGTAGGCTTTAAGTCAGGCTCTGCCCAGGCTATGGATTTGGATTTTGGATGAAGTTGTTGGTGCTTTGCAAGCTCTGTGCTGCTTTAAAACCTTTCTGCAAGGCTCAAAGAATGACCCTGACAGGGAGTTGTGCACTCCCTGTTTAATGGAGTGCATTAAACCAGGTTCCTTTGAAAGCCATTTGGAGTCAGTGAAATTAAGGCACTGGAATTCCTTTGGGAAATGCTCCATTTAGGACAGACCCACAGTGCCAGAAGCTGTTTGTCTGATGGTCAGTGCATGCTCTGATCAGTGCAGGGCCAGCCCCTCAAGAAATGCATGAGCCAAAGCCAGCCAGGAGAGGAAAAGACATGAGCTGAGCTCAGAGAGCTGGCCAGTGGAATTCCCACAGATGTGCCTGGAGCATGGCCCTCCCCAGCAGCTTTTCTTACAGTTCAGTGTTCCAAAAGCTAAAAGCTGATGCTCAGGACTTTGGGATCTGGCTTGTAATTGCAGAGGGGATGAGCTCCCTTACTGGAACTCAGGCACTGGAGTGCCACAGGCCTGCAGACAGATTGCTTCTCCTTCAGCTTAAATTAAACATTCATTTCTTTTTTTTCTTTTATATTTTTTAAGTATTCTTGGAGATGCTACAAGTGAAAGAAGAGAACAGAAATGGGCTGGAGCCCGACTGGCACAGTAATTGGTATTTTATTCTTCTTCTTTTCCTTTTAAAAATATATGTTGGTAATATGTACTTTTAAGCTCTGTGGTTTGGGAGAAACACTCTTTTTTCCCTTTCTTTGGAAGAGATATGCAAGAGATATTGGCCCCTGAGACCCTGGGCCAATGCTCCCTTCATTTTATTTATGTTTTCACAATTAAACAAGAGGGTGATAAGATTGACAAGGAAGATGCAACTCAGGAGCTCGCTGGGCAGCAGCCTCCAAACTCTCTGGGTGATGCAAAGAGCAGTAGGGTGTGAAGCCTGCTTTCCAGTGTGAGATTAATCCATAATAACCTGTTCACTGACATCAAAGTCACTTCTTAGAAGCCACTTGTTATTTCCCGAGGTGCAGGAGCTGGAGTGTTTGACAGAGCCTGGGCAGAATGATGAAGAACATTCCAGTCAGATTTCTCCTTCCCTTCCTGTGCCAGCAAGAGAAACCCATCCTCGTTAGGGGTTTTGTTCCTGTGGGACAGTGTGTAGGTCAGAGCGAAAGCAGTGCCCAGGAGCATCAATGATTTAATCTGCACTGCCCCCCAGCCGTGTGAGCTCTGAGCAGGGCGCTGGGAAGTGGGGCCGAGCCAATTAACTAAGGAAGACTGAAACTTTACCTTGTCCAAACGCAGCAGCACTCACACGTGAAAGAAACACACCTAGACAAAAATGATAAGTAAAAAAATTACCTCAATAGAATAATCAAACATAAACAAACATAACTCAAATCTAACTTTGCTTAATTTTACCAACACTAAACTATAAAACACTAAAACTATATTAAAAAACAGAAGTGAAATAACAATCAATATCCTTAAAAGTACTGCCTACAAAGAAACGAAATTTAATACTGCTGCTATAAAAAGCAAAAGGCAGTAGAGTAAGCTTGGATCTGGGAGGGATTCTATGCAAGGCGTAATTTCAGGAGCCACTCTGGCCCACAGGCCCCCGAACGCCGGCTCTTTTCTCTTACAAACAAAAGTCACCAGGGCAGGTTATTGGTGTCAGGTTGCAGGAGGTACTTGGCATCTTCAAACCAGCCGTTAAAAAGCCCTCACCTATTAACTACACGATGCTACATCAAACCCACCAAAACAAACTCTACTCACGCTAATAAAAGCCACCAGCACACAATTCAAAACTTAACCTCTACATCACGCTACGACTCATAAAAACCATCGCACACCATTAAAAACCACTGCACACTCCGGCAAAAAAATATATCCCACAACAAAACTCAATTCAAAGCAAACCTTTATTATCACCACCTGAACCGAGAGCCATAGCATTCAGGAAGAACACTCTATCCCTAAGCATCCACCAAGTGCAAACAGAACAAAACGATACAATAGAGTGCCAAAAATCACTTTAAAACCACAACATCAGAGAATTTTCAGAAATCGAAGCCCGCGCTCCCGGCACCGGACGGAGCGCGGCTCCCGACAGGAAAGCGGCTCCTCCAGGGGCTCCTTTGGCACGCACGGGCGGCGCCGCCCCGGAGACCCCCGCCCGCTCCCCCTGCCCGGTGGGGCCGGCACCGGGCCCAGGGGGTCCCGGCGGCTCCCGAGCCCCGCGCCCGGAGCGGGCAGAGCGGCCGGCACCGGCCGGGCCAGCGCAGCGCCCGGGCCGCCCCTCCCGCCCGCCGGCCCGGCGCAGCTCCGCTCGGCTCCGCACGGCTCGCACCGGCGCGGCTCCGGCACCACCGCGGCAGCCCGGCCGCGCCAAATTCCCCGTCCGCCTCAGCGGTGCCCGGGCGGTGCCGGGAGGGCTCCCGAGCGGGAACGTTCGGTGCCGGGCCACGGGCAGAAGCAGCGCCCGCAAATGCAGCGGCACAGCCCGATTGCAACCCTGCGAACGCTGCCAGAGCTAGGGGTTCCTGCAATTGAACTCCGAAACTGACGCCGCAGGCGGGGCTCACCTCGCTTCAAGAAGGGCAAATAAATGTGTTCTCCCCTTCAATTTCATCCCCAGTAACAGCAGAAAAGAAGGGGAGTTCCTCAAATGAAATATTTCAAATGATGGAGAAAGGGGGATTTTGACCTCGATTCAAACCCTTGAAAAGGAGGGACACCAGGGTTGTCCCTTCAATTTAAACCTTAGGGGGATGAGAATGGGGTGGCTATTTCGAAATCAAACCCATAAAATATGACAACAATATTTTTCCCATTCCCTTTAAAATGGAACGCAGGGATTCCCTTTCACCCCTGTGATATCCCTAACAGCCTGGGAAAAGCAGGTTTTCCTTCAATCAACACCCTTAAAACCACGAGTGAAGGGGGATCCCCTCCGGTTCAAACACAGACAACAACAGAGGAGTAGCTGCTTCCCTCTCCTTAATTTCTTTTGTCCTCATAAGCTCAATTTTTTTTTTTTTTTTTTCCCTAGGGACACCTGGGAGGGATTGGCAAGTCGAAACAGAAAAGGGAAAGGACAAAATCCCCGCTCCAAATCCACACAAGCTCACCCGTTCGGCTGCTGCTTCCTGGCACAAAGCTTTGTCCCTCGGCACCTCCTTTAAGCAAAGCTCCACGTATCCAAGCGCCTATCCTGGTGTTCTCCTGGACCCTGGGAGAAGCTCTCACCGTCCTTCTATGAGACAGCCCAGGGAGCCCCCCATAAACCTCTCGTCTCAGCAGCTCCATGCAAAAGGGAGCTGCGGTAAACCCTCCCCCTAAAACAGCCTCCCTCCGGCAGGAGCCGGCCCCGCATCATCCTCACAGCTCACACCTGGGGCTGCTCCAAGCCCTCATCATCCTCACAGCTCACACCTGGGGCTGCTCCGAGCCCCCCATCATCCTCACACTCACACCTGGGGCTTCTCCGAGCCCCCCATCATCCTCACACTCACACCTGGGGCTGCTCCAAGCCCTCATCATCCTCACATTCACACCTGGGGCTGCTCCGAGCCCCCATCATCCTCACATTCACACCTGGGGCTGCTCCGAGCCCCCATCATCCTCACACTCACACCTGGCGCTGGTGCCACGCTCCAACAGCGCCTCTCCCTGTCCAGCACACAGCCCACTTCTCACAGACACAGAGCAAACAGAAACCTGCTGCGGGTCTTGGCTTTTCTCAGTCTGTCTGGTTCCACAATAAAAACATGTACATGCCCTGATGGAATTGAGGGAAAGCTTTCCAGTGGAGAGCACTGTCATTCTGGTAGCACACTTGGATACACCTTCAGAAAAAGCAGAATCGGCACCAACTCCTAAGACCCCTCCTGAGGAACCCAGCCCTCCTTGGGACACCCAATGCAGGAGACCTCGAAAAAGGAGGGGAAAAGTCAAGCTTGGAGTGGAAAAAGAGAATACAAGGACACCAGCCTTCAAAAAAAGCCTTCGCAATGTAATAGTGGGAACCAGCCACATTTCTTCTTTCCTTGCTTTCTGTGATGACATCAATATGAAGTAAAAACACCCACATGAAACACAAGGCAGAGCTAGGATTTTACAGGTCTTCCTCCTTTTGGCACTCTGGATGACAAATGCCTCTTCTCGGACAGTGACACGATTTGGGGACTGGCAGAGAACAGAGGCAAAAGGTGCCAGAGAGCCCTTTCTATTCCCTTCAGCCCCTGCAGCTGCTCTTACGGTTTCAGGGCAGGGCTTCGTTCATTCCTAGATAAAAACATTACGGCGATATTTTAAAACTACTCCCCATCTCTAGTCAGAGTTTCCTACATTCCTGGGGAGAGAGTGGATAGAGAGAGGGTTTCTTCCGAAACGAATTTAGAGACAAATTTCTATTCTTTACCATTACCTTTGTAAACGAGTAACTTGACAGGTTTTAGCATTCTACACCCACCCCTCCCTGTGAATTTGGTGGCAGCTTTGGGTCCCTCTGGGGGACGGCACCCAGCAGGACCCCCCCTCGCCTGCCACCCGCCTGCTCCTCCACTGCAGCGTGGCTCCCTCTCCCAGGCACCTTGGGGTGCCTCAAATGGCATCAGAGCCCCGAGCCTTCACCCCTTTTTTCCTCACCCCCAAAGAAGGCACAGAACGAGTCCAGCTGCCCTGGACAGCAGCGCAGCGCTTCCGTCAAGCCCTTTCCACAGGTACATCCCCCCAGAAAGGGATTCTGCCGCAACAAGAAAGGCGGGGCAGCCCCCGGCAGGGCTGAGGTTCCTCCCCGGGCTCGCTGTCACGGGCGAGGGGCAGCGAGAGGGAGTGACAGAGACGGCGGGGACGGCACGGCACAGAGCGGGGCCGCTCTCATCAGCGGGATGTCGGGAAAGCCGCAGGTGCGGCGGTGTCGGGCGGGCTGTTTGAGCCGCACGGGGGGATCCGCCGAGAGCCTCCGGCCCCGGGCGGGGACTCCTGCAGGGCCCGAGGGGCGCCGGGCTCCGGCCCTCTGGGCTTTATTCTCCGGCACCCCGAGCCCCGCGGCTGCGGGGGAAAGAAGGAAAGGGAGAAGGGGAAGAGAGGAGCGAGAGCAGGGGATGAGAAAGGGCAGGGAGGGAGGGCTGTGGAGGAAAGCGGGAGGGGAAGGGAAAGCCCGGGAGGGGGGTAGAGGGAGGGTGGGCAGAGGAGGGAGAGAGGGGGAATAGAACGGAGTAGAGGCGTAGGGACAGGACAGAAAGGAGCCGGGCATGCGTGGACGAGCGAATGGGGTAAAGGGAACGAGAGAAAAGAAGGAGGGGATCAGGAAGGAGGGATAGAGAGAAGCACAGGCGGGGAAGCCTCCCACAGCCCTGGCTCCGCCCCGGCGCCCCGCCCTGCCCGGGATGCTGCGCTCGGCGGAGCTCAGCTCGGTTAGCCGACACTCTGCTAGAGTCGGCTCTTGGGCTACATTCAGCTGTGTTTTGCTAAACTCGGCTATTGTCGGCTGCATTCAGCTGGATTCGCCTGTTCGGCAACGCTGGGCTCGCTTCGGCCGAACTCGGAGCTGCTCTGTGCGTTCGGCTCGGCTCAGCTCGGTTCGGTTCGGTTCGGTTCGGTTCGGCTCCCTGAGGTCGGGAAAGCGGCGCCGCCTCACGTTAAACTCGCCCAGCTCGGGGCTCTCCTGCTGCCGTGTCCCGCGGGCGGCCCGGCCATCGCACGGACACGGGCGGCAGCGCGGGGCTGGGCAGGAGCTCATTAGGCTGTGACCGCAATGGCGCTAATTAGCGGGCACGCGAGCAGGCGGCGTGTTTGGGCGGAGCTCGCTTTGGTTCAGGCAGCCTCGTAAGCTTCGCCTCGGTTCTGTCGAGGTCGCAAGGTTGGGCTGGTCTCGCCTTGGTTCGGCTGAGCTGGTTCGATTCGGCCGAGGGCGGCGTCGTTCGGTTCTGTTCAATTAAACTCGGCTAAATTGGGCTGTTTCGGCTCTTGGGCTGAACTCGGCACGGTTCGTCTGAACTCGGTCATATTCGGCTCTTGGGCTGTTATCGTCTATTTTCTGTTCTTGAACTACACTCGGCGGGCTGCAGTACCGCCCCCTGCCCACAAGGCGGCAGCACTGCCCCCTACCCCAGCCCCCATCCCGCTGTGCCACTGTTCTGGAAGGAGGGAAGAAGGGAATGGGGATCAAGTGAAGACCAGGAAGGAGAGAAGGTGCGTTTATAGGTTTCGGCAGCCTACTCATTCCCTTGCTATGATTTGTTTGATAGTGAATTCTATGAATTTCCCCAGGCCTGTTCTGCCGATGATGGCTGAGAGATCTCTCGCTGCCTTTATTGCGTCCCCATGACCTTTCCTGCTGTGTTCTGTTGCCTGCCCAGGGGCAGCAGGAGAGGCACAGAGCGCTTTTGCTGGCCCCGGGCACCTGGCCTCCCCCAGCCCAGCCCAAGAATCCCTGCGAGAATTCACTGTTGAGAGCCCCAGAAGCGGCTTCCCCGGGGCTGCGCTTCTTCACTGGCTCCAACCGAGTGGGGCCCTTTTTCTCAGCACGCTTTTTTCGAGACACGAACGTCGGTGCCCCCGCGGCGCGCTACTCGCTTTGCCGCCCCGCTCGCTGCTCTCCTGCTTCTAGGTATCATTGCCGCACGCTGATGAGCCGAAATCCTCCCACACCGACAGAACCGAGCTGCGGCGGCACCAGCCCGAGTGCCCGCGGAGTCCGATCGGAGACGGGCACCAGCCCGAGTGCTCGCGGAGTCCGATCGCAGAGCGGCACCCGCCCGGGTGCCAGCGGAATCAGGCCGGGATGGGAGAGACGGCGGGCGGCGCTTTCGGCTCATTCCGCAACGGCGGCGGCACCCGGAGCCGGGCGAGCCGGCGGCGGACCTCAGAGGCGGTTGCAGCCCAGGTGGGACCCGCGGTCAGTGGTGTACACGCTCAGGGCTCGCTGCGGGCGGAGGGGGTCGCGCTGAGGGGCGGGGGGTTCTGTCGAGTTCCTTGTGCCGGCTTCCCCCGTGTCCCCCGCTTCGCTGAGATCGCCGAGGGAGCGGGTGCCCGCGGTCTCCCCCGTGCCCGGATCGCCGGGGACGAGCCGGTGCGGCGGCAGCGATGGCTCATCCCGGCTGCTCTCGGTAGGACGGAGGCGGCTGCTCCGTGCCCGGGACAGTTCCCGGCCGTGCGGCACCGGGCTGGGGGACGCTGCTCGGGCGGGAGGTGTCGGTGCCACCCGTGTGTGGGCTGGCACGGGATGAACTTGAACGTGTCTCAGAGGCCAGAGCGCTGCAGGCGCTGAGTGCGGGCAGAAAGCGCCGCATCGTGGCTGCTGCGGGGCCGAGGCTTCTCGGCGCTGCCCTCAGTGCCAGGAGCCGCTCCGTGCTCACAGGCAGGGAGGGAGCCCCAGCGGCCGTGCCGGCTGCAGTAGAATTTAGTGCCAGCCTTTTCTTGCCTCCTCCATTTTCTTTCCTCCTTTTTTGATTCCAAATCTGAAGAGGCCTCAGCTGCCTCCCTGTTTCTTTCCTCTCTCACCTTCCAGGTCCTGTTTCCCAGGCCTTGTTCTTCCCTTATAAAACCCTTGATAACCCGTTCCCCACTTCAGGCTTTTTTGGATCCTTGTTTTTCTGCCTTCTGGCTGCTGTGGGTGAGGGTCTGGCAGTGAGGAGCACACTCTGCTCCCTCTGCTCCAGAAACCAGCCTTGCAGTTATCCCACTCTCCTGCTGCTGAGGGCTTCCTTAGGCTCTTGTAGAAATCAGAAATATCCTGGGACCTTTTATTTCTTGAGGTTAGAATGCTTTCTGCAAGTCCTTGAGGTGTGAGCATGATGGTTAAAACCCCACTGTGCAAATGAAGGTTTTACCCTTCTTTTCCCCACTCCAGGCTTCCTCCTCTCCCTTACTTTGTCATCTCAGCAACTACTCAGGAAACCTTTCTTGTCTTGTCAATTGCCAATGCACCTGCTCTTTAGGTCAGTTTTTAAGTAGGCTTTAAGTCAGGCTCTGCCCAGGCTATGGATTTGGATTTTGGATGAAGTTGTTGGTGCTTTGCAAGCTCTGTGCTGCTTTAAAACCTTTCTGCAAGGCTCAAAGAATGACCCTGACAGGGAGTGCAGGAGCGTTGTGCACTCCCTGTTTAATGGAGTGCATTAAACCAGGTTCCTTTAAAAGCCATCTGGAGTCAGTGAAATTAAGGCACTGGAATTCCTTTGGGAAATGCTCCATTTAGGACAGACCCACAGCGCCAGAAGCTGTCTGATGGTCAGTGCATGCTCTGATCAGTGCAGGGCCAGCCCCTCAAGAAATGCATGAGCCAAAGCCAGCCAGGAGAGGAAAAGACATGAGCTGAGCTCAGAGAGCTGGAAGGAGGAAATGCCACAGATGTGCCTGGAGCATGGCCCTCCCCAGCAGCTTTTCTTACAGTTCAGTGTTCCAAAAGCTAAAAGGTGATGCTCAGGACTTTGGGATCTGGCTTGTAACTGCAGAGGGGATGAGCTCCCTTACTGGAACTCAGGCACTGGAGTGCCACAAGCCTGCAGCCAGATTGCTTCTCCTTCAGCTTAAATTCAATGAGTATTTTTGGTTTTGTGGTTTTTGGGTATTTTTCCTTGTTTTTTTTTTAAGTATTCTTGGATATGCTACAATTGCAAGAAGAGAACAGAAATGGGCTGGAGCAACACTGGAACAATAATTGCTATTTTACTCTCCCTCTTTTCCTTTTAAAAATATATGTAGATAAAATGAACTTTTAAACGCTGTGTGTTGAGACAAACACTCTTTTTTTCCTTTCTTTGGTCGAAATATGCAAGTCCTGAGACCCTGGGCCAATGCTCCCTGCATTTTATTTATGTTTTTACAATTAAACAAGAGGGTGATAAGATTGACAAGGAAGAAACAACTCAGGAGCTCGCTGGGCAGCAGCCTCCAAACTCTCTGGGTGATGCAGAGAGCAGTAGGGTGTGAAGCCTGCTTTCCAGTGTGAGAATAATCCATAATAACCTGTTCACTGACATCAAAGTCACTTCTTAGAGGCCGCTTGTTATTTCCCGAGGTGCAGGATCTGGAGTGTTTGACAGAGCCTGTGCCGCTCCCGCCGGCTCCAGCAGGGCTGGAAGCTCCATGGAGCAGCTCAGCGCCCGCTCCGCGCTCGGCCCTCCGAGCCCGGCACGGAGCGGGGCTCTGGACACATCCCCGCGGTGGGGCAGAGCCGCTGCTCGGGGCCGGGGATCCTTTATCCCCCTGCTGCCGCTGCCAGGGGCTGAGGGCACAGTCCTGGTTCCGAGGCTGGAGCCCTGCTGCTTTACCTCTCGTTCTCTTGCCATGGTTTGTGTTATAATAAATCCAAGTAATTCCCCTCAGTCGCGTCTCTCATACCGGTGACTGGTGAGTGATCTCTCCCTGGCCTTTTCCCGATCCTCGAGCCTTTCCTGCTGTGTTCTGTTGCCGGCCCAGGGGCAGCAGGAGAGTCACAGAGCGCGTTTGCTGGCCCCGGGCACCTGGCCAGGCCCAGCCCAGCCCAAGAATCCCTGCGAGAATTCACTGTTGAGACCTCCAGAAGCGGCATCCCCGGGGCTGCAGTTCTTCACCAGCTCCAGCAGAGCGGGGTTCTTTTTCTTAGAACGGTTTTGTTCGGAGAAAGGAGCGATTTGACTTCTCTCCTACTCCCCTCTCTTCCTCGCCCCCCGCTGCTTTTCCCGCACGCTGATTGCTCAAAAGGGCCAGAATCCCTCCCGCTCCAGACATTTTCTCTCTCCTGTTGCGCCGTGCCCGCTGTATCTGGCCAGGAGCGGAGCAGCGGCGGCGCCCGGAGCCCGGAGAAGAGCGGCGGAGCTCGGAGGCGGCTCCAGCCCAGGTGGGACCCGCGGTCGGTGCTGCCCCAGCTCAGGACTCGCTGCGGGCGGAAGGGGCCGCGGTGAGGGCCGGGGGGGTTCTGGCGAGTTCCTTGTGCCCACTTCCCCCATGTCCCCCCTGCGCTGAGATCGCTGGGGACGAGCCGGTGCAGCGGCAGCGATGGCTCATCCCGGCTGCTCTCGGTAGGACGGAGGCGGCTGCTCCGTGCCCGGGACAGTTCCCGGCCGTGCGGCACCGGGCTGGGGGCCGGTGCTCGGGCGGGAGGTGTCGGTGCCACCCGTGTGTGGGCTGGCACGGGATGAACTTGAACGTGCCTCAGAGCCCGAAGCGCTGCAGGCGCTGAGTGCGGGCAGAAAGCGCCGCATCGTGGCTGCTGCGGGGCCGAGGCTTCTCGGCGCTGCCCTGTGTGCCAGGAGCCGCTCCGTGCTCACAGGCAGGGAGGGAGCCCCAGCGGCCGTGCCGGCGCTCGGTGTCCCCGGGCTCCAAGGCGCCGGGGCAGGGAATGCGGGGCACAGTGGTGAGCAGCCCGGGGCCGCTGGTTCTTGCCCCTCTGCAGGCGGACTCCGAGCCGCAGCTGCCCCGGGCCGGCAGCAGCCGGCAGCTCGCAGGCGCTCTCAGCGCCCGTCCCGGCACGGAGCTGGGCTGCAGCGGCTGCAGAGCCCCAGGGGCCGCGGCTGCGGGCACCGCAGAGCTGCCGGAGGTTGCGCTTGTCTCCGCAGCTGCTGCCGCACCTCTGGGCAGCGGGGAGAGCGCAGCCAGAGCTGGCACCGCCCTCCTGAGCCTCGGCGTCCCGCAGGGCCGGCACCGGCAGTGACCTCTCATCGTGTCCCTTTCAGGGTGCCATCAGTGCCGGGGTAAAGCTGTTCCCGAGGCCGAGCTCCCAAAGGCTTTGCCAGCACTCCTGATGTCTCCGCACCAAGGAGATGATTGTTCCAGGCAGAGAGATGCCGGCTCTGAGCAGGAGAGTGAATTATGCTCCATTCCCAGAGCTGAAAATGAGCCCCAGCATCTCCAGGAGGGACCAACAGCCGGGGTTCCACACTTGCATGGGTCACAAGAAGCCTCTTGGCATAAGCAGGGGGATGCCCCTTGTGAGCGTGCAGTGAGTGCAGATTTGGAGAATGGGTTCTGCACCAGGGATGGGAGTGTGAAGGAGCCCCTGGGTCCTCAGGGCACATCAGCAACCAACAATAAACACAAAAGGAAGCTAAGAAGATTGCTGGGTGAGTGCAGGCCCACCCCTGTGGCCTCTAGGGTGGAAACAGTGTCCCCTCCCAAGGACAGGGTCTGCAGGTGTGTGGCTGTTTCCCGATGTCTGGAAGAAGCCTCGTGCTCTGCTGGGCCCCATCAGTGGCTGGAAGCAAGAGCCCCAGCTGCCCCCAAGGCTGTGCAGTTCTGCTGCAGCCTGTCCCCACAGCTGTGTCCCTGGCTGTCCCCACAGCTATGTCCCTGCCTGTGTCCAGGCTCTTGGCTCTCTGGCTGCCAGCTGAGTGAGGGCCACGCTGGCTCAGGGCTCCCTGCTCTGCTCTCTGGCCATGGGCTGAGCAGATTGCAGGGCTGGCTCTGTTTCTGGCAGCCAGCAGCTCTTTCCTGCTCCAGGTGAATGGTTCAGGTCCCATCCCGTGGGCACGGCGGGGCTGATTCTGCTGCTCCTGGTGCTCGTGCTGGCTTTGGGGGTGGCCTTGGCTGTGCAGTCAGGTAAGGGAGGGGCAGCAGCCTGGGCCCAGCCCCTCGGGGCAGAGCGGGCTCCCTGCTCCCTGCAGAGGGGAATGCTCAGACCTTCTCCTCTTTCCCCTGCAGCAGCACCACAGGTTCCAGTTACACCTGAGACTCCACAGTGTGTTCTGGGCTGTCCCCATGGCTGGCTTGGGCACAATGGGGTCTGCTACTACTTCTCAAGGGATTACAGCACCTGGGAGCAGGCTCAGGAACGCTGCTCCCAGCTCAATGCCTCCCTGGCCATTGCCAAGGATGAGGAGGCCATGGTGAGTGAGGGGCTGTGGGCGGTGTGGGGTGGCTGAGGGGAGCCTGGGGGTGCTCCGGGGCCGGGCTCGGTGCTCGTAGGGCCGGGGCTGCAGCCCCGGGCCGGGGCCTTGCAGGGAAGGAGCCTCGGCGGGCGGGGGCAGCCCCGGGCACGTGTCCCCCCGAGGGGCCGGGGCAGCTCCCACTCCTCTCTCCTGGGCAGGATTTGCTCTTCCGCCTCCGCGGGAACGGCGATTTCTGGCTCGGGCTGCGCAGACGGGGCGAGCGCCTGCAGTGGGAGGACGGCAGCAGCTACAGCTCCCGGTGAGTGCCGGGGAGCCGGGCAGGGCCTGGGGGGACAGGGACACAAGGTGTTCCCCTGGCAACCGGCGCTGGCTCTGCTCCTCCCTGCAGGGTTCCTGTCCTCGGCAATTCCGACTGTGTGTACCTGGCTGACAGGAAAAGATTCAGGAGTGAGTTCTGCTCCACTGAGCGGCCGTATGTCTGCAGCAAGGCCCAAGCTCCCCTGTAACAGGGGCTGCAGAAAGGACCTTCTCCACGCTGGGCAGTGCCAGCTTCACCTCTGAGCCCAGCACCGGGCTGCCCTTCCTCAGCTGCACCCTGTGCCTTGCACTTCCTCTCAGGGTCACCTCAGTGCCTCTTCATCCCCAGTGCCAGCGCTGGGCTGGGGCTGCAAAGGAAAAGTCTCTGCAATCCATCCTGCCACCGATGCTGCCTGGAGTGAGGGCATTGTACTTCTTATATTTGAGAAACACAGCTCATTATTTAAAATTTGATAAAATAGCAAGCATCACAGCGCAGGGATAAAATCCTGCAATGTGATGCTTGGCTATTTGCGTATAATTAGCTAAACTATGTTCTTCAAATACTGTTTCATTATAGGGCTACATACATACTGATAGAGTTTATACATATTCAAACATACATATTCAAACATTCAAAGAGCTTATACATAAACAAAGATTGCTTTAATATGTTCTTTTTTTTTGTTTTAACCTTTGACTTGTCTTCATGCCATCTTCTCAGTTAAACTAATACATTTTAGTTTTCCTTGTGGTTCTGTCTTCTTTTATTTTCTTTCCCTGATAATGAGGGTTAATAAATTATTTTTTCTCAGTTCTCTTGTTTATGTTTCTGTGATCTTGTCTTCTAGATAAGACTGTCCCCAAATATGGGAAATCAATTATTTTACACCATTTTCTGAGTTAGTTACATGAAACAATCATTTCAACATTCCATTCTCTATTGTGCTACAGTCTAAGGTAGTGTCTATTACACCTCTGTTTATAAAAGCTATATGGTGCATTCGTAAACTGGCAGGTTATACTATATCAAAAGCAGTAATTACAATTTGTACTGTATCAGGATTTCTGTGATCAGTAATAACGTGCAAAACAAAAGTTAATACATTAATGCAGAAGCCAATAGCTATATTTGTTATTTATAACATTCTACAACAAGCTCAATTGGAAATCCAAATTGTCCTGGACTCTTAGAAATCATCACAAACTGGTCTGAAGGTGAGAATTTTGTACTGTCCTTGAAAGAAATAACCCTCAGTTTTAAAATTTTAAAGGTTTATTAAACCTTAACAAAAAAATACAGCAATGGACTGAATAAGGAAAAATTACAGCACCGAGCGTCTCTGGAACTATCAGCCACGTGCTCGATTACAAAATGGATGCTCTACCCTCAGCCCCTCCCGAAGTTTTGTCAGTCAGCTCCTTCTCTGCCCTCCACTGGTGGAGCTCAGGTGTTGTCCTGTGCCCCTCCTGGTAATGAGCCAGCCATCCCCAAATGCCCTGACAGTTTGCCAGTCCCTGTTCCCTCGGCTGCAGACTCGGAGGACAGATGCTGGGATGAGCATCTCACCTCTCTGGGCATCCAGACCCCGTGGAGTCATTGGACCTGAACCAGCCCAAAGCCTCTCTTACCTTTTGCTGCTCTCAGGAGGGAAAAGCAAAGCAGGCAGAAGCATCCCCAAAGTGCCTGTGGATCCATGGTGGGCTCCGGGAGCCGGGCAGGAGGCAGGGAAGGGAGGGGGTGGGAGAGAAGGGACTGCACAGCAAAAGTGCCAAGGTCAGCAGTGCCGGGCAGTGGGGCCCGACCTTCTCCCTGTCCCCGCCTTACCCAAGGGAATGCAAATAATTAAACCTTCGTACCAACCCCCAGCAGCCACGGAGGGTTTGGAAATCAGCTGAGGTTCGCCAAAGGCCGGCGGGAGGAGAGGAAAGCTGGAAGGAAAAGAGCAGCCAGAAGCACCGAGGGGAGGAGAAACTGCTCATTTGTCCTGATACGGGAGGGGGATGCTCAGAGCGCTGCTCTGTCTTACCGAGATCTCTCTTGTCCCATCACAGGATAGAAGACAGTTGCTTTCAAAAGAAAAGACCCAGAAGGGGGAAGGGAGGAAACAGCTTCTCCATCCTTTTGGTTGTAGACTGGGATTTGCAGCCTGGAGGCTCAAGTTACTTAAAGGGCCATGCAGGAGGGGAGGTGGAGCACGGCTTCCCCCAGAAAGAAACGGGAAAGGGCTTGGGAAACCCATCTCTACATCCCTTGGCCCACTAACCATACAGTATTTTTATTAGTGCATGAACCTTCTGATTGCTGAGCTTGTTTTCTAAAGACAGCACAGTAAGGGGTGGTGATGCAGCTCAGGGTCCTGGGAAGGCTTTTTGCTGAAAAGAATGGGGGGTGGAAGAGGGGGGCACTTCATGTTTCATTCTGGAAGTGATCTGCATATTGCAGTGGGATCTTAACACAGGCACATCAGGAGGTTCCTCTCAAGGGAAGCCCTTTCAGACCAGGGACAGCAGTGTTTGCCCTCAATTTTAACCTTGAGATGATGAAAATGGGGCTCTTTCCCTCAGTTCAAACCCATGGAACAGCACCCTAAAGGTTTCTCCTTCCATTTAAACATGAAAATACTGGAAAACTGTGTTTCCCAGTCAACTGAGACACTGAAAATCATGAAGGTGTGTTTTGCTTCAAATGAGACCCCTCAAATCGTAGGTGAAGGGGGATCCTCCACAATTCAACCCCAGACAATTACGGAAAAGGCGTTTTCCTCAATTTAATTCCCTTTTCTCCTTGTAACCCCCCTTTTTTGGGGGCACTAGGGAGAGACTGGGGGCACTTCCCCCTCCTCACTGGTCACCCCTGGGGCTGCTGTACACCCCTTAGAGGGTGGGGGGAAGCTCCATTTAGTGCCGGGAAGGAGTGTGAAAATCTCCGGGGGGGCAATCTCCAAGTTGGGAAGACGGGGCTTGGCCTGGCTGCGGTGTCCGACCTCCGGAGGGCAGCGGGGAGGGCAGCAGGGAGGCGCCGGGGAGCTGGGGAAGCCACCCATGGCCCCGAGTGAGGAACGCACCCGTGGGGAACGAAATTAAATAGGACAGGATGGAGTGCGACAGACGAGCCGCGCCTAGAGAGGGTCTCCGTGTCACTGGAAGAGCCGCACCGAGGGACCGTCGTGGCGCTGAAGGAGCGGCACGGGAAAGGCTGGCATTACACAGAGAATGGTGTAAAATGTCACAAAGATCCTGCACCAGCAGTGGCCGCTGCCTCGCGACACTGAAAGAGCTTCCAGCCCTGCTGGATCCGGCGGGCGCGGCACAGGACGAACATTTTCATCTCTTATTTTTACCATTTTAGGGGCCTGAGGGTTTTTTTTCTCTCGCAGTAGCTCCTTGTCCTTTCCCCCGTGGGCAGCAGCCCCGTATGTCGATTTTCCTGCTTCTGGAGACGAACCCCGCTGTCCCCAGCCCCTCGGTCCCCTCCCCGAGGTGAGTCCCCCCAGTCGCTGTCAGGCTGTGGTGGGGACAGGAAGCTCCGGCCCCGCCGCCAGCTCGCACCACACCGGGCCAGCGGCAGCGGGCAGAGATGTTTTGGCTTCCTGTCCCCTCCCCCGTGTCCCCAACCCAGTGCCACCACCCCCGTGTCCCCATCCTGTGTCCCCCGGGCTTTGCCGTCGCATGGAGGACGAGAACGGCTACGTGATCTTAGAGCGAGGGGACAAGAGGGGCTCTGCGGGGAGATGCCCACCCCGGCAGGGTGCAGGTACTGGGGGGTCGTGTCCGCTGGGCCCCCCGATCTTTGGGGGAGAGGAACTGGAGAGAGGCGGGTGCGAGCTGAAGGCACCCAGGAATCGCCAAGAGCTGCCCGGGGGGGGAAACTGAGGCACAGCTCGAGGGAGGTAGGTCTGGGGGGCTTTTCTTGATGCTGCGGTTGTCTGCTGTCCCATCCCCTCGAGCTGTGACCCCAAAAGATGGAGCAGAGGGGGTCTTTGGAGTCACCCAACTCCTCGTTCCTCTGTGCAGGGGGGTCTCACTGAGTTGCTTTGCCCCAGGACTTCCTGCCTGGAGTTCTGGTGATTCGGGGAGGCGACGGGTGCTCCCGAGCCCGCTCTTTTTTTCCATATCCCTTCCCCAGCAGCAGGATCTGGCTATCAAGGATCCCAGAGGATCCCCGCAGCATCCCCCTGCTGTCCCCGCCGCCTCCTCGTGGTCCTGTCGGCTGCCCTAGCATTGTCCCTCGTGCTCTGCCGTGAGTCTGCGGGGTGGCAGAGGGCTCCGGGCACCCCTTCCATCCCCCGGTTTCCCTGACCGGTCTCGGCATCCCCCTCCCGCAGTGTCCTGGTGTGTGGTACAGCTGTTGCAGTCCAAGGAGACCGCAGGTTACGAGGACGCCTCTCTGGGAATTGCCCGTTCTCACTGGGACGGCATCCTCAGGGAGATGCGGAGGGTCCTGTGCCCTCCCCGAGGTAACGCAGCCCCCGAGGGGCTCCTTAGGGCCTCCCCCCGAGAAAGAGAAGCCGGAGATGCCCTCCGGTCCTGCAGCGCTGCCTCAGCCGCCGGGACCCGCCCGTGTGCCCGCAGAGAGCGAGGGGTGCCGGCTGTGCGCCGTGGGCTGGAGGCTGCTCGGGGCCAAGTGCTACTGGATTTCCGACGGGATGAATGAACCCTTGGAACAGGAGCCGGGAGGACTGCAGGGATCGGGGGTCCGAGCTGCTGATGCCCTGGGATCAGGATGAGCTGGTGAAGGGAATGATGGCGCTGGGGATGTGGGATGGAGCTGCCCCCGGGGGGCTGCTGCTGCCGGAGGGGCTGGAGACACCCATGGAAGGGTGAGGGGCTTCCCAAAATCCTGAACTCAGCCTACCCGGCTGCCCGTGGCAGAGTGCGGGGGACACGGGTGGGGCTCAGATCCGGGCTGAGGACAGAGCCAGTTTTGGGGTGACCAAAACAGCGCCATCACTTCTCCTTTCCCGGGCCAGGAATTCTTAAATGAAAGCCTGCAGAATCCCACTCGGCACTTCTGGATCGGTCTCTCGGTGCCTGTGGCCGGGACGGACTGGACGTGGGAGAACGGCTCCGACCTCAACCAGGAGCAGTGAGCGCTGGGGGTCGGGAGGGCACCCCATTGTCCCCAGGGGCACCCCATTGTCCCCAGGGCACCTCATTGTCCCCAAGGGCACCCCACTGTTCCCGAGGGCCCCCCGAGGGGTGACACGGGCTCCTTCCTACCACCCGCAGTATCAGCCTGGAGCTCGGGAAGGGATCCTGTGGAACGCTCAAGGGAAATGGGATCAGCCCTCAGGGCTGCAACACGAGGCTGCAGTGGATCTGCCAGAAAGAATCAATCCAGATCTGAGCCTCCGTTGCACCCCAAAACCAGCGTTAATACAGGAAAAAAATCCCAATTCCCGTGGATCCAGCATCTCCCGGGGATGGGCAGAGCCGCAGGCCGTGAAAGTCTCCCCGAGGCGGGCGATGTAGGAGAGAAATCGACCTAAAAAAACCAAATAAAACCTAAAAATAACTTGGGGAATTGCACTTTTGGGGCGAACCTTGGGAAGAGGGAGGGAGAAACGTTGTATTTTAAGGGGTGTTTTGGTGCCGGGGTGAACCGAGATCCAGCCGGAGGGGTGGAACTTGAGACTGATGGTCCCCAGTGACCCTGCCCACGTCCCCTGTGCTCCCCCCCGTGTCTCCCCGTGTCCCTGTAATGTCCCCTGTGGCACTTTAGAGACGGTCCCCGGGAGTTCAAGGCCAGCCACAGCCTTCGGTCCTGGCAGCTTTTGTCTGGGAGAAATCCTCGGATATTCCCAATTTTAGGAGGCGTTATCCCCCCTTTGGCACCCGCAGCCTCTGAGCCCGTGCTGGCCTGTGCAGAGGACCAAGGACGACGACACAGCGATTAATTAGCTTAATAAACGCCTCCTAATTAGCAGGGAGGAGAGGTGAGGCCCCAGGGCTTCTCTCTGAGGTGGTGCCACTCCATGCACAGGGCTGGGAGAGCCGGGCCGTGAGCTCTGCAAAACGATGTGTCCGTTTTCAGATACATCTGGAAATGTACCGATTGATCCATTTCACGAATCCCTTAAATTTTAACAAATTTCACCCCAGACTGTCGCCGTTCCCCCGAGCTCTGACTCCATCCTCACCTTGGCACCCCCCAATTCTCACTCGAAGATGCCAAACACCCCCCAAAAATCCTTCCAAAATTCTAGAACCTGTCCGAAAATTAATTAAATACTTGTCCAGACCCCTCCGGGGAGCCAAGCCCGAGGATTTTCCCACCTGCTGCTCTCCGTGGAGTCCAGTCCCGAGGGATGCTACGACAACCCTGCTGCTTTGGGGTGGGAGTCCCCAGCTTGAGGGGGTCCCCAAACTTTTTGGGGGATTCCCACTTTTTTCCAGAGGGTCTCCCCACTTTTGGGGGTTTCCCCCACCTTTTGGAGAGGTCCCCACATCACTTCATGGATCGATTCCCGGCCTTTTATGCCTCTTTCAGCAGCAATTTATTGTCTCTCATCTCTCAGAGATCAGGACGAGCATTCTGATCTTTAATTTTTTCCATTTTAAGCGGCTGACAGTTTTGTTTTTCCCTCTCTCAGTCCTCCCTGTCTTTTCCCCCGCGGGCAGCAGCCGCTTTTCCATGGTCTGGAGAGGAAGCCAGAGCAGAGGAAACAAACCCCCGCTGTCCCCAGGTCCCCTCGGTCCCCTCCCCGGGGTGGCTCCCCCGGTGCTGTCGGGCTGTGGCGGGGGCAGGAAGCTCGGGTGGTACACCGGGCCAGCCCCAGCGGGCAGAGATGCTTTGGCTTCTTCCTGTCGCCTCCCCCGTGTCCCCAAGCCAGTGCCACCACCGGCTATGAGGTCCTGGAGCGAGGGGACAAGCTGGGATCGGAGGGTGCAGGGACTGGGGGGTCGCGTCCGCTGGGCCCCCCCCCGATATTTGGGGGTGCGGGCGTGGCCTGACACTGGGTGGGGGTCGCAAAGTGGCTCTGGAAGAGTCCAGGGTGGCACTGGGGGGATTTTGGGGGTCCCAGAAGGGTTTGGAGGGGAATGGGGCATGGCTGGGGACCCTGCGGGAAGGAAGTTGGGAGGGGGTGGTTATGATTATGATTATAATTATAATTATAATTATGATTAATAATTACCAGCGACTTATGAGTACTATTACTATTATTATATTTAATAATGTCGATATTAACATAAATAATTAATCAACGTTAAATAGTAATATAATTTAAAATATGATATTAATATAGTAATCTATTATTCTATATTAATATATTAATAATATATTATTAAATTATTATTAATACATTAATTTTTCCGTAATAATAATTAGTAATTAATAGTAATAGTGATCCAATATTTAATAATATTAATTATATACATGTATCAATATCTAGATCAATATCAATATTGTTATCAATATCAATAATAGCAATAACAACAACAACAACAATAACCAGCGACTTTTTATTACTATTACTATTATTATATTTAATACTATCAATATTAACATAAATAATCAATATATAATAGTAATATAATTTAAAATATAATATTAACAGAGTAATAGAGTATGATATAGTAATATATTAATTATATATTATTGATATGTGAAAATTACTATAATTAATAGTAATATTGATTCAGTATTTAATGATATTAATTATATATCAATATCAATATTAATATCAATATAATATCAATATTGATCAATATAAATATTGATATCAATATAAATATTATTATAAATATTAATATCAATATTAATTTAAAAATCAATATCTATAATAGCAACAACAACTACTACTACTACTACTACTACTAATAATAATAATAATAATAATCATCATAATAATAAACAACCACTTCCAGATGCCTTGAGAGGCTACGTGGAACAGCTGCTGGACAGAATTAAAGGATAAAGGAGGGATTTATTACAAGTCCTCAAAGGATGCACCTTGGGCAGTACAAGAGCCGCGGAGCTGCTCCAGGGAGTCACGGAGTTGTACCGGCACCTCCGCAGGAGTTACAACAGGTCGGGAAGGTTACAACTGTCCTGGGCAGAGGCTGCTCCCCAAGGTGGATGCTTGGCATCCCCTGGAGCCCATCCCAGGGTGATTCCCGAGGGGAAAGGAGCACAGGGTGGGGAGGGGAATGTGGGAATCCAGGCGGGAGGGGGGAAGTCACGATGCCTTATTATTAATTATAATTAGAATAATATTAATAAAAATAATTTTGATTAAGTTTTAGCTTTCCTGTTTTCCAGGTTCTGTCCTGCATTAGTGTATAACTCTGAAGTTCATATAAAGTGCCACCACGTTCTCTGCACAGTTTAGGTGGACAGAACAATCCTTGTCCAGCCCAGAACCAAGGACACCACTGCAGCTTCAGGCCCAAAAGGTGCAAACAGCAGGGAATGGAGGGGAGCAACCTGGGAGGATGAGACTGCATCACCTGGAGCTGGAATTGGACAATCAACCCCAAGGTGGAAATGGACCAGAACTTTTATAAACTCGTGACAAACTTTTACAAACCGTCCATCTTGGGTGTGGCCATGGCTGGACTCTTGTACTGCCCAAGCTGCAGCATTTGGGGACTTCTAATAAACCACTAATTTATTTTTAACTCTGCCTAGCTGCTGTTCCACATAGCCTCTCAAGGCCTCAGTTGCTGGTATTATTATTATGATTATGATTATGATTATTATTATTATTATTATTTACTATTATTATTACATTAACATTTACATTACCTTTACCAATAACAATAATAAAACCAACAATAAAAATAGTAATAGTAATAGTAATAGTAATAGTAATAGTAATAGTAATAGTAATAATAATAATAATAATAATAATAATAATAATAATAATAATAATAATAATAATAATAGTTCCCCTCTTCATCCCACAGTCCCCTCCCTCCATCCCAAAGCCACCCCCTCCAAGTCCCCCTCCCTGGGCATTCCCAGATGGTCCCTGGAGGTCCTGGGGGGTTTCCATGTGGGTTCCTTGGGATGGATCCTGCAAGGTCCCCATGGGACCCTCTCTAGGACCCCCCAGGAAATTCCAGGACCCTGCCCTGGACCTCTCAGGACCTCTGAACCCCTGGGACCATTCCATTCAAACCCAGGATTCTGTCTGGGCAGTGTCAGCTTCTTCCTCTGAATCCTGACGGCATCTTCAGGACTGAGCGAGGTGGGAAGAACTCGATAATGGAGCAATAAATTCTCTTTCTCTGAAAGATTTGGGTGTCCTGTGGCTGCTGTCTCACTGTTAGTCCTTTCTTTAAAAAAAAGTATCTTAGATAGCATAGTTTCCATTTTAACATTTCGTTAGAACCTAAAACTACATTTAACACACTACTTGAGAGAATTAATACAGCACCACTTTCTAACATAACACATATAATATTCATTTGAATATTTGGTAAAAGCCAATCATAAAATATACATTTGTCACACTGTGCCAGGGCATCTCCACCCTCTCAGGGAAGGATTTCTTCCTAATATCCCGCCTAACCATTCCCCCTTGTCCCAAATCCCTCTCCAGCTCACCTGGCACTGGCAGCGGCTCTGAGGTCTCATCTCCCGGGGACTTCTCCAGGTGGACACCCCGAGCTTTCCCAAGCCGGATCCAAAGCAGAGGAGCTCCATCCCCATATATTAATAACTAGGACGGGTTTACAAACTGTTTGTTGTTGTTTGTTTGTGAGGTTTTTTTGGGTTTATTTTGGTATTTTAACAAAAAAGTTCCGTCCGTAAGGTTTTACCGCCTCCGTCCAGGTGAGGGCGCTGCTCTCCCACGGCCTCACCCTGAGGGGGCGTGGTCTGTCATCACGGGGCGTGGCCAATGCGGAGAGGGCGTGACCTCCCGCGATGTGGGCGGAGCTAGAGGAGCGTGGCCCCATGCGATGAGGGCGTGGCCTCACGGCGCTGTGGGCGGGGCGAGAGGGGCGTGGCCAGCGGGGCCGGTCCGGGCCGGGACCCCGCGGGGAGCGGGAGGAGGAGGAGGAGGAGGAGGAGGAGCGGGGAAGAAGAACAGAAGGGCGGACGGAACGAAAAAGCTGGCGGCCGCAGGAGCGATGGTGAGCGGGGGCTGTGAGGCCGGCGTGGGCCGGGGAGCGCTGTCCCGGCGCGGCCTGTGAGGCAGCGAGGCCCGGGCCTTGTCCGGCGGGGCTGGGTGCGGGCTGAGGGGTCCCGGACGCGCCTCAGGGGATGCGTGGCCCAGGGTTTGTGGTCGGGTCCTCTCTTTGGCCGCCATCTGAGGCCCATACCCTTCCCCTGAGCGTAAATATTTCCTTTTATTCACACACTGCTTTCCTCGTTCCCCACAATTACCTGGTTTCGGGGCAGAGAGGATTAGGAACGGTGTTTTTGCCCGTCTCTGGTTAATTTCCCTTGGGTGGGGCACTGTGATGTTTTCCTCATGATTTTGCTGAAGGTGCTGATCTGGCTGAGAGAAATCGCGTTCGCTGATAGATTGTTGTGTTTTTCAGAGTCGCTGTTTGCTAATTGGCAGTTATTTTTTTTAGCTGGAAGCAAACTTCGGGATTGCTTGGAGTATAGCCCACATTGGCACGGCATGAATCCCGCAATTCCTCAAACCTGGAAGGGACGCTAGATTTCTTGGTTGTTTGGTTGGCTTTTTCCCCCCCCACCTTATCAGCAAGGGGAATTGAAATCACAGCTGCTGAGTGATAAATGAAGCAGCATTATTTTTGTCCCACTCCTTTGTCCCGCTTGGTTGTTGCATTCCCAAGCTCCCAAGTGCTGCTGCTGTTGCTGCTTTGGCGTGGGACAGCACCAAGAGCCAGCACAGCTTGTGTCGGGGTTGCTTTCAGCTGCCTAAATTTGGCACTGGGTAAAATCTTTGGCTGCTTGTCCAGCCTGGCCTGGGGCTGCTGGGGCCCCGCTGTGCGCTCAGGCTGCTCTCACCTCAGTCCCTTCTGTGCCAAAGCTTTGCACAGGAAATTGCTGCTTATTGCACCTGAAAGACCTGCTCAGGTGGCTCTTTATTCACTAGATTGGGCAGTAGCTATTACACGGGATTCCTGGCTACTGGAAAGCTTAGGAAGTTGGCTTTGTGCTCGGGGAAGGAGGAGAAACACTGACACACAACATTTTCCCTAAACTGTGGTTTCACTCTGGCATCCTTCCTGTGACTTTAGCAAAAGGCAGGAAGTTTCTTACCTAGACAGGGTAAAATCTTTCTTTTTCCATGTTCTGCTCATGTCCAGCCTGCTCAGAGTTTCCCACCCTCTTCTTACCCTGAGAGTTGTGTGTGAATGAGCAGGGGAGGGTTTGCTGAGTTGCTGCCTCCCTCACTTCCTGCCTGGGGTTTCTCCAGCAGTGCTTGGTGGTGTGGAGATAACCCCAATCCCAGCCTTTATTGTGTGTGGTCTGCCTGGTGTGGCAGCAATCACAGCCTGGCTGTGACTCCCGTGCCCCTTTCTGAGTAAGGATTTTGGGGTTCTGCTCGTCTCTTTTTCCAAATACACGACTTTGCCAATAAAAGTTGTCTCCATCTTCCATCTGATCTTCTGACCAGCTGCTTCCACCACAGAGCTGCTGAGAAGGACTTGGGGGTGCTGTGGGTGGCAGCTGGCCCTGCCCTGGGCTGAGCCCCAGCAGGGGAGGGCAGATTCTGCCCCTGCTCAGGTGAGACCCCACCTGCAGAGCTGCCTCCAGCCCTGGAGCCAGCACAGGAGGGACCTGGAGCTGCTGGAGAGTGTCTGGAGGAGGCAGCAGGGTGAGAGGGATTGTTCAGCCTGGAGAAGAGAGGCTTTGGGGTGACCAAGCTGTGGCCTTCCAGTGCAAGAAGGGCTGACTCAAGATAGGTGGAGAGAGGCTATTTACAAGAGACAAGGGCGAATGGCTCCACACTGACAGAATGTTAGATTTAGGTTAGATATCAGGAAATAATTTCTCCCTGTGAGTGTGGGCAGGCCCTGGCACAGGGAACCCTGAGAAGCTGTGGCTGCCCCATCCCTGGAAGTATCCCAGGCCAGGCTGGAGGGATTTGGAGCCACCTGGGATAGCCACCCCATGGCAGGGGGATGGAATGACATGATCTTCCAAACCAAATGAGTCTGTGATCCTGTGTTTCTGTTGCTCCTATTCTTTGAAAGACATTTACTTTCAAGTACTAGCAGGCCTAGTACATGCTTTAGCACTGCCCTTAGAGCATGAGCTGAGATTTAGGATTCTACCTATTTAGGATTCTACTGAGATTTAGGGTTCCACCAATTGATGTAGCAGCAGGTGTCCTGGGTCCATTTGCTGTGGTGATTGTGATACAGTTTTCTGTGTTAGGGAAAAATTTATATTTCCTAGAAATCTGTGTGTAGAAGTCCCTCAGAATCCTTTGTGTTCTGTTTCCTTTGCCTCTCTTTGCTCGTGAAGATTTATCCATGCCATATCAGGAAGGGCATGTGATGGGTATTGCAGGGGTCGAAGGGCTCTGTGTGTGGATGTTGATAAGATAATTTTTGAGGATTGTGCCCTGTGGTTGGACCTGCCCAGGAGCAGGGCCCTCAGTGTAGAATAGCAGCATTCAGTTTGTGCTGATACTGGGGGCTTTGTCCCAGGCTTGCATAACCCTGCTGGGGAGCTGTGCCAGGGCTCCCTGCTGCCTTTGTTCATGGATGCCTGCTCCCAGAACAATTGCCATGCTGGGCTCTGCTTCCAGACAGCTCCTGCCAAGGCTTCGTGTCGCAGTGCTGTGGGCACCTCTCAGTGGCACCCAGGTGCTCACTAAATATTTCCAAGAAATGCCCATTTTATTCTCTGCAAGGTATGCAAGGATCTGAGGTGTGGAGGAATGAAATGTGTCCAGATGAGCCCCAGCATGCAGGGAGCTGGGCACTTCTTTTACCCTAATTATCGTGGGTGCCACCAGAGGATGTTTCCTTGCACATTTTTGGAGCTGGTGACCCACCGAGATCCATGGTGAGCTCAGCATTGGGTGAATCCTGTCTCTTGTGAGGTCTGTGCTGCCTGGAGTGTGCCTAGATGTGTGCAGAAACTTCTACAAATTGGTTTGCCTAAGAGAGCAATGTGAACGTGATACCTTGTGTGTATTTTGGGTTAAATTAAATTTGAACTTGATTTTTGGAGTCTTTTGGGCTCCTGTAAAATTGTAATTTTTTTGAGCCGCCCATCAGTCTTTTCCCATTTTGTTTTGGTAGTTTCACATTCCATCTCCACAGTGAATGCTGCTGTACTTACTCTGACTTGCTGCCTTGTTTGTTTTTGTGCTGAAGCTATAATTAGCCGTTGTTTAGCCACTCCCCTTGAGCTCTCAGGGCGGGTGGTACAGTATGTATACATTCATTTTGCAGACGCTATACGTGGCAAACCCCCCCCCCCAGCTGCTGTCATTAGAGAAAAAGAAAAAGTTTCAGTATAGCAGTGGTGGAAATAAATGCAATGCAGACGAAACTGGTGGTATTGGGGAGCTGTGGTGAGATGAATGTGTCCTGAATGTGTTTTTAATTTCCCTTCAGCCCACGCATCCAAAAGTTCACGATTTTTGATTTCTGAGCGATCACGCATCCGGTGTCGCTCTGTCTGCCCGCATCCTTTGGTCCTGCTGGGCAGCACGTGGTCCAAACCTCGAGCTGTAATTAGGAGCTGACTAACAAATATTCCCTGCCTGCTGCTTATGCAAAGAAATTTGTCAGGCTGGGGTTGGCAGGGAGGGCGGGAGGAGCAGAGTCATTACCGGGGTGCGAACCAAAACACCGCAGGCACAGGCAGCAACCAGCGCTCTCTGAGGCTGGGCTGGTGTTGCTCAATCCCACTGCTGGCTCTCCAGTGGGCAGGCTAGTGGCTCTGAGGCTTGGCTGGTGTTGCTCAATCCCACTGCTGGCTCTCCATCAGGAATTGGGCAGGCTGGTGCCTCGCAGTCCAGGCTGGTTACTCTGGTCAGATGTGCCTTTTGTGGCCAGCACACGTGCAGGCAACGAGGTGTCAGCGAAGGCAGGGCTAATTGGAGTCTTCCTTCCACTTAGGAGCAGAATAAATAAGCGAGGCTGCTGTGTCCTTGCTGGCTTGGTGTGGTTTGTTTTCAGTCAAGAAGCTTCTCCTCGGGAGAACTCGTTGTGTTGGAGCAGAGGCCTTAATTACAGGGGCAGTACCAGTATTCTGCCTGCTCCAGTAATCGGAGCTGACCTGACTCTGGCTCTTGGAGCCATCTCCCTTGGCCTGGATTTACTGTGTGACAGCCACCTCCTGCCTCTCAGCTCTGGGGACATGAGGGAAGCTGGTGGCAGACACAAATGTTCAGGTTAGGGTGTGTGGGGGAGTGGTCAGAGGGTCCCTAGTTTGGGAACATGTGTGGGTTCAGGTGAAAGCTGAGGATGTGGTAGAAACTGACAGAGAGTAGGTTTAGATTGGATATTAGGAAGAAATTCTTCCCTGAGAGGGTGGAGACACAGGGTGCCCAGAGAAGCTGTGGCTGCCCCAGGATCCCTGGAAGGGTCCAAGGCCAAGATGGGTGGGGCTTGCACCCACCTGGGATAGTGGAAGATGACCCTGTATCCCTGGAAGTGTCCCAGGCCAAGATGGGTGGGGCTTGGACCCACCTGGGATAGTGGAAAGTGTCCCTGGATCCCTGGAAGTGTCCCAGGCCAAGATGGGTGGGGCTTGGAGCCACCTGGGATAGTGGAAGATGACCCTGTATCCCTGGAAGGGTCCAAGGCCAGGTTGGGTGGGGCTTGGAGCCACCTGGGATAGTGGAAGATGACCCTGGATCCCTGGAAGTGTCCAAGGCCAGGTTGAGTGGGGATTGGAGCCACCTGGGGTAGTGCAAGGGGTTTGGAACAAAATGTTCTTTAAGGTCTTTTCTGGCCTAAGCCTTTCTGTGATTCTTTGATCTTAGCATTTCCTCCCTGGACAGTCAGCCTCATGGTACTGCATAACATAAGCTTGCCTTTAAAAGCTACCCTTATTCTGTGGCCCCATTTGAAACTCACTTTAAATGTTCTTTTGGAGGAAGGAAGGTTCAGCTGGTAAAATCTTTCTTCCTGTTTTTCTCACAGGTAAACTCAGACTATGTTTCAATTTCCACAGAAGGCACTTCTAATGAAAGTCTGAGGCTCTCCAGTTTATTGCCATTCTGTTTCTCCTTTATTTTTTTTTTTTTTTTTTTTTTTTTAAGCTTTTCTTGTGTCCTACAACTTGCAGCTGAGAAAATGCTGTTCTGGCAGAAATGCAAAATGTGCTCTCATTAGCTTTGGCATTCCTCCCCCCTCCCTTTTCCATCATCTGGGACAGAAGAGCATTACTGCAGTTAATTTGTGCTCTTTTGTAGTGGCATAAATGCTATCCCTGGAACCAGCTCAGCTAGCTAATGACTTTTAGAAATAAAGTACTAAGGATGTATTCCTAATCTGTGCAGCTAAAAATTCAATATGTAAACTGCTTAGGTAGCTGAGTGCATTAATATCAGTACAAATGAGCACTGCAAGTCCTAATGATAGCAATTAGTATTTTATCTGATACCTGGGTCTGTCTTACTGCTCTGAGAATTAAAATCAAATCCTCCAGTGGAGTTTTTTTTTTCTCCCTGCTCTTTAGTGTGCTCATAAGTCAGGTTTTTAAACTGCTGCTGAAATAATCCTGTGGCTTGTGAAGCTTTTGTGTGGGGAAGGTTCTCTTCCAGAAATAAAAGCAGCTTATCTACTCCCTTCTAATGGGAAGGGAAACCTTTACTTTTTGATGCCTTCACAAATAAGCAGTTTATTGTCTTACATGAAATTCTGTCCTGTAGACAGGTTTAAAATCAGGTCAATCTGTTGTCTTTAGCCCAGCTGGGGAAGCAGGAAGTTTTTTTCACCCTGAGCAGCACCTCCAGGGCTGCAGGGCGAGGGATTCTGATGGCTGGGCTACCCAGAGGCTTATTATTCCCCCTGCCCCCTCCCTGTCAAATGAGGAAGTAGTGGAGAATTCCAGAATGGTTTGGGTTGGAAGGGACCTTGGAGATCATCCAGTGCCAGCCACTTTCTACTCAGAACAACCCAGGTTGTTCTGAGCCCCATCCAACCTGGGCTTGGACACTTCCAGGGATCCAGGGGCAACCCCAGCTTTCCTGGGCCTCACCAGCCCAGAAGGAAGGATTCCTTCCTGACATCCATCCCTCTGTCAGTGGGGAGCCACACACCCTTGTCCTGTCATTCTGCTCCTGTAAAAAGTAACTCTGTCTCTTTTTTAGAAGCTCCCTTTTAACCCAGCGTGTTCCTGGGTGTAATAAAGACATTTGAGTACAACCTTCTAAATGCCCTCTGGTTTCTGTGGGATTAAGTGAATAATTCAGAATGTAAAGGTCTCTGATGTCGTGCTGGATACTTTCAGGAAAAGGAGCATTTGGGAAAAACTGAGCCAGGGAGCTAAGAAATTGTAATTCACTGCTAGCTCATCTTCCATGCCAATTTTCACTGGGTTTTTAAATCCAGTTTTTATTGACCTCCTAAATGGATCAACCTCATCCTTCAAACTCATCTAAGTATGAAATGAGTGAAGAAAGAAAGTGAGAAATACAGAGAACTTTACCTGGTCAAGCTGTAACACTTGTGGATTGGTTTCAGATTGGGCTTTTTTAAAGCAAGAAAGGGGAAGAAATTCTTTGATGTCTTGGAATGAACACAGTGAAAATCTTCTCTCATTTGTTCAAAATTTGGATATACCTTTGAGTTCCTGTATGTAATTTCTCAGGGATTTCAGTGACAACAAAATGTGCAGACAGCTGGGATCTTCTGTCCCAAACTTTCTGAAAGATTGAGGTCAGTCTCTTGCCAGATTTATTTATTTTGGCTCGGCCATTGACTAGGGTGACTTCTGTCAGGAAGGTCATGTTCCATTTTGACTCAGAGCTTACAGTGTCTTCCATCTTCAGGAAAAAAAATAAAAAAAAAAGAGCACAACGCACTTTATATTTGATGCTGCAGCATTTTCTTGCCATGAGTTGAGAACAGCTATTGAGGCAGCAGCCCATTAGTGGCTCCATTTCTATCCTTCAAGTGCAGCTCCAAACCAGAATGATATCCTGGAATTTCATCCTAGGCAAAGAACCAAAGTCATTGCTGCTGGTTAAACCCTCATTTCCAGGGCTCTGCCATTGAAGACTGTGCAAACTCGCTGAAACTTAAGTAGCACCTCTGGTTAGCTGGAAAAGGTGGCTTTTCTGGAATTTGGGGGTTTAATCGGCTTTGTGGTGAGTGGCTTGGAGGACGGGGCATTCATTAGCTGGGACATTGCCTAATTGCAGCGGTTTGGATTTGTGTGGCCGCCTCGTTTTGGAGGCTGAAAGGCTCTGATGTATTTTTAAATTGCCCTTTGCCAAGTGAATAGGTGCTAATTTGCTTTCTCAGAGCTCAGTGCTGCCTGCTTTTGCCCAATTCAGTCCCTGTCCCTTCAGCCTGCGCTGGGACATGGGTGAAAACCCTCCTCTGTTAAGGGTAAACGCTGTTAATTCTGTTTTAAAATGTATTTATTTATCATTTAATTATTAATTTTATTTAATGGTAAAATTTATTTATTAATTTAAAAATTATTTTTGGGTTGCTTGAATACTTTCAAACTCTGCCATGTTATATGCATTTTACTGCTTTTCCAATGTAGTGAGTATTCATTAGTGTTGCTTTTTGGTCGGGAAACCTTCCTTTTTCCTTCGATTATTAGGAAAAACTTGCATTTTTCTTAGTACTGTTAGTAGCCTCTCCAGCTGTAGTGGAATAGCACATTGCCACCTAAAAAAAGTTAATTAAATGATGCTTCTGTTGTTGGCTTGACCCAGAAGTGACACCTGTGAAGGGTCCTGAGAAGGGAAGTTTTTAATTTAGTGGTTTTTAATTTAGTGGTTGTTGAAAAAACTGCTCTATTCCCACCCAAAATCCAATAGCACAGGAATCAAGGATTAATTCCTTCCAAGGTTTAGTCACAAATCTTTTGAACAGCCCCCTGTATTTTCCCTGTTGTTTGGAGGGTGCTCTCTAGCTCTTAAGTGCTGGAGATCTCTCCAGTTAAACTGGGCTGGTCAAAAGGGAAGAGGGATTTGGAACAGGGCTCAGTTCTTGCTTAATCTTCTTATCTCCTGAAACCCTTTCCCAGAGAATTGGATGGAAGACCCCTGCTCAGGGGGAAATGCCCTTTCTCTCCTGTGCACATCCAGTTTTTCTGACGCTCTAGAAGAGCATCTGGTTTGAAGCTATTGATTAGGAATTTGGGCTGTGTCCCGACAGTAATTCCTGCTTTGACATTGTAATTGTGCTTGCATCACCGTTTTCTGGGGGTTATTTTGGCAGCAGGAGTGTTTTCCTCTCCCATCCCCCCCTTGGTGTGTAACATGCTAATTAGATCTTTAAATTAAGGACTTGCTGAGTGCTTCCATCTTCATTGAAAATCCAGCCCGAGGTACTTAATAGACTTGTTTTGGTGGTGCCTTCACTCACCACCTGAGAATTCCTTGGAAAAAAATTAACACAGTTCCTTCTCTTGGGCAGTGGTTCTTGGGACTGTGCTGAGAACGTTACTCATCTGCTCTTGGTGCTTCTCTCTAAGTATCTGGAGTGTCTGAAGGTGTGTGGTTTTATCTGTGACTCTTGAGTAGAAGGAAATAAAAGCTATCTCCTACCTCTCCTTTTTATGTCACAGATCCTTCAGTGAGGTCTGCAGCTCACAAATGGCCTTAGGCAGCTCAGATACAAAATCCTCTGATTCCTCACAGAGTAGGAATGTTCCTCACTTGTGAGTTCCTCACTTTTCTCCTCCTCTTCATCTTCATCTCAAATCTCACATGGGCAGACTGCTTGACTTCATATATCAGTTCTCTAAATTTGTACCACAAACAGTGATCCAAAATACAACTTCCAAAAAATGAAACCCTCGCTAACAAAATTTCAGTTTTCAGAAATAAACAGCTAAAAGCATACTTGCTTAAAATTATTTCTAGAAAGAACTGAATGGTGTATCTAGGATCCATAGCACTGATTTAGAATGTTTAGATCATCTGCCACTCCAAAAAATGGCTGGAATAATTTGATTTCTTTAAAAGGCCAATAGAATATTTCCTTGAAGAAAAATGAGAAGATGACCAGTTTAGCTGAAATGTATCTCTAGGACACACACTTCTAGGACTCTTAACTAATTTTTGTAGGAATTAAGGAAAGCATGGGGTCTGCATACCAGAAACCCCCCTTTTTCATCAACAGTTTTTTTGATGCCCTGCTTATTTTCATTTGTGTTTTCCTCAACTTTGCCCAGGATGCCATTACTCCCTACAAGGAAATCCTCCAGATGTACTGGGAGAAAGTGACAGGCTTTGTGAACGCCCGCTGTGATGGACTGGAGCCCTGGCAGCTCATCGGGCTGACTTTTTCTTCCACACTGGCAAGTGTGTGGCTGCATGGCTTCCTCTGCCAGCCTGAGAGTAAGTGTGGGGCATATGGGGGGTTTTCTTCCCTTTGCTGGGAGGGGAGGTGACCCAGAGCTCTTCCTGGGTAAACTCTTGTTAAAGCAGACTGTGAAAAAATGTGTATTTAGTGATTGGCTTTTCCCAAATATTCAAATGAGTATTATATGTGTTATGTTAGAAAGTGATGCTGTATTAATTTTCTTAAGTAGTGTGTTAAATGTAGTTTTAGGTTATAACATAATGTTAAAATGGAAACTATGCTATGTAAGTTAGTTTTTTTTAAAGAGAGGACTCCCACCTAGATAGCAGCCACAGGACACCCGAATCATTCAGAGAAAGAGAATTTATTGCTCCATTATCGAGTTCTTCCTGCCTTGCTCAGCCCTGAAGACTCAGTCAGGATTCAGAGGAAGAAGCTGACCCTGCCCAGACAGAATCCTGTGTGTGAATGGAATTGATGCACCCTGGATGAGGTGTATGAATATGCAACAGGCTGTTGCTTTTAAGGGTTAATCCTCTGTTAGCGTGGGGCCTTTTTCAGGCTTATTTTGCCCAGAAAGAGGTACCTGGACTGTCCTTAACTCTTTGTTTTTATTGTCTCATATTGTCCTAATCCCAATTGTCCAAATTTATTATTACTCTAATTCTATTGCTATTTTTATAACCATTTTATTATCATTAAACTTTTAAAATTTTAAAAACAAGTGATAGTCTTGTGAAAAACGCCAATCTGCTGTTACCTAATATTTACCAAATTCTTCTGAATTAAGGTCAAAGCCTGCCTGGTAAATGAAGCTCCCCCATTCTGTCAGAGAGTGCATGGAATGTGCCTCTGTCTCCTTCCCTTTCCCCTCCCTCCCTTTTTCCTTTTGCTAAACCATGTGCTTGTCACAACACACTCTTCTTGCCCAAACCCTGGGGAGATTTATGGATAGCTGGGTTCCTGTGAGCTTAGTCACTGCTGCAGCGTGCCTGGATAACTCCTGGTTGTTTTCCTTCCTGCTGGGGGAGGAGATGTGGTCTTGATGCCATGTTGGGTGCACATTTCATCCTCAAAATGTTCAAGATACAACTGCATGTGATAGTGTGAGGAAATTTTTTTTTTATAATGTATTTCTGGAGTATCCTCCTGTTTTGAGTGGTTTCTGGTACTGGCAGCTCTTCAGTGGAGCTGACTTCTGCAGAACCTGCAGTTTTCTCTGGTTGTGTGATGGCCTGAGGTCACTCAGGCCATGCCCTCTGAGATGCATTTCAGTTCCCACAGGCCTTGGGGTAGCACTGTGGTGGCAGCTTGTTAAAAACAGCCAAGTTTTTAACTTGGTGTCTGCTTCTGTGTCTCTGTTTCTGAAGCAGCTGAACAGTGGGAATGTCTGGAATGAAACTTCTGTTCAGGACAGTTATCTTCCTAGCTAGTATTTGTACTGTTCCCCAATGTATTTTGTTTAAGTATGGACTAGCTCTTAGGAGATCTGATCAGACTGTCAGAATTTTTCAGGGGTTGGCAGTCTTTTCTTGCTGTGAAAATTATTGATGGAACAGTGTGCACACTGAGATGTGCAACAGAAATGTTATTAACAGGGCACTAACAAGTGTTTACTACAGAATGTGCCAATTAGTGTCCTTGGTAGCTTTTCAAATTGTATATCTGAAGTGAAATGTGTATGAAGTGTAGATAAAGTTGCAAAGTCTTAAAATGGTTGATTTTTAAACTTCATTTAGTTATTTTTTGGTTTGTCCTGTAACTGCTGCTGTGCAGGTAGGACTGGGAAGGCATTTTTGGTGGCTATAAAGCATCTGTGTCATCCAGATTTCATTTTTGCCTTTGGAGCTACCCAAGGAGTTTTCCAGTGCTTGTCATCAGTGGCTTCTCTCACTTGAGTCTGTGCTGTGGTGGAATTTCTGCCCTTCCCTCTGTCCCTCCCCTTCACCTGAGTCACTTCCCAGTGCATCAAACAGGGCAAATCCATTGTCACCAATGTCCCTGTTCCCTCCTTTGGTCTGGGAGCCTGTTTCACACTGTTCAGTAGTTTCGTTTTTAAGTAACTATTCTGCTTTGAAGAGGTAGGAAATGTTAATAATTCCTCACCTTTAGCAAACCCTGAAATCCCTCTTTTTCCTCTAAAATTCCACACGTGGGTGTGAATTCCCAAGAAGTAAGAAACAAATAACTGATTCCTGCAGTCCAGATGTTTCCATGGCATGGTCCATCCATGAAAACCTTGCTCTTGGATCCACTCATCTGTCTCACCCTGTGTTATTTCAGCTTGGATCAGGAATGCTGAGCCTGGATCACGAGCTGCATCAGAAGTTTCTGTTTTGTTTTTTTATTTCTTAGGTTCCTTTCTGCCTTTTGTCTTTCAGGTTTGACATCCCGAACTAAAAAACAGTTCTTTAAACTGCTGAGAAAAATGCCATTTGTTGGGGCTATAGTAAGTATTTGAACAAGTGTTACAGGACTATTCCAGGTCCTTTTTTCAGCTCTTTTTGGAGAATATACAGTTCAGTGCATCTTTGTCATGTCACTGTGATCCTAATGATCCAGGACATACATCTGGAATATGTTCTGCTGCCTCCTGGTTTAATGACAGATGTAATTTCTACCCAATCTTTATGTCATAGCACCACTCCCATAATAAGGGGGTTCCACCTCTTTTTAACTTTTGAGCTGTTTATATTAACCAAGAGTGAGTGAATTCTCCAGTAACATTTCCTCATTTTTAGATTTTAAGAAAATGATTTTCATTCTGGAAGAAGGGACAGGATTGAACTGGAATTATGCTTCTGAAGCATTGTGGAGTGTGAGACAGCAATTGTCCCATTGACAGCAATTCCACACTGTTGTGCAGTGTGTATTTATTTTAACCAAGCAGCTGGCCATGGTTTGTTCAAGGCTCAGATAACTATTAGCAAAAGTTAGCAGAAGGATATCAGCACTTTGTGTAATCATTAAATGACCCAGGTGCTGTTGTGTTTGGGAGCTGGTGTTTGGGTTTTTGCTTTGTTTTGGGGTTTTTTTTTTTGGGGTTTTCTAGGATATTTTTATGGTGGGTTTTTTTTTTGTGTTTTTATTTTTTGTTTTGTTTTTTTGGGGGGGTTGGTTCTTTTTGGGCTTTTGGTGTTTTTTTTTGATTTTTGAGGGTTTTTTTGACGTTTTTTGGGGGGGGTTGGTTGTTTGGTTTTGGCTTTGTTTTGTTTGTTTTTTTTTTTTTTTTAAATTTTATTTTTATTTTTATTTTGTTTGGGTTTTTTTTAAATTTTTTTTTATTTTGTTTGTTTTGTTTTCTTTATTTGTCCATAAAAACTTGACACCACAACTGTCAGCATGTTTTAGCAGGCTAAGGACTGGGGCTGAAGAAATGCACAGCTGGGTTTATTTCACCTCCTAAACCACGGCATCACACTTGATTGCACTTCCTGCCGCTTGCTGTGCTGCTGTATTTACACCTTGATTCCGGGGGTCACATCTCTTCCAGGCAGTTTTATCCACAGAGCAGCACAGAGGAATTGTATTTGTGGGGTTCCCAGATGAAGGGAGGAATGATGAATCTGCCTCCATGTTCTCAGAAGGCTGATTTATTATTTTATGATACTATATTATATGAAGGAATACTATACTAAAGGATACAGACAGAAGGCTAAAAGATAATAATGAAAACTCCTGACTCTTTCCAGAGTCCTGACACAGCTTGGTCCTGATTGGCCAATGAGACAGAATAATTCACAGCAAAAACCAATGAAACAATCACCTGTTGGATAAACAATCTCCAAACACATTCCACATGTGAGCACAACACAGGAGAAGCAAGTGAGAAGAATTTGTTTTCCTTGTTCTCTGAGGCTTCTCTGCTTCCCAGGAGAAAATCCTGGGCCAAGATATTTTTCAGAAAATGTGACTGTGACACACAGGAGTTTTTTTCTTTTTGCTGTGGAGACAGAAGGGGTTCTCCAGTTTCTCTCACATCCCTCTGGAAGGGACTAAATCCCCTCCTGGCCTGTGAAGTGCCCCAGCTTTTACCTGCTAACCTCAGTAGCAAATCTCAAGATCAAGCAAATTCTCTTCTGCTTATGTTTCTTGCCTGCCTGTTAGAAAAGGACACTTGACACAATCCCTGTTGTGTCCAGACTTCCCTTCCCAGGGCTGACCCTGCTCCCCTGTGCCAGAGCACTCCTGCTGTGTCCTATCTGTGTCCTCTTCCTGCTCTTTGGTAGGTTGATACCTGATAACTTATCAGGTGCTCACAAGAGGCCTTGACTTTGAGGCATTCCAATGTCCAAAAGTCAGTATCCCAACACCTGTGTTGCCTGGAAGAAGAATCCTTCCTTTAGAATGTGTTGAGAGAAGAAGTCTGGGGTTTCCTGAGGGCAGGGTGTGGGTGGGAAGAAAGAAAATCTCCTCTTGTGGAGATTTCTTTATTGTGTCTCTGTTTTTGTGAGTTGAGTTTCTAAGCTGTGTGCGTGGGGGTAGAGGAGGCAGAGTACAAACCAATGCTCCTGAAGACCTCTACAAATTAAAAACTCTGACTTGAAAAGGTTTGCTGGATAAAAATGCAGATTTTTTCCTTGAGTTTTATTTTCTCAAGCACTAAGGAAAGGGGTCAAAGCTCCCAGTGGAGCAGTTCCTGTCTGCTCCATCAGCACCACAGATGCAGGCAGCAGGTCCTGTCCTGCACACACTCAGCAATTATTTAAAATTTGACCAGTGCCATAGTTTGATAGGCTTTATTTTTTTTCTTTCTTTTTAGATTCAAAAGAAGATTGATGAAGCCTTGAATGATGTCACTTCCAGTTTATCCTTCCTGAAAGATGAAAGGGAATATATCAAAGCACTGCCAGAACAAGGCATGAGCCAGCCTGAAGTGCTGCAGAAGATGAAAGAGTACAGCTCAAAAGGTGGGTCTGTACTGCAGCAGACACCACACATGACACTTCCTCTCCTAAATGAGTCCCAGTGACTCCTGCTCGTGGTTTCAGCTTAAATATTTTGTCCCCTTGCAAGTTTTTGTCTGTTTTTCTTGTGGCTGTGACTGAGATTCATGAGTTCTAGTGCTGTGTTCAGGTATTTACATGGAAATTCTGTTCCTTCCTAGGCTGATGGGGAGATGGGAGAGCTGAGGAGAGGAGAAATGTGGAGGAAATTCTCTTTTTGGATTCCATTTCAGAGTAGTTGCCTTGATGTTTCATTTTACCAGAAATGTGAAGCCCCAGAAAATACTCACAGTCAAAAAAAGCAATTTCCAAGTAGAATTGTTAGGGAATTTCCAAGACTGTGACCTCAGTGAAGAGAGACAATGGTTTGTGCCTTGAAAAAGCCTTTTAAGGGAGAGTGATGATGATGTTCTCCTGGCTCGAGTCTACACAAGCAGTGTCTGACACTTCATCTGAGTTGCCTCTCTCATGTAAACATGTTCCCCCTGATTTGTGTGCCTCTTACTCTTAATCAGCAAATCTGGGTGACTTCCTGTCCAGGGGAGAAGATACAGCTGCCCTGCTCCTATCCCAAATTTGAGAAATGCCTTCCATTTTCTGCTAGAATAGTGCATCTGCTCCAAATTCAGAAACACACAATTTCATGATTCAGTATCCTGGAACAATTTCCTTCTTTTTTACTGCTGTATTGCTAATGTTGCTTCTGTCTGTATTTTCTCTTAAATTTTTGTTTCCTTCCTTCACTGGGTTCTTTTTTATTTTCTAAAAAATTTTCACCCCCCACCCCTTTGGAAGTTGTTTGGAAGTCCCAGTTTAGGCAAAATTTAATTAAGGTGCCAGCACTGTGGATTTTAGCAGTACAAACTTGGCTTTTCTATCTCTTCCCAGCTTCCTGTGGTGGTGGGTGCTCTTTGAAAGTGGCTTTAATTTAGTGTCCAGTTGGTTGAACAGCAGTTTGAGGAGACTGCTGGGGATTAAGTGGATTATTTATTGATATAACTGCTTGCTCCAGCTACATGTTGGTTATGTGCTGACTCTTTAGTTATCATTTACTTGCTGGTTGCTAACTTCACACCATGCAGGGGCTCAGCTTCACACACAGCTGTCCCTGGGCCACAAAACTCAGGGAGATCTCAAAAGCTGAGCCCTCCTCTGTGGAACTGAGGGGTTTTTCCAGCCTGACTGGGAATGGCTGTGTTTGTGAGCAGTGTGTCCTTCCCTCTCTTGCAGGAGATGTACGCTGGCAGGATGGGAAAGTCTCAGGGACTGTGTACAGTGGTGAAGAGAAACTCACCCACCTGCTGGTCAAGGTAAGGTGCAAGCAGGACAACTTTGCATCTTCAGGGTGACCAGAAACCCCTCAGAGCTGTTTCAGCATCCCAGATTAAATAGGGAAGATCTAAAACTTAAGTCTGGGAAGGGGAATTAGTGGCAATTTGGGCAGTGTGACTCTGGCCAGCTAACTGTCCCTGTGAAAGCACCTCGTGGAGATAACTGGATCTAATCAGATGAGGTGCTGTTTTGAGCGAGATAGTAATTAGTAATTACAGGTGAACTGGAGACTGGTACTGGAACAGCTTTCACTGAGCAAAGCTAAGCTCCTCTTGGTTTGAGCAAAAGAGAAGGTTTGGGAAATGCTTTTTGGTGTGGTCGTGTGGTCCAAATCTTAGACAATGGAGCACTGGCAGGCTTCAGTGGTGTTCCTGTGAGGTCTGTTTACCTGCTGAGGAACTCCTGCCTTTGAAAATGCTGCAAAATAACCTAAACAGCCTAAAGGTTTGTTTTCAAGTACATCTCCTTCCAGAGTTGTTTTGCTAGAAAGGGAAGTCTGGCCCTCTTGTTCCTGGGAACATTTTTTTGTAGCAGCAGTTTTTGTAGCAGGCTCTGTTTGGTGGTTCCTGTTGCTGTTTTCTTCCTCATGTTGACATTTTCTGTGCCACTTTTGGAGAAACAAAGCTCAGAGCGGCCTTTTTGGAGGGGCCTTGGCTTGGATCACTTTGTGGAAACATTCCCTTTGTTTGTGCAGATTATTCACTGGTTTGTTTTGCTGTATTTTATTTAACATCCCTACAGTTGCTTTTTGATCTGGACTGCAGGAGGTTGGGGCTGGCCTGTTCCAGCCTTGTATCCTCTGAGTCCACAGTTGTGGAATGAAATACTGGTTTCCACAGCCACTTTCCTTGTGGTGTGGGTGGGCATTTGTGCTTTACTGCCTGCTTCAGAATCCCCTCTTAACAGTAAGAGAATAGTTAAGTAAATTTGAAAACAAGTTCTGCTAAGTCACTTTTTTCTCCTGATTTGTGTAAAGCAATTGCAGGACGTGTTCTTCTTTAAAAACAGTGAAACTATTAGATCTGTGCTTACAACAAGAGATATTGCTGTGCTGTAGAATCTACTGCAGAGATCTGAATGCCTTAGAAAAATATTTATTTTTTCTTTATTTTACTCCTCAGCTTCCCAGCTTGTGCCATTTACTTGCAGGAGCAGTTAAGTCCTGTAATATATTTAGGGTAAAATGCAGCTAATTTGCTTCTAGAGTGCACATGGGGAGTTCTTAAAGCCTCATCTGCAAGTCTAACTTTCTCTCTTTGTTTTCTGAAGGTGTATGAAGAGTTTGCCTGGAGTAATCCTCTCCATCCAGATATATTCCCTGGTCTGAGGAAGATGGAAGCAGAAGTGGTGAGGATTGCCTGCACGCTCTTCCACGGGGGCCCCAAATCTTGTGGTGCTGTAAGTAGCCTGTCCTTGCCTCCTGAACATTCTGGGTATTTTTGACTTTGATAAGTGCAAATGCACCTTGTGCTCTCCAGGTCATCATGAGGGTAAGCTCATTCTGGTGTGTTCATGCCAGCTGTGTGTGGAGGTTGCTTAATTCCTCTTCTTGAGAGACACAATTTCACTCAGAGAAACAGTTCTCTAAACTTTACTTCAGCTTTTTTTCTCCCTCTCTTAAGTGACACAGGCTTGATGGCAGTTGGAAAAGAGAACTGGTGTAATGCAGCCTGGCTGGATGTCAGTGGGGAACTGTGAACAGAGAAGTGTCACTCTGAGAAGCTGCCCTGAGTTTTAATCTCTGAGCTGGAGATCTGTGAGGACTGCCAGATTGCTGAGCTCGAGGGCAAGGCCAGCTGGCTGGCTGGCTACTCACCAACAAGCAGGCATGGGCATGGATTGTCAGCTGTCCAGCTGGAAAGCTGCATTTCCAGCCTCATGTGGCCTTCCTGTGCAAACCAGTTGTACAGTCTTGGTAAAATTCCCAGCAGGAGTCCAAATGTGTGTTCTTAAACTGATGGAAAGCAGTGTTGACACAAGAGCTTACAAGCTGAGCTGGCCTTGAGTGGGCTCTCCCTGTCAGCTGCAGGCTTGCTTGTGGTAAGGAGTTGAGTACTGGGGTAGCTTTGTAGAAGGTGTAGTTGGTCTCAGTGGTTTTGAAGATGAGCTCAGCTGTGTGGGAGTGCAAGATGTGATTGCATTTTGGAGGAGGTGGAGGTGACATCCTCTGACCTGACTGTTCTTCTCAGGACTGTATTCCTGGTAACACCTTCAGCTTGTGAAAAACGCCAATCACGTGTTTTTAGAATTTTAAAAGTTTAATAGAAATAAAATTGTTATAAAAATAGTAATATAATCAGAGTAATAATAATTTGGACAATTTGGATTTAGGACAAATAGGAGACAACAAAAACAAAGAGTTACAGACAGTCTGGGTACCTCATTTGGGGCAAAATAAGCCCAGAAAAGGCCCCACATTAACGGAGGATTAACCCTTAAAAGCCACAGCCTGTTGTATATTCATATACCTCATCCATGATGCATCAATTCCATTCAAACCCAGGATTCTGTCTGGGCAGTGTCACCTTCTTCCTCTGAATCCTGACAGTGTCCTCAGGGCTGAGTGAGGCAGGAAGAAGTTCATTTCTTCTGATAATGGAGCAATAAATTCTCTTTCTCTGAAAGATTTGTGTGTCCTGTGGCTGCTACCTCATTCCTTTCTGTAAAAATCTATCCCACATACATAGTTTCATTTTTAAAATTATGTTATAAAAGTATATTTCACACACTACTTAAGAAAATTAATACAGCATAGTTTTCTACCATAACACATATAATATTCATTTGAATATTTGCCAAAAGCCAATCAGAAAACACACATTTTTCACAAGTTTTAGAGGAGGAATGTGCCTCTTTGCTTACAAAAACCATTTCACCTCAGCTCAGCTGCTTCCTGGCTTGAAAAGCTGAGATTATCCCCGGACTGGGGCAGGGGCTGGGCATGAAGCTGTTGGGACTGGTTTCTGTCAGCAGTTGGGACATCAGCTGGCACAGCAGGCAGAGAGCTCTGTGCCCCTGGTGGGTGCTTGGGGAACTTTGCTTGCTGAAGCCTGCACGGGGAACCTTGGGGTTTTGTTATGTAAAACACGATGTAAAGGTGCCAGCCTTGGCCTTGGGTGCTCTCCCACTGAAATGGAAAAGTGGGATTGCCTGAGAGAAGGTCAGAACAGGTTAAAAACTGCATAGCCAAGCTGAGACCTGCATGAATATACTCTGGGGAACCCTGCTTTTCCTTCTGTCCTCCTCTCACTCCTGAGGATGGTGCCACACAGCAAAGGAAGGGCTCAGCCTGCTGTGGAGTTCTGTCCTAGCTGTTTGAACACAGCCCCTTTGGCAGGGAGAAGGAGAGGGCTGCAAAGTTGATCAGCCAGAAACAGAAGATGAATTGCACCCCTGTAATTACCATGTCTGAGTGAGTGTTTCCGGTGGACTTCTTGTCTTCCTCCCACTGCTCTTCCTGACTGTGAAGTGTCAGAGTTGCTGATCACTGATGGAGAGATGTGGGTGGGTATATGGAGGTCACATGCTCTTTAAGTAGTTGGGCTCAAAGGCTTCTCTTCTTTGCTTTTCTTCTCCCCAGAACTGAATTACATTTCAGAATAATTTCTGGAGGCTTGGACAGTTGCAAACTCAATTAAAAAGAGGATTTTTTTTTTTCAAACTGATGATTTGCTTTCTGTCTTGGGAAGGCCCTGGTGCAGCTGATGGCTCAGTGCTGCAGTTATACTTCTAGAACTGGTGAGACTGTAAAGCAGAGAGGTTTTAATGCTAAACCAGGGCAGGTGCAATGCTCTGAGTTATCTTTAATCTGCTCAAGAGGGGCTGCTGGCTCATTCTACTGAGAAGGCCTCTGGGTTTACTTGATTGAACTTTTGCAGTGTTGAAATTTAGAACAACTGCTTTTTTCCCCCCTGAATTTCCTCACTGCCACCTCTGAGAGGCAGAGTGTCATAGTGCCAGGGCCCTGTCCACTGGATTTACTAACCTGGTTTAAGCAGCAGGGACTGCTTGAGCAAATTGTTGGTGGTGGTTCCTGAAGGCAGATGGAACCCATTGGTGTTTCTGCAGAGGGTGTCTGCATCTGTGCTGCATGGAAAGCACCAAAAGGTTTCTGTCTGGACTTCTCAGTGAGGCAGTTTCACTTCCTTTGTGCTTGATTTCCACAGCACTTTGTGGCAGTAACACTCTGCTGCTCAGCCTGGGAGAAGCTGCCCAGTGACACATCCATGCTGTTCCCAAGGTTTTCAGCAGCCTGGGATCTCTGTGTGGTCCTGTCCTGTGTCATGTGGACACCTCCCTCAGCAGGATCCCTGGGGAGCTTCCTCTTTGAAAGTTTTTGGTGTGTTTCATAAAACTGTGTCTTTTACACTTCTGAATGTTTAATCAGATGAGCAGCTTGTGTTGTTTACAGGAGCTGCCTTTAGCTGAGCCATGTGGGCTGTAATTCTCCTTTTGTTGACATGGGCACAAAAGCTCTAACAGTGCCCTGGTGGCTGGGGAGGTTCAGTCATGCCTTTGCCTTAAATTGCTCTGGGAGATGCTTCAAGTTTTTAAGCAGTTTTAAAAGTAATCATTTCCAGCAGTGGATGGATGTTTCCTATTTCTCAGTAATTACTACTATTGTTCTTATTTTAATTGTGTTATGCAAGTGCAAAGAGACAGGAATCAGTGAGTTGGGGTGCCTGGAAGATTCTAATCACATTCTTGCAATGATTTGGAAGGACTAATCAAGCTCATCACATAGAAGGGGAACAGGGGAGTTTGTTCTTGTCTGATGTGTTCATGTTCACAAGGTGCTTTGTTTTGCAGTGTTGGCTGTGTGGATTTCCCCTGTAATTTGAGGAGAAATCAACACTTTTATGCAAGCTGCAGTATTTTTGGTTTTTAGTAGCTTTTTGAACTTTAAAAAGAAAGGGCAGCTTTGAAGTGTAGGGGAAAATTCTGTGTGCATGTGAGACATGTGTGTATTTGATGTGGATCTCTCTGTGAACTCTTCTTCCACCTATTCTACAGCTGAGGACAGGAGAGAGAAGGCAAAATCAGCAGATGCAAGCCCAAGCTTCCTGTAGAAACCCATTTTGTGTCTTCTCCCCAAATTCTGTGGCTTACAAACTTTGGCTACACATTTGAAGTAGGGAGATGTGAGTGATCTGTCTTGAGGGGGGTGTAAACTGTGCAGGTCTGTCAGATTTTATCTGTACTGATGAGCAGGTCACCTTGAGAGACACAAGGTGTGGAATTTTACAACCTGCAGGTTTCCAGGGGTTTAATGGGAGGCTGCCACAACATTATGACCATGCAGTGGATTGTGGTGTGGTTTTTTACTGTGTTACCCTAGAAATAAATTGTTGTTTGCTTTTTTTTTTTTTAAAATTCATGGTGTGGTTCAGCTCAGTGAAACTTCTGGTTAGCTTTGTCTCCAGGATCTGAATGGATGTTTTTAGGTGAAAATGGAACCAAAGTGGTTCTTTAATATCTGACAGTTTGACAGTGACGTGGCCAAAGGAATCCTGGAATAGGGACCATGTCTCCTATTGCTGTTGTAATGTTGAGGTTCCAGAGCACTGGGATTTGGAGGGAGGGAGCAATGGAAGTGATACACTGAGTTTGGAAAGCAGGAGGGATATTTATTCCCTGTGCTCTCTCCTCTCCCCTCCCATTCACAAAACAACAAATAAATCAAGAACACAAAATGTCTGTTTACTTTCCTTTTTCCCCCACACTTTGCCTGGCCTTTGAAGATAGTGCAGGGCTGCAGAGCTGCTTAAACAATGCCTGTTTCCAGCCCTTCTTCCCATGGCATGGAAAAGCCTGTGGACTTCATTGAGGGGAGAGAAGAATGTGCGTGAGCCCTGGGCGGGTGCTGAATCACCGAGCCTTGGCCGGGCGCCTCAGGGGAAGTTGGATCCTGTGACAGTGATTCAGGCTCTGGCTGCAGCAGAACGAGTTTGCTGTCAGTGGCTGAGCTGACAAAGCCTCCTGTAAAGGAGCAGCCTCCATGCACAGGTATCATCCATGTGGATCAAGAGGATTTAGGTGTTAGAGCTGTGCTGGGCTAAAGGTGCTGTTCCAGGCTTGGGCACCTCTGTAATTGAGACTCACAGTGTGCTGACTGTGGGCCAGTTTAGGAAGCTGAGCTGGCTGAAATGCAGCTTTTTGGGTGGATTTTCAGCTGTCTGAACAAGCTCTCTGTGTGGTCTTCTGCCAGTCTGGGTGTCTGGGAAAAGATTCATCCTGGATGCTTCTCCACCCCCTGCATGTGACTGGCTGCTGACAAGTGTCGGATCTGACCTACCAAAAACTGTGTGGCTCAGCATTCCCATGATAGAGCCAGACTTAGAGGAAAGCCTTGTTACAAATGAAGGCAAGATGTTGGTGTTTTGGTGTTAGGACTGAAATGGGAACAAGAGTGTACAGAGTCTGCTTTTTCAAGAGCAGATTATCTAGGTGAGCATGGGGAATGCTGCCCAACCAGGAGCAGGCCTGGTGTTCAGTAACACGAATCCCAAGATCCCCACGTCCTTCCTAGCAAAGTTTTCACAATCATTATCCTAAGCAGTGTTGCAAGGATAGGTACAAGTATGCAATAATCCCATTCCTCTTCTCCCACCCAGTAGGAAGACAGTCTATCACCAGCTGGTTTTTTTTTTTCTCCAAAGATAATCACAACCTGAGAGATCTTTATTCATAAAGGGTGTTGAGAAGTGAGTGGCACAGGCCATAAAACCCTTAAAACATTATGTTCCTGCTGCCATCCATTTGCTCCATAATTAATGCAGAGATGTCTTTATCCAGTGAGAAGCTCTGTTAGGTTTTATCTCTGACAGCTGTTGCTTTTAAACTTCCCCCAAAAAGCAGGAATTGTCTATGGTGTGACAGTTGCTTGCACACTGCCTGTGGCAGCAGCTGCTGCTGGCTTGGATTGTGTTAGGAACAAATCCTGGCAGGCTGTGAACTTTGTTCCTTATCTCTATTTCATGTTTAGTCATTGCCACACAGTCACACTTCTTGGCATTTTCAGAGTTTGCAGCCATGTCAGCAGGGAAAAACCTAAGGAAAACCCAAATGTCATAAGGCATACAAATGTCATTGGCTCCTTCTTATGTTTATTTTTGAGAGGAAAGAGGCTAAAAAGGGAAGTTGCAGTTGGTGCAGCAGGTCTGAGGAGCAAAATTTGCCCCCCATAAGCAATATAAGTAGGTTTTGATTCCTGATTTATGTGAGCCTTTGTATAACTGTCCAGCTACTCCATATCCTCAGGTTTTGGCTCACCCAATAAGTCAGTCCTTCAGACTGCTTGAAAAACCAACCTCACGTTCTCCCAGGTTAAAATTTTACTGGGGAAGGCTGTACTCAGTGTCCCCTGCATGCCAGAACTCATAGAAGCTGACCTACAAGAGACCTTCCACTTGAGGAATTCCTTCCTGTAAAGAGTTTAATTTGTGTATTTGCACCAGCTCTTGAGTTCAAGTATGCAACAGTAAACTGTGTGTGCCTCCCTCTCTTCCACCTCCTGATGCAAACCCCGTGGTCAGGGTGAAGAGGGCTGGGACAGCAGCCTTAGTGGGTGGTGTGGGTGCTGACTGGACTGGCTGGGGACAGGAATGCACCAATTCCTCCTGGTGTAAAATTCCTTGTGTCCCTGAGGGCTTAGGAGCAGACCTGGGCTGGTCTCAGCAGGGAGGAGGTGGGAGAGTTCCAAGTCCTGCAGCATTCCAGGTTCTGGGAAGGTTTTGCAGCTCAGGTGTGGTGCCAACCCTGAGCTAACTCTGTGCCTCAGTGTGGCACTGCTCCAGACCTAATAAACCCTGCTGGACTGCAGCTGACTTAACACAGAGTCAACTTTGTTGTTTCTGTATACGTGGCATAATTAATCTGTAATGCAGATAAACAATCCCCAGGTAATCAAGAGCTTAAGTACCAGTAGTTTTGTGAGGTTACTGTGCAATGTGGTTCCCTCCTGCTGGGCTCTGGAGATCTATACTTTTTGTTTGTTTTCCCTTTCCCCCATCCCATTTAAATAGAGGATTCAGCATTTAAATGTGCATTTTTGAGCTGAGTGTCAGAAAGCTGTCCTATGCTGTTCAGTGACTTCTGCTGCCCTTTAAACCCTGAGTTGTCCTTTGCACTTTGAAGCAGAGGCAAGAGATGCTGTTCCTGCATCCCCTTTTTGCTTTTCCCTCCTGTAACTCCCATTGTTATTTTTCCTTGTTTGTTTCTTTTCTGGTGACAGATGACATCTGGGGGCACTGAGAGCATCCTGATGGCCTGCAAGGCATACAGAGACCTGGCTTATGAGAGAGGCATCAAGCAGCCAGAAATGTGAGTGGTGCCACCACAGCTTTTTCCTTTGGGGGCTTGTGGGATTTACTGTCCCCTTGAGCTGAGATGGTGCTGGACCTCAATAATCCTTCATTTCATAGCACAGTGCCACCTCTTCCTTGTCCATCTCTGTCTGGAGGAGAGAAACCTGTGTGGAAAGAAGAGTTCAAAAGCACAGGACGTTTTAAAGCAAGCAGCCTGGGGGGCACAGATGTTGCTGGGGCAGCTGTGTTTTGGCAATACCTGTCTGCTTCTCCAGACAGCCTGCCTGGATCAGCTCTGCACTTGAGCAGAGACTGTCAGGCCCTTTGAAGTGTTCAAGGGGTTTGATTTATTCACATCAAAGAAGGCTTAGCCTGAAAACTCTGAGGCTGGAGTTGGGCTGGTTGGAGCTCAAATGAGGAATTGTGCTAATCATTACACTGCTGATAGAGGATTTGCTGTCTCTAATGTGCTGCCTCTTTTCTAGATGGTGCATGGGAAATATTTTTCTAGTTAATTGCTTTGAGGGGAAAATGTTAAAGGAAATGAAACACTGGTGGTTCTTTTCTTCCCTCTCCAGCATTTAAGGCTCTGATAATGATGTGAGGCCTCAGAAAACAGGGTTAATTGAGGCTGTTCAGCCACTGCCACTGGAGATGGGAATCAGCAAATGTTGCTTTCATTTGATCTGTTCCTTTTCCAGGTTGGTCCCTGTGAGTGCCCACGCTGCCTTTGACAAGGCAGCACACTACTTTGGGATGAAGCTGATCCAAATACCTCTGACCAAGGCTATGGAAGTGGATGTTCAGGTATCACTTTAGTCTCTCTCTGTGAGGAAATTAACATTGCACAGCAGCTAGGCAAGAAATTTGCCTGTCCAGGTAGCGAGTCACTGGATAAAGAGAGAGGAATGCTTTGTGGAAACAGTGAAAAGCAGCATGAGTAAGTGTCATTGCAGATGAAGTTGTATTTGAAATAACTGGATGTTATCCCTTTGTCCCGTGGGGTTCATTTAGACTCAGGTCATTTATGTATTTCATAAATAGCCCCAGATTTCAGAGGAGGGTGAACAAAAAAAATGATGGTATTTCCCAGTGGATGAGTGGTTGTAGCTCGTTGCTTTCCTCTCTGTACTCTTTCATGCCTTGGTTTTTAAGACCAGATCTGCACGTTCTCACCCTTTATCTTTTTTGGCAGGATGGCACTTGGTAAATGGAATGTGAGCATCTTCTCTCTTTAAATCTTCAGGCAATGAGGAGAGCCATCTCAAGGAACACAGCCATGCTGGTCTGTTCTGCTCCCCAGTTCCCACATGGAATTATGGACCCCATTGAAGAGGTGGCAGAGGTAAGGCACCCCTACCTGTAGGAATCTGTGTGTTGTAGCAGTAAAACCAGCACAAGAAGGGTTGGAGGGGTTGCAGGATGCTGAGCAGTGAATTTGGTGGGAGGATCCCACTGGCTGGAAGGGCATTACTGTCCTCAAATGAGGTGTTTGCCAACAGCAGGGTTTGTGGGATGCAGTTTGGGATTGAGGGGGAATGTGTGACCAACCAGAAGTGCTCATGCTTTGCTACCTAAAAGGAAGGAACACGTAAATGGCTCAACTGGTGAAAAGGCTTTGATTTAGGGACTGCTGGTTGTAGCAAAATTGGTGTGGAAGTCTGAAAAATGTGTGGAGAGAGTAGGAGTCAAAGGGCTGGGATCTTATTTTCTGAACACAACCTCTTGATTTCTTTCCTCTCTGTGCTCCAGTTATTTATTGTGTATGTGACCAGCCAGGGCCTCTGACCTTCTGTTCATTTGGCTCTCACACCCTTTTATTTTATTGTGGATACTCCTTTCAGACAATGTTGTCACATTCCTTTGGCAAACACAGCAAACTCCCAAAATGCCACACTGTTTTTCCTGTGTGTGGAAGGCAGGAAAAGGCATCCCACAGCCAGCCAGCCCTTCCACATCTCCTGTCCTTCACAACTTGATAGTGGTGTGATGTTCTCAAAGGGTTCAGTGAACATTTAACTGAAATGCCAAATACGTTTTGGTGACTGGAGTTGGGGTGTCCCAGCCACATAATTTTGATTTCTTGTTCACATACAGCTTGCAGTGAGGTACAAAATCCCCTTCCATGTGGATGCCTGCCTGGGTGGATTCCTTATTGCTTTCATGGACAAGGCAGGGTTCCCCCTGAAGCGTCCCTTTGACTTCCGTGTGGAAGGTGTGACCAGCATCTCTGCTGACACCCACAAGGTGAGGAGAAGGGTCTTCCAGGGCTTTCATTTTTGAGATGTGATTGCTGTTGACATCCTGGCCTTCAGGCATTTCTTCCCTACTGTGTGGAGGAGCACTGAGGTGCAGGGGTAGGGGCTGTACAGAATCCCTCAGGCTAGGAAAGACCTCCAGGATTGAGTCCAACCTGTGAGCAGTCTCCACCTTATCAACCAGAGCAGAGCACTGAGTGCCACATCCAGTCATTCCATGAACACCTTCAGGCATGGAGACTCTGCCACCTTCCTGGGCAGCCCCTTCAACCCTGACAGCCCATTTTTCCCCTTACACAAAGAAATTTATCCTGATTTCCAACCTTAACCTCCCCTGGCACAACTTGAAGCTGTTTCCTCTTGTCCTGTCACTTGTTTACTCTGAGCAGAACCTGACACCCCCTGGCTGTGCCCTCCTGTCAGGGAGTTGTGCAGAGCCAGAAGGTCCCACCTGAGCCTCCTTTTCTCCATGCTGAGCTGCTTTCCCAGCTCTCTCAGCTCCTCCTGGGGGCTCCTTCCCTGGCCACGCTCCAGTCCCTCCAGGGTGAGCCCAGAACTGGGCACAGCCCTCAAGGGTCCCCAGCACAGAGGGACAATCCCTGCCCTGATCCTGCTGGTCACACTATTCCTGATCTAGGCCAGGTGCCATTGCCACATGGGCACATGGTGGCTCATGTACAGCCACTGTCACCAGCACCCCAAGGCCCTTTCCAGCTTTCCAGCCTGGAGCTTGCTGTGACCCAAGGGCAGGACCTTGCACTTTTGCCTTGCTGAACCTCTGCCCATGGATCCAGCCTGTCCCAAGCCTTCTGCTCTCCAGCAGATCAACAGATGGGATCTTGGTGAGGACCTGGATGCATTCCTGTGCCCTCTTGCTGCCTTCTAACCTTTTCTGTGCCCCTTGCAGTATGGCTATGCTCCCAAGGGCTCCTCGGTGGTGCTCTACAGTGACAAGGAGTACAGGAAGTACCAGTTCTTCGTAGCCCCTGACTGGCAAGGAGGAATTTATGCCTCCCCCTCCGTGGCAGGCTCCAGGCCTGGTGGGATCATAGCTGCATGTTGGGCAACCCTGCTGCACATCGGAGAGTCGGGCTACGTTGAGGCTACGAAGAGGATCATTAAAACAGCTCGTTTCCTGGAGTCTGAGTACGTGGGTGCCTCAGGGATTGGATCCTGCTGGAACCCTCCTCCCAAACTGCTTTTGGTTTGTTTTTTCCTTTTACCTGCTGGGCAGTTCTAGGAGAACATTTGTTTCTGCCCAGAGAGCTGAGGGACACAGGCACCTTCATTCAGCTTGGCTTTGAGAATTCCTTCTGCCTCAGCCATGGCTGAGGGGGAATCTGGAGGGGAGGACAAAAGAAGGGTTGTACTCTCCTTGTTGGGTGGCTTGGGTGGCTATGTAAAATAAGCTGATTTTCTGTCTTCTCTTGCCTTTCTGTCTTCTCTCCTTTCAATTTTTTCCTGAGTTTCCTTGACTTTAGGGTGTGTAATGACCCAGGTCCTCTGGCAAGTCCCAATGGCCTGGGCTGGGCGCATGATTTTTGGGTGGGCATGTGCTGCCATCTGTTCCCTCCTGAAGCTTTTCCTTTAAGACTCCAGCTGGGTGGACAGAATGTTTGAACCCTGTAACATTGATCAGTCATTTCTTTTCTCCTCCTTCTTTTCAAGGTTGAGAAAAATCGACAGCATCTTCATTTTTGGGAAGCCAGAGGTGTCTGTCCTCTCCATTGGCTCAGACACTTTTGACATCTATCGATTATCTAATTTTCTATCTGCAAAAGGATGGAACTTGAACGTCCTACAGTTCCCACCAAGGTGAGTGTGTGGAGACCAGGGAGTGATGTATTTGGCAAGGTGCTCAACTTCAGGCCATGTAGCTCTCATGATTTGCTGAGTACTGTTGTCCATAGCTGATAAATTGTATGTAGAATTTTCCACTGCAGAGCAGGAATCACTTTTGTAATTGCCATTATTACTTTATCTTCACTGCTGTATAGTAATTTTAATGAGCCTGGCAGAGGACTTTCTGTTTACCTCTAATACATGCAGAAAAATGTAAATAACCAAGGCTCTATCTCATGTTTAGTTAACTGAGGGTTTGTAGATTGATTGGTTTATTTTTCTGTCTTCCTCCTGCCTACTGAAGATGAAGGAAATTAAAAAAACAACAGTGAATGGCTGATCATTTTCAATGGAAAATTAATCTATGTCAGAGACTTTCCTTAAGTGGGAAATTGGGCTTTTGTGGGCAGAAGGGGTCAGTGTTCCCAAATGCAACTGCACTGCACTGAAAAAAATTGTGAGTGGTTGTGGGAAGTGAAGTCCAGGGAGCCTGAGGTGATAGCTCAGAGGGGGGTGCTTCCTTCTGGTGATGGCTTAGAAGCTGCAGAGGAAGGAGAGGGAAATGATGGCAGGGGTCCCTGTGCTTGCAGGCAGCTGCATTTTTCTCACCAGAGTTACCTGGAATGAGGTGAGAGACTTTAAACCTAATTGTGAAGTCAGGAAGGAAGGAAGAAGGAGCTGGCTCTAGCAAGCATTTTGCAGGGATTACCCTTAGTGGGAATGCTGTTTCAAGGAGATCCACAGTTATCACTGGCCACAGAAGGGCTCAGCTGCTGTTGGGGGCTCAGAAAAGATGGAGCTGTGTGTACTGGAGGTGGTTAATGTCTGCCCTCTGCCCTGCCTGCCCAGCATTCATCTCTGCATCACGCAGCTGCACACCAAGCCTGGCGTGGCTGAGCAGTTCCTGCAGGATGTCAGGGACAGCATCCAGGACATCATGAAGGACCTCAATGCCAAGACCACGGGCATGGTGAGGAGGCCAGCACACAGTGAGGGGGTGTTTTGGGCTGAGGGTGTTTCTCCTGTGTAACAGCCTCTCTTCTCTGCTTAGGGAGCCATCTATGGAATGGCGCAGTCCGTCCCAGACAGGAGCCTGGTGGCAGAGATTTCCCAGGCCTACCTGGATGGCCTCTACAGCACGGATGTTCTCAGCACTGAAAAGCACATGAATGGCTCTCCCAGCCACCACTGACTGTAGTAAAACACTCTGTGCCTTGCCAGCCAGCACTGGGGTGGTTCCAAAGGTTTCCTAGGGAAAGAGATTGCAGTTCCTTTGTTCCTACAATTGCAGGTCCGAGGGTGGCTTGATCTGGAAGAATTCCTTCCCTGTCTTAGTCTGTTCTGAAATCTGCATTGTTTTCATGCCCAATTTCAGTTTTAGGGCTTTTCCTCCCTCCCCCCTGCCTGTTTTCATCATGGCTGTTGATGGTGAATTGAATGCCCATTCCACAGCTCCAAATTCCTCAGGTATTCTGCATGTCCCTTCATTCCATGTTGTCTCTCCTCCTCAGACCTGGTATTCAGCCAGTGTCCAGCCAAGTGTTAAATTTGAGTTCTCACACTATGTTCCAAGGCTCCAGTCTTCCTGGAAGTTAATGGCAGAGAGTAAATTGGAAATTTTGTTTTCTCTTGACTATTGCTGTAAGCTGCTGCTTTTAACAGACGGTGCTGGGAGCCTTCTATCTGTGTAATGCAGAGCTGATAAATTGGCAGAGGGAAGGTAGTCATGGCCTCCCTTTGAAATCTGAGTGAGACTGCAATCAATATCTGCTGAGGGGGAGGAAAAAACAACACAAAGTCCTTTTCTGGAATCTCTTGAACAACAGCAGAAACAGAAACCAAGCAGGTGGTGTAGGGAGAGGAACTGGAAGGTACTGAAAACCCCGGGTACATCGTGGCTGTTCTGCTCCCCTGCCTCTTGTAGAAGACATGCATTGACCACCCAGGAGTGCTGTTTTCCCTTGCACAAACCTGGAGGGAGGTGCAAAGCTCATTTCACTGTTCAGAACTTGAAGGTTTTACACTGTCCCCTCACGATGCTGTAGCAGAGCCAGCCAGGCCCTGGCATGTGTCACAGCCAGGGACGTCGTGCGCAGATGGTTTTTTTTTACCACGGTCTTTTAGTATCAAAAAGGTGACTTTTGTAATAGCAGTAATCTCAGCTCTTTGCACTGATTCTTTTAAGGCACATTCTCAAAAGGGCATTCACCATTGTGCCTTGATGCTTCTCTGGCTTTTTTTTTTGTGGCAGGCCAGGGAGGGTTGGAGGGTTCAGCTGTTTGACCACGACCTTGGTTGTGGTCGTTTCTTTATGGTACTAATTCTGAAAACAAACCTCAAAGGCAGGCTGGCCTCAGAGGAAGAAGCACCCTTGCCTGTTAGGTAGGATAGTAGTTGTAATGAGCCAAGTCCCTTCACAGTATTACAAAGATGCTGGGAGAAGCAGAGGGGAGGATGCAGCAAGTCGGAGCTGTTCCAGCGTTGGGCACGTGGCTCAGCCTTCCTGTTTTTCACTGCTGTTTTTAGGGTGAGAGTGTTTTCCCAGTGCAGCCTTGTGGCCTCAAGGACAAGCCAGAATCTCTCAAGTAGCCTTGGAGTTACTCCTGCAGGGCTTTCCCATGTTTCCTCTCAGCTTTTTGCATGGAGCAGAGTTTCTCAGGCAGAATCCCACACGTGGGTGTGAAGACTTCATGCCGTGTCTGCACAGTCCTGTGCAGGGCATCTGAAGGCATCTCTCTGCTCCAGCCTGTTAGCCTGAAGCTGGACCTGGCTGAAGCACAGGAATTTTGAGGAATGAGAAGGTCACTGGCCAGCTCCTGCACAAACCAGTCCAGCCATTGTGGGAAGGATCCTGGCTTTCCAACAGCTTTATTCCCTGTGCTAGGAGACACGTTTGGCATTTGGCCATCTGCCCTGAGCTTGATGACTTCATGCAAGTCTCTGAGCCCTTTTGAAATCATTGAATTGCCTGAGAGTCTCTTGATGGTGATATCAGCTCTGGCAGTTTGTATTGGACCTATTCTCTCAAGGTCTTGCCAGTGTGACCATTACTGTATCTCTGAGTTTGGAGACAGTCTTCAGTGTCTGGCTACTGTGATGGTTCTCTTTGGAACCGAGATTTAACAAAACAAAACAAAAAAAGGGAGGTACTCTTTTTGTTTCTGCTTTAAAAGAAAGAAGGGGTGGATTGGGGTGGGCTGGAGGAGAGCGAAACTCCCTTCTCTTCCTTGCCTGATTGCATTTTCCTCCCAGGAGGTAGGTGGATCTAACAGATCAGTGCTCCATTTCACACTTTTGGATGTATTTGAAGATGTTATTTGTAAGTCAATGTATTCTGTTTTGGGCTTTGCTTATTAATAATATTTGTGGGTTTAATTGTTCCATGTGTATTTGTCCTATGGTGTAAATGTAATCCTGTGGTCAGGAATAGGCCACTGTAATTCCCTGGTGTGTAGTTTTTATTCATCCTTGTCACCTAACATGTAATCTGCATCCACTTTATCATGCCAAATGGTCCTGGAAAAACAGATTTACAGGCTGTGTGATTGTTTTAAAGACAAAAAAAGAGAAGAATTTGATGAACTGGATTATGCTCTGAAACTGGATGGTACTTTTAGACCTGGAGGGATCCTTGCCACTGTTAATTCCTGCAGGATTTCCTGGTGATCCAAGCGGGACACTCAGTTTGTTGCTTGTACAAAGCACTCCCAAGGGATTCACCTGTTCTTAGGTACTAGAATGAAGAATATCCAATGGGATGGACCAAGAAGAGATGTGTGTCTTCATGCCATGGATTTCATCTGCACTTTTCTGATGACTTGGGGGAGAGGGGAGCGGAAGGGTTGCGTACAACACAATAATACCTTGCCCAATAAATCCATGAGGACTTTTTAATGGACAAACAGGATGAGTTGATCTGATGGCAGCTTTCTGCTTTGCTCTGATTTGCCACTGGTTGAATTGGAGGCTGAAATAGCTGGAGAAATGGTGAAAATGGGCCTGGTTTGAATTAAAATGGTGCATTTAGCTATCTAGGCTCACCGAGCTCTTATTTTTCTGCTTCAGTGCTTGTCTGAATGAATGTAGACCTGTTGTTCCTGGAATTTGCTCATGCACAGCCTGGTCTATGGCAGGGAGGGTCTATGAATCTTACTAACTCTGCCTGAGGGCTGCTCTGTCCTTCTGTCTAAATGAAGGTGGTGTCCGTGTCTGCGTCTTGTGTGTGATGTTCAAGGATGCTGCAAGTTAAAAGAGCTATGGATTTTCTATTAATGCTTTGTAGAACTTTAAAGGGTTAAAAAGAGAGAAGAAAAAAGGCTCGAACTGGATGTTTGTAGTGTTTTTCCCCAGTCTGTGCTGCTGAAATCAAATGCTGTTGGTTTCACATGAAATTGTTCATTGTATCAGTGAAGATCCTGCACCACCAAATCCACCCACAACCTCATTTTGGGCAGTATTCCACCCTAAGCAGCCCCTGCCCTGCTGCTTTTGTGCCTTTTGGTTGTCCTTTCCCTGTGTTTGTGCCTTGGCTGTGGCACTGCTGTGATTTTACACAAGCAGTTTTTACCTGCCCTGGCTTTAAACCTCTCTCAGTCTTTCAGATCCCAGTCACTCTGAGGTGAAGGCACCTGCCATTTCTGTGTGAAGCTTTTTTGTGGCAGCAGCACCTTCTTGAGAGCAGTCAGTGCAGTACCTGCCCTTGGGGAAACCTATTGGGGTCATTTGGTCAGTGAGGCTTCTTTGCAAAGAGCCATCAGGTTCAATGAGATGTTTATTGTAAACATTTTCGGTTGGTATCCTAGGAAAGGCTGGCTCCAGTGGGGGTAAGACCACGTGCCTGATGTAACACTGCTGGAGAGGGGTTACAGCAATGACAGACTGCACAGTACCTTGCTGCTTGGCTACAGAGAAGCCAGAGGGGTCACAAAACGTATTTTAGGCAGAAAGCACATTCCAGGAGGTAAGGAGCAACAACAGGGGCAGGATGGGGGCAGGCTCTGGACAGATTTACTGGTGTAACTTGACTCTTGAAGGACATGGACCTGTTGGAGCGAATCAGGAGGGAGGTACCAGAATGATCAGAGGGATGGAGCACCTCTGCTATGAGGAAAGGCTGAGAGAATTGGGACTGCTCAGCCCAGAGAAGAGAAACTTTGGGGTGACCTCATTGCAGCCTTCCAGTGCCTCAAGGAACCGACAGGAAACATGGAGAAGGACTTTGTACCATGTAGTAACAGGGTAAAGGGAAATGGATTGACACAGAATAGGTTTAGATGGGATATTGGAAAGAAATTCTTCCCTGTGAGAGTGGTGAGGCCCTGGCACAGGGTGCCTAGAGAAGCTGTGGCTGCCCCTGGAGATCCCTGGAAGTGTCCAAGGCCAGGTTGGATGGGGCTTGGAGCAGTCTGGGATAGGGGAAGGCATCCCTGCCCATGGCAGGGGGTGGAACGAGGTGATCTTTAAGGTCCCTTCCAACCCAAACCATCCCATGACTCTGTGAAACGACTGACTCCTGGTAAGAGGCTCAGCAGCTGGGGCTGTGGGATCACATGGCTAAGGAACGGGTTTAAGGATGGAACCTGCAAGAGCAGAGATGGATACATGCACCCTGAGAAGTGCCTCCATCCATCTGAGCTGCACTGGGGGGGGGCTGGCATACTGTTGGGCTGTCTGGATCCAGGATCTAGCTTGGAAGAGGGAAAAGGCTCTGGGTGCAGCCATGGAGGCAGGACACAGTGGCACAGTGGGGTTTGGGCTGGTGGATCCCTGGTCAGGAGAGGGAAGCTGCCACCTGCTCGATGAAGCTGGCCAGGTTGATGTCTCGCTCCGACAAACCCCCGCAGTCGTGGGTGCTCAAGGTGATGTGAACCTAAGGCAGACAGACAGACAGGCCCAGAGTTGTTGACAGAAACAGCAGGGCTGCTCTCCTCAGTGCTGCATCTGATGAGGCAGTAGCTCCAAACCTGTTAGCAATGTTCCCTGGGCTGGCAGAGGCGCTCTGGCACTTTGCCTGGTTTTTCTCCTTCCTACAGCTCATGCTGGCCACAAGCTGTCACTGCCCCCCCTGCCTTGGTCACAGCAGCCACCTGTGCCCATTTTCAACTCATTCTTTTCCCCAGAAGCTTTTCCTGTGGCTGCTGCTTGATACAGATTTTAAAAAGCAACGCTGGTGCCAGCCTTTGGCAGCTACTGCTCAGCTGGACGGGATAAAAGGAGGAGGGAAGGATCTGTGGTAGCTGTAGGCTGGCTGTGATATGGGAATAGCATCTGAGGGAAGAGGTCCTGCTGATGAGAACAGCACTTGCTGCTCCTGTTTTATCCCTCAGAAAAGGGAGCTGCTCCCTGAAGTGTTCTGCTCTGTCCCCACCATTGTGTTCCTTACCTTGTTGTACACATTGAACCACTCAGGATGGTGATCCAGTTTTTCTGCCTGGAGAGCCACTCTGGTCATGAAGCCAAAGGCCTGCAGGGTAAGAAGGAAAGTTAACTCTGAACCACTTACCCTGCAACATATATTGGTTTTCACCCCCATTACTATTAATTTTACCCTGCCTGTGTCTACATAACCCACCCAAATGCAAGGCCTGTGCTATTCTGGGAGTTTCTATGGGTTTTCCTCTTCCTGAGGAGTGTTTCCCAGACAAACTCTGTGCTGGGTTGAGCCCTTGGGTGCCTTGGGGAGGTTATTTTGTTCAGCCATTCCATTTCAGGAGAGACACAGAGGGCTTTCTTTGGCTGAGCTTTGCAGAGGGGACTCCCAGTGTGCAGAACTGCTTGCCCCCGGTGCTCGTACCCGGTTGAAGTCCTTGAAGTGGAACTCTTTGAAGATGGCATCTCTGCCTTCCACCTCGTTCCACCCCACAGCTCTCAGGTTTGGCAGCAGCTGCTCCCTCTCCTCCGTGCTCAGCCTGTGGGCCTTGCCTGCCTGGAGAGGGAAGAGGAGCAGGTCAGTGTGGCAGAAGTGGGATGAAGCAGATGTTGAGAGCAATGAGGCATCCCAAGGGTTGGGGAGTTGCAGCTGTGGAGTGGGTGGGAGGGTTGGAATGTCAGTGTCCTCTGCTCCCTGCCTGGAGTACATCCTGCATGTACCAAGGAAGTCCAGCTGGTCCCCTCTGTCCTCTCACCTGCAACACCTCCCACAGTGCCTGAGGTACTAAGAAATGATACCTGTGTGAAGGTCAACTCCAAAATACATTTTCTTTTACATATAATCTTCTGGGGAAAAAAAAGAAAAACAATCAACAACTTGAAAGCAGAAGCTCTTGTGATCATTTCTAGATCTGAGAGTTGCTTTAGGGTTCCTGAAGCAGCAGGGCTTATTTATTTATTTATATATTTATGTATTTATTTATTTATTGGGGACCTGCTTTTGAGGAGAAAGAAGTGTGGATCAGAGATGAGTCACACTAAGCTGCAGTTCAGCTCCTTTTTCCCCTCTCTCCTTTATATTACAATGGATTTTTAGAGGCTGTTTCTGCCTGTGAGGAACAAAGGGCACAGGGAGGGATTGTGGTTGAGCTCTGCCTTGGGCAGAGCTGCTGGTACTTAGTTTTTAAGGGGTAATAGTGGGGAAGCAGAGTTCTTGGCTTTGAGGAGTGTTTATAGGCAGAGATGAAACTAAAATGAAGCTCTTGGGGATGGGGGTTGCCTGGGCCAGCTCTGCTCTGGCTCAGCAGGGAAGGCAGGAGTGAGTGCAAAGGGGCACAGCTCTCTGAAATGTCATGTTCTGGCAATTAAAATTCTTTCACAGAATCACAGATTGTTCAGAGTTGGAAGGAACCCACAAGGACCATAAAACTCCAGCTCCTGGCCCCTTACAGGACAGCCCCAAGAATCTCACCATGTGCCTGAGAGCATTGTCCAAACACTCCCTGAGCTCTGGCAGGTTTGGGTGAGTTGATCTTTCCAGCTGGTGATGATAAAGACCTCTTTGCAATTTATTTTCCTTTATGTGCTGTAGAGCCAAGTGTGGCAAGTTGGATGTGAGTCCTGACAAATCTGGCCTGGTTTTTTGGTGGGTATTTGATCAGCAGCCCCTTGAGATGCTTGGAACAGAGAGTGCCAGAGTGTCACTGGGGGTGGGATGCTTCCTGTCCCCTGGCATTGCAGCTGCAGGATTTTTGGGGAGGGTATTCCTTGCCTCTGCATATTTTGGATGACATCCTGGCAGCCCTGGCTGTGTCACCCCCCTCCCCATCCCCCAAATGTGCTGGCAGGGAAGGCAGTGAGCAAACATGAGTGAGCTCAATAAACCCGGAGCCGTTGCCCTTCCCTGCTGATGGTGAGATAAGCCGGGCACAGGTAGCTTAGCAACTGGATAAGGAGGGGACAGAGGATGGCTCTGCTGGCAGGGAGCCACCCCTGGGGGCTCTGCAGGGAGCAGGGCAGGGGCTGCACCAGGATTTGGGACCAGGGGCTGAAACCTCTCCATATCAGGGCTAAAAAGGGGAAAGGTGAAAGCTGGGGTTGTAGCTTGGAGCAGAAGGGTATGGATGCAGGGTTCCAAACCAGCCTTCCCCGGGCACAGCAACAAAGGGATGTGGTGTAATTGTTCTTTTTCTCCGTTGTGACTCTGTGGGAGGATGGCCCCCGGGGCTTTTTCCAGCCCAGCTCCTCCCAGCACCAGCGGGAGGCATGGGCAGGCTGAGGTTTGGCACCCAGAGCCAACTCCTCTGGCTGTGTCAGAGGGCAAACCCTCTGCCTGGAGCACCCCCTGCCCTCCATCCTGCTCCAATCCATCCTTCCCCACCCCAGGACATCAGCCAGCCTGCTGGTTTTGTCAGGATGGCATGTTAATGCTTTCATGTGCTTAAAAACTCCTTAAAAACACATTCTTCTCATTAGGGAAATGAAATTACTTTGTTTTCTTCTGCTGGCTCTCAGCTGCCAAAATGTTGGGATTTTAATTTTTGGGGATTTTTTTGCAAGCAGGAAACCAAATAGATGCATTGTGCAACAGAGGGAAAGGAACCAGCAAGGGAAATTGGGAGAATCTGAACCCTCTTTGCTCTAAAATCTTCCCTTTTAAAGAATCATGGAATGGTTTGGGTGGAAATGGACCTTAAAGATCATCCAGTTCATGGGCAGGGACACCTTCCACTATCCCAGGTGGCTCCAAAACATGTCCAACCTGGCCTTGGACCCTCTGCTCCAAAATCTTTCCTTTTATAGAATCATGGAATTGTTTGGGTGGGAAGGGACCTTACAGGCCATCCAGTTCTACTTCCTGCCATGGGCAGGGACACCTTCCACTATCCCAGGTTGCTCCAAGCCGTGTCCAACCTGCCCTTGCACAATTCCAGGGATCCAGGGGCAGCCACATCTTCTCTGGGCATCCTGTGCCAGGGTCTGCCCACCCTCCCAGAGAACAATTTTTCCCTAACGAAAGGTAGAATTTCCAGCCAGGAGAAGGCACAGGGGGCAGTCTGGAATGCTGTATTCCACAAAGCTCTTTTGCTGCGGTGGAAAAGCCGATTTCCAGCCGGCCGGGGTGCGTTGCGGGGCTGTACAGACGGAGCACACGCGGGGGTCGTCCTTGCCCTACAGAATGTGGGGAGGGGTCGTTGCTGGCCGATCCTTTCCCTCCCCCTCGCAGAGGAAGGAGCCTGAGGAGGGAAATGCAGCAGCAGCAGCCGGCGGAGCTGCGCGTTACTGATTAACCGCAGCGCTCCGTCCTTTCCCCTTCCTCCTGCCTCTCCTCGCACACTCCGGCTGCCGCTGGAGCATTTCTGCCTCAGGAAAGGCACAGCACACAGCAGGCTTGCCCAGCAGCCACTTACCATGGTGCTCCGTGCCCGCCCGGGATGGATGCTCCGTGCCCGCCCGGGATGGATGCTCCGCGCCGTGCCGGGTCCCGCCGGGGCCGCGGCTCCTCCGGGCCAGCGGAGGCGTGGCGAGGCCACCGGGTCCACCCCCGGCCAGCCGAGCCTTCCCAGCCCTGGCCACCTGCCTGTGGGGCCTCACGGGGACCGGGGCATAGGCGGACGGGGTCTCTGGGAAGCGCCGCACCACAAAGTCGTGATGGGTTTTGCACCCCGAGTCGCGCACCCCACTCCTGCGAGTCGCTCCCTTAATGTGAAAAATGCTTATTTTATGGTTGGCTTTTTACAAATATTCAAATGAATATTATATGTGTTATGTTAGAAAGTTATACTGTGTTAAATTTTTTTTAAGTAGTGTGTTAAATATAGTTTTAGGATATAACAAAATGTTAAAATAGAAACTGTGTATGTGGGATATTTTTTTTTCAAGAAAGGAATGAGGTACTCGCACCAGAGAGCAGCCACAGGACCCTCAAATCTATCAGAGAAAGGGAATTTATTGCTCCATTATCAGAAGAAACGAACTTCTTCCTGCCTCACTCGGCCCTGAAGAGGACGTCAGGATTCAGAGGAAGAAGCTGACCCTGCCCAGACAGAATCCTGTGTTTGAATGGAATTTGTGCACCATGGATGAGGTGTATGAATATGCAACAGGCTGTTGCTTTTAAGGGTTAATCCTCTGTTAATGTGGGGCCTTTTTCGGGCTTGTTTTGCCCAGAAAGAGGTACCTGGACTGTCTGTAACTCTTTGTTTTTATTGTCTCATATTATCCTAATCCCAAATGTCCAAATTATTATTACTCTAATTATATTACTATTTTTATAACCATTTTATTACTATTAAACTTTTAATAGTTTAAAAACGAGTGATTGGCGTTTTTCACACTTAACCTGGGGCACAAGGAGAAGGCAGAGTGGGATGGAGGGGGCATGTGGTAGATGGGTAACGTGATGGTTGACTCTCACAATTAAAAGGCAAATATTGCGTATATATGCTAGGAGAAGTTTTATAGATTTACAGGTATGCTTTATCCCCTTGTGCTGTTATCAGGGCTGGCCTGGGTTTGGGACATTTGGGAGGACATTTGTTTTGTCACTATGGCAGCACCTGGCCTCCAATCAAGATTTAAGGAAGTAAAATTCCATCACTGGACAATGAAGGAGTCCATGGACAGAACTTTGGGAGGGTCTAAAGGGTTAAAAGGTGAAACCTCTATTGTGTGGATGAGCACAGGGTGGGAAAACCCTCTGCTCCCAGCACTGTACTATTTTCTCTATTCAGTCTTGTTGCATTTTTGATAAGGTTTTCATAAACCTTTAAGATTTGTAAAAGTGAGTGTCATTTCTCACAGGGCAGTGGCAGCCGGCACCGCTGGATGCTGCTGGCAGCATCCGTGAGGAGGGTGATGGTGCTCAGATAATCACCGATAAATCACCAATAAATCACCGATAATCAGCAATAATCACTGATAAATCACCGATAATCAGCGCTAATCACCGGCTGCGCTGCCGGGCCAGCCCGGGTTCTATGCCTGAGAGCCCTGCAAATGGGGTTGAAGAAGGAGCAAAGCCCCGCTCAACATTTCCCAGCCTTTTTAAGGCGTTTTCTGCCACTGCTGAGGGAACCGTGTGTTCATGGATGCTGAGTGCTGTTCCCTGTCATTTTCCCTCTCCAGGCCACATGGATTTGTGCCCATGTCCTGCAGCTCGTCGTCTGCTCAACCCTCTCACATGATGGGCAGTTTTCCAGTGCTGACCAGTTTTTATTGTGCTGCTGTAGGTGGCAGACAGAAATTCAGCCCCCTGCTATTCCCTCATGGCTGTCTTCTCCTCTGAAGCAACTAATTCCAGATTTATTTATTTATTTTTTTTAGTACAGCGTGATATACATCTCTTGTATATTCTCTTGTGCACATTTTGTTTTCTACTTCAACGGATTGTGGGTACTGCAGAGATGATTTGTTTTTCCAGGAGGCAAGTTAGAGGGAAGAAAATCCTTCTATTATTATTTTTAAAATTTTAATTTTTTTAAAAATTTTTCCCTCTGTAGGTTTGTTTGCCAGGGTAATGAAAAGGAAAAATGATGATCTTTTGTGTCCCGAGTGTCTGTCCAGGAAGAAAAGACTGGGACAGCAATGCAGCACCTCAGAAGAAAA